>NC_134712.1:34707790-37207790 GCF_049634645.1 Pelodiscus sinensis | reverse complement strand
TTTGCGCAAAAGGGACTTTTGCCTGAACGGGAGCAGCATAGTATTTCCGCAAGAAGCACTGATTTCTTACAGTAGGAAGTCAGTGCTTTTGCGGAAATTCAAGCGGCCAGTGTAGACAGCTGGCAAGTTTATCCGGAAAAGCGGCTGATTTTCCGGAAAAACTGGCCAGTCTAGACACAGCCAAGAGGTTTTAGCGCAAAAGGGAAAGGAAGAGGAAATGCAAATGAGTGTGGCTAAGCTGCCACTGAGGGGATCATCTCCTCAGATGCATCCATGGAGAATACAACTAATATTAAGGCCATATCTACACAGTGTTTCACTGCAGGGTTTTGTGTTGGCTTAAGTCAACAGAAGACTTCTTCTGTCAGCCTAATTGGATCTACACCAGCAGTTATGACAGCATAAGTACGGCCCTCAGACAGGATTGCCAGGTGTCCAGTTTTCAACCAGAATGCCCAATCAAAAAGGTATCCTGGCAGCTTTGGTCAGCACTACTGTCTGGATTAAAGTCCAGTTGGAGACACAGTGGAGCAGCTGGCATATCCTTCCAGTCCCCCAATGAAGGGGTGATCAGGGAAGCTTCATTCACTGCCCCCCCAGCTCCCATTGCCTGGGAACCATGGCTAATGGAACCTAGTGCCTGCAGGCATGGGCAGCACACACTGTGCAAAAACCCCTCTGGCTGCACTTCTACTGCTAAGGGCTGGACCTTCTAGCCACTGCTGGGGCATCATGAAGCCCTGGCAAACAGGAAGCCTGCCCTAACCCTGCTGCATTGCCAGCTAGGAGGTTCTTGAGGTAAGTGCTGCCCTCCTGGAGCCCAACCCCAACCATCCTCCTGCACACCAACACCCTACTCAAGATCACAACTCCCTCTCATAGCTTGCACCTCTGTCTCAGCCTTGAGCCCCCTCCTGCATCCAAACCCCTTATCCCTGGCCCACCACAGAGCCCACACCCCCAGCCAGAACCCCATCCCTCTCCCCCCCCCACACACAGTCCAACCCCTGAGCTTCCTCCTGCATCCCAAACTCCTCATCCCCATCCAGGCACCCCACAGCCTGCAACCCCAGCCAGAGCTCTCACCCCCTCTCACATTCCAACCCTCTGCCCCAGCCCAGTGAAAGTGGGTGAGCATGGAGGAGAGTGAATGATGACAGGATAAAGGATGGATGGAGCGAGTGGGGACAGGGCATCTGAGGTGTTCAGTTTTGTGCAATTAGAAAGTTGGCAACCCTACACTCAGAGGTGTGAATGTTTCATGCCCTGGGTGTCATAGCTTATAATCAGCCTAACATTTATGCAGAACAATTACGCTTAGACCTTGTCTGTTCTAGAACCACTGCACTAGTATAGCTATACCAGCAAACTAGGGATATGAATGGTTAACCGGTTCTGGTTAACTTGTAGGAACTGGAGCAGCTTCCCACCTGCAGTGGATGGGGAGCTGTTTCAGCCCTGCAGGACCCACTACATGCAGGCACTTCTCTGACTGGCCAATCAAAGCAGCCCCTGTCCACAGCGGGGTGCTGCTCCAACCCAGTGGAGCTAGAGCAGCCCCCCTCATGTCCCCTTTAATCAGTAATCCAATTAAATGGGATTTTACATCCCTACAACAAACCCTCCTAACAGATGCAGCTTTTACCATCACAAGAGTTTTTGCCAGTATCGCTTTTACCAACTGCCTGAGCAAAATAACCTTATCAGCTGAAGAGCTTTTTTATACCTATAACTGCAACTATACTAGGGCTTTTTTTCCCATGCAGAAATGCTGTGAAAAACAGACAAAAGAAATCCCACCCCACCAGACATTGTTATACTGGCAGAAGTTTCCAATGCAAACCTGGTCTTAATCACTTTGAAACTGCATGTCACTTATTTTGTGAGCATGTTTTTGTGTCCTGTAAATAAAATGGAATTCAATATTTTGTGTAACCATGGGAATGGGGAAGATTCTGGAGTTTTAGTCTGAGTTTGTCATTACTTTCAGTGTCTAATTTTCTCCATCTTCAGTGTTTAGTTTCTCTTATCCTGTAGTAGACAATATCAATTTTTAATCCTTTATCATGCATAATGATAATTTGCCTTATTTGAATGCCAAAAATGCTCAGTGAGAAAATGACACAGAGTGCCTTTTAGATGGGGAAAAAGGAATAAAAATCTGCGTGTTTGAATATGTCTGACCCATGCTGTATGTCAGATACCTATTTCACATTCAAGAGAGGCTTTCAAAGAAATGAGTTTCTGAAATTAGGATGCAGGTTTGTTTTTGGGTATGTAAGTGGGCCCAATCTTCAAGCATGGCACAATTCAAAACCTCCCAGCTAGATGCCTCAAAAATGGTTTTTAGACCCTGATCCAAAGCCTATTCAAATACCACAAGCCTAACTTTTGGCATCCATTCTCTAAGTGAAAAACAAAAACCTGTCCATAAATATAGATAGTTCATATTTTTCTAGGAATTCAGCAATGTCATGGAGAAGTTACATTTACTGACTATTTCTACAACTTTGAAATAGAGATACTGGAAAATCTGATGATAGCCTGAGTATCTCTGTAGGACTGGATTACATTTTAGGGCTTAGGACTTCTGAAGATTGTACATAAGGCATGAGTAAACCTAGTCAGTTCCTATTTGTACATGCCATTGAGAATGCTAGTGATTAGTCCAATATTAATTGTTATGCATAATATTGTGTTCTGATTATTTCTTGTACATGCTGATATAGTAAAACAAAAATAAAGCTATATGTATTTGGGCTACTATTTTGCAAGATGTAGTTATAGATTATAAACTGGCTTCCTGGGAAGAGGCAACTAAGGAGTTCTGTGCTTAGGTCTGCCAAAGCTGATACGGCAATCACAAACATGTGTTGTTACACTTCTTGTGGATCATCTCCATATGGTGCAGCTGTTGTCTTAACCAAAGAAAATGCAGACCCAAGGGAAACAAATTTAATTCAGCTAGGGTGACTTCCGCTAAAAGAGTGTTTTAAGAAAAACAGGTGTCTATGGTTGTTTATTGCAGTCTTCTTGTATTGCTAGAAAATCTGTTCTAAAGCCTTGAGCCTGTTCATCGTCATGTTGTACACTGCAATTTTTAGATAGCGCCTTCAGTTGCGCTAATGGATTCTAGAAAGCTTGTTTGTGTATGTGTCATTTAGTATTAAAAAATCCAGAACAGCATTAATCTTTTCATGTAAATTCAGAAGTTGTAGTGAGCCTTGTCATGATTATTTGTGTTCTTAGCCTTATATTTTGTTGAATCTATAAATGTATATATTGGGCCAGATTCACAGGTGGCATCAGCTGAGCAATGTTGATTTACACCGATGTTTGTCTTGCCTGTTGTATTTAGTTTCCTCATTTAGGCCATGTCTACACTATGAGATGAGATTGAATATATTATGGTTAATTTCTTCACATATGTTTTGCAAAGTTGAAAGTCCATGTCCTCACTGCAGAGAAGAATTCAACATCGTTTGAAGTAGCATGTCACCAGTAGAGAGACTGCTGTTGACTCTGAGAGCAATGCACTGAGGTAGCTATCCCACAGTGCCTGCACCACTTTGCATTCTGGGCAGAAGCTGTTATGCGCCTGGAGGCAAAGAAAAATTTTTCACCCTCCACCCCTATGTGGCGGGTCCCAAAACCTGGCACATGGCTAAGCCCAACCCTGGGAGGAGGGGGATGGGAGCTTGTACCACATCTTCCCCCGCCCCATCCAGTTTGGGGCTGGGCGCCGCATGCATTAACCTGCCAGCAGAGATGGAGGAGGGTTGGGCTGAGGGCGGGGGGGGGGAGGAGGCTCCAGACGGTGGTGATGGGTGGAGGAGGAGCTGGCAAGCCAAGGGATGACAAAGGGAGCAGAGGGTGACTATATTGGCACACCCCTAGTGTAATGCCTACGGGTAATTGCCCCCCCCCTTGCTAGACCACTGATTCTGGGTTATGCTCCTGGTGTACGCTGTGACCAAAATTGTGCAGCAGGTTGTTAAGGGTACATGTCATCAGCATCCCATAATGCACTCATCTACTCCCGTCTCTGGATTGAGAAACAGTATTTTCACACTCTTTTTGGCTCTGGTTGCCTGTGCAGATGCCATAGTAGTGCAAGCATAGATCTACATCAAACCATTGTGATGGTGATGTCTACCTTGATGCGTTTAATGACACAGTATTTCAAGAGCATTGGCATGGCACTCCAGAAAGAGGATGAGGAGGAGGAGGAGGAATCTCCTCCATCTCAGAGTCCCACACGCACACTGTGCAGGCAAGCCCTTATGTTGTACAAAATGGAAGCGCAGCCAGCATTCAATCCTATTAACACAGTGGAATGCTGGTTCTGGTGCTGTGAGACAAGCACAGATGGGTGGGATTGCATTGTGATGCTGATACAGGATGATCAGCAGTGGCTGCAAAACTTCCAAATGCACCAGGCCACTTTCATTTAACTTTGCATAGCGTTTTCCTCTGCCCTGAAGTGCAAGAATACCAAAATGAGACCCACTCTGACCGTGGAGAAGCATGTGACAATTGCCCTGTGGAAGCTTACAATGCTAGACAGCTACTGCTCAGTTGGGAAAACTGTAGTGGAGGCTATTATTATACAAGTAGCCAGGGCAATCAATACCATTCTGTCACAAAGGGTAGTGACTCTGGGAAATGTGGCTACCATAGTGGGTGGCTTTGCCGCAATCATAGAATCATAGAGCTGGAAGAGACCTCAGGAGGTCATCAAGTCCAGCCCCCTGCCCAAGGCAGGACCAATCCCAACTAAATCAACCCAGCCAGGGCCCTGTCAAGCCGAGACTTAAAAACCTCCAGGGATGAAGATTCCACCACCTTCCTAGGTAACCCATTCCGGTGCTTCACCACCCTCCTAGTGAAATAGTTTTTCCTAATGTCCAAACTAGACCTCCCCCACTGTAACCTGAGACCATTGCTCCTTGTTCTGCCATCCATCACTACTGCAAACAGCCTTTCTCCATCCTCTTTGGAACCTCCCTTTGGGAAATTGAAGGCTGCTATCAAATCCCCCCTCACTCTTCTCTCCTGCAGACTAAACAAACCCAAATCCCTCAGTTTCTCCTCATAGGCCATGTGCTCCAGCCCCCTAATCATTTTAGTCGCCCTCTGCTGGATCCTGTCCAATGCATCCACATCCTTTCTATAGTGGGGGGCCCAGAACTGGACTTAATACTCCAGCTGTGGCCTCACCAGTGCTGAATAAAGGGGAATAATCACTTATCTAGATCTGCTGGCAATGCTCCTCCTAATGCACCATTAGCCTTCTTGGCTACAAGGGCACACTGTTGACTCATATCCAGCTTCTTATCCACTGTAATCCTCAGGTCCTTTTCTGCTGAACTGCTACTTAGTCGTTCAGTCCCCAGCCTGTAACAATGCTTGGGATTCTTCTGTCCCAAGTGCAAGACTCTAAACTTGTCCTTGTTGAACCTCATCAGATTTCTTTTGGCCCAACCCTCTAATCTGTCTAGGTCACTCTGGATCCTATCCCTGTCCTCCAACATATCTACCTCTCCCCCTAGCTTAGTGTCATCTGCAAACTTGCTGAGGGTGCAATCCATCCCCCCCATCTAGGTCATTAATAAAAATGTTGAATAAAACCATCCCTAGAACAGATCCTTGGGGCACTCCACTAGAAACCGACTGCCAACCTGACATTAAGCTGTTGATCACTACTCATTGGGCCCAACAGTCTAGCCAGCTTTCTATCCATCTTACAGTCCATGTATCTAATCCATACTCCCTTAACTTGCTGGCAAGAATATTGTGGGAGACCGTATCAAAAGCTTTGCTGAAGTCAAGATATCCACTGACTTTCCCATATCCACAGAACCAGTTACCTCATCATAGAATCTAATCAGATTGGTCAGGCCTTACTGGCCCTTCGTGAATACATGTTGGCTATTCTTGATCACTTTCCCCTCTTCCAAAGGCCTCTAAATGGATTCCTTGAGGATCCCCTCCATGATTTTTCCAGGAACTGGGGTTCCCTAACTGCAGTGGGGTGATAAATGGAATGTACATCCCCCTCTTCGCCCCTGGCACCTTGCTAAGGAGTACATAAACTGCAAGGGATTCTTCTCCATGGTGCTGCAGGTGCTGGTGGATCACAAGGTCCGTTTCACTGACATCAATGTGCGATGATGGGGAAAAGTGCATGATTCATGCATCTTTAGGAACTCCTTCCTCTTGGGAAAGATACACACTGGAACTTTTCTCCCAGACTCAAAAATCAGAATCAGAGAGGTGGAAATGCCAATTGTGATCCTTGGTGACCAATCTACCCCTTGCTCCCATGGCTCTTGAAGCCGTGCACGGGTAGCTTGGACCTCAGTAAGAAGCGGTTCAACTACAGGCTGAGCAGATGCAGAATGGTGGTTGAATGTGCTTTTGGACATTTTAAAGGGTAGGTTTAGGAGTCTCTTGACTAGGATGGACCTCGGTGAATGTAATATTCCATTTATGGTGTCAGCCTGTGTATGCCCAATAATCTTTGCAGGAGAAAGGGAGGAACGTTATCTGGCAGGTTGGGAAGCCGAGGCAGAGTGCCTACCCAGAGATTTTGAGCAGCCAGACATCAGGGCAGTAAAGAAAATACAGTGCCAGGCAGTGCAAATCAGAGAAGCTTTGAAAAAACGTTTTATGGATGGTCAGTTTTGTGTCTCATCAAGGGGCCCCTGCATTCAGTGTGTTTGCCTGTGATCCCCCAGCCTACCCCTGCAGTAAAAGCAGTAAGGAGACTGTTGTTCAGAAATCATGCATTTTTATTTAGGGAAAGCAGCAGGGAAAGAAGAGTCCATGGTGGGAACCAGAAGTGGAGGGTGCTTAGAAACATAAGAAGGACAGCCTTTTCCCTCTCGAGACCTGAGTGTAACTTTGCCCTTGAGTTCTCCCAACCCATGTCCTGGGGCCCCTGGGTGTGAAGGCTATGGAATTGGAGGAAGAGGGAAAGTGATTTTGCATGGGGTAGAGGGAGTTCAGGGAGAGTTCTTCTCTATGCACACTGCTAGGCACTCAATCACCGCCAATATTTTCTCTTGGTGCCTCGCTTATACGTCCCCAAAAGCTTTCCTGTCTGGTTTCTCCACCAACTTCTCCTGCCTCACTACCACCTTTCCTGCCTACCCAAATCTGTTAGCATACAGTGAAGGTCTCTGTAAAGACAATGGAGATGTATTCTGTGCAAGGCCAAAGTTTTGCTTTAAAGCAGCCATTGTACAGCAGGTACACATTCTCAGGGGAGCATCTGGACTCATGCAGACATGCATGGTAAGTGGCCACTAGGGCATGATCCTGTGGTCAGGATCTGGGGGATGCGGTATGATCATGCCAGTGGGGCAGGGCAGCTTCCCTCTTGTCCGGTACATGTGGCTTCCCAGGAGAATGCTACTTTCTCATCCCTCACGAGCCTGTGGTCAGGAGTGGGGATGGGTCCAGTCATGCCAGTGGGGCAGCCTGCAGCAGAGAGGACAGGAGAAAGAGGAGGGTTGGGCCAGAGGCTGAAGCCATGCTCGTAGCAGAGGAAGCAGCTAATAGCTTTCCCTCCTCCTTCATCCAGATTGTCATGTGATAAATCAGTTGTCTCCGAATCACACAGAGTGATCGGGGGCGGATGCTGACTGGATGCAGCCATAAACTTGGGCCTTATGCTGCAATGGTTTGTGGCTCAGTGATGGCAGACCTCTTACTGGTGTGTTGATGTGGGAAGGTGTCCTACCATGAAGGACAGAATAAGATGGCCTCCCCAGAAACCTTATGAAAAGAATCAAAGAGTTTAATGGAGATGTACAGAAAGGATTCCCGCTTCATCTCCAGATATATTAACAAGCTGTTCCGGGGGCCCTGCACTGTGTAGCCACAGAACACACTGTACATCACACCTAATTGCCTGAACCCACTTGTAGTAATAAGAAAAAAAATTGTGAACTCACTAGAAGTGTGCTCTCTGGGATCAGTGCATGACTGGAAGGAGGGGACTGGCTCCAACATGATAAAAAGTTCTTGGCTCTCACCGGTCACCATCTGGTGCCTGTAACAACTCATTTGTTGAGGGGCACCAGTAGGTTACACAAGACTCTTGCAAGGCTGAAGAGTATAGCTTTCCCACCAAGCTACTAACACCTCTCTCCCTCAGCCAGAGTGTAGATCAAACCAGCTCTCCACACTCTGTACTACAACCATTTCTAGGGGATCTCTCTGCCTGCCAGTCATATACAGTTATCAACCCTTTCCCAACATAGAAAAGCCTCTTATCTTACCTGTGTGAGCATAGCTACAGTCCCCATTTCCTCTTCCTGTTGAGTAGTTTAGCTCTCCAGCTAAAGCAAAACTTCTTCCCTTCTGGGGTATGACCATTCATCTACATACCTTGGTGTGCAGCTACAGCTTCCTTTGCATGTGTGGGGGTGGGGATGGGGAAGAGAGTAATTCTGTCAATATAGTAATGTCCTGAAGCTCCCCTGGGACTCAGAAGGATCTTTCATACCCTCCCCCTTCCATGAGGAGGAGGTTCCAAATAATAAAAGCCCAAACATCAGGGCTGTGTCTAGACTGGCAAGTTTTTCCGCAAAAGCAACTGCTTTTGCGGAAAAACTTGCCAGCTGTCTACACTGGCCACTTGAATTTCCGCAAGAACACTGACTTCCTACTGTCTGAAATCAGTGCTTCTTGCGGAAATACTTTGCTGCTCCCATTCAGGCAAAAGCTTTTGCGCAAAAGGGCCAGTGTAGACAGCTCAGATTTGTTTTGCGAAAAAAGCCCCAATCGTGAAAATGGCGATCGGGGCTTTTTTGCGGAAAAGCACCCGTGCCAATCTAGACACCCTTTTCTGCAAATGCTTTTAACAGAAAAATTTTCCATTAAAAGCATTTGCAGAAAATCATGCCAGTCTAGACGTAGCCCTCAGATGTAACCATAAACACTTCCTGCCTCTTTTCTTACAAGGCAACCACCTTACAGCAATGGAAGTGACTGACTCTGTCAAGGTATATTAGCCACTATACTATATTCCCTCGTGCTTTACTCAGCTGTCTTTTCAGGCATCTTCTCAGGCTTTCCCTGGCCTTTGGATTGGATACCTAAGGCTCTTGATTATTTCCTCATTTTGAACGAAAGTCTGGTCCAGTGAAGTCAATGGGAAAGTTCCCATTAAATTAAGCAGACCCAAAATTTAGCCCCCTGGATTTCTCCTTACAGGCAGAGACAACTCCTGCTTCTTCTCCCACTACCACCACTGAGAGCTCTTTATAACTTTCCCAGGAGGCTTTGCTTAAAAGCCTACAACTCCCATCAATCACAGTAACTACCACTCCTAGAATTTCACTCATTTGGGGATGACACTAGAAGCTGGATTATCATTCTGATCCAAATCTATCCTAAAAGCCAGTAAATTCTGAGACAGTAAAAGAGCAAATAACAACTTGGAAACAACTGAAGACATGGGATGCAATGTGAAGCAGCAGCTGCAGAAGTGTCTGTTCTCAGTGCAGCCATTTCTGACATTCACCTTTTACCATATGTTCAAGTGCTATGTATAGACATATGAATTTGAGAAAGTTTAGCTACATTTTGAGTAGGATTGTAATCCATTCTCCTGCATGATGGTAGTACTAAGCTGACCTAGTGCAGTGAACTGTAGAAACCTGAATTTAAGGATTGCTTTGTGTTTTTCAGGACAGTGGAGTTCATAGTTACTTTGTGCTTCAGGGAAAGGCTGAAAGTGTCTCCTCTGGATGCCTTCTGCTGTTTAAGAACATCAGTAGTTATCTTCTAGGAGGAGTCCTGGCCTTTGGATGATCTTCATAACGGTGACCATTTACAAGAAAGAGGAGTACATTAAAAATAGCAGGGAAAATGGGATGCCTTTAGACACTAGCCAGATCAACCTTCAAATGAAGATCAAGGACTCCTTTCACTGAAGAAAATGAATGTAAGCACAAGTTAGCAACTGACAGGCACTCTGTAACCACAGTCTCCTGGGAGACAAGAGCCCCAGTGGGTCTAGGCCAGCCACAAATGAACCCATAAATCATTGTATGCACTTTGTGGGAACCTATGCAAACTTTTCTCATGATGCTGCAGTGAGTTGTCCATTTATTTGTGGTTTTAATTTGATTCCTAATGATGAAATCTAAGGCCAGCCAGCCTACCTGCCTAAAGGTGTGTTTTTTATGGACTCCTTGGTTGACTGAGCTTAAAGCATCTCAGTGCAGCATAGGACTGGAGTTCTGCATCTCAGGCCTTCAGTTAGCTACGATTTGATCCCAAGTGATTAAACAATACTGTGCAGACTATGTCTGGCAATTTTCATGGAACAGGATACAGAGCCTAGTTTGAGAAATCTTTGTCTGCTTATAACACTTACTGCTATATAAACCAAAGAGATAATTAGCTCTTACAGTGTGGATGAGTTTGAGAATATAGTATAGGGAGATACTTGAACTGTGGGAGTATTATCAAAAACCATTAAAAATTCCAGCAACCATGATGATTAAACTACTATTGTCAGAGAACTTTAGATAATACCAGAAGACTTACCCGGCATTGCCAAGGTCCTTTGGGGCAGGGGGCTGGTAGTGTGGGGGGTGCAGGAGTTAGGGCAGGGCAGAAGGATGGGGTGTGTGAGAGTGACGATTGGGGAGTGAAGAGTGGCTCAGGGTTCCATCCAGCTAGGCTCTCTCCCTCCAGTCCCCTTGCCTAGCAGGGGCCTTCTCTCACCCCCAGACCCCCTGCCCAATAGGGGCCTTCTCTTTTCCTGCCAGCTCCTCCACCCAGCAGGGGCCTTTCCCTCATATCCAGCAGGACTTTCTCCCTCTTTCTCCTCCTGCGCTGCAGCCAAGGGCTGGGGAGGGCAGAGGGACTACTTACCAGTCTGGTGGCAGACAAGATGGTGAACCTTAACCCCAGCTTGCCACTCTCTTGGTGGTGCAGCTGCCCCCACTGGTCACTCTGCAGTATAGCTCTCCCCTGCACTTGCTGCCCCGAGTGGCCGCTCTGCAGTATCACATCCCTCCAAACAGCAGCCCCCTCCCTTTCCATGTTCTGGAAAACAGTCCCATTCCTGGCACTTTCCCTTTTCTTGTCACAACTAAACCCTGACCTTGCTTTAAGTTATGGTAAGATGTATAGTTTTTACCTTTTAGGAGGAGTTCTGCAACAAAACAAACTCGCAGACACATGCACATATATATCTCATCTTTAAGAGACTAGCAGTGGACAAGACCTTACCCCTGGTCCCAGCAGAGTATTTCTGCTTTCATGTGAAGCTCTGATGGTGAAAAATCCAAAATCAAAGTATTACTGGTCAGTACAGAAAGCTATCCTTTCATGATGCCAACATCAGCAGATTTGCAGTGTAGGCAATTTAACTGCTAAAAAAGACAGAAGACCTGGTCTGCCAGCAAAGAACTAGAAGAAATGCTTTGTCTACTTTTAAGTGGCTCTTGAGAAGTATTTGTGTCCCTAGCCCCAAAACTAAGTTCTGCAGGGGAGCACAAAGAAGAAGCATTTTGTCCTACATATCCATGTATATATCACATTAACAAAAAAAACAAAAAACAAAAAACCCTGAACCATGGTGCTTCATCAGGATATTGATTCACATGTGAGACAGCTTTTTTAGCACACCTGGCTTCACTGTACTTTGGATCATAACATTAACCTCAGGGACATGGTACCTGTCCTGAACAGAGCCCATTTCCTTAGGACTTTGCACATGCATAGAAATTTTTCATGCAAGCTGTCACAGCATGGTCATGGACAGCTAGACCTAGTGGTCAGAGCCAGAGTCTATAGTCACAAGACAGGATCTGAGAATCAGCTGAGTCAGGATACCAGGTGTTCAGAAGCAGAGGATGAACTTGAGATCAGAACCACAAGTCAGTAACTGGAAGCAAGCCACTTCAAGATGCCAGGAATTCAGAGGCAGGAGATAAACTAGCAGTCAGATACCAATAGCAGGGGCAATACCAGTTGTGCAGGCAGTTTACTGTTCCTGCTGCTGGCTTAAGTAGGGCCAGCAGGCGGATCAGCTACTCTAGGACTCTGCCAATAGGAAGTCAGGGATAGAGTCTCAAACTGGGATTAGGTTTCATAGGTCCTGTGTAAGTAATTGGCAGCAGGCTGCTAAGCGGAGGGTTGGAGCATAGCTACTTCTATAGAGCTGGATTCAAGGCCCATGGGTCACACAAGTTCACAGGTGCTGTAAGTAGGGGTGGTTTCCAACATACATGGGATTTACAGTTTGATTCAATGGTTCTCAGTCCCCCATAATTCAAATTGTTCCTGCACTCCTGCACAACCTGTGTTCTACCATGTGTATTGTGTAGCAACTTCCTTTCATAAAGTGAATCCTTGTCTTAATGTCTCAATATTGTAAAAATCTGTGGAAAATAAGGGAAAAACATTCATTTCAAAATCCCTGATTAGATTTTTGTAATCTATAGCTGACATTTATTGATCAAATCACTTTCAGCTGCTAGCACATTATCGGAGAGTCTAGTCTCTTAAAAACTGACTATTTTAATTTGAATTGACTTATTTAAATAAGTTACTACATTCCAAAAATATAGTTTTAGGAAACCACAGCTGCAATAATAAGATGGAAATCTGACACATTCTAAGTTGAAGGTGATGAGGATTAAAAGGTATGGGATTAGAAAAAACCTTGCACTGTTGAACAGAATATGCCACATAAATCAATGACTAACCTTGGCTAGGCTTTGCCTTATAGAAGTACCCAGCATTGCAGCTTCACAGTTATCAGTATTTGTCATCTTGAGCACTAGTAAAGACACCAGATGCATAAGAGAGGCCCAGAGGAAAAAAATGGGGGATGATGAGAAGAAAGTTAATAAAATAGTGTACATTGTCACTGAAGTTGATATGAAACAGGACTTCTGTAATATTTCAAGGGACATATATACATATATGTGGACAAAAGCTGTTGGAAATATGCCTTTGACTTCAAAATGTGCCTGATTAAAAAGAATGCAGATAAGAATTAAGTAGACAGCAGCTGGAACTTTGATTACAGTAATGTTTTCTTCTGGATGTTTATTCCTATATCACATGTGCAGCTGCTTTTATCTGCTCTTTAGAAGTTCTTGTAGATTTGGGGAACCATTAGCTGTAAAGTAAACATCAGCTCCATTCCATTTTTATATAGCTTTTTATGACATTAGGAAGAACAAAATAAAACACAATGTTAGTCTTAATGTTGAACTGGATCAGATGTACACTGTCTCTAGCGTATATTTGTAGCACTTCAGTTTCCATCCACAATATCATTTATGGGAGCTCAAGTATCTCTCACATTTTTATTTACTGGTATACATCTAAAGGCTCTAGAAATAATACTTCTGGGGAACAAGGACTTTTCTTCTTTCTCCATTTTAAAGTGCGCTGACTTTTAAGTATTCCTATGGCAGTTGCATAGCCCCAATTTCTGTTTACACCTTCACTGGTTTCAATCTCTGGCACTTCTGGTTTAATAAATTATAGACATTATTATTTGAATAAAATAGGACAGCAGTTTGGGATCTATTTTGGTTTGACTTATTTTGTTGTTATATTTGTTTAAGAGCTCTTTCCGAGGGAAATAGGGAAAGGTCAGGGTTAACCTTGTTTAACCTTAGCTAATGAACCTTTGCTGTGCTCTCATTTTCAGATTCCAGACGTGTGGGAGATGCTGCTGAGGCAACAGACTGTCATTCCAACTCTCCATAAAATAAGTGCATTGCTATACACACACACACACAGTCAGCAATGATTCACTTCTTCCTCCTCATACAATGGCCTTCCTAGGCTGATAGAGTGATTTGGGACTTAGCTCTCTGGCCAAACACAGAAAGACCTCCACTTTCAGGGTAAACAAAGAGTCCAAGCTCAAGATAACATTTGTCCTTCTCTAGGTTCAGGAATCCGTCCAGCCTCCATGGCTTCAATGGTTTCTTCTCTAGCCCTCCCCAGGCTCACTCAGGGTATGTCTACAAGCAACATTATATCAAAATAACTAACATTATGTCTAAATAACTTAGTCTGCGACTACACAGCAGATATTTATTTCGAAATAATGTTGAAATACTGTCAAGCTAGAGGACTTCTTACTCCAACTCCTGTAACCCTCATTGTATGAGGAGTAAGGGAAGTCAGAGGAAGAGTGCTCTATTTTGAAATAAGTGCCGTGTAGATGCTCCCAATTTTGAAATAAGCTATTTCGAAATAAGCTACGCAATTGCCAGAGCTCTTTCAGAAAAAGGCTTCTTCCTCGTAGAAAGAGGATTACCAATGCTGGGAAAACCCCTCCGTTCTTTCGATTTACTTTCAGAAGAATGAGATTGCAGTGTGAACGTTACTCAGGTTTTGTTGGGAAAATGGCCATTTTTTTTCTGAAAGAGCTCTTTTGGAAAAAGGCTTCTTACTCGTAGAAGGAGGTTTACCAAGGTCAGAAAAAACCCTCTGTTTTTTCAAAAAAATGTTTTGAAAGAACGCTATTGCAGGGTGGATATCAGTGAAATTTTTTCAGAAAAACAGCCATTTAAAAAAAATCCTCTGTAGTGTAGACATAGCCAAAATAAGAGACTGGCCACCACTGAGGAGACCAGGTAATGGTAACCTTCAGTGGGATTAGTGATAGCAACCTGCAAGCAACTGAATCAGATCCTTTCCTGATTCTCAACTAAGTAAACCTGCCTATTTCAGGTCTAAAATGAAAAAATATTGTTTCCCAGTGGAGATGGATAGAAAAGGGGTTTGGGATGGGGAGACACATGAGCCCACATCACTCTAGCATGCCCAGAGGTGGTAGATCTCTCAAGAATCATCCCCAATAAACTCCTGACCAGTAAGAGACTAATAGGACCTTGAAATCCCAATAACTTGGATCTTTCTTAAGTGGAGTGTCATTTAGGGGCCTAAGGATGTTAGAGTATATTCCCAGGTGCTGGTTGAGGTCTTGTTTGAGAATGATCTAACGTCCTGCTCCTGATTCACTTGTATGGTTACCCAAAGCAGAAAGCAGCTGTCTTTATCATTGATTCAGGGCTGCAAGCTGACAGGCAGAGAGGCAGCTCTGAGCTGCTGCCTGACAGTGTAAATGCATGCCCGTGACAGAGAGGAGACTTGTTGATGATCCTGAGAAGAGTGTGGACCTAATATCCCAGTATCGGCTGTGGAGCTCAAGCAGGAACAGATACCTGATCCCCTGCTAGTGGCCATCTCCTGACAGAGGGACATTTCTGAAGGTTTCTCTAGGATCAGGGGTAACTCTATAATAGATGCCCCACAACAATGTGAAACTGTGGAGGACATGGTATCACAAAAGCAGTAATTTAGTCTAGTCAACCTGACCTACAATAGATCCTTCTTGGGGCATATGGGAATACAGTACATTAAGCAGTGCTTACTGCAGAATTTCTGCTGGCTCTGGGTATTGGAGGCAGTGCAAAACTATTTTAAATCCTCTGACCCATCTTAGCTATTGGAGAAAGCCCACGAGAAGGGTAAGGCAGCCCTAACCCACTCCCTATCACCCTTTCAAATGTTCACTGTGACATTGTGGGGGCCCTCAGCAAAGTCATCTGAGCAAGAAAAAAATACATCCTGGTATCTGGTTATAGTAGATTATACCACCCTCTATCCTGAAGTTCTGGCTCTGTCCCATGTAGAGGCATATAAGGTGACTGATGCCTTTCTATAAACATTCAGCCATGTGGCATTTCCCTGGGCAGTTTTGGCTTGTCAAGGGGCAAACTTTGTCTACCTGGCTTGCCCCTTAAAGGTTAGAAACCTGGGACCAGCCAACTCTGATTACTGAAGGAACTGCCTGTGTGGTATTAACAGCTTTGCTAGGGCTAGATGAAAGACAGCTGAGTCCCAGTGGCAGATTACTGCAGAGGCCAAGGAGCACATGCCCAGGGGCCTCAGCCAATTTGAGGCTCCCTGAAAAATCTCTCCCCACCATGGCTTCAGGGATGGAAGAGTTCTCACTCACTGTGTTGGGGTCACAGGCCACAGTTAGGGGTGTGTGGCAAGGAGCTAGTGGAAGGGAGGTGCTGTGGGAGGGGCAGAAAAGAGTGAGAGGGCGCTCACCAGCCAGGTGTAAGAGGCATGCACATACAAGTACTTTCCCCTCACTCCCTAATAGTCCAGGGATCTGGATGAAAAGCAAGCTGCATCCCAGTGCACACAGCTGCTGCCTCCCCCCCCCCCCCCAACCTCTTGAAACTCTGTCCTTGCCTCCAGCCAGACCAGCAGCTGAAGCCAGTGTGAAAGCACCAATGTGGACCCCAATTAAAAGGTCCTATATGGGTGTCCCTGGTATTACTGTTCTGAACAGCCCTTCATCTCTAGGGTTCAGTTTGTCTTAATCTGACCTTAATGGGAAGGAGCACTGTGAGATGGCATTGGGAAGATTAACCACACTGTTGCAGTTTGAAGCACAGTTTTTGCTGTGTACAAGCTGATCACTACTGTGCAGAGAGATGCAGAGGTGAATGATGAGACAATAAGGCCTGCAATCCCAACAGAAACACTGTTTGTAGCAATTTGATGTGTGGATTCCATATTTGCCGCAGTGTGCTGGTTGCTGCCACAGTAGCTTCTGCATTTGGCAAAGTCTTTCATTTCCAAAAGGAGACAGTATATTGGTAAAGCAAGAGAAGTATGAATTCCCCTCTTTTATGTTGAGCACCAATGCTGAAGCATATTTGTCATCTGCCCTGTTTATGGAAAATCAGATAGAATCGTAGTCAGACCAGTCGAGCAGAATTTGAATTCTGTGCAGCTGTGAATACAGAATTCCTGCTTGAAGCCCAGAGGAACAGCAGAAGGCTGGGAAAACTCATCCTTGCCCAATATGCTACTATTATCCTTTTGAACCCTTGTATCATAACTGCTGGCCTTCTGCTTTTATCCTTCTAAATCCTCCATCCAATCCCTGCTTCCTCTGCTGATCCCTCCCAGAACACTAAACCCAAACCTACCCCCCTGGCACTGACAGACAAGTGCTATGTATGGCAGGCAACAAGCAGAAGCCATACAATGCAGCAGACGAACACAATAGTAAAAGCTAAACAGCCAAAATGTTACTTGCACATTTATTTAATTAGCAAGACAAATGAGGTGAAAAAGGCATAAATGTTGGAAGACACTGTGGTTGACACACCATCCCTATTTTCTGTCTGTCTTCTGAAAAGCTGGTGATAGTATGTCTTCTGCTCTGTTGGAGGGTCCTAGATTTTTAATCACTCTGGCTATGTCTACACTGCACTGTTCTTCCGGAAAAAGCTATGCAAATTGAAAACCACAATTTGCTTCACTTTTCCCGCTTCTTTTTTTGGAAGAGGTTTTTCCGACATTTGGCCCATCTACACTGGACCAAATGTCAGACCTCTCCCCCCCCTTTTTTTTTTGGAACATCCCTTCTTCCTCGTAAAAGGAGGTTTATGGGGATGCCAAAAAAGTGCGTTTGCTCTTCCGAAAATTTTTTTGGAAGACCAGACACATTTCGTAGACGTGGCAGAGTTTTTCCGGGATACCTCTGGTATCCCGGAAAAACTCTGCAGTGTAGACATAACAATTTATAACTGATGTATCACCACTGTTGCACAATTGTGATAAAATGTATTGAAATTAGTGTGGTTGAAATTAGTTCTTCTAATTTCATATGAAAAATGCATATTTATTGGAACAGTTAGACAAGAGACTGAATTAGAAGTCCCACCAGCCTCTAATGAGTGAGCAGGTCAAATAAATTAAATATTTTAGTGCAATAATAAAGTAATAAATTTGACATTTTTCAAGATGGCAGAGGAAAACTTTCTATCTGAACTCTGAAAGAATGTTTTAGATTGCATCAAAAAATAAGATTTTTGTCCATTGCCAGCACACAAGAATACTGTGGGAAGACAGAGTGGAAGGACATTCTGACATAAATATGTGAAATATAACAAACCCAGCACTCTGGATTTGTATTTCAATGGGTTTCCCAGATAAAAAGTGAGGAGGACTCTATAAGGAATAGAATAGCCAATGGTGATTGTAACATGGGGGTCTGTCCCCCTCTGATAAATGTTAATAGTTATTCAAAATAAAATAAGTTTACATTAATCTCAGTTCTACTCACCATAGTTTCATAGATTTTAAGACCAGAAAGGATCGTTGTGATAATCTGGTCTAGCCTCCTATATAGCACAACACAGAATTTCTCTGAATTAATTTCTGTTTAAATTAAAGCAAATGTTTTAGAAAAATTATCTAATCTTGATTTTTAAATGGCCAGTGATGGAGAATCCGTCACAACTCTTATTCCAACAGTTAGCTACTATCACTGTTAAAAATTGCATCTTCTTTCTAGTATGAAATTGTCTATCTTTTGCTTCCAGACATTAGATGTTGTTTTAATCTTTGCTAGATTGAGAAGAACCCTCTTCTCAAATTTATATTTGCCACATAGATACTTACAGATTGTGATCAGTCACCACTTAACCTGCTCTTTGTTAAAATAAACAGATTGAGCTCCTGGAATCTATCACTAAAAGGACATTTTTCCTATTCTTCAGCCTTTCTGATGGCTCTTGCATTTTTCAACATTCTTCTTGAACTGCAAATACCAAAACTGGACACAATATTCCAATAGCAGTTGCATCAATGCCAAAGACAGATTTAATATAACTTCCTTCTCCTATGTGAGATTCCAACATTGATACAACCAAGTTCTCAATAGGCTCCATGGTCACAGTGTCAGTGAAAACACCTGTGTTCAGCAGATTATCCATTGTTATTTCAGATTCACTTTTTGCTATTCTGTAAATGTGGCCTATATTCTTTGTTCCTATTTGTATAACTACATTTGGTCCTATTAAAACACATCGGCTATGTCTACACTCGTGGCTTCTTGCGCAAGTAATATGCAAATGAGGCAAGGGTGGAATATCGCCAAGCCTCATTTGCATACCTATCTATTCATTTAACAGGGCAGCACTTCTATGTTCCACCCTGATCTCACTCTGATTTTATACCAATGTAATTTCATTGATTTCAGTAGAATTACTTCTGATTTCTACCAGCATAAGTGATCTCAGAACGAGATCCAGAGTTTCAATGATGAACCAACTGCTTATCTCCCTCACATTGTTACAGGAAAGGCTCCAGGGAGAGCTGCTGCTTTTGGGGGTGTGTCTAGACTACAGAGTTTTGTCAACAAAAGTGGATTTTTGTCAACAAAACTACCACTGCGTTCTGTCGACAGTAAGATGACAGAATGTGGCAGTTTTGTCGATGGCGGTAAACCTCAGTTTACGAGGAATAACGCCTTTTTCGACAGTGTTCTGTCGAAAAAAGGCCAGTGTGGACACAGGGGTTTTTTGGTTAAAAAAAAAAAAAAAAGACCTCCAGGGAAAACCCCTGGTGGACAGTCCATCTTCAGGGAAAACCTCTATTGTTCCTGTCTTTAGCCATGTTTTAAAGGCACAGACACCCTGGGCAGCCATTCTGACAGGAAGCTGGCCATAGACTAAGACTGTCAGCACGCAGCTCTCCCTGCCTCCCTGCCACATGGCCATGTGTGAAGCCCAGGATCCCCGAGGCCCCCAAGGACCTTCGAAGGAGCCATCACAGATGCCCTCTAAGGGAAAGAAGAGAGCTCCAGCCTGGTCAGGGCCAGAGGTCCTGACCCTGCTCAAACTTTGGAGCGAGGAGGAAGCGCTCCATGCCCTGCACACCCAGCGCAGAAATGCAGACATGGCTCAGGGACTGCCACAAAAAGGACTCTCCCCCAGGACATTGGACCAAGTCTGGGCCAAAGTAAAGGAGCTCAGGCAGGGCTACACCAAGGCTCGTAAGCACATTTCCACCTCGGGTGCAGCACCAGTGCACTGCGCCTACTACCAGGAGCTCAACCGCATCCTGACTGGTCGGGAACTGTCTGCCCCAGTGCTAGTGCAGACGGGCTTGCACACATAGATGCAGCACTGCCTGAAGGGGATACCGGACACAGAGGAGCAGCTTCCAGGAGAAGACGAGGAGGAGGAGGACACCACTGAAACTGTGGTGACCCTGACCTTGCAGCCTGTCCCTGAGACCCAGGAGGCCTCGCAGGCATCCTCTGAAGCTGGCAAGGGAACATCAGGTGAGTGCAGTCAGGGTCACAGACACAGAACGGAGGAGGTGGGAGCAGAGAGGATGCAGAGCAATCTGCACATGTCTTGGACTTCCTAGACAACTTGCATCTCTCTGTGCATGTGCAAGCAGGTGGGCAGGCGATGGGTATGTGGGTGGTGGCCCTGGGAGACCCAAGGTGCTCCCGGCCCCTGTCCTACATCTTGTGACCCACTGTGGCTGCACACTTCCCTGGCCTGTATGGCCATGGTGGAGGGGGGGAATGTAGAAGGGGGCCAACGTTGCCTTAGCCACAACGGGGCCCTTGTGAGGCCGGGGTGGTTGACAGGGCCAGACATGGCCTTGCAGTGTCAACATTCCCATCCCTTGTTGTAAGGACTTATTCACTGAGCCCAAACAGGACAGTGTGTGAATTCCTGACACTGATCAGTTCTCCCTCTTCTCCTCCACAGCTGGACCTGCTGCTGCTGACCACTGGGCAACACCCGTGCCACTACCCTCCCAGTCCCATGGCACCCACAGGCGTTGGCGGGTCTACAACGACCTCCTGAGTAGGCATGTCGAGGCCATGGAGAGAATGGAGGACACCATGGCAGAAAGGGGAAGGGAGGAAGCTCGCTCACACAATCGTCTCCTGGAGGATTTCCTCCCCCAGTGGAGTGCTATGTGTGCCACTGTCCGAGAGGCCCAGACTGTGCCAGGTCCTCTCCCCATGGGGACTCCTCCCGCTCATCCGGCTTCAGCCCCCTCTGTCCCCTCTTCCTCTCCCTCAGCCACTGCCACTCCTCCAGCCCTGCTCCCCACTCCCCCGCTACTAGGGCAGAACCATATGCAGCTCCCCCCCACCAGCACAGCCCCGACTCGACTCTAAGGATGGCTGGGTCCACAGAACCGAGATGGCAAAGGTTTGCGGCCCAGGCGATACAGTCATCATTCGTAAGCTGCCTGGCCACCCTCTCTCCCTCCCCCCTCCTCCCCCAGTTTTAAAAACAGTTGTAGAGCTTACAAAACAGTTTATTTTTGAATACATGTTGAAAAGTTCTATTTTTTAAAACATTTATTTGAACGTTAATTGTTAATAAACATTATATTTTTGAGATTTAACATGGGGTGTGTGTCTTAACTGTCCAGAGGCTGGTGCAGGGATGGCTTGTGGGAGAAAAGGTTTTGGGATGAGGTGCTCAGACGCACAGGGAGACCTTGGGGAAAGTCATTGGGCTCCAGCTGAGAAGCGCTCACATAGAACCTCCTGGATGCAGACCCCCACCTGATGAGCTTGGCGAACGGCAGCTGTCCGAGGCTGCACAAACCACCTCCCCTCCACTTCAGCTATTGTCCCCCAGCCTGGGAGGAAGGTCTCCCCTTTGTGTTCCATCAGGTTGTGGAGGACGCAACATGCAGTCACCACCTTTGGGATATTGTGTTCCCCCATATCAAGGCGAGTGAGCAGGCACCTAAACCTTCCCTTCAGCCGGACAAAGGCGCATTCCACATGCAAGCGCGCCTGCGTCAGGTGCACGTTAAAGAGTTCCCTGCTCAGGTTCAGATGCCCAGTGTATAGCTTCATGAGCCAGGGCATGAGGGGGTATGCCGCATAGGCCACAATGCACACCAGCATCGCCACGTCCCCAACAGCAAAGTTTCCCTGGGAGAAGAAGGTTCCAGCCTGCAGCTTTTGATAAAGGTGCAAATTGCAGAAGCTCCGAGCATCATGTGCCCAGCCCTACCACCCCACACAAATGTCCATGAATAGTCCACGGTGGTCAACCAAGGCTGCACACAATGGAGAAATACCCTTTGGTGAATATAACGGGCTGCTCAATGGGGCAGTGCACAGATGGGAATGTGAGTTCCATCAAGCACTCCTCCACAGTTTGGGAATCCCAGCCCAGCAAAACCAGCCATGATGGTGTCTAGGTCTCCGAGGTGAACAATCCTGTTCAGCAGCTCCGAGTTGATGGCCCTCACCACCTGCAGAAATAGACACATACAAACACACGGAATAGGAAGTTAGAGGGGTTGCCCAAGTCCTTGGGAGGTTCCTTCCACCCCCGCCTTCCCTTTCAAGACCCCAGGACTGCCCCCGCCGCCATGATTGCTCCCAGCAGTAGGGTGGAGTGAGGCCAGGAGCCCTCCATCACCTCCCCTCCATTGCCCCCCCCCCGCCCTTTCCTGTTACAGTCCCCCTACACCTTATGGACTGCCCCCCCCCCCAGGGACTTTCCTCCATCAACACGGTGCCAGCAGTAGATCTCCCCACACCAAACTGGTGTCCCAATGACCGGTAGCTGTCAGGGGTGACCAGCTTCCAGAGGGCAATAGCTACCCTCTTCTCCAGCGGGATGGCAGGGCGCAGGTGGGTGTCCTGTTGTTGCAGGGTAGGGCAAGCCAAGTACAGAGCTCCTGGAAGGTGGACTTCTGCATCCTGAAGTTTCGGAGCCAAGCCTGGTCATCCCACTGCTCCATTATGAGCCAGTCCCACCAGTCTGTACTTGTCTCCAGCCTCCAAAATCACTTCTCATGGAAAAAGTTTGGTGGCAAGAACAGTGTTGCTGCATCCCGAATGAGGGGCTCTAGGCTGGGTTCAGAATCCGGACTGGACATTAACAGCATGAAGGTCTCATGGAGTTGCAGCAGCACTTGAAGCACTATTGTGTGGGGCCATCGCCCGCCTAGGGGCAGCTCTGGCTCCATGACAAAAAAAAGGGATCAAAATCAGAAAAACCGCCAAAAAACCCAAACTGCTGTGGTGTCCCAGGAAGCAGGGCACTCACAGCAAGCACTGCAAAACCTTTGCTGTCCCTCTAGGAGGTAAGCAAGGTGGCTGCAGGCACAGAGCAATGGCTGTTCAGGGGGGTCCCTTTAAGCACGAGTCTCTGCAGAGGGCAGGCAGCAGCACCAGGAAGTACATGCTGCCCCCATGCCCTGGCAGAAGCGGTTCTGGGTGCCTTCTTTTGTCACCAGAGCATCCAGCAGTCTGGATGCTCTTTTTCAAAAAAGCGGATTGATTTTTGGATCCGCATAATGCAGTCTAGATGCTCTTTTTCGACAGAGGCTTTTTCGAAAGACACTTTCGAAAAAGCCTCTGTCGAAAAAAGCCTGTAGTCTAGACATACCCTTGGTGAAAAACTGGATAGCTACAACAAGGAAGTTGAGAAGCACTTCATTAATGAGAGTGTGCCACAAAGGAGTCGTATCAGGTAAAATCTTGATCTAGAGTTGCAATTGTCCCTTGATGTTATAGGGATAGACCCTCTCCAACACCCCCCCCCCCCTCTTTTTGTAATGTTCTCAATAGTGAGGAACTTAAGCAACTGCTTACTTGCTTTCCTGAATTGGAGCAAATGCATATAAATTGGAGCAAATGCATCTAGAATCTCAGTTTTGACAGAATCTTTTTAAGTTCTAAATGTCTAATCATGGTAAATTATCTTTCCTTGGCCCTATGCCTTAAGTTTCAAGAATTTACAGTCCCTGACCATTTATCAAAGAAGATCCCTGACTCTCTGTAAATGAACAATCTGTGCTAAAGAGTGCAAGTTGTTGATAAGATTTACCCAGCTGTCTGTGGCTGGGGTCTGCTCTGAGGTAGTTATCATTTTTATCATATTTATTGCTGAGCCTTTATTTTAATTAGAAGCCACAAACAAGAGAAAAATGATCCTAAAATGAATATAGACATTGTGTACATCTGTAAGTGATATTTTACTTTTGCCTGCACAATGTGTATGATACTCTTAAAATAAAATATTTGAAACGCTAGACAATATGCTGTATTAAAATGTGTGGTTTGCAATGCACATTATTACAAGTACAATGTCTGCTGAAAACAGGAAATACATATGGGATGTAGACCTATTTTAAGAATATTGTAAGCATGGTGCTAGCATAAAAAAATCAAAACATAACTTACCTATATACCTAGTGACCTTATGTATTTTGCATGTTCGCAATAGGAAAAAAACTCAGATTTTCTATTGTCTGCTGCTTTTCACTCTATATTTTTAATTTTATTTGTGGAAATTAGGTTATTCATTTGGGATATAAAGCAATTCCTTAAAGGAGATTGAGATGAATAATATGAGACATAAGACACTATGTATGGATATTTCACATCTCCTGCCTTGGGTGAGAAAGTGAGACCAAATGTGCAACTGCATTTCATGAACGAATGTTTTGCTTTTATATACTGTTTTCCCTTTGATTTATTTTAGAACAGTAGTCTTAGGAAGTAGGGACTACAGGATCATACAAGATATATGAAACTGCAGAATCTCAGCCAATGAAATTCTTCCTTTCCTAACACTAGCTGTATATCAAGTGAAATTACTGGACCTGAGTCTCTGCTGCCTTACATCTTGTGTAATCTTGACACCTACATGCAGTTAGCGTAAAATGGTACCACTAATGTAAGTAAATGGAGAATTGTGATTCCATGACATTTTACACCGAATTTGCACAATCTTCTAGTTTGTTATAGGGAAAATGTTAAGATAACTTTATTGTCAAATATATCACTTTAGCAGATATAGCAATTTTCATCAAGTCTTCCTAATACAACATCCCCTCCAACTAGCTTGCATCCTGACAGCTGAGTCCTGTTAAAAAGAAGAATCTGATTAAGTCGTGTTATGTATGGTTTTGATATACATTATCCGTGGTTTGGGGACAACAGGCTTCTTTTCGTTCAGTTAGAAGAGTGGGTTTCTCTTTGCAACTTTATTAATAAGACTGATATATGCAGTCACTAATGCACTATGCATTTTTATTGAAAAATCAATAAATAGAGTACTAATAGTGTATGATACAGAGGATGATTCGTGAGTGGGTGAATGCACTCCTTTAAAATATCTGAGTCAGTTTCCGCTGTCCTTACTCAAACAAATCTTCCCTCTACTTCCACAGGAGCAGGACTGGGACCCAAAGTCCATATTGTACCAGAGATTCCGATGGACAGTTCTGTTGAAATACTGAAAGTACAGTATGGTTCCATATCAGTAACTAAGGGCATTCCATCCAGCAATCTGACTGGCTGTTGTCCATTCTATTTGGTATAATCCTGCTCCAATTACATTTGTGGCACAATTCCCATTGACTTCAGTGGGAGCAAGAACAGGCCTAGGGCATATTGCTCATTTATCAGAGTAGTTATTTCAGCAAGGATTTTTCAGTGAAGAATAAGGATCTTTTTTCCTAATCATTAATCATATGTTTGTGCTGTTAGTTTGAGGTCTGAAATTAGTAATCATTTCCTTTGTCATGAAAAAATACAATTAATTTAAAACAACCAGTTGGATATGATCTTTCATTTTATCAGAATAATAGAACCAAGTATAGATAGTGGTTATTTACAGTATTGCCACCACTAGTTAATGTATAACTGCTATAATTAAGAATATGAGCATTTACTTTGGGTGTAGTTATTTTACAGATAAAATTAACCTGATTCTCCATATCTTTTTATACCTTACATATATAATCATTTATTCTTTACTTAACATTGCTTGGGTCCTTAACTCAATTAATTAACCTATCTACATGTTTTGTTTGTCTCTAAGGTGCTGAAAGACTATTAGTGTTTTTTAAGTTTTTCCAGTTACAGACTAACTTGGCTACCCCTCTGAATCAATTAATTTTTGTTTTTCTTTGTTTAAATCATTGCTTTTGGATAGGATTGGGTATGAGGGGTTCAGTATACAAGCTGCCCCTGGGCAAGAGAACAATCCCAGCCCTCTCTCACATGCCTCTCCATGGCTGTTACAGCTTCAGTGGGCACAGCCAGGGGCGAGGTGCATATCCCCTAGCTTGGGGCAGATCCGGGTTCATCTGCCCCCTGGGTTCCCCAGTCAGAATGAAGAGTGCAACAAACTGTTCAGTTTCACCTGGGGTAACAGGTAGCAATGTTCCCTATGAATCAAGGAAGGGCAGTCTCCCTGCCCTCCTTAAAGGGTGATTAGTAGTTGGAGGCTCAGGCTGGGACAGCCAGAGGGAGAGGGGCACACCTCCAGCCAGCCCCTTTTACCTGCCTAGTCTCTTTTCTGTATTGTTTTACAAGAAGCAGTCCTATTCAGGGCACATCCCATTTTCCTGGCACAACCAACCCCATATCTTTGTTTAAGTTATGATAAGAGGAAGCTGAATACCAGATTTGGTGGTTCTAGCTCTTTACTGTTTAGGAGTTCTGGAACAAACAAGCCAACAGACTCTCACACAGACAAATTCTCTCAAGCATATACTAGATAGGATCTGCTAAGCATCTGTTCTTTCTACCAACTCATGTACAAAGGCCCACACCTGCATTGTCTCTTTTCAGTCCTTGCTTAGATGAAACTTTCATTTAGTTCCATTGCTTTCATATTATTGGGGTGTCGCATTAATAAAGAGTAAGTAAATACTGAAGGATTAGGTCACCCTACCTCCCACTGTCTTCCCAGAAAATTGAAATTCTGTGTCCCTCCAGTACAGCAATGCTATTTGTCTAAACAGGGGGAACTGGGAACATCTTTGCTATATTAATCCTCACCTATCACTTGTGAGAAAAGGTTACTCATGTGAGGAAAGGCTTGAGATCAGGACCTACTACAATTCTCTCAACCTATTAGAATATTCTTATTTTATACTAATGCAATGAAGAAGTATCATTCTACTGCACCAATATCCATTCACTGCACTATATGGAAGATTATAAACAAAGTAATCTCAATAGGATGATGTCATAGAATCAATATCTTATCTTTGGCAATAAAAAAGACGTGTCTTCACATTGATGTCCAATAGATGATCTTGCTTTTCTCTTGCCACTGAGCCTAATCCCGCTGTCATCAAGATCAATGGGACTTGGGACTTTCCATGGCAGTAGCATTGGGCTCTATAATATCTCATTTCACAAATCCTTTGATAGTCCAGAGTTGAAGGAAAAGTCAGCATAGCACTAGTAGAACTTGGTGAAGCTGGTGGGGGAGGAGAGAAGACATCACTCATTTCCATTTTCTCCCATCGGCAACAATTAATCACTTAATAGGCAAGTACTTTAGCTACTGTACTTTTCTTTGAACTCTCAACTGGAGTTAACTTAGGCTCTGGAGTGGCTTTGAAGACATTCCGCTTACCCCTATGAAGCATGTATCTTGGAGTAAAAATTCCAGGGGTGTGAACTTTCAGTGTAAACGCTGTAACTAGCTACTTCTCATTATTTCTTAACTAAAATATATTGACTGGGTAATGTGACAGTGTCAGATAACGCAAACTGCAAATCCATTCACACTCCCACACAGATTAGAGCTTCTGTTTTAAGAAGCACCAGTCTTCAGATATTTAAATCCTACATTTGAATTTCAAAGAGTTCATTTAAATTTCACACCGTGGAAGACTCCTAAAAAAACCGTGATGAAAACAGAGTATAAATGTTTCAACGTGAACAAAGATTTTTTTTTCTGGGTTACTTTTCTCCCGTCCCCCCATCATTACCAGATCTTCAGAGAGAGCATCGAAGTCCATTTGTGCATTTCTGTGGACTTTTGAAAAAAAATCTGCGGCATTAAAAATCACCCGTCACCCTGATAAATGAGCAAAACAGAAACTTCTGAGGAAGAATGGTGACTGATAAAGCATCTCTCTCGACAGCACTGTGACTGTGATATCCGGTGAAACAGCACTTAAACAGCCGAAGAACTAGCAAAATAAACTGCCGCTTAGAATGGCCTTTAGAAACCATTAGAGGAAGATCGGACAACTAGTGCTGGAAAAAGTGGGAAGACGCGAGGGCTACAGAGGATCCTGGTACCCTCTAGAGAGAGATCCGGAGTGCGGGTTTCAATGTCGCGCAGAGCATTTGCCACTCGATGTGATGTTCTATATCTTTTTGCGACAGGAAGAAGAAGAAGCCCCCCACGCGCAGTGGATTCATTTGGAGTGGAGATTTTATTCCGTGTTAAATACATAAAAGAGCGATGTAAAATATAAGGTACCGAGCAGTGGTGTGGCGGGGAGCGCACAGCACACGTTGTTGGAATCCCTAATAGAGCCCAGCAAGGCTGGGTAAATAAGTGGTGCTGATACTCGCCTTAGACCATTACCGTCCTTCTTTGGGAGGAACTACTGAATGGACCATCCAAAAGCAAAACGAGATTCTAATTTAATGGTACCACGTAATAGGCTGCAGGTGTTTTAAATTCAGCACAGTTTAATCGGGACAATGATATCACAATATTAAAGTTAACGACGTGGAACTTTTAAGAGGGGTTTCCGCCTGACTGGTGAGTTCCTGCTTTAAAGTAAGGACTGTGCTAGAGATCAATTCTATCTGCGATTAGAAATACAGGGAAATTGGGTTTGCATCTATTTTTCTTATAAATGTCATCCTTATTTGTTAAATCCTGGCATTTCATGGCTGGACACATAAATAACTAACAAAATGACTGAGTTAGCTGATGATTTAACAAACTATATACACTAGTTGATCTTCTGGGTGTTAGTAAAAAGTCGTCTGAATACACAACTGTAACTGTTTTCCTTAATGTTTCAGTGTTCAGAGTGCGTCTTTCAAATGGTTGACATATTTGTCAGATGAGTCAATAATGATTTTAAAAACTGCTAAAACGGTAAACAAATGCCCATTGCGAGCAATTCTCTTCTTAACAAGTAATCCACATCATTTACTAAGAAATGGAAAATAACTAGTTTTTGAGGCTGGATAAATCCGTTTGGCAAGACAGAAGTCAACTAAACGGATCTAAACCTAAATCCCAGGAGTCATATCTGCCAAACTAGCCTTTAGAACTGGTTGCAGAGAAATCTGTTATACAGAAACATTAAAAGCATCCATGACACACACATGGAGAATCTGCTGACTGTTTGGACGCTCCAAAGCTCAGCTGCGTTCAAGAGCTCGGTACTGTTGTGAGTTCATATCCTCTCAGCACCCTAGCTCAAAGAAGGGCAGAAATACCCGGAGAGCTGTGCAGTACAGATGGGGAAAACACGTTCGTGGGCTCAGTGCCTGCATTTGACTTGAGATACAGGACAGATCCATTGGCTTTGGAAGGAGAGTATTTTCCCCGACCCTGTACCCCCAAAAGCTATGGGGCGTCCAAATGTTTCATTCCTTTTCGACAGTCAGATGTGTATATACTAAGGACATCTGTTGGCAAGTGAGCTGTTGTCCGATGGCGAGTCTTTCTCTTGCGTGTTGCTCTTTGAGACCAATGCCAGGGATGTGAAGGTTCAGGAGTCCGATCATGCGACTCTCTGTATCTAGCCCTAGGGGCCAGATTCCCTTAGGGAGTCAAAGAGGTGATTTAGTTTCAAGGGATTTCTCTCCCTGTCCCCCTCCTCCGCAACACCCACATATTTGATTGTGAGAATCATGCTATCTAAGGTAAGTGTTCCTTCATTTCCCTACTTCACGGGAAAGCCCAAATGCAGATGAAAAATAGATTCAGCTAGCGACCGCGACCTTCTCCTTGGGGCTGAGTACCTGGGCACAAGGTTTCGTAGCCTCCCACGAGCTGATAGAATTGACTGATTCCCCACAGTCAACATCCCACATTCCCGCTAGCTCCAACAGAGTGCGTTTGAATGCGGGATCGGACCCTCTGTGCCCCTTCCCGACTCTGTATCCTTGCTACATTCGATTCTTTTTGCCTGTCCTGCAAAGCGTGTCTTGCCCAATTAGGCTGATTTATTTACCTTGCACAACCCAACTAGGTATCAATGCCTTACACAATTTGCTAATAGGTAAAGACTGAGGCTGCTCCTGCGCCATTTGAAATCACTACTCATTTTGCCATTAATGTAAATCGGGAGTTCTTTTAAATACTCCCTCCCTCTCCTTTTAAAGCAATCTCCCTTAATAGATGAATTGTGAAGCCGTTTTCACTTGTCCTGTGTGTGAAACGTGCAATCGCAAATGCTACATGGAATAAACACACAACGTCGGGTTTTTTTTTACTGGTGTCGTCCTGTAACCTCTGTGCAGTTTGAGCTACCGACAGAACGGGTGGTCAAGGTTACCTTGAAGACATAGTCTCAGTCAAGTAAGCCTGTCCATTAATGTATTCCTTACAGTAAGAATAAACATTACATATGTTCATGTTCCCTTGGAAGGGATCCAGCTGTTAGAGAAATGTTGTATTAAAAAAAACAGTGTAGCCGAGATTATTACAGCTGTGTTTGGATTGTTCCATGGAGTGATCCGATACAAATATGGGAAGTAAGTAAACATTATACTGTGATTGTTTGTCCTTTCTTGTGTCATCCAACGTCACTTGGAGCTGATGTTAACACTGGTAGTAATAATGTACCCATGTAATCGGCTCTATGTATACCCGCTGCATTGTTTGACAGCGCGTAATGACAGGCATTTGGTGAAGAGCAACCTAAGATCGCTTCTATTCTCAAGATAGTGCACTTCGTAGCAAAACGCTGTGATGCCGGAGGCCAGAAAATGAACAACAGTTGTGTGTGTCTGTCTTTCATGGAAAAACAAGACAAATATTTCTTGCGCCTGCGTTGTGTTGTGGTTGGTTGGGTTATTTTCACTGAAACATTTCACTTCTACTTTCTTTAGGACATAAACAATCTCTGCATTGTAGTTTTAAATTACCGTTAAGTTAAGAAAAATAGCACTTTTTGACTGCCAAAAGCGCAGAAAACACACGAGATTCCTAGCTGATAATATACCTATCTCGTCTTCCTGAGGACAAGAATAAGGTCCTTGAAAGAACACTTTATTGATATTTCTTCACTATTGGTTTAAATTGGCAACAGGCGGCATTTTCAATCTATCATCATTTTACAGAAACAGAAAACGTCTGTTAGCGTTCTAGGACTTCGAATTTTCCTATCGCCCGAAACAACGTTTTAAAGTTATAGAAAAGTGCAGAAAAACTGGCGTTTCCATCTCGCAGTTTGCAGAGATTTAGCTGACTTTAATCATCAGCTTAAGTATTTTGTATACACGCTTCAAAGCCTTTTGAGACCTTAACAAATGACCCTCGCGTTTAAGGTAGTGCAAGTTGCTTCCTAACCCCTGATTGCTTTTCCGTCAGAAGATGCAGTGAATGTATTTGTCTTGCCAATAACCAGCGTGCAAGAAAAAACGTTCCCGTCTAAGAAGCTTATCCCGGAGAAGCCACAGCGGAAAGAAAGCGTGCAGAGGGATTTGGGGGAAAATTGACTAAGACAGGACTGTGAGCCCAGAGAGTTTGAAACCCCAAGGGAGCCCTTCAAGCAAGTGATTCCCTGTCACACGATCTGCGCTGTAAACCCAGCACAGGTGAGACGCCAGCCGAATCCAACGAAATCCTCTGCTCGAGGGCTGTGGGATCCGGCTTCCCTACTGGGATAGTATCTGCGAAGCTGCAGCAAGAACAGCAGCTCGCGGGAAATCTGCGTTTCCCACTGAGCGCAGAAAGTTTGCAGCTATTCTCCGTTCAGCTCCTCTATCCTCCCACCGTTTTCCATTCACTCCCACGCCCCCGCATCCCCGCCCCCATTTCACAGAAATAACGGGCTATTGAATCTCGTTGTTCTTCTGACTTTGCGAAAACGACGCGTTTCCAAAAGGTAGAGAAACCGGCTGGCTGCTGAGCTGTGAACTTGGCGATGCGATGGGGGCAGTAATTACAAAACAGTGTGCTGGATTCTGGAAGGGGCTACTCCGGGCTAGGCGGTTTCCACACCTAGGGGAAGCATCCGCCTCATAAAAGTCTCCCTTGAGGAGTCAGGGTTTCCTCAAGCCCCGTGTGCCGAGAGCGGTACGATACGGTGGTACTGCAGCGCTGTGAAATGTTCTTCAAACCTGACAAAACAGACCGAGCCCAGCGTGCTCCCCGGCGCAGGGAATACAATCTCCCGCCTTTGCAGGAGGCATGTTCATCCCTGAACATCTGCGAAAATAAAGAGCCGCAATAAATGACCTCGCCCTGCGCCACCTTGCTCACACCGCACATTACAGGCACCCTCCTGCCTTACTCCCTCTGCCAGCTCCTGGGCTGCCGGGCGGCTCGGCCCCGGCTGTGCCTGTTTGCGTTTTGCGCAGCGGACACCTCCAGGGGGCGCTCCTGTTCTTCGGCCGCGGGCCGCTGAGGCAGTAAGCTGCTGCCGGCCTCCTAACTGGAGCGCCTCTGCCTGGCCCCAGCCCCCATCCGTGCCACTGATCACACAGGCGTCCTCGCTCCGAGAGCCTCCCCCACGCGCCCCGCTCTCTAGGCTTAGCTTTCCCCGCTCCTGTGCGGCCGGTCGTTAATAATTAGACGTTTCCCCGGGCAGGGGAGACACGTGAACTTGGCGCTGGCGGGCTGGGTGTGCACAGAGCCGGAGCATTGCCTAGCGCCGCGCCGCCAGTCGGCTTTGGGGGAAGGTAAAGCGAAGGGAGATCCTGCCCCAGGCCCCCTCTCCCGCTCCGTGAGTGGGGCTGGTAACATTAACTGGAGATGTCTGGGATTTGCGGGGATTGGGTATCTCTCCCCGCCATTCCCTAGCAGATGACAACGTTACTGTGGGATTTGCTTGGGAGAGTGACACCTGCCCTTCTAATAAAGTTGCAGCAGCAGGCCTCAGACAGAGCGGGCTTTATTGTGCACATAGAGGCACAGATAGCCTGCAGTGCACGGTCTGGGAAACCGCTCTGCTCGCCCGCTTTCTGCTGCAGGGATCCGTCTGGTGTCGAAATGATAAAGGCAGGGAGGATAAACGGTAACCCCCTTTGCGGAAGTATCAGGCTTAAACGAGCTCTACTGCCTGAGTCTCCTGTGTGTGCGTGTAAAGAAGAGGAAATGGGAAGTAAAGCTCTGTGCTGTGCAGGTCCCTCTGCAGTTCCTGCTCCCTCCTGGTCAGTCCCTGCTCCAGAGCTAGGGCAGCTGTTCCCGGACAGGCTCCTCCGCAGCCCCTCCAGTCCCCTGGCTGGCTCAGCTTGGTTTGCTGACTCAGCATCTCTAGGGCTATTTAACCCGACTGATTAAGTATTTTATTATGATTGTTCCGCTGCTGATGGGACCCTTTCAGCATCAAATTAATTCTCAGGAACATCTGTGTGGAAGGCTGCTCTGTGCTCTGGCAGCGGAGGGCTTACGGAGACATATGTTTAAGTCTATAGCAAAGATCTCCCAGTATTTCAGGGGAAACCAAAACATGTGATCTCTTGAGTCATAGCACCGAAAGGACACCTGCTTATTGATTCTTTTTCAAATGGCACGAGCACGTCAAAAATGACAATATTGCCGAGAGTACTTTTTAAAATCTCTCCCAATCAAGTCCAGACATGGCGAGGTATCTTTCGACTAGCTATAGAATATAATACACTAATGTCGTTGAGCTGATTTTTATTTTGATAACACGTGGACCAAGAAGGTGGCAAATATGACTTGGGAGATTTTGGATGAGACAATATGTGTATCGCTACAGTCCCATTTATTTTCATCTTCACATCCTCGTTTCATATCGGAATATTTTTTCCTAATAAAAACGGGCTGCAATAGTGCATCTTGTGAAAGAAACACACAAACAGGTTTGTTTATAGGGCGGGAGGTCTTACTTGGATTCTGCAATCTCTCTGCGAATAAAGAGGTCTGTTGCCTTCTATTTTGCCGTTGGAACAAACTATATTATTATAGAATAACATAGAGAAGACAGAAAAAACCAGCTACTTTCACCTTGCCAATAGCCTCAGCTTTTTAAACTAATATAATTATCAAATTTAGTACCTAAGTACTGTGAGACAGCTTCAAAGCGCTTACACTTTCACCGATGGCGTAAATCGATAGTTTTATCAATGTAGAATGGCAAATTTCACTGTCGCTCCTACTTCCAAAATATTTCATTTTAAGCCTTGTTCTTATTATTTCCTGCTTCCTGAAATAATATAGCATGTTAACCAATATAACTGCGTTAAATTGCATTTTATAAATAACACTTTTTAAAAGAAACAAAAAACGATTACATTAATCATTCATCAATAATAAAGAATAGAAATATTTTAATGTAAACTGTTTTTTGCATTACCCTTATTAATATGTAATATTGTAAAGCTTTTATTTCTGACATTTATGTTCCTGATTTGTTTCATTGTAGGTTGTTTTCAAAAGCTAAAATAAAATAAAATAAAAATAAAGTGGTTTCCACGAACGCTTTATTGCTTTTCTCTTTTCGTTTGCGGAAATTAATTAACCACCACAATCCTCACCTTGAATATTATTCACGCTTTAAAATGTAATTTCATCATATGCATTTTTGTTCTTAATTACACTTTGCTGCTGTATGTGAGCTCTCCTTTCACTTCTCCAGACTCATGATAAAATCAGCTCCCCCTACGATACGTTTTATTAATATATAACAAATGATAACATTTTTAAAAAATAATCCTGACCACAGTGAAATCAACTGAAATGCAGTTAATGACATAAAACAATATATTTCTAATGATCAAGGAACTGAAAACAAAGAGTACGTGGTTCGTCATTTGGTCTGCATTTAGAAGTTTCTTTACCTTTATTCATCGAAATGTCTATCGAAGCTACCAGTTTACCTCAGGTGTATATATCAGCATGTACATTACAGATACCTATAAATCTGGATTCACTTACAGAATATAGAAGATGCATTTGAGAACATAATGCAGGTTTAAATATTACTTGGAATTAGAATGATAGAAATTTCGTAGGTTAACATTTACTAACTGAAAACTACTTGCATCAGACAACTGTACATACAAAACCTTTCGGAAATATGGACAGCTAAACTTGATGCATTCGGGAAATGTTAGACGTATATAAAGAAAATAAGGTTATATTATATAAATTGTCCTGGGTAAAAATACACAAGGTCAGGCGTACAGAGTGTCATTGCAAACATCAAGATACGTGTCCTCTAAGATGAAAAAATGTAAGGGCTTCAAAGATTGAACAGAGCGTATTAAGAATGTAAAGCATTCTTTTAGCAGTATGAAATGCTCTCACGTGAATTATAGCAGTATGGAAAAGCTCTCACAAACTGCTCCAAGCAACTCTATTATCGGGGAATCGGGACAGTACAGAATTCCCTGCAACTGATGGAGTCAGGGAGAGAGGCATGGGCGGGGAGATGTTGTTTTATGAAAGCGTAGAGTTTTCTCAAGGGAAAAAGTCACCTTAGGTAACGTGAAAAGAAATTGGAGAGGGAATGACAAAAGAGAGCACTGCCCCTTTAAAACCCTGTTGCTATCTAAACACAAGTAAACAGTACAGTGACAAGAGAAGAGAGGCGGAGCTGAGGGAGGGCTCGGAACTTTACAACCCTCTGAACGTTCTATGTTGGGCGGGATCAGAATACTAAAGCAGCGAACGTTCGAATGTGTGCGGCTTGGGGTGGGACAGCGGGCGGGGACAGTGCTCCACGCCACTTACTGCTGAAATGTGATGGACCTGGGAGGGGGAGACTCAGACTTGTATCAAACTTCGCAAGAGTCGAAAGCAAGAGGCTTAAGGAGAAGGCGAGGGAGAGAGGTTAGGAGAGAGGTCTCTACACAACCACCCAAGAAAGCCAGGACTTTACACACTTCCGCAGCAAGAGTCCCAAAGACAAGAAGAAACTCTTGAGTAATTTCTAATCCTTCTCTTCTTCGTCCTCCTCCACAACATGCTGAAAGCTACTCGGACCCAGCTTTGCTAAACTCTTTTGGTGGAGCTTTCCGCCGGTTCGGTGTGGATCTAATGACACTGCAAAGATACTAGGATCGCTTCTTGAACTTTGTATTGAGAGGCCCTTTGGGAGAAGCTCATTGTGATAGGTAAGTCACACTGTTACTACCACGTAGCTGCTGTGAGAAAGAATGCATAGAACCGTGCCCTGAAAAAGAGACATCAAGGATTGTGTACTTAGGTATAATATGCTATAGTTTGTAACGTGCTCCACAACGATAATTGCTCTGCAGCATAGCTACAGTCACCGAGAATGTTCGTATTGAAAGGTGTCCATGTTTATTGAGTATTCGGAGACTGATTATAAACGTAAATCAGCAGCACAGCGTGATCATACGTTCCCTTATATGTGCTCAAGCTAAATACTGAAATATTTGTCAAATTGCTTTCTCACAGCTAAGCGATTCCTAAGGCGAGGACAGCATTTCTGGGTTTACTTTCAGTTTGCTTCTCTGCAATCCCATGCAGTGCTGAGCAGATGTGTTTTCCGCACAGTTGCTTACGTTATTGGCATATCAGATAATGATTGAAGTATGTTTTCAGTTTAGGGTCTCTCTAAGAAGTTTTGTTTTCTCGAGAAATTCTGGATTGGGCCTTTAATGTTAAATAAACCCTAAGCAAGGCTAGGTCCGTGCATTTATTGCTTGATTAGCGTAGTGTGGTAGGATATCGCAGATAAATAACATTTAATTACAATTAAATGAGGACTTGTAGATAGTAATAACGATAAACGTGCTTTGGCTTTCTCGACACGTTAAAAAGGCGCCTGTGTAGGGTAACTGAGTATCATCTCAGCCTACCTATTATCAGTGAACAAAAACAATATGTTGTTGTTTCACTTTGTAGATCATCAAAGACAGCTACTTTCTCTACTTAACAAATTGTCATCACAGGAAAAAGAAAATCAGCGCCGCTGAGGAGTAGGTCAAATATAAGCAAGCAGATAAACAGACCTATTATGCAGATACCAGCCTTAATTAAATTAAGTGCTTTGAATGGAAAGGGAAAGGGAAGTACCAAGGTCTAAATAACATCCGTTTTTTCTCACCTTATTACAAGTAGCCTTTAAAGGGGAGGAAAACACACACTACTACACTTTCTGTTCCTCTGTGTGTGAGCGTATGTGTTGTTTTAAGTCAAGTACAAATGGCAACGCGTTCGTTATGGTCAATTTCATAGATACAACTTTATTTTTAAACATGTTATATAGTAAATGAAATATATTTGAATACTACCTTTTACAGAATTACTTTATGGATATGATTCTTCGTCATATTAGTACACGCGCTCCATACAATTGGATCACGTATAATAAAGGAATATAGTATTAAAAGATTTAGGTAAACTTACTAGAATACTACAGCTCCTTTTGGTAGCTTTTAATATCCGATAGTTTTGAAATTATAGGATCAGTGAACTGAAATTAACCTGTAAACATGTCATATTGGCAACACGGGAAAGAGATCCTAATCTGCTTAAATGGACATTCCTATAACGTATTTGAATGGAAAGCAAGCAGAGGTGATGCTTTACAATAGTACTGTTGTTAGTAAGTCTTTTTTAAAAAAAATCTTAGGTTTCCAGATTTAAAGAACTGCAAATGCCTTCCATCTTCTGGTTTCATAGTAAACAATAAATGCAAATAGAAGAAATTCCTACGTGGCACAGTTAAAATTGAAAACGTGGATGGTTGATCCTTATATTAATATAAAATGGCTTAGATGTATTTCTAAGTAGGCCATGCTGAAAGTTAAACTCTGTAGGACCGAAGTGTGTTTTGGCAAAGAACCGAAAAATACAGGTTTCCACTTCGAAGACCAAGCAAGGGGCACTCAAATATTCGGGAAGTGTATCTTGTTTTGTGTAGTCGATTGGTTTTATTCGGGAACCAGTAATATTGAGGCTATGAGCAGTGAAGAAAGGCACATTAACTAATGTATGGAGAATGTGCATTTAATCTTTAAGGGCAGAGTATTTCAGACTTTTGACACTTACACGTCACAATTTCCATCTCCAGAAATCCAGGGGCCGTTATATTTGGTGCCCCATACCGATGGTTTTCGGACAATCCAACACATAATTTCTGTATCACTGGTGAGGGAAAACGACACGGCTTGTCTTGATCTGAAAAAAAAACCTGATGGGCATAGAACCATAACAGCAAGAAAGAAAACGAATTAACACAAAGAAAGAAAAGACACAAAGTTGCCTTTGCTCCGCACAGTGATTTCTAGCTTAGCCCAGACACTGCGGCTCTGGTGTGTGAAGTGGGAGCTCCGTGATTACACATGGAACACGATTAGCGGTGGGAAAGTTGATTAGAAATGGAGTTTATAGTTTCGGTTGAATGGACTGAGTGAAACCCTCTGACTGTCACACACCTCTCATTAACTCCCTCCCTTGCTCTCCCAGAGTGCATACCACAGCTCAGAAGGGGTTCATTTCATTAATAAAACTCTATGCGCAGGGCTGCTGCCGCCTTTCACGGTGGAGCCGAGAAACACAAGGGCTCTCTCTCACATATTCACGCTCTCCGGCAACTAATCAAAAATGAAGAAGAGCAAATAAACACAGGAGCGGATGGGCTGCGTCTGGGGGGAGATGCCGAGCAGGCAAGCAGCACGAGGGGCCGTCAGCTGGGCCAGCCAGCCACTCAGATCCTGTAGAGTGCAGAGTACAGCCCAGGGTTTTCATTCAGAAAGGCCGAATTCCCGAGGCAGCCCCGCGGGTGGGGCACACCGACCTGCGTGTGTGTGGAAGTCCCAGCAGGCAGGAGAGACAGCGCGCTGCAGCGTCCAGGTGCTTTTGAAAAAAACTAAATCGCATTTTCCGTTCTCAGTTTAAAGGGAGGGGGTGGGGATCGGAGTCGTAGCCAACAAATCGTGGGTCAAAAGCCCATTGGAAAGACGGCCCAATATGTCTTCCTTAATAAGGAACAGACCCACACAGCAGAGACGTTCGGATACCGCAATAGGCCACAATACTAACCAGGAGGAATCAATAACACCCGGGGAAGCCGCTAGTGCAGTGTCCGCCGAGCTTTCTCTGAAAGGGGTTAGTATTATTCTAACTCAGACACTGAATCTGGGTCTGGCAAGGAGAAATCTGCGGCAGAAACCCCGCAACATCCCGTGCTTCCAAGGCTCTTGTAACCTTACTGCAGTCAGTGACTAGTAACACTGGCTGTTTTGCACCGCAGTGTGTGTCCCTCCTGACAGAAATAGGAGTTAGAGAAATTAATATATTAACGAGTTTGCAGTTCTCCTGTCTATTCCCCTGGGCGCCATTAAGCACGGGAGGTTTTCAATGGCAGAAACACATCGCCATGAAATCTAGTCGGGAACAGCCCGATCCAGAGGGAAGGGGGCATTTCTGTATTTGGAGGTCTAGAGAAGTGAATACGTCCGTAGGTCTAAAGAGGCCTGCGGACCTGGCCACTTTTCCTCTCCGCAGATGGCGTTGTTCGCCCAAAGCCTTCTTGTGTGGCGGTGCTCCGACCATCTGGAAGGGATCTGAGAGCAAAGTGGATTTATTTAGAACCTGCAGTGCTGGAAACGTGTCGTTTTTCTCTCCTTCAATTATCTTGATAAATGAGTTGTTGTTGAAGGAAGAAAAATAAGCACCCGAGTTAGAATAAACTAGGCTGCATTGTCACCTCTAGCCTGCAGCCCTGTAAATTAGCGCACATTCTCCTCCCTCGATCTCCCAAGAAGGCCTCAGAGGTGATGTGTCTGCCTCAGCGGCTCCTTCAAAGCTTTGGGCGAATCAATAAGTCTGAAGAGGTTCGAAGTGACTTTTGGAGATAAGCGCGAGGGGAAGGTAGCGCTGAATGCAGAATGAAGGCGTTTTGCTGTCACAATGTGCTGTGCAATGTGCGGCTAAAGCCACTTGGCTTCTTGGTGGGAATTCAGTCTCTGGAGATATTTTGGGCGAGTGACTGATTGAAAACAAACCAATACGTAAATGACTTTAGGAGTCGATACTCGTTTTGCATTCCTGATACACTCTCACGATGAGTTTATTTTTCGGCTGTTGTGAATTAATTGAACCAGACGCTTTGTGCGTTGGTTTCTTCCCCCAAACAGGGAATTAATTGTTTCTCTTCCTATTCTCTGGGATCTGCACGGGTGCGCTAGAGCAAAAACAAAACAAACGCGGAGCCTGGAACACTTGTTGTTTGAATATTTCGATTGCCTCGGTCAGTAAGGAACAGGCTGCACTCAGTAAACTATCTCTTTCTCTCGGCCAGTTTCTTACAGGATTTTCTGTCGTTGGAAGTTCATAAAGCCACGAAGAAAGGAAAAGGGTTCTGCTTACCGCTGTCGTGGAAGATGGGAAGCAAGGCTCTTCCAGCTCCGATCCCGCTCCACCCTTCACTGCAGCTCACTAACTACTCCTTCCTCCAGGCAGTGAACACTTTCCCAGCAGCCGTCGACCACCTGCAAGGTCTCTATGGACTCAGCGCGGTGCAGACCATGCATATGAACCATTGGACATTGGGGTATCCCAATGTGCATGAAATTACCAGGTCTACCATCACGGAGATGGCTGCAGCTCAGGGCCTGATGGATGCCAGATTTTCTTTCCCAACGCTACCTTTCGCCACACACCTCTTTCATCCAAAGCAAGGGGCCATCGCCCATGTCATCCCAGCGTTACACAAAGACAGACCCAGGTTTGATTTTGCCAATCTGGCTGTGGCCGCCACGCAGGAGGACCCACCAAAGATCGCAGATCTGGCCAAGCTAAGTCCAGGACTTGGAAATCCCATCTCAGGGATCAGCAAACTGTCTCCGGACAGAAAGCCCTCCAGGGGCAGGTTACCTTCCAAAACGAAAAAAGAGTTTATCTGCAAGTTCTGCGGCAGACACTTTACCAAATCCTACAACCTGCTTATCCACGAAAGAACCCACACGGACGAGCGGCCCTATACCTGTGACATCTGCCACAAGGCTTTCCGGAGACAGGACCACCTCCGAGACCACAGGTGAGGGAGGCAGTCACAGGCAAACTGGTTTCTCCTACTACCCTGAGTAAAAGGTGCAGCGGTTTCTCTCTCTAGACCTCACATCAGAAATACTTCCTGTCATTTACTACAAAGGTTCCGTGGGCTCAGAGTCAGCCAGATTCAGATCACTGCAGTAGAACCTCATCCCAGGCTGGCTGCATGTGGACAATCTGCTGCCAAGGAAAACTCAAGGCCCCACCGATCTTGGGTCGCAGTGAATTTAAGAAATATGCCCACTTTCCTTATACTTTCCCCTGAGGTTCAAACTAGTCATGAAGGTTTGGTGGATTCATCACTTCCCACGTAGAAGCATTTCAGCTTTCTCAGCCAGGGAAGCAGTAGCAAACCAAGTGATACATTGTTACAGCTGTTTCTCTACGGGGGGATTAGCAAATAAATACTAATATGTATTTTTTGTGGGTTGGACCTGTGATTATATTTGGAGGCGATTCTATTAACCGAAACAAACATTCCCCATCTCTGATAAGATTGTAATAGTACAGCAAGAACGGTATTTACAATCTGATTTTAAGAGTTGAATGTAAGGGGCCATTTCCCACACCCCCTTTTTTAGGTTAGTAGAGTAGAACTTCTACCAAAAATAAAAATAAAATAAAATAGCATGTACACCGGATTTTGCTCACGTTGACGTTTAACGGGAAATTTCCCATTGAGTTCAAGGAGAGCAGTTGGTGAAACAGATGATTTTTCCATTATGCAGTCTAATCTATCACCAGAGAGGGCAATCTAGCGTTGATAAGCATTATTGTAAATGTTTTCAACTGATAAAGAAGGTTAATCATACACAGAATTTCAGAGCAAAAATAAAATAATGAATAAATAGTAAGAAAAAGTCAGGATTCGTCCTCCCACCCCCCCAAAAAGTATAGATTAAAGAATCCCTAGAGGCTTCTTGTGGCTTTTGTATCTGTGGATAGCCATTGCTTCAAACCCTTGTATTGACTTTCAGATATATCCATTCCAAAGAAAAACCTTTCAAATGTCAGGAATGTGGGAAAGGATTCTGCCAATCCAGAACTCTAGCAGTTCATAAAACTTTACATATGCAGGTAAGTTTAGTTCCAAATCCTTTCTTATCTTTATACTGTTCTTATTCTTTCCCTGTTTATGTTGCACAAAACCTTAAATAATATGTAAGGTAGACAAATTTATGTTTACTTGCCTGAAATAATGAGCCATAGCTTGCCATTAATTTTTAAAGCATATTTCCCCAATTACTTCAATAAAGCAATCTGCTTCATAGCAGGATATAGCCCTTTGCTTTTATTTTTCTTAAGACACATGTTTATTTAGTGTATTTAAAATATGTACTTTTTAGAAAAAAGCAATAGAATCTACTGATTATTTAATTTACATAAATTATTTGTGAATATGGACACTTATAAATGGTCTTTGTTAAACTTTATTCAATGCATTTCAATATTTTATATTAGTAAAAAATGAAGGTAAGCAGTGTAGGGGAAAACCAACGATGAAATATTAATTAGCACACTGAAACGATTTGGTTGTACCCCAATATATTGTATATGTCTGTAAGGGCTTGAGTGTCTGGAGTAAAGTTCAGTCTTTCTCATAGCCATGGCCTGGTACTTTGAAGAATTGTACTGCAAGTTTTTGTCTGTGGATTTCAGGGACATGACATGGGATGAGCTGAGACTAAAATATACTTGGACAGGCAGGTTATTTTCAAGTAGTTAAAAGTGATGTGATTTTGTATCTGAGGATTAAGAGTCTAGGTTTATTTAAGTAGATTCCCTATACTTCATGTTATGTTATTTAATAACAAAAATAATAAGTAAACTAGGTAGTTTGTAAAGGATTAATCCTTTGCTTGCTTCAAATCTGAACAGGAATCTCCACACAAATGCCCCACATGTGGAAGAACATTTAATCAAAGAAGTAATCTGAAAACTCACCTTCTTACCCATACAGACATCAAGCCCTACAACTGTGAGCAGTGCGGCAAAGTGTTCAGGCGAAACTGTGATCTGCGGCGGCACAGTCTAACTCACACCCCGCGGCAGGACTTCTAGAGCAGCCAAGGACCTGCACCTGCCTCTGCAGCTCCAAGTTGCTAATTTTGCTCAAGGACTTAATTGTAGAAAGCTACATACACGCACACTGGGGTCGAGCCTGCATATCATACTCCAGCAAAACTCCCTTAGGTAGTTGTGAACTGCAGGATCGGGCCCCAATCTTACCCACACGAAGAGCATATGCTAGTGTCCTGTAGATATTCGCAGCTCATTTTAGAGCTATGTACAGAATGTGGTTTGTTGTCGGTTTTTTGTATTGTTCTGTTGGATGCACATTGATAACAAATCTGGGAGTCAAAATATCTTTTAGAAGTGTATTTCAAAATAATTCTTCCTCTCTTCCCCTCCCCCATATCTCCAGCTCTGTCCTATTACTTTCCTACACGTTTTGTTTTACTGCTGTGTCAGCTGCAATAGTAACTTATATTGAATAAATTTCCCCCTCTGGGAACGTATTGTCACACGTTTCTGAAGTGTTCTTGTTTTCGCTTTTATGACTGCTGCTTTTGTGTTATCTATTGTAAAATAAAATGGAAGTGCCCGTATTTACAACTTCACTGCTTAATGGCTTGAATATCTCTTGTATTTTTTTTAACTGAATGAACAACTTTTTTAAAAAGAAATAGCTGCAAATAAAGAGTGCCTGGGAAATAATGTATACGACGATCCGTAAACCACAGTGGCTTATTAGTAACTTATTTGCAATCAACCCTTATATTGTAAAAGTCATCTCTTTTCCAAAGATTGCATTAGATAGTCTCCTGCTATTAGACTTTGAACATTGGCAATTCACTAGCGTAGACAGGGACTTTATACTGCAGAAGACGATTCTTTTCTGATAGCTCTGAAAACAAACACTGGGACATAAATAAAATCCTATTGGATCCCGTCACCCGGGAAAGGATCATTGTACGTCCCAATAGCGTTTCATTGACATCCCTATCAGTTCTAACAATCTGCTGAATGGCTGCGTTATCAGGGCTCAGCTCTGCAAAGCCGGAGAAGTTGCAGGCGCTTGCAGGATTTGTCAATAAAAGCCGTCAAAAATGTAACTCGTGCCTAGTTAAAGAAAGAGGATGTTTAAAAGGCCTCCAGAATCATTAACAGAGATAAATCACTGCACCAGAGAAACCAAACCGCCAGTCATTCTGCAACTGCCCCCAAAGAGACTAACGTCCAGACTGGATGCTCCAAATGCTTCGTGCAGTTCCCTAAAGATCGTCTTTAAACGGACTTTAACGCTAGTGTGGGGCTAAAATGACTTGCCGCCCTAACCTCCAAGCGGCCTTGGGAGGCTGGGATGGGAACAATCTCAAGACCACAACATGGGGTGGGGGTAGGGGGCTGTCACCTTGGTTTCTGCCCCTAATAAGGGCGCTGTCCTGTGTGCTAACTGGGGCAGGGAGAGGTCACTTTGTTTCCAAAAGGGGTCTGGTTTTAAAACTTAGCTGGTGATGGCTTCGTAGCAGGACTGCTAGAACAATGTGTACAGTGGGGTGCTGAGAGCCATTGACTCAAACGGTAAACCCAGTACGTGATGGAAACCACTACAAGCCAGCGGTGCTGCAGCATCTCTAAACACCCCTAGTCCCAGCACCTGTGCTTCCTAGAGTGAGCCAGACTTGGGGGGGGGGGGGGAGGAGGGCTGGCTCCGCACTTGCTTCGATGCAGACAGCAAAGGCGAACTACGCTGATGGGAGCCCCCACTGCTGCCACTGGGAGGGGGAGCTCAGTCCCTGTCACCGGCGGGATGCCCCAGATTCAAGCCCCGCGCCCACTGCCGGGACCCCTCCTCTCAGACCCTCCTCCCCCACACCTTCACTGGCGGGCTAGTCCTCACCTGGCCCCCTGCTGCTGGGACCCCGGCTTATACCACGCGCACAGCCACTGAGGGGCTCGCGCCGGCCCCTTCTCCTGCGGCCCGCCCTTAAGCCCCACGCGCAGCCGGTAGGGGCGCTGCTGTTTTGCTGGGTCTCGTAGGGAGCAGGGAGAGCGGAGGTGAGAGCCGCTCGCCCTCCGCTAAGTCCCGCGTCCCGCCCGGACAGGCCGCGCTGGGGGGAGGGGATGGAAGGCGAGTCCCGCCTGGCCTCGCTCATGTTGGGCGCGTTTTCCCGCGTCCGGCGCCTCCTCCGCTTTGAGCCTCTTTCTGAGGTGCCAGCGGGACCGTCCCACTGCCCGCCCGGCGCTCCGGGGCAGCGGGAAAGAGCCGGCCGTCCTGGCTCGGGGCAGCTCCGCTTCCACCCCGGTGTTCTGGGGGCTCATCCCCCCCCCCAGTCCCCTCTCCCCGAGCTCTGATGGCTGAGTCCCCTCCTTCCCCTCTCCCTGTGCTCTGCGGGCTCAGCTCCCACTGTCTCTACTCCTCTCAGCCTTCACCTTCTCCTCCCCCATCCACCTGCTCTAGGAGGCTGAGGCCTCACTCCTCCTCTTCCTTTCTCCCGCACCCCCGTCCCTTCCTCCCCCGCTCTGAGGGGCTCAGCTCCCCATCCTCTCCTCTTCCTACCCCTGCTTTGCGGGGTTCAGACCTTACCCTTTCCTCTCACTCTCGGGGAGGGTCAGGCCCCTTAGTCTCTTGCTCTGCCATGCAGAGGGTTGAACTGCTGTGTACTCCCTTTTTCCCCTTCAGGGTTAAGCCCCCCTACCTACTCCATGCCCATCTGAGTGTGTCCTAGGAGAAAAAGGTGCTTCTCTGAAACTCACATACCAGCGGACTAAGGCCTGGCTCTGCTGGGAACTTCTGCCAGCAGTAGGAGCTGGAGCACAGCACCAGTGTATGTTTATGCTGACAACATTTACTGTCATGGTAAATGACATAGCTTACTCTGGTGCAGCATGCCCATGCTAGGGATGTGTCTAGCCTGTGTCAGGAAACTTGTTAACTAATCCATGTTAACTAACACCATCCCAAACAGAATGTAACCCTGGAGCACGGACAAAGGCAGGCTTGTTTAAAACTGTTAGCTAAAAGCCCCAGTGTGATCAAGAGCTGGTGCTGCACCACCTCTCCCATTCCAGCATGAAGAGAGTGGGGAATTGGGGCTGCTAAAGGTACTGTCAGCCTTTCAGGTCCAAAGGCTGAGGGGTAGAGTCCAGTATACAATATCAAATTCCAGGGAGGAACTATTGGCTGCTTCTCATCTCTCCCTTGATTACCTTAACTATTCTTTTCTCTGGTCTTTGTCCTACCCCTCCAGTGTCTCTCTGTCTGACCTGAGTTCTCGGACATCAGTGCCTTCTTATCCCCTGACCCATTCCCTGCTCATAGCCCCTGATATACTCTGTTCCTTATTGACTTTCTCAAGCTCCCAGTGTGCTCCATTCCCATAATGTGTTACCTATTTCCAAGTCACTCTCTGCCTCTGTTTTCTCAGTGTTGGATCCCTAAATCCTAGAGTCTGTCTCCTTATTTGCAGTCCCAAAGGCATGCAGTGGGCCAAATATATCTCTGAGGTAACTCCATTTAAATGGAAGCATCCTGGGGTGAATTTGGCCCACATGGTCTCTCCTGGGTCAGACTCTATTTGCAGTTTCTGTAACATTTTTCTTTAGCAAAGCAAATCAAGAGGTGTTTTTCAAATTTTTTTATTATTTATTAGTATTACTTACTACTTACAAACACAGAACAAAGAGATGTTCCTTGCCCCAAAGAGCTTACAATCTGAGTATAGAACAAGAGGCAATAGATGTCAATCATCTTCCCACTCTTAACAGAGACATGTGGTCACACTATATCTCAGTTCTTAAAAAAAAACACTACACATTTTTGACTGAAATGAAGAACCCAGGCAATGGCAGGGATTTTTTTACAGTTACTTGTTCCCTGGATTTTTTTTTAACCAGTAGCCATAATCTTAAATAGCCAGCAGATATTTTAAAATCTCTCTCTGAGTTCGTTTAACTAAGCTACTGCACTATACTGCTATTTCCTGTAGCCAGGCAGAGCTGAAAGAATTGCCAGGCCCCTGGGCAAGATGGGGGGCTGGCAGCTCTGTACTCCCAGAAGGGGTGGGCCTCAGGAAGAAGGGGTGGGGCTGGGGACAGCTGGCCTGCAGCACTGCCCGGAGTGTGCTGTTCCCCCCCGCCTGCCCTTAGTGCTGCCTAGAGCCAGCCCTTAGTAAGGTCCAGAGCATACTCTATGGCACTCCAGCTTTGATTTAAAGGGGCTGGGAGCCCTGGGCCCTTTTGAATTGTGAAGTTATGGGAAAACTGCCCCTTTTGCCCCCCCCTTCTGTCAGCAGGCCTGCTTGTGGACTTCTGACAAGAGTGGCTTTTCTGGGCACATGGAAGCTGCTTCTGTAATAACAAATATGCTGGAACTGTAGCAAAGAACAGTTAATGGCTCAGTGTCTGGTTTTAAGTTTACCATACTGCTATCTGTACAGCTCTCTTTTGAGCAGAGGCTATGCTTTTTATTATCTCTGTAAGATGCCACACGCATTTGTCATTATGTAAAAAATAAATATAACAATAGTGAATAACCTTTCACACATGAATACATTTTCACACACACACACACACTGATTTTTGTTTTTTTGTTCCTCAAGAGTCTTGCTGCTGACAATTATGTCTGCTTGCTCTGGTTACCCACTGACGTTTCCCAAATCCTGTTTCTCCCTGTTTTTATTTCATTTAATCTATATCTCCATTATTTCTTTTTTTACTTGTGCAGTATGTCTCCTCCATTCCTATTCCCCTTTTCTGTGCATCTCTCTGTATTTTAGATGGTTACTAGGTGTAATAGTATGAAAGGAAGAAAAAGCTTGAGCTGAATATCTGAAAAAACCTCTTATTTAAAGTGACACATTAGCTTGTGGAAAGCAAGCTGTGTCCTGCTCAGGGGTTGAATTGGGGGTAGGGGATAAAGGAGTGGATGAATGGTGAACTCCACACACAAAATTTATCCTTTTCAAAATATGTTTGTGTGTGATCACTGAGCTCTGCGGGACTCTGAGTCCCTCTTTGGGCTTTGAATATATCCATGAGCTTGTCTAGGCTTCTGGTGAATGGCTCCTTTTGCACTGGGGCTGTGTCTACATTAGCAAGTTATTCCGGAAAAATCAGCCGCTTTTCCGGAAAAACTTGATGGCTGTCTAGACTGGCCACTTGAATTTCCGGAAAAGCACTGACGATCTAATGTAAAATCATCAGTGCTTTTCCGGAAAAACTATGCTGCTCCCATTCGGGCAAAAGTCTTTTTCCGGAAAACTGTTCCAGAAAAGGGCCAGTGTAGACAGCACAGTAGTGTTTTCCGCAAAAAAGCCCCGATCGCGAAAATGACGATCGGGGCTTTTTTGTGGAAAAGCGCATCTAGATTGGCCACGGACGCTTTTACGGAAAAAGTGCTTTTCTGGAAAAGCGTCCTGCCAATCTAGACGCGCTTTTCCAAAAATGCTTTTAACGGAAAACTTTTCTGTTAAAAGCATTTCCAGAAAATCATGCCAGTGTAGACGTAGCCTGGGGATAAATAATGAGTGGTAGCATTTCTCAAACACCCCCCCATTTGGAGGCATCAAAATGAAATATCACTCAGTAAATTGTGCAGAATTGTGGCCCTTCCCTTCTCCTTTCTTATATATGGAATGGAATCAGTAGTAGTGTTGGCATTTTATTTACCATGGCAAGAGTGTCTGAGTTAAGCTGACTTCAGGTCAGTGAGAACATAAGAATGGCCATACTGGGTCAGACCAAAGGTCCATCTAGCCCAGTATCCTGTCTACCGACAGTGGTCAGCACCAGGTGCCCCAGAGAGGGTGGACCGAAGACAATGATCAAGCGATTTGTCTCCTGCCATCCCTCTCCAGCCTCTGACAGACAGAGGCCAAGGACACCATTTTATCCCCTGGCTAGTAGCCTTTTATGGACCTAACCTCCATGAAATTATCTAGCTTCTCTTTAAACTCTATTATAGTCCTAGCCTTCACAACCTCCTCTAGCAAGGAGTTCCACAGGTTGACTACATGCTGTGTGAAAAACTTTCGCTTATTAGTTTTAAACCTGCTCCCCATTAATTTCATTTGGTGTCCTCTAGTTCTTCTATTTAGGGAACTAATAAGGTGAGGTGTTAACTACTTCTCTCAGGGCATTTTCTAATATAGACCAGCATTTACGTGTTATCCATTTTGAGCTTCTTTTCCCCCCAGACCTTTTCCCTGTTCTTTTCCTTCGGCTTCTCTTGCCTTTCTGTAACTCTCCCTTTGCTTGTGTCTGAAACTTCCTTGCCCCAAACTGCCAACTCACTGTAAACACTACACTTAAATTTACTACACCCCTGAGAGATGTAAGTAAGCCCATCTAAGCTCTGGTGTAGACAGTGCTAAGTCAATGGAAAAATTATTCTACTGACCTAGCTACCACCTCATGGAGAGATGGATTTACTACAGAAAACAAACCAACAAACCCCCCACCTTCTATCAGGGCAGTACATGTCTGTACTACAGTGGTGCAGCTGCAGCATTACAGCTGTGCCTCTGTAGCATTTCTAGTGTAGACAGCCTCCGACTGTTTCCTAACCTCTATCCCCTCTTCATTATCCTTTTTTCTAGCAGCCCTCTACTTTTTCTATCATCACCCTTGTCTCTTATATTGTCTGTATCACTCTATTTTAGGGGTGGGCAATCATTTTCTCAGGAGTGCCACTTAATGAATTTTGGTATGTGGTCATGGGCCAGCTTCACTCCCAGAAAGGGATGGGGCTGGGGGAAGAAGGGGTTCAGCTGGGGACTAGCCTCCCCCTAGAGTTGTCTGGGGCCAGAGTCTTGGGAGTAAAAACACAGCAAAGGGCTTTACAGAGCTGCTGCTACCACAATGCCTGGCAGCTGCTTGGGGTTGCTGCAGCTATATAAAAGGTGCGTGGCTCTGGCCCCTGCCAGGGTAACACCACAACCAGGAGCTGTGATCCATTTAAATGGGATCTTGTTGCCTGAGCCACCATCTGGAAATTAGGTGGCAAGAGCAAAATAAAAAGCAGCCAGATGCAGTCCACGGGCCGGATCTGGCCCCTGAGCCACATCTTGCCCAGTCCTGCTCTATTCTCTAGCCTACTGACTCTTGTTATTATCAAGTTCTTTCTTGCCACTAACCTAGATTTTATCTTACCCTGTCTAGTATTTCTCTTTTCCTGTCAATGTATCTTCCTTGTCCAGTCTAGTACTAATGTAGAGAAGCCAAGCTATTGGGGTTAAAGCAAAACAAAATAAGTAAAACATCCCATGTTAAAGAGAGCAGTTGCTGATGGTGAGTCTCTGTTAGCAGTCATTTTGCTAAATTTTGCAGATTAAGATTGTGCTAATATATCTGTTATGTTATTAATATTTTATGTGTAACTTATACTTGTTTATGGGGATATATCAAGATTTGGATTTCTATAGTTTGCCTATTGACATCATTCTTGTTTTCGGTTCTTGTTCCTCCCCCTATATCTTTTACTGTTACAATAACTGAAGTTCGTACAGAATCTTTTTCATTTTAATATAGCATAGGATGTTCATGTATCATGATCCAGATCATGATAAAATAGTGCAGCCATTAATCAAAGTTGGTTGGCAGGGGCAGGTGGATTTTTTAAAATGTTCTGTAATATATGTTAAAATAAAAGTACTTCTATATAAATCATGCTCTTTAGTATTTAATTATAAATCCCGATGTAACTGCTTATATGGAAACATATTTTTGAGAAGCTTTATTAAACATGAAACATAAAAATAGTTAAAATGTTAAGCTTCTGACTTAAATCCACAGCCATGTGAAAGTTCAAAATGTAGGCTTCTCCCTCTTCTTTGGGACCCCTCCTATGCAGCTGAATAAATGAACTTAAAAATCATGCTAGTGAGAACACTGGTAAACCTAGTTGCAGCCAGGGGAGATTCTATCTTAGCTAGAGCATGGCTTTTCAGTTTTGTCCCATCCACCGGCCAAATTGTGTTACACCATTTATCTGTAGCTGATTTAAAAACTCAGTCTGGGGTTTGAAAAGCTTGACTTGCAGCAGAACTGATATAGTCCCATTGTTCTGCAAAGGAAATATTCTCTCCCTATCAGAAGTCACCCCAGGACTTTGGGAGCAATCTTGGAAGGACAAGGAAGGGCTTAGAGGATTTACAGATATTTTCTGGTCAATCATCACTACTGTTCCCTGTATGGAAAGGAAGAAGCTGCAGCAGCTTGAGATTCTTATAAGAGCCATGATTTCATTGGTTCTCTGTGGTTTGAGGAATTGGGCAGAAAGTGGATTTCACTCTGAGTATGTCTACATTGCATTCCTCTTTGGAGAGAGGAATGCAAATGCAGACAAACGAAATTGCAAATGAAGCACAGATTTGAATTTCCCATGCTTCATTTGCATAATCACGTCCGGGCACTATTTCAAAATACGCTATAACGAAATAAAAAACGCTATCCAGATGCAGTTATTTTGAGAAAAAACCCTTCTTTTGAAATTACCCTTACTCTTTATAAAATTAGGTTTATTTGCAATTTCACTCAGCTGCATTTGCATTCCTCTCTTGAAAGAGGAATGCAGTATAGACATACCCTTAGTTAAATCCTGTGGATTTCCCCAGAGCACACCCTGTTTACCTTTGCTGTACACTAGACCCAGTATTTAGCCTTGTGTGTGTAGATACTAACTAAACCCATCCATGGGCTTTGTCATATTGCCTTCTGCCTAACATTACAGACTGTTGTGAGACTCTTACAATGCTTCAACGGTACCCCATACTTAAGTAGAATTGTGGCTTCCTTCTTACTATTTGTGAGAGATCTCGTACATTTTAAACAGTTTTGGAGATATGTTAATTTGGTACAGAGAAAGGAAATTGGTGTTTTTACCCAGATGAAAGGTAGGAAAATAATTTTGTTACCAGCATTGTTTACTAGGCACCAGCACTGAAACTGTCAGCTGACATCCTTTGACATCATTACCATTTTAGAGGAGGGTCTAACTCACTGCCTGAGGTGTTTTAAGGATGTTTCAAGGTGTGTCAGCTGCGCTTCACGTCAGCGCACCTTGATGTAGCTCTTTGGCATGGATTAAAAGGTACAGTTTCTAAATCTCCCAGTGGCCCATTATTTATGGATCACTGATATGATAGAATGTAACTGTTCCTGTCTATCATGTTAATGCAAGTTTGTCTATGTGTTAAGCAGCCTATATTCCCGGAATAACACTGTACATGTACAATGAGAGCACAGACTAAAATGTTAGTGAAAGGATTACAAACATTGGGCATTTTCTAAACTCATTTATTGTAACCATTTTATTTTTTTATATGAATTGTTTAATTAGAAAAAGTAAATAGATTCACGATTAAACAAAGACTGTGAATGGCTCGCTAACTACAAAAGCAGCTTCTCCTCTTAGAATTCACACCTCCAGATCAGCTACTAGAAGTGGGCCTCATCCTCCTTGATTGGATCCACCTCGTCATCTCCAGCCTGATTCTGGCCTGCATATTTATACCTGCCTCTGGAAATTTCCACTACATGCATCTGATGAAGTGGGTCTTTGCCCACGAAAGCTTATGCTCCTACACTTCAGTTAGTCTACAAGGTGCCACAGGACTCCTCACCGCTTTTGTAGATTTACAGTGTGGAATTAGGCCAATCTGAGGTTCTAGGCAGGCCACAACTCAAGGCACTCCATCCATTATTGTGGCTTCACTTTCATGTTGTGGTCCCACTCTCATTTGAATTGATGATGGCAGAGGGGACCCACCCCTTCCCAGTTAGACCAGAATCTGGAGAAGTCAGATTAGCAGCAGTAAGGTTCCCAGTACTTACACCAGCACAATGTATTTTGTGCATGAGTCACAGGGCCGTAACAAGGGTGAGGCGAGTGAGGTACTTGCCTCCAGTGCATAACTGGGGGGGGGGGGGGGGGGGGGGGGGACGCAGAAAAGACAGCTACTATGCTGTCTTCACTCCTGCCTCGCACTATGTCAGCGCCCCCACCCGCGCCGAGGACAGTCTTGCCTCAGGCACTAAATTAGCTAGTTACGACTCTGATGAGTCAAGCCTGCACCTAACCCTTATCCCTCCAAAAGGAGATTTTAATGTTAACAACCTAATGAAATGCACACCCTACAGAACCACTTCAGGAAAATTAACTTGTTACCTAAGTCACACTATAAAGTTGTGATTCAACTGAGGTTACAAATGTGAAGATTTCAGACTTTCAGCCCTTTGCTCTGACAATCATTGGAACACAATTTTAATTTAACTGAAATACCTAAAGTATCCACAGTAGAAACTAGCAATCTGAGGAGTATCTTCTTTAAATCTGAGGTTTATTTTTTTAATTATAGGAACATAAGCTGTATTAAACTCCCAAGTACCTGTAACGTATGTGTGTGTGTAAAAATCATGGAAATCTCCAAAGAGCAGTCTCAATGTACGCCTGTAGGAAATTTCTGAGCTCATTATAATATCCTGATAGCTCTCAATCAACATCAACGCTGACACATTTCTGTTTCCCACCCCAGTCTTTTTGAATGAATGTTCTCCTGCTTGATTTTAACTCAAAAGATAATTTGTGAACTATTTCAAAGAAAATCAATCCAGACATTATTGGGGATTGATGAGATTTTGGCCAGTGAATCTATATAGTTTGAAGTCCCTCTTCTCACACCCATGCCTCCAACGTATACCTTTTTCGGCCATGAGATTGAAGATATATGATGTAATTTCAAATGTTACGTGCACTGAGGCATACACACTGTGGATTTAATAGTTTTACAGACTGAACACAAATTAGCTCATCCAGTCTGACCTCCTGCATAACAGGCCACAGAACCTCACCCAGTAATTACTACATCTAGCCAATAACATCTGGGTAAATTATGGCATATCTTTTAGAAAGATGTTCAGTTTTGATAGTACACAATGATGCCCACTTCCATGATAGAATGATGCACAGAACAACTAAGGCTTGTATGGACTTAGCATAAGTAACAGAATTAAACAGTTTTTGGGTGAAATAGACCTTTTTTAAAATAAGAAAGTTTCACCAATGTTTAAAAAAAAAATTGTTTCTTTTTTGTTGATGAAATTGGAAAATGTCCTTTTTATAATTTGTTTTCTTTTCTCCTTTTTTCAAGGACCATGAGTAAAAAGGGAAGGAAAGAGGAGAAAAGGGTGGTGGGTAGTAAAACAAAAGCAAAACAAAAGCCTAACTACAGAAAAACAGAAAAATGAAAAAAATTGAAAGTCATTTAAGAAAAATATGCATATATTGCAATAAGTGAAACAATTTCAAAACGAGCAGAATGAAAAAGACTAGAAAGCTTACTTCCATTTTTCAAACAAGCTTTAAGTCCCTGTTATGTAATCTGATCCTAGACGTGCTGTTCTGTGAGCAATTTTTGCATGGTACTGTGGGATATTCCCTCAGATTTGGGGAAATATGGGAAGAGAGAATCAAGCTCCCATAATTGCCCCTGCTGTATTCCTGAATTTATGTGCATGGATGGTTTATTATTATTATTATTAATTGTAGTATCAATATGACTGAGTTCAGGTCAGGGCAGCATTGCTATTATACTTACAAAAAGTAAGTGGTAGTCTGTCTTGAAGAATTTTTTATCTAAATAGGGAAGACAAAGGGTGTTAAATGTCACACAACAGGTCATTAGCAGACCTAGGAAAAAAAAATCTGTCTCCTGAAGATTTTATTTGACATTTTTATTTATAAATATGTTTTCAAACATTTGACTTTTTTTTTTTAAACCTACTCTGGTTGTTTTTCAATATGTTTTCAAGTTTAGACCATGTCTCCACTTACTGGAGGATTGACACTTTGGCAATTGATCTTATGGGATTTGATTAAGTGGGTCTAGTAAAGTCCTGCTAAATTGAACTCTGAGGGTGCCCCCTCATCAGCACAAGTACTCCTTGCTGTTGCGAGGAGTAAAGGAGCATTTCTCCCATTGACCTCTCATTGTGGAGATGGTGCCAACCTTGGCTTAAGGTATGTTGACTCTAGCGATGTTATTTACATAGCTGGAGTTCCGTACTTTAAGCCGACCTTCCACCCCCCCCCCCCCCCCACTGTGTAGACCTGGCCTTATAATAACAATAATTAAGATATTCAATGGATTTTTAATTGACATGAAATGATGTGAAACTTAAAATCTAGAAGGACAATAGATAACCAATAATATATTGTTAGGCATTTGCTGGATGAGGGGCATTGAGGGGTTGGATCTTTACTCTCTGAGGTTCTTGCACTGCAATCTCACAAATTTCCTGTTGAAAAAACACTAGGAAATTAACATCACTTGTTTCTCCTCTACACCATAGAAAGGGTGAAAGGTGGTGTGCACCTGTCGGGAACAGTCAATAGCAGCATAATTCCTGAAAGAACTGTGCTGAAAAGGTGGTCTGAGTTCATGATAGCTATTATTGGAAATCCAAAGACAGGGTCTGCAAATATTATTTTTTCCACTAAACAGACTCAGTCTCTTATCTATAGGTTAAAGGAATGATTCAAAGATCCTGAATAACTGGGGCAGCTAATTTTTGTCCCATTGAAAATCACTGCAGTAGTAAGTTGACAATCTGTGATCTGCAGTCCCCATTCAAAAAAGTTTGGGGGTCCACAAATGAAAATATGTTGAAAACCACTATGCTAGTGGTATGAGATAGCTAGTAATATGGATGAAATCACAAAGGCTACTACTGCCAACACAGCAATGCTTCACCTTGATTCAGTTTTGTTTAGGAAGGATTAAGACATGTTATGACCTGTAGTTTCAATATGTTGCATCTTGTATTAAAGACAAGGTAGCTGGGGGCCATTATGTAAAAATTAAGTGGGCTTCATTTGTCTGCCCCAACTGCAGATAAGTAAAACCTCAGCATATCGCTCCATTCAGACTTACAATTTTACCCATTTGAATAAAAAAGAAATACCTAACAAAAGATGATTCACTTAATGTCAAATCTGAGCTCTGTACATCAGCTTTGATCAAATGCAGTTACCCAAATGTCAGTGTATTATTATTATAAAATATCCTTTAAACTTTTTTTTCCAGATGCTCTTTGTTTAAACTTTGCTTTGATCACTGTGCAGGTCTTTCCATTTCAGCAGATATTTATTCACATTGAGTGAAATTAAGGTGGAATTTTAAATTTGTTCTTTATATGGGTTCTCTTTCCTCTGTTCAAATTTTAAATCAGTGAAGCTACTTTTTAAAACTAACCCTTTTACCCCAAAACACAGTTATTCTATTCTTAACTATTCTGTGGCTTTTAACAATTTACTTAACTTGTCAGCGTCTTAATTTCTCCATATATAAAATTAGGAAAACAATATTTAGTTTCTTCACAGAAATGGCTGAGAGAATTAATTAGTAAATGTCTGTACAGCATTTTGAAAGTAAGAACATCTAAGTGATACAAGCACTCACCAGTAGTAAGTCCCTTCTAGTAGTGGTCATTTGAGTTTACAATATGTTTTAGTACTAATGCAAGAATAGTATATTTTGAAAGGGAATATTTATTTGAATAACTAATTTTCAAATAGAGTCTACTAAGTAAGAACACCAGTTTCCAAATAGGAGACAAAAATCTGTAGAGAAGCCCTTTATGGATTTTCTCTTACAAATAAGGTTACTTGACTGTATCAGGCCCTGTAGATGTTAATTCAGGTATTTTTTAACATTTGATATGTAGTTGTCACCCCAAACCACATAAACTTGAAGTACCTATTTTTATATTTCTAGATGAAACAGAAGGTTGTTATTTTTGAATCCATGCATTCTCAAACATATTCAAACTATGGTCCACACTTTTCCAAGCTTATGAATGCCCCTGCTGCTTAGCCAAAAGCCTTAGCCCAAGAACAAGGCCTCAGACCATCACATATAGATCAACTGTGATTTTGACTCTCTTCTATACCCTTGCAATTAACAAAATAGTAAAAATTCCTAAACTCTTAAAGTACAGGCCTTTATAGGAGGCCTGAATACCTACATCCTAACATTTACAATTGCATAACATTTGTGGTAACTACAGCAATGGCAGTTTTGCCATTTACTTCAGTGGGCCAATGCAGTGATAAATGGAGAGTAAGAGCTGGAGAGGAGTATCAGAGCACTTTCACTGAGGTTCCTAAATATGGATTTAGGATCCCAGTCTGTAGGCAATCAGTATGAATATTTTGGTCTAATTCAATTTTGTAAGACTGAAAGCCCATTTATCTAATACAGGAACTCCCTGACTTATAGACATCTGACTTACAAACATCTGCACATACAAACAAAAGCTCACCTTTAGTCTCAAGGGAGCAGGCAAGAGCTGCAGGTTGTGGAAAGCGGCATGAATGACAGGTTCAGCAGTCCTCAGACCACCCCCAGTCATCCCTTTCCCCCAGGCTGTGCCCAGCTCCCATTCACCAGGAAACAGTAAGTGCTGAAGACTGGAAGACTGAGGAGCAGGGGGTGGTCACGCAGCTTGTGAGAAGTTGGCACTTGGAAGGGGAAACTGCTGCTTCTCTCCAGCTGCCGACTGCACAGCTATCACCTGTTCCTCTGGAGTTCTCTGCTCCACGCTCGTGCCGCTAGCTGCCTTGTAGTGAGTGGGGCCTGGGTGCAGCCTTTGGGAGAGTAGCTGGTGCTGAGCCTGTGGCGGGGTAGTCTGGAGGAGGGGGCTGGTCGTAGGAGTTGACACAGAGCCTGCGGGGAGCTATCAGTTGGGGAATGCCCAGAAGTCTCCTTCAGAATCTCTGCCTACCTCCTCATCCTCCTCTAATTAATCCTGCCTTTCCTCAGGCAGCAGCATTCAGGGTTAAATAAAAAAAAACCCTCTATTTTAGTCAATTTTATCATTTTTTATTTGTTTAATTATTAGTAGTGCAATAGTATTGTTTCTCCTGTTTTTAATTGCAAATATATAGTACATTAGCTACATTATGGATTAAATAAACTTTTGTGGGCTAGCCTGGGTACTTAACCATGATTTATAACATTGTTTCTATGGGAAAATGTGTTCTTAGTTCCAAACAATCAACTTACAAACAAACTTTTGGAACACAACCCATTTGTAAGTTGAGGACTTCCTCAACTCTCTTCATGAAATAGAAGTAAGTTACAGTGTGAAAGATATGCATTTGAAATGGATGAATTTGCTCTTCCAAGTGAGCTATGGGATTATTTAAATGATAGCATAACTAATTAGAATGAACTATTTGTGTGTCAAGGGGCAAATTAAATTATTTTTTCTTGGGGGCAAAAATGAACAGATCCAGAGTCAAGTTAGTTCTTCTTAATTTATTTTTATTTAGAACATGCTCAGAATTTCTGTTATCTGTAACAAAGATGGATTAATAGCAAACAGTCTACTTACAGTTGTCACGTAACAATCTTAATATTCCGTGAAAAGCTGTGGTGTTTAAATAAGTTCTTCCTCTTAATATTGCCTCAAGGCACTGCTTCTGAGGCTGTGAGATTGAATATGGACCCCATCTTGCAAACACCTATACATGTGAGTAACCTGAGGGATGTGAGTAGTTTTGTTCAGACTGTTTAAAATAGTTTGTTTCTTTTTGTCAAATGTATATTTAAATAAAATGCCTGAAAGCATGTGGGAAAAACTTTTTTTGTTAAAGATTCCATACAGTCCCCTTCATTCAAAAGATGAGCAAGCTCCTAATTTACATATCCAAGTCCTTTCCCGGGGTACTTCTGCCAGAACAGAGAATATAACATTTGACCTTGATATTTCTATGGGGAAAAAATGTTAGGCATTTTTATGACATACAAGGAAAAAAGATGCAACCCCAATTTTTTCCTCATTTTCAACACGGGGCCCAGTTCTGCAGTTGCTTATAACTACTGACATGCACTGGCTGCAGAATCAGACCCACTGCTGATACTATATCCTCTACTTCCCATTCCCTTCATTCTTTTATCCTTAGGGCCAAAGCAGGCCATAGAAGTTTTTAGGTTAAAATAAAAGCAAGGCATTCAATACATTTGTTTAAAATAAAACCACAGGTGTCTGAAGCCCTGGGATTGGTAGGAATGAATAATTACTTTCTGATAAGTGTACATTGGGGAAAAAATTTTTATTAGAAGATAGAGATCTATTAGTCATTCTTTTCTCACTGACTTGTTTTGATCATTTCAGTTCATTCATTTGTCACAAGGAAGGGCCATTATTGTAAAATTCATTGTCTTATTGGTAAATTTACAGTGCTAGACTCAGTTATACATCTCGTATTAAGCATTTTTTCCTCCATAATTAATACAAAGTATTTAAAATCCATTCCCCCCCCCCCCCCTTAACTATTAAAGGTCACTTCTGAATATATATAGTATCCTCAAAGTATTGGCATTAGACAGTCTGAATATATATTATCATCCTTTCTGAAATACAATTGTAGGAAACCATCCTGTGCTAAAACACTAACAATCGCAAAATACCATACCAATTTTCTATAGCACATTGGTGACCATTTCTTACAATAACAACAGATGATCTAATTAGTTCAAAAGAATGTAAAAGTATACAGATACAAGCTAATGTAATTACAATCAAATTTTGGAGTCTTCTGCCATTTATATAGTTCATTATTTTAAATGTTTTGTACAGAAAAAACTACAACTACATTTACCTACAATAACAGCAAAGAAAGGAATATATAAGTAGACTTTAGATCTTTCTGTATCACAAAAATGCAACAACAATTTAAACAATTCAGAATTTAACTTCTTAACAAAACAAATATTCCTTATAGCATTTTAACCATGTATTTATACTCTTTAAAAACAAATTCTATTACAGTCTGGTAATATACATTTGTTTTCAAACATTCTAAAGAACTGCTGGTTATGTGGTCATAAAACATGCACAAGGCCAATAAAGATATAGATTCATACAAAAAAGACAAAAGTTGATAGAAAAGATGAATCAAAGAAGAGAAAATATGAATCTAATTTATTTGCCCTTTTTCCAAACATATATTAAATGATTAACCAAAGCTGACCCATCACTATCTCCAGACTATTCATCTTAATTGCTGCTTCTCATTTTTAATGTAATTTTTTATGAAAGGCATCAAATCATATACAAAACATATTAATAAGCATTTTAGAAAGATCGTAAAGAGGCACATTGTATATCTTCTGAAAGACTTAATCAGAACTTAAACCAAAAAGAGAAAAATTCCACAATATCAAACTGAACATTGAAAAGCAAATAATATAAATATTGGAGACACATCTTAGTATCCAATATATTTTAAAATCCATATCTGCCTATAGTTAGCTGCACTGCCATAGAAACATCTAAAAAACTTGAATACTTCACAAAAGTAAAGTGGGAGTCCCTCCAGTTCCAGCTTAAATTGCACACTCGTTCCCTTCCTTCTCCTCTCTTGTTCAGTGAACAGGCAGGATTTGATCATTCACAGTTTTTAAAAACAGTGTCTTATTTTCATTAAGCTAAGCCCACCGCTGATGTAATTCTTGCATTACAAAGGTCTTAATTTAAACCATGACATAAATGCTTTTCATCAGTCGATTTTTTTGTTCTTCATGCCAAATTTCTTGCATTTTTTAAAATAAAAAGTATGGCATATAATAACTGCTGCGGGACAGGCTGCTTTATTCTTAAATATGAAAGACAAATGGAGTGTGACATGCATACATTTTATATGCAGCACTTATTTCTTCAGGACTTCTTCCACTGTTTTCTTAGTAGAGTATTTGACTTCCTTTGAATCTGGCCTAGCAATAACACTGGATTTAAAGCACAATTCTCAGTCATGATCATACTTATTGGACCAAGCGGTAAAGTGTTCTAACTTTTTTTCTCCCCTCCAATTAAGGATTTGGGGATCTGTGGATTATTATTTATAGTAGCCTTTTGAAAGCAGTCTGAGGGTGGGTTGTGAACACCCAAAATCTTGCTTTGTATTACATACTAGGGTTTCAAATCACACCCATATTTCATAATAATTATGTAGCCAAGGATAATTCCTACAACTTTCTGCAGCATAAATACTTTTTCTTTTGGTGTCATTGTATTGAATGATTGATGAGCTATGTTAATGCATTCAAGAGAATCTCATAATTTGTTTAGTATTGTTTTATTTTGCAGATTGGAGCCTGGTTAATTTTAATTCTGGGTCAGGGAACACCAGCTGTTTTCCCATTTGAACTGTAAAAGTACCACAGACATTTTTCTTGCATAATATTAATATGAATACATTAATATTATAATTGCTAACATTCAAATGGCATTGAAGCAGAAGTTTCAATATGATACAGCTATAGCGTGCTATCAAACAATGTATGGATAGTTCATTGATTATTGCAAACTGTATATTATTAGGCATTGATTAAATGCAGACTGTGAACTCTGACATACTTTTAGAAAGAACAGCATTTCAGAAAACATGTGGCTGCATAGTATTTAAGAAGTTATGGGCTCTTATTTAGGTTTAAATTGAATTGTGAGAGACTGTTTCAGCCACATCAAATATTTATATTCAATCTACTTTTGAATTTCTGGTAATTTTAAAAATAGGTTATTCTTAGGATTTTTACCTAACATAACAATATTATAGGTTTGAGTTGAGAAAATAAATACAAAATTTAAATGCAATTGTGACTATATATGCTGTTACTTTTTCATACTACAGTCTGTATCTAGAAGGTTTTCTATTGCTTATTTCTTTAATTTGGATTCTAGTCTTTATTTACATTATTTTTTATGAAAAATCCTTTTTGTATGGCCCCTTTATGGAGCAACAAGCTAGCAAGACTTTTTTTAAGGTGTAGTCACCTTTACATTTTCAATTTCTGTTTTGAAGGATTCATATTAGTGCTTAACTGTTCAGTTTGGGATGAAACTTGGAACAGAAAGTTTCAAATGCAAATACATATCTTTTGTTTTCCTTTTTAAATAAGAAAATTAAAACCCAAGGCATGTTGTTTTTAGAGAAGCAGTGTGAAATCCTGGCCACACTGAAGTTGGTAAGAGTTTTGCCACTTCCGTGGAGCCAGGATTTCAATCATAGTATGGAAAACAACTGAATGTGGAAATTTTCATATAGGAGATTTGTGATCCTATAGTTCATCTTGTATAACCATATTGTGAATTAGTGCTTTTGTATATTTTTAATTTGTTTTAGGACTTTGGGTTGGGGTTTTTTTTGGTATTTTGATTCAGTAAAGCCACTACTTAACATAGGTGTTTGCTTTTAAACAAAAGTGTCCAAAGGAATTTTAGTATTTTGAGATGAAATGAGATGTAAGACTAATATTACCACCCACTGACAAAGATCCCATGGCACTTCACCTGAGAGTTATGGGGTGCCATCTATAGCAGCTTAGCTTGTTTCTAGTTGGATAGTAACAGTCTGCTTATTTAATTTTCCTCCACAATTTCAGTTGGATATTAGCATTGTTATACATTTCCTGTCCTAAATGTTGCACATTGTTGCTTTGCACTTCAAATAACTTATAACCACCCACTGGTAATGGTGATATCGTTTGAGCTTAGCTCTAAATCTTACTGAGCTGATGATGAGCGGACAGCACCAGAATGAGCCTGACAAGAAACAAGAACAGATGTTCAATATGTAATAGTTTGTCCAAAGGTGTTTAAATACATAGAAAAGTGTGAACAATAAGTCACACTATACAATAATGTACTCCCCATGGGAGTGCCACCTTACGTAAGGGTGCATCCCCAGTGCCTCCTGTTTGCTGTGTGTCACTCAGTCTTCCATGGTTCAACCCTCTGGCAGTCACATAAATGCAAACCCTTTCTGGAGTAACAGAGACCTACACAAAAGTCTTAACAAATTTAAAGTAATAATTCCCTATACTGCCTACCTCTGAGGTCACCCTACTCCCAGTTACAAAGCCTATTCCTGAACTTTTATGGCAAAAGTCTGTTTTTTCTCCCCATGGATTTCTTCTACCAGACATCCCTCCTCCTTACTTCCTGGAGGCTTACACCTGCTCTCTTTACAGAGCTTACCAAGAAGAGCTCCAACATGTTTCCCTTCCCCAGGTACTCTGACAGCTTTCTTAGAGCTCTCACTGTCCACTCTGACCCCCTCATTCAGGGCTTGACCCCACAGACACTTACTTTATCTCCTGTGGGTAGCAGCTGCAGGGCTTCTCTAGTGAGAGCTCCTTTTCTTTTCCCCTGTATTCTAAGAAACTTTCCCTTTAACTGTTCTAGCACTCTCTTTCTAGCTCAACTGCTCCATTACTAATTAGCTAAAGGGGCACTTCCTGGAGTGCCTGATTGCTCCCAGGTGTAGTACACAGGGTCATAATAGGCCAATTAGGCCTTAATTTTCCTGAAGGACTATTGGCCCCATGACACCAATCCACAAAGATCGTTCTATGTGTGAGCAAAAAGAAGTAGAACTAAGACAGTGCAACATTCATGCTTTTTCCTTCCTCCAGAGATACTGTCCAAGAACTTCTACATGACCCTAGAAATTGCTATCTATATAAATATACTGCAATGCCCCTTATTGGGAAGCTGTTTATCATAACATTCCTTTTGTCACATTTATTTGATAACAAGGTTAAACATTAATATCATAGAACCTGCTTACATACTTAAAATTTTATAACAGCCCCATAAATTATCTCCGTGTATGTGTCACCATGCATAGGTTTTAAATCCACCTTTGTAAGGTTCAAATGGGAGCAGCCACATACCAACTCTCCACCTAGCAGCCTGCTAACTATTGCTTACTTGGATCCCAAGAATCTTAGCCCCAGATTGAGGCTCTGTTTCCCGAAGTCCTATTGGTAAAGTTCCAGAGCAGTTGATTGGGTACAGAGTCTCACTTAAGCCAGTAGTAGAGACAGGAAGTTGTTGGAACTAGTGGGTTCTACCTGTTCCTGCTCTTCCTTCTTGGCTTGATTTTTTGGCATTCTGTCTGAGTGTGATTCTGGTTCCTGATTCATGGTTCTGCTCCCCAGTTTATCTCCTGCTTTCAACTGTTTGGTATTGCCTGACTACATTTGACTTCTGTCTCACGACTGCAGACTCTGGTTCTGGCTACTAGGTTTGGCTGCTCAGAACCTGGGCATTTAAGTTGTGTTTGGATCACAGTAACCCTGAGGGCCTATCCTGTATGAAAAAGATAGACTCAGCAGAGTCTCTGTAGCTGCTAAAAGCATCAGACTCACCTAGCTGGGCCCTTTGCCTCCAAGTAGATAATTGTGCATTGCAGTCCCAATTTCACACCTGATTTTGGACAACTAAAGTCTGCAGGAGCGAGTGAGGCAGCTCAACACTGTGAATACTGTACTGCAATATCATTGCCCCAGTGGTTTGACAGGAATTGACAACAGTTCCAGGGTTTCATGAAGCAATCATAGAATTGTAGGACTGGAAGAGAGCTTGTGAAGTCATCTAGTCCAGTCTCCTGCACTCTTAGCAGGACTAAATGGTATCTAGACAATCTCTGACAGGTGCTTCTCTAATCTATTTTTTAAAAATCTCTAATAATGGAGCTTGCACAACCTTAGGCAATTTGTTCTAGTGCTTAACTACCTTGACAGGAAATTTTTCTAATGTCCAATGTAAACATCCCTTGCTGGAAGTTAAGCCCATTGCTTTTTGTCCTGTCCTCAGAGATTGAGAATAATTTTTTCCCCTCCTCCTTGTAGCAACTTTTTATAAACTTGAAAGATGCTGTCATATCTCTTCTCAGTCTTCTCTTCTCCAGAGTAAACAAACCCATTTTTTTGTCTTCCTTCAAAAGTCATGTTTTCTAGACCTTTAATCATTTTTGTTGCTCTTCTCTGGACCTTCTCCAATTTGTCCACATATTTCCTGAAATGTGGCACCTAGAACTGGACACAGTACTCCAGTTGAGCCCTTATCAACATAAAGCAGAGTGGAAGAAATACTTCTCATGTCTCATTAGACACTTAAAATGAAAGATTACATCTGCCTCAGGACTTGTGAGGTTGGCAGCTCTTCAACTATGCTGTGAGTTCATCTTGGCAGGACACTTAAGGTGATATAAAATTCAGCAATATTTTATTTCTTTCTGGTGGCCATAAATGCAATGATAAAGGCTTTTGTAACTTCCTACCAAGTGTATGTCCACACCAAGATCAGTCTCATGACTGTGGACTCTGTCTCTGACAACAAGGTCTGGCCGCTCATAACCTGACACTTACAGTATGTATAACCTAACACATACTCTATTTAATAAATTAGCTAACTCTTAACTTGATTGGCAGATATATTTTCCTAAGGTTTGGAAGAGCACTTTCATGCCATTGGATTAGTCTGCATGGTGCATCAATGTATACTTTGGAGGTGTGGCTTCTATAGTGCAGTGACATGTTGCACATTAGTGAGTCTACGCAGACACTGCTGGTGTGCAGTGCATTAAAAGTAGTATTCAGTACTACATTAAAGTGCATTAGGGAACTTTTAGTGCACACTGGCAATGTCTACCTGGATCGGTTAATGCACAACATGCTAGAGTACTTTATAAATCACATGCTTGTAGTGAGCAGTGCCCCACTATTTATACAGCACCAAGTATTGTACAAAATCTTGTGTATGCCTTGCAGGCAGTTTTATGTTGAAGCAAGTGCAGGCATTTCTTGTAATGACAGGAGGCTGCTTTGCACATGGTTCTGGTTGGTTAGTGTTTTGAGAATTTGTTTCAGTATCCGTCAGTCACTCATCTAGCTGTGTTCCTTCCATGTCCCGCTGATCAAGTCTGAGCAGAGTGCATATTTCACAGTTCTCCATGTCCATATTTATGTCTTGTGCTTGTAGTGGGTGAATGCATTTATGGTATCAGTGAAATACACTTAAATGTCCGTACCCCAGATGTCCCTATCTGGGAACACCTGTAGTACAGAGGAGGCAGCAGCTCTGTGTGCTGCTGATTCCTCTCTCCCTCTGCTGAGGGAATGTCAGTGCACAAATTTGCTTCTCTTGTGGCTTTTACCCACCACTCTCATAGCGGCAGTGGTGTGGTGTCTAGGAGCAACAGGGAGTAGAGAGCCACATGTGCCCCCGGGAGTGGGGTTACAGATAAATCCTCACCCCCTCACACTCAGGTCCTGCATTACCCACCCTGACCCGGCATAATCTTTAATCTGGCATGCCCTTGTTTCCCAGTGTTTCAAAAAAGTTCAAGTGTATATGGCTATCCACTGCTGTAACACAAGCATCTTGCTTTCACATGCATAATTTGTACTGAGATAATAATTTGAGCCCGATGTTTGTAGTTCTTTAGCTTATTGGTCATAGTAGGTTTTGGCTTTTGCATGTCTCTATTCATTTTGTCTCTTATTCTTCCTCATTGTGCTACTAATTGTAGTAATACTGGGCCAGTACCTGAGCCCACCTGAGCCCTGGGTGGGTTGTGCCAATGTATGTGTGCATCCTGACATCTTGTTGTTGAACTAGGTTACTATTAAGGTCTTATATAGGCTTTCTCCAGATTAGAATGGCTTGCTATACATTTTCATTGCTATTTGTAGATGTCTTTAACAGTCTTAGCAATTGTAATTACCAATTTGACTTTGCAGTTTGACTGGCTGTGATAAGGTACTGATGTACAGTGAGCCCTCGCTACTTCGCGGTTCGACCATCGCGGATTCACGACTTCGCGGACTTTTTTCATTACGTATGTATATATTATAAAAGAAATATATCGCGGATTTTCCGGAAATTTCGAAAATAGCCGCGATATATGAAGACCCCAAATATTTTGTTAATTCCATTAATAATTAGTAATATCTGCTCTTACTGATGGTTCATTGCATTACATATGACATATAATTCAGTACAGAAAGAAATAAAACACGAAAAGAGAATGTGATCATACGATAATTCAGTATACGTAGTAAAATTAAATCGAACATGAAACACAAATCAGATGCAGTCTGACTTTGTCATATTTGAATGGTGTAAGGCTGCTGATGGCTACTACTACAAATGTAATGGATGTGCATCTTTTCCATGAATCTTTTGTATGTATACGTAGTACTGCATCCAATAATATTGTTTGTTGCTTGTCTCCGACCAGTAGCATCTTCTCGCGGCCACTTTGTTTGCCGCTCTCTCGCCGGGTAGATGCTGCTACGTTACTGTGTAACTTTAACCTGTGCTGTGCGTGACTGTTTGAAGTTGAACTTTTTGTTGAACTTTCTGTTTAACCCCTGCAATGGCTCCCAAGCGTTCTGCTTCTGCTAAGGCTGGTAGTGAGCCTAAACGCCACCGAAAAATGATGATGATTGCTGAGAAGGTGACACTTCTCGATATGTTGAAAGAAGGCAGAAGTTACGCGGCCGCAGCCCGCCATTTTGGAGTGAACGAATTCACCGTTCGCTACATTAAGAAGGACGAGGCGAACATTAGAAAGACGGCTGCCATCACCTTTAGCAGGTCAGCGAAGCGAGTTGTTACTGCTCGTAATAAAACGATCGTCCGTATGGAAGGTGCTTTAGCAATCTGGATTGCCGACTGCCGGAAGAAGAACATAGCCTTGGATACGAACACCATCCGAACCAAGGCTTTGAGTTTGTATGAGAATTTTGCGGCAAAGGAACCTCAAGACGACGATGGCGACCATGCTGAAGAAGACGAAGATGATGTACTAGATGAACCTCAAGCAGGGACATCCACTGATTCCCAGCCTCAGAAACAACGTTTTTCCGCCAGCAAAGGATGGTTCGCGAAGTTTCAGAAACGCATCGGCCTGAAAAGCGTTTCCCTGCATGGCGAGGCTGCTTCCGCTGACACTACCGCTGCTGAAACTTACGCGAATGAGACATTTAAGAATATTATCACTGAAGGTGGATACAAGCCCGAACAAGTGTTTAATATGGATGAGACCGGCTTGTTTTGGAAGAGAATGCCGTCGCGAACTTTCCTGTTCAAAGAAGATGCCAAAGCCTCTGGCTTTAAAGCATTCAAAGATCGTGTTACCCTCGTGATGTGTGGCAATGCTGCTGGATTTTTGCTAAAGCCGGGGCTTATTTACAAATCGAAAAACCCTCGCGCTTTGAGAAATAAAAATAAGAATCTCCTTCCCGTGTACTGGATGCATAATCCAAAAGCATGGATTACGAAGATGCTGACCTCCGACTGGTTCCACCAGTGTTTTATCCCGCAAGTCAGTAAATATCTCTTAGAGAAGGGCTTGCCATTTAAGATCCTTCTCCTTATGGATAACGCTGGTGGACACGCAACTGATCTGTCGCATGAGGGCATTCAGGTTGAGTTCCTGCCACCCAACACAACGTCATTAATTCAACCGATGGACCAGGGGGTTATCAGGGCGTTCAAGGCCCTCTACACGAAGAATACCTTGGCGGATCTCGTTGCGTGTGTGGATGCTGCCCAAGATGATGAGGATGAAACATTCAATTTGAAGGCGTACTGGCGGCAGTACACAATAGCCACGTGCATGCAGAACATCCAGAAGGCACTGAAAGAAATGAAATCTGCTACTGTTAATGCGAGCTGGAAGAAGTTGTGGCCCCAGATTGTTTACGATGACGAGGGATTTACACCTGCTGAGATTCAACACTCTGCAGTACGGAAATCTGTGCAGTTGGCTGCAATAATTGGAGGTGACGGGTTTGGCGACATGACGACTGAAGACGTCGACGAGTTGTTGGACTGCCATTCCCAGCCGCTAACTGACGCAGACCTCGAAGACCTGACGAAATCGGCCAGTGACGAAGACAGTGAAACACAGGAAGAGACCCAAGAAATTGTCGAAGAAACGGGCTTAACATTAGAACGGCTTGCCAAGCTCTGCAACCTTGTGAAGGAGTTGAAAGAATTGTCGCAAGAGTGGGACGAGGATATGGTTCGTTCTCTGCAATTCTGCAACAAAATCGATGAAGACATGACTCCCTACAGGATGCTCTTCGAGCGAAAAAAGAAGCAGCGGCAGCAACTTCCGATCACAATGTTCTTCCAGCCTCGCAAAAAAGAGCCAGTTCCTCCTGCTACTATGCCTTCGGAAGAAATTGAAGAAGTGTCCCAGGAAGAAGTTGAAGAGGTGTCCCAGGAAAAGACACCTCCGTCTGAAGAGACGTAAAATACTATCATTGGCTGCACAGTAGAAGACATCATCAGCTTCATCATCATCATTTCTACTGTGCAGCAAATTCATCGCCATCATCATTCAAGTTTTTCTTCAACTTCTTTCGTGGTGAGTACAGTAACAATCTTTATTTTTTTATACTTTAATATTCTAACATTTTAATATTTGTGCCTGTTTTAGTTTAGGGTACTGTAGTACATGCATTAAGTGTTCTGTACATTAAAGGGTGGTTTGTTAACAGTACTACGTAAAGGGAGGGTTTTAAAAGTCTGAATATACATGTTAAATAAATACGTAAATATGGTGTCCCTACTTCACGGATTTTCAGCTATCGCGGTCGGGTTTGGAACCTATCTACCGCGATAAACGAGGGTTCACTGTAATGTGACTGAATTCCCATTCCTCAGAAAATTTCACAAATGCACTGCAAGTAAACTGGAGTCTGCTTTTGTGAAGCTGTGATGGGGTGGACAGGCCCCACACGGAAGGGCAGGGAGTAGCCCAGGCCCAGCTGGCTGAGAAGGCCCTGCCCCTCCAGCCCTGCTGGGCATGCTCCCAGCAGAGCCAGAGTATAAAAGCAGAGAGAGTCCTGCAGCGAGGAAGGCTGCAGGGGGAAGGAGTAGTCCAGGCCGTGCTAGTGTTTCTGCAGCAGCTGAGACTGGAGTCGCTGCCTGTGCCTGAGCCCAATCTTGAAGCAGAGGCAGCAGCTGCCACCAACCCCAAGGAGGCAGGAACGCACTCACAGCCCTGACAGCAGCCCTGGCAAGTACTGACTCTGAGGCAAATAGACCACAGGGGAACCAGCGCGTGGTAGGAAGCAGCCCACGGCAAAGGACTAAAGGTGCGGCTCAGCGTGTATTGGCCGGATTCCCTGATGAGTGGGCAGGAGCCATAGTCCTTGCCTAGAGGGCCCTGGGCTGGGACCCAGTGGAGAGGGAGAGTCTGGGTCCCCCTACCACCCTTTTCCCTGCCCTGGACAATCAACCCCTGGTCCAGGAGCCGCTTTTCTAGGCAGCTAGGCCTCAAAGGTCATACTTACACTGGTAGAGGGGCACTGACTTCAGCACTAGGCTGCTAGAGCCGTATTCACCCTGGTAGAGGGGCACTGACTCTGGGGATTTGGCTGTTAGAGCCATATTTACCCCTGATAGAGGGGCATTGACTCTGTGGCACAGCTGAGGGGGGGATGAGCCCCCCAACAGAAGCATTTTGATGGAAGATGCTGTCAAAAGGTACTGCTTGCAGAGGCTGATGACATCAAAGGATAACCTGATATACAACAGCTGCTCCAGTGGTGTTTCCTTCATATTATCATAATCTAGTATTCCTCCCAGTAGGTGAAATTACTTACATTTAATTTGAGGAGACCTTTGGGAGGGGACTTGAGAAGAAATAAGCCACTGAAGAAATAATCACCCCAGATGTCTAAAGTTCATGATAGTCATCTGGATAAGAAATTGCACCATTAAGTCATGGAAAAATTTGGGTGTCCCTGTGAGTCAGCAGTGGGTAGCCTAGGCTAGTGAGTGGGCGGTATGAGTGGCCCTCTTTTATTTCAATGTGTCACAAGATTGTTGGACCTGTGATGGTCTCCAGGACAGGGTAGTTTTGTTAACTGAGATTGCATACATAGAATTTGCTGGGTGTGTTGTTTGGCTGCAGAGGGAGCACATGGGTAGGGAGGGAATGTGTCCCTCCCTACCAGATGGTAGAGACTTGCTGCTCTGTCCTCACTAAGGAGCTGCTGCTGTCACTGAGATAGAAGTGCCTCTCCCCCCTCCAGGCAGTTCCGTGCATGAGTCCTGAGCCCCTGGGTGGGGCTCATTAAGCAGCTGCAGGGCTGTGCTGCTGTGCAGCTTAGAGGGCACACTGATGGGTACTACGTTTGTCTTTTTCCAATTGTCCAGGCCCTCCTCTGCAGTTGCCATGAATCTTCGACGATAATGGCCAATGGCTCTGCAATCACACCAACCAACTCTCTCAGCACTCTCTGGCCCAATGGAGCTGTGCATGTCCAACTGTTCTTTCACTACTGAGAACTGCTCACCTCCTCTCCATACTGTGCTGCCCGGTGTAACAGTCTGGGAACTAACCTCTGAGAAGACCTGTGATGAATGGGAGGAGTGCTACCCTTTTCTGGACATCCTAGCCATTCAGTTAACTAAATTGCCTGTAATGGTTAAAACCATAGATACTGGGTCCTGAAGAGTGGCCAGGAATGCTAGGGAAGTAGGAAGTATTGGCAGGAAACCAATAAAACAGATTGTGGGTTTTTTATTTGAAGCAGTGATCTTCTTATGGCAGTCTTGAGCTACGTCTACACTGTAGCCTTCTTCCAGAAAAGCTTATGCAAACAAAGCATGGAGTGGAATATTGCCATGCTTCATTTGCATAATTAATTAGCAGCCGTTTTTCACAAAAGAGGCTTTTGTGCAAAAAGGAGCTGTGTAGATGGCTCCTTTTTGCACAAAAACCCCCGTCTTGTGCAAAAAGGAGCCATCTACACAGCTCCTTTTTGGGTAAAAGCCTCTTTTGTGGAAAAATGGCTGCTAATTAATTATGCAAATGAAGCATGGCAATATTCCACTCCATGCTTCATTTGCATAAGCTTTTCTGGAAGAAGGCTACAGTGTAGATGTAGCCTTGGTATGACCACAAGTGAGCCGGACAGACATGAATTAAGCCAGGCATGTAGAATCCAGTGACATCCATGCATATAGGGAAGGACTAAACCTTGGAACAACAGATATGTGAGTAGAAAAGGAATGTTTGAGATGTGACCAGGTTGTTTTCTTTAATTGTCAGTTTAGACTTCTCTGTGCTGAGCCCATGTACTACCCCATACACTGTAACTTTTAAACTACATCTCAGAGAAGCAATTCTCTGTTTTTAATCTGCCTTTTTTCAGTTTTTCTGTAACCTCTAGCAACCAAGTAATATTTTACCAGGTATGTCGTCTTTGTTTTATTAATAAAATCACCTTTTTAAGACTCTGATTCCCGTGTTCTAGAAGGTAGGAAGTTTTGTGGGTACATGACTAAAACTACAAGATCAGCTGTTAGGGAATTTACAGAGAAATTTAAGCTCTCTCTGGAGAGAGGGTTAAAAAGCTTGAGGCTAAACCACAGGAAGAAATTCCCAAATGCGTCTTTCTAGATTCTCTAAGGGGCTTTTGCATTTGGGTGGTAACAGCATACTATCCGGGGTTAGGGAAACTGTGACCATGGAATTTTTAAACAGAAGCCTTTAGTGGCAGGGTATTTTAAAGTCTCTTGCAGGTCCCCACCTGCACACAAAGTGCCGGAGTGGGGAACAGCTTTCACAGGACTAAATTTAAAAAAAAAAAAGGGAATTGAGTACTTCAACTTTTTTCACATCATGTGTCATTAGGTTGTCTCCCCCATTCAGTAAGGGTCTCTACTTTCCCTGACCATCTTCTTGTTGCTAACATACTTGTAGAAACTATTCTCGTTATCCTTTACATTATTGCTACCTGCAACTCCAATTGCGCTTTGACTTTCCTGATTACACCCCTGCATACTCTTTCTGCACACTGGGATGGTTTGTTCCTGCACCTTCAGTAAGGTTTCTTTAAAATGCAGCAAGCTCTCCTAGACTCCTTTCCCCTAATATTAGCTTCCCAGGAGATCCTACGGATCCGTTCTGAGGGAATCCATACACTGCAGTCTTGATCATTGGTCTTCAACTGAAGCAATCTGTGGCAAGAGATCTTTCAACTTTTGTAGGACTAAGCCAGGGGTGGGCAATAATTTTTGACCAGGGGCCACTTCAGAAATTTTTGAAGTGGCCCTGGGCTGCCAGAAGGGGCAGGGCCTCAGGCAGAAGGGGCAGGGCCAGGACACTTTTGTGCTTCCCCACCCACAGACCCTGATTGGTCTGGGGGTGGAGGAACATGCAAAGTCTCTCCCCCTGCCCCCCCTGCCGATAACCACCAGCTGTTCTGAACAGCTGGCAGTTCCATCTAGGTGCCTGTGCCCCTGGCAGTGGGAGGAGACTTTGCATGTTGCCCCCAAGTCAATCAGGGCCTGGGGAGAGGGAGCATGTGAGGGAGCATGTGATGCTTTGCAGCACGAAGACCCTTACAGGGTGGAAGGAGACTTTTTGTGTGCTCCCCCCACTCCCAGACCAATTAGGGGTGGGGGAGTACATGAAGTCTCTTGCCAGGAGCGTGTGGCGCTTCTAAGCACTGCACACTCCTTGCAGGGCAGGGGCAAGGCAGGAGGAGACTTCGTGTGCTTCCCCCAGGCTCTGATGGTCTAGAGGCAGGAGGGAATGGCAGGGCCTCCATGGGCCAGATCAACTTGCTTGGCAGGCCGGATGCAGCCTGCAGAGGCCCTTTTGCCCACCCCTGGGCTAAGCCATACTGTTTTCTTCTTTATTATTCACTTATTCCTTGCAAGCAATCTATTTGATGGATCTGGTTTTTACTACTTGCTATTTCCTAACAGTCAAGGCTTGCATAATGGATTTCCTTGGCAGAGGAAAAAATTGTTCTACCTGTTAATTTCTGTTTTGTGAAAACATGTAGGCCAGTGTAAATCTCCTTTAGCTCTTCTTTGAGGAGTGTCCTCTTGGGTGCTCCACTTTTAGGTGTGTCAGTGCTGCTGTGCCTCTGCTTGGAGATTTGTGACAGCAATGCCCGTGGCCAGCTGTGCACGGAGTGCCAGCATGCATTCTGAAGAGGCTACTGCATATATGCAGCTGGCCACCTCCTCAGTTCCTTCTCAAATGCCACTGGCTTTGGTCACAGCTTAGTAGTTGCCTATTACTTCATTGACAAGTTATATAGTTACCCAGTTTTTTAATTAGTTATGACCTCAGATACTTGTTAAACTTTCTCTCTAGATTTTAGTGATAGCTTATTTTAAAAACAAGCCACTTCTACAGATAAGCAGTTAAGTAGACATACCAGTTCTATGCAAACTAGAGGGGTGTCTGGGACATACTTGAGGCTATCCATTTCTGTCTCAGATGGTCATGTCCGCTGTCTGGGGGAACAGCACTCCACAGAACACTGTCCTCATTGTCAGAAACTTGACAGTGTGTTCCAAAAAATCAAGAGAATTACAACTGAAAATGTTCCAGCGGGAGAAAAAGGCTCAGTTGGCTTCTGACCCTTAGCCTGTTGTATAGGGCGTGTTACTGTCTCAGTGATCAGAACCCTCTTCAACGCACTCAGGCTTCAGATAAGCATACTGAAGTGTACTTTGACCCTGACTCAAACCCTGGAATTTATAGGGGCACACTTAGAATACAGAAAGGCCTCTTTACTGAGCCGCAAATGGGTCACAATTGAGGACCTCATAACAGCACAAACCAGGCCAGTCATAACGGCATGCCTATGCCAACAAACAGTGAGGCACATGGCGGCGTCCACGTTTGTGGAACCTCATAGTTGTCTACACATGAGACTATTACAGGCATGGCTATGCTCAGCCTACTGGCCACGCATTCATCCTTTAAACAAACAGTTTACCTTGCTGAACAAGATAAAATCCTCTCTTACATGGTAGGCCTACACAACAACATATGCATAGGTATCCCTTTCCAACACAACCCGCCATCAGCAACAATCACCATAGTTGCCTCACTGCTGGGTTGCAGAGTACACCTGCACCACAGAGTGGTATAGGGACAATAGATCTACAACGAGACTAGGCAGCACATCAACTTGCAAGACCTAAGGGTGGTAAGAAAAGCAGGCCTACGCTTTCTTCCCCTGATCCAGGACAGAAAAGTCCAAATCCTCACTGACAACATCACTACAATGTATTACACCAACAGGCACGGAGGAGCATACTCATATCAACTATGCTAAGAGGCAATGCGTCTGTGGGAATGGTGTATCCCACGGAACATACACCTGGTCGCAGCTTACTTCACAGGCAAGGACAATGTACTAGTGGACAACCTAAGCAAACAATTCCCATAAAATCATCAGTGGGAGATAAACCAATCAATGCTGACTTACCTCTTCAAGAAGTTGGGGTTCCCAACAATAGACCTATTCACTACACACAAAAATGCTCATTGCCCACAATACTGTTCCAGAGCGGGCATAGGCTCCCACTTCCTTGGGGACTCTTTCACCATACAATGGAAGGCACCCCATATGCATTTCCGCTGTTTCCCCTTATACAACGGGTGATCCTCAAGATCAGACAGGACAGGGCCCGAGTAATCCTAGTGGCACCCAACTGGCCCAGAAAAATGTGGTACCCATACCTCTTACAAATGAGCAATCGGCCACTGCATTGATTCCCACCAGTCACATCTCAATTTATGCAGCAAAACGGTCAGATATCCCATCCCGTTATCCACACATTGCATCTACAGACCCATGTCATTCATGGACCCCGGCATCCTCTTCAGGACACTGCCCTCCAGCAGTGCCCACTCCAATGTCTCTGAGTCCCCTTCCGGGGGTAGGTGTTGATCCAACTTTGCACTCCAGAGTTCTCCCCTCCCAAAGGGCACCCAGTTCTTCTCCGAGGGAACACTCAGTTCCCCTGTATCCACCTTACTTCAGTGACCTGCTGCCAGTCTTCATCTAGCCCCTGCTTCAGGGACAAACTGCAGTCTATAATGGCCACTCATCAATGGCAAAGAGGTGTGGACCTGCTGCCTTCGACTACCGTGGCTGCCTCTCTGCAGCCCTAGTGGTTTCAGGGAACAAACTTGACCAGAGCTTCCCCAGCCCTGCCTTCCTTCTCCAGCACTATTCTGTTTCCCTGGCAGCCAGGTCCCTCCTGCTCTCTATTCAGAGCAGCTATCAGTTCTCCTCTCCCTTCAAGAGCACTTTTTTTATTTAGCACCCAGCGGGTCCCTCATTAGCAACAACTGCCTCAGCTGGGGCTTTACTCTCAGCCCTCACTCAGGGCTGGGTTTTTGCCCTTAAAAGGCCAGTGTAGGGCAAGTGCCCTGTCACAGACCTGCACAATGCAAGCCTTTCCCTTAGCTCCGTAAGGATACATCTCATCTCCATCTCTGCTTTCCATGCTCTCATACAAGGATACGCATTCTTCTGTCACATGGTTTATACAGGGGCTACATAATATGTTTCCACCACTCAAGGACCCAGTTACAGCATGGGACCTGAACCTAGTGTAGTGAAATGCGGAAGACGATTGTGAGGTCGAGGAATAATTGGTGCACCACAATTGTTCCTTTTGTGCCTGCATTTTCTTACAGGCATGGATGATCTAGGCAGCCATTTGTGCTTCTTGCTTTATTATTCTTTTGTTAGTCTCAAAGAGTTTAGCTGTTTGCTCAAGATGGTACAGTGTAGGAATCCACTGTTGACTTTCAACAAATTCTGAGACAGGTCCCAAGGCCAGCCACCTGGCATGGGAGTGCAGGAGTGCTTGGGAAGATCTTAGCTATTTATGATTAATGTTTCCCACCTGATAATGCTAATTATTTGGCCTGGGAAACTATGCAAAGTATCAACAAACTAATTATTGGATCTGGGAAAATATGCAATGTATCAACCATCTTGTTAGGTTCTCAAAACAAGAGGGGTGAATACTATAGATCCAACAGTATATAAGTGCTGGGGATATTCCTAACATTGAAACCTTGGCGTAGACCGAAGCCGCGGGAGGTGCTATGCACTGGCCACTGGGTTCCATCCATTGACCTTCTTCAGGGGGTTCCCGGCAGCAGAAGGGACGTAGGCATTGCATTTTATTCTAAGATTTGCTTAGGCTTAATAAGCAGGGCTCGACAAATAATGCAATCTACTCACCCATGGCGAGTAGATTGCAACTCAGAAGAGCCGGGTTTGGGCGCTCTGCGCATGCGCAGATCACTGGACAGCGCAGCTGGCGAGCAGGGCTCGCCGCAGTTCGGCGAGCCCTGTTAATAAGTATTCTATTTTATTCTAAGATTTGCTTCATTGAATTTTACTCTAATAGGGTATGTCTACACTACAGCACTAATTCGAACTAACTTAATTCGAATGCCGGCAGGGCATCAGATTAGGACTTAGAGCGTGGAGCTGCTGTCTCAGGCTAGCCGACGGCTGTGCTTAAAGGGACCCGACACCCACCCCGCCCAGACAGTTCTCAGGGGTTGTCTAACTCGATGAGGGATAGCAAAGCAGTCCTGGATTGGAGTGCCCTGAGTGGCCACACTTGGCACATCACAGCACTCGGCCATCAGCCCGCCTGCACTTGCCGCAGGCTGCCATCCGGGAAGGGGGATCAACTGGGGGGCTGCAGGAGAGCTTCCACCCCGAGGAGCCCGCAGAGCCACCCCAGTCCTCCCCATCGGGGGCTCGTACCCCATTCCTCCCTCACCTCCTTCCACTTACCCCTCCCTAGTCCCCCTTCCTGATGTACAAAATAAAGGACACGTGTTCAGAAATAGAAACTCTCTTTATTGAACAAAACTCGGGGAGGGTGGGAAAGGGGAAGAGAGAGGGTGAGAGAGGGGAGGGCAAGTAGGAATAAGCGATCCTCCAGAAAAGGGCTTTATTCCGGAGGATCGCGCCAGTCTAGACACTCTTTTCCGGTTTTTCCCCAAGCCGGAAAAAAAGCGGCGGCCATGTTTATTTAAATCCTGCGGGGGATATTTAAATCCCCCGTGGATTTCCCTATTCTGACTTGCCTGCTTTGCATGCCTCTTCCGGAGAAGGGGCCAGTCTAGACGTAGCCACAATGCTTACTATGGGTATTTCATCTTAATATTTGCTTAGTAACATCTTTAAGTCTTCACCCAATTTGTGTGCTTATTGCCTCTGAATCCCTTAAAGGAAGAACTATACACCCAGTATTAAAAGGTCTCATGGGTAAACCTTTCGAGCCTTTAGCCGCATGCTCATTACTACATGTATCCACGAAGGTGACCTTTTTTGTAACAATTTCCTTTGCCAGATACGTTGGAGAAATGAGAGACTTAATGGCGGACCCCCCATACACAATATTTCATAAAGACAAGGTGATTCTGCGGATACATCCCAAATTTCTCCCAAAACCTTCCACTGCAATGAACCCATATACTTACCTGTCTTCTTCCCAAACAGCATTAGGACAACAAGGATGCTGCTCTCCATACTCTGGACGTATGCAGGGCACTTCTACCTACAGCAGATAAAGTCCTTTGTAAAACTCCATGAATGTTTGTTTAATTCACAGAAAGATCTCAGGGTTTACCCATATCAAAACAAAGGCTACCGAAATGTGTATCTACCTGCATACAGCTAGTGTATACCCTAGCACAGAGAGAGTCCCCAACTACCATACGGTCTCACTCTACAAGAGCCATTGCAGCCACAATGGTGTTCTTACGTGCTGTTACGACAGAACACAGCTGCAGGGCCGCCACGTGGGTGTCAATGCATACCTTCATGCAGCACTATGCCATCCAGACATTCTCAGATGCAAAAATGAGATTTGGCCAAACAATACTCTCGGTCACAGATTCTCACCTGCCGAAGCTCCCACCTCCTCCTATGAATACTGCTTCATCATCCATGGGGACACTCCTCGAAGAAGAAAAGATTACTCACCTGTGCAGTAATTGGAGTTCTTCGAGATGGTTATCCCTGTGGCTGCTCCACCATCCATCCTCCTCCCCTCTGCTTTGGACTCAAACACATCCGGGTCAGAGAAGGAATTGAGGCAGTGGCCATCTGTGCAGGCACAGTAGTCTGTTCAGAACACATGCTGGCACTCCGTACGTGCTGCTAGCCACGGGCATTGCTGTCACAAATCCTGATCAGAGGCACAGCAGTGCTGACGCATCTAAGGGTGGAGCAGCCACGAGGACAACCATCTCGAAGAACTCCAGTTACTGCACAGGGAGTAACCTTCCCTTTAGGTTTATTTCAAGAGGTTTTAAATTTGTTTTCTTTTTCACCCAGCCTTTAGATTTTTCCTTTTGGGCTTTTATCCCCTGATGTTTAATTATATTGTTGGTCGAATGGATTAACAGACTCTGTCTTTCTTAAATTCCAGTATTGCGGTTCTTATTTTTTCTTTCAGTATATAATAAAGTTCATCTTACTATTGGTTAGTTCCAGTATCCCCAGTTTTGGAAGGTTGGCCAAATTCTCTGGTGTTAATTTAAATGGGATTGCAAAAGTGCAAATAAGAATAGAGTTTGGCTGTTGTGTGTAGATATAAATTCTCTGAATGTTTGGAACAGATAATCTCTAATGAAGCAGAATGTTTCATTAAGTTCCATAGGTGACAAAAGGATGCAATCGTCATCTTTATTAGAGTAGGTAAGATTTCACATTAGTCTTACAAAATCAAATGTTATCACCACATTGGTGAACTGATGATAAATAAGAAAAAAGTATTGACAGATAAGTATAATTTCTGAATGATACCACCACAGTAATGTCATCATATTTCAAACAAGTAGTAATTTTTCATAGTACCTGTATAGGACAAGTAATTCTTTAGAGCAGTTAATCACATTTATTTAGGAAGGTACAATGTATAGATGTCTCTGCTGCAATCTGTGCTGCCTTCCCTGCTTGATATATGGTCCAAACATTCCACAAACCAAACTGGGTGGTTGTCGTGGATGAGAGAAGGTTCATCTGTGGGGCAGCTTCCTTTCAGCTTTCTCTACCATGCTTCATATTCAACCCGTGCAGATTGCCAACTTCTCCCAAGACTTGTGTAGCTGTAGATTTCTTTGGAGATGTTTCTGTAACTTTTGTTTTTTTATGGATAGGGTTGTTAACCCTAAGCCAAACCCTTTTACTTCGAGGAGAGGTGATCCCAATTTGTCTGGTCTCTACCCTTTGACCTGTCCAGTTTGGATGACCCTTCCAGGAGCTGTAGCTCCCACTGGCATAGCTCTCCAGGTCATTGAGACACACAAGCCACCTCACCACGACTAGGAATGGACCATGGGGCAGAGATGGAAGAACAGACCAGGATATCAGTGTTAGGATAGGGAAAGCATCAGATGCATTCAAGACTCTTCGTCCCATATGGAGTTCACAAATAATATCTGTGAAGACGAAATTGCGAATCTTCAACACAAATGTGCAGAGTGTGCTCTTGTATGGATGCAAGACCTGGCATACTAAAAAGTCTTGAAATCACAGACATTCATAAACAGATGCCTGAGGTACATCCTTCACATCAAATGGCAAGATTTTGTCTCAAATGAGGAGTTCTGGAACAGAGCAGGACAACAACCACTTGACATTTCAAATCAAGAGAAGAAAGTGGGGATGGCTAGGCCACTCTCTCAGAAAAACCATCATCTAGTATAGTCCATCAAGCTCTCACATGGAACCCGTAAGGAAAATGCAAAAGAGGAAAACCTCGGACAACGTGGAGAAGATCTATTGAGATGGAAGCACAACAACTGGGGTACTCCTAGAGTCAGCTACAAGTTTTGTCTCAAGACAGAATGAAGTGGAGGAGACTTGTAGATGACCTATGCTCCACTAGAAGTACAAGGGTTTAAGAAGAATGTGTAGTGTCAAGGAGACAAAGATCTGAAGCATTTGGCCTTCCCCCCACCTTTGGAAAAAATAAAAAGCACATCATTCTAAAAGGAAGAGTGTAAGGGCAGAAGATCTTAAATGGCATTATATGTCTGTGTTCTTGAATCCATAGTTTTGTATACACAACAAGATTCCTCATTGATGACAGTGAGGAACAGCAACAGCTGACCACAGCTTAACTGTAAATGTAGCCAAGTACAAAGTCTTTTCAGTACTTGTTCAAAAACTATGGTTAAAATCTGCCTGATGTAGATGGTTTGGATGTTGGTAGTAACGAGAACTTATTCCTGCAGACAGCCCGCCCTTGGGATGGTTCCATGTCCTTGTCATAGGTTAACACTTGTCCACAACTCCATAAAGGTCTATCAACCTGAAACTGTGTCCTGCCCCCAGTAATGTATGTATTGTAGAAACTGTGAAAATAGGTATTGTCTCTAATTGCACGTATGGTATTTACACACACAATAATGAAACCCTAAGCATTACATTTATGTCAACATCTAACAATAAATACTCAATAGTTTAATTGTTTCTTGGAAAGCACACACACCTGGTTGTGGGCTCATTAGAAATGGATAGTTCTCCTTTCAGCATACTTACTGGATGCACATATTTTGTGTTTGTCAATAGCATAAAAAGCTATGAGTAGCTATGATAAAATAAACATTTTTAAACATGAACAGACTACATTTAGTAGCAGTGGAATGTATCTGATTGAAGAGATTGTCCTCAGGCACGCCACAGATTGTAATTATAGTTTCACACTTCACCTTCTGGCATATTTTGCTCACTGAAGTCCAAAAAATTTGGAGTCTTTAGGTTGAATTAATGTGGATACCTCCTTCAGGGTCTGAAACAGGAAAAAATTGACAGCCACATTCCAAAGAAAGCTTAGCTGGATGGGAAATGAATGCATGTAGCACCAATGTTCTCTAACTTCTGTTTAGCTGAGTCAAAGCTGTGTCATCTTTTTTAAAAGGGTGTAAATACTAAATCCTAGAACAAATAAATTCCACTTTACTCATTTCATGAAATAGTTTAAATACTTTATTATGAAGATAATGTTTCATATATGAAATCAAACATGGGGAGGTAAATTTGGAAGATCTAGAAGATAGCATTCTGGCTATTTCAAGAGAAATTATGGTATTACAAAGACAAAATTGATAGAAATTTAGAATAAAAAAAATAACAATCCAATGAGCTAAGCCTCTAATTTATTTGGGGGAGATTCTTTAAAAGTATCACATTTCTGATTATGGCATCAATTTCCAATAGCTCTAATTTTTCTTAAGAGCTATAATACCATTGTAGGATATAGAATTGCTTCCAGAAGCAGTAGGTTTCATATACACAACTTCTGTCATGGGTATTAATTTTCAATTTACGTATCTACCAATGTGAATAACTTAAAGCTGTATCCAAATTTTCATATACCAGGCCCAGAATCTGGATACAGTTTCATACTTATGTGCAAACATATACACAATTATTTAAGATAAGTCCAAAGTTGGTTGTGAGAATTACAAAGGAATCTCACAAAACTAAGCAACAAAATGGCAGATGAAATTTAATATTGATAAATAAAAATAATATGCAAACTGGAAAACATAGTCCCAATTATACTTACAATGAATAGTCCTGCAGCACCTGAGGGTATGTCTACACTAGCCACCCTAGTTCGAACTAGGGTGGCTAATGTAGTCATTCGAACTTGCAAATTAAGCCCAGGATTAAAATATCCCGGGCTTTATTTGCATGTTCCCAGGCGCTGCCATTTTTAAATGCCCGGTAGTTCGGACTCCCTGCCCGTGGCTACACGTGGCAGGGGCTAGGTAGTTCGAACTAAAGCCCCTAATTCGGACTACCGTTACTCCTCCTGCAATGAGGAGTAATGGTAGTCTGAATTAGGGGCTTTAGTTCAAATTACTTAGCCCGTGCCACGTGTAGCCGTGGGCAGGGAGTCCGAACTACCGGGCATTTAAAAATGGCGGCGCCTGGGAACATGCAAATAAAGCCTGGGATATTTTAATCCCAGTTAGTTTACCTTTAGAGACTAACAAAAACTGTAGATGGTATCATGAGCTTTCGTGGGTACAACCCACTTCTTCAGATGATGAAGTGCCCACGAAAGCTCATGATACCATCTACATGTTTTGTTAGTTTGTAATTGAAAAACTTTAAAAAACAACACACAGTCATGCAGCACCTTAGAGACTAACACGGCTATCCCTCTGAAACTTTTATACATACAATGTAATGGGATCTAAATTAACAGTTGCCACTCAAGAAAGAGCTTTTAGAATAATCATGGATCGTTCTCTGAAAACATCTGCTCTATGTGCTGTAGCAGTCAAAAAAACCAAACAAAATTTTAGGAACCATAAAGAGAGACATTAAGACAGATATAAAACCACTATACAAATCCATGCTATGCTCACCCCTCATGTACATGCAGTTCTGGTTGCTCCATCTCAAAAAAGGATTGGAAAAGGTACAGAGAAGGCAATAAAGGGATAGCAGATTGATGGCTGGCTCTCAGTCATACATTGAGTGCTTGTACCATGTCTGGATAACTCAGTCTTTTTGGGTATGTCTACACTACAGCGCTAGTTCGAACTAACTTAGCTAATTTGAACTAACGCGTCTAGAACTAAAAACTAGTTTGAATTAGCGTTTTGCTAATTCGAACTAGCAAGTCCACATTGAGTGGACTCTGAACAGGGCTTAAGGATGGCCGGAAGCAGTGCCGGCAGGGCATCAGAGGAGAACTTAGAGCGTGGAGATGCTGTCTCAGGCTAGCCGAGGGCTGCGCTTAAAGGGTCCCGACCCCGATCCCGGACAGACAGTTCTAAGGGGTGCCCCGCTTGCAAAGAAGTTCTGGCTTGGAGTGCCCGGAGTACCCACACTGGGCACATCACACCACTCGGCCATCAGTCCGGCTGCACTTGCCGCAGGCTGCCATCTGGGGAGAGGGGGCAATCGGGGGGCTGCAGGAGAGCTTCCACCCCCAGAAGCCCGCAGAGCCAGCCCAGTCCTCATCGGGGGCTCGTACCCCATTCCTCCCTCACCTCCTTCCACTTACCCTTCCCTAGCCCCCCTTCTTATTGATGTACAAAATAAAGATAACGTTTCTTCCAACATTGACTCTGTCTTTATTGAACAAAACTGGGGGAGACTGGGAAAAGGAGGTGGGAGAGGGGAAGAGAAAGGCTGGGAGAGGGGAGGGCAACTAACATGATCAGGGGTTGGGAACAGGTCCCAGATGGAGAGGCTACAGAGACTGGGACTGTTCAGCTTAGAAAAGAGGAGACGGAGCGGGGACAGGATAGAGGTCTCTAAAAGCAGGGGTTGGGTGGAGAGGGTGCATTCAGAAAAGTTCTTCCTGAGTTCCCATAAAGAAGGACTAGAGGACACCAAAGGAAAGGAATGGGTATCAGGCTTCAAACTAGTAAGAGAAAGTTGTTCTTGACAAAGCAAATAGTTAAACTGCGGAACTCCTTGCTGCAGGAGGCTGTGAAGGCTACAACTAGAACAGAGTTTCAAGGGAAGTGAGATCAAGTCATGGAGGTTGGGTCCATGGATTAGTCTTAGCCAGGGGGTAGGAGTGGTGTCCCTGCCCAAAGTTTGTGGAAGGCTGGAGAGGGATGGCACGAGACAAATGGCTTGGTCACTGTCTTCGGTCCATCCCCTCCAGGGTCCCTAGTGTTGGCCGCTGTCGGCAGACAGGCTACTGGGCTAGATGGACCTTTGGTCTGACCCAGGATGGCCATTGTAAGCTCAGGGCTCAGGGTCGGGGGTCTCAGTGGACCCTCTTGATTTTCATGCACACCTGCTCCTGGGTGGCCAGGCTGGCAGCTCTCCTGCCCTAGACGGCCACTTTCCTGTGCCTAGTGCGGAGATCGTGGACGAGGTCCACGATGTCCGCACTAGCCCAGGAAGGTGCCCGCTTCTTGCGGTCCAGGGCAAGCTCCCGGGAGCCGCCAGCCTGGTCCCGGGAAGAGGGGGTGGGCTGGGGGACATCGGGTGGGTGGCTCTGTGCCGTGCCAGGTGCAAGGTCTGCCGGCTGGGTGATGGCAGGCTTGCACCTGGCACAGGCACCGTAGCCAGCCCGTGCCCCTTTAAGGGGTCCGGGGCCGGGAGGGGGGCATAGAGTTTCCCTGGTGTTGGCCAGAGTGGCCACCAGGGAAACCTGGGGAGGGCTAGCCTCCCACTAGTTCGAATTAAGGGGCTACACACCCCTTAATTCGAACTAGTAAATTCGAACTAGGCTTAATCCTCGTAAAATGAGGTTTTCCTAGTTCGAACTAAGCGCTCCGCTAGTTCGATTCAAATTCGAACTAGCGGAGCGCTAGTGTAGCGGCTATGAATGTTAGTTTGAACTAACGTCCGTTAGTTCGAACTAACATTGTAGTGTAGACATACCCTTGGTTAGGTCAGCAGTACCATCAGAGCCAGACCACTCAAGTTGACTGTTAGGCTATGTCTACACTACAAGTTTTTCCGCAAAAATATGCTAACGAGGGACTTATTTGCATGAGTTGCAATCTTATTTGCATATTTTCTGGTGATCTGTTTTTGTGCTAGGGTGTTTTGAGAAAAATAAGCAGTGTGGACGTTTTCTTTTTGCTCAAAACCCCCTTTTTCTGCAAGATACTTATGCCCCAAAAAAGGAGGTATATATAAACACAATGGCAATAGATAGGTATCTCTGTTCTAATCTGGTGTAGTGGAGGTTGTCTACAAAATGACCCAGATGAAGAACATATTTTAATGGAAGATATTACTGGCCGTGACCAATTACTTTACTTTTAGATATGTGAATGTAGAAAGGCAAAGTTTGTGTGTGTGGATTTTTGTGTGCATGTGCGGAGGTTAATTTACTGTTTATGATTGGTGCTGGTGCCAGCATGATTTGAGGGAGCTGCGGAGTAGAACCTAAATATATTTGCTGTACAGGCTACAGCAAACATAGATAGAGACAGCAAAAACTTACACGCACTAACCCTGTAAGTATGGCTCAACTTTGAGCTGAAGGGAACAGTTGTATTGAGGAGAAAACTGTTTAGTTTCAATCCACTTTGAATCAATTGTGCAAGGGACTGTCTCACAAAAATAGCTATCATATTTGACAGAGACCGAGACTATTAAATTTGTTTGATAGATCACTAAGCAGTCACCATTTGGACACTCTCCATCCAGGCTAGATTTCCATCCATATCATAGAGGTGAAAGACAGAGTCTCATATTTCTTAAGTATCAGAGGGGTAGCCGTGTTAGTCTGAATCTGCAAAAGCGACGAGGAGTCCTGTGGCACCTTATAGACTAACTGAAGTGTAGGAGCATAAGCTTTCGTGGGCAAAGACCCACTTCGTCAGATGCATGTAGTGGAAATTTCCAGAGGCAGGAATAAATATGCAGGCCAGGATCAGGCTGGAGATGACCAGGTGGATCCAATCAAGGAGGATGAGGCCCACTTCTAGCAGCTGATCTGGAGGTGTGAATTCCAAGAGAATAGAAGCTGCTTTTGTAGTTAGCGAGCCATTCATAGTCTTTGTTTAATCCAGAGTTGATTGTGTCAAACTTAAAGATGAACTGTAGCTCAGCAGTTTCTCTTTGAAGTCTGGTCCTGAAGTTTTTTTGCTGCAGGATGGCTACTTTTAGATCTGCAATTGTGTGTCCAGGAAGATTGAAGTGTTCCCCTACAGGTTTTTGTATGTTGCCATTCCTAATATCAGATTTGTGTCCATTGATTCTTTTACGTAGGGACTGTCCTGTTTGGCCGATGTATATAGCAGTGGGGCATTGTTGGCACATGATGGCATATATTACGTTGGTGGATGTGCAGGAGAATGTACCAGTGACAGTATGGCTGATCTGGTTAGGTCCTGTGATGGTGTTGCTGGTGTATATATGTGGGCAGAGTTGGCACCGAGGTTTGTTGCAAGGATTGGTTCCTGAGTTCGAGTTATTATGGTGCGGTGTGTAGTTGCTGGTGAGAATATGCTTCAGGTTGGCGGGTTGTCTGTGGGCAAGGACCGGCCTACCTCCCAAGGCCTGTGAGAGCGAGGGATCATTGTCCAGGATGGGCTGAAGATCACTAATGATGCGTTGGAGAGGTTTTAGCTGGGGACTATAGGTGATGGCCAGTGGTGTTCTGTTGGTTTCTTTCTTGGGCTTGTCCCGTAGCAGGAGGCTTCTGGGTACACGTCTGGCTCTGTCAATCTGTCTCCTCACTTCCTCGTGTGGGTATCGCAGTTTACAGAATGCTTGTTGAAGGTCTTGTAGGTGTAGGTCTCTGTCTGAGGGGTTGGAGCATATGCGGTTGTACCTCAGTGCTTGGCTGTAAACAATGGATCGTGTTTACAGCCAAGCACTGAGGTACAACCGCATATGCTCCAACCCCTCAGACAGAGACCTACACCTACAAGACCTTCAACAAGCATTCTGTAAACTGCGATACCCACACGAGGAAGTGAGGAGACAGATTGACAGAGCCAGACGTGTACCCAGAAGCCTCCTGCTACGGGACAAGCCCAAGAAAGAAACCAACAGAACACCACTGGCCATCACCTATAGTCCCCAGCTAAAACCTCTCCAACGCATCATTAGTGATCTTCAGCCCATCCTGGACAATGATCCCTCGCTCTCACAGGCCTTGGGAGGTAGGCCGGTCCTTGCCCACAGACAACCCGCCAACCTGAAGCATATTCTCACCAGCAACTACACACCGCACCATAATAACTCGAACTCAGGAACCAATCCTTGCAACAAACCTCGGTGCCAACTCTGCCCACATATATACACCAGCAACACCATCACAGGACCTAACCAGATCAGCCATACTGTCACTGGTACATTCTCCTGCACATCCACCAACGTAATATATGCCATCATGTGCCAACAATGCCCCACTGCTATATACATCGGCCAAACAGGACAGTCCCTACGTAAAAGAATCAATGGACACAAATCTGATATTAGGAATGGCAACATACAAAAACCTGTAGGGGAACACTTCAATCTGCCTGGACACACAATTGCAGATCTAAAAGTAGCCATCCTGCAGCAAAAAAACTTCAGGACCAGACTTCAAAGAGAAACTGCTGAGCTACAGTTCATCTTTAAGTTTGACACAATCAACTCTGGATTAAACAAAGACTGTGAATGGCTTGCTAACTACAAAAGCAGCTTCTATTCTCTTGGAATTCACACCTCCAGATCAGCTGCTAGAAGTGGGCCTCATCCTCCTTGATTGGATCCACCTGGTCATCTCCAGCCTGATCCTGGCCTGCATATTTATTCCTGCCTCTGGAAATTTCCACTACATGCATCTGACGAAGTGGGTCTTTGCCCACGAAAGCTTATGCTCCTACACTTCAGTTAGTCTATAAGGTGCCACAGGACTCCTCGTCGCTTTTGCAGATTCAGACTAACACGGCTACCCCTCTGATACTTGCTTCCAGTTCTAGTGTTCTATGATTCTATAATATGTATTCAAGCCTTTTTTGTTTACTTTTTGTTCTCACCAGTTACAGTACTTTTCAGAGTAATTACAAAGGTGCAGATTTGTTTAAGGTAATAAGTTAAAGCTGCATAAAACAGTTGCAGTTCATTCATTGTGTAGAACATTAACAGTGAAATCTTTTCTAAGTACTTAAGTCTAAATAATGTACGCAAAAATATTTTCTCCATTTAACTATCTTGAATAAAATTACTATTCAGTGTAACATTGCTGTGAATTGAACTGACTGATTTTTTTTTCCTAATGAAATGATGAGAGGGAAAGATGTTATGTTCTTAGGAATTATCTTTGATGAACAGTAAGTATTGTTGATTCGGCAATATCACCTTAGGGTTGATTTTATCATTTAAGACAGATATAGTTTCTTCTATTCAGTATTTGCACGGGACACCTTCAAGGAAAATGCAGGTGCTATAGGAAGAAGTACTGGAGATTCAAGAGTTGCACTTTTTCTACTGAAACAGTTCCCCAGCAGTGTAGTTTAAGGGGAAATTGTGAGGGCATGGGTCAGTGTTAATATAACTCTCCCATCAGTACCCTGCCTGGGCCAGGGAAGTTAATGATCCAGCCAGCAGATCAAATTCAGTGATGAATCCTGGTCACGTGCCCTTTAAGGCATGTTACAGATATATAAAGAAGGGGAAATAGGGTTCCAAGTGATACAAGTTTTGCAGGTAAACCTAAAGCAGATTTTGATTTCAGTATCAGAGTGGATATGAGATTACTAAAAATTCAATTTTTTTCACTTCTGTTTCAAACAATGGAATTTTTTTTAGAAAGACAAGATGTCTTTGTGAAAATATGTTTGAAAAATAGAATTTTGTGAACAAAAAATGTTGCCCAACTCTGATTTTAAACTTCACATGATAATTAAAGATTTCACAGCCTTTTTACAAGAGCAGGATTCTTTAACCCTGATGTCCCAGCAAAATCTCATTTTGTATTAATAACATTCTGCCTATCTAAATTCTGTCCAATGTTGGCAGTTTCAACTCTTCTCTTTCTGCCTATTTAATTCTCTCTTTATGTATTTCCAGCATGACAGTCAGTGTGACATGTGCTTATGGGTACTGGGGGAGCAGCCCACTTCCTTGCTGGAAGTGATTTCCATCATCTACAGGGCTTACTGTTTGGTTCAATGGCTCTCAGCATCCCCATTATAGAAACTGTTCCATCACCACTGCACATGCTGTTATCCAGCTGGAGCACTTCATCTTAGAGATATGGTTTATGTGTGGGAACACGAAGTCTGCCACTGTGTTCCTCCTGAATGAGTCCCTTTACATGTCAATTTTAAGAAATGCTCATATAAAAGAAAAAGTTTCTAGTCTTTTTCATTGTAGAGCCTTATTTTGTAAACAAGCCACTAAGTTTTGTTGAAAGGTTTTCCCTAAACAATTTCTCCTGTTCCATCATATAGTTGTTCATAGCTGGATTTGGGACCCATGAAACCCAGGGCCATGGAGCCTCTGCTTTTACTTTGCATGCATGGAGGTAAGACACTGAATCACCAATGAGCTATTCCTATCAAAATTCTAAGGCTGACCCTTCTGAAAGGTTGCTGCATTGCTGACGTAGGAAATTCTTTGAGAGCATGTGAAACCCTATTGTATTCTTCTAGGTGAGAAGTGATATTGTAAATATTTCTTCTAAAAAATAAATTGAATTCCCACTCATAGACTTTAAGCTCAGAAGGGACCATTATGATGATCTAGTCTGACCCCCTGCACAATGCAGGCCACAGAATTTCACCCACCTACTCCTGGAATAATCCTCTCACCTGTATCTCAGATATTGAAATCCTCAAATGATGGTTCAAATGATGGTTTAAAGACCCCAAGATGCAGAGAATCCTCCAGCAAGTGATCCGCGTGTTCCATGCTACAGAGGAAGGCGAAAAACCTCCAGGGCCTCAGCCAATCTACCCTGGAGGAAAATTCCTTCCCGACCCCAAATATGGCAATCAGCTGAACCCTGAGCATATGGCCAAGACTCACCAGCCAGACACCCAGGAAAAAATTATCTATAGTAACTCCTATCATCCCACCATTGGTCTATTTACCACCCATAGTGAAAGGTCAATTAGTTGCCAAGATAATGCTATCCCATCAATCCATCTCCTTCATAATCCCATCTAGCTTAATCTTGATGCCAGATAGATCTTTTGCCCCCACTACTTCCCTTGGAAGGCTGTTTCAGAACTTCACTCTTCTAATGGTTAGAAACCTTCCTCTAATTTTGAGTCTAAACTTCCTGATAGCCAGTTTATATGCATTTGTTCTTGTGTCCACATTGATATTGAGCTTAAATAATTCCTCTCCCTCCCTGGTATTTATCCCTCTAATATATTTAAAGAGAGTAATCATATCTCCCCTCAGCCTTCTTTTGGTTAAGGTAAACAAGCCAAGCTCCTTGAGTCATCTTTCATAAGACAGGTTTTCCATTCCTCGAATCATCCTAGTGGCCCTTCTTTGTACCTGTTCCAGTTTGAATTCATCCTTCTTAAACATGGGAGACCAAAACTGCACACAGCATTCCAAATGAAGTCTCACCAATGCCTTGTATAATGGCACTAACACCTCCTTACCCCTACTGGAAATACCTAGCCTAATGCATCCCAAGACCGTATTAGCCATTTTCACAGCCATGTTACATTGGCGGCTCATAGTCATCCTGTGATCAACCAGGACTCTGAGGTCCTTCTCCTCCTCCGTTACGTCCAACTGATGTGTCCCCAGCTTATAACTAAAATTCTTGTTATTAATCCCTAAATGCATAACCTTACACTTCTCACTATTAAATTTCATCCTATTGCTATCACTCCAATTTACAAGATCATCTAGATCTTCCTGTATGCTATCCTGATCCTTTACTGAATTGGCAATACTTCCCAACTTTGTGTCATCCGCAAACTTTATTAGCGCACACCCACTTTTGGTGCTGAGGTCAGTAATAAAAAGATTAAATAAGATTGGTTCCAAAACTGATCCCTGAGGAACTCTGCTGGTAACCTCCCTCCAATCTGACAGTTCACCTTTCAGTATGACCCGCTGTAGTCTCCCCTTTAACCAGTTCCTTATCCACCTCTCAATTTTCATTTTGATCCTCATCTTTTCCAATTTAACCAATAATTCCCAGTGAGGTATTGTATCAAATGCCTTACTGAAATCGAAGTAGATTAGATCCACTGCATGTCCTGTATCTAAAAAATCTGTTACTTTCTCAAAGAAGGAGATCAGGTTGGTTTGGCACGATCTACCTTTTGTAAAACCATGTTGTAATTTGTCCCAATTGCCATTAATCTCAATGTCCCTAACTACTTCAAATTGTTTTCCAGGATCTTACATACTACAGATGTCAAACTAACAGGCCTGTAGTTACCCGGGTCACTTTTTTTTCCCTTTCTTAAAAATAGGAACTATATTAGAAATTCTCCAGTCAAATGGTACAACCCCTGAGTTTAGAGATTCATTCAAAATTTTTGCTAATGGACTTGCAATTTCATGTGCCACTTCCTTTAATATTCTTGGATGAAGATTATCTGGGCCCCTTGATTTACTCCCATTAAGCTGTTCTAGTTTGGCTTTTACCTCGGATACGGTAATATCTATCTCCATATCCTTATTCCCATTTGTTATGTTGCCTTTATCCCTAAACTCCTCATTAGCCTCATTAAAGACTGAAGCAAAGTATTTGTTTAAATATTGGGCCATGCCTAGATTATCCTTAACCTCCACTCCATCCTCAGTGATTAGCGATCCCACTTCTTCATTTTTTGTTTTTTTCCTATTTATATGACTATAAAACCTCTTACTATTGGTTTTAATTCGCTTTGCAAGGTCTAACTATACATGACTTTTAATCTCTCACTTTGTCCCTACATGCTCTAACCTCAATAAGGTAGCTTTCTTTGCTGCTCCCTCCCATCTTCCACTCCTTATATGCTTTCTGCTTTTTCTTAATCACTTCTCTGAGATGCTTGCTCATCCAGCTTGGTCTAAAACACCTGCCTATAAATTTTTTCCCCTGTCTTGGGATACAGCGTTCTAATAGCTTCTGCAACTTTAATTTAAAATAATCCTAGGCCGCCTCTGCCTTTAGATCCATAATTTCTTTAGTCCAATCCACTTCCCTACCTAATTTCCTTAATATATTAAAGTTAGCCCTTTTGAAATCAAAAACCCTAGTCCCAGATTTATTTTTGTTTATCCTTCCATTTAGTTTGAACTGAATTAGCTCATGATCACTTGAGCCAAGGTTGTCCCCTATAACCATTTCTTCTACGAGGTCCTCACTACTCACCAAAACCAAATCTAAAATGGTATCCCCCCTTGTTGGTTCAGTAACTACTTGATGAAGGAATTCATCAGCTATCGCATCTAGGAAAATCTGAGCCCTATTATTATTACTAGCACTTGTTCTCCAGTCTATATCTGGAAAGTTGAAGTGTCCCATGATTACGCAGTTTCCATTAGTATTTACTTCATTAAAAACATTAAAGAGGTCCCTATCCATATCCAAATTAGATCCCGGTGGTCTATAGCACACCCCAAGCACTATCCCAGGGGAGGATCTAATAGTTTTTCTTCCCCAATGTGATTTTTGCCCAGACAGACACTGTCTTCTCCATTCCATCACTTTTTATTTCTTTACAATCTGCCTCATCATTGATATACAATGCTACTCCACCACCTTTACCTTTATTTCAGTCTTTCCTAAACAGCACATATCCTTCAATACCTGTACTCCAGTCATGCCTAGTATTCCACCATGTTTCTGTTGTTCCTATAATAACTGGTTTCACTTCCTGGACCAGTAGCTCTAGTTCCTCCATTTTGTTACCTAGGCTCCTCGCATTGGTGTACAAACATCTTAATTTTTGCTGTTTGGCCTCTTTCACATTCTTTACCCAATTTGACATGGACATTGTACCTCCAATATGACCTATTAGAATAGTATCCAATCTACCCTTCCTCCTCATGTCCATTTTCCTACCCCCAGCTATATCCTTTCTTTCTTCGTTTTCCTCCCTCTCAATGCTAAAATCCAGCATAGAGATTACCTGGACATCTCCCAACCGTCTCCCCCAAATTCCTAGTTTAAAGCTCTCTTAAGAAGTTGTGCCAGCCTCCATCCTAGAAGTCTATTTCCCTCCCTACTTAGATGAAGTCCACCCCGAGAGAACAGTTCTCTGTCTGTGAATGCCTGCCAGTGGCCATATATCCCAAAGCCTTCCTTATAGCACCACTGCCTGAGCCATCTATGAGCATCATAATCCTATCAAACCTTAGTTGCCCTTCTCTAGGAACAAGCAGAATACCACTGAAGATCACCTGAGCCTCGATTTCCTTAAGCATCTTCCCCAGCCTGTCATAGTCTCCCTTGATTTGTTCCAGCAAGAATCTAGCCGTATCATTTGTTCCTTCATGAAGGATGATCAATGGATTCTTTCCCGCTCCCTTTAAGATCCTCTTCAACCTCAGTTCCACATCCCCCAGCTTAGTACCTGGCAGACAGCACACCCTTCTGTTCTCTGGATCAGCTCTGGTTACAGGCCTGTCTATTCTTTTTAGTAAGGAGTCCCCAGTCACGTAGTCCTGCCTTTTCCTGGTGATAGTGCGATTCTCTGGTCTATCTCTTGTTTCTTCTGGCTGCAAGTCCTTTCCATTCCTATTTTCCCTTGTAATCCTCTTCAACCCATGCTGTATCCTCCTGGTGCTCATTATAGGTGTGTTGTCTCCATCGACTCTTCCCTTTTATCTATGGGACTAACCTCTTTTCTCTTCTTCCTTGCCCTTCCACCTTCAGTGGCCACCTGTTGTACCCCTTCTTCATTCTCCAACTCTGCATACCTGTTCTTGAGCTCTATTTCTCCTTCACTGGCCCATCTTTTCCTCTGCCTGGTTCTCATAGTCACATGTTTCCACTGTCCATTTTCTTTGCCCAGAAATCCCCCCTCAGAAGTCTTTGATCCTGCTTCCATGTGCATGGCTAAGCTTTCCCCTTCAGCCACCTCATGCCTTTGCTCCATCATCTGCTCGAACCCCCTTCTAAACTCGACCAAAGTTTCCACCTGCATCTCCAATCCTCGGATCTTTTCTTCTATCAGCTCTATCAGGCGGCACTTCATGCAAACAAAACTCCTTTCAGGTACCCCCTCCAGAATCATGTACATACTGCAGCTACCACATCCAATCATCCTCCTTGTGTCCTCTACTACTTGGGCCATGGCCACTGCTGCCTCTGTGTTTATTAGCCTTCTCACCTAAATCCTGTTAGTCCAGTAAACACAAAAACAAACCAAAACACACACACACCCCTCCCGACGGCAAAAACAAACCCCAAACGAGTCCCAAAATCCAAACTCCCCTTACAAACTCCCACTCAAACTCCCCTGTGTACAGCTCTGTTTGTTGGCTCCTGTGCCACAGAAGCTGTCTGTGAAGAAAATATTGATTGAGCCTCTCCCCTCTCTCCGAACAGCAATGCTATCTCCCCTATACATAAATAAGTTAATTAATAAGCATATTCTTTGGAAGTTATTCACACTATAACAGAAAAAGTTAAATAATTGTAATGTTTATTTCACCTAAAGAATAGGTTAGCAATTTTTCATATAATCCAACTTCAATTTGGATGTTGACTATTTTTTCTGGAGTTTCATGAAAGCATCTTGATACAACTTCGGCATCTAGCAGACTGGATTTCTATTCAGCACCTTTGTGCTTTCATTTTGCTAGGCATTAGTCTGCCTATTTTAGAGTGCCAGTACAGTAAATGAAAATGTTGAAAAATTTCATATGCTATATTGCAAAGAGATGATTACAAAAGCAATAAAAGTACAAAAATTAGAATTTTATTTTTAGTAATAAGTTTCCTTTGACAGTCATAAAACAAATACTCTCTCCAGCACCTGTATGTAAGCAGAGGAGCAACATTTATAAGTTTATACAAATGCTTTTGTATAAATACAATCAATTATGTGAACCTGAATATTTAAATCTGTGTACCTAGGACTAAGTTGTTTTTAATACTAATGCAGCTGCACAAACGATGTGGGGAATAAGAATTAAACTCACTACCTCACGTGTCCAAAACACAAAGACCAGCTAGTAATGGGGAATTAACTATACATACATCAGTTGGAAAAGCAATATTGGGCAGTTTGTGTTTTGCCACAAGTTCTCAGAATATATTGAGGACAACTTTGTTTAAGAAGGTGGAGGAAAAAGAACATCTAAGGGAAAAAAGAATTCAGGAGAGCTGGCAGTTTCTCAGACAGGAAAATAGTAAGAGGCCAACATGACCTTGTGACGTGGTGTACCAACCCCGCACTGGCTGAGGGGAGGTTAACCAGGCCTACTGGGCTGAGAGAACCCCTCCCGCATAGCCCTGCTGGGCATGCTCCAACTGCAGGCCCAGTATAAAGGCCAGAGAAGCAGCTCAGTTGGGGCTGACCTCTGCAGGGGAAGGAACTCCTGCTGGAGCTCAGGAGCAGCCATCCCCGCTGTGTGAGGTTTAGCTGCTGCACCAGCTGGAGTTACAGCTGCAACCACTGTGCTGGCCTCGGCCACCATGCCAGCTGTAGCCCACCACAGCCGCTGCCATGCCAACCGCTACCGCACCAGCCATTGCCGCCGCACCAGCTCTTGCCACACCAACTGTCGCCACACCGGCTGCTGCACCAGTCACCACTGCCACTGCAGCAGTATCCACCTGTGCAGGTGAGGACTATGCCAGCCAAGGGGGCGGGATAGGAAGCAGCACAGAGCGGGGAGCCAGAGCCCCACCAGACTTGATGCCTCTTGGAGGGGGCAGGGGGGACTCCCTGCTGAGTCACTGATAGGGCCCTAGGCTGGAGCCCGGTGGAAAGGGAGGGCCTGGGCCCCTCCACCTCCACCGGCCCTTGCCTCCCAGAGAGGGGACACCCACACCGCAAGCTATAGACTTGGACACTGAGCCCTACTTACTCCGGCAGACAGGGAGATGTTATAGACTTTGCCGCTGGACCATACTTACCCCACCAAAAGGGGTGCTAGAGACTTGGCTACTAGCCACACACACCCCACAGAAGGGAGTGCTAAAGACTTGGCCTCTGAGCCATACTTACCCAACCAACGGGGGTGCTAGAGAGTTTGCCACTGGGCCACACTTACCCCACAAGGGGGGGGATGGGCCATACACCCCATGACAGACCTACAAATACAAAGAACCCTTTAAGAAGAGGAAACATGGACAGATTGCTAACAAAGTATACATGAATAGAATAATAAGGGCTGGAAGAGACCTCAGGAGGACATCGAGTCCAGCCCTCTGCCCAAAGTAGGATCAACCTTAACACCATCATCACAGCTGGGACTTTGTCAAGTCAGGACTTAAAAACCTCTAGGGATGGAGATTCTGCCATCTCCCTAGGTAACCCATTCCAGTGCTTCACCATCCTCCTAGTGAAATAGTTTTTTCCTAATATCCAACCTAGACCTCCCCCACTGCAACTTGAGACCATTGCTCCTTATTCTGCCTTCTGTCACTACTGAGAACAGCCTCTCTCCATCCTCTTTGGAACCCCTCCTCATGTAGTTAAAGGCTGCTATTAAATTCCCCCTCACTCTTCTGCAGACTAAACAAGCCAAAATCTCTCACCCTCTCCTTATAGGTCATGTGCTCCAGCCCCCTAATCATTTTCAGTTGCTCTTTCACAATAAAGAAATTACCCTATTGTACTTGTATGAGGTGAATTGAAAAATTCTTTCTATTGTTTATCATTTTACAGTGCACTTATCTGTATTAAAATAATATAAGAACACTTTGTATCCTGTGTTATAATTGAAATCAATATATTTGAAAATGTAGGAAAAACTTCCAAAACATTTTAATAAATATCAATTGGTGTCTTGGTGTTTAACAGTATGATTAAAACTGATTAGTTTTTTAACCATTATTAATTTTTGAGTTAATTGCCCAAATTAACTGATTAATTAACAGTACTATTATTTGTGATTAACAGGGAATTAATGCACTTCATTTTTATATAACACCTGCTGTACTGGAAACAAAGGCTGGACAGACATATATCATACATTTCTCATGGAAAATTTAAACTTCCTGATGACAAGATATTTTTGTTTTCATTAAAGCTTGTGTTAATATGCTACTAGATCTCTGTAACACTGTCTTTGGGATCATGTTGTTTGGAATGGCATACAGGCAGTCCCCGGGTTACGTACAAGATAGGGACTGTAGGTTTGTTCTTAAGTTGAATCTGTATGTAAGTCAGAACTGGCGTCCAGATTCAGCCGCTGCTGAAACTGACCGCCAGTTCTGACTTACATACAGATTCAACTTAAGAACCCCAAGCTTCCCCAAGTCAGCTGCTGCTGAAACTGATCAGCGGCTGATTCCAGGAAGCCTGGGGCAGAGCAACTCTGCCTCGGGCTTCCTGTAGTCAGCGCTGGTCAGTTTCAGCAGCAGCTGACTTGGGGACGCCTGGGGCAGAGCAGCTGGGGTGCTGCTGGGTTGCTCCAGTAGCACCGCTCCTCGGCGCTACTGGACCTACCCAGCAGCACCCCAGCTGCTCTGCCCCAGGCGTCCTGATTCAGCCACTGCTGAAACTGACCATCAGCGGCTGAATCAGGACCTGGGGCAGAGCAGCTGGGGTGCTGCCGGGTTGGTCCAGTAGTGCCCAGAGCGGCGCTGCAGGACCAATCGGCAGCGCCCCAGCTGCTCTGCCCCAGGGTCCACAACAAAAGCCTGGTCTGCTGGGGGGGGAGGGGGCACACTAGCTGTGCCCCCCCCCCCCCTCAGAAGACCAGGGACACGGGAGCAGAGCCGCAGCGGCAGCGGGGTGCCGCGCCTCTGAGGCTTTGCTCTAGCAAAGCCTCAGAGGCGCGGGACCCTGCCATTGCTGCGGCTTCAGTCCCAGTGCCTGTGGTCTGCTGGGGACCGTCCCCAGCAGACCACAGGCACCGGGACTGAAGCCGCAGCAGCGGCGGGTTCCCGCGCTTCTGAGGCTTTGCTCTCGCAAAGCCTCAGGAGCGCGGGAACCCGCCCGGTGCCCCTGGTCTGCTGGAGACGGTCTCCAGCAGACCAGGGGCACCGGAGCAGCTTACGAACGGGGCTTTCTCGCCCCAGAGCTCGCAGGTAGCAATCCGCCACCTCGACCTCCGGGGCGAGAAAGCCCCGTTCGTAAGTGCGGATCCGACATAAGTCGGATCCGCGTAAGTCGGGGACTGCCTGTACTGACATTAGGAGAGGGTGGGTACGGACAGAGCATTCACCAATATATGTGTTTAACTTTCTAACAATACCCTGTTTAGAAAAAACTTTTAACTTCCCCTCTCCTGAAAACAACTCAGAACCTTAGGGAGTATCAGCAGCAGAGAAAGGGGCTCAAGTGGCAGGACTAGGTCTGCTTTTAAATTGTGAATACACCCAAATCTTAAGGCTATATCTTTACTGCGCCCATTTTGCACAAAAATATGCAAATGAGGCAAAGCATGGCATATTGCCATGCCTCATTTGCATAATTAACTAGGTTTTGTTTTTGCACAAGAGGCTTTTGCACAAAAAGGAGCTGTCTACACGGTTCATTTTTGCACAAAAACTCCCTCTTGTGCAAGAGCCGTTCTTCCTGAAAAAAATACAGAAGAACGGCTCTTGGGCAAGAGGAATTTTTTTGCGCAAAAAGGAGCCATCTACACAGCTCCTTTTTGCGCAAAAGCCTCTTGTGCAAAAATGGAGCCTCATTAGTTATGCAAATGAGGCATGGCGATATTTCACACTTCCTCATTTGCATATTTTTTGCGCAAAATGGGCGCAGTATAGACATAGCCTAAGGGTTTTCATTTTCTGGGTACTGCACCAGAATAGAGAGCGGACATCAGGGAATTATAAATTGGGTTTGGATTGGTGTTCCTAGTTTGAACCTATAACTAAGCAGATGCTTTTGGGGTTCCTTTTTAGGATTGCCAATTTTCTGATTGCAGAAAACTAAACATCCTTGCCCTGTCCCCTATGTGGCTCCTTTCCCTAGTCCCTTCCTCTCCACGCCCCTTCTCTGAGACTTTACTCCTGCATACTCCATCCCCCACCTTCTATCACTTAATCTCCCCCGCTCTTGCTCATTTTCATCAGATTAGGTTGAGGGTCATAGTGAGAGCTTGGGGTGCAGGATGGGGCTCCTGGTTGGGAGGGTGGGGCCACAGGGTTTGGAGTATGGGAGGAGGCTTCAGTCTGGGGTAAGCACTTAGGCTCAAGTGCAGGGGAGTGAGGGCTCTGGCTGGGGGTGCAGACTTTCCACCGGGGCTGAGAAATTCAGGGTGCAAGAGGAGGCACAGGGTTGGCAAGCAGGCTTGGGAGGGGGGTGCATTTTCAACATGTGACTCCCAGAAACGGCCAGCATGTTTTTATGCCTTCTAGGTGAAGATGCGTCCAGGTGGCTCTGTGCATGGCCCGCATCTGCAGGCACCACCCCTGTAGCTCTCATTGGCTGTGGTTTCTGGCCAATGAGAGCTGGCTTTCAGGACAGCACCTGTGTCAGGGCAGAGGCAACATGTAGAGCTCCAATGGCTGACCCTGTGTTGTGGAAATGGGAGGGACATTCCAATCCTGGTGGCCAAATGGACTTTTAGCATCCTGGTCAGCTGTGCTTACTGGAGCTTCCAGGATCCCTTTTTGACTAGGCATTTTGTTTGAAAACTGTATGCCTGGCAACAAGGCCACTGATGGGGGTGGGGAGAAAAGGGGATAGCTGACCTGGACCTGGCAATTTAAAAGGGCACAGGACTCCTAGTTGCTGCCCCTACCACAGCAACAGTTTTGTGATCTTTTAAATTGCTCTCAGAGCCTCTGGCCATGTGGTCCTGGCAATGCAGAAGGGGAGGCTAGTCCCCAGCCTGCTCTGTCCACCTGAGGCCCCATCCCTTGTGGGAGGGCACAGAGTCTCAAAGGCCTGACATTTCTGTCCTCACCCGTGTGGCAGCGTGTGGGGGTTTCAGGGTGCGATCACCCCCTCTTGCCCCAAGAGGGGGGGTCAGCGAACCCTCGTGCCCCCTTTTTAGTGCCTATTTGGCCTCGGGGCCCCCAACGGGGGACTCCCGGTAATGGGTGCGATCACCCCCTCCCCGGAGGAAGGGGGGGTCAGCGAACCCGGCGACAGTCACCCGCCTATGCGGGGTGGGGCAGCCGGCCCCTGGTTCAGCGTTTCCCCTTGCGGGGTCGTGGCTTACAACAGCTCTCCGCTCAAGCCACGAGGAGTGGGATACTCCCTTCGGGGAGGGAGGGGGACCCGGTCCCGCCCTCTCTCCGGGTCCCAGCCCGGGGCCCTAGGCGCCGGGGCTTGCTAATGCCCCGACGCGGTGGACGAGGGAGCTAATCCCTCCGAAACTCGTCCACCCAAGGTCGCCAAAAGCGCCCTGCCCCGGACTCCTTCCTCCCCCCGGGCGGCGCCCGCCAATCGGGCCCGCCGCATTCACACCTACCCTGGTTCAGGGTCTCGTGGTGTCTCACTTCCCGATGTAGCCTCCAGGGATCGCTCCGTGGCGCCGTTCCGCCTCCGTGCGTCCCGCTCCTGTTGTGCGCGACGCGGTGGGGTACGCCCCCCGTCTGCCGAAGAGCTGAGGGACCGCCAGGGGCAGTGGCTGTCCCGAAGACCCCGGGCCCAGTGCCGGGCTGGCAGCCGCGGGGTATGCCGCCCGGGCTCCGTCCTGCCTCCGGCTCGGCTCCTGTGCTCCTGCCGGAAGCCTGCCTCCTTCTCCGCCGGCGGCCAGCCCTTTTGAGCTGGCCCGCCGTATTCGCCGCTCCCTGGGGCTCCGCCCCTTCCGGGCACGCCGCCGTGCAGCGTCCCGCCGCCCAGCTGATCCGCCCCCCCGCCCCCGCCGTCCGGGGCTGCGGGGAAGGAGTCGGCATGGCGCAGCCGGCGCAGGCGCAGGGGGAGTTCCCCCGCCCGCCGCCCGCTCGAGCTGGGGGAACGCCGGAGAGCCGGTTCCCCGGCGTCAGTCTCCTGGGGACCGGGGCTCTGGCCGCCCCGGCCCCCGACCAGTGACAGGCTGTCACACAGTCCTACTTGTTTTAAATACATAGACCAAATTTTGCAGCTTTATATGCATTGATGAGCAATAATCACATAAGTATCCCCCTGGACTTTGCCAGTATATGTGAGTGCTCACTGTGGTAAGACCCTTTTAAATGTTTTTAATCCACAAAATAAATTGTTCTTTTAGTGTGAAATAATACCTTTTTTTATTAGTTAAACACAAACAGCTGGCTCAACTTATTTTGCATTAGAAAAAGGACAGAAATCTCCCTTTTGCTTTAAGTTTTCTTTTGCTTTGATTGTACCCTCATTCCTTGTATTTTATATTTATAGCTTTTAATGTAGATTGTTTAAAATGCTTATAAGAGCAAAGAAGGGAATGGTTTAACCTTTGACAAAGGCAGCATTTTTAGATTTAACTGAATGTACTTGGTTAAAATATCTGTTTCCACTTTACTGATGGGATCCCTTTTTTAAAAAACTGCAGGTTAACTACATAAAGTAGAGCCATGAGTTTAGCTTTGCCAGTAAAGACCAGATCCTGCAAAGTCCCAGTCACATGCATAGTTCTTACTCATGTGAGTCCAGCTGACGTAGATGGAACTACTCACACAATTAAGATTTTAAACAAGCTGGCCCTAATTTAAGCATTTGGCAAAACTTGTGCCTCCATAATATTTGTGGGCCACAGTAAAACCTCCTAAGTGGTTTCTGACTCCTTTCCAGTGCTAAACTCCTTTTAAAGGAAAAGCTTGCCAATTGATGAGCTTGCATGAGCTCTCAAAGATTTTTGCTAAAACAGTAACAAAACAAGTCCCTCAAACTGAGTCATAAGATTGCACTTCTCTCTGTTATAGTGGTATAATTCAGAGGGAACCCAATGATTTCATTATACTATGTCTAGACTGACAGTGGTGAAAACAAGAGCAGAATTTGACTCTGCTTGGAAGGACTCTGCTGCAATTGAACGTAACTGAAAGACAATTTATTTTTCTCCAGATTAGGCCAAATCTTGTAGTTCTTACTCAAAATTCCCATTGTCAATTAATATCAGAGAGTTTTGTCTGAGTAAGGACTGTAGAATATGGTACTGCGACAAGAGCGGCAGTGTAGAGGGGGATCTGTCGAGAAAGAAAGCCTTTTTTGACAGCTCCCTTATGCCTTCTCCATAAGTCTCCTGCAAGTCTCAGTTAAGACTTGTGAGTAGGGAGGTTGCTGAGGAAACTGTCCCAAGAGGAGGAGAGGAGTGGGAGAAACCAGCTGGGAAGCGAGCATCAGCATAGAGCTCTATAGTGCATGGGAGCAGAGCTAAAGAACATTAGAGTGGCCCAAGAGAAGCAGAAGAATGATTAGTTTGGCCATTGATATGGTTGTACAGTTGGATTTGCATTATCCTGGAAAGTGACTGAATTTAGGAGTTCATCTGGCCGAAGAGCTAGGCTCTGGAAAGAAGGACTAAAGAAGCGACCATGGTGGGGGTGAAGTCCTCTGTCTTAACACCAGGAGGTGCTACAGCAATGAGTGCAACACTATGTTGCCTATACTATACTATATCCCGAAGCATGAGTTGCCTAAGGCCATTTACACCACTTATATGGCTATGCTGTAGTACAAGCACAGAACCGCACCAAATTCTGTAATCCTACCAGAAATGAGAACATAAATGCCAGAACATATAGTCCTCAAGCTAGGCTTGCAGCACAAAAGGATAGAGTTACTGTAGATTCACACCCAGGGAGTCTGACAGTTTTTGCGGGCCCCTGAGCAAGCTAGGGGGACGGCTGGCTCTGCACCCCTGGAGGGGGCGTGTCCTCGGGCTGTAGGGGTGGGGTTGGGCAGCAGGCCCTCAGTACCTCCCGGACTGTGGTACAGGCTCTCTCACATCCCTTGGAGCTGTGAGAAGTTTGTGGCACAACACTCCGGTGGCAATTTAAAAGGCTCAGAGCTCCAGTTGCCACTGCTATTTCAGTAGCAGTGGCGGCAGTTGGGAGCCTCAGACCCTTTCCAAACACTGTATAAAATTAGTTACTCTCTGTGCAAGAACAGATTTCTTTCATTTATTACTAAATCCTTCAAAATAAAAGAGATAATACAGCCTCTCCCCGAGTTACGAACAAGTTACGGACCAAACACTTGGCCGTAACTCGATCTGTTCGTAACTCGGACCCCGTTGAGTTACACGCGACTGCGCTGTTCGTAAACACGGGCCGCGTTCGTAACTCGGGGACTGCCTTTACAACCGATCCATGGGAGCTTTGGTCGTAAGTGCAAACGGTCGTAACTCGACCATTCACAGCTCGGGGAGCGGCTGTAATAAAATGTCAGTTGCATCCCTTTACATGGGAGCTCTTTGTGTGGCTAACAGCACTAGGGCACAAGGATTTTATTGAAACTCATTTGCAGTTGCCTAGATAACTTATGTCTTCATCATGTGAGAGTAATGTGGCCATCCCAAGCTCATGCCAGTAATACTTTTATACTATCCCATGCTATCTAACATTATCTTCATGAACCGATTTACAGAAAAGCTATTTTAGAAATGCTAGAGAGTTGATCTCTTTCTAAGGCTATGTCTACACTGCCGACTTTTGCCTGCAGAGAGTATGCAAATGAAGTGCTCATTAGCATTTATCACACTGTCATTAGCATATTCTCTGCCTGAGGCTTTTTGCACAAGAGGTTTTTGTGCAAAAAACAAGCAGTGTGGATGGATCTGTTTTGTCCAAAAACTCTCTTTTGCGCAAGATCGTTATACCTCCTTATACATCGGCAAAAGCCGTCAGTGTATACATAGCTTAAAAGTATTAGTACTATAATTTAAAATATTGGTACCTGTAAAATCAAATTGTTTTAGTGTTGTGAATTCAACTGTACAAGCCCTGTATGGAGAAGAAAATCATAATACAATTTTGGAAACCTCTGACATGACCCCAGAATAGCTTTTCCATGTTTAATAATGTCATGATTTTAAGGCATTCTATTCCAAGGTCTACCAGAACTGGAAGGCAGTGTGGTATCTCATGAAAAGGTTGATAAGCTGTGAAGTATCCCATCTTAAATCAAGTGTAGTAGTGAATATTGCTCCTCTTGTCTCAAGTCTGTGTGGTTTCCACATTTAGTGGGAAAGTTCCAAACCTGAGTGGAAAGGAAACATTTTAATGCCAATTTGTTTTTTTTAAAACTACTTCAAGCTGCCCAGAGTTAGTCCCAGTGATGGAGTTGGCTCAGTGGGCAGAGGGCAGGTTAGGCAGTTGTGGGTGCATGATAAATGCAATTTGTCACATGACTGCTACCCCCAGATTTGTCATAGATGTGTGTATGTTTCTTCAGCTGTTAAGTTTAATATTCTTGATTCAGATAAGTCAGACATCTGAGTGTATAGTTGCAGACAGCGTATGCTGTTTGTGCTATTTCTGTTAAATTAGTCCTTGCCATGAGCTGGATTGTAATCTTGTAGTCTGCCCTGTGTAAGGGGTTGTGTGTCCTACAGGCAGACAAGGGAACAAATCATGACTCAGACTTAATAACTTTTCCTTTGCTCTAGGGAGGGAATAAGTTCTTCATCTTTCTGATGCATTTTGCTTTCCCATCTCCCTGCCACAAGATGCCCAGTTAACTTCTCTGGGGGCAAGTCTACACTTATTTCAAAATAAATAAAATCGACATATCTACGGATTTAACAAAATCGAAATAGTGTCTCCCTACTACAGGAAACATCAAAATAAGAATGATTTTGAAATAGCGCATCCACACTGATTGGAACCTATTTTGGACTTAGAGCCCTTGGAAGCACTCTGGAGAGGGCACGAGGAGGGCAGACACTTCCTGTGGCTGCTTGGTCAGGCAAGCTGCAACACATACCTTTTTTTCAGGGGCTCTTCTCTATGGCTGCATCTCACTTGCCACTCTTCCACTGCCTCCCATCTCGTGGGACACAAAATGGATGCAATGGTTGCCCTTGCGGATGCCACAGCACTCAAAGCATAGAGCCAGAGATGCTGCAAAGCAGGGCCAGGCTCACAGGGCTCGTGCTGCACCCCATGGCACAGTACTTCCAAACTGCCTGCAAGCTGCTGCAGCAGGATGAAGACCAGCCTGGACTGCAGGTCCTGATCACCCAGGCTCTAGCACTCCTGCTACTATACATGCCCCTCAATCCCCTGGACACCATGGAACTTTGCTTCTGATGGTAAGTGACCAGCTCAGACTAGTAGGACTGCATTGTCCTGCAGTTATGGAATGACCAGCTATGGCTGCAGAACTTCCGCATGTGGAAGGCCACCTTCCTGGAGCTCTACGAGTGACTCACCCCTTCCTTGGGTGACAGGACACCCAACTGAGCCCCACCATCCCCATGCAGAAGTGTGTTGCCATCGCCCTGTGGAAGCTCACCACTCTGGACAGCTACTGCTCCATTGGGAACCAGTTCAACATGGGAAAATCTACAGTCAGGGCTATGCTCCTGCTGGTAGCAAAGTCCATCAACCATGTGCTGCTACAGAGGGTTGTCATTCTGGGGAATGTGGACACCATGATTGATGACTTTGCCGTCATGTGCTTCCCCAACTGTGGCCCCTGACCACTGTGCAACAGGCTTCATAAACAGGAAGGGGTACTTCTTCATGGTGCTGCAGGTCCCTGTGGATCACAAGGCACACTTTGCCGACATCACTATTGGCTGGTTAGGAAAGGCACACAATGCTTGCATCTTCCAGAACTCCTTCCTATTTCGAAAGAAGCATGCCAGAACTTTTTCCCCAACTGCACCATCAGAGTCGGGGAAGTGGACATGCCCATCGTCATCCTGGGCAATACAGGCTACCCCTTGCTCCCTTGGCTCAAGGAGCCCTACACAGGCAGCCTGGACTCTACCAAGGCGCACTTCAACACCAGGCTGAACAGGTACCATATGGTGGTGGAGTGTGTGTTTGGCTGTTTAAAGGGGAAGCTCTGGAGTCTCCTCACCCATCTGGAACTCAGCAAGTGCAACATCCCCTTTGTGGTGGCAGTGTGCGGTGTGCTCCACAACTTGTGTGAAAGTAAGGGGGAGACTCTTCTGGCGGGAGGGGCGGGCAGACAGAGGCTGAATGGCTGGCCAGGGAATATGAGCAGCCGGACACCAGAGCCTTATGGAGAGCACATCAAGGGGCTATTCTCATCAGGGAGGCCTTGAGGGAGAGATTCATCCAAGGCAAGCTGTGAGACTCTCCCCTGTACCACTCCACAAGGAGCCCCTTCATTCCCTTTGTGTGCCTTTCCTCCTCCACCCGTCCCTTCCCCTTCCCTTCCTTCCCACCTTCCCCCACCTCCCCTGCAGAGCAAATAAAAAACCCTTCTCTTGTGGAAAAAAAGGACTGTTCATTGGGGAGGATATTCAACAGGGAGGGACTGGGGAAAGAACCTGGAATGGCAGAGGGAGGAGAAGGGAGAAGCGGGTTTCAGGGATGGGGTTGGGACCAATGCCTGCCTTTGCTTGGTTGGGAGGCTTTGGCTGCCCAAGAGGTTCCACCACCACATGTTCTGGCACCCCAGCAGGCCATGATGGGGCAGGGAAGTGGCTGGTGGCATGCTCCATTACTGAGCTGAGGGAGGAGTACATGGCTTTGTGCTGGCATGCCAGCTGATCCCAGGAGGCCTTCTTCTGCTCCCAATCAGCAGTCTGCTCCTGGCACTCCTCTTTGAGTACCTGAACGAGGGACTGCAAGCAGGCCATCTGCTTCTGCATCAGGTCCTTGTGGGTTCTCTTCTGCCTGCAGATCCCGTGGAGTCATGCAAATGGCATGAAGAGTGGGGGATGCACCAAGCTCACAGCTGGCTCAGCTGTGAAGACAAGTGAGAAGGACAGTCATCCTGGGAAGCACAGTGTATGAAGCCTAGCTCTAATCTCTGAGCTGACAAAGAAGGTCTTTGATCAGACGATGGCAATATGCTTCGAGCAAGGCCATATGTTGCCTAGAGAGCTGGCACTTTCCTGCAGGAGCATGGATGTCCCAGGGGAGCATCACTACACCCACAGTCCAGGGCCAAGCAGGCATGGGAAGGTGCTGGCTAGACCAGGTGCCTGCAGGCCGGGGGGTGGAGGTATGGGGTGGCTCAACTTCCTACTGTGTCTCACACATGCCAGGTCCAGCACTGGTGGCATTCTGCAGAGAGAGAACTTCTATACCTGCCCAATGGAGGTGGGGAAAAGGGTTGCTGGAGGGGTGTGTGAGTTTTCCTCTTCTTCTGCTCCCTGCCCTCCCTCCCCCAGCAGGTTCCCATGCATGGGATCAGTCACCTCCACATCACTGCACTTGACCAGGAGCAGATGTTGCCCAAGTGCGGGTATGACCCTATGTCTTGTGCAGCACTGCTGTGTGGTTCCATGACCCCAGCCTCCTTAGCGGTGGTTTGTCATAGGAAGGTGTCCCAACATGAAGGGCAGAGTAAGGCAGGCTTCTCCAGGAACCTTTTGAGAAGGATCGAGTGGTTTCTGTGTGAAAGCTTCATGGGGCTGAGTGTTCTGGACTGGCGCTCCATGTGCACCCAGGTACACAGGCTGTTGTGTGACCCCTGAGGCTAAGTAGGCCAAGAGAGGAGTGTGTAGCCTTTGCCTGCCCCTGCCTATATATAGGGAAAGTTATAGAACTATCCTAAAGTGCCTTCCCTGGGTTCATCCAAGGCCTGGGAGTCATCCTGGGATGGGGGGACTTGCTCCAGGATGAGGAGCAGGTCCTGGCCAGCAGGCATGGTCTCTTGGCTTACCTCTCCCTCATTGGCCACCCTGCCCTCCTGGAGGCTGATGCTGGACCTGTCCTGACTGAACTCCACAATGACAGGGGAAGGGGAGGTGACCAGCCCTCCTCCCAGGATGGCATCCAGCTGCTTAACGTAGAAGCATGTGTGTGGTGCCGCCTCAGAGCATCCGCTCTGCTCCCTGGCCTTATTGTAGGCCTGTTGGAGCTCCTTGACTTTCATCTGGTCCTGGTCCTGGTCCAGGTCCATTGTCTGGTTGTGGCCTTTGTTGGCCAGGCTGGCAGCAATCTGGTTATAGACATCTGCATTTCTTTTCCTGGTGTGGAAATTCTAGAGGTTGGTCTCCTCCCCCCAGACCTCGATGAGGTCCAGGATCTCTGCACCAGTCCAGGCTGGAGCTCTCCTGTGTCCCTGGCCAGTGGCAGCTGAGGGAGCAACAGAAGTGCTGTCAGCCATGGGAAGCTCTGAGGCAGCATTGGGGTCATTCATGGCTCCTGGGATGCTGCTGTCCTCACAGGGCTGGCAAGGATGGGTAGGAATGGTGCTCCTAGAAATGGATGACAGGAGAGGGTTCACATGATGATGACCTGTTCTGTTCACTCTCTCTGGGGCACCTGGGCATTGGCCACTGTCGGAAGACAGGATATTGGGCTAGATGGACCTTTGGCCTGACATAGTGTGGCCATTCTTATGTTCTAAAGCTGGCCACATGCAAGAAGCCCTTCTCCTGTATCCTGGAGTTTTAAGCTCTGCAAGAGAAGGGGAGCAGTGGAGATGTCAGGTGTGGCCTGAGCAGTCAGAAGTGAAGCTGTGAGAGGTCTCTAGAGGCCAATTATTTCGAATTACTGGATCATCTACACTAATGATATTTTGAAATAACATTTTTGAAATTAGCATTATTTCCTGAGGAAAGCAGGAGTACAGATTTCAAAATAACCAGCTCGTTATTTTGAAATAACAGGCTTGGTAATGTGGATGCTCCGCTTATTAATTCAACTTAAGGAGGGTTATTTCGAAATAACTCCCTAGTGTAGACCAGAGCTGGGATTGCTTCCACTCCTGTCCTCCTTTGTCTCCATCCACCCACTTATTCATAGTGGCTACATCTATACTACAAGTTTTCTCAGCCAAAAATATGCTAATGAAGGACTCATTTGCATGAGTTGCAGTTTCATTTGCATATTTTCTGCCTATCCGTTTTTGCACAAAACCAAGCTGTGGACGTTTTCTTTTTGTGCAAAACCCCCTTTTTCTGCAAGATCGGAATACCTCCTTTTGGGGGACATAAGGATCTTGCAGAAAAAGGGGGTTTTGCACAAAAAGAAAATGTCCACACTGCTTGTTTGTGCACAAAAACCCTAGCGCAAAAACGGTTTGGCAGAAAATATGCAAATGAGATGACTCATGCAAATGAGTCCCTCATTAGCATATTTTTTGTCGAGAAAACTTGCAGTGTAGATGTAGCCAGTGTGAAGTAGCAAATAATTCCAGCTCTCTTCCCCATGACTGCTGCCATAATTTCAGCAATGGAGGAAGGGGACTATACTCCCCTGTGCAGCCGTGTGAGAGGTGTGACAATTTGGCCTCAGAAATGTAATGATGAGTGTTTAGATTGATTTTGTCTTTCTTCATACCCCTGTTAACCAAGAATTTATAGTCCATTCCAATGGATGCTTTATTCTCTCGGTTTTAAAAACATCAGTATATGTAACTCTGTCAGAGTTACCAACAGTTTTATGGAGGGAACACATACATTTCAAGGGGCATTCATAATTGAAGTTAGCACTGAAAATGACACTGTTTCGCTCATTAAAACCAAGAGTTCTGGGTAGGGGCTAAAATGCCAATAATCATTACTGATAACATCAAGACTACTCAGACTCTCAAAGATGCTTTGTCATGTTGAAAGTGTCAGGAAGATTTTGAAGAGATGAGGAGAAGACTTATGGAAAAACTCATCATTCCTAGTCCTTTGTGTGGTACATGGTAGAAAATGATGGCTGACTGGTTCATGAACACATTTTAAATTAATACAGAACTTCATTCTAGTCTTGTCTGAAGCAGCAGAGAAAAGGGCCAATCTACCAGTTACCAGGGGATAGCTGAGTGTGCTTATGCCATGAGATATTTTGTTGAGTGTGGCAGGATGACTCAGGGCAGACCGCAGTCAACATGGGGATCCTGTTGCTGCTTGATAAACTCATGCACGCTAGATGGTTTGGAGTCCAGTTTGGAGCCCAACCTCTAAGAACAGACAGAACCAGCTGTGTAAAGGGAGGAATGTACAATTTTCTGAGCATTGAGAGCTTAAGGCATACTAGTTGTCAGCAAAGTTACTATGTTAAAACACATTTTTATTCAAAACATTTATTCCCTGGTTGGAGTTATAGCTTCTTACTTAGCTGACCAAAACCCCTTTTTAATTATTGTTAACACTACAGAACCAATAGAACTTTGAGAGAGTGAGCAGGCTTCTATTCTGTTTTACACATCATCAACAAAATTGTCAATTTCCTATTGCAGAATCTTTATTATGGGTGAGGCAGAAAGAACACATAACAGCTGGAATTTTCAATCTGTTAGAAGACACCTCATTTTGTACGCTGAACAGATTTCAGATGGAAGTCACTAAGTGTGGATAAATATGGACCTCAATTGGACTTAAAGAATAACATTGAACATAATAATGTTTTTATTTGCTTTGTTCTGCTGTTTTTAAGGCTATGTTGAATCCTTTGGCTTCAAGACTACATTAAAACATATGGCATTTCTATCCCCAAATGTTAAAAAATCATGAGATTAGTCTTAAAAAATATATTAAGGGATTGGTTTAAAAATCCTGAGATTGCAGAAAAAAGGGAGGTAAGGTTCTAGTTACTTTCTAGTTTTTGAGCCTTTATTATAAACTTGTGTGCATTTACAAGCTCTTCTCTGCAATCAAGAGATAACTTAAAAACAAATGAAACCTGCAGTTGCCAATTTCATTCAGTCCAGAAGCTGGGGCTTTGAGAAAAGTGCCAAACACTGGAAGATTCACAAGAGCTGATCACATTGGACGTATTCCCAGATGAAAAAGGTCACGAAACTGCTGTTAGGGTTTTAAATCTCTAGCAATAACTTCAAACAAAAATCTTAACATTTGTGTTTCTCGAAAGCTTCCATGTGCTGTTAAAGTTCCTAAAAGCCAGGAAATTTAAAACTCAGATTACACACTGGAACCCCTAAAACACAGAACTGTTTGGAAATGCAAAGTTTCAGGTACCCTTCTCCCACCTCATCCCTACAAACATAAATCTGTCCCTAAACAGAATCCCCTTGAGTATGCTCCTTCTAAGATAAAGACATTTCAAATTACGCTCCTTCTAAGATGAAGAAATGTCATATCTACTTAAGGTCCATTGATTTCAACAGACGCTTTGAATGCAAAAGGACTGCAGACGTAGGCCCTTAGCTAGTTAGCCATTAAAGCAAGGTTAAGACTGTAGGCATCTTTGAAAGTCCAAGAATTAGTTCTATTGAGAGCTTCAGAAGTCTATATCAAATGACTCCAGCCTCCAAAATTAACATGAGACCACCCAAAAATATTGAAAAGCATTAAGGTTCACGGAGGGAAGATGGACAGAATAAGCTTGGAGTTGCTCGCCTGAAATATGCTGTTCCCAAAGATTTACGGGCTTTTCTAAAGTTTACATCCTCTCATTCCTCTAACTCCCATATCTGTAAAACTTCTTATCCTTTCACTTCAAACATACTGCCCCAATAAAAAAATCTCTGAATGCAAGGATTTGCAAGTAGTGCTGTTTCAATTTGGGTTGAGGAATTTAAGGAAAGTTGGTGTTGAATTAGATTTATTATACAAAGTTTATTGCAGCCAAAATTACTACTGTCATGCCATAATAAACAATCTATAATTGGGAAGACTCAGCGTGGCCTCAAAAGAACATGGAAAGTTTCTATGAGGTGAATTAATAGAAGCAGACAGGAGCACTAGAAATATGTCATTTGTAAGATATGAGAGGAGAGGTCAAATCAATAGGAAATCTGAGGAATCCATAATAAAGCAAGGTGGCGGCTCTGACCCAACAGTATTTCAAGAGTGAAATACAGTTCTTATCCAAACATTCTTTGTTTTGTGTTTTAAATAGTGACTTATCCTATTGTTTGAAAAATCAACTGTTTTTGTTGAAACAGAATCTTGTATAGAATTTTATCTGACTTAGTTGAAATCCAGAGAAATTTTGCTGTGAGCTTCTGTGTCTTTATCAACTTTATCTGCAGTGACCCTAAAAAAGATTAGTCAAGCTGGAAACCTAATCAGGTAGGGTGAATTTTTTACCAATCTGAAAGAGAATCCCCATCAAACTAGTCTGAAGTAAATTGATAAAAGGTGGCATGACTAGAACCAGTTTGCATAAGTTATCTGAAACTTTGCTCAAAACATAAAACTAAAAAAATAAAATAAATAAAGTTCAACAGGTTGTTTTTTTTCATATTGGAGCACAGCTGCACTTCTGGTTCTGGCAGAAGCCAAAATTAAAAGAGCAAAACAGTGAAAGGAAAGCTATCTTTGTGGTATGTCCATCCTAACAAAAAAAAGGGGGGGAGGGGAGCTGAAAATCTGGAGAAACAGCCTATTCTCTTGAGTTTTCCAACCCAGATTTCCAAGTTGAGGAGACAAAAGAGCTTGGAAAAGCATCTGGGCTTCTGAATGTTTTTCCAACAAAACCTTCATCAGCTGAAAAACAGTGTAAGGAAAACAATTAAGGAAATCTAAAGAATAGCTACTATATTGGCAATACCGATTCAGAGTATAGCAGTTTTCTTGAGCTAATATATTTCAGAGAAAAACAATCTGTCATGTATTAAACCATGGAAGCATGATGCCTTTATGAATTGTCTGCTGCATCTTTCCTTTAATAAGAAGCAAACCTGCATTCAGAGACAGTGGTCATTTTGTTTACAGATTTGCTGCAGACTGCTACAGAAGAGAGACATCTGCACACCGTGCTCACAAAGAGCAAAAGAAAAAGTTCCTCTTATTTATCATTAATCTAAACTAAAAATAATGCAAACCTTAAAATAATATGATTGTTCTTTGTGCATGGAAAAAAACCTGAATGCAACCTATAACACTGTAATTTTCCTAATGAAAGTCCCCTCTTAGGGTACATCTGCACAGCAGGGCTAAAGTTGAATTAAGCTATATCAATTGTGTAGCTGAAGTCAAAATAGCTTAAAACTTGATTTTTTGCAAGGTCTACACAGCAGGAAGTCGAAGAACACTTCTTTTGACTTCCCTTACTTCGTGAAATGAGGATTACCTTGAGTTGGAGTAAGAAGTCCTCCACCTCAACATTATTTTGAAATAAAGACTTGTAGTGTAGACGCGCACTAAGTTATTTTGGAATAACATCAGTTATTCAGAAATAATGCTGTGGTATAGACATACCCTTATTTACTAAAAGCTTTCAGTTTTTGCTTTCATCCATCTTTAGAATAAGTGGTAGGAAACATAGTAAGCAGTTCTTATATAGGTTCTAGCACTTACTTTCTCTTCTATAACATAATCAAATGCACAGTAAGGTCAGAATTATGTCAACCCATTTATGTCAGTGTTCAAACCATAGCCTTGCTCCAATGCAAGGCCTAGTGTACACTACAGCAGGTAATTGATTTAAGTTCTGCAGCTTTAGCTATGTGAATAGTGTAGCTGAAGTACATGTACTTAGATCTATTTATTGTTGCTTCACTGGGGTGAGCCGATGGCAGATGTTCGTCTGTCGATTTCGCCTATGCTTCTTGTTCTAATGGAGTACCAGAGTCAACAGGAGAGGGCTCAGCATGCAATGTATTGCATCTATACTCGATGCAATAAATCAACCCCTGCTGGATCAATTGCATCCCATTAATCTGGTGAGTAGCATAGAAACGCTCTAAGTGACTACTACACTGACATCGTAATTTCAGCTCCACAAGAGTCATAGGGCTTATGTCAGAGTTGTTAGGGTGACACAGTGTTGGTTTAGACCACTGGTGGGCAACCTGCAGGCCGAGGGCCACATATAACCCTTTGGGGTTCTGTGTATGGCCTGTGAGAAATGTTGTGTACTGTTGCTCATGTGCAAGGTTGAGAGATTCTGCAGAATTCTGTTCGTGTCAGTTTTTCCTATCGGTATTAATAAAGTGACACACACATGAAGTGAGGTGTGTGCTGACTGCGAGAGCTGTGCACTCCCTCTGCATCCAATCAAAGTGCTTGTATGGGTCAATTGGCACACCTGGCAAAATCTAGGTATGCAAGCACAGTTAGCAAAACTATCTTATTTCGGGAGACTGTCTTGATTACCAGAGGGGTAGCCATGTTAGTCGGGATCTGCAAAAGTGACAAGGAGTCCTGTAGCACCTTATAGACTAACTGAAATGTAGGAGCATAAGCTTTCGTGGGCAAAGACCCACTTTGTCAGATGCATGCAGTGGAAATTTCCAGAGGCAGGTATAAATATGCAGGCAAGAATCAGGCTAGAGATAACGAGGTAAATTCAGTCAGGGAGGATGAGGCCCACTTCTAGCAGCTGATGTGGAGGTGTGAACACCAAGGGTGTGTCTAGACTACATGGCTCCATCGACGGAGCCATGTAGATGAGTGTACTCGGCAAAGGGAAATGAAGCGGCGATTTAAATAATCACCGCTTCATTTACATCAAAATGGCCGCTGTGCTGTGCCGATCATCTGATTGTTGGCACCGCGCGGTAGTCTAGAAGGGGATCTGCCAATCCCAGAACCCTTTGTCATCAGATCCTGTAAGCCTCCTGTAAGTCTAGACACACCCCAAGTGTGAAACTGCTTTTGTAATTGGCTAGCCATTCACAGTCTTTGCTTAATCCTGAGCTGATGGTGTCAAATTTGCAGATGAACTGCAGCTCAGCAGTTTCTTTCTGAAGTCTAGTCCTGAAGTTTTTTTGCTGTAGGCTGGCTACCTTTAAATCTGCTATTGTGTGTCCAGGGAGATTGAAGTGTTCTCCTACAGGTTTTTGTATATTGCCATTCCTAATATCTGATTTGTGTCCGTTCATTCTTTTGCGTAGGGACTGTCCAGTTTGGCCAATGTATATAGCAGAGGGGCATTGCTGGCACATGATGACGTATATTACATTGGTAGATGTGCAGGTGAATGAGCCAGTGATGGTGTGGCTGATCTGGTTAGGTCCTGTGGTGGCGTTGGTGGTGTAGATATGTGGACAGAGTTGGCACCAAGGTTTGTTGCAGGGATTGGTTCCTGAGTTAGAGTTACTGTGGTGCGGTGTATAGTCGCTGGTGAGAATATGCTTCAGGTTGGCGGGTTGTCTGTGGGCGAGGACTGGCCTGCCTCCCAAGGCCTGTGAAAGTGAGGGATCATTGTCCAGGATGGGTTGTAGATCGCTGAGTACTGTAGGTGATGGCCAGTGGTATTCTATTGGTTTCTTTTTTGGGCTTGTCCTGGAGCAGGAGGCTTCTGGGTATCCAGGCCAATCCAAATGTTGGTAGATAACCTCAATTTCACAGTATTTACCGTTAGTTCTAAAGTGAGGTAAAAAAAAGTTTGAATTAAAAAAAATTGTGGAAGAAATTGTTTGTGATGTTGCTATTTGTTTGAACTTGGAATTTTACCTCCTCTATTTGGATCCTTTTTTTAGAGGACACCAAATAATATATAATCTCCACTGCTCTCCAATACACATAGCTGTCCTTCTCTGCTATCAACTGGCTGATGATCATGAAGTTTGTAATGTGTTCTGATCTGAAAGGTGATGCATAAGACTAAATTGTTGTTACTGATATAGACAGAAATCTCTTTAACTACATCTGTCAATAACTGACACTAAAACAACAATGTAAGAAATGCATTCGAAGAGAGTGAGACAACATCGTTTTTCTGTCTTCTCTAGGCAAACTTCTTCAGATAGGTGATTTGATCTAGCTTTGTTTAAATAGATTAAGGGCTAAATGGTTTGAAAACAAATTAAGGAAGAAAGGAAAAAATAGAAACAGACTAATATTAGTTGCTTTTTACAATGTAAATCTCAATATTCTCTAATCCAGTTATAATTTGTAGCAGGTGGGATATGTCTACAGGATTTACATCTGTTGTTCTGGAAGGATCTGGTGCCATTTGATTTGGTATCCTTGCTTGTGGGCAACTTCCTGCTGGTGATGAAGTTGGGGGTTGTTTTGAAGGCCAAAAAATGGGTTTCAGGAGATAGGTACGACCCATAATTGATAGAGACTATTTGATTGTTTCTAGCCTGTTTAGGTTCCATTGTGGGATGGTGGGTGACAGCTAGGGGTGTATGGCCTAAGGTGACTTGGTTTTGTTTGTTTTCTGTATTGAAGCAGGTTCTTCTGGGCTATCTGGGTGGCCTATTCCATGATGTAATTCATTACTCTGTTGGAGTGTTCTTGCTGGGTGTGCATTTTAGTGTTGAGTTTTAAGTGTGATTAGGAGTGAAAATGATATTTTCAATTGGGAGAAAAGGCAAATGATGCATTTCTTGATTTGTCTAGAATGGTTGCTGCATCTGTGGAAGTAAGTGTGGTGTTCCATGGTTTTTGTTTTGTTTATAGTCATCTGTAGGGTTCCATTGTTGAAGGTGATTATGGAGTCAAGGAAGTTGCTGCTGGCACAAGAATATTCTGGAGAGAGCTAGGTATAGTGGTTATTGAAGTAGTGGTAGAAATCTAAGAGGCAGTTTAGGTTATCTGTCCAGAGGATGACAGTATTATTGATACTTTCAAGGTTTTATAGTACAAAATTCTTCCTTTTGATAGCCCACAAAGAAATTGGCATATTAGGGAGCCATCATAGTACCCAGGGCTGTTCCCATTATTTGGGCAAAATGTTTCGTATTAAATGTAAAGTTGCTGTGAGTGAGGATGATATAGAAGAGTGTTAGGATACTTTGGGGTGGATTTCTGAGCACTGTTCATTATCCTGTAGGTATCTGAGAAAGGTAGCAATGCTGTCACAGCAATGAATGGTGGCATACAGGGGAGATGACATCCATGGTGGCAAGAATAGCGTTCTGCCAAAGGTTGTTAATATTGCAAAGCTTCTGGAAGAATTGGTAGTGTCCTGAAGGAAACTGGCCCTTTGTGTGGTTTGAGGATGATTTCTATTGAGTCTTGATGCTATGTCACAGCCAAATATGATGGATCTGCCTAATTTTCCTTGTTTGTGTATCTTTGGAAGAATGTAGAAGGTCCCTGGAGTTGGTTTGTGGGGGATGAGGTTGTAGAATTTTTCTTGGAGTTGTTTGGGAAAGGATTTGCTTGTATCTTCAAATTCATGTGTGAATTGTAGTTCAAGGTGGTCTTTGAGTTCTTTGTAGTAAGTGGTAATAGAGAGTGGTCTCTGGCCTGATTAAGATAGTTATTACAATTAAGGACTACAATAGCTCCCTTTTTATCTGCTGGTTTGATCACGATCTGGTGGCTGGATTTCAGGGACTGTATAAATGTCTTCTCAGCAGTGAAGAGATTACAGTGGATGTAATGGTTGTCGAGGATTTCACCACTGAGTTTTCTCCTGAAGCAATCAATATATTGATCCAGTGTGTGTGAACCTCTTATTCTTAACAATCTTCCCCAGCTTGTATTGAGAGTAGACACTCTATAGTTATCTTCTTCAGATATGAGGAAGAGCTTTAAGCTTGAAGCTTGTTCCTTCCAGCAACAGAAGTTGGTCCAGTAAAAGATGTTACCTCGCCCACCTTGTCTCTCTCATATCCTGGGGCCAACATGGTTACAACTATACTGCAAACTGTTACTTAGATCTGTCCTGTTGTGAATGAAGAGCTATGTAATATTTGGTTCAGTATGAATTACTTTAGTGAATGTATTTGAGAAATTCACATATAGGACAGATTTTTAGAAAAGTGAACATGAAAAATGTGCACTTGTCTTCACATTTGTTTACTTGCTTTACTTGTGTAATTATATAATATACTTACAGTCAAGGTAATTACATGCAAGTTAGTTGAAAATCTGTCCATGCATCTCCATCTTGGTAACAATAACATTTTAATGTTTACTAATATATTTTAAATTTGTAGTTCCTATGTTACCCCAATATGCTTGGCACTGAAGTATACCAAAAATGTTTTAAATAACTGATAAGTCCATGTCGTCTTTGTAGGGATAGAGTTTCTCTGCAGGATGAAGATGTGAGAAATCTATAGAGAAGAAGAGATTAAGAGTGAAATAGCATTTGGTTGGACCACATTTTCTAATTACATTCATGTAGCACCACGTAAGTCCAATAGGATGCATGATGTAACCAGAGTTGTCATAACCACCGTGGAAACAGAGCTGTCTGAAGCTGCCACCATCTCAGGGAAACATGAAAAGATGGCACACTTGGTCCTGGGCTATAGCTATAGCTGTGTTAATAGTGGACTTTTTTTCTGCTGCTAGTGCCATAAAAATCAAATCACTTTTGGTTTTGGGCAACTAAAAAAAATTTTTTTCTGAAAATTTTGGTGAATTGAAAAAGTTAAAAATTGGGTTGAATTAAATGTTTTTTTCTGTGACCCAAAATGTAATGGCTAAGCTTGAGCATTGTTTACATTGTAAATGTTAAAAAGCTTTTAAAAAGTTTAAATTAAGTCATTTCAAATACATGCCTCAATGTTTTAATTTAAAAAATTTTGAAACAAAATTTTTCAGATTTCTTGGGGAATTTTTGTCATATTCTTCCAATCCTACCCCACAACTTGAGCAAAATAATTCAGCAAAATCACAGAATATTTTGGTTAGCCCAAATTTGCATTTTTTGCAGAAAAAGATTTTGGTACAAAAATGTGGCTCAACTCTAAGCACAGCTTTAACTCTCCCTCTGTTCAGCTGTCCTTCCAGCCAGGGCCGCATTATGACTTTCATGGGCCCTAGGCACTTTTGCCTTCGTGGGCCCCTCCCACCATAATAATATCAATATTAAAAATTATTTTTGATATACCTTTAAATACTTCAACATTTTTTTTTCTGTTTTAGGCAAATTTAATAGATTTTCATGGGCCCTAAAAGTTTCATTTTTTTCTAATGTGAGAAAAAAATTAAAACATTTTCTTCGACCCTAAAAGTTCTTTTTTTCCCCTTCTGATTTTAAAAGAAATTAAAATATTTTCATGGGCCCCTAAAAGCATCATGGGCCCTAGGCACCGTGCCTTCTGGGCCTAATGGATAAGTCGGCCCTGCTTCCAGCAGTTCCAGCCTTGACCCTTCTAATCACCTTTTGGTTGTTCTGAGAGCAGGAGGCACCTCGTGGAGAGCAGCAGGGAAGTCATAAGCAGCTGCAGTCCTAAAAATCCCCATGTTGTCTCTGCAAGTTGGAGGTAGAGAGGCTGAAAATGGTGAGAGTGGAAAGAAACCTCGAGGAATGAGTAGTGGGAGAAGTAGGGAAAAGTTATTTTCGTAAAAGGTATAAAGCCTGGGGATGCACAGATTTAGTGCCCTGGCCTCAGTAGGCTGCCCTGATCGCCTGCCTCAAAGGCTGACCTTAGGAGGGAGAAATGTACAGAGGAATTCAGAGCATGCAGAATGGAGGTTGGGACCGGGCAGAGAGTTATGTGGGCTGTAGGAATATTCCTGGCTTGGGGGCCCTGCTCCAGCAAAGTTTGGGGCCAGGTCTATCCCTGAGCCCTCCTGCCATCCCTGGGCAATTTAAAATGGCCCGGGGGCCTCTGCTACCACCACTAGCAGTGCAGAGGAGCTAGAATGGCCTCCCTCCTGTTCACTCTGTGTAGCTGCCAGAATGTTCCTATACCCTGAGGGGTGTATCTTCATGGACTGCCCTCACCACAAGTGGCCCTGCAGTCAGTGGAAGCTGTGGGGGTAGTACTTGTGAGCAGCAGCATGTAGAACTCCCCCCCCCCCCAACATTGTCTGCCTTGGAGCTGCTGCCAGAGGGGGATGCCCTAAGTTAACACCAGTGTTCTCTGTAAGCTATGTGCTTGGGTGACCACACAGGAGTTATTCAGGTGCTGCCCAGATAATTAGCAGAGTGATCACAGCTCCCACAGCTAGCAGCATGCGTTTCTACAGGTGTTCCCTCCCCCCATCCTCCTATCACCCTCACCTCCTCCCACCCCCAAACTCCTTCTAACATCCCACCTCTCCTTCACCCAAACTCCTTCCCAGAGCCCACACCCTGTCCTGCATCCCAATACATCTGCTGTAGTGCAGAGTCTGCACCCAGCTTCCAAACTCCCTGCCAGAGGCCAACCCTTACTCCTCTTACACCCAAACTCCCTCCCAGAGCCTGTTCCCCCTCCTGTATCCCAATTCCCTACCCTAGCCTAGACCTGCACTCAGCACCCAAACTGTCCCAGATCCTGCATCCGAAACCCTCCCCCCAACCTAAATTCCCTTCCAAAACTAAAACCCATAACCCTTCTGCACTCAAACTCCTTCCCAGAGCCTGCACCCCAATCTTCTGCCCCAGCTCAGATCCTCTTCCCCATCCAAACATCCACAGCCTTAGGCAGGTAAGGGAGAGGGAGTTTGGGTAGGGGATGGGTGCAGGCTCTGGGCATTCTGGACAATACCAACATTTTTACAAACTTGCTGCCTGTGGCTGGGGAGGGCTGTCTAGAGCAGATGTAGAAGGAGTGGGAAAGCCTAGGGAGAAATATAAAATTCACTAACACATAAGTCTATTGGCCAGTGGCTAGAGACCAGGTTTTGGAAAATTGTCTGGAAATTAGTTGTAAATATTGGTGGTTGTAAAATCAGAGCAGACTCTGGCTAAATTTTTTAAAAATCAACATTGCTTTCAGAAAAAGCCAGTTTACTTATCAGAAAATGCTAGGGATATCATGGTAAGTCAAAGCGTAGGCCAACCCATGAAGGCCTACCCTGTAATGTCATGGAGGGAATCCCAGGTCTCAGTCTCTTATGATTGTGTTAGCAGAAGCTGGCCAGTGCTTACTTTCTCAGGAAGGCTGGGAAAGCAACATGAGAGTTCATGATCCCTCCATTGAAAGAAGCCAGTCACGCGGCTTAAATAAGCTGCCCTAGTGCTAGTTTTGCAACTATCAGAGGTACAAAAGAAGTTTGGCAATCTCTCTGGTAGTTCAGATGATGCACATTTTCAAAACACAAGATGAAAGATTCATTTGTGTAATGAGCACACCAAACCTCCAGATCCAAATACTCTCAAAACTAGGAATGCTTTAATTAGGTCATTTCTTTGGAAGAAGTAAGTGTCACCTTCTTCCTGATCACGTTTGCCCTGTTTTTTTAAAGTAAGGATTTTTTTTCTTCCTTGTCTATTTTTGGCAACATTATTGTATTTATCAGCAACATAATTAGTTGTGTCACCACAGTCCTGGTAAATAAGATTTATAGTTGACTCAAACTCCCTCTCCTGGTTGGCATTTGCCTCTACAATTGCAAAACTAAGCAGTAGCTTTTCGATCTGTTGATAAGGGGGGTTGAACATTATATTTATTCTATATTTTGGAGGCAATTATTGCTCAAAAAAGTTCTGCACTGACATAGCTTTGAATCTGGCATCCTCTATGCTCAGAAAAAACTGGCCTTTAGGGTCGCTGAATTCCCTTCATGGATTTGGTGGGCCTATTAACAAAGTTTAATTTCAGCTTTCATTTTTTAAAATAGTATTTCTTGTCCATTTCATTTTGAAAAGAGAAAAGGGTGGATTCCTCTTAGGGACTGGCCTTCCTGAGCTGCATTGACTTGGGCAAGAAGTTGTGCACTGATTTGGATGCTCTGCTTCCCAAGAAGTCTCCACAGAATATAAGTCAAGGCACCACTACAAGCCCTCTGCACCACCACCAGCCACAATTCCTGGTCCACCGCCTTCACTGCTGGCACATTCCACATCTCCAGGCACCTCTGGACTCTCCCTTCCACTTCTCCATTTACTGGGACATCTGACTCTGCTGCTGCCTATGGTCAAGCCGATGCTGCTGTATATTGGCTCCCCACAGTGCCCTGGTTTTCAGTGGACAAATCTTGAGGCTTCCCTCTCCAGTGGATTATATCTCCTGCTATCTGTACAGTACCCTGCTTCTCCAGGCCTTGCACCAGCAGGCCCACCTCTGCTGGACCTGTCCTTGGAGTCTGAGTGAGGTTTGCTCTCAATCCCTCTTTCTTCCCTGAATGTTTCTACAGCCAAGATGCTTGGTACCAGTCTCCTTACAGGCTATACAGACCCTCTGCTGATGTGTGATTCCACTACCTCAACTGGGCAGCTTGGGACCCTTACCAGGGCCACAGAGCACTAAAGCTTCCATACACTGCCTGCATTCAAGTTTTGCTTTACTAAGGGATATATGTATGATAGAAGATGACCATTTGTATCATTGTTGCTGTTACTGTTACACAATTGCAACAAATCATATACAAAGAGTATCATATAATGTATCAATGGAAAAGTTTCAGTCTGCCAAATATTATCCTAGTTAAATCCTTGTATCATCACTGTATCTGAAGTTATAAAATCATGATGGCTCTCAAATGCACAAAAATGGAGCTGTTTAACATGTAAATAGTTAATAGTTTAACATGTAAATATAGCTTTGGATAAATGGTAGTGGAGAGCTTATTGTATTGACCTGATGGAAGGTGCACCAGCACTGGAATCTAGTTCATTCATGTAAGTAAGTGCCTCTAGTCATGTCATATCTCTTATTCAAGAATATCTGTTTAACTGCCTCTGAACAGGTTGTTTCTAAATCCCAGAATGGTGGAGGAGCCAGGCTTTCAGGTGGAGCAGTTGTGGATTAGAATGGAGGATATGCTCTGCATCCTGCGAAAGAAATCACAGAGTTGGATGGAGAAAGATGAGTCTGCATACCATCATGAAGAGATAAATATACCAGATCTCTCGTGGCCATAATGGAGCTATAAGGATGACACTGGCTTAGTCCCTCTGTATCTTGTGGAGTAATTGGAAAAGAAAGGGGAAAGGAGGGAAGCAGTGGTGTATCCCATGCAATGAAGAATGCATCCATTAGTGATCCATGTCCCAGTCCCACTCTCAAGCAGAATTGAAGGCAGAAGGCATTTTGTGGTGTGGCAAAAAGATCTATGATGGGGAATCCCTAGTAGATGAAGATGTGCTGAAAGATGCACATATCCAGTTCCCCTTCAAGATTGTGGGAGAATCTCCTGCTCCATGAGTCCACAGTAGTGGTGCTCTGGTGTCCAGGAGGTTATGCACCTGAAGTGTTGTGTGTCATATTGGATACACCTATTCCATAATTCAGTGCATCTGAGCATAAAGAGTGGGACCTTGATCTGTCTTGCCTGTTTTGTAGACATGCAGGCAATATTGTCCATTCTGACTCTGATGCTGCAATGTGCAATCACTGGGAGCAAATGTCAGCAGGCATCATGGACTGCTTGTAGCTCCAGTAGGTTGATGTGTAGGGTGGATTTAATTAAGGACCATCTGTCCTGCATTGTAGGAGCATGAAAGTACGCTTCCCAACCAATAAGAGAATGTCAGTTATTAGAATCATGGTCAGCATTGGCTGAAGGAAAGGAACCCCGACACACAGATGTTCTTGGACAGTGTCCACCAGAATGAAGAGTCCTCATGGGCATGAATAAGAGTTTGTGTAGGATGTGCCTGTGAGGAACTTAGTCAAGCCTGAAGACATTGCATGTGTAACTTTGTCCTTTAGCTATGTGGATCAAGGTTGATATTTGTATCTTTTTGTCTTGTGCTGCATTAACTATTAATGAATTTGGAACAACATGAGAGAAAATAAATTCCATATTTTTTATGAGAACATAATATTTTTGTCTACCTATCTGCAGGTCAGAGGGATGAACATTGGGATGTGCCAGACCACTTTAGTGTGATTAAAAAGGGTATTGTTAATAGAAAGTGCCATTGTGGTGAATGAGGACGTGTGCTGGATATCAAATAATTTGTTGCTGGTCTCGCACATCCTCTAAAGGAATCTGAAGGGAAATCTGCAATCCTGCAAAATAATTATTTGAATATGCTTGAAGTCAGCAGCAGCAGGAGGGGGTGAAGGCATGTTAGCTTCATCTGGGGAAGAAGAGAAGAAATCTAGTGTTGGTTGAATGTCCTCATCCATTACCAGGGGAGGTTCAGTCTCTGGTGGGTGAGAGACCAGTGGAGAAGGCAAAGTTATATGTCTATACAGATTTGCTCCATGGGAGGCTTCCTGAATTATGCCCTGTACATGGCCCAGAGATGTCAGTATGGACAAATGTGAAAAGTGAGATTGATTCAGTGGTGGTCCATACCATGGTTCTGGTTTAGATTGTGAACAGTGAGGACATGTAGAGAAAGTCATTTGCAACTGTCGAGTAACAGAATGTGATGGAATAGTTCTCTTTTTTTCTCCTCTTCATTGGGAAAGGGAGACCTTCTTCAAAAGGCAAAGGGGAGTTCAGACAGGAAGGTGGATGCAAGGGAGATCATGTCTAAGCAGTGGTGAGTCAGGCCTGTCAGATACTAGTACATCTTTAGGGCATATAAATTCTTGTGGAGGAGGAAACATTGTTTGCACTGGTGCATGACTTGATGCTGAGGGAGAGATGCATTCTCCTGAGCAGCCAGCAGGTGGAGCTGAGTACTTGCTTGGTGTCAAGAACTTGTTTGGTGCCCTACAGGATATTAGTGCCCGTGGTATTAGGTATTGTCAGTGAGGTAGCTTCCAGAAGTTGATCTTCTCAGTCTCCAGAGCTGTAGATGGTGCTTAGGGCTATAGGTCTGCCTGGTTTGGGTCTTTAGATTTTTGTTTCATTCTGATATCGGAGGTAGTAGGATGGGCTCTAGAGCTATGTTTCCTGTCCAAAGATAGAGGCAACTGACCTTGCAAGGGGATGTTGTTCTGCAGGCTGTGCCTCAGACAGTGAGGAAGGAGCCTGTTTGTTCTCATCAGAGTGACAAAGAGCTGACTCCCTCTTAGAGAGCCATGGGAAATGAGGATCTGAGGACAACTTTGCAGAGCATGAAAACCACAAAGGGGAGAGTCCAGGCCTGCGTCTGATGCTGATCACAGTGATTTTTCCACAAGAAGTTGTAACTGAATATCCCAGCCTTTTCTGGCCTTGGTAAGAGAAACACTTTTGTAGACACATTCCTCTCTCATAGAATGGGTACCCTGTGAGTGTTTGTCTATTACTGGGAAAGTAACCCAACAAATGATGAACCTCTTCAATTTGGGAGAGCGAGGCATAGAGATGGGAGAAAAACTTTATGGCTGAGAAGGGACGGAAGCATGAAAATGAAAACCCAAGCTAAAGTAACAATTAAGGTAAAGCGGGAAAAAAATTGGACATAGAGGGAAGAAGAAAGTACTAAACTGCACCAAAACTAACAGGTAGGCACATTCTAAGCAGGCAAAGTGAGAGGTGAGCTCTTCTGCATATTCTCTCCCAGACCAAAGGCAGAAGAGATGGAATCAGGAAGCAGTCGGACTGCACAATATCCTATATTCGTCCTGCTTATGGCATGAGGGTGCGGAGCAGCGCGTGTGCATTCCAGTGGACACTGTTGAGGAAGATCTCCAATCTGAGATGCGGAGGTGCTGCTACATTGGCAGTGGAGCAACCAGAGTAACATCACTTGAAGTATTTACAACCAGTGTCACCAGCCCATTGTGAATGGACTATTCAAGCTTGATGGACCATTAAGAAGAATCAACTCTCCAGTTAGTTTTTTCTGAGGGTGTCTCAGACAGCAAAGAGCCAATGACCATCCCTGTTTTTCAGAAAAAATGTGTAAGGACATGTAATGTGGACATGTGATCTCACACAACACCTTTGTCAGTAACTCTTCATACACAGAATACAGTAGCATTCCAGGCACATGGCAGAAGATATAAAAGACATCTTAAACAGCTCCATGTTATCTCATTCCTGCTCCAATTCTTTGGTCTGTGGATTTACAGCTAAAAGGAGTATTTTGAACAATGAACTGAGAACCACTGAATCTTTTGGAAGTTCACAGAAAGAAGACTTTTCCAAGCAAACAAACTGCTACAAAATTGATTTAAGGACTTTGCAATCATTTGCACTCAGATATCTCCTCAGCTTCTTGAGTATTTTAGGATACATTTCATCATGCTCTGGTGACTTGAAGACATCTGACTTTTCTAAGTTATTTTTAACTTGTTCTTTCCCTATTTTTCACCTCTGATCTTACTTCATTTTCATTGACATTCAGTATGTTAAATATTCAATTGCCACCAACCTTCTTGGTGAAAATCAAAACAAAGATGTCATTAATGGGCTAACATTTTAAGGGAATCTTCTGCCATAGAATGTTAACAATAATTACCAGAATCAACTGATGTATGCGTTTTATTCTTACCAAAGTGATTATCTATTTTGAGGCAAATACTGACACCCTTCAATGGGCACAGATACCTCCAGAAATGGTAGAACTAGTGATATTTCATTTTCATTTACAGGAAGGGAGAAAGGACAGAATTTATCTTCAGTTTTTAGAATCTGACTGTCTATCACCATGGAGAATAATCAGAGTCCAGGAGATGCAGTGGGTACATGACATTTTTATAAACGCTGTCAAGGCTGTTCCTCACTCTGGTACTGTGAATTCAGAAAGTAGGGGCCCACAAGAGAGCTTCAAAACCTTGCTTCTAGGGGCACTGGTTACAAAAACTTTCCCCCGGAATCCTAATACACAGATTTTGGGGAATTTGCTGCCACCATCAAATGATTTTTGATCCTTAAAAAAAACCAGGGGTGAACACTTGAAACCACCCCCAGGGGGTACCCCAAGCTCTTTTGCCCTAAAAGAGCTTGAAAAAGAAGAGAGAAAAACAAGCTGCAGTCTCTGGTAGCTGACTCCTGAGTCAGAGGCCTGCAGATATACACAGACAGACCTTCCAGGACACAAGAATCAAATCATCACCTTAAAAAAAGTGATTTTTATTACAAAACAAAAGAAACTTGATTGATAAAGCATACTTGGTTGCTAAATGTTACAGAGAAACCAAGGAAAACAAATTTAAAAAAAGAGAGAAAAGTCTTGGCACAAAGCTTAGATGGTAGAAAATGGGGAGGAGAGGCATAGATTCATGCAGAGCCATTCAAACCAAACCACAAAATAAAGAAAAAGTACCCTGAATGCAACTGGACTCACATTTCCCTGGTACTCACTTTTCTCTTTGTTCAGTCCGCTCCCATGTCCTGAATTGTGTGTGTGTGGGGGGGGGGGGGGGGGGGGGGCGGGGCATGTTAGTCCTGCCTGGGTTTAAATCATTCTGTGTCTCTCAACTCCTTAACTCTCCTCCACAAAGAAAGCATGCAGGGAACCTATATCCAATTCAAATTTCAACCCTCTATCTTGATTGGCTCTCCCAGCCCCCTGACTGACACCTTTGCTAGGTACCTGAGTTAATCCCTTAGTCACCTGTTGCTGGTCAGCACTTACTCTGTTCATAACATCTCCTTTTAAGCCTTACAAACTAAAGGAGATAAAGTTCACATTATATCATGCAGAGAAGCAACTTTGTAATTTGTGCTGTTCACTTTAAAAGCATCACTTTTTTTTTACAATAACAAAAAAGCAGAGTCTGAGTCATTAGAAAAATACTTGCACAGCTGGTGAATTGTATTTTCTATGGATCTTGCACATGTGATTCTACATGCTAAATATACACATTATTAGGGTCAATCCAAATCCAGGTTGTTGAAAAATCCAGAGTGTTGGAGGATTTAGGATCTTCCTATGGATTTTGTTGTAACTTTTAATCTATGCTTTCATTAAAATAATATTAGTTCTAATTTTCTGGGTTCTAAAGGAAGCCTTTCAATGTAAGTCAATGTACTGTCATTGATTATACAGCCAAGCAGACTGAAACAATATCAAAGCGATGTGTAAAATAATATGTTGTTCTGTATTTTTGTCTTCTTGTAACAGATTAACCTGCCAGTTCAGAATTAAAGTGCTACCGTGAAATGGCCCCAGTCTCTCAATCACAGTGAGATAGCACTGTCGAGATATTTTGGTAGGAAACATCCTTTTATGAAAGAACATGAACTCCATGGTATCCCTGTACTAGAAGATAATGAGATATCAGAACTATCTCCTTCCCTGATTTTCTGGGCTACTCTCACTAAAAGGGAGTGGGAAGGGACAATATTGGTGTGTTAAAGAGGTTACATCTGTTCTCCATTCCTCTTTGTTCTAGTGTCTGGAAATAAAGACCTAGTTTCTTGTTGTAGCTTGATATGAAGAGGGCAATTTGTGGTGTTCCCTACTCTCTCTGAAGATCATTTCTAGGATGTTTTTGTTTAAACTCTCACTCTCCTAGGGATTGTCTGTTTTTCCAGCCTTCTTTACAAACAGTATTGAATTCCTTTGACTGTAATCAGCTATCCTGTTTCTACCTTTCATCGTCCTGCATTACCTCAGACCAATGGGTACTCTGCACAGTAGGAGTGGGATACTCTCTTCAGTTGTCCTCCTCCCCACCTCCCTTCCTGAGCCTTCTTTAGGGACCCTGCTCACAAGCAACTCCTTATACAGAAGATGCAATCACTCCTCGGCTTTAGGGGCAGTGCAAGTGGTCCCTTAGGATTTAAGAGGCAGGGTGCTCTACTTCCAATATTTCCGGATTCCCAAAGCCATAGGAGGCCCAAGGTCCATTCTCAACCAGCGGGGCCTCAACCAATACATGAGGAGGTTGAGATTCCACATGGTATCCTTGGTCACCATCATTCCCTCATTATATATCTAGGTTACTGGTTTGCCATCCTTGATATGAAAGATGCATAAATTCATATCACCATTCTACCATGGTGCAGAGACATTTCCTCAGGCTTGTAGGAACTGCAACCATTATTAGTTTACAGTCGTCCCTTTTGGACTGTTGATAGCCCTGCACTGTTCACCAAATGCTCTCTGTTTCTTGATTGCATGGTGAACCGTTTCCATAAACATTTGGACAGGCTCTTTCCTTATTCTCACCTGTCTGTGCCCACATCAGACCTTAATTTGGTCCTCATGAACTCATGGGTCCTCCCTTTGAACCCATGGCCACATGCTTCTGCCTGTAAAATACAGCTCAGGCTTCAGCCTGCGGTTTTCCCTAAGCTGGACTCACAGTTTCACCTGGAGCAGGACATTTCCTCCCGAATTTTTACCTAAAACCACACACAAGCACTCAACAACAAGCACTCCACATTCCTGGTGTACTCAGAGCTTTGATTTTCTACACTAAGCACACAAAGCTATTTAGGAAATATATCTAGTTCTTTGTAGAGATAGTGGATCAGATAAAAGGCCCCTCAGTCTCAGCACAATGCATTTCTTCCTGGATATCAGATTGTATCTGCATCTGTTATGATTTGCTAGAATCCTACCACCTGCAATCACAGCCTACTTGGATAGAATGTAGGTTTCCTCAACCACATTTTAGCCCAGGCCACAATTCAAGAAATCTGTAGGATGGTGACCTGGTCTTCAGTGCACACATTCACTGCTCGTTATGCCATTGATCAGCAAGCTAGAGCTGATGCAGCAGCTGGCAAAGCTGTATTCTAACTCTCATCCCATGTCCAGATTGTAGCTGCTTGGGAGTCACCTGACTGGAATTGACAAGAACAAGTAGCCTGAAAAAGGAATAGAGGGAGGGGGCAAGCATGCAGAAGTCTTACCTCGGTTCCTGGAAAAATCATGGAAGGGATCCTAAAGGAATCCATTTTGAGACACTTGGATGAGAGGAAAGTGATCAGGAATAGTCAGCATGGATTCACAAAGGGCAAGTCGTGCTTGACCAATCTGATTAGCTTCTATGATGAGGTAACTGGCTCAGTGGACATGGGAAAGTCAGTGGATGTTATATACCTTGACTTTAGCAAGGCTTTTGATATGGTCTCCCACGCTATCCTTGCCAGCAAGTTAAGGGAATGTGGATTGGATAAATGGGCGGTAAGATGGATAGAAAGATGGCTAGAAGGCCGGGCCCAGCGGGTAGTGATCAACGGTTCAATGTCAGGATGGCGGTCGGTTTCTAGTGCAGTGCCCCAAGGTTCGGTTCTAGGACCGGTTTTGTTCAATATCTTTATTAATGACCTGGATGAGGGGATAGATTGCACCCTCAGCAAGTTTGCAGATGACACTAAGCTAGGGGGAGAGGTAGATATGCTTAAGGGCAGAGATAGGGTCCAGAGTGACTTAGACAAATTGGAGGATTGGGCCACTAGAAATCTCATGAGATTCAACAAAGACAAGTGTAGAGTCCTGCACTTGGGACGGAAGAATCCCAAGCATAGTTATAGGCTGGGGACCAACCAGTTAAGTAGTAGTTCTGCAGAAAAGGACCTGGGGGTTACAGTGGATGAGAAGCTAGATATGAGTCAACAGTGTGCCCTTGTAGCCAAGAAGGCTAATGGCATATTAGGATGCATTAAGAGGAGCATTGCCAGCAGATCCAGAGATGTCATTATTCCCCTTTATTCGGCTTTGGTGAGGCCACATCTGGAGTATTGTGTCCAGTTCTGGGCCCCCCACTACAAAAAGGATGCGGAAGCATTGGAGAGGGTCCAGCGGAGGGCAACCAAAATGATTAGGGGTCTGGAGCATATGACCTACGAGGAGAGGCTGAGGGACTTGGGTCTGTTTAGTCTGCAGAAGCGAAGAGTGAGGGGGGACTTGATAGCAGCCTTCAACTTCCTGAAGGGAGGTTCCAAAGAGGATGGAGAGAGGCTGTTCTCAGTAGTGAAAGATGGCAGAACAAGGAGCAATGGTCTCAAGTTGTGGTGGGAGAGGTCCAGATTGGATATTAGGAAAAACTATTTTACTAGGAGGGTAGTGAAGCATTGGAATGGGTTACCTAGGGAAGTAGTGGAGTCTCCATCCCTAGAGGTGTTTAAGTCTCGGCTTGACAAAGCCCTGGCCGGGTTGATTTAGATGGGATTGGTCCTGCCTAGAGCGGGGGGCTGGACTTGATGACCTTCTGAGGTCTCTTCCAGTTCTATGATTCTATGATAAGGGGATGGTTGGATGAAATAACATGATCTTGGTAACTAATTGACCATTCATTATCAGTTGGAAATAGGTCAATGGAGGGATGATAGGAGTTGCTATAGGGAACTTTCTGGGTGTCTGGCTGGTGAGTCTTGCCCACATGCTCAGGGTTTAGCTGATCGCCATATTTGGGGTCAGGAAGGAATTTTCCTCCAGGGTAGATTGGCAGAGGCCCTGGAGGTTTTTCGCCTTCCTCTGTAGCATTGGGCACAGATCACAGCTGAAGGACTCTGCATGTTGGGGCCTTCAAAGTATTTGAAGGCTTCAATATCTGAGACATAGGTGAGAGGATTATTCTAAGAGGGGTGGGCGAGATTCTGTGGCCTGCACTGTGCAGGGGGTGAGACTAGATGATCATAATGGTCCCTTCTGACCTTAAAGTCTATGAGTCTATAAGTATATAAGGGCAGCCACTCAGGGGGCTCGTAGGCCACCCTCCAAGTATCCCTTGTTCCATGATAGAAAGATGACTGCACAAGAAATCCAAATTAGATTTCTCATTATAGAGGAGTGCTACAAGAGTTGTTGCTGTTTTGATTTGTATTGCAATACCTCTAGGAGCCCCATTATGGATGAGGGCTGCATTGTGCTAGGTACAAGACACATAGGCTGTGTCTAGACTGGCAAGTTTTTCTGCAAAATTATCTGATTTTGCAGAAAAATTTGCCAGCTGTCTACACTTGCCGTTTGAGTTTCCTCAAGAACACTGATGATCTCATGTAAGATCGTCAGTATTCTTGCGGAAATATTGTGCTGCTCCCATTCGGGCAAAAGCCCTCTTGCGCAAATCATTTGCGCAAGAGGGCCAGTGTAAACAGCACTGTACTGTTTTCCGCAAAAAAGCCCCGATCGCGAAAATGGCGATCGGGGCTTTTTTGCGCAAAACCGCGTCTAGATTGGCCACGGACGCTTTTCTGCAAAAAATGCTTTTGCGGAAAAGCATCCTGCCAGTCTAGACGTGCTTTTCCAAAAATGCTTTTAACGGAAAACTTTTCCGTTAAAAGTATTTTCAGAAAATCATGCCAGTGTAGACGTAGCCAATATTCAGAACAAAGTCAATCTTTGCCATATACTGTAAACTTGGGACAAAACACAAGAGATGGATACAGATAAAAAGATGGAAAGGAGAAAACACTGGAACAATATTGGTTGGAAGGAGACGCAGTAGAGAGTATTTTCCATCTCTAGCTTCCATGATTTTGTAACACAGAAAGGAATCTTTTGTTGCAGCTGATAGGGGCTTGAACCAGTTTACTTTGTTGAAAGAACCTCCCTAGATCTTGGACCTGGCCCTTCTGGCAGTGGCAGAAGGGCTCACATACATACATACACACACACACACACCCCCCTGCTGACCTGACTCCCACTTCAGTTCTTCCTTTCCATTACAGCGGTTGGGTGCCAAAGGAAATCTCTGGCTTGGAGGGGCTTACCCAAGCAGCTCCTGGCCAGCAGCATTCTCAGGCAGGCATCCCTGCCTGCAAGTAGCCCCAAACTGCTCTGTTCCATGTGACTTTCTGTACTGAAGGAGGAGGCTTTGCATGCTGCCCTCATCTCCAGTAAAATCTCTCAGCTCCTAGTGGCTGGAAACCAGCCACTGAGAGCTGACAAATTATGCTACACTGTCCCTGCCCCCAGTAAAATCTTAGCCCTGATTGTCCAGTTTCTGGATTTTGCTGGGGGATGGGGCAGCACATGAAGCCTCCCTGCCTCCCCACAGCACAGAAAGCCACAGGGACTAGCCAGCCACTTTGAGCGGTGCTGCTCTGTGCCGCAGGCCAGATTAAAAGACTTGACAATCCAGATCTGGCCAGCGGCCTGTATTTTGCCTGCCCCTGGCATAGAGTATAAATCACCTGCAAGAATCATCTGGGCATATTTCACCTAAAGAGTTTCAGCCATTGCAGGGGCCTCAGACAGGGGAGGCATTTTAGCCTTGCCTGTGGCACACAAAAATTTAGTCTCCTGAGGACTGAGATGCTTTAGTCTAACCCAAGTTATTGGTCTCAACATAGGAGTCACAGTGAAATTTAATGACCTGTGATATGTAGATAATCTAATGGTTTCTTCTGGCATTAAAGTCTGTGACATAAACACAGGGTAAAACAAGGTCTTAATGCACAGTTGAGAAAAATAGTTTAACCTTATAAATAACTAATATAGGTAACTGGATAGTTAGTCTCCATAACAACAACAAAAATTGTTTCCTATGCCAATATCAAACATTAGCTTCATTCACTTCTTACTTTTTAGTAATATGCACTTTTTCTAATTGTAACAAAATGATAACATTAGAACAAAATTGACTTCTAAAATTACTATTTACACTTATAGTAAGTGGGCACTAATTTTATCATAAATTTACCCCATAAGCTTTCGAAGCAAGACTCTTTCAGAAAAAGGCCATGGTGAAAATTTTCCCTGAACTAACTTTTTTCTTGAACAGTATAGCAACAGTCTAGCAAAATTTGTATGAAACTTTTAGCATATAAATCTAATAGGTTGTAATAAAGTATATATTTCTTTACCAATAAATTTTAAAACTATTGGTCATACTTATACTGCAGGAAAGACATACCCAAAGGCTCCATAAAATAATAAAAGAATGTGAAAATGGGCTAAGGAAAATGTTATTATTGAAAGAATGGTAAGTTATCTCGTGTGTTTCTAATATAGCTAAAACTTTGATTACTGTACGTTTTATCCCTAAAAAAGTTGAAATGCATAACAGACCTTTCATATTTTCCTCATAAATTATACTCTTAAAGGACTAATAATGCAGTCCATATACACTACAGCTCTGTTCAGTTTCTTATACTGGGTGAGAAAAATGCAATGATCATAGTTATTCCAAAAGCAAACTGAATTTATATAAATGGATTTATGTATGTACCTTATTAGTTTATAGCACTTTCAACTTGTGTTAAGCCCTTATAAATTTGAGAAAACACATGAAGATCCCCTGGCTACCTATTGTGCCCCTTCTCATGCAGGACAGCTGACTGGTGGTGAGTAATTTCCCTCCCTTCACCCAAAAAAGAGAGGTTGCAAATGATTTGTGAAAAAGGACACAATCCACTCAGTGAACAACCCACTTACAGGGAAGCAGACCTGCTGACACAAGTAGAGTGGAGGGGCAATTGCCCTGGAGCCTGGAGATTCTGGCAGTGGCTGGAATTCCCGGCCCTTTGAATCTCTTGCTTTTCTTTTTAAATCCCTTCTCCAGGACAGCAGCGATGGATGGGGATAGGTCTGCTGTTGTTACCTGCACAGCATAAGCCAGGTTTGTCTTCGTCGCGGAAGAAAGAACGGATTTCATCTGCATGAAGTGCAAGCTGGTCGACATTTTGGAAGAAAAAATTAGAGGACTGAAGGCCCAAGTGTCGACCCTACACTTGATTAGAGAGGATGAAGACTTCCTCGATAGAAGGCAGCGTTTAATCCTTCAAGCACAGCAGGCGGAGGAGCCAGAGAGGGCAGTATGTGACCAGGAAGAGAACTGGCAGCATGTAACTTCTAGAAGGGGAAAAAGGCCAGCATGGGAATCCCCCAGTGCTATAGAGGTAAGTAATCGCTTTCAGGCTCTCTCCACAGGCTCTAAAGTGCTGAATGCTTTGGAAGGGACCTCACAAGGAAGAAACGGGAAGGGAACACCATCTACTGGAAGGCATGGGATGCGTAGTCCGAGGGATGGGGGTTCCACAGCCACCACCCCCAAAAGAAAATGACAGGTGGTGGTGGTCGGGGACTCCCTCCTAAGAGGGACTGAGCCATCCATCTGCTGTCCGGACCCGGAATCTCCAAAGGTGTGCTGCTTACCGGAAGCTCGCATTCAGGATGTGACTAAGAGGCTTACCAAACTGATCATACCTTCGGATCGCTACCCCTTCCTGCTTCTCCACGTGGGAACTAACGATACGGCCAAGAATGACCTTGAGCCGGTTACTGCGGATTATGTAGTGCTGGGAAGAAGGATCCAAGAATTTGGAGCACAAGTGGTGTTCTCGTCCATCCTCCCTGTTGAAGGGAAAGGACTGGGCAGGGATCGTCGAATTGAGGACGTAAATGCGTGGTTGCGCAGGTGGTGTCGCAGAGACGGCTTTGGTTTCTTCGACCATGGGACTCTGTTCCGGGCACAAGGATTTTTAGGAAGAGATGGGATCCACCTAATGAAGAGAGGAAGGAGCATCTTCGCGGGCAGGCTTGCAGACCTAGTGAGGAGGGCTTTAAACTAGGTTCGTCGGGGAATGGTGACCAAAACCCTGAGGGGAGTGGAAAAGTCGGATACCGGGAAGAAATGCAGAGAGGAACGAGCAAGAAAGGAGGACCCCTGATTCGAATGGAGGAGATAGGGCAATCAACTGGTTACCTGAAGTGTTTGTACACTAATGCGAGAAGCCTTGGCAACAAACAGGAAGAACTGGAGGCCCTGGCCCAGTCCAAGAAATATGATTTAATTGGGATAACAGAGACTCGGTGGGATGACTCGCATGACTGGAGCGCTGTCATGGAAGGGTATAGACTGTTCAGGAAGAACAGGCAGGGGAGAAAAGGAGGAGTTGCACTATATGTAAGAGAGCACTATGATTGCTCTGAACTCCAGTATAAAGAGGGAGAAAAACCTATCGAGAGTCTATAGATTAAGTTTAAAGGAGCAAACAACAGCAGTGATGTTGTGGTTGGTGTCTGCTACAGGCCACCGAATCAGGTGGATGAGGTAGATGAGGCTTTCTTCCGACAACTGAGAGAAGATTCCAGATCGCAGGCCCTGGTTCTCGTGGGGGACTTTAATCACCCTGACATCTGTTGGGAAACCAATACGGCAGTACACAGGCAATCCAGGAAGTTTTTGGAGAATGTTGGGGATAACTTCTTGACACAAGTGCTGAAGGATCCGACCAGGGGCCGTGCGCAGCTTGACCTTCTGCTCACAAACAGGGAGGAACTAATAGGGGAAGTAGAGGTGGGTGACAACCTGGGAAGCAGTGATCATGAGATGGTAGATTTCAGGATCCTGACCAAAGGAAGAAAAGAGAGTAGTAAAACACACCTTGGACTTCAAAAAAGCAGATTTTGACTCCCTCAGAGACCTGATGGACAGAATCCCCTGGGATGCTAACATGAAGGGGAAAGGAGTCCAGGACAGCTGGCAGTATTTTAAAGAAGCCTTATTGAAGGCACAGCAAGAAACCATCCTGATGCTTAGCAAGAGAGGCAAACCTGGTAGGAGACTGGATTGGCTTACAGGGGAAATCCTTGGTGAACTTAAGCACAAAAAGGAAGCTTACAAAAAGAGGAAACTTGGACAAATGACCAGGGAGGGATTTAAATGTATAGCTCGAGAATGCCAGGGGGTTATCAGGAAGGCGAAAGCGCAAATGGAATTGCGACTGGCTAAGGATGTGAAGGATAACAAGAAAGGTTTCTACAGGCATGTTAACAAGAAGAAGGTGATCAGAGAGGGTGTGTGGCCCTGTGACGGGGCGGCCCCGCCCTGCACTCAAGCCCAGGGAAACCATCTGGTGCCGGGGGCGGAGAGAGCCCCACCCACACAGCCCTACTGGGCATGCTCCAAGGGGAGCGCAGGTACAAAAGGCTGCTGGCCTGCTCAGAAGGGGCAGACTGCAGCCCGAGCTGGAGCTAGCGTCCAACTGCCAGAGAGGGAGTCGCCAGGAGGGCTGAATGTGCCACTGCCGAGCCTGAACCGGGCTCGGCCCCAACGCCGCAGCCGCCGACCGACCCCCCCCCGTGACCCGAGTGCTGGACCAGACCCTGCCAACTCCAACGCTGACCGGGGAAGTACCAGTACAGCCACCCGACCAACGCCGACAGGTGGGAGCGCTACGGGCCGGGAGCAGGGGGTAGGAAGTGACCCAGGGCAGGGAGCTGGAAAAGCCCCTGAGGGCGTGTTGCGGGGAGGAGCCCCCGCCGAGCCAGTGGTGGGCCCTGGGTCGGGGCCCTGTGGAGAGGGAGGGCCCGGGCCCCTCTACCCCTCCTTCTCTGACCCCCGGCGAGTGGGGGCTGGGATAAAGAACTTTGGACTAGGCCTCTGGGCCTGCGAGCTATTGACTAGGCCGGGAGGCCGTATTTCCCCTAGTGCAGGGGCAGTGAACTTTGGACTAGGCCGGAAGGCCGTATTTCCCCGATCGCAGGGGCAGTGAACTTTGGACTAGGCCGGGAGGCCGTATTTCCCCTATTGCGGGGGCAGTGAACTTTGGGGGTTAGGCCGCGAGGTCGTATTCCTCCTAAAAAGGGGCACCACGCTTCGAGCTGAGGCCCAAGCTGTGTGAGTGATGCCCCAGAGGAGGGCGGCAATCCCCGGCAAGGGGGGGGGGCCCCGACAGGCCCCTACTGGATGAAGAAGGTAATCTAGTGACAGATGATGTGGGGAAAGCTGAAGTATTCAATGCTTTCTTTGCCTCTGTATTCATGGACAAGGTGGGCTCCCGGACTAATGCGCTATGTGATGCAAGATGGGATGAAGATGGACAGGTTAGGAACTATTTAGAAAAGCTAAACGTACACAAATCCATGGGTCCAGACTTAATGCATCCAAGGGTACTGAAGGAGTTGGCAAATGCCTACGCCTATCTTCACTCACAAGCCCCTGCCCAGGGCCCTAAGGACTTGGATCTATGTGGGATCCGGTCCGGATGGTGGGGCGATTCGCCTCAACTCACCAGCCCGCCAACCATTCTGGCTCCTTCCTTTCCTCTCCTGAGCCCTCTATTCGGGGGCTCACCTTCCCTTGGGTGAACAGGGTTGCGGGGAAAGGGTCAGTCTCCAGCCCCGATCGTCAGCTTCCTCCCTTTGCTGCTCCTTCGCCTTCTCTTCTCCTCCCTGCTTCCTGTTTGCGATGGTGTTTTTAATGCGCGCCGCTTCCTCTCCCCCTATCGCAGCAGGGGGAGGGGCTGTAGCACCGCACCGTCCCAGCCTGCTCCCTCTGCCTGTTCTGGACCCCGCCCCCTTCCACCATCGCACCTCATGACATCAGCGCGAGGCAACAGAGCCTCATGAAATCAGAGCGGCGTGGGAGCAGCCCACACACAGCTGGACGCCCTCGCCTCTGTGGCTTTATAACGCCTGCCCGGCCGCCGAAAAGGTGCGGGACAAAGGCGCCCCGTCACACTGGGGACCAACCAGTTAAGTAGTAGTTCTGCAGAAAGGACCTGGGGGTTATAGTGGATGAGAAGTTGGATATGAGTCAACAGTGTGTCCTTGTAGCCAAGAAGGCTAATGGCATATTAGGTTGCATTAAGAGGAGCTTTGCCAGCAGATCCAGAGATGTTGTTATTCCCCCTTATTCGGCTTTGGTGAGGCCACATCTGGAGTATTGTGTCCAGTTCTGGGCCCCTTTCTATAATAAGGATATGGACACATTGGAGAGGGTCTAGCAGAAGGTAACCAAAATGATTAGGGGGCTGGAGCATATGACTTATGAGGAGAGGCTGAGGGAGTTGGGTCTGTTTAGTCTGCAGAAGCGAAGAGTGAAGGGGGATTTGATAGCAGCCTTCAACTTCCTGAAGGGAGGTTCCAAAGAGGATGGAGAGAGGCTGTTCTCAGTAGTGAAAGATGGCAGAACAAGGAGCAATGGTCTCAAGTTGTGGTGGGAGAGGTCCAGGTTGGATATTAGGAAAAACTGTTTCACTAGGAGGGTGGTGAAGCACTGGTATGGGTTACCTAGGGAAGTAGTGGAGTCTCCATCCCTAGAAGTGTTTAAGTCTCAGCTTGACAGAGCCCTGGCTGGGTTGATTTAGTTGGGATTGGTCCTGCCTAGAGCAGGGGGCTGGACTTGATGACCTTCTGAGGTCTCTTCCAGCTCTATGGTTCTATGATTCCCTTGTTAAGCCCATCTCTCAGAGCTGCTCTAGTAATAAAATATGCCACACCACATATTGAACCAAAATATTTTTATTTACTGGGGGGGAAGGGAATGAATGAAAACAAGGTACCAAGGTAGGAATGAAAGGGAATGGAGGATGAAAGTAGAGGGCTAAAACTATCACACATCAAGCACATAGGTAAATGGAGAAACTTTTTACCAGGGCTCACAGGTGTCATGGACTACCTGCAATCACCACCTCTGAGACCATGATACTGGATGTTGACTGGAGCAGCAATTGCTCAGGATTCCATAACTAGCCTCCACTATTTCCCCTTTGTTTGGCTTTTTCATAAAGTAAGTTTCACACATTTTTTAAAAACTATATTGAGAATCAGATTTATGACTCACAGATAAACAAGTAAATCTTAATAAAGGGAGGTGATTTTTATTCATAGTTTAAGATTTGTCAAAACAAAACAATAACTTAAGAATGCATTCTAACCTGTTAGAAGAAAACATCTGTTTGTTAAAGATTCTGATTTCCTTGTTCCATGATTTGGAGCCTGAGAGCCAAAAAAAAAAAAAAAAAAAAAAAAAAAACCCCAGAAAGGGCAAAATTTGACATTTTTTATATTGCTAAGGTTAAAAAAAGCAGAAATAAACAAATCATTTATCCCATCTTTAAACATCATAAAAAGGGGGGAAAGAAGCATCAATCCATTTTTGTCTTTCATAGATATTAAAAGAAGCCACAGAACTGCTTGCTGGATGCATGGAAGGGGAGAAACCCAGATTCAGACAGAGTGGTGTGGGTAACAGCTTTAGTTCTGAAAAACAGAATTATAGGGGGCTTCCATAGTAGTGCAGCAAAGAAGAACTTTGGTGGAGTTTGTCTGAGCACAGGATGAGAACCAAAATTAGAAGGAGCTTATATAGTCATATATTTCTTATTCATTTAATTGTTTAATTCCTTTAATTTTAATTTTAATTGCAGTCTCTGGCTGTAAGTTAGCCACTTCATGACCCTCTGGATTTCCTTTTTCCCTCCTCTATCCTCAGCTTTTTCATTTTCTTTATAAACTCATTTCAACCATCTAGGACTCAATCCTGCTTCTGAAATATTGAAGCACAAAATGTGTACTATCAAAACCCAAATGACTCTGCACCTTTTATATACAATTTAATCTGCTTTATTTAAATGTACAAGAACTATTGATATTCATGGTAACAGAGCTGAAACCCTTTTAAATAACTGGAATTAGGATCAGACCCTTAATCCTCCTTTTCAATATGTATTTTCTTCTATATTTTTCTCTACCTGTTGTGAGAAAGTTACAAGTCTAAGGAACATACCCTGTGGGCAGGGAAGTTGTGAGAAACTTAATTAGACCCTGATTTTGTGAGGAAGAACTAGCAAACAAAGCACCTGAGATACTGCTTGTGCCACTTCAGAGCACCAGCCCAGCTCATCAAGTATCCTGTCTTCAGAAGGAGAAGAAAAGAATCTGGAATGTGGTCCCTATGCATGGCTCAAGCATAATTCTGTCAGGCCCAGGACAAGTTTGTAACAGGCCCCCCCCTCCTACACATGTACCATAATTTGCAGCCTGAGCTTCTAGGCCCTGGTAGAGTATGGTTTTTAACTCCCATGGGAGGCCCTGCTTCTGCCTGAGGAAACTTCAGCACATGCTGGATGCAGCTGACCTGTTCTTACTTGCAGTCCTGCTGGTGTCCCAAATTTTCAAGTGCCCTACGCATATGAGTAGGGCTAATCCCAAAACCAATTTCCACTGGTAACTTTCATCCACTCGAGTAACTCATTTTTCACTATACTCTCCTCCCTTTAGTTAGTTCTTAATCTGCTTTGCAATTCTTATGCCATCTTTTCTGACCAATTACTTCCTAGGTGATACCATGTAAAATGCATTTTATGAAGTCCAAGTATTAGATTTACTATATTTTCCTTATCTTAAAAAACCCACCTATTTTCCTAAAAAGGAAATCAGATCAATCTGGTATGATTTACCTTTGTAAATTTATTTTGCATTACAACTCTAAGAATTTAATTATTTTTTGTTCACAATTTGTTCTAAAGCTTTGCATACTATTGAGGTCAGACTAATGGGTCTGTAATTGCCCACATCCCCCTACCTTGACTATAAGTACAACTTTACTGATTCTTCAGTCATACAGTACTAACCTCAATAGATTACAAATCCTTGCTACTGGAATAGAAATCTCTTTCATCAGTTCTTTTCATAGTCTAGGATTAAATAATCTGACACCTGACATATTTAAGATTTTCTTTCATCTTAGATTTAGTAATTCCCATTTTTATACTCTCATTTTCATTAGTCATCTTGCTTTCATGCACGTTTCACTTTATCATCAATGAAAAATGAGGCCAAGTACTGAATTAATTTTGGACACATTTAGATTAACTTTAATCACCTCATCCACAGTACATAACAACCCAGCCTCTTCCTTCCATATTTTCAATAATATAACTAAATTTTATTTTAATTTCCTTGGCATATCATCTTGATGTTTTAGTAATTCTCACTTTGTCTACATTTTCTAACCTCTGATATGTAGTTTTCTTGGCTGATCATTTCATTTCCTCATTCCCTGTAGCTTTATACATGCTTAGAATATTCTTTGTGAACTGCTGATTCATTCAACTGTGTCTGGAGCCATGGTTACCAACTGGTCTATCGGGATCGATTGGAGATGCCCCAAGATCAACCAATCAATCACACTCTCTGATAGTGGGGTGAGAAACTTTATTATGTCCTAATGCTGCTAAGGCAGACTCCCTGCTTTCCCTGATCAAGTCTCAGAAGTGGCCAGTGTGGTCCCATGTGGGTGGAGGGAGGGGTGAGCAGGAGTCTCAATGCACTATCTGTGCCTGCAAGCACTACTCCCTGCAGCTTCCATTGGCCAGGAATGGGGAACTGTGGCCAATAAGAGCTAAGGGGGGCACTGCTGACAGAGAGGGGAAACATGCAGAACTGTGTGCTTCCCACCCCCTCATCCCTATGTCCAGAGGGGCATGTTGACTCCTTCCAGGAGCCTCATGGGGCTCAGCCTTGCTGCACCAACTGGGAAATGCCAATGGTAAGTGCCACCCGCTGGGAGGCCCCACCCCAGATCCCTTCCAGAGACAGCACTCCATACCCCCCTGGTTGTGGGGTTGTACACTTACCCCTCCCTTGGGGGGGGGGGAGTAGTTGAGTCCCTATAGCTCTTAAAGTTACACTACAACCCCACACATCCAACAATTTCTCTTCAGTTTTAAATCCCCAGCCCTCTTGTTATGACCATAGGGCCTAACTGCAGCAGTTCATATTCAACACCCCTCTCACTAGGGCAGCACATCCTAGAGGCCAGAGTCACAAATTGACACCCCTCTCCCTGGGGCAGTGTGGCCAAAGTCACTGATCAACCCCTAACACTGGGGCAGTGCAGCCTAGTAGCCAGAGTCAGTATAAAGCAGGTACAGGCCCCACTGGTTAGGATGGTGAGGCAAAGGGAGGGGTAGGAGGACCTGGACCCTCCCTACTAGGGATAGTCAATTGAACCGATAAGGTTTTGCCAATCGGTTATGCTATAGACTATACGCATTCCCTCTTAGCCTGCACCAGTGAATTTTTTAGTAGGCTGGCCAGCAACCCAGCTCAGTCCCAGCTTGCACTGGGTCCAGGACCTACCCGCGCTGTGGCTCTGCATTTAAAGTGTATTAGGAGCCAGGCAGGCAGGCAGCCCAACTCAGTTCCAGCTCACACTGGGCCCAGGAGCTCAGACCCCTCCTCTTCCAGACAGGGGCATAAAAAGCTTGGGGACCACTAGTCTGGATCTTTTCTTAAACAGTCTCCTCCCAGTTCAATTTTCATATCTTTGCATGGGATGCAAAATTCAGATAGAACTTCTTTAAACCAGCTATATAAAAACTAAGTCTCCTCCACTTTTAAGTCCTTGAGTGCTTCAGTCCTGTTGACTTCTTTAACTAGTAGGTGCACAGATAGAATCATAGAATACTAGGATTGGAAGGGACCTCGAGAGGTCATCGAATCCAGTCCCCTGCCCTCATGGCAGGACCAAATACTGTCTAGACCATCCCTGATAGACAGTTATCTAACCTGCTCTTAAATATCTCCAAAGATGGAGATTCCACAGTCTCCCTGGGCAATTTATTCCAGTGTTTGACCACCCTGACAGTTAGGAACTTTTTCCTAATGTCCAACCTAAACCTCCCTTGCTGCAGTTTAAGGCCATTGCTTCTTGTTCTATCCTCAGAGGCCAAGATTAACAAGTTTTCTCCCTCCTCCTCATGATACCCTTTTAGATACCTGAAAACTGCTATCATGTGCCCCCCTCAATCTTCTGTTTTCTAAATTAAACAAACCCAAGGGTCCTTCATTCTTCCATTGATGGCAGTGATTCTGTATGCTCTCTGCCCCTAATTTTCTTTTCTTTCTGGGAGATAAATATTCAGGGTGTCAACATTTTAAAATTTTATTGGGATAGGCAGAGCTGAGAGGGCAGTATTGTTAAGCTTGAAGGAATTAATGGCAGCTATCATGTGGTTCTTGGATTTTTTTTAGACAGTTTCAGAAGTGGCTGAAACTTCTGGCTTTGCTAACAAGATGCAGGGCTCTGTATTTCTCCTTCGCTTCTTGTTTTCCAATTTTCACAAATATAAAAAGGGTTCAGGTCACTGATGTCTAGAATATTTTCTAAACTGTTGCTACTGATCATAAGCGGTGTTAAAAAGTTATTATGTTATGAAGGGACAGATGAACAAAAAAGTGCCTTTGAATTGAGCCTAAGACCCTCAACAAAGGGTGACTATAATACAGGCTGCTGTAGTTTCAAGACTGTTCTATACTTAAAAATTACAGTAAAATGATCACTGTTTAGTTCACAATTTAAAATGAGGCTGTGACAGAATATTTAATATTATTTATGGAAATATGCTTAGGAATATGAATATGTCTAACTTGAATGTGCTTTATGAAAAATATTGCATGTAACATATCATTTAAAAAGATATACAGTAATCTGCTATATGTGTCATTCCTATACTTGAAACTAGAGCATAGGAACTGCTGTACTGGATCACACCAAATGTCCATTTAGCCCAGGGCTACTCAACTGTGGAAGCCCTAGGAGCCACAGTGATACTCACAGTACATGCCGAGGGCCGCAACTTATATGTGGTTGCATATACATGCAAATATATATGCAAATATATGTGTACATTTCTTCTTTCAAATTGATGGGCATGAATACAAAGATTAAGGCAAGACTACGCAACACACAGGCCCCATATAAGTAACTTCTGCTGATATTAATAAAATGCAATATTTACCTGATTTCCACCCATATATGACAGCACTTTTAATGAGCAATGACAGTCCAGGAATTTAACTACTAAAACACATCTCAACAGAAGACCATTATATTGATTTGCCATTGTGGAGCGTGTTTCCAGTGGAGACCATGTTTAAAGGATCCCACGTGGGAGCCACGTGTTGACTCTGCATAAACCTAAACCCCACTGTGGGCCACAAACAAATGGGCCGTGGGCTGCATGTGGCCTGCGTGTTGAGTAGCCCTGATCTAGTCTGTATCCCTCTTCCAACAGTGGCCAAAACCAGGTGTCTCAGAAGGAATGAACAGAACATATAATCATCAAATGATCCATTCCTGCCATATCCAGCCTCTGACAAACAGAGGCTAGGGACAACATTCCTGCCCATCCTGGATAATAGCCACTGATGGACCTATCCTCCATGAATTTATCTAGCTCTTTTTTGAACCCTGTTATAGTCTTGGTTTTCACAACACCATCTGGCAAGAAGTTCCATAAGTTGTGCATTGCATGAAGAAGTACTTCCTTTTGTTTGCTTTAAATCTGTGACCTTGTGGTGACCCCTAGTTCTTGTGTTATGGTTAGGAATAAATAACTCTTCTTTATTCACATTTTTCTCACCAGTCATGAATTTATAGACCTCTATCATATCCCCTTGTCTCTTTTTCAAGCTGAAAAGTCTCAGTTTTATTAATCTCTCCTCATATGGTAGCCATTGCATACCCCTAATAATTTTTGTTGCCCTTTTCTGAACTCTTTCCAATGCCAAAGTATCTTTTTTTGGAGATGAGGCGACCCCATCTGCATATAATATTCAAGATGTGGGTGTACGATGGATTTATATATAGGCATTAAGATATCTCTATCTTGGGGTGGGCAATAATTTTTGATGGGGGGGCCACTCCAAGATTTTGGTAAATGGTCAAGCGCCACACTTTACTATGGAGGGAGCGATTGAGCTGGGGGCGGGGGCAGTGCGTGAAGTCTCCCTCCTCTACCAGGGGCATTCAGCACCTAAAAGCTGACAGGCATTTTAAGCAGCCTGGGGTTGCAGCAGGCAGAAAGCCTTCCTTGGGGTCCCAGCAGGGTGGGATGGATTAAAAGGCTTGACATGCTGCATCCGGCCCATTTGGTTGTATCTTGCCCACCCTTGCTGTTTGATTTGTAACATTGTGTTTGCTTTTTTTGACTGCTGCTGTACATTGAGCGGATGTTTTCAGAGAACAGTGACTCCAAGATGTCTCTCTTTAGTGGTAATAGCTAATTTAGTGCCCATTATTGTGTACTTATTGGGATTATGTTTTCCGATATGCATTACCTTGCATTCATCAACATTAAATTTCATCTGTCATTTTGTTGGCCAATCACCTAGTTTTGTGAGATCCTTTTGAAGCTCTTCACTGTCTGCTTTGGACTTAACTATCTTGAGCAGTTTAGTATCATCTGCAAATTTTGCTATCTCACTGTTTACCCCTTTTGTCCAGATAATTTATATGTTGAATAGGATTGATCCTAGTATAGAGCCCTGGGGGACACCAATAGTTACCTCTTTTCCATTCTGAAAACTGACCGTTTATTTCCCTTTGTTTCCTATCTTTTAACCAGTTATCAATTAATGAGAGGACCTTCTCTCTTGTCCCATAACAATTTACTTTTAAGAACTTTTGGTGAGGACCTTGTCAAAGGCTTTCTGAAAATCTACGTACGCTATATCCACTGGAATTCCCCTTGTCCACATGCTTATTGACTCCCTTAAAGAATTCTAGTAGATTGGTGAGGCACGATTTCCCTTTACTGAAACCATATTGACTTTTCCCCAACAAATTATGTTAATGTATGTGTTTTGCAATTCTGTTTTTGACTATAGTTTCAACCACTTTGCCCGGTACTGAAGTTAGACTTACTGTTCTGTAATTGCCAGGATCACCTCTAGAGCCCCTTTTAAAAATTGGCAGCACATTAGCTATCTTCCAGTCACTTGGTACAGAAAATGATTTAAAGAACAGGTTACAAAGCACAGTTAGTAATTCCATAATTTCACATTTGAGTTCTTTCAGAATTCTGGGTGAATATCGTGGTCCTGGTGACTTCTTATTGTTTATCAATTTGTTCCAAAATTTCCTCTAATGACACCTGAATCTGGGACAGTTCCTCAGATTTGTCAACTAAAAAGAATGGCTCAGATTTGAGCATTTCCCTCACATCCTCAGCCTTGAAGATTGATTCAAAGAATTCATAGTATCAGAGGGGTAGCCGTGTTAGTCTGAATCTGCAAAAGCGACGAGGAGTCCTGTGGCACCTTATAGACTAACTGAAGTGTAGGAGCATAAGCTTTCGTGGGCAAAGACCCACTCATGCATCTGACGAAGTGGGTCTTTGCCCACGAAAGCTTATGCTCCTACACTTCAGTTAGTCTATAAGGTGCCCCAGGACTCCTCGTCGCTTTTAAAGAATTCATAGTTTCTCCACAATGATTTTATCATCCTTGCTTGCTCTTTTAGCATCTCAATTGTCCAGTGGCCCCACTGGTTGTTAAGCATGCTTCCTGCTTCTGATGTAAAAATAAATATAGAAATATGAAGCATATATCTCTTTACTGAACTAGATCTGCTCAGTGTCATTAGTGGTGCTTATGGAACTTAATAGCCCAGTATTTGAACCAATGAGCTGTGAATAGTCTTGCTTGTCCTGTGAGCCTGGACTATGGTTGGACCTACAAAGACATGTAACCAGGCTGGAAACCATTTTGGACACTGTACTTTTACACTCAAGGTGAAAAAGTCTGAACTGAACACAAAATATTCCTGCCTTGGGCAGCATATATATATAAAAGCATGGAACTAAACAACAGGGACAGGTGCTAGATGCGAGGAGACTCCTGGTTACCACTAAGATGACTGCTAGGAACATCCGGGGTTGCCAAGTTAGTCTGTTATAGAAAAAAACCAACAAATGGTCTGGTAGCACTTAATAGACTAACAAAACATGTAGATAGTGACATCATCTACATGTTTTCCTAGTCTATAAAGTGCTACTAGACCAGTTGTTGGGTTTTTTTTTTTTTTTTTTTTGCTAGAAACTAGTAAGACTGCACATGGGGAAAGATCTGTAATGTGGGAGGCTGCCTAGCTTGTGAGAAGAGGTCATTAGAACTACTGTTAGGTTAAGAAATTGCATAACAAGTTTAAGAGTATTAAGCTTAGGTGCCATGTTTTATTTTGTGTATAAGTTGCTTTGATCCGTCTGTTATTACTTACAACCACCTAAATTCTACCTGTTATACTTAATAACATCACTGTTACTATTAAACCCTGTGTAGATGTAAGGAGGGTGGGAGAGCAGTTGTGCATATCTCTTTCACTGATAAAGGGGGTTCACTCTGTTATACAAACACTATGCACAGTGAGATGGATTTTCTGGGGTTTTGGTCCCATAAGGGCTATGCACCTGAGTGTTGTATTGAGCTCCTTTGACTTGAGTCTTCCCCAAGATGAGTGAATATCAGTGTCTGTGTGCTCTGCTGTGGACTGTGAGCCCAACTTTTGACTTCACCAAGGGAAACCAGAGGCTCTGGCTCACTTGGACAGGCAAGCTCAGTTGTAGGAACAGCACATCAGGTGACAGTCTCAGGAGGATACTGTGGCCAAACCCATTATAGAGTGTATTACACATCATACTTAAAACTGAGCATGGTTATTTCAGTTATCTGTATTTTATAAAGTTACTGTATTTTAAACAAATTACACAGTGGGTGGGGAAAAAAGAGACACCCACCCACCCTGCCCAGTCCTCCTCCCTCATTGTGAAGGTTAATAGAGAGCAACTCAATAAGGGAAAGCGACGAGGAGTCCTGTGGCACCTTATAGACTAACTGAAGTGTAGGAGCATAAGCTTTCGTGGGCAAAGACCCACTTCGTCAGATGCATGTAGTGGAAATTTCCAGAGGCAGGAATAAATATGCAGGCCAGGATCAGGCTGGAGATGACCAGGTGGATCCAATCAAGGAGGATGAGGCCCACTTCTAGCAGCTGATCTGGAGGTGTGAATTCCAAGAGAATAGAAGCTGCTTTTGTAGTTAGCGAGCCATTCATAGTCTTTGTTTAATCCAGAGTTGATTGTGTCAAACTTAAAGATGAACTGTAGCTCAGCAGTTTCTCTTTGAAGTCTGGTCCTGAAGTTTTTTTGCTGCAGGATGGCTACTTTTAGATCTGCAATTGTGTGTCCAGGAAGATTGAAGTGTTCCCCTACAGGTTTTTGTATGTTGCCATTCCTAATATCAGATTTGTGTCCATTGATTCTTTTACGTAGGGACTGTCCTGTTTGGCCGATGTATATAGCAGTGGGGCATTGTTGGCACATGATGGCATATATTACGTTGGTGGATGTGCAGGAGAATGTACCAGTGACAGTATGGCTGATCTGGTTAGGTCCTGTGATGGTGTTGCTGGTGTATATATGTGGGCAGAGTTGGCACCGAGGTTTGTTGCAAGGATTGGTTCCTGAGTTCGAGTTATTATGGTGCGGTGTGTAGTTGCTGGTGAGAATATGCTTCAGGTTGGCGGGTTGTCTGTGGGCAAGGACCGGCCTACCTCCCAAGGCCTGTGAGAGCGAGGGATCATTGTCCAGGATGGGCTGAAGATCACTAATGATGCGTTGGAGAGGTTTTAGCTGGGGACTATAGGTGATGGCCAGTGGTGTTCTGTTGGTTTCTTTCTTGGGCTTGTCCCGTAGCAGGAGGCTTCTGGGTACACGTCTGGCTCTGTCAATCTGTCTCCTCACTTCCTCGTGTGGGTATCGCAGTTTACAGAATGCTTGTTGAAGGTCTTGTAGGTGTAGGTCTCTGTCTGAGGGGTTGGAGCATATGCGGTTGTACCTCAGTGCTTGGCTGTAAACAATGGATCGTGTTTACAGCCAAGCACTGAGGTACAACCGCATATGCTCCAACCCCTCAGACAGAGACCTACACCTACAAGACCTTCAACAAGCATTCTGTAAACTGCGATACCCACACGAGGAAGTGAGGAGACAGATTGACAGAGCCAGACGTGTACCCAGAAGCCTCCTGCTACGGGACAAGCCCAAGAAAGAAACCAACAGAACACCACTGGCCATCACCTATAGTCCCCAGCTAAAACCTCTCCAACGCATCATTAGTGATCTTCAGCCCATCCTGGACAATGATCCCTCGCTCTCACAGGCCTTGGGAGGTAGGCCGGTCCTTGCCCACAGACAACCCGCCAACCTGAAGCATATTCTCACCAGCAACTACACACCGCACCATAATAACTCGAACTCAGGAACCAATCCTTGCAACAAACCTCGGTGCCAACTCTGCCCACATATATACACCAGCAACACCATCACAGGACCTAACCAGATCAGCCATACTGTCACTGGTACATTCTCCTGCACATCCACCAACGTAATATATGCCATCATGTGCCAACAATGCCCCACTGCTATATACATCGGCCAAACAGGACAGTCCCTACGTAAAAGAATCAATGGACACAAATCTGATATTAGGAATGGCAACATACAAAAACCTGTAGGGGAACACTTCAATCTTCCTGGACACACAATTGCAGATCTAAAAGTAGCCATCCTGCAGCAAAAAAACTTCAGGACCAGACTTCAAAGAGAAACTGCTGAGCTACAGTTCATCTTTAAGTTTGACACAATCAACTCTGGATTAAACAAAGACTATGAATGGCTCGCTAACTACAAAAGCAGCTTCTATTCTCTTGGAATTCACACCTCCAGATCAGCTGCTAGAAGTGGGCCTCATCCTCCTTGATTGGATCCACCTGGTCATCTCCAGCCTGATCCTGGCCTGCATATTTATTCCTGCCTCTGGAAATTTCCACTACATGCATCTGACGAAGTGGGTCTTTGCCCACGAAAGCTTATGCTCCTACACTTCAGTTAGTCTATAAGGTGCCACAGGACTCCTCGTCGCTTTTGCAGATTCAGACTAACACGGCTACCCCTCTGATACTTGACTCAATAAGGGAAGCTTTTCTGTTGGGTTAGAGAGAAACGTCGTCTCATACACCACACATGGGGAGACTGAGCAGTTCCAAACGCTGTCCTCTCACAGCACACCCACCCTCTCAGCTGCTGCTCAGGCGTTTCTAGCGCTCTCCTGTCCCGTTACAGGCAAAGCTCCTAAACATGAACAAGCGCTGCCCAAAACAGGGTTAAACGAGTCCCATCCCAGGCCATATTACTACCTTCTCTACGGGGGGAGGGGGTTTATCCTGGTACCAGTTACCCTCTCCCATCGCCACCCGACGCGGCTTTAATCCCGGCACCAGTTCCACCCTGCCCCAGCGATCCGATCCCCAGCCACGCAGCTACCGCATGGAAGCCAACCGAGCCCGCCTCCCGGTGTCACCGCCCGACCCTTCCGGCCGGGCAGCACAACCGCGCCTGCGCCTCCAACGCGCCGGAGCCGCGGGGAGCACGTGAGGGAGGACACCAACCGGAACTGCCCGGCCAAACGGTAACTGCCGCGGCTACTAGCCCGCACAGGGGGACGTTGTGCGCAGGTGAGTCCGGGGCTGGGCTCGGCGGGGAGAGGGCCCTGGGGGTCGTGCTGGGAAGGGGGGACCGTGCTGACGGGCGGTAGTAGTGAGAAGGGCTTGCTTGCTTGGTAGATAGGTAGCGGCGAGTGTGGGGCTGGGGCGTGGGGCGGGGGTAGCGTGTGACGGCTGGGGGTTTTACCCAGCACTATTTACCGTTACTCACGGGGGAGGGGGAGGTTGGGTCAGTCAGCTCTGGGGGGCGGACGGGATGAGGGGCAGATGCTGGGGCAGGGGATGGCGAGGGGCAAGTAGGAGTGTTGCGGGAGGCAGGACACAGTGGGGGGATGAAAGCGGGTGGGGTGGAGGGCGGGAGTGTGTATTTAGGAGTGGGGCTGGTGGGAGCTTTGGAGGCAGGTGGGGTGTGTGTGAGTGCTGTTAATTTACAGATAAGCATGGAACAATTAGGTTTTCATTGGCAAATGTTAACATCACAGTAGAAAAACCTACAAAAATTCTCTTCCAGAATAATAGAAATGTACAGATAAGCAAAGTAAGAAAAATGCTGCTCAGAACTTACTACAGTTTGATTTCAGGATGTTTACTTTGAATCTTTGACAAGAGCAGTTGACAGTTTGTGATTTAATTTTTATAAGCTTTAACTTTTTGAATCTGAATATCTACTTTCATTAAATGATTCTAAACCACTCTTGTGATTTTCTACAACTGAAAATTTAATTAGATAACAATTTCGAAAAATGTTTAAAAATAAACATCAGTATTATCCATCAGGATTATAAGAGAAATAAAAATCAAATTCTGCTATGTGTGTTTATAGGTTTGTGTAGTACCAAATGAGCGGATGTAATATTGTGTTATATGCTGGACAGTCATAAAAGTAAGATTGCATGTCTAACTATTTCAGAAGTTATGCTATGCCAAATGCAAATTATATGTAACTGGATTTGTTAAAAAAAACTACTTTGGTATGCCAGAAGTGGCAGGAAATTGAACTTGACTGTTGATAATAGGGTGGATTGATTTAAATCATGATTTAAATCAAGTATCCCACTGATACTACTTCACATTTCTTCAAACTGTCGTGCAAATCTGGTAACTAAGACATGTACAGCTCAGTACAGTATTTTAAAATATCTAAGAGGGCACACTTTGTATAATTTTTTTACATAACTTGATTTTTATTAATAGGAAATAGTACATAATACTCATTACTTGTGCCAACTTGCAGAAGTAGCAGCAGTACATTAGGAATGGTAAGAAGTAAATCATACACACAAACACAATAACACTTAAATTTTATTAAACTAAAACTTACATTTGAAATTGCAGCTGTCTCCTGAGTTGCTGACTGAGGTCTGTTTTTAAACTATTGTACAGGTTGGACCTTCCTGGTTTTGCACCTTTGGGACCTGACTGGTCCCGAATGAGGGAATTTGCTGAACAGTGGGAAATCCCCTGACATCAGCCTTTCAGCCTGCTGCCCTTCCCCACTGCTGGATCCTTTGGCCTGGCCAGCCCTAGCTCTGCTGCCTGCAAGGTGGCATAGGGTCTGGTTGTGCTGCTTCTGTTGGGCTGCCACGGCCTGGCTTTCCCTACTGGGCTGAGGTGGTGTGACGTAGTGGGGGTACTTGCTGGGCTGTGGTGACCTCCTCTGTCTGGAGCAAGACCCAGCAGGGAAAACCTTATTATGCAAAGGTGACTCCATACCGGTTGAACCAACCCCCCATGGGGAGAAACAAAGGGAGGTGGAATGCTGCTCTGGCTGGGGGCAGGGCTTGGAGTGGTGGAGTGAGTTCCTGGCTGGAAAGCAGGAGAGAAGGAACTGGGGAGGGGGCTGGATTCCCCTATCTCAAGGGGGGCACTGAGGCCTCTTAGCCCCCAGTTCCTGTAACCAGATTACATCTGTGCTATGTTGTATCCTGGAGGAGCAATAAACCACCCTCAATTCCACTGGCTGGTGGAGTCTGTTTGTGCCATCTCGGGATGCAGGAGACGGGGGACCCCCAACGCGCCGTCACAGGTGGCTGCAGCCCCGGCTCCTCTGCTGCGTGGCAGATAGCCCCAATCATGCTGCCACGGCCACCTGGGCAGCTGCGAGCCCGCTGCCACTGCCCAGTATAGTATGGCCCTGCTGCCATCTGGGCTCATGCAGCCCCAGACAGGCTTCCCCTCCTGGGCAGCCATGGTCCTGGCCTTGCTGCTGGGTGGCAGGCAGCCCGGATAGTGCTCCACCACCACCCGGGCTGCCCTGGCACTGCTGCTGCAGCTTCTCCTCTACCAGACCCACTGGCCTCCCAGCTGCTGGTCCTTTCACTCCAGGGTTCTCTCACGAAGAGAGTCCTGGTTAAGGGAGGTGCAATTTGTATATGTTACTACTTAGTCTGCTGAGAAACAAAAATTGAAAGCCCAGAACTTTCAAGGAGCAAGAGCTGATTGTTAGGCTGGACAGACTGAAGCATTAATTCATTTTTATGAGACTAAGTGTTTGTGATAAGATTTAATTGTAATTGTTGTTTTTAAATGAGAAATTTAGTGGTTTTTTAATTAAAAATCCAATTTTAAGTTTTTTTTAAAATTATTGATTTTTATCCACCCTGGTAGATAGCACCAGGGTGGATAAATTTTTGAACAATTTTTGGTTTTTTCAGTCTAAGCAAATATTCTAATCAGTCTGTGGTCATAAGCAAAAGGTGAGTTTATAAATTGGTGGGATTTATTTAGATCCAGACATTACTATTTTCCTGTAAAGTGTTATGTAAGGATATGGCCCCCCATTCTGTCATGCAGCTTTGTTTTTTACATATTGTACAAGCTTATTATTGGTTCTAATGCAAATAGGTTGGGACTTCATGAACACAAATATTAAATATATGTATATTTTGATTTTTATTTTTTTTTAAAGCATATATAACCTAAGGATGTTAAAATGTGTGTATTCAGGTAAACTATGTAACTGCTGACAATTTCAGTGGTTACACGTTTACATATAGGATGGGAGGCGTCTCTTTGTAAGCAGCAGCTCCGGCCTGTCTCCCACCTGTGCTCTGGCTATGCTGCTGCCTCTGATGCAGAGGCAGCAGCATGTGTGGGGGTATAGGCGACTCTACAGGAGCTGGTATGCTTGGGGAGCTGGCTTAAAAGCACCATGGTGGGGTGGGTGGGTGGGGGTGTGTGTGTGTGTGTGTGTGTGTGTGCGCGCGTGCACGTGTAACCATGAACGTTAACCATTACACATTTTCACTATCACAGCCATAATCTAACCCCTGATTTTCACATTTCCAAACATTACGTAACTATTGGTGGTAATTTTTAATTTGATCTTTTTTTAGGGCTTGGCGTATAATCCAGAAATCTTCCACAATGCTAGAGTCCTATGTGACTCCCATTTTAATGAGTTATGTGAATCGCTATATTAAGAACTTGAAACCCTCAGATCTGCAGCTGTCTCTATGGGGAGGAGATGTGGTTCTTAGCAAACTTGAATTAAAGCTGGATGTACTTGAACAGGTATGTTATCAGTATGTGGCTCAATTTAAAAGAAGTTCAGTAAAATGTTCAAGATGCTATCTGTAGATCAGTATTCACATATAATTATTATTATTTTTGCTGTTTTGTTCCCATGTAGACCTCTTTGAAGCTTTTTTTCCCTCTGTTGGTCAGCCATTAGCTGCTATAGGAATCCAACATTCTTTATTATAGTGGATGAAAAGGAACAAGTAAATGGGCTTGGAGAGACCGCCTATACCTGTTTTCATTAACTAGTCATTTCTCAGTACTAGTGCTTAACTAAACTGTTTCTCCCTTTTACAAATAGTATCAATCTTTTACTAACTAAATTAAGCTATGTTAAAAACATTTCAAATGTTCTGAAACCATCTTAATAATTCACTGGGGGTATGTTCGGATTAGGCTCCTCGAGTACAGCTAGTTCGGATTAGGCTCCTCGAGTACAGCTAGTTCGGATTAGGAAGCCTAATCCGAACTAGCTACTCCGTGCCGCGTGTAGCCGCGCGGCACGGGGTTCGAACTAGCCGGGATTTAAAAATGGCGGCGCCCGGCTTATGCAAATGAAGCCCGGGAAATTCAAATCCCGGGCTTCATTTGCAAGTGCGGTATGCCTACATTACCCTCCTACTTTGAAATAGGAGGGTAGTGTAGACATACCCTAGGGGTGTGTGTCCCCTGCTCGCTGCACTCACCAACTCCTCTCTCACTGGGGATAGGTAATCCTGGCTCCCACCCCCCAGCCACTGGGGAGAGCCAAGCTGCAGCCATGCCAGCTTGAGGCCCTTCTCTCTCCCCCCAGCCCCTTCTGCACCATCCCAGGTTTCCTTCCAGCTCCCCACCAGCCGGAGGACCCCTTCTCATCATCCCCAGGTTTCCCTTCTTTCTCCCCCCACTCTGCCTTTCTCTTCCCCCTGCTATTCTGGGTCCCCTTCTCCTAGCCTCAGTTTCTCTTTTTGTAGTTTAACTTCTACAGCACCATTCAAGCTAGTAGTGAGAACCCCCTCATGCCTAAACACTCTTCTGTTCAAAATATTCATTTGGGGTATGGTAAAATTATCTAAGCAAGTTTTCTAGAAAGTTTTTTTATTAACGATAATGAGACTTCTGAATTATTTTAGCCCTTGAATATTTGTGTCTTCCTCCTCAAAGTTCCTGCAGGGTACAAATAGAGTAGAAATCTCCAGTTTTACATAAATTCTGGCTTGCTTCTTATTCTAAAAGGCTGACACACAAAGTTGTGTGCTCCCTTCCCCCTTAGTTTTTCAGTCCTTTAAGTCATTGCTGAATTTTAGTTTTGTTTGCAAGTTCTGTGTTGGCCATAGATTTCTGGTTATTTTTATTTCCTGAAAATCTTTTTGGTCCATGCTAGTTAAGTCACTGGTCACCATCGTCAGTCCACTTTTCCAGCACAGAGCTGGTGTTTTGTAGCTGGGTTTCAGAATCTCTCCTGACAATTCATGGTGTCTTAATCAGTGGTTTTATTTCCAGCTGATAATGTTCGAACTCTGCCTTTAGGATACCCTCACTTCTTTCTGAGAAGTTTCCAGATACAGTGTTAACTCTTAATTTCTTCTGATGGCTGCTGGTGTCTTAGCTATTTATTCCATTTAGTTTCAGCAGGAATACCAGTTCATAATTCCAGACCTTGGATAGTATCCCACTTTAATGACTACAGGTTGGACCTGCCTGGTCTGATAGCCTCAGGACCTGACTGGTCCCAGATGAGGGATTTTTCTGGACTATGGGAGGTAGTTTTTGGGTCCTTCCGTACCCTAACTACCCCCCCCCCCCCCCACACACACACTGGGCTTCCTGGCTCCCAGACTCTGCAGCTCAGCTGTGCCGGCTCCTGGACCCTCAGCCTAGCTGAGCTGCGCGCTGGCTCCTACTACATAGCACTGGGCTCCTAACCTCCTCATTCCCTGTGGCGCACTGGGATTCTGATCTTGGAATATCCATGGTTCAGAATCAGAGAATTGTGGTTTATGGAGATGCAACCTGTACTTGTATTGCCTGTCCAATAAGTGAAAGAGCCTTATGGGTCAGTTTTTCTTTGAAGGAGAAATTGGTAGTTTGGATTATGGGTATTTTCTTTGGGTAACTTGTTTTTATTTATATAGTATATGCTAGTTCTTGAGCTGGTACAGTCACAAACAGCATGTATACAATCACCTCTTTCAGAAATCTCCACTTACTCACTGACTAGTTTCTAGGAAGCAGGTCTGCACCTTGAATTGACTTCAATTAAATTAAGGCAGAGAGCAAAACATCTATATTCTTGCCCAGCTCCCTCAAAAGGAAACTGCATCACAAAATTAGCAGAACAGCTTTTCTTCAAAAACTGTTGTGCCTCTGTAGGGCTTAGTGAAGATGCTACCTACATAGATGGGAGAGCTTCTCAGTACAGGTATTCCACTTCCTCAAGAGGCGATAGTTGTACTAATGGGAGAAGCCGTCCTCTTGACATAGCAGTGTCTGTTGAGCTTGGTTGATATAACTACGTCCCTTAAGGATATGGATTTTCCATACCCCTGACCAACATAGCTGTACTACATATGTCTATATTGGAGACCAACCCTAAGATAAGACTGAAAAGAACTAGAAAAGTTCCAGGAGTATAGGCTTGTTTCTTTCTGTTTGACTTGTTCCCTTAACCTTGACTATTCTGTTAACACTGGAGGAAAAAGAGTACAAAATCAGATTTCTATATATGTGAAAGGAATCAACAAGATGATGATATGTAATAGTCATCTCTCCTCCTTTTTTTTTTTTACCATAGTGCTCACTCTTTTAAATATCAGCTCCATATCTGTGTTTGCCATATCTTGCTGTCTTTGATCTAATTTGTGCCTCTTCCTAAGAAATACTGAGCACTTTGCAACTCTCATTGAAGTATTAAAAGGTTTTTGGAGCTAAGCCCTTGATGCATTTTTAATATTAATCTGTAAGGCCCCAGGCAGTATAGAAATAATACAGTGTGCATATGAATATAATTAACTTTCATATTGTTAATTGTTGTGAGTGTGCTCTAGTTATGTTTCTAGGGTAGTGATATATGTCACTGTAGCTGCATAGAAAAGAGGCTGTTTTAAATCTTTTTTAAATATCAGGGATATATTACAATCCAGATGTTTCCTTTGAACACACAAGTAAATGTGTGTGAATAAATGCATGTGACCAGTTATTAACTAAAGTGCCAAGAATTATGGCATACAAGTTGATGGTGGATAAACTAACTCTTCAGGGATTTTATTTTTTGGTGGGACAGGGAGGGTGTCAGGCAGCTTTTAAGATACTTTCTTAGTCTATTATAAAGTAGTAAATGTGTCCTTGACAATTTTTATTTTGTTTTTAATTTTTATTATCTAATTGGTTATTTCATTCTTTTAGGAGCTGAAACTACCATTTACTTTTTTAAGTGGACATATTCATGAATTACGAATCCATGTACCATGGACAAAATTAGGCTCAGAACCAGTTGTCATCACTATCAATACAATGGAGTGCATCTTGAAACTGAAGGATGGAGCCCAGGTAAGAAGCCTATGATGAGTTTATATAAAATATAATTGTTAAAATTGAGTGGTTTTTTTTTTTTTTTTTAAACGATAAAGTAGTTTAATGTATTTTGCCATGGTTGTCTAAAAATCTTTGCTCTGAAGCAGTAGTCATGGTCAATATCACGGGGCCACTGATGCTTTCAGTTCTCCCCTCCCCGCCCTTTCATGTTACTTTCTGTAGTGTTGGTCATGCAGGTGTAAAAGCAGGTTAATGGATCTCTCTGCCAAAATTTTCCTATGACTAGGCAGCAAACGAATCTCAAGAGTAACACAGCATCCTAAGCGCTTCCAGCTTCTATTTTCCAAGAAGCTGTGTCCCACTGCTGGATTAAGTTATATAGAGCATCACTAAGCTTTGTCCTCAAGAGATGAATTATTACTATACGAATGCTTTAATTAAGTGCCTATTATTTCATTATAGCTATCTCTTTTTTTCCCCATTTTAATGTAAGTTATTTGCTTAACATGTACATCTTCTTGGAAGACATTTTTAATATATTTTAAAAGCTTTTTATGTAGTCATTTGAGAAAAATGTTTAATGTTTCCTGTCTGTGAAATTTTCATTACACAACAATAACCTTTAGTATCATACGAGCAATTGGATATTATATTTTGCATATACAGGTTAAACCTCTCTAGTCTGGCATCCACGGGACCTGACAGTTCCAAACCAGAAAATTTTCCAGACCACAGGAGGTCATTATTGTCAAGTAGCATTACCAAAGCTTCCACTGCTTACTGGGCTGTTAGAAGACATTTAGGGAAAATTAGATCTAAACAACAGCCCAGAACACTGAGAACTATGAGTGGTAGCTGTAAACAAACTTTATAGGACCACAGAAAACTTGGCCACACCATGAAAAGTGTACATCCGGCGAACTAAAATAATTCTGGACCACTGATGTTTCCGGATCAGAGAGTTCTGGACTAGAGAGGTTCAACCTGTATGAATAAAAAGAAGCAAAGAACTTTGTGAAAAATGCAGGACTATTTTGCCATATTTCAGCATTCATTGTCAACAAATATTTTGGAACGCAACACTAAAGCACATTTTAGTTCTAGATTTCTTACTTTATTAAAATGAAATAAGTGTTTAGATAGATACTCCAATTATGAACAATTTACACATCTATGGAACTTCTACAGTTTGCTTAATGAACTATTAATATTTGAAACCAATATTTAAATATCTGAAAGTAATTACACAGGAGAACATTTCTACTTTGTATTTATATGATGAATGTTCTGTAATGAAAGTCAATCTATTTTTGGAATTAAAACCTTTTTTTTGTCCTAGTTATGCCACCTATATAGTGCTCTCTCTTTCTCCTTCATGTGAATCTATATATTATATATAAACATAACACTTAGACACTAAGTGTTTTTTCAATGGTAAGGTAGAGGTTTCAAGGCCACAAGTCCCATAAGAAACACATTTTAGACGTTATAAATTACAATTAATTATACAACCTGTGGAAAAAGATTTGTAACGCATAACTGTGCAACCAAGAACTAATATTTGATATTGGGCCATGCAAATGGCTACTGTTGGTATGATCAGATTTCCTGTTTGCATGGTATTTGAAACTTAAATTTTGTGGTGCATACAGCAAAATGTCAAATGTTATAAATATGTAAAGCATGCTCAAAACAAGTATTTTTTATAGATGTTGAAGATTCAGAGGCAAGAAAGGATTTTTAAAAATTACAGCTGACATTTGTGCAAATTATTCAGTGATATGAACACCCTAAAGAGTAACATTTGGGTCTGTGTCAATGACAGGGTTTATTTTGAGTAATAAGTATGCAAATTTAAAAAAATGTTTTCTTTGGGTATATTTTTAAGAAACTATGGGTTTGATTTTATTTAATGGAAAATATTTCTACTAGAAGTTAAGGAAAAGTGAAAATGATAAATTTGACATGGAAGTCATAAGTATTTTAGAAGCTTCAGGGGGTAGCCGAGTTAGTCTGTACAGGATAAACTTAAAAAACAACTATTGGTTTGGTAGCACTTTATAGACTAACAAAACATGTAGATGGTATCGTGAGCTTTCATGGGCACAGCCCACTTCTTCAGATGACCTGTCCAGGGGGCAGGGTGCTGGTGGGGGCCTGGCCAGGGAGCAGGATATTTGTGGGGTCTGGGCAGTGGGCAGGGTGCTGGGGCGGGGGTCTTGGCAGGGTGCTGGTGGGGGGGGGGTCTGGCTAGGAGGCAGTGACAGGGACAGCTCAGCCAGTACCTGGGGATCCCTCTGCAAGTGCTAGTCCTCCCCTTCCCTAAACAGCCAGCATGCTTCCTAAGAAGTCGGGATCTGGTGCGCAGCCAAGGACTTCCTTCCCCGTGCTGTGTACCTTCCTTCCTGCACGGGGTGTGTCCATGTCCCAGGGCTGCGTGCCAGCTCTGACTTTTCAGGAAGTCTGTGCGCTGCTTCTACCCTGCCCTAAACATCCAGTGCACTTCTTGAGAAGTTGGAGCTAGTGGCAGACGGCGACTCCTCCTCCCCCCTGGGTGCAGGCAGGAAGGAAGGCAGGCAGGTAGGTAGCACGGGGAAGGAAGTCCCCGGCTGCGTGCCAGATCCAGCTTTTCAGGAAGTGCGCCGTCTGTTTTGGGGAGGGGAGGAACAGCGTGCTTGCTTGCTGAGATGCAGGATCTGGCGTGCAGCCAGGGTCTCCTAACCATCCCGCCATGCTGGAGGAAGTGCCAGTGTGTGCTCGTTCTTGGAGGTGGTGGTGGAGAACGAGGGGGAGATGCTGGAAGATCTCACAATTGACTGGTCGTGCCCCCAAAATTGACCAGTCGATTGTGATCGATGAGTTGGTGACCATGGTTCTAGACAGAGGTAGTATGCTGTAAGCAGCACAGTATGTGCAATCTGTTGAGATGAGAAACCTTGCCTACAACCGTGCATACTTTCATTTATGGAAATTGGCCGTATACCTTGAAGCAGTCTGTTTAAAGAAATGAATCCCCCCCCCCTTTTTTTTAAAGCATATAGCCTATTTTACTAAACTGAATGTCTAAATTTGGTATAATAAATGTTAATCTTTATGTATGAATGTAAACTTTAAAAAGTGAGAGAGCTGGTCTGTGGATAACAATCCAAACCATCTGGGCTGGGTTCCTTGAATCCTGAATCTCAGGTTCTCATTAAAGTGCCCTGTGTCCATGCACAAACATCTTGAAAAGTGAATTATTTGTGGTGTAAGGCCACAGTAATTAATACTGTTTGGAAGTGGAGTGGGTCTACTTTTTAGTGAGCTGGTTGGTTTATGATTTATATGGATGTATTCCTGAATACTCTGCTTCTGGTTGCTGTCCCACGCTGCATTGCTTCACACTTGGATCAGGCTATCTTTCAATCTGTATGCCCTCTACTGCTTAATTTTGACTGGAAGACACCTCCCTGTTTAAATACTGGCACACAGCCCTATGTCCCCCATTTTGATACAAAGTAAATGCTATTTCACAGGTAATAGTGATCATATGCCCGTTATAGCAGGCATGCCCTCTTGTGCTTCTAAGTGGACACCTGTAACATTCTTGGACTTATGCCGCTGTCCAAAAAGGGCAATTGTCCAGCTGCATCTGGAGAAGTTACTGGAATGCAAACATTTATAAGACCTTGTCCTAGCAAGTAACAGCAATAGGCATCCTGACCTGTTTGCCAAATCAAGGCAAAGGAGCTGAGGACAAGGGAAAAGATCAGGACCTATGGTAATGCTCCTACTACCTGCCTGTATTGAGTGACTGGACTGAGTTTTTACAAGCAGTGCCGCCACCTCACCCAAGAATGGCATGATGGGCAGTTTTTCATACACCTAAGACACCAGAAAAAGCAGCCTTGACTTGTGTATAGTATGGGATCTCACCAGGAGGAAATTCTTCAGGGGAAACAATAACTGTATGACATGGCAGATTGGAAGAGTACATGAGTACCCTCTGCAGGTAACCATACTGAAGCTGCTGTGGAGGAGAGCTCTACCTCTTCAAGTATCCTGTAAAAAGCTGCTTAAGCAAGGGAAACCATTATAACTTTGTTATGGTACATCTAAACTACATCCCTCTTTCGAGAGAGGGATGTAAATTAGACATATTGAAATTGTAAATGAAGCCGGGATTTGAATTTCCCATGGTTCATTTGCATAATTGCGTGTCAGTTTTTTTTGAAAAAAGCTTTCGAAAGTGAATCTGCGGTCTAGACACGGTTCTTTTAAAAAGAAAAGCCTTTTTCGACTGATCCTGTACTCCTCAAAAAATGAGATTTACAGGATCTTTTGAAAAAGGCTTTTCTTTTCGAAAGAACTGCGTCTAGTCTGCAGTTTCACTTTCGAAATAGCGTTTAAAAAAAAATGCCGTGATGGAATTATGCAAATGAAGCATGGGAAATTCAAATCCCGGCTTTATTTGCAATTTCGATATGTCTAATTTACATCCCTCTCTCGAAAGAGGGATGTAGTCTAGACATAATGTTCATTGTAATCTGAGGAGTAAAAATTGCCCTGTTCATTGCAGTAAACATGCCCGAGTTTCTAAATCATATTCCTCTTCAGACTGTCCCATGTGAATATCGGTGAACCTTCTACCATGAATCTAGCAGGCTTTGCAGCAGCATAGAGAAATATCCCTCTTTGTAGATGATAAAGGCATTGACCTCGTGTGAGGAATAAACAATATGTACGTGTGTCACATCAGTAATGCATATTCACTTGGGGATCCCCATCAGTGCAAAGCTATCAGTAAATTGTTCTAGTAACCAAGCTTGCGGCATGGCACAACAACACTTTCCTCATAGCACTGCAACCCTCCATAACAATAGCCTCATCAGTTGATCTATCTATGCCAGAGTGGTAAGCTCCCAGATATTAATGGCCATACATTTCTCTTTGCTGAGGGGAACAGTCATGTCAGTTTTCTGCTGCTATAGCTCTAGTGACATATCTGCACAGAACTTTAAGAAAGCAATCTTGATGACTGCCACTGCTGGTCATCCCACTTCTGTGTCACTATCCTATCAGTGCTAGCTAACTGCTTCCAGAAGTGACACTTCACTGAGTAAAATCTCTCCAGGTATTTGTATACAGAAGTAATTTTTTGATTTAATTCTTCTGCTCCTTTTACCTGTAATACTATCATCATTGCATTTGAAGCTGCCAAGTCAAATGCAGGCATCTGAACTCCATATTTGCATTGTCCTGTTTGTACTAATTATTGTGATGGTCACAGCGTACTATAGTATGTCTTCCATGCTGTCTGGCAGCAATTTGAAAATTAAATTGATGCTGGTAAAATGCAGATGATTTAATGGGTTTTGAAGACAGGAATCAAGAATTTGTTAGTGTGATCCATCATTCCAAAATTCCTGTAGCTTCCGGTACGCATCCCACAGTACATCCCCCCCAAAAAATCCCAAAATATAGAGCTCAGAGGTGGATTATTGTACCATGGGGAGTTTGCTCATTTTGGTGCATGTTTAAAATGAAAAAGCAGCCGGATATATGCATGTAAAGGTTAACAAAGAAAGTATTATAAAATGGCATAACAAAGCAATATGGATGCACATACTTGCCTATCTATTTGTATTCATCTGTTGTCATTGGCCTTATATTTAGATTGTACTCTGTGTGTTAGTTTTTTTTGGGGGAAAGGAGGTTCTGTGTGTAGTATTTTTTTTGTTTTGTTTTTGGGTTCTGTATGCAGTATCTAGCACAGTGGGATTCTGGTCTTGCGACAAGGCTCCTATACACTATAGTAATAAAAATAATTTCTTTGTAAACAAACCCTTGATCTAAATTCAGAAGCTGGGTTTTCTAGGGGAGTCCTTAAGCATATCACAAAGAAAGGTCTGTTCATCCGTTATCAGAGAAACAGAGTTTCAAGACTAGCGTTCAATCTTAATTCAAAGGAAGTTCTTTTGGCATGTCATTGCCAGTGGTAAAGACATTGTTAACTTAATGGTTGCACTTCTCCAAGGAAAAGTCTGAGAGAGGTAGCCATGTTAATCTGTATCTGCAAAAAAACAAGAAGTCTTGTGGCACCTTGGAGACTAATAGATTTATTAGGGCATAACTTTAAACTTATTCTGTACAGGCAGTCCCCGGGTTACGTACAAGATAGGGACTAGAGGTTTGTTCTTAAGTTGAATTTGTATGCAAGTCGGAGCTGGTACATATTGTAGGGGAAACTCTAGCCAAACATTTCTCCAGAGCTCAGTTTTATTCTCCCACACCTCACTTCCCTCAGTTCTTTATTCTCAAGCTGAGGTGTCTGCTGAGAAAAGCCGCTCCGCGTCTCCCTGGTCTGCTGGGGGGGGGGAGGGCGGCGCTAGCTTTGCGTCTCCCTGGTCTGCTGGGGGGAAGCAGCTAGTGCGGGGTTGCCTCACCCTGTTTGTAAGTAGGGATCCGATGTAAGTCGGATCCATGTAACCCGGAGACTGCCTGTAATCTGTTGGCCTCCAAGGTGCCACAGGACTCCACATTGTTTCTCCACTCTTCTTCTGGAGATCTGTTGCTGTTAGCAGAGTCTTGAGCACCTTTGAAAACATGCAGTCTTAATTTGAATTCATTTTATTATATTGTTAAAGTGTCTGCCTTAGACAAATTATTTCTTGAGAACTCTTGCTTGGATATTCATTCTGTATTCATCTGCTTTTGTGCTGTTTTCATACCAAGTCCAACTTCTGAAAAATTAATCTTCAGATTTTTTTTTATGTAATAGCATTCATTAAAACTCATCTGTAACAAACATCTAGTAAGTGCCGTTATGGTTTTTGTTTCCATTGATATTTTATTGAGTTTTAAACTGTTTTATCCATGTGATTCAAGAGGAAGCATGGAAAGCTTATGGGATATGCATTTTGGCCTTTGGCACAAATTTAACTGGTGATCTCAGTTTATGGGTCTATGATCATGCTCTTTTCAAAGGACAAATGCATATAAAGTATATGTAATGGGCAGACATTTTTAGTCACCAACTAATTAGCTTGGTCCATTGAATATCAGAAGAGAGATGCTACAGTAGTGGCCCCCAACCTTTTTACCTTGGGTCATATCGCATCTCTCTGCACTCCCTCCCGCAGAGCTGGGTTTAGGAGTGGGGCTGCGGCTCTAGCTTGTGTGCATATGCAGAAGAGATAAGGGGGATGTAGGTCTGGAAGTGGAGCCTCAGGCACGGGGCTGGGGCCAGGAGCGGGGCTGGGGCCAGGAGCAGAACTGGGCTGCAGCTGTGCGCCCTCCCCCTCAATATTATCCTGTGCCCTCCTGCCCGGGAGGTGGGGGGGAATGCCCCATAGTTTGGGGATCTCTGTGCTACCATATGGATCACTAGAAAATTGATTGTTTTTTGAATATATAGTGGCTCTGCGATACCTAGCAGAAATTAGGACATTATTCTTGAAGAAAATGAGTGCTAGGGTATACTATCAGTCCTCTCTAGAACTAAATGTTTTCCTGCAAGAAATGAAGAGCATGGATTGAAGGTCCGTTTTTCAAAGTAGTAAGGAGAGTGAAACTAGTGATAAATTGAGTAAAAGGATGGAGGAACAGAGGAGAGGAGAAGGTTGGTTGCTTAGGGAAGAAAGGGCACTGTGGGAAAGCAGTTTCCCTTTAACTTAATCATAAACAATAGGTAGTATAAAACAAATAGTTTAAACCAATGTTTCCCAGCCAGTGGTATGACTACCTTTAGTGTTACTCAAGAGACGGGTGGGAGGGTACATCAGCACAACTGAAATTTGGAGAAAACTGAATATTTGTGTTAAATTTTACAACGCTTTATTATTTTTGTACTTTTTACATAGAAAAATTTCATCGCCCGGTCAGCTACGATTAAGTTGTTTAAATAAATGTGTTACAATGGTAGAAAAAAATTGTCTGAAAACTGTAGGTACTGGGGGTATTTATAATTTTTTTTAAAGGGGTACTTTATAAAAAAAAAAGTTGAGAAACACTGATTTAAACATCTGAGATAGGAGCTCTGCATTAAGATTATGAATGGCCTCTTGTGACTCACATTCCAATCAGGGAAACCTTTTATTTCTTTGAATGGAACCCTGACGTGATGCTTCTATCTCTTCCTCTTTTCATGTTGCAAATGTAGGAATAGTCTTCTTAAATGTATTGAGTCAGGAAATCTTGGATGGTATCACCGAGGCCAGGTTTACACTGCCTCTGTCAGATACAGGCAGCAAAGTGGGGGGAAGAGGAGATACTTCAAAGCGGCAGTGCTGTATGGTCCCAGGCTCTATGCGGCGCTGCCCCTTCAAAATGCCAAAGGGGCAGCACTGTAGGGAGCCCGGGATCAGCTGTGTGGCACTTGCCCAGGGCTCCGTTTGGCACTGCCACTTTGAAGTATGTTTGCCTTATCGACAAATAGAATAGTAGATGCAAAAAATTACACTATACTTAACACCTTACTCTGGAGTAAACCATGTTTTGGCAAAATGCTCTTTGTTTTATGCCACACATGTTTCCGATCTGTTTGTTTTGTTTGTAATGCTTGTAACATTTGGGCAAAGACTTTTGTTTTCTATTTTTTTTTCCATTGCTGCTTTTTTTTTCTAATTTTGCATCTTCTTGCTTCTTTTTAAGCCCTACATGAAGTCTTGAATACTGTTTTCTTAATTACCAGCTGAATTATTTCCTTCCTTCTCAGTTGGAACTTGTTTTAGAGGTCATCATTCTTTTTCAGTGGTCAGTAGAATTTAATTCATGTTCTTTGTGTAAATTCTTCACCCGTCTGACTTTAGGTCTGTTCCTTCATCTCAGTCAGTATCCCCAGTCTTTTGTTCCCAAATACTAGAAAATATAATTATTTTATCAGAAAACTTAAATTTAATGTTTCACTAGTTCTGAAAGGCTTGTGAATACCTCACATTGTGAAAGAGAGAAGTGATGTTATAAAATAGGGGAATAAATTGTCTCTGCAGTTTTAAGCAGAAATAGGCAAGAAGTGTTTTGAGTACTAAGGACCAAATAATTTTCCTATATAAGCAAACGGCGGAAAATATCTTGCTGACTTAAAATTTTGGCCCTCTTCTATTTGCAGTGAAGGACTGATTTGGTAGTCAGGGCAGAACCATTTTAATCAAGACCATTTAAAATCATGATTTAAATCATTTGTTTTTTTTAAAAAGTTTTAAAATCAGGTTATGGCTTAATAAATAAAATTGAAAACGTGTGCTATGGAAACTGTTAACAGAAACAATGACCAAATTGTAAATGTGTGTTTTTTTTTTTTAAAGATGGTATTGTTGGTGAAGTTATTTAAGGTTTTATAAAACTGCTCTAGGCAGATAACAAAAGTTGATAATAAAGACCTTGATCCTTCAATCACTTAAGCAGGTACAACTTGACTCAGATTATGAATGTCTGGAAGAGGGGAAATTTTTTGTTCGCTCTGCTGTAAAACTTCTCCTTTGACTGACTCATAGAATGATGTTAATAGACCAAAGAGTGAATTGAAATGAATATGCAGCTCTTGGGATGGTGAAGAATATTTTACAAGAGGACTTTTTTAAATGGCATATGTTAATAGTGAATGAAAATCAATCACACTTCTTAAAATAATGGGAAGTGATTGTGAGTCCATTGTGAGTCCATAGTTGAAGCTGAGTTTTGCATTTAAAACGGAGATTCAGACTCTTTATTATGTAGGAAGTATACAATATAACAGCATTTACTTTTCAATTACAGAATGAACTCTGAGAATTTACAAGTAAGTCTGTTATTTTGAGTTAAATTTTAACAGCACACTGAGATTTGTTTTTGTCCTGAATGATTTTAACAGAATAACACACTCTTCAAACATTTGATGTAGTTAAACTAATTGAATCACATATGTAGACTCAATTTGATGAAATTGAGGTGTAATTAATGTTGCTAAACTACTAATAAATATTGTATTACGATTATATAGGCTGCACCAGATCAACAGCTGAAGTCTCACGGTCACTGCAGTGACCTCATGGGTGTAACCAGTATTGCCATACCTAGTTAGGAATGTTAAATATCAGTTAATTAAATAGTTGATTAACATCATGAATTCTTATTAGTTACTCAACTGTTCTATAGTCCCTAGGGGTGGGGCTGGCAGCCAGTGGGCTCTGGCCCCACTCCCGGGTGTCCACTTGTCCTGCATGGGAGGCCAGGCAGGAGCTGGTTTACAAAGGGAGCCAGTTTAAAAACCAGCTCCCCTTGCAGATTGTCTGCCTGTTGTCCCGTGCTGTTGCCTCTGATACAGAGGCAGCTCTGTGTGTGGGGGGAAGGGGGAGAGGTGGCAGCGGCGGCAGCAGCCCTTGTCCAGGGAGGGGTCTGAGTTCTGGGAAACAGCGTGAGCTGGAACTGAGAAGGGCTGTCTGCCCACCCAGCTCCTAATACACTTTAACTGCAGAGCTGCAGAAAGGGTAGGTCCTGGACCTGGCGCAAGCCAGGACAGAGCTGTGCTGGTGGCCAGCCTGCTAAAAAAAATTTCTGATGGGGCGGGGGGGGGGGGGGGGGGGAGAGAAATGCATGTAATCTCTAGTATTAACCTATAAGCTTTTGCTTATTGGTTAATCGACTATACTATTACATCCCTACTCCAAGTGTTCAAAAATCCTGAGTGAACCCCCACAAAAAACATGACTTTGGTTTAAAATCATAGGAGGGGGCAGGGAAATATTGGGGTGGTTCTTATTTAACATCTGGATTTTGAACCTTTAGATCACATTCTCAAGACTTTCTTTGCAGCCATAAGGGCTAGAAACTTATTTTTAAATGAAAGTTAAGGTTCTGTCATAATTACATGATTCCAAGAGCTACATATTTCCCATGAATCCCAAGTTACATGAGTCGTTGTAAAAGTACAAGAGTCAATAATTCTGAATAACTTAACCAATCATCACCTTTGTTCTTAGGCTTGGCAAGAGGGTCAGTTGACTGGCCATATACTAGCAATTAGCTACCTGCTATTTGGAATCAATCTAATATTCCAGCAAGAATACTGTAAGGTAGTCCTATCAGTTTGATTGCACCATAGTGCTGTCCCCAAGTGACATAGAGTTGCTGTCAGTGTGATTAGGTTGATGTGGTAATAACATAGATGCTGCATTGCTTATGCTGACTTGTCATTAGCTTTAAGCAGCTGTACCACAACACCCCACACGATCAATACATTCGATACAAGCACTCCTGGTGAGGACATACATTACTGACACAAGGAGTGAAGTATGCGCACAAATAATTTAATAGCTGGGGTGGCTGTATGCTCGTGTAAATTAAGTTGACATAATTTTGTAGTTAAAACATGCTCCAAGTCATTAAGGCTAGCTTCACAAGGAAGAAAGTGGTTTTCCTAACAGCTGGTGCCATCCATCAATTCATCCATCCATCCAATCAATGCAAATATAAAAAATTAAAATGAGCTTCATATTTAACTTTATTTTCCATTGGTAAGTTATTTTCTACTTAAAAGTAAATAACTCACCAAATGCTTTCAGAATCACTGGACCCCAAATGCATATATTTCTTATCAGTCACACTCATGAAAACACACTGTCAACGCTCCTTCCCCACTCTGGCATGATAAATGCAGAAGTGGGGGCCCGCAAAAGTACTCCAAAACCTTATCTTTCCAGGCTTTGGTAAAAAAAAAAAACTCTATTCCCCCCTCCCCCCCAAAAAAATCTTAACCTAGATTTTGGATATGCAGCTCTGCTGCCACCACCCAAGTAATGATAAAAAAAACAGGGAGAGACTACTTGGGAAATCTCACCCCTACAGTACAAACCAGGACTCAAAAATTAACCAATACGAGGTTAATAAAAAGAAAAAAGAGAACTTTTATTATCATCACAATGTTCTTATTGCAAGCATAATGACTAGATGGAAAAGTCACAAGTAATACTCATGGGGAAACTCCACCATGGGCCTAGAACTTAGTTATAAAGGAAAGCAAAAACATTTTAAAACAGTGCACAGACATTAGATCCCATTTCCCAAACCATAAAACAATAAAACCTAATGGATTTACAGAAGAGTGAAGTCTATTCTTGGGAGTCAGACAGAATGTCTCCCTCCTCAGTAGCTGGAGAGAAAACTGCCCAGGACAAAGGAGAGAAAAAACAAATTCCTTTGTCCTAGTTTGAAATTCCTACCTACACTCCTATTGGCTGAATCTACCTGACTTAGGTAAAGTTAACCCCTTAGTTCCCAGGCTGCTGGCTAACCCTCATGATCATGACACACATGCTAAATGCAGACACTTGACACTTCATGTATTATTCATATAAACCCAAAGCACGCGCTTCCTTTTTCTTTATGTAAGAATGTTAGGCTGCTGTCCTGTTGCAGGGTCACAGAGTTTGGGCTTCAGCTTGAGCTGTAACATCTATATGGCACTTCCATAGTCCAGCAGCATAAACACTGCAAGCCTCAGTCAGCAGATATGGGCCAGCCAGAGTGATTAACTGCCGTTTAGAACTATCCTTAGATACACGTGTTCTGAAAAATGTCTCTGTGGTTTAACATTTAATATTAGTGTTAATTATTTTAAGATTAAAATCTGTTCAATTTACAATTGTCTTTTTTTGGTGTGTATTTTGAGGAGAACTGTGGGTCTGCAAACTTAATAAAGGAGATGATGAATTAGACACAAGGAAAAAGTCTGGAAAGAAGAACCATTCTTCAACCTAGCATTTCAGAGCAAATTTGCAGTGACATATCTTATAGAACACGGAAGAATGGTGGCTTTGAATGTGAATAAAATAGAATTATTTTTGGTTGTAGTGCCAAAATTAATTGCTTTTATGTTTAAAGGGATGGTCAAAGTTTAATTGTCTCCACCTCAGACATATTAACAATTGTGGTAGTTCCTGTGCACAAGCAGACTGGGGATTAAATAAACTATGCACAATTTACATGAAAATTTACCAGCCTAGATACAAACTACTTGCTCAGTGTGTACAACAGTGATGATGATAAATTAATATTTTACTTGTCCTGTGCAATTAGAATTTTGAAATACCGCACTGGACAATGTACAATATTTTAGGATTTTTCTGTAACAGGAATAATAAAAACTTACAAAACAACAATAGACTAGTAGCATCTTCAAAACTATTAAAGCTCATGATACTATCTACATGTTTTCTTAGCCTTTAAGGTGCTACTAGTCTATTGTTGTTTAAGTTTTTCCTGTTACTGACTAACTCCGCTACCCCTATGAAGCGTAGGAATCATTATAGTAAGGAAGTGTTTCCCAGGTGAATTAAATTTAGATAGTGAGGTCTCTAGTGGAATTCATAGTTTTCTGCTCTTCACCATGGATTAGAAGGCTCTCACTGGGTAGAAAAAAAATTATATATATAAATATAAAATAAAACATAAACTTACTTTTCTGATTATGCTGGGAAAACTTCCTGAAAGGGGGTGGAAGGGTCTTTCAGTCCACCCTAAAGATGGTTGAGCTCTGGGTTAGCCAGAGTTCCTGTGGGAGCTCATTCCATAGCTAGATCCTTTCCACCGATTAAAGCTTTATCTCTGTGTCTCATGCATTTTTGTCTGGATTTTATAAGCTGCATTGTCCCAGAGGAGCACAGCTGTGTTGGCGAGTCATGGATGGAGATGCATTTGCAGATGTAGCTGATCCTAATTAGTATATTTTGAATAAAAGCTTGAGAATATGATACTTAAGAGTTCTTATCATATGCTTCACTTGGAGGAAAAAAAAGGGTTATTTTTTATCTCAATTAAAACCAACCAAAGCAACCACCTTTTTCTCTTGTATTTCAAACAGGTATAATAATTTAGGTGGATATTAGGATAGGCAGAATAATTTTCCTTTTGTTTGCTTCCTTGCCCTCAAAATGTAGTGGGTTCCTTGTACTTTAATCTCCATGTTAAGTTTAAACTGTTGGATAAGCTTACACAGATCATTTAAAAATTATTAGTTTCCCTTTAAAACATTTTTTCGTGCTGACTCTTTTGAATTCGTGGATTTGTGATTTTTAGTTTTATTAGAATACAAGGAACCTGTCATCGTGTGTGTACGTATGTATTTATATATGCATGCACACACAGAGCTGCATGCACTGTAAAGAGTACCTACAAGTTCTTTGAGTAGTGTCCTTAGGGATAGAGCCTGTGCAGATGCAAAATTTGTATCCACATTCATATCCGCAAAAATGAGCTGCAGATATCTACATCCACATCTGCAGATTTGCAGGGCTCTAGTTATGGATGCTTCACATCAGGATGTAGGTGTATCTATGTACTTTGTAGTGAGAATTTTTCACCAGCAACTTTCACCTGTCTGTGCTGCCCCCTCCACAAGAGCATATAAGGAGGAATGGACTTGCTGCCCTTCAGTTCTTCCTCAGCTGCCTGAAGCTTGAGATGAAGCATCATGGTGTCTGCTAAGACGACTTGCTACCACGCTCAATAAATGTTTTTTCTTAGTCAGTTTTTCTCAGTTGTGCCCACCTGGTACTTTTAAAAATGTTTTTTTTCTCCCTCCTCTTTGCCTGATTTAGGCAAAAAATGGCCTTGAGTATGAGTGATCTCCAAAACGATAGGCTTCAAACCTTGCCGGACCTGCTATAGTTCGTCTCTTCTCCCCCATTCTGGCAGTGATAGACATTCAAGCTGCCTCTGCTACCTCAAGGAGTCTTACGACCCATTCGAATATAATCCCAGCTCAGTTTGAGTAGATACAGTAGAAAGAAGGAGGATAGACTTAAACTCTTGTGAATGGAGCACTCGCTGATACCTCTTGGATTTGAGTCACCTCCTGTGCATTGGATTGTCAGAGAGCTGTTGTGATTGTCTCTACTGAGACTGTAAGCAAAGATGCTGCGAGCCCCTTAGAATGATTTAAATCATTGAAGAAGAAAAGGCCCCCTTCCCAAGAAGAGAAGAGAGGAATAAAATCATCATGAGACGAATCTTTGATGACCTCACATCCGACTAAGGCTCCCATCCCATCCAGTATTGGGACCATGGGTATTGAGTGAAACCATGTCACATACTAAAAACCCATCTGGAAAACTACTAACAGCGGTGCCTATGTCAATACCAAAGTCTACGGGCTCTAGTGACAGGCTGGAATTATTGTTGGTGCAGCCAGCAACCAAATGTGAAGGACTGTAATTTAGTACTGTCTCCAGTGCCACTGGATATTCTGACTCCTGATGTATTCTGGCCAGAGTCCTATGTGCACTTATGTGACTTATGTGAACTTAAGGATCTTGGAGGAGCCTGAGTCACTGTTACAGGGCATCAAGACATATTCCTTACCAGAACTATCTAATGTATTGGGGCATACTTACCCTCTGCTACTTTCTTCAAAGTACTAATTGAACCCTATCAACAGCCTCTGGTATTGTTGCAATTATGGGACTTGATTTCTTGTGATCCTGGTTTGACCACTGGTTCTGACAACATTTACCCCTCCAATTGTCCCAAGAAATGACTCATCAGATTTGGAAATGTCTGTATATAGGGTACGTCTACACTGCAGTGTTTTTTCCAGAATAACGTCTGTCATTCCAGAAAAACAATACTAGCATCCACACTGCAATTGTTTTATTTTGACAAGTCAAAATAATGGAGGACTTTTTCCAATGGTGGTAAACCTCATTTTACGAGAAATAAGGTTTTTTCCGAAAAAGGTTTTTTGGAAAAAGGGGTGTGGACGCGGAAGAGGGAGTTATTTTGAAAAGAGGCCTCCAGGAAATAACACCGGTGTCCTGCTGGCCACTGCATCCACACTCATCACAACTCTACAGTTCCTGTCTCCCAGCAGCTCTTAAAGCTCCAGACACCGGGGCCAGGGCTTATGGCAGGAAGCAGGCTCTGGGAGCTTCCACACACCATGCCAGTTGCTAGTGCCTGATGTGTGGGCACCCATGTCCCAGCCAGAAGCCCCCCAAGAGCCCACTGGCTGACACCACCTGGAGGATGTTGTGCTCCCTCACATTGAGACACATCAGGAAGCACCTAAACTCTGCCTTCAAGCTCCTGAAGGTGCATTTGGCCTGGTTGTGGGCCCTTCCCAGTTGGGCATTGAAACAGTCCCTGTTTGGGTCCGGGTGGCTGGTGTAGGGCTTTATAACCCACAGCATGAGTGGGTAGGCCGTGTCCCCCACAATGCACAGTGGCATTTGAATGTCTCTGACTCTGAAGTTGGCTCGAGGAAGAATGTGCTAGCTTCCGGTTTCTGGTAGAGGCTGGAGTTGTGGAACATGCGGGCATTGTGTGCCCTCCCCGACCACCTTTACGGTTTATATACTGGGCAGCACAGTGGTCTGGGGCACGGATGGGGATGTGGGTTCCATCTATAGCTCCTCTCGAAGTTGGGGAATCCCAGGGTGGCAAATCTGGGCATGATGGGGTCCAGGTCTCCCAAGTAGATGAACCTGCGCAGCAGGATGGTGTTAATGGCCCTCACCACCTTCAGAAGGAGACAAACAAAGACACAAAACAGAGAATCGTAAGGGATGCCTGAGCCCTCCAGAGATCCCAGAGTCCTCCCTCCTCCCCACAAACACTCCAGGAGCCACCCCCTATGAGCCCTCGCCAGGGCTCTGTGAGGGTGGGACAGCAGAACCCCCAGGGGATGGGTCTTCACCCTCTCCCCCCGCCCAGTCCACTCCTACCCTTCCGTTCCCTAGGGTCCCCCTTTCCAGTACTTCCCCTCTTTCCTTCCCGGGACTGCAGCCCAAGAGTACCTTACCTCCATGAGGAAGGCCCTGATGGTGGACTTTCCCAGGCTAAACTGGTTGCCCAAGGACTGGTAACTGTTGGGCGTTGTGAGCTTCCAGATGGCGATGGAAACCTGCTTCTCCAGGAGGATGGCGGGTCACATCTGGATGTCCCGTCGCTGGAGGTCAGGGGCGAGCCAGGCACACAGCTCCAAGAATGTCTCCTTCTTCGAGCAGTGTCCCGTGGGTGCTCCACAGTAGGTGTTGGGCTCGTCCTGGTGCTACAGATCGGAGATCTTTTCAGCCGTAGTCCGCCGGACCATGCATGTGCGAAGTGCAGCTCGTGCCTTTTCACGCCGTTTGTGTGTGCGCGGTCTGGCTCCCACCAGTTCCTCCTGACTGTCTGTGGCCGTGGACGGAGTGAACCTTCTCTCCTCAGACTCCTCTCGGGATTGAGTGAGAGAGAGTTGTTTCTTAGTAATGAGATAGTTAGTACTTAGTTTTAGTGTGTCGTAGTCTTTTTAAAAAAAACCAAACAAACCTCTTTTTTGCTGTAAATAGTTCGTTAGTTTCGTCTATAGACGACGACAACAGCATGCTGGGATAACCAGGTTTTAAAAAGTGCGCTGCTTGGCGGGAGGCAATGCCTGTTTCTGATGGCTACTCCCTTTGTATAAGGTGCCTTGGAGAGGGGGGGACACACTGCAGAAATGTCCCCACTGCTCTAACTTGACAGCGTGAGCCAGAAGGGATAGGGACGTGCGTTTAAAAATGCTCCTCTTTGACAGAGCATTACAACGGCAAGGTACAGACGCCCCCTGCCCTGTAGTCCACGGGGCCCACAACTGACCGACCACCCAAAAAGGCGAAAAAGAGACTGTCTCCTTCCTGGTCTCTACCCCTTTCGTGGGTCAGCGTCAGGGACGAGCCAGGTACTTCGGACACGTCCGCTATATGCAGCCCCAAGAAGCCTAAACAAAGCCGAAGCAAGTCTGCACCGAGTCCCTTGGTATCAGCTTCTGCTGCTTTGGCTGCACCTCCGGTGCCCTGTTCGGCACCGACGATGATTGCGACCTGGAGGCGCTCGCCAGCACTGAGCTGTCGCCAGCACCTAGACACTCGGCACCAGCGCCGAGACGCTCACTGGTGCCGACCGCACCTCCTGTAATTGCGTTGCCAAGTATGCCACCACCGCTGAGTGCAAGTGGGACGTTGGCATGTAAACCTGCGCTTGCGGAGTGCACCCTGCCTCTACCAGGTTCTCTACTCCGGCTACCAGGTGCTCTACTCCGGCCTCGTCTTCACTGGAACAATTTCTGAGCCACACAAGCACTTATCAAAAGGCTTGGAAATTGTCAACCCTCTCACCCAGCCCAGACCCTGGGCAGTTCTCACCAGAACCACCTTCACCTTCACCTTCTCATTCAAAATGCTCACTGGGTTACTCACGCAGAGATTACCGCTCTACAACCCCGATATCACTACTATCACAGACGTCAGTCACCCAGTCATTATACGTCAATTACAAATACTTCTCCCTGAATCATGAATGGGAGTTACACCCTGAGGTACTTTCCACAATATTCCACCACTGGGGGTTTCTGTCAATAGACCTCTTTGCCACATACCTCAATGTGAAAAGCCCTCAATACTGCTCGAGAGCGGGGATTGGGCGCTAATCCAAAGGGGACTCTTTCCTGTACAGTTGGACTTACCATCTTCTATATGTGTTCCTCCTCCCCCTAATCCCCAGGGTCCTGGAGAAAATTCTCACAGAGCTACAGTGATTCTGATAGTTCCCTTCTGGCCACGACAAACATGGTTCCCATACCTGCATCATATGTTGGCTCGTCCTCCATACCCTCTGCCCAGACGTCATGACCTGCTCACTCAGAATCATCGTTCCCTGCTTCATCCACAGATCGATCATCTGGTGTTGACGGCCTGGTACCTGGTTGGTTCCAACAAACAGATGATATGTTCGCAGTCTGTCAAGCATGTCCTTTTGCACAGTAGGAAATTAACTACACGTACTACCTACCTTCATAATTGGTCACGTTTCTCCTCGTGGTGCTCGCAGCTGTGCTTGGGCACTGATTCGGTAGCTATCCAACGAATCCTAGATTATCTTATACACCTCAAGGACTCCAGCCTTACCTGTGCTTCCATCAAGATACATGTGGCCTCAGTCACTGCTTTCTGCCATTCGGTGGATGGATATTCCGTCTTCTCACATCATCCTATGATGAAGAGATTCATGAAGGGAATGGCTAATCTCCTCCCACTCCACACTCGGCCAGCAGACCCCTGGGACCTAGAGCTGGTCCTTAACGCTTTGACAAACAAACGCTTCGAGCCCCTGGCAACGTGTGATCTCCACATTCTTTCCGTGAAGGTTATCTTCTTGCTCGCAATAACTTCTGCAAGAAGAGTTGGCGAACTAGCTACCCTATCAGCTTCAACTCCTTATATGGTGTTTACCCCTCAAGGAGTCATATTATGCCCTCTGCCAGGTTTTCTCCCTTAAATGAACTCACAATTCCATATAAATGAACCTATCGTCCTTCCCATCTTTTACCCCGAACCACACTCCTCGGCGGATCAAGCACGTCTACACACCCTTCATGTCAGACAAGCACTGGCTTTCTATATAGAAAGAACCAGACCCTTTTGGAAATCAAACACGCCCTTTGTATCCATGGCTGAGCGTTCTAAGGGACACCCATTATCCGTGCAACGCATCTCCTCAGTTATTGTCGAATGTATAAAAAGATGCTATTATCTGCAAAATAGACTGCTGCCACCAACAACCATAGCCCACTCAACGTGAGCAGTAGCAGCCTCTACCGCCTTCCTTAAGGGGGGTGTCTTTGAGAGAGATTTGCAGACCCGCTACATGGTCTTCAGACTTCACTTTCGCCAGACACTATGCTATCTCAAACCTTCTCATACCAGATGCTGCGGTGGCATCAGCAGTGCTCTCCACGGTTACGGCACTATAGCTCCAAACCCTCCTCCGTTACAGGGGCTACTGCTATAAATTCAGCTTCTGTGGAGCACACAGGGGACACTGCTCGAAGTAGTTACTCACATTTGTGCAGTAACGATGGTTCTTCGAGATGAGTGTCCCGTGGGTGCTCCACGACCCACCCTCTCTCCTCTTGGGAGTATCTTTATTATGTTTTGCAGAACAAGAGGATCAGGAGGAACTGGTGGGAGCGGGACCCCACGCACAGAAACGGCACAAAAAGGCACGAGCCACGCTTCGCGCATGCGCGGTCCAGCAGAATACAGCTGAAAAGATCTCTGATCTGCAGCGCTGGGACAAGCCCGACATCTATTGTGGAGCACCCATGGGACACGCATCTTGAAGAATCATTGTTACTGCACAAGGTGAGTAACTTCCTTATTTGGAAGTTGTCGAGCCACTGCTGATTGTCTCACTGCTCTATCACTAGCCGGTCCCACCAGTTGGAACTGATGTCCAGCCTCCAGAACAGTTTCTCCGCCATGGGGTGCATTTGCAAGGGCATTGCTCCCACACAGACAGAGGTTCTTGATGAGCTTGGAGTCGAGCTCATGCAGGACCACGAAGGCAGCCTGTACAAATTGCTGCAGAAGCTGCAGCATGGCTGTGTGGGGCCATCACATGCCGAGAGGGAGCTCCGGTACCATGGCAAGCAGTGCTGTGTTGTCCTGAAGCAGGGTAACCAGAGCACTCAGTGCAAATGCTTTGCTGTCCCTCAGAGAGGTAGGCAAACAAGCAGAAGCAGCTGAGAAACGGCTGTCCAGGGTAGTTCCTTTAAATATGCGTCTCAGCCTCCGGCAGCAGCACCTGGAAGCAACTGCTGACCTAATGTCCTGCCTGAACTGGTTCCAGGGGGCCTTAAATGCGAGATAGGGTCCAATCACTGGACGCTATCTTTCGAAATAGCACATTGCTATTTCATTGTGTTTTTTGTGTGTGGACGCTCTCTTTCGAAATAAGCTTTTCCAAAAGATCTTTTCCGGAAAAGCTTCTTCCGAAAGAAACTTGCAGTGTAGATGTAGCCTAAGTGTATACTCTCACAAAAACTTCTAACCGATTATACCCAACCCTAGCAAGGACAACAGTGGGGCCCTGCCCCTTTCACTTATGTTCCACCTCCCTGGGCTTATTGGAACCCCTGGATCTCTTATGGAGACCATTTCTGAAGGGTCTCATTTAATAAAAGGGCATATCAAGAGCAATGACTGCCACTTTTGGTTTTTCCACACAATAGAATCATAGGGGAGCAAGAGCCGCCTTCCGAAGAACACCCATCACCTTTTCACAAATCCTCTTTCTCCACAGGGAAGACTGTCATGCCCCCTCCACCATCTTAGGCTGACAATGTCAGGCTTTTCTAAGAGAGGACCATATTCTACTGTAAACTGCTAGGTGGTGACATCCTTACAATAACCATTTTGACTTGCTGACCTCTCCTACTCCAGATTTTATGCTGTAGGTATCCTTCCTCCAACCCAAAGAGCTCATCTCACCCATTTCCTACTTTGCTAGGAGCTCTCCCCTTGGACAGATGAATCCTAGACGTGATATCTGTAAGTTATTTTATCCATTTCAACTCACTTCCACCTTCCTATCTCCTCCTCTCCCTACACTACCTTCTTCAGTTACTGCAAAGACAGATTTGGTCCTCAAGAGTCTCAAAGACTTCCTTGTCTCCTTCCCCTGACAGTGAATCTTCTTACTTGTCTGGATCCACCATCCTTCCTAACCTTTTGGCGTTTCACCTCAAAGCATGGCTAGTAGATGGCTGCTGGTTTAGAACTAGATTAGCTCCCAGATATGCAAACAGTACTGTTACATCTCTCACTGTAGGTATTTTACTATGTATCTGCTTGTATATGCTGACAGGAAATATTTTCTAGAATCCAATCTACATCTCCCTAGATGCAATTTAAGACCATTGTTTCTTATCCTATCCTCAGATTGAGAACATTTTTTTCCTCTCTTCCAGATCACAACCTTTTATGTAGGATCATAGAAAATTAGGGTTTGGAGAACCCTCAGGAGGTCATCTAGTGCAGTTTCCTGCTCAAAGCAGGGCCAATTCCAACTAAAATAATTCTAATGAAGATTTTGTTAAGCCTAGCCTTAAAAACTGCTACGTATGGACATTCCACCTCCCTAGGGAATGCATTCTAGTGCTTTACCACTCTCCTAGTGAATTATTATTATTATTATTATTAGTCCTCTTCGCTCCTGATGGAGCATAAGGCGCCAACGAATCTTCTCCAGCCTTCACAGTCCTGCGAGAGCCAGCTGACTTCTTCCCAGGTCTTGCCCTTCCTTTTCATGTCGTCCTCCACAGGCCTCGCTCTTTTACGCTTTCCAGGTGGAGTCCATCTGAGTGCCATATGAGGGAGTCTTGTTTCGCTCATCCAAAGGACATGCCCCAGCCATCTCCAGCGTTTCTTCTTGATCTTGTCCACAACATTGTTGATGCCAGTGCGTTGGCTTATTTCCTTGTTGGTAACATGCTGTACCCAGCGGACTCTGAGGATACGACGAAGGCACCGTCCTTCAAAGCCTCTGAGTCTGCTCTTAATCTTCTTGTTAGTCCTCCAAGTCTCTACGGCATGCAGCAGGACTGAGCGCACATTCGACCTATAGATCTTCAGTTTAGTCCGGGTCTGCAACAGTGACGACTTCCAAATGTTGTTAAGCTTTTGGAAGGCTTGTGCTGCCAGGGCAATTCTAGTGGAGATCTTTGTCGATGTTGCTGTCCGACGAGATGTAACTGCTGAGATACCTGAAGTCATTTACTTTCTCGAATTCTTCAGCCATGATGGTGGTTTTATCGGTGTTAGTTGTCCTCAGTTTCATCACTTTGGACTTGCCAGGGTGAATTCTGAGCCCAACGCTTCTGGCTGTCCGGTCAACAATGTCGGTCTTTTCTTGGATGTCCTGCTGATCATGTGCAAGAAACGCCAGGTCATCTGCGAAGATGCAGTCCTCAAGCCGAGCAGTCTGTCTCCATAGCACTCCCCTTGATCTGCCCTCCAATGACGACCACAAGGAAGATAACTGGTGAGATTACACAGCCCTGTCTGACCCCTGTCTTCACGTGAAACCAGTCACTCTGCTGTCCTTCATGTCTCACAGCATTGATGCTTAGCGTACAGGTCCTTCAGGATGTTAATGACCTTCTCAGGGAACCCGTATGCTTGTAGAATCCTTCAGAGTGAGAGGTGGTGGATGCTATCAAATGCCTTATCAAAATTGATAAAATTAATGTAGAACAAAGAGTTCCACTCTATTGACTGCTCCACTATGGTTCGTAGGATGAAGATCTGGTCCGTGCACAACCTTCCACTTCTGAAACCAGCCTGTTCTTCCCTGAGGATTTTCTCAATGCCCTTTTGCATTCTCTGTAGCAGGACTCTACAGAAAATCTTTCCCGGCACAGACAGCTGATTAATGCCTCTCCAATTCCCGCAGATGGACAGATCACCTTTTTTGGGTAACTTCATAATGATGCCCTTCTTCCAGGCCTCCGGTACCCTCTCTTCTTCCCATACCCTGTTGAAGAGACCCCTCAGAGCTTGTGCGCTTGCCTTGGGGTCTGCCGTAAGCATTTCAGCAGTGATCTGGTCTTCCCCGGGCGCTCTGTTGCCCTTCGTCTGTTTGATAGCATCTGCTATCTCCAGCTCACTGATGTCCCCACATTCCATGTCTACTTGGAGGTTCATACTTCTAATATCAGCCTCTTCCTCTGGGTCTGGTCTGTTGAGAGTCTCCCTGAAGTGTTCTGTCCACCTGCTGAGCTGTTCTTTTGCTGTCACCAGCATTTTCCCGTTCTTGTCTCTTATTACAGTAGACTTGTTGGTAAAGTCTCCTATAAGAGTCTTGGTGATCTTGTACCGTCCTAGTATCACCTCTGTCTACTGCTGACTGGGCCTTGGTGGCAATATTGTCCACATACGCTCTTATCTCTTCGTACACTTCTCTTCACAGCAACGTTTAGGTCCCTGTAGACCTGTACAGCTGTTATTTTATCTTCGTCACTGCCTGCAAGTGTGCGTTGTTTAACTGCCTTTCTGTTGTCAATGAGCTGCCATGTAGCATCTGAAATCCACTCCCTTCTCTGTTTCTTCTTGTACCCCAATATAATCTTGCTGGTTTCCAGGTATACCTTCTGGATCTCCTCACAATGGATATTAATATCATCTGCTATCAGGTCTTCGAACAGGCTGAATCTGTTGGACAGCTCTAGAGTGAAGTGGATCTTCACTGTTGGATGTTTTAGTCTACCGGAGTCAAAGAGCTGGCCACCAGTCTTTCTGTCTGTCCTTTCCAGCCATTTCAGCTTGAGCTGCAGCTTGCAAAGATGATGATGATTGCTGTTGGCATCTGCTCCTTTCAGCGCTTGGACATCTCTCATGGATCTTCTCCACTTCTGGTTGATAGCAATGTGATCAATTTGGTTTGTGATCAATTTGGTTTGTGATCAACTTTAGTTTGCATTTCTAATATAGAATATATTTCTTAAATTTACCAAAGGAATTTTTTTCTGTACAGCTTGCACCTCTAAAATCTGTGATTCTTTGGTCTGGCAACATCTGTTATCTGGCATGACCATGGATGTTCCAGGATCAGAGAGTCCTGGCGCGTTGCAGAGTGGTGGGGGCTTGGGAGCTGGTACATGGCTCAGTTGGGTTGCGTGGTTGGTGGGGAAGCCAACACACAGCTCAACTGGGCTGGGGAGGGGCTGGGAGTTGGTGCACGGCTTAGCTGGGCTATGGTGGTTCCAGGAAGCCAGGGCAGGGGACGGCAGTAGGGAGCCTGAAATTACCTTCCCCGATCCGGAAAAATTCCTCATCCAGATCTAAGGGAAACCAGGACACCTGAAAGAGACTTAACCACTTATTTATTGCAAGTTTTAAACAGTTAATGTAATTGTTTAGATTTTATAAACCTTAAAAACAATTACGATACAATTTAAACCAGGGGTTCCCAAACTTTTTGACACGGGGACCAGTAAATCCATTCACGAACTTTTGGAGGACCGGTAATGTTCATTTGCATTCATATGATGAATATTCAAATATGTTGTTTCTGGTCCTCCCAAAACCCCCAGTGCCAGCTTTAGCAAAGCTTTCGATATGGTCACCCACACTATTCTTGCCAGCGAGTTAAGGAATATGGATTGGATAAATGGACTGTAAGACAAACAGCTGGTTAGACCAGGGTTTCCCAAACATTTTACTTTAGTTGGAACCCTATTTTTTTCAGTACTGCTTTTTGCAGCCCAAAAATATAAACACATAAAAAACAAACTGAGAAAATACCAGACATATAACATGTCTGATATTTTCTCATTAGGTAAATTGTATTATTATTAGATGCATCAGTTTGTAGTTTCGAACTGCCTGGCTGGTAAATGTGCTCAGGCTGCATGAGTATGTCTACCAGCCAGATAGTTCGCAACTACTCGAGGGGTGTGTGTGTGTGTGTGGAGGGGGACAATAGAATCCCCGGGCCGGACTAACTCATGCTTTATGCTTTGCAGGAGAGAGGGGGGTACGGGGGCAGTGCCCCAAGATCTACATATGGCCGGGTCAGTCCCCCTCCCCGCAGGCGGATTAATTCCTCCCGCCTGCTCCCCCCACTGCGCCTCTGACCAGCCCCACTTCCCCCAACCCCCTCCCGGGCAGCCACTTCTCCCCCGCTTCTCCTCCCAATCTCCCTTGGCCAGCCCCGCTGCCCGCGTCTAGTCCTCCTTCCGGTGACCGCTTCTCTCTGCCCCCCAATCTTCCCCGTCCAGCTCCCTGCCCCCAACCTCGCACCCCCCAGCAGCCCTGCTTCCACCGGCCTCCCAGTCTCCCCAGCCTGCCCCGATTCCCCTGTCCAGTGCTGCTTCCAGGGGCCAGCTCTCCCCTCCTCCTCACCCCAGAATTCTCTGGCACCTGCACCTCCCCTTAGCCCTGCACCCTCCTGGTGCCTCCCCCTTCCCTTACTATCCCTCCCCGCTTTGCCGTCTTTTTCCCCTAATACCCACCCCCTCACCACTCTCTGCCTCATTCCCCTCCTGCCTCTTTGTGCCCTCACACATGACTTGCTCCATCCTGGCCTTCCTCATGCCCACCCCTTCTTTCAAGCCTTCTCCCAGCACCACCTCCTCCAGCCCCCAATGCCCTCTCCTCTCCCCTCCCAGCATCACCCTGTCCCCCCTCCCACTGACACCTCCCCTCCTGCCCTTTCCCTCATTGTCTGCACTTGGCCCCCTGGCATTTGTGTCTCTCTCCTGCACCCTGTCCCTTGGTGCCGCTGCCGTCTCCGCCCAAGTCCGCCGCCTCTGCCTTGCTGCCCAAGCCCATTCCCTACCTTCTGCCGCGATGTGGCCTCCGGAGGCCGGCCCCGGAGGCAGCGTGGCCCATCTACGTGCCTCCAAAGAGTTTTAAAATCCCGGGCCATGACATCACTTCACACCTGCTCCACCAATACGTGGAGCTGGGTCTCTTCCCCCGGCTCTGCCTGGAGCGGGCGCGGGTCCCCCGCGCATCCTCCCACCCCGCCCCCAGATCCCCCCCGCCATGCGCGGCTCCTCCTCACCACCTGCTGCTGCCAATGTGCAGCGTTGCACATGGGCGGGGAGGACGCCCGGGTGTGAAGTGATGTCAGGCAGAGCCGGGGGAAGAGACCCAGCTCCACGTATTGGTGGAGCAGGGCCCCCGGCTCTGTAACTCGCCGGCACTTCCAGGTTCAGGGGCGCGGGGCCGAATCAGCCTAAGGCCGGCACTGCTGGCAGCCACCAGCTATGCTGAGGCCCGGTATTTTTTTTCCCGTGGCCCGATACCGGGCTGCGGCCCATAGTTTGGGAAACGCTGATTTATATCTTAAATACTATAAATTCTAAAGCAATTAATACAGCACAAAGCTATGCAAAAGCAATTAATAGAAGATTATTATAATACAATAATTAAGCCTAGTTCACTTGTACTTTACCCGTATGCTACCTACAGTACCAGGCAGGAGGTTGTGGTCCCTTTGATTCCCATGCGTTGGGATACCAAGCACTGCTGCAGCCGGTGTGAAGGGGTCCATTACTTCTAGTTACAACGTGCAGGACGCCTGGGTCAGACCTGCTTACTCCCTCCCACTGATTATTTTTTTGAAGCCTATATTTATACTCGACTTGGTCATTCTAGTAATATCTACCAATTGTTTGCGTATTGCATAAGATACCTATTATGCCCATATTTGGGATGCATCCTGCTATTCGGGCTGTACTGTATTCGACTGACAGTTCTAAGGTTGTATCTGTGATTTTGGCTTATCAGAAATATTATGTACCAGTACCAGGTTTCTCCCAATGTTCTTGGCATGGTTTCACTATACCATACTTGCTCCTCAGGATTGTTTAAAGCACTCCTGACTCTCAAAGCTCCCTCGCCGCCGCCCCCCTTCGGCTTGTCCTACGTGCTTACATGCACCAGACTTGAATCAGGCCTGGGTTTGCTTTGTTAGAAATCTGCACTTTGGGCAAGACAGCTATCGTTAGTCCGGTCAAGGCAGGGCCGGATAATGCAGACATTATTATACTGGTCAAGATGGGGTTGTCTAGGCTCCCCTACAGTATTTTACTATAGAAAGGTATTCCAAACTACCACACTCATTGGCTCTGTAAATGAATCAACAAAGTTTCTATGGCAAATTCAGAAGTAATGTATTTAATCTAAAAATAGAAAAAAGTTGTCTTATTCTGGAAAATAGTGAGAAGCACTAAAGCGAATGTCATTGAATAACCATTACTATTCTTAGAACACAAAATAAAGGAATAACTCTGAGTCACTAAAATACTTTGTAAGATAAAATGCTGAGAACCAGTCATCCACAAATTGTAAGACTCTCCCCACCCTTCCAAGCAGAAGTAAGCCTTTTAACTCGGGTACTTGAAATAGTAACTCCATAAAAGTAAGAGGATAAAACTTATGCTCCCTTTTATACATGTCAAATGCAGTTTGTGAGATTTTAGTTTTAGATCTTGATTTCTATATCAAATGTGTTGAGTTTAAAAATTCAGAGGTCTTCCTTTCCCTCACCACCATCTCCAACTACCAGCCCTACCAATTCACCAAATTTAGCATAGGACCCAATAGTAAAGGTGTCTTCTTTCTAGTGCATGCTTTATCACTGATGCTATGATTTTTATCTAATTCTGACCTTACTTCTGTGCAACCAAATTATTTTTAAACAGGAATGCACCAGGGCAGAGAAGGTGAGTATTTTGGGCCTGTGGTGCCTGTGCTCCATCAGTGATCAGAAACGTGTGTTTGGCTTCACCAGTGTTTCAGCATATATTTTCAGAGTTTTGTTTCAGATAGTTGAGTGAAGACTTTTTGAATTGGTACAATATAGCAGGGGAAAAAAGTGAGGTAATACTTTTAGCAATGTTTCCTTAGAGAGGAAATAAGGGTGTTTTTTTTTTTCATTTCTTGGTAGATGAAAGCATAGTTAAACTTTTTGGAATGTGTTTCTTTGCTCCTCATTATAGCAAAAGGTACTATTTCAGAATGTGTATAATCATAGATTTTTGTAGTGGAAAAATTATGTAATGTGTCCTTTCTCTGGTAAATGTTTACAAAAAAATGCCTAAAGACAAAGTTCTGTTAATTATCTCAAAAACAGGATTGCATAGAGAATTTACCTCCTTTGGAAAAAGTTTTTTTTTTTTTTTAAGGTTAAAGAGTATGATCCAGTTTTGCTAGTTTTATTTGATATAGTGTTGATGGGCACTTCAGTTTTTGAACATAGGGTATTAAGCAAATGAACATAAATGCAACAGTACATGCTCACTTGTAGGGAACTTGTCTGGAGACAGTCAAGTAAACTTGATTTTGTCAAAAAATATAAAAATCTGCTGCTCTTCAGCTTTTTGGAGTATTGCAAACTGCATCTCACTTGTACAATAGTGATACAGCTTGATTTATCATTAACAGACAAGGTAAACTTTTGTTGATTTAATCTATGCATACATTATATGACATTTCTTTTATATTGCAGTGATCTAGTTTAGTGGAGTGGTACAGAACTGAAGAAATATGGATTTGTTTATCTATGTGAAAGTTAGAAGGAACAATATGTAATGGTGTTACGGTGAATAGACTTTTTAGAATTTTACTTGGGGATACACAAGAGACTTCTGTTCCTAAATACAAAGTTGTTTACAGTATTATATTTTATTTAGAAGCCACTTTCTCACTTGCTCCTGGTGCTGCAAGGTTTCCGGCTGGTGGCCCATCACATGGTGGCCCTGGAGGGGTTGGAGCAGCCCTCTACTCATTTGGGGCTGTTCCTGGGTGCTGGTTAACTGGTTGTTATGGTTACCATAAGCATCATCTGGTAAGGATTATGCTTACTGGGTAACCAGTTAACTGGTTACCCATTCATATCTCTATTTAGAAACACAGAGGTGTTGATAACAGGGGTGACTAAAAAACCCCCCTCGTGACTTATTCCTGCCCCTAGCCCAGTGACCGCCTCCCCTCCCATCACTCTCTCCATCCCCTGACCATGTCACATTACCTGGTGGGAATGGGTGGGGGGGAGGGGGGCTTTCTGTCCTCTCCCATGCTCTCTCTCCTAAGGCAGCCTCCAGCCATACTTCTTGCCTAGGATACTTCCCAGTGAAGCATTGGAGCAGCCTGGGAAAGTGCAGCCATCGCACTACACTGGGCAGCATCCGAGGCAGGCAGTAGAGCTGGAATTGGAAGAGGAAGGGCTATGCCCCGGCTTCTCCCCTTCTGGCTCTGCTGCTGGTTCCTTGCTCTCCCTTGGGGTTTTAGGGAAGGGCATGTGACCTTGTATGCCCCCCCATGCATCGCCCTGGACTGGTGTTACATCTAGGGATAGATCTGAAGTGACTGGGCCAACAAAACTGCACAGCTGATGCTCTGAGCAGGCACTTCTTCCTGAATCACGGTGACTGGTGTGTGTGATAGTAGTGATATCAGGGTTGTGATGGGTGTTACGTCTAGGGATATATGTAATGTCAGATTTCAAAATGACCTGGACAAATTGGGGAAAAGGTCTCAGGTAAACAGGATGAAGTTTAATAAAGACAAATGCAAAGTGCTCCACTTAGGAAGGAACGATCAGTTTCATACATACAGAATGGGAAGCGACAGTCTAGGAAGGAGTACGGCAGAAAGGGATTTAGGGGTTACAGTGGACCACAAGCTGAATATTGTTGGTTCTTGGTTCGGTAAAATGGCGGGAGTCCCAGAGGCTTAAGGCTAAATACCCAGTGAAAACACCGAATGATGGCAAGACAAGTTTTAACAAAGAAGGAATGATTTATTAAACTGAACAATTAAAATGAGCAATTACCCAATATTTGCCACAAAACAATTGAACCACAACAATTTTTAAAACTCTACCTAAGTTACAGCTAAGTCAAATATATACATATTTCAAAAACTGTTGCTTTAAACGCACTGACAAAAGCAAAGATAAGTTATAACTGAGCAATGTATTTTCCAACCTGTCTCTTTTAAACCACTTAACAAACAGTGAGGGTAAATTAAATACTTAGAACTCAGCAACAACAACGCAAAGATATACAAGGAATCGGAGCATGCTCGAGATTCGTACACCCCTTTTTAGATTTGGTGGGTGGGAGGTGGCCTTTGGGTGATCAGTCGTAAGCCAGACTCAGATTCTGTCTTCCAATATTCGGGAGTCCTCTCCGAACTTAGGGCTCAGGGGTTTTTATGTTATTGCCTATTACCATATTTGGTATTGTTTGTGCTCTGGGAGTGGCATGGGTATGGTATGGGTGCGGTGTGATGCCCATATATGGTGTTGAGTGCTGGACTCTGGCAAGCTCCATTTTATTGGTAGATAAGTCTTGTTGCTATCCATGTGACGTGGTGAAGTTGCTGAGGTATTCGCGCGAGGCCTGGCCAAGACAAATATGAGTCAGCAGTGTGATGCTGTTGCAAAGAAAGCAAACATGATTCTGGGATGCATTAACAGGTGTGTTGTGAGCAAGACACGAGAAGTCATTCTTCTGCTCTATTCTGTGCTGGTTAGGCCTCAATTGGAGTATTGTGTTCAGTTCTGGGCACTGCATTTCAAGAAAGATGTGGAGAAATTGGAGAGGGTCCAGAGAAGAGCAACAAGAATGATTAAAGGTCTAGACTCTAGAGAACATGACCTGTGAGGGAAGGCTAAAGGAATTGGGTTTGTTTAGTTTAGAAAAGAGAAGATTGAGGGGGGATATGATAGCAGTTTTCAGATATCTAAAAGGGTGTCATAAGGAGGAGGGAGAAAACATGTTCATCTTGGCCTCTGAGGATAGAACAAGAAGCAATGGGCTTAAACTGCAGCAAGGGAGGTTTAGGTTGGACATTAGGAAAAAGTTCCTACCTGTCAGGGTAGTCAAACACTGGAATAAATTGCCCAGGGAGGTTGTGGAATCTCCATCTCTGGAGATATTTAAGAGTAGGTTAGATAAATGTCTATCAGGGATGGTCTAGACAGTATTTGGTCCTGCTGTGAGGGCAGAGGACTGGACTCGATGACATCTCAAGGTCCCTTCCAGTCCTAGTATTCTATGATTCCTCTATCAGCTCCTTGAGTATTCTAGGATGCATTTTCTCAGGCCCTGGTGACTTGCAGGCATCTAACTTTTCTAGGTGATTTTTAACTTCTTTTTTTATTTTACCTTCTAAAACTACCCCCTTTCCACTAGCATTCACTATGTTAGGCATTCCTACAGACTTCTCGGTGAAGACTGAAACAAAGAAGTCATTGAGCATCTCTGTCATTTCCAAGTTTTCTGTTACTGTTTCTCCCTCATTGACCAGTGGGCCTGCCCTCTCCTTATTCTTCCTCTTGCTTCTAATGTATTTATAAAATGTCTTCTTGTTTCCCTTTATTCCCGTAGCTAGTATGAGCTCATTCTGTGCCTTTGCCTTTCTAATCTTGCCCCTGCATTCCTGTGCTGTTTGCCTATATTCGTTCTTTGTAATTTGTCCTACTTTCCATTTTTTATATGACTCCTTTTTTATTTTTAGATCATTCAAGATCTCGTAGTTAAGCCAAGGTGGTCTTTTGCCATATTTTCTATCTTTCTGACACATCGGAATAGCTTTCTTTTGGGCCCTTAACAATGTCCCTTTGAAAAACTTCCAACTCTCCTCAGTTGTTTTTCCTCTCAGTCTTGATTTCCATGGGACCTTACCTATCAGCTCTCTGAGCTTACCAAAATCTGCCTTCCCGAAATCCATTGTCTCTATTTTGCCGTTCTCCCTTCTACCCTTCCTTAGAATTGTGAACTCTATGATTTCATGATCACTTTCACCCAAGCTGCCTTCCACTTTCAAATTCTCAACTAGTTCCTCCCTATTTGTTAGGATCAAATCTAGAACAGCTTCCCCCCCGGTAGCTTTTTCAACCTTCTGAAAATAAAAAGTCTCCAATGCAGTCCAAGAACTTATTGGATAGTCTGTGCTCCGCAGTGTTATTTTCCCAACATATATCTGGATAATTGAAGTCCCCCATCACCAGCAAATCTTGGGCTTTGGATGTTTTTGTTAGTTGTTTAAAAAAGTCTCATCCACTTCTTCAACCTGGGTAGGTGGCCTGTAGTAGACTCCTAGCATGACATCACCCTTGTTTGTAATCCCTTTTAGCCTAACAGAGAGACTCTCAACACTTCCGTCTCCTATATCCATATCCCTTACTCCAAGGGTATGTCTATACTACATGGTTCTGTCACCAGAGCCATGTAGGTTAGTTTACTAGACGTACCGAAATGAAGCGGTGATTTAAATAATTGCTGTTTCATTTAAATTAAAATGGCTGCCTCGCTGAGCCCATTGGCTGTTTGTCGGCTCAGCGCGCTAGTCTGAACGCTCTGAGGTCGACATCAAAGGCATTTGTCGTCCGCCCCGTATGCCTCTTGAGATGATGTTTACCGGGGCAGTCGACAAATGCCTTTGATGTCGACTGCAGAGCGTCCAGACTAGTGCGTTGAGCCGACAAACAGCCGATCGGCTCAGCGTGGCAGCCATTTTAATTTAAATGAAATGGCGATTATTTAAATCACCACTTCATTTGGGTATGTCTAGTGAACTAATCTACATGGCTCTGTTACCAGAGCCATGTAGTCTAGACATACCCTAGTGTGTTCATTTTTAATGTATAAGGCAACACCTCCTCCCTTTTTCCCCTGTCTATCCTTCCTGAGCAAGCTGTACCCTTCTATACAAACATTCCAAACGTGTATTATCCCACCAAGTTTCTGTGATGCCAACAATGTCATAATTGTACTTATTTATTAGCCCTTCCAGTTCTTCCTGCTTATTTCCCATACTTCTCGCATTTGTATATAGGCATCTAAGATCCTGATTTGACCTTCCCTCCCAGTTTTGCCCTGACCCTCCTCTCTCTCTCTGGCATTGTAGCCCATGCTTCCTCCCATTTCCAACCCATCTCCCAGGTCTCCATGTTCTCCACTTACCCGTGGGCTTTGCTCACCTGTCCCCGTCGAACCTAGTTTAAAGCCCTCCTCACTAGGTTAGCCATTCTGTGTCCAAATAGGGTCTTCCCCCTCCTCGAAAGGTGGACACCATCCCTGCTTAGCAGTCCTTCCTGGAATAGCATCCCATGGTCGAGGAAGCCAAAGCCCTCCTGGTGACACCATCTTTGCAGCCAGGTATTCACCTCCAGGATGCACCTGTCTCTGCCTGGGCCGCTATCTTCTCCAGGAAGGATCGAAGAGAATACCACCTGCGCTCCAAACTCCTTCACCCGTACTCCCAGAGCCCTATAGTCACTCTTGATCCGCTCAGTGTCCCATCTAACAGTATCATTAGTGCCCACATGGATGAGTAGCATGGGGTAGTAGTCAGAGGGCTGGATAATCCTCAACAGTGCCTCCGTAACATCTTGGTTATGGGCCCCCGGCAGACAGCATACCTCCCGAGATGAAATGTCAGGGGGACATATGGGCGCCTCTGTCCCCCTCAGAAGATATAATAGGATAACCATTTACTCGGTTAACTGGGCTTACTGGTTACCATGAACGCTTTGCCTTGCTCCTAGCGAGTTGGCTGCTGCCCCACTGTGGATGCATGTAACTGCTAATATTTTCAGCAGTTACCCAATTACCTGCATTTTAACATCCGTACGTATATAACTTTCTTGTTGACACTACTATGAATATACTATCCTCAAATGTGGCTAATAATTTGTCTGTAACCAACAATTTTATTGTAATCATTGCTTGATCTGCCTGCCTGCCTAATCTCTCACAATTATGTATGTTTACATAGAATTGGCCAGGAACTTTCAATTTTTTTGAAATGAAAAATGCAGTTTTTGCAAAATATAAATTTTTGCCAGGGGATATGTAGCTTGAGGCATGGCTGTAGCTTGGGTAGATTGATTAATGTTTAATCAAGTCAAAATATGTTTTTAATTCACAAAATGAAATGGAAGATCTTGATTCAGGAGAGATGAAACATTTTTAGGTTTGAATGAATAATACCAAAATGAAACTTTTTGACATGCCTGTGTGGAAGCCAAGGGATTTGTATGTAGCCATTTTGACCTTTTGGTTAGCCTAACTCATGCTAACTCTGAGACCTAACAACGCAGTGTGCTGTGAGAGATGCTGTTTTCTCCTCTCGTCTCTCTTGTGCTTGAAATAAGGATAGAATGCTGACTCCAGTGAAGACCTTGAGATGAGGGGGCGTCTGAAGGGAATTGTTATGAAAAGGGGAATAATTGTTTATTGTTGTTATATATAAACAGAGATATATATATATGAGAGAGAGAGAGAGAGGCTTCTAATTGTTTTGTATTTGACGATCTGCCTAGTAGCAGCTTCTTCCCTTGCAATATTGCTTGAATAAACTGTCTCTGACTCCTTGTTGCTTACAAATGCAGAGTGAAGGCGTGTTTTCTTCCACACCTGATTTATCAAAGAAGAGAAAAGTAGGCACTAAATTCCAAGTATTTAACCGAGAGTGGACTTCAAAATACTTTTTTACTGATATGGTGCATAATGTTGAACTCATTAATTGATTAAAGGGAAGGAAAGTTGGGGGGAGCGTCCTTCTGGAGCAGCCCTTGCCTGAAGCACAATTGAGTCCACATGAACAGTTATGGCCAGGTTGGAGTGTTCCTGCCCATGTCAGATCCTGTGGGGCTGGAGCCACCCCCTGTCCACAGGTGTTCCAGCCCCTAATGGTTAACTGGAACCAGTAAGCATCACCCATTATGGGTGATGCTTACCGGTTAACAAATTAACCTTTTATATCCCTATGATAAACTCATTTTTAAATTCTACATCTCCATTATAGTGCCATGTCATAAATTAATTCATGCAAAACCTGAGGGCTACTCCGTGTTCCCTTGAATATGATATAATTTCTGAAAGATTCTTATATCACAATCAGTTTGGGGTGGGAAGTGTATGTAGTTGGAAACAAAGCTGAAAAGTGAATTACTTGTCAACATATGGCCATGAAATACATTAGGCATTTTATTTACTTGCCAACATTATGGCATCTATTAATTGTTGTTGATTTTTTTGGAGTGGGGAGTGAGGGATTGTGACAAAATGCATTCACCTTTTCTCTTTTTTGACTGATTTTGCAATGAGTGCTGGGAGAGTAAAGGTTTCCATTTTATTTTGAGTGTTCCCCAAGGAGTTTGTTGCAGGGTTAGGGTAGCTTTAGTTAATTTGTTTCATAAAACAGAGTTTCTTGTTCATATACAAAATTGGCAAACTTATCAGTGACTATTACTGTGGTTCTCTGTATTTTCAAAGAAATTCAGTTTGAAATAATTTATTTAAAAAAACCCCATCTACCATTCATGTTACTTTTTAGAAGAAATCTCTCTCACTATTAGCCACGATGGGTAGGAATGGTGTCCCTAGTCTCTGTTTCTCTGGAGGTGGGTGACAAGGGAGGGATCATGTGAGGATTACCTGTTGTGATCCCTCCCACTGGGACATCTGGTATTGGCCATTGTTGGCAGACAGGATACTGGGCAAGATGGACCTTTGTTCTGACCCAGGATGGCCATTCTTTTGTGGGGTTAGTTAATTTATGTATTTGATGCCTAGCAATATCTGAATTGCACATCATATTTCAAGAATCTTTTATGATTAAGATAATATGTGTATACTATTGAATTGTTTGTGCTATTTGAGAAGGAAACGAAGGAGGGGAAAAAAAAGCTGTTTTTGCTAGATGTCAAAGTTGTTTGAATGACCTTCATGTGTTCTCCCCCTCCCTTGCCCCGCTTAAGTAGTAGGTCTTCAGAAATAGCTGTATCTCAGATTGTTTTAGAAGCCATTGCTGACTCATGTTGTGGAAAAAGCCAGAGGCAGAAGAAAAATTGCTGGTGTCATTAACACAGTTTTTTCAGTGAATTATTCTGACCATTTTGGTTTGATTTCCTCCCCCCTTCAAGATCATTACAGCATAGATCACTTTCAGGAGAAGGCTCAGGGCACTAAAGACAAATACCTAGTCCTGCAGTGTGTGCAGGGGACTGGACTAGAGGCCTTTTGAGGGAACATGCTAGTGGTTTTCAAGTATCTAAAAGGGTATTACAAGATGGAGGGAGAAAAATTGTTCTCCTTGGCTTCTGAGGATAGGACAAGAAGCAATGGGCTTAAACTGCAACATGGGAGGTTTGGGTTGGATATTAGGAAAAAGTTCCTAACTGTCAGCATGGTTAAACACTGGAATAAATTGCCTAGGGAGGTTGCAGAATCTCCAGCACTGGAGATATTTAAGAGCAGGTTAGACAGACACTTGTCAGGGATGATCCTAGACCAGGAGTGGGCAATAATTTTTGGTCAGAGGCCACTTCAAAAATTTTGAAGCCTCAAACGGAAGGGGCAGGACCAGGATGCTTCCAGACTTCCCCACCCGCAGACCATGATTGGTCTGGGGGTGGGGGAACCCCTTTGTCACCCCCCCAGGTACACCCTAGGTACATGTCATGTATGCTTAGCAGCTCTTTAAATTTAATTCTATAGCAAAAGCACAGACAGCTATGTTTAAGAGGAAGTAACCTAACCACAGACTACATGAATTGTCTTTTTTTTCTGTTAAGAAGGAGTGTATTAGGAAATGTGTTAGGAAACATGTATCAGAGGGGTAGCCATGTTAGTCTGAACCTGCAAAAGCAGCGAGGAGTCCTGTGGCACCTTATGGCTCTCTACACAAACATCTCACATGCAGAGGGAGTACAAGCTGTCAGGAACAGTATCCCCTGATGATGCCACAGCACAACTGGTGGCTGAACTCTGTGAATTTATCCTCACACACAACTATTTCAGATTTGGTGACAACATATACCTCCAGAGCAGTGGCACTGCTATGGGCCCCCTTATGGCCCCACAATACGCCAACATTTTTATGACTGACCTGGAACAACGCTTCCTCAGCTCTCGTCCACTTACGCCCCTTCTCTACCTACGCTACATCGATGACATCTTCATCATCTGGACCCATGGGAAGGAGACTCTGGAATAATTGCACCACGATTTCAACAGCTTCCACCCCACCATCAACCTCAGCGTGGACCAGTCTACACGGGAGGTCCATTTCCTGGACACCACAGTGCAAATAAGTGACGGTCACATCAATCCACCCTATACCGAAAGCCTACTGACCACTATGCTTACCTGCATGCCTCCAGCTTCCATCCCGGTCACACTACACAATCCATTGGTTACAGCCAAGCACTGAGGTACAACCGCATATGCTCCAACACCTCAGACAGAGACCTACACCTACAAGATCTTCAACAAGCATTCTGTAAACTATGATACCCACATGAGGAAGTGAGGAGACAGATTGACAGAGCCAGATGTGTACCTAGAAGCCTCCTGCTATGGGACAAGCCCAAGAAAGAAACCAACAGAACACCACTGATCATCACCTACATTCCTCAGCTAAAACCTCTCCAACGCATCATTAGTGATCTACAACCCATCCTGGACAATGATCCCTCACTTTTACAGGCCTTGGGAGGCAGGCCAGTCCTCGCCCACAGACAACCCGCCAACCTGAAGCATATACTCACCAGCAACTACACACTGCACCATAATAACTCTAACTCAGGAACCAATCCATGCAACAAACCTCGGTGCCAACTCTGCCCACATATATACACCAGCAACACCATCACAGGACCTAACCAGATCAGCCATACTGTCACTGGTTCATTCTCCTGCACATCTACTAACGTAATATATGCCATCATGTGCCAACAATGCCCCACTGCTATATACATCGGGCAAACTGGACAGTCCCTACGTAAAAGAATCAATGGACACAAATCAGATATTAGGAGTGGCAACATACAAAAACCTGTAGGGGAACAGTTCAGTCTCCCTGGACACACAATTACAGATCTAAAGGTAGCCATCCTGCAGCAAAAAAACTTCACGACCAGACTTCAAAGAGAAACTGCTGAGCTATAGTTCATCTTCAAGTTTGACACAATCAAATCAGGATTAAACAAAGACTGTGAATGGCTAGCTAACTACAAAAGCAGCTTCTCCTCTCTTGGAATTCACACCTCCAGATCAGCTACTAGAAGTGGGCCTCATCCTCCCTGATTGGATCCATCTTGTCATCTCCAGCCTGATTCTGGCCTGCATGTTCATACCTGCCTCTGGAAATTTCCACTACCTGCATCTGACGAAGTGGGTCTTTGCCCACGAAAGCTTATGCTCCAACACTTCAGTTAGTCTATAAGGTGCCACAGGATTCCTTGCTGCTTTTTTAGGAAACATGATAAGTTAGGATAAGCAGTAAAATTTGTAAAAGTAAAAATCCTCACCTGAGTCGCTAGCTCTTGAGTAACATACCAATTTGGTGCAAGTAGAAAAAATTCCTTGCGTCTACTTACAAGATCCTCTGCTAATTCGCTAGCCTTTGAGAGAGAAATTATTTGCGTCTCAAATTAACCATAGAACTGAATAGAGAATGAGAGATCAGGCCATAAATACCCTGCAGTGATGACTGCGGGTACCTCATTACCTATAACTCATTCTGGAAACTGAACTCACGTGCTGTTCTCGGACGACAAGAGACAGGAGGTCCATACCGAGGCAGGCATCGTAACAGCATTCGTCGTCCTCTACCTGGTCAGTAGAGAGATGCTGCTACACCTGATCGGGTGAGTCAAAAAACTTAACAAAAGACTCTGAAAAATCTAACACAGTGTCAAAAAATCAAATCAAGAAAAACAAAATCTTGATAAGCTATAAGATTGAGGATCCTCATAGTTGCAGTTTTTTAAAAAAAATTAATCTAGAAGAAATTTAAAAAAACTAGATAACGAGTTAGCTGACGTCACTAGGTATTCTTGTAATCACGCTAGCAGAAACCATTTGTTTTTTGTTTTTTTTCTTTTTTTATTCATTTTATTTTAATTTTTAGCTGTTATCTTTTAACTTTGTTATTCATTAAGAGGCAACATCAATAAAGTTATACTCATTAATTAAAACACAAATTGGTACTTGGTCTAAATTTATTGATGACTTCCCAGGTAAGCAAGGGGGCAGACCAGAGTTCTGCACAGTTCTAGTGAACCCAGGGAAAGGGGGCGGTTTGCTTAATTGCGACTACTCACCGCAGTACACATACCCTTGGTGGTAGGAGGGGACTTACTAGTCTCCCCCACTTCCCTGGCCAATTAGGGCCTTGGGGCAGGGGAGCATGTAGCGCTTCTTAGTTACGTGCTTTCCTTTCAGGGTGGGGGCAGGGCGGAGGAAACTTTGTGCACTCCCCCCTCCCCCAGACCCTGATTGGCCTAGGGGCGGGGGAGCAGCAGGGCCTCCATGGGCTATATCAACTTGCTTGGTGGGCCGGATATGGCCCATGGAGGCCCTTTTGCCTGTCCCTAATCTAAATGGTACTTGGTCCTGCTGTGAGGGCAAGGGACTGGACTTGATGATCTCTCAAGGTGCCTTTCAGTTCTAGCATTCTATGATTGTCATATGTACATATCTGGTGGAATAATACACATGTTTGGAATATTGGTATAGAAGGGTACAGTATGCTTAGGAAGGATAGGCCAGGAAATATATATTCAAAATGTATATTCTAGGACTGAGGTTGGAATGGACATAGGAGATACACTTTTTAAGATTCTCTGGGTAAGGTAAAAAGAAGTAAAAAACAAGGATGATGTCATTCCTTACCCATACTGGCTAATAGCCATTTATGGACTTAATATCCATGAATTTATCTAGTTCTCTTTTAAACCCTGTTATGGTCCTAGCCTTCACAACTTCTTCAGGCAAGGAGTTCCACAGATTGACTATGCGCTGTGTGAAGATGAACTTCCTTTTATTTGTGTTTGTTTATATATATATATATGTGTGTGTGTGTGTGTGTGTGTGTGTTTATATACATAAAGTGGGCTTAGGCCTGAGGCAGAGGGTTGGAGTACAAGGCTGTGAGGGTTTTGGCTGGTTTTGATTGATTCCAGGGTGGGGCTGTGGATGAGTGGCTCAGGCCTAGTGCAAGTGGTTGGGGTTGAAGAGTTCTAGCTGGGATGTGGGCTCTGGCAGGGTCATCAGGAACGACAAGCTGAGGGCTGGGACGAAGGGTTGGGGAGCAAGGGCTCTAGCTGGGATGCAGTCTCTAGGGTGGGGCTGAGGTGAGGGACTCAAGGCTAGAGCAGAAGGTTTGGGTGCAGGGGTTTGAGAGGTCTGTTTGGGGTTACAGGCTGTGGGATGAGGCCAGGTTTGGGAAAGGTGCTATTGTGAGAAGAAAGGACTCCCACCAGTTCTCTTGCCTCACAGCAGCACCTGGGTGTGGGGAACACCTTGGGGCTGGATAGGGGTCATAGCCCAGTCATTGGGGCGTTGTGGCCAGATGGAGGAATATAGCTGAGACTGGATGGGGGCCAGGGCCAGGGTGGATGGGGACAGGAATAAGACAGGATGGAGGCTGGGGCTGTGCTGCTGGTGCTGCAACAGGATGTGGGCTAGGCCACTGGAGATGCAGCTCTGCGACTGGATGGGGGCTGGAGCTGCTGGCCCCCTCCCCCCCCCCAACATCAGGATCATGGCTGGGCTGCTGTGGCAGAAGTGAGTTCAGGGACAGACTGCCTGTCGCAAGATCTGGGCTGGTGCCCAGCTGCCTTGGCCGGTTGGAGGCTGAGCTAGTTTGGGGCCAGGGATGTGGCATCCCTCCCACAGCTGCTTTAGATCCCTGGTCTTAATGGCTTCGTTGAATGCCTATGTGGCACTAAATAGGCAGTTGCATTGCCACTCAGCCACACAATTTACAGGGAACTATCAATCTAATACTTTTCAGGCAAAAAGTTATCGCTTCCTCCCCCCATCCCCCAAGGTACTGAGCTCTAGCAGTCCCATTTGCTGTCAGTGGCAACAGTTGGGACTCAGCAGCTCTGAAAATTGGGTCCTATGTATTTTTAATTTTTTAAAATGTTTGGCGTTAGTGTTATGGCTCTCATTGTTTGTCTAGAACACTTGAACAGAATAACTTTGGCATTGGGAGAACTGCATTATTTTTGTACTGCCCTGTTTTACATCAGAAGCAGCTGGATGCATCTGAAGCAAATGTTAGAGACTGTTTTCTGAATGTTCTGCCATGAGGTATTCAGATGGTTGATGATTTAATCTCCTAAACAAATGTAGGTCAATAAGGTAAAGGATATTTGTAGTAACTATTATAAATAATACTGAAATTACATGTGACTATAGATGTGATTAATTAGTGTATAGGAAGCACATTGATTAATCAGACATAACTTTGTTTTTTGATGCTAAATTAATTTTTACTGTGAAAGCTGTTGTTTTTTGGCAGCTAACAGTACTAGAATTAAGATTTACTGCACTGTGCATATATCATCTTGGCATTTTGCAGTTGACTGAAGTATTGCCATGGGATGCTTGTGGGAGTTTTTTCATACTTTTTGGTTTGGCTGTTGTTCAGAGAGCCATTTTCAGAAACTTCTTCCAAACTATTTTGGTAAATTTACAGGACTTGTAAATAATGAGTCACTTAGAGAATTTTGGTGCACTCTGACCTTTAGACACACAGCCACACATACTTAGGTTTCATTTCAGAAATTTGGCAAAAAGGGATAGCGATCCGCAAAGGAAAATATTAGGATAATAATATAGTTTTTGTTTTGGCTTGCGTCAGGTCAACTTCCATCTATTTCCTAAGATTGAACATGCGCTGCTGAAGGTGGCATTAATAATGGTGTTTTTAGTGCCATAGGTTTTTTCCCTTCTGTTGTTTCTGCCTCTCTCTACTATTTTTTCTCTTCTGTTCTCTTCCTTTTTTCATCCCTCCACCTTATTTCCCATATATAAGTTTTTTCTTGTTCCGGCTAGCCACAGTTCCGTCATCTAAGGCAGATGCCATATGTCGTACAAGCAATAGCTAGTAAATGCTGAAGGCGCTTCTTAGCATTCTCGATTCATAGAGTTCTTGGCTAAAAGGGACTGTTCAATTTTAAATTCGATTTCCCGTATAACACATGCAATAGAACGTTGCCCTGGAATTGAGCCCAGTAATTTGTTTCATTAAAACACATCTTCTCAAAAAGCATCAAGTCTTAATTTGAAGACCTGAAGACAGGGAGTAGGGGTGTGAACAGGTAACATGGTGATACTTACCAGTAACCTTACTGGGTGATGCTTACAATACCTGGTTAACTGGAGCCTGGGAGCAACCCCCTGCCTGAAGCATGGTGGGCTCAGCTGGGCTGTAGTGTGTTGCAGCCGGGAGGCTGGACTGGTTGAGCCCACTGTGCCGTGGGTTGGGGCTGGCAGCTCTGTGGGCTGGAGGCTGCTCGGGGTGGGCCAGTCCACAGAGCTAGTGTCTAATTCTAGGTGTATCTGTCAAGATAATTAAAAATTCTCGTTACTGGCTTTAGATGCTGTGATGTCAATATGTGACATTTAGGGTGGGGTTTCACTGCGTTTTTTAGCCAGGGTTCAGTCCAAGACCCTCTACCATTTACACAGAAAAATCTCTGACACTGTTTTGGAGTGTTTTGAGCCCAGGCTGTCTTCTTTGGGTGCAGATATAGGTTAGAGTTCTGGTTCTCCTCTGGCAGGCTGAACCCTGCTTATTCTGCAGTGAGGGCATGAGGAAAATCACTCCAGTGCTGATAGTCCTCCAGAACCCTTCCCACAATTCCTTCTGAAGGACAAACAAGTTATCCCAGTATTGTCAGAACTGAATGAGAAAAGTCTAGAGTGTTTTAGAATAAAGAATCATAGGCTATGCCCCAGACACAAATTGGGGAGTGTGGAAACACAAATTACTGAATGCTCAGTAATGTTAGTAGGGCTTTGTTGTGGAAATGTTTGTACCTGGGATGACTAAGTGTCAATAATTCCAAGTGAATTGTGCAGTAATGACCTACCTTTAATGATAGAAGCACTACTCATATACAGAGCCTACTATCATAACGGATACTTTTTTGTTAATCTCTGAATTGACATGGCCTTTATGACCTGTAAAATATTTAACTTTTATAACTGAAAAAAGGAGGTTTACAGGGCAGTTGTCTGGTTCTTACTGATGATTATTTTGTGGATTTGTGCATATATTAATATTACAGGCAGTCCCCGGATTACGTACAAGATAGGGACTATAGGTTTGTTCTTAAGTTGAATTTGTATGTAAGTCGGAACTGGCTCCAGATTCAGTTGCTGCCACTGAAACTGACCAGGGGCTGACTACAGGAAGCCGGAGGCAGAGTTGCTCTGCCCCCAGCTTCCTGGAATCAGCCTGATCATGCTGCTGAATCTGGAGCCTGGGACAGAACAGCTGAGGCGCTGCCCGGTAGGTTCCCACAGGACCAACCCGGCAGCACCCCAGCTGCTCTACCCAAGGCGTCCTGCAACAAAAGCCTGGTCTGCTGGGGGGGGGGGGGCGCACTAGCTGCGCCCCCTCCCCCCCCAGCAGACCAGGGAGACCCGAGCAAAGCCGCACAGGCGGAGGGACCCCGCTGCCCGTGCGGCTTTGATCCTTTGCCCCCGAGCAAAGCCGCACAGGCGGCGGGATGCCACCTCTGTGCGGCTTTGCTCCTGTCTCCCTGGTCTGCTGGGGGGGGTCCAGCAAAGCCGCTGGACCCCCCGCAGCAGACCAGGGACACCCGAGCAAAGCTGCCGCCTGGTTTGCTCGGGTGTCCCTGGTCTGCTGGGGGGGGTCCAGCGGCTTTGCTGGATCCCCCTAGCAGACCAGGGGGACAGGAGCAAAGCCGCCCAGGCGGCGGGGGTCCCGCTGCCTGGGCGGCTTTGCTCCCGGGCAAACGAGCAAAGCTGCCCAGGCGGCGGCTTTGCTCGGGTGTCCCTGGTCTGCTGGGGGGGTCCAGCGGCTTTGCTGGACCCCCCCAGCAGACCAGGGGGACAGGAGCAAAGCCGCCCAGGTGGCGGGGGTCCCGCTGCCTGGGCGGCTTTGCTCCCGGGCAAATGAGCAGAGCTGCCCAGGCGGCGGCTTTGCTCGGGTATCCCTAGTCTGCTGGGGGGGTTCCAGCGGCTTTGCTGGACCCCCCCCCCCAGCAGATCAGGGGGACCGGGAGAAGCTTTTCTCGCCCCGGAGGACACAGGTGGCGACAAAGTGGGTCTTTGCCCACGAAAGTTTATGCTCCTACACTTCAGTTAGTCTATAAGGTGCCACAGGACTCCTCGTCGCTGTCGCAAAATTATTTCCCATGTACTGCCCCCAGACGCTGCCAGTACACACTCTTATCAACATCCTATATGCATACTGCCTTCAGTCAGTACCCCCTGCATTACACACCTGCCTCATCATTGTTCAGCCCTATGGATTTCTATTACCCATTGTACTCAACACCTGTACCTTCACAAAATAGCTCTTCTGAAATATAGTACCTGCTGCACTGTTTGCAGTTTCCTGAACAGACCAGTGTTCCAAAAGATGTGTGCATCTATGACGGACCGGGTCGGGTATGGGCACCGCTGAGGGTGTCTGCTCAGGGCGAATTGCTCAAAATCAGGGCTCCTTATAGCCCCTGACTGGAGACCTTTCCCAAATAGACCACAAACCAGTCACACCGAGTGCTTCAGCTGCCAGTCCAGCCAGCAGGAAGCCTCACGAGCAAAACCCCTCAGACATTCCAGCTTTTCCTGTGCCACAATCATCCCTGGGCCTAACACACAGATGAGGGTTTATAGAACCCAATCTCACTTACCCCGAACAGGTTCTCCTGGTCCCAAAAGACCAGCCACAGTTCCCAGTCAATTTACACTTTGGATCTTACTCACAAGATCCAAGATCTTAACCTTATTCTCTGCCTTTTCTTTCTTTTATTGTTAAAGAAAATACATTACATGCACCAATCACCAAGTTCTTGATGCAGGCTTTCAGCAGAGATGTTACAAACTACTATCTTAAAAGTCTCTGGTGTACATCCTATGTCAGGATGGGTCAACAATCCTTCCCGGCTTGTTGTCCCTTGCAAGGCTGCATCTGGGATCAGCGGCGGAATTGAAGACCAAATGGAGTTTGCCTCATGACACTTTATATCTGTTCTTGGTACCTTCCAAGCTGGAGCGGGTCACATGGCCAACTGACATATCCCTGTGTCCCATGTCAGTGGCCATTAGATACTGACTGGTTTGCAGGTTCCAGACGCATTCCTCAGGTGTGTATTGGGTACCTTGAGAGCCATTGTCCCTGAACTAATTAGCACAGTCATTCATTGGGCAATCCTCCTTTACAACAGGCAGTGCAGGCCTGTATCAGCACATTTTCATAATTCCACACACAAACATCATACAAGTACATGAGTATCATATATAGAATCAGTAGAACATAAGCTTTCATTTGACACCTCACATGGCCTCCTTTGTACAGACTTTGGGGCAAACACTCCCCTCCCCATGAGTACAGCAGTGATCTGGCTGCTCCCCTTAAAATCCAGTAACGTGACAGAATCATGTATCTTTCTAGACCAGTCTGCTGTAGTATTCATGAAACATCCATGGTGATCCACAAATGCCTGGAGAAACATGGAAAATCCAATTAATGTACTTGGTGGTTGGGTTGTTGAGTACCAGAATTGGAATATGCATGCCATCTATTGCCCCTCTGCATTAGGGAAGCTCATTTGTGTAAAGCCATTTACAATGTTATGCACATTGCCCAGAATCATGGTCTTTCACAGCAGCATCTGAATAATGGCCTTGCACTCTCTTGTCAACATGAGTCCAGTGGTCAATTTTCCCACTCTGGTTTGGTTAGTGACTGATAACTAGTAGTCAGGAGTACTCAGCTTCCCCAGAGCAATCTTCAATGTTTCACCAGCAATAAGGGAGCTCTCATTCTCATGTTCTTTTTCAGCAGGGCTGGAGTGAGCTCACAATACAGATCCATGAAATGGCTTTCCTCATGCAAAATATCTACCGCAACTGCTCATCATCTCACACAGGGCTTGTATTCGAAAGCCCAAAAGCAGCATTCCACTGTGGTCAGCACCTCCATGAATGCCATAAGCTATGTCACGTTAACAGATAGGTAATTTCAAGATATTTACTTAAAATATTTTTGGAAGGAGTTAATCTCCTTTATGAAGTTTACCAGATCCATTGCTTCTACATTAGAGAAATTCTCCTTCTTATTTATCACCATTAAAATTAATCTATGATTTTGTTGCCCAATCACCTAGCTTTTTTCATCTAGCACTTCCGGTCTCACTGCACCTAATATTTTTCTTTGAATGTTTGCTTATGGCCATTCAATGTAGGTATGCATGGTTGCCATATGCATTGGTGCCAGAAGATTTTCCTTCAGCAGTACTCATGGGGCCTGGCTTTGGTGCTCCCTGGAGTGGCACACATGTACTGCACTATATAGGACATTTTCGACCCCCTCCATCAGCCATTCCTTCTTCCTATTAGTGAAGGTATGTGGAACTTCAGTGCTATAGTGCTTGGTATTGTTTCCCTTCTTATCTTCATCATCAACAACCATGGGCTCAATGCCCATTGGTGTCTGATGCCTCCTTCACTATTTCCTTTTATCTTTTCCCTGTCCAGTGCGGAGTGGCTTAGTTCCTGTAGACTAGCTCTGCACCAATCTACTATATCATCTACCCATTCTCTGAGAGGTCTGCCTCTACTATTCAGACCATCCATTATGCTGAATACTAAAGTCTTAATTTTTCGCTCTTTGTTCATTCTGCAGATATGCCCGAGTAGCTGTAACTTACGTGTTATAATCTTCTGCAGTAGATTCTCTTTTGGCTGTATCTTCCTATATAATTCCTTGTTGGTGAACTTCTGCATCCATCCTATTCTCAGGATCTTTCTAAAACAGCTCCTCTTGAACATCAATATCCTTCTCTTAGAATCTTTCGTTATCACCCATGTCTCACATCTGTACAATGTGCTGCTAAATACACGTTTTCAAGATGCTCAGCTTCATTCCTAAGCTAATTGCTTTAGTTTCCAAGATCTTATCTAGCACCTTCAAACTCACTCTTGCCTTCTCTAGTCTGGTCTCTATTTCCTTCTTACAGTCTAGATCATACATCATGTTGCTCCCCCAATATGTGAACTTCTCTACGTTCTCTAGTTCGATCCCATCCGCACTGATCTTCTTTCCTATTTCCTTATCTCCAGATACCATTGTCTTCGTTTTATCAATATTCTTTATCAGACCATACTGCTTCCCTTCCTCATTTAGCACCTGCACCATTCTTGTTAGCTTCTCTTCGTCTTCCTCGATGATAACTATATCATTCGCAAACCTCAAGTTGTTTGTTCTCATCCCGTGCACTGATATCCCTTCTACCTCTTCCTTGATCTTGTCCCTCGCTCTCTCTAAGTGCTTGTAAATAGTTTTTCCCTTTTGTTATTTGATAGCAGTACTTTAGAGTAGTTAGCAGTCCTTAGGGACATTAGCTATGGGATGGGGCATGGCCCACTCCCCAGCTTTTAGTTGTATGCTAGCTGCCACAGGCCTGTCGGTTAGTGAGCCACACAACAAGTGTCTACGGTGCTTAAGAGAAGCACATAACGACAAGTGCCGTATCTGCAAGTCCTTTAGGCTATGGATGAAGGAGAAGGATATTTAGTTAACATAGTGGTCTCCAACCTTTTCACACCCAAGATCACTTTTTAAATGACAACAAGCCAAGATCTACTGCCCCGCCTCTTCCTTGAAGCTCTGCCCTCTCTATTCTCCTCCTCTCCATCACTTGCTATCCCCAACCCTTATACTGCTGCTTTTCCCCCCAATTCTTCTGTAGGAAGAGGTTTTTCTAACATTGGGTCTGTCTAGACTGGACCAAATGTCAGAAAAAACCCTTCTTTTGGAAGCCCCGTTATTCCTTGTGGAAAGAGGAATATAGGGGTGACTGAAACATCATGTTTGCTCTTCCACTAAAAGAAATGGAAGAACAAATGCATCCCTGGATGCAGAAGAGTTTTTCTGGGATATCTCCAGAATCCTGAAAAACTCCTGCAGTCTAGCTGTAACCTTGAGACAGGATGTGTAGGCTCGGGGGTGGGAATGAGAGATTTGGGTGTGGGAAGGGGTGAGAGGTGCAAGGTCTGGGTGGAAATCTGGATGCAGGAGAATGTGGATAAGGGGACACTGGCTCGGGGAGAGGGCGCCAGGCCGGGCAGTGTTGGGGTCAGATGTAGGGTTAGGGTACTAAGCAAGCCACAGACTTCTGGATGTGAGGGTTCAGGAATTTGGGTTGGGGTATGTGAGGGGCTCAGGGCAGGGGGTTCCACTGTATGATAAGCTCAGATGTAGGGTCTGGGGGAAAGGGGAGCGCAGGAGCATTATGATGCTGTGGCCAGATGGGGACTTGGCCCCAATTTGGGGTTTGTTGGCCAGGCTTCATTTTTAAATAAAATACTGTGTCAAATAAAAAGTTTCTGCATTGTCTTTATTTCTGAGAAGAGCAGGGAACCTGTCTTGAGTCAGGGGTCACTGACCCAAGAAAAGTCAGTTGAGGCCACATAAGTGAGATGCAAAAAAACCCTCCTTCTCCCTTTTTTCCCCCCAAGCTTCACTAATGTGGCTCCAACTGTGTTGGTGGGAACAGGGGACATAGTACTGGGGAAGGGTGCTAGTGGGGACAGAGTTCTGCGGCTGGAGGCAGGGGAGAGGGAACAGGTGCTGGGAGAGAAGAAGACAGGTTTCTGCAGCTGGGGTCAGGGTGCCAGTGGGGACAGAGTTCTGTGGCTCGGGACAGGGGAATGAGGACAGAGTTCAGAGAGTGGGGATGGGAATGGGGACAGAGTTCTGTAGCTGGGGACAGGGGAGTGGGGAGAGGGAACTGGGCAGTGGGGAGAGGGGGCAGGGTGCTAGTAGAGGCAGAGTGTCCTCTGCACGTTCCTCCTCCGGGCCCAACTCCCTCCGGCGCAGAGAAACCCCGTGTGTGCCTGCCCCGGGGCTGACCCCCCTCTCTGGTGCAGGGAAACCCTGTGCGCGCATGCCTGCCCGGGGGCTGAGACACCCCCCTACCCCCGCTGTGCAGGGAAACCCTATGCATGCCTGCCCTGGGGCTGCCTCACCCCTCCTGCGCGGTGCAGGGAAGTCGCTGTGCTCCTCCTCTGAAGCTGATGCCCCCTCCCGCAGTACGCCTGGCAGAGCAGCCAGCACACTTCCGGAATTGCTGGAAGTGGTGCTAAGCTGCGGGACTTCTGTCCATCCGCGGGAAGCCGACACTACCTCCATTTTCACTTAAGGTAGGTAGTGGGGGTTTCTCGGGGGTGGGAGGGAAATGGAGGGGGGCTGGGCTGGATGCCTTGCAATTGACTGGTCGAGGCTTCGCAATCGACCAGTCAATCACAATCGACCTGTTGGTGACCACGGAGTTAACAGCTCTCCTCATGGAGCTTTAGCGCAGGACAAATACTCTGATTTGGCACTGAGCCCCCAAGCGCTTTGGTGGACAATGTGCTGCTGGCAGTGACGGGTGTGTGGCACTCTTCACCATCTCTTGGATCGTGGCAAAGAAGTTGAAGAAACTTCAGAGGGGTAGATCTCCAGGCCTGTGTAAAGACAAGGCTGAGCAGTCAGTTACTATGACCGTGTTTGCTGTGATGCCATCAGCCTCCATAGCACCTTCAGTGCTGGCCCATTCCCCCCTGCTGACTTTGGGCAACAGTTTCTGCCTCTATGCCCCATTGACAATGAAGGCTATGCAGGTGGCCTGGGACATTCTCTTCATGTCGGTGTTGCTGACGCTTGCCATAACCGTGCTCCAACACAGAGGGAAGTCTGCACTTGTACCCCCTGGATCTCCTCGCAGGCAATGCTCCCTCTCCTGGGAAGCTTCCCATCATTTCTCCCCTCGCACCAGCAGATGGAATCAGTAGCTTGATGCGGTCCACAGGTGATGCAAGGGCCCTTAGTGGATTGAGGCAGGTCTCTTTGGCAGCTGGGTGTAGACCCAAAGAGGCACTCACCCATTGGCATGATCAGCATATCTGGAGCTGGTGCTTTCCACATTATTCTCCCGAATCTAGGGACTGTTCCCCTGGCTATGGGCACTGTCTCTTCACCTACCAATCATGGGCACCTATTTCATTGGCATGCACTCAGAAGGAGCACAGTGTTTTCATTTGGTCACGTTCTGCTTCATGCATTGCATCACCATGGCACAGCACTGCTCACTGTCTAAGAAAGCTGTTGGTCTCCAAGGAACCAGTAACATTCATCCTCAGGTTCCCTGGGAATTACTATTCCGATAGAAACCCCTTCTCAGACCCATCATGGTCACCAGCTAGTGTCCATTCTGGGAGCCTAGTTTCACAATAGGTTTTCCTGCCATCTGCCCAATCCTCAGTGCGCCTTCGCAGGTGCTGAGTTTGGTCACTAGTGTGTCAGAAGGGCTGCCAGTCTCCTTTCCCAAACAGCTTTTAGTGTTAGAAGCTCTTTGCACTACCACTCCATCTGTTGAGGAAGACATGGAGGAGTGAGCATCCTCTGACACTCGCACTGCATGCATCAGTTCAGGTCTCCTCTGGCCTCCTCCCCTGATGAGGCCAAAGTGAGGCCTCCACCTATAGTTCTCCAAGATGACTTAAGGGCCCACCAGGACTTACTGAAAAGTGTTGCCTCTAACCTCAGCATCCAAGCTGAAGAACTGGAAGAGCCAGCAGAAGTCCTTTTTGGTGAACTGGGCCAGATAGACCCTGCTAGGGTGGCATTAACTTTACATGAAGGGGTTGTGAAAAGCACAAAGGCCTTTTGGAAGACTGAGCTTGAATGAAGACATTAACTGGATGTCTCATTGTAAAACCAGCCTTCCATACATTTAGCACTTCAAGTACATCAGAAGCTAAGTATGGGGCACTAGCAGACTCACTAGCACCGGCACTTCAATTGATAAGTACTTTTTTTCTCTCCCCATCTTTTTCTGTTCTAAATTCTGGGTTCCCATTTTTTCCATTCCAGCTCATCTGAAGAAGTGGATTTTGCCAACAAAAGCTGTTATATAAAAATGTTTTGTTAGCTTCCAAGGTGCTATAGCACTTTTCCTTGTAGAAGTGATGGCTAACAACATTAGCCAGTCTCTTAAAGAAATGTGAAATTACAGGGTGAGAGAAAGTAAATTTATCCTTGACCAAGTTCTGGTAAGCAGAGGGAACTGCTAATGAGCTGCAAGTGACATCACTGCTGACTAGGGATGTTAAATATTGGTTAATTGAATAGTCAGTTAACCGCATGAATTATCAGTTACTCAACTATTCTGTAGTCTTCAGAGGTGGGGCCAGCAGCCAGTGCATTCCGATGCCACTCCCGAGGAGCCCCCTGCCACTCCATGCTGCTGCCTCTGTATGAGAAGCAGCAGCGTGGGGTGCCAGGCATGAGAGCTGGTCTGCGAGGGGAGCCAGTTTAAAAACCAGCTCCTGTCATCCCACACTGCTGCCTCTGATACAGAGGCATCAGCAATCCCTGTCCAGAAGGGGTCTGAGCTCCTGGACCTGGCACGAGACAGAACTGAGCCGTGCTGCTTACCTACCTGCCTGGCTTCTAATACACTTTAAATGCAGAGCTGCGGCAGGGGTAGGTCCCAGACTCAGTATGAGCCAGGACTAAACTGTGCTGCTGGCCAGGCTGCTAAAAAAATTACTGGTGGGTGGTGGTGTAGGGAAGGTGGAAATGCATGTAGTCTATAGCATTAACCGATAAGCTTTTGCTTCTCAGTTAATTGACTACACTATTACATTCTTACTGCTGACCTTTGTGATTTCAAGTACAATACATATTTTGAAATGGCAGGGTTGTCCCTAAGTGGCAGGGTTACACCTTTAGTGTTTGCTCAACATATATCTTGTCCTTTTCAATCAGTAGCACTTCCAGATAGAGTTCTTTCTCTGAACTATAATAGAACTGTTTCGACCATTTGTGGGCAGAAGAGGTCCATGTAACTCAGCCAGATGAAGTGTCTGCGGATTGGGGGAAGAATTTTTTTGTGGTTGCTGTAAGATGTAATCTGGGATAAATGGAAGATGACCTGGCATAAATCTAGACAGCTGGTTAAGATCTGAATACCAGCACTGGTGTGGCCACATTGTTAACAGAAAGCTGTTGGTGCTATCTTTTTTGATTTTCCTTATCAATTGAGGGATCAAAGGAATGGGAGTTAGGTTTGTCCCTTTCAGTCCTGGCACATGCTGGTTGCAATTGTCCTTCTGTCTGGAGGGGAATATGTCAATTAATGATTTTTCTGAACATAAGGAAGAGTGAGGCTGTCACTAATTGATTCAGGTATTATTTGTACAGATCATATGACTTATTGCTTAAGTTAAGTGTTATGTTAGATATGCCAAAGTCAGTTTCCTTGCCTTAGCAGGCAGAGTTTGAACATGTGCCCCTTCTTGCTAGTTGATGTAATACATGGCTGCGAGCACCTGTACCAGGTAGAGCATGAGGCCTTCATTGTCTCAGTTTCAGTACACTAATGTGGAGTTTCAACTCCCAGATATTTGTATGGCCATGTAGACAGAGCTCTTGTCTTTGAGTACCCCAATTCAGCATGGAGGCATCTGTTCTGGTTTTCTAGTAGTAAAGGATGTGGGATTGAATGAAACCTCATGAGTAATTGAAGGACTTGCATAACTTTTTCACAGACAGAACCTTTGGTGAGGGAAACCCAACTGGGCTGTCTGGAGTCGTCCAGCAGAACTTGAATAGCTATTTCTGAGGAATTCTTGTGTTCTTCCAATTATGTTCCATACTGAACCTGGTGATGGGTCCTGCTGTAAAGCATCAAGCAGTAGAAGAAAAGCTAATAGTTTCAACAGGCTTTTTCTGAGGAGAGGGGAAATTCATAGCCCATGGTTAGGTAATTATATAACTCCTCACAAGAACCTCAAGCTGAACAGGGCTGTATGCAGGGTGCCATCTGTAAGGAGAAATATGGCAGTGGTAGAGAAAAAGAGAGTGCTGCTGCTGGTGCTTCTTGTACTTTCTGTGTATGCTAGAATACGTTCTATTCTTCTTTTTCCCCTGGGGCAAAATTACATGATGATGTGGAAATCTGCTTCTGGATATGGCATCAGCTGGTGTTCTAAATCTCCTGTTCTAAATCCCCAGAGGAGTCTTTGTTGCCAGCACAGACCAGGTTGACGGTATGGGTGGTCTATATGGAGTTTGTTGTGCCTCCAGACTGGATTGGGGCTGTCTGGGAGGGAAGTTGAGTTGCTGGTAAGCTCCAGCTTTGGAGAGCTGGACTTCCACCCCAACATCAAGGGAGATGCCAAGGCAGGTGAGGCCAAGTGCCTCACAGGTTTCTTTACCCAATATCTCAGCACAGAAGCAGACCCCATACTTCTTGCAGGAGTTTTGGAATGGTCAAGTTGGAAGCTTACTGAAGTCAAATGCACTTGCAGCCTGAGCTTCCTCCCCTTACTTGTCTGAAGTGTAAAAGCATCTGCTCTGGAATACTGTGTATGATTCTTCCAGGCACATAAGTTGCCAGACATGTTCATCTGTCTCGGAAGATTGTACATCTTTATGAACCCGTTACAGTTTTAGGGATATGATGTAGTTGTTGAAGATCCAAGGCCCACAACCTGTCACTACCAATAAAAAGACTATAACTATTCAAAGAAAATGGGTCAATTAGCCTTGCATACAGGAAAGGTAGTTCTTCTAGCTTTACTATACAAGTCTTCAGTTTATCACTAGAGATGTTGAATCCCATTAGTGAAATTCAGAGAGGCCCTTGTAGAAGAGGCTTACCTGTGTGGTTCTCCATCTTCTTCTGCTGAACTGCATAGAGCCCAATGAGCCTGGCTGTAGCTTTTGAGCTAAACATTGAGGTTATGTCTACAGTGGCGGCTTCTTGCACAAGAACATCTTGCGCAAGGGTTCTTGTGCAAGAAAACGTCCACACTGCCATGTGCGCTCTGTGCTTTTGCAGAAGAGCGCCCATGGTTGTGTGGACACTCTTTTGCGCAAGAAAACTCTGATGGCCATTTTAGCCATAGGGTTCTCTTGCGCAAGAAATCCCTGCCGAGCGTCCACACTGCCCTCTTGTGCAAGAGCTCCTGCGCAAGAGGGCTTACACCTGATAAGAGTGTAAGTCTTGCACAAGGGGCCCTCTCTTACCACGCCGTACTGTAAATTTCCTTGCACAAGAGCGGGCGGGCAGTGTGGATGCTCTGCAGATTCTTGCACAAGAACGGCTGTACTTGTGCAAGAAGCCGCGAGTGTAGACATAGCCTGAGTGTTTTAGCTGAAGCAGTAAGGCTCTTTTCCCCCTTCAGATTTAGAGGTCTTGGGTTCAGTCTTTTGGAGCTGATGACATCCCATCATGCACTGATGTGTTTCTTTTAGATACCACACTGTTGGGCATTGCTAAATAAATTAACTGGTTTATATTAATTACTTGAAGGTAATCACATACTCAGTTATTAGAGACTATCTTGAAATGCATGCACATAAAGGATAATCTATTTGGCATTTCCTTTTTTTAAAGTTCTTAACTCTGAAATGTTAGTTTTTAAATATTTTTATGGACTCCTATGTCATCTATATCATTTAATATTTTAAGGTCAAACTAGTTGAGTTCAGCACTTATGGTGTGAAAAAATGACTAGTTTAATTGATACAACCCAGCTTGTTTGAGGAATATGACTTTTTGCCTTTCTTTTGGGATATCATGAAAATGCAAGCAGAGTATAAAATTCATAGCTCTCATCTGAGTTTTTTTCTGGATCAAGATTTGGACTTCAAACTTGATTCCATAAGAATGAATAATTTTTTACTGCAAGAGAGTAAAGACATAGATTAAATTAATTCCATGTAGTGCTATTAAAACATTTAAAGGAGCATCTGCATTTTATTTAAGTATTTCATGTTGAATCTGAATTTAAAAACACAGTTTAATATGGAAAACACTATCTGTTCATTTTAAAGACTGTCAAAAAAATAATGGATTTTTAAAAAATGACCACATACAATATGTAATACGTTAGGGGTCAGCAATAATCTGTGATTGGCGGGGGCGGAGGAGGGGAGGAGAGCGGGGGAAGGCTCTCCAAAAATTTTTAAGTGGTCAAAGGCTGCACTCTGCTATGATATTAATAGAGAAGGTGTGGGGTCTGGGTCATTTTTGATAAGTGACTAAATCATATTTAATTTTACTATGAAGATAACTTCTTTGAGTGGTGTCCCTGTGGGTGCACCACTGTAGGTATTGGGCTTGTCCTGGCTCTGCAGATTGGAGATTCATCAGCAGTGGGCTGCCAGACCACACATGCGCATTAGGCGCCTTGTGCCATTCATGCTATTTTTTAGAGTTCACAGTTCAGTTCCCGCCAGTTTCTGCTGACCATCCTTGGTCGCAGACGTAGTGAGCTCTCTCTCATCAGATCCTGTCAGAAGTTAAACAGTTGTTAGTTAATTGTTATAGTGTTAATAGTTCTTAGTTAATCTTAGCAGCAGGTTCACAGTTTTATGGCTGTTTAAAAAAAAAAAAAAGAGGACAGACAGACATCACAGTACTGCGCATTTAAAAAAAAGAGAGAGAGAAAAGAAGAGAAAACCATCTGAGAAAAACCATTTCCCAGTTTTAAAAAATGTGACACTTTCCAGGAACCCATGCCTACTTCAGATGGATACTCCCACTGTATTAGGTGCCTCGGCGAGGGACATATTCCACAAAAATGCCCTCACTGCTCCAAATTAACAGTGCGAGCACGAAGGGATAGGGAGATGAGGCTCAAAATGCTTTAATTTAATAAAGCACTGCAGCCCTTCCCACCCAGGTCGGACTCAGTTAGATCCGAGAAGCGGCGGGCCGTGTCTCCAGGGTCTCGTACCTTTACGAAAAAGAGGCCCTTTCCAACTCACTCTCTGCCACCGACCTGTATTAGGACAAGCCGGTGTACTTCAGGAACGGCTCCTACTCACTGCCCAGATAAAGTGAAGCTAAGCCTAAGCATGTCGGCGCTGGGGACAAGCCTAGCGTGAAAATCACCACAAAAGGCCCCGGTGTCTGAAAAGCACACTTCTAAACATTTCAGAAAATCTTAACAAAGGAAATGAAGGCAAAGAAAATATTTAAATATCAGTGTATGATTACATGATAGCAATTATTGCAGTATGAAGCACTATAATGGTTGTGTCCTGTGGTAACTTTCTGAATGTGTCAATACATATATTTATGTGAGGCCCATAATAACATTTAAATTTGTGGTTTTGATGTACATCTGGGTACTCAGACGTAAATGGGAATCTGCATATATTTATGTATCTGTTTGAGCATTAAAACGTCTAATGGCTTATTTTTAGGGCTAAATCTGGAAAAAAAACTGTACTTAAAATATGAAATTCCCAATATCTGATTGTTACCTTATCTGTGCTGTTTGCTGATATTTTCTTCCTGTTGATTAGTTAGAAATTAAATAGTTTAAATTTTGCTTGCTTGCTATTAACCAATTTTAAATAATAGTCTTTCAAGTGACCTTTGAATATCCAGCCCCAAAACAGAAGAAGCTGCCCGAGCTTCTTACTGCAATCAAAGTTCTTGTTCTCTGACTTTTCTGTAAAGGAAAAAGGAATTGATGAAGGTGAAATCATTCAGTACTGGAATGTGTTTTCTAAGGAGCTGAAAAAATATTAACTTTTAAAATTAGCTTTTACATTGGATTTTCTGTTTTGTTTAATACTTACAGCCATAATAGAAATTGTAAAGTACCCTTAATTTTAATTCTAGAAATGATTTTAGTGTGAAAATAGAAAATTATTATTGCATTATATCTTTGAGAACTTGTGAAGGACAGGTGCGGTGGACCTCAGAAGGACAAACATGCTATTATTTTCAAAAACAAGAAAAAAGAGGACTAAAGGAATTATAGACCAGTCACTCTAACTTTGACATCAAGAAAGATATAGTAACAAATTAAACAATTGTTTTAAAACTGGAGGATAATAAGTAGATAAATAATAGCTAAGAAAGATTTGTCAAAAACAAAATATTACCAAATTACTCTAACTACCTTCTTTGACAAGATAACTGGCCTAGTGGATGTGTGTGTGTGGGGGGCAGTATATGTGATGTATCTTGTTTTAAAGAAGGGTTTTAACACTGTTCCATATGACAATCTCCTATGCAAACTAAAGAAATATGAAAGATAAAAAATAATAGAAGATGGATGCACATTTGGTTGAAAAAATGTGTTCTAATTATCAATGATTTGCTGTCAGTTTGGGAGGACCTATGAAGTGGGGTCCAAAAAGGTCTGTCTTGTGTCTCATACTGTTTAATATTTGCATTAACAACTTGGATGATGGAGTGGAAAGTATGCCTATAAATCTTGACAGCACCAAGTTGGGAAGTGTCACAAACACTTTGAAGGACAGGATTAAGAATTCAGAATTTCCTTGATAAATTGGAGAACTGGTCTGAAATCAGTAAGATGAAATGTAATAAAGACCAGTTCAAAGTATAGGAAAGAAAAATTATAGTGCACCAAGAAATGAAATATCTGGTTAAGGAGCCGTACTGCAGAAAATAATCTAGGTCTTTAGGAGTTATAGTTGATCACAAATTGAAGGTGAGTCAAAAATGTGATGCGCTGACATAAAAGGCAAGTATAAATGATGTGTATCTACATGAGGGTCATGGGGATGTATCTGTTCCGCTCTGCTTAATACCAGTAAAGACTCTAGTGGAGCATTGTATCCAGTTTTGGGCAACACAATGGTGTGAATCAGTTTGTGAGAGTTCAGAGGTGAGCAATAAAATTGATAAAAGATTTACAAAATCTGAACTGTGAGGCAAGATTGAAAGAATTGGGTATAGTTAGTGTAGAGAAGAGAAAACTGTAGGAGGGATATGGTAACACCTTTCAAATATGTTAAGGGCTGTTATAAGGAGTATCATGATTAATTGTTCTCCATGTCCACCAATGATAGTATAAATAGTCATCGGCTTAGTTTTGGAAGCAAGGGAGGTTCAGGTTACATATTAGGAAATGTTGTAAAACTATGAGATTAAGTACTGAAACAGATTACCTAGGAAGGTCATAGAATCCCTGTTATCAGAGATTAGGAACAGATTAAACAAACACCTGTCAAGGATGCCTAGATGTACTTAATCCTGCCTCAGTACTGGTAGCCCTAAACTAGATGACCTATGAAGGTTATAATTCTGTGTATTATATCTACACTGTGCAGCACAGTGTAGGACATACAGCAATGGATTAGGACTCAGGAGGCCTTTATCTACACTGTGCAGCACAGTGTAGGACATACAGCAATGGATTAGGACTCAGGAGGCCTTTATCTACACTGTGCAGCACAGTGTAGGACATACAGCAATGGATTAGGACTCAGGAGGCCTACATTCTAATTCTAGCTGTACCACTGGCCTGCTGGGTGGCATTGGGAGAGTCACTTCTACTCTCTGTGCTTTCATTTCTGTAAATGGGGATAATGATATTAACCTCCTTTGGGAAGTGTTTGATATCTACTGGTCTATGTAAGAACTAGATGGTGGTATTTATTTGGTACTTTGTTTAAAAAAACAAACAAATGTGTTCATCTGTTTGGTAAAAGTAGCCTATTAAATATGCTATTTATTTACATTTCATTTTTTAAAAATAGTACAGTGCTTTTGAGATTCATTTACAGTGACGGCATGTAGTTTCCTAAGTTTACACAGAAAGCTGATTAAAATATTTTCTTTGACTGAAATACTGTTAAAGAAACCTAGATGAATTGGTGATGCATGTTTGTTTGACTTGTCCAAATTAACAACCACGTTTGCATTACAGTCCAATAGTGACACAGCTGCATCATAATGCAAATACTTTCTATAGTGACAGAAGGGCTTTTTCTGTTGCACTGGTAATCCATGTCTTTTAACTACAGGTTGGCCTTAATTGTGGTGCTCAAGAGTGTGAGGCTGATCATTGTAGCTATGGTAAGCAACTTTTAAGTGTAGATCAGGCTTACGCCACAAAAACAAACTTGATCAATGTAGTATGAACACCAGTTAAAACACTGTGAATTACAGACTTAATAATAGAATAATCTTATATTTTGTCAGTGTGTCTCTAAATCTTCCATAAGATATATAAACTGCTTGTTCTGTATTATTCAATAGTACTGTCCCAAAGGTTATTCTGTGCTTTAATTTAAAATGAGATGCATTCTTTTCTTCTTACAAACTAAATACTCCCTGAGCTATTCTGTCTTTGGCATTATATAAGATTAGAAGATGTTTCCAAATTTTTCATTTTCCCACAGTCAGATTTTTTTTCCCAAGTTACTTTTAAAGCTTATTGTCTCCACTCTGTTGACCAGTTTTAACCTTTACTTTTACATATGTTCAAAGTGCACAGATGAATACCATGCAGTAACAATCTTTCCCCCCTTTCAGAAATACTTATATATTTTGTATCCCTTGGGTATCTAGAATACACTCAGTTCCTTCTCTTTCTGACACTTATTTTCCTTTCTCTTATTAAATCTTTACTATTTCTTTCATTAGAAATTAGACCAGAGATGACAGAAAAATCAATTCTCTTCCAGGAAGAACAAGTGCCAAAGACTAATAAAATGAGTGTTTGCAGTCCTTATTTTTATCTAGAAATGTTCTGATCAGTCTGTAACAAAGAAAATAAGTTCAGTTTGAAGAACTGCTTATGTCAAGTTTTCATGCAAGGAAAAAATTTGTAATGGATATAGGGATAATAAACTATTTGTGATGAAACATGTTGCTTCTTAAATTGACTGAGAATTTACATATTCTATATTAATTACAGAGATCTTTTGTAAAGCTTTCTGACAATGATGCTGTGTAGTTGACATTTGTACTCTAATGCAGGGGTTCCCAAACTTTTTGACACGGGGACCAGTAAATCCATTCACGAACTTTTGGAGGACCAGTAATGTTCATTTGCATATTCATTAACCAAATGATGAATATTCAAATACGTTGTTTCTGGTCCTCCCAAAACCCCCAGTGCCAGCTTTAGCAAAGCTTTTGATATGGTCGCCCACAATATTCTTGCCAGAAAGTAAAGGAATATGGATTGGATAAATGGACTGTAAGACAGACAGAAAGCTGGTTAGACCAGGGTTTCCCAAATTTTTTACTTTAGTTGGAACCCTTTTTTTCCCCAATACTTCTTTTTGCAGCCCAAAAATATAAACACATAAAAAACAAACTGAGAAAATTCCAGACATATAACATGTCTGGTATTTTCTCATTAGGTAAGTTGTATTATTATTAGATGTATCAGTTTGTAGTTTCGAACTGCCTGGCTGGTAATTGTGCTCAGGCTCCATGAGTGTGTCTACCAGCCAGATAGTTCGCAACTACTCGAGGTGGAGTGTGTGTGTGTGGGGACAATAGAATCCCCAGGCTGGACTAACTCATGTGGTGGGCAAGAGGGGAACAGGGGCAGCGTCCCAAGATCAACATATGGCCAGGTCAGTCCCACTCCCCGCAGGCCGATTCATTCCTTCCCCCTGTTCCCCCCACTGTGCCACTGGCCAGCCCCACTTCCCTCAACCCCCTCCCAGGCAGCCAGGTCCACTTTTCCTCCCAATCTCCCTTGGCCAGCCCCACTGCCTGTATCCAGCCCTCCTTCCAGAGGCCGCTTCTTCTCCCCGCCCCCATCTTCCCTGGCCAGCTCCCTGCCCCCAACCTCGCACCCCCCGGCAGCCCTGCTTCCACCGGCCCTCCAATCTCCCCAGTCTGCCCCGATTCCCCTGTCCATTGCTGCATCCGGTGGCCAGCTCTCCCCTCCTCCTCCCCCCAGACTCCCCTGGCACCTGCACCTTCCCTTAGCCCTGCACTCTCCTGGTGCCTCCCCCTTCCCTTACTGCTCCTGCCCCCTTTGTCCTCTCTTTCCCTGATACCCACCCCCTCAGCACTCTGTGTCCCATCCCCTCCTGCCCCTCTGTGCCCTCACACATCACTTGCTCCATCCCCACCTCTCTCATGCCCACCCCTTCTTTCAAGCCTTCTCCCAGCACCTCCTCCTCCAGCCCCCAATGCCCTTCCCCTCTTCTCTCCTGTCCCAGCATAACCCTGTCCCCCCTCCCACTGACACCTCCCCTCCTGCCCTTTTCCTCCTTGTCTGCACTTGGCCCCCTGGCATTTGTGTGTCTCTCCTGCACCCTGTCCCTTAGTGCCTTCCCCTCCCAAGCCCCTTCTCCTTCCACTCCTCCCCCTCCGCGCAAGCCCGCTGCCGCTGCCTCCTCCTCGCCTCCGCCCAAGCCCGTTCCCTACCTTCTGCCTTCCACATTGCGGGGCCGGAGGCCGCCAGAGCTAGCGTGGCCCCACCACGTGCCTCCAAAGACTTTTAAAATCTCGGGCCGTGACATCACGTCAAGCCTGAGAGTCCTCCCTGCCCACGTGCAACGCCGCACATGGGCAGCAGCAGGCGGTGAGGAGGAGCCGCGTGCGGCGGGGACGCTCTGGGGGTGGGGTGGGAGGACATGTACACATCACAGAGATTGAATTTTACACAAAAAGAAATGATTATAAGTAGAAATTACAGGCTTATTTAAATGACTTGAATGAGCTGTACCTTTGTGTACTCTTGATATTTATTAATCAGAAAGCTTGTAGTGACCCAGCTACCTTTGCAATTTAATCCACTGGTTTTATTAGTCTCTTATCTGAGCATTTGGACTTTTTTAGTTCCCTGATTGCATTTGGTGAAAATTAATTTTTGGCCCTTATTAGCATGTAAGAATAATTTAAAATACAGTTAAGAAATAAAGAATGAAAAAATAAAGGAAACTGAATATAGTACTAATTACAGAACACAGTAGGTTTAATGCATTAATACTATTTGAATAAAAGTTTAAGAAATTAAAAAACAAGCATACCTATTTTATGGAATTTTTGTTATTTACTGAATCTTTTATGGAAGGCTTTTTCAGTAACTCATGCTTTGAAGACATCTGAATAATTAGTGATAAGTGGAACTCAGCACTAACTTTGCTGCTTCGCTGATAACACTTTGACCAACTCGTGATGTACAGAAATTGAACTAAAATCGTGGCTTAGGAAATGGTCTTCATGCCAGGCAAACTTGGCATACTAGTACTTTCAACTAATAGTTAATTTGTGGTACAGCTGTCTATCCTAAAATAGACCTAATTTTGAGTGTAGTTGTAGTATAAGTATGTTAAATAGAAATTTGTAGCATAAAATGAGTGTTCTTATAGGAAAAACAACAAAGAGGCTGGTGGCATTGTAAAGACTAACAATATTATCATGGCCTACACTTTTGTGAGTTGCAATTCACTTCATCTTCATCTGAAGCTTAGGCTATAATAAAATTTTTAGTCTTTAAGGTGCCACTGGACTCAGTCTGTTTCAGCAAAAACAACAACAAACATGACTCCTTCTGAAATCTATTCTTATAATAATTAAATTGACCTTGGGCCATGTACACAGTGTTTGTGTTACTCGAGAAATGAATTTAATTTCCTTGCCTTTTTGAAAAGAAAGGGAGGACAGGTTTTTTTTGTTAGTTAAGTGTATTTATATGGTCGTAGTCTGCCCCCTCAAGAGATCACTATGCGCAATGAAGTAAGTCTGTCTCTGTCGGGCTTTTTTTTTTTTTTTTTTTTTTTTTGGAAACACTTTTGAATTTGCAAACTGCAGCAAAAATTTGAGACATTTAAATGTGTTCACACAATGAGACTCCAGTCCCTCTATGCAGGGTAAAGAATCTGCAGTGATGTAAATAGTGCTAAAAAACCCATTTCCACTTGGGAGAGTATTCCCCTTGATATAGGTACTGTGGAAGACAACTGTAATCACCTTTGTTTCTTGTCATCTGGAAGAGAAACAAGTGACATAATGTTGTAGTGGAATTGTAAAGAGTGAGAACTGCTGTTAAGCTGACATTTGAATTAAATAGGGAACTTTGTAATGTAAACACAATTTCTTTGAGTGCTTGCTCATGTCATTCCATATAGGTGTAAGCATGCAGTGTGCACGCATCATTGGAAATTTTCCCCTTAGCAGTACCCATTGGGCCAGCAGTACCCATTGGGCCCTTGGAGTGGTCCTGGTATACTGGCCAATATATACCCCTGCTGGCCCTCCACCCCCTCAGTTCCTTCTTACTGTGGGTGACAGTCCTTGGAATGTGCTCCTGCTCTAAACTGGCAAGCACCCTTTAGCAGTTAACTCGTTCTCAATTTCTTTGTTCTTCCTTGGTTGTTCCCATTTTATCAGTTTGACCCTTATCAGTTCCTGATTAGTTACTAAATGCTGTTTTCTTAGTGCTAAGTACTGTTTCATATTGCTAAGGGTCTGGGCATGCCGGGCCCCCAGGGCTTCAAACCTTGCAAATGGTGCCAGCGGCCTATACCTTGTGGTGACCTGCACTCTGCCTGCCTTAAGTGCCTTGGAGAAGCTCACTTGTCAGAGGCCTGCAAGATCTGCAAGGCATTTAAACCGTGAACGAAGTGGGAGAGAGAGTCATGCCTGAAGATTATCTTAATGGAGGCAGCTCTTCAACTGGCACCAGCGTTGGACCTGGCACCAGTGATGCAAAGTGCACCAGCCTCAGTGTGGGAGCTGTCAAGCCACGTGCGCACCTCCCTGGCACTGTGCAAGACCGTGGCACTGTTTCCCATCCCTGGTGCCTCAGAAGAAGAAGTGGTCCAGCAGGGGCAGGTTGCCCCCATGGCGCATGCCCTCTGTGCGCCCTCCAGTTGGGCACATGGCACCATCAGGGGCTGAGCCTGGGCCTTCGAGGTTGGGCAGAAGGTCCAGCCTTCACTGGGACCCTAGTCTGGTGGGCGACTTCCTAGAGCCCTTGACTCTGGAGGCATTTGAGGTGGCCAGAGACCTTATTGAGTTGTCCCCTTTCTCTTCACTGGTACTGACTTCTGGAAAGGATCGGGACTTCCCGGCCCCAGACCCAAGAGGCACCGCTCTGCGACCTCTTCCCAAGCTGCCACGGCACTGCCTACTTGGCCGACACCGACCGTGATGTCTACCTCGCCCCGCGGCACCTGACCCGGCACCAGGTCACAGGTCTCGCTCGGCACCGACCACCGTGTCTGCCGGCATCATTCAGGCCCTGGGCACAGGCCTGTCCATGCCTCCTCCTCCTCCCTGCATGCCCCAGCGACAACATGGTCCCCAACAGCGTCTGCCTCCACTCGGCCATGGTCGGTGTTGGAGTACTCCTCTGACTCAGAGGCGGAGTTGGTCTGATCATCGAGGGGATCCGGGTCCAGACTGAGGTCATGGCACCGTCCTACTCCCACCGGTTGCGGCACCACAGCACCTTTGCCCACCTGCAGCAATGGGCACAACTGGTCCCAGTATTGATGATGCAGCAGGCCGGGCCTCCTCAGGCCCCAGGGGCCCCTCAGTGGCCCTTCTGGATCCTATGGACCTACCACAGAACTCAGGGGGTGGCCCCCTCTAGGCTGTAATCAGTCTTTTCCTGGTCCAGGGGACCCCCCTCAGCAACCCCTCTGACCCGTTTCCCCACTTCAGGGCTGTCACTTCCCCCGGGCCAGACGTCCCCTAGGCCCTCGGAGCCTGAGGGTTGGGCGGGTCAGCCAACTGCAGGGCCATCATCAGTGGCCTCCCAGGGTCCCGCACAGGCTGAGGGCACTGTCGAGATGGGGCCAAAGGGGTCATCATCGTCCTCCCCTGATGAGGCCCTGGGTGGCACTCTCCCTTTCATGCCCTCCATGGATTCGAGAGTTTGGGGGTCCAGGCCGAAAGGATATCGGAGGACTCTGACCCGCCTGTTGACATCTTACAGTTGGATGCCCCCACCCGAGTGGCCAGAACATCGAAGACACTCTGGCCTCGATTCTGCCGACAGATAAGAACCAGCAGGTTCTGCTGTCTCTCTATGCATACAACACCTGAGCCTCCCTGGATAAATTTATGGAGCTCCTCCCCAGAGTCTCTCAATCTGAGTTCAGAGCCCTCTGGGAGGAAGGCGGGGCAATATGTAGGGCCACACTCCAGGCTGCCCTCGATGCAGCCATGCGGGCCAAGGCTACCGGACTAGTTATGCGCTGCAGAGGTCAGGTGTGCCCCTGAGCTGAAAAATACCCTACAGGACCTCCCCTTTGAGGGTCCTTCCTTGTGTTCTGAGCAGACCGATCAGCGTCTGCACGGTCTAAGGACACCTGAGCCACTCTAAAGTCTCTGGGAATCTATACTTCAGCCACCCAGTGGTGCTCCTCCTCGGGGAGGAACACCCTTTGACACTCTCCAGCAGAGCACGTGGCCTGACTTCCGACACTGAAACAGAAATGGCAATGGGAGGAATGGCAGGCGCCATTCCAGGCCAAATCATGACCAGGGTCAAGGGTCCCCTAGTAAATCTGCAGGACCCCGTCAAGGGTTTTGAAGTTATGCCAGAGGTTAGTGCATCAGCCTCGTCCCTCCACTTTTGGGCCAATTACTTTGTTTCCACTGGGCCTGGGAATCTATCACCTTGGACTGCTGGGTCCTGGAAATGGTGGGAAGGGGGTATTCTATCCCCTTCTGCTCTCCCCCTCCCTCCCATCCTCCTACTCCATCCCTCTTCAGGGACCCATCTCACGAGCTTCTCTTGTGGAAAGAGGTGCTCCAGCTTCTCTCCCTAGGGGCCGCAGAGCCAGTTCCCCCAGGGGTAGCAGGCAGGGGATTCTATTCCTGTTATTTCCTGGTTCCCAAGGCCAAGGGTGGGTTTTGTCCCATCCTGGATTTGCGGGGCCTCAACGCTTTCATTGTCAAGAAGAAATTCAAGATGGTGACTCTGGAATCCATAATCCCATCGCTAGCCCCCGGAGACTGGTACAGTGCCCTCAGTTTGAAAGATGCATACATCTCATCATCTATAGTTCCTTCGCTTCATGGTGGGTAGGGACCACTTTCAATTTACGGCCCTTCCTTTTGGGCTGTCGGCAGCACTCAGGGTCTTCAGAAAGTCTTAGCCACTGCACTCAGAAAACAGGGAGTCCAGGTGTTCCCGTATTTAGATGATTGGCTCTTGCAGGGGCACTTTGCCAACCAGGTGCAAGCCCACATCACCCTGGCTCAAGGAACTGGGCCTACGGCTGAATGTGCCCCCGTCGACCCTAGTGCCCTCCCTGGTCATAGAGTTCGTGGGTGCCAACCTAGACTCAACAACGGCCAAAGCATCCCTCCCCAGATCCTGCTTCATAATGAGCAGGTCAGCGGTTTGCAACATGCAGAGGTTCCCGCTAACAACAGCCAGGGCCTGTAGGCGCCTCTTGGGCCTAATGGCTGCATGCACTCACATGGTACAGCACTCCAGGCTCCGCATGTGTCCACTGCAGATGTGGTTGGCTTGAGTCCGCAACTCCTCCTTTGATGCATAGGACAGGGTGGTGACAGTGCCCCCTGACGTCCTTTGCTCTCTGGACTGGTGGACCTAGCGGGAGGAGGTTTGTGCCGGAGTACTATTCTCTGGGCCATTACTGACCCTTCAGCTTTTGACGGATGTGTCGGACACCGGTTGGGGCGCCCACATCGGGGACCTGCAGACATAAGGTATGTGGACAAGGGAGAATCTCTCCCTGCACATCAATGTCAGGGAGCTGCGAGCGGTTCGCCTCGCGTATATGGTCTTTCTCCCTCGGCTCAGGGGGAATTCGGTCCTCATCCTGTCAGACAACACGTTGGTGGTTGCATGCAGGGTGGTTGCAGCAGGCAGGGTGGGGCCCGCTCTCCTCACCTGTGTCGGGAAGCCCTTCACTTGTGGGATCTCTGCATTGGAGCAGGTATTTACCTGGTTTCCTCCTATCTCCTGGGCTCCCAGAACATCTTGGCTGACCACCTGATCAGGTCTTTCTCCGTTCATGAGTGGGTCCTCAAGGGGGATGTGGTCCTAGATATCTTCCTCAGGTGGGGGTTTCTCCATCTTGACCTCTTCGCGATGTGTTAGAATAGGAAGTGCTCAAGGTTTGTTCCCTCATGGGCCTGGGCAGGAGTTCCCGAGGGGATACACTTCTAATCCCCTGGCCTGGGGGTCCGCTGTACGTGTTTTCCCCCATTCCCGTTGATTCACTGAGTGCTCTTACGGGTATGGGAGTTCAGGGCATCACTGATCCTTATCACACTGGCATGGCCTAGGCAACATAGGCTCAGGAATGTGGAGAACCAATCGTGTAACAAGCTGGTAGCGCTCCTGTTGATCCCTGACCTAATCACGCAGGACTTTGGCAGACTTCGCCACTCCGACCTGCGGTCCCTGCACCTGATGGCATGGATGCTCCGTGGCTATCTGTGGGGGAGCTGCTGTGCTTGGCACGAGTGCAGGAGGTGTTACTGGGAAGTAGGAAGCCATCCACTAGAGCAACTGTTGGGCTAAGTGGAAGCAGTTCCACTGTTGGGCTACCCAAAGAGGGGTGTCCTCTAAGCAAATCCCAGTCCATCAATCCTGGACTATTTTTTGGACCTTAGGCTTCAGGGATTATCCTCCTCCTTGCTTAAGGTGCACCTGGTGGTTATTTCTGCCTTTCACCTGGGAAAGAAGGGGAAACTGCCTTCACCAACCCGATGGCAAACAGGTTCCTGAAGAGCCTGGACAGGCTTTACCCGCGTGTTCTGCAGCCCGTCCCCCAGTGGGATCTTAATCTGGTCCTGGCCAAACTCATGGGGCCCCCGTTTGAACCATTGGCAATGTGTTCGTTGCTCTACCTGTCCTATAAGGTGTCCTTGCTGGAGGCCATCATATCAGCCAGGTGGGTATCAGAACTAAGGGCCCTCACCGTGGACCTCCCGTATATGGTTTTCTTTAAAGACAAGGTTAGGCTATGCTCCCACCCCGCCTTTCTGCCTAAGGTGGTGTCAAACTTCCATGTGTCTCAGGACATCTTCTTGCCTGTCTTCTAACCCCAAGCCACATGCCTCAAGTAAAGAACAGTCATTACACACTCTAGATGTTAGGTGGGCTTTAGCTTTTTATTTGGAAAGGACAAAGCCATTCCGCAAATCGTGCCAGCTCTTTGTCGCCATCGCGGAGCGGATGAAGGGTTAGCCCGTTTCCGCACAGAAGATCTCCTCTTGGTTCACAGCATGTATCAAGGAGTGATATGGACTGGCCAGGATTCTAGCCCCTCCCCTCACAGCCCACTCTACTAGAGCCCAGGCCTCCTTGGTGGCTTTTGTGGCTTAAGTCCCCATCCTGGATATCTGTAAGGCTGCCACATGGTCTTCAGTCCACACCTTTGCTTACCATTATGCTCTGGTGCACCAGGCAAGGGAGGACACTTGCCTGGGTAGGGCTGTCCTCCACTCGGTGGAAGGTTAGAACTCTGATCCTTCCTCCTGGGGGTTCTGCTTTGAGTCACCTACATAGAGTAGACATGAGCAAGCACTCAAAGAAGAAAGAATGGTTACTTACCTTGTAACTGTTGTTCTTCGAAATGTGTTGCTCATGTCCATTCCAAATCCCACCTGCCTCCCTTTCCTTGGAGTAGTCTGGTAAGAAGGAACTGAGGGGATGGAGGGCCAGCAGGGGTATGTATTGGCCAGTATACCAGCGCCACTCCAGGGAGCTCCCCTGCTGGCCCAACAGGTAATGCTAAGGGAAACATTTCCGACAATGCCTGCACGCTGCATGCACACACCTACATGGAATGGATGTGCACAACACGTAATAAAGAACAACAGTTACAAGGCAAGTAACCGTTCTTTCTATTTGACTAGACTGCACTCTTCTCAAATAATGACCTGTAAAGGGATAACTGCTAGATTGATGATCGTGGTCCCCACGTATTGTGTGTGTTTTGCTATGAATGGGGAGAAACCTTTTTTCAAATGAAATTTCTTATGATCCTGGGCTTGGGCTTGGTATATTTGGATTTAATTCCCAGTTTTGTCAGAGACTTTATGCATGATTCTGCGTACGAAATTTAATCTCTCTCTACCTTACCTCCCTGTGTATAAAATGAAGGTAACAATTATTCTCTACCACATGATAGTGTTGGGAGGGTATGTTTATTTTTTGAATATTTGTGACCCATCCAAAATTCTGGTGAAGGGGGCCATATAAGTATCTAGATAGGTAATTATTAGAAAGATTGTGTAAAAATGATTTACATCATTACAGGGGTCAATAAGTTTCCAAGAAGTTAGTCTGTCCTGAAGAGGGGTAAATCTCCTCTTCTTGCAGTGGGCTTAGCTGATTCAAGGAGGTACAGTTTTTGTGTACATTAATCACCTTTGCTGAAGTTGGCCTAATGTTACAAATTATTGATAAACATTGATTCATTCATTCCCATAATGGGATCACTTTAATTTGGACAATAAGAAAGGAAGTCATGATTGGAAAAATGTGGACTAAGCATGTTCCAAAAAAGAGAAAATTTTGTTTTACAATAATTTTGTTTTAACATTTCCATATATATAAAATGAGCACTATATATTAAATTGGAAAGCTCACTGTATGTGTGTGTTTTAGGGTCAGGAAGAGAGTTTGACAGTGTTTTTTTAACAGTTTGAAAAGTCCCCCCCCCCCCCAAAAAAAAATAACCACAACAGTCCATAACTCAACATATTCTAAATAGATACTTCAAAACTTGACCCAAAAGAAACAAAATATCTTTCAACAGAGATAAAAAATGGAAAAAGGTTAGGCTAAAAGATTTTTTTAGAATGTGACATACATATGATGATACAAATATGTACCACAATCTTAAGATATTTAATTACATAATATGAAATTCAAAGTATCCAATTTTGTGTTGTCCTGGATCTTAGAACTATTAATGAATAATTCATTTTATTTTAGCAGCTTATTAAATCTGTATATACTGTATTCAACTAAATAAATTTGCTTACTCCGAAAAATGCAATACTTTGACTGAATTTTGTGTACACATGTTAAAAATGCTCATATCAGTATGGTTGAAAAGTATTGTAATTTTTCTTTGGCAATTCATACTTCCTCTTGGTGCCTCAGATAAAAGATGCTATAAACAATAAGTGGAAAGTCTAAAGTTATTTATAATTTACTGCATGCTTTACATACTTACGAAAGATTAAACATGTTTTAAATATTATGCTGTTAGTCAAATATTTTTCATTATTATCGTGGCAGTGGTAGCATCACTGTCCTTTATGCACAGCTTACTTTTACTAAAAATTGCTAAATCTTAAGGTTTTTTTTATACTGTAAATGTGCTGATTACATTGGTTTCTGATTGTGATCACTTCACATCTAATAAGATAAATGAGGATCTGATCTAACATGGGAGACCCTCAAGAAGTATCTAAGTACTACAAAAGTTGGTGTTGGTGATACTGTAGATGGAATTCTCCGTCTATCAATACAGAACCTCTTGTGGCTTTTAAAAGTAAGGAGGCTGGTCTCTGTCTGGGAAAGAAAACTATTAGCTCCTTCTATAGAACGTTTCGTTTGTGTGTGGTCAGTCGCCTTGTAGTCTTGAGGAGGTCTTTGCTGAATGCTGGAACACAAAGGATCAGGAAAGCCTGCTGGCTCCCATGCATGTAAAAAGAGGATTTATAAATTCTGGGGGGCATTCTGCACAGGAAGAGAAGCTTCTTTCTTGTAATTGAAGTAGGATCAGATCTTTTGGGGTCTATGCAATTTGCATCATGCTAGCTAAGGAGAAATTTTTTTGAAGCTAGGGAGGAAATTTTTCTTCGTCCTTAGATTGGCCTGGGAAAGGTGGATTTGTTCACCTTCCTCTCAGTTGCCCAGCACCAAATGGGTATGTAAAATTTGATTTGTAGCAACTTGACAGGTGCCCAATGCTGGTAATCCTTCTGTAGTAAGTTGGTTCCTGATAAACTAGAATTGTATGTGTAATAGGAAAAGGTGCCTCCGAAAGAAGGTAAGGGAATGAGACTGAGTTCCTAATGTCTTGAGCAGTTAACAGGTAGCCCTGCTTTCCCCTCTCCTCTGAACTGGCAGATGACGGAGGGTGATGGAGTCTGAACAGTGGTACTGGGACTAGGCTAATAGAGTTGGGGCTGATGGCAATCCTCCATTAGATGGAACAGGTTATAATACAAAGAACTATTTGCACTGGACAAGTTATTGCTGTGTTGCTCCCATACATGCTATTTAATAAAGGTTCAGCATGGTTAAACTACATTCCTGGTGTTTCACCTTTCTTCCTGTGGTGGTCACTTTCTAAATATTGTAGGTCTGTGCTCCTAGAGTGTCTCTTACTCATTAAATTTAAAAGACGTGCTTTGAGTATTAATACTTTACTGAAGGTGTTGTGAGACTTTTCACAGGAATAGGGATATTATTAACATTTGATGCAGGATCTTTACAAAATCTGAAAAGAGGCTGAAGGAACACACAAGGAAGGCTTGTGGAATCACAAGAAAGAGTGTCTAACAAGGTGTTGCAAAGTTTAGTGTTGGGTCATGTCTTCATATTGAACTCGTGTGTTATGAATTCACAGTGTACCTGAATCTGAATTAATGTTAAGAGTGTAGAAGATCTTGAAGCTGATGTTATTTAAATGTTAATGATTGGGAAGAGGATAATCTTCTAATAACATCTTAGTATCTGTGAATTTCATGAAACTGGGGAAGGTTCTGCGATTGCCAGTCAAGAGATTGAAAAGATAGCTATCAAAATCTCTCGGGATGTTGTCAGCCGATGGTCAGGGCAGTGTGTGTGTGTGTGTGTGTGTGTGTGTGTGTGTTGCACCCAAGTCTTCAACTGCTGGGACGCAAGGTCCCGTAGCAGCGGGCAGCGTGGGAGGCTGAAGGGGACCCCGAGAAGTTTAACGTCTGTGTCTTTGACCTCTAGGACTGGGGTCCCGTCACGGCAGGCAGCCAACAGGCTGACAGATGCCCCAAAGTTTATAGGAAGAGCTTATTACATCTCAGATTTTAACTGCTAGGATACAGGATCCCTTCGCAGCGGGCAGCCTAGGGAAGACTGAGAGATGCCCCTATGGATCTGTCCACTGGAAGTGACACAATCCAAATGCCCAGCTCTTCCTATATCTGTCCCTTATGACCGGCTGGAGTTCTTTTAAATTGTGCTTGGTTCTGTTACAGCAGCTGAAGGAGTCAGGTTAAAACTTAAACAGTTACAGGTTTATTAAAAAGGCTTATAAATCATATGGTTACAATGGCTATTGCTCTATTTCTTAACTGCTAGCAAATATAGATCTTAAAAATGGTTACAAAGAAAATAAAGATAGACAATAGAAATAATGGTACCAAGTGACAGCTTAATCTTTAAAGAGCTCTAAATCTATGTGTACCCTTAAGACAAAGGACCATATCCAGGTACAATTTTTACTCCCTTATGTGCCTCTCGACTCCAGTGGGTCAAGCCAGGGCCGGTCCCTCAATTCCTAGGAAAGATGAATACGAGGTGGGCATCCCCATGGAACCTCGGGAGGCCAATCACCTAACCCGACCAGCAGATAGATGGTAGATTGACACTCAGAGTAAGTGTGCTGCTGGACCCATCTTTATATCCATAGGGGCCCATGTCCTCTTTCTTACCTAGGATGCCAAATTGAACTGGTCTGTTTTTGTGGCGCCAGTTCTTACAAGGGAATTTCAACTTAATTTACACTTGCAAGAGAGATAACGAAATTGTGAGTACTGGACATTTTTTTTTTACTGGGCGGGAGATTCTTCCTCCCACGGACGGCTGTGTGTTTGCCTCAATATGGGCTTTAGTCAAGGGCACTCCTTGGCAGCCTCTTGGTCAGCAATTGGCGTACCTCTGTTTACAGCCATCCAGGGTCACAGCAGCCTGCATATCTGGGCCTCCTGTTAAAGGCTTACTACTCTGTGTGACCTGTATGCTCCAGGCAAGCAAAAATGGATGTTACAGGGGGGTTCCTGTCCGGCTACAGATGTGAACTCTGTGGGAGTCATGGTTTTCTTTTTGGTGCTTACTACACTGAGTTCATTGATTGGGGCTTCTAGGCACTAATACAGTCATGGACAACCTGCAGGTTCCGTCTGTGGAACCTCTGTTTGTCCCCCACCCCTATGAACCTCTTGCACACTAGGGCACTGGAGCCCTGAACTTCCTACTTCTCCCTCTCCCTTTTAGCATTTTCAGAAAACCACAAATCTGCTGATTTGTGCTCCGTCAGAGCTGGAATGCCATGAATCAGCTTTGTCAAATTTTGATTACTGCTGACCAAGGTGTGGAATGAATTGATAATTAAGGGTCTCTAATAGAGTAGAGACCATTTTATCTACCTGTGCTTCTGTGGATCACAGCACCTTAGTTTTTGAGAACTTAGAGATGGTTCTTCTCGGAGTGTCCCTGTGGGTGCTCCATGTTAGGTGTTTGGGTGCGGCTGTGACTCGGATCAAAGAATTGTGGTTACTGCACACTCAGGACGGCTGGCATGAACTGTTTGGAGCCACTACACCTCATGCAGAGCCAACTGACCCCTCCGTTCCTTTTCTGCTACTGTTGGCCTCAGTTGGAACCTAGCAGTCGCCCTCACAATTCCTATGATACAGATTTGTTGTTACCATTCTTTTTTTCTCATAGTTTTATTAGTTGAATCAATTGTTAGCTGTCTCTCTTTTTGTTAAAACATTTTTTCCTGTTGCTGTTTTCACAGTTTGTCCACCTTTGAACATGACTTATTCCACAGGCTTTAAACATTGTCTGACTTGCAAACTTTCAATTCTTCTTCGGTTAGTGTCCCCATTGGTGCTCCACTGTGGGTATCGGGTCCCATTCTGGCACCGCAGATTGGAGATCTTCTAGCTGATGATTGCCGGACCACGCATGTGTGGCGGCCATCTTGCAGCTTTTCGTGCCATTTTCAGTCGCACGGTCCGGCTCGCCAGTCACTCTTAACCGTCTTTGGGCGCAGATGAAGAAACAGGTCCCCCTCCTGTTCTTTGTTTTACCTGAGAGGAATAAACTTGTTTAGTGTAAATAGTTCATAGTTAGTATTTAGTTATAGATATAGATATTGTTTAAAAAAAAATTTTTTTCTCTCATACTTACTTAGCTAGTTTTTCTATAATGCTTGGTTCCCCAGGATTTAAGAGATGCGTGCTTTGTAAAGACTCCATGCCTGCTTCAGATGGGCATTCGGTGTGCATAAAATGTCTCAGTGAGGGGCACATTCCACAGAAGTGCCTTCACTGTTCAAAGCTAACGGCCAGGGTTCGCAGAGACTGCGAGATGCTTCTCAAAATGTTTCTATTTGACAAAGCCCTCACACCTCAGTCAAACCCTCCGGCAGAGGCATCTCGTCATGTCCTGACTAAGGCTGCTTATAAGAAGAAGCCTTCCTCTCCATCTCGCTTTTTACCACCAAGAGTGAGTACGGCTGACAAATCGGGCACTTCAGATTCAGGCTTAGTGGTGACCTTCAGGCCGGAGGAAGACAAGCATGCCCAAAGTGTGTCGGCACCAAGTCGATCGGAACGCGCACCACATCGGACTAAGTCAGCTACTCCAGCGGTGCTGTCTCTGGCACCGGAGTCTTTGGCACCGAGACCCTCGACATCGGGGTCTTCTCTGGCACAGAGAGTCAGCGCACCGCCCTGGCCACCGGCACCGAGAGCCAACGTACCATCATTGCCGCCGGCACTGAGAGCCACGGCACCTACTTCATCTCTGGTGTCTGTTACTACTGGTAGAGCCACATCACCTCCTGCTTTCACCAGGGTGGCACCGGCACAGCTGGACCGAACGGCACCATCACAGAGGTCTACCCCCTCTGCATCTCCCATCCAGGCGTCGAGCAGAGTGAGGGAGAGAGCACAGTGGCTTCATACTCTGTCTCCTAGTCCAGGTCCGGAGACATTTTCACTGGAATCACCTTCTCCACCACCTCGCTCTCCTAGGATGACTCGCCACCATTCTCCTGCGATGCCCCACACTCGACATGCCTCACCTAAAGGCTATTACTACCGCTGGTGCTATTCTCCATCACCCTCTTATTCCAGACGATGCTCCAGATCCTTGAGGTCTCCATCATATCACAGGTCCTCACATTCCGGGCACCGTTACATACGTTGTTATGATTCTTCTCCATAACATGATAACCTCTGGTACAGGTGATACGATTCCAGGGATTGGTCGCCATGATCGCCGTCTCTTGGCAGCTGTCACTGTCGCCGGCTCCATCATCCGCGGTAACATCTAAGGGTGTGTCCATTTCATAAGAACATAAGAACGGTCGTACTGGGTCAGACCAAAGGTCCATCTAGCCCAGTATCTTGTCTACCGACAGTGGCCAGCATCAGGTGCCCCAGAGAGGGTGGACCGAAGACAACGATCAAGTGATTTGTCTCCTGCCATCCCTCTCCAGCTTCTGACAGACAGAGGCCAAGGACACCATTTTATCCCCTGGCTAATAGCCTTTTATGGACCTAATCTCCATGAAATTATCTAGCTTCTCTTTAAACTCTATTATAGTCCTAGCCTTCACAGGCTCCTCTGGCAAGGAGTTCCACAGGTTGACTACACGCTGTGTGAAGAACTTTCTTTTATTAGTTTTAAACCTGCTCCCCATTAATTTCATTTGGTGTCCTCTAGTTCTTCTATTATGGGAACTAATAAATAACTTTTCTTTATCGGCCCTCTCCACACCACTCATGATTTTATATACCTCTATCATATCCCCCCTCAGTCTCCTCTTTTCTAAACTGAAAAGTCCCAGTTGCTTTAACCTCTCCTCATATGGGACCCGTTCCAAACCCCTAATCATTTTAGTTGCCCTTTTCTGAACCCTTTCCAAGGCCAAAATATCTTTTTTGAGGTGAGGAGACCACATCTGTACACAGTATTCAAGATGTGCGAGTACCATAGTTTTATACAGGGGCCGTAAGATATTCTGGGTCTTATTTTCTATCCCTTTCCTAATAATTCCTAGCATCCTATTTGCCTTTTTGACCGTCGCTGCACACTGTGTGGAAGTTTTCAGAGAACTGTCCACGATGACTCCAAGATCTCTTTCCTGATTTGTCGTAGCCAAATTAGCCCCCATCATACCGTATGTATAGTTGGGGTTATTTTTCCCGATGTGCATTACTTTACACTTATCCACATTAAATTTCATTTGCCATTTTGTTGCCCAATCACTCAGTTTGGTGAGATCTTCTTGGAGTCCCTCACAGTCTGCTTCTGTCTTGACTAGCCTAAACAGTTTTGTATCATCTGCAAACTTTACTACCTCACTCCTTACCCCTTTCTCCAGATCATTTATGAATAAGGTGAAAAGGATTGGTCCCAGGACTGACCCCTGGGGGACACCACTAGTTACCCCTCTCCAATCTGAAAATTTACCATTTATTCCCACCCTTTGTTTCCTGTCTTTTAACCAGTTCTCAATCCAAGAAAGGAGCTTCCCTCTTATCCCATGGCCATGTAATTTACACAAGAGCCTTTGGTGAGGGACCTTGTCAAAGGCTTTCTGAAAATCCAAGTATACTATATCTACTGGATCCCCCTTATCCGCATGTTTAATCCCTTCAAAGAACTCTAACAGATTAGTAAGACAGGATTTCCCTTTACAGAAACCATGTTGACTTTTGTCCAACAAATTATGTTCTTCTACATGCTTCACAATTTTATTCTTTACTATTGTTTCGACTAATTTGCCCGGTAGTGAAGTTAGACTTACCGGTCTGTAATTGCCAGGATCGCCTTTACAGCCCTTTTTAAATATTGGTGTCACGTTGGCTACCTTCCAGTCATTAGGTACGGAAGCCGATTTAAAGGATAGGTTACAAACCCCAGATAATAGCTCAGCAATTTCCCATTTGAGTTCTTTTAGAACCCTTGGATGAATGCCATCCGGTCCCGGAGATTTGTTAACATTAAGTTTTTCTATTTGTTCCAAAACCTCCTCTAATGACACTTCAATCCGGGACAGTTCCTCAGATTCATCACCCACAAAGGACGGTGCAGATTCGGGAATCTCCCGAACGTCCTCAGCCGTGAAGACTGAAGCAAAGAAATCATTTAGTTTCTCTGCAATGGCTTTATCGTCCTTGATTGCTCCTTTTATAGCTCGATCATCTAGGGGACCCACAGGTTTTTTTAGCAGGCTTCCTGCTTCTAATGTACTTAAAAACATTTTGTTATTGCTTTTTGAGTTTTTGGCTAGCTTTTCCTTAACATCTTTTTTTGCCTTTCTTATTACATTTTTACACTTGATTTGACAGTGTTTATGTTCTTTTCTATTTATCTGACTAGGATTGGAGTTCCACTTCTTAAAAGATACCTTTTTGTCCCTCACTGCTTCTTTTACATGGTGGTTAAGCCATGGTGACTCTTTTTTAGGTCTCTTGCTGTGTTTTTTAATTTGGGGGTATACATTTAAGTTGGGCCTCTATTATGGTGTCTTTAAAAAGTTTCCATGTAGCTTTCAGGGATTTGGCTCTAGTCACTGTGCCTTCTAATTTTTAACTAACCTCCTCATTTTTGTGTAATTCCCCTTTTTGAAATTAAATGCCAGGGTGCTGGACTGCTGAGGTTTTCTTCCCACCACAGGAATGTTGAGTGTTGTTATATTATGGTCACTATTCCCAAGCGGTCTTGTAACGGTTATGTCCTGGACCTGATCCTTCACTCCACTCAGGACTAAATCGAGAATTGCCTCTCCCCTTGTGGGTTCCTGCACCAGCTGCTCCAAGAAGCAGTCATTTAAGCTGTTGAGAAATTTTATCTCTGCTTCTCTTCCTGAGGTGACATATATCCAGTCAATATGGGTGTAATTAAAATCCCCTATTATTATAGAGTTCTTTATTTTGATATCCTCTCTAATCTCCCTTAGCATTTCAATGTCAGCATTTCAATTTCCCCACAGCCTGACAGACCTCCCCCCCCCATACCTTCAGGCGATCAATGCATGCCAGTGCATATAGTCTACCCACCCGATATAGAGGACTCCCATCGTCAGTCCCTGATGGAGGTAGCATCATCGTCCCCTGAGGACGCTGTATTCCAGGGAGATACCTCTCCCACGGATGGCATTCAAAGACTTTCAAGAACTCTTCAAAAGGGTCACTAAGAGTCAAAATGTCAAACTAGGAGAGGTGCAACAGAAACAGCATCACTTGTTGAGGAATCTTCACCCCTTCAGTCTTCGAAGATAGCTCTTCCTCTAGATGATGCTATCTTATAAATAGCCCATTCTATTTGGCAAACACCAGCCTCCGCCCCACCCACAAATAAAAAGGCAGATAAGAAATATTTCATCCCTGCTACGGGCATGGAGTTTTTGTTCAACCACCCTGGCTCTAACTCCCTCGTTCTCGATGCAATCCAGTAAAGGGTAAAAGCACCCCAGTATAAGAACACTGCAGGGGACAAAGATTTTAAACACCTGGACCTGTTCGGCAGGAAAGTCTACTCTTCCGCCACTTTGTCGCTCCGTATGGCTAACTATTCCGCCTTATCTAACCATATCTTTGACAATTATGCCAAACTGGTCCCTCTCTTAGAACATCTCCTGGAGTCTAAATGCCAAGAGGGCTTCCCGTCTTCACGATCAGCTCTTCACATCGCGCTAGACGCGGCGGACATGGCAGCCCACACCACAGCGACATCTATCGTTATGCGACGAGCATCTTGGCTTCACATGGCAGCGACCCCCAAAGAGCTCCAGACCCAGGTCGAAGATCTGCCGTTTGATAGGCAAAACCTGTTCGCAGATAAGATGGACCAGGTTTTGCATTCTGGAGAGGACATGCATACTACCTTAAGAACACTGGGGATATACACCCCACCTTTCAGACGCAAACATTATACGCCTTATCAGAGGCAGAGACCATTCCCGTACGCACCACACCTGGGCAAACAGTACGATGCTCAAGAGGCCGTCAACATCCCCAGAGACGTCTCCCTCAGCAACATAGACCAATGCAACAGCATTCGAACAAAAAGGAAGTTTGACACGAGCATCGAGTGACTGAACCATCCCGTTGATACCCTCTTCCAATGTCACCAGGGCATTGTTTCACCACCGCCTAAGGCCCTTCCAACATCGTTGAGCTGCCATCATGTCAGATTGATGGGTCACACAGCTGATCACATCTGGTTACGTGATTCCATTTCTCTCTCTCCCTGCCACCACTCTCTCCTTCTTCAGGGACACTTTCACGAACCTCTTCTTGCCCAAGAGATATTCCACTTCTTCGAGCTAGGGGCTATAGAGAGGGTCCCAGAGTCTTTTCACGGCAGGTGGTTTTATTCCTGTTACTTTCTAACAGAGAAGAAATCAGGCGGGTGGAGGCCTATACTCGACCTTCGGCAATTGAATCGCTATCTATGCTGACAGCGCTCCAGGATGGTGACATTGGCAAAGATCATTCCAGCACTGGAACAACATGATTGGTTCGCATCTCTCGATGTGCAAGATGCCTACTTCTGTATCGCCATACATCCAGCACACCGGCTATTTCTTCGTTTCGTAGTAGGGAACAATCATTATTAGTACAAGGTCCTGCCATTTGGACTATCATCAGCTCCAAGAGTTTTCTCGAAGACTTTCGCCGTGGTGGCGGCTTATCTTCGTCGTCTAGGAGTTATCTTCCTCTACCTAGACGACTGTCTTCTCAGAGTACATTTGTTCGAAGAAGCCTCTCAAGCAGGAACTATTATGACCCAATTATTCAACATACTAGGTCTTAAACTCAAAGTTCAAAAGTCTACACTGAGTCCTCAGCAGTCCATAGAATTTATTGGAGCCCACCTTGACTCCATGACAGTGCACGCGTACCTACCACTGTCCAGGTTCCGCACTATCCAAGACTTAATACAGGTTTTCACCACAAGCCCTACTGTAGCCATCCTCACATGACTTCAACTGTTAGGTCATATGGCGGCCACGACGTTTGTGGTATCCAATGCCAGGCTCCACCTCCGCTGTCTCCAGCACTGGGTGTCCAAGATATATGTACCTGGCAGACGCGACCTACACAGGTCTGTAGTAGTTCCCGTCATAGTCAAACATTCTCTTCACTGGTGGACGGCACCAGGCAACATCATGACGGGCATGCCCTCTCACAAACCACAACCCATGATACAGCTTAGAGTGGACGCCTCGTTGATTGGATGGGGAGCGCATACTCAAGACAGTCAGGTTCAAGGTCGATGGTTCCCAGAAGAGTCTCTTCTCCACATAAAGCTACTAGAATTACGGGCTGTCTCGAATGCATGCAGACATTTCTTTCACTGCCTTCGCAACTGGGTTGCCACAGTTCTGACACAATATTACCACCGCTTACTATATAAACAGACAGGAAGGAGCTCTTTCCCACTCCCTGTGCATGGAGGCCGTCCGCCTCTGGAACTTCTGTAATCTTCACAAAGTGACTCTTATAGCTGCTTACCTACCAGGGAAAGATAACACCACAGCCGACGCGCTCAGCAGGCAATTCACTCAACAGCACAAGTGGGAGATATAACACGTAGTACATGTGGATGTATTTGACAAGTGGGGTCATCCGTTAGTCGTCCTCTTTGCCACGCAGTACAATGTGAGATGCGCTCACTATTGCTCCAGAGTGGGCATAGGTTGAGCTTCCCTAGGGGATGCTTTCCTTTACAACTGGAGCGAGATGTTGCTGTACTCATTCCCTCCCATTCCACTCATATCCAGAGTCCTAGAGAAGATACGTGCGGACAATGCAACAGTAATTTTAATAACACCGTTCTGGCCCTGTCAGACATGGTTCCCTTACCTCTTTTGGATGTCTCCTCCTCATCCTTTGTATCTTCTGAATCGTCTGGACATTCTCACACAGGACCACAGCCGCACTCTCAATCTACAACCATATTACCTCGCTCTTACGGCCTGGCTCCTATCTGGTTCAAACAAACAGAAATAATTTGTTCTCATGAGGTGAAGAATGTACTTGTGCACAGCAGAAAACCCTCAACATGAGCTACTTACCTTCATAAATTGTGCCGATTCCAACAATGGTGCATTGCCAATAACTTACTCCCTACCACTTTCTCACTGCAGTCCATACTGGAATACATTCTGCTCCTTAAACAAACAGGACTCGCTATTTCCTTGCCCAAAGTGCATGTGGTGGTGATCATGGCTTTTCATCAGCCCGTAGAAGGGTTCACCTCCCTTTCTCACCCAACTCCAAAGAGGTTTCTAAAAGGAGTTACTAATCTCTTCCCTGAGTACAAGCAACCTCTCTGGATACTTGGAACTTAGAGCTCATCTTAGATACGCTAATGTGTCCACCCTTTGAACGATTAGCTACATGTGATTTTACTACGCTCGCCATGAAAGTCATATTCCTTCTGGCTATTACTTCAGCCAGACGGGTGGGGATATACCATCTTCACTTGATTACACAACAGCACGAGCATTCCTGCCAGATCAATGCTTCGAGGCCTTTAAAAGCTTAATTTCAGTCATGATGTTGAGACCAATCATCTCAATACTGACCTGTCTTTGTCTCAAGGACCAGAGGGCTGCTGTGACATACAGTGCTGTGTGGCCTGCACTTCTGATGCCATCAGCACTGGCTTGCCTCAGTGTACATGCTGTCCAAACACCAGGTACACAAATTTGGTTCCCCTAAGGGTCCTTCCATCATTCCAATGGTGGACGAATCCATGGAGACTCCTCGCCGGTGTCCCATTCCATCAGGCACAGCCATCCAACCACATTACCACAGATGCTTCACTCCTTGGCTGGGGTGACTATTTGGAACATCACTTCGCTCAGAGCAAATGGTCCACTCACAAATCTAGGCTCCATATCAATCTCCTGGAGCTCTGAGCTGTGTGCAATGCATGCAAATACTTTCTTCAACATATCCGGGGTTCCATGGTATGCATCCTTACTGACAATATATCTGCGACGTTTTACATCAATTGGCAGGTGAGCACTTGTTATCTGTCCCTCTGTGCAGAAGCGGTATGCCTGTGGAACTTGTATATCTATAACAATATCAGCATCACCACACCGTACCTACCTGGAATCAAAAATACTATTGTGGACACCCTCAGGTGCCAATTTGCAATAGAACATGAGTGGGAAATTGACACCCGGGTCATACATGTCATCTTCCATCGATGGAGTTGGCCATCTGCAGACCTCTTTGTGACATGCCAGAACACCAAGTGTCCCCAGTAGTGCTCCAGAGTGGGCATAGGACTCAGATTGCTAGGAGATGCCTTCCTTACCCCATGGAATACTCAGCTCTTTTACATCTTTCCTCCCATCCTGCTTATCTCAGAAGTCCTTTGCAAGATAGTCAGACAATGCCTTAGTCATCCTAATAGCCCCGGCATGGGCCAAGCAGACCTGGTTTCTCTATCTCTATCAGATGTTTCTTCGACCTCTCTACCCACTTACAACCCACCCAGATCTCTAATCACAGAATAGAGGCACCTTTTGCACACAATGGCAAACACTACATCTGATGGCATTGTTTCTCTTTGGTTCTCAGAGGTGGAGCAGAGGTGTTCACAATAAGTAAAGACTGTCTTACATCATAGCAGATGATAGACCACTTGTAATACTTATCTATATAAGTGGACCTGTTTTACAGCCTGGCATGTGACTAATGGGATTCAACCATCTAAGACACCTCTTCATATAGTCCCAGACTGCATTATGTTCCTGAAATAACAAGGTCTGTCAGTTTCATCACTCAGGGTGTACCTGGCTGTGCTCAGTGTTCCACTCTCCAATTGATGGATTCTCCATATTTGCACATCCTATTTCTAAGAGATTCCTTAAAGGGCTACATAATCTTAATCTGTCATGTAGACCTATACCACCCATGTGGGATTTTGAATTGGTTCTTAAAGCACTATCTAGACTGCTGTTTGAGCCCTTGGCCAAAGGCTCGCTCTACCTTCTAACACTAAAGACCGTGTTTTTAACAGCCATCACATCAGCAAGGTGAGTTGGTGAGATTGTTGCTCTCACAGCATTACCACCCTATGCTGTATTTCACAAAGACAAGGTCATCCTCTGACACCACCCCTCCTTTCTGCCTAAAGTCTGTTCAGATTTCCACATCAATGAACCTATCGTTCTCCTTACCTTTTGTCCAAAGTCTCATGCTTCCCAAGAGGAGACTATATTCTATACACCTTAAATGTCCGAAGGATATTATCATGCTATATAGACCGTATACGGCCCTTCCACGCATCACAGACCATATTTGTTTCACTTGCGGGACGTTCAAGTGGAATGCCTCTTTCGTCTCAATGTGTCTCAAATTTTGATCTGAGGAAGTGGGTCTGGCCCCCAAAAGCTCATCATCTAATAAACCATCTTGTTAGTCTTTAAAGTGCTACATTGTCCTGTATTTTGCTTCAACTACCCCAGACTAACACGGCTACATTTCTATCACTGTCTCAAATAGTGAAGTTAAATTCTCAGGAATAAACTTTCAGAGAATATTCTCGAGAATGTTATTGAGAATATTCTTCAATGCGAGAATTTTTGAGAATTTTCTCTTAAATACTTGTTAAATAGTAAAATCTTTAAAAACTATTTATAATAATGTCTTTCTTTAATAAAACTTCAAGAATCATGAAAGTTTCCAATTGTTACAATGAAAATTCGGGAAAGTAAAGAAAAAGACAGAGGTTTAAATTACTAGAATTTTTATTACAAATCTTCGGTTGCAAGATACAAATATTTTTAACTTTCTGGATTGAATACAAGTCTAACCAGAATCTATACTTACCAAATCCGACCCATATATTTCTATCTCTTCTTCTTCCTCATACATATCCTCTTCTTTCTCTTCAGCATCATCAATTTCTTCTTCCTCATTTCTCTGGTTCTGTTTCCTTTTTTCTCTTGGGGATTTCAACGGAGCATCATTTGGGTTTTTAAGAAGCTTTATATTATGGGCTATGAATTTCAGCTTGCCTTCCCTTTCTTGTATTAACTTTTTCTTTTTGCATTTTGAATGATACTGTAAGTTCTGAAACTTCTTTCAGTTGCTGACAACAAACAACTGTCCTGCAGTTAAATCACCAAAAGTGCACACTAATGCCAACACACAAGCTCGAGTTTATTGGCACTATCTTAAACTGCGCATCACCCATAGCATCACTACCTGATCAGAGGTTTTTAGCACTCTCAGACCTTGTATTGATAGCACAGCACTTCCCACAAGTCACGGCAAGACTGTGTTTACAGGAGCTATGTCATATGGCAGCACCCACAATTGTGGTTTGACATGATTGACTCCATGTGAGACCATTATACGCCTGGCTGAGAAAAGTTTACAGGCCACACTATTACCACAGCTACACACTTCTGGCTTTGCCAAAAAAAATCTAATTGTCGCTATCTTGAACAAACCTGTCCAATGTCTGCTCCAGAGTTCCTTTCCATCCTAACCCAGGGTATGTCTACACTACCCCCCTTGTTCGAACTAGGGGGGGTAATGTAGTCATACGGAGTTGCAAATGAAGCCCTGGATTTGAATATCGTGGGCTTCATTTGCATAAAGCCGGCCAGCGCCATTTTTAAATGCCGGCTAGTTCGGACTCCGTGCCGCGTGTAGCTGCGCGGCACGGAGTCCGAACTAGCCAGCATTTAAAAATGGCGCCGGCCGGCTTTATGCAAATGAAGCCCAGGAAATTCAAATGCCGGGCTTCATTTGCAACTCCGTATGACTACATTACCCCCCCAGTTCGAACTAGGGGGGTAGTGTAGACATACCCCCACTGTCCATATTGATCACTACGGATCCTTCTCTGTTTGGTTGAGGGGGGACTCACCTGGAACATCACACCATTCAGGCATGCTGATCTCCTGAGGAGTCCAGACTTCATATACATCTTCTGAAACTGGGCTGTTAAATGCACACCAAGGTTTTTTGGCCTTCATCTGCAATAAGACAGTTCAAATCTTCACAAATAACTTCCCAAATATGCATTACATCAGGCCTGGGCAAAATATGGCTTGCCAAGCCACCAAATTCTGCCCACAGAGGCAGCGGGGAGCCCCAGACAGACTCCCCAGCTTGCCTCGCAGCCCTGAGCGCTGTGCAGAAACGCGGCTGGCAGGGCTCCATTTCTGTTTTAAAACTGGAGGGGAGGGGAGGAAGTTTTAGGAGCCGCCCCGCCCCGCGCGCATTCCCAATGGCCAGCAGAAACCAGCCAATGGGAGCTGCTTGTTGAACTAACAGGCAGCTAAGAAGTATCACACCCCTTCTCCCGGGCTCAGTTATTCATGATGCATATGGCCTGGCAAGCAAGTAGACTGTCTGTGAAACATTTTAACCTCTGCAGGCCGGTAGGTAGCTTAGTTTGGCAGCTGGCAAGTAAGCCTCTTGGCCACATCTTGCTTCTGGCACCCCAGGCCTTTCCTGCCCCAATTCTCTGTGCTCCCTCACTCAACATACCCAAACCCTCTATTCCCCTCTTACATCCATACCCCCCCCCCCCCCGGTACCCAAGTCTCCTGCCCCAGATCACAATATCTAGGTCTACCGTAGGTCACATCCCAAACCCCTGCACTTCAGTCCCCTGCCCTAGGTCACAACCATCTGCTTCATTCCAGCTCCTTCCCATACTCCAGTCTCCCTCCTGCACCCCAGTCCCTTACCCCAAGCTCCCTTCTGCACCCAGCCTCCATCCCAGATTCCACATCTCTCCTCCATTAATATCCTTGAAGAGTGCAGCCCTCGACTGATTTCCAAAATCTTGGAGTGGCCCCATTTAAAAAATTATTGCCCACCCCTGTATTACATAAATTGTCAGAGCAGAGCCCACTCCAACCTTTTATGAACAGAGGCGGTTCAACATTGGATGTCTGCAGAGATATTGTCGTTTATGTAGACAGCTAAAGTGTTCCGTAAATATCCAAGACTTGTTGTCTCATCTACGGAGTGCTCTCAAGGCCTGACAGTCTCTAAGCAAAGGTTATGCAAATGGATCTCTGAATGTATCTGTTCTTTCTATAACGTGTTACCCAGGAACTCAGTAATGATTAAATTTTAAGACTAGGATCTGGTTGGAATTTGTTCCTGACACTAGAAGAGCAGGTCCCCTGACACTGTATCTGTCACCAGTGGATAATTGCCCAATGAAAACACAACTCAGGTGTAAATTTAACAAATCTATTAAAAGAATTTGAAGGAGTACACAGCATATAACCAGACAACACACCCCAGTACACCAGTTATAAATCCAACCCCACACCCTCAAAATGGAAGAAAAGAAGATTGGAAAGTTCCCCTAATGAACAGGTAAGTTAAAATACTTTACAGTCTCTGGCCGTGATGTTAAACAGCAGGTAAGGAAAGGAGATGACCTAAGACCTACTACCCAGTAGCCACAAGCAGCCACAGGGGGGGAATTCTAGGTAGCTCGATCCCATGGCAGTAGATGTTTTGCAGCCTTGGATGTTAAGGTAGGAGAGGGTTGATGGTACTGTCTAGAACAGAACCGGGTCTTCACCACAGATTTGCGGTCGGAGTGGCTCCTCAGGTGGTGGGGGAAGTCAGTGAACTCCAACGTAGTGTATCCCCAATACCACACCGAGGCCTTCACCATAGGTGGTATGGAGAAAACACCCTTGGTGGCTCAAAGGCTCCACAGCACCACTGTAGCACCACTGTCTCTGGTCCAATATCTTTGATCTCGAACTCCTGGGCTTTGCCACAGTGTGCGAGGGAACTAGCAGCAGCACTGATGATAGTCTTGGCGAGTCACTGGACAGACAAGGACAGGGTCCCACACTCTGAGTGGGTGGCACTTTTATGTCTTTTGTGGTGGGAAAACAGATGATTGACAGCAGCATATGTTGTGCACATTCTGAGGTAAAATGGACTCTGGCATGAAAAACCAGTTCAAGCCAGTTCTTGTTTACCTCCACAGTAGTCCCAAAGACAAAATGGGGTTCATAAAGTCCAACTTGCACATGTGATCAGTTCTTAATAAATCAATCAATTGCTGCCAAGAACCTCCTGCAGTCATGTGTATACATTCCACAAAAGCAGCAACTAAACCTACTGTCTTCTTGAAAAATGTTCCCCAAGTGACCTTTGTAGAGCAGCTACCTTGGCTTCAGTACACACGTTCACTAAATACTGTGCCTTAGAGACGCTTGACCTCTGATGCACATTTCAGAGGTCCACAGATCAAGCAGAGATTCTGAAGCTCCTCCTTTGAGCATGAATACTGCTTCATAATCACCTAATATGGAGCACCCACAGGGACACTCCTTGAAGAAGATAAGATTACTCACCTGTGCAGTCACTGAGGTTCTTTGAGATGGTTGTCCTTGTGCGTGCTCCGCTCCTCCTCCATTCCCCCTCTTTGTTTTGGAACTTCTTTGATTTTCTGCAGTAGAGAAGGACCCGAGGGTGGGTTGTGTGCTGTGTAGCAGTGTGCTGGCTGCCCCACATGCTCAGCCTACTGCGAGCACTGCTACTACAGGTTGTACCTCCCTTAACCGGGGCTCTCTGGATGTTCCTGGACCACAGAGTCCTGTGATAGGGAGGTTGGGCATGAGGCAGGAGCGGTGGGTGGAGAGGAGCTTTCAAATACATTTAAATTATAGCACCATTTAGCGTACCCCCCCTGTGGCTGCTTGCGGCTACTGAGGTAATAAAAACGTGTCATGATAGTAAATTCCGTAGTAGAGAACAATGGATTCATCCTCCTGATCAGATGCAGATGGTCATTGTTGCCAAACATCCTCATTCTGAGTACCTGATAAAGACTTTTCTTAAATTCGTTGGTTATTTACACTGTAACAGGGCAGGTCTCACCACCCAGAGTGCCTCCGGCTGGTCACTCAGGGCATTAGCCTTTTCGGTGCTGTTGCACCCCTTGTGTCTCACTTGCTGTTTCTTGTTCTCCACCACTCTAGGTTAGGGCCCACATCTCTCCCAGACGGTGGTGCCCTTCTACCAGGGTACTGCCCTACTGTAGTGCCCCCACACTCTAGAGCCCACTCCCTCTGGGGATCCTTAATCCTCCTTTGTCCACCTTGCCTCAGTGACCCATTGCCAGTCTTCATCTAGCCCCTGCCACCGAGGCAAACTGCAGTCTGAAATGGCAACTCATCACCTGCTGCTTTTGCTTATCCTGGCTGCCTCCCCTCAGCCCTAGTATCCTGAGGCCTTGCTTCAGGCCCTGTAGCCTGGGAGCTTGCCTGGCCAGAGCTTCCCCAACCCTGCCTGACTTTCCCCAGCCCTGCTCTAAATCAGGAAGTTTCCTAGCAGCTAGGTCTCTCCTGCTCCCCAGTTGGAGCAAGAGTGTTGCTCTTCCTCCCTCCTGGAGCCCTTATTTATACAGCTCACAGCTGGGCCCTAATTGGCAGTTGTCTGCTGCAGCTACTTGCTCCATGGTTCCAGCCTTCACCCATGGCTGGGTTTTAACCCCTTAAAGGGCCATTTGTGGGGCAGATGCTCCGTCACCTACCCTAACCTACCTTTCTAATTTACTTAAGCTGAGCTTTTGCCTGTTCACGCTCATCCATGCCCCTGTCTTAAATAGACAATCGTTAAGGGTACCACACTGTCTGACTCTGATGAGAACAAAAGATATGGATGTCGTCATTGTACAAAAAGCCTTGCTATCCATTCTAATAGTCTAGTATATATTTTGAATGGAAGAGGTGATAAAAATGTACCTTTGTGAAATGTACCTTTGTGAAATATAAGAGCACTCTTGGGACCAAAATACAGTCTCTCATGACAAGCTTCTATGGGATCTTTTAGAGAGAAATTGCAGCCAGTCACAAGCTAGGATTTTAACTTGTGTCCTGGTCTATAGGAGAGTCAGAAACATCTCTTCATTAAAGGCAACTTGATAGCTTTGATATGGGTACCAAAAAGATCTACTGGAAGAGGTTTAAAACTAGACTGGATAATAGTTCAAGAAAATATGCTCTCATAAACAATGTAATTCTGGCATTGGAATAAATATCTAATTCATGACTTCTCAACAGTAATTTCCCAATTAAGTACTTAGATAAAGTCAGAATTTTTCAAGGTGTAATAAAGTTGTCAATGTATTCTTTGTATATCATCTACCTTTGAATGCCTATGTGATAGTATTCTTTAGGGAACAATACCACTTTTTTTTTTTTAAGTGAAATTCAGCAGGTCTTAACCAGTTTGACATAGATTTGTAACAGATATTGAAATGATTCTTTGCTCAACTTTCCATGAGTAAGAATGTTTAATCACATACCCTGTCCCTAAAAGCTATTTTGAGGAGCACCACACTTCTTTATATTAATAGGACCTGGGTTCGTCATTTTGCGCTTCTGCAAGTAGCCTGGAAAGGAAAATCGTTTTCTTTTAGAAATAATAACTGGTAGAATACTAAGAGGATGAAGGACAAAATTATTGGGGTAGGGGGAATAGAGGAAGGAAAGAGTCAAAACGCTAATTTGAAACAACCTACCCATATACGCTAGACCAGCGGTTCCCAACCCCTGGGCCGCAGACCATGGCTGGGCTGCGACCCACTGTTCAGCTCCAGCAGCCAAGGTTGTTGAGGCATGGCAGGAGGTGGTGGAGCAGGAGGTGCCTTCTTCCCTCCTCTGCGCTTGGGGAGGTAGCATGCGCGAAGGAGGAATGAGTGTGTGCGCTGCCAACAGCCACTTTCTCTGCCCACACAGCTGCTTTTGCTGCGGGGAGCGCTAGGGCTCAGGTGGCAGCAGGAGAAGGCGCTTCCCTACCTCCTTAGTAACGGCAGCTATCTGGAGCCCTGCGCTCTGTCTGCACGTCCGCTTTTGCCCGCAGCAGCACTCGGGCGTTGGCAGGAGGCATGTCCCTTCCTTCTCCCCCCTCGGTAATGGCAGCCTAGCCAGGGCTTCGCGTTCCCTGCCCATGGGGGTGCAAGATACGCTTGGGGAGGGAAGGGTTGTGAATGAGGAGAGAGCTCACATGCTGCCAACAGCTGCTTCCCCTTTCCCCAGTGGGGCAGCCTCACTCTCGGGAGTGATGAAGTGAGCTGGCGGAGGGCGTGGTGGGGTCATGGGGCAAGGGAGTGTTGGCATGGAGTATAGGGGCCAGAGATTAAATCATCAAAGGGTATGGGCATAGGGATGGGGTCAAAGGGTGTTAGGCACTGGGTATCAAGGGTCTAGGTTGAGGCTAGTCGGTCAGGTAACATTGTATTTGCATATTCTTTATTTACATAACGAATACGCAAATGTGCAAATACGATGTCACCAGTTCACCAAAGGTTTGTGAATGGGCTTGCTGGACCCCAGCATAAAAATGGTTGGGAAATGCTGTGTTAGACTGCATCAGTAAGATTTTTGCAATGAATTCACAACTGATATTGATTTTTTTTAAACAGTTCTTCCTATTTTAAAGAAATGTTTTTACCTGGTTTCTTGAGAACCTGGGCTAGTATTTTTAGAAATAGCATGTGATCCCCAAGAGAAACCATTGTTCCCCCATGAAGTGTTCTCATTGGAAATCTTGCAAGTGTTGCAAATTAAACAAAGATTGTATTGTGAAACTTGTTTTAAAATGGAAAAAAAACCCTTCTAAAATTAATTAAAGCAAAGGAGTTGTCTGTTGTAATTAAATAAACTATTTAATAGACTATTGGGGAAAGGTTATAGTAACATTCAGAGCACATGTTCCGATGCTGTCAAATATGGTTGTTTGTGATAAAATGGCAATAGCCATTTTATTTATTATATATTTCAAGTCAAAATTATGAGAACAATAAGCTTAATTTCTTAGAGTATGTCTCTTGGATATTCTGCTTATTACTTAAAGAGCACTAGAGGTGCACACACTGCTTTAGAAAACCATTAAAACTAGGTCCTTTGTGGGTAGCTGTGGGGAGGGTAGATTCAGAAAATATTTATGAATTTATGCATTTGAGTACTATATGCATGGACTTGTATATAGGGATGTAAAATTCTGTTTAATTGGTTAACCGGTTCACCTATTAAAGGGTTGGGGGGGGACACTCCATCCCAGTGGAATTGCAGTCACTCCCATTATTATTAAAATGAATATTTTAGAGAGATTTTAAAAACAATTTCTTTAGCTGTAAAATGTTTGTCATGTGGTGTGAACTAGATTTATTAGACTGAAGTATTTTTAGTGCATTTTGGCTGTGGGATTTATTATGACATCACTGTAATCTATATACAGTATGTGATTTCAGTTGGTTTCAGTGTTAAATATTTTAATAATTATGCTAGTTTTGGCAGTTCACTTGGAACGTTTTCAGTTTAATGAACATATTTTACTTCTGGGATTATGAGACAGCCACATGTTTGAAAAATTAATAGCGTGTTTTGAAAGTTAACATTGAGCAGAAGTGTATCACTATAGAACTTTTTTGAATGTAAGTAGAACTAAATAGCAATCTAGTTCCTGTGAGGTAATGGCCACAGTAGTTGTCGTACTCTAGAATTATTACATGACATTTGTTTTATAAAATATCATAGCTGTTGTGAAAGGAAAAAAAAGTGGTTTGTACAAACAGTACCTGCTATCTTAAAGCTGTTGAAAAATTGTGTAATTTAATGAAACTAGTTATTTAGCACTAAATATAGTAGTATTTGCAAACATTTTGTCATGTGGGATTCTTTTTAAACTGTAGCTAAATTCATAATTTTACGAGTGTTCACATAGCTGGGAGTAAAGTTGTGAGTCTTCTGTTGGAATTTCTGTATTAATAATAATGTATAAGTGTTTCCCAGGATCGTACTTCTGTATTATTTTTGTCACCAGCCTGGGGCATGTAAATATTAGTTTGACTATCCTGTTGGATCCAGCACACAAAACAAACTATTGTAGTCTCTTCCCTTCTCAGCATAGACTAATTGCTTTTTATATAGAGAGAGGAACTAAATGAGATTGACGTACGTATAAGCAAATTCTATACTGTGTAGGACTTACGTTGCAAAAGTGCAATTGCCAGCAGATTTTGCAAATACTGATGGTATCCTTGTGTGGTAGATGGTTCTTCAAGTGCTCATTCATGTTGATTCCATTTGTGTGTGTGTGTGCACTACATGCATGACAGCTGGGAGGTTTTTTCCCCTAGCAGTATCCGTAGGGTTGGCCAGGGCATCTTTTGGCATCGCTCCTTCATGGTGCTTGATATGGGGCTCTGCTGACCTGCCAACCCAATATTTACTTCAGTGACAGCAGCTGGAACATCTTCATTCCTGCTTTTGCAAGTGGCATTTGCAGTATCTCCTTGTTATATGCGTGTAACTTTTTTGTAGTTAATAGTAATAGTAATAATGTAGTGTTTCCTTAAGTTTCTGTTATGGGGGTTCCCCTGTTTTCCCCCGACACCAGCGTTTGTCTCGTGGACTATGTCTAGACTATGCTGAAGTTTCAAAAGAGGATATGCAAATTCTATTCTTTCCATCTTACTTTCGAAAATGAAGAGTTTAAAAGTGAAAGTAGTTGAGACGAGGTTTTTTCCGGCAATCTCCCCCGCCTTTCGAAAAGCCACATAAACCTCATTTTTTGAGGAAGAGCGGCTTTTCGAAAAGGGGAAGGGGGTTGCCGAAAAACTGCGTCTCAACTAATTTCACTTTCGAAAACTGTGCTTTCGAAAGTGAGATAGGAAGATATGCCAATCCTGCAGAATTTGCATATCCTTTTTCGAAAATTCAGCGTAGTCTAGATGAACCAATGAAGGCTCTGGCAAATTTATTCTGAAGAGTGATCTATACACATGTTGCCTGAAGTGCCTTGGAGAGAGTCACCAGAAAAACAAGTGTCGCATTTGTAAAGGGTTTCAGCTGCAGACACATGAAGATAGAGGCAGAAACTCAGAATCCTTATGAAGGTGGCTCTAAGCCTGCAGTCAGACACTGGATCAGCTGGTCCTGTGCTGAGCACCACTTCCTCAGTGTGTAGCACTGTGGTAGTGGTGGTGTCGAGCATTTTGTCACCTAGAAAGAAAGCCAAGGGCTCCTGGAATGAACACAGTGTCAACTACAGGACTTCTGGCAGGTGCCAATTGCTATCCCTGTAGCCTAGAAGAAGAGGAGGGGCTGTGTAACAGACTGGCTGGGTCTGGGTACTGCTGAGGGAATAAGTTCAGGGTGAATTGCTCAAAACCCAGGATATTTACAGCCCATGACTGGAGTCCTTTCCCACATATGCCACAAACCAGTTACACAGACCACTTCAGCAAAACCCCTGGCCAGCAAAAAGCCAATCTGGCCAGCAAAAAGTCTCACAAGCAAAACCCTTCGGACACTCCAGTTTTCCCTGTGCCACAATCAGGCCCAGACCTTACACGCAAGTGAGGGATTATAAAATGCAATCTCACCACCTCTGAACAGATCTTGGTCCCAGAGGACTAGCCACAGCCTCAGGCCAATGTATGCTTTAGATCTTACCCACAAGAGCACACTGGGCTAATCCTTTAGAATCTAAAATCTAAAGGTTTATTAATAAAAAAAAGAAAAGGGTGATAGTGAGACCAGTGTTTCTCAAACTGTGGGTCGCAACCCCCAGGGGGGTTGCAGCTGGATCTGTTTTTTTTTTTTAATGCAAAAATTTATCTCCTCGGCATTTCAGTTGCCAGGTGTTTGGACCCCTGCCGTGTCTGGCAGGGGAGTGAGCGCTGCAGAGTCTAGTGCGGGGGGGCAGATGGTGGCAGTTGCCGGCTGCCTCGTTAGGGGGCGCCAGGCTGGCTGGGAGCAGAGCGTGTGCTGCTCTGGCCCACGTGACCAGCAGAGACCAGCAGCTGGCTACGTGATGCCTCTCTTACAAGCTGCGAGCTGAGGCAGCCTGACTGGGCGGCAGGAGCATCCACTTTAAAAGTAAGATTGTTCCTCTGTGCCTGGCTCTGCGGGACGGAGAGGGGAGATTTGATTTGAGCAGGGCTCCTGACGCTGAGGATGCCTTCCTTGGGGAGGGGGAAGTGCACTGGGATGGGGGGGGGGGCACTAGGAGGGCCTGGGTCTGAGACAGGGGTAAGTGCATTGGGATGGGGAGACTGGGGGGCATGGCTCAGGGGGAGGGGTGGGTGCATTGGCGATTAGTGTGCAGTCCCAAACTGGACAAAGTGGTACAACTTTTGCTTAACAACTTTGGCTCCTATCCTCCACACCCTCACTCCTCCAAAGTTGTTTAAGAGGGGGGATCACACAAATTCATTTAGCATTTTAGTGGGTTGTGGTATCTCAAAGTTTGAGAACCCCTGCATTACATACATCAACCACGAAGTGCTGGATGCAGGCTCTTAGTTGAGATGTTACAAACTGCCAGCTTAAAAGTCTCTGGTGTGCATCCTGTATCAGGATGGGCCAGCAAATCCTTCCTGGCTCTCTGTCCCTAGCAAGGATGCATCTGGAAGCAGGAGCAGGATTGAAGACAATATGGAGATTAACTCATGGCACTTTTGTATTCCTGGTGTCTCCCAAACTGGAGCTGGTTACATAATCTAGTGACCTGTCTGTGTTTCACATGCAAGTAGCCATTTTGCACTGGCTGGTCTGCAGGTTTCCAGATGCATATTTCAGGTGTGTATTAGCTACTCCAGGAGCCATTGTCTATGAAGCAGTGCTAGTTAGCACAGCCATTCACTGAACAGTCCTTCGTCACAATAAGCGGTCCAGGCCCATTGCTCCCTCCTAGACAGAGAACGTTTAAAATACAAGAATAGAGCTCATATCTATAACTTCACATACAAAAATCATAAAAATACATGAGTAGAAGACATAAAATCAGCTGGGCTTAAGCTTTTATTTGACTCCTCACGTATGCAGAATTTGGGGCAAACACCACCCTTGGATGCAATAGTGATCTGTCTGCTCACTTTAAAATCTAATAACATGACAGACTGTTTTTCCTCTTCTAAGACAAAAGAGACAGTGGCAGCAAGGTCTGTCTGCCCAACCTACTTCAGGCATGGCAGCTCCCATGGGTTCATCAACTCCTGCTCCACAAAGGGTCCAGTTGAGTCTGGCCCATTACTGTTCCCTGCACTGTCATGGCTAGGGCATTCAATTTCCCTCCACTCAGAAGACTTTTGAAGCAGTGGATGACCTAATCTGCATGATGGCACAGTCTTCTCCAAGGAGAGGTGAAGCACCTGTGTCAGACAGGCCACCCATTCTATTTAGGATCAAGCCAGTTAATGATTTCATGTTTTTTCCCATCTTCAGTGTGACTCTGCCCAGCACTGGCTGTTCGCACAGGGGAAACACACCAGTTCCCAGAGGTTCGCTACCAACCCTAAGCCCTGCCCAGTACTGCTCCTCTATGATCTTCCTCCTCTTAGACCTCAGAGTCTGAAATGGAATCCTATGATTCAGATAGGTGGAGCAGCAGATCTAGATGGCGGCATTATTGCCAACTTCCTTCAGGGCTGTGGCCACCTAGATGGCATTCACCAGATTAATGGCCATTTTGGATTTCCTGGTATTACCACCAGGCTTGAGGTCATAGCCAGATGTCAAAATCTTGGTCAGTGTCGCTGGACTTGGTGCTAGATCCATCTTGTGTAACAACACTCATGTTGCTGCTAACCAGGTCAACTTCAGCACTGGTTATCTTCCCTACACCAGTAACCTCTGCACTGGCAGTGCATTGTCTCCCCCTTCCACCAGCAACTAGGGATGTTAAAATGTGTTTATTTGTGTAAATGTGCACATGTTGAAAATGTCAACATGTTTACACCGAGGCAGTGAGGCAAGTACTGGCTCCCGTTTTACCCCTTCCACCTCATGCTGCTGCTTGTATCAGACTGTATTAGTGGCAAGAGCACAGGGGAGCAGCTGGCTCTCTATGAGCACCCGCTCCCTCCCCCTTGCCCTACCCCCACTGCTGTCTTTGTGGGAGGCAGCGGTGGGTAGGGTAGGTGACTCAGCGGGAGCCAGCACATGCTGAGAGCTTACTTAAAAGCTGGCTTCCCACATGCCCCATCTCCCACTCTCCTCACTGTTCCCCTCCCCCCCCCGTACTATCATCTTGTCTTCCACTGATGAGCCCGTTGCAGGCACCTTAACAGTTCTGGCCTTGCAAGGACAACAGTGTCTTCCAACAGTTGCTGTACAGGTTGGCCCAAATTTGGGAATCCAGGCAGAGGAAGTAGCTGAAGATGCTGATTCTAGGTAGGAATATTAAAAACACCCTGCAATAGTTAACCAGTTAAAATTTGTGTTTAACTATGTAAATTAAGGAGTGTAAGATGCAGCACAGTGGAAGCCTGTTTTGTATGTGGAATTAACTGAAAAAAACCAAAACAGGTTGACTGGGATGAGGGTGAAGGAGGGAGAGAATGTGAAACCAGCAGTACAGAGTGCATCAGAGCACAAACCACAGAGAAGAGTCTTATCTAGGAGTGCACTTCAAATGGATATTGCAAGGATGTAGTGAACTATAAGAGGAAGGAACAAGGATCCGTTTCTTATTGTTGATTGAGGAAGCAAAGGGGATAGCACTTTTTGCATTCATGAAAGTTGGATGCTGGTCATAAGTGTTAGTGACTTTGGGAAGTTGCTTTGGGTGAGATGTTGCTTTAGACAAGGATTTAACTTAGTTTACAATCCATTAGAAGCATTTTAGTGTTGTAAAGCGCCCGTGTGAACCAGGCTGTTACCTACTCCCCTCATGAATGTGGTCTACATAGAGTGCTGGGAGATCTCTCTGCCAGCACTCATGCTGGGGCCACACTTTCAGTTTGAAGTGCTGCTGTGACTGTGCTTTAAACCAGGGGTCTCCAAACTACGGCCCGCGGGCCGGATGCGGCCCGCGAGGCCCTCTCATCCGGCCCGTGGAGACCTTTTTGTCTGGCCCCGCCTTCTTCTGCGTGCCGGCGAGATTATCCCTGAGCTTGAGTCCGAGCATTGGTGTCAGCGGGAGAAACGGATTCGCAGGCGGCTGCGCGAGGCCCCAGCGCGCGCATGGGACAGCAGGTAGCCCATGTTTTGATTGTTTTTTATTTGGACCTCAAGTGTGTAGTCGGCCCCCGAACTGCTGTTTGATAGTTAATGCGGCCCTCGGGCAGAAAAGTTTGGAGACCCCTGCTTTAAACCTTTAAATGTACACAAATCCTTACTCCTTATAAATAAATGTATTTGTTTTCACTTGTGCTGTTATAAGGGAACTAATACTGAGTTGTTCCAGTCTATTTATATGTATACTGTCTCTTCAGAAGCAATTTACCCGGTTATTTCTGGTAGTGTCCAGTGATGGGCTGAATATGACGTAGAGTCCCACTGGGAGAGGGCTCAGTGATTGGTGTCTGTCTCTAGTCTGCACAAAAGAAGATAAGCTGTGTAAAGGAGATATGTGAGCAGAGTCTTAGTTTCAGGGAACTGAACTAGAGCAGGCATCAGCAAACGGTATCACTCTGAAGGTGTATGGTGGTGAGGTGCCTCTCTACTCCGAGTACTCCTGGGAAGTGCCATAGTGGTGTCTTAAGTCTGATTTTTAATAGGCTCTCTTTTCTGCCCTTCTAGCACATTGGGATCCAATTTTTTTTCTGTAAAACACACATTCTAACCTTTCCTCCTTATTTAGATGGGTCAGTATGTTAGCTGTTGATTTTACGTTTTGTCTTCTATTTAGTCTTGTTTGAGACCAATATATTGGTGCATATTATCTCTGTTTCTCCCTGAAATGCTATCTCTATTTTGTGTTGATCAGGTAAACTCATTTCCTCAGTTTTAGTTCCTTTTCCAAATGTGAAATGGAAAGATTGTGACAGTCCCTTGAATGTCTTCACATCTCTAAGTTCTGTTTTTAGACAGACCTTTTCATAAATTGGACATTCTTTTTATGTTGTGAGAGGAAACCTTGAAAAGCCAAGAAATAGGAGTTATGGTTCCCTCAGTCCTTACAAGAACATTAAACAAAAATGTTAGAAAATCAGGAAATACAGCCTGAATATGACACTTCTCTCACAACATAACCACACAATTTTAACTTTTGGAGCAGGAATGCCAAGAGGAACTAGGAATGTCACATTGTCTTGCCTCTTCATAAAACACTGCCAATTCATTGGCCATTATAATTCCATAACAGGACTTAATACACTCCAGCAAACCCTTGTGATCAGGGCAGCATCATGATCCAGGACATACTTGCTGCTGGTAGGCTGAGATCACATCAGATGAAAAGGTTTAAGAATGGGTCAGGTACCTTGAGCTCCCTAAAGTAACCTCAGGGCAGGGATCACAAGCAGGAGAATTTTTTTTCTAATACTAATATTCTTGTGAGAAGGCATAAAACATAATTTTCTGTACATGAATTCTGATCATTAAACACACATTCTGGAATGGCACAGAGTGTGCAGCACAATAGTTGAGTTCTTGCAATCCTAACTCCATATTAATTCCATTTTTTTGTGAATTTTCCATGTTGCAAGTATTCATGATTTAAGATGCATTTGTAATTCCATTATTTTATGAATGAGCCATGTTTTCTGTTGCAAACTGCTGAAGTTATATAAAAGCTTGAAGATGAGTGGTGACTCCAGGTTTGTTGGTTTATTTTAGGACAGTGTTTGCTGTTTTAAGCGTCTCGGAGAATGTCTTGCTTCATGAGGCAGCTTTAATTAACTGTGTTAGAAAGGACATGACTCTGACATGTTGAAAGTGTTCAAAATTGTTTCGTGAGTAAACACTTAGGCTAATCCGATAAGGGTGGATAGTATTTCTCGCATTTATTTTTATAGTCTGAAGGGTTTTTTCTCTGATATTTTTCAGGAATGTTTTGGCTGAATTGCAGCTAACTATGGGTACCACTACAATGTGTGACTTTCGATAAAACAAAACCAATGAGTTAAATATTGGAATGATACTCCTTTTTATTTCCATTTCCAAAAATCTGTTTTTACTTTCTATTTAATCTGAAATTATAATTTATGGCTAAACAACACAATAGTGTTCATAAATATTATGTTTATCAAATTTAGTAGTAATAAATCCTTCGTATTCAGCTGCTCTTTAGTTATTTTTTTCTTCTTTGAATAATTCATCTTAATATTTGTTTGAATTCCAGGAAGACCATGAAAGCAGTGGTTCCAGTTCAACGAACCTCAGTACTGCAGAGTATGCAAAATCAGCAGTAAAACAACGAAGAGTCCAGCAAACTTCTCCTTCTGATCCTGATTTACCTCCAGGTAATGTACAACATAGCTGTCATGAACTGGATTGTATTTATGTTTATTTGAATGCTTTATGTGGATTTTATAAATAAAATAGTTGAATGGTTTGCTTGGGCCCATTAAATATATTTATGTTCCTAATAATGACCTGTTTCAGAAGTGCTGATCATCCACAAGTTATACTAAGGTCAAAAGGTTCAAGTAGTATTCCAAAACACAGCTAAATTAAAAAAAGAACAACAACATATCTCTTGCTACTAATTCCTCGTAGGCCTTTCCACAGAGACTAGCTCTCTTTAGTTTTTCCGGTTATTTTTGTCCGATGACCCTGTGGTCTCAGGTTCATGTAGTAGTTTGAGGCATTAGTCTAACTTTAAGAATATTAAATCTGAAGTTGCATTTTCCTTGATTTTAATCCATTGATAGAGATGCTGATCATTTGCTTTCTGCTGAGCCTGAGGATGTTGGCTTGCCCTTTAGGTATGTGACTGCTTAGTTGAAGTGAGGTCGATGGGTTTATCTGTGGTGAATCTCTGTGTTTAGATGGAAGACAGTCACTTTTATGTTAAGGGTACATCTGTGTGTTCATTATGATAAAGGTTGAGAGGCTTATCTCAGTATCTCATTTTTTTGTTGTTGTCTTAAAAGGTTTTCAGTGTGAGCGCTAATGTGAATTTAAGAAATTATCCTCTTTTGTGCACACAGCATTGAATGTTTTCCTTGTGATATTTTTCTTGTTGGTAAACTTCTTGATATAGAACATTCTAGGTTTGTTTTATTTTATTTTATTTTTTTTACATTATTATTCTGGACCTTCAGAGGTGAATAGGGTTTTTCTCTATCGCTTCATAGCAGCAGAATGCTCAAATTAGTTGTTGTCTTATTAAACTGACCTCAGGAGAGGGCATTAAAGTTTGTATCAGTGCGTCAGCTGTGTTAGTCTGTAGCCACAAAATCTATATACCATGGCACTTTTAAGGACTAACAGATTTATTTGGGCATAAGCTTTCATGGGCAAAAGCACACTGTCAGGTGAAGTGGGGACTCCTCATTATTAAAGTTTGTGTTCAGAGCACTTGGTTGCATACCAGGCTGTGTGATGGAAAAAAGTTTGTTGTAAATATTTTCAAAATAAAAAACAATTAGAACTCTTTTCATGTTATATTTAAATGAATGAAATCCTGAGTCTACTGAACTGAGTGTATGTTTTGCTATTGATTTTAATGGGGTAAGGATTTCACTTGTTACACTGAACTTGATTCTGTGTGTCTGATGCAAATCAGGAGTAACTCCATTTAATATATTAAAGTAACATGACAAGTTAGATTAGAAGCAGGCAACTTCAATTTTTGTCATTAAAATATAGTTTAATCGATAGTGTGTGCATGACTACTTTTTAAAATGCCTAAATATTTTTGGAACTGATTCCCATTTGCATTGAAGCCACTTTATGCTACATTACACCACTTTAATCATTTAACAGGGCTTTAATGTGAATGTAAGTATAATTTATTTTCACATTTTTCTTTATACCTCCAGATCAGTTTAAAGTGATGTTAGTATAAACAAGACTCAAGCACTTTATAATACTATAAATATGGTTAACAATACTTTTTAATGTATATATTCTAATGTTAAACTAGTACATGTACTCTTTTGAATTTCAGTTACAAACTTTTTTCAGCAATTTTATATTTCTACATAGTACTGATACCTTTCACTTGGTCTTCTGCATTCGGTCTTGTTTCCTTTCACAAGTCTCTAAAGAAATACTTTCCTTCCTGTAATATATTTATTATGTTTTAATACACTCATGATAGTGGCAAGATAATAGCATAATAGAAATACCTAAAAATAAAAAAATTGTAGAAGTTGTCAAAATATTTTTAATATAATAAAAGCTTTATTGGACATTGTGTGGTAAACCTTTCCTATTAAATAGTTAAAATACTCAGGTATTGGAAATTATTGGTTTTGAGTACATTCTAGGGAAGTCTTTGGTTATATATAAAATAACTGTGTTGAAACATGATTAAGACCTGTGTTTTAGCCATTTTAGAATTATGCAAATGCAAATTATCCAATAAGAATGTATATTGGGATATATGTACATTTATAGTGGTGTAACTTTAGAATAGCTAATACATTTTGCTCAGATGTGGAGGAAAAAAAGCCTACACACATTTTAGGATGAAATGAAAGAAACTGCAGCCCAAAATTTGTATGAGAAACTGGAAAAAGGAGAGTTGGAATAGATGTTGGATCTTAACTTTAATGTTAGTTATCTCTAAATGTTTGCAATTTTGGTCAACTTGCATATAGATCTGTTAACACGGAGGTATGGTTGCTGATGTCCATTCTTAAATGGCACATCCTAAAACTGCAGGAAACTTTGAATCAAGGCTCTTTCACAAACTTCAGAAATCACTTCCTCATTTTATATATATTTCAATCAATACCTTCATATGTAAGTACAAGTAGGAAATTAAAAATCACTTATCAGCTTCAAGTCTGACCATAATAAATTTAAATTCACTTTTAGAAGATATAATTAGATATATTTATATGCTTAGAACTTTCTGAAATCTTAGTTCTTAACCATAGTTCTTAACCATTTTAGCCTTACAACTTCTTTTATTTACACATTTATGTAAAAGAGTATTACAACAAAGCAATGCTTATATCAGAACTTGTTTTCTCAATGTATATTACAACATAAAATTACCAAAACAAAGAGAAAAATTACAGAACGTCTCCTAAAATATTTTAGAACTTAATCCTGAGTTGTGTTTATTTCTTTAAAATAAAATCTTTACTTCCGATATTTCTCACTAGACATCAGCACATGTAGTAATACAAAATGCTACATTATTTTGGAATAAACAGATATGGTAAGCAAGTATTTTAGTGTAGTACTACTTGTATAAAACCTTCTAATTACACATAATATTATATATTAAAGTTTATGTGGTCAGGGTTAGGGATGTTAAAAAGCAGATAATTGGGTAAATGTGTATCTGCTGAAAATTTCAGTGGTTACAGTTACCCACATTTGCAATGCTGGGCGGTAGCCAGTGCCTACCACTCCTGGGGAGCGGATGGGTGCCAAGAGGCAGCTTTTAAGTCAGCTCCTGGCAAGTACTGGCTGCTGCCCCATGCTGCTGCCTCTGCATTAGAGGCAGCAGTGTGGGATAGCAGACAGTTTCCCAGGAGTGGGGCAGGAGTCTATCTGTCACTATGAAGGTTAACCAGTAAGCCTAGGCTAATTGGTTAACTGTTCACGTGTTTACACTTTCATATCCCTAGTAAGGGTGAAAGTTGATCTTGATGACTTATTCAGCTCAAGCATAACTATGTAACTATGACCAACACCTATATAATTTGTAATTAAATATGATCTTGCTTACAACAATTCAGGTTGAACCTCTCTAGTCCAGCATCCTCAGGACCTGACTGGTGCTGAACCACAGGAGGTCAGTATTGTCCAGCAGCATTACTAATACTTTCACTGCATAGGCTAAGTCTGCACTAGGAGATAAGTTTGAATACGCAACTCCAGCTACATTAATTTAGTAGCGGGTATTGAAGTATCTTACATCTCATTTTGGCACCGTCCACACAGCAGGAGGTTGATGGGAGCACACTCTCCCTTTGACTTCCCTAACTCCTCGTAGGAGCAGGACTACTGGCACCGACAGGAGTGCCCGCTCAGTTTGAATTAGCATGCCTTCACTAGACAGGCTAATTCAAACCCCAGAAGATTGACTGCTGCAGCTTTGATCTTCTCTGTAGTATAGACAAGCCTATACTGGTCTCTTAGAAGACATTTGGGGCAAATTAGAGCTAAATAACAGCACAGCACATTGAGGAGCTAGGAGTGCAGGCTGTAAACAAACTTTATGGGACTTCAGGAAACTTGACCATGCCCATGATAAGTGGACAGCTTAAATCATGGCAGACCACGGATGTTGCTAGACCAGTGTGTGCCAGACTAAAGAGGTTCAACCTGTATTGTATTTGAAAGAGGAATAGTTCTAAAGCCGTGGTGTCCAACCAGTTCTGAAGCAGCGGTCTCTATAGTGGCTACTGGTATAGTGAACTAGCCACGCTGAACCAGACAAATAGCTACATCATTCTAGTGGCTAGTGTGTTGCATACCATGCTTTTAAAGTTTGTAAAAGGACCTTGGCATTGAGGAATGGACTTCAATTAGTCAATATTGGGGAAAAAAAAGTGTTGAAGTTTTGTTTGTTTTCTGGAGTTTGAATGAACAATTGTTAATACATGGGTACAAGTTAAATGAGGTTGAAGAAGGAAGAATTTTTAGTAAGTATTTTCAAATGTAGGTGTAATGAGGTAGATGAGGCCCAAATGCTCCCAGCTGTAGACCTCAGAGCTATGCCACACCCATCCCCAAAAAAGAGTAGTCAAAAATGCCTCTAAGCAGGCTAGAATGACTGACTGCAGGGGAAACTGAGAGTCAGGGACCAGGAGGGCCATATAAAAGGTACTGAAGATCAGAGCAATATTTAGCTGTTGCTTTGAGTCGGAGAAGAAAAGACTGCAGGCCTGGCTGCCTGGAAGAATAGCAGGGCCACTGACAGCTCATTGTGCAGAGTGAGATGCTCCTGGCTGCCTGCTAGGACTGAGTAGGGACTGAGCTTCCAGAGTGCTGTAGGAAGGTAGCATCTCCAGGGAAAAAGCTGTGTGGATAAAGACCCATATCAGGGCAGAACTACTTAAAGACCAGAAGCTCAGGGAGGGCTCGAAAGAGGCGCTAGAGGGTTACTGAGAGAAGCTCTAGTGGACTGCATACCACAGAAAGGGTTTGTCCTGGTTAACATGCAGACAGTGTGTGACTGTTGGAGTTTTTGAGTCACTGAAAAACATGCTTGAAAAGCACCAAAAGGGGTCACCAGAACGAAAGTACGTAGACATGCAAAAAAGGGGACACTCGCGAGAGGTGGGTACCAACCTTGTTATAGTAAATCTATAAATTGTTATTCCAGTATAAGGTTAAAAACAAATTCCCACCCAGCTAAATACCCAAACTATCCATTTTTTACTAGCCAATGAAGATCATGTAGCGAGAAAAAAGAGCAGGAGTATTTCCTCTATGGACTTGTTCACACATGGAAACTCAGAAAAGTTGAGGAATTAAGTATGTTTAGTGAAAGTATATTAGTTATAGTATATTACTCTCTGTTGTAGATTCTGTCGTTCAGAAGTAAAGTGATCTTAATTTGCTGTAATTTGGTCCTTGGGATTAATCTGTGTTCAATGTATCAACTTTGTATTTAAGCTTAAAAAATCATGGGAAATGTTTGTTCCCAAACGCAATGCTTGGGATTAAATCCCAAGAGAGAGTTCACCATCAGTTTTTATAAAGAGAAATTATTTTAAATATATGTTTGCTAATCCTTCAGAATTGGCTTGGAGTCTTTAGGAATGAAAGATGATTCTTTAATTAAAGGTTGTGTCATGTGAAGGGACCTTCAGAAATACATCCAACCAAAACAGGCAACCCTCATTCAAATAATCTTAGAGATTTAGTTCAGAGGGAAGATTCCACCTTACATAAAGTGGATTATGATATGGAGCTCCACATTAGAAGCAATATTAGCAACGTTCATTAATGTGACAGCAGAACTCACTGAGAATATGGAGTCCGGTGTTCCCTCTAATTTTTTTTGTGCCCGTGTATTAAATGAATTTTATGTGCACCAGTAAGGTGATGTGTGATACATAATGTCCATATTGGTACACATCACAAAACTGATTCCACATATGGATGGTGTGTATTGGGGGTGAGCTGGGGGATTAAGACTACAGGAGAGGGCTCAGGGCTGGGGCATGGGATTCAGGTGTGTGTAGGGGTGATGGCTTTAGCTGGGGTGTGAGGGCGCTCTGGGGTGGGGCCAGGTGTTTGGGGTGCAGGAGTGGGCTTAGGGATGGAGTATGAGGAGTGAGTGCTCCAGCTGGGGGGTGTAGGCTCTAGGGTGAGGCTGAGGATGAGGGCTTGGTGGGGAGTGCAGGCTGCTCTCCAGCCCTCTCTCGCTGCAGAAGCTTGGGGCCAGGTCAGATGTCCTCACCACGGCTGCAGCAGGTTAAGCAGGGCATGGCCAGGGAGGGGCTCCACTCCATGGCTCTGGCATGTCAGGGGTAGACTGGATGGGGGCCAGGAGATGGGTGCCTCTCCCACAGCTACGGCAGGTCCATGCAGGGATGGGTTGTGGCTGAGGTAGGGTGTCTCTACCCCAGCCACTCCATGTCCGGGGCAGCTCTGTGCTGGGGCTGGTGGGCAGAGACACCGCTTGTCAGCCCCAGCAAGCTCTCTGCTGGGCTGGTGAGCAGAGGTATCTCTGACCTGGGTGTGGCAATTCCACAGGGGGACAGTGGGCACAGGTGTCTTTCTTCCAGCCATTGTAGTTCCACACTGGACACGTGCGAAGAAGAGCCTCTCCCCTCTGCAGCAAGTCCAGGGCTTTCAGCCCTGAGTACTTGCATGGGGATTAATACGCAGCTGTGTGACTGCACAGCTTAGAGGGAATTGAGGAGAAGGCTCTATTAGTGAATGTTGGCAATCTTATCTTAATTTTAGTAGGTACAGTAAAACTGCGATGGTCCGGCATCTGATGGTCTGGCACTCCTGATGGTTCGGCACCATCAGGAACCCGGAAGTGCTCCGGGCAGCTGGACCATTGGAGCTGCTCTGCCCCCAGCTTCCCTGATTCAGCCGCTGCTAAAACTGACCAGCGGCTGAATCGGGGAAGCCGGGGGCAGAGCAGCTGGAGTGCTACCGGGTAGGTCCCGTAGTGCTGCCCCTCGGAGCTGCGGGACCAACCCGGCAGCACCCCTGCTGTCCCCAAGTCAGCCGCTGCTGATACTGATCAGCGGCTGACTTCAGGAAGCCTGGGACAGAGCAGCTCTGCCTCAGACTTCCTGGAGTCAGCCGCTGATCAGTATCAGCAGCGGCTGACTCGGGGACAGCTGGGGTGCTGCCGGGTTGGTCTCGCAGTGCCAAGGGTTGGCGCTACCGGACCAACCTGGCAGCACTCGAGCTGCTCTGCTCCAAGCGTCCCCGATTCAGCCGCTGCTGAAACTGACCAGCAGCAGCTGAATCAGGGATGCCTGGGGCAGAGCCGGACTATCAGAAGGGGAAGCTATGAGGGGTCTGGGGTGGCATCCACCCCATCCCAGACCCCTCATAGCTCCCCCTTCCGATAGTCCGGCATACTTGATAATCCGGCACCCCCTGGGTCCTAAGGTGCCGGATTATCGGAAGTTTACTGTAGTAGGTTTAAAACAAACAAAAGGAAGTACTTTTACACACAGTGCACAGATACCTGTGAAACTCCTTGCCAGAGGATGTTGTGAAGGCCAGGACTTTAACAAGGTTCAGAAAAGAGCTAGATTAATTTATGAAGGATAGGTCCATCAATGGCTGTTAGCCAGGACTGGTAGGAATGGTGTCCCTAGCCTTTGTTTATCAGAAGGTGGGAATGGGCGATGGGTGGGATCACTTGATGATTAGTTGTTCTGTTCATTCCCTTTGGGCTCACCTAGCATTGGCTACTGTTGAAATACAGTGTACTGGGTTAAATAGGCCAGTATGGCCATTCTTATATTCTTGTCTCCCAGGGATAATGCCCCATGCGGCACAGATGGTACCATCTTGTAACAGGGACCTGAGAGTTAACTGTCCCTTCCACATTGGTAACACTTGAATTTAGTCTCATGGCAGTAAGGTGGTATTAAAAAATTGAATCAGATTTAATATCAAGCTGGGCGAGAGATGAGGTATTAATCAGTGGAGGTGGTGTGGGAGGCAAAGCAGAAGGGAGGTGAGTCCTCTGAGAGGAAAGTATGGGGTTACTGGAATGCTACATATTTTGTTTCCAAGGGTGAGGCTGCTGCATGGTTCTGGGCCACAGAAAGTCCTGCTTTGACAGCTTGTTGAAGGGTTTATAGAGCCCATCTGAAGTCCCAGTTAAATATATCTTTTCCTCTTGCTTTGTAAAAATCCCTTCATTGTCCATAGACAATTGCATCCATCATCAAATGTCTTGACATCAGCAATTGATGTTATAGAAGTTGTGTAAATAAATAAAATATTAAATACAATGTGTCCCCTATACAAGAAACATTATTATCTGTACCCGTGGCATGTTTGCATTTGCTATGTTTTAACTATTAAATATTTGTGTGTTTTCAAACTTAGGCTGTTTTTAAATAAGTCTCACTTATAGCTGACTGAATGGATTTAAAAAACAAGAACAAAATAAATCAGGCCTATTAATATGTGACATGAATTTCTGAAGGTATTATTTTATTTTGTACGATAAATAGAATAAGTTCCAACTCTGACTGCCTTTTTTCAATCAGCTTAAATTACAGTCTCCCTAATATATAATACATGTGTTTTTGCATATGATATTGATTCATTGAGTAGGTAATAACTTCAGTATAGTAATGTATAAGTAATAACTTAAAGCTGTTTAAAAATTACTATAATTAATTTGTGGTTTTTTTCCTTAGCACCATAAATTAATTGGCATTGTTAATATATTCCGTATAGAGAAAAAACCTCAACATGGATAAGATTGCATTTCTTTCCTGTATTGTTCAGATGAGAATTTTTAGTCTCCACTGGGAAAGCATAAAAGAGGTAGTTTTTCCAACCATGTTATGGTTGAACAAATTTAAATAGGTTTCTTCCCAGTTGGCTTTATTGCAGGTGCTAACTGTGTGAGTTATTGACAGTAATTGATTCTGTTATACCTAACAGAGTTCTTACTGGGGAGCACGTACATGTATTGGTCATTAAAATTTAACTTGTGTAATAAAAGTACTTAGAAAGATGGATGCCATTCTGCAACTTTTTGTAGACTGAGAGAGAAAATATATGTTTGGACATGTATATTTGACTAGGATCCTGGTGACTTTGTATATTCTTTCCAAGTCCATTTCTGTCTATCTTTGAATACAGTTATTTTTGTATGTTCACATAAAATCTTTTAGTAACAATATTTTTTCCCTCTTCGCGCCTCCCCCCCCAAAGAAAATAAATTGGAAGGTTTCTGAAAAATTTAAATTTGAAGGTTAACTTTTGAAATCAAATTTCAATACGACAGTCTCTAACACAGTGTTTCTTAAACTTTTTAAGACTGAGGAACACCAAACAATATTTTTTTATGGGGAACACCAAGGATTTTTTTGTTGGGGAAAAAAATAAAGCCCCCCAGGGGTGAGGATGGGAGGGGGCAGGGAAAGGAGGCTTGTCCCTTTAAGGGTGGCTGTTTTGAATTCTGTTCTCTCCGCGGCACACCTCCTACTGCCTCGTGGCACACAGGTGTGCCACAGAACACACTTTAAGAAAAGCTGATCTAACACCTATTACTGTGTTAATATCCTAATAGATGAGCATTTTGTTTTTATATTTCACCTGCCACACTTGCTGGAAGCTAATCCAGTCGATAGCACTGAATGTAGTTTTAAAGAAGTTATGTGTTTTGTGCTTTTTTTGATTAGGGAAAGGTTAATGTGATAGTGGTATTTTAATTATTAGGAATGCAATAGAATGCAGTTTGGATTTGTTGAAGGTTTTTTTTGGGTAAGAATTAACAAATTTGAGGGGAGAATTTAATAGCAGCATCTCCTTTTCCTAGCTTCTGAATTATTCCATTTGTCTTTTTTGTTTCTATTTGTTAGGTTACGTGCAGAGTTTGATTAGGCGTGTAGTAAACAATGTCAACATTGTGATCAATAACCTCATATTAAAATATGTGGAAGATGATATTGTTCTCTCAGTCAATATCACTTCTGCGGAATGCTACACTGTCGATGAATTTTGGGATCGTGCATTTATGGACATCTCTGGTAAGTAGATACTTTCGGATTTTAGATTCTACAATGTTACTACCCTTATTCCTTATATGAGAGTTTACATTTCATACAACTGTCTAAGGGCTGGAAGGGAAATTGCTTACTGTTACATATTCAAAACAAAATTTTTTTTTTACCATAGTTGTTTTCCCCATTACCTGTATCTTGCAGGCCACATTATGGTTATTTTATATGTTAACTATTAATTAGGCTGGATGTAAATGCAAATACGTGCAGTGTGTTTCATGGGATAGAGAGACCATTAATTATACCAGTAATGTGAAATAACACATGCCACATTACATTTTAGTAAATGAAAATATTAAATTATGTTTTTATTTAAATGAGGTGTTTAGTTCCCAGAATCTTGGTTTCTTCTTCGAGTGGTTGTTCATGTCCATTCGAATAAGGTGTGTGCACCGCATACACGGTTTCTCCTGGAGCGTTTTCCCAAGCAGTACCTGTAGTGCCAGCAGGTTGCCCCCTAGAGTGGTGCTGCTATAGCGGAGCATAAGTAACCCTGCTGGCGCTCCCCCACCTCAGTTCCTTCTTACTGCCCGTGATGGTTGTAGGAGCATTGCTTTCTCAGTCAGTTCAGTGGTCTACCCGTTCTGTAGTTAGTTTTATTGCCTGTAAATAGTTTTATTATCTGTAAATAGTCTGAAGTGTTAGGTAGTTAGTGATAGTAGTCATACTTTGTTCTTTGCTCCCCTTTGGGGGCAAGGAATGGCAGGGCCGCAAGGCTTCAAGACTTGTGCGGACTGTGCAAAGTTTATGCCTAAAGGGGACACCCACGATAGCTGTCTAAAGTGCTTGGGGGAGGCCCACATGGCAGATGCCTGCAAAATCTGCAGAGCCTTTAAGCCGCGCACCAAAAGGGAGTGGGATTCCCGCCTGAAGCTTCTCCTCATGTAGGCGGCCCTGCAATTGGTGCCAGCGGGGCAGTCCACGGTGCGCAGTGCACCAGCGTTGACGTGGGACGCTCCGCCGTGCTGCAAGGCATCAGCACCGAAGGCGCCACGGCACCGGTCCCGCTCCCCAGCCCCGAAGAGGCTGCGGACATCGCGGGGCAGATCCCCTAGCAGGATGTCCCGCACCGACGTGTACCAGTGGCACGAGTCACCCACACGGGGCTCCCCATGTACCGCGACACCAGGGGTGCAGAAGAGGGCTGGCACACCTCCAGCCAGCCCAGGACAGTTACTGGGGCACCGGCCATCGACACTGGAGACATTTCGAGGTGGCGCAGGACCTTATCAACTTGACCGCCTCCCCACAGTCCTCCTCTAGTGCGGGAGGGTCAAGACTGCCCACACCAGGGGCCACATCGGCACCAGCTGCCTCCCCAGAGCACGTGGCCTGGTTGGGCCCTGTATTGTCCGCAGTGGTGCCACAAACGTCAGGACCGTCACCACTTGCAGGACCCTTGGCGTGACCTAGGCTGCCCGACAGCAGACATGAGTACAGCAGCCGCCAGACGCTGGGGGCACCGGCAGGTATGAACTGGACTCTGCCCCCGTCGGGGCCATGTCCCTGGCACCGGTACCGGTTGTGATGCCGGCTGCTTCTATGGTACATTACTTCCCACCGGCACTGTATCCCACAGCGGCACCACCAGAGCAGCTACCAGCACACCAGGTGGCACCGGTAATGAGGGGAGAAGTGCTGTCGGCACTGGCCCTCACGGGCACTCGTTCCACAGCACCAGGCCTCATGGCGCCTCATGGCACCACCGGCACTGGCACCGCCGACACCTGCTGTGCGGGAGTGGGCCGCCGCACCAACCGTCCCAGCATCGTTGTCTCCGCCGTCGGTGCCGGCTGCACCCTTCAATGTCGGGTCATTGCGGCAGATTCAGGGCACCGGGTTCTCGGTACCAGCTCCGGTGTGCCCCCCTCGCCAGATGCACGCCAGAAAGCCGAAGTCCATTGGCAGGTTCAGGACCACAATGGTGCCGGGGCAAGTAGGGACGGCGCTGCCCTGGTCCACGTCTGATTATTCATCTGACTCCGATGTGGAGACACTTCAGTCAGCATCATCTAGAGCTTTGACAAGATACCGGTCCCGCTCTCGGCACTGACACGAGTATCCACAGCTGCAGCAGACCTGTCCGCCTCAGCCTCAACCTCAGTGGCCTTTCTGGATGCCCTTGGTGTACCACCAGTGACAGGGTCCTTTGCCACCTTCCAGGGTGTTCAGTGCCTCCAGGCACCAAAGCACTCCATCAGCATCTCTCTCCAGACCTCCTCCAACTCCCGGGGAGGGTAGTGCTCATGTTGAGGCAGCAGACCCATGGGCTATGGTGGTGGCACCGCCCTCAGCCCCCGCAGGAGTCACCCACCCGGCCTTTCAACCCGAGGCGCCACCGGAACCAGTACTGGCCCAAGAGTCATCCTTGTCCTCATCCCCGGACGAGGCCCTGGCAGACCCAGCCCCGTCTATGCCAACAATGGACTCCGGGGCTCATCAGGAGGTTCTTCGCCACCTGGCTTCGAATCTAGGGGTCATGGTAGGTAGAGCCTGTGGTGGAGGAGCTGGACCCTATGGTGGACATACTCTTGGAGGATGCTCCTGCCAGGTTGGCCTTCGCCCTTAACAAGACGGAGGCAAAAATTACGAACACCCTCTGGCAAACGCCGGCTTCTCTAAACCCCACCCTCAAAGGGGTCGAGAGGCACTATTATGTCCCGCAGTTGGGGCATGAGCACTTATACTCCCAGCCTCTCCCCGGATCTCTGGTCATCCAGGCTGCCGCACAGAAAGAGAGGCTTCTGCAGCCAGGTCCATCCCTGAAGGCCAGGGAACCCAAGAGCCAGGGTGGCGAAGGCTTTCCTCCCCAACGACAGGTTTGTGACCATAGTGGGCATGGTCACCAGCTTTCCCTTGACCTCCACTTGCACGTGTCTGAGACTGTTAGGGCACATGGCGGCATGTAGGTATGTCATTCGCCATGCCAGACTGAGGCTCAGGCCCCTGCAGGCCTGGCTAGCAAAAGCGTTCGATCACTCCAGGGGCCAATGGGACACGACGTTGACAGTGTCCCGTGAAGTGCTCATTTCCCTACAGTGGTGGACACAAGAGGGCATGGTATGCAGTGGTATGCCCTTTCAGATGGAGCTCCCCTCAGTGACGTTAGTCACGGATTCTTTTGATCTCGGCTGGGGGCGCACACCTGGGCCACCACAGGACGCAGGGGATGTGGACCCCTTTGGAGCGGGCCCTGCACATAAATGTTCGAGAGCTGAGGGCAGTCAGGAAAGCTTTCGAGGTGTTCCTGGCATCGGTCTCATGCCAATCAGTCCTCGTACACCTGGACAACACGGCAGCCGTGTTCTACATAAACAAACAAGGGGGGGGGGGCCTGGTCGTCCCCTCTGTGTCGAGAGGCGTTGCTATAGTGGGACCTGTGCATAAAGCACGAGATTCATATCCAGGCGGAATATCTGCCGGGGTGCAAGAACTTGTTGGCAGATGCCTTGAGCAGGTCCTTTGGAGCCCACGAATGGGCTCTGAAAGACGAGGTCCTGACTCAGATTTTCCACAAGTGAGGTTATCCCCTAGTGGACCTCTTTGCCACAGCAAAGAATAGAAAGTGTCCTTGCTACTTCTCGTTCCTGGGGCTGGGCACCCACTCCAGGGGGGATGCCATGACTGCGTTCTGGCCGTGGGGTCTCCTCTATGTATTTCCCCCGTTCCCTCTGAACCCCAGGGTTCTGTCCAGGGTCAAAATGTTCAGGTCCTTCTCATAGCCTCGAGTTGGCCCAGACAGTTTTGGTTCCTCGTTCTGGTGGAAATGGCATGTGTGGAGCCCATGGGTCTTCCAGTGGATCCAGAGCTCCTGACCCAACCCTGGGATGGCGGGAAGCTGGTTCACCCGAATCTCAGGTCTCTTCACCTGACAACCTGGCTTATCCATGGCTAACACAGCCAGAAAGGGAATGTTCTCTGGGGGTGCAAATGGTCCTCCTGGGCAGTAGGAAGCCATCCACCAGGAGGTCCTATGTGGCTAAGTGGAAGCACTTCATGTGCTGGGCGGCCCTACAGGGGCTGGACTCGTCCATGGCCTCTGTTCCGGCCAGACTAGACTGTTTGAACTATGGTCTAATGGTCTTTCTACCCCCTCACTCAAAGTGCACTTAGCCTCCCTCTCTGCCTTCCATGTGGGCTCCGCCGGCGCATCCCTGTTTACGGGCCCAGTGATCAAGAGGTTTTTGAAGGGTCTGGACAAACTGTTTCCCTCAGTCAGGCCCCCAGTTCCTCAATAGGACCTCAACCTAGTGCTTTCGGGGCTGATGTCACCCCCTTTTGAGCCGCTAGCCACCTGCTCTTTAAAGCATCTATCCCTCAAGATGGCCTTCATTTTAGCCATTACCTCAGCGCACAGGGTCTCGGAGCTGTGGGCTCTGACGATTGACCCGCCATACCTAGTGTTCTCAGCCAATAATGTCAGGCTCCGCTCTCACCCGGCCTTCCTCCTCAAGGTGGTGTTGCCCTTCCACATGTCCCAGGAGATATACCTCCCTGTGTTCTTCCCGAAGCCTCACCGCTCCCCTGAGAAGCAAGTACTGCACACTCTGGATGCTAAATGTGCATTAGCTTTTTACGTTGACTGGACAAAGCCTTTTCACAAATCTCCACAATTGTTTATTGCGTTTGCTGACAGGATGAAGGGGCTCCCTATTACTACCCAGAGATTGTCCAACTGGGTCGCCTAGTGTATTAGGGAGCGTTACAGCTTAGCTCGCAGGGAGCCGCCGCGTGTTATGGCACATTCCACCAGGGCACACGCGTTCTCGGTGGCATTTGGGGCACAGGTTCTGATGCTTGAAATCTGCCGGGCAGCCACATGGTCCTCTGTCCACACATTTACGTAGCATTGTGCGCTGGCACAACAGGGTAGAGGGGATGCTGAACTGGGTACTGCAGTCCTCAGGTCTGTGCTGTAACTGTATCTGTCACGCATTGGTTTATCTGTTGTTTGCCTGTTGCACGTTAGCCGAATAAAGTTGTCTGCTGGTTTGTTTCAATGCTTGTCTATGAATGTTTATCCGTGAGCTACGACCCCTCCTCCTTGAGGGTCCAGCTTGGGAGTCACCTTATTCGAATGGACATGAGCAACCACTCGAAGAAGAGGAGGAGAACGGTTACTTACCTGTAACTGTTGTTCTTCGAGATGTGTTGCTCATGTTCATTCGATTCCCCCTTTGTCAGAGCATCCGGCAAGAAGGAACTGAGGTGGGGGAGTTCCAGCAGGGTTACTTACGCTCCGCTATAGCGGCGCCTCTCCGGGGGGCGACCTGCCAGCGCTACGGATACCGCTTGGGAAAACGCTCCAGGAGAAACTGTGCACGCGGCGTGCACACCTTATTCGAATGAACATGAGCAACACATCTCAAACAACAACAGTTACAGGTAAACCGTTCTTATCTAAGTATATTACAGTTTTTATTTATCTTTACAATTCCCTTGTGAGGTCAGGAAGTCTCATTGCCCTCATTTTACAGATGAACTGAGGCTGAAGAGAGACTTGACAGAGTAACATAGGAAATATGTAGCGGAGGAGAAACTTGAACATGCGTCTTTGCATATTGTGCTAATCACTGGACAGTTTTCTCTAGATATATTTTATAATGTTATAATATTATAATTATTATAAATTTTATCTGAAGCCAAATTATCATAAAATATTTTATTTTATTGTGCTTCAGAAAATGCAGGATAAAAACTTGCCTGACAAAAATGTGCATTTTGTCTGGTTATCAAACCTATCAAACACTCGCAGGAGAAGAAAAATGAATGGACTTGTTTTATCCTTGTACATAGACTACAGTAGCTAGTAGTTTTCTAAGGCCAGCTATGAGGTGTAAAGTGAGTTGGGAAATTTGCACTGTGTATGACTCCTAGCCTGTATTGTTCTTGTTTTTATAATCACCAAATTCACCCAAAGTACCATCTTTTGAAGTATATACTTTATTAAAAGTTAAACTGACTACAAAATGGAAAAACAGGTAAAGGCTAGCTGCTTTTCTCAGCTGTTGTTAGATTGCAGAGAAGGATCTGGAGGGAGAGCCATATGTCATGGCTGATTAGTCGGACCAGTTATTCTAAGAAGAAAGGTTTCAATGCATAATCCACTTGGCTGGGGGTGTAAAACAATGGATTAAAGGGCCAAGGAAAGACAGAGAGGGGTACTCTCTATTTTGTGTTAGGCTGCAAAATATTCTTCTTTAATGGAAACATTTCAATTTTTTTCCCCCCTTAGTCAAGGCCGTACAAGATCTTTTTAGAAAGAAACTGCTCTTTTTGTGGGATGATTTTCTGTTTTGGGGATTTTCTGAAACTGTTACTTCTAGCAAAATTGTAACTATAAAGAAATTTAATTACTTTTTGGTTTATGATAATGCAAATTTTTTTTTCTATCCTTGCAGATTTATAATCAAGTATCTGAAAATTGAGAGAGTATTTTGGATATTCACTTTCTAAATTCTCTATTGCCCAATTTTTAACCATTAGCTTCATTTATTTTTTAAACTAACTAAAATGGAGAATGTACCTTTTGAGTGCATTATTGGAGTTGTAATGTTTAAATATATTAGTTTTCTATCTTTTCCTTAATAGCAGCCCCCACTCCCTCCACTACTTCTGGGTAATCATTTATTTTCTGGGATTTGAGACCTTTGCTAAATTGGAATAATATTTTCAAGTATGGATGGGATTATTATCTTTGAAGAAATGTTTTATATTAAATACGTTGAAGATAAGATTCACAAACATTAAAAAAGTATAATACACACACTTTAACTGTGTGTTTAAATACAAAACATTTTAGTAAGCTATAAAGAAAAATATATTACCAAATGCTTATTTACAAAATTATTCTTCTTGCTAAATCTATTTATTTTAGCCATGTGAGCCAGGAATATTTTTGGTATCTTAAATAAGAGAACACTCTGACTATAGTGGCAGCCTCTTCTCTTTCTGTCAATGTAGATTAGCATACTATGAATATTAATGATTCGTGTTTTATACTTGGTTTTAAACTGTCTTAATATTTTTTTTCTTTTTAAAGCAACTGATCTAGTACTAAGGAAGGTGATTAATTTTTCTGACTGTACGGTATGTCTTGATAAGAGAAATGCCAGTGGTAAAATTGAATTTTACCAGGACCCTCTTCTTTACAAGTGCTCCTTCAGAACTCGTCTGCATTTTACTTATGATAACCTTAATTCCAAGATGCCGTCTGTTATCAAAGTAGGTACTGAAGTATCCTCTTTTTTTAATCCATATGTGTAATCCATACTTTTCAGTTTTTAAGTCTATAATTTGACATTCATAAGAAAAATCAAAGAACATGAACACTAACATAGTATATTAACTATAGTGGAATTTTTGTGTCTTGGTTTATTAATAGACTGCATACATTATGTATGCTATGTTTATTAATAGTTTTAAGAGAGAAAAATTATGCTCAATCCAGATAGTTTGTCCCAGACACTGCTAGGCATTAAGGAAAACTTAGTACCTTGTAATGATTATTCAGTGATAGAGGTGTAAAAAATTAGTTGTTCAAGTCCAGTTCTTAACAAACAAGTGTCCAATATCACAAACACACTTTTGGCACTAAATGACATAATTTTACTGATAGAGTACAGAAATCAACAGTTGAATGGACACAGAAGTTGAATTACCTTTTCACTGTTAAAGTCTCTTCATTCAGTTCATGTTGTAATGCAGGCATGTTAAACTCAAAGCCTACTGAGGGCCACACAAACGAAAACTGATAGCTTTCAGGGCCACCAAAGAAAAAGTACTTTTATCGGAGAGTCATATCTATTTGTTAATATAGATCATGTTTTAGGTATATGCTATAATATCTTTTCAGGTCTTGTTTGAATATAATACAATAATTTGATGTGTAAAATTGTTATTTGAATCCATGAAGACTTTGAGTTTAAGGTGCTTTAGCCCCCCCTGCTCTAATTTAATGCCCTCCCCCTCCCGCAGAGCCAGGCACTCCCAGCCTCCCTGCTCTAACCCAATTCCCTTCCCCTCTCCAAGAGCCAGACACTCTAAGCCTCCCTCCTGCTCCTCCCTCCTTTCCCCCCAGCTCTAACCTAATGCCTGGGTCCTGGAGCTGCCGCCGCCACATGCTTCTCCCTCCAGGCGCTGGGGCGTATGCACTGAGTGGCTGGCCATGGGCAAGTGCTGGGACGTGTCCACAGAGTGGCTGGCCTTGAGCAGTCCTGGTGTGTGGCTCAGAACCAGCAGGAGCTGTATTTCCTTAATCAAAGAGCCGCATGCTGCTGAAGAGCTGCAGGTTGGCCACTCCTGTTATAAACAATGTAACTGGGCAGGCTGCACTTAGATAATGTATAAAGATGTAGTCGTGGTCCACAAAAAAATTCGATCAGGCCGCATGTTTTACGTGACTGTTGTAGTGTATGAAGAGAGCTTTTTTCTATTGAAGGTAGAGAATTTGCTGAATCATGTTAGGTCAATATTGTCTAGCAGCAGTATCAACACTTTCACTGCTTACTGGGTTCTTAGAAGACATTTAAGGGTAAATTAGAGCTAACAGCACAGAACATTGCGAGCCAGGAGTGGTGATTGTAAACAAACTTGATGAGACTGCAGGAAACTTGGCTACATCCATGATAGTGGACATTCAGCTAACTGAAATCATGCCGGACCATGGATGTTGCAGGACCAGAGAGTGCCGGACTTGAGAGGTTCAATCTGTATCTGCTGTAAATGGTGTATTGCACTTACATTGCACTATTGATTTTAATATATCAACACACTTTACAGGCATTTGCTATTTATAAGGGTTTATCTAAAAGTGTATTCATGCAGCATACTGCGTATACAATTGTTTTGCACACATGAACATCTAGTAGCATATGCGCAAAGCAGGCAATCAACATCTCTCCTGATTATTAATTTTTACTGAAGTATTCTAGAAATTATTCCTATGAGACCCAGGAGCTATTTTATATACTAAGATACCTATTGAGCACTGGTGGTAAATAGGGGGTAAAAAGAACTGCTTCATTGCCTACGCACATTTACCTGGGACATTCAACATAATGTCTGGGTGGCAACAACCTGGTGCCAATTACACCCTTTTTATCTATTTTAGAATGTTAATTCATATGTCTATCACTACTTTCCCTAAAGCCTTATTTAGTAATGTTAACTCCCATAAAATAAATATTAATAAGCAAATGATGAATACAATTACACTTGCCCCTAATTACCCAGTGCTTTTTTTGTGATGGTACTGTCTGGTACACAGTACCGGCACCTCCAGTCAGAGCTCAACAACTTTTCCCCTGGAGTATCAGCACCTTTTTTTAACAACAACAACAAAAAAAGCACTGCTAATTACTATTTACAGAATTTCTGATTAAATCAACACATTCCTATACTACAAACTAACAGGTTACAGAGATTATAAGAAATTTGACCCTGAAGATATGTTATGCAGAGTCAATGAGGATAAGCAAGAGACATAACAAAATAGAGCAACTTCATACTTACCTGGTTTCCTAGGCTACAAAAACAAAGGGAAGGAGCATGTCCAAGGGTAATGCCTGCTGTGGCTGAAATCCTTACCACCATTCCAGACTCATATTCATTTTACATATCCCAACAAATATATATTCATAACAGTACTTGGGCACAGCAGGATCACTTAATCCTGTGTTAAATTTTGTTTTTTTTTTGTAAATTGATTTTGTGTGTGTGGTTTTTTTTTTAGAAAGATATTAGCACCTTTTAACTAAATAGTCAGCAATTTTAAAGCCTGGCCCTAGAACATCCGGATATTAATGATTTCTTGTAGACTCATAGACTCTAAAGTCAGAAGGGACCATTATGATCATCTAGTCTGACCCCCTGCACAGTGCACGCCACAGAATCTCACCCAACCCTCCTAGAATAATCCTCTCACCTATATCTCAGATATTGAAGCCTTCAAATACTTTGAAGACCCCAAGATGCAGAGATCTTTCAGCTGTGATCCGTACCCAATGCTACAGAGGAAGGCGAAAAACCTCCAGGGTCTCTGCCAATCTACCCTGGAGGAAAATTCCTTCCCGACCCCAAATATGGCAGTCAGCTAAACCCTGAGCATGTGGGCAAGACTCACCAGCCACACACACAGAAAGTTCTCTATAGTAACTCCTATCATCCTTCCATTGACCTATTTCCCACTGATAATGAATGGTCAATTAGTTACCAAGATCATGTTATCTCATCAAACCATCCCCTTCATAAAACCATCTAGTTTAATCTTGAAACCAGATAGATCTTTTGCCCCCACTACTTCCCTTGGAAGGCTGTTCCAGAACTTCACTCCTCTAATGGTTAGAAACCTTCATCTAATCTCATGTCTAAACTTCCTACTAGCCAGCTTATATCCATTTGTTCTTGTGTTCACATTGGTATTAAGCTTAAATAATTCCTCTCCCTCCCTGGTATTTATCCCTCTAATATATTTAAAGAGTGCAATCATGTCCCCCCTCAGCCTTCTTTTGGTTAAGGTAAACAAGCCAAGCTCCTTAAGTCTCCTTTCATAAGACAGATTTTCCATTCCTCGGATCATCCTAGTGGCCCTTCTTTGTACCTGTTCCAGTTTGAATTCATCCTTCTTAAACATGGGAGACCAGAACTGCACACAGTATTCCAAATGGGGTCTCACCAATGCCTTGTATAATGGCACTAACACCTCCTTATCTCTACTGGAAATACCTCGCCTAATACATCCCAAGACCGTATTAGCCTTTTTCACGGCCATGTCACAATGGCGGCTCATAGTCATCCTATAATCAACCAGGACTCCGAGGTCTTTCTCCTCTTCCGTTACTTCCAACTGATGTGTCCCCAGCTTATAACTAAAATTCTTATTATCACTCCCTAAATGCATAACCTTACACTTCTCACTATTAAATTTCATCCTATTGCTATCACTCCAATTTACAAGATCATCCAGATCTTCCTGTATGATATCCCGATCTTTTTCTGAATTGGCAATAGCTCCCAACTTTGTGTCATCCGCAGATTTTATCAGGACACTTCCACTTTTGGTGCCAAGGTCAGCGATAAAAAGATTAAATAAAATTGGCCGCAAAACTGATCCCTGAGGAACTCCGCTAGTAACCTTCCTCCAACCCGACAGTTCACCTTTCAATATAACCCGCTGTAGTCTCCCCTTTAACCAGTTGCTTATCCACCTCTCAACTTTCATATTAATCCCTATCTTTTCCAATTTAAAGAATAATTCCTCATGTGGCACTGTATCAAATGCCTTACTAAAGTCAAGGTAGATTAGATCCACTGCATTTCCTTTATCTAAAAAATCTGTTACTTTCTCAAAAAAGGAGATCAGGTTGGTTTGGCATGATCTACCTTTTGTAAAACCATGTTGTAATTTGTCCTAATTGCCATTAGCCTCAATGTCTCTAACTACTTTCTCCTTCAAAATTTTTTCCAAGATCTTGCATACTACAGATGTCAAACTAACAGGCCTATAGTTACCCAGGTTGCTTTTTTTCCCTTTCTTAAAAATAGGAACTATATTAGCAATTCTCTAGTCAAATGGTACAACCCCTGAGTTTAGAGATTTATTACAAAATATTGCTAATGGACTTGCAAGTTCATGTGCCAGTTCCTTTAATATTCTTGGATGAAGATTATCTGGGCCCCCCGATTTACTCCCATTAAGCTGTTCAAGTTTGGCTTTTACCTCGGATATGGTAATATCTACCTCCACATCCTTAGTCCCATTTGTTATGTTACCCTAAGCTCTTCATTAGCCTCATTAAAGACTGAAGCAAAGTATTTGTTTAGATATTGGGCCATTCCGAGATTATCTTTAACCTCCACTCCTTCTTTAGTAATTAGTGGTCCTACTTCTTCTTTTTTTGTTTTTTTCCTATTTATATGACTATAAAACCTTTTACTATTGGTTTTCATTCCCTTTGCAAGGTCCAACTCTGCCTGACTTTTAGCCTTTCTCACTTTGTCCCTACATGCTCTAACCTCAATAAGGTAGCTTTCTTTACTAATCCCTCCCATTTTCCACTCCTTGTATGCTTTCTGCTTTTTCTTAATCACCTCTCTGAGATGCTTGCTCATCCAGCTTGGTCCAAGACACCTGCCTATAAATTTTTCCCTTTTCTTGGCTATTAAAGTTAGCTCTTTTGAAATAAAAAAACCCTAGTCTCAGATTTATTTTTGTTTATCCTTCCATTTAATTTGAACTGAATTAGCTCATGATCACTCGAGCCAAGGTTGTCCCCTACAACCATTTCATCTATGAGGTCCTCGCTACTCACCAAAACCAAATCTAAAATAGCACCCCCCCTTGCTGGTTCAGCAACTACTTGATGAAAGAATTCATCAGCTATCACATCTATGAAAATCTGAGCCCTATTATTATTACTAGTACTTGTTCTCCAGTCTATATCTGGAAAGTTGAAATCTCCCATGATTACGCAGTTTCCATGACTATTTACTTCATTAAAAACATTAAAGAGGTCTCTATCCATATCCAAATTGGATCCTAGTGGTCTATAACACACCCCAAGCACTATCCCAGGGGAGGATCTGATAGTTTTCTTCCCCAATGTGATTTTTGCCCAAACAGACTCTGTCTTCTCCATTCCATCACTTTTTATTTCTTTACAATCTACCTCATCTTTGATATACAATGCGACTCCACCACCTTTACCCTTATTTCTGTCTTTCCTAAACAGCACATACCCTTCAATACCTGTACTCCAGTCATGCTTAGTATTCCACCATGTTTCTGTTATTCCTATAATATCTGGTTTCACTTCCTGGACCAATAGCTCTAGTTCCTCCTTTTTGTTACCTAGGCTCCTCGCATTGGTGTACAAACATCTTAATTTTTGCTGTTTGGCCTCACTCACATTCTTTACCCAATTTGGCCCGGACATTGTTCCTTCAATATGACCTATTAGACTAGTATCCACCCCACCCTTCCTCATGTACATTCTCCTACCCCCAGCTATATCCTTTCTTACTTCATTTTCTTCCCTCTCAGTGTTAAAATCCGGCGTAGAGATTACCTGGACATCTCCCAACTATCTCCCCCAAATTCCTAGTTTAAAGCTCTCTTAATCAGTTGAGCCAGCCTCCATCCTAGAAGTCTATTTCCCTCCCTACTTAGGTGAAGTCCATCCCGAGAGAACAGTCCTCTGTCCATAAATGCCTCCCAGTGACCATACATCCCAAAGCCCTTCTTATAGCACCACTGCCTAAGCCATCTATTGATCATCATAATCCTGTCACATCTTAGTTTCCCTTCTCTAGGAACAGGCAGAATCCCACTAAAGATCACCTGAGCCTCAATTTCCTTGAGCATCCTCCCCAGCCTAGCATGGTCTCACTTAATTCGTTCCATCGAGAATCTAGCCGTATCATTTGTTCCTACATGAAGGATGATCAATGGATTCCTTCCTGCTCCCTTAATAATCCTCTTCAACCTCAGTTCCACATCCCATATCTTAGCACCTGGCAGACAGCACACCCTTCTATTCTCTGGATCAGCTCTGGTTACTGGCCTAACTATTCTTCTCAATAAGGTGTCCCCAATCACATAGACGTGCCTTTTCCTAGTGGTCTATCTCTTGGTTCCTCTGGCTGCAAGTCCTTGCTATTCCTATTTTCCCTTGTAATCCTCTTTAACCCATCCTGTATCCTCCTAATGCTCATTATTGGTGATGTCTCCATTAACTCTTCCCCTTTATCTATGGGACTAGCCACTCTTCTCTTCTTCCTTACCCTTCTATCTTCATTATCTACCTGCTGTACCCCTTCTTCATTCTCCAGCTCCACATACCTGTTCTTGAGCTCTGTTTCCTTCACTGACCCATCTTTTCCTCTGCTTGGTTCCCTGAGTCACATGCTTCCACTGTCCATTTTCTTCGCCCAGCCATCCCCCCTCTGAGGCCCTTCCATCTGCATATTTAAGCTTTCCCCTTCAGCCACGTCATGCCTTTGCTCCATCATGTGCTCAAATCCCCTTCTAAACTCGACCAGAATTTCCACCTGCATCTCCAGTCCTCGGATCTTTTCTTCCATCAGCTCTATCAGGCGGCACTTCTTGCAAACAAAAGTCCTTTCAGGTACCCCCTCCGGAATCATGTACATACCGCAGCTACCACATCCAATCATCCTCCTTGTGTTCTCTACTACTTGGCCAGGGCCACTACTGCCTCTGAGTTTTATCTACTTTCTCACCAAAATCCTATTATTTCAGTGAACACAAAAATAGACCAAAACACCCTCTCCACAGCAAAAACAAACTCCAAACAAGTTCCAATATCCAAACTCCCACTGAAACTCTCCTGTTTACAGCTGTGTTTGCTGCTCCTGTGCCGCTGCAGCTATCTATGCCGTGGCCTGACTAGAAAGCTACGTTTATAGGACCCCTAATCAATTAAGCCCCACCCCCTAATCAGGGCTCAGCTTCTCTCCCAGCACACTACCCCTATAAGCCTCATGTGTGTCAAGGCTGTTCTCCTCTCTGGCACTTTTAATGCAGAAGGCAGAGGTCTGCAAGAGTCGTTAGAATATACTTTCCACTAAAGGCTTATGTTAAAATTCCCCACGGTCATAGATTCCCCAGCCTTGGATTGGTATCACTTCCATCACCCACATGTAAAAATCTTTTAGGATCTTACATATGGGAATTCCTTCCTGTAAGCTACCCTTAAACTTTTTTAACCCTCCCTCTGGAGAGAGCTTGAAAAGCCAGCTTCTTTTAAGTAGTGTCCCTGTTGGTGCTCCACTCAGGTGTCGGTGTGTTCTTGCATCGGCGATCGGAGATTTTTAGCCTAGTGTAGTGCCTTCCTGTGCTGCACATGCACAGTTGCCGTCACTGTCGCGTGCTGTTCTGTCCATTAGCTGTGCGCACTCTTCGAGTCCCCTCAACTCCTTTTCTGCCATCCTCAGTAGAAGACGGAGTCTCTGAGCAGTGTGATTTTTCTTGAAAAAAAAATATAAAATTTGTGTTGATTAACCGAGTTCTTTAGTTACTTTTAGTCAGTCGTAGTGTCCCCTTAAACCAACAGTAAAAAAAACAAAACACAAAAAGCCCCCATTTTTTCTCCAACTTATTTGACCCCAAGTTCTTCAAAATTCTGGGCCCCTCCCCCCCAATTTTAAGAAGTGCGACTCACGCAGGGACCCTATGTCCAATTTGGACAGGCACATCGCCTGCATAAAATGTCTCGGTGAAGGTCTTGTGGCTCAGAAATGCCAACACTGCCAAAGCATGATCGTAAGAGCTAGAAGAAATAGAGAGGTGAAGACTGGAGGACTTGCTCTGGGAGAAGTCTCTCCAATCACCACATCTGAAGAAATTGGCATTGGTGGAACCCTTGAGTCCAAGGAAAAGAGCCAACTAATCTCGTAAGTCAGGGCCTCACCAGCATGATCTCTGATGGTGGTGCCGACAATTATCCTGCACCTTCAAGATGCCTTCTTCCACACGTCCATCCACCCTTCCTGTAGAAGGTTTGTCAGATTCATCATAGGTAGTTATTATCAGTACTGTGTCCTACTCTTTGGCCTTCAACCGCACCCTAAGTTTTCCAAGATTCTAGAGGTGGTAAATGCGTTTCTCAGATGTCAGGAGTACATTATATTCCTCCATTCATACAACTGTTTAATCAAAGGTACCCTCAACAGCAGATGTTAACTCTAATCAGCGTTACTCAACAGGTCTTTTCGTCCCTAGACCTCTTAATAAACGTACAAAAATCTACTCTTGAACCTACCCAGATGATAGAATTCATCGGCACATAGCTGGATGCTGTTAGAGCCCGGGCCACTCTTTCTGTTCAGTAATTTCACACACTATGTGACCTCATCAACATAGCGTTACACACCCCCTTCACCAGCTTTCGGACTTCCCTTCAAATTCTAGGGCACATGGCGGCCACCACATATGTGGTACACAGTGTAAGACTCAACATGCATTGCTTACAAGGATCGCTAGCAACGGTTTTCATCCCCAATCAGAATGGTCTAGGCCAGGGGTCTCCAAACTTTTCAGCCCGAGGGCCGCATTAACTATCAAACAGCAGTTCGGGGGCCGACTACGCACTTGAGGTCCAAATAAAAAACAATCAAAACATGGATGTTGTTTTTAATTATTTATTTAATATTATTTTTTTCATTTATTATTTAATAACACATTGATACACTACACATGAACACCTGTATTAGTGTGAATGGTGAAATTGTTTCCTGGATGCCAAAATAGCAGACATTTCTGGCTTTAGATTTGTTGTCCCTAACATCAACAGTGACCTGAGATTATCATCGGACAAGTTTGTTCTCAAATTGTTCTTCACGTATTTCATTCTTGAAAATGTTTGTTCACACAGGTATGTTGTTCCAAAGATTGAAAGGTACCTTGATGCAAAAGTTTTGACATTAGGAAAGTCTTCCTTGGGCAAAAACTGGTAAAAACCCACCAGTCCTATTTTGAACTTGTCCCTAAGGAGGTCATTTGCTTGCAACTCAATGACTTCCAGCTGCAGTTCATCTGGGCAACTGGCCACATCTGCTTCAAATGGGTTTTGAAACAATCTCACTTCTTCTGCCTTTGAATCCAAGTCAGAAACTGCAGCTGGAGGTCTTTGATGATCTCGCATGCAAATGACATGGGGAACTCAGCTGTTGCTTCAGCCATGAAGACCTTGCACTGCTGAAAGTGCGTCAAGTTGTTGGCCTGTACTTGTTCCAAAAACAAGACAAGTTTGGATCTGAAGGCCTTTAGGTGGGTGTATAAATCAGAAACTAGATTTTGCTCTCCTTGTAGTTTTAGGTTCAGAAAATTGAAATGACTAGTTATGTCTGCAGCAAAAGCCAATTTCCATACCCACTCTTCATTAGACAGTAATGGCTGTGGCTTGCCTTTACTTTCCAGGAAGTCACCTATTTCCTTTCTTAACTTAAATACTCTGCTCAGAACTTTCTCACAACCTAGCCATCTTACTGCTGTGTAATATGGTAAATCTTGCGATTCTGTGTCTGTATCTTTCAACATGTCTCTGAACTTTCTATGGTTGAGCCCATGTGACCTTATTAAATTCACCATCTTCACCACAGGATTCAGTACACTGCTAATGTCCACATATTTAGCACACAAAGCTTGCTGGTGAATAATACAGTGCAGGAACATTGGTTGTATAATGTTTTTCTCATTACACATCTGCTTCACTTGTCCAACCAAGCCTTTCTTTATGCCACTCATGTTCTTTCCTCCATCAACAGTCAGGCAACTGAGGTTAGTCCAGTCCAAGTTATAATCAGCAAATGTTTTTTTCAACTCATTGAATATATCCTCTCCGGTAACAGTGCCATACATGCTATGTAGGGAAGCCAGCTCTTGTGTTATGTTCATGTCTTCATCCACACCTCTAATGTACACAAGCAGTTGAGAGGTGGAGCAGCTGTCCAGCGATTCATCCATTGCAATTGAAAAATGGCGAAACTTGCTTGCATTTTTTGCTATTTGAGTCACAATGTTTTCACCCATGTCTGCAACACGGCGGGCAATGGTATTCGCACCCAAAGCTAAATTTTCAAATTGTTTTGACTTTTCTGGGCAAAGTTCCTCAGCCACTTCCAACAAACATTCCTTCACTACTTCACCATCTGTAAAGGGTTTGCCACTTTTAGCCAGGACGTAGGTAGGCAACTTTATAACTGGCTTTAGTTAAGGATTCATTTTCATTTGAGGATTTACTGAACAATGTCCTCTGAGATGTGAGTTGATTTTGTAATTTAGAAAATTTTTCGGCACGGACTTTACCCTCCAACTGTACATATTTCTCCTGATGTTTGCTTTGATGATGACGGCGCAGGTTGTATTCTTTCATCACAGCCACGGTTTCGTTGCAAATCACACACAATGCTTTCTCGCCGGATTTGATGAAGAAGTATTTCAAACTCCATTCTTCTTGAAATTGCCGACACTCATCGTCTATTTTTCTTTTCCTCTTCTCGGCCATCGCTGGGCACTAAAATAAAGTGAATTCAACATGAATAAATAATGAAACTGAAAGTATCTTGCACACAATATCGCTCAAAAAACCTGATTATGCGAACTAATTTCGTCGCAATAATAGCTGCAAATGACCCGAAACAATTTTTAAAAATTCTTATGATTTCTTAAGTTAAACTTACCTGAATATAGTGTGCAAATATATCCACTTATGGTAGAGAGATTGTTGTTTTTAATGTTTCCTCTTCAGAATATTCGAAAAATTCTTACTAAACTAACGACATTCCCAATACTTTAAACACACTGATAAGTAATTACGCGAAGGAAATTATCACTAAATAAAATAAGAGTGCAACATGTTTCGAAATCAGACGCTAATTGACACCAACACCTCCTCATCGCAACAATCAACCGCAACTGGCAAACTGTGATCAAAATAATCAAGTCTTGAACCAGCAGCAAACCATTTAAAAACTCCACCACTAGATGGCGTTATATCATCTCATTGACTGTGAACGGAAGTAGAAAAAGTAAGCAGCGAATAAGGTTTTGCAATGTAATGATCGGTTGGAAAACATAACGCACTACTGCGTGCCTCTCTTTTAATTCGGTAAAAACATAACGTCCACGTAAGCGGCGGCTGATCTTGGCAAGATACATGTAAATTTCCGTAATTTTTTTTCCGTAGACAAAAAGGTCTCCACGGGCCGGATGAGAGGGCCTTGCGGGCCGCATCCGGCCCGCGGACCGTAGTTTGGAGACCCCTGGTCTAGGCAAGCAAGTAATGCTTCTGCTGCTACTACTTACCTCCCTTCTATGATGGACATGCCCATACAATCTCCTCGAGGGGGTATTCTTCCATTGGCCTGACGCATCTTGTGTAATAACCACTGACATATCCATAGTGGGATGGGGTGCCCACTGCGGTCACTGTAGAGCCCAGGGCAGGTATTCACATCACGAAATATGTCTGCACATCAACATACTGGAGCTCAGAGCTCTTTGCAACGCCTTCCTCCATTTCCTCCTGATAATCCAGGGAAAAACTATCATTGTTCTCACCGACAACACACCATGTATATTTTACATTAACTGTCAGGGAGGTGCTCAATCACACTCGTTATGTGCCGAGGGGGTCAGGTTTTGGAATTGGTGCATAACAAACAACATAACGCTGATACCAATGTACCTATTACACCATCAGAACATTGACAGATGCCCTGAGCAGACACTTTTCAGAGGAGCATGAATGTGAGCTCAACCCCATGATCCTCCACCGCATATTTTAACAGTTGGGGATTCCCATCAATCTCTTTGTGACCAGAACCAACCACAAATGCCTGTAATTCTGCTCCAGGTTGGGTCAGGGCAAGAATTCTCCGGGAGATGCTTTTAACCTACAATGGATAGCTCCACTTTTGTATGCTTTCCCACCAATTCCTTTGGTCCCCAGGGTAATCCGTAAGATATGCACAGATGGCGCAACGGTTATTCTGATTGCCCCATTCTAGCCCAGACAAGCATGGATCCTTTACCTACAGTACCTCTCGATGTGCAAACCAATACCTTTCCCACTTATTCCCAACCTCTTGATCCAGCACCATGGACGGCTTTTCCACCCCAACTCCCAAGCACTCAAGCTCACCTATTGGGTCCTTTATGGTTTGAAGATGAAGAACTTACCTGTTCTGAGAGAGTGAGCAGGTTCTTTTGAGTCGCTGTCATCCCTCCACAAGATATACCCACCAGAACAAAAGGCAATGATTTCAGCAGTGATGTCTCCAACGTTAGTTACAACCTACTACCACCTCCATACCTATCGTTTTTCAGTATCTCATGGACCTTAGTGAGGTGAGGCTTTCCATCAGCTCCATAAAAGTTCACCGATCTGCCATCGTGGTCTTCCGTGACCCTAGTGGATGACGTTTTCATCCTTGCTCACCCCCTCATGAAATGCTCTATTTCTGGCCTATGCAAGACTTGTCCTGATAGATTACCACCAGGGGACCCTTCGCACCTCTAGTGACTTCTTCTTTCCAGCATATGGCTATTACGGTATTATTTCTAGTCATGATCACATTGGCTAGGGAGTGTGGGAGATTGCAGACCAACCTTACACAAACATTTCCAAAGATAAAATTACATTCTGGCCACACCCACAATTTTTACCAAAGTTAGTCTTCTCATTTCAGTGAGCCAATTTACTTACCTACTTTCTATCTAAAACCTCATAACTCTCTTAGGATATGTCTACGCTACCCCCCAGTTCGGCTACACGCGGCACGAACTAGCTAGTTCGGATTAGGAAGCCGAATCCGAACTAGCTAGTTCGTGCCGCGTGGCACGCAGTCCGAACTAGCCGGCATTTAAAAATGGCGCCAGCTGGCTTTATGTAAATGAAGCCCGGGAAATTCAAATCCCGGGCTTCATTCGCAACTCCGTATGACTACATTAACCCCCCTAATTTGAACTAGGGGGGTAGTGTAGACATACCCTTAGGGAATCAATATTACATACTCATGATGTGTGTTAAGCGGTAGCCTTCTACCTAGACAGGACAAGACAATTCACAATATCAAATAAACTTTTTATTTCTGCCTCCCGTCCCTCTAAGGGAACAGTCATCTCTGCTCAGTAAATATCAAAGTGGATATCAAGCTGCATAAATACCTGCTCTAAGCTTTACCACAGAGGGTCATTGCCCATTCCAATGAGCAATGGCAACATCTGCTTTTCTACACATTGTGTCCTTTGTTGATATCTACAGGGTGGCTACCTGGTCCTCCCATCATAACTTTGCACAACACTACTCATTGCAGCAGGGACTGATTCCACCTACCTCTATGGGTGTCGCTGTCATAGCCATTTTTTGGATATGATTCCTAAGGCTGTCTCTGCAGATTGTGGATACTGCTCTTTAGCCACCTGAGTGGAGCACCCACAGGGACACTACTCGAAGGAGACGTCACCTTGTGCAGTAATGATGATTCCTCAAGATGTGTCCCCCCGTGGGTGCTCCACTTCCCTTCTTTCCACCCCTCTACTTTGGATGTCCATCAATGGTTTCCTAGTAGAAAAGGAATGGAGGGGACCCACACCGTGAATGCAGTTAACAGAACAGCATGAGACAGCAACTGCACATTTGTGGTATGGGAAGCACTGCTAAGCTTAAAATCTCTGATAGTTGGCGCGAGGATGCACTGACACCTGAGTGGAGCACCCATAGGAACACACCTATTGAAGAACCATCATTACTACACAAGGTGAGTAACTTCTTTTGCAACCATCTGAAAAGGGAACTTTAACTTCTCTGAGTAGTTTGGCTATGCATTCTTAGGTATGTGCACACACAACCTCTCGCCCTCTAGGACACAGATATCAGATCATGGTCTTAAATGGATGAATTTTATTAACAATAAAAAACCCACACTTGGTGAAACGTTACTTTACTAGGTGTTACAGAGCAATTGAAAAAAGGATTAAAAACAGATGATTGTTTTTCTGTGATTCATTTTGAAAAGTAGAGTGTAAGGGGGTGCTCTGTGCTCAGCACAGAGAAATCCAACAAACTCAAAAATAAAATAACCTAATCACATGTAACTAAATAATCTTTCTTCTATTCACATACCTGTGGTTTCAAGACTTAGTCCTTCACTAGCCATGGATGACACTAGATTATCCATGCCTGGCTCTCTGGATTATTTCATGTCCTTCCAGGGACTTTGCTATAGCCACACAAGAGAAACAGGAAGGGCCACTCCTTTCAATTCAACAGTCCACACGTTGTTTTCATTGGCTGTTCAAGTGGTTGCTCCTGCCCATTCAACATAGGTGTGTGTGCTTGTCACATGCATTTATGGCTGGGAGATTTTCCTTCAGCAGTACCCATAAGGGACCAGGCTCACCATCTCCTGGAGTAGTGCACATATGTTGTATTATATAGGGTGCTCCCATGCCCCTTCCTGCTTAGGGGCATGGGAGCACCCCATATAGTATTCAGTTGTAAATAGTTTTTTACCTTTAGATAAGTATCCTTATTCAGTTGTAAATAGTTTTTTTTACCTTTAGATAAGTATGTGTAAATAGTTGTAGATTAGTGGTTTGTTAGTACTGTTCAGTGACTTGGCCTGGGGACTTGGCGTGCCCTGCTCCCCTGGCTTTAAAGCCTGTGTTACACGCTGCAGGCTTATGGCAATCATTGATCTGAGGACAATACAAATTAGAGTTGTACATTTGAAAGCTCTACTTATGGAGTCCACCCTTGCTCCCCAAGACCGGTACTTAGACTCAGTACTGAACACCAGTGCGTTGGTATGGAGTGCTCCCCTGATGCCGATAGCCTGGCAATGGTGGTTGTCCCTGGCTCTAGCTAAGAGGTAAAAGAAGCAATCCCCAGGCCTGCAAAAGTACAAAGGCCAGAAGGGGGATCAGACGAGAGACAGGGGTTTTCTCCAGGACCCTGTACAGGCTGCATAGGGTAGTCCTACCCGGTTCCTGTTGCCTGCCCTGGACATTAATGTCCCTTTGATGCTGGAGGCTTTTCAGGTGGCACAGGATGTTTTAACCATGCTGGTACTGCCAGCTCCGGCACCTGTTGGGCCCCAGCATAGAAGGAAGCCACCATTTGCCTCTCGGTCACTGAGGGCCAGACTGTCTTGCTCTCCAACTCAGTTGGAAAGTAGAGCTCCTCATAGCCCCGTTCAGTCTGTGAGAGAGAGACCAGAGCAAGATGCTATTTTTCAAGTGTCACTGAAATTGAAGCCCAGAGCTATGGAGGCATATACCCCCGGCAATAGTAACACTGTAGGAAGACTCACTCCTGGTACATGCCTTGTCACGCTAGGGAGGTTTCTCCATGGCTATGGCACTGCTCTTCGCACCGATACTCACCGGCGCCGAGCTACACAAGGCATTACAGCACACTCCTCTTTGTAGGCTGCAGTCAGCCTTCGCTTTGATAGCGCCATGTCAGACTGTCTCCTTGCCCCCGGCATAGCTGCTTGTGTTGCACATGCTGCTGTCTCAACTAGTGCCACAGGTGGCTTAACAGGGCATCCCGTGGCCTCAGGCACATTGGCCAGTACAGTGGTGTGCAAGGACTCCCTGGGGTTTCGCGGTTCAGCCCCAGGTTATCCGCCCAGAGACCAGAGTGTTTGGAGTCTCCTTTGGTACTTTCCGCTGGCTTTATACATGCACTAGAGGCAGCCAGGTCACTCACTCCTCAGATGGAGGAAACAATGGACGACCAGCCATCATTGAGAGAAGAGGGTCATTGGACGAAACTTAATCTTTCGTGATGCCGGATGAGGCTATAGAAGCACCCCATCTTGTGGTCTCACCTGATGACATAAAGGCCCACCAGGAGTGTGGCAATCAACCTGGCTCTTTAGGTGGAGGAGATGCAAAAGACCTTGAACTTCCTCCTTGGGGTCCTGTGTTAGGTGTTGCCAGCGAAGGACAATGCGTACCTTTTATCCTCACTCCACACCATACTCCGTGGTGGTGGAATTGGTCAACTACAGGGAGTGTTAGGACCAGCTCGCTCCCTACTCTGAGGAATAAAGACTCAAAACGCTTGGACTTTTTTGGGCATAAGCTTCATTCCTCAACAAGTTTCCCATTCCAGGTGGTGAACCACCAGGCCCTCTTTGCCTGCTATGATCTCAGTATGTGGCAGGCTGTGTCCAAGTTTGAGGCATCACTCCTGGAAAGAGTTTTAAGGCTCTTGCAGAGGAGGGAGCTTCTATGGCCAGGGCAACAAAGTAGGCAGCTTCTGATGTGGCAGATTTGGCTGCTAGCTCCATGACATCTGCAATCTCAATGTAGAGGGTAGCATAGTTAGGCCTGTTGGGCCTATCCCTGGAGGCTCAGAACTTGATACAGGACCTTCTGTTTGATGGTGTGGCCCTATTTGCTCAACAAACGGACACAAAATTACATGGGCTAAAACTCCCATATGATCCTAAAGACCTGGGGCTTGTATGTACCAGGGCCTGAAAAGAAGAAGTTTAAGCCTCAGCTGCCCTAGTCAAAAGGGCCGTACTTCCTCATTTATTTTTGTCTGAACTCTGCCCCCTTCCTCTTGGCCTGGAGAGACATCACCACAGACTGTTGGCTCTTAGCCATAATACAGCATGGCTATATGCTCCAGCTATCCTCTACCTACCTTCTCTGTTGCTTCTCAGAGATCCTTCTCATGAGAACTCCTTGAGCAGGAGGTTGCGGAGTTTCTCAGAATGGGAGCAATGAAAAGGGTACTGGCCTTTTTTGAGAACTGGGATTTTTAATTGCATTAAAATTTAATCCCCAAAGCCAGAGGGAGCCTTCATCCCATCTGGACTGTGAGGCCTGAACCGATACCTGGTCCACCTCAAATTTCTCATGGTCTCCCTGGCTTTGATTATCCCTAATTTGGATCTAGGAGACTGGTATGCTGTCCTTGACCTCAAAGATGCATATTTTCACATCATGATCTTCAAGGGCTACTGGTTTTCTGTGTTTCAAGGTTGGGCTAAACGATTACCAACTCATAGCACTTACAAGAGGCCTGGCTCCCAGAGTTTTCATGAAATGTATATTGATGGTAGTGGCCTACCCAAGATGCCAAGAGGTCCAGGTATATCCCTACCTCGAAAAGTGGCTCTTCGGGGGTCGTTCTGAACTCTAGGTCCAGCAAGACATAGCTCTCCTCCTCACCATGTGCTGTTGGCTCAGTCTCCTGGTAAACAAAAAGAAGTCCTTTTGTGTTCCTGTACAAAGGATCAAATTCATTAGTGTGGGATTGGACTCCACCATGGCCAGAATGTTGCTTTCCTGGGAGAGGTTTCACACCTTTCTGGCCCTTATACAGCAGTTGTTCCTGGTGCCTCTGACCACTGCCCAAATTTGCCTTCTCATTCTTGGCCACATGGCAGCAATGCACTTATGCCGTGCACCTCACCAGGCTCAAGGTGCATTGGCTTCAGATATGTCTAGCGTCCATGTAGTCCCTGGCTTGACACTCCCTGGAACAGTAGAGATGGTCCTGACACACATTCTTTTGTTCGTGATGTGGTGGACCATACAGGACAACAACATATCTGTTGTTCCTTTTCAATATCCTCACCATTTGAAGGAGTTGGTATCTAATGCCTCAGATTAGGGATGGGATCCTCACCTGGGAATGCTTTGGACATAGGGGGAATGGTTCTCAGAAGAGAGGATCCTGCCCATAAATGTCAGAGAACTCCAGGCTGTTTCAAACGTGTGGAAATTGTTCCTACCTCACCTGTCAGCTAGGATGGTTTGGGTCCTAACAGACAACACAGCCACCATGTTCTACATCAACAGATGGGACAGCCCGCTCCATGCCTCTCTACAAAAAAGCAATCCAGCTCTGGGACTTCTGCGTTCTCCTGGGTACCTCTCTTGGAAACGTGGCATCTCCTGAAAACCCAAAACAGTCTGACTGTCTGAGCAGAGAATTCTCTTCTTACCACAAGTGGGTGTTAACCTCTCAGGTAGCCTTCTCTTTCTTCCAAGAGTGGGAGTTTCCCCGAGTGGACTTGTTTGCAACGAGAGCGAATAAGAAATGCCTCGGATTCTGCTCCAGGCTGTGTCTGGAAGAGGGCTCCATCGCAGATGTTTTCCTCCTTTTGTGGACAGAAGGTCTCATGTATGCATTTTCCCCATTTCCTTTGATCAAGCAGGATGAGGTGAACGTCATATTGATTGCACCAGTGTGGCTGTGCCAGCATTAGTTTGGCGCTCATATGAGTCTCCTGGCACAGACTCCTTGTCCTTTGCCATTCTGCAGGGCTCTACTGTCTGAGGACCATGGTTTGCCTTCTTCACCCGGACCTGTGACTGCTTCAACCTTTCAGCTTGGTTCCCCAGTGACTGAACTCCTAACAGCAGACCTATTCAGCTGATGTCCAGAGGGTATTCCCTGAAAACAGGAAGCCCTCAACTCAGCCTATGTACATGGCAAAATGGACTTTATTTTCAACCTGGGCAGTACAAAGGAAGGTCACCTTGGCTGACACTCCTCTCCATTTGATCCTTGACTATGTCCTGCACTTGAAGTAGGAATGTCTTGTGTTAGACTCAAACACAGTGCACCTTGCAGCTATTTCCGTGTTTCACTTGCCAATTCAAGGCCACTTAGTGGTTTTTCATGACATCAAACCTGATTTTTGAAGGGCCTGGAAAGGCTTTTTCCACAGACCCCAGTTCTTATCCTCCACTGGGGCCTGAATCTGGTCTGAGCTAGACTGACAAGCCCTCCATTCAAGCAGCTTGCCTCTTTCATTTCTTTCTCTGAAGGTGGCTTTCCTTGTAGCAATTTTTTCTGCCAGAAGGGTATCAGAACTTTGTGCTCTGACATCAGAACTTCTGTATACATGCTTCTTTAAGGATAAGGTACAACTTAGACCTCACCCAGCCTTTCTGCCCAAGGTAGTGTCAGGGTTGGGCACTTGGGGTAAGATATCTTCCTTCTGGTCTTCTATCTCAGATGACCAATTAGGAGTGGTGTGTTCATGGTCTGAACCTCAGGAGGGCACTGGCTTTCTATCTGGAGAGAATGAAACCTTCCCATAAGTCCATGCAGCTTTGTGGCTTGTACTGAGTATATGAAGGTTCTTCCTGTATCTTCACAGAAGATCTCCAAGTGGATCACCTCTTGCATCTGCATGTGTTATGAATTGGCAGGTGGTCAGCTGCCTCATTTGACTAGGGCTCAGGCCTCTTCACGGGCATTTCTTGAACCTGTCCCGATCCCAGGATATCTACCGTGCAGCAACATGGTCTTCAGTGGACACGTTCATGTCTCATTACACCATCACACAGCATGTTAGAGATGACATGGGATTCAGCAGAACAGTGTTGCAGTCTCCATGTGCTTCAACTCCTACCTGCCCATTGCAGACAGTGCTTGCAGTCACCTGTGTTGGATATGAGCAAGAACTCGAAGAAGAAAAGACCATTACCTGTTTCTGTAACCCATGTTCTTTGAGACATAAATACAATAAAACGGCTGCCATATGAGGCGAGACTAAAAAGAATGGAGCTTTTTCTCTTAGAAAAGAGGAGACTAAGGGGGGATTTGATAGAGGTCTATAGAATCATGACTGGTGTGGAGAAAGTGAATAAGGAAAAGTTACTGACTTGTTCCCATAACACTAGAATTAAGGATCACCAAATAAAATTAATAGGTAGCAGGTTTAAAAGAAACAAAAGGAAGTATCTCTTTATACAATGCACAGTCAACCTGTGGAATGCCTTGCCAGAGGATGTTGTGAAGGCCAGGACTTTAACAGTGTTCAAAAAAGAGCTAGATAAATTCATGAAGGATAGGTCCGTTAATGGTTATTAGCCAGGACTGGTAAGAACGGTGTCCCTAACCTCTGTTTGTCAGAAGCTGACAGGGGAGGGATCACTTGATGATTACCTGTTTTGTTCATTCCTTCTTGGGCACCTGGTACTGGCTACTGTCAGAGCCAATTTTGGAAGGATACTGGGCTGGATGGACTTTTGATCTGACCCAGTATAGCTGTTCTCATGTATGTTCTTATTTAGGTTCTGAAGTGTGAATGTTTTTGACTTAAAGATATTATAATAGTCATTCCATTTTTTAAGAGAACAATAGAATGTTTCTATTATCAGGGGTCGGCAACCTATGACTCATGAGCCAAATATGGCTCACGAGGGAACCAAATATGGCTTTTTTGGCAGCCACTGGTGGGTGGCTGCTGGAGTTGAAGCTGGGCTGTGGTGTGGCAGGGTTTGGGTACAGATATGTGGCCCACCCAAGGAGCAGCTGGACAGCCATTATGTGGCTCTGGCCCCAGCTTCAGCCCTTCCCCAGAACATGCAAAGGGGGGGCACTATGATGCTCTGCACAGGACATGCCAGGGGGCTGCAAACCATGGCGTGGTGGCCTCCACCCATCCCATGAAGAGCCAGGGGCCTGCAAATCGTGGCCTGGAAGCCTCCCTACTTCCAAGAAACGGGGGGAAGAGCGTGGTGCAGCAATTCCCTCCCAATCCCAGAAGAAATGGGAGGGGGTCAACTGGGAACCACAGCTCAGTTTTCGCCTGCCTCATGACACACCAGGGGAGGGCCAGAAACCACTGCCCCCCTGGGGAAATGCTGTGGGAGGGCAGAAACTGCCTTCTGCTCCATTCCCTGGAGGAGGTGTCCAGGAGGTTTAGAAATTATGCCCCTGCTCCCAGAGCAGCACCACCTTCAGTGCTGTGGGCAGCTCTGGTAAGCCCCCCCCCCCCCCCCCGATTCCTCTGCTTTAACCCTCCACACCCTGCCCTGATTCCTACACCCCCTCTGCACTAAGCCCCACCTCATACTCAACCCTTTACCCTGCTCCCCTCCACTTCCTGTCCTCAGCGCTCCACACCTCCCAGCCTCTGGTCTCACTCCTGCACCCCCACCCTTTGCCATGAGACCACTTAGTCACTGCCCTGGCTCCTGCAAACCCATCCCCTGCCCATGTCTCCTTGGTCCTGTCCTGACTCCTGCAGTCCAGATCTCCTGCCCTAAGCCCACCCACGCATTCAACCTCTTGGCCTGAGGGCTCCCTACCCCAACTCTAGCACTTCCCCCCACCCTGAGTGCCCTCCCCCCAACCCCAGCCCTGACTCCTGCATTTTTAAACAGTTCTTTGTTGACCACATTTTCTGAATTTTGATATAGTTTGGTTCTTTGGTTTGAAAATGTTGCAAACCCCTGCTATTTATACTATGCATCGTATCTTAGTTTTGATTTTAGTGAGATCAAATTGTATTATTTGCTTCTGTGTTCTTTATTCTGTAGATTCATACGTTGGTTGAAAGTTTGAAGCTTTCCATCACTGATCAGCAGCTCCCTATGTTTATACGCATAATGCAGCTTGGAATTGCTCTTTACTATGGAGAACTGGGAAACTTTAAAGAAGGAGAAAATGAAAACCTGGTTTGTAATACTAAAGATATATTGGGAAACATCTCAGGTATGTATAACTATTATTACTCAATCAAAAATAACATTTAAACATTTAAATGTGAGTGTTCAACACAAACTATTACAGTATCTTGATAATCTGTAATCTGTTAGAACTGATAAACTATATCATATACATGTGTAATACTCTAACATTATTTGTTTGTTATGCTGAGAGACCTATTTTGATGATTTTACCTAAGCTCAGATGAAACTCTATCCAGAGAGCACAATCTTGAGGGTGGGAAGTAGTAAGGGAGTTTAGGGTTGTTACATGTTTTTTTTTTTTTTTATATTTCTAATTTAATTAAAATATGGCACCTGGACACCAGTGTTTTGATTTTGTGTTTTGGGCTTTTTACTGTGAATAGAAATGTTGTCAACACTTGTTCTTGTTCGAGTAGTTGCACTTGTGAATGCCAGTGTTTGGCTATCAAACTTCCCCTCAGCATTACCTGGTGTGTAGTTTGAGTACCATCTGCTTTCATATTTTTCCTTGTTTCGGGTTTCTGTTGCTGACTCCTAGGCATGCTTGGTTTACTGGGCTTCAAATGATGTACTGCTTGCTGAAAATCATACCTGAGAGTGACTCAAACAACATTTGTTGTAAGTGCCTAGGCAAGGCACACGTGAAGGACTAGTTCCAGATTTGTCAGGACTTCAAGCATGGTTAGGCTGAAGTTCTAGCTAAAGGAGGCAGAGCCTAGATGACTCTCAAAGCGACTTGGTCTGACTCATAGCTGAATGCTACAGCTTCAGTCAGAAGCTTGCTTCCAAGACTATCCTAGTCTTGGTACTGGTTACCGCCCCCTGTGCTTACAGCGTAAGTTTCCTTGCAAAGCAAGGGGAAAGGGGCTGAAGTAGAGGGAAACTGAGCTCTAATCACTCCTTAGCAATCAGTGCCAAAGGCTGCAGTTAGCTCCAGTGCCAGAATGGGCACCATTGAGTCCTGTACCAGAAATGATACCCATCAGCTTCAGCAGCACTGCGGCAACCAGATATGATCTTGGTGTTGAATACTCTTGAAGCATTTGCAGAGTAAACTTTTAACTTTTTTTTGTTGCTCCTGAAATTATTGGTAAGGAATCCACTCCCATGGTACTATTAAATCGCTCTGTGTCAACATCTATGATACAGCACTCAGTAGTGCACCAGCTGCCTATTTCCTGGACAGTCTATCCATTTGTGCTATCTAAGAGAAGTTTGCAATGATGGTGTGTCTATAGTCTTTGCTGAGTTCTGAGCACCAGTCACTAGAATCAACTTGGATAGACCCTCCATTGTCTGTACAAAGGGATTCTTTTTCATTGGACTCTGAGGTGGGCTCTCATATCTGTCAGTCTTGGAGCAGCACTTAGTGCTCCCCATGTAGTTCCTTCTTCTATGGGTACTCTATTGAACCCACAATAGGAGTCTGTGAGACTGTAGCCAGGAGGTCATTGGGATGTGGTCCCTTAAAAGAGGTGTGTTAGGAACCACTGGCATTTTGTAGAAGTTAAACAACTTGTACTCTTAGCTTCATCCTTGTCCTCCTTGGATAGGATGGTTTCCATGGAGGCAAAATCACCCCATCCTGCCAGCTACAAGTCTTAACAGGAAGAATTGTTAGAGGGGTGCTTCAGATATGACAATTCAGGTTAAGGAGGTAAGAATCCTCTCATAACCTAATTGATGTGCTATCTATGTCAGGTTCATCTAAAGTGTGCTGCCAATCAATGAGGTGATTTTGGAGCCTGTAAAGACACTTGTAGACCTCATTTTCCTTGCCTCCTACCTCAAAGTCTGTGGAGTACAAGTGTTATGTGCCCTCCATAGTTCCTGCTAAGGTGTGTGCCTGCATGGCTGTGCACAAAAAATTCTTACCCTGCCCATTTCCTCTGGAGAGCCATGCAGCAGCACTTGCATGGCAGGTGGCTGCTCCGGTGGGCAGAGCTGGCTGAGAAGGCGTGGTGAGGGAGCCACTGAGGCAGAAGGCCAGGACCTACCATGTGGTGGGGGGAGGCCTGCTTCGGTGGCTGGGGCTGCCACATGGTGGGGGGTAGGTGACTGGGGCCTATTCTGGCGGCTGGGGCTGGGAATGGAACCTGCTGCATGGCGGGGTGTGTGTATGTCTGGGTCTGCTCCAGCAGCCTGGAACAGGACATGCCGCATGAGCAGAGATGGGCAGGGGTTTATTCTGGCCACTGGGAATGGGATACACTGCATAGTGGCAGAGGGGGATGGGTTTCTGCTCCAGCGACCGGGAATGTGTGTGTTAATAAATTCGGTGCCACGGTGGCACACATCCAAACCAGTGCATATGACCTCAATATTGGTGCACAATCCAAAACTTGCTCCGCTCGTGGTTGGAAAATCTTAGAGGGAACACTGGTGCCCTCTCACATGTAACTGTTTTCCCATCCTCCTCCAGGTTTGCTAGTGGTTGCAGTGGCTAATGAAGGGATCATCAGAGGCATCAAGCTTCCACCCCCAAATCAAGAGGCAAAAAATATATATTTTTTTTTGGCAGAAAAGTTTATTGGACTGCAGGGTATTATAGCTTAGAATTGCTGAGCAACAGATTCTACTTAAATGTTGTTCTAATTTGTGGCATTCTAGGGAGAAATTCATATCTGCTTCCTGAAAATGTTAGGCAGAGTTCTCTTCCCTGGTGAACAAGGGCAGATTAATAACAAAAACTTGGTTGCAGGCTCGGTTGGGTGTGGCAGAGATGATAGTTAACACCATGGTTTCTGTGCACTCTATGTGAAAGCCTTCATGGCTGCAGTCTTCTGGTCTACTCTGTGAAGTCCAGAATACTATTCAGGACTTGCCTTTTGAGGTTTTTTCTCTTCTTCTCTGAGCAGGCACACATCAAGATCCCTTGCCTTAAGGACTTGAGGGCCACCTTTTGTGTTTGTATGTGCTTGCCCAATTAGAAATCACTGTCAAATTCTGCAGACTCAGCACTATCCTATTCTTCTAATCAAGATCAGAATATAAAGACCCTGGATTATAGGAACAGACCTTATGCTGCTTTTGCTTTGGTTTTAGCTCCCTGTCCTTCTGGCTGCCTTCTAAACAATCGTTCTTCTTCGAGTGATGTTTCCCTGGGTGCTCCACTGCTGGGCTTGCCCCGGCGCTGCAGTATGGAGATTTTTCGTAGCAGTAGTTTGACCGGACCACGCACGCGCATCTCGCGGTGTTTGCTCCCTTTTGCGCTGCTCGGTCCAGTCTCAGACAGCTCCTTTTAACTGCCTCAGGCTGCAGATGGAGGGAACTGCTCTCCTCGGATCGTCTTGTTCATGAAGAAATTCAAAGTTCTCATTTATACCTGTTCTTATAGTTATTCTCCTTCCCGTTCATTCATTCCCCTGTTTATAAAAAAAAAATAATTAAAGTTACAGTTTAAAGTTATTGTTCATAAGTTCTTATCTGCTTAGATTTATTTAAGTTTCTGTTGACTCCCTAGTTCACCTTAGTCACTACCTTTCTCCCTATTTAAGAAAAAAAGAGAGAGAAAAATACTGAGGTATGCCTGGCTCACCAGGGTTCAAAAAATGTGAGGCCTGCCATGAGGCAATGCCTGCCTCGGATGGCCATTCGCTGGCCATACGTTGCCTGGGCAAAAGCCACATCCCACAAAAGTGCCCCCGCTGCTCTAATCTCACAGCTAGAGATCGACGAGACAGGGAGATGAGGCTTAGGATGATCCTGTTCAATAAGGCTCTTCAGTCTCAAGGATCTGCCTCCGCCCGCAGCCATCACGGGAGTCGCAGAAGCGAAGGGCCTCTTCTCTAACTGCCGCCCCTCGAAGGAAAAGCAAGCCGTCTCTAATCCTCTCTCTGTCTGCTACTTCGCATGGCAGATTGAATCTAGGCAATAAACCGGGCACTTCTGGGGTGTGTATGGTGCGCACTACTGTAACAGCACCGTCCAAAGTAATAAAACCTGCCTCCACGGTGCTGACCACATGCCATTCATCGGCACCAACGACTGTGGCACCAAGTTCTACCTGCACTCCTTCGGCACCGCCTCCTAAGACGGCACCGGTGCCTGCCGAGCTCTACCTGGCACTGACTCCGGTGCTGGACCGCCCGGTAGACCAGCCTGATCACATGGCACCGATGATACCAGCACCACAGGTGGCACTGACCCCCAACGGCACCGCCTCTTACGACAGAGGCACTGGCACCGATTCCGGCACTGAGTGGTCACAGCCTAAGAAGGCTACCACCAAGACATGTTGTCAACGGAGCCTGTCACCACGCTCCCCATCCCCAACTTTTTTGCCAGAGCCGTCGTCGCCACCACCACCTCAGTCACCCAGGCGATCGCCAGTCAGGATATTTCTTCTCGGGAATGCCTTCCATCTCCATTCCTTACCCCACCAAGGGAGCACCACCGGTACCATCACCGGTTTTCGACCTCTCCTTCTCTGTTACCACAGAGATATTACTCTCCATCATTGTTACCTCACTCTCCTAACTACTCTTACAAGCCAGCATATAGCAGATCTCACTGTTATGATCACTCCCCCTTCCGCTCTTCATACGACTACCGCGACCCTTACGATAGTCGCACATACTACAGGACCTATTCACCATACCACCGCTCTTATCATCGCTCTTCCAGATCAGACCCTAGGTCCAGGACTCACTACTCATCTTCCAGACACTCACCTGTGACCAACCCCCACCCCGCTTGGTTCAGGGCCTGAGGTCCTCTAGTCTGAGGTGGAGGAGGAGCAGCCCATGGAAGCCGAGGTGCATGAGCCTGAGACATCGCCTACTGATCCATCATCATCCTCATCGGATGAAGCGGTTATCCCAGGGGATACCCCCCCCGACGATCTCAGGCAATTCCAGGAGCTTTTTAAAAGAGTAGCAGTCTCCTAGGAGATTCAACTTACTGAGATCAAGGAGAAACAGCATCGTCTCCTAAAGAATCTCCAGACGCCTCATACTTCAAAATTGGCTATCCCTCTGGATGAGGCCATATTAGAGGTCGCCAACAAATTGTGGCAGACTCCAGCTTGCGCATTACCAACAAATAAGAAAGTGGTGAAGAAATATTTTGTGCCTCCTAAAGGATCAGAATTTCTATTCACCCACCCACATTCCAATTTGCTGGTGGTTGATGCGGTGCAATGAAGAGTACAGGTGCCACACTATAGGAGTTAAACATCAGATGGGGACTCAAAAAGGCTTGATTTATTTGGAAGGAAGGTCTACACGTCATCAACGCTTCTTCTCCGAATAGCCAACTATTTGGCACATTTATCGAATCATAATTTTGATAATTATTCCAAGTTGACAATTCTTATGGAATTGTTGCCCGAATCCAAAAGGCCCATTTTAAAGGGTGGTGTTCAAGAAGGTTATGCTGCCACTAGGACTAGCTTGCAGATAGCACTGGATGTAGCAAATACTGCAGCGTGAGCCACAGCCAATGCAGTCGTCATGAGAAGAGCTTCGTACCTCCAGTCAGCAGCAATCCCCAAAGACGTGCAAGCCAAAGTAGAGGACTTACTCTTTGAAAAAGATAACCTCTTTGCAGAAAAGATGGACACAGTGCTACATTCCAGTAAAGATTCCAGGCCAACCTTACAAACGCTCGGTATATACACTCCACCATGTAGGAGAAGGGGCTACACTTCATTTCAAGGCGCTACGACTATACCCACACTAGGCAGCAGTGGTAACAACACCGGCCTTTAGATAAGTCGTGCCAGCATCACTGGCCTCCGAGATGCTGCAACTAAAGTAATCGCAGAACCAACCCATCACCAGGCAGCAGATTTGACTGCTTGGTTGGGAGCATTCAACCAGTCTCACTTACATTTCACCCACTCGTTACCACCCCGCTGTTTCATCATCACCTACACCCATTCTACCATCTCTGGGCAGATATCACCAACAACAGATGGGTGCTAGAGGTAATCCAACTCGGTTATGCCATACCCTTCCTGTCCATCCCACCTACAACCCCCCCAAACCCGTCCCTCTTCAGGGACCCCTCTCACGAAGATTTGCTCCGTACCGAAATCAATCCTTTACTGCAAATTGGCGTGGTAGAGAGGGTGCCACACGACTTCAGAGGGAAAGGGTTCTACTCCCATTATTTCCTGGTGCAGAAGAAAACTGGGTTGGAGACTGTCAGCCGACGGTCAGGGCAGTGTGTGTGTGTATGCTTCCGAGAAAAGGTTTAACGTCCGTGTCTTTACTGCTAGGACCGGGGTCCCGTCGCAGAGGGTGGCCAGCAGGCCAACAGACGCCCCGTTATATAGGAAGAGCTTATTACACCTTAGATTTTAACTGCTAGAACACAAAGTTCCTTCGCAGCGGGCAGCCTGGGAAAGGCTGGAAAGGTGCCCCAACGGATCTTGTCACCTGGGAGTGACACAGATCCAAACGCCCAAGCTCTCCCTATGTCTGTCCCTTTATGACCGGCTGAAGTTCTTTTAAATTGTGCTTGGTTTTGTTACAGCAACTGAAGGAGTCAGGTTAAAGCTTAAACAGTTACAGGTTTATTAAAAGACTTATAAAAGCATATGGTTACAATGGCTATTGCTCTATTTCTTAAATGCTAACAAATACAGATTTTAAAAATGGTTACAAAGAAAATAAAGATAGAAAATAGAAATAATGGTACCAAGTGACAGCTTAATCTTTAAAGAGCTCTAAGTCTATGTATATATATACTTAAACAAAGGACCACATCCAGGTACAATTTTTACCCCATTCTGTGCCTCTCGACTCCAGCGTGTCAGGCCAGGGCCGGTCTCTCAATTCCTAGGAAAGACGAATACGAGGTGGGCGTCCCCTTGGAACCTCGGGAGATCAAACACCTAACCCGACCAGCAGATAGATGGTAGATTGACACTCAGAGAAAATGCGCTGCTGGACCTATCTTTATACCCCTGGGGGCCCGTATTCTCTTTCTTATCTAAGATGCCGAATTGTACCGGTCCGTTTTGTGGCGCCAGTTCTTACAAGCAAGTTTCAAGTTAATTTACACTTGCAAGAGAGAGAACTAAATTGTGAGCACTAGACATTTTTTACTGGGCGAGAGATTCCTCCCCCCGCGGATGGATGTGTGTTCGTATCAATATGGGTTTCAGTCAAGGACACTCCTTGGCAGCCTCTTGGTCAGCAATTGGCGTATCTCTGTTTACAGCCATTCATGGTCACACAGCCTGGGCTTTCTGTTCTGTGTGCCCTGTATGCTCCAGGCAAGCAAAAATGGATGTTACAAGGGGGTTCCTGTCTGGCTACAGAGACCGATATTGGCCCTCAGGCAACTAAAAAAATATCTCTGGAAACAACATTTCAAGATGGTAACCTTCGCATCTATTATCCCGTCCTTGGATCAGAATGACTGGTTTGTTGCTCTCAACCTACAACATGCATATTTCCATATTACGATCCACCCTGCACTCAGAGGTTTTTCCAATTCACTGTTGAAGACCATTACCAATTCAGATTTTCTGCTGCTCCCGGAGTGTTTACAAAAATGCTCAGTGGTAGCTGCTCACCTCTGACGCAATGGAGTGATCATATTCCCCTATCTAGATGACTGCCTCATAAAAGGTCAGATGTCCTTGCAAGTAGGCAGGGATGCTCGACATCACCAAACTTTACAATCTCCCGGCCTACTCGTGAACAAGGACAAATCTACATTACAACCTACCCAAGACTTAGAGTTCAATGGTGCAAGACTAGGCTCCAAAGTAGCAAGAGCATTCCTACCAGTGGCCAGATTTCACTCAACCGCAGAGTTCAGGTGCTGTTAGCTCTCAAACGTATGGGTCATATGGCCGCAACCACCTTTGTAGACTCCCATGCCAGACTACATTTCCGTGCCCTTCAACACTGGCTTGCTACTGTGCACAACCATAGCACTCCAGACATACACAGGGTGGTCAGGGTGGTCATATACCAACGTCATGGCCTCCCTGGAATGGAGGACCATAGACAAGCATATGCTCTCAGGCGTACCCTTCCACCAACCACTACCATGATATCAGATTACTACACATGCCTCCCTTCTGGGGTGCACACATGGGCGGAGCCTTGATACAGGGTCGCTGGGCACCCCAAGAGACATTGCTCCACATAAATCTTCTCGAGCTCAGGGCCGTCATCAATGCGTGCAAGTATTTCTGCGACCAAATATGCAACTGCACAGTAAAAATCCGATAGACAACTTAGTGACAATGTACTACATCAATCGCCAAGGGGGCTTATGCTCACGATCTCTATGTGCAGAGTTGGTCTGACTCTGGAACTGGTACATCACCAATGACATCACTCTTGTGGCATCATATTTACCTGGCATCAACAACGTAACAGCAGACTCCCTCAGCAGGAACTTCGCGTCAGATCATGAATGGGAGCTTCACCGCGGAGTCCTCCACTCACTCTTGCCAATGGGGCACCCCGCTACTCCATCTGGGGAATACCGCTTCCTGAATGCCCTAGAGTACACTCTACTAGAGCCATTTCAGCCTCCACTACCTTTCTGAGAGGTGTTCCCCTTGCAGACATTTGTAGGTCAGCCACATGGGCGTCCTATCGCACCTTTGTTGAACGTTACACTGTTCATCATAGATGGCTGCCTGATAACTCTGTAGCAGCCACAGTTCTTTCATCTGCCAATCGATAGGGGTTCTGAGTCCCACCTACTGTCACGTGAGGGGGGAATACCGCTGTGCAGACACTTACAGTGGAGCACCCATGAGGACATCACTTGAAGAATGAAGCGAAGTTACTCACCTTGGTGCAGTAACTGTCGTTCTTTGAGACGTGTTTCCCCGTGGGTGCTCTACTACCTGCCCACTTCCCCGCTTCGGAGTCTGTGTTTCTTTTATTTTCTAGTTCCTGAGGCGGGTACGAGGAACTGGCTGAGATCGGACCGAGCAGTGCGAACGCCGCAAGATGCTCCCTGCGCATGCGCGGTCCGGCCAAACTACTGCTTCAAAAAAATCTCCATATTGCGGCACCGGGGCAAGCCCATCACCTACAGTGGAGCACCGACAGGGACATACATCTCGAAGAACGACAGTTACTGCACCAAGGTGAGTAACTTCACTTTCTAGTGCAGTGGTCTCCAACCTTTTTACACCCAAGATCACTTTTTAAATGTCAGGGCAAGCCAAGATCTACCCCATCCCTTCCCCAAGATCTCACCTCTTCTTTTAGACCACACCTTCTCTGATCCCCCTCCTCTCCATCATTTGATGTCCCCAGCTCTTATTCACTCTCACTGGGTTGAGACAGGAAGTGTGACCTGTGGAGTGAGAATGAGGGATTTGGGTGTGAGAAGGGGTGAGAGGTGAAAGCTCTGGGAGGGAATTTGGGTGCAGGAGGAGGTGGAGAAGGGGATGCTGGCTCAGGGAGGGGTCTTCAGGCAGGAGAGCGTTGGGGTCAGGTGGAGGGTGGAGGTGCTGACCAACTTGCAGGCTTGTGAATGTTAGGGTGCCGGAGTTTGGGTTGGGGTGTATGAGGGGCTCAGGGCAGGGAGGTTGGGAGTATGAATATGATGGTCTCAGGACACAGATTTTCAGTGTGTAGGTGATGCAGGAGTGTTGTGGCAGAAGACTGGGGTTGTGGGGGTGCAGGAATTTGGGGATAAGAGAGGCTCGGGACAGAGGCTTCTCGTGTATGATAGGCTCAAGGTTGGGGACATGCAGGAGTGTTATGATGCTGTGGCCAGGTGGGAGCTCGGCTCCAGTTGGGGGCTTGTTGGCCAGGTTTCATTTTTAAATAAAATATTATGTCCAACAAAAAACATTTCAGCATTTTCTTTATTTATGAGAGGGACGGGGAACCTGTTTTGGGTCAGAGGTTACTGACCCAGAGAAAAATCAGTCGGGGACCACACAAGTGAGATGCAAAAAAACCCCCTTCCAAAACCACCCAAACCTCATTGATGTGGCCCCAACTGAGACACCTCACTCCCCTGGTACTCCTGCATCATGGTGGGAGAGGATAGGTAGGACTGAGGTTCAGTTCAGATGAACTCTTCTGGGGCCTGGTTAGTGGAATTTGTGGGTCCCTCTACAGTCTGAGGTGGGGCCAAAAATGAGGGATCCAGTGTGCGGGACAGGGCTTCCAGGGAGTGGGATAGAGATGGGGATGCAGAATCTGGATGGAAAATAGGGTACAGGAGCAAGCTGGGGGTAGTTGTCTGGCTAGGAGGGAGGGGGCAAGAGCAGGGTGCTGGTTGATGTCTGGACAGGGGTTAGGAGTAAGGTGCTAGTGGGTGTCTGGCCACGAGGCAAGGACGGGGGGGCTGGATGGTATCTGGGCAGGATGCTGGTGGGAGTTTGGCCGGGGGAAGGGTGCTGGTGGGGGTTTGGGCAAGGTGCTGGTGGGGGTCTGGCCAGGGGTCAGAGTGCTGGTGAGTGTTTGGCAAGGGGCAGAAGCAGGTGCTGGTGGGGGTTTGGTCAGGGGAAGGGTGCTGATGGTCCCTGGGCAGGGTGCTGGTGGGAGTCTGGTCAGGGGACAGGAGCAAGATGCTGTTGGGTGTCTAGCCAGGGGGCAGGGTGCTGGTAGGGGCTTGGTCAGGGTCAGTATCAAAGTCAATCACTGGCCCTTTAAGGCAGGGCTGAACGGCCCAATAAGCCAAGTTATAGGGGTGGGGGATGTACCCCGGTAGGGGGTCCTGGGCCCACCCTACTGCACCCGGTCCTGGTCCAGGGCCCTGTGAGTGGCAGAATGGTCCACCGCTCCCTCAGCGGGGAATCCAACCAAAACATGCCGAGGATCTCTGGGTGGGAGAGGCTGCTCCTGCACCCTCCCTGGGCCACTTCCTGCCTGATCTAATGGGCTTGCTTCCCATGGGGAATCTGGGTCTTCTGACTCCTTGAGGGCCACACTTCCCTGCTGGTGTGCAGTGATAACATTCCAATCAACTTTGGAGCCTCCACAAGTAATTTATTGTTGGAAAGATGTCAGTAGTGGAAACTTATTTTCTAGAAATGTAGCATCTCTAGTGGTGGCACAGATAATGATTTCAGTTTAATGCCAGATTTATATCTTACTGTTATGCTTCTGCTATGTGGAACTGAGAAAACAATTATTAGTCTATCAGAGTTGTTGATTGTGCTCCTATGTTTTTTTTCTAAATCAGAAACACTAATCTTTAAAGGAAATTATATATCTTGTGAGAAATTCAAAGTTTGAATTGGCAAAAGGAGAGGAGGAGCAGCACTTTCTCAAAAATGGTTTTACCATGTCAAAGTCATTAACAATCAGATCCAGATAGTTGCAGAACTTTTTTCTATGTTCTAAGAGAGAAAACACAAGATAGGGCATTTTCTGGTGTCTGCTAGGGATGTGAAAAAGTAGTCGACTAGTCAATTAACTGATAAGCCTAGGACATATCAGAGGCAGCAGTGTGGGGAGGCAGGCAGCTGGTCTATGAGTGCACCTCGTTTTTAAACTAGCTTTCTTTGTGGGCTGGCTCCCTCCTGGCACCCTGAGCTGCTGCCTGTGATAGATAGGCAGCAGCACATGGTGGGAGGAAGCTCCCCAGGAGAGGGGCCAGATTGCACTGGCTGCTGGCTCCATCCCTAAGGACTGTAGAATAGTTGACTTACCACTAAGAATTCATGTGGTTAGTTGACTATTTAATTATACAAAGGCTAACATTGCTAGTATCTGCTACAACCTTATAACATTAGTGAATAAGCTGGTCAGCTATCAATGATGGGTGGGGAAAACCCCCGTGTTATTCTAGGATTTGAATGGTAGATTCCCAGTATGAAATCATCCTTAGAATTCCTTAATAGTATAGATGATAATTTAATTCAGACTGTTGCATCTAACACAGGAGAATTCTATACTTGAGCTTGTCTTGACAGATAGAAGAACTGACCACAGAACTAAAAATTAATGCTCACCTAAGTACATGTGGTCATGACTTGATAAAATGTATATTTCAGTGGCAAAAATGTTATGTTAATGTTTCTGGTTTTTGCCCCCTTGCAGATGAAAACCAGAAAATTAATAGTTAAGATAGCCCATGCAGCTTCACTTATCCTCATTTCTTACCCTCTGCATTTCCATACCCATCCTGTCTTTCCCCCATCCCTCTCTCCAACCACATGTCTTCTATTTTGGGCTCCTCCTCACTTGATGTAACAAAAAGTTTGATTACAGTTGCCGCTTACTTTGTGTTCACAATAAACCTCGCCATAATAAAAATGTTATGTTGTAACAGAGAGAACTTGTAGCAAGCGATGTGAGATTAAAGGTTATTAAAGATCTACAAAGTTTTGTGCTAGTACAGTCAAAAGCATGGCATTTACCCAAGGCAATAGTCAGGGCTTGACAAACCGCGGTGAAATCTACTCGCCAACCCTGCACTGTGCTTGTGCTAGACCTGCATTGTGCATGTGCGCGCTGCCGGTGAACGGGGCGATCGGCTGAAACCTACTCGCCACAGGCGAGTAGATTCACTGATTTGTTGAGCCTTGGCAACAGTTATTGGCAAATTCTTTTGAATGATATAAGCAAGCATAAAATGACCTCCTCAGCCTCATTGCCAGCAGGGACTATATATCCTCAGACAGGACATAACGCAGCTCGAGACCAGAAGAAATTGCTTTTGTGGGGTGCTAGTTTGTGAGAGTGACAGCACCACATTCCTGTCCCGTGTCTCTTAGGAATACAGGCAGTCCCCGGGTTACGTACAAGATAGGGACTGTAGGTTTGTTCTTAAGTTGAATTTGTATGTAAGTCGGAACTGGTACATATTGTAGGGGAAACTCTAGCCAAACATTTTTTTTAGTTTTGGATAGCATAGGGAAAGGTTAACTCCCCTCTAATGTTTGTTTTGCTGTCTGTTCCCCTGTTCAGAAGATTTCACATCTATTTCTGTCCCTGTGACAAACTCAGGACTAAAGGAGTAACTCATCAAATACCAAACAGCTCTGCACCATGCTTTGAGCTAATAGCTTTATTTCCTTTTTTTGCTAACACAATGAGGCCAGCACTTTGTTTGTTTTGGTGGAGTCTTTGTTTGCCCAGGGAGCCCAGCATGTATAGGGGGAGGAGGGGCGGAGAGGCTGCTTTTGTCTGCTGTTCCGCAGCCTGTTGCTCAGGGGAGGGGGCAGCCTGTTGCTGGCAGGGGGGGAGGGTGGAGGCGTGCAGGATGCGAGGCGGTGGGGGGCGGGGGCAGTGGGTGTGGGGAGGCACTTTTCCTCTGCCCGGCAGCTCTGCGGGATCCCTGTCCCTGTGGCCAGCTGCTGCAGTCAGAGGCCAGTTGGAGCCGGCCGAAGAGGAGAAGGAGGTGGATTCTAGGACCCAGGTGAGCGAGCCCCGGGGACGCTGCTGCGCTCCGGGAGCCCGGCATGTATAGAGGGGAGGAGGGGCAGAGAGGCTGCTTTTGTCTGTTCGGCAGCCTGTTGCTCAGGGGAGGGGGCAGCCTGTTGCTGGCAGGGGGAGGCACTTTTCCTCTGCCCAGCAGCTCTGCGGGACCCCAGTCGGAGCCGGCCCGAGGAGGAGGAGGATCCTAGGACCCAGGTGAGCGAGCCCCGGGAATGCTGCTGCGCATGTGCAGGAGTTGCCTCACCCCGTTCGTATCTAGGGATCCGACGTAAGTCGGATCCATGTAAGTCGGGGACTGCCTGTAGAGCTCTAGAAATCAGCGGATACCGATTTCTATCTGTGGGTAGAAATTTGTATCCATGCAGGGCTTTTAGTGATAAAACTCGACAGATTGAGACCATTTTGCCCCACATCATCTCAATTGTTTAAGCTGTCGCTTGGAGCCAAAATTAAAAAAGGAAAAAGGCCACGTACTTTTTTTTTTGTACAGTGGCTGTCTTTTCGTGATTTGTGTGTCTGCAACATCTACTTCCAATAAGTAGGGTCACTAGTCTTGATCTTTGTGAGGCAACTCAAATTTCTAAGGAATCTGATTAAGCATATCAATTTTAGAGGCCTTTGGTCAATTTTTAAAAGGTACAAAGTAATTTTAACTATAGTGGAGCTACTAGTATAATGTGCAAACAGAATCAAGTCCAAACCAGTAAATTTTTATTATTTTCTCTCTCACACGTCTTAACAGGCCAGTTCCTGAAAACAGTTATGAGACAAAGGAAAAAGGATTTAATAAGAAAAATGTGAATAATTGGGAATTGTTTAAAACACTCGACTAGATACTTTTTTTTTAAAAAAAAGTCACAATCCCACAAAATAGTTAAACTGGTTAGGGGGGAAAAGTGAAGGCAGCTGTAAAAGCATAATGGAAGAAGAAGGAGTTGATAGAATTGAATATGAAAGCTAGGAATTGTAGCAAATTGATAAGGAAAGGAAAAGGCACACGAACTCTGGTCAGCCTAGTTAAGGATAATTAGGAGTTTAAGTATATCAGGAGCGAAAATAATCTTAAAAATGGTGTTCGTCTACTTCTAGATGGAAATGGTAGAATTATCAATAATACTGCCAAAAAAAGCAGAAATATTCAGGAAATGTTTCTGCTCTATATTTTGAAAAATTATGACGCATTCATATTATATAAGGAAATACTTTCTACTTCAACACTAACCAACGAAAATGTTAAGCAGCTTCTACTAAAGTTAAATAGCTGCACCTGAGAGAGCCTGGAATACCTGCATCTGAAAGTTTTTAAAAAAATGGGTTTACGAGGTCTTTGGACCATTTATGTTGATTTTTAGTAAGTTTTGAAACACTGGATAAGTTCTTGTAGATTGAAAGAAATTTAATGTTGTGCCAATATTTTAAAAGGGTAAATGGCATGACCCAGATAATTGTGGGCTAGTCAAGCTGACTGATCCCAGGGAAGTCAGTCTAGCAGAGAAAGGTTTAATGTGATCCACTGGCTGTAAGTTGAGGTGAGACAAATTTAGACTGGATCTAAGGTCTAAGTTTTTAACGGTGAAGGTAATTAACCAAAGAAACTCTTTACCATGGATTGAAATAAATTCTCCATTATTGTCAGTTTCAAGATCAAGATTGGATGTTTTTCTAAAAGATACGCTTTAGGAGTTATTTTCTGGAAGTTCTATGGCTTATTGTATATAGGAGGTCAGACTGGCTAATAAAAATGGTGCAGTCTAGCCATCACTCTTATTAAAGCAATGAAAGTCAGCCAAAGAAAGATATCTTAGAGTTTTACAGGATGGCTTGAGGTTCAGGACCAATACTTAGAAAACATTTTGCAAGTACAAGTGTACTGAAGATACAAGGGACACTGTCTAATCACCATCACGTGATCAGATTCTTCATCTTCCGCTCTCTGATAATATGCAGACTGCCATCATGAAACTGGAGCGGTGTGGTCCAAACCCTCATAGAAGTTTTAGTCTTCTCAGTCAGTAGCTGTTTTCTTCTTGTCTTTGGGAACGTCTTTCATATTTGGTATAATTTATCCACGCAGATTTCAGCATTTGGCAGATCCTCTGTCATGGTTATTTTGGGGATAAATTATTTGAGCTGAATATTACTTATTAACTTACAATATAGATGGGGCTGGTAGCACCAAGCATTACTAAGGTTGCCTGATAGTTCCTGTTATAAGACCTTGTTTTCAGGTGCTTATGATTTTTCAGTCATTTCAGAGGAAATTTTCTATGCTAGATGTCTGCATCAGGCTGACTATATTTGGAAAATTTCAGAAAGTCATCCATTTCCCAGAAAAAGGTTAGAGAAAAATGCATTGTTTTACAATATTTACAAAAAATCTTTTTTCTTTTTCTTTTAGCAGTGCTACCACCTCCATGCTTTATGATGGGGGCTTGGAATTTGGTACAGGGGTGCATTGTCAAGGATATGGTTTTTGCCAGGCCTTTGAAAATCTGTCCAAATTTGGCTAAGTTATAAGTCTTTGAAAAATCATACTATATGTTCTCAGTAGGGACTCACTAGAGGCTTTACAGCTAATGTCTCCTAAGTTTTCATCCTCACTAAGAATGCTTTATTCAAGGAATAAGCAGTTTCAGGTCTGGGGTTTGGATATCAAGTTGAAAGCAGTGCACCTGTTTTCTTAGTGCCCCTCTTGCTGATTCCTAGACAGCATGGATGAATAAATTTTCCAATTTGAGTGCGGAGGGAGAGGGGATAAGAGCTGGATCTGGAGTAAAGGATGGAAAGTGGAGGAATAGATTGAGACAAGGAGGTTGAGGAAGGGAGGAGAAACTAGGTTTGGAGGCTGTGGAGAGAAGAAATGTGATCAGAATTAGTGGTAGAGATGGAAATTTAAACTGGCTAGGCAGGAAGTCTGAGTTTGAGGTGAGGATAAAAGATGAAGAGTATGTGGGAGCACATTTTATATGGAAGTCCTAGGTGCCTGACTTGAGACTCTAGGGTCTGATTTGAAGAAGTGCTATGTAGTCACACTTCAACTGAAATCAATGGGAGCTGTTTTTAAACATGTAAAATGCTTTTTAGTGCCCTATTCTTTCAAAAATTAGGTCTTGGGTGTCTTTGTTTCAGTTCAGACACCCAAAATTAATGGATACTTGGCATCTGACCCTAATTTCAGGTTTCAGTTCCCCATCTTTAAAATAAGAATAATATCCCCTCATCTCAGCGGTGTGCTGTGAACGTACATTTATTAACATTTCTGTAACACTCGGATATTATAGTGATGAGCACTGTAGAAAATCCAATGAGGAAATTAATAATCCTCTTTTCCAAGATGAGTTGAAATAGTATGTATTCCCCTTAACTGTGAGGAGAACACATAATATTGAATTGCTGCTCATTAAGGGTTTGTCTAGACAGCAGCGCTGTTTTGGGACACTTCTGGTATCCCAAAATAGCGTTTTCTGTCTTGACAGCATGCCCAGTATTTCAAAATAGTTTTAAAAATAATGGGTACGCTATTCCAATGTCCCTGTATACCTCATTCCACAAGGATTAAGGGACATTTCAGAATAGTTCTCTTTCAAAATTTGCTTAGCTTATTTCAAGCTAAGGATGCAGTGTAGACCCCCCCCCCCCTCCAAGTGGTGAGCACCATCCTTTCTCTGCAATGATTGAGGCAGGGGGTCCTTTGGAAAAAATTAATGATGGATGCCAGGAAGGCACAGGCACTCTACTTAGAAAGAACAAGGCCCTTGTATAAGTCCATGCAGCTCTTCGTTACCTATGCTGAGCGTATGTGGGGTTTCCTGATATCTTCAGAGGCTCTCTAAATGGCTCATCTCTTATATCCACATGTGCTATGAGTTGTCAGGGGCCCAACTTCCTTCTTTAATCAGTGCTCATTCAACTAGGGCCCAAGCCTCCTCACAATCTTTTCTCACTCATGTCCTTATCCAAGACATCTCCTGAGCAGTGACGTGGTCGTCAGTCCATACTTTCACATCCCATTGCACCATCAGGCAACAAGTGAGGGAGGATGCTGTTCTCAGAGCTGTGCTACAGTCTGCATGCATGCCCTTAACTCTTAGCTACCTCCGCAGATACTGCTTACAATCACCTATGTTGAATAGACATGAGTAAGTGCTTGAAGAAAATACAGTTACCTGTTCGTAACTGGTGTTCTTGGAGATGTGTTGCACATGTCCATTCAACTTCCCACCTTCATTCCCTTCTGTCAGAGTTCCAGCAAGAAGGAACTGAAGAGGGACCTGGGAGTGCCCTATATGGCATGGCATGTGCATGCCACTCCAGGGGGCACTAGGACCCCAGCTCTTATGGCTACTATTTAGGGAAAATCTTTCAGCATCAGTGTATGTGGTGAGCACACACATTTATGCTGAATGGACATGAGCAACACATTTCAAAGAACACCATTTACAAAACAGATAACTGCCTCTTAAGTTGTATAAAACTAATCTGAACATACAGATTGCACAAATGAGCTTGAGGGGGGAGGAAGAGGCTCAAGGGACATTCTACCAGAATTTCAGTCATCGCCTTAGTAGAGGTTGAGGCATTGGCTGTTTGTACTTGTAAGACTGCTGTTGGCACCAATCCCTAATTTTTTGAAGGCCATGACACCGTTTCCTGTTTTTTCAGCTAATATATTCTCAGTGCAGACTTAATGATCTAGAAGTCATTTTTTATGCCCAGCTCCTTCTTCAAATACTTTGTTAAATGGAAGCCAAAAAAGTTCAGCGGCGGCTTTCCTTAAATTTTTTATCTTTTCCTTCTTATGCTTGTTTTTTGGATAGCAAGTCAATCATAAAAAGTTTGTAAATATCTAGTGTTCGTTTTTCTTTCTTTTTGATCTGGAGTAATGAGGTAGAACTGTCATAATGGAGACTTGCAAAATTATCTATACCCTTACTTGTTAGTTAATATTGCTGGTATTTTAAAAAACGTTTTATGTTATGTTCTTAAATTGGTGCTGGAAGTCATAGTATTTCATATATTATAGTATTTAATATATTTCAGAGTATTAGTCATCCAGATTTCCAACCACAGATTTTAAGTTTTCTGGGAAAACTTCTGTGCGCTGCTTTTTTAAAACAATTCTTCCAGTTGGTTAACTAGTATAATAAATAATATCTATTATCTATATCTATTATCTTTATTGATGTATTAACCACATGCTTTTCAAAAGCATCATTTGTTGCTTTTAAAAAGTAATTCCATTTAAAATGTGCCTTTCTTTACCATTTAAAAAGTCAGTGAACTACATTGCAGATATATATAAATAAAATAATATTATAAAACCCTGTTTTCAGTTAATTATTAGTATCAGATTTTACCCAGTATGGGTAATTTCTGCCAAAATGGTTATCTGCCTCAAGCTGAATTTTTAAAGAAAACTACAGCCATAATTTAAAAAACAAGGAATAGTCTAGTAGCGCCTTAAAGACTAACAAAACATGTAGATGATACCATCTACATGTTTTGTTAGTCTTTAAGGTGCTACTAGACTATTCGTTGTTTTTTCCTGTTACAGACTAACTTGGCTACCTCTCTGAAGCTTTTACAGCCATTAATTGTTCAATTGTTCTGAGAATGAGGATAGGGACAGAAGTTATTTTGCTTATGTTGAAACATTCTTGTGACCTTTTTTTGGAAAAGTTCTAGTGCAGTGGTCTTCAACCTTTTAAAGCACGAGATCACTTTTTGAGTTTAAATGCAATCCAAGATCTACCTCAAACTCAAATACCCTTGCCCCACCTTCTTTGTGCTCCTGTGAGGCCCCCTCTCCTGCTCATTCCATCCTCCCTTACCCTCCTAACGTTCACAGGGTTGGGGTGCAGGCTCTGGTCTTGGATTAAGGAATTTGGAGTGTGAGGGGCTATGAGCTGAGCCTGGGGCAGGCAGTTGGGGTGTCCGAGGTGGTTCTAGGTGCAGGCTCTCGGAGGGTGTTTGGATGCAGGGATGCTTGGAGCTGGGCAGGGAGTTGGGGTGCAGGATGGAGTTCATGACTGGAGTAGGGTTTTAGGATTTGGGCACCAGCTGGGCACTGCTTACCTCAGGTGGCTTGTGAGTGGTGGCACAGTGGGGCAGGCTTACCCCTGTCCTGGCCCTGCACTACTCGCAAAAGCAGCCAGAAAACTCCATCCCAAGTCCTGTTGTGCCCCCTCTCTGCTCTATGGAGTTAGGATACAGGGTGGGAGTGGGGCACCTTGATGTCAGTGCCCCCTCTTCTTCCTCCCCTGCCCTGCACAGAAAGCAGAGGCTCCTGAGGCGAAAGCTCCAAGGCAAAGGGCACGAGATGTGCAACAATTGGGGGAGGGGAAGGGCAGCTTGAAGTGCTGGGATTGATAACCCCTTGGCCAAACCTGTCAGGATCACCTGTCTGAGGCGCCAAGATCTACCAGTAGATCCTGATCTACTGGTTGGTGACCACTGTTCTAGTGTCTGCATGCTTTGGGAGGAGGAAGAGGGTGGTGAGAGAAAGATGACATTTGGCAGGGGCTTGCATTTATATCAGAAATGTTCTTGTAATCTGCCCATCAGTGGCTGAGTTACAAGCATTTGAAAAATAGCAGGTCACACATGTTCAGTAGAGACTTTAGATATTTGTAGGTAAATTCCCTGGATAGTCCATGTTTGCTGAGCATGCTGTAGCCTGGGCTCAGCGTGTCCTACCAGCACCAGGATGCTGTGACCAGTACTATGTCTGAGCCTGCACACCTGAAATGAAAATAGGGAGCCAGTCTCTCCTGTGTTGGGCCACAGCAGCATAGAAGGGAAAGTTGCCTAATTTGAGTGCAGAGAAGACAAGAATCAGATGTGCAGTGGAAGTATATGGCTTGGTGGAAACTAGGGATGTGTAACTAGGGATATGTGTGTGTAGCATGTAATTAGCTAATTGAGTAGTTGATGGAATTTCCAGTGACTCCTCAATGAGTCAAATGCCCCGGGGGCAAGGCAGGGAGGGGTTGCTCGCTACCCCTGCTGTGGCTCTGCAGTTTAAATGTTGTAGACACTGGGCATGCAGAGGCAGCAGTGTGGGAGAAGAGGGGAGGCAGGCAGCGTCACAAGAGCCAGTACCACGGGGGTGTCTTGAAAGCTGGCTTCCCACATGTACTGTCTTCTGCCTGTCCTCCCACTCCTCCACACTGCTGCCTCTCTATCAGGCAGGTGGCTCTGTGGGAGCTGGTGCTTGGGGGGAGCCAGCTTTTAAACCATCTCCCCATACAAATCTGTTCCTGCCTGTCCCTCCCATGCTGCTGCCTTTGTGAGAGGCAGCAAGGACACCGGCGCATGTGGAGAGCCTTTTTAAAAGCTGGGTCCTCATTAGGGATGTTAAATATTGAATAATTGACTAATCAAATAGTCAATGAATTTTGCATCAACTATTCGATTAGTCGATAGGGCGCCTCCTCCTTTGAAGTGTAACAACAGCCCTAGGGCTGTTGCTATGCTTCAAAGATGAAATTGCTGTGTGGAGCCTGGGATCAGCTGGGGATTCCCCCACTGACTCCAGGCTCCATGTGGCACTGCTTCTTTGAAATGCCATGGGAAGCCTGGCATTAGGCTGCACGTGGTGTTTCAAAGCGGCAGTGCCACACGGATCCCGGGGTCAGCGGAGGAGTCCCCAGATGATCCCAGGCTCCATGCGACGCTGTTGCTTTGAAACACCACGCGCAGCCTGGGGACACCCCAGTTGGCCACAGACTGCATGCGGCGTTTCAAAGTGGCAGCGCTGCATGGAACCCGGGGCCTGGCCCAAGGCTCCACACAGTGTTGCCGCTTTGAAGTACCCTGTCCTCTTTCCTCCACTTGCTGCCTCTTTCTGATAGAGGCAGCAAGGAGTGGGGAGCAACTAGTTGATCACATCCCTAAGTGTCTCCCCACGTATATTGGTTCCTGCCTGCCCCGCCCCCCCACAGCTCTCTCTCTGCAAAGGCAGCAGCCTGATACAGAGGCAGCAGTGTATGTGGGGGGTGCAGGTGGCTGGCGCTTGTGGTTTCCCCTAAGGACTGGCTCCTGCTTGCTTCCTGTGATGCTGCGGGAGGGGGAGGCAACTGAGCAGAGAGCCAGTTTGTGGTCGGTCCCCCCCAAGGACTGGCTCCCCATGGGTATCGACTCCTGTTTGCCGCCTCCTCTTGCTGCCTCTGATACAGAGGTATCAAGAGGGGGGTAGTGCCTGTATTGATCAGGATTAACTGATGAGCTCAGGCTTATCGTTTAATGTGTAAGTAACTACACGCTAACTTCCTTACTAGAGTACAGTCCTCACTAAAGTCTGTGATAGAAGCCAGGATTCCCAAGTCTCTCCTTTACTTTGTTGCCATCAAGTATTTGGGAAGCTCCTGCAAAAGTGTGTGCATCTTATACCCCTTGGCTGTGTCTAGACTGCGTTTCCGGAAAAACTTGCCAACTGTCTACACTGGCCGCTTGAATTTCCGCAAAAGCACTGACGAGCTCATGTAAGATTGTCAGTGTTTTTGCGGAAATACTATGCTGCTCCCGTTCGGGTAAAAATCTTTTTCCGAAAAACTTTTGCACAAAAGAGCCAGTGTAGACAGCAGAGATTTGTTTTCCGCAAAAAAGCCCCGATCGCGAAAATGGCGATCGGGGCTTTTTTGCAGAAAAGCGCGTCTAGATTGGCCACGGACGCTTTTCCGCAAAAAGTGCTTTTGCGGAAAAGCGTCCTGCCAATCTAGACACACTTTTCCGAAAATTCTTTTAACGGAAAACTTTTCCGTTAAAAACATTTCCGGAAAATCATGCCAGTCTAGACGTAGCCCTTGAATGCTGATCCAGGCAGACGCTAGCAACATACTACAACCATCTGTTAATCTGTTAGGGTATGTCTACACTACAAAGTTAATGCGAACTAACAGCCGTTAGTTCAGATTAACTTTCATAGCGTTTATATATGCAAACCGCTAGTTCGAACTTAATTCGAACTAGCGGAGTGCTTAATTCAAACTAGGTAAACTTCATTCTACGAGGACTAACACCTAGTTCAAATTAAGTAGTTCAAATTAAGAGCTGTGTAGCCACTTAGTTCGAACTAGTTGGAGGCTAGCCCTTCCCAGCTTGCCCTGGTGGTCACTCTGGGCACAACCAGGGAAACTCTTCTGCCCCCCTCCTGGCCCCGGAGCCCTTAAAGGGGCACGGTCTGGCTACAGTGCTTGTGCCAGTTGCAAGCATGCCAGCACCCAGCCAGCAGACCCCACACTTGGCACGGGATGAGCCAGCCACCCGCTACCACCCAGCCCTCCGCCTCTTCCCAGGACCAGTCTGGCGGCTCACAGGAGCCTGCCTGGGGCAGCAAGAGACGGGCGCCTGTCTGGTCTAAAGTGGAGATTGTGGACCTCATCGAGGTTTTGGGGGGAGTCCTCCAACGTCCACGATCTCCTCACTAGCCACAGGAACGCGGCCGTCTACAGCCACATGGCTGACAGCCTGGCCACCAGAGGCCACATGCGGACCCGGGAGCAGGTCCACTGCAAAATTAAGGACCTGTGGCAGGCTTACTCCAGGGCCTCCCAGTCAGAGGCTGACCCGGAGGCATGCCCCCATTACGAGGCCCTGCACTGCATCCTGGAGGCTGAAGCAGTGCATGCCCACCGGGTGGTGATCGACCCCGGAGCAGAGGGACCCGTCCTGGATACGGAGGAGGAGGGCGCCAAGAGCCAGGAGCCTGCAGGGAGCCGACCCAGGACCCTCAAGGCACTCCACAGAGCACATCGCCTGTGTCGTCCGAGGCAAGGGAGGGCTCCACATGTGAGTGCCAACATGCTCCCCTTATGTGTATGGAGGGTGTGGGGGGAGAGGGAGCCCAGGGACTGCTTCTGGGCCTTGTCCACCATGAAGCAGCAGCTGGGTGTCATGTAGGGGCCCTGGCCCGTTCCTCACACGCTGATCTCGCCTTGCAGAGAGGGGCTGGGTTTCACCCACCGTGTCCCCAGGGAGAACTGACCACTGCTCTTGTTTCACCACATCTGCAGCACCTGGGACTGCAGGGCGCACCACCCCGCCTTTAACAGCCACCCATACCCAGGCCAGCAGGTGCACCATGAACCTGGAGGACTACCACCAGCGGCACCTGTGGCTACTGGAGCACCAGATCTGCATCCAGGAGCACTGGGTCCAGGAGGACCTGCGACTGCAGCAGTGGAGCTTGGAGGTGCTGGAGGAGCAGAGCCATGCCCTCAGAGGGTACCTCCAGACGTTGGTGGACAGGTTCCTGCCTCCTCGTGCTCCAGCCCCTGCGGCCGCCCCTGCTCTAGCTCCTCCTCCCACTCCTGCTCCCTCTCCCACTTCCTCTGCACCCCCCATCCCTCCTGCCCCACCCTCCACACCCACTCCCCCCCGACATCTCCGCACCCGCAGTGCTGCGAGACGGGAGAGCCTGCAGGACCCCTAATCCTGAGCTTTCCCTTCCCATCCTCCCCTTCCAGCTCCCTCCTCCCAGGTTTCCCTGTCCCTTCTCCCACCCTCACTCCTCCTTCCCTCACCCCAGTTATGTACAATAAAGAGAGATTTTTGTTGGCAAAACAGGTGTGTTTATTTTACATTAGGAAGGGGGGGTTGAGAAGGGGAAGGGGGTAGGGTGGAAGAAGGCCCCAGTGGGTCATGCAGGGAGAGTTCAGTCATCCTCCTCCACCTGGAAGCTCTCCCACAGGGCTTCCCGGATCGGGACGGCCCCCCGCTGTGCCTCCCGGACGGAGGCAGTATGGGGCCGCACGTACTGGCCAGCCATGAGGTCAGCCTCAGCCATCCAGGCTTGCAGGAAAGCCTCCCACTTCCGTTCACAAAAATTGTGCAGCACACAACATGCTGCCACCACGGGAGGGATATTGTGCTCAGCGAGGTCAAGGCGGGTGAGGAGGCACCTAAATCGTGCTTTCAGTTGGCCAAAGGCCCCCTCGACCACGATGCGGGCCCTGGTCAGCCTGGCATTGAAGGCCTGCCGGGAGGGGTTGAGGTGCCCTGTGTACGGCTTCATGAGCCAGGGCTGTAGGGAATAGGCCGCATCCCCCACCAGGCACACCGGCATGTCCATGTCCCCGACCCTGATGTGGTAGTCGGGGAAGAAGGTCCCGGCCTGCAGCCTCTGGCACATGGAAGAGTTCCGGAACACCCTGGCGTCGTGTGCCTTGCTGGACCAGCCCACATTAATGTCTGTGAACTGGCCCCGGTGGTCACACACGGCCTGCAGGAGGATGGAGAAGTACCTCTTGCGGTTGATGTACTGGGAGTCCTAGTGTTCCAGGGCACGGATGAGGATGTGCGTCCCATCGATGGCCCCCCCTCAGTTGGGGAAACCAAGGGTGCTGAACCCATGGATGACCGCGTCCGGATCGGCGAGGCGGACCACCTTGCGGAGCAGCACCCGGTTGATGGCCTTGACCAGCTGCAGAGAGACACAGCAAACCGCGAATCACTGGGGCGCCCGGGTGGCTGGGAGTGTTCATTCCCTGGCACTGCCCCGCGCCCCACTCCTGGAAGCAACCCCCGTGGGCGGCGTGTAGTACGGCTGGGACAGACCGAACCCTCTGGTGTAGGGCACTTTTGCCTCTTGCGCGCCCCCCCACCCATTTTCCCTGCGGCGGCCCATCCCCTCCTTGTAGCCCCTCGCCCTCTGGCCCAGTGACCGGTGGGTGCTGTACCTGCATGAGCACTGCTCCGACGGTGGATCTCCCCATGCTGAACTGGTTCCCGACGGATCAGTAGCTGTCTGGCATGGAGAGCTTCCACAGGGCGATGGCCACACGCTTCTGGAGGGGGATGGCGGGCCTCATGCGAGTGTCCCGTTGCCACAGAGCAGGGATGAGCCACTCGCAGAGCTCCAGGAAGGTGTTGTCCTTCATCCTGAAGTTCTGTGTCCACTTTTGGTCTCCCCACACTCCAGGATGATGCGGTCCCACCAGTCGCTGCTGGTGTCCAGACGCCAGATGCAGTGTGGCACGCTGGCATCTGGGTGCTGCTGCCGCTCCTCCACAACCTCCGGGGGGGGGGGGGGGAAGACAGGGGGCTGACGTGCACCAGATGGTGCAAGGCAGCCTCCACCTATTGCTGGCAGGCTTGCAGCAGCAAGTCCAAAAACTGGAGCAGCATGACCAGAGTGAGCTCTGGCTCTATGGTGCCAACTGTGGCGGCGTCCCCAAAGGGAAGCACTGACAGGCAGGCGGAGAGAAAAACGCTTTGCTGTCCCTCGGCAAGGTAGGCAAGCAAGCGGAAAAGCTGAGAACCTGCTGTCCAGTGGGGTCCCTTTAAGCATGAGCCTCAGATAGCTTCAGACAGCAGCCACACAAAGCAACTACTGACCTGATGCTCTGCCGGAACCAGTTTCAGTTGTCCTTAAATGCGACCCAGCGTCCAATCAGTGTGGACGCGCTAGTTCGAATTAGCAAAACGCTAATTCAAATTAGTTTTTGGTTCTAGATGCACTAATTCGAATTAGCTTAGTTTGAATTAACTTATTCAAATTAATTTAGTTCGAATTAGTGCTGTAGTGTAGCCATACCCTTAGTTCAAGTGGCAGAAGTCGTGTGGTGGATCTAAAGATTACAACCCATGAGTGTGTCATTTTGATGCCACATGATGAAATCTAGTTTTTTCAGTTTGCTTTCTTGCTCATGCATGCACACAGACATAGATCAACATACATTAAAATAATGTTAAGATTGCAAAGTCAAGGACTCAAAATTTAGGAGATACTGAATTAAGGTTGGAAGTGCAAGCTCAGTTGGATTCCCTTGTTCATATGCCTCATAGTGATTCTTTAATTTCATGATCATATACTACTTTTTTCCACAAAACTCCTGTCATTCCATGCAGGTAATGGAACTGTCCTGGGAAATGCATCAGAGTTATATCATGAAAGAAATTGTATTCTTTAGGACCTGTGCTTCATTTGTTGCTGAATTTGAAATGTATATAGTGAACGAGGCATGGGGCTTGCTGTAAGAGAAAAGATGGTGTTTTGATTGAAGTAGTTGAATGTTGCTCAGAACTGCATTCTATCTGTGCTTCTGCCATTGTGTTCCTATGTGAAGGCAAGTCACTGAAGTTGAATTTTTTTTAATAATCATGAAGTATGTGTTCCTTATTTTCTGGATGTCTGATTTTCAGAAAGACTGAGCACTCACAGCTACATTTGAAGTCAGCTGGAGTTACACTTTGAACTTTGCATATATAATGTGTCAGAAGCCGGGACACAGGAGTATGGCAGTGCATGGTCAGGACAATATGGATAAAAGGTGCTGCTGATGTACAATTTTCTAATATTTATATGGACTTTAATATTAAAACAGAGTCTAGAGTTCTGTTTAATTTTGAGGAGTTTTCATTCTGTTCCAGAGCAAAAGAATTTGCTAAGAAATGGAGTTCTTCTTCGAGTAGTGTCCCTGTGGGTCCTCCACTGCTGGTGTCGGGTCATCCCGGTGCCACAGATCGGAGTTTTCCATTAGCAGTGCACAATTCTCACTCCCTTCTGATGTCTCGCGCAGTCCAGCTCCCTCCAGTTTCTTCTTGGCCACCCCAGGTGGCAGACGGAAAAAGACTCTTCTTATCAATGATTCTAGTTGGACAAGAAATACACTTTTACTGTTAGATATAGTTATTACTTTAATCAGTTTTTCATTTGTTGTTCACAGTTATAGTGTTAGTTGGCTTGTTTCAAAACAAAACAGGTTCTTTTCCTGTTAGAGGTTTCTCAAAAAAAAAAAAAAAAAAAAAAAAGACAAGAACGAAGAAGAAAAACAAACACCATGTGCCCTTCTAAAAACATGGCGACAGCCCTCTTTAACATGCCGGGCTTGCCAGGTTTTAAAAAGTGTGCCACATGTCGAGAGCCATTTTCCAGCCTCGGGTAGCCACGCGGACCGCATAAAATGTTTGGGCAAAGCTGATGCGCCACAAAAATGCCCTCACTACACAAAACTAACCGTGAGGGCATGGCAGGATAGGGAGGCTCAGGATGTTTTTATTTGACAAAGCCCTACAGCCTTTAGAGTCAGACTCTTATGTGTTGACAAAAGAAAAACGGAGAGCTTCCTCTTCTACCATGGCTCCTGCCCACAAAAGAGCTTCACCGGCCCATTCCCTACTACTGGCCTCAAGCTGGATAGTGTTGGGGAAAAACTGGGAACATCGGGCATCACGAAACCATGACTAAAATGGCCTCAGAGTCAGAGGTATACCGAACACCAATGCCCAAACAGCACTAGGTTTCAGAGACCTCACATCAGACCTCTCTTAACCCTCTCTTAATGTCAGACTCCACGCGGTGTTTTATAGCAGCAGCACCTCAGAGCATAGAGTCAGCGGTGGAGTCCCCAGCAGATCCTGGGTTACACATGGCGCTGCTGCTTTGAAGCACCCCCTTCTCTTGCATCCCTTCTTGCTGCCTCTTTCTGATACAGGCAGCAAGATGGGGGGAAGGGAGTGACTAGTTAATGAGTGTGTTGACTATTCAGTAAGCATTTGCTTATCGGATAGTCAACTAGTTGTTCACATCCCTATTTGAAATAAGACTCAAACTCTTAATGATGGAGAATTCTGTCTGGACTCAGGTCCAGGCCAGAGAGTACATCTAGACTGCATTAGTCTGGTGAAAGAAGATATGCAAATTTGGAGCTATTTTGCATATCTTCTGATCATGTTAAGAAGTTTTTTGAAAGTGAAAGCAGTTTAGACGGGTTTTTCCCAAAAGAACCCCCCTTTTTCGAAAGAACTCTGTACACCTCATTTTAGGGATCTTTCAAAAAAGGGTTTGTTTTGAAAACCCCCCATCTGAACTGCTTTCACTTAAAAAAAAAAAAAAAAAAAAAACCCACTTCCGATAACGCGATCGGAAGAAGATATGCAAATTGGCTCTGCATTTTCATATCTTCTTTCGACAGACGAATGTAGTCTAATTGTACCCAGCATGCTGCTGCCTTTACCAGATATCAGCTGGCAGTGACCAGAATACCCATTCTTCAGCTCATTCACTTGGATCTGCTCATGGTAACTCTTTAGAGAAGACCCATAAGACAGCATTTTTTTTTAAGAGACTCCGACTTCAGCATTTTTTTTAAGAGACTCTGACTTTAAAGAAATCTGACTTCTCCAAGTAAGACCATTTCAGAGATCTCACGTCCTCATGTTGAGGTGTCAGGTGCCACTATTACCAACCTCACGTCTTTTCTAAGAATAAAGGCACTAAACATGCTTCAGTACTGAGATTGAACTGCAGAAGCAGAGCATTGCACCACAGGAACTTAAGCACTTCTTTTCTAAGAAGTCAGTACTCACATATTCTTTGTTGCTTTTGGTACCAGTATTGTCATCCAGCATTCTCAGTACCAGAAAAGCACCATGCTTGTCATACGATGAGGATGCCTTAGGAGGCACTGAGATTGTACCATCTATATCTAGCAGGAGAAACCTGCTGGAACAGTTTGTCTGCAGTAACAACAGTGGCAGTGGCTCTGTACTTCAAACTTTCCTGGCACCACAGGAATTTACATAATTCAGATATCTCCTTTTTTTCTGATAAAGGGGAGTCTCTCTTGTTGATCAGATGTTTGAGATAAAGAATCCTCAGGTTGGGATTAAAGTGTGGCTTTTATCCCATACCTTACGGGACTAGAGACTTCCTGTTCTGAGGCGATACAACAGGCATTAGTGATTAAAAAAAAAAGGTCCATTAGATACTTTATCCTCACAAGTGGAAAAGAGTCAGCATTTGGTAGATTCAGAGATGTTCTTCACCTGCTCAGTAGTCTCTCTTGACCATTTTGGACTACCTTCTGGAGTTCAAAAGATGGAATTATCTATTGGTTCCGTCAGAGTATACCTAATGGCCATAACAGCCTTTCATTGCTCAGTTGAGGGATTCTCAGTTGTCACGCAGAGGGTCGAGTGACATTTCTCAGAAGATTGGGGAACCTTTTCCTTCAAATTATGGAACCCACTCGAGTTCGGAATTTCACTCTTTTGCCTTACAAAGTGTTCCTTACAGCCAATGTTTACTTCTTCGCTCATTAATTTATCTATGACTAGAACATTTACCTGCTATTGCTTGGGTCCTTAATTAAATTTTTGTTTTTCTTGATTTAAGCCATTGCTCTGGGGTAGAGCTGGGGATGAGGGGTTTAGTATGCAGGCTTCCCAGGGGAGAGAATACTATCCCACTGCAGCAGCTTAGGGCCAGATGAGACATGCTGCTTTATGGCTGCTGGCACATCTGGGGGAGGGGTGCATGTCCCCCAGCTGAGGCAGGTCCAGGATCATCTGCCCTCTGTGCTCCTCAGCCAGATCGAGGAATGGAGTGAACTGTGCACTTTCCCCTTGCTTCCTGACCAAGGGGAGCAGCCAGTAATGTTCCCTTATGAATGGGAGGTGGGGAGCTGAAGTCTCCCCTGCCCTCTCTAAAGGGCATTGTGGGATAGGGATATACTCAGGGCTGTGGCACTCCAAGACAGGGAAGGGCGGGGGCGGGTACCAGCCAGCCCCTTTCACTTGCCAGATGATTTTCTCTCTCTTCTTTATGGCTTTATGCATCCCCATATGCTTCATGGGAGAATGAGCTTCCAGCCACCCCTAACCAAACCTTTACCTTTCTTTAAGACAAGTTATGATAAGAGTAAGCTATATACTGAATTTGGGGGTCCTATCTCTTACTGTATAGGAGTATTCTTGAACAAACAGATAGACTCACTCATAGTAGAAGATGAGGCTTTCTAGTAGCTATTACTTCTGCTGAACAGGTTGGAGAAATAGGAATGCTAATGGTGTGCCTCCCTTTTTAAACTGTTGTCCGCGAAGGGTGCTCTACTATCTGCCCTCTTGCTCCCCTTCTTTGGCGTGTCCTTTGAGGACTTTGCAGTAGGGAGTGAACAGAGGGGGTTTAGACTTCACAGTCCTACCTAATCTTGGTTCAGGGTTCGAGGATGTGTGAAGGGCACGTGCAGGTCAAGCAGGCAGTGCTACCAAAGTTACATTGGGGATAAGTGCATCTGAAGTGGAATACGCATGGGGACACACATCTTAAAAAAAAAATTCAGTTCTTCCAGTGATGTCCTTCTGGGTTCTCCACTGTTGGTATCGCATGCGCGAGCAGAGAGCAGCATTCCTGCCTTTGAAGTAGTGTGCGCAGCCTACTTTTCCCTCAGTTCCTTCTTTACCACTCTCAGCAAGGGATGGAGCTCATCCCTTTCCTCAGGGTGCTTTGCATATCGGAGAGAAGCAGTTGACAACCAATTGAGTACTTTAGATCAGTGGTTCACAACCCATGGATGTCTTCTCAGGGGGTCGTGGCGCTTAGATTTGGCCATTGGTGGCCATGCAGCGTGGCACTTAGATGAGGCCGCACGGGGGCTAGGTGTGGCCGCGTGGCGTGGTACTTATATAAGGCTGGCCCATGGCTGGGCCCAGCAGTTAGTGGCCTCCACTCCTGTAGTGCGACGCATAGATCTGGCTGGGGGCTGGGCCTGGCAGCCTCCATGGCAGATGAAAAAAGGTTGTGCACCACTGCTTTAGATAGTCAGAGAAAAAATTGAGTACTTTAGATAGTCCTCTCTTTATTCAAACAAAAGCGACTAGCAGCTCTCACTGCTGCACAGCAGCAAGTCCCAGCAGCCAAGTCAAACTGAAACAAAACAAAACACCCTAACGAACAAACCAACTAATAACCCAAGCAGGCAGCTTGGTTTACACAACTTAGGTGGTATACTTTGGGAGACATGTCAATCTTGCCTAAGGACAAGAAATGTGGAAGATGTCGGGAGCCTATGCCAGCCTCTGATGCCCACAGCGAATGCATACACTGTTTGGGGGACACACATGTACAACAAAAATGCGTCCACTGCCACAGCCTGGCAGCAAGGACTCACAAGGAAAGAGAGCTCACAGCCCACACGCTGTCTATTGATAAAGCCCTCACCCCCATAGTTATAAAGGGGGCAATAAGGGCTCGAGCACAAAATCCCCTCAGGACAACCCCTCCAGCTCTTAACCTCAGATGGCACAGTCAGAAACCAGACCGTCACCAGCCTGCTTTCTCCCCACAAGAATCAGTAAAAGGAATGAATTGGGCACCTCGGGCATGGGGAAATCTTGAGCCTCCTCTATGACAGGCTCAAGAGCGTGTTCTAAACAGGTGGTCAAACCACCTGTCAAGGCATCTAAAAGGGCACCTACTAAGTGCCCTGACGTAACAGAGGCACCAATGGCATCAAGGACACCCGGGGTATCCTCAGCACAACATGAGCCCCCTATGCAATCTTTACCACAGACGCCAGGAGGTTACAGGGTTAGTCCCAGCTGCTCTCCAATACCCCTCATCCCTCGGGGTCATGTATTGGGGGACTCATCAATGGCTCACGGGGCATCATCCCACAGCCATTACCCAATGCACAGGCACTATCGAGACAGGACAGGAGGGCCAGAACTGGGCCCCCTGCTCGGCCTTTGACATGGCACCACTCTCATTCCCCATTACCGATAAGGGGCTCGCCATGTTCACCCTCCTTGTCTCAAATCAGTGCCTACCAAGGGGATTCAAGGAGTAGGTTCTCCTCTCATCACTCCTCCCCAGAGAAAGCATATGCACTGTATGGGGCATACAGCTTACCTCATTATCAATATCTTCCCTGGCATCTGGTATGGCACTATTATGACAGACACCATAGCCGATGGCCCCCATATCACTACGGGGCACCTCATCATTCTTCCAGCGCCACTTCTACACCTGCACAGAGGTATGTGACCTCTATATGTTCAGACTCATCGCGTTTCCCATCCAAGGGCACAGACCTAGAGGAAGGGCAAATTTAGGTTGTACCAATGGTCCAGCAATCAGACATACCACCCAATGATAACTCTTCCTCCGCTCCTGATGAAGCAGTTATTCCGAATCTTCCAGCACCTAGTGATAACTTGAAACAGTTCCAGGAACTATTTAAGAGAGTAGCTATCAGTCAGGAAGTAGTTTTATCAGAAAAATTACAGGAAAAACACCACAAGGTCCTAAAGAATCTGCAGCCCTCTGCAAAATCCAAAATTGCCCTGCCTCTAGGCCAGTGGTCTCCAACCTTTTTAAGCACACGATCACTTTTTCAATTTAAGTGCAGTGTAAGATCTACCTTAAACCCAAATACTCTTGCCCCACTTCCTTCCCACCCCTTCTCTGAGCCTCTGCCCCTGCTCCTCCCTTCTCTGAGGCCTCACCCTGCTCACTCCATCTCCCTTCTTCCCCCATTCTCACTCACTTTCACCAGTCTGGGGTAGGTGGTTGAGGTGCAGGCTCTGGTCTTTGGCTAAGGGTTTGGGAGTGTGGGAGGGGCTCCAGGCTTAGCTCAGGGTGGGAGATTGGGGTCCAGGAGAGGGTTCACAGTGTAAGCTCTGGGAAGGAGTTTGGGCACAGGGGGACTTATGTGGTGGAAGGGGCAGGAGGTTGAGTGCAGGAGGATGTTCAGGGTTGGGACAAGAGTTCCGGAAGCAGGGTTTGACTGGGCACTATTTAATTGAGACGGCTTCTGGATGGTGGATCAGTGGGGTTAAGGCAGGCTGCACCACTCCTGAAAGCAGCTGGCATGTACAGCAATGGCTCCATGGAGTCGTGTGTTTCCCCTCATCTACAGGCATTGAGCCCACAGCTTCTATTAGCCATAATGCCCTATTATTGATCAGTGGGAGGTTTGGAGGTTCATCTGGGTTCTTTATAGAGGCAATAGTAATGGCCCACAAAGGACTTCTCTGGACACACAATTGTCAGGGAGTTGGGAACTAGTCAACTTGTGTGTCAGTCTTTCTTAATTCATATCAAGAGGAAAGCCTGCTCCATTCTCAAAGATAACACAGTGGTAATGATTTACCTCCACAAGCAAAGAGGGGACTGCTCATCCCTGCTCTGCCAAGAGGTACTCTAACTCTGGGATTTTGCATTGCTGTTTTCATCAATTACCTTCCAGGACTACAGAATGAACTTGCAGACCATCTATCTAGATAATTTACACATGAGCATGAGTGATCTCTGCAGACAGATGTAGGTGGGTACATTTTCTATCTGTGGTGGTTTGCAGAGGCAGATTTGTTTGCAGAGAGAAAACAGTAAGTGCTAGTACTTCTCCCCTCGCCCCCTGCAAAATCACAATCCTCATGGATGCTTTTCTGTGGCTTGGAACAGGCAAGCTTCTGTATGCTTTCTCACCAATCCCACTGTTCAGAATGTTATTAAAAATCAAACAGGATCATGCTTCAGTCACACAAATATGGCCCAGCTTGAGCGTGGGAGCACTGGTTCTTGCCTCTCCTATCATTTTTGTTGAAAGCTCTGATAATGCTTCCTGGGGAACCATGCCTAATTTCTCAATATTATCATTGCTTATTCCATCCAAACTTGTAGACCTTTAATAGCCTGGATGCTCTATAGGTAGGCTCTCAAGAAGAGTCTTATTCAAAAGAAGTTGAGGATGTGCTATTAATTAATAGTGGTAGAAATGTAGCTGTGTCAGTCTGGTGCAGCTGAAACAAAAAACAGTACTGTTTAGCACTTTAAAGACTAACAAGATGGTTTAATAGGTAATGAGCTTTCATGGGCCAGACCCACTTCCTCAGATCAAATAGTGGAAGAAAATTGTCACAACCATATATACCAAAGGATACAATTAAAAAAAGTAAACACATATGAAAAGGACAAATCAAATTTCAGAACAGAAGGGGGATGGTAGGGGGGAAGGGGGTGAGGTAAATGTCTGTGAGCTAATGATATTAGAGGTGATAATTGGGGAAGCTATCTTTGTAATGGGTAGGATAATTGGCTTCTTTTTTCAAATTTGAGCATAAAGTGTCGAATTTAAGCATGAATGACAGTTCAGAGGATCTCTTTGAAGTGAAGTTTTAAAAGGTCTTTGAAACAGGATGCAGGTAATCAAGTCGTTGAGACAATGTCCTTTCTGGCTGAAATGGCAAGAAACTGTTTTTTCTTTGTGATCTTGTCTGATATCTGTTTTGTGGGCATTGATCCTTTGGCGAAGTGTCTGAGACGTTTGTCCAATGTACATAGCAGACGGACATTTTCGGCACATGATTGCATAAATTATATTTCTGGATGCGCAGGAATATGTGTTCTTGATCTTATAACTCACTTGGTTGGGTCCAATAATGGTATCAGCAGAGTGAATATGTGGACAAAGCTGGCAATGGGGTTTGTTGCAAGGGAAGGTACCAGGGTTGGTATTAGTGTGGTATGTCCTGTGGTTGTTGGTAAGAATCATCTTGAGGTTAGGTGGTTGTCTATAAGAGACTATGGGTCTGTCTCCCAGAGCCTCTTGGAGTTTAGTATCCTGTTCCAGTATAGGCTGTAGTTTATTGATAATGTGTTGGACAGGTTTAAGTTGGGGGCTGTAGGTGATGACAAGTGGTGTTCTATTGTTTGTTTTCTTGGGTCTGTCTCGAAGTAGATGGTTTCTAGATATTCGTCTGGCTCTTCCAATTTGCTTTTTTATTTCTCCGGGTGGGCAGTTGAGGTTTATAAATGCTTGGTAGAGATCCTGAAGTTTCTGGTCTGTCAATGGGATTAGGTCAGATGTGGTTGTATCGAAGGGCTTGGCTATAGATGATGGATCGTATGGTGTGTTTTGGATGGGAGCTGGAAGCATGTAAGTAACTGTATGAGTCGGTGGGTTTTCTGTAGAGAGTGGTGTCTAATTTTCCATTGTTGATTTGTACTGTGGTGTGCAGGAAATGGATCTCTCGTGTAGAATGGTCCAGGCTGAGGTTGATGGTGGGGTGTAGGTTGTTAAAATCTCTGTGGAATGTCTCCAGTGTTTCTTGGCCATGCGTCCAAATCATAAAGATGTCATCGATGTAGCGTAAGTAGAGAAGGTGTGAAAGGGGACGGGAGTTGAGGAAACGTTGTTCTAGGTCAGGCATAAAGATATTAGCATACTGTGGGGCCATGCGTGTACCCATGGCTGTGCTGCTGATCTGGAGGTATAAGATGTTCTCAAACTGGAAATAATTGTGGGTGAGAACAAAGTTACATAGGTCTGCTATCAGATTGGCCGTGGTGTCCTCTGGGATAGTGTTTCTAATTGCTTGTAATCCATCTTCATGTGGAATGTTGGTGTATAGAGCTTCTACATCCATGGTGGCAAGGATGGTGTTATTGGGGAGGTTATCAATGTTTTGTAGTTTCTTTAGGAAGTCAGTAGTATCTCAGAGGTAGCTGGGGATGTTGGTTGCGTAGGGTTTGAGAAGAGAGTCTACATCATCTCTGGTATCGGCACACTCACTACGGGTTTATCCAGCTATGTAGACTCTCTTCTCAAACCCTATGCAAGGTTTACCTATGTCCTCATCTGACGTTTTTTTCAATATTGGTGTCTAATCTGTATATCAACCAGTCAACTTACATACTTTGTCTTCCCCAGAACTTATTTAAATAAAGATGAGGAGGGGCTGCGTATTTCTGATAATCAGGAGACCATTGGCGTTCTACCCTAATAGGTTCAAGTAGTTCCTCTTGTCTGTGTAGCTGTTTGTGGCAGTCACAGACAGGATGAAAAAGAGCTCTCAGTATCTTCTTAAAGAATTTAATCTAGGATGGATTTATTTTTCATTTGTGCTACAGCTTGGCTAATGTTACATCACTAAGCAGAGTGACACCACATTTGACAGGATTGCAAGTGACCTCTGCGGTCTTTCTTGCTCGAGTGCTTATCCAAGACATTTTTAGGAAAGCCAGTAGGTCTTAAGTGTACATATGGGCTTTCTGTTATGCCATCACTCACCATTGTAAAGACTATGAGAGATTTGGACAAGTTGTCTTCCAGTTCTTATTCAAATAGACTTCAATCCTATTTCCTGATTTCACTACTTGAGAGTTCCAAGAGCAAACTGCACATGCACAATCATTTGAAGAAAAAAATGCTTACTAATCTGTAACTGTTGATGTTGGAAATAAGTTGCACATGTCTATTCCGCAACCTGCCCCCTCACTCCTCTTTATGGGAGTATTTGTCTAGAAGAAACTGAGGGGGTTCAGAGTGTCTCTATCCTTCATTCTTGCACATAGTGTGCAGCAGCAGAAGGCACTCAGGCTGCTGCAAAGGGTACTACTGAAGGTAATTTTTTTCTAGTCGTGCACAGAGCACAAACACACTAAGAGTGACAAGTGTACAGAATATCATTGAAAACATCAGTTAAGGAACAGGTTAGTAATAGCTTTTCCTCTCCATGGCTCAGGTTCATGCTACAGTGGTCTTTTTGACTGTAACCATGTAACTTCTTTCTCTTCAGTCTTCTCAGCTGGTTCCTCTTCAGTCTCAGCATTTTAGAAAAATTGAAACCACCTTCTGTCTCACCATTCAATAGAATCCCTTTTATGGACTATTACTTTTATCCATATATAACTTAACCCCTTAAATCTCAGTTCTTTTTTGCTGAATTTTTGCCCTGATTCTCTTTTATCAGAACTTGAAAAATTACTTAATATCTGGGATTTCTTAACCAGAGAAATCCCATGCTGTCTTGTCCTCTCAAATCCACCTTTTGCAGTTTAAAAAGGACAAAATAGTTGTATATGGTTTATAGTCCTGTCTATATTTAATGGTAAATTATTATAATTGAGCTTAGTATTGAAACTTGGCAGTTGTAACTTTCTAAAGGTCCCGTTTTTTGTATACCATATTTAACTTTTGGCTTTCCTCTGCTCCTTTCCATTCCATCTCTTCATTTTGGAGTAGTGGGACTTTTTGCCAACATTGGAAGACAGAGTGCATTGGTTTACATGAGTGATTCTCAAAGTGTGGTCCACGGATCACTAGTGATCAGCAATTTTGTTGTAGGTGGGCCATGGGCTGAGAGCTCTGACCCCTAGGGGGATCCCACTTGGGCATTCCAGCTCCATACTACCCTGCGAGGTTTGAGCACTGGTGCCAGCCTTTCCCAGTGGGGGTGGGAAGAGGAGGAGCCCCAAGCCTCACAAACCAGATCCAGCTCATGGGGGCAGGATGTGGCTTTGCACACTTCTGCTCCCCCCTTCCCCTGGCTGGTGAAATGGCAGTGCCTGGAAACCGCTTGCATGGAGGCTTTCCCAGCTATTCCCACTGGCTGGAATCCCCAACAATGGGAGCAGCCAGGAGCACTAAGACAGATGAGCACCCCCATCCCGCTCATGCCCAATCCGCAACCCCCATCACCATCATGTACTCCTTCCACCCAGACTCTCCACCCCTAGCCCATTCCTGCACCCTCTCTCTCTCCCAGCCAGACCTTGCATCCCCATCCCTTTCTGCACTCATTTTGTCATAATGGGTGGTGGGCTGGTTGTCTGTGGAAAAGTTTGCATTCAGCAGAATGGGCCATGGGCCCAAAAGTTTGATTATCACTGGTTTACATGGTACCCTAAGGCAATCTGTACAATTAAGAGGCTCAAAATTAAAAATGGCAACTCAAAATTAGCAGGAGTTGATGATACTCAACTCAGACAAGCTTTCTAATAACTTAAAGAGAGTATTGTTTGCTTTGTTTCTATCCTTGCTTTTGATTACCTGTCTTTTTCTTCTACTCCTTATTTTAGTTCTACATTTTATACTTAGTTTCCTTCTTTATTCTTCCACTTGGTATCTTTTTACACATTGCCTGTCTCCAAACCTAGAGAATCTTTTTTCTTCCTAAAAATCAAGTCACTGGGACTGATTACAATTTTCTTTCAAAATTCAGTTATTTTTGTTAGCTTTCTACTGTTAATCTCTAAATCAAGGCATTCTTCTGACTTCTTTCCTTGCCCGTTTTTAAGTTAAATATTCTGATTCATAAAATGCATGAATATAACATAATATACAAATATGAGTAATTTGTATCCCTTGCCTGTCATCCTGTTCCTCTTCTTTTTTTGACCAATTTTAATTCTTGGTGGTCAAATTTAGATTTTTACTTGTTTTAAGCTAATGACTGTTCCCTTTTCTCCATGAAGCACTATACTCACATATTGTTGTAATATTTAGGCAACATTATATTGTAACAATATTCAGGCTGTTGTACATAACTAGTAAGGTAGTCACTAGGAGTGGGGCTTCCACTGTTACTTCTTATTACCTGAGCTATAACAGGGAAATTCCAAAATTTAGATTGGCAGAGAAGAAAGGAGATGCTTACAGAAAACAATGAAAATGGGAGTATGAAATGGGAAATTATTTCAAAATTAGAAGAAAATTAAAAATACCTTTTGACTCATTTTCCTCTTTCACAGTCAGTTCTGTTCTATTGAAGTCACTGAATGATGTGTCACGAACCTCAGTGGGAGCAAGATCATACCCTTCTTTCTTACTTTAACATCTGTTGACTCATTTTCCCTCAGTTCTGAACAATAGGGTTTTTGTTCCTGGAATATGCCATATGTTGTTTAGTTTGTGCTTTTCTTGCTTGTAAGAGAAGTCCTCTTTCAATTCATTTTGACATAGCCATCAGCCATTAGCTACTGGTTTTTTTCCCATTATTGTGATGATTATTCATTATTTTGCAGTTACACCTTAAATTAAGGGCCTATTGAGTTAGCTGTACAAATTTGAAAAATAATAACCTTGTCCCAAAAGAACTGTCTAAGGTTAGTCTCATAAGCAAGAAAGATTCTTAAATTGTCATTAAAATCATTAGTACTTTGAAGGGCAGAGAAGAAAGTAGTAAATATAAAAAAAGATGATGCTTTGAACAAATATGATCATCACGTCACTCTGCGTCCTATCTGCCCCTTCCCTCTCTCAGCTCAAGCCTGACCTCGCTGTTTCCCCGCGCCACTTGGAATTGTTATTTTAAAACAAGTCCCTACTCCCCTTCTTCCACCCTCACCCCAAGGGCTTTCAATGCCAAGGAACATGGCGCAGTAGCTGGCAGACACCACATGGCAGCTGTGATAGCCCAGGTGCGGTGGGGAGGGTATGGTGCTTGGGACAGCAGCATGGGGATAGGCACTAGAAGTGGGGCTTCCAGCCAGGTTTATGTGCTAGGAGAAGGCTCTTGGGGATTCCCCTGCTGCCAGGCTTTTGGGAAGTTGGGTGCGTGGTGCCCGACTGCCTGGAGTCCAGCTGCCCCTGTGAAGACTTACCCCCTCCCCTGTGGGTGCACTTACTGCAGCTGTCAGAGCACCCCCAAACAGGGGAGCTGCTGCTCAGACGTGTATGGTCTTTGCCTTCAGCTCCCGGCTGGTGGATGGGCAGCCCTGGGCTCTGTGGGCAGGCCTGGGGTAGTGAGCAGCACAGGTGGGACCACATGGGGGTGTTACTCGGAAGGGCTGAGGTAAACAATTGCTGTGGGCAATTTAATTAAAGCCTAATGCGCCTCCCCCACAGAAGCCAGATTTGACCTGGTACCCGTATCTATCACCAGTGACCAGCTAGTCACAAATCAGGTCAGAGACAGAATTTAGTGCCAAACCATATATTTTAAGAATGTGAACACGTATCAGTCAACAAGAAAACAGTAAATGTCCCACCCTAGCCTGGAAGAAAAGGAGATAGGAAAGATCCCGTATACAAAATGGGTTATACTTAAAACACTGAAGGCAGCGATGGATGCCTGTGACCTTCTACCTCACGGCTAATTGGAAGCCTTGAGGAAGGACTGCAGAGAGATCCCTTGGGGTCCCGATAAGTTCTGGATCCTGAGTAGGTCCTCGAAGTAGATCCTTGCCTCTCCACGTGGTGGACACCCTCTGGATTCCTTATCACCAATCCTTCGGGTAGGTGAGGTCCGTAGGTGCAAAAGATGATGGTACAGTCCCAGAGTCCAGGATCACCAGTCCCCAAAAATCCTTACAGACGGGAGGGTTCAACTAGTGCTGGACGTGAGCAGCCTTGGCCAGGCCATGTGTGGATGGCACTCCTCAGGGTTGACAGACGAAGATGAACAATAACACAGCTACAAGTGGATTGATGAAGACCAATGGATGGATAGAGGAGAGCCAACCCAAACCATTCTTAGGGGAGGGTTTATAAGGACAGTAATGCAGGAAACTGGGTTAGTGAGTGGGGTGCAACAGCGTAGGGTGGTGTACACAGGGAAAAGGGTGCCAGGTGCATAATCTGGCTGAGAGGCATTGGATTGGTGAGGGGTGCACAGGTTTAGAGCCGTATGCAGAGGCCAGAGAGTGGAGTGCAAAGCCTTCTTCAGAGTGTTTGTGGTGGGAAGAGACACTGCTGAGGTGAAAAGGGATCAGCAGACTCCATTTTGAATCATAAACTCCATTTTAAAAGCACCAGCCTGGGTAACGGGAGAGGATGGGATAGCGTTCCCTGCACTGCTGCTTTCCCCAACTCAGCAGGCTGCAGTGACCCAGAGCAAAGTGTGCACATGGCACTACCTGTACCTCACTGTGCCTACAATGGGTGTGCAGGGACACCTGTGCCTCCCTGGCCGCCTGGATTTAGAGACGGGCCTGGCATGTGTTGCAGCTGGGAGGAGGAGAGCTAGAGTTGGGGGGTGAGAGAAAGGTCCCAAGGTGCTGGGGGATGGAGGGTGGGAAGGAGAAGGGGCCTGGGCTGGTGGGGGAGGGGAGGGCGACGGGATCCTGACTCACGGGAGTGGAGGGAGAAGAGGCACGGACTGGTGCAGTGGGGGGAGGAGGGAGAATGGGGGCTTAGGATGGCCTGGCAGGGGACGGAGAAGGGGTCCCAGCTGGCGGGGGTGGGGGGAGGGAGAAGTGACCCAGGCTGGCATACCCGGAGCCCAACCCTCCCCAGTGGCCGAGGGGAAGAGCTGGGGTTGCTAAGTGCTGCTAACAGGGGGCACAGTCCCCTAGTACATATAAATAAATATATAAAAATAAATATATAATATTTATTTTAAGTGCTTAGGAAGCCTTAGAAGGATGCTTTAATTTATATATAAACAAATCTGATGGCATTAAAAGACTAGAGACAAGAGAATGGGATGTGTGAAACTTATTCCAGATAATTGCTTATATGTTATAATAGTGGGCATTGCATAAAAAAGATTCTTTAATCATTGTCAAATTGAAATTTGACTTATATTTTTTATCAAAAGGTACAGAAGATGAAACAGTTTCAGATATGCAATATTCTACCCAGTGTATTAACCAAGAACCCTACATGCATCAAGATGATGATCAGCAGCAGGGATGGGTTTCCTGGGCCTGGTCTTTTGTTCCTGCTATTGTGAGTTATGATGATGGAGAGGATGACTTCACTGGAACAGAATGTGGAACTATACTGCATCAGCAGAAATCCCAGGTCCTTAAGGATCCTATTATTTCTGTTGGGTTTTACTGCACAAAGGCAACTGTGACATTCAAGGTAACTACGTCTCTACATTATAGAGAGTCTAATAACTGTTTTGCTGAGCAATGAATTAATGTACAGGCAGTCCCCGGGTTACGTACAAGATAGGGACTGTAGGTTTGTTCTTAAGTTGAATTTGTATGTAAGTCGGAACTGGTACATATTGTAGGGGAAACTCTAGCCAAACATTTCTCCAGAGCTCAGTTTTATTCTCCCACACCTCACTTCCCTCAGTCCTTTATTCTCAAGCTGAGGTGTCTGCTATGCTTTCTTCCCTAAGTCGATGTCCTGGCGATTTGGCTCACCAGACTCACTCCCATGTTCAGCCCCAGCCTTGTCCCCCTTGTCCATATCCACATGGTCCCTTGCTCCAACTCCTGGGGAAGTGACCCCCGCACCAGAGGTGGCGACAGTGGCGGAGGCACCCCGCACTCGCTGCGCTCCCCCCCCCCCCCCGCCGTTCGTAACTAAGGATCCGACGTAAGTGGGAATGACCTAACCCGGGGACTGCCTGTATTAGATTTCAGTGGTGGGTCGTTCCTCTCTTTAGTAAAGAGAGGTAGAATATATATTACTGAAAATATGAAGCAATTGAAAAGGTTTATTCTTCATCAAAAGTTGCAGTTAAGTTGGGTTTGTGAGCCTTGATGATTGATACAAAATTTAGTTCAATGGGAAAAAAAAATCTAGTTCTGAAGAGAAACCATTTTGATGTAGCACTAAATAAAAAATCTTTAAAGAAAAAGTCCTTAATACCAAAGAGTATCCATGAACATTCATTTTAATGTTTAATATAATCTTCTGAATCTATATGACTTTTATGTAAATTAATTTTGACATCTTGTAAAAGTACTTTTACTGATATATCGATTATATCAGTTATTTTCTTTACTGTATAGTAATGGTTACTCTGGAACACCCAAGATTAAAATAAAATTTAGTTGACATAATTTTTAAATACTGGAATTTCAATTCTGAGTAACCTTAGGAACAGTAAAGTAAGAACTTTTTTATATTTAGAGAGGATAAGAGAGAATTAATAATCTCAAATAATAGATGAATAAATTCTGCTTATTCCTGTTGAGAATTTTCAGATAGGAATACTTACTTGATAGTCATTGATTTTATGTAGTGTTGTTAATAACTTAATTACTGAGAAAAACTCATATTTACTGGAAGGAATTAATTTGATAAAAAACTGGCATCAAGTTTAGCAAAATATTTAAATGCATGCCAAATTTTATATCCATGAGTAGCCCAAAGTTAGACTACTAAAGAGTTTATAGTGAGGCACATGTTGAATAAAGCCCAGAATGTTTTAGAGCAGGAAATGCTGGATGGAGAATCTGCATTTAAAAAACAAAAGTTGATGAAAAAGGGATAAAAGTTTCAACCACTTCATCTCTAAAAGTTGCTAATTATTGGACACTTGAATGTGATATAGGAATGTGAATAATTTTATATAAAATATTTATTAGGTCCTTGGAACATATCTTGTTTATTTGTCATGTTCCCTGTTCAGTTAAAAATGTTAATTAATATGAATGGAAGAAAATATATAGCTTTCCCATCATTTTCCTTTATTTAATTTTGTTTAAAAGAATGTGAGCAACAGTTTTAAAAAAATGCAGTTGGAACTTAAACAGTTTTGCTTTGTTTTGTATTCCCAAGTGCAGTATTGAATCTTGGTTTTACAGCTCTTGCTCACATGAGAAGTCCTACTGAAGTAATTGGAACTATTTACATCAGTGGTTCTCAACCTTTCCAATGTACTAATGTACCACTTTCATGAGCATGATTTGTCTTAGGTACCCCCAAGTTTCACCTTACTAAAAAAAACTATTTACTTACAAAATATACATAAAAATAAAAAAGCGTTAAGCACACTATTACTGAAAAATTGCTTACTTTCTGATTTTGTATGAAATTTTAGTTAATACAGACTTTGCTAGTGATTTTTATGTGGCTTGTGAAATTAGGCAAATATCTAGATGAATTGCTGTATACCTTGGAAGATCACTGTGTTGTGAACCACTGATTTACATTACCGAGGGTTTCAGGATCTTAATGTTTGTGGAAGTGGTAAAATTTACTGATAAATTATGGCCTCTTGCATTTGATATTTTTAGAATGTAAAGTGGTATATGAGAAGCAGTATGGTGACATAGAAGGAAAACATTAGAATTCATTGTTCTGCTTGCATGCAAAGAATGTATGGAATTAATTTGTGGTTCATATTTTGGTCAAAAAATAAGGTCAGGTTTCTGCATTAGCATTTTGAACAGTTGATTCCATTCCAGCTGAAAAATCATGCCAAATTAAATGTAGCATTTTTGTAATAATGTTGAAAATTGTTCTTGTAATGTCTGAGTTCTTTTAATCAATTAATTGCTTTTCCTCCACAATAATTGCACACAGCTGAAGGATGATCAGTTTTTTTAAACCAATGTTACTCGAGCTTTTGGATTACAAAATTTTACATAGAAAAAGCAGTCCTTTGTGTACAACCCTGGAAATAACTAAATAATGAGAGCTGGTATATACTTTTAATAAAAATTAAAACTTGAATTATTAATTTCAGCTGATCAAAAATATATAAAACAATGTAAAGCTAAAAAAAAGTACTAAAATGTATCCCCTTCGTTATTATGTATCTTTTCACTACATATAATGGAGCATTTAACTGTACTTATCGAACTTTATATTTCTTTACTGCTTTAAGATTTTCATAAATATCTGCATTTAGCGCATAGAAAATAAAATTTAATAGAATTTTATTTTAAAATAACATCTGAAACAAGAAATCTAGGTATGATTCAAATTCATGGTGTTTCCTTCAATGTTATTTATGCAGTGAATTATTTATTATGCTGCATAAGTGTTTTAATAAGTTTTTGGATTTTAGAGGTGTTCGTAAATTGGCATATGTATTGCAGTTGTATATCTGTTTTATCTTTTATCCATTGCTGATATTAAAAAGCTCAATAAAATACTACAGTATTTTAAAACTTTCTTAGCAATACTTGAGATTAAATTGGCATATTGAACTAGAAGTTCTCGTATTCTAATATGGATAATGCGTTACAACTGTTTTTACTGCACCTGTTTCCCGCCTAATAGTACATTTTGGCCTATGCTAAAGTTTAATTTGTTTTCATCAATTCTGTATAGTAATGACAGATTATTGCTTTTAATGCTAATACTGTGGCTTATATAAGTGTTTATCATATTGTTTCATAGCTTACTGAAATGCAAGCTGAAAGTAGTTATTATAGCCCTCAGAAAGTAAAATCCAAAGAAGTTATACGTTGGGAGCAAGAAGGAACCACAATTGAGGTATTCCATTACAACTAAACTTTTCAGGTTATAGTAAATGCCTTAGCAAATTGATGAATAATTGTATTTTTATTAAACATTTTGAAATGGTAGTTAATATTTGGTTGTGTATTTCTATTTTATTGGTTAACTAAAGTAATCCCTATTCTCAATACAAAGTTAAGACATCAATGCACTAAGATTTGGTAACAGTGTATTTCTAAGTATGATATTATTTAATTAATGTATTGCATAATTAAGAACTACATTAGTAAAGCTTACCATACATTTTAATTTTCTCTACTTTTTTGGGTTTTAGTCTTTAATATCTTCAGTAGTATAGCATTTGTTATATTACTTTTTTGTACCTCTGATAGGTGCTTATGATGGGGGAACCGTTTTTTGACTGCCAAATAGGTTTTGTTGGTTGCCAAGCAATGTGCCTTAAAGGAATAATGGGGGTTAAAGACTTTGAAGAGAATGTGAACAGAAGTGATGAAGTAAGTACATTGAAATACTGTTGATTGTTAAATACATATTAAGAAATATTTAATATGTGGACAAAGGGTATGTTCTCATAGGAATCCTGTGTTTAATGGTAATGTGTATAACTGGCATGGTTTTGAGGAACTATCTCACTCAGAGTAACGATGCTATACACTTACTAAACCATAAAAAACTATAAATTTATTTCTTGAAAATGCAGTTTCCTGCACATTTATTTGCCAAATGTTTTGTATTTAATAATCCTATAGCTACTAATACTTTATAGTTATACAGCACCTTCTAGCTGCAAATCTCTTTTTCAAAGACACTTGTTTTGCAACAATCATGACATGTATTATAGTTTGTGTTGAATCATGGCTGCCTATTTGAATTGAATCCTGTGAACTTATCTTTCTCCCTGCAACAACCATGGTTTTTCTTTGATTGCTTGCTCATGTTAATTTCCTTTGGGTGGGGAGTGCACAGTTCTCTGAGATTTTTGCCTTAGAAGTATCTCTAGGAGAGGCTGTGGTGCTCTCTTAGGTGCTGCCCTCGTGTTGATAAATTAGGTGCTGCCAGTCCTATGCTTCTTCTTTCTTCTTACCACCCATGGTGGTTGTTTAAGGTGCTTTTCTTTTGCCTAACAAGTGATCACTGGTTCACTCCTTTTCTTCAAGTTTTTAGTGTATTGTTTATATAGTTAGTTAGTTGTTAAGTACTGTAGTTAGTAAGTTAGAGTCCTGGTGGGGAATTAGCTGCAGGTGGGATATGCCCTGTTCTCTACGTTTTGCCTGTAATAAGCATATCACTGACTGCCTTAGCAGTTGCTTGAAATGCTTGGGGGGAATCACAAGTGAAGGACAAGTTCTTCATCTGTAAGAAGTTTAGTCCAGAACACAGAAAAAGTGTGATATTCATTTGAAGTCCTCCTCATGGAGACTGCCCCCTGCCTGGCCTCAGAGCCTTCTTAGCTGGATTCAGCTCCCTTTGGCATCGGTGTGTAGTGCTCTTTTGGCACTGCTCCCCTTTGCCAGTGCACAAAAAGAAGTCAAAGCATCACAACTCTCAGACACGGGGTAAGAAACGCCAAGGGGCACTAAATAAAGGACCCAGTTCAAGCCTCCCACCCATCCTGGAGCAACATGGTGGTGCCTCCCGAAAGGACCCTCCTTAGGCCCCTGAGGGATCCACCACCATCTACAAGTCAGGATAGGGTATCAGGCGCATAGTGGGGCTGACACCTTCTCAATCCATCATGGCACCTAGAGAGCAAAAATCTCTCCTAGCACAATGGGCATTGTATTCTGCAGTATCCCTGACAGTCTTCCCACGAGGGGAAGCCATAACCCTTGAGAGGGTGAGTGAACTCCCACCAGTCTCTGAACTGGAGGCAGCAGATTCAGTCACCATGCCCAGGTCTCCGCAATAACTCTGGTCTCTCATCCTCAGCTTCATTTTTTGCCACTGCAAGCATGGTTGGCATCCATTTACATCCCCATCAGACTTGATCTACACTAGATAATCTGTGTGCTAAATAATGAATAGTCATTGCTGGATTGGTGGTTAGAACCCCAATTGGCTTTGGAAGGAGTTCCTTTTGTTGCCCCATCCCTGTTGCTGATCCTGGTTTCCAGTGCCTCTGACCTGGGCTGGGAAGCCAATGTGGATGAGATCAGTACACAGGGCCACAGGTTGCAGGAAGATCACTCTCTTCACATAAACATCAGGGAGATTTGTTTGGCCTGCCAGGCTTTCCTGCCCTATCTAGATGGCAAAGTGGTACGAAGTCTGACAGATAATACTGCTATTGTGTATTACATCAATAAGCAGGGCAGAACCAGGTTGTCGGTCCTTTGCCAAGAAACTCTCACCTTTGGGCCTTCTGTGTGCAGAATGCTGTTTGTTTGGTGGCAGCACATCTTTCCCAGGATTGTTAGCAAATTCTCAGCAGGACTTCCTTTTCTTGCCATGAGTGGTCATTCTGTCCAGAGGCAGTTAGTGTAATCTTCCAGAGGTGAGGAACTCTCCTGGTTGAATTGTTTGCATTCAGTCAGAACAGGAAGTACCATGTGTTCAGCTTGATTCGGGGGATAGACAGGGAGTCCCCCTCAGATGCCTTTTTACTCCCTTGATTGGGAACTATGATGCTTGCCTTCTTGCTGGTGGCCTTCATCCAGAGTCCTCATAAAAATCAAACAAGACAAGGCAATGGTCATTCTGATAGTTCTGGGTTGGCCTTGCCAGCACTGATTTAGCATACTGCTGGATTTTTCCATAGTTTCCCTGCTGAAGCTGCCTCTTTGGCTGCATCTGCTCTCCCAGAATAATGGTGATGTTCTGTACCTGAACCCGGTGACTCTGCATTTGACAGATTAACTACTGCATGGCTGAATGTGGAAGAACAGGAGTGAGTCCAGCAGGTCTTGTTGTATAGCAGAAAGCCCTCCACTAGAGCTACTCACTGGCCAAATGGAAAAGGTTCATGTGCTGCTTCTTGGACCAACGTACCTGGGCCAAATGGGCCTTGCTGTAGGCTATCCTGGACTAACTTAGGCTCCTTAAGCACCAAAGGTTACCCCTGTCATTGATTAAGGTCCACTTGGCAGCTGTTTTGGCCTCCTGCTCTCATTCTAGTGCAGGTTGGTCTTTGCACACAACATTATGGTTTAGTTTTTGAAAGGTCTGAAGTGAGTCTTTCCCCATGTTTGGGGCCTGGTGCTCTTGAAGCTCATTAGTTCCCCCTTCAAGCCTATGTCTCCCTGCTCCCTTCTTTCCTGGAAGGTTTCTTTCCTTGTTGCAATAACATCTGCCCACAGGATCTCTGAGATCAGGGCATCTACATTGGACTCGCTCTATACTGTATTGAACAAGGACGAGGTCCAACAGTGGCTGCATCCTGCCAAAACTAGTTTCTCAGTTTCCTACCAGCCAGAACAAAACTGCCTCAAATGGTGATTTTTAACTGACCACTTGACTAGGACTCAGGTCTCATTAGTTGACTTACTGGCCCAAGTATCGATTCAAGGTATCTGCAGGACCACTGCTTGGTTACCTATCCACACGTTTACATTGCATTATATACTTAACAGCAGATCTGAGAAGGTGCTGGCTTTGGAAGAGCAATATTACAAGCTGCATGACAATGAGCTACAGGGATACTGCTTGGGAGTCACCTAGAATGAATTCGACGTGAGTAAGCATTCGAAGAAAAAATGGTTACCTTTTCATCACTGTTGTTCTTTGAGATGCACGGCTCATGTCTAGTCCATTACTCTCTATCGGAGTTGCTGGCAAGAATGATCTGGGAGAGTGTAGAGCCAGTAGTGCCTAATATACTGTCACATGAGGACAGCACATCAGAGGGTGACGCAGCTGACCTTACGGATACTGCTAAGGCAGAAATCTCTGACAACTGTGCATGTGAACATAAGCCTCTAGAATGGAATGGATATAAGTAACACATCTCAAAGAACAATAGTTATGAAAGGAAGGTACATGTTTTTTGTCTTTATCTTTTTACTGGGTTCCCACAGTGTCATCTTACAGAGTCACAGGTAGAGTATAATTTAAAAAAGTAACTACTCTTAATGAGAAGTGAAAATGCTTAGCCTTATCCAAAAGACAAGAAGGAGACATTGGAGGGTTATGTATAAGACTGTGACTGGAGGAGGATAAGGCAGTGAGCAGTGTTCCCTCTAAGATTTCCCATCCATGAGTGGAGTGAGTTTTGTCCTGTCCAATATTGACGACATGTGCGCTTGTTTGGATGTGCGCCATCATGGCACCAACCAGTTACTAGCAAAATATGTATACATGCATATATTTAAATTGTTATACAAGAAAAAATACCAAACCAAGGGATAACAATGAGGTACATGGCCCTGTGGTACAGGAATCGGGGCAAGGGGTGGGAGATATGGGGTGGCTCAGGGTACGGGATTCAGAGCAGGGGGGAACTCTGGATAGGGAGCTGGAGGTCAGGGAAGTGACAGCTCCTCACTGGGGAGAGGCTGGAGCTGGTCTGCCCATTCTTGAGGGGGGTGGGCCCAGGACTGGTCTGCCCAGTGGCCCAGGAAGCTGCTCACTGGAGGAGGGGGGTGGAAGTGAGGTTGGGCTGGGCTGCTCGACTCCCTCAACTGGTGGGGGAGAGAAGAGCTGGGGCTGAGCTGATCAGCACGCCCAGCGCACTGCTCCTGGTGTAAGAGTACCAGGGGTGCTGGATGGCAATCGCCCGCCTGGTGGTGCCTCAGCCGAGAGCCAGGGGGATAGGTTTGGGGGCCATGGGGTGGTTCTGGGCTCGGAGCTACTGCTGCCACCTGCCATGTCGCCACTCCAGTCCCAGCCCAGAGCAGTTGCCGCTGCTGTCACCTGCCATTTGGTGGCTCTGGCCAGGGCCGCCCGAGTAGCAGCCCCACACCAGTCCTGTCCTGCCCAAGCAGCTGCCACCCACCACTCAGCAACTCGGGTCCTGGCTGGGCTGTGATGTCCCATTCACCATAACTGGAACTGGGCTGGTGAGGCTGTCCAAATAGGAACACTTTCACCATGCCCTGGCACCAGCTGGATCAAATGAGAGGAGGGCAGTGCAGCTGCTCTCCACCATGGTGCTGCCAGAATCCACCAGGCCACCACCACCACCACCACCACCACTCACCTTCCTGTCCACCAGGAAAGTGAGTGGTTGGAGTGTGGCTGCACATCTCTGCAGGCAAGATGGGTAGGCCTAAAATTTTTTGTGCTCTACCGCGCAGGCGTGCAGCTTAAGAGGGAGCCCTGGGAGTGAGCAGTTTATAGTTTGAAGCAGCCATGTTTATTGTGAATAGATGATTGTGAGGGCAGTAAACTAGGAAGGGGAATATACAAGGCTAAAGAAGAAAACAGGAAAAGATGGAGAACATATTTCAGTATAAAAATAATTTGAGTGTCCTCACTCTTAATATCAAGTTTACGGTAAGTATTCTGAGCTTAAAAAACTATGGAAGGGTAGAGTTCATTAGCCCAGGATATTTTTTATTAATTTGTATATAAGGAAAAGTTAGTTAAATAATTGTTTTAGTATCTTGAGTTATATCCGTATTGTTGCCAAAAACTCGGGAGTGGATTTAAAGTGCGTTGTTTCAAGTTTTCACAAAGATTAATGTGCAGTTTGCGCACACAATTGTATGCAGAAACAGCAAAAATGTTTGGTCATACTAACCTGATTTTTTCTCCTGTTTGCCCGCTTGTGTCTCTTACTCTTTTTTTAAAAAACCTATCTTTTAAGGATGCCTACTTCTTCAGTTGTGGAGAAAATCTGAGTACAAAAGGCATGACGTACCTTACCAATTCACTATTTGATTATAGAAGTCCAGAAAATAATGGTATTCGTGCAGAATTTATTTTGGATGCAGCTCATCATAAGGTTAGATAATTCATTTTGTTTTCTTTTTTTTTTTTTTTTAATTTTCAGTGGATTTTGAAATCCACATTCTAAGACCACAATCTGTTATCCTTTCTTATGTTAAATGGTACCAGACTCCACAGGTGGCCTTGATGGCTCCCCTAAAGGGCAAATTTGGTCCTCAGTATTATTTTCAAAAAACGCTGAATAAATCTATGCACCTAAAAATAAGTGGCCTGATTTTCAAAAGTGCTGAGTACCCACTAGCTACATTCATTTCAAAGTCTCTGGACCTGTAGAAGAAATCTGAAATGAGAAGGGGCACCATCATCATATATCCAAACAGTTCTTCAAGTGATGTCCCTGTGAATGCTCCACTGTTGGTGTTGGGTTCATCCCGGCACCGAAGATCGGGGAAGGCAGTGCTTAGTCAGGCCATGCATGTGCGAGAGCGGCGCATGTCATTTGCGTCTTTGGAGTTTGCACGCTCGGCCCAACTTACCTCAGTTCTGTCTTGACCTCTCTTGGTCGCAGATGGAGCTCAATCCTCTCCTCCTTTGCAGTTCTCTGTTGACAGGAATTAAGTAAATTAGTTAAAAATCATTTCATAACTTGTGTTTTATGGTTAGTATTATTTAGCGTAAAAAATAAAAAGACTTTTTTTCCTCAGAATTGTTGTAAATAGTTAAGATGCAGTCCCCGAGGGTCAGTGCATCTATAACAGGAGGGCCACGGCCCTCAGGCTTTTTTTTTTTAAAAAAGTGCACGTTGTCTATAAAGAACGGGAAATAGCAAAATGCCATCCTCTCCCAGAAGTGTGCTCACTGCCAGAGCCTTATGGCCAAAGCCCATAAAGACAGGGAACTCAGCTTAGGTATGCTTCTGTTTGACAACAAGCTAGAGCTACAGAGAAGCTGTGGCAGTGACTTGGTAACGAAGCAGAAAGAGTCTCAGAGCTAGCTACCACATAAGCCCACTACCAAACAAAGGGTCTCTCCAGCTCGCTCCCTCCCGCCAAGGGTCAGTATGGGAGACAAGACAAGCACTTCGGGAACAGCACGGCCACTTGTAGCATTGGTGATGGAACTACAGTTTCACCCGAAGCAAATTGCAGCACCGACTAGTTCAGCACCAAAGAGATCCGGTGCCAAGGAGCAGGACAAGATGGTGGTACCTCCTGCACCTTCCAAGACCTCAGCTCCCACTAACGCCAGGTCAAAATCAACAAAACTAGTGCTGCACAATGCCTCTCCCTTCACATTCACATTCTCCAGCACCACAAGAACTAATGCATAGACGTCACCGCCATACAGGGAGCACGCAACCATCGGTGCCATACATGGAACCAAGATTGGGACCTTCATATACTCCTACTCTGACACCACTCCCGATTCCCACTCTTATTACATGACTCTCTGATTCCACCACAAGTGCCAGTACTCACACTACAGTGACTGAGGGGGACCGTAGGAGTATATTCTCATACCACCCTCATGGTACGCCAACTGGTCTTATTGCCTGTATCACTCACCCCGTTGCTTTCCATACCGCCATTGGGCAACCCCATGGCAGCAACCTACCATACAGTCAACTCTGGCTCACAGATCACTACCTCCTTTACACCTGCATGCCTCCCCCTCTCATACCATAGAAATGGAAACAGGAGGGACAGATTATCGATGACCCAGATACCGACCACTCAGATGCACAATCAACTGACAAGTCTTCCTCATCCCCAGATGAGGTGGTCATTCCAGAGGACCAGTCACCAACTGATGACCTCAGGCAATTCCAAGATTTGTTTAAGAGGAGTCTACTGTCCAGGAGGTAGTGTTATCAGAGATGCTGGAAAAACAACACAAATTTTTGAAGAATCTTTCTCAAAGTTGAGGATACTCTACCCCTCAATGAGGCGACTCTAGAGACAGTGGACAAGGTATGGCAAACGCTAGCCTTGGCTCCACCAGCTAAGAAAAGAGTGGATAGGAAGGGTATGTCTACACTAGCTCGTTAATTCGAGCTAGGTAGGCAAATGAGGTGACCGGAGTTGCAAATGAACCCCGGGATTTAAATATCCCGGGCTTTAATTGCATGTTCCCGTCCGGTCGCCATTTTGAAATTTCACTGGCCTGAATTCACTGCTGCGCAGCTACACGCGGCAGTGAAACGTTAATTCAAACTAAGTCCTTATGAGGAATGAGGAATAACAGTTAATTCAATCTAAGGACTTAGTTCGAATTAACGTTTCACTGCTGCGAGTAGCCGCACATCCCTGAGTTCGGGCTAGTGAAATTTCAAAATGGCGACTGGACAAAATTAAGGTTGTCATTTTGTTTCCCAGTCACTCAGTTTGGTGAGATCTTTTTGAAGTTCTTCACAGTCTCCTTTGGTTTTGACTAATCTTGAACAGTTTAGTATCATCCGCAAACTTTGCCACCTCTCTGCTTATCCCTTTCTCTAGATCGATTATGAATAAGTTGAATAGGATTGGTGCTAGGATTGGTGCTGTTCCTTGGGGAACACCACTAGTTACCCCTCTCCATTCTGAAAAATTTCCATTTATTCCTACCCTTTGTTTCCTGTCTTTTAAGCAGTTCTCAATCCATGAAAGGATCTTCTCTCTTATCCTATGACAACCTAATTTACACAAGATCCTTTGGTGGGGGCCTTGTCAAAGGCTTCCTGGAAATCTAAGTATACTATATCTACTGGATCCCCCTTGTCCACATGTTTGTTAACCTCTTCAAAGAACTGTAATAGATTAGTAAGACATGATTTCCTTTTACAGAAACCATGTTGACTTTTGCCCAACGAATTATGTTCTTCTGTGTCTGACAATTTTATTCTTTGCTATTGTTTCAACTAATTTGCCCGATACTGACATTAGACTTGCTGTCCTGTAATTGCCATGGTCGCCTCTAGAGCCCCTTTTAAATATTGGCGTTACGTTAGTTGTCTTCCAGTCCTTGGGTACAGAAGCTGATTTAAAGGATAGGTTACAAGCCACAGTTGTTAGTTCCACAATTTCACATTTGAGTTCTTTCAGAACCCTTGGGTGAATGCCATCCAGCCCGGTGATTTGTTACAGTTAAGTTTTTCAGTTAGTTCCAAAACCTCCTCTAACAACACTTCAATCCGGGACAGTTCCTCAGATTCACCACCCAGAAAGGATGGTGCAGGTTTGGGAATCTTTTTGGAGAAATGTTTTGAAATCATCGTGACTTTTAATAAAGATAAGTTCAAAGTACTACACCCAGGGAGGAAAAATCAGAGACATGTCTATAATATGGGACTAACTGGGTAGGCAGTGGCTCTGCAGAAAAAGATAAAAAATGATAAAAGGTTTAGAAAACCTGACCTCTGAGGAAAGGTTAAAAGAGCAGGGAATGTTTAATATCAAGGAAAAAAAATTGAGGTGGGATCTGATAATTTTGCAAATACGTAAAGGCCTTTATGAAGAGGATGGTGATCATATTTTCTCAAAGTCCACTAGATAAGAAGTAATTGGTTTAGTCTACGGTAAGAAAGATTTAGGTTAAGTATTAGGGAAAAAAATAAAGCAAATTAAGTACTGGAATAGTACAGGAAGGTTGTGGAATCCCTATCACTGGAGGATTTTAAGAACATGTTCAATAAACAGCAGTTAGGGATTATTTAGCTATACTGGGTCCTGCCTCATATTGGGGTAGGAAAAGGAGAAATGGTCCTTTCCAGGCCTATATTTCTTTGCTTTTATGTACTGCTTATTAGAAAAAGAAAAATTATGAAAAGAGCAGTACAGTAGGTATAAATCTAAACATGTAGTAACAGAGTGAAATTAGTAAAGACACAATTCTAAACATTTATTGCTCGTGAATGCCATGTACTTACCTTTAAATTAAAGTCCCTTTGAGAAGCTTTATATCCTTCTCTTGCTTATATGAAAATCTAGTATGAGAATTTGTATAAATAATGCTGTAGTGATTTTTAAAGTGTTTAAAAGGCTAATGATGATAGGCATTCTTTGGTGTAAAAAAATTCAAAATATGTTAGAATTAATAGCTTAGTTTAAATGTTAGTGTAAGATCTCCTATGATGTGAGAGGTCATGTGAAGAATATTTATTGCATTAAAGATATTAGTAAGCTATATATTAACAAACTGCTCAAACTGTTAAGCAGAATTATGGATCTCTTTCTGTGCAGTATGCAATAGAATTTGGACTACCTATCTGAAAGGTGAATTTTCTGAGATAATCTCTGTCTTTTGTTTTGATAAGCCTTTCTATATGTTAATGCACAAACCCAAACAAGCATATATATCTTTGATACTAGGCATATTAGTTTGTAATCTCAAGATTATTTCCTTATACCACTTCTATTTTATTTGCTGTGCTTTGTTGATAGGAGACATACTCAGAGATAGCTGGAATGCAGAGGTTTGGTGCCTTTTACATGGATTACTTGTACACAATGGAAAGCACCTGTGGCAAAGGTACTCCTTTTCTTTGTTTTGCTCTCCCTTGAAAAACAGAAAATAGACTTTGAATATTCCTCCCCCCGGCCTTGACCAAATATCCTCTACCTTACCATAGATTTGTCTTTGGAATTGCATGTTGGAATGGTTTAATCTGGACTAACACATTTGAGTATTCTTAGATTCTTGGTGTTCTAAATTTTTTCTCATAGGTGATTGGAAAAATATTTTTATAACCAACAGCTACCCTTAAAGTAATTTTCTGAAGTACTAGATTGAATTTCATGTGAAGTGTGAAATTTAAGGGACTTTAAAAAATCTGATGCTGTTAAAACTGAGAATTCTGTTTTGGAATATATTTTCTGAGCTTTCTTATTGTACATATAGATGACTTGAAAACATCTTTTTTTCTTAAGAGTTAATCTGTTTTTGTTGCTTATTTATTACTTGCTGTCCAATATGTTGATATCATCACATTATGCCAGGAAAAGTATTCAGAAGAAGAAAGTTATAACACCAGAATTACACGGCCAAGTGCATAGACAAGCCAATGCATTATTTATTTTGGAATGGTGGGATTAGCAAATGCACAGAAGTTAGATAGTTTATAGTATTTTAATTACGTAGAGCTTGAGGATTTATGGGAAATATTGGTTCAAGCCATGTATATATAAACTTCTGCACCAATTATCAGCCATTCTTGAGCTTTCTTATTTTGACATGTTTGGTTCAATTGGAAGTTATCCTAAAATGCTACACAAGGTTAGTTAATGCTTCAACATCTAGCATTTTTTACGTTATAATTTTTGTACAGGCAGTCCCCGACTTACGCGGATCCGACTTATGTCGGATCCGCACTTACGAACGGGCCTTTCTTGCCCCGGAGGTCGAGGTGGAGGATTCCTACCTGCGAGCTCTGGGGCGAGAGAGCCCCATTCGTAAGCTGCTCCGGTGCCCCTGGTCTGCTGGAGACAGTCTCCAGCAGACCAGGGGCACCGGGCGGGTTCCCGCGCTTCTGAGGCTTTGCCAAAGCAAAGCCTCAGAAGCGCGGGAACCCGCCGCTGCTGCGGCTTCAGTCCCGGTGCCTGTGGTCTGCTGGGGACGGTCTGCTGGGGACTGAAGCGGGTCCCGCACCTCTGAGACTTTGCCAGAGCAGACCAGGCTTTTGTTTTGGACCCTGGGGCAGAGCAGCTGGGGCGCTGCCGATTGGTCCTGCAGCGCCGCTCTGGGCACTACTGGACCAACCCGGCAGCACCCCAGCTGCTCTTCCCCAGGTCCTGATTCAGCCGCTGCTGGTCAGTTTCAGCAGCGGCTGAATCAGGACGCCTGGGGCAGAGCAGCTGGAGTGCTGCTGGGTTGGTCCAGTAGCACCGAGGAGCGGCGCTACTGGAGCAACCCAGCAGCACCCCAGCTGCTCTGCCCCAGGCGTCCCCAAGTCAGCTTCTGCTGAAACTGACCAGCGCTGACTACAGGAAGCCCGAGGCAGAGTTGCTCTGCCCCGGGCTTCCTGGAATCAGCTGCTGATCAGTTTCAGCAGCACCTGACTTGGGGACGCCTGGGGTTCTTAAGTTGATTCTGTATGTAAGTCAGAACTGGCGGTCAGTTTCAGCAGCCGCTGAATCTGGACGCCAGTTCCGACTTACATACAGATTCAACTTAAGAACAAACCTACAGTCCCTATCTTGTACGTAACCCGGGGACTGCCTGTATAGGTAATTAAAGGTCCTTTTCTCTGACCAAATAGTCTATAGAACTGCTATTCCATAGTTCTGTCCCCTTGTTGGGTAACTGCTTCATTCCATACCTTCATTTAAGGATGAACAAATATTGTTGCTATGTGGGTTCTCTGGTGCCTACGTGGTTGGTTTCTGATCAAGCAGGTGTATATGTGCCTATCCTCCCATCTGCTCTAAATTAGCTGTTTTCTCTACATATACTTATATCCATACTGGGGAACTCACAATTGTCTGTTGTAAAAACAATTACCACACTTACAATACATTTACACTTCAACACTATTTCAAAATAACTAGTGCTATTCCGAAATAATTTAGTCCACATCTATACAGCAGGCAGTTATTTTCAAATAGCGTCAAAATATTGTCAAGCTGGAGGACTACTTACTTCGACTCCTCTAACCCTCATTGTACAAAAAATAAGGGAAGTTGGAGGAAGAATGCTCTATTATGAAATAAGAGATGTGTAGATGCTCCCTATTTCTAAATAAGATACGCAATTGACGTAGCTCAATTTGCATATCTTATTTCTAGTTAAGCCCTGCTGTGTACATGGTCCCATATAGAATAGTGCTGTCAGCTGAGGAATGGTGAACAGATGCACTGTTAAAGAAAATATTTTGTTCTTATACAAAGTCATCAATATAAAAAGACACAGGTAAGTTTATTACCTCTAAAATTGGATATTTTTCTTAGTGTCCTGTGTATATTCCCACATTAAAGATGTTCTGAACTGGTGCAGTCTGACCATAGACCAAGTGGTGGACAAATGCTCAGAGTGTAATGATTGATATACCTTTTAGTTCTCCTTCCCCACCACTGACACCATAGATGTATCTATACTGGGTTGGGGGGCAATTTAAATACCAAGCTATTAGTCAGAGCTCATTGATCACTAAATTAAAAAAAAAAGGATTCTACACATCAAAAATTAGAACTGTAAGTAATCAGATTGTCCTTAAAGGCACTTTACCTTAGATAAACTTAGAGTAGTTCAGATAGTAACAGATAACATAACATGCTATATTATTTGAATCAATAAGGGTTCACTCTTTTTCTACAGTTATGGATGGAGGTGAAGAGACTTTGCAACTGGTGTATCAGTCACAATGTTCATGCAGTAGTGATCCAAGTAACTGGGGAGCAAAATGCTCTTGCAGACCATCTGAGCAGGTCAAAATAATTTTTGAACAATAGAGTAAGAATATATCTTTTCAGTGTAGGGGGAAATCCAATAATCTTTTTACGTTCAGCAACAACAAAAGTGTCAAAAGTTTTGCTCAAGATCAGGCATATATAGAAAAGCAGTATGGGGTGCCTTTCTTAATTCATTGGTGTCAGTGTCTGATGTGTGCATTTCTCCAGATATCCTTAATTGAAAAAATCATAAACAAAATAAGATAGGCCAAGACTAAGGTAATGTTAACTGTGCCACTACAGCAGTGGTATGTGGACTTAGTTCACCTATCAAGATGTGTAATGGAATCTCTGCTTCTGGCACTGGATTTGTTGGCCAAGAAGTATGGCATGATTTATCTTCCAGAGCTTCAGTCCCTCCATCTAGTAGCATGAGGAATAGGCTTCTGGGATGTTCAGAAAAGAGTTGTCTTCTAGAAGTATAGGATGTAGTGTTATTTTCTCAGAGGGAATCTGCAAAGTACTGTTACAGTCACAAAGTGAAAAGTTTTTTATTGTGTATGGAGTTAATCGCACCGGTTAGTACCTGTTTTGCTAAAACAAACAAATATATTAGTTATGCAGATTCCACCAAGATATGATAGTTCTTGGAATGGTCGAAGCTCTCTTTGCTCATTCCCGATACAGATTATTCCTGTATTTTATTTGTTTGTTTCTTTTGTGCATTATTAGAGAAGTAGGTTAAAGTCACTTTGATCCTGGTTCTAATTTTGTGGGACATTAAGCAAGCCATAAAGTCTATTATGATACATTGCTTATCACTGAAAATGAAATAAGTCTAAATGGACCTTTCCTGAGTAAATATGCTAAGGAAAAAGCAAAGAAATATTTTAATGAATAGTGTAAAAGTTATAAAACCTAAATCACTCCGGTCATCTGAAGAAGTGGGCTCATTATACCATCTACATGTTTTGTTAGTCTATAAAGTACTATCAGACCATTTGTTGTTGTTCAAGTTTATCCTGTGTACAGACTAACTCAGCTACCTCCCGAAGCTTCTAAATCATTAAAGTTAGAGTTTAGCCAAATTATTTTATAATAAATATTTCAGTAGTTAGTACCATCTAATGGTTGTCTAGTAGCCTGAGTACAATGAGTTGGTGGTTTCATTCAGTTTCTTCCAAATGTATGTAACAGAAGAACTACCATCACATTTAGCTTTAATTGGCATACTTATTGGCAGTCTCAGCATAGAGGCCAAAGATCAACTGGACATGGAGATTGAAAAATCCTTTCATCCCTGGGGAGGTCCTTCAAAAACTGGAATGAAACACATGGGTGAAGTAGATTGTATTCTCACTACCTGTGTTATACCTCACATGTGGATGAACGAGGCACATTTATCTTTTAGGGTTGTCAATCCAATTTGTAGTACAAGAATTTAGGGTGAGATTCTCAGTTCTGCTCAGGCTCCTTTGACAGGTAAAAGGGCTTTAAAATCTCCTTCTACAGGAGGAATTCTGGTGTAGGAACTGAGGTCACAGAGGTTATTGGGATTGGGGTGACAGTCCCATGTTGTGAAGATTTTAAGCAGCACAGCTATCATAGGCCTCTGGGATTAGGCTTCTGTAATTTAGACAGTTTCTCAGAACTGCCTGAATTATCTGTGTCTGTTTTTAGCTTAAAAAACGTGGTGTAAAGCCACCTGAGTGCTGCCTTCCCTGGTCTGCTCTTTTATATTGCACAGTGTAGAATCTTAGCCTTAGTTTTCTCAGCATTTAAAAGGAATAACACATCTACAACATATAGATTTACTCCATTAACAGAAGTGTTGCATTTACATTGTTTTCTGTGAATTTTTTTTCTGGTATTCTGTGGTCGTAAGAGCGGTATCAAAAATAATTGAAGAAGTTATTCCCAATTATCATAGTTCATTTTACTGACTGAAAAAATGCATATTTATTTAGTTTCTGGAAATCAGCAAGACCTTTCTTCAGCAAAGAGTGAAGATTTTGTAAATATGCAGGAGATGTCTACAAAAAGCCTAATTGTAGGTCCACTTTATCTTCGATTGGATAGCAGTGCAGGACACAGGATTATGAAAATGATAGCTTGTGCTGTGGAACATGAATATGAGCCATATAACAAGCCCAAAGCAGGTATGTTACTTTTTAAAATGACTGATGTTTTTAGTACTTAAAATAGACCAGATTCAGCATGTTGAAAGGTACAAACTGCAAATATAGGTTGGACCTCCCTGGTCCAGCACTCTTGGGACCTAACCGCTCCTGGAGAGGGAATTTGCTGGATAACAGGAGGTCCCCTGACACCAGCCCTTCAGCTCACTGCCCCTCCCTCATGTTGGTTCCTTTGGTCTGGCCAGGCTGCCTGCTGGCCAGCCCTAGTTCTGCTGCCTGTCAGTGGCATGTGGCCAGCCACACTGCTTCTTCTGGATTGCTGTGGCCCTGAAAAGTTTCCCTTCCCAGACTACTGGGTCTGCAGCCAAAGTCCCGCTGTCGGGGGACACATGGCCCCAGCAGCCATGGCTTGGCCTGGCCAACCCCTCCCGGGCTGCTGCAGCTATAGCCCCAGCCCTGCTGCTGGCAGGCAGACAGTCCTGATCATGCTGCCGTCACTGCCCAGCCTATGGCACTAGGAGCCATGTTCCCAGTACAGTTAGCTACTCTCCAATGGTTTACTCAGAGCACTGGGAGAGCTCTCCCAATGGTTCTGCTGTGGCCAGACCTGCACTTTATAGTTTTCAGTGTAGACAAAGCTGATGCCTCTCCCCGCACCCGGACTGTCGTCATCTCTATACTTGTCTATGTCCTGCTGCATTGTGCAATCTTTATACAGGACCAAAGCAAGTAAAAAAAGGGATGTTAGATATTGTGAATTGAATAGTCGTGTAACCGCACAAAATATCGGTTACATGACTACTCAGTAGTCCCCAGGGGCAGGGCTGGAAGCCAATGAGCTCCTGGCCACACGCCCAGAGATCCCCCTGCCATCCCGTGCTGCTTCCTCTGTATCAGAGGCAGTAGTGTAGGGTGGTAGGTAGAGCTGGTCCATGAGGAGAGCCAGTTCAAAAGCCAGTACCTCTTGTGTACTGGCTGCCTGCTGCCCCACACTGCTGCCTCTGATACAGAGGCAGTAACACAGGCTGGCAGCTTCCCCTGTCTGTGGGGGATCAAGCTCCCCATGGTCAAACTCTGCTCCATGGGATGCAGAGCAGCCTCTTTCCGTGAGAAGCTCAGCTCCCCCACAGATGGGATGCTGCCATGAAGCAGCCTATGTCTACACTAGGCCCAGGCTCACTGCAGACAGAGGCTGCTCCATGGCATGTGGATCAGTCTCCCTTGTCTCCTCACCCTCTCTGTGGAGCTGGTGCAGTGCAGGGGGCTGTTTTTTAAGCCGGCTTCCCCTAAGACCGGCTCCTGCCTGCCCCCCTCTTCTCTGTAGGACGCAGTCAGGGCAGGGCAGGTGGATCTGTTGAGCTGATACACATAGGGAGCTGGTTTGAATGCCAGTTTCCTGCACGTATCGGTTCCAGCCTACCCCCTTCATCTTCTGCACTATCAGAGGCAGCAGCGGGGGTGGGAAGGGTGGGGGGGGCAGGGGGAATGAGTGCTCCTCTGATACAGAGGCAGCGCGGAGGGTGAGGGGAAATGCATATAGTTGATGAGATTAACTGATAAGCCTAGGCTTATCGTTAATTGTATAGTCAACTACATGTTGACATCCCTAGTGAAAACCTCTTGTAAAAGTATGGCTACTGCTGCAATACTTTTTCCTGTTCTGGTGCCCACAATTTGAGAAGGATGTTGATAAATTGGAGATGATACAGTTAGAGACACAAGAATGATTAAAGGATTAGAAATCTTGCCTTAGAAAGATACTCAGAGAGTTCAATAAGAACAAAAGAACATAATGCATTTAGATTAACAAAGAGAAGTTCTGTAAAGGGGTGACTTATTTGCAGTCTTCATGTATCTACTTGGGGAACTAATGTTTAATAATGGGCTCTTCAAGCAGAGGAAAATGAAAAGCAGAGATCCAATGACTAGAAGTTGAATCTACACAAATTCGGATGGCAAATAAAGCATAGATTTTTAACAGTGAGAGTAATTAACCATTGGAACAATTTACTAATGGTGGTGGATTTCCAGTCACTGATAATTTTTAAATAAAGATTGGATGGTTTTCTGAACAATATGCTCTCTGAATTATTTTTGGGAAATTCTGTGGCTTGTGTTACGTAGATGGTCAGACTAGATGATTTTAAGGCAATTTATTTATTTATTTTAATAATATGTCAAATTTGTGTAATCCTATTAATTTTAGATATTGTGGAAGGAAATAAAACTACACCAAACTCAGAAGAAAAAACATCTTTGGAGGAATACGTTCCAACTCGACTTACAAGTTTTACCATTCTTAAGTGCACCATTACCGTCTCTATGGCTGAATTCAATTTACTGGGCCATTTGCTCCCTATAATAATGGGACAGAAGGTATGTTGTTTTTATCTACAGTACATTTTATGTGTATTCTCTCTCTCTCTCTCTCTCTCTCTCTCTCTCTCTCACACACACACACACACACACACACACACACACACACACACACAGATGTGTGATAATGAATTACTTTAATTTGTATGTATTTTAATGACGTGTGTGTGTGTAAATATGTCATTAAAATAAATAAAGATTACAGTAATTCATTATTAGTTTTAATGACATTATTTATACACACACACACACACACGTGTCATTAAAATACATACAAATTCAAGTAATTCATTATCACACTTATATCTGTGTCCTCTTTTTTGGATCTCTGAGTGCACTCCCTTAGGTCCTTTTTCCATGCCTTTAGATTGTCCCTTTGTTAGACTAGGCCTTGGCTGCATTACTTTGTGTGTCAACCAGTCTTATCCAAAAGGTCCAAACAGATTTAGTATCTGTGGTTCTTCCTTCCAGGAGTTTCAAACAGTGGTGTAGTATAGTATAATAACTTAACAACCTTCTCTAAACCCAAGTATCCTGTATTATAACAGGAGGAACAACGTATATAAAAAAAAAACCAAACGTGTTCATGTCTGTCTTGCCATCCCTTGATGGAACTCTCAGATAGATTAGCTTCTTCAGACAGGAGAGTGGGTACCTATTTTAGGGCAGGTCTGCACGATGTGGCAATGTCTAACTAAGGTATGCAACTCCAGCTCTGTGAATAGTGTAGCTGGAGTTGACATACCTTAGGTCGAGTTGCCGTGGGATCTCCACTCTACATGTGACTTCCCTTATGCCTTTCATTCTGGTGGAGTACTGGAATCAATGAGAGAGCTATCAACAGTTGACTTAGTGGGTCTTTACTAGAACCACTAAATCAACCCCCATGGGATCGATTGTCACATTGCTGATCTCTCCTGGTAAATGTAGACTTGCCCTCATTCTGCTCTCCCACAACAGCTACTACACAGTAAACACCTCTCTCTATTGATAGTCCCTTAAAAAATTTCTGTAGCCGTGTTTCTCAAAGTGGGGTCTACAAACCCCTGAATGTGTGTGACAGAACTCCAGGGAGCCTTCCCTCTCCCTGCTAGTAACCCGTGGGCCCATGGCTAAGGCAGACTCCTTATCTCCTCTTCTTCTGCATGGTTTCTGGAAGTGGCTACCAGGTCCCTGTCTTGGCTGTTACGTGCAGGAGACTGTGCTGCCTCTGCCCAAGTGCTAGCTCTGCAGGTCCCATTGGCCACAAACTTGGAGTGGTGCCTGCATGCACAAAGGCAGCATGCAGAGCCTCCCTGGCTGCCCATGCAAAGAGCCACAGACATAGGTAGGTACTTCTGGGAACTATGGTAAGCACACTGGAAACCTGCACCACCACCTTCCCCCTGTCCAGAGCTCCCTCCCATGCCCAAACGTGCTCCTAGAGCCCATACTACTTCACGCTTAAAGTGCCAGCTCGGAGACCTTCCACCCTCCCCACCCCACATTCCAAACTTGCCTCAACTCAGTAAAAGTGCTGAGGGTGGGAGAGAACAAGTAACACAGGGAGCAGCGATGGAGTGAGTGGGGGGATGACAGTTTTGGAAAAGGGGCAGAACAAGTTCAAGCCTTAGTGAAGGGCAGAGCATCTGGTAAAACAGGGGTCCTCAATTTGCTAAAGTTGGAGAACTGCTTTGTTATGTTACTTAATTTGTATCTGTTTCTTGGCATTGGCTTTGATAATTAAAACTGTAGATCTGCAAGTTGGCTGGATCCAGATGGGAGAATCATCAAACCTAGTAGTTTGGACATTGTCTTTTACAACCTTTAAGTGTTTACTGTGGGATTGCTTATTTTGAGCTATAGTTTTGTTTCCTGCTTGCTTTTCCTTATAGACTCTTATACCAAATTATATATTTGTATAGCAAACATCTCTCTAACAGAGTCAATATACAGTATTCATAAATTATTACAGAGTAGGTCCACTTCTGTCAAATTCACATGCTAGGAAATGACAGCATGCAAACTTATTTTTCTTCAAGGGTACGTCTAAACTACATGGCTCCATCGACGGAGCCATGTAGATTTGTTGTTTTGGCAAAGTCAAATGAAGCCGCGATTTAAATGATCGCGGCTTCATTTAAATTTACATGGCTGCTGCGCTGAGCCGACAAACAGCTGATCGGCTGTTTGTCCGCTCAGCGCGCTAGTCTGGACGCTCCCCTGCCGACATCAAAGCCCTTTGTCGGCAGCCCCGGTAAACCTCATCCCACGAGGAATAACGGGGCTGCCGACAAAGGGCTTTGATGTTGGCAGGGGAGCATCCAGACTAGCGCGCTGAGCGGACAAACAGCCGATCAGCTGTTTGTCGGCTCAGCACGGCAGCCATGTAAATGTAAATGAAGCCGCGATCATTTAAATTGCGGCTTCATTTGACTTTGCCTATGTGTCTAATCTACATGCCTCTGCCGACAGAGGCATGTAGTCTAGACACAGCCCAAGAGACATCCCTTTGGGTGCTCTACAGCAGTGTTGGTGTGTCTCTGCGCTGGAAACTGGATTCTTCAGAGAAGTGTGTCTGAGGGACGTGCATGCATGGCGAGCAAGGTGTGTGGGTGGTGCATGGCACAACTGCACATGTGCGGCTACCCTCCCCTCAGTTTCTTATAATCCCCAGCTTAAGACCCCATCTCACCTCACTGCCCACCTGAGGAAGCAAGACATAATTATCTACTCTTATTTCGATGATTGCCTCATCAAGACAAGAACTGAGCATCATTCTTGTTGAAGTATTTAACTGGTCAGGGAATGCTTCCACTCTCTGGGTCAGTTAATAAACGAGACAAAATCAGTGTTCACACAGACACAATACATACAGTTCATTGGTGCACAGCTTGATTTGATAACCTTCATAGCCTCCCTGCTGCAAGACAGGTTCTGAAAGATCAGCTTGGTTCTCAAGCTGCGACTAAAGCCATGAGTCACAGCGCACGAATGTCTTCTGCTACTTGGCCATTTGGCATCATGCATCCTGGTCGTTCCAAATGCCCATCTCTTTGTGATGCCTTCAGGGTTAGTGCAGGAGAGTCTACAAGCCAAATCTTCACCCTCTCACCAAAACCCTCTCTCTCCCTCTGACAGTAAGAAGTGCAATACTATGGTGGACAACAACAGAGAACCTATGCATAGGTATGCACTTTCAGGCACATGAACCCACTGCAGTCATCACCACATTTGCCTCCCTCTCAGTATGGGAGGCTCACATAAGAGACTCCACAACTCAATGCATGTGGAAACCAACAGAATGGGTTCTTCACATCAATGTCCTGGAGCTCAGAGATGTACAGCTTGCCTGCAAATATTTCTTACCAGAGATTTCTGGAAAACATGTCAGAATATATCCCGACAACATTGCCTGCATGTTTTATATAAAAAGGCAAGATTTCTCTGTGTACCCACTCCAACTTCCTCCCCAAAGTCTGCTCATCCTTGAACATAAGAATGGCCATACTGAGTCAGACCAAAGGTCCGTCTAGCCGAGTATCCTGTCTGCTGACAGTGGGCAATGCCAGATTCCCCAAAGGGAGTGAAAATAAAAGGTAATCATCAACTGATCCCTCCCCTATCATCCATTTCTAGCTTCTGAGAAACAGAAGCTAGGGGTGCCATTCCTACCCATCCTAATAGCCATTGATGGACCTTATCCCCATGAATTTATCTAGTCCTTTTTTGAACCCTGTTAAAGTCCTGGCCTTCACAACCTCCTCTGGCAAGGAGTTCCACAGGTTGGTTGTGTGCTGCGTGAAGGAAAAACTTCCTTTGTTTGTATTAAACCTGCTACCTATTAATTTCATTTGGTGACACCCCCCCCCCCACTGCTTAAATTATGGGAATAAGTAAATGAATTTTCCTTATTCAATTTTCCACACCAGTCATGATTTTATAGATCTCTATCATATCCTCCCTTAGTCTCCTGTTTCTAAGCTGAAAAGTCCCAGTCTTTTTAATCTCTCTTCATATGGGACCCATTCCAAACCCCTTATCATTTTTGTTGCCCTTTTCTGAACCTTTTCCAATGCCAATATATCATTTTTGAGATGAGGCGACCACATCTGTATGCAGTATTCAAGATGTGGGTGTACTATTGTCACAGATCGTGGGGGCCCTGCATCCCTATCCGCAGTCACATCTGACTCTCAGCCAGCAGGTGGAACAGAAGTTTTATTGGTTCACAGGGACACAACATAGCTCAGACTTTTTGTTACAGGGACTAGGAGCCCATCTTGGGGCTCAGTACAGCCCATCTTGGGGAAAGGAGGGCCAGCAAGCGGGAGGGGGAAGAGAAGGGTGAGGTGAGGGAGCCGGCTTAAAAGTCAGTTCCTCCTAGCCCCGGCTTTGTGGGAGGTGTCAGGGGCACAGTAGTGGCGTTCCACCTTTGAAATGTACAAGAGTCAGTTATATTTACGTCTTGGACCAGATCCTGTGCTCCGCTTAGGACTAAATCAAGCATTGCCTCTCTCCTTGAAGGTCCCAGAACCAGCTGTTCCAAGAAGCGGTCATTTATGCTATCAAGAAATTTTATCTCTGCATCCCATCCTGAGGTGATATGTACCCAGTCAGTATGGGGTTAATTAAAATCCCCCGCCATTGTTGAATTTTTTATTTTAATAGCCTCTCTAATCTCCCTTAGCATTTGATAGTCACTATCCGTATCCTGGTCAGGTGTTCGTTAATATAGCCCTACTGCTACATCTTATTAGAGCATGGAATTACTATCCATAGAGATTCTATGGAACATTTTGGTTCAGTTAGGATTTTTACTTTATTTGATTCTACATTTTCTCTCATGTATGGTGCCCCTCCCCCACCAGCACAAGCTGTTCTGTCCTTCCAATATGTTTTGTATGACTATGCCCCTTGATTGTCCTTATTCCACCAAGTTTCTGTGATGCCTATTATATTAATATCCTTAAACACCAGACTTTCTGGTTCACACATCTTATTATTTAGACTTCTAGTGTTTGTCTATACGCACTTTAAAATGTGTCACGATTTATCTGTCTGCCATTTCCTGATGTTTTAGACTTTTTCATTTGATTCTTATCTTATCTTACCTATATTTTATCATTTTCCATCCTCTCTTCCTTACTAGAACATCGAGAATCTCTATTAATAGACCCTCCCCTAAGAGATGTCTCTGTCTAATCCAAGTGGTCTTCCTCACCCATCAGCTTTTCCCCCCAGCCATTAGTTTCAAAACTGCTCTACGGCCTTTTTAATGTTAAGTGCCAGCAATCTGGTTCCATTTTGGTTTAGGTGGAGCCTATCCTTCTTGTATAGGCTCCCCCTATCTAAAAAATTTCCCCAGTTTTAATAAATCTAAATTCCTCCTTCATATACCGTTGTCTCATCCACTCATTGAGATTCTGAAGTTCTGCCTGCCTACGTGGCCCTGCGTGTGGAACTGGCAGCATTTCAGAGAACGCTACCATAGAGGGCCTGGATTTAATTTCTTTTATAGCAACCTATATTTGTTGCCCTTTTCTGACATTTTTGCAGTGCATCAACAAGACTATTCACCTATCTGTTTTTTTCCCCCCAAGCCTTGTGCCAGCTTCTTCGAAGTACAAATACATACCCTCAATGTACGCAGTATGCTTTCTTTTTACCACTATAGAACAAGGTCCTTCTGAGCTTCGCCCAAACACTTTATCTCTATTGCAGAACGCAGTAAGGGATAGAAAATATCATCTAAAAGGTTATCACACTGGATGTCAGACTGCATAAAAATGTGTTCTCACCATAACCAATTGTCACCACCTACCTCAATTTGTGCCCATTCCACCAGGGCAGTAGCCACGTCAGTTGCCTACCTCCACAAGGTCCCCTTTGAAGATCCATATGCTTCTTCCACTTGGACCTCAGACCAAACTTTGCCAGGCACTATGACCTTTTGCAGGGACCTCTCTCTTCCATCAGAGTGGCCACAGCCTTACTGTGCACTGTTTACTTACCAGATTCAAAGTCCCTACCTTCATAGCATATATTGCTTGGCAATCACCTGCTGTGGAGCACCCACAAGGGCGTGTCTCTCTCAAAGAGGAGGTTACGCAGCTTTAGCAGTAATTGACGTTCTTTGAGATGAGTGTCCTTATGGGTACTCTACTACCCTCTCTTCCTCCCCGCTACTTCGGAGACCTTTTTATCAGGCTGGTTTTCTGGGTAGAGAAGGAACTGAGGGGACTGTGGCCATGTATGCTCTGTCGTGTCACACAAGGCCCGTGCACCCTTCTCGCTGCCCGTGCGCCCCCCGCCCCCCAAGGACTGCTGAAAGAATCCGGCCTGTGGCTCTGAGAGACACTGATACTTGCTTTAGAGCACGCACAGGGACACTCATCTTAAAGAACTTCAGTAACTGCTAAAGATGAGTAACCTCCTCATTTCCCTGTGCTATATGGAGGGTAGGTTCAAGGTATGAGCCTTCACCTCCGCAAGATGAGACTCCATACTCCCAGCCCCCTCACTCACTCCCCTGCCGAGACCCCACACCTCCACTCCTCCGAGACCCTGCATCTCCACTTCCCTCACTTATACCCCCCAAGCAGAGACCCCAAACCCCCAGCCTGCTCCTGCACCCTCCTCTGCTCTCTTGCACCCTACCCCCTTGCCAGACAATCTTCCCTGAGTCGTGAATATCTGCAGATATCTATGGATCTGCAGGGCTCTAATTATATTTTTTTTAAAAACATCAGCCACAGTGGCCAATGTATTTTCATCAGTACCCTTGTTGACTATACAACCTTGTCTGTGTGCTACTCAGTACTAAATGAAACCAGAAATTGTTTACTTATTAAAAAATTATGATGATATAATTAAAGATAGTGACATAGGGCATGAACAGACTGAGTTAAGCGTTTTCTAGGTTTTGAATGCTTGAATCTGACACCTTACAATGTTTCTTCAATATTTTTGTGTGGAATTTTCTAGGTGTTTTTCAGAGGAAAACTGAAAGAAATCAAAGACATTCTATTGTGTGCAACTCTTATTTAGCCCCAAAAGCATTGTCAAAAGGAATTAACCATGGAACTTGAGGTTCACTAGGCAGACCTCTTCCATTTGAGCTGAAGGAATAAACAGCAGTAATAGGCTGTTAATCTCCATGTAGGGGGGCCTCTGAGGAAACATGAGCAGGGGAGATGACTGAATGCCAGGTTGATGGAGAAAAAGAGAGGTCAGATGAGGAACTGGAGGCAAAAACCTGGGACTTTGTGGGCAAGGAGCTGGGGAGGGGGTGGGAACGGGCAGCATAAGAGTGACGGGAGGACTGGGAGGAGTAACCTTGAAGTTGTGAAACTGTGAGAGGTTACATAACGGAGAATGGGACAGGTATGGAGTGCCAGACAGACAGGTTGAGAAATTATTGGCAGAAGTGTCTGTACTCAATGGAGCAACCTCTTCTTTAGGAAAGCCCAGATTACTTAGTCTCACCATCCCTTCGCTGTCAGTAAATATCTGTGGGTATGTCTACACTACAGTGTTATTTTGAAATATCTTATTTCAAAATAGCTAATTCGAAATAAGTTATTTTGAAATAACGCATCTACACAAATGCATTTAGAAATAGTGTTTTGCTATTTCAAAATAGTGCATCCACACAGAGTGGATGCTGAATCGCATTTAAGGCCGGCTGGAACCAGGTCCGGCAAGGCATCAGGTCAAGAATTATTTTGTGTGGCTGTTGCCTGAAGCTGTCTGAGGTCTGTGCTTAAAGGGACCAATCCGGACAGCCGGTTCTCAGGTTTCCCTGCATGCTTGCTTACCTCGATGAGGGACAGCAAAGCATTTTCTCTGTGCATGCTCTGGTTGCCTTCACTCGGGACACCATAGCACTCTGCAACATGGAGCCAAAGCTGCCCCTGGGCACTCTGGTGCTTCTCTTGAACACGTTGCTGCGAACCTGGCTGCACTTTCTGCAGGCTGCCATCCGGGAGGTCCACTGGGGGGCTGCCAATATCTAGGAGGCCCTGCGAGAGAGCTTCCACCCTGAGGAGCACTGAGAGCCTCCCTGGTCTGCCATACTGGGGGCTTGTGCCTCATTCCTCCTTCATGTCCTTCCACTTACCCCTCCCTAATCCCCCTTCCTGATGTCAAATAAAATATATGTATTTTCATGAACACAAACTCTCTTTATTTAACAAAACTGGAGAGGGGGGAATGAAACTCTTGTGAGACTGGGGAAAGGAAGTGAGAGAGGGTGGGAGAGGGGAGGGGGAAACCTTGGAGGAGGGAGCTGGAAGGGGGAAGGAAGGGGAACAAAGGGGAGGGGAAGCTCAGGGCTCAGAGTTAGAGGGTCTCTCCGGACCAACTTGATTTTCATGGAAACCTGCTCCTGGATTTGCATGTGGCCTTTGGTGGCCAGGCTGGTAGCTATCCTGCCATAGACGTCCGCATTCCTTCCTCTAGTGCGGAGATCATGGATATTGGGGGCATCCCCCCGAACCGGAATAAGGTCCATGATCTCTGCCCTGGACCAGGAAGGCACCCTCCTTCTCCGGACCCTGGCAGGCTACTGGGAGCTGGCAGACTGCTCCTGGGGAGCGGTGGAGGGTTGGCTGCCAGTGGCTTGCTGCTCATGTTTTGGGGCCACTGGGTCAGGAGCAGTGACTGCTGGCTTTGGGTTGGCAGGCTTGGAGCTGGCACAGGCACTGTGGCCAGAGTGAACCCCTTTAAGGACTTTAGGGATGAGGGGAGGGAGAGGAGTGTTCTTGGTTGAGGCTGGAGTGGCCACCAGGGCACCCTGGGAAGGTTGGAGGTCCCTTATTTCGATATGTGTGTCTACACAGCGCTCATTTTGAAATAGCTATTTCAAATTTGGCGTTATTCCTCGTGGAATGAGGTTTACCAAATTCGAAATAAGCCCTCCGCTATTTCGAATTAATTTCGAAATAGCGGTTTGGTTGTATAGACTCTAGTAAAGTTATTTCGAAATAACTTTGCTGTGTAGACATACCCTGTGAAGCCCACTGAAAAGTTGTCTCATTTACTGCTGGTTCTGGTCCATGTAGAGCAGGAGCTGGCAAAATTGTATGGAGGGCCATGAATGCTCATAAAATTCAGGTTAGGATGTGAGCTCCTGCTTGGCTCTGGGATAGGGCCTCCAATGAGGAGTTCAGAGTGCAGGAGCAGGCTCAAGGCTTTGACTGAAGTTCAGAGAATGGGAAGGGGTCAGGGTTGGAGCACTGGATGGAGTGGGGACAGGGGTTCAAGCTCTAGGTTGCACTTTGTTCCACAAGCAGTTTCCAGAAGCATGTCTCTCTCCTGGCTGGCTCTTAAACAGAGTTATGGCCCCGTGGCTCTGTGTGCTGCCCTCCCGCTGCAGGGGAGGTGCTTGGGGTGGGAGCAGCGCATGGAGCCTTCTGGCTCCAATGTGTAGGATCCAGGGGGGAATGGGGTATGATGCTGCTTTTTGAAGCTGTGCGGAGCAAGGGAAGCCCCAGACTGTACTCCTCAGCAGGAGCTTGAGGGCTACATTAAAATGACTGATGGGCTAGATGTGGCTCGTGGGCTACAGTTTGTCTACCCCGACATAGAGAATGGCAACATATTATTGATATTGGTTATTCAGTTAGATCAAGTTGCAGAGATTTGTGTGGTGGATCTAAAGGTTCAAACGCTGCTGATGACCTATGTGGGTCAGTATAATTCAGAATGATAGAATACAGGTTTTTTTCCCCATTTCCTTTAGTAAAAACCTATGGCAATGCAAGTGGGCTGTGTCCATGAAAGTTCATGATACCATCTACATGTTTTGTTAGTCTTTAAAGTGCTACTAGACTATTTGTTTTTTTAAATTTACCAGAAAACCTGGTCTGTATCGGTTTCATACCACCCATATCACTGTGGTATCTGAGGGTATGGCTAGACTAAAAGTTTTTGTCAGAAAAAGGTATGCAAAATGCGCTCTGCATTTTGCGTACCTTTTTCCGATTCTTTTGTCAGAAGAGGCTTTTCTGACATTTGACCTGGCTAGACTGGGCCAAATGTTGGGGAAAAAATCCTCTTTTGGAAGCCCCCTTTTTCCTTGTAGAATGAGGAATTCAGGGACTTCTGAAGGAGCACGTTTGCTCTTCCACAAAAAAAAGCAGAAGAGCAAATGCATTCCCTGGACATGGCAGAGTTTTTTCAGGATACCTCTGAGGTATACCGAACCCTCCCCCCCCAGTATAGACATACCCTGTGTGCTTTCCAGAAATGCGTTAAACTACATGCGTTAAACTACATGCATATGTTTTTCACAGTGTTTGTTCTCTCATCTTCTCCGTAGATGGAGAAACATGTGCAGTGGAGTGTCCTTTTCTGGCAGGGTTTTATTTTAATTTAATTTTTTTTTTAAATATGTGGAACGGTAGCTGTGTGTCTATATTAGGAAAAGCAAAGTTAAGAAAGTGTGCCTTACCTTTAGAGTGGTAAAGTTTGTTATGAAACTTAATTCTTTTGTGAATTTATTGAATGCTGTTGGGATGCTTCTGGTGAAAGTTGTTTTTTATTATTGAATATTTCATTGTGTCAAAGGAATGTATTTGTCAACTACAGTATTTCGTTCTCGATCTTTAGATAATCTGTAGGTATCCTAGGCTCAACTCTTGGAGTGATTTGAAGAGAAAGTCCAGACCTTGAATTTGTTTGGAAGTCATTGTAAAGAATGGAGGCCAAGTGTCATATGTTGTGATAGTGCTAAAGGTTTCATCACCAGATATTGCATTGCTGTAATATAGCTGAGATGTGATGAATGGTGTGTCCACCAGAGTGGAATGAAGTCTCCCAGTCAACTGGAGATGGTAGAAAGTGTTACTTGCAACTATTGTTATGTGAGATACAAAATGTTACACACAACAGTTAGGAGATGCCAGAATTAAGGGTCCCTGGGCATTCTGTTCACAAGAGAAGGCAGGAGTCTTGTCAAAAATAAAGCATGCAGTCATGTAAATAAAAACTATTAAAATGCTGGCACAGAAGAGGGCTAAAGTAACGTTTTTTGGATACCTTAATTTGGCGTTTCTATACTTTTTATTGCTTCACTTTGTATTAATTTTCTAGTACAGGCAGTCCCCGAGTTACGCGGACCCGACTTACATCGGATCCGCAGTTACGAACGGGGATTTTCTCGCCCCGGAGGACTCGAGCGAGAAAAGCTCCGGGGTGAGAAAAGCTGCTCCCCGTCTCCCTGGTCTGCTGCGGGAGCCAGCAGACCAGGGAGACGGGGAGCAAAGTGGCGGAGGACCCGGGGCCGGACCCGCGGCCGCTTCCAGATCAGCTGGAAGCGCCGCGGGTCCGGCCCCGGGTCCTCGGCGGCTTTGCTCAGCGTCTCCCTGGTCTGCAGATGCTGAGCAAAGCGGTGGAGGACCCGGGGCCGGACCCGCGGCGCTTCCAGCGGGTCCGGCCCCGGGTCCTCCGCCACTTTGCTCCCAGTCTCCCTGGTCTGCTGGGAGGGGGGGGGGGGGAACGCAGCTAGTGCCCCCCCCAGCAGACCAGGGAGATGTGGAGCAAAGCCCGGGGCCTGTGGTAGAGCAGGTGGGGCGCTGCTGGTTGGTCCCGCAGCACCGCTCCTTGGCGCTACTGGACCAACCCGGCAGCACCCCAGCTGCTCAGCCCCAGGAGTCCTGATTCAGCCACTGCTGATCAGTTTTAGCAATGGCTGAATCAGGACACCTGGGGCAGAGCAGCTGGGGTGCTGCTGGGTTGGTCCAGTAGAGCCGAGGAGCGGCCGCGCTACTGGACCAACCCAGCAGCACCCCAGCTACTCTGCCCCAGGCGTCCCCAAGTTAGCCGCTGCTGAAACTGACCAGTGGCTGACTACAGGAAGCCCGAGGCAGAGTTGCTCTGCCCTGGGCTTCCTGGAATCAGCTGCTGATCAGTTTCAGCAGCAGCTGACTTGGGGACGCCTGGGGTTCTTAAGTTGAATCTGTATGTAAGTCAGAACTGGTGTCCAGATTCAGCGGCTGAATCTGGATGCCAGTTCCGACTTACATACAGATTCAACTTAAGAACAAACCTACAGTCCCTATCTTGTACGTAACCCGGGGACTGCCTGTAATTTACTTAATCAGACCACCTGAAATGTTATGTTCCATCCTTCACTTTTGGAATTGTTATCTTCACTCACATTGCTCTGGCCTGAATTCCTGGATGGTCCTGTACTGATAGCAGATTTAAGACCTGCTATCTCTTGAGATATCAAGCTTAGAAACAAGATCTATTAACACTAGAAAAAGGAGAGTCCCAAGTTTTTAATGGGAAACAGACTTACTTGCTTCTACTCTAGAGAGGGTCAAGAGATTGGACTTTAAACTACAACACTTTTCTGACTATCAAAGCTAATTTATAATTTTTGTTCTGTATGAGATCTTTACAGTTGGACTCATGGTGTTAAGTGTACCTGACTTTACTGGCTGAGGAATATAAAAAAATAGCATCAGTAAAGAAAGTAAAATTCTTGCAGCAGCATTTGTACTTGTAAATGTACTTATTTGAGTTGAGAGAATGGCTTGCTTGTAGTAAAGTCTCTTTTGAGTTATGTTGCCATCTCAAACTCAAGTTGGTAAAATTTTATAGGAGACCAATATGTATTCTCTAGAAACATTTAAACTTTATAATTCGGTATCAGTGTTCAAGACAACACTTTGTAGCATGTAATTTCTTATATACATTCTGAATTATATTTTACCCACATAGGTCATCAGCAGCGTTTGAACCTTTAGATCCACCACACAAATCTCTGCAACTTGATCTAACTGAGTAACCAATGCCAATAATATGTTGTCTTATAATTTCTTATGCTAAAGCTGAGATGGCCAAAGTGTGCAGTTCATGGGTGATGTGTTGTCCAGCATATATCGGAGTACTTTCTTCTTTAAAGACTCTCCACTAGTGATTTACAGTTAAATAAATTTGTTAATATTAATTGGTTGCTACATTTCCTTTTACTTTTTTGATGCTTTTGAAGTTTGATTAATACGCTCCTCTAATCCAATCTGTCGTTCAATGCTGACATTCATGGATATTATTCTAGATAAAGTGTTAAAGCCATTTGCTCAGTGTGACTTGAGGTGAACATTTGTCATGGATTTTTTTTAACAAAAATCATTGAGCAGTTATTGTAAATTTAATAGAAATCCTGGATTTAATAACTTTTGATTTAAAAAAAAAAAAAAAAGCTTTAGAAAATGAGGAGGAACAGTGTTAGTTGTAGTGGGTGGAAGGCAGGGACTGGAGGAGAATGCTACCTTGCACTCACCCCTCCGGAGTGGCTCCTGTGGTTCCTGTCCTTAGATTCACATCTCAGGTTTTGAAAAAGCTTAAAAAACAGCGAATAGTCTAGCAGTACCTTACAGACTAACCAAAAATAAAGATAGTGTGTGTGCTGCAGACTATTCGCTATTTTTTAAAAAAGTTTTTTGCAGCTACAGACTAACATGGCTACTTCTCTGAATGTTAGATTTTGATTAACATTTAATTGCACCCAACTTAGATTTTGGTGTCCCCTGACATACTCCCATCATACGGTCAGAACATTTTTCATATTTAGGATAATGAAGGCCTAATGGTTTGGTGGTAGATTCTTAGGTCTCTGTAAGTGTGATGGAAACTATGCTGATGAAGCTTGCTTCAATTCCTGTAGTTAGATCTTTTTAACTGTAGGAAGCTGTCAATCCATTTTAACCAAGATGCAGGTGTCTACGAGAAAAGCAACATCCAGGACAGATAGCAAACATTTCCATCAGAATTAACCAATAAAAACACACAACTGGAGTCCTTGAAGGTACTTTACCTATCTTACACCATATTCATTCTATAAGTAGTAATTTTGTGGCTTTTCCAGGGACCTTGAAAAACCCTAATCAGATTTTATTTGAAATGCTTCCAGTTTCTACTAGCTTTTATGTCAAATTTCTATTTATTTCATAAACACATTGGTGGATCAAAATAAACTTGATCACTTTTTACCCACTTTGATCATCTTTTTATAAAGGCTGCCTGCACAACACCATTACAATGAAAGGGATCTTTTTGTGTAGTGCTAATAGAGTAGCTCCTGTGACATGACACGTTCTGTGGTAGCTTAGGGAGGATGGTCACAGCTTGATACATTGTATTTCAAATTTTTAATTTTTGACAATTAAATGCATTATATTGTTGTAAATAGTAAAGATATCTGAACATTTATAAACACTGGATAGGGAAGAGTGGCGCAAAGATATTAGCATGAGTTGTTGGCATGGGCATTTTACTTTCAAGTGGCAAAGCAGTGGGTAAATAACCTTTTTATAGACTAGCATGCTGTATCTTGACATACTCTGTACATGAAACTTATTACAGGAAAATTATTTTAGAAGTGTTTCAGACTTTTAAAACATGTTATTGATAGAAATATGATGTCCTGCATCAGGGTATTGCATAAAAGTTTGCCTTTAGAATATTTTTTCTTTTTCTTTCTAGAGTTCATGTGGTTTGTTAAACGCTATAAGCTTCCAGCCTTTAAGGCCTTTGCCTGCTATTAGAATATTGGTGGACAAAATTAACCTGGAACATTCTGTGCCAATGTACGCTGAACAACTTGTGCAAACGGTCAGCAGCCTTAGCCAGCCTTCTGATAACCTGCTTCATTACTGTTATGCACACTGCTACCTTAAGGTAAAAGAAAATATGAATTGTATTTATTATTTAAGAACATGGAAAGAATTAATGCAAATATCTCTCAAGGTCCCTTCCAGTTCTGTGAGATATGAGAGAGGTATACCTCCTTGTTGCTGTGTTGTCATCTGCTCTTCACTCAGCTCCCCTCATTCCACGAGAAATACCACTTAATTCGATTTAGGGCTTTATTCTGGAATCCCGTTTCACTGCCGTATTTAGACGTGGGCTGTTACTTTGGGCTAGTCAATTTTTAAAATGGCGACCGGGTGGGAACATGCAAATCAAATTCTGGTCACCCTCATTAGCCTCCCTAGATCGATCTAGGGGGCTAGTGTAGACGTACCCTCTCTCTCTCTCTCTCTCTCTCTCTCTCTCTCTCAAGTTTTAATGCTGATGACCCATTCAACCCCTTAACTCTGTTTCCTGACCGTGTGGTCTTCATTTGACCTCCAGCCCCGCTTCAGTTCTCTCTCTCACCGAAAGGACCATTCACTTGTCCTGATCTTTAGCAAGCACAGCTCTGTTGTTTATCTCTCTGTTGCTGACTTCCCCCTGTCTGGCAATTACATGACATCTTTCAACATCATTTGTTAGTCTCTCTGACCACCAAAAAAGCATGTCACTGAGTCTTTCTGTGACTTTATCAGAATTGGATGACTTCTCATATGCTCTCAGTATTCTCTTCTCTTCCTCTTTCTCCATCAATTTGTTGTTGATTCTCTCCATTTTGCACTCTTTTATATCCACCCTTCACTCTCTTGCTCATCTCTCATATCAAGTGGAGTGAACAATCTCAAGGTCTGCCTTGCTACCTCCACCTTGGTTCATCATCAACAATATTTTCTCTGCTCTTGTCTGATGCTGAAGAGAATTTCTGATGGAAATCCCAGACCAGCCTGAAATTCCTCCATTACAAATTTGTTTTCTCTGATAAGAGGCAGCCAAGGGTGTGTGTGCATATAGTCGTTAGGATTAACCAATAAGCCCAAATTTATCGGTTAATCATGTAAACAACTACATACTAATATCCCCACTTTCTGCAGCTGCTGTCTGGAGTACCTATTTTCCATTTCTATCTTAGACTCTGCAGTCTTTCTTCTCACATCTTCTCCTTTGCTAAAACTGCTGTCATCAAAGGCTCAATTCACCTTTTTCTAGCCAAAGCATAGAATTATTATTCCATCCTCATCCTTCATAATCTGTCAGTCACCTTCAACACAGTTGACCATGCTTTTTTTGTAGAAATCTTATTTTCCCTTAAGTTATATAATTGTTTTTTCTTACATCTCTAATCACTCCTTCTAGATGTCCTTGATCCCCTTGTCTGTATAATGTCATCCATCAACATAAATCCAGCTGCCACCTCTGTGCTGCTAATTCACAGATCTCTATCTCCGTCCAGCCAAATTAAAATCTCAGCCTGCCTCTCTGATGTCTCCTCATGTATATCTAGCTGTCAGGTCAAGTTCCGCATAGCTTAACTGGGACTCGTAATAGTCTTCCTTCTCCCAAGTCTTCTTTCTTGTCCTTGATTGCTGTGGACAATATTTTCATCCTGCCTTTTGTTCAGCCCATAACTGAGCTGTCATGGTTGACTCAGACTTCTTTCTGGGGCCTCACATCCACGCTATACCTAAATGTTGCTGATTCATTCTGTATAAGGTCTCTAGGATACAGCCTTTCCATCTATCCAGATAGTTAAAACTCTTGACAAGGTTGATAGAATCATAGAATAATAGGACTGGAAGGGACCTCGAGAGGTCATCGAGTCCAGCCCCCCGCCCTCAAGGCAGGACCAAGCTCCGTCTACACCATCCCTGACAGATGTCTATCTAACCTGTTCTTAAATATCTCCAGAGAGGCAGATTCCACCACTTCCCTTGGCAATTTATTCCAATATTTGACCACCCTGACAGTTAGGAATTTTTTCCTAATGTCCAATCTAAACCTCCCCTGCTGCACTTTAAGCCCATTACTCCTTGTCCTGTCCTCAGAAACCAAGAGGAACAAATTTTCTCCTTCCTCCTTGTGACACCCTTTTAGATATTTGAAAACTGCTATCATGTCCCCCCTTAATCTTCTTTTTTCCAAACTAAACAAGCCCAGTTCATGAAGCCTGGCTTCATAGGTCATGTTCTCTAAACCTTTAATCATTCTTGTCGCTCTTCTCTGTACCCTTTCCAGTTTCTCCACATCTTTCTTGAAATTTGGCGCCCAGAACTGGACACAGTACTCCAGCTGAGGCCTAACTAGTGCAGAGTAGAGCGGCAGAATGACTTCACGAGTTTTGCTTACAACACACCTGTTGATACAACCTAGAATCATATTTGCTTTTTTTGCAACAGCATCACACTGTTGACTCATATTCAACTTGTGGTCCACTATGACCCCTAGATCCCTTTCCGCCATGCTCCTTCCTAGACAGTCGCTTCCCATCTTGTATGTATGGAACTGATTGTTCCTTCCTAAGTGGAGCACTTTGCATTTCTCTTTATTAAACCTCATCCTGTTTACCTCTGACCATTTCTCTAACTTGCTAAGGTCATTTTGAATTATGTCCCTATCCTCCAAAGAAGTTGCAACCCCACCCAGTTTGGTATCATCCGCAAACTTAATAAGCGTACTCTCTATCCCAATATCTACATCATTGATGAAGATATTGAACAGTACGGGTCCCAAAACAGACCCTTGAGGAACTCCACTTGTTATCCCTTTCCAGCAGGATTTAGAACCGTTAACAACAACTCTCTGACTACGGTTATCCAGCCAATTATGCACCCACCTTATCGTGGCCCTATCTAAGTTATATTTGCCTAGTTTATCAATAAGAATATCATGCGACACCGTATCAAATGCCTTACTAAAGTCTAGGTATATGACATCCACCGCTTCTCCCTTATCCACAAGGCTCGTTATCTTATCAAAGAAAGCTATCAGATTAGTTTGGCATGACTTGTTCTTCACAAACCCATGCTGGCTATTCCCTATCACTTTATTACCTTCCAAGTGTTTGCATATGATTTCCTTAATTACCTGCTCTATTATCTTCCCTGGGACAGACGTTAAACTGACCGGTCTGTAGTTTCCTGGGTTGTTCTTATTCCCCTTTTTATAGATGGGCATGTTATCATGTTATCATGTTGTATGTTGAAGACTACAATATCTTCTTCTCTTTGGCCTTGACAAATAAATCAAGTCTTTCCCCCCTCATACCCATTCAGTATACTGTTGCAAAGATAATTATCTGGACTCTCACTTTGAAAATGTCACTTTTCTCTTTGTGTTCCTCCACTGTTTCCTCCTCCTACAGTGTGTCAAACATAATCCACTTGTCTCCACTTTCGAGCCTACCTCCCCCATACCAATTATTGTGAAGAAAATTGAAACTGGTAGATCTAATCTTATGCTTCTTAAATCTTATATCAGTTATATAGTTGGACCTTTTTTCTTGTTTCAGATATTTGGTTTTCAGGCAGGACTGACTTCTTTGGACATTAGAGGATCATACTGTTTACCTACTTCAATTATCCCTTCTTTCAGTACTGCTGTTTATGGCAAACTGCTTAAATTTCCCAAATATTGGTGAGTATTAAATTTACAATATGAAATAATAACAAATCATCTTTCACTTTATTTTTGTGTTATACTTATTGACTTAGGTTAAAGATAAATGGCATTTTATTAAGTGTAGTACCATATTTATCTGTAGGCCTTTTTGTTTCTTTTAGAATATATTATATTATATAGTCTGTTGTCTTCAATAACTTTTAGGTGAGGATGTAGCTGTTAATTGGTATTGTAAGCTGTTTGTTGAATGAATTAAAGTTGGGGGCAAGTTGGGCTAGTGAGAGACCCTCTTTCATCTGAGTGGGCTGCAAGTTTGTCAATCAAGATAGTCTCTTGAAACAGAGTAGTATGGTAACTGTACTTGTATACCTATAATTTGTAGTGTGTGCCGACTGAAACATAGCAGTCCTTTGGAGGAAGACTGCTCTCACAATGTTGTGTGCAATATGCTCTTGCTTTAAGAACATGTCACTTAGGTTTTTTTCCTACTGGTATTACCAATGTGGACAAAATCTAGCAGTATTTGGGAACCCTGTGCATGGGCAATGCTAAACAAAATGTCTCCTGGGCTGCACATAGAACCCCGATGGACCACATGTGGCCCTTGGGCTGCAGGATGTCCACCACTGCATTAAAGGAACAAGCTACAGAAGCTTATAGCAAATATTTTGCTTGAAAAACTAATGGAAGTCTTATGGACCAGTTCTTCTTTGAGTGCTGGTCTTTTAGGTGTTTCATACATGGATGTTGTAGCAAAGCTTCCACTATTCCCTGTGGGTCCTGTGCTTCTGATGGACAATGTTTGCCTCAGAGACTTGATGGGACCCTCCACACAGTTTCTTCTTTTTCTAGAGGCAAAGATTACAGCCTATTAAGCCATACTCATTATAGGCTAGTCCACAGTTTGGGGTGAAAACCCTTCTGTAATCTTGGTCTCCCTTCTCGGGGCAGACTCTGTAATGGTGTGGGGGCAGGGTTGGGGGAACCTGGGCCTGTCCACTGCTGGTTCCAGCCCAGGAACCCTAAGTCAGTAGCAACGGACAGGGTTACTTTTACTCCCCATCTGGCAGCTTTTTCCTTGGGCCACTTCCCCAAAAAATCCCTCCTTGTACTTTTCCTCTGGTACCTGAACAAGTCAGTCCTCAGCTCACACACACACAGTTCTCTAGCAACTAACTTCCTCCTCCCAGTCCTTCACTCTTTTCCTTCCCCTTTCCTTACCTGGGGGAAACCTTTTAAAGCAGACCGACAGGCTTTAATTCAGGGATGGGGAACCTAAGGCCCAGAGGCCACATCTCGCCCCCAGCTTGCCTGGATCCAGCCCCAAAGGCTCAAGGCTCCCCTCTCGCAGCATTGGGGAGCCTATGCTAGTGCTCCAGCTGCCCCCCACCCCTAATGGGCTTGGGGTACACAAAATGTACTAGCCTGGGCCCCTCTAGGCTCTGGTGTAAAGGGGGGAATGTGGGGAGTGTCTTTCTCCTCAGTTGGGGGCGACATCGGAGAAAGCTTGATTGGGTTTTTTTTGCTTCTCACTTGTGTGCAGCCACTGATGGATTTTTTTGTATGTCAGTGGCCCCCAACCCAGAAGAGTTTCCCCACCCCTGCTCTAATTGGCTGTAGGTGTCTTATTAGCATATAGCTTCAGGCAAGCAATTAACTAGCCTCGTGTCTGCTTCCTTGATTACATTGCAGCAGACTCTAGCACTTTATTCAGGGAAGAGAAAACTATCTAGAGTCCTGCATACTTACCCTCCATTAGTGTGTGGCCACCAGCTGGTCTCAGTCGGTTACAATATGCATGAACACCATGCACCTGAGTTCAGAGATTTGTAGCGAGTAGTGTCTATTGGTCTGTACCCACACATTTGCTCCCCTCGTACTCTGAACCAATGGCATAGGGAGCAGTATGGACTAACCCCTCTCCAGTTCTTCCTTGTTGCTGCTTGTCCTGATCTGGAATCATGTGCCTGTAGATATTTAAGTGGGTCACTCCAGTCAGGAGGTCCAGTTGGGGACTCTTTTTGCTCCATCTTCTGGCAGCCTTTGGGATGTGTGTCAACAAAGAAGAGTCAAGATTGACTCCCTTAAGACTATGCAATTTATAAGAGTGAACCTAGATTTGACCTCAACAAGGGCATGCTTCCCTACAGAAATATTCAAGAACATGAACAATTTGATAGGACAAGTCTCTTTCATACCATAAGCTCTGTTAGTCTACCTTTTCCTACAAGGCTAAATTATATTGTGTACTTATGTAACACCGTTTGCCAACACCTATTTTGCTTACAAGTCTGACTCTGCTCCATTTACCTACCAAACAGAGACCACATAAACACCAGAATAACAATAGTCATCTTGCCTGGTGGATGAACCTTTGGGAGTTCCTTTTACCACATCCCCAGCAGATATGACTTATCACAAAGGCATCTCTTACTGAGCAGCAGAACTAGACATTCATACCACAAAAGTAATTTGGCCTCCTTTGTGAAGCTATAAATACACATCTACCTATGAGAACTGAGAGCAGGTCAACTACCTTGCAATGTATTCTTCCCACCAAGTTCCCACCATGTCCAAATAATGTCGGACAGCATGGCAACTCTTTTACATAAACAAAGTGGAAGAAAATCCCCTGTCTGAAGCAATTAATTTATGGAATTGGTGTATCAGAAACCTCAAATGTCTTGGCTACCTGCCTGCCAGGTGCACAGAATTCTCTAGAAGATTCTCAGCAGGCATTTCTCCACAGATCATGAATGGGAGATACACAGTTCCATATTGAATGATACACGAAGTGAGGAATTCCTTCTTGGGATCTGTTCTCATCCGAAATGAGTATGTATTTCACCATTTACTGCTCTAGAGCAGATGTGGGAAATATCTGTAGGGGCACTGGTGAGGCCACATCTGGAGTATTGTGTCCAATTCTGGGCTCTCCTTTACAGAAAGGATGTGGACACATTGGAGAGAGTCTAGCGGCGGGCAACAAAAATTATTAGGGGGTTGGAGCACATTAATTACGAGGAGAGGCTGAGGGATTTGGGATTATTTAGTCTTCAGAAGAGAAGAGTGAGGGGAGATTTGATAGCAGCCTTTAACTACCTGAAGGGGGGTTCCAAAGAGGAAGAAAAGAGGCTGTTCTCTTTGGTGACAGATGACACAACGAGGAACAATGATCTCAAGTGCCAATAGGGGCGGTCTAGGCTGGATATTCCCCTAGGAGAGTGGTGAAGCACTGGAATGGGTTACCTAGGGAGGTGGTGGAATCTCCATCTCTAGAAGTTTTTAAGTCTCAGCTTGACACAGCCATGGCGGGGATGATTTATTTGGGATTGGTCCTGCTTTTAGCAGGGGGTTGCACTCAATGACTTCCTGTGGTCTCTTCCAACCCTGTGATTCTATGATTCTGTTATACTGGACAGGCTTGATCCACATTAAGGATGTTAAATGTAGATTAATACCAACTATTTGATTAGTTGATTATTTCCATACACTACTTGACTAGTCAATAAGGGTGCCTACACTTTTGCTCCCTGCTTTTGAAATGTACAAGAGCCCCGTTCTTGCTACATTTCCATAGCAAAAGTGCCTTGGGGAGCATGGAGCAAGCGGGGGATTCAAGTAGCCCCCCACTGGCCCCGTGCTCCCTTCTTATGAAATGTACAAGAGCCCCATTCTTGCTACATTTCCATAGCGGAAGTGCCTTGGGGAACATGCAGTGAGCGGGGGATTCAAGTAGTCCCCCACTGATGCTGTGCTCCCTGCTTGTGAAATGTACAAGAGCCCCATTCTTGCTACATTCAAAGGTGGAAGGGCTACCAGTTCCCTGCTGTGCCTCTGCCCCCTCATAGAGATTGTGCTAGGGGCAACCAACTTTTAAGCCAGCTCCCCCCCCCCCGCACCCCCATTGCCTCTCTGCTGCCTATATCAGAATGTGGGGGGAAGCAACTAGTCGAGTCACTAGTCGCTTATATCCCAAGTCCACATACGCCTTTCCTCCCATTCTCCTGTAGAGCCCTGTGCAGATAGAAAATTAGTATCTGCATCTGCAAAATCTATTTGCAGATATGTGCTACTATAGCCATGCATATAAAATAGCTATCTGCAAATTTGCAATGCTCTATCCATCTGCTTCCAGAAGTTCTGTGGAAGATTCACTATAAGACCTTATCTATATTTACCAAGCGATTGACACTCGAGAGATCAATTTTCCGGGGTTTGATTTAGTGAGTCAAGTAAGGACCTGCTAAATCAGATGCTGAGGGCATCACCAGTGATTCAAGTACTCCTCAGAGTCACGAGGAGTGAGTGAAGTTGGCAGAATTTCTCCCATCGACCTTCTACTGTGGGGTTACCCCATAAAATTGATTTAAGGTATGTTGATTCCAGTTACGTGATTATCATAGCTGGATTTGGGTATCTTAAATTGATTTGCTCCCCCAGTGTAGACATGACCGTACATTGCTCAGATCATTCTTATAGCAGGCAGCTCACAACACAATTCTGATTTCTGAACCTTCTGCAAAGTTAGCCTGTCCTCTCATCCGTTTCCATCACTCCCCAGATGTACTAACTAGGAAGAACAGAAAGATCAGACATCCCAACTCTGTCCCCTGTTTAAGTGGGCAGGCCGTTATGTGTTTTATCAATTAAAATAAGAAAGATTCCATGGGAAAATGTTTTCTGACTATTTGGAGGCATTTCATAATTAATCCTGTCCAGACTCTACAGATATCCTTGGTATTTTAGATTATCTCATGTCCCTGAATATTTCAAGACTTTTCATTAGTTAACTATAGTTCCTTCTAGCAGCAGTCAGTGCCTTCCATCCTCTAGTAGAAGGATGCTTTGTTTTTATTCATCCATTAAGAATAAATTCCTAATGTTCCTTGTTAAGATGTACCCACAGGTGATGAAATCTGCACCACAATGAAACTTCAACCTTATGCTGTCAGCACTTAGCAGAATACCATTTTAACCACTGGTCACATGTTTTACGTCTCATCTTTCCATGAAAGCTGCCTTTTGAGTTGTTCTCATGTCAGCTAAAAGGGTGAACAAACTGGGAATGCTCATGGTTGACCCATCATACACTATTTTTAATACACTTTCACCCAAAATTAGTCCCTAAAGTGATTTCTGAGTTTCACATAAATCAATCTAACGACTTGATGTTAGTCTTCCCAAAACTTTATAGTTCTAATCAGGAGAGAGTACTTCGCTTTCTGGACCTCAGATGGGGTCTGGCATTCTACCTGCTGAGGACAAAACCAATTAGAAAATCACGAAGACTATTTGTTGCTATAGTGGAACAGTCATGAGGGCAAGCATTATCTTCTCAGTGACACTCTAAATGGATCTCTGGCTGCATCATTCTGTGTTACCAATTAGTATATGTTCCTTCACTGGCTGGAGTAAAAGTCCATTCCACTAGGGCACAAGCAGCCTCAAGAACATCTCTTCAAGAGATATCTTCGAGGCATAGCCACCTAGATCTCCCTCCATGCATTCACCCAGTTTTACCCATTAGTTCAAGCCTCCTCTGTAGAACAGTAGGGACTGCAGTATTGCAGCTAACTGAGGAACTAAGGGAGAAATGTCCTTGAATGCTGGCTAGCTGTATGCCATATTGGGAGCTGTGTGTGCTTAGTCAGGACAAACTGCTATTGCAGTTCCCTGGTAGACAACACAAGGGTACATAGTGAAGTACCCATTGGGGGCTCATCTTGAAAATCATCATTACTGCACAAAATAAGTAATTTCTTCCCATTTTTTCTGGAATGAATAGCAAAGATAGAGTTGATATCAATTTTAATATGTTTAACTGAAGATCTGTATTTTACCTTTTGAAACAAAATAGTGCAATAATCTGTAATCTTGCTACGCAAATTAGGTTTTGTGTTTAAAATAGTATGCTGTAGAAAAATTATTTTTGTTAAAAAAAATTCAATTAAATATGGGATTTGGCCTGTCATAACAGAAGTTGTCAGGTATTCCCTTTGGTTCTTTTCTATACTTAGAATGAAAGTCTTCTCCTTGAGTAGCATTATTAAAAAAGAAGCAGAAATCGGGGCAAGAAAAGTTAGCGTAGTAAAAATGCTGCCATCACATTTAATCTTTTCTACGCATTAAAGGGAAACATTTACACTTAGTGTTCTGTCCCATTTATGTTTATGAAACATAGATTCTGTTCATATATAATGCCACACTGGAATATAATATTTACTATTGATAGCTGCACTAAGTTACCTTAAAAAGATGGATAATTTTATTTTAACATAATCAGTATACCACCAGGTGGTGGTAGATTAATTTTTAATCATATTTTCCATTGATACTTCATAAAAACACCTAATAATTTATGTGAAGTAGCATGCTGATCTTTCATTTTGTTGATGAAATACTTTATTATGGTAATTTAGAAGTGATGTAAATTGTCAACAGTGATGAAGAATACTTTAGTCATTAATATGAGGATAAATAAACTTTTTTCACTCATAATCATGGAATCATAGAATCTTAGGGCTAGAAGAGACCTCAGGAGGTCATTGCATTGTTTTGAAATGTTTGGGCATATGTGCTGAATGAAATTTTAAAATGATCTAATTCTTTTCAAGATTTCAGCAGTGAAAATCTGTCAGTAGGCAAGCTACGCATTACTATTTAACAATATATGTCTTTGTGCATATTCTGGCTTCTTATATTGTTCTTTTATAAATGTGTACACTGTAAGTTACTTTATGCGATTCAGCATTATAAATTCCCTAGGCAGGAGAAAAATCTTAATAGGCTATTAACAAAAGAGAAAATTAATAATTTAACCAAAAATATTGTGCTGCTGTAGTGTGAGAAAACATGTATCTACATTTGCTAACATAACTTATAACCCAAACAATCTATAACTTATTACTACATTTTAAAATTATGTTAATAGTGAGTTTGAGCATTTGTGTTTAAAGTATAATGTTTTTGTAGATGTTTAAAAATATAAATGTATTTCACAATCTTAATAAGATAAAACTAACTTATGCAAACAATTTATCTAAACTAAGTAGCACCAAAGCGTAATAATAAAAAATATAAATGAGTACAGCAGCAGCCTGCTTAAATGAAGTGTAGTTTGAAGTGAATAAAACTCCAGATGAAATGCATCAAATAGCACTTGAACTAAATTGAAATCAGCATGAGGACTGAGAACTTCATTGAAGTTATGTACTGAGTGAGAATTAGTCTGGTAGAATGACCTGGTAATGTCATTAAGCTTCAAATCGTTTCTCCCCCCCCCCCCCTTCAAAATTATACCACCTGCTTTATTTGGATTTTTAGATTTCACATTCCAGAATTTCTTAAAGTACACACATCTGATGCTACATATGTTCTGTTTCTTGGGAGAAAATATACACCATAGACCAGAGCTTTTAAAAACAAAGACATTTTATGAACTGTTATGGAATCCTTTAGGTAGTATGTTTTCAGTTAGCAGCGAAAATGTCAACTTTATTTCTAACATAAATCAACCGAATAGTTTTCATTTTTCTTGTTTCAAAATAAAAAATCCAAAACTGTATACTAACTGTATACAGTATATGGCAATTTAGCTATATTTTAATTTTAAAATTTAGTTGAGAAACCTAGGTGCCATGTGATAGATGAAAGCAAATTAGTTCTCCCTGTCCTTCCATAAAGATGTTGACAACAGTTTATCATTTAAACAAGTGATATCTTTTTTTGTTTACTAGTTTGGTGTTTTAATATAAATTAATACGTGGGCATGATTCAAAGAGATTTGCTCAGAGCAAATAGTTTAATATGTTACTGACTACATTTTAAATTCCTGTATTTGTAAGTTAATTTTATAATTAAAATAATTAAAAAATATGTATTCTATGTCATTGTTCACAACGACAGGAACCTAGAAAATACAGTGTTATATATGTGTTTTATAACTAATTTATGCAATGTTGCATAACAGGCTATTAAAGAGCTTTCAGACAAATGTTTAGAAGCAACTGAAAAATTAACAGATTATGGCTTGAAAGACATGCTGACTAATAATAATACTTAATGCAAAACAGAAATCTTGAGAGAATTACCTGGTTTTTGTTTTTTCATTTTTCTTTTGTCTACAATTTATTTTTCCGCATATGAGGTAACTGGGTACAGGGCAGGTTAGTACTGTGACTCATTATCACCATCATCACTTTGTTGTTCTGCCTATGAATGTTTGTTAAGGTTCATGTGGTACTAAAGATTAGATTTGTGACAATTCTGATTTTTGTTTTTGTTGGTTTTTTAATATCTGAGCTGATACACAGATTTTTTTAACTGTATATCTTGAGGTAGATTCGGTTGAGGTCATATGTCATTTGTATTATTATTTTCTCCTCTGCACATTCCCATGCTTGGGCTGCACTATGAATGCAGTATGGACTAATTTAAACTGCTTGTACCAGTGTCAGTTGGAATATCCTCAAACTGCCCCTTTACATTCCTGGGAAATGTGATTTATCTGGAGGGCGAAAATATAAGAGGACAGGTTGAATGAGTCACCTCAGTTCCTTCCAGCTGTGGTGGTAAGTGGATGAGGAGCTTCTCTGGGTTTAGTCTTTTTTGGAACTGTATATTTTAGCTATATCTAGTTAGTGTAATCCAGGTTAGTGTTAGTATAGTGCTCTGTTTCATGCATTTCTTCTTTTGTTTGAGACGATTATGTTGCCTTGGCATGTGGTCCTTGAGGAACAAAAAGCAAAGAAAGTATGTTTAAATGATTGTGCCACTGCCCCTGCTTGGTGCCTGGCCTGTGAGGGCAAAGCCTTTTCTGCAGACATTGTTCAGTTTTTCATCCCAAGACCAAGAAAAGAGTGACAAAATAAATTCTAAGCAGTGCTGCTTTAGGAAGTATTAACATTAAAGCCTTCTGATTCTGAGACACAAGATTTCATTAATGCTTAGAGACCTACTTCAGCTCCAAATTCTCACAGAGGTAAATCTGCTTGGTCAATGCAACCCTATAAGGAAATAAAAAGGGCATGTATCCAGTAAATTGGTGCATGTTAAGCTGGGTTGCTCCAGCAGATTTTCACTAATTGTCCATGTAGACCATACTGTTGCAGACGAAAAGATTCAGTAGGTACTAAAATGCTATATAGATAATTCCTACATTACAGAATCATCTCTCTTAAATATACTGAAATGTACCACACAGAGTATTACCAGTGATTGACTCAGAATCCTCTCAAGGAACTTCCTTCTGTCTTTAAGGAAAAACACAATACAAGAATATTCTTTACTGCTTATACAAAAGCTTCTATTATGACCTCATGCCTCCCCCTTAAGCACACTCAATCTGTGCACATATGTCAACCCAAAGTATTTGCTGATGTTGCTAAGTTTTGTAAGTAAGGTTGTAGAAAAGGGCATTACGCTACAGCATAATACAACAGGAAAAAGAGGATCAGAGGATCTACTTTCTTTGTATCCTGTCTGGAGCTCTAGCTCTGTGGGTATCACGTGAAAGAAGCTCTGTAGGACCTGGGAGTATGTGTAATACAGTTGAAATGTTAAAGAAATTAAGGAAGAAGCATATGACAAGTTCTATTGCAAAGTTTCTCTCCTCATTTGTCACTAATGGTTTAATGCCCTGCACCTGTGCAAGTCAGATGCAATACAGTGTTGTTGGTGGAGAGTCCTGGACTGAACCTCGTCTTGCTGCTTGGGCAACCAGATTTTCTGCCTCTGTAAATTGAATAAATTACAAGTCCTATTTTCCCAATCATTTTGTTGTATAATTTTATTTTGTATTCGTTTTTATGGCATAGTGATTTATAATCTTTTTTCAGCCTCCTTTTCCTGAACTGGATATCTGGCACACCTGGATTTGTTTCTACAGTGCTTCCCTTTTGGGCTTCCTCTGTCCCCACTTGCGTGTGACAGAGCAGTCCAGCAAACATCAGGCTAACTCAAAGCAGTGTATCTTGTGGGAAGCAACATTTATGGCCTCAATGGAGGGCAAATTGTATTCTCCCTGTTCACAGACAGATGACCTTGTACTGCCAGCGCACCAGGCTCTTTTGGTCTGGAATGTTGGATTCTCTCCTAGAAGCCACAATTACAATATGGAAAAATCTGATCAGGAGCTTCGGAAGATGTGTAAGGATGGGGCAGATACTACCCAGCCAGCTTAAGGGGCAAATTCTATAGCAAACCTTGGGTCAGAGGAGAAAACCTCTGAAGAGGATGCAAGATACTGCATTGGGTCTTCAGCAATCTGAGGGAAAAAAAGCAAGGCTCCCACACAATTCCATTTCCTCCCACTGTACATCAGGGAATTAATGAGCAAGTGTGGTGAAAATTGGTGGCTAATAGTGTCTATGTTGGGGCCTCTCATACACACTATTAGCCACCAATTATAGTGTGTATGAGAGGCCCCAACATACACACACTGTATGCCATGACAGTGAATCTCAGAGCTTGGGTCAGTTGATTTGGGCTTGTAGGGCTTGGGGCTATTGGTCTAAAAAATAGCAGTGTAGATGTTTGGACTCACACTAAAGTCTGGACTCTGAAACCTGAAGGTCTCAGAGCCCAGACTCCAGCTCAAGTTCAAAAATCTGCTACTACTATTTTTAACCCTGCAGCCTGAGCAAGCTGACCCCGGATCTGAGACATGATGGGTTTTTCTTTGCAATGTAGACATACCCCAGAGAAGTTATTTAGATACTCTATATCAAGTTCACCACTGCCTCCCATCCTACAATATGTCTAGGCATGCAGAGGAATTTGTCACTCCCCAGTGAAATCGCTCCTCAGGTTGCAGTGTAATGAGAATTATGCCTGTCTGGTTTTCAATCTAGAGACTTTTGTTCTATCGGGAAATGGGGATCAGATTCAGGCAAATGTAGAATGGTATTTCTGCCTTCTGATCATTGGCCATAAACACTTGTGTCACTCTGGAAAGCAAAAAGTGGTCTGCCTCCCCCTTTCCCTCTTCACAAAGGCGCCACATTAAAATGTAGCCAATCTGTGACCAGAACAGAGAGAGTCAAGAATTCTGTTCTCCAGAATCCCGCACCATCATAGCATTACTGGGTGGAGAGCAGGGAACGTGGGGAGAAATACCTTCTTATTGTCAAAATTATCCTGATTTACTGATTAAAGCCCTGACTGAATGTAGGTTACTTCTTTTGTACTTACTTGGGTGCTAGACAGCCTAGAGGAGCTGGCAGGCAGACTTTTTAGTCTCTTAGCCTAGGAGATTTAGGGTACATCTAGACTGTAGCGCTATTTTGGGATACATCCAGTATCCTGAAATAGCATTTTCCACATCTTTACAGCATGCCGATTATTTCAAAATGCAATCAAAATAACTGGTGTTCTATTCCAACATCTCAGTAAAACTCATTCTATGAGGATTAAGGGACTTGTCGGAATAGCGGTTTATTTCAAAATGACTATCTTGAAATAAGCTACACAATTTACGTAGCTTAAATTGATTACCTTATTTCAAGCTAGCACCGCAAGGTATACCTTTAGAAAGCTTCTTGTACAGTTCAGGTATTTTCATGTTACCACAATGGTAAAAATTTGCAAAGGTCCTAAACTTCATTGCATCAAGGCATTACGTGGCAGTGGTTGTAGCCAGAAGCCGCTGTAGTCCTGCTGTGCTACCGGTGATGACATCAGGGAGCCCTATAGAGGGAGTTACATCACTCAGGGGCAGCAGCTAGGGCTGGTATATGTAAGGGGCACACAGACCAGGAGGTGGAGCTGGGAGGTGCATGGGGGTGGGGAGAAACACATGGAGACACCACCCTCCTGGAGCTCTGCCAGAGTGGGTGCCCGCTGGCCCACTAGGAGGACTTGAGGACTGGCTCTAGCTTTAAGGTAAATTGAGTTTGAGACCACTGCATTAAATATAACTTCAATAGCTTGCCAACTTTTTGATAGGGTGGTTTCCAATTCGCTGAAGCACAAGTCTGTTCAGTCAATCTATTTAGGTGTGCAAAAATTGTAAGGATGAAATCTGGGTCTCTCTGAAAGTATCAGGATTTCAACCTCTTTTTCTAGTTACTTACGGAAATACATTCTACAAATGCATTAAAATGCATTTTTTGCAGTCTGCACTATACTAAAGTCATTTGGCAAAACAGAAATCAAGTTGTTGTACTAGAATATTGTCAGACCTAAATACTCTTGCTTTGAAAATAACTATATCAGTTATATTCCAACATATATTTTCCATAAATGTCTTGGCTTTGCTTTGGCATTTATGTTACAGCAGGAGAATGTTATTCTATGACATTTTATTATACTAACAGAATCTCTTTAAATATGTCTGTATCTGATTATTTTGATGGTCTTGAGAATCACCAGAGTTTGTAGAACCATTTAATGTTTAAATAATAGTAACAAGACACTTTCAAAGTTAGTAGGCCAATACTAAACTAACTAAACCCACTTTTTTTCTTACATGTCTGCAAAGTGTTTTTGTGTGTGTTTAAAAATTGCTTAAAATATGTTAGTATTTTTATAAAACATTATATAGAGACCAACCCAGGGCCATTGCATTTACCTCTAAAATACAGTTCTTCGCGTGCTTGCTCATGTCCATTCTGATTAGGTGTACGCGCGCCACGTGATTCCAGAGCTTTTTTCCCTTAGCAGTATCCATAGGGCCAGCAGAGAGCCCCCTGGAGTGGCGCTGGTATACCGGTGCATATATACCCCTGCTGGCCCCTTCACCCCCTCAGTACCTTCTTACAGCCTGTGATGGTAGCTGGAGCATGCTTTCAGGCTGTTAGCCTGTCTCTTAGCAGTTGTATTTCCTTTATCTGTTGTACTATAGTTAAATTTGTAGTTTTATCTAGTTAAGTAGCTGTTAAGTACTGTAAATAGTGTAATTAGTTAGATAGGGGAGCACAGCGGGACTCTCCCCGAGGGGAGGGCATGCCAGGGCCCCAGGGCTTTAAACCCTGTGCTTCCTGCTCTAAACCTATGCCCTGTGGAGATCCTCACTCTGACTCCCTGAAGTGCCTGGGAGAAGCCCATCGAGCAGAAAGCTGCTCTATTCGTAAGAGTTTTAAGCCCCAGACCAAGAAAGAGAGGGACTCCTGGTTGAAACTCCTATTAATTGAGTCGGCACTGCAGCCCCAGGGTGAGAAGCGCCCCCACTCCATCTGCAGCACGCCATCAGCGGCACCCGTGTCGGTCAACCACTGGTCAAAGGCCGATAAGGCACCGAGGCATAGGTCGCAGTCCCTAGCGCCGAGAGGCTCCAAGGGCTTCAGGGGACGCTCAATGGAGAGAAGTGCCCAGAAGGTGCGCCCTAAGGAGGGGCACCTGTCTTCTAAGGCCTCAAAGAAGAGGCGCAGCCCAGACAAGGGCAGGAGCCCGGGGCAGCCTGCGGGGATAGGGGAGGTCCATCGTCCCTCCACCCCAGAAAGTTTTGAGGCGGCCCGAAACCTCATTGAGATGGCCGCGGAGGAAGGAGAGGGCCTGGTGCTGCAGGGGTGGACCGCGCTGGCGCAGGGCTCAAGCGCCCCCCAGCAGGCTTTAACAGCTGGGCCGTGTGACTCTCTGGGCTAGGTGCAGGCCTCGGCCCAGCACCAGCAGCAATTCCGGTGCCGGCAAGAGCACCGACACTGGCAGCGGCAGCGGCAGCAGTGGCACCGGGAGTGAGTGCGCTTGGGCACTCAACGGCCTATACGGCACCAGTGCAGGGGACAGCACCGCAGACGGGCCCGTGGGCGGTGCAGGGCCCCACACCGTATTACGTACTGGTTACAGCACCGCAGTCAGTGCCCCGCATGGCACCGATGCTGCTGCCTCTCCCCGCACCGATCCCAGCTCACACCCTGGGAGCACTGGTACCACAACAGACTGTGGTGCAGCAGCAAATGGTGGCACCTGTTGGTTATTTACTGGCCTACCAAATGCAGCTGGGCACGGTTCCACTGCAGCAAGTGCCTCCACTTATGCCCTCACCTGCACTGCGTGTGGAACAAAGGGGCAAACTGTCGGCCATGGTGGCGCAGCAAAGGGTGCAAGTGCCATCGGCTCCCCCCGGTCGGCATCGGACTATTCGTCGGAGTCTGAATCGGTGACATCAGCCTGGTCATCGTACAGGTCCCGATCCCGTCATAGGTCTCGTTCAACTGTTAGCTCGGGTCACCAGGACTCAGCGGACCAGCAGCAGTGGCAGGGACAACCCTAGTGGCCATTTTGGATGCCCTGGGCTTACCACCAGGCCCAGGGGCCCCCTCCTATTGTGTTGGTGGTTCTTCTTTGCTGTGTTATAAGTTTCTGTTTCTAGTTGCTCTTAATACAAAAAAAAAAAAAAAAGAGAAAAATACAGAAAGAGAGAGAAAAGCATATTCAGAGAGGGGTAAGAAGGACACGAGGTTTTCAAGACACTTCGGTTTTCCCTCATTGGGACCGAGTGATGCAGTTTAAAATGCCCGGATCCCTGGGATTCAAGAAATGCGAGCAATGTAGAGAGGGCCATGCCAGCTTCGGATGGTCACGCGTTGTGCATCCGCTGCTTAGGAGAGAGCCATGTCCCACAGAAGTGCTCTCTTTGTTCAAAGTTAACAAGCAGTGTGAGGCGTGAAAGAGAAATGAGGTTGAGAATGTTTCTCTTTGATAAGGCACATCAGCCCCAGGGGCCTTCCTCCCCCCCCCCCCCCGCGGCTTTCTCCAGAGCCACATAAACGCCAGGCCTCTTCTCAAACAGCTGCACCTCCCAGAAAGTCAAAACCCTCTCCAACCCGCTCTCTACGTGTTCCTTCTAAGAGTAGATTGAGCGTCAGTACGAAGCCGAGTACTTCGGCCCTATCCAAGGCACCGAGACTCATACCATTGGTGCCGAAAGTGCACCATCAGCCAGCACCGGCAGATACCGCACTGAAGACTTTGGCGAGCGGCACATTGGCACTGCCATCCCCAACAGCACTGACAATGGCGCCTCGAGACAAAACCACCCCATCGGCACTGCTTCACACCGACGACCATGCGGCACCAAAGCGCTCAAAGGACCACAAACCAACTGCCTCACTGCACTGCTTCCAGCGGCGCGGAGAGAGCCTTCGGTGCCAATCATCCCTCCAGACAGAGAACCTGTTCTGGCACCGAAGGAGATGCAGCCTAGGTAGGCTGCAGCAAAGACGCCAAGACCCAGGAGTCTGTCTCCTCTCTCTCTTTCCCCTGCGTTCTCCCCAGAGCCCACCTCGCCACCACCATTACAGATTCCCGCAAGGGCGCCTCCTAGGAGGTTCTTTTCATCAGAGCGTCTCCCATCTCCATTTCTGACGACTCCAACGCACTATAAATATCAGGACCATAGAGCCCATAGAACCCACTACCACAGTTTCTCTGCATCTCCTCCTCCTGTACGTCATACCTCATATTCTCCACCAATATCGAGAGGGTCTCCTACTCGATCCTACAGGAGATCGTACAGTAGATCCAGATACCATGACCGCTCTCCATCTCAGTCCTCATATTACTATAGGAACCGGTATGACAGACGTACATATTACAGGACCCATTCACCCGATCACCGAGCTTCGTATCAAACCTCCAGATCACCATTCAGAGCGAGGACACGTGACTCCCCTTATAGGTACTCTCCACCCACGGAGCCACGTCTACCAGTGTATATTCCTCATTCACCGTCAATTCCTCCACCTCAACCTGAAGGGGAGCACCACACACTACAGAAATCACACCAGGCTCCCGAGTCTTCCGAGGATCCTTCGTCATCCTCCCCTGACGAAGCTATGATACCAGGTGACATCTCCCCCCCCGATGACATTAAATAGTTTCAGGACCTTTTTAAGAGAGTCGCCCGCTCCCAGAACATCCAACTTACTGAGATACAGAGCAAACACCACAAGCTCTTTAAGAACTTAGAGACATCACAACATCCCAAGTTAGTGATCCCTCTGGATGAGGCGATCCTGGAGGTCGCAAACGATCTATGGCAAACACCGGCTTCTGTAGCCCCAACTAATAGGAAGTCTGACAAGAAATACTTTGTCCCACCTAAAGGTTCATAGTTTTTAATCACGCATCCACTCCCCAACTCCCTGGTAGTAGACGCCGGACTCCAGAGGTCACTAGGGCCACAATACAGGAATCAGACCGCGGATAAGGAATCAAGGAAACTGGACTTATTTGGTAGGAAGGTTTATACTTCCGCAACCCTCCTTCTGCACATAGCTAACTACCTAGCTCACCTATCTAAACACAATTTCGATAATTATTTGAAATGTATTGCTCTCACTGACTCCTTACCAGAATTGAAGAAGCCTATCCTCCAAGCATTGGTCCAGGAGGGATACGCCTCTACCAGAACCAACCTACAAATAGTAGCTGATGTGGCAGACATGGCAGCTAGAGCCACAGCTACGGCAGTGGTCATGAGACGCTCCTCCTTCTTACAAGCTGCAGCGGTCCCTAAAGACCTGCAGGCAAAGGTCGAGGACCTCCCACTTGAAAAAGATGTCTTGTTCACGGGGAAAACAGATACACTACTCCACTCTAGTGAAGACACCAGGTCCACTCTAAGGACTCTGGGTATGTACACACCACCTTTTAAAAGACTCCGCTATACACCATTCCAGAGGCGTTACAACTTTTACCACCAAAGGCAACCAGGGCAACAGCAGCAGCAACATCATAGGCCATTTGATAGTTCTCAACAATGTCAATGACCTCCCAGACGCCGTAATCAAAATATCCGTGCGCAAATTAAGCCGTCTGCCAGGCAGCATGTTTGACTCCCTTGTCGAGAGCAATCCTCCAGTCACAGCCGACACCGTCCATTTGTTCCATCACCGTCTACGCCCTTTGGGCAGCTATCACCTACGACAAATGGGTGCTAGAGAGTATAGAAACCGGATATACCATACCCTTTCTCTCCCTACCACTCTCAACCCCCCCCAGCCTGTCCCTTTTCAGAGACCCCTCTCATGAAGCTCTGCTCAGATCGGAGATGCATCCTCTACTGCAGATTGGTGCGGTGGAACCAGTTCCACAAGAATTCAGGGGGAAAGTGCTCTATTCCCACTACTTTATTGTTCAAAAGAAGAAAGGGGGTTGGAGGCCAATACTGGATCTCAGGCAGTTGAACAAATTTCTCCAAAAACACCGCTTCAAGATGGTTACGCTTTCATCTATAATCCCAGCTCTAGATCAGAATGACTGGTTCGTTGCTCTCGACCTTCAGGACGTGTATTTCCATATTACAATTCACCCTGCCCACAGGCGATTCCTCAGATTCGTGGTGGGCAATGGACATTATCAATACCGAGACCTTCCCTTTGGGCTGTCCGCAGCACCAAGAGTATTTACAAAGGTACTTTCGGTGGTTGCAGCCCACCTACGTTGCAACAGGATAACTATATTTCCCTACCTCGACGACTGCCTCATAAAGGCCACATCTGCCACACAGGCGAGCAAAATGCTGGCATTCACTATGCAGGCCTTTCATTCACTGGGGCTGCTTGTGAACAGCAACAAGTCAACATTAGCTCCCATTCAAGACATAGAGTTCATTGGGGCAAGGTTAGATTCAAAGAAAGCAAGAGCATTCTTAGCCATTGTAAGATTCCAGTCCCATTCAATCTCTGATAAAAGCATGCACATCCAGCAACACCAGCCAGGTGCTTATACTCCTCAAGCTCATGGGACACATGGCCGCAACCACATTGGTTGTCCAGAATGCCAGATTTCATTTTAGAGCCTTACAACACCGGCTGGCCACCGTCTGCAATCACACCACTCGCAACGTACGCTGGTCAGTTACCATTCCGCCCGACGTCATCTCTTCCCTCACTTGGTGGACGGTAGACAAGAACGTACTATCCGGAGTGCTTTCCGCCCCCACCTTCCAAGCTGTCAAATCACTACAGACGCTTCTCTTCTCTGTTGGGGAGCACACATGAATGGAATGTCTGTGCAAGGCCGTTGGACGCCTCGCGAAACGTTGCTCCATATAAATCTGCTGGAGCTCAGGGCTGTCTTCCACGCATGCAGACATTTCCTCAATCACATTCACAACTCCGTGGTGAAGGTCCTCATGGACAAAGTAGCCACGATGTTTTACATCAACCGTCAAGGGGGACCTCGATTACGATCCCTCTGTGTGGAGGCGGTCTGACTTTGGAATTGATGCATCACCAACAGCATCGTTCTTGTGGCATCATACTTACCCTGGAGTAAGCAACATAACAGCGGATTCCCTCAGCAGGAAATTTGCACCAGACCATGAATGGGAACTCCACCGCAGACCCCTCCACTTCCTATTTCGTGAATAGGGCATACCATCGACCGACCTCTTTGCCACATGCACCAACAGGAAGTGTCTCCGATATTGCTTCAGGGCGGGACTCGGTCGCCATTCCCTGGGCGATGCATTCCTAATCAACTGGAACGGCCCATTGATGTATGCATTCCCTCCAATACCTCTCATTCCCATGGCATTACAGAAGATCTAAGCAGATCGGGCCACAGTGATCCTAATAGCTCCAGCATGGCCCAGACAGCAATGGTACCCTCTACTCCTGCAACTGTCCCGTTACCTGTCCTACCAACTACCACTCTTTCCAACTGTACTCACTCTGGATCACGGGCAACTTCTCCACCCACAACTTCACATGCTGCACCTTACAGCCTGGTACCTAGCTGGTTAAATGAGTCGGAAGCCCAATGCTCTTCTCATACACAGAAGACGGAATAGCACAAGAACCACATATCTATCAAAGTGGTCTAGATTTCGAATCTCATGCTCTGAACAATGTATGGACCCTGCAGTCACCCCCATACATTCTATACTACTTTACATCTTGGAGTTACAATGGGCGGGCCTTGCCTTAGCGTCACTCAGAGTGCATCTCGCGGCAATCTCAGCCTTTCACCAGCCGGCTGACGGCTTTTCAGTATTTGTACACCCCCTTACAAATAGATTTCTGAAAGGGTTAGCAAATTTATACCCTCTGTTGTGTACCCCACCACCACTTTGGAATCTGGACTTTGGTATTGAGAACCCTTACCGCTCCACCATTTGAACCGCTTGCCACAATACCATTGCAAGTCCTCACTCAGAAGGTCGTTTTCCTGCTGGCGATCACATCCGCACACAGGGTTAGTGAGTTATCAGCGTTGATGGCAGTACCTCCGTACACAATTTTCCAAAGAGACTGCGTTATCCTCAGGCACCACCCAGCCTTCACACCTAAGGTTTTTCTGACTTCCATGTCAATGAGCCTATAGTGTTACCAACATTTTTCCCCAAACCGCATTCTTCACCTAGCGAGGTAGCGCTCCATACATTAGATGTGCGCAGGGCACTAGCCTTTTACATTGACCATACCAAACCATTTAGGAAGTCAGGCTTTTACTGTCCCTAGCAGAGCGCTCTAAGGGCGAACCCATTTCTGCTCAGAGAGTAGCTAATATTATTGTAACTTGTATATCTTACTGCTACTCAATTCGGGGAATTCCTCTCCCTGCACGTCCTAAGGCACATTCCACAAGGGCAATAATAGTGTCCACTGCCTTACTAAGAGGGGTTCCACTTGCTGACATCTGTAGATCAGCCACATGGGCAGCTTAACGCACATTCGTAGACCATTATGCTGTTCAGCAAGGATGGCTGTCAGATAAATCTGTAACAACTGCAGTCCTCTCTTATGCTAATTGTTAGAGGTCTTGTATCCCATCTCCTCAGTGCAACGGGGTGAGGGGGGGGCGAATACTGATGTGCAGACACCTTCTGTGGAGCACCCACAGGGACTCCTCAAAGAAGAAAGAGAAGTTACTCACCTTCGTGCAGTAACTGTCGTTCTTCGAGATGGTACCCATGGGTACTCCACTACCCATCCTCCTCCCTGCTTCGGCGTCTGCGTCCGCTTCTTGTGTTTCAGATACTGAGGCGGGTACAAGGAACTGGTTGAGACTGAACTGAGCAGTGTGAAAGCCACGGGACGCTCCCCGTATATGCGTGGTCTGGCTGGACTACCGCTATGAAAAATTTCCGTCCTGCAGCACCGGGGCTCCATGTTGCAGAATGCTGTGGTGTCCCGAGTGAGGGCAATCAGAGCATGCAGAGGGAAAATGCTTTGCTGTCCTTCATCGAGGTAGCAGGGAAACCTGAGAACCGGCTGTCAGAGGGGGTCCCTTTAAGCACAGGCCTCAGATAGCCTCAGGAAGGAGCCACACAAAATAACTCCTGACCTGATGCCCTGCCGGACCTGGTTCCGGCTGGCCTTAAATGCAATTCAGCGTCCACTCAGTGTGGACGTGCTATTTCAAAATAGCCAAATGCTATTTTGAAATGCATTTTGTGTGTAGGTGCGTTATTTTGAAATCTTATTTTGAAATAACTATTTCGAAATTACATCTTTCAAAATAACTCTGTGGTGTAGACGTACCCTTAGGCAGCAGAAGTTAATCCTCTTCTAATAGTAATCACATATACACCAACATCTTTAAAGGAATAGGTACCGGAAGAGCAGATTTATTTAAATGTGCCTGTTTTCCTTATATTTTAATATTTTTTCAGAGTAGTACTTGGAACTGAGGATAAAGATGGAGTGTAAAAATAGAATAGAACTGCAAAGGAAGGGGAAGGAAAGTAATGGAAAGAGTTACAGTCCAGCATTTAATTCCCTCCCCCTACCCAGCATCAACATTTCACTCCACAGCTGCCATCTCCTTCTATCTCAAAAAAAAAAAAGTTTTTCCTAACTCTCACTTCCTTTTCCAATGTACACACTCTAACCAGCCACCCTCATCTACTACATATTTTCCCTACCCTTTCAGCTTAATTACATTTTCATATATTGCCATTGCTTTGGCATGTTATTTTGTCACCAGTTTTCACCCTGTGATCTTCCTAATCTTCTCCTCTCAAAGCACTTGTTTCTTCGAGTGCTGGTTCACATTGATTCCAATGAGGTAGGGATGCATCATGTGCACGGAGTTTGGAAATTTTTTCCCTTAGCAGCCCCATTGGGTCAGCTGTGGATCCCCAAGGACTAGTGCCTTTATAGCTCTTAATGTATGACCCTGCTGACCCAACTCCCCCTTCAGTTTCTTCTTACTGTCTGCCGCTGTTTAGGACCAGTGTTTGCTTGTTCACAAATATTCCCGTAGCCTTCTCAGTTAGAGAATAGTTACTGTTGCAGTGTTAATAGTTATTAATTGTTACTTGTTAGTCATTAGTTATTTGGTGGTTGCTATTGTTCTGTCCTATGTTCTGCCAGGAGCTGAAGGGACGCCTTAGTCATAGAACACCAGAACTGGAAGGGACCTTGAGCGATCAAGTCTAGTCCCTTGCCCTCATGGCAGGACCAAGCATGGTCTAGAGCAGTGTTTCTTGACCTTTTTTTTATAAAGTACCTCTTAAAAAATTGTAAGTAACTCCAGTACCTACAGTTTTCAGACAAAAATTTTTTTTCCACCATTGCAACTCATTTGTTTAAAAAACTTAATCCTAGCTTGGCGGGCGATTAAATTTTTGGGTATAAAAAGTACAAAAATAATAGAGCGCTGTGAAACTTAAAACAAAAAATCAGTTTTCTTCAAATTTCAGTTGTGCTGACGTACCCCCCCAGAATTCTCTTGAGTACCCCTAAGGGTACTCGTACCACTGGTTGAGAAACAGTGGTGTAGACCATCCGTGATAGATGTCTATCTAACCTGCTCTTAAATATCTCCAGAGATAGAGATTCCATAACCTTCCTAGAAAATTTATTCCAGTGTTTAACCACCCTGAAGTTTTTCCTGATGTCCAACCTAAACCTCCCTCGCTGCAGTTTAAGCCCATTGCTTTTTGTCCTGTCCTCAGAGGCCAAGGAGAACAATTTGTCTCCCTCCCTCTTGTGACACCGTTTTAGATACTTGAAAACCACTATCATGTCATAGAATCAGAGAGCTGGTAGAGACCTCAGGAAGTCATCAAGTCCAGCCCCCCTGCCCAAGGCAGAACCAATCCCAATTAAATTAACCCAGCTAGGGCTTTGTCAAGCTAAGACTTAAAAACCTCTAGGGATGGAGATTCCACCATCTCCCTAGGCAACCCATTCCAGTACTTCACCACCCTCTTAATGAAATAGTTTTTCCTAATTTCCAACCTAGACCTCCCCCACTGTAACTTGAGACCACTGCTCCTCGTTCTGCCATCTGTCAATACTGTGAACAGCCTTTCTCCATCCTATTTGGAACCTCCCTTCAGGAAGTTTAAGGCTGCTATCAAATCCCCGCTCACTCTTCTCTTTTGCAAACTAAACAAACCCACATCCCTCAGTCTCTCCTTATAGGTCATTTGCTCTAGGCCCCTAATCATTTTGGTTGTCCTCCACTGGACCCACTCCAATGCGTCCACATCCTGTCTATAGTGGGGGCCCCAGAACTGGACACAGTGCTTCAGATGTGGCCTCAGCAGAGCTGAATAAAGGGGAATAATCACTTCTCTAGATCTGCTGGCAATGCTCCTCCTAATGCAACCTAATATGATATTAGCCGCCTTGGCTACAATGGCACACTGTTGACTCATATCCAGCTTCTCACCCACTGTAATCCCCAGGTCCTTTTCTGCAGAACTGCTACTTAGCCATTTGGTCCCCAGCCTGTAACAATGCTTGGGATTCTTCTGTCTCAAGTGCAGGACTCTATACTTGTCCTTGTTGAACCTCATCAGATTTCTTTTGGCCTAATCCTCTAATATGTCTAGGTCACTCTTGACCCTATCCTTGCCCTCCAGCATATCTACCTCTCCCTTTAGCTTAGTGTCATCTGCAAACTTGCTAAGAGTGCAATCCATCCCCTCAACCAGGTCATTAATAAAGATGTTGAACAAAACCGGTCTCAGAACCGATCCTTTTGTCACTCTGCTAGAAACTGACCACCAACCTGACACAGAGCCATTGATCACTCCCCTCTCAGTCTTTTTTTTTTCTAAACTAAACAAGCCCAATTCTTTCAGACTTCCCTTGCCTGAAGTTCAGTGGTTTAAAGGTTGCAGTATTTATTGCATGCTTATGCCATTTAGTGATCCCCATGACTTGTTCCTGAGGTGCTTATGAGAGGCTCATTAGTTACAGCAGTGTAAAATTTGCAAGGCTTTTAAGCCTTGCACAAAGAGCGACACTTTCATTTGCTGGACCTCCTAATGGAAGTAGCTCTTTGTCCAGTGGCAGATAATCACCCGGGCCCAAGCTCATCTGTGCAGTATGCCCCATCCTTGATATGGGATGCGGTACTAATGAAGGACTCCCAGAGACCCCTGGCACTGAAAATCACTGGCATCACACCAACATCCAACTTCCTAGCTCCAATCTACATCCACAATGTCACGCAAGTGCCACACAAGGGTGGCGAAGTGTTGCTCCCCTCATATAGCGGCTAAGCTCCTCAATGGCCCAAGGATACAGAGTCAGTACACAGCAACTCCCCTACAAGAGCTGGTACAGTTAGATGACTCCGGGGATTCAGTCTCTGTTGGGTCTACCACCTCATGTCTCCTAAAAGGAGCACTCTGTGGTGTAGAGGTCTTGGATCTGCCATTAATTCCGGACACATTCAAGGCAGCCAGAAAAGTAAAGAGTTAATTGTACCTCTGGTCCTTATTGAACATGTGCCATCCAAAGGCAAACTTGCTCTATTGAGGTGCTTGATCTCATCGAACTGGAAGTGTTCCCAGTCTCAGATGTCTTAGCAGTGCTGTCCATTACTGGTGCTAGAGCAACACAACAGTACAGCCTGGTATGGCACTGACAGAGAGCACACCAGACCCTCTGGCACCGTGAAGTCAGTGCCAATTCTCCTCCATATTGGAGGAGCGAAGCCACTCCCTGGCACCAGGCTCAAGGGCCTTCTCACAGCACTGAGTGATTGGCAGCATTGCCAATCTAGGTACATCAGGCATCAATCTTTAGTGTGCTTCTCCTGGCACCGTTCCCTGGCCTCCTTTACAGGGCACCCTCAAACAACTCAGGGCTCATTGATGCAGCCTTGGTCCTCCCATTCTGGGTCTTCAATGTCAGAGACAGAATCCACCTATTCCTTTAGGTGAGGAATCAGCAAATGCGAGAGAGAAACTCACATGGTCTGGTCAGAGGTTACCACTGATGCAGTGGCATTTCTGGGCCCCCTGGACATGCCATCAGGCCCATGAGACTTACCTGAGAGCTTCTAGGTATGCTACATTGGCAAGGACCCACTTGCAGTGAATGCTGGAAGCTTTCTCCACCAGCGACACTGTTTGCTTGGTCCAAAGTGTATCCCATGCCCATCAGTTCATCCAGTGATTGATGCTTTGTTGGGGTGGGACTGAACCATGACCCAGCAAGAAGGGTCTAAGGAACAGCAGCCAGACCTCCCAGAGGAACAAGATGACCCTGTTTTCCCAGTAGCTTTGTCATGTTTCTCTCCAGATGAGGCAGTGGTTAGAGCTTTTACCTTGGGCCTTCTTCCAATAGACACTAAGATGTGTTTCGGCATGTAGCCCATAGTATGGGCTTACCTGCCGAGGAGATCATGGAGATGTAGAACCTCATAGGGGTTTCCCTTCCACTCATTAAAACCATGAAGAAAGCAAATACCATCATTTTGCAGGTCCTTGCTTCCATTCCCCCCACAGCCAATGGTGTAGAGCTCAGATATTATGTACCTTGTTAACTTGTTGTGTCAGCAGTTAATGAAAAGGAATGCAAGGATCAGCAGGTGCCTGTCCCCAAGGCCAAAGAGATCTCTTTGGTAGAAAGTTCTAAACCACAGGAGACCTACAGTTGAAGATTGCCAACCTACTATTGTTAACAGATATAACTTTCACTCCTATTACTCACTGTCCAAGTTTAAAAGAACTCCTTGCTGAGGAATCCAGAACAAAGTTCATCTCTCTCCTTAAAGAGAGCAAAAATGTGACCAGAACTACTCTTCAGGTTTTTCTGGATGCAACAGACTCAGCTATGCCTGCACCATCTCTGCAGCAGTCGTTATGAGAAAATCAGCATATGCTCTAGGACTTACCTTTTATGGGCATGGGTTTGTTGTCAGAATAAACAGACTCAAGGCTTCATTGTATCAAAGACTCCTGGGTCACAGTGAAACCTTTGGGAATGCCCACTTTGGTGACCCCGAAAATAGCCATTGAAGCCTCAGGAGCAGCAGCAGAGGCAATGGCACGTGTGTCTTAGACAAGAACTTTTCCTCTGCTAGAGCAGGAAAAATAGGTGCAGCCCATGTAATTACACTACATGGCAGACCCAAGGCCCTGCAAAATCCCACCTTGGCCCCAAGCAGGGGTTTTGATGGCCTGCCTGGGGACAGCCTAACCAAAATCGGGGATCCTTTTCCATGTTTTCTCAATCACTTGTCCCACTTGCACCTTGCGTGGTTTCTTATAACGTTGGACTGGTGGTCCTTCACAACATGGAAGTAGGATATGCTCTCTAATTCTGCTTTTTCTCTTCTTCCCATCCTTTTCCTCCTTCCCTCTTCAGGGACCCTTTTCTCATGAGCAACTATTTCAGGAGGTGCAGTCACTTCTTGCATTGGGAGGAGTGAAGGAGCTTTCTCGGGAGTTAAATGGCAAGGTGTTTTATTCCCATTATTTCCTAATCCGTAAGGCAAAGGGAGGGCCTCAGGACATAGACCTACATGGCGTAAACAAATTCATGGAAAGCTGAGGGTACTGCATGGTCTTCCTACTGACTATCACTCCTTCCTTGGATCTGGGGGATTGGTATGCCAATCTCAACATGAAGGATGCCTATTTCCACATTTCTGTATGCCTGACTGTAATGGGTAGAGTGGCCACCACTGACCCAAAAGGGGAGGAGCCCTTCTCTGAGCCTGGTAGACAGTGCCTGGCCCCAGCACATCACCTGACTGGAAGCCATGAGGCGGGGCTAGGAGTATAAAAGGCCAGTCACCCCGCAGCCACCAGAGGAACCAGAGGCCTCCCCTCGGCTGTTCTAGAATGACAACGTGCATTTGTTGGACCTCTGCCCAAGCAAGGGGATGTAACTGTTGTTGCTTCAATTTGGACTTATGACTGTTTATTTGTTGTCTCACCCGAACCAGGGTCTGGGCCTAGTGATTATTATCTGTGAACTGTTTATTGGTTGCCCCATCCTGAACCAGGATCTGGGCCTGTTATCCAAGACTAGTTTGTTTATTAACCTGCCCTGATCCTGGGCCAGAGCTTAACTCTGGTAGGCTTGGCCTGATTGTAAACCCAAGCCCCAGGACTTAGTAATTGGGACTGTGTGTGGACTGACCTAAGGCCGAAGCATAGCACAGCTGATTTCCCCCATAACAACTGAGTTGGTGTGGAGTAGGTCAGAGCTGCTGCCCATTGATCCAGAGGGGAAGAAGTTCCTCTCAGAGCCCTGGTGGGCTACATGTGGTGGAGAATGTGGACACGACCCAACCTGTAAAGAAAGGGGTTTAGCCTCCACCCTTTAAAGAAGGAGAATGAGGCATAAAGAGACATGGATATTGAAAATTTTTTCAAGTACCTGACTGAGTGCCAGCAGCAGCAGCAGTTGGTGCAGAAGATAGGCACTCATAAGCAATAGCTTCTCCAGCAATTGGTGGCCCAGCTACAGGAACTTCAATTGCAAGATTTTCAGCAGCTGGCATCCCTCTGGTCCCAACCCAATGGACAATCCTCAGAGACTGCGGGAGGCCTCCCGGCTCCTGCTGCACCAGTCCGTCTCTTCAAGATGGAGCGTGACAACAATCCTGTGGCATTCCTGGAGACTTTTGAGCAAGTAGCCATGGAGGCTTGCTGGCTGCGGGAGCAGTGGGACATGCTCTTAGCTCCCTACTTAGCCAGACCTGCCCAAATGACTTATTGAGGAGGCTCAAGATTATGGGTGAGTGAAGGCTGTAATCCTTGATGCCCTTGATGTTCTGCCAGAAACCTTCTGTTGATGTATCCAGAGTGTAAATTACCCAAATGGAGCACAAACCTGAGCAGTGGCTCATGAAATCAGGAACCTTTTGTCGGCAGTGGTTGTGCCCAGAATGAAACTCAGCTGAAGAAATGATGGAGCGGATCACCCAGTAACAATTTCCCCAAGTCCTCCCACTCAATACTGCCTTCCCCCTCATGGAAGACTTCCTGGTGGCTGAGGCACCACTTGGGTCGGGGTCTCATGCCCCACCTCTGGTGTCTTAGATAGGTGGGCCCAGGAGCCACTCAGAGGACCAGCGAAACACCGGATCATTGCACTGGCGCCCAGGCATCTGAAGCTTGGGCTTAGGAAGTTTATCAGCCATCAAGAACCTAGGCATGCGAGAGTCTAGAAATGCCTCAACTAGGAGGCAGAGATGGGGAGCATAACCTACCGCCTGATGAGCCTGCTCAATCTGCCTGTCCTGAGTTTGGGCCCTGCTTTTCCTGTGGCTGCCCAGGACATTTGCAGCGGAGCTGTCCGGATATGGACTGCAGCTTTGTCTAGGTGTGCACTGTGGAATCCCGGGCCTGAAGATCCATCCAAGCAGATGGCACCCGTGAGGGTATGTTCATGGGAAGTGGTTGCCCTTTTAGACTTGGGATGTGGACAGATCCTTGTCCACAGGGACATATTCCCCAACTCATAGTGACTGATGGGGGAGATTCACCTCCAGTGCATTCACAGACATGTAAAGACATACACTCAGGCTAGTGTGCCACTTACCATAAATGGTATAACTGAAGAAATGCTAGTGGGGGTGGCCCCCACTGTAGCCTACTTGGTCATTCTTGGCTGGGACTGGCCTGGATTTAGAAACCTTCTCCATGAAGCCAGTCTTGGGACACCTTCTACTTAGTTTGCCCTCGGGGGGGCAGGGGGATACAGTTAGCAATAGCCAGTCTGAAGCCCGTGGTGGGGGGCCTTTGAAAGAAAGTGAAGGGGGCAGTTGAAGACTGAAGGATTCGAGCCACTCTGTTTGCTCCTCCAGGAAGGACCTTACAACCACCCACTGGGTTGACTTCTCCAAAGATCAGTGGGAAGATTCAACTTTGAGATTCACTTATGACTGAGTGGCTTGTATCAATGGGGCTGTCATTGACCCATAGAAAGCCGAGCAGTGGCCCCATTTTGAAACTGTGAGACCAGGACCCTTATACCTGAGAAGTCTGTTCTGAGCTAGTGGTCCCTGTCTGCCACCGGAAAGCCACCCACTGACCTAGAGGGGAAGGAGCCCCTCTGACCCATGGTGGGCTACACTGGCACATAGGCATTTCCTAAGACTCATAGTAAATAACAGACATTATCAATTCACCGTGCTCCCATTTGGTGTCTCCACAAATGCCCTTTCCCCCCACTAATTTCATGGCAGTAGAAGCAGCCTTTCTTCACATGAGACAGGTATAAATGTATCCATACCTTGACGATTGGCTGATGCAAGGACACTCCTGGGAGCAGGTGTAGTTTTATGGGAGTCTAGTGAGAGAGACATTCAATATATTGGGATTCCTCCTCTACTTAGACAAGTCCATTCTCATACCAACTCTGAGAATAGAATTCATAGGGGTCGTACCAGTGGTCGGTCAGGCCTGAATGAGGCTCCGGCCACTGCAAATGAGTCTCACTTGCATCTACCACCTGGGAGAAAGAGTCTGGAGATGGTGGTGAAAGTACCAGGGTAAGTCTGCAAATTCCTGTGCTTGTGGCTGTACTGTTATATAGTATGTGAAAGAGTCCTCTTCAGCCCACCCCAACCCTTGCTGACCCTAGTAACAAATGCCTCAGACTTGGGCTGGGGAATGCACCTAGGGCCCACATTGTCAGTGGTCACAGGACGAAGTACCTCTCTAGATCAAGGTCAGGGACCTCAGAATAGTTCGTTTAACCTGCCAGACCTTGCACACCACTGTGGAAGGTATATTACAGTTCTGATGGACAATAGCACCACCATCTTCTTTGTCAACAAGCAGGGAGGAACCTGATCCTCTCCCCTCTTCTCTCCTCTTATGAGATTTATGTATAGTCTCGTCTATCCAGCTGGATGTATCTTATCTCCTGGGAATGTGGAATGACCTAGCAGATTGTTTCACAGTCATGAATGGTCTGTCCACCCAGCTGTCATGCATTCCACCTTGTGCAGGTAGGGCTTTCCTCAGTTTGACCTGTTTGTTACTAGGGACAACAGGAGGTGCCACCCGTTCTGCTCATTTCAGAATCACAGTCCTGGCCCCATCTTAGATGTATTCATGTTTCTGTATGGGGATCTCCTGATTGTGCTTTTTCCCTGATCCTGTTTGTCCACAGGGTGCTTCTCAAAATCTGCAGGGTCAGGGCATGGGTGATCTTACTAGCCCTGCTGACTTCTCACTAGCATTGGCATACCATGCTCCTAGAATTGTCAGTGGACACCCCACTAAAGCTTCTTTTCTACCCAGATCTGATAGTTCAAGACCACAGTTGCCTTTTGCACCTGGACAGACAAACCCTCCATCTCATGGTGTGGAAGTTTCATGGATAAATCTCTTTGAGCTCCAGTGTTCATAGCTGGTGTGGAAGCTGCTTCTTAGCATGAGAAAACCATTCATCAGAGCCAGTTACCTTGCTAAGTGGAAAAGGTTCTTATGCTGGTGTTAGCAGTGTCAACAAACTCCAGTGAAGACACCTTTGCTCCAAAGAGCAAAGTTTGACATTGTCATACATTAGGAGTCACTTAGCAGTTATCTCAGCATTCCTCCCTGGGGAACTGGGTTTACTAGTATATGCCAACCCCATGGTAGTCCACTTTTATAAGGAAATGGAAAGGCTCTTCCTGCACTCTCATCCAACCTTACACCATACAGAGGCTGCACTCTTTAGACATCGGGAAGGCTTTGACCTTCTATATTAAGTGCGTAAGATCATTCAGGAAGTCAACCCAACTTTTTATTGCTATAGGTAATTAAATAGCTAATTAAATAAAGTGTCTCCCAATCTTATCACAGACTGCATCTATACATGTTCAAAGTCTCAGAGGGCTATCTGTGTTAGTCTGTTAGCCACAGGATTACTCATTGCATTTATACCTGTTACAAGCTAGCAAAGATCCCTCTTTGAGTGATCATGGCCAAACCAATAAAGGCTCATGCCTCTTTGACTACTTTCCTTGCCCGAGTACCAATCCATGAGCTCTGCAGAGCAGCAACATGGTTCTCGGTACACACACATTTACCGTTTATTATGCCATTGATCAGCTTGCCAAAAGTGACACAGTTGTCAGCATAGCAGGTCTCTAATCAGTGATTTCTTAATTCTGACCCCATCTCTGGAGGAAGAGCTTAGGAGGCACCTCATTGGAAATGATGTGAACAAGCACTTGAAGAAAAAACTTACTCATCTTTTTTGTAATTGCTGTTTTTCATGTTCACATCTGTTCTAATACCCGCTTTCAGTCCTCTCTTTCGGAGTAGCCAGCAAAAAGGAACTGGGAGAGGGTGGAGGTTTAGCAAGGTCATATATTGAGCACTATACAGGTGTTACTCAAGGGGTTCTCTACCCAATCCAATCGGTCAGATGTGGGGAGCCTTTTTTTGGTTGGGCGCTGTTGGCCCACAGAAAAATCAGTTTGGGGTTCTGCACACAAGTGAGAAGCAAAAAAAAAAAAAAAGGCCCCTACTAAGGAGAAACACCCTCCACATTCCTTTTACACACCAGCCTAAGGGGGCCCAGTCGAGTGTGTTCCAGCCCTATGGAGGGATGGTGTGGGGACTGGAACACCAGTGCAGAATTCCCAATGCTGGTGGAGGGGAAGCCCAAGCCTTGAGGGCTGGATCCAGGCAAGCTGAGGGCCGCATCTGGCACCTGAGCCTTAGGTTTCCCACCCCTGCTGTGGGGAATGCTATGGGAAAAATTTTCTGACGTGATAGAATCATAGAGTTGAAAGAGACCTCGGGAGGTCATCAGGTCCAGCCCCCTGCCCAAGGCAGGACCAATCCCAACTAAATCAACCCAGCCAGGGCTTTGTCAAGCCGAGACTTAAACACCTCTAGGGATGGAGATTCCACCACCTACCCTAGGTAACCCATTCCAGTGCTTCTCCACCCTCTTAATGAAATAGTTTTTCCTAATATCCAACCTAGACCTTTCCCTCTGAAACATCCATGCAAGCAATGTGCATACACCTCATTAGAATGGGCTTGAACAACACACATCGAATTAACAGTTATGAGAAGGTGAAGAACAGTTCTCTTGTCTCCTTCCCTTATATTAAAAACTTGGAAGAGAGGGAAATGCTGGGAGTCTATCCCCAACCATACCCATCTCATATCAGGCTGGAATCAGTTGAGAGAGCATTCTGTCTCTGTAGTTTTCCACCCCTTTTTGGCTTCTGCTTCACTGCCTCCGGGCCAAGGAACAAATGAAGACTCTGGTCTTGTTGCCTGACTGAGGGCTCATAATGAGATAATGAAATCTTTGGATTCTTTTCCCCACTTCCCACCAAGCTGGCGCCTCCCTTGGGCACCCATATCTTTGTCCCCACCAGAAAGGTAAGTATTATCCAGGACTCCATCTTCCTATCTGATTCTTTCCTCCCTTCCTTTGTTAGTTATTACAAAGCCACCAGTCCTGAGACCAGGACACAGGTTTCCCCTTTATCTCGGCAGTCTTACCATCCTTCCTATATGCTTGCTTTATGGAGGGTTCAATGCCTAGCATCTCCAGTTTTAGGGAGAGAAGGCAAAATTTGGGTGAGGAGTGTGTTTATGCTCTTAAATTATACATAGTGTTTTGGCAGATGTAAAACTTAGTGTACATTTACTTTTAAAATAATGTATTTGAATTTTTTTCCACATGAGCTGCCAGCTCCTGTATTTCTGTTGTTCTTTGTTTCCCGTACAAGAGTTGGTAACTTGGTGACAACCTAAAATAATACAGGTCATGCAAAAATTTATAACACTTGCTACTATATTTACTTTTTCCATCTCTTGAACTTGGATGATGAAGATGGATTATTTAGTTTCACTTTTGTGTCTAGTCATCTTTTAATCAGTTTAACTCTTAAGTTTTGATGCCTGAGCATAATGCTACATTATTAAATTTATATACATAATGAGGAAATGTTTTAGCCAGCTGATGTCATTCACAACGAAAGCAGCTGCATCGTTTTGTGCTATTGTGACATTTTTTTATTAAAAAATTAGAACAATGTAAAATGAACATGACAAACATTAAATGGATTATAAACTGGCTAAATGATAGGACTCAAATTGTCATTGTAAATGTGGAATCGTTTTCCAGTGGGTGTGTTTCTGGTGTAACCCACTGGAATTGGTTCTTACCCCTGTGTTGTTTAACATTTTTACTAGAGTCGTGTTTCTAATTTTAGAATTCTTTAAAGTGTCACTGAAACTTGCTTTTTTCTTTTTTTCCAACATTTTTTCTAGCAAAGGTTTGTCAGTCTGCCTTTTTGCAAAGAGAGTGTGTCCTCTGACTCTTCAGAAAACAGAAATGAAAATGCATTTTTTATTGAGACAGACTTGTCTGTCTTTCCATTAAATAGAAAAAAATTAATTCATGAATACTATAAATTAGTAGTATCCCCCTTGTGGTAAATTGTCTGACTAGCATGTTTATAGAGGTCAGATTGGGGGGGGGGGGGAATGAGTGTTACTTCTTGAAATTTCACCCATTTGAGAGACCAAAATAGATGCCACACAGTCAATTATATAAAACTTGATAAAGAAAGAAGAGGTGACACTTGGGTCACATTTGAGGTTTATTAATGGAGCAAAGTAATACATTTTTATTACATCTGTTTTGTATTTATTTTGTTTCGTTTGTTGTATTGACATTTCTATAGCACTCATCATTGTAGTAATTTAGTGAGTTAAAGATACATAATTTATCTCTAGAAGGTAGTATTTCATCCTATGAGGAGAAAACAGAGACTATCATTTGCATAAACATTTCATAGTGCTTGGAACTCAAGATTGTTTTTAAAATTATTTGATTCGTCGTTGGATTATTTTTCTCTTGCTTTTCTTCACAGTTTTGGTATTCCTTGTTAATTAAATGACACACTTGTATAGTCATTGGTTGGATTTTGCAGTAATTCTTGCTTAAATTGTGGTATCAGCAATATAAATGATTTGGTTCCTTGAAGTTTTTATCAGTTTAAATGGAGGATCAAAGAAACCAGTAATAGTATGACATAGGAGATATTGCATACACTGCAAGTGAATCTTGTCTGTATTAAATAACATAAAATATTATAAACTGATTCTATAAAAACAAATTTGTTAGAATATATCCCAAAATTATTTAGGCTTTATAAGTACTTTCAAATTCTTTTAAAGCACATCTACTAGGTTCTAGTAGCAGGTTACCCATTTTGTTATTTTGGAAAAAGTGAACTAATCATATTTTACTGTACAGGATATGAGTAATAACAAAAATTAAATTTTTGGAAACATTTTGCAGGTTCCAGGCTTGCGTTTTGGGACTCTATATAAACCTCTGGAGCCAGCTGTTCACCACAATATTCTTTCAGTCACTATGAGGTGTTGATTTTAAAAGAATGGGTTGCTGTTCCCAAAGTCTACACATTGCAAATATTTCATGGCAGCCTTGTGATCTTGCATGGATTGGTTATATTAATGCCTATGCTTGGAGCATAATAAGGACCAATTCATGATTTCATTCAAAAACAGCGAAGAAAACTATTTTCTTTAATGGTATGCCAGATTTATCCAAATATTTCAGCAAATCTGTATTACAGTTTGTCAGAAAACTGGGTACAGCAAAGTGTATTTAAAAATCATTTAATTAGGACAAATTCATTTTCATGCCATACCACTACACAGCAAGACCTGCTTGTTCCTATTTCCTTAAATTTATCCTGGAATTTGTCCAAGTTTCACTTTAATGAGTTGCCTAACTCGCTAGTTACATTAGGATTTATTTTGCCCTAGAGAATAATGTTGAATTGATAGTTTTTAACCTGTTCTTTTAAATGAACATATGTTCAGATCTGAACTTTAACTCTGGATATAAGAAAGATTTGAGAAATACTTTTTTTTTTATTGTAGTTAATAAGATTTATAAATGAAATGTGATTAGTTCTTTTTAAAGTGTGGAAGCCATCAGCTATATAATTACAGTAAGTTTTAATGATAAATTTTAGTATGAATTCATACTAATTTGTTAACCAGAACGATCAACCAAAATGTAATGGAAGAAAATTGAAATAAATATCTGATTTGGTTCAATGGTTTCTGTAATGAAAACTGGTTAAATATGGTTAATGAAATTTATTATGAGTGGATTTTTTTTATTAACAGGTGCAGTTTGGTAGCAAATACATATTATAAAGTGCTTTTAAATCCATTGTTTGTACTTCAAAACCATTATAATAAAATTTGAATTATAAAATGCACTTTCATCGTTAGCCAGTCCTAGTTAAAATTTCCTTCAAGAAACATTTGCTGTGCACATGGTACAGTAGAATTTGTTTCTCCTTTTTTGTTTCCTGCCTTTATGTATATAAAAGGATTTATTTTCTTCACTTTTAGTTTCTCTGAAAATGAATGTTTTGTGTCCCTGTTGTATTATTAAAAGCTACAGTAAGTTTAGAATTTGCATATTGTAAAAAAAGTTTTTATGTAATACACTATTACTACCCATGAGGGAATCTTTTACATGAAATCGGTAAGTGTAAAAGTCACTGTAGTTCAGTACAGTAGCTGGATTGCACTTTAAATGGATAGTCTTTGATTTTTAAAATGAAGTTTTTCCAAAATGTTACACAGTAAGTCTATATTGTTGCAACTGTCTAGAGATCCCCTTTTCTTTACAAGTACGTTTACTAGATATTAAAAAAGCCTCACTATAGAGACATGATGAGTTTATAATTACATTAGTCCTAAATTTTGCTGAACAGGAATTATGCCATTAGTGTTTGTTGTCTGTCTTTCAAATGTATAAACTTAAAAAAGAAACACTGTGTGTCCCTCTCTTTTTTTTTTCTCCCTCCTTTTTTTTTCTCTCCCACCCCTCTTCCATGGGCGAGTAGATTTTAGCCCGGCGTGGCCGTGCAGCACGGTCAGCACATGCGCAGCGTGCGATTCCGTGCAGCTGGTGAGCAGGGCTCGCCGCCTCTTGGCAAGCGCTGGCTACTAGACTATTGGTTGTTTTTTAAGTTTTTCCTGTTACAGACTAACTCGGCTATCCCTCCGAAGCTTTCAAATGTATGTTATGAAACATTCATCTGTCAGATTACATATTAAGGGAATTGGAAGCATTTAATTTAAGTATACCAACATTAAAATAAAAGAAATCATACCAGTGAGGGGGAGGGGGTGTAGAAGGGCTTATTTTTAAGCAGTAGAAAGGTCAATGGATCAATGACACTAATGCATTGAGATCTGTATTAAAAACTTGGGGCATTGCTTGAAAGAAGGCATGCTAGGAAGGATTCTGATAGACTGCACCATACTAGTACATTAACTTATCCTCATTTGCCTTTAACAGAAAATCTCCATATTTCCCTAATGTCTGCCAAAGTCTCTCCTAACATGCACTTTTGGGCTCTGGTTTATGACTATTGTAACTTTGCACTTGTGTCCTTCAAAGGGATAGTGATATTTTATGCCATGTTAGAGAGAAGGGACTAGTAGTATGAGACTCCCCTCTTTCTGCATAATGTTTTTGTCTTGTGTCGTACAAATTAGTTATGTTAGTTATGTTTATTAATATATAATTTATTTTTGTAGTTTCCCACATCAGCTGTTTGCAGTGACAGATTACATAATTTGGGTTTGAATCAGTCTAAAGAAGCATGCTCAGATTCTAGTATGAGGCACAGCCAGCAGAAAAAAAATTGGCAGGTTTCACAGCACTGCACCAAAAGTGATTGGCACAGGGTAGGGAATATTGGCATGTCCATGATGCCCATGCGATTCAGTACCTCATCTGTGTATACTTAGCTTCTATAGAGTATCCCTACCCCGCACGGCGCCGCCCGCCGAGCAGGCGTTGCTCAGCACCGCGGCTGGGGCCGTCCGGAGGTGCGCGTCATGTTCCGGGGCCACGCCGTGGCGGATGGGGCCAGCCGAGGCGCGAGCATCGGCCAGACCGCGCCAGACTGAGCGCGGGGGCAGGGCAGACGAGACCGCCCTGCCTCCTGTACGTGCAATCGCACGGGGTGCCGGCGAAGGAATGCTGGCCCCGCCCCCTTCTGACAGGGGTTACGCAGAGGTGGCGGGACAGTTTAAAACGCCACTGCCGTAACTAATGGGGGGAGGGGAAAGAGGGGCTGAGGCGTGAGCCTCGGCGGACAGCCTGAAGGAGAAGGCTGCCAGAGAACCTCAGACGGCGACCTGCCCCTTCCCACAACCGTGGGGGAACTCTGAGAGGGGCGGGCTGTAAAGGAGAAGGTAAGCCTCCCCACAGTGAAGTGCGGGGGCAGGGAAAGGAAGCAGCCCAGGGTGGCCCCTCGCTGGGCGGTGGGTTGACGCGTTACGGCGGAAGCCTCATCAGCTGGGTCAGGTCGGCGCTGACCCGCTCCCTTAGGGCCCTGGGCTGGGGCCCGTGAGCGAGGGTGGGTCCAGGCCCCCCTTTCCCCGGCTGCGACAGGTTCGGGAGGTGAGACCACGTCTAAGGGCCGTGGTACTTACGGGAGCATAAGTGGCGCGAGGCCGCGAACTGGGGAGAACTGGGGTGTGGGCGGGCGTCGGCAGCCCCGATGATGAAAGGGCTGTATGCCTGAGGGGGAGCCGCGCGACATCACAAGTAGGTACTCTTTCCTTAGGTGGAAAAAAGAAGGCTCTCTTGGCTCTAAGAGCTTCCAGTTTGTAATTTTTCGATGTTATATGACAAATGAGGGTAGCAAAGAAAACGATGTTTATAGTAATTAATTTTTTACATATTTGCAGACCACCACTTTCCTACAAAACCAGACTATGTAACCACTATTGGTGCTGTATTCTCCATTCCCCTCCTTTTTTAAAACATTTCTTGCATCCATTTGTGTTTCATTTTACATTAACCACCAATTCCACATAAATGTTCATGTTTAAGTTTTTCCTGTCAATAGTATCATTGAAGTCTGTATGACTCATGACTATACGACTGTCAAATTATCTGTGAAGGTGATGTCAGTGAGAGGACTTTTACTTCTTTTACACGAAAGAGGATTGTTTTGCTGGGATGAGTTCCATCTATCAAATACTGGGAAGAGTTTCTTTTTACATTGTCTGACTAACCTGATAAAGAAAGGTTTACAATAGGTCATATAAGAGATTGTGAGAAAAATCCAGTCTAGGCTCGATTAATAAGGACAAAAGGAAGGGAGTAATTTTGGGAGAAGGGTCTGGAAACCCACTGTGGCTACATGTGATACTTTTAGCTATTCAAAAAAGTAAAAGGGACACACATAGGAAAAGGAAGAAAGGGCATGTCTTTATGGAAGTATATATAGAAATAGCAAAAGCAGATTTGGACAAAATCAGGAAAACAAAGGAAAACATGAATTACAACTGTCAGAAATATTGGAGATAACAAGAAGGGGTTCTTCAAATATGCCTGATAAGAAAGGAAGATCAAGGGTGGCTAATGGAGAAGTTGATCTCTAAGAGAAAGTGATAGGAAGGCAGAACTTCTCAGTGCCAACTTTGCTTCAGTGTTTTCATAAAAAATAACATGTGACCAGACAACCAAAATTACTAGACAATAAAAGGGGAAAGGATGTAGATCAACGAAAGTAAAAGAATATGTCAAAAGTCTTCTGATTAGTTTGAGTGAATTCAAGTCAGTGGGTTATGCAAAGGTACAGAAGGAATTAGCTGAAGAAATCTTGGAAGCACTGGCAAGAATATGTACAAACTCATGGATGACTGGAGAGGTCTCAGAAGACTAGAGAAGAGCTAATGTTTAGTGCCCATCTTTAAAAAGGGGGAAAAGGAGGAGCCAGAGAACTATAAATCAGTCAGCCTGAGTTCAAGAACTGGGAAGCTACTAGAGCAAAGTATAAAAAATATTATTTGTGAATACCTGGAGAACGAAGGGGTAATTACTAGCAACCACTATGGATTTATCAAGAACAAATCAGCTTAATTTCTTTCTATGACAGAATAACTAAATTTGGTGGATGGGGTAATACAGTGGATATAATGTACCTGGACTTCAGCACAGTTTTTGACATGGTCCCACATGATATTTTGATAGGTAAGCTGCAGAAATATGGGCTTGGTGGAACGACCATTGAGTGGATATGTAATTGGTTAACCAACTGTAAACAAACTTTTAATTGTATGGTGTCAGATTGGAGTCAGGCCATAGGGATCTTGTTCTGGATCCGATGTTGTATAACATCTTTATTACCTGGAGATAGGTATGGAGAACATATTGATCAAGTTTACAAATGACATAAAGCTAGTGGGTGTTGCCAAACTTAAAATTTGAAGGATTCTTGTTAAATCAGGGAACTGGACTATAGATAACAAAATGAAATTGAACAAAGACAAATGTAAGGTGTTATGCTTAAGAAAAAACACATGCATAACGTGGGGTAAAACTGACTTTTCGCAGCAGCACTGCTGGGAAGAATGTAGGAGTTGTGGTGTATCACAACCTTAACATGCGTCTTCAATGCAATACAGTTGTGCAAAAAAAACCAAAACACAACCAAAAGGAAGAAATGCAATTTTAGATTGCGTTAACATAGGTATAGCATTGAAGTCATAGGAGGTGATAGTACCACTCTACTTGGAACTAGTTCAGGCTTCATCTGGAGTACCATGTCCTTTTTTGGTCACCACTATAGAAAGTATGTGGAGAAGCTGGAAATGGATGGAAAGAAATCCATATGAGCAAAGGCTGAAGAATCAGGGTCTGTTTAGTTTGGATAGAGGAGGACATAACAGTGGTCTTCAGATACTTGAAAGGCTGGCATTAAAAAAAAGTTTTTCTCTCTTACCATAGCAGGAGTCGAACCAATGAGTTTAAACGACAGAATAGCAGATTAAATAAATTTCAGGGAAAACTTCTGAACAGTAAGAACAGTAGGACAATGAGGCAGACTGCATTGAAATGTTGTAGAAGCATCTTCATTGGAGGTTTTCAAAGGAGGCTTGTTAGCCATCTCTGTTTGGTTTAGAACCAAAAAAAATCCCACGTCTTGGCAGGGTATTAGACTAGATGATCCTTGTGATCACTTGTATCCCCATGGTTCTGTGAAAATTTGTATGAGTAAAGTTGAGCATAAGAATATAATTGTCTATGGCTGTGGTTCTCAACTAGTGGTCCACTGGTGGTCCATGGTGACTTTTTTGGTGGTCCACAGGAACATTGTCGAAAGTCACACAGTGTGAGCAGGTGCTGCCGTTAGGCTGTTTTACTCCATGTTCACAAGCACGCAGTGCATCATCCATAGCATCACCTAGGACTCAACCACGTTGTATTGCCATTAACTTCCATCTGAGAGTCTGTAGCTGCCGTTGTTGTGCTGAGCGGTTGCTATGTTGTTCGTCCTGTGCTACATGTGCTGTTTTACAGGTGTGGTGTAGTTTGTTTGTAATGGCAATGACAGGAAGAAATGTCAAGCACAAATATTCAGAGGACTACATCAAATTCGGCTTCACTTGTCAAGAAAAAGGCAGCATGGATTTGCCACAATGTGTTATTTGTTTCAAAGTTTTGGGGATGACTCAATGAAGCCAGCTGAGGTGAAACTCCATCTCGAAAAGTGTAACCCCAACTTGTGGCAAAAGGATGAACATTATTTTGAGTGGCGGTTATCAGGTCTGAAACGGCAGCCCCTCGACTCAACAAGTGCATTCTCAAAAAGGAGGTGGTCCACTAAAATTTTTTGATTGGCCTGGTGGTCCGTGGACTGAAACGAGTTGAGAACCACTGGTCTATGGGATCAGGGTGTGCTGAATTATAAATATTTGGGGCAGGAACTATGTCTTTCTCTGTGTATAAGGAGCTTCTTTTACTATTTTGCACCAATCCGATTTGAGATGTCTGGGCACCACCACCACTATAAGCAAATAATAAAAGTGGTGAGGAAAGGAATGGGTTAATGTGGTATCATGGAAATGCACAGTTCAAATATAAACACATTGATTTGGTCGTATAAAATGTATTTACAGATAACTTAATCTTATTAATTAACTTGCAAATTGGCGTCACAGCAAAAATGAGTTTATAGTAAGAATATGAATTAGGAGTGTATAATGCCATTGTGTGTAGTGATTGGGAGGATATCCCATGTCTAGGGAGCAAAATGGGAGAAAAAAGTTATCTGGAGGCAGAAGTTGGAAGAGAGAAAAAGAGGGCATCAGAGTTGGTGTCACTGGCATAGTAAAGGGTAGGTTATGTAAAATCATTGAGATCAAGGTGTGTTTGCTAAGAGTAGTGTAGGACCTTGAAAGTGAATATAAATGTAAGCTGATGTGTGGGGACCTGGAAGTCAGTCAAAAAATTCTAAATGGATGATACCATGATCTAAATGATCAGTATGGAAAATAATTTTTTGTGGCATTGATGGGATTTTTGGACAGATTGTGGGGACTGATGTGGATGTCAGGAAGAACAGATTACTGTGTTCAATGCAGATGATTGGGATAAGAGCAAGAAAGTGTAAGATTTCAAGATCATTTTGGAGCAAGAAACTGAAGGATGATACTACTATTTCTGGTTTTCAGTGGATATGATAAATTTATTGTTTATAACCTATAGATACTACCTGACATTTAAAGATAAATGTAAACCCTTTCTACTGATGTAATTTGCTACTTACCTGCATTGTGTTCAGTGGGCTACAAATGTATTTTTATATCATTCCCAGAAGTGCTGTCATTGAAAGCAGATGTGCTTGGGAATGAATTAAGATAATGTAGTGAAAAGGAATCAAATCTGAGTATGTTTGAAAAATGATAGTGACTATATTCAGTGAGTTCTAAGTATGAAGTGTGAGGGAAAAGCTCATTTCTGATACTTTGATTTGCTGATATATTGTTAGTATGAGTGTTTTTACATTAGTTTCTTCTGGTAGTGTAACATAGTAGATGTTTCATTTAGTGTCTCACTACATTTTTAAGAATAAAATATTTGATAATGATTCCATTTATGAACATTTCCCTCTACTGTAGTAATGTTAAACTGCAAAATCTATAACTAGTGTGTAACAATTAAAAGCACGGCATATATTAATATTTCATAATTACTCGTACATAGTTTATTTCCCTTTTATTACCTTAAATGTAGTAAAGATCAGAAAAAATACTGTTGGGACTATACGCCAATAAATACCTAAATGCTTGGGAAATGTTCAGATATGCTAGTGGTGGGTGGATCACACCTATCTAGCTAGAAAATAAGACTGGTTGATCTGTGCAGTGGTTATGGGAAAGCTGAAGAAGTAGGGTAAGAGAGAAGTAGCTGGAAAAGCATTAGTGCTAAACAAGGATTGGTGGTGAATAAGGATCAACAATAGAAGTGGGGGGAGAACTTAAGGGAGGCTCTTCAGTAGCAGTTTGGAGCATCTGAGGTTGAGTTGGACGATGGTGACAATAGCAGTTGTGGGAGAAAGAAAAGGTGGAGACAGCATTAGTTGGAACATAGAGGAAGCTTGTGCTTTGATTCATATTTAATATTAAAAACCTCTCAGGAATATTTGAATTATGGAGCAGTAATACTATTTGGGAGTTCTGGGGATTAGATGAACTATTTGAGCTTTGCTCTTGTGTTTTGTCATCACCAGCACTCGCCAATGGACTATATCTTTATAATTCATTTTCCTGTTCCGTATTTTATGCACACAGTGTGGTTGCTGAATATGTGCCCGATGCTTAGATTTACAAGAGTGAAAACACCAAGTACTATTTTGGTGGGAACACAATAGTATAACCAGTAAGTTATTGTTAAACTTCTTACATTTTTTAGATAATCAGGATGAAGGTATGAGAAGTCAGTAATTCTTTCTTATAGTGCATCATGTATTTGTTTTCTTTTAGGCAAATGAAAAGTGAATTTTCTTTTGATATCCAATCATTCATAACCTAGTCATTTTTTGTTTGTTTAAGTTATGATATGAGACAAGTATAATTCAAGTCTTGCAGCCTCAGCCCTCAAATTTTTTTGGTACTGTTGCCAGTAGTGTGCACTAAATTACTCTCTATTTTGCTTTCAATTTTTAAAACAGGACCAAGCGATCTCATGTTCCACAAACAGAATGCATATTTGAACTTCCAAATCTGACAGTTCAAGCAACTAGAGCCCAGACGCTTCTGCTACAAACCATTTATCAGAGCTGGTTTCATCATGTTGGAAATATCAGTTCTGCTGTGGTAAATGAAGTTTTGCTGAATGAAGTCTTCCAAACATTAGGTAAAACATAATAATTCTAACAATTATGGTAGAGTAAAATCTCTGTGTAATATAGAGCACTGCTAGTAACAAATGAATACACATACATCTCCTTCTTTTAAATCCAGGTTATATCATACTGTATTTAAATGACAATGTTTTTGTGTGCATATTGTATTTATAGTATATGCTTAATATCCAGGATGTAATCTAAGCCACCAAGCTTCGCTCCCTGGCACCAGTTTCTGGATGCATTTAATATTGCAATACAGAATAATTTTTCCATATTTCCTTTATCATTTGAGACATTCAGCCTCATTGCTTATACTGTGTAATGTAGTAACTTAAGATCTTTCAGAGGTGAAGTTATTGAATGAAATATAAAGCAGTAGATTTAAGGGCTTTATTCATCAAGGACATTTTGTAGAATGCAGATGTGGATTTGTGCAAAACGGCTCCAAATGTTCTTCATCTAAGCTAATGTAATCAATAACTGTTTTGTTGACTTTTCTGAAGTAACTAAAGTGATGCAAATCCAAGAGGTGGAAGATATAAAGGTGCTGGTTATTATGTATTCATAATGCAAAATAGGGAAGGTTTTCAGGAAAAAAAGTTTTGTGCAAATCAAAGACTGATTCTGCAAAGCTCATGCTTATTATCCATCTTTACACAGCTGAATAAGTATGTATTTAAGTGTTTGTCTGAGTTTGGGCCTTGATTACTTCATAGACAATTCAGGTTACCTTATACAAGTTTACTTAAATTCAAATACTTGGTGGCTTTGGCAAAATCATATGAGTAATTCTTTTACTACGGATGATCGCTTTGTATTGATTGAAACTCTCTAAAAACCCTGGTTTATTTTTCTAACAGTTTCTCTTCCCCCACTCATTCATGGCAAAAGATGAGGAAAACAAACAAACAAACAAACACGGTTTTAGTTCCTCTTTTTCCCTAGTACATAATACAATGGTATTGATTCAATGTGCAATTGTATGTTGCCTCCATGACAGGTATCTTTTTCAAGACTTATGTCATCCAGGATTATATTCTGGTAGCAGAGGATTTAAGGCAGTGTCTAGAAGGCCACCAGCAGAGAAACCATGAGTTCCATTTCTGAAAGACTATGGGTATTTTCTCAGAAAAACCAAGTTTTTCTGACAAAACTTCTTTCAACGCCCAGAAGTAAACACAAGCAAAAATTGCCACTTGCTCCTTCTATCAACAGATTATGTCCACTGTGTTACGAAACAGTGGCAGCAACATCCACTTCTTTGAAAAGGTGTAAAGCAATGTAAGTAATCCATTCTGACAATGGGCTGGCTCTTTCCAAGAGGAGCAAAGATTTTAAAAAAGTGGAGTTAGTTTGGCAGTTGGTTGTTAACTGTCCAACAAACTATATAAATTGCTCAGCTTCACTAATTATAGCTAGAGAAGAAGCACACAGAACTATCAGTCGGTGTGGACAGAACTATCAGTTCCTTAAAAAAACTAGAATAGATAGCTGGGAAAATAATCCTGCTGCATTTTGGTACTATTTATGGTTTTTATTATGATAACCAATGTTGTTAAGGCTATAGCCAGGGCCTTGTATGCTCCAGGGCCTCTGAATTTGTTATAGAATTGTGCTCTAGAATCTGTTTTCAATTTTAAAATAGTGCATTTAGCCCATATGTTTGTTATAAAAATGTTGAAAATGTAAACTAAGTATAAACCAATGCAACATGCTCTTCCTGAGTGTGCAGAGGGCCTGAAATAATAGTTCTAAGAGAAATGAACTAATCCATACATCTCAGTAAAGGTTCCTGTGGATGTTTTGATTGTGACCATAAAAATTGACATTTTTCCAAGATGCTGAAGATTTCAGGTGGTTTACAGTGGAATTTACCATTCTACTATTGCCAGGTACCTAGCATTTTGCTTTTAGTGTCCCTGAGTGGCCTGCACCTGCCTCTTACCAGATTTTTCCATAACAGAAAGGTAGTTATGCTTCAGTGCACGCCTCCTGTATTATTTCAGACAGCAGGAGGTAAGAGAGCCAGAGCTGGAGTCCAGAAAAGACAGAAGTATAGGCAGAAATCCTTTAATTCAGCATGGACCTATCTTGAGCAAACCTTAACAGAATTACAGAAAGCATGAATGCCTCTAAACAATAAAGAAATTGGGAAGAAAGGAGAAAAAAAAATCTTAACATGGTTAAATGGCAAAGTTCAAAAGGTTTTTCAGTCCAAACAGATATATATCCTTCAGAACATGGAAATCCAAACCAAGTGAAACCAGTGGAAAACAGAATAAACTATGGTAGGTAAAATGCAAGCTGGAAATTCAGAGGCCAAAGAACTCGAAGAGGATAAATAGCCAAAGGAGTAAAAACAAAATATAACAGAAATGTTTAAGTATATTGGAAGCTTATGACATCCAAAGTATCCAGATTTTTCTCAGGCACTAAAAGGAGCAATTTGAAAATAAGGACAGAGGAGTTGAATGATTATTTGCATCTGTCTTCACCACAGAGAATATTTGAAGAGAGAGACTACATTCTGATTTTGTCCTAATCTGAAAAAAATCTTTTTTTTTCTTGGAGGAAATTTACAAAGCCATACAAATGTTATTTAATAAAACAGAAAAGATTCTGATTCATTTTGTAAGCATATTTATTAAAAAAATACAAAAATGAGCACACATTATCCACAATGGAAAAAATTGCAATTCTTTCAGTAAAACCATAGAAAATAGTAGTTAAGTCCCCCAGTCTCCTAGGTAGTTAGAGCTATCTATCTATCGCTATTCTGCATTTTTTCTTGAAAACTGATATACTTTGACTAATTTATTCACATTTTGAGCATCTAGTTTACTATAGTTTTATCTGAATTAGTTTGATGGTGTGCAAAAAACCATCACTTGACTGATCTTCAGCAGGCTGATGAGTATTGCATATCTTCTAAAAACTGACACAATCGTGAATTTAATTGTCCTAACTTCCAATCATGTTTCTTGTACAAGTTGACACTGTTTTGATTCCACAAACTGTGAAACAACCCATTCACAAACATTGATTTAGAATAGAAATCTGAGAACTAAATTTTAAATGTTTGAAGAGAAAGAAGGAAAGAAGTATATTTCACTTGTTATCTTTGTCGTCTCTTCTTGTTCTTCAAGCAATCACTTATTTCCTGCCACTACCTTCAATTTTCAGCATGTTGATTTTAGATGTATGCACTCGCAGTGTTGGTCATCGTCTATCACATTTATAGTAAAAATAACCATTTTGTGAATTCAACAATAAGACGGAAAAATAAAACGAGGAAGAGAGCATTATACAATAATTTCATTAGAAGCTCTTCTTGTCTTCTGGATACGTCTAGATACTAGCAAAAAAACCCTGTATCAATTTACTGCTTAATCTCCTTCCCCCTCTATATCATCTAAAGAGAGTACATGATTCTGTTGCTTTTTGTACTTTATCACTTGCATTTCAATAGCCACACCCCTTTCTCCAGTAACCAGTGACCCCATCCATTCCCTTTCTCCTCTGCCCTTCTGTATAGTAATATACCTTTTTTTTGGGGGGGGGTTCCTAATAGTAACTTGAATTTTGTAACTACCATCTGAACTTTTTAGAATTAAAGTATGGCTTCACAGATTGAAATTGATACAGTAACATAGCTAGTATTGGAAAGCAAAACAACTCTTCTATATATATTATTTATGTTCATTTAAATACTTCAGAATAACTCAGGAGTTCAGTAAATAAAAATAAACTGGAAAAATGCAGAAGAAAACAACATTGCAGTAATGTTTTTCAGAGTACTCCTTCCTCTCCCAAAAAAGACTTAGGATTTTCACAGTCCTCAAACATAGTTTTCCTCCCTCAGGAAATAGAAAAGCAGTGCTGGAAAAAATTAAAAATGTACGGTAGTAAGTAGTAGTCACCAAAATTGAATACAGTAATTCCTCATTTAACACGGTAGATGCATTTCAGAAAATGATCATGCTAAGTGAAAACGTGTTATGCGGGGTCAATTTTCCCATTGAAAATAATGGAAAAGGTGGGGGTTGCGTTTCAAGCGCACGTGCACTTGCAGCTCCAGCCTGCACTTGTTAGCAGCTGGGACCAGGACATAAGGTTGGGGGAGAAAGGGGACTGGGTTATAGCAGGGAGGGGGAATATTTGGCTCTGGAGAAGGGAAGGGAAGGACAGGTTAGGGGGCTTGCAGCTGGAGGCTGGGTTTCCCTAGCTGGCCAGTCACCAGCAGCTGTGCGAGGCTTCCCCTGCCTCCCTGCAAAGCGGCCGAGGTTTGCCGCTCACCGTGCTGTTTCCCAGTGGCCCCCTCTTGCCAGACGCAAGGCATCTGGCCAGAGGAGGTAACTGGGGAATGGTGGGGTGAGCGGCAAACCTCTGCCGCTTTACAGGGAGGCAGGGGAAGCCTCACGCAGCTGCCAGCCATTGGCCAGCCCTAGGAGAAATCGTGTTATTGCGGGGATGGAGTCGTGTTTGAAAAAGTTCCCTAAAAAAAAATTGTGCTATCGTGAAAACGTGTTAAGCGGGCACGTGATAAGTGAGGAATTACTGTAGGTGTGCATTTGTGAGGGACTTAGGAATTAAATGGCTGACATGTTTCCAAAATTATCCTACTGATAAATCATCTGAAAAGTGGGTCTGTCCCACGAAAGCTCATCACCTAATAAACCATCTTGTTAGTCTTTAAAATGCTACATGACTGCTTTTTTTGTTTTATGAAGTTCAGACTAACACGGCTACCTTTGTTACTTTCCTACTGATAGGCATATTATTGTTGTCTGTGATTTATAACTGTTCAATAAAATACATAGGCATCATTGTAGGTAGCTCAGTAAACCTGGAACTCATGAGCAGATCCGTGTGTAACAGTTGAAAAAACATACAAAATGTTTGAATGCATGAGGGGTGGGTTATAAAAGAATAGTGAAGTGATTTTAATATTATTCCATATCACTAAGCCTTATGCTATCAGCTGGAACAGTTTAATTCAGTACTTGGGAGCTAGTGCCAGATTTTTAAAAGTGTTTATGCAGGGTAGGCACTTTGTGGGATTTTCAAAAGTACCTACATGCCTAACTCCCATTGAAGTCACTGAAAGTAACATGCCTAACCTTCATAGTTGTTTTTGAAATTCCCCCTTGGTGTTTACCTGCATCTTTAAGTACTTAAATATCTTTGAAAAATCTGGCCTTCAGTATCAAAAAATATACCACAGAAACCAGTCTTTAGAGGTATGTAATGAAAATCATAAGATGAATAAACAGAGTTCAGTATTGAGAAATTGAAAAGACTGGGACTGTCCAGAATAGTATATGTATTAGGGGAGGTAGTAGAAATAATATATAATTTATAATAATTATACAAAATAATAAATGGAAAAATATGCATGCTAAATGGGCATTTACTATTTTTCATAAATTGAGAACATGGGCAATATGTAATGAAATTGGAAAGGCAATAAATTTAAAATTATTAAAAAAAAATAATAATGAGGTGTCTCAATCTTAAGTTCTTTTCTTTAGAGTTATTTTCTTAAGCTCCATGTTTTATCCAAAAATATTTCCTAACTGTTACAGTATATAAATATTAGTTGTTTACTAAATACACATTTTGGTTTGACAGGTACATTTTATAATTCATTGTGTTTGAATGGGAAAGGAAGTTTGGGTCTAAAATGCTTTCATGCTCTCTGCATGTATTAGTGATTATAGTAAATTGAAACAAGAAAATGTTACTTCTTATCACACCTCACTATGAAAATATAAATATAGGAAACAGCTAAACATTACAAAGCAGTAATTTCTTTAAAGAACAGTATTACTCCTTTGGAGTAACTGTTACATATTTTGCTCTGTTAGTGTGTACCTAAACCACTTAGTTTCTAACTAACCAGCCTGCCAAGAAAACACATACACGGACACATATGGCTTTACTTTGCTCTGGAAAACTGGAACTTGCTACCACTTTTTCCTTATCCTGTTCAGGTAGTTCATTATTTTGTTGACAGCCCAGTTCCATTAATCTGCCATATTTGGGAGAATTGCTTGCAGACCTTAAATTTCTCCAAAGGCGATCAAATAGGCATTGGGATCCTTCATGTAAATGATGTCTTAAAGTTAAAATGAAATCTACTTTCCAGAAAGTAACTGTAAAACTATTTTATGCAAGATTTCATGTGGGATACCTTAATGGTTGAATAATAAATTTTACCTCATAAAAATGAAATTCAATAATACAGTAGCTTTCTCAGTGCAGTAGCATCTGGTTGAATCTCATGAGAGCCAATATTTTCCAACTCATTAGGATCATGTCGTTCTGTATGTCGTCAACATTGACTTAGCCAAGCTACCTTTACTTACATAACCGCCAAACTATTAAATAGGTCTCTTGTGGAGTGAAGTCAAATATTCCTCTTATTTTGCTTTTGCCTGGGAAGAAGAGAAGAAAATGTTCATACTGTAACATTTAAACATCTGGTCTGAACCACATCAGGGTAGCACTGAGGAAAGTAACAGGATTCAGTATTCTTCCCAGGTGTACATATAAAACGCGTTTTGGAGCTGCTGCATAGTTCTTTAACCACTTAGGAAAAAGATTGAAATATAGCGGTTTGCCCTTTTTTAAAGTTACTTTCCCCCTCTTTGCATTTCTAAGTTCAGTTGTAATGCAGGTTGTTGAGAGATGTAATCACTTCCTTGCAACATATTGACTTTGAATCTGTTTGTTCCACATATTGTGGACAAGATTGGCATTTATTTTTAGGACTGTGAGTTAGACTTTCTTTTTAAAATCAAAGTGCAAGAGTGCATTTGTTTGAGTAATTGCTTGGGAGTGGCAGATCACAGCTGTATGAAACTTGCACAGAATAAACATTTTTTAGTCTGTCTTGGATGATTGTACCCACATGTGTTCTGATCCATTATAAAGGTTTCTGGATTCAGTGTATAAATAATACGGATTTTTACATGCAGTTAATTTCTGTGCAAGTAGTAACTTTGGAATTGGAAACTAATCATTTGCATATAGTTTGGAAATACAGATCAGGATCAAATTGTTGTTAATTCACATATATTGATTGGTTGGTATATATGTTCATATCATCTTAATTGTTATGATGAAAACCTATCTTCAAGATTATTTTTAAAACATGAAGATGTGATGTCTGGCAGCAGCAGATTTCCTGTGCCTTTCCATTCTGAGCTCTCCCTTAGTCTAGGATTTTGCGAGGGCTATGACATTTACAACCCTTCTGTCTACATGGGCTGCTGAACCCTTGGGTCCATTGCTACTGCATCCAAACATTCAGTTTGTACACAATGTAGAAACAAGACAGGTGCTGGGTTTAGCACTTCATAAAATCAGTACTCTCCAATGTGCACCTGATGTCATTGGCTATCTTAACACCATTGCTGACTTTGGTACCAAACATTGGCCTTGGCATTGGAGACCTTGTTGTCATCTCCAGACAATTCAGTGGTGACCAGTTCTTTCTCCCCTCTAGTGCCTGAAGACTTCAGTACCTACCAGGTCCTTTTGAATGTGTGGTTGCTTTCCTGGGTATACAGATAGAGTCCCTGTTGGATATTCTACAGCCACCTGTCACAGGGAGAATGGCCCCTCCCCATCAATTTTAAGCTCTTGGAGCTTGCAAAGGTTCTTTGGAGATTGCTGGCTTTGGTGCCACCTATTGTACACTACTTGGAGAAATGATATTTTGTACTGGTGGAGTGATTTGATAATTTTTACTCCCATCTTGCCCCTCTTTCCCTGGTTGTACCTGCAGTAAATGGCAGGGCTCAGCAGGACAAATATAAGTTGACTCCTAAGGAAAATGACACTAAAAGGATGGACTTAATAGGCAGAAAAATCTGTAACTCCTTTTTCCTGCTAATGTGAATTGCCTCCCAGCAAACTTAGATTTGCAATTATGACTGCAATTTGGTTGGCTATTTCTAAATTTTAAGATGAGATGCTTGAAACCTCCAAAGAGAATTTTGATGTTTGTCATGGAGGGTTGTTTTATGGTGAAAAGATTGGTATAGTCTGTGTTCAGTGTCACAGACACCAGCCAGAAAAATTACTTCAGTGATTACCAAGAGAAGTTAAGTTTGTTAGTTCTGGCTGCAGAGTTTGGTTATTGCTCTCCACATGCAGCAGGCCATAAAGGACTTGCCATTCAGTGGTTGGTTGGCTTCTTTTTTTTTTCCAGACAAAATGAATGAGAATCTGTACTACCTCAAAGATTCTAGGGTGACCTAATGTTCCTTGGGGATATGTACCCTGACAATGGAAAGATGCCATTATGGCTGGCAACAACAGAACAACTATACACCTTTCGGTGTTTTTTTTCTCTCCTGAACCCACCCCACCCCCCTGCCTTCAGAGGGTCCCTTATCCTGCCTTCCTCACTGGAGCCCACCCCCTTGTGATCCCCAGGCCAATGTCCTGTCCTGCGCCTCACCACTCTACCTTCATGGGGTCCCTTATCCTGTGTTGGCTGTCTGGTGACTCCCAGTGTGGGCAGGACTTGAGCTGCTAAGGCAGGGGGGAAGCTGAGACTCCAACTCACAACCCTGCCCTCCTCAGGCAAGTGCTGTACCCCCTACTCCACTCAAGAACTTACTGGAGGAAGGATGGGGTAGTTTGGTCTCTGAAATGGACTACGGGATAGGGCATCAGTGTCTGGATCACAGCGTGGTTGACTCGAGTACCCCACAATCTACACACCCAGGAAGCAGCCCAGGATGACCCCAGAAAGGGGCATAAGTCCTAGAGGAGGAAGCATTCAAGTTTTGGCCACTTTACATGTCCTCCCTCAGTACCCCTCAAGTGCCCATTTTGACTCACTGTTTCAGAGCAGTTATTCAATCATGACTTCCGTTTTCTCTCCTCCTCTGTTTGGAGATATGTTAGCTCAGTGTTTCTCAACCAGTGGTACAAGTACCCTTAGGGGTATTCAAGAGAAGTCGTGGGGGTACATCAACACAACTGAAATTTGGAGAAAACTAAATTTTTGTTTTAAGTTTCACAGCACTTTATTATTTTTAAACTTAAAAAACAACAAATGGTCTGGTAGCACTTTATAGACTAACAAAACATATAGATGGTATCATGAGCTTTCGTGGGCACAGCCCACTTCTTCAGATGACCTGTCATCTGAAGAACTCTGGTCATCTGAAGAAGTGGGTTGTGTCTACGAAAGCTTATAATACTATCTATGTTTTGTTAGTCTTTAAAGTGCTACCAGACCATTTGTTGTTTTTAAAATTTATCCTGTACAGACTAACTCAGCTACCCCTGAAGGTTCTTTATTATTTTTGTACTTTTTACACCCAAAAAGTTCATCTCCCACTCTGCTACGATTAAGTTGTTTAAACAAATGTGTTGCAATGGTAGAAAAAAAATTGTGTGTGAAAACTGTAGTTAGTGGGGGTGCTTATAATTTTTTAAAGGGGGTAATTTATAAAAAAAAGGTTGAGAAACACTGGGTTAGTTCATTTTCTCAATGTTTGGGGCTCACTTGATACCAGCCTTTGGGATCAAAGGATTATCAGATTGTGTTATTCTGTTGAGTTCCACTCCTCCCTCTCTCCCCAGCCGTCTTCAGAGACTTCTCTGAAGTGATATTGGTCCTTGAGCAAGTCCAGTCTCTTCTGGTTTTGGTAACAGTGTAGGAAACGCTTGTCGAGCACAAGGTCATTTTTTTCCTGGTATTTGTTCAGTTTCTGGTTCCTAAATTCAAAGGAGGGGGTAAGACCTAGCCTCAGTTTCCGCAGTCTCACCAAATATATCTTAGAGTATTTGCTGCATCTTCAGTAGTTGGACCTTAAGTTAAATAATTGAGGATGTACCTCATGGCGATCTCACCTCTTCATTGACACATTAATGGAGAATCAATGTTTTCCATTCTATGTTGGTGAGATTTTTAAAAGAAATTGTTCATCTCCATCCCCCCAGTGAGGGAACTGTTTCCCTTTAGGGACCTTAATATGGCCTTTACAACTCTGGTGGGAAATCCTCTGGCATCTGGTCCCCTTCTTCTCATGTAAAAAACTGCATTCCTTGTGGCAATCACATCTGTGGGAAGAGTAGGCCTAGCCTTAGGGCAAAGCGAGCATGGAGGTTACCTTGAGTATGCACTGCCAAGCCACTCCCTCTCTTTCCTGGCCACAGTTCCCTCGGTTGCTGCCATGGCCACAGTGTGCTGCTTTGGGCCATGCAAACTCTTTGGCGGGGCCTGGAAAAGTGTGAAGTTGTAGGCTTTGATAAGAGTGTCTCCTTACATGTAGTTCACCAAAGACTAAGGGTACGTCTAGACTACATGCCTCTGTCGCCAGAGGCATGTAGATTAGGCTACCAGACATAGTAAAATGAAGCAGCGATTTAAATAATCGCCGTTTCATTTAAATTTACATGGCTGCCGCGCTGATCAGCTGTTTGTCGGCTCAGCACGGCAGCCATGTAAATTTAAATGAAACGGCGATTATTTAAATCGCCGCTTCATATTACTATGTCTGGTAGCCTAATCTACATGCCTCTGGCGACAGAGGCATGTAGTCTAGACGTACCCTAAGTGATGTTGTGGCGGCTCCTGAAATTTATGTTTAAAGTGGTCTTGTGGTATTTTTGTTTGTGCTTTTTCCTGAACTGCACTCCTCTGTGGGGGAGCACTGTCTTCAAGCAGTCTAGGTCATAAAGTGTGTAGTCTTATACCTGGACAGAACAAACCCTTTTGGATTTTGTGTTGATCTATTTCTGTTGTATGCAGGCTATATGAAGGGACAGTCAGTCTCCTCATAGACTGTTTCTAAGCAGATATCTTTCTGCATCAACGTTGCATATGAAACTGCTTTGACTGTGCCCCCTATGTGTGCAAGCTCATTCTATGAGAGTGCAAGCTACAGTAGCATTCTTAAGTGACATCTCAGTACTGAATGTTTGCAGGCTGCCATGTAGTCACTGATACACACATTTACAAATACTATGCCATTATTGCAGCATCCAGTGCAGCACCAACTTTGGGAAAGTGGTCCCACAGTCTTTGTTTAAATAGATTCCAAACCCCACCTCCTGTGGATATAGCTGTGAGTCGCCTAAATGGAATACACAACTGCATCTACTTGAATAAATGGTTACTTGTTGTAACTGTAGTTCTTTGAGAGGTGAGTTAGGCTTGCATTCCGTGACCTGCCCTTTGTCCCCTGAATATTGGAGTCTTTTCTCTGAGCATTTGATGTGAAGGAACTGAGGGAGTCAGGGTGGCACCATTTTGTGTGGTCCGAAGAATAGCTGCCTCTCTACAGGCAAAATTATCTGGCTTTGGTGTACTGGATGTGTATATTCCTATGTGGAATACTTAGCTCAATCACATCTTGAAGAACAGTAGCTAGAATAAATAACCGTTTATTCTATGATGTGAATGAAACGTGACCTAGAAAACACAACACATTTATAACAAAAACCAAATACGTTTTCCTGAGATTGATACCTAAGATATGGTTTACTTTAGTTAAATGTAATCCTTTCTAGCTAGCATACTAACTATATAGACTGGTTAACTTGTTACATATATTTGTGTGGTAGGAGTGTATTTTCTGTTTGTGTGTAATATTTGGGCTTGATTTTAATTTCATGGTTCTATGATCAAAGTAAAAGCTATTGAGTACTGAAATTGTGTGTGATTCAAAGTACTGCACTGTTATTTAAAACTTCTGTTATGACAGTACCTAGCACATTAACTGATGAAAACACGTCAGAACTAATGTTACATAATGAACTCTTGAATGAACAAAAAAGGAAAAGTACATTGATTTGATTTTTTTCTTACTTCTTTGGAAACTGAAATTGATCTACAATATTACATACTTTACTAACAGGCACCAATATGAAGTCCTTTGTGTTTTATAATTGCATTACTGAGATACATTTGTAAAAGGTGCATATAGTTAATTTAAAGTAAAAAGATTATTACTTCCAATGAGTTTTTCTATTCTAGGGAAAAGTGCAATATATTTTTGTATTGCACTGATGCTAGTGAAAAAGATGTCATCTTACACTAGATTATTTATTTTCAACATTTATTTTAATATATTTTATTAAATGTTATAATTAATGCTATATATGTTGTGATGGTGACTGTGCTCCCAGTTCCCTGCTGCATCTGACCCTTCAATTTGATTTAGATTAGGTGGCTGTGATTACCAAGGCGCTAAGTGCTTGATCTTTTTTTAAGAAAGCTTTTATAAAATCTGTTTTGAGGTGTGAAGCTACTTTTCCAGTGGGTAATGTTGCTATCCTTTCATACATTGCACTATCCCATATGTTTCCAATAAAGCTCAGCTTTCCAGCATATTTAGAAGAGATGTGATCTTCACCAAGACGGTGCTTGATGGTAGGAACCAGCCATTCTTCTTTGAGTGATGTCCCCATGGGTGCTCCACTCTAGGAGTTGGTGCGTCCTCATACCAGCAATTGGAGCTCTTTTCTAGCAGTGCCCTGCCACACCACGCATGTGCAGTAATGTCTCTTCATGCTGTTAGTATCTGTTAGTTGCACGCGCAGCATTGCACCACAGTTTCTTCTCTACCGTCCTTGGCAGCAGAGAGTGCTCCTTTGCAGTTACCCTTCTCAGGCCTAAAATATCAAAAAAAGTTTCTCCGTTTTCTTCATGAGAAAAATTAACAAAAAAAGTTAATTTTTCTCATGTTCTCCCCAGTTTAATATACCTGGTTCACCACAGTTCAAGAGGTGCAACTCATGTAGCGACACCGTACCCGCCTCTGACAGGCATTCCTCGTGTATAAAATGCTGGGGAAAAGGCCAGCTCTCCCAGAAATGCCCTCACTGCTCTAATCTCACTGCGTGAGCAAGATGGGACCAAGCGAGTTGCCTCAAATCTATGAAAAATCTCTCCAGCTGACTCAAGACAACTCCCCCGCTTCAGTAAGGACTCAAGAGAAGGAAAGTATCCCAAGCTGGGTAAGAATCATCCTTCCTGGTCCTTGGACAGGGTGAAAACAAAGACCTGGACTTCTCTGGTCAAATCCCTCCCCTCAGCACTGAGCTCCTCCAGAGTGAACACTGCTGATAAATCCGGCACCGTGCCGATGAAGCATGGTGCACCACACAAATGTGCAATCCAAACCTAGGCACAAGTCCTTGGCACTGGCATCAGCATCAGCACTGACAATGTTTTGTCTGAGACAGCGCCTAAGACCATGCTGAAATCAGCACAGAAGACAGCACTGAAGCTGACCCGTGCTGATGTGCCGCCTCCCAGGGCACCAATGCCAACACTGCCTCTGGCACCAGCAGCACTATCATCAACACATACCAAGACTGCACCACACAAGAGTGCACGAAGAAATTCCCTGGCACCAACTGATCATACACAGACTAACGTCCAATCGGCAGCACATTCACCGGTTTTGTCAGACCACTCAGTATATTCCCCTGGATCTCTGGCGCCATCGGTGTCACTAAGTGAGGCAGATACTGGACCACAAAGCAGGTGTTTGTCCCAACACTCCTAACCAACACAGAGATGCCCTCCCTGGGAGTCCAGCTCATCCAGATCCACTCATGTACCACCTTTTCCACATTGGTTTGGCCATACCCACCACCTCCATATCTGGGACAGTGGCCCCCATGAGATGTATGGTCGGCCTATAGCAGTCACCACACTGCATGTTTGGCTCCTACAAAAAACTTGCCATGTCTCCTCCACACCAGGCTCGTGAAACTGCACCTAACGCTCCTGAACAACTGCAGGCTGAGGAGAAAGAGCCTATGTTGGAATAGGATTTCCCTTTCCCCCCCACCCGTGATCATCCCCTGATGATGCGATAATCCCTATTACCACCAACTCCTACAGATGACTTAAAACAGTTTCAAGAGTTATTCAAATGAGTCACCAATACACAGGAGAGAGACCTGCGAGAAGTGCAGGAGAAGCAACACAGGCTTCTCCACATCTTGCAACCTTCCACATCCTCCAGAATACATCTCCCTATGGACGAGGCCATTGTTGACCCAGCTGACACCATTTGGCAGATACCCACCTCAATTATGCCCAGAAACAAGAAGACTGATAGAAAATATTTTGTCCTGGCCAAGGGTATGGACTTTCTTTTTTTGCATCTGCCCCAAACTCCTTGGAAGTAGACTCCGTTCATCAGAGCACCAAATATCCCCAATTCCGGTTTTCCCCCCAGGACAGAGATGACAAGTGTCTCAATATACTGGGCAGAAGATTTACTCCTCTGCCACTTTACAATTGTGTGTAGTCAATTATTCAGCACTCCTCACGAACTATGAACATACTAATTATTCAAATCTACAAGATCTCATCCAGTACAGTCAAAACAGAAGAATCCTCATCTTCAGGCCATAATGCAAGAGGGCCACACTATCATGTGCATGGCACTCCAGGCGGCCCTAGATGTTGCAGATACCACCGCACGCAGCACTGCCATGGCAATTGTTATGCACGGGGCTTCATGGCTCCAAGCCTCAGGTATACAGAGGGAACTGCAGCTGAAAGTCAAATCTCCCATTTGATAAGACTCATCTATTTGCAGTATAACTGACAAGGTTTTACGCTCTGATAGACTCACGCGCTACCCTTAGAACACTAGGGATGTCTACTCTGCCAAATAAGCACCAGAGGTACAATATCTACTCAAGGCCAAGGGAATTATACAGGCAATCTAACAGACCATATGATTTCAGGCAAAGACACAAACAACAAATGTGCAGACCAAAGCATCAGCAACACCCGAGTCTGAACCAACACAGAAGAAGAGAAAGGGGGATGAAGAGACCCATACTGGATCTCAGAAAACTCAACAAATACACAACGCATCAAAGGTTCAAGATGGTCATGTTAGCAACCATCATAATGGCGTTAGAGGAGATTGGTCCTTGGCCCTTGACCTCCTAGATGCCTGTTTTCATTTAACTAGTCACTCAGGAAACAGACATTTTCTACGTTTTATGGCAGGAACCAGCTACTACCAATACCGAGTCCTTCCATTCGTTTTATCAGTGGCACTGAGCATATACTCAAAGACCCTGGCTGTAGTAGTAGAATACCTCTGCTGTGTAGAGATGATAATCTTTTCCTATTTGGACAGCGGCCTTATCAAAGGCACATCATATCAAGATACCCAGGACAAGTTCAACAAGACTATCGCTCTACTACTCAGCCTTGGATTCCATATCAGTTTTTCAAAAATCCACATTGTCGCCCACATGGACTCTGTAGTTCACAGGAGCTCAACTGGACTCCATCACAGCCAGAGCGACGCTATCTGAACACAGGTTCGATTCACTCATTGCCCTCATAAACACAGCATAAGTCTAGCCAGTTACGACAGTATACACCTGTGTCCAAATATTTGGTCATGACACACCACATGTGGTGAGACTAACCAGACTCCATATGAGGTACCTCCAAACATGGCTGGCTACAGTTTACGCCCCTCCAGGGACTCCCCTACACAAAGCAGTCAAAATACCACGCCACATCCTATCTTTCCTATATTGGTAGAAACAGCTGCTCAGTATGCTAGATGGCATTCTGTTTCAACCAGTCTTCACCGATGATTACCATAACTACAGATGCCTCCCTTATGGGTTGGAGAGCACACCTGGATTGCCACACAGTACAGGGCAAATGGTCCTTTCATAAAAGAAGACTACACATCAACCTCCTGGAGTTAAGATCAGTATGACATGCATGCCTTCATTTTCTTCCACACATCAAAAATAATGATAGAAATGTAGCCGTGTTAGTCTGGTGTAGCTGAAACAAAATACAGGACTATGTAGCACTTTAAAGACTAACAAGATGATTTATTAGATGATGAGCTTTCATGGGCCAGACCCACTTTCTCAGATCAAATAGTGGAAGAAAATAGTCACAACCATATATACCAAAGGATACAATTAAAAAAATGAACACATACGAAAAGGACAAATCAAATTTCAGAACAGAAGGGAGATGCGGGGGGGCGGGGGGGGGGAAGCTAAATGTCTGTGAGCTAATGATATTAGAGGTGATAATTGGGGAAGAATGATATTAGAGATGATAATTGGGGAAGAATGCTTCCTAACGGAGAATACATCATGCATGTATTACATCAATCACCAGGGACAAGCACAATCCATCTCCTTTTGTACTGAGGCATTTTGGAACTGGTGTATATGGTACCGGTTACCCCTATGCTTTATTCTTCTTCAATTGATGTCCCTGTGGGTGCTGCACTGTAGATGTCGGGTAGTCCTGGCCAACACAGACCGGAGATTTTCACAGCACTAGTTAGTTGAGCTGCACTTGCATGTTAGACACTTTGTGGCGGTTATGTCTTGCACTTTGCGCATGTGGCCCAACCCTCCTCTGTTCCTTTGCTACCGCCCTTGATCACAGACGGAGCTCAGTCCTCTCCCTAGAGTTATCTAGTTAGATTTAAGACAGTTTATAGTCAGTGTTTTTTCTCCAGTTACCTTGTTAATTATTTGGTTACATAGTCTTATTCTTATCTATTAAAAAAATAAAGGGAAGGAGAATGGGATTAGACCATGGCCTTCCCTCATAAATCTTCCCTTCCTTGCACAGTGAGAGACAATAGGTTTTGCAAGTCCATTCTCTCCCCAGCCATAAAATTGGCTATGGTTAGCACCAGTGACAGTCTGGCACTGAGCACACCTGTTCCGTGTCCTGCACTTGAGGTCTTCGGCACCACCCCAAGTGGCACTGGTCCTGACTAAGATGCAGGAACTAGAAAAGTTTTCAACCTTGACCACACTGCATGCCCTGCCCAAGTCGCAGGCACCAGCTAAGGTGCATTCAGAGTCAGCTAAAACCATGCTGAAGACTCTGAGCCCGGAGCTGGCATCTTCTCCACTGGCACTCATGCCTCCTCCGTTGGCACCGCAACCCCTAGCACCTACAGATGAGGGTTTGGGGTAAAACCACCTTGATTCTTGTAAGCAAAACTGCGGTGCCTTGGCGCCACCTACGGCACCAGAAACTAGATCATCCTGCAGCACCACTGCTAGACAGATATCTCCATCACCCCCTTTTACACAGGGCTCTGTGGGGTCACCAGTAATGCTGTCTGTTTGGAGTGGATTCAATGAAGATTGCTGGAATATTTTCTAGCTCAACACTCCTCCACCATCAGGTCTCACTCTGAGTACTACGGACACAGACCATGATATTCACAGTCTACTCCTTGGCTCACACACTGGCCTTACCCACCACCACCATACACAGTACATTTGTCACCACGGCATCAGTGCTCCTCTTTGAGACGCTGTTCACAGCATCAAGAGACCCCCTCCTCCATCATCCCGAGCTCATAGTCCTCCAGCCACAGAGGACGTGGAGCCTGAGGAGGGCCAACTTACAGAAGATGAACCCCAGCCCCCTGGACACGTTACCTGTGAATCAGTTACTCTGCTCCCCTGATGCGGCAGTCATCTTGGCAGACCCATCACCGACTGATGACTTAAAACAGTTTCAGGAATTGTTCAAGCATTTTGCCACAAGTCAGGAGGTTTAGCTTATGGAGGTCCAGGAAAAGCAACACTGGCTCCTGAAGAAGATATAACCAACACTCCATATCAAGATCCCACTTCTGATCAAGGAAGCCATTCTGGATGCAGCCAAGGACATCTGGTAGACCCTAGCTTCCTCCCCCTCCTACCAACAAGTGGGCTAATAGGAAATATTTAATCCCTGCTTAAGGGTATGGACTTCCTATTTTCGCATCTTCAACTGAACTCCCGTGTAGTGGATGCAGCCCATCATAGGGCAAAGCTACCACAGTTTAAAGTTCCAGCCCAGGACAAGAACAGTAAGTGCCTGAATATTTTCAGATAGAAGTATTCCTTGGCAACTTTCGAACTACACATTACCAACTATGCTGCTGTGTTGGCTAACCACGACTTTGATAACTACGCAAAGTTGACAGAATTGATGGAGCATCTTCCCAATAATAAATGTTCCATCCTCAAGTTAATAGTCCAGGAGGGCTACGTCCCCTCATGCACTGCCCTGCAGATGGTGCTCAATGTTGCTGGTGGTACCGTACAACTGCTACCTCGATTATTATGCACAGAATGTTTTGGCTTCAAGCCTCTGGAGTGCCTAAAGAAGTACAGAGCAAAGTGGAGGACCTTCTCTTTGTCAAAGACAAGTTGTTCGCAGCAAAGACTGTTAAATCCTACATACTGGTAAGGACTCTTGCACTATGCTGTGAACACTGGGGATGTACATCCCACTCTTCTGCTACAGTTAATACACGCTATATAAATGGCAGATAGACTTTCCATACCCCCACCATCAACAGATGGGTTTGGATCAGGGACACTCCAGGCCAAGAGCTCAGAAGAAATGGCCCCAAAAGAACTGTTCTTCTACTCAATACTTTTTGAAACAACAGTTTTGAGATGTTGGTCAGGGGTCTACCTGACCTCTTTCCCTATACATTTGCCTCACAACAATGTGAAAACTTTTTACCACCATTTATGACCCTTTTATCACCAATTGGCAGCAATCACAACAGACCAATGGGCCCACGAAACAATATCGGGATGCCATCCCTTTCACTTCCCTCCCCCCAACTTCCCCACCTTCTCTGTCTCTCTTCAGGGACCCCTCTCACATAGAGCTCCTAAGGCAGGAAACCAATTACTTGCTAACCATAGGAGCTGTCAAGAGAGTACCTGACCATTTCAGGGCATTTTACTCCAATTATTTTCTCATGGAGAAAAGAACGGGAGGTTGGAGACCTCTCCTCAGTCTCCACAAGGTTAACAAGTTTTTACACAAGCAGGGGTTCAAAATGATCACCCTTGTATCAATTATTCCCTCACTGGACAATGGAGACTGGTTCACAGCCCTCGACCTCCAGCATGCCTACTTTCATGTGACCATTCACCCATCCCGCAAATTCTTTCTGTGTTTCACAATAGGCTCAGAACATTTGCAATACAGGGTCCTTCCGTTCGGCCTTTCATCTGCTCCCATGATATTTTTAAACAACTCAGTTGCTGATGTTTACCTATGCTGTCAGGACATCATGATCTTCCTGTACTGAGACAACTGCCCTCCTGTGGGGAGACACATAGTATGATACAAGTCATCAGAGTGCTTTTTAGAGTCACTGGAGCTCCTTATAAATGACCAAAAATCCACGTTCTGACCAACACAGATTTTGGAATTTATAGGCACTTGACTAGATTCCACTACCTCTTGGGCCTACTTGCCATTCCAACGCTTTCAGGCTATACAGGATCTTGTTACTATTGTCTCAATGAGCCCGACTGTACCAGTACTTACTTTTTTACAACTTATGGGTCACATGGCTGTGACAATTTATCATTTACCATGCCCGCCTATAGCTCTGATGCTCCAGCATTGGCTTGTCAGTGTACATGCTCCAAACATCATGTCCACAAACGGGTTTCTTCCCCATCCAGTGTAATTGCTTCCCTCCGATGGTGGATCAATCCCCCCAACTTCCTAACAGGAGTCCCATTCCATGAGATTCAGTGCTCTGCACAAATCACTACCAATGCTTCTCTTCTGGGATGGGGTGCACATCTACATCAACAGTTTGCTCAGGGCAGCTGGTCCTCCCATAAATCTGGTCTTCATATCAGTTTGCTAAAGCTTCGAGCAGTGAGCAACACTTCGTCTTGAATATCCATGATCGCACCGTACACATTCTTACTGACAATATAACTATGATATTCTATATCAATTGGCAGGGCGGAGCATGCTCCCATTCTCTCTGTGCAGAGGCCATTTGACTCTAGAACTGGTACATCTGCAACAGCGTAGTGTTAGTTAGCACCATAGAGTGGCAGCCCCCAGGCCACCTCAGACAATATGGCCACCCCAACAGCAATCTCCTGTGTAGTGGCTCCTTTTGATAGCAGGAGCCTACCATCAGGGCCGGGGTCCACCAAGATCTCAGGCAGTGTCAGTTTACTTGGCTTCCCATTGGGTCCTATCTATCACCCCGCTTCCGTGGGCTCCCAGGTCGGAGTCTAGACCCAGGATGCTTCTAGAGGGTGACCTTGCAGACCTTATCCACTGAACAACCCATTTAAGAGGAGGACGAGATGCTGCAAGAGCCTGAGTAGCAGATCCTTCTCAGAGGGTATGTCTACACTACATGGCTCTGTCGATGGAGCCATGTAAATTACCTTTGTAAACATAGGAAAATGAAGTGGCAATTTAAATAATCGCCACTTCATTTAAATTAAAATGGCTGCCGCTCTGTGCCGATCAGCTGTTTGTTGGTGCAGCGCTGTAGTCTAGACACTCTGCGGCGACCATCAAAGACATTTGTTGACCTCCCCGGTAAACATTATCCCACGAGGCATACCGGGAAGGTCGACAAATGCCTTTGATGTCGACTGCGGAGCATCCAGACTACAGCGCTGTGCCAACAAACAACTGATTGGCACAGTGTGGCAGCCATTTTAATTTAAATGAAGCAGCGATTATTTAAATCGCCGCTTCATTTTCCTGTGTCTACAAAGGTAATCTACATGGCTCCATCAACGGAGCCATGCAGTGTAGACGTACCCAGAGAGTCCTCCTCGTCTTCACCAGATGAGGCAGTGTTGGGCACATCACAATCCCTATTAACCAGGGATGAAAGGACCAGTCAGGACCTGTTGAAATGGGTGGCCCAGAATCTGGTGGTGTAGGTAGAGGAGGTATCAGAGGAGTCTTATCCAATGGTGGACATTCTGATGGCCCCACCACTTATTAATTCTCTGACCAATATGACAAATATGATGTGGTAGATACCAACATCTATTGACCCAATGATCAGAGGAGTGAAGTGTCATTACTTTGTTACCCAATGGGACCACGAGCATATATGTATACTTTCCCCTCCCAGGTACCCTTGTAGTATAAGCTGCAAATAAGAGAGAGAGTCCAAGGCCAGCTGTACCAACCTCAAATGCTAGGGAGTCCAAAAGGTTTGACTTGCTAGGCTAAAAGGTCTATGCCACAGGGGTCCTACAGATTCGTATTGAGAAACCAGCAAGCAATGCTCAGTAGATATGCCTACAGCTCTTAGGCAGCGTTGGATAAGCTTAAGGAACGCCTTCTTTCTGATGCCCATTGATAGTTCACGGCGTTGTCAGAGGAAGGCAATATCATCTCATGCATGATCCTGCAGGTTGCACCTGACTCAGCTGATTCTGCAGCCTATACTATGGCCATGGCCATAATCATGCGCAGAAACTCATCGCTGCAGGTATTGGCTCTCTGTCAGCCGACGGTCAGGGCAGTGTGTGTGTGTATGTTTCCGAGAAAAGGTTTAACGTCCGTGTCTTTACTGCTAGGACCGGGGTCCCATCGCAGAGGGTGGCCAGCAGGCCAACAGACGCCCCGAGTTTATAGGAAGAGCTTATTACGCTTCAGATTTCAGCTGCTAGAATTTCATAATTCCTTCGCAGCGGGCAGCCTCGGGGAGACTGAGAAGCGCCCCAACTGAATTTTGCCACCTGGGTGTGACACAAATCCAAACGCCCAAGCTCTCCCTATATCTGTCCCTTTATGACCGGCTGAAGTTCTTTTAAATTGTGCTTGGTTCTGTTACAGCAACTGAAGGAGTCAGGTTAAAGCTTAAACAGTTACAGGTTTATTAAAGAAGCTTATAAATCATATGGTTACAATGGCTATTGCTCTATTTCTTAACTATTAGCAAAATATAGGTCTTAAAAATGGTTACAAAGAAGATAAAGATAGAAAAATAGAAATAATGGTACCAAGTAACAGCTTACTCTTTCTATGTGTACACTTAAGACAGAGGACCACATCCAGGTACCATTTTTACCCCCTTCTGTGCCTCTCGACTCCAGCATGTCAGGCCAGGGCCGGTCCCTCAATTCCTAGGAAAGACGAAAATACGAGGTGGGCGTCCCCATAGAACCTCGGGAGGTCAAACACCTAACCCGACCAGCAGGTAGAGGGTAGAATGACACTCCAAGTGAGTGTGTGCTGGGCCCATCTTTTATAATCATGGGGTCACGTATTTCTCTTTCTTATCTGTCATGCCAAATGATGCTGGTCTGTCTTTTGTGAGACCAGTTCTTACAAGGGAGTTGTGAACTTAATTTACACTTGTAAGAGAGATTTGAGATGATTAAATTTTGAAGTACTGGACATTGTTTTCTCAGTGGGAAATTCCTCTTCCTGGGACTGTGTGTGTTCGAATCAACATAGGTGCCAGCCGCAGCCTCGAGGCCAGCTTATTGACTTAGCTGCTCTCTCTCCACATATCTGTGTTTCAGCTTCTCAGGATCAGATGAGCCAGCATAGACTATGCTGATATTATTGCTCCTTTTCTGCCCTGTGCTTCAGAGAGGCAAATAAGATGGATGATATGGGGTTATAGTCTGTCTGGCCACACTCTCCCACCTTAAGTCCAGAATATCATCTAAGATCTGCCATTGGAAGGGTTGGGCCTTTTTTCAGAGCAAACAGACTCAAAGTTACATAGCTTGAAGAACTTGAGTCTTGTGAGATAAGGGTGCCAAAGTCCCAAATTGGGATTTTGAAAGTATGCCTGGGAACAGTATCACAGTCCTTCCCTCAGATCACCTTCCCATCTTCAGAGGTCTCAATGCCTTTATAAGAAAGGCTAGGTTCAGGACGTTAACCATGGCTTCCATTACCCTCCCCTTGATCCCTGGAATTGTGCGCTGCCCTCAATCTGAAAGGTGCATACTTTCATCCATTGTTCCTGCTCACTGATGTTTCCTCCATTTTTACGGTTGGTCATTCCCACTTGCAATTTGCAGTGCTTGCATTCGGCCTTTCTGCAGCCCCGAGGATGTTTACGATGTGCATGGCAATCATAGTTACCTTCCTTAGAAAACATTGGTTTCAAATTGTCATGGATCTGCCTCCCCGCCATGCTTTATGAAATGGGCCGATAGACGTGAATGTACATAATTCAAAGATGCTTTGAGTGAATTATTTTGTGTAATCCATCAATCTTCATGTCATGATCCACTGGTTCTGTTTATCTTATTTAGATGTATGTATAATTGGTGTGTGTAAAAGTAGACATATGGAGTGTGGAATACTTTGTGGGTTTAAAAGGTGTGAATGAGAGACATGGAGGGTGTTACCTTCAAAGTCGTGATGAGCAACTGTTAAACAATCTCTTTTGTCCGTAAGTCCTAGCAGTGGTTGGTAGAGAGTGGCCTCAATTCTTTAATAAAAAGAATAGGAAAGCAGAGGCCTGGGTCTTTTGGCTGAGCTGCACCTGAAGGAAAGTAGTCGAAGACCCCAGGGCGGGGAGACAGGCCTTGTTTGGAGAAGCAGCTGGAAAAGAGGTTTTAGGGTGAGTTTGAAGAGTCTATACTGAGATTTCAGTGTAGAATTAGCCAAGCGTTTTTTCTATCAGAGGGGTAGCCATGTTTTTGTTTCTTTTGATTTGTAATCTGCCTTGCTCTGCCTGTTTGCCCCTCAGGTAATAATTGTTTACACTGGGTTTGATAGAAAATAAGTGATTTTATTAAGTACAAGCAGTAGGATTTAAGTGGTGATAAGGGAAATCAGTGTTCACATTCTCCCTTTCATTGTTAAAAATGGCGTGCCCTTATCTTATTCTTTGGGATTTGATCCCATTTGGGGAGTGGTATCCCTGGAAGCTGGGCCCTAAACTTTACTCTCCTTGGACATGAAGGCTACGTCTACACTGGCCCCTTCTTTGGAAGGGGCATGCTAATTTTGAACTTGGGAATAGGGAAATCCGCGGGGGATTTAAATATCCCCACGGGATTTAAATAAACATGGCTGCCGCTTTTTTTCCGGCTTGGGGAAAAGCCAGAAAAAAGCGTCTAGACTGGCGCGATCCTCCGGAACAAAGTCCTACTTTGAAGTAGGAATAAGAGATCCTCCGGAAAAGGGCTTTATTCCGGAGGATCGCGCCAGTCTAGATGCTTTTTTCCGGCTTTTCCCCAAGCCGGAAAAAAAGCGGTGGCCATGTTTATTTAAATCCTTCGGGGGATATTTAAATCCCCCGCGGATTTCCCTATTCCCAAGTTCAAAATTAGCCTGCCCCTTCCAAAGAAGGGGCCAGTGTAGACATAGCTGAAGAGGTTCAGTGTCGGTACTGATTCTCGGTGGGAGCAGAGACCTCAGCTCAGGGCCGTGGCTGGGCGAGACCAGCGAGAATCCCCAGAGAGTTGACAGGCGAGTGGCAGTGGCTGTCAGCACCTTGGGAGGCACCCCCAAGGGGTCATCTGTGACCGCACTCCGTCACACAAGTGTTCCCATACATGGATGACTGGATTTTACCAAATGCCAATGGAATACAGAAATGTTAGTGCACATAGAACTGGTGAGGGCTACATATAATCATAGAATCCTAGGACTGGAAGAAACGCGAGGAGTCCAACCACATGTCCAAAGCAGGACCTGTGCAAACTCTTCGCAAACTCTTGAGTGGTCCCCTAGAGCAGATATAGCCTCAGGCATTTTCTGCAGGTCACCTGGACCTGTTCACAACAAAGGGAAACAGGAAGTGTCGTAGGTTTTGCCCTTTTCTAAGCCATAGCCCAGGCTCCATAGGGGACATAGTCGAAGTACCCTGGACATTCCACCTATTATATGCCTTTCCCTCTGTAAACAAAGTCCTTCTTAAGGTACAGCAACACAGGGCTTCTCTTACTGTGGTGGCCCCACCAGTGTTGGTCTACCACTCTCCTAGAGCTTTCAGTGATGGAGCTTATAGCCCTCTCCATGTTCCCAGATGTCATTGCACAATTTCACGGTCAGTTATGCCACAGTCCCCCACCTCATGGCCTGGAAGCTCCATGGTTGATGGCACCAGGAAACCTTCCACCTTTCTTAGAAAAAAATGGGTGAGATAATTTCTTAGGTAATGGATGAGATAATTTAAATGACAAAATGTATTAACTATCATAATTGGGCATTTGAATTTATACCTGACTGAGAAGAAAGACTCAGTTTACAACTCCATAAACAATTGTTCCCAACTCTCTGTAGACTTACGTAGTTACTACTTCATCAGTTACATTTGTTTCACATATATGTGGTTTACATTTTAAGCAGAATAGCTAGACATTTCTTTTAGATGAAAAGTGAGGTTCTGGAGAAAAAAATAAGAGTGAGAGGTTATGTACAATATTTCCCCCCTTTTTAGAGATTAATACATTATTGTAATCATGTGGGTCATTGCCAGAAATGACAGTGATGGAACCATGTAAATGATCAAAAATTGATGCACAGAATTCATTAGATAAAATAGTTTGTCAGTATTGTATAACTTTTCAGGGAGTTTAGAGGCCATATTGCAATTCCACATTGTAAGGACTGAAGACAGTGGGAATTTACATGCTCAAGAATATGAGAACTCCATAGAATAAATGTTGCTAACTCCCTGGTTCTTTAGTTTCTGTTATCCAGTTTCCCACTCTGCTGACGAGTTGCAGCTGGAACTTTGCAGCAGTTTTCTCTATTTTTTTCTATCCATGTGAGGAATATATTTTTTTACGTGCACCGAGGCATGTATGGATGTGCACCACCAGTAGATACACATTCTGCCTGCTGTGGGCACTCAACTTGGCAGCATTTGAATCTCTCCTGAGTGACCACCCAAGCACTCTGCTTATGGGGATCACTGCTCTGCAGCCCTTCCAAGGTAGAAGGGTTGCTCCTCTGATCCTATGCTTCTTGGTACTCCATACAGCACTATCCCTTTAAGTAAAATACCGTCCAGAGCTCTGATAAGAACATGGTGCCCCTGCACTACCCCAAATATCAGGCTGTGGCTTTTACATATAACCAGTACCTTTCATTTTTGGTGGTAGATGTTATCCAGTGTTATTTGTAAGACTAATGTTGCTTTTTTTCTGACATGTAGTTTCTATTTGCTCTTCTTACTGCATGTTGAGCTAACTGGATGCTTATGAGTATTGCACTTTTAATCTATGGTAAATTGTAGTTGTGTTTAACAGCTTTCATTTTTGGCAACCTAACTTTGAAGTTCACAAAACCACATGAGCTTACTGGCTGAGCCTCATTATAAAAAATATGAGTTTGGCTCTTATTTCTCTCACGTCCAGAGTTGAAGTGCTTTACTGAATAATTTTGTTTAAAATACAGCTGATGGATTGGCTTAAAATAAACTCCTTTAAAATAATTGTGCTGGTTTAACTACATTGAAATAGTATTTCCTGATGGCTATCACTTTAATGAATGAAATAATGAAATGCTTTTATAAGAGAGAAAATAAATGTTTGCTATTCATTTACAAGCTGTTCACAGTAATCTCTTATATTATTGGGATCTCTTTTATACATTACATTGAGACTGTCCAAGAAATAACTGTTTAATTTTTAAACTTGTGCACATTATTAATCTTTTAGAATTTCATTAGAATTTTAGAAATGTAATAGAATAAAATTACCTTGTTTTACTGAAAATATAGGAACTTTGTTTTCATAAAGTTAACCACCTCAATTTTTTTAAATATTTTAGTACTTTAACAAAGAAATCTTTGTGGTTATGATGAATGGGAGCAGTACTACACTTTTCTAAACTTTACAGCATTCAGTAACTTAAATTCCCTGTAAAGGGTTAAACCCAGAACTGTGGGTATCCATGAAGTGTTGGCAGGTAGTCAGGAGAGCCAATGGGAAGAAAATGTGAGATTTGAATTGAAAACAGTGATGTTCCTACTGTAGTTCTTTGTGTGGTTTTAGAAAGTAAAGCTGGAGAGAGATGGAATGAACCTTGGGAACTGGACATGGAATGTCCAATAATATTCATTTCTACAGAGGATGGAACAATAAATGTGAGTAGATAGGGAATGTGTAGTTAGATGCATTTAGGTTATTTTTTTTTAATTTCTGGTTTGTGATCTCTGTGCTGAGACCATTCCTCTCCCCGTACACTATATCTGAAGCTGAATCCCAGTGAAGCAATTCTCTGTGTTTTAACTTGTTTCTCTCAGTTGCTCTGTAACACCTCAGAAACAAGTTTACTTTATCAAGTATGTCTTTTTTGTTTTGTTAATAAAATCACACTTTTTTAAGACTGTGATCTGATTCTCTTACCCTACAACAGCGGTTCCCAACCGCCGAGCTGCAATAGGTCTGGGGGCCACGGTTGGGGTACACTGCCTTTGCTGCAGCTGTTGAGAGGTGTATCCTGCCCCACCCCTCAGCGAACCAGCACCGGGCAGGGGAGGTGTCTCTTCCTAGCCATGGAAGAGTGCTTCGACCCTCCTGCCACACAGGGAAGTGCTTTTACATGGCTGGGAGGAGGCGCCGTGCTGCGCAGCCCTCCCACAGTACATGGGAGTGTGCTTCTACAGCCGGGAGGAGACCCTACCCCTGCCTTGTACTGGTTGGCTAATAGGTTGGGCAGGATATGCCTCTCCCAACAGCAGGAGGGGAGGCACTAGGTGGTGTGCCCCGGCCCCCAGAACCATCTTGATGCGGGCAGCAGCCTAGGGCTAGATGAGGGGGATGGGGCAGGCACTTGGGGGCTTCAGGGGTGGGGCTAGTGCTGGGGGGCTCCAGTGGCTGAGCAAGTAGTGGGGAGGAATATGGGGGCAGGGCTGGGGAAAGGGCTAATATTGGGGGCTGGCACTGGGGGAGATTCTGGGGGGCTGGGTGCAGGGGGGCTCTGGAAACAGGAGGCTAGTATGGAGGTCTGCGGGTGGAGGGGCTCTAAGTGGCAGGGAGCTGGTACTGAGGCATTTGGGATGGAGGGCTGGCATTGGGGGGTTTTGAGGGTGGGAGGCTGACACTGGGAGAGTTGGGTACAGGGGACTCTGGAGTCAGTGGCTTACGCTGGGGGTAGTGGAGGGGTGGGGGCTATAGGGGTTATGGCTGGCACTGGGGGGGTAGAGGAAGACTGGGAGGCACTAGGGTGTAGAGCTGGCACTGGAGATTTGGGGGCCTGTGCTGTTGGCTGACTGGCATCATTTTATTTGCAAGTTCATCATTTGAATAATAAATATGCAAATACTAGTCTGCAAAAAGTTTGTGAATGGGTTTGCTGGTCCCCGGTGTCAAAAAGATTGGGAACCACTGTCCTACAAGGCAGAAAGGTCTGAGTGCATGTGTCTGAGACTGAGTTGTCAGCTATTAGAAATTACAGTATGTTTTCAAGCTTGGGATACTCCATAGGAAGAAATTCCCAAGTGAATCTTCCTGGGCTTGGAAAAAGGGTTTTGCATTTGGGTGGTGACAGCATACCACCCAGGGTCACAGAATCTGTGACAGTTGGAGTTTTTACGCAGATGCCTATAGAAGCACGGTATTTTTAAAGTCCCTTGTGGGCCCCACCGTCTACATGTGAAGTGCCAGAGTGGAGAACATCCTTGACACTGGTAATGGAAGATTATTTTTTTTTAAATTGAATAAGTTTTTTTTTTTAAATTTAGTTTTATGGAGTAAAGGCTGGGGGATCAGCACCATCCATCACTGAGGGTAAGTTATGGAGCCAGTGGTCATAATGTTTTCTGCCTTCTAGAGTTCCCCAAACGGCTATTCATGCCAATTTTTTCTTTAAGAAAGGAAGTATCTTGTCCAGAAAAAAGCTGGGTTTATTTGTGGTTACATTCCAGCCTGTTGCCTATTCTGTATGTGAACATGGAACAGGGAATCTGGAATCACTGCTTTTGCAGTGATGCCTTTGTCATAATTACACACACAATGTAACCTTGACAGTTCGGTTTACTCATTTGCAAAATGGGGCAGCCATCAGTCTTGACTTGGAATTCAGGTTCATCAGCTGAACTCTGTATGCCAATCATCAAGACACTCATGCCATTTTTGAACCTCTGTCTTCTCACTACTGCACAGTGTCCTGCACTATTACTATTTTTGTAGACTTTTCTTAATTCTGCATCTGTTTTTCAGAGAAGTCGACCCCAATTTTTAAACAAAATTTTAGATTCTCATCTATTAAGAACTTTTTGATTTTTTAAGTTGTAGGACTGTTTCCCAACAAAGTCATGTGACATAAGCAGTGAGGAGCAATAAGAGCTCTCTTGGGATTTCTTTAAATAGAATGGAAGAATTTGGGTATATATGGTTGTGTGGCCTTGAATGTGATTTTTATTTGATATATGAGCTGTGACATAGCTATTGCATGACTGAGATGGGCCTGTATGTGATGTAGTATACAGATGGAGTTTCTCTGAAACAAAGCCAGGGACTAAATCTGAATGTACTCATTTAGAGGGTAAAGAATACTTCTTCATACAACATATGGAAGCATTTCTGTGTTTTTTCATTAAATACGCTTTTTAGTCTTTAAGCACTTTTTACGATTGGTCATGTTAATGTGTCACTTACCTAAATCAAGACCACCTACAGCTAGCTATGTTATTTAGTAAAATTGAGGCAGAAGAAAGAATAGAGAGGAAGTTTTGCTATTTTTTTTATAAAGTGTTTACAAAATCATTTCAGAAATTCATTTTATTCCAATTTTTTGTATATTCCAGAACTTAAAAGTTGAGAAATAATGTACTTCTACACAGTTGTTCCATTTGCTGAATGGTTAATGCTGGAATATGTGACTTATTTACGGTTTATGCAGAACAGTAAATAATGAGAAGAGGGCAATCATACAGAGTGATCTGGATTGCTTAGTTATTGTGGCCTGTTCAAATGAAATGTAATTTAGTATAGCTAAATAGGGATGTAATACTGTAGTTGATTAACCAATTAGTGAAAGCTTATACGTTAATGGGATAGACTACACATATTTCCCCTCGCCCCTGCCAGTACATTTTTTAGCAGGCTGGCTCATGTTGGGTCCGGGACCTACTCCTGCTGTGGCTCTGCATTTAAAATGTATTATGAGCCAGGTGGGCAGGCAGCCTGGCACAGTTCTGGCATGTGCCAGGTCCAGGAGCTCAGACCTGCACCTGGACAGGGACTGCTGTCATCCTGCACTGCTGCCTCTGTATCAGGGGCTCCTCGGGAGTGGGGCCAGAGTACACTGGCTGCTGGCCCCACTCCTGGGGAATAGACCAGTCGAGTAACTGATAAGAATTTGAGGTTAATCGACTATCAATTAACTGATATTTTACACCTCCCTAGCCAAAACCAAAACTAAAAAGCTAGGATCAAGGAACTGTATCCTAGAAGGTAGTGACTCTGAAAAAGGTTGTGAGGTCTTGATGGACAAGCAACTTAACATGAGTTCCCAGGGCATTTATGTGGAAAAAGGGCTAATGCAATCTTCGAATGCATAAGTAAGGAGTCGGTATAGGGAAGTGATTTTACCTCTGTTTACAGCATGAGAGATCTATACTAGAATGTGCGTGTACAGTTCTGGTGTTCCTATTTTTAAAAAGATGTTGAAAAATTGAGGAGGATGCAGAGTTAGAGCCATAAAAACAGTTTGAGAACTGGAGAAAATGCCCTTCAGCAAGAGACTTAAGAATCTGAAAGGTATGAAATGAAATTTTAAGATAGTATAGAATTATTAGTATCTTCTAGTTTAAAACCTTTTACTAGATCAAACTGTCCAACTTGAATAAGGCAGCATATTTTATTCAGTCTGTGTGCATGCACATGTGCATACACATTTTTTAATGGGTGTAGCAGCAATAACAGTTATTTCTCACTTTTAAAATCAGAAATCATAGACTTTGCTCTTTGTTGTGTTACATCAATTTAACATTAGTGTAACTCCAAGTTCTATGCAGTTTATACTAATATAATTGGAAAGGAGAATAATACCTTTCATCTCAAGTTTGTATGTGAACTTGTCCATGAAAGGAAACTCAAAAAATATTCACACCTAAATTCCCTGTCAGCTGTGCAGCCAAGCAGCTATTTAATGAACCCTGCTCAGAGGCTCAGCTATCCCATGCAGGCAGATCAGCTGACTGGCTTTGGGATGGGCATCTCACTGAGCAGCAGCTTCAAATGGAGCTGCCTGCTTCAAACGGAGGAACTCAGAGAGCATGTATGGCAGAGAGGAGAAAAGGAGGGAATAAGTGGCTGAGGGGAGAGTTGTAGGGTGGGGGAGTTTGGGGAGATGAGGAAGAGGAGGTAATAACTGACTGGGGCAAGTTGGAGGGCCAGGGGAGTTTGGAGAGTCCTGTCTGTACCAGGACAGGAGGTAGAGGCAGAAACCCAGCACTCTTCTCAAGCCTCGTGGGCTGGAAAGGCAGCGGGGAAGGGAAGCTAGGTGCATGGAATAGTTGGGGGGAAAAGTGGGAAAGGTGGGTGGGTGCTGGCATTGGGGTGAGGTGCAGGTGGGGTTTGTTTGTGTAGTGTGTCCTGTGACTCCCAGGTAGGCTGCTGCTGCCTCCAAGTCTGAGAAGCAGGATTTTATCCCAGTCCCAGTTGGGCTGGGGGAGAGGGGAAGGGAGAGCGGATTGCACAGGGGTAGGTAGAGGAAAGAGAAGGGTGGGTGGGTACTGACATTGGGATGAGGTGGAAGTGGAGAGTTTGTGTGTCCTGTGGTGAGGAAGGGGCGAAGAGTTGGTTCTATGTACTGTAACTCCCAGCTAGACTACTGGTGCTTACAAGTATGAGAAGAAGGATTTTATCCCAACCCCCAGCTGGGCTGCAGGGAGCAGATTGCACAGGGGTAGATCGGGGGAAGGTGTTAACATAAGAACATAACGGCCATACTGGGTCAGACCAAAGGTCCATCTAGCCCAGTATCCTGTCTGCTGACAGTGGCCAATACCAGATGCCCCAGAGGGATGGATCACAACAGGTAATCCTCACGTGATCCCTCCCCTGTCTCCCACTTCAGAGAAACAGAGGCTAGGGACACCATGTGATGTACCGGGCCAGGACTGGGCACTGCTGAGGGCGTCTGCTCAGGACGAATTGTTCAAAACCACGGCTGCTTACAGCCCTCAACTGGAGACCTTTCCCAAATAGGCCACAAACCAGTCACACAGACCACTGCAGCTGCCAATCAGGCCAGCAGAAAGCCTCATGAGCAAAACCCCTCAGACACCCTGTGGCCACAATCAGCAAAACCCCTCAGACACCCAGGGCCACAATCAGCCCCGGGCCTACACACAAGTGTGAGGTTATAGAACCCAATCTCACCTACCCCAAACGGGTTCTCCTAGGCCCAAAGAATCAGCCACAGATCCCTGGTCAATTTAAACTTTAGATCTTACCCACAAGATCACACTGGGCCAATCCTTTAGAATCTAAAATCTAAAGGTTTAGTAATAAAAGAAAGAAAGGTTGAGAGTAAGATTGTAAAGGAGAATATATTACATACACCAATCACCAAGTTCTTGATGCAGGCTCTTAGCAGAGATGTTACAAACTGCTAGCTTAGAAGTCTTTCTTGTACATTCAATCCCAGGATGGGTCAGCAGTCCTTCTCGGCTCTCTGTCCCTAATAAGGCTGTATCCGGAAGCAGGAGCAAAACTGAAGACAAGATGCAGACCTCTTTGTGGCATTTTATATTCATTACTGGTGTCTCCCAAGCTGGAGCTGGTCACATGCTCAAGTGACCTTTCTGTGTTTCACATGCCAGCAGCCATTATGCCCTGGCTGGTTTGCAGGTTTCCAGACACATTCCTCAGGTGTGTATTGGCCACCCTGAAAGCCATTGTTCCTGGAGCTGTGATAAATAGCATAGTCATTCTTTGGACAGTCCTTCCTCATGACAAGCAGTCCAGGCCCATTGCTTGATCTGAGGCAGAGAACATTCACAGTACCAGCTAAGAGCCCATATTCATAACTCCACATACAAACATCACACAAGTACATGAGTAGCATACATAGAATCAATAGAACATAAGCTTTTGTTTGACCCCTCATATGGTCCCCTTTGTACTGATTTTGTGGCAAATACCCCACGTGGGCACAGAGGTGATCTGTCTGCTCCCCTTAAAATTCAAAGTGACACACCATCTCTACCCGTCCTGGCTAATAGCCGTTGCTGGACCTAACCTCCATGAAACTATCTAGTGTTTTTTGAACCCTATTAAAGTTCTAGCCTTCACCCCATCCTCTGGCAAGGAGTTCCACAGGTTGACTGTGTTCTGCGTGAAGAAAAGCTTCCTGTTGTTTGTTTTAAACCTACGGCCTATTAATATCATATGGTGACCCCCTAATGCTTATATTGTGGGAATAAGTAAATAACTTTTCCTTATTCACTTTTTCCACACCAGTCATGAGTTTGTAGACCTCTATCATATCCCCCCCGTAGTCTCCTTTTTTCTAAGATGAAAAGTCCAAGTCTTTTTAATTGCTCTTCATATGGGATCCCTTCTAAACTTCTAATCATTTTTGTTGCGCTTTTTTGGCTCTTTAATTTTTTTTCACTTCTCCAGGTGGGTATTTCAGTTTTAGGAATGCTCTGTAAAGTTCCTGTAGGTGATTGTCTGTGGGGTCGGAGCAAATCCGGTTGTATCGTAGGGCTTACAACTAGATTTGCTCCGACAGATGGTAAAACAAGGAGCAATGGTCTCAAGTTGTGGTGGGAGAGGTCCAGGTTGGATATTAGGAAAAACTATTTCACTAGGAGGGTAGTGAAGCACTGGAATGGGTTACCTAGGGAAGTAGCGGAGTTTCCATCCCTAGAGGTGTTTAAGTCTCGGCTTGACAAAGCCCTGGCCGGGTTGATTTAGTTGGGATTGGTCCTGCTTAGAGCTGGGGGCTGGACTTGATGACCTTCTGAGGTCTCTTCCAGCTCCATGGTTCTATGATTTTAACCCATCTTGGAAAATGATGCCTCACTCTGAGGCCTTAGGAGAAAAACCTATTCTTGCTTATAGACAACCCCCTAACCTGAAACATATTCTTTCTGATAACCATGCCACACAACCACATCATAAGCCACCGGGAACCCAGCCCTGCAACCAAAAAAGATGCCGACTCTGCCCACATATCTACACTGACAAATTCATCACTGGAGCAAACAACATAAGCCACAAAATCAAAGGGTCATTTGACTGCACATCTAGTAATTTGATCTTTGCCATCAAATGCCAACAGTGCCCCATGACTATATATATTGGACAAACTGAACGGTCTCTGCGGGAAAGACTCAATGGACACATATCGGATATATGTAAAGGGAACACACAGAAGCCTGTAGGTGAACTTTTCTACTTGCCTAACCACAGTTTAACAGACCTGCAGGTGGCTGTCTTGTCACAGGCCAGCTCCACAAGCCAGATTATTAGGGAAGGACTGGAATCCCAGTTCATCCACTCAATCGTGATATGGGCTGGCTAGGACACTACCTACTTAATAACCACTGAAGGTGTTAACAGCTCTCTGAGTGGTATCCTTCCTGTCTTAGCAATCTATCTATTGACTTGGATTCTTATCTGCTTAGGTTTAAGTATATATCCCTAGTGCTATATTCTTATTATTGGAGCATGGAATTACTATCCATAGAGATTCTATGGAATATTTTAGCTCATCTAAGTTTTTTACTTTGATTGTACATTTTCTTTCCTGTATAGTGCCACTCCCCCACCAGCATGACTTGCTCTGTCCTTCCCATATATTTTGTACCCCGGTATGACTGTGTCCCACTGATTATCCTCATTCCAGCAATTTTCCGTGATGCCTATTAAAGGGCGTTCCCACAAAAAGTTGCTCAGTTATACATCTGTTCCGCACTAAAGTCAATGATGTTCATAGGAACTGATGCATTATAAGTGCTCCCATTCCCCACTATAAGTTGTATGAAACACTCCCCCCAATTTGCTTAAAAGGAAGTGAGCCACGGGGAAAAAATCCTTGCTTTAAGTTGTTTCGCTATAAGTCCAAGTTTTTTGGAACGTATCTTGGACTTATAGTGAGGGCGGACTGTATATCTTTATCCTCCTTTAAAACTAGGCACTCCAGTTCACCCGTTTTACTATTTAGACTTCTAGCATTTGTGTATAAGCACTTTAGTAATTTGTCACTATTTATATCTGTCATTTCCTGATGTGTTACTCTTTTTCATTTGATTGTGTCTCATTTGATCTGACCCATACTTCCATCCTCTTCTCCTGACTAGAACATAGAGCATCTTTATTAATATAACCTCCCCTAATAGATGTCTGTCCAATCCATGTTCTCTTCCATACCTGTTGGCTTTCCCCCAGTCTTTAGTTTAAAAACTGCTCTACAACCTTTTTAATGTTAAGTGTTAGCAGTCTGGTTCCATTTTGATTTAGGTGGAGAACATCCTTCATGTATAGGCTCTCTCTATCCTAAATGTTTCCCCAGCTCCTAATAAATCTAAATCCTTCCTCTCTACACCATCGTCTCATTCACTCATTGAGACTCTGAAGCTCTGCCTGCCTACCTACCTGTCCCTGTGCATGGAACTGGAAGCATTTCAGAGAATGCTACCATAGAGGTCCTGGATTTCAATATCTTTCCTAGCAGCCAAAATTTGGCCCCCAGAACCTCTTTCCTACCCATCCCTATGTCATTGTTACCTACGTGTACCACAGCCAATGGCTCCTCCTCAGCACTACACGTAAGACTATCTCGATGTCTCGAGAGATCCGCAATCTTCGCACCAGGCAGGCAAGTCGCAATATGGTTCTCCCAGTCATCACAAACCCAGCTAGCTATGTTTCTAATGGTCAAATCCCCCATTACTAACACCTGCATTTTCCTAATGAGTGGAATTCCCACCCCCGGAGATGTATCCTTAGGGTGAGGGGATACCATAACATCGTATGGAAGGATGGTCCCAACTATGGAATCATTTCCTTCTGCTTCAATTGATCGCTCTGTGCTGGCTCTTCTGGGGTGTAATCTACTTGCTATGGGCGAGTATATTACATTGTTTGTCGAGCCATGTATATATGTGTGTGTGTGTGTGATTAGTAGATTTATCTGGCATTGCTCAGGTCCATAAGTCCAAATAAGATTTTTTTTTCAATAAAAGGAAAATGTGCTTGGTTTATTAAAATGTTTGCTTTTTTCCCCAAAAGTGTTATTTTTATGATGTTAATTTTTATTTAGTATTTATTTTAAAAAGGAATGTTAAAATTTTTCTGTTCAAATTTTTAGTAATTTTTTTAAATGGGAAGTGTATTTTTTCTTCATTTCTATAAACTCTTATCATTCACTATGCTTCAACAAAAAAGGACTATAACCAGTTTGGTTTTCAGTAACATTTTCTTCTAGTTTTCATACTTGAAGCATTGATTTAGCTGTGCCCAAACAGAGCACTACTCCAGATTTCTCCATGTTATCTCTTTTCTTAAGGTTTATTGAGAAGCAATCCTATTTCAGGTTCATTCTGTTTTTCTGGCTGATCTTGTCTCAGTCTCTTTCAACATTTGCTCAGTTATGTCCATTTTGAGGATTATACTTGCTTTGGTGATTCAGTCTTGTTTCTTTTTGATTTCCAAGAAGCAATCGCATTGCAGGCACATCCCATTTTTCTGGCACAACCAAACCCTTCTGTTACTTTAAGTTATGATAAGAGGAAGGTGTATACCAAATTTGGTGGTCCTAGCTCTTATGGTTTAGGAAGAGTTCTTGAACAGACAGACAGACACTCTCAAATATTAGACAAGACCTTTGGAACAGAAACATCTTTTTGTTTTTTGTATAAAGTAGATATTTCTGTAAAGCAATGTAAGCCCAGACTTGAGCATGGATTCAAACTTAATACATCTTGTGTGCACACACCAGTTGTGTTAGCTTTGGACTCTCTCCTAGGGTCCCAGGACCTTGGAGGACTGGAGGGTCCTAGCTAGTGTTAAACTGGGACTTAGTGTCTGAGCCTTATTTTCCTTTGTTCACGCAAGCCTGGCTTGACTGGTTTCCTGTAAGTCTTCAAATATATCACAGAGTTCCGTGTAGTAACTTCTGTAGTCCTCTCTCTACCAACAACCTGTTGTGAAGCTGCTTATACTTTGTTACAAATGGAAGCCATACCTCTATGTGAAGGGCAGCTTAAATTAGTGTTAATCCATTTTCTTCTTTGCACCAGTTTGCAAGCACATTGTCCAACAGCCTGCAAGGTTTTCAATGGAGACTGGTAAGAAGCTTTTGGAAAATGTGCTGCTTCCTGGTCACAAGAGCACAAGATTTTGGTTGACAGTGGCCTGGAGCCCCTGTACATGCAGCCCAAGGAAGGCAAGGGGTGTGTGTCAGAGAGTGGGGTGGAGATTAAACTGCTTCTGTTCAGGGCATGCAAGCAGCAGAGCGCCTAGCTCAGCACAGGCAGGGGAGGGGTGATACCCAACATCCTAGCTGTGTCTCCTCCTTGCAGGGCAGCTGCTTAGTCCCTTCTCCTCCTTCCCTCCTTGGAGTTGTGTGTGTAGAGGTGTCTGACTTGTGTGCATGGTCAGGACCGCTAGTGAGAGCCAGCTGTGCTATGGCTCTGGGAGTGTTTTTCCTCAGAGACTTCTTTTTTATGTCCGACTTCCAAAGAAGCATAAACAGATAAAAATGAAATCAGCCAACAATAAACCCATCGGGGCTAATGCATGACACAGCTCCTGATACCTACAGTGTAGATCTGTAGGGGCTATATATTCAGAGAACAAGCAATTGATAAGTAACCCTTCTCGCTCCCCTCCCCAAATTTAAGCATTTATATCATGTACCCCACGGTATTCATACAAAAACTATCATGACATTGTTAGGCTTATTGGTATAGTTTTCTCTATTTCGTTGGAAACTTCCTTATTAGATCACATTGGAACAATTATGGAGGTATGTCTGTCCACATTTAGTCTTTGATTTTTGTTATACTGACTGTATCTAAGTATAACAAATGGCCTGGTAGCACTTTACAGACTAACAAAACATGTAGATGGTATCATGAGCTTTCATGGGCACAGCCCACTTTTTCAGATGCCCACGAAAGCTCATGATACCATCCACATGTTTTGTTAGTCTATGAAGTGCTACCAGACCATTTGTTGTTTTTTTCTGTACGGACTAACTTGGCTACCCCTTGAAGCTTCTGTATCTAAGTATGATACTTCACATTTTGTGTGTGTCTTCATCTAAACTTTTATCATTTTGGTATGTTTTGTATGTCCTTGTACGTTATAGACATAAAAGGGCTCTTTGTACTTCTGGCTTTACTTTATACAGGTAATGACTAGAGTAAGTAAATAAATTATCTCAGCTCTTAATCATGTCACTGCTGCCATTGATGGACCAATATTTATGCTGTGATATTGCTGCTGCTGAAGCTCAGCCAGTCTCTTGGGGCCTTTTTGTAGCAAAGTGCTGTAAGCAATTCTTAGTGTGTGGAGTCAACAGCTTTTTACCATGGTTTCATTTCCACTTTCATTTCCTATGGGACTTTTATTTCCTTTGGAGGGTTAACCTTTCCTTTAACTGACTGAATATGTAAATTGCGTACCTGTTGTGTGGAACACTGTGTGGAATACAATAAACTGTTTTCCTTTTTTTTTTAATTCTCTCTCCTTCACCATTTCTTTTCTCTCTAATATGTACTGTGAGAGATGCTTATGCTAATAGCAGCATAAGTGCTGTATGACACTGTTGTGATTTTTTCAAATTGAAGTAATTTATAAGATTCTCTTTGACATTTTGTTTTGTGTTTTATATTGCTTTTGTTTCATGCATCACTAGTAGGAATGAGTTGGAACCATTCTGGCCTTTGGAGAATGTAACTAGGACCTATCAATTACATGCAGTTGAAAAAAGTGTAATGAATTGTAAAGCTGCACTGTATACATTTTTTTTTTATAACAAATGCATTATCTATAAGGAAGTGATTGGAATAATTCTAAATGAATAGGCCCCTAAAACTGCTTAACAGTCTCCATTTTTAACATTAACAACTGTCTTTGAGGAAAATAAAATTTGATCACCAGAAAGATTATTCTTTAATCTTTCTTAAAACATCTGGATATTTTTGGCCTGGCCCTACAGTGATGACATATTCCATAGTAGAAATAAAATATGCATTCCACATATGTGAAATAACATCCTTATATTTATAATATGGCTTTCTTTCACACTTCACATTGTGTTTATGTGCATTTTTGGTCTGTTAAAACAGATTTGAATCTTAACTTTGTTGTATGTATTGTGATTCCATTTCTAGAGTTCTGCTCCTAATATTTTCTTAAGAGCCATTTTGTCACTATTTTTAGTATAAATTGAGTTAGCAAATTAAATTAACATCTTCTGATTCCTTTATTTTGAAGTATGGCTTATTGTAAATAGCTTACATATTTTAGAAGTTCTTCCTTCAGAATACTTTATTTCCTGTTTCCATGAAATATTTTGGTGTTAGTCCAGCAGTAATCAGCTCTTTTTGTGTCAGCCTTCATTTTTACATGTTAACACATATATAATTCATTTCATGTTTTTTTTTCTTTTTGGATAATTAATGGCTGAATAATTAGTTGGTATTTCTATTGTCCCTTGCCTCTTCTGTTTATACTCTATTTAGAATAAGATGTAAGCAGGTAACTGAATTCCATGTAGATGCTTTTTGAGCAGCTGCATGATTATTAATTTTGCATTATTATTATTGATAGTAGTATTACTGTAGTCCAGGGATTGGCAACCTTACAGAAGTGGCACGCTGAGAGTTAATGTAGTCACTTCTATTTACTGGTCTGCGTGCCATTGATACTTTTTCAAGTCAATAATAGTCCTACTTACATTTTAGTAGCTTCATTAATAAATAAATTAAGATACAGATCTTAACATTTAGTGTGATCCTTGGCCTTGCTTTCCCTTTCTGAGTTCTCTGAGCTCAGGTTTATAGTTTGATGCTTTAAGCAGCACACAAACCTCTGTCTTCAGCTATTCTCAGCCACTGATGATGGCAGAAGAACAGCAGCCTGCTCCCCTGCCACAGCAGCTCCCCGGCACTTCCATGCCACTCGCAGCCCCAGCATCCGCCCTGTGGCCTGCCCCAGGAGCAGCTACCATGCAGCACTAACCCTGCTCCAGCCCTTCCCCAGGGCTGAAGCTGGAGCCATGGCCTCTTGGCTGTCAGAGGAGCTGCTGCCATGCGGTCCTGAGCTGGCCCCGGAGGAGCCACAAAGAATTAGCCACATGGTCCTGGGCCAGCTCCTGAGGAGCTGCTGTCATGGCCATGCAGTCCCAGGTTGGACTCGGAGGCCAGATATGCTGCTGCTGCAGCCACACAGTCTTGGGCTGGCCAGAGGTACTGGTGAGAAGCCTAAGCTGCTGCTGGTAAGGGGGAGGGCTTCAGCAGCAGCATGGGTTCCCTGCTGTGTAGAGAACGGGGTGACTGAGTTCCCCGCGTGCTGTTGAAAATTGGCTTGAGTGCCACTTACGGGCTGTATGTTGCCGACTCCTGCTATAGTCCTTAGGAGACTTGCTCAGGGCATGGACCAGGTCCTCATTGTGCTAGGCACTGTATAAACAGAACAAAAACAGTACCTGCCGAGAGAACTTACAGTCTAAGTATTGGTAAATATGTTGGAGAAGATTATTCACAATAAAGCAGCATTTCTCAAACTGTAGGTTGCGACCCCCAGAGGGGTCGTGAGCAGCTTAGACAGGGGTCGCAGCTGGATTCAGTTTTTCACTTGCAACCCCTCTCTCCCGGGCTGCGAAGAGCATCAGGGCGGCGGAAGCTGTGCAGCATGGCTGGGGCCGCGGGACTCCAGGAGCATGGCTCAGCTGTAGCAGGAGACAAGGTGGTGGGAGAGTGAGGCTGGCGCTGGCACAGGAACGGACGTGCGAGGGGCCAGCTGAGGCACGGTTGCTGGGTGACCGAATGCTTCCCCAGCTGGGAGAGGGCGGCGTCCCTCATACAGCAGGCTGGGTGATTGGGTCGGGGCAGAGGACCCGGAGGTAAATAAGGGCACGTGGGGGTCAGAGGAGGCGGCAGAGGAGACATGGGAGAGGAGAGGAGAGGAGTGGAGGACGGAGGAGAGGAGAGGAGGAACCAAAGGGATGCAGAGTGGAAAAGAGGCACAGAGGGGAGAGAGATGGGGGGAAGGAGCCTGCAGGGGGGAAGGGCGTTGAGGACCGCAAACGCCTTGACGGAACCCCAGAAGGGCAAGGAATCCGGTGAGAAGGGTGCAAAAAAAAAAAAAAAAGAGGGGGTAGGGGGAAAGTAATTGAGGAAAAAACCCCCAAGGCTACCTGCCCCTTTAAGGGCGACCATTTTGAACTCTGCTCCTGATAGGGAAGGGTTGGAAATTAACTTATAAATAAAGTTTGATTATTATTAGGGAAGGAATGAATAAAGATATTGGCTGGCTCGCATACTACCTTCTACATCCTAATGACTTAACCAACCAACCAATGAGTACTTGTAGACAGGGCTCGACAAAGTATTGAATCTACTCACCCGGGATGAGTAGATTTCAGCTGGGCGCCCCGTTCATTTGCGGTGCACACATGCGCAATGCGGGTCTTGCACATGCGCAGTGCAGGACTGGCGAGCGACTTGTGCCACCGTTCGTCAAGCTCTAATTATAGAGATACAAATTGTTCTTATCAGCCTCTTGTAACTCGAACAATCCAATTCACTATTTTTTCTTTTTTTTCTTTCTGTCCCCTCCTCCTTCACCTTCCCTTATTTATTCTTGGATCTGGACTTTTAATACTCCAATCATCTGAAGCAGTGGGTTGTACCCACAAAAGCCCATGATACCATCTGCATGTTTTGTTGGCCTTTAAGGCGCTGCTATACTGTTCATTGTTTAAGTTTTTCTAGTTACAGACTAACTCGGATACCCCTCTGGAACTTTATCAATACACGTTACGCTCCTTCAGATTATCCAGAGTGCCAAGGTTGTTCTCCAAGGCTATGTCTAGACTGCAAGCCTCTTTCGAAAGAGGCTTTTTCGAAAGATACTTTTGAAAAAGCCTTTTTTGAAAAAGAGCATCTAGACTGCAAGCGGAACTTTCGAAAAAGCAAGCCGCTTTTTCGAAAGGCAGTCTGGATGCTCTCTTTTGAAAAACCCCTGTTTGCATTCAAGAACGCCTTTTTTCGAAAGAGCACTTTCGAAAAAAGGCATTCTTCCTCGTAAAATGAGGTTTACCACCGTCGAAAGAAAAGCCGCGTTCTTTCGATTTAATTTCGAAAGAACGCGGCTGCAGTCTAGACACAGGTGAAGTTTTTTCAGAAAAAGGCTACTTTTTCGGAAAAAAACCCTGAGTCTGGACACAGCCCAGGGTTCTAGCTGTGGCTGCTTTTCACCTCCACAGGATTGGGGTGGTGATGTTCCCATACTTGGACAACTGCCTCATAAGAGCTCCAGTGTAGCAGTAGAAGCCACATAAACTCTTATAACCCTCTTAACCAACCTCAGATTTCAGATAAATATCTAAAAGTCCACTCTGGTTCCTGTTCAACTAATAGATTTTATAGTGGCCTATATCCACTGTCTAGCAGTACAAACAAAATTGCCTCAAAAATGCTTTACCAATCTAACCAGGTTAATTACAAAAATCATAGACAGCCCCCAAATATATAGAAGGATCTGCCTGTAACTTCGTGGGCACATGACTGCTACAACTTATGTGGGCAAACATGCCAGACAGCGTGTGCAATGCCTCTAGGGATGGCTAAGCACTGGCTGTCCACCTTCACAAACTCCTTACTGTGCTTCTCAGGGTGAAACATTCTTCAGTGGTGGCTCTAACCACAAAACATCTGCTTGAGGATTCCATTTCAACAAAAGCTTCCACGGTACTGCTCACCACAGATACCTGTGTTGAAGTCTGGGCAGTTCACCTGGAGAACAACATTCTCCAGGGCTTCTGGTTCTCAGCAGAAATTACTCTTTATATAAATGTATTGGAGCTTCAAGCAGTCAGAAATGCATGCGAGCATTTTCTTCCACATTTCTGCAGCGATACCATCGAAGTCCTCATGGACAACACAGCCTATAGCTATGGTGAAGCAAAATGCAGGACAATGTAGCACTTTAAAGACTAATAAGATGGTTTATTAGATGATGAGCTTTCGTGGGCAAGACCCACTTCCTCAGATCAAATAGTGGAAGAAAATAGTCACAACCATATATACCAAAGGATACAATTTAAAAAATGAACACATATGAAAAGGACAAATCACATTGCAGAACCGGAGGGGGATGCGGGGGGGGGGGGGGGCAAGGAAGGAAGGTAGGTAGGTAAGTGTCTGTGAATTGATGATATTAGAGGTGGGGAGAGTGGGATGTTTGTGAGTTAATGGTATTAGAGGTGATAATTGGGGAAGCTATCTTGGTAATGGGTGAGAGAGTTCAAGTGTTTGTTCATTCCTTTTTGGAGAGTGTCGAATTTTAACATGAATGACAGTTCAGAGGATTCCCTTTCAATTGCAGATGTAAAAGGTCTTTGTAGCAGAATGCAGGTGGTTAAGTCACTGAGAGAGTGTCCTTTCTGGTTAAAATGGCAAGAAACTGTTTTTTCTTTGTGATCTTGTCTGATATCTGTTTTGTGGGCATTAATCTTTTGGCGAAGTGTCTGAGATGTTTGTCCAATGTACATAGCAGACGGACACTTTCGGCACATGATAGCATAGATTATATTTCTGGATGCGCAGGAATATGTGTTCTTGATCTTATAACTCACTTGGTTAGGTCCAATAATGGTATCAGCAGAATGAATATGTGGACAAAGCTGGCAACGGGGTTTGTTGCAAGGGAAGGTACCAGGGTTGGTATTAGTGTGCTATGTCCTGTGGTTGTTGGTAAGAATCATCTTGAGGTTAGGTGGTTGTCTATAGGAGACTATGGGTCTGTCTCCCAGAGCCTCTTGGAGTATGGTATCCTGTTCCAGGATAGGCTGTAGTTTATTGATAATGTGTTGGACTGGTTTAAGTTGGGGGTTGTAGGTGATGACAAGTGGTGTTCTATTGTTGGTTTTCCTGGGTCTGTCTTGATGGTTTCTAGGTATTCGTCTGGCTCTTTCAATTTGCTTTTTTATTTCTCCGGGTGGGTAGTTGAGGTTTATAAATGCTTGTTAGAGATCCTGAAGCTTCTGGTCTCTGTCAGTGGGATTAGAGCAGATGCGGTTGTATCGAAGGGCTTGGCTATAGACGATGGATCGTGTGGTGTGTTCTGGATGGGAGCTGGATGCATGTAGGTAACTGTATGAGTCGGTGGGTTTTCTGTAGAGAGTGGTGTCTAATTTTCCATTGTTGATTTGTACTGTGGTGTCCAGGAAGTGGATCTCTCGTGTAGAATGGTCCAGGCTGAGGGTGATCGTGGGGTGTAGGTTGTTGAAATCTCTGTGGAAGCTATGGTGTACTCCTTCAGATAGAAATTTCTGCAGCTTACCTGCCTGCATGACAACATACCATGGTAGACTAGCTCATCAGACACTTCTTCAAAAATCACAAGTGGTAGATGGACAGCCACACATTTAAAACCATATTTTCCCAATGAGACCTCCAACTATAAATTTGTTTGCGACAGTACTCAAAACAAAGTATCCTCAGCACTGCTCCCGAGTGGGATTAGGACACCACACACTCGGAGATGCTCTTCTTAGAAAATGGGAGATACTTTTCATGTAAAATTTCTCCTCCAGTCCTGCTACTGAATCATATGTTACAAAAAATCTGAAGAGAGAGGGCCGGGATCATACACCTCACATTCACATGGTCTAAACAGATGTGGTTTCCCTACTTATCACGGATGGTGGTGAAGCCTCTTTGACTTCTTCCATGACTTTCTCATCACCTGATGCAGGATGATGGTCACATTCTTCATCCCGATACAGTGATTCTCCATCTCAAGGCCTGGCTACTCCATGGCTAGCAGGCCTTGATCAGGAATACTCCGAGGAAGTAAAGAATATTTTCATGAATAGTTGCATACTTAAAACAAATAAAATATATACTCTTAAAAGGACGCGCTTCTGCACCTGGTGCGAGACTCACCATACATCTCCCCACCCTGCCCCCCTACCCAAAGTACTGGATTACATATTAAATCATAAAAAGGCTGTCTTTGCCAACAGCTCTATAAGAGTATGTGGATCAGTGATTTCCTCACTGTGCATTAAAGTGGATGGAATGACTCTTTTTGCCCACCCAACAACTAAACTATTTTTAATGGGCGTGAACAATATTTAGCCTTCTTTAAAACATTCCACTTCCATATGTGACCTTAACCTCCTGCTATGCATACTCATGCAGAGTCCCTTTGAACTCCTTGCAATCTGTTCTTGCTACACGTTTTGATGAAGTTCTCTTCTCTTATTGTGATCACCTCTGTAAGAAGGGTACATGAAATAGAGGCTCTAGCACACCTGCTGTGTCTTTATTTCAAAAACCATCTTAAGACATCATCCTAAATTTCTGTCATTGGTCATATCTGCATTTCATTTCAACCAGTCAGTCTACTTGCCAGTTTTCTTTCTGAAGTCTTACACCTGTGCCAGGAACCCATGTCTCCAAACTCTCAACATCTGTAGGGCCTTTGTGTTCTACCTAGAAAAAAGAAATTCATGTAAACAATCACCACACTTTCTATCCATTACAGAGCAGTCTAAGTGTTAGGTAGTCTCTGACTGTATTTGAGTATCAGCAGGACAATGTTCTAGCTCCAGCTATAATTTATACTCACATTACTATAATGTACCAATTATAGACATTTGCAAGTCAGTTACCTGGATTTCTGCCCACATGTTAACCTACCACTGTGCCCGGGAACAATATTCCTTTGCAGACATACAGTTTGGACTTTCAGTATTTTCTGCTCTTGCCAGTCATTCTCCGAAATGCCTCCTCCCATCGTTAAGTATTGCTCCATAATCAACTAAAGTGGAGCACTCATAGGGATGCTTCTTGAAGAAAAAGAAGAGAAGTTTACTCAGTGCAGTAAGTGAGGCTTTTTGAGATGGCTGTCCCTGTGAGCACTGCACTACCATCCCTTCTTCCCTCTGTTTCGGAGTTTCACTCTTACTCTCCAGGATAGAGAAGGAAATTGGGGAATGGTTATCAGCACTTGCAAGATAACCATTTGGAGTGTGTGAGATGGTTGCTGAACATGACTGTATACACAAGATGCCAAGACACCGAAGTGGAGAACTCACCGGGACAACAATCTTGAAGAATCTCAGTTACTGCATAAGCGAAGTCAGTTTTTCTCAAACTTTTTAAATAAAGTACCACTTTTAAAAACATTATAAGTACCGCCATTATCTACAGCTTTCAGACACACAACATTTTTTTTCTACTGTTGCAACACATTTGTTTAAACAACTTAATTGTAGCTGGGTGGGCAATGAATTTTTGGGTGTAAAAAGTAAAAAAATAATAAAACACTGTAAAACTTAAAACAAAAATTCAGTTTTCTCCAAATTTCAGTTGTGCTGATGTACCCCCCCCAGACTTCTCTTGAGAATCCCTAATGGTACTCGTGCCATTAGTTGTGAAATAACCATCTCTTTACATTGTAAGAATGATAAACAAAAGATATAGTATTTTTCAGTTCACTTAATACAAGTACTGTAGTGTAATCTCTCTATTGATATGCACTTTCACAACAATATAGTTTTTTATTACATAAGTGCACTTAAGAATAAATCACCATAAACTTTAGAGCCTAAAAGTCCACTCAGTCCCACTTATTGTTCAGGCAATTGCTCTGATAAACATATTTGTTTCATTTACAGGTGATAATGCTGCCTACTTCTTGTTTACAATGTCACCTGAAACTGAGGGCAGGCATTCTCATGATGCTGTTATAGTCAATGTCACAAGGTATTTACATGCCAGATGTACTAAAGATTCATATGTCCCTTCATGCTTCAACCACCATTCCAGAGTATATGCATCCATGCTCCTGACGGATTCTACTCAATAACAATCCAATGCAGTGTGGCCATCTCATGTTCATTTTTATCATTTGAGTAAGATGCCACCAGCAGAAGGTTGATTTTCTTGTTCAGGGGGTTGGATTTTGTGGTTTTTGCATCAAAGTATTGTTCTTTTATTATTTCTGACTGTATGCTCCACACATCATCCCTCTTAAATTTTGGAAGGCATTTCAGATTCTTAAACCTTGGGTCAACTTCTGTAGCTATTTTTAGAAATCTTACATTTGGACCCTCTTTGTGTTTTGTCACGTCGGCAGTGAAAGTGTTCTTAAAACAAATAACATGCTGAATCATCATCCAAGACTGTTATAATATGAAATATATAGGGAGGACTATGGGTAAAACAAAACAGGATACATACATTTCTCCTCCCCTATGAGTTCAGTCACAAAGTTAATTAACACATTTTTTAAACAAGTATCATTAGCATGGAAACATGTGCTCTGAAATGGTGGCTTAAGCATGAAGTAGCATACAAGTGTTTAGCATATTTAGCACATAAGTACCTTGCAGTGCAGGCTAGAAAAGTGCCATGCAAACACCCGTTCTCATTAGCTTGTGCCATTGTAAAAGGGTGCAGTATGATCTTTTGCAAATGTAAACTAAACTTGTTTGAGTGGTTGGTTGACTAAGTAGAACCGAATGGACTTACATATTATAACATTTTATGTTTTAATTGTGAATGCAGTTTTTTGGACATTATTCTATATTTGTAAGTTCATCTTTCATGGAAAAAGAGATTTCATGACAGTACTTGTATTTTGAAAAATACTATTTTTGGTGTTTTTACAGGGCAAATATTTGTAGTAAAAGTACAGTTAAAACTGTATACTTGGTATTCTGTATTTTAATTGAAATCAATATATTTGAAAATGTAGAGAATATCCAAAATTTTCAGTGAATGGCATTCTGTTAATGTTTAGCAGCATGATAAATTACAGGTTTTTCTAATCACATGGCAGCCCTAATTTTAACTTATCAATTAATAGTGGAAAATTCATACTGTTCAGAGAAATTTAGTGCTGTAAATATGGATATAGACTTGAGCTAAGGGTATAGGCTTGAGCTCTTGTTTTGATTCAGCACAGGCTGGCACGCCAACTACTATATAGTGAGAAGGCAGGCTAAGGGAAGTCTAGGAGTATGTCTAGACTACATGCCTCTGGCGACAGAGGCATGTAGATCAGACTACCCGGCATAGGAAAATGAAGCGGCGATTTAAATAATTGCCACTTCATTGAAATTTAAATGGCTGCCGCGCTGAGCCAATCAGCTGTTTGTCAGCTCAGCATGGTAGTCCGGACGCTCCGCGGTCGACATCAAAGGCATTTGTTGACCTCCCAGGTATGCCTCCTGGGGTGAGTTGTACCTGGGAGGTCGAAAAATGCCTTGAATGTCGACCGCGGAGCGTCCAGACTACCGCGCAGAGCCGACAAACAGCTGATCGGCTCAGCGTGGCAGCCATTTAAATTTAAATGAAGCGGCGATTATTTAAATAGCCGCTTCATTTTCCTATTCCGAGTAATCTAATCTACATGCTTCTGTCACCAGAGGCATGTAGTCTAGACGTACCCTAGGTGCTGTTGTCTTCTCCTTCTACATCATATTTCCCCTTGGGCTGTAATTTTCTTGTCTAATTCCTCCCTTCTGCTCAGCAGTTTAACCCTATGGTTTTTTCTTCCTTTTCTGATGCATGTGCACAACATTTTAACAAAGATGTCACCTAAGAAATCCTCTTTGCCATACTGCCAGCATGTTATATTATTATACAAGTATTCTAGTAAAGCATGATATTAGTAAGACCTATAATTTGGGGAAATGTATCCAAAAAGATATTTCTGTGTTTAGTGGATTGAAAAGAAATGGAGAGCAAGAAGTCAGTTAGGAACTCTACAAATTACTTTGTAGTTTATAAAATAAATTCCTAAATGTCATTCTCATTAAAACTTCTTGTTGCAAAATGCTGTTTGCTTTCACCTCCCTGAATTTCTGCATTAGTAGTGAATAATTCTACTTGGAAGTTATGTACATGAAATATTGTTCTGACATGAGCACCACAAACTTCAATTCCATATTACATGCGAGAGAGAGAGAGAGAGAAAGAGAAAGAGAACAACAAATAAATATATAGAACCACTCAGTGTAATGCATCACTGAGAACTGTGGAATATCCCACCAGTAATCCATTCCAGGATATAGGCTTGTACAGCACCATTGTGGATGCTAATGGGGCTGACTGGGGTTGCTATTTGCAATATAGGCACTCCCCTTATGCTAAGGGTGTATGTACACATGAACTGCAACACTGGTGCTCACTGATGAGAATTCTCCCATCAACCTAGCACTGTATGTGGAGGTTAAATCAGTTTAACTGAGTTGCTCATGGGCATGAATTTGACACACCCGAACAATGTGTTTATAGTGACCTAATTTCCTAGTGTAAGATTAGAGTTAAGTGAGCCTGAGCTAATTCTTCAGTGAAAATGAACCTAAAGAGTTTTAATCCTTATTTTAAGGGAAAGTACTGATAGTGGCCTTAACCATGGAATCATGACCAGTACCTAAATAATTCTAGAAATTCTAGAAGTAAGTTTGTTGAACTAGAAACAATCCTTCAGGATTTCAAAATTGAGGTGAACAGTTTTTATTTAAAAAAATCTCAGAGGGGTAGCTGTGTTACCTTTACTGTAACTTTAAAAACAGCGAGTGGTCCTGTGGCCCTTAAGAGACTAGCCAAAAATTATAGAATCATGAGCTTTCGCAGATAAAACCTACTTCCTCAGATGAATTGGAATAGAAATAAGAGAACCCCTCTCTCTCTCTCTTTCTGTGTTTGTGTGTGTGTGTGTATGTGTGTGAACAGCAGAAGTAGCATCTGTCAATGGTAGGACTCATGTTGTTGAAGCTAACACGGATGTGTATGAATGTGTCCTATAGATAGCTTTTTATGTGGAAATGTAGATGTTAATGGCAGGAGAAATTGGCAAATCTGCACATAAATTCCAGTTCTGCAGACTCTCTCTCTCTAATTGATTAGTAAATTTCTTTGTAGAAGAATGACTACTTTTAAATCCATAATTGAGTGACCATGCAGGTTAAAATATTCCTCTACAGCAGGGGTTGGTAACCTTTCAGAAGTGGTGTGCCAAGATTTAGTTTATTCACTTCTGTTGATGGATATATGTGCTGGGGAGAAGGTGGGGAAAAGGGGGCAGGGGCAGGCTGGGTATGGTGGGTGACCGTATTTTCTGAACCAGTTGCAGCGAGGGAAAAGAGTTTAATTCTCTCTATGGAGAGCCGCAGAACGAGCAGCTCCGTATACTGCCGCTCTCCCAGCAAGGTGAGGAGGGACAAAGGGAGAGAGTGACAGTGCACCGAGCATGCTCTGCATTCCAGCACCCCAGCTGGGCTCCACGCGGCCCCTTCTGAGGCTGAAGCAGCAGCTTCATGGTGCTGAGGTCTAGGAGCGGCTCCACCAGGTTTTGCCTCAAATGCGGACGCTGCTCCTCTCCCCTGTCCCCACCCGGTAGCGGCTGTTGTAACAACAAGCGGCCACCTGGAGATAAAGGAGGCAGTGTTAATGGACCAGTGCCCCATGTGGCAAAGGCAGTCCCGCAGTGGGAGAGGGGACCGCGCAGTGGTGGGGCAGCCGCAGCGGGTTGTGGAGACGCGCTAGGACTCGAAAAATGCTCCGGACTCTGGAAACCGCATGTCACCAGAAGCTGCCCTGGCTGCTCATCAGCAAAGCACCCAGAGCACCTACATTCTCTGGGGGGTGAAGGGGGACGTAGAAAGGCCATTGCTGCTGCATCGCGCTAGTGTGAGCCTGTCCCAGGTGGGGAAGGGAAACTTGGGGGGAGCAGCTACTGTTTCCCACTCGCCAGATCGGGCGGGGAGGCTTGTGTTAGTGAAAATCGTCTTGCATGCCATAGGTCGCCAACCCCTGCTCTATGGGTTTATGTGTTGCCATTTCTGATATGTGATTTGTGTCCATTTATACTCTGTCATACTCTGGTTTGGCCAATATCCAGGGCAGAAGGACATTGCTGGTACTTGATGGCATATACCACATTAAAGGATGTACAGTTGTACAAGTCCCTGATGTTGTGGCTTATGTGGTTAGGTCCTGTGATGATGTTGCTTGTATAGATATGTGGGCAGAGTTGGCAATAGGTTTTGTTTCAGGGGTAGGTTTCTGGCTGTGGGTATATGAGGTGTGATACGTGACGGCTGAAAAGGACTTCCTTCAGGTTGGAGAGTTGTTTGTTGGTGAGGAATGTTCTGTTTCACAAGGCTTGTGAGACCGAGGGATCATTTCTAGGATAGGTTGTAGATTGTCAATGATGCATAGGGCCAGAAGCTGTGCACACAGAGGGGCATGTGTTGGGGGGAAGCTGGCTGCAAGTCTATGGTTGGTGGGCGGGGTCAGTGGTAGAGAAAGGGAAGAAATGACCTCCAGTGGTCTGGCGAAATCCCTCATTCAGGACCAGTCAGGTCCCGAGGGTACTGGACCAGGAAGTGCAACCCTTATTATGTTAACCCTATATTGCATGAACATATAATGAAAAGAAACTATTTATCAATGGACATATTATACCCAGCAGTTAATATGCAAATATTTGATCCCAGTTTCCCCACTATGATCTTTTCACCATACGTCTGAAGTGAAATTATAACTGTTACCATAAAAAAATACAAAAACTTTTTATTGAGGTGCTTTGCCTTAAAATAATAAAATAGAAAACAGTGATTTACTGATTCTGTCTGACGGTCTGTTGAGAGAGAGATTTGTGTGTCTCTGGGAGTCCAGCTGTCCTTAGGTGCTATTCAAACCATCGTTTCTGCCTCTGCCGCCAAGGATGTGCACCTCTCTTGACTCCTCTACCGGACTGGGAATCGTGTGTGTCCCGCTCAGCCCAAACGACTGGTGAAACAAGAGTGACATCTTCCGATGGGAACCGGTATGGTTCCATGACAGCGAGTACCACAATCCTGAAAATAACTCTGGGGGGAGGCAAGGGAAGTGTCAACAGACAGTATGGGGTAAGACATGCTGTAACTAAGAATGCAAACAACTCATGGCTAAATTGGCTTGCCCAACAGCTAGAACTTTCCTTAACTCCTTTCCTACACTCTATTATGACCACTGTTTTAATTGTTTTGAGTGTAGTAATTACCTTTTGTATAACATTGTGCATGGTAAAATGCTTGGTTAATGTAGCTATCTCTCTTCTGTGTACATTCGATATACAGCACTAGAAAAGGACCCTAGCCAATTTCTAGATCCTGAACCCTCTATTCCGGCCATCGGGCACTTTTAGATTCCCTGAAGGTGGGCAAGAGATGCTGGCATCACCGCCATCTTGTATCCTGGGACGTGGTGTGTCATATCAGAGGGTGGAGTGTAGCCAGACAGGAACCCCCCCCTCCCCCCCCCGTAACATCCATCTTGCTTGCCCCTCTTAGGTGCTTGGAGCATACAGGGCACACAGAGCAGTAAGATCAGCATGGTCTGTGAAGCCTTGACAGAAGGCCTGGATATGCTGGCTGCTGTGACCCTGGATGGCTGTAAACAGAGATACGCCAATTGTTGACCTCGAGGCTGCGAGAATTGCCTTGACTGGCACCTATATTGATATGAACACACAGCTGTTTGCGGGGGGAGGAATCTTCCGCCCAGTAAAGAATGTCCAGTACTTACAATTTAGTTATCTCTTGCAAGTGTAAATTAAGTTGAAACTCCCTTGTAAGACTTGGCGTCACAAAGATGGACCAACACAATTTGGCATCTTAGATAAGAAAGAGGGTACGGGTCCCTATGGGTATAAAGATGGGTCCAGCAGCACACTTACTCTGAGCGTCAATCTACCATCTATCTGCTGGTGGGGTTAGGTGATTGGCCTCCTGAGCTTCCACGGGGACGCCCACCTCGTATTCGTCTTTCCTAGGAATTGAGGGACCGGCTCTGGCCTGATATGCTGGAGTCGAGAGGCACAGAAGGGGGGTAAAAATTGTACCTGGATGTGTCCTTTGTCTTAAGTGCACATGTAGACTTAGAGCTCTTTAAAGATTAAGCTATCACTTGGTACCATTATTTCTATTTTCTATCTTTGTTTTCTTTGTAACCATTTTTAAGATCTATATTTGCTAGCAGTTAAGAAATAGAGCAATAGCCATTGTAACCATATGATTCATAAGCTTCTTTAGTAAACCTGTAACTGTTTAAGCTTTAACCTGACTTCTTCAGTTGCTGTAACAGAATCAAGCACAATTTAAAAGAACTCCAGCCGGTCATACGGAGCAGACTCAGGCAGAGCTGGGCATTTGGATCGTGTCGCCTCCAGGGGACAGATCCGTAGGGGTATCCGTCAGCCTTCCCTAGGCTGCCCGCTGCGACGGGACCTCGGTCCTAGCAGCTGAAGACACGGGTGTAATAAGCTCTCCCTGGTGTAATAAGCTCTCCCTGCAAACTTTGGGGCATCCGTCAGCCTCCTAGCGGTCAAAGACATGGACGCAAAACTTCTCAGGGCGCCCATCGGCCTCCCCTAAGGCCGCCCGCTGCAACAGGACCTCATGTCCTAGCAGTTGAAGACTCGGGTGAATAACACAAACACGCACTGCCCTGACCATCGGCTGACACCATGAGTCCGTTTGTTCAAGAACTCCTCCTAAGAGTAAGAGAGAGGCCCACCAAATTTGGTCTGCCGCTTCCCCTTATCGTAACTTAAGGCAAGGTCAGGGGTTATTTGTGCCTGGAAAATGAGATGTACCTGGAGTTGTTTTTCATACTATGGAAGCAGGAAGGGCTGAGTGGAGGGATGCTGTATTCACAGTCACCACTCAGTGTAGCAGCTGGTGGGGACAGCTATACTGCTGAGTTACCACTGGAGACAGCTGTACCATCAAAGGAGTGGCCAGATGGGCATGTAGCTTGCCATCTTGCCTTCTAATGGCTCAGGTAAGTGGGCCCTCTGCCACAAACCACTGTTCTCCGGCCTTTGGTCCCAATGCCAGACGGGGGTGGAGAGAGGAGGGGAAGCCCTGCCAGGCCCCCCCACCCCATCTCCTTTCCCAGGATCACCACTGGGGCAGAGAAGCTCTACCCTGTCTCTCACCACAGGAGCCACAGCCCGCTCTCCACCTGCCAGCATCACTGAGCCTCCCAGCATAACCGCAGACCGCTAGACTGCATGCTCCCCTAACTCTCCTCCCCATTGCCCCAGGCCTGGAAGCTTCGGGAAGAGAGAGGGGCTGCACGCTCCCTGCCCTCAGGATGTGGGCCTGTGGAGCGCAGGGCCGGAGGCTTGTTCACCCTCCCCTTCCCCCGTGCTGGACCCAGGCAATGCCTAGTAAGTCTTCTAGTTACAAATAGATGCAAGAGGTAGTATTTACTTTAAAAAAAATCCCAAGTATCACACAATTGTGTAGATTCCAAAGAAGTAATACGGTACACATTTCAATAGCATAAGAAATGGTTTAATTTAATTAACTGTGGTCTGATATGATGTGCATCCCGCTCTTGGTAAACCACAGTGGCATTCATTGGCTATTGCTTCAAAGTACTACTGTTTTTCATCCACATTCATTAGCCAAATGTGTCGTAAGAGCATTAACTTAAATCTGGAAAACAGTTCTCATGTATTTTGCTTTAATGATAAATCTAACATATTGTGCACTTGCTGCTATAATCAAGTAAATGGAATTTCCAAAATTTTGACTTAATGTCTTTTAAGTATGAAGCAATAATGTTTTATGAAGTAGCTTTTAAATGGCATTTGTTAAAGTGGAGAGCAGATGGATTAGAAGGGTCTGTTTTTAACTGCAATCAGCAATGATCATGGTATCCTATTACAATCACTCAATAAAATAACCTTTATTTAAAAACTAGTGAAAAAAATGTATGCTGATATGTATTGCTCATAGGGGTCTGGAGTCAATTACAGTTTGATAACATTTCTTCTGCTCTTTTGGCTAACTAGGCAGATTTCAATCTCTGTCAATTAGGTTTTTATCAAGTTTTCGTGTTCAATTTTGCATACACTTATTAGGTTTGGGATGAATATGGAAAGATGTTTCTCTCTCTCTCTCCCTCCTCCATTCCTCCCCCACCCCGTTCCCAAGTATTTTTCATATGTTATACAGGTGTTCAGTTGTAATGTTTGCCAGGCTGCTACTTAGTTAGAATTAAGGCTACAACCATGGTATGTTATCCATTTCTTTCCCTTCCCCCACACGTGAGAAAGTGGTAAATACATATTCAATCTCGCCATCTCTGCTATTGCTGTTCTTGCCGATAGTCTAAAACAGAATATTCCTCTGGGTCTCCTAGTATATTTTTGTGTTGTCAACTTGTTCAGACTGTAAATTCTTTTTGGGGCAGTATTTTATTCTGTGCCTTGTGCAATGCTAAATACAAAAATGAATAATAGTAATAGTTTGTAATTTAAGGCTCAAAGTTACTTTTAAGACTTTTAACTCCAACATCCGTATCTACCACTTCCATTTCCTCCTTTCCAGCAAAGATATAGGGTTCCTCTTCTTAGTTACTTAACAATTCTTTTTGCATCAGTGGGGAATTTGCTCCCAGTTCCTTTTTATCTGTTTTAGGTTTGTATTTCAAGGATTGCTTTCAGGTTTCCAGTATAAGCCATCAGGTTGCATATGCCTTACTACATTTTTGAGTTGGTATATAGGAAAATATTAAAGTTTGTTGATTTAAGAATTATTACTAAGGCCTCAGCATTTGGCATCAGTGATACTGCATGCTGCAAACAAGAACTGGCTTCCATTGAGCTATGATTGTGTTAGACTGTTCTTCCCAAAAGGGATTTACTTGCCAGACAAATCTGATCACCTTTTTTGGTTCTATTATCAAATTAGTCATGGCCTTTTCCCTTCTCAAAAATCCTCTTTATGCTTTTAGTGCATCGAAGTATTATATTGAAGCAGTGCAGTGAGTTGGGGAGATGTCCAGTGGGAGCTCACAGAAATAGTAATTTAGCAATTTTTAACATTTACCATTTCTTTTATTATTAGGGAGAAAAAGTAAATGGGACATTAATTCACAGATGGCACTGAGGCTATGACTACATTGCAATTAAATACTTGTGGCCATCTGATTCAGGCTTGTGGGGCTTGGTCAACCAAGCTGTTGAATTGCTTTGTAGACCTTCAATTCAGGCTTGGGCTAGAGTATCTGCTCTGCAAGTTTCATTCTTCTCAGTCTGGCTTGGAAACAAGGAATAAGCACAATAGTCATGTACCTAATTTACCCATTTTCTGGATTCAAGTGATAGTGTTAAATTCTGTGCTTTCATAGAAATTAATGATTTCTATCATCCATTGTTGGAAAATCTTGAAATCCTGAACTAAGTGTAACTGATGTGTTTAGCACTCATTTAAGGTATGGGCATTAAAAGTTCATGTATAGCATGCCAGCTCAATGGACTTCATTGAATTCAGAATCTTACTTTTCATGTATTTTTTAACAAGTTAATAGCACTCATGATTGTGAAGCAGAGTTTAAGATAAGACCCACATATAACCAATATAATGATGTCTGAGACTGCAGACAGCTTAGAACAGTAGCTCAGTGAGGTGTGAAGTACTCCATGCATCTCAATGGAGTGTTAATGTCATTACCTACTACCTAATGTCATTACCCATTATCTCTTACCAACAGTATCCCAGCAGAGAGCCCTGTATGTGGCACTTGGTTCTGACCATCAACTTATTCAGAATTGGGATTGGTCCTGCCTTAGACAGGGGGCTGGACTTGATGACCTCCTGAGGTCTCTTCCAGCTCTCTGATTCTATGATTCTAACCCCTTCAGCTGGAATAAGTACTGCCTTTTCCTTCTGTCACCCTGAGTTGGAGAGGGATACTTAGTCCTTCTAGGGGAAGTGTTCATGCTGTTTTGGAGGGAGCCCTGCTTCACTGCATTTGACGTTGCCAATTCTAGTTATGGGATAGCCACAGCACAGGGATGGGGGCCAAAGGAGGCTCTGGGTCCCGATGTGCCTAGGGTCTTGGATTTCCCTAATTTGTTTTAGGATAAACTGAGAGCTGGAGATACTGACCACCAGGCCAGATGCTTAATGGATCTGGTCAGGGAGGTAGGTCTTGATTGCATCATTGGATTCTGTAGGATTGACTGCTTGATGCAGCATATTTGCTTCCAGGACTTTGTCCCTTCCCAGTGGCCTTCTATCCGCTGGCCTATATGAACTGTGAAGAAAATAAGGTATGTTGTGTCTCTTTCTGCACTACTCACTTGTTGGCAACAAAGCGATATCATGGTCAGACTAGATTGTACAGATCTGTATATTGTGATCATATTTCTTAACTAATTTGAATGGTTTTGAAATAGCTAGCCTTTTATAAAGGTTGGATCTGAACAACCCTGTACTTTATGGAAGATCAGATCTGAATTTGATGGCATGGGTCCATCTCTCTGATTAATAGATGGATATGGATTTATTTATTTAGAGATTTAAAGAGATTGATCTTTATTAGGGTTAACATTTTCAAACCTGGGTATCTAAAGTACGGCAACTTTATAAAGGTGCTGGGGTCCTCTGAACTCTCATTAACTTCACTAAGAGTTACTGATTCTTAGCACACCTGAAAATCTTTCAGAAGTAGGTTTTTAACGAAGATGGAATTGAACTGCACTCAGTACCTTTAGGGATAATTTATATCATTTTCTTAATATTGGAGCCTTACAAGGATACTCTCTTTTCTGTGTACAAATTCAGAATTTCTGTGTAATACTACAAGCACTATTGTGGGTCTACAGTTAAGATGTTCAGGGATTTATTTATATAGTACATTACAAAGCATTATCAAAATGTAAATTCTTCCCTGTGTTATAACCACCATTTTTCCATTGTGGAAACAGGGACAAAGACTATTTGACTCGCCAAAAATCGCAAAGCAAATCAGTTTTGGAAAAAAAAATTAGAATTCAGTTCTCTTTGCATTTAGGGCCATGCTTAGTCTTCTACACTGTAGTCCCTCCTAGGAAACAGTCAGTTAAATTTTTTTTTTAAACTATAACATCCATACCTTGAATACACCGCATTAGCCTCGTGGTTTGAGACCACAGACTCAGGTGAAAGAGAACAAGGCACTCATCTGGGTGTATCTGAAGTTCTTCAAATTTTTCTCTAATCTTAACTATATAATTTTGTATCCCTTGACAATAGTGCTGTCTTACTTGTTCTCCCACGTTCCCAAATTAATAATATACTAAGCTCCAATATTGAAATTTGTAATGCACAACTGCTAACAGTTTGAAAATTAACCGAATATTTCTACATAGCCAGTTTTTGATCTGTGATATTATTTACCATGTCATCTGATAGCTTACTGTCTTCAGTAGCCTATTGTGAAGTACTTTTTCAGAGGCATTTTGAAAGACCAAATACATTCAATAAATTTCAAGGAAAGAATTTCTAGTAGACTAGAGAAGCACAATTTTCATTTATGGAAGTCATATTGTATTGGCCTGATGGTATCCTGGACATTTTGATGTTTGCAGCTCTGTTTAGTATTATGATTTCAGCTAATTTGTGTGTCCCACAAGTAATAATTACTTGTCTCTAATTACTAAGAAAATCAAAGTGCTATTTTAAAAACTTAGAACATTTTAATGAAAGAATGTGTGTTTTTCGTAGCAGCTCAGTTACATCATTCTTAAGTTCCTTCAGAACTGCTGGTTGTTTATGATCTGATCTGGGAGATTTTGCCTTTTAATTATCAGTTTGTTACAAAATCGTATCTCTTGTTTCTTTATATGTAAAGATTAGGGGCATTAATAGTATTTTGCCTTTATCGTACAGGGGTGAAGATTTATCCAAAGAATCAGTCAGCTTCTCTGCAATGTCTTTGTGCCCCTCAATTGCTTACTTGTTATAGATCACACACATGGATTTTCTTCTAGACTTCCTGCTTGACATAGTGTTGATTTAAAAATAACAGAGGAAATTATTTTCTCCACAAAAATTCCTCTAAATCCTTTTAATTCAGCTTCACTAGGTTAATTTCATTATTTTGAAATCTCTTTGCCTAAAATGTCTTGAACCTTGCTGCTTATCTGTATTGGTTTTTTCATGCCTTCCTGCTTCCTTTGTTGTCTTGAAGCATATATGCCTTCTGTAATATTTAATAAGTAACTTTTATACTGAGTATTCTACACCTCTGTGTGTCTCATTCATTGGTGCTAGTATATACCATGACCAAGGTCTCCCCCTTGTCCCTACCAGTAAGATATAGATCTTGTAAGAGCTGCCATCTTTGAAGCAAGTAGGCCAGATCAGTGAATGGTCACTGGGTACCTAGGCATCAATATTTCTAGTGATCAAATTCTCTGTCACCCCAGCCTTACTGTGTTACATAATTGTAACTGAATCTCTCTAGGATAGGTTTTCGATCACACAGGATGTTTGAAAAGCCTGTAGGAAGGCTAATGTTGTACAGTATTTAAAAAGGGTAAACAGAATGACCTGGATAATTATGGTATAGGTTTGTCGGTCTGACATTGATCTTAGGCAAGATAACTGAGCAGCTGATGTGGGACTTGATTAATCAAGAATTAAAGGAGGAAAATACAATGAATGCCAAACAACGTGGGTATCTGGAAAATAGATCCTGTGGAACATAATAGCTCTTCGTTGACAAAGGAAGTAATATTGATGTAATATATTAATAATTTTGAAATACATTTTTTTGGGTAATACCCAATATTTTGATTTTAAAAAAACTAGAATGAGACAAAATTAACATGATATAAATTAAATGGATTAAAATCAAGTCTAGGTCTCAAATTGTAACATTGCCCTTAAGTGGGGAATTGCCTAGGGGTCTATTTCTGCTTTTGTCAGTGACCTTTAGGAAAATAAAATCATCATTGATAAAATGTACAGGCAATACAAAGTTTGGGGGGGAGGTAAAAAATGGAAGAGGTTAAGTTGCTGATAGAGAAGAATCTGGATCACTTAGTAAGATGTGTGCAAACACAAATGTGTTCTAGGAACAATAATGGTAGGTCATACATAAAAGAATGGGACCTCTGTCCTTGGATTCAGTGACTCTAAAAAGGATTTGGGGATCATAGTGGATAATCAACTGAACATGAGCTCTTAGTATAAGGCTGTTGATGAAAGAATTATTGTGTTTCTTGTTGCTTAAATGGGACTCTCTGGTAAGAGCAAAGAGGTTATTTTACCTATACAGCCAGTCCCCGAGTTGCGAACGGTCAACTTATGACAGTTCATATTTACGACCGAAGCTGCCATAAATGGCAGAACCCGAGTTACGAACGCCATCTGTGCTTACAAACAGTGCGGTCATGTGTAACTCTGTGGGGTCTGACTTATGAACAAACTGAGTTACGAGCAATTGCTTGGTCCGTAACCGGTTCGTAAGTTGGGGAGATGCTGTATATTTGGCATTTGAATACTTTATCCAATTTTGTTGTCTGCAATTCAGTAAGGATGTTGATAAATTGGAGAGAGTTCAGAGAAGAATTGTTCTAATGATTAAAGGATTAGAAAACATACTTTACAGTGATCAGGGTTCAGTGTCTTATACTGATAAGAGCTCAATCTGTGTATATTAATAAAGAGGTTAAGGGGTGATTTGGTGATAGTGTCTTAAGTAAGTGCGTGGGGAATAAATATTTTTTGATAGGATAGATGACCAGCCAGTTCTTTCTCATTTGAGTCTGTGACCCCAGACAATGGGACTACTGTGATATATCCAGGAGAGGGATATTATGGTTTAAAAAAAAGATAGTTAAATGACTTTAACGTAGGAGGCACCGGCGTGTAGCAGAGTAGCCATGGACCTAAATTCCAAGAGACTTGAGTTCTAATCTTGGTTTGGGAACTGATTGGTTGTGTCATTTTAGGCAAATCACAATCTCTCTGTATCCCTGTTTCCCCAAAGGAAAAATGGAGGCTATCGCATAGGAGAGAAATTGTTTTGATAGTGCTTTGTCAGTCTAGCAGATAAAAATGTAATATGATCCAATAGCTGGAAGTTGAAGCTAGACAAATTCAGACTGGAAATAAAGCATACATTTTTAGCATGATTGGAACATTTTACCTAGGGTTGTGGTGGATTCTCCATCACTGGTATTTATTAAATAAACTTTAGCGTTTTTTAAAGATATGCTCTAGTTCAGAAGGAATTATTTTGAGGATGTTATGTGGTCTGTGTTATACAGTGATCTGTTTCAGGATTTGAATCTGTAAGGCATAAGGAATGGTCAGCCTTTTCTCTCTTGAAACATTTGTGGGTCACATTTAAGAATGTTTGGTCCTCTGTTTTTCCTTGTTTCACTCTAGACATGAAATTGGTTCCCTTAGCTGGAGTAATGGGACAGAGTTTTGAAGTGGGTCTATGTTACATTATCTACTTATTCTGTCAAAATTGGTCTCTAGTGGAAGAAAATGGGGGAACCTATTCCTCCAAATAGGTTACTGTCCTAATGACTGTATCATGGGTAAAAGTCTTATGTACTGAATTGTGAATACTGCCCCCATCCCCAAAAATTGGCAGATATTGTTACTAAGATTAGTATGACTATGCTACCTTTAGAAAATTCTGCTTATTGTTAATGGTATTTTATATTTTGCAATTTCTCTACTATTTCAAAGTAAACATGACTGACAAATAATGCTAAAGAATATGTATTTCAATTATTAGTGGAAACTTAGATTTAGTATCTGTTCAGTTTTGTAGACAGTTTTCATATTTTGACATCCTTACCAGTCAGTGATTAGATGCACAAGAGATAGTGTAGTTTGAACATAGTGGAGACGTAAGCTATAAGTTTACATTGAGGCACAAGCTGTTTAGTTGTTTGTTTTTCCTTTACTGTTGCCTTACCTTATTAAAACAGAGCCAGGTGTTTAGTAAAGTCTTGCTCAAAATAATTCTTTAAGCGTGTAGTCAACCTGTGGAACTCCTTGCCAGAGGAGGCTGTGAAGGCTAGGACTATAACAGAGTTTAAAGAGAAGTTAGATAATTTCATGGAGGTTAGGTCCATAAAAGGCTATTAGCCAGGGGATAGAAATGGTGTCTCCGGCCTCTGTTTGTCAGAGGCTGGAGATAGATAGCACAAGACAAATCACTTGATCATTGTCTTCTGTCCACCCCCTCTGGGCACGTGTTGCTGGCCACTATTGGCAGACAGGCTTCTGAGCTAGATGGACCTTTGGTCTGATCCAGTACCGCTATTCTTATGTGCTTATGTTCTTACATTGTTCTCTCTGTCTCAATACATTTATTTTAACACTTACATGGCTCAGAAGAATTAATCATGTGTCTTCCAAATGTGGTTTTGACAGGAGAAATTGCTCCTATTAAATTTTAACACTGATATGAAACTCTTAAAATAAACAAGATTATCAGAATTATACAAGATAACAGGTTTACTTTATATTGCCCTTTTAATCAGGAATACCTATAATAGAGAATTCACCTGAGTTAAGCAGTTCATCTTGAAGCTAAACAAATACAGATAGAAAATGTTATGTAATTGCAATAAAATATAACACTGTATATAACTAGCAAGAAGTTTTACGATATACTAACTGCAGTTGATTCCAGTGATTTGTGTCCGTTACTGCCAATTCAAATAATTGTAACATCTGTCAAAAACCAACCACTACTATGAAAATCTTTTAACATTTTGCACATAATAAACTATTTTATACATAAACTACCTTATTGTTTATATTAAAAACTGAAAAATATTCAGTCTGTTCCAGCCATTCTAACAAAAACTTTAATAAGTAGACATTGCATAAAAATGACACAATCCAGCAGTTATTTGGTAAGGCCAGCACAATCATAAATTTACCATCCATGCTTTTCCAAAAATACTAACCCATATTGTTCTCTCTGGACCTGTTGCAGGGATGACTAATCCAGCTGCTGAGGTCTCCCTTTATGTGTTTGATGGAACACTTGGCTTGCTAGACTACAGCTGTGTGTTTATGTGCAGTGCACACCTGCAGGGGCCTGACAAATAGCTGTAGTATGCAGAGTATACAAAATTACCCTGGCAGTGCTGCAAATAAGGAAGTTTCTGTTTTGAAGTCCATATGTGTGTGAGCTTGAGATGCCAGCTGGGGTATTTATGTTGCATTGCACAGATGTAAAACTGCCAACTGATTTTATACCAAATAAAGGCTAATCTTTTTATACATACTTGGTGTCAGAGTTATGAAGTGGTACATAAGAATGTTCTCACGACTTAGCTCTTTTAAAATAAAAGCTGACATTCACAATATGAATGGAAAGTATTTTTAGTTCAAGCAAACTGACTGCATTAGTTCACGTATGGGATGTACTGTGGTATCTTAAGGGTTTTCTTATTAGACATGTACACGTAAGTATAAAGAATGATAAGGACATGATTTATTGTGTGCGTGTACAGTATGCTACATGTCTTTTTTTTCTTGTAGATCAGTTTAGCTCTGTGTTGAATCTAGTTTATGGGTTCTGAAACGTTAAAGCCAAATTTATATAGCTACTTAACTTGAAAGCTTTGCCTTCCTATTTTCAAGTGTGTTTAATTTATAGTGGTCTGAAATTTGTATCAAATAAAGCAGAGATTGAACTTTTCTAGCGTTAGGTTCAAAAGTCCTGTTTATAAAGAAATCCTTTTCTAAATGTAAGAATATTTCCAAATTTGTGGCATCACACAATATTTATTTTAACTAAAAATGTTTATAGAAGGTAAGCTGGCCAGCATATTTCCTGCCTAAATAAATAATATTTTTTTTGTAAAACATGGACTAGAATATGATTCTTTCACCATTTGTTTTGTGGAAAAGGATATTTAACAAAATACTGTTAAATTTATAAACATTCATAGACATCAAGTGACAAACATTATTCTGATTCAGAAATCTAGCATTTTGTGTTACAAATGCTGATTGAGAGAGTTATGGAGCAAATCATTATCAGCGTCTTAGACCTTAGGCTGATTGTAGATGAAGAGATGATGATAAACTTACTGTAGAAGGAAAAGAGAGATGGTGCGTAACCCACACTGCTTCAAAGCATCATTTCTAACTAGCTAACCAATAGTGTGATATTGGAATAAACATGGTCTTGTGATCCTCCAGTTCAAAGAAAACTTTCAACTAGATATTATAACTGCTGAGAGCAGATCTATACACTAGAGAAAACTAAGAAGCAATTGAGAAACACAAGTCAAACTGGAAGAGAAAAACACTTCAGAAGAGATTACTTCTGCTATATGGAATTCAAGAAATCTTAATGATTATTATATGTCTACGCTACAAAGAAAAGTCAGAAAAAGATACGCAAATTGAGAACCGTAATTTGCGTATATTTTCCCACTTTTCTTTCAAAAGAGGCTTCTCCGAAATTTGGCGCACCTACAGGGCGCCAAATTTCAGAAAAACTTTCTCTTTCGAGCCATCCCTTCATTCTCATGAAACGAGGTTTACAGGGATGGTGAAAGAACAAATCCACTTTTCCGGAAATTTTTCAGAAAAAGCGGATGTGTTCCTTAGACGCGGCATAGCTTTTCTTGGATACCTCTGGTATCCCGGAAAAGAGCTGCAGCCTAGACATAGCCTTTATTTACCAAGTAGTTTTCAAAGACATGACTAACCTAAATTAAAAGACCAGAAGGACCGAACTCTTTATTACTTATGTGAGAGATTATGTTGCAAAGATGGCCTGGCTATTTAGTGTCAGGGCCAGCTCTCTTATAGAAGGATATCACTTCAAACAGTGCTGCCGCCACTGCAGGTTGCAAACACACAATTGAAAGCTTCTAGTTCTCAGTTCATGCACAGATGTCTTTCAATAACTTTAGCCAGTAATTTCTCCAAATTGCTCAGTTTATCATCAGCACATGTCATCAATCCTGGAGTGGTTGCTCAAGTCAAGCTACAGAATCCTTAGCTTACAGGCGCAGCTGCAAACAGGTGAGCGGGCAGAAAGTAATTTGTGCGGCTTGGTGGCTGTCAGACGAAAGACAGACAATCTGTGTTTAAAATAGATTGCAGGCCTTGCATTAGCCAGACAAAAGGGATTTCTACAACTGCAAGTAATTCCAAGGTTAGCATATTTTCTGCCATTAGGAGATTTGTTAAAATTGCAAACAATGAACATTATAAATCTACAGAGAAACTAGAGATAAGTTGAAAGAGAAAACCGGATCACAAATAAGTTTACATCCTTCTGTAGAAAGATACAACTGGCATTCATATAGGCTGCCTTCTTACAGATTAAGCCAAATTATAAAATAATGCTTTGTAAATTATAAAGACATGTCAGTACACATTTTATGTTACAGTAAAGACTTTTAATTACCAAAAGAAATGTTGGAATAAGAAGTTAATAGTATTAAGCATTTTCATTAATTTTTTTTGATTTATTGCTTTCAGTGGTAAAAAGAAAACAAGGCATATGTTTCCCAGTTTAGTGATTGTTAGAATTTTCATTTGATGTGTGAGAAGTTCTGCCAAAATATGCATGTCGAATTTTTGCTGACATGCTGCAAAACATGAACTCTTGTCATTCCAGTTCTCAAATGTTACATGTTAGTACTTGCTAGATTTATAAAGTTTTACATAACAAAAAACTAAGAACATCAAAAGAGTTTGGAAGTATTATAAAAAGATTAACTATAACACTAATGTATTTTAAAATTTGCCAAAGATACCAATTTATGCTTACTTTCCTGATCACGAGTATTAGGTGTATTATGTAGTAACACAGAAGGCCTAATCTTTGCACTTCTCATGAGCCATATAAACTTCTATTGACCTTACAACTTTTAGCTTTCATCCATGAGGTACTCGTCAGGCTAATGTAATATAGACTTTCTTCCTGTTTAGTTTAGTGAGTAATTAAGTAGTTATGTAGACTAATATTGACAGGTAAGACTATGCTTGGTTCAAGTTGTTCTGGCAAAGTTTATCAATTTAGAGATTTATAGATGGTAAAACATCTACAACCTAACTTTCTACCAAGAGGAAGACAAATTGCACAGAATTCCATATCAGTGACTCTATTCATAATGACAATAATATTTTTTAAAAATACCTGAGGCCAAGATATTTTTCCTGCTTTATAAAAAGTATTAAATACTTGCTGAGCTTGGGTTTATTATACAAAAGTTGTATATATGTATTACTGATTTTGGATTCTTCCTCTCTCAATTCATGACTTTTTCAAATGTTATTAAAGTACCTTGTAGCAAAATATAATATGTTCATCCTTCCAAAAAATTAGGCATATAGTATATACTGCATTCCAATGATAATATTCTTAAAGTGGAATAAAGGCTTCTGTACATGTTAATGAATAACCCTATAGGGAGAGGTGTGCTGAGATTGAAATGAAGAACATGATGTTTCCTGATAGCCGAGTATTCTAAGGCACTATAGAGCCTTGCGTTTTACTAAACATAATGTTTTTGTTTATTAAATACAGGTTCCAAAACTATATTGTGTCCGTGAAATCCATCATATTTTGAACCTTTTAACAGAGAATTATTTGAAATGAAGGATGACATTTAACTTGATTTTATGTCATATTAAAAGAATATATATGATTTTATTTGTACTTTAATTGCATTTTTCAGGTATACATGGAGATTTTTCTTTTAATCCAAATCAAATGAGAGAGATTTTAAAAATCTTGTGAATTACCAAAAAAAAAAAAAAAATCATAATGAAAGAGAATTGATATTATTTGGACAATGAAGCCTAAATCCTTTTTTATTATGCTGATAGTATATCTCTTTTATTTAGTTGTGCAGTGTAAATTGTGTTTGTATTCTGTAGTGTACTGTCCACATATACATAATGTACACATATATGTGCTGTATATATATTCCCTGTGAAGGTGAGATCACCGTCTTATAAAGGATGGTTTTAATTTGTCTTGGTAAATCAAGTGGATACTGTATTGAGGGAAAAAAATGCACTCATGCAGGTTGCTGTCTGCAGTCCAAATTGCTGATCAGAGAGTCTTTATACACATTGGTAATGTGCTGTGCAATATAAGCTGAAATACATTCCACAAGGGAGGAAAACGGAATAGGTTACATACGCTGTTCCTAAGTGCAATGAATATAAAACTCCATTACTCACTTTAAGCAGGTGCTTTTTATATGAGGCTTTAAAGAAATATAAAACTGCTGGTGAAATGATTGGTTTGTATGGACACAACTCAACTTCCAGTGCCTTGACCAGATAAAGAGCCTAAAAATATTCCTACCACATTTCATTAATGATTTCAGGGATTAAATGTTAGTATCTTTCTGATATAAGAAAATGCCACTCCAGAAGCTAAAGGTATATTCTTTTTCCAAAACATTTTCTTATTCTTTTTCTTTAAGTTTAACGTAAAACATATGTATTTAAATTATTAGTGAAAAATCTGTGATTTTTAACTGAAAATAAATTGGTAGATGTACAGAAGATGATTTAAATGGATTAGAATGCTAATGAAATTAGAAATAAAATACAATTTTGATGTGGTGAAATTTGGCCTGCAGAGCTGCTGATTATTCTGATTCGAGTATTTTGGGTTTTTGTTTTGTTTTCTTGTTTAAACAATAGAGAATAATGGAATGTCTGCTTTTAAATAATATTGTTAAAGAGCTTCTCGGTCTTTCACATGTAATCCATACCAGTTCTTACCTTTTCATTTTTTCAGGCTCCTACCCCAGCCTCTGTTGTTGTGCCACCAGTTCCATTTTACATCCAGTGACTATTTTCAACAGCAACCTGCATTGCCACAGCACAGCTGCAGTGAATATCCCTATTGATGCTTCCCATTGTGACCCACCATTTCCATTTATTCTGCCATTATACCTGCTGTTTTTAATGTCCAGTCTATTTTTACACAGACACTGTTATGACTAATTGGCGTCTGAGACTCAGAATTCTTGCTCTGACCTCTTCATTCTAGTTGAAGTATCTTTTACCATGATATTCATTTTGAACAGTTCTCTTTCTGGACTTCTGAAGGGCAAGCCTGTTACTGTCAAATTTGGATTTATTTTTGTCCCAATGTACACTAACAATTTAAATACCTCACTGCCTTTCTTATCTTATTCAGCATGGAAGTTAACAGCTCTACTTCCATAGTTTATCTGGTTTCATATGACAATAGGCCTTTTCTACTGTAATCATCACTTGTGTCAATATCTCTGGTGACACAATCTGATCACCTTGCTTCTACCTTCCTTTACTTGTAAAGATTAGATACTAATGATCCTGTATTTGTATCTCTTCTCTCCTGATCCTTATCCTTTCTATCTCCTGTACCACTCAGTTTTTGTAGTGAGTTTTCTTTCTTTTATCTTGTTTTTTGTTTTTATGGATGACCGTGTTTCAAGAGTTTGTTGTCAGGTCATACAGTTTCTGGATTCTGGATCACACAGCTCTCATTTGAGTTTATTCCAATTCTCCTTCTCCTGTATAATGTGGTACTCAACTTCAATAAACTCAATTTTACCTGCAGGCATGTGGAGAGAAGAAAGTGCTTCTTGGACTTTTGTTTAAAAAAAAAAAAAGTAAGAAGTCCAATGTCTGTCCATTTTCTTCTTAGAATGTAGAGATACAGTTCACTGTCAGCATCACTGAGGAAACTAGGGACTCATTATGCTTGTTCCAGCTTATTATTTTAAGTAGTAAGATTTGCTTTGTCCTTCCCTTAGAAGATTGAAAATATACCTGACCCTCTTGTTATCTTAAGAGCAGTTGTCTCTTTCTATTCTTATATGTTTGCAACCCAACATTCACTCTCCCCTCCTCCTCCCTTCCCCCTCGAAAAAGGATAAAAGTGGAAGATCTGCTGTCATCGCTCTGGTTCTTTTCATGTCACATTCAAAGTGGTTGCTACTATCCATTTAATTGAAAATGTGCTTAACTAATGACTAAGACCAATATTAAGATAACTATTGCTCTCCAGTAGTCTTATTCTACTCTATTCAGGTTCTTTTATCTGAGAAAATTCCATAAGTGCTTTAGGCCAGCAGTTCCCAACTGCCTGTCCATGGACCGGCAGTGGTCTGTGAACCCCTGCCTGCTGGGCCGCAGCACACTGCCAGGCTATGTCCTCAGATGTTAATGAGCCTATTTGCTGGGGTTCCCCATGAAGCAGCAGCAGGTTGAGTGGCCTGGTGGACAACTGGGCGTGCTGCAGCTGGAGATGGGGCGCAATGAGGCTGTCCCTACTGAGGCAGCCTCACCGTGACCCTCGTTCCAGCTCTGGTGTCCGCTATGTGGCCTGGTTGGTGGGAATGCATGATGGGCAGTTTGAGCCTGGCTGCTTGTGCAGCTGGGCTCCATATGGCATTTGGCCCCAGGTGAGTTCTGTGATAGTCAGGCCTACCTGAGCACCATAGTAGCAGTGCTTGGCTCCAGCTGAGCACTGCAGCTGTACTCATCAGGGGCCCAGCTGCTCCAGCTCTTAGCTGGGGCTGAGTGCTATATGGAGCCCAGCTGCGGGTGTACTCAGCAGGGTCTGGCATGCTGCAAGCTCCATGTAGCTCTCCTGCTACACAGAGAAGTGATCTGTGCTCAGCTCGTGGCTGGGAGGCAGTAGCAGGACTAGGTGAAGGGGGGCAGAGCAGTCACGGCAGGCTGTGGGAGTGCGGGGGAGGGTCTAAGAGGTCGGGTGCTGACACTGAGGGGCACTGTGACATCTAGAATGGGGAGCTAGCACTGGGGAGCTCTAAGGGTGGGGCTGGCGGTGAGCGGGACTAGAGGGGATTGGGTGCAGTGGGGCTCTGGAAATAGGCTGCAACTGAGGTGTTTATGGCAGGGGTGTTGGGTGCAGTGAACTCTGGGTCCAGTGGCTGGCGCTGGGGGGTAGTGGAGGTGTGAGGGTCTCTTGGGGTTAAGTCTGGCTCTGGGGAGTCCCGGGGTGGCTTTTTATACCGGAGAACCCCAAAACTCATTCACAACCTTTTGGCAGACTGGCAACATTTTATTTCTATATTTGAATATTTACAATTTGCATAATGGATATGTAAATCAAAATGTTGCTGGTCTGCCCAAAGTTTGTGAATGGGTTTGCTGATACCTGGTATAAAAAAAGGTTGGGAATCACTGCTTAAGGCACTTTGGCCAAGAGATTTTTTTCTTCACTTCCCCACTATGTTTGTGTTGTATATCTGGTGAGCACAAGTCGTTGAATACACAAGCTGTGTCAATGGGAGAGCACTCTCTTGATGATGTAATTACTCCACCATGATGAGAGGCAAAAGCTATGTTGGTTGGAGAGCATTTCCTACTGGTATACCATGGTGAAGACACTGCTTAAAGCCAATGCAAGTTATATTTCTCAGGATATTTTTTTCATACCCTAAGTGATGTAGCTTACATCAGCGTAAGCAGTAATTTAGACAAGCTCCAACATCTGTCACATGTGGTTCATTCTCTTTCATCCTTTCCCCAGAGGGAGAATTATGCATGCTGATTAGTGTTTTGTTTTTGTTTTAAATTTACAAGCTGGTAGATGTGTGTGAGCGAAGGCAAGATTGAAAAACGTGTGCCATACGCTAAGAATGGGAGATGGTGAAGTTTGTAAGGAGCTCCTGTGGGAGTTCATTCAGCTGTCTCTGACCATTACCCTAGAAATATTGCTTCCTGCATAGAGTAGCATTCTCTTTATGGTAGTCAAACAAAATCTTCATCCCAGAATTTAAGGTGATCTTTTAGATATTCTGAGGCCAGGTGTGAGCCGGTAGGGCTTGGGGAGGGGTGCCTCCCCCTTGGGGTCAGTGGATGGCCACTCCACCTCACTACCCCCGGTTTAGTCTTTTGGGGAATCAATGGTGGCTTTCCACTCTTCAGGGATGGCAACAGGTCAATAAATGGTCCAGAGCCCAAGCCCTTGCTCAAGGTGGGCTGCAAAAAACAGTTTAGCGCCCAGGCCCTTGGTTCACGGCGGGGCAGAAAAACAAACAGTTCACAGCCCGAAGCCCTTGGTTCAGGGCAGGGCAGCAAAACAAGCAGTTCAGAAGTCCCAGCCCTTGGTTCAGGGAAGGTCAGCAAATTAAACTGTTCAGAGGCCCAAGCCCTTGCTCAGGGCCGGGTGTCAGGCAAACAGTTTAAATATGAGCACCCAGCTCAGGCAGGGGTCCGGTAGATGCAGACTGTGGTTCTGGAATAGCCAAAGGAGGAGACTGCCATCCAAAAGTGGGGTCCCTGGGGGGTGGGGGGCAGGCCAACCCACTCCACTGTGTCCCATCCCAGGGCCCTGGTAGAAGCAGAGCAGTCTGCTGCTGGGTCAGCGGGAATATGCTCCACAACACGCTGACCTAGCTCTGGCCCAGCCAAATGGTGGGCTATCCCTGGGCTCTTTCCATATTCCCCTTGTGCTGTACCTGATTGCAATGCAAGTCCCCTGGACTCCCTCACTCTGGACCCTCTGGCTAGGTAAGCAGTCCTTCTAAGCAGTCACTCAGTTGTGGGCCTGGTGGCCCAGGTCAGACCTCAGCTTCCCCTGGGTCCAGCTCCTCCTCTGGGTGTACAGGGGAGGCTTCTGGCTCCTTCAGTTGCTGGGGCCTCCCTGGCCTCTCTGGCAGACCTTTTAATTCCCTGGCCCCACCTCCGGGTTTCTGGTCAGGTGGGTCATTAGGGCCAAGTGCTGCCCACTAAGGCTCGGGGAGGGGCGCCTCCCTCTCGGGGTCAGTGGGAGGCCACTCCTCTCCACTACACCAGGCCATAGAGTACCATGAATCCTAAGGACTAAGGTCTTGAACTTTGTATTGTACAGGAAGCTATAAAGCGTGGAGGTCAGGTTTTATGCGCAGATATGCTGTAGTGTTTTGTACCATTTGGAGTTTTTTAAGGGCAAGTGGCTTCATACTCATGTATTTAGGATTGCTGTAATCCAGCTGAGCGGTGATGGAGTATATAATTGAGGCCAGGTAATAATCTTACAGGATTGGATGGAGTCTCTTAGCCAGTGAGGTGTAGAGTTTGCTACCCTGTGAGAACTTGGTTTCAGCAAGGAACTTAAGAGCAATCCTAATCTACATAAAAAATTGATCAGTAGTGGTTATGTACCATTAGCCAAAGGAGATGCTACCTTGGCTACATACTTTTCATAGGGCTCCCTCTTTCCCCAGTAACACTTCTTCCAGGTACTGGACTATCTTGATGGTAATGATATGGTCATTTTTGCTAGGGAGAGCTGTTTGTCATCTGTTTCTTGCTGGGACTTCAGTTAGGGTGTGTCTAGACTAACGGTGTGTCTAGACTAAAGGGTTTTGTCAACAAAAGTGGACTTTTGTCGACAAAACTATACCTGCACCTACACTGCCACTGAGTTCTGTTGACATAACATCTACAGAACTCAGCAGTTTTGTCGACGGCTGTAAACCTCATTCTATGAGGAATAATGCCTTTTGTCGACAGAGTTCTGTAGACAGAAGGCATTATTGCATCTACACTGTCCTTTGCATCTTCACTGTCATTTCGACAAAGCAGCTTGCTTTGTCAACAGAACTGGATGTAGTCTAGACTCTCTTTGTCGACAGTAGCTTTGTCTACTGTTGAAAAAGCTAATGTCGACATTTCTTCAAAAATGTTTCTTCATTGTTGGTTACAATATTGCATATTTGAAGAAGGAAGGGAATATTCTTTTCCTGAATAAAGAGTTACTATTTGTCACAAGTAGCTCAAGTTACTTATGACTCTCTTCCACCATCCAGGAAAGGCACTGATTATATTCACATATTTTGGGTTAAGACTTCTTTTAGGGTGTCCAATAATTCTCGATGAGTGAATGAACTGACATCTAGGAATGCAGGTAAGCTGTCCATTACCAAGGATAGAGTGGATCCATGTTGTTTGAGAAGCCTTCCCACAATGATCTTTTCAGTGAAGTAATTCTTTCCAGTGCTTTGTGCTGGTTTCTGTTATGAGCTATAGACACTCAGGACTGATGAAATGGTTTGCTCCCTCCCATAGCTACTTAGGGTGTGATTATTTACATCTTCATTGGAGATTGATGGAACATTTTTCTTGGCCTGGAATATGACCTCAACATAATCTTTGATAGTCTCCAAGCTGTGTTTGTTTTATTTTTTTGCCGTAAGTACTTGAGTTTCTTTCTGTCTCTCATCTGGTATAGAGTATCAGAAAATGAGGGAGAGATGTGTGGGTGAAGGGTAAGGGATGAGCTGTGTGGTAAAACTAAAATATGAAAATGGAATGTTGATCTGCTGTGGTGGAATGTTGATCTGTTTCAGCATGCTTTGAAAATTTGATTAAATTTGAGTTTTAGTGTGTGATTTTTCGTGATGGCTGGGAGCTGGGAAACCTTTCATTTCATAATAGTCTGTCAAAAACAGTAGCTGGCTTGTGATGTTCTTGATATTAACAGTTAATATGAAGACCAGGTCCAGGATGTGACTGACTATTTTTGGCTAAACCGCAAGAGGCACTCACAAGTGTAGAATCTGTTAGATTTTGCTGTGGTTTCTTTTGTTAAATGATTTTGAATGAACTTGTCTTACCTGAACTACTACTTTTCAATCTGATATTTGGTGCTACCTCTTTTCTTATTTTCTCTAGGGCTGTGATGGATTGAGTAGCATGGAGGCAAGATATGAGCTAGCATGAAGATTACTGTGTAACTGAGGCATGTCTTTGTGATAAAGTTATATTAGGTCCATGGTGTCCAACATGCTAGCCACTAGCCACATGTGGCTATTTGGCCAGTTGAGTGTGGCTATTTGGATATAGCAGTACCCACTTCTGAACTGGTTGAACACCACTGTATTAGATACTTTGGCGCTAATGAGGCTACCTATTTTTCTGTTTGTTGGAGGTAGATCTTAAGTTAATCAGCATCTGTTTTAGTTTAGGTAGATTTGTGGTACCTTTTTCAGGAGTGTACCTATATGATAGTTTTATGCAGTGCATAGATAGCTAATATCTGGTATCCCGTTTCTCATGTCTGCTCTAGTTATTCTTGCACACTTCTTCCAGTTTGGTCTGTAATGGATGCAATAGATTCTTTAAAGTGCAGGAAAGGTTTTCTGGTTTGCCAAATGCTATGGGTAAGACCCATTAATTAGATACTTTGGGTGTGATAAACCTTGCGAATGAAAGAAACTGCATCAATCTGTTTCTTCGGTAATGATGGAGGTGTTGGAAGTATGGATGCACTGCAACAGAAAAAATAATAATAAATTGCAAGAGCAGTACTAAGTAGGTTGAGTCCAAAGAAAAGGTGATATAAATAGCATCAGATGTCTCCTTGAAATAAGCTGTCTGTGATCATGGTTCCTCTGCTGCCTTTATCTGCTTTGGAGGAGAGAGTTAAGAGGAAGTTTGATGGTTCTTACTATTGAACAATGTGTGAATTATAGCTGTGAAATGTCCTCCTGACTAGAAGTAGTTAGCAAAGACTGAAGGGTAAGGGATTAGGCATATGGCTTTTTTCCTATAAAAGAGCCTTTTGGGAGCCTAGTTCTTGGTGGTGGTTTTTGATCTAGGGGAAGTGACTAAGTCTTCACAGCCGCACTTTCAAATTTTAGAAAATCTCATTAATTTTTTCTGTTTGGAAATGAAAAAAGGCGAATCATGCTCATCATACTAGTTTTTCCCATCACAGCTGACAAATTTCTTTAGCTAATTTCTTTCTTACTTCAGTAGCATGGTTATCATAGATTATAAGAAGATAGTACACATGACTACTGTGATATAGCATGACTCAAGCAGATTTTACATTTGCTTCACATAAGAACGCAGAGGTAGATTATTCTTTTCTGGCTGTATTGCTTTTTTAGAAGAAACCTACTTTTCTGTGCAGCAGATTGCAGAAAAATAAGACTTTTACCTCACTATGTGACATGGTTTCTAAGAGGAAATCACATGTAGCTTTTCTGTTTTAGATGGAATATTTCATATAGCGTAGAACATACCCAAGATGAAAAAAAATAAACTAGCTGAAAGATTTCCCAATGTTCTGCTTTCACATTCTTATTCCCTATACCTGGGGTGGGGAACCTTTTATTCTATCAGGGACTACAGAGTCCCAGAAAAAAAAATCAGTCATGAGCCACATATAGCCCCACAGGGAGGACACAGAGACTTGGGGAAAAATGAGGGGTTCATGGTGCAGGAGGGGGCTCCAGATTTGGGCAGAGGAGTGGGGTTTGAGAACGGATGAGGTCTCTGATCCCATGGGTCTGGGATGGGAATGAGGAGTTTAGGGTGCAGTTGCTCCCAGGCAGGAAATTGGAGTGTCAGTGCAGAGTTTAAGTGGGAATTAGGGTGCTAGAGCAGGCTGGGCCAGTGAGTGGGGGTATATGCTCTGGGAGGCAGTTTGAGTGCAGGAAGGGGCTCAGGGCTGGGTCAAGAGGTACAGTGTGTGAGTTCAGGTTTTTGGAAGGAAGCTTGGGTGCAGTAGGGGACTCAGTGATTGAGCAGTGGGTTAGGGTGCACGTGGAGGTGTGGGGTGCTATCCTCAGGCAGTTTCTGTTCTGTTTTCCTAGCTTGCCCTGTCCCCATACTGCAGCTCCAGGGTGCCATGAGCTGCCCTTCTCTGCAGGCACTGGCCCACAGCTTCCATTGACCATGGTTTCTGGCCAGTGAGAGCTGTGGAGGCGATACCTCCTGCATGCAGTGTGGTGCTTCCCTCATTGCCGCAAGCCAGCAGTGGCACTCTCAGCTTGTTCCCAGAGGTAGGGGCAGGGACTAGGACTGAGGCTCAAGGCTTACAGCCTTGGGCTCAGAGACTTGTCATGGGCCAGATTACAGTAAGCAGGGGACGATGGGCAGAAGCTTCCAAACTATGCCCTACACTGCACAATCACTCCATTTCATGTTCATTATATTTGATGAACCTCGACCTCCAGGGTGAGAAAAGCTGCTCCGGGTGCCCCTGGTCTGCTGGGGACCGTCTCCAGCAGACTAGGGACACCTGGAGCAAAGCCGGGGAGGCAGAGGGGTCTCGCGCCTCTGAGGCTTTGCTCTGGCAAAGCCTCAGAAGCGCAGGACCCCGCTGTGGCTGTGGCTTTGCTCCCGGTGTCCCTGGTCTGCTGGAGACGGTCCCCAGCAGACCAAGGGCACGGGGAACAAAGCCGCAGTGGCGGCGGGGTGCCGCGCCTGTGAGGCTTTGCCAGAGCAGCTAGTGCGCCCCCCCCCCCCCCCCAGCAGACCAGGCTTGTGTTGTGGACCCTGGGGCAGAGCAGCTGGGGCGCTGCCGGTTGGTCCCGCAGCGCCGCTCTGGGCACTACTGGACCAGCCCGGCAGCACCTCAGCTGCTCTGCCCCAGGTGTCCTGATTCAGCCGCTGCTGGTCAGTTTCAGCAGCGGCTGAATCAGGACGCCTGGGGCAGAGCAGCTGGGGTGCTGCTGGGTTGGTCCAGTAGCGCCAAGGAGTGGTGCTACTGGAGCAACCCAGCAGTACCCCAGCTGCTCTGCCCCAGGCGTCCCCAAGTCAGCCGCTGCTGAAACTGACCAGCGATGACTACAGGAAACCCGAGGCAGAGTTGCTCTGCCCCGGGCTTCCTGGAATCAGCTGCTGATCAGTTTCAGCTGCTGATCAGTTTCAGCAGCAGCTGACTTGGGGATGCTTGGGGTTCTTAAGTTGAATCTGTATGTAAGTCAGAACTGGCGGTCAGTTTCAGCAGCGGCTGAATCTGGATGCCAGTTCCGACTTACATACAGATTCAACTTAAGAACAAACCTACAGTCCCTATCTTGTACGGGACTGCCTGTATGCATTACCATTACACTGGTAAAGTAATGTGTTTGCAATGTTCAGTGGAAAACTCAGGAGGGTTCTTTTGAGCTGGATTGTATGATATTTATCTATCAATCAATCGATTGATCTATCAAATCAATGAACAGGATGAAAGATAAAGATGATAGGTTACTACTACTTAGGGCAAAAAATTCTAAACTAAGTATCTCCACAGCAAGAACTTTAAAGAGTAATGATTTAAAAAGGTCATAAACGATGGAAATGCAAAGTATGTGATGGAAAATGAATAAAGCACAGTGGGACTCAGGTGGAAAGGGTGGGTTTGGTGCTAGCTGCCCCCAGGTAGCCTCCTCACTGCATTGTGCCTTCCACAGATTTGCCTGGAGCACACCGTGCAGGGCTCATGTGGCAATTTACAGGGCTCGGCGCTCCAGCAATTGCCAGTGCTGCTGTAGTAGTGGTGGTGGTGGCTGGAGACCATAGGCCATTTTGATTCTCTGGGCCCTGGGCTGTTGTTCTTTTCTCCTTCCCTCTCTTCTCCCCCATCATCTGGCCTGGTAGGACATGACTAAATTTCACAAGTGGCCCTAAATGGATTATAGCAATGTTTCTGAGGTGGCTTCAAAGAGAGGACTTGAGAACTTAAAAGCATTCAAGAGCAGGAAATTATGGTAAGGTTCGTGAACAAAATAAAGACTGGCACACAAACATCAGAGTGTTTAAGAGCTGGCTGTGAAGAGAGAGGTCTTTCAATGGAAGCAAATGGTTTTTACCCAAATGAGGGAAAGTTTAGAGACTAGCAATGTCCACTGAAGTCAGCAGAAATATTCCCACTGTCTTCAAGAACATTAGATCAGTCCCTTATATCTCAATCCAGTAATGCATATAACCACATGGGTAACTACCCACAAGACTTCAGTGAAACTGTTCATGCACTTCAAACTTAGTATAATCTTATCTAGTTTGTTGAATTGTGGTTTTAACAAAGTTGTTTTTGCTCTACTGAACATAAGAATGGCTAGACTGGGTCAGACCAAAGGTCCGTTTAGCCTAATATGCTGTCTTCCAACAGTGGCCAATGTCAGATGTCCCAGAGGGAGTGATCAGAAAGAGGTAATCATGAAGTGATCCCTCTCCTATCATCCATTTTCAACTCTGACAAACAGAGGTTAGGGACACCATTCCTACCCATTCTGGCTAGTAAATATTGATGGTTCTAACCTCCATGAAATTATCTAGTTGTTTTTTTGAATCCTGTTAAAGTTCTGGTCTTCACAAAATCCTCTGGCAAGGAGTTCTGGATGTTGACTATCTGCTACGTGAAGAAAAGCTTCCCCTGCTATCTATTAGTTTCATTTGATGACCCCGTTTCGTATGTTATGGGAACAAGTAAATAACTTTTCCTTACTCACTTTCTCCATACTTATCTTGATTTTCTAGACCTCTATCATATCTCCCCTTTAGTCTCCTCTTTTCTAAGCTAAAAAGTCCCTATCTTTTTTGTTAGAGACAGAGGAAAGCTTTGTGTGTTGGACACAGAGCATCTTTCCCTCCTTCCCACATAGGTGACACAGTAGCATTGGGAACTAAATTCAGGCAACCCCATATGTCACCAGCCTCCCTGGAGGTAGCGGTCTTGAAAAACAAGACAATGACAAAGATAAGGCTCACAGAGGAAAAAAATGTGGGAAGCTTCTGATTTCAAGATAACTTGTAGTTTGGTAATGTGTATTCTCCCCAGACTAAAACCTAAGATCAACTCTGAAAAGATGCTGGCCTCAGGAACAAGATTGAGGGGAGTGGGTTGTTATCACTCCTGCTGATACCCAAACTGACAACAGCTAGCCTACATTTACAGCAGTATGTAGAGTGCAAACATGACATGTGAAACGGGAATGGGTATAAACTGTAGTGTAAATAGTAAGACACAACTAAGGTGAGAGGAGTACAGCCACTCCCCAAGTGACGAACAAGTTACGGACCAACTAGACTAGGGTTGCCAGGTATCCGGTATTCACCCAGACAGTCCGGTATTTTTGCCTCCTCTCCAGTAAAAAATTCCAGAAAATACCGGACACCTAAGATGTCAGGTATTTTCTGAATTTTTCCCTGGCCAGGAGGCGAAAATGCTGGGCAACCCTACAAACACTCAGTGCCCGGCCTCCCTCCCCCGAAAGCTCCCCAGCCCCCCGAACCCAGTACCCATGCTTACCTGGTTCTCAAAGGCTGCCTGCACAAACTGGCTGCTGGCCAAAAGACCTAGGGGAAACAATGCTTCCCCTGGGTTTTAGTGCTCAACCATTCCCCTGTCCCTATCGTTGCACTCACTCTTAAAGGGGATATGCTGTTTTAATGCTGTTTTATTTTTATTTTAATTTTTTTTGGTGCTTAATAAGTCCTTGGAGTCCCTCCCCCCCCCCCAAACAGAATTTTTCCATGTGTTTTTTTTTTTTTTTTGGTGGGGGCGGGGTGCGTGTGTGGTATTTTTGTTTCAACCATTTGGCAACCCTATACTAGACCGTTTGTTGTTTTTAAGTTTTTTCTGTTTCAGAATCGCTCCTTCTGAAGCTTATCTACTCACTGTCTTTTTTTTTCTTCCTCTCCTTCAATTTTTTTTCCTTTCCCCCCTCCCTCCTCCTTTTATTTATCCTTGGATCTGGACTGCCAACACTCTGGTCATCTGAAGAAGTGGTTGTACCCATGAAAGCTCATCATACCATCTGCATGTTTTGTTAGTCTTTAAAGTGCTACCAGACTCTTTTTTTTTTTAAAGTTTTTCTTGTTACAGACTAACTCTGGTACTCCTCTGAAAATGTTGGTATTTTTAGCAGTCTCCTTCCCAGCAGAGCTTTTCTTCACCTTAGTGAAAGGCTCTGGCAGTGGGGAGCCATAAGTGTAGACTTACCATGATGCTCACAGACAAAGAAAGACACAGGGATATAATAAGCATGCTGGGGCTCTCAACCCAACGGTTACATTTAAGTAAGGAAATGGGCATATAGAACTTTTTGTTGTATTAACTCATTTTTCTTCAGTGCTGTGTTGCCTTTGGGAGTTGTTTTTGAATCATTGTAATCAGCAGCTGCCACCAGTGCCTGGAGAAGGAATGTTTACATGTGCCAGACCCCGTCAGACCTGTCGGATTAACATAATTGGTAAATGGGGGGAGGGCTACAGCCCACACATCTGAGATCAAATGTATAAGTGGTTAGAGCATATGGTTCAGTTCAAACACCAGGCTTCAGGGACTAAAAGGGGTAAAAAGTATGGATCACCCGGTAACTGTGGCACTAAGAAACCATAGCAAGGTGGACTTCTGGAAGTTTGATGTGAGAGAATACATCAAAGCATCTGGGCACTTGGGATGCCTGTGGTACTGGTTTGGGGATCTTGATGTCTAGATTGTGGAGTCCCTCTGCACAAAAAGGATGTCAGACACAAGATCTGCTTGTGGGCAAGACTCAGCACTAGTGAGACCCAGAGCTGGGAACAGTGATGAGTCATTTATCCATACTCAAAAGGATTTAGAAGCACATGCATTTCAGTAGTTGGATTCAGCCACAACGGACTGGAGACTGGTTAGGCAAAAGAATGGGGCCAGATTGTGATGGAGGTTCTTGCTCAGTTGTCTGCTATAAATTTTCTTGAACTTTTCTCTGAAGCGTTTGGTACTGGACCAGATGGACCCCTAGTTTGATCTAATATTACATAACAAGGATGGTCCAGTGGCTAGTTGGGACTTTGGGGGCCTACGCTAATGTATTGGCTGTGGCCCAGGCTTCCTATATGATCTTGGATGCGTCCTTCTGTCCCAATTCACCATCTGAAAATTGGAAATCTGAGTACTTCCCTACCTCACAGAGGTCTAGTGAGATAGATAAGAACATAAGAACAGCCATATTGGGTCAGACCAGCAGTCCATCCAGCCCAGTATCCTGTTTGCTGACAGTGGCCAATACCAGATGCTATACAGTTGTGAAGCACTTAAATACTACAAAGAGTGCCACATAAATACTTAAGATAGATAGCAATATCTATATTCTTATCATTTATTGGTTCATTTGGAATTTGTGTTACTATTCACATAATTGTGATTGACTTTAGAGGGATTACTTGTGTAATTTAATTTTTAGTTTTTTCTATGGTGCAGGTATTTTGCAGAGCACTCTGGACTGCAAGTGATTATAAGTGCCCTACTGAATATGCTCTAGAATCTAACCACAATGAAATGTACTAAGTACAGAATTTTAAATATACAGTAAAACTCCATTGGTCTGGCATTTGATGGTCCGGCACTCCTGATGGTCCAGCACCATCAGGAACCTGGAAGTGCTCCGTGCAGCTGGACCATTGGAGCTGCTCTGCTCCCAGCTTCCCCGATTCAGCCGCTGCTGAAACTGACCAGTGACTGACTCCAGGAAGCCGGAGGCAGAGCTGCTCTGCCCCGGCTTCCTGGAATCAGCCCCAGATCAGTTTCAGCAGCAGCTGACTTGGGTAAACCTGGGACAGCAGCTGGGGTGCTGCCGAGGTGCGGTGCTGTGGGGACCAACCCCGCAGCGCCCCAGCTGTTCTGTCGCAGGCATCCCGATTCAGCTGCTGTTGAAACTGACCAGCGGCTGACTTCAGGAAGCCCGGGGCAGAGCTGCCCCGGCTTCTTGGAGTCAGCCGCTGATCAGTATCAGCAGCAGCTGACTTGGGGATGCCTGGGGCAGAGTAGCTGGAGTGCTGCCGGGTTGGTCCAGTAGCACCGCTCCTTGGCGCTGTGGGACTAACCCGGCAGTCCCCCAGCTGCTCTGCCCCAGGTGTCCTGATTCAGCCGCTTCTGAAACTGACCAGCGGCTGACTCCAGGAAGCCCGTCCTGGAGTCAGCCGCTGATCAGTTTCAGCAGCGGCTGACTTGGGGACACCTGGGGCAGAGATGCTGGGGTGCTGCCGGGTTGGTCTCGCCACGCCAAGGGTCGGCGCTACCGGACCAACCCGGCAGCACTCCAACTGCTCTGCTGCAGGCGTCCCCGATTCAGCCGCTGCTGAAACTGACCAGCAGTGGCTGAATCAGGGACGCTTGGGGCAGAGCCAGACTATCGGAAGGGGGGGCTATGAGGGGTGGCATCCCCCCCACCCTACCCCAGACCCCTCATAGGCCCCCCCTTCCTATAGTCCAGCATATCTGATAATCCGGCACCCCCTGGGTCCTGAAGGTGCCGGATTATTGGATGTTTATTGTAATTCTGAATTTTCTGCCTATTACCATTTTGTAAATTAAGTGGTGTTTCTATTCCTGGTTAAGTAAAATAATCAAAATAGTATTATTTAATGTCTTTGAGAGCCACTCAGAGAAAATAATAATTGGTTAAGTATTTAGGGGACTTAAAATATATGTATTTGTCCAGTTGCTTTATAATGAAAATATGTATCAGTGCTTTTATTTTTGCCTGAGTGATTGTAATAGGTTTGTTATATAAATACGGATTTTGGCAGGGATACTGTGTTAGCTGTGCATAGAAATGATCCCCCAAATTAGACCAATCCTTACATAATGAACAAAATGCTTGCCATATTTTAATTCAATGTCAGTTCTGTGTAGGGGGAAAATCATTTATAAAATGCTAACTTCAATTTCTCCTCCACCTCTTGCAAATTAAAAATATCAAACTAATTTTAAAAAATTAATAAATGTTGTTTTTCTGTTGGTGAATATCAATGGAGTAATAGAGTTGACTTTAACCGTCCATAGTTTGTGTGCGTGGTGTTATGTACAAAGAACTCTGCCAAGGTACCTAAGTTTTGACTGCCACATCCCCTGCTGTTATAGTTCTAGGCATCTCTTCAGAAGAGACTGCCAACAGCACTGATTTGTTCCAAACTGAGTTGTAACTTTCTGTGTGCACAAATGGGGACTAAGAAGAGACCACCAAACATATTTAACTTGTGACCTAAGGCAAGGCTTGAACTCTGATTTCCGTAGTGAAATGGCAGTTGCACTAACCTGCTGTACTACTCAGCTGCATATACGTATGTTTTGATTTTGCTACTGAATGAAACCCTGTTTTCTAAGTGTCAGTTGAGAATATTTTTAGTCATTTAAGATCCTCAAATTAAAGAATTAGAATGAAAATGTTGATAGAGAGCAGTTGAAGTGTCATAACTCAGTTATAAAATGAAATAAAAGTGTATGGATTTGTGTATATACATATTCTAAAAATGGTAAATTGCCATATGTGTATGAAAATAAACCACACACAGACACACACACACGATATTCTCTCACTTCAGAAAGCCTGCTATGAATAGCAACAAATATGGTATAAGAACATCTAACATAGATAATTAAAGTGTAATTAAGTTTAAATACCTTGGTGAAGAAATATAAAAATATTTAAATTCAACATGCTAGTACACTTGCAGTTTTCTTTTATTAGGTGTGAAATCTAAGAATCCCCTGCCAACTCTTGAGGGCTCAGTCCAGAATGTTGAATTGAAGTACTGCAGCACATCATTGGTCAAATGTGCCTCTGGGACCGTGGGATCAATAAAAATTTGCGCCAAAGCCCCAGGTATGTGCAGCTGGACCATGTAAAACTTTATTGCCTGTATAGGAGAATTGGCCTTGCTTTTTACAAGGAGAGTTACTGAAACAAGAATTTACTCATTGTTCCTATGAATCAGAGAGGGATTTTTTCGTTCAATGTTTTTTTTATTGTGCCAGGTTGATACATCATGTGCATAGTGCATTCAATTTTGATAATAAATGAATAAAATAAAAAAAAAGTGTTGGATTTTGAATTAAAAAACAGTCTAATAACATTGTAAAATGTATAGGAAAAGTGGATTTTATAAATAATATAGTACATTTATGTTTTGCCCCACTTTCTAAATAGTTAAGGTTATGGTTTTTTTAAAAAATTTTGTCTCCTTTTCAAATAAGACACAAGTAAAATTTTCAGTTCGGGAGTTTTTACAAGGTTTTGTGGTGTAATGACTCTTTACTGCTTTTAGTGAAGAGATGTGTATACAGTAATTCAATCCATACAAATACCTTATGTAATCAGTGTTTAGAGCTTTTTAAACGTAGTAATTATAATTAAATGTGATTTTGGAATTCCCAAGTGATTGTTGAGATAAGTGACTATTTTATTAGTCAGGAGACAGTAATTTACAGATTATTTAATGAGACTTGTTTGGTTCATCTGGCAACATTATTTTAAATTCTACTGCATATAAAAATTTGCAAAATAAGTTTATAAGGAAGTTTTTTTTACTATTAACAAGTATTAGTTAATGCTCCTTTGTATTTTGTCTATACTTGTGCATTTAATAACTGTCCTAATCAGGCTACTGAAAGCTAATGTTGAATTAGCTTGTAATAATATGTGTAAAAAGTTTAACTTTTATTTAGGTGATGGTGGAAAAGAGAAGCTGATTCCTTTAGTTCAAGGCCCTTCTGACACCAGAGACCTACACAGCAGCAAATGGCTCAATGAAAGTAGAAAGCCAGAATCTCTCTTAGCTCCAGATTTGGTAGCTTTTACAATCCAGAGTCCACAGTATATGGATTACTGCCATAATTCTGGTAAGTGCAGAACTCTTGTTAAGATGGTATCGCATTACATTTTCATATCCAATGTAATTTTTAAAGAGGGTTTTGATATAAAATGTGCCAAATGCCTCAGTATCTGTTTCAGATACTGCACAAATTATAACGTCAGTCTAGTTCACACTGAAACATAAAAACAAAACATACTACTGTAATATATATTCACTTAGGCTTCGTCTACACTGCTGGTTTTGCCGGCATTGAGTATGCAAATGAGGTACAGATTAGCATATCACCTTGTCTCATTTGCATAATTTATGCACAAAGTTTTTGTGCAAAGGGTTTTCATGGAACGAAAAATAGTGTGGACGGGGTTTTTTGTGCAAAATCCCCATTTTCTGCAAGATCCTTATGCCTCACGTAGCCTTAGATAAGGCATGCTTAATTGACTTTGCTTTGAAAAAAATATATACTGTCTTCTGCCTACATTTTTTAGTTTGACAAAATCCATGTTGTAGATGTTAATTTTATCACAGTTTCATATTTAACTAAGGTTTCATATACAGAAGCACAAGTTAGTTCTGAATTTATATAAGATTCAAAATGATTCCTGTAAATCTGTAGCATAAACAATTTCTATTAAAAATGAGTTAATCCAGATAGCAAAGGAGTGTCAATGTTGGAAACAGTTTGGAAACCAGACATTTAGGCTTATCTATCTTGCTACACTGCTATAAATGTAGAGGGTAAGCAAGTTGAGGTTTTCTGAAAAGTTTGTGTAGGACTTAAATTTGCTGTTTTTAAAGGTTTGGTAATGCCTGTATAGATATGAGCCCTCATGTGACATGTTCATGAATTCTGTGGTATTTAAACAAAATATTGGCAACTGGTGGTCTGTTTAAATGGATATTGTCAGTGTGAAATCCAATTAGTTAAAAACAATTATATAAAAGCAGTTTCTCATACTGTATCTGGCATTACATCTCCCTGCTAATATGTGTTGATGTAGTAATCACATTTTCCTATGTTTAAAATGTTGTTCTCACCCTTGATATAGTTTTAAAGATCAAAACTAATGATATGGTTAGCTGACAAATGTACTAATTGTACCAGGGAAATAAAATTAAATGCACACACAGCACTGAAAAACAAAAATACATTTCTGTAAGCACAACGTACACATGGAGGCTATGCCAAGACCCCTTTGAATATATTGTCTTGTGTGCTGTTTTTTTCTTCTTCGCTAAATTGTCCGTTTAATAGCACTGTAGCCATATTTTAAATATTTATAGTAAGATTTTTATAATGATTGTTAGGTATTTCAATTTCTGCAATGAGCAATTGCTTGAAGCAGTCAACATTCAGACATCCCCTTTTCTTTCCTTTAAAAAAGCTTCTGAACATCTACCTACTCCTCAGCAGTTTTCTCACTTTAGTGACTGCATACCCTTCTACATATTCATGGTTCTTATCCCTGACATTTATATTGTTTTATACCTTTTCTTTTCCAGTTTCTCAGTTTAAGGAGCTGATGTTTGACTAACACACACAACTCATTTTAAAGGACTGTATATACCTATTCTCATTATGTAAATTATAATTATTATTTATAGTATTTAAGTATACTTTAGATCACCATGAAAAAAGTTCCTATTAATATTTGAGCTTTTATAAAAAAAATTAACTGATTATTGGGAGATAACATTTGATAGGATGGAAAATAAAAAAAAAAGAGCCAGATTTATGTACATGGACATGGAGAGGCTCATTATAGTGAGGCAGGAGCAAAATAAATCCTAATAAGGAGTTATGGTAAGTGTTTCATAATTATTCTTGTCAATTTCAGTTAACAGATCTGTAAGTTTATAATGCTACTACAAATCAAGTAGCCAGTTTCATTCTTAGCAAATTGGAGGTGCTTCAGAGAAGAGCCAACACAATGATTGAAGAATTGCAAAACATGCTTTGTAGCAATAAACTTAGAGTTCAATCTGTTCAGTTGACCAAAGAGAAGGTTAAGAGGTTTTTAAGTATTTACATAGAGAACAAATATTTGATAATGGGCTATTCAATCTAGCAGAGATTAGTATAACACAACCCAATAGCTCAAAGTTGAAGCTGGACAAATTTGGATGGCAGTAAGAACATTTTAGCAATGAAGATATTTCACTATTGGAACATTTTACCAAGCTTTGATGTATATTCCATCACTGACCATTTTAAAATCAGAATTGGTTGTGTTTTTAGAAGATATATTCTAGAAAATAGTTTGGAGAAGTTCTTAAGGTTGTGTTATACAGTAGGTCAGAATAGATGATCACAGTACAGTAGCCCATTATTCTGTCTTCAGAATCCAGAAAACATTGAATGGCAGCTAAAGAGCGTGCAGTGCTGAAAATGGACAATTTTTCCTCTTCCTTTTCCTTTTGGAATGAAAGCCATGACAGCTACATATGGACAAAGTATTTGTTTTCCATTTATGAGTGTATAAAGGGTGTTATGAACATCATCTGAAGCTGCTGACAAGAAACCATTAAAGCTAATTTGGGTAGTTTGAGAGCTATAATAGGTTTAAACTGAGTTTGGAGGAGGAAAGGATATTGAAAGTTTATGATGCAGTCAATTTAGAAGAATAATGGTGGCTGAGCTCTCAGTGTGTCCACCAGTGGCCAAGTCCTCCTCATCTAACTCTGATGAGGTGGTTGTGGGACCTTCCAAGGCCAGCCCTTTAGGGAGCATCAAGCCCTTCTCTGGCAGGTGGCTGAAAACTCAGAGGTTGAGAGCGGAGCAGAAGAACACACTTTTCAATGTCCTCTTGGCCTCCATGCCCATCCAGGTTGCTCTGTCTGCTCATGATGAGGTCCTCAAGATTGCCAAGGCACTGGGGTAGGTGCCGTCCTCCCTCCCACCCACCTTAAAATGGATTGAGAAAAAATACTTCGTGCCAGCCAAAGGTTTTGAGTATCCTTGGGCTCACAGGTTGTGATGCGGCCAACAAAAAAGACAAGCAGATCCCTACCACCGCCTCTGCTCCTAAAAATAAAGAAATGTGAATGGGAAATGTGATTTATTTGGCAGAAAAAAATGTTAAACAGCCAGCATACAATTCTGGCTGGCAAACCAACAAGCCCTTCTGGGCCAATATAATTTTAATCTTTGGAACAGTCTTAGAAAGTTCCAAGAATCCCTTCCTCAGGATCAGGCTCCAAAGGTTGACACCTTAATGGAGTAAGATACTGTGGCAGCCAGATGCTCTCTGCAAATGATGTCGGATGCAATGGACTTGATGGGAGTGATGCAGTTCCTGGCTCCAAATGGCAGGCCTCTCCCAGGAAGGAGATGCAGACCTCTAGTCAGAACCTCTGGCACAGTGGGGCTGTTCTCTGACCAGATGGATACCCATCTACATTGGTTGAAGGACACTAATTTGCATGCATTCCCCTCAGGGAACTAGAAAGCCTTTCTGTCCTCCACCGCTGTAGAGACCTTGGCAGACCCATCAGTAATCTGCAAGATGAAGAGACCCTGGGTTTAGCCATCACCTTTCTTCCTCACATTCACCAGCTCATTCCTGACCTGCTGAACACCCGGAGGCCAAAAGTCACCCCACCAGATCTTTCCCATCTTTTCCTCAACCATCTATTGCCCTAGCAGCTTGACTGGGTCCTGGACACAGTAGCTCAGGCTACACCCTTCAGTTTGTGGATAGCCTTCTTTCCCATGCCCTTGCTTCCATGTCCGGGTTCAGAGATCTCTCACCTGAACAATTCCTGGTTCAGGAGATCATGTTCCTGCAGTTGGAGGCTGTGGAAGCGGTTCCTCTGGAAATGGAAGGAAGAAGGTTCTACTCTTAATGCTTTCTAATTCCTGTAGGGGTTAATTGCGGAAGAACTTTGTACATGCAAGTTTAGTGGTGGTGAGGCTTGCCTTCTTTCCCCCCTTTCCCTTTCCCGTACGTCTAATGAGCCAGAAGCAAGTCTTTGGAAACATAGGCCATTTAAGATGAGCATTGTTGCCAGTATAGCAAGAACAAATACAAGATAAGGGTAAAGGGCAAGAACGCATAAACAATTCTGTTTACCCTAACATACTGATCACGTAAACAAGGCCAAAGAGCAAGTAGAACTAGATCAGAACCAGATTGATAACTAACAGCTAAGTAAGGAGTATCCCCTGGAAATTTATAAACTGCCACAAACAAGGCAGAGAACTATATTTAAGGCTGCACCAAAGCACAGCAATTTGGACCTCACCGATGGACTTTGGGTACCAGTGCTTCGGAAACTGAGACAACCTCCTACTTTGTCCGTAGCCGACTCGGGATCCCCAGCTAGCAGGAAGGGATGTAAGATATGCCACTTCTTTATGTTGCAGTTCTAGTTAAGGGGTGCAGCTGTTAGCTGTCAGGAAATAAACTACTTGTATTTGACAGATACCTGTGTAGCGTCCTTTGTACTTTGAGAATCCAGTGTCGGACCTGAGACTTACTCTTGCCGGCAACAATTCCGAAGGCCAAAAGAGGCCTGAAACCCATCCTGGACCTGTGTGGCCTCAAAAAAAAATCTCTCCGAAAGTTGAAGTTTGTCATGATCTCTCTGGCCCTCCAATATCTCTTTCCATTTCATGGCGCTACCCTTTGGTCTGTCCTCAGCCCAAAGGATGTTCATGAAATGTGTGGCACTGGAAATGAGCATCATACCTCAGGCATCGAGTCCATTTCTTTCTGTATCTTGATCACTGTCTCATCAAGGGAGGTTTTCGGAAAAGGTTCAAGAGAAGCTTCCATTTGATGCGTTCCCCCTGAAGTGGGCTGAGCCTGTTAATAAATATAGAAAAATCAATATGGATGCCGGTCCAGCACAGAGAGTTTATTAAAGTAGTTCTCAATGCCATGAAAACAAGGGCCTTCCGTCTGGAAGCATGCGTTCAGGCCATGGCGACTCTGCAGGTATTGCTAAGGCAAAAATTTCCAATAGCTGTGCATAGGGGTAAGCATACACCTAGAATGGAATGGACATGAGCAACAGTTAGCAAAGTTAGGTAATTTGATGTTTCTGCCTAGATAGGGAATCAAATTCTGAGATTCACAACTAGTGGAGTAGATGGACTGTTTCTGAAATGGGTGTACATTGCTAAGCAGAAACACTGCACAGTTTAAAAAAGAGTTACTATTCATTTGGAAGTACGTACCAAAAGTATTATAAGAATGAATAATAATTAATAAACACTACAATAACATTTCTTTCTATTTGCAACTTAATGAGTTGCTGGTGGGAGAATCAAGAACTTATAGAATTATTATTAAATTACAGTGATTGTAACCTAGTAGACAAACCTGTGTACCTAGTAGACTTGGTAAAGTGATTTTTACAAAAATATTAAGAGGAAAAGGGAGATCTGTCTGTCTGTCATCTGTTTTAACCATTTCTTAACAAAGACTGATTCTTTTTGTGTGTATTTGTATGTCCACAAAAAAGTGTGACAGGGCAGTATCAGTTTGCCTTGTGCAGATATCAAATTACTTTCTAATATAAAAATACCAGTTAATTTTGATTTTAATTTTGATTTTGTTAATAACAGTTCTGGCCCGTAAATGTAACTTTATATGTTCATAGAATCATAGAACCATGGAGCTGGAAGAGACCTCAGAAGGTGATCAAGTCCAGCCCCCTGCTCTAGACAGGACCAATCCCAACTAAATCAACCCGGCCTGGGCTTTGTCAAACCGAGACTTAAACACCTCTTGGGATGGAAACTCCACTACTTCCCTAGGTAACCCATTCCTGTGCTTCACTACCCTCCTAGTAAAATAGTTTTTCCTAATATCCAACCTTGACCTTTCCCACCACAACTTGAGACCATTGCTCCTTGTTCTGCCATCTCTCACTACTGAGAACAGCCTTTCTCCATCCTCTTTGTAGAACTACCACTTAGCTGGTTGGTCCCCAGACTGTAACAGTGCTTGGGATTCTTCTGTCCCAAGTGCAGGTCTCTGCACTTGTCCTTCTTGAACCTCATCAGATTTCTTGTGGCCCAATCCTCCAATTTGTCCAAGTCACTCTGGACCCTATCTCTGCCCTCAAGCGTATCTATCTCTCCGCCTAGCTTAGTGTCATCCGCAAATTTGCTGAGGGTGCAATCCATCCCCTCATCCAGGTCATTAATAAAGATATTGAGCAAAACTGGTCCTAGAACCGAACCTTGGGGCACTCCGCTAGAAACTGACCGCCATCCTGACATCACACCGTTGATCACTACCCGTTGGGCCCAGCCATCTAGTCATCTTTCTACCCATCTTGCTGTCCATTTATCCAATCCACATTCCCTTAACTTGCTGGCAAGAATATTGTGGGAGACCGTATCAAAAGCCTTGCTAAATCAAGGTATATCACATCCACTGAGTTTCCCACGTCCACAGAGCCAGTTACCTCATCATAGAAGCTAATCAGATTGGTCAGGCATGAATTTCCCTTTGTGAATCCATGCTGACTATTCCTAATCACTTTTCTCTTTTCCAAGTGACTCAAAATGGATTAATTAAGGATCCCTTCCATGATTTTTCCAGGAACCGAGGTAACACTGACCGGTCTATAGTTCCCTGAATCGTCCTCCTTCCCTTTTTTGAAGATGGGCGTTACATTTGCCTTTTTCCAATCTGGGATTTCTCCCGACCTCCACGACTTTTCAAAGATAATGGCCAGAGGCTCGTCAATGACATTTGCCAACTCCCTCAGTACCCTCCGATGCATTAAGTCCGGACCCATGGATTTGTGTACATTTAGCTTTTCTAAATAGTTCCTAACCTGTTCTTTACCCATCAAGAGCTGTCTATCTTCATCCCCTCTTGCGTCACTTAGCGCATTTGTCTGGGAGCCCACCTTATCCGTGAATACAGAGGCAAGGAAAGCATTGAGTACTTCATCTTTCCCCATATCATCTGTCATTAGGTTACCTACTTCATCCAGTAGTGGCTGTGCACCCTCTCTGATCACCTTCTTGTTAACATGCCTGTAGAAACCTTCCTTGTTATCCTTCACATCCTTAGACAGTCGCAATTACATATGCGCTTTCGCCTTCCTGATAACCCCCTGGCATTCTGGAGCTATACATTTAAACCCCTCCCTGGTCAGTTGTCCAAGTTTCCACTTTTTGTAAGCTTCCTTTTTGTGCTTAAGTTCACCAAGGATTTCCCCTGTAAGCCAATCAGGTCTCCTACCATGTTTGCCTCTCTTGCTACGCATCGGGATGTTTTCTTTCTGTGCCTTACATAAGGCTTCTTTAAAATACTGCCAGCTGTCCTGGACTCCTTTCCCCTTCATGTTAGCATCCCAGGGGATTCTGCCCATCAGATCCCTGAGGGAGTCAAAATCTGCTTTCTTGAAGTCCAAGGTATGTATTTTACTACTCTCTTTTCTTCCTTTGGTCAGGATCCTGAAATCTACCATCTCATGATCACTGCTTCCCAGGTTGTCACCCACCTCCACTTCCCCTATTAGTTCCTCCCTGTTTGTGAGCAGAAGGTCAAGCTGTGCACGGCCCCTGGTCGGATCCTTCAGCACTTGTGTCAAGAAGTTATCCCCAACATTCTCCAAAAACTTCCTGGATTGCCTGTGTACTGCTGTATTGGTTTCTCAACAGATGTCAAGGTGATTAAAGTCCCCGATGAGAACCAGGGCCTTCGATCTGGAAGCTTCTCTCAGTTGTCCGAAGAAAGCCTCGTCTACCTCATCCACCTGATTCGGTGGCCTGTAGCAGACACCAACCACAACATCACTGTTGTTGTTTGCTCCTTTAAACGTAACCCATAACCTCTCAACAGGTTTTTCTCCCTCTTTATACTGTAGTTCAGATCAATCATAGTGCTCTCTTACATATAGTACAACTCCTCCTCCTTTTCTCCCCTGCCTGTTCTTCCTGAATAGTTTATACCCTTCCATGACAGCACTCCAGTCACGCGAGTCATTCCACCAAGTCTCTGTTATCCCAATTAAATCCTATATCTTGGACTGGGCCTGGGCCTCCAGTTCTTCCTGTTTGTTGCTCAGGCTTCTCGCATTAGTGTACAAACACCTGAAATAACCAGTTGATCACCCTGTCTTCTCCATTTGAATCAGGGGTCCTCCTTTGTTGCTTGTTCCTCTTTGCATTTCTTTCTGGTATCCGATTTTCCCATTCCCCTCAGGGTTTTGGTCACCGTCCCCCGATGAACCTAGTTTAAAGCCCTCCTCACTAGGTTTGCGAGCCTGCCTGCAAAGATGCTCCTTCCTCTCTTGATTAGGTGGATCCCATCTCTTCCTAACAATCCTTGTTCCTGGAACAGAGTCCCATGGTCGAAGAAACGAAAGCCCTCTCTGCGACACCACCTGCGCAACACGCATTTACATCCTCAATTCGACGATCCCTGCCCAGTCCTTTCCCTTCCACAGGGAGGATGGACGAGAACACCACTTGCACTCTGAATTCTTGGATCCTTCTTCCCAGTGCTACATAATCTGCAGTAACCCGCTCAAGGTCATATCATTAGTTGCCACATGGAGAAGCAGGAAGAGATAGCGATCCAAATGTTTGATCAATTTGGTAAGCCTCTCAGTCACATCCTAAGTGCGAGCTCCCGGTAAACAGCACACCTCTCGAGATTCCAGGTCCGGATGGCAGATGGATGGCTCAGTCCCTCTTAAGAAGGAGTCCCCCACCACCACCACCACCCGTCGTTTTCTTTTGTGGGTGGTTGCCGTGGAACCCCCATCCCTAGGATTAGGTATGCCATGCCTTCCAATAGATGGTGTTCCCTTCTAGTTTCTTCCTTGTGAGGTCCCTTCCAAAGCATTCAGCACTTTAGAGCCTGTGGAGAGAGCCTGAAAGCGATTACTTACCTCTATAGCATTGGGGGATTCCCGTGTTGGCCTTTTTCCCCTTCTAGAAGTTACATGCTGCCAGTTCTCTTCCTGGTCATATACTGCCCTCTCTGGCTCTTCTGCCTGCCATGCTTGAAGGATTAAACTCTGCCTTCTATCAAGGAAGTCTTCATCCTCTCTGATCGAGCATAGGGTTGACACTTGGGTCTCCAGTCCTCTAATTTTTTCCTCCAAAATGGCGACCAGCTTGCACTTCGTGCAGATGAAATATGTTCTTTCTTCTGGGTGGAAGACAAACATGACACATTCTGTGTAGGTGGTAACAGCAGACTTATCACCATCCATCGCTGCTGTCCTGGAGAAGGGATTTTAAAAGAAAGGCAAGAGAACCTCACCCCCTTCCCTCTCCCCTTCTAAATTCCCTGTTAGCACTCACCTGTTCGCAAGCTCCTTGGTCGCTTGCCCACTGACTTATAAAGCCCTGGAGTGCCTGAAAGTCCCTACCAAGGCTCAGCCAATCAGCAGAGGCTTCTAGAATTCAAACTTTAATTAGAAGCCAACAGTTTCCACCTGCCAATCACAACACACACTCCATGAAGGGTAGGGGGAGGGAAAAGGGGAAGTGGAGAAAAAAAAAAAGAAAAGCCTCACCCACAAAGGGGAAAAAACAAACAAAAACAACAACAAAAAAAGAACACACACCAACCCTCACTCACAAACATAAGCTCAGCACACAGCAAGAGAGCCCCAAACATAGCGCACACTTCCCTCAAGAGTCCTGTATCTGCTTCTCCTTAACCTGGAGAACTCCCTCTCTAAACTCTCTGTTAGCACTCACCTGTTCACAAGCTCCTTGGTTGCTTGCCCACTGCCTTAGGCCATGTTAACACTTTTAATTGTGTTTCTAAAATCTGTTATCTATTACTAGATTGCTGAGTGTTTTTTTTAAATATCCTTTAGCCCTGCGAATGTCTCTGTAGTGTTAGTGCTTCCTCGCCATTGTTTTGATTGCAGTATACAATAATGTAATGATACAGAAAGGGGATGACTGGCAGGATTTTTTCAGTTAAGGAACTAGTGTTTGATAATGCCTTCTGATCTCTATTTGAAGTAGCTTGGATATATTGACATCCAGAGCAAGGTGTGAAGTCTATTAATTTCATCTGGCTTTTGAAGACAGATGAGGGACTTGGAAAACGAATGGCAGTGTTAGGCCATACCCTACCAGCTAAATCAGCACTACTGCAATTAATTCTAAAACGTCAGTTTACTGGGTCTGGTGAAGAAGATATGCTGAATCAGTGAAAAAGTGCTCTCCTGTTGATGTCCGTTCTCCACCTCCCTAAGAGGTGAAAGCTATGATTATGGTAGATTGTGCCTGTCTAAATAGCATGGTGTAGACATCACTCTAATTCGCTCTAAATTACTCTACTTAGTTATGTAGCCAAAGTTGATTTAAAGTATTACTGTAGACCAGCGCTTTCTGTTGAACGAGCGTCTATAGGAAAGATGGTGTGAGCTGAATAAACTGTTTTGTTATGTGCTATAAAATAATTGACAAGGCACTCAGAGTCTATGTATGGATACTCTTTATTACTTAAATTTGAAGAAAATACACTTATAAATATAATTAGCAAATGTTCTTCTTTGAACTGAATTTATTTATTTTTTTAATACTATAGTGGTGAAGCAAGAAGTAAATCATGTTATTTTTGGGATGATTTGAGATAAATTAGTCCATCCAGTGGACAAAAAACAAATTGATAGTGAAAGATTTTTCTAGTTTTATGTGGAAATAATTAATAGTAGAGAATAAAAATTTTCAAACCATTTTAAATGTTTATTGGGAATTGGTAGTGCCTCATCTTAAAAGTTACTTTTTTCTTACGTTTTCAAGCATTTTGAGACACTTCTATTTAAAAGTATTTTTAATAACTGCATACTTTCACAAATCACTGAAAGCAAATTACTCTGAAATGGAATATTAATATGTATGTGTATGTCTCAGCTTCCAAAAATCCTATGAAAAAGAATGCACTGAAATGAACAAAAAGTGTCATAAATTATAACTCTGCAGTAATGTTATTCAATACTTTTCCTACTATGCAAAGGTTAATTTTGTTCAGTAGGGTCAATTGGAAAGGAAAGGGTGGGCTTAAAATCCAATTTTGTGCTTTTTTTTTTTTTTTAAGCCCAAGGGTTTAAATGAAGTTATCAATAACATTTGTTTTTCTGTTTCACCACTCTGGTCTGGAATAGTGTAAATTCTATCAGAAGTCAGTTTTTAAAGTTAGAAGAATGATGCTTTACACATTTTCAATATAAATATAGATGCATATCTTTGTGTAAGAGAAACTCAATGAACTGCTTGAAGATAAAAATATTTTTGGTATCACAAGTTGACAAGTAAGAAAAAAAGCTTAAATATTGTAGTAAATAAAGACAATTCACATTTGTGGTTTGGGCATAAATGCGTAAAAATTATGCCCATCTATCTTATTACATTTCCTTTCCAATCCCTGAGGACTTCACTATGTACTTTATCTATAATTGTTGCCAGTTTTCTATCCTGTTCCCACTGGGTTATGGTGCAAAAAACCTTATCCTCTCGATGACAGAGCTTGCCTGAATGATTTCATGCTCTTAGCATTTTTGTTCACAGGAATTAGGGGCAAAATGTAACTACAGCTGAACATAGCGTCTATTTTTGTAATTCTGAAGTTTAGACTTTGTTATTGGAACTAAATGAAGAGATGCAGGTGTTCTCTCCAGTTCAAGTCCTTTGGGATTTTTTGATGGTAGATGCTTGAAAAGAAAATGCATGTGTTTCCAGAGTCAAACAGCAGCTGTGGACAAGGATTTATGCTTTTCTCAGAACTAAGGGATTTCAAAATGTTACATTTAATCACATGCACAGAAAAGAGAGCAAATGTTAAAGATGTTACATATAAAACTATGGTCTAATCTTTTTACCATACCAACTAGTTGTGGGAATATAGGAACAAAGATCTTCAATCTTAATATCAACAATTTCAAAAGGATTATTATGGTTGCCAGGGCTCAGACTTTTGAGAACTGGGATTGTAGCACCAGAACATTTTTATCCTCTTAATTACATTTAAAATATTATTCTCATTATTTTACCTTTTAAAAAAAATCTTGATACAGGTAATACATGTTCCAGAAAACATGTATATAATGTTTGTATTATATGTTTGTAAATTAGATGAATTCCATTAACCTGAAGTTTTTCAAAATTGGGTTGACAACAATAGTTAAAATACATGGAGTGCGAGGCTGAAATTAGAAAAGTTTCCAAGTTACAGACCTTGCCAAATGTTTTACTGGTAGCAAGTGTTCTGTCAGTTCTGTACTTCTAATAATTTAAGATTTGTTAGTGATACTAAATGAAAAGTGCTGTCTACATGCATATTATCCATGATGAGTAATCTTATTACATGTCACATTTATACTTTTAGAAAGTGGTGACTTTCTATGTGTTAATTGTTCCTTGTTAAAAAGCGACTTTCAAAGTGTGAATAAAGTTCATTACAAAATCTTTAAACACAGAGTGGGTTACCATTTTAGCAATTATATATGACCCAGATTCACCATCTTCTCTCTAATTTTTTAATAAGGTCTGGAATTAGCCTGCTTCCCTGCTAGCTGAATCACCAGGCAATCTAATGAGCACAGCTGGGCCCATATTGAACCTTCTGATTGGCCTAAAAGCCTGATTAACCAAGGGAATCCAGAGTAAGGGTGTTAAAGAGCAGTTATTTTGCTCATCATGTAGTTGATACAATTTGTATTGACTACACAATTAGTTAATAAGGAGAGGCTCACTCTGAGACCACTACGCCTGTGCATTTTAAATGTAATAGCCCAGTGGACCTGTGCAAGCTGGGTTTGCTCAGTCCTAGCTTGCACCAGTTCCAGCAGCCCCTGTTCATGGCAGCCTGGCTGGCTGTAAACAGGGTCTGCTCCAGCACCCGGCTACCGTGAACAGGGTCTGCTTCAGCACAATCTGTACGCTCTGAACATGCAAGTTGCAGCTCCAGCTCCCTAAAAACTGAAGATTTCTCTTCCAGTACAGTGGTGCTGTCAGCAATTTTCACAGATTCCTTTATCCGTGTTATCTTCTGTTGCCACAATAAGCACTTTCCACGAAACAAGCATGAGTGGGAGCATCCACTTAGTAACAGGGGAGGTTCTGGCCTGGACTTTCCCTCTTCTAGAGAGATCTTATCTGACCTGGGCTAGTTTGAAAACCTTATGCAAGCCATGGTGCCACTTTTTGATGACCAAAGTTATGTAGCACAGCAGAGTGAGTTTCAAGCATTGTGATAGAGGTGCTGATCGATTGTCAAATTCACGATTGAATTTCAGAGCATGGTAGAAGATACCAAATAGAATAATCTAACAGTGTTATCACTTTCAACTGTGGCAAGGTCCTTACCCAGACCCCTTGCCCTGGGACCCCTTCTTTATCCACAGATCACCCAGAGACCCTCTCTTCAGCAATCACCCATATCTTTCTATTGTTTGTGCCAGCTTCCCACCACCTTCTATTTACAGAGCTTTATTTTTCCAATAGCTAACTCAGCTACCCTCTGTAGCTGGCTAGGGAGCACACTGCCACTTCCCCTCTGCCTATCTTATCTAACCCTCTGGCTAATGAGGTCCTTAGCCATTTCCATTACCCTTTCAGGCATGAGCCTGCTCAGCTGGCCTCAGTTGCCATTTTCAGCCAGGCTGTAGTGGCAGAGTCTGTCTCTCAATCTACTCTCAAAAAAGAAATCAAGGATGAGCTGGTGTGGATGGAGTCCCCACCTGACTTAGACAATCTAAGTGTTCCTTTGCATAAGGATTAATAGCTGTCTGACAGCACTGTAAAGAGCAAAGCTTAGCCTCCTGTGCCCACTCATTTCTCTGGCACCAGTTCACCAGTCACCAGCTTTGTCTCTCCAGGTTGAACTGAGTGACCATGCAAATCGACTAAGCCCAACCCAACCTTGCCTTTCGCATGTACCAAATGATGGGCTTATGCCTGTACTGTGCAAAGCCTGGATAAATCACATCAGGCTAGCCTGCAAAGGTCTGACTTGTGTCCCAGCTGGGAAATGCCAAGTCCCAGTTTCAACAGCGAAGTTTGGGCTGGGCTGGTATTTGTCCCTTCCTTCTAGTACACAACATCTATATATGTCAGCTAGTACTGTGGCAATGGCTAAGCAGAACCTGACACGTCTAAGATTCCACTTCCAACTTTAGCAGTCCATCATGACTGAAGTTCACAGGAAGCACTGGTGTATTCATCTGTCTCCAGTGATTTTATGGACTTGGACATTGTGCGAACATGTGCAGTCCCCATTAGGTATGTTAGCTATCAGTTAATTAAATAGTTGACTAACGGCATGAATTCTTAACAGTCAACTATTCTATATTCCCCATGGGTGGGTTTGGCAGCACCATAGAGCTCCAGGTGGGAGCTGGTCCATGAAGGAAGCCAGTTTAAAAAACAGCTCCCCTGGTGGACTGGCTGCTGCCACCCTGCACTGCTGCCTTGGATACAGAGGCAGCAGTGTGGGGTGGCAGCAGTTCCTGTGGGGGTTCAGACTTTCCTGGATGGAGGCGGAGGGGGAGGCTGCTCCGGCAGCAGCCCCTATTTGTGAAGGATCTCAGCACCCCATGGACAGGGGCTGCTGCTGCAAAGCAGCCTCTGCCTCTGGCAGGCCTGGACTTACTGCAGGCAGAGAATGGTTCGTGGCAGCCTCACCTGCTCCCCTTCCACTGCCTCTCATAGTGGCAACAGCATGCAGGGGCAGGTGGCATCATGGAACCAGTACCCCAGCACCATACCCTGACAGGTGGGGAGGGTTGGATTGTGTGAAAGAGTTGGTTGGATCCACATGCTTAGTGAGTGTCCTAAGCATTCAATTCAGAGTAGAGTGATTTTTCCTTATTCAGAATGAAGATCAGAAATAGAAAGTAGAGACTGGAGAGCAGAGCTACTCAACTTTGGCAGCCTTGGAGGCCACAATGATACTCACAGCACGTCAAGGATTGCAACTTAAGTGTGGTTGCATATACATGCAAATAGCTTCTTTCACACAATGCCCCAGTGCTCCCGTCACCTCGCTCTGGGGGACTAGAAACACCAACACACTGTTCCCATTTTTTCCAGCCAGCCTGTTCGATTGCATCTTTCAATGCTCACCCTGCCTGGGTGATGCTTCGCCATTGTGGAGCATGTTCCCAGTGGAGGCCATGTCTAAATGATCCCACCTGCGGGCTGCATGTTGAGCCCTACGTAAACCCAAACCGCACTGCAGTCTGCAAACAAATGGGCCGCAGGCCGCATGTGACCCACGGGCCGTGTGTTGAGTAACTCTGCTGGAGAGTTTTCTCTGGTTATAGTTGAGGTTTCTATTTAGCATGACTGTACCTCCCTGGATTTTTTCTACATTGGTGTTTGCAGCATTAGTGAAGAACCATCTCTGGTCATAACTAATGTAGAATGTAAAATCCACGTAGTTGTAGTATGCCAACTAAATTATGAGCCCCAAACAGATGTTGTAGCTGTGTAGCAAGGCCAATGTGCAATGTAGTGTGATCATTTTGGACCCCCTAAATAGTATGCGTACCACAATTGAGCGACACCTTGTTTGAACATTTACTGAAGGATGATGCTTACTGCTAGCTGAATTTTATGCCTCTCTATCTGTAAACCAAAGGACAAACTCTTTCACCAGTCGGGGCACAAAAGTATCTGTAAACTTCTATCACCAGCTTTGGACAATATCCTGAGACTTTCCTTTTTGGCTATTTCAGATGAAAGTATTGGAGCACTATTTATTCAAAACCACTTGTTAATCTGAAAGTTTTTCACCAGGCTCTCTTGCCAGCAAAACAGTCACAAAACATACTTAAATTAGTGCTTCACGTTACTGGACGCTTGAATAACATTAACTACCTGTTATTGCACTATATTGAAAAATAGAGACTTCCCTCATCTATGCTGATGAGTCTCAGAAGGATAGCTGCCTTAGTCTATATCTGCAAAAACAATGAGGAGTCCAGAAGCACCTTAAAGACTGATAGATTTATTTGGACATAAACTTTCATGGACAAAAATCTACTTTGCCTTCCTCATTTTTCTTGTCCATGGAATGAAATTGGAGAACCATAGTGTTTTTCTTATCTTGCATGTAATTTGCCACTGGAATAATTTTCTTTTTCTACATCTGAGGAAAGGAAAGATCTTATATCTTCTCCAATTTACACAGGAGACGAGCCTTCTTGTGCACAAGGTCAGTGTCTGTCTCTTCCCAGCTGATAAAATGCAAAGTCATAAGGCAACTTTATGGTTGTTGTGTAACTATGGTTTTGCTTTAAGATTTGTTCTCCTGAAGTTGGAAGAAAGGCATGTTGAGTGATTAATTGCATCCTTAACAATCAAGTGTTTCACAGATATTCTGTGAATGTCATCATCTCCTCCCTTAGCTTACTTGTGCTCTCACACATTTCTGTTTAATCGTTTTGTCTTTTATGTTTTACATTATTTGTTTAAGGAAAAAGGAACAATCATTGGAGGACACGCTTGCTCTGTTGAGTAGAGAAGCAGGTGGACATGATGCTCTCTGGTCAGGTTCAGAGTCTGTTTTATTAACTGGATTCAATATACTTCTGACAAGTTTGATTTGCTTGTGTATTTTTAAAGGCAGCTTCTATGATGAAAGTATGGGTGGCCCATCATCTAAACAAGGACATTCATCCAGTAACAGTCAGTACAATTAATCTCTCTGAGATTCTTCTTTCAGCATCACAGAATTGTGTCCAGCACTGGTGATTTTTGTATTTTTCGTTTCTCTTAAAAAACACACACACACTTTTTTTTTTTTAAAGGCTGGGGAGTGTCTTTTTCTTTTTGATGTGCTCTGTAAAGGGCTTATATCCTCCATGTTGTCATATTTTGAAACATCTCTGTAATTGTAAAATTTTGAAAGTATATCACTAACATTACCACTATCACCATTTTTCATTTTGTAAAAGTATACAAACATATGCAAACTTGTATACAAATTAGATTTATAGATTAATATACAAATGGCTATTTTTGCTTAGTGATCACTTTACTGAAGCCCACCTGAAGGTGAATATTGTCATCTCTAACACACATACTGCTTAAGTATCACTGAATTACAGATCCATCAACAAGTGGGTGGGAGAAGAGAAAGGGGACAACTGCCACAGTGCTCAGTGATTCAAAAGGAGCTGGGGTTCCAGGCCCTTTAAATCATGCTCCATTTAGATAAGAACTGATGGGGGAGGCAGTGTGGTCAGGTGCACCCCTTCTGGCAATGTGGAGCCGAGTCCCTCACAACCTTGTCCAGGGGCATGGGTGTTCTATTCTCCCCCCCACCCCGCTGAGTTAATAAGTCCGTTTCTAGATTAGAATGTTTAAAAGGCAAATACTATATGCATAGGCAATTACAAATTACAGCCTTTTACCAGGCAGACTAGTTCATATATTGTATTTAAAAAAATCTTAAAAATAGAGAAGTATAATATTAGAATTCATGTACATTTTTAACTACCTACTGTGCTATACAAACTGTGGGCATGCAATCTACTGGTACTGGGAAATACGCTTTATTATGAGACTATTCTGATCAGCAAATTTTAATGGAAAATACAGAAAACTATTATCAATTATGTGATACTTTTGACAATTAAGAATGTGACAATGTTTCATGTGAGTATATTGAAAAATGTTGATTATAGGCCATTTTTGTCACATGCTAAAGAGTTTCATCTTTTCTGCAGAAAAATTATTTGCCCAGGCAAAACAAATAAAAATCTTTTAACACATTGTTTGGTAGGTTTGACCTATAAAATACCACATTAAGGTGTAGAAATGAACCTCACCTATATGCTTAAAGCACCATTTGAGAGCTATGCATCATAATTCAACTAAATGCACATACCCATATAATATTTAAAGTATTTTATGTGTAGTATAGTATATTAACTACAAAAATGCTGCTATTTTTTAAAGAAATGCCATATGCCTATATGTAGTAAGAGGCTTAAAAAGTTGGTGTCATACTGGGTTCCTCCTTCACTCCTCTAGATAACAGCTTTCCATTGACAATTAGTGTAGTTAGTTCTGTAGCAGAAATTATATAGATATGTGCTGCTACAGTGTTGGAGGCTTAAGGTTCAAATCCTATTGATTATGTGTAATTGGGGAGGGCGGTTGGGTGTACGTAATAGAATTTATTTTCTTTTAAAAAGAGAAAAGTCTAGAAAATTTTGTATGAAAATGTACAGAGTGTTTTTAGGAGGATTCAGAATTAAATATTTGAAATACAGGAAATGTGAGATTTAAGATTATATGTGCAATCTTAACCCCTCTCGTCCCCCGTCCCCTTGTATACTAGTATTATACTACAGCCCATAGTTACTCAGTTTGCTGGTTCGCAGAATTAAAGTTCACAAAGCACCCTTCAATCTGGCATCATCTAATTGCAAGTGCTTAATTTAGCAACTTAAATAACATCATTTGGGGAGGTGGTTGTATGTTATAAATTATATATGACTGGCCAAATACAAGATTTTATTTCAATAACAATATGGTCTAATATATTTTCTATAATATGTATAAAGGAGCTTTCTCACTCAAAGCACCTCTGAACAGTTTTATAATTAAGGTGACTAGATGCTAATTGTGCAGAAGTATTTTTGAAATCTGATAGCCGTTATACTTTCTGGAAATACAGACACACAGCTTTGGACATAAAAACAGATTTTAAATATGTTGGACAAGATATTAGGATAGCTCTTACTCATTTTGAAAATTTGCCTTAGGATCTGTAACTTCCATCTGGATGCTCACCAGAGATAGGTAGAAAGGACCATGGGTATTTACTGTCATGTAATGTTTAAATTTCTTCTAACTTTAATAGCATGATAAAATTGCCATCACTGTGCTTTGCTGTAACAGAACTAATGCATGTAATGTTAAATTTGTTGGGGGAAAGTCAACATGGTTCCTGTAAAGGGAAATCATTCCTTACTAATCTACTAGAGTTCTTTGGGTGCATCAGCAAGCATGTGAACAAGGGGAATCCAATGCATATAGTATACTTGAATTTCCAGAAAGCCTTTGACAAGGTTCCTCACCAAAGTAAAGTAAGCTGTCACAGGATAAGAGGGAAGGCGTCTCGCAGCGTTCACGCTCTTTTGTATACTCGCGTGGTCCAGCTCCCACCAGTTCCTTTCAACTGCCTCAGGCTGCTGAGGGAGTGAACTGGTTTCTTCAGCTTTTCATCTCTTCTCCATTCATGGGAGTGTTTAGTCTTGTTTATACTTTTTACCTTTGATATAGTTCTTTTCCTTTATATTCCCTAGTTCTTGTGTTAAAAAAAAAAGATCTGTTCTTCATAGCGACTGTTCAGTGTCCTCAGACCAGCTGCCAAAGAGCAGAACCGCGTCCCCTACAGCCCAAAAGACCCAGGGAGTCTCTCCCTAGGTCTCTATTTGTTACTTTGCAGAGTAGAGTGAGTTTGAGGGACAAGTCAGGCACTTCAGTCACCATCACGCCGCAATCCAGGACTTCCATGGCTCCTAAGACAAAGAGGCCAGTGACTATGGCACCGACTGCAGAACCGAGAGCTACTTCAGTACCGACAGTGGCCACGTCAAGACCCTCAGCGCCGATGGACCTGACAGTGCTGCATTTGTCATTGGCACCGACCTCATCTACGGCAGGCACCACAGCACCGAGTTTAGCTCCGTCGGTGCCATCGGCATCACCCGCACACACACACAAAGTGCGGAACCAAGTCCATATCAAAGACTCCTCGGCACTGAAGTCCTACTCTTCACTCACCATCACCTGATTTCTTGCTGGCACTGTCGCCTTCTCTGCCGGCACCGACATAGTCAAAATCTCACGGTGCGGACTGACGCAGATCTTCTCGTTCTCCACTCCAGAGGCTGCCCTTCCCATTTCTAGCGGCACAAAGAGACCATCTCCACTACTCACACCGTAGTTTCTCTCACACAACATCTTCCTCCAGGATCTCCTATGCCCATTTCCGTTCACCACACTTACCACAGATGGCACATTTCAGACATTCTCACTCTGCCAGACGATCACCACTTGATAGACTGTATTATCATGATGATTACCATCGGCATTACTCACCTCACAGGGATTCATATAATTAGAGACCTCATATAATTAGAGACCCCTCCAACCCCACTGAGGCAACCCGCATCACCACAACCCCAACCCTCAGAACCAGACGAGACAGAGCCTTCTGTTACAGAAGAACACCCAACAGAAATATCCCCCACTGATCGATCAATCCTCTTCTCTGGACAAGACCGTCATTCCTGGGGACATCTCTCCCTCAGACGATCTCAGGCAATTCCAAGAAATTTTTAAAAGGGTAGCTGAGATAAAAGCTGGCTGAGATAAAAGAGAAGCAACACCATCTCCTCAAGAATCTCCAGCCTTAGCATAGTTCCAAAATAGCCATACCCCTGGATGAAGCTATACTTGAGGTGGTGGAAGAAATCTGGCAAACCCTTGCATCTGGACCACCTACCAGTAAGAAAGCAAATAAAAAGTATTTCGTGCCACCTAAGAGATGGAGTTTCTATTCACCCAGCCCTAGCCTAACTCTTTGGTGGTAGACGCGGCATAGCAGAGATCTAAGACACCACAATACAAGAATCCCTCCATTGATAGGGAGACAAAGAGACTTTATTTATTGGGCAGGAAGGTATATACATCTACAACATTGCTACTTAGGATAGCTAATTACACCACACACTTATCCAGCCATATCTTTGACAATTTCACCAAGCTTATGCCACCTCCCAGAGTCTGAGGGGCCTATATTAAAAGCAGTCGTGCAGGAAGGCTACACTTCAGTGAGGGCAGGACTCCAAATAGTGATGGACTTGGCAGACACAGCAGCTTATTCAACCGTTACGGCAGTAGTCATGAGACTACTAACTTGAGTCAGCAGGAGTATCCAGGGATCTGCAAAACACGGTGGAGGACTTGCCCTTTGAGAGGAATAAATCATTCGCTGAAAAGACAGTGTATTGCACTCATCAAAAGATTCGTGCACGGCCCTCCGTACATTGGGGATGTATACCCTGCCAGATAGAAGGCATTGCTATACTCCTTACCAGCAACGATATGATTACTCTTATACCAGACAATATTGGCAACATCAACAATGTGCCTTTGATCAGCAACGTACGTGCCAAAGACCTCAGAGGCGACGAAATCGGGGAATCTCATGCGGGCTCCACCTAACAACAAGCAGCAGGTTTGACTCCTCAGTCAAGGGTATGCAAACAGTCTCCCACACTGGCAACGGACATCACAGCCATTTATTCCACCATCGTCTGAGGCCCTTTAACCATCAATGGGCTTCCATCACCACAAACAAGTGGACATGGGAAATTATTCAACCCAGCTACTCAATACCCTTCCTTGCCATTCCCCCCACTGTCTTCCTTACCCTGTCCCTCTTCAGAGACCCTTCTTACGAGGACTTGTTACATACCGAGATCAACCATCTACTCTACATAGGTGCCATGGAAATAGTTCCAGATGACTTTAAGGGGAAAGGGTTTTACTCCCATGATTTCCTTACACGAAAGAAGTCGGATGGTTGGTGACCAATGTTGGATCTCTGGAAATTGAACAAATTTATTTGAAAACAACGATTCAAAATGGTGACCCTTGCCTCTATAATCATGGCTTGACTTCGTGAACGAAGATTTAGAAAGGGGTTTGTCCACGTCTGATGCAAGCTCACTGGTGACTGACGAGTGATGGGACAGGAAGATTCGGTCGGAGTGGCAGCAAGGGAAACTCTGTTCTGAGTTTAGTGCTGTGCTGTCATGATTCTTCCTCCATGTCCTTTTGTCCTCAAGACCAGCCCTACGTGTATTCTCGAAGGAGGAGACAGCCTGGTGAATGGTGCGTCTCCAGGCCTCTTGTTCCGAGGCTAAAGCAGACCAATGGCAGTGGTCAATATGTCAGACGCCAAGGAATTTCTTCAGAGAGTCCTTGTACCTCTTCTTTGGTGCTCCTCTGTCGCGGTGGGCAGTGGCGAGTTCGCCATACAGCACAATCTTGGGCAGGCAATGATTCTCCATCCTGGAGATGTGCCCTGCCCTATGCAGCTGTGTCTTCAATAGGATGGCCTTGATGCTGGTAACCTCCGCCTGTTCGAGGACTTCAGTGTTGATGATGAAGTCATTCCAGTGGATGTTAAGGATGGCGTGGAGGCAGCGTTGATTGAAGCGCTCAAGGAGACGTAGATGATGCCGGTAGGTGACCCATGACTCGGAACCGTACAAGAGGGTACTCAGTACAACAGCTCTGTACACACCAATCTTCATGCCTTTCTTCAAATGCTTGTTGTTCCAGAGCCTATCGAGTGCACAGTTTGCCTTTGCCACTCTGTTACCAATCTCTTAATCGACCTCGGCATCCAAGGAGATGATACACCTCAAGTAGCTGAACTGATGAACTGTCTTCAGCTCTGACTCACCAATGGTGATGCAGGGAGGGTGGTAATCTTTCCGAGGTGCAGGCTGATAGAGAACTTCCGTTTTCTTCAAGCTGACTTCTAGTCCGAAGAGTTCGGCAGCCTCTACAAAGCAGGATGTTATGCGCTGCAGTGCTGTCACCGTGTGAGAAACAAGGGCAGCATAGTCAGTGAAGAGTAATTCTCGGATGAGTTGCTGCACTGTCTCAGTATGGGCCTTTAGTCGCCTCAGGTTGAACAGACTGCCATCAGTACAGTATCGGATATAGACACTGTCTTCATGATCAAGTTCTACTGCGGCTCTTTGGAGCATCATACTGAAGATGATCATGAAGAGAGTTGGCGCGAGGACGCAGCCTCGCTTTACACCGTTGTATATTGAGAAGGGCCCTGAGAGGTCAGTGCCATGTCTGACTTGGCCACGCTGGTCTTCATGTAGCTGGATGATCGTGTTGAGGAACTTTGGGGGTCGACAAAAGTCACGTACAATCCCTTGTTCTGTTCCCTACATTTCTCTTGTAGCTGTCTAAGAACGAATACCATATCAATGGTGCTCCTATTAGCTCTGAAGCCACACTGGCTCTCTGGAAGGAGTTCTTCTACAATGGTTGGCACCAATCTGTTGAGAAGTACTCTTGCAAGAATTTTTCCCGTGACAGAGAGCAGAGTTATCCCCCGGTAGTTGGAACAATCTGACTTATCCCCCTTGTTTTTGTACAGAGTGACGATGACTAAGTCATGGAGGTCCTGTGGTAGTTTGCCTTGTTCCCAGCAACAGACAAAGAGCTCGTGGAGTTTGGCGTGCAAGCGCTGGGCCCCCATGCTTCCAAGCCTCTGGTGGAATTCCATCGACTCCTGCTGCCTTGCCAGTTTTCAGCTGTTTAATGGCCTTGACAGTCTCCTCTAGAGTAGGAATCTCATCCAGGTCTATTTTCTCTGGCAGTTGTGGGATACGATGGATTGCTGAGTCTTGGACCATGCGGTTGGCGTTAAAGAGAGTCTGGAAATGTTCCAACTGCCGGTTCAGGACAGACACCTTGTCTGTGAAGAGCACTTGGCCATCTGCAGAGCGCAAGGGACTCTTGATGTAATGCGAAGGGCCATACACCGCTTTCAGGGCTTCATAAAAACCTCTGTAGTCACTGGTATCCGCACAAAGCTGAGTTCTCTCTGCAAGGTTGGTCCACCATACATTTTGAATCTCTCGAAGCTTGCACTGGAGATTACTGCATACAAGGCAGAAGGCTGCCTTCTTATCAGGACAGAACAGCTGAGCAAGATGCGCTTGATGGGCGGATCTCTTCCTTGTCAGCAATTCTTGAATTTCCTGATTGTTTTAATCAAACCAGTCTTTGTTCTTCTTAGAGGAAAACCCTAGGACATCTTCAGAGGTCTGCAAGATGGTGGTTTTGAGGTGTTTCCAAAGAGCTTCTGAAGAGGGGTTTGTGAGACAGCTGGGATCCTCAAGCCTCGACTGAAGATTCACCTGGAAGTTAGCTTTCACTTCAGTTGTTTGGAGTTTGCCAACATGGAACTTCTTCCTTGGGGCGCTTCCCCTCTTTGGCTTGGCTTTAAAATGGAGACGGAGTTTACAGCGCACAAGGCGATGGTCCGTATGACACTCTGCGCTGGGTATTACTTGGGTGAGTAAAACATCTCGAAGATCTCTCTGGCGCACCAAGATATAGTCTATGAGATGCCAACATTTAGACCGAGGGTGCATCCAGGTTGTCTTCAGGCTGTCTTTCTGTTGGAACATGGTGTTGGCAATGGCAGGTTGCTGCTCTTCTATAATATCTATAATATCTGCACTAGATTATGACGACTGGTTTGCTGCCCTCTACCTTCAGGATACATATTTTCATATTACGGTTCGTCCTGCGCTCATGGGATTGCTCCAGTTCAGTCGGCATGGACCATTTTCAATACAGGAACTTACCCTTTGGTCTCTCCACTGCCCCAAGGGTGTTTTCAAAAACCCTTGCAGTGGTCACTGCATACCTCTGTCAAAGGAGTGATCATCTTTCCTTACCTCGACGACTGTCTACTGAAGGGGTGATCGTTAACTGAAACCTCAGACATGGTCTAGAGTACCATGCAAACCTTCAATGCCCTCAGACTACTAATCAACAAACACAAGTCCACTTTCCACCCTATTCAGGAGCTAGAATTCATTGGTGCCCAGTTAGATGCAACCACTGCAAGGGCATACTTACTCCTCCAAGGATTTCAATCTATCCAGAGCTTGATAGAGGTCGTCCAGGGCAGCCCCACTGTCCAGATAATCGTTTAAAACTCATGGGCCATGTGGCTGCCACAATGTAGTGGTCCTTCATACCAGACTACACTTTCGCAGTTTACAACACTGGTTTGCATCTGTATATAACCACACGAAGCATGACGTGTACAAGTCAGTAACACCCCCACAGTCCATCCTACCTTCCCTCAACTGGTGGACGGACTGCAGAAATCTCCTCAATGGTGTTCCCTTTCGCAAGCAGCAGCCCTAATTTCTTATCACCTCCCATGTCTTCCTCCTTGGTTGGGGAGCACACGTGGGCGCCATGTCCATCTAAGGCCGATGGTTATCTCACGAGACCCAGCTCCACATAAATCTCTTGGAACTCCGGGCAGTTTTCAATGCTTGCAGGTATTTCCAGGCTCACATTTGCAATACGACAATAAAAATTCTCACAGACAACATCGCAGCGATGTATTGCATCAACCGCCAAGGTGGGACACTCTCTCGTTCCCTATGTGTGGAAGCAATCCTTCTTTGGAACTGGTGCATTTGACACGACATCACACCTGTGGAATCACGAATGTCATGAACGTCACGGCAGATTTTCTGAGCAGGCACTTCGCGCCGGATCATGAATGGGAACTCCAGGATGGAGTCTTCCATCTTCTCTTCCAATGTTGGAGCATTCCCCTCATAGATCTTTTTGCCAACTGTCACAACAAGAAATGCTGCAGGTATTGCTCCAGAGCAGACTTGGCCACAGATCTCTGGGTGACGCATTTCTCCTCGACTGGAACGGGCCTCTCCTGTATGCCTTTCCACCCACAGTTCTCATTCCCAAAGTAGTGAAAAACGTCAAGGTGGATAAGGACACCGTCATACTGATAGCACCAGCGTGGGCGTGTCAACACTGGTTTCCCTTCCTCTGACACATGTTGCCATGCAGACCGTACCTGCATCTGGTTCTCCCGTACCACCTCCACCCAGAACCGGAAGTCCTGCTCCATCTCCAGATGCACACCGTACAGCTCACAGCATGGCTCCTAGTTGGCTCGATGCGTCTGAAGCCCTCTGCTCTGCACAGGTCAGAAAGATACTCATCCACAGCAGAAGAAAAACTACCAGAACCACTTACCTCTCAACATGGTGCAAGTTCGCTTTGTGGTGTGCCGGACAACATCTGCTCCTGCACACAGCTCCTCTTCACATGATCCTTGACTACATCCTGCACCTAAAACGGGTTTGACTTTATCATCTCTGAGAGTGAACCCTGAACAATCTCCATCTTCAGACAACCTATTCAGGGCTCCTCACTCTTTGCCAACCACCAAGAGGTTCATGAAAGGGCTTATAAATCCAAGTCCTCCTCGCAAACCCATTCCTCCCTCACGGAACGTAGATATAGTACTTGGGGCTCTAACCGTACCACTATTTGAACCGTTGGCTACCATTCCCCTACAAATAATGACCATGAAGGTAGTCTTCATCCTTTCCATTACATCAGCATGCAGAGTCAGCAAGTTATCAGCTCTCATGGCGGTACCACTGTAAACTATTTTCAGTAAGAATGGAATAGTTTTAAGGATTCACCCACCATTCATCCCCAAGGTCTGTTTTGAATTTCATGTCAATGAACCAGTTATCCTACCATCCTTCCACCTTAAACCACACGCTTCACTACATGAAGCATCGCTCTACACCCTCGGTGTCCTCAGGGCACTTGCTTTTTATATAGAACTGACTAAATCATTCCGAAACTCTGACCGACTGATTGTTTCCCTTGCTGAATGCTCTAAGGGAGAACAAATATTATCCCAGCGCATATAAAAAATTATAACTTCATGTATAGTCGAGTGTAATGCTGAGTGATGTGTACCTCTTCTAGTGCAACCTAAGACCCGCTCCACTAGAGTGATGGCAACATCAACAGCCTTCCTCAGAGGTGTGTCCTTCAAAGACATCTGCAAAGCAGCCACCTAGTCATTGCATGACATTTGTAAAACATTACGCAATTCAACAGTGAGGGCTTCCAGACACCTCAGTGGCATCCGCAGTACTCATAGCGGCAAACAAATAGGGACTACTTAGTCACCTACAGTGGAGCACCCATGGGGCCATCACTTGAAGAAGAAAACAAAGTTACTCACCTTGGTGCAGTAACTGTCGTTCTTCAAGATGTGTCCCCGTGGGTGCTCCACTATCCGCCCTCCTCCCCGCTTCATAGTCTCTCTTTATATCTTCCACATTCTGAGGCGGATTCGAGGAACTGGTGGGAACTGGACCGCAAAAGTATACAAAAGAGCACGAGCGCCACAAGACGCCTTCACTTATGCACGGTCTGGCCGACTACTGCTAAGGAAAAATCTCCGACCTATGGCATCGGGGCAAGCCCAGCACCTACAGTGGAGCACCCATGGGGACACACATCTTGAAGAACAACAGTTACTGCACCAAGGTGAATAACTTTGCTTTCATGCATTGCACAGACAACCTATGGAACTTCTTGCCAAAGGATGTTGTGAAGAGTAGGACAGCAGGTTTAAAACAAACAGAAATTTAGATAGGGCCACGATAAGGTGGGTGCATAATTGGCTGGATAACCGTAGTCAGAGAGTTGTTGTTAACGGTTCTAAATCCTGCTGGAAAGGGATAACAAGTGGAGTTCCTCAAGGGTCTGTTGTGGGACCCGTTCTGTTCAATATCTTCATCAATGATGTAGATATTGGGATAGAGAGTACGCTTATTAAGTTTGCAGATGATACCAAACTGGGTGGGGTTGCAACTTCTTTGGAGGATAGGGACATAATTCAAAATGACCTTAGCAAGTTAGAGAAATGGTCAGAGGTAAACAGGATGAGGTTTAATAAAGAGAAATGCAAAGTGCTCCACTTAGGAAGGAACAATCAGTTCCATACATACAAGATGGGAAGCGACTGTCTAGGAAGGAGCATGGCGGAAAGGGATCTAGGGATCATAGTGGACCACAAGTTGAATATGAGTCAACAGTGTGATGCTGTTGCAAAAAAAGCAAATATGATTCTAGGTTGTATCAAAAGGTGTGTTGTAAGCAAAACTCGTGAAGTCATTCTGCCGCTCTACTCTGCACTAGTTAGGCCTCAGCTGGAGTACTGTGTCCAGTTCTGGGCGCCACATTTCAAGAAAGATGTTGGAGAAATTGGAAAGGGTGCAGAGAAGAGCGACAAGAATGATTAAAGGTTTAGAGAACATGACCTATGAAGCCAGGCTTCATGAACTGGGCTTGTTTAGTTTGGAAAAAAGAAGATTAAGGGGGGACATGATAGCAGTTTTCAAATATCTAAAAGGGTGTCACAAGGAGGAAGGAGAAAATTTGTTCCTCTTGGTTTCTGAGGACAGGACAAGGAGTAATGGGCTTAAAGTGCAGCAGGGGAGGTTTAGATTGGACATTAGGAAAAAATTCCTAACTGTCAGGGTGGTCAAATATTGGAATAAATTGCCAAGGGAGGTGGTGGAATCTCCCTCTCTGGAGATATTTAAGAACAGGTTAGATAGACATCTGTCAGGGATGGTGTGGACAGAGCTTGGTCCTGCCTTGAGGGCGGGGGGCTGGACTCGATGACCTCTCGAGGTCCCTTCCAGTCCTATGATTCTATGATTCTATGTTTGTGATTGTACTGTAAGTTTTAGTTATTGTTCTGAAACTTAGATTACTATTTAACACTCATATTATTATTTTATACCAATCATTTCAACTTTTTTTCATTTGTGGACTCCTAAAATTTTTCAAATGGAGGTGCAGACCACTTTTGAAATATTAGACATAATCTGTGGATATTCAGTGGGCTACAGACCACAGGTTTAAAACCAATATTCTGCAGTAACAAGCTTTCACATGTCCTTTATACATAATGTACCAGGTTGAATATTATTGTTTTATATGATTGAAGTATTATTTTTAATTAGATGGCTTATTTTCAACTCTTATTTATTTTCATCATTTTGCTTCTCTTTTACTCCATTGCTCACCAAAGCCTAGCTCTAGTTGTAGATGAAGACATCTATCTATCTATCTATCTATCTATCTATCTATCTATCTATCTATCTATCTATCTATCTATCTATCTATCTATCTATCTATCTATCTATCTATCTATCTATCCCACAAACTTTTTCAGTAAATGGCCACAGATTCAAAAGTTTTGATAGCACAGATGTAATAGCTTACTGAAAACATTTAATATGAATGGTTTTTTAATTAAAACCGAGACTGCTTGTTGTGGGACATAATTGCAGAGGCATGAAGCAATGAATATATTCAGAACATGAGCAATATCAGTGGAAAAATATCAGTGCCTCATTGATTTGTGGTTCATAGGAATCGCTGTATCAGATTATAACTGTTGTCACAAGATAAAACTTTACAAATAGTTTGTGGCTAAAGAAATGTGGTGCATTGTGGGAAATGGAATAGATCAGAACTAGGATTAGACAGTCACAATAGGTCTTGTGATTTAATCAATACGTTAATTGTAACCCACAAAGTGAATGCCAGCAAAAAAGTTTGATTTAAAACAATGTTTTTCAATGCATAGAAAAGTTGTCCAAAATTTTCAGAAGTGATTAGTGATTGTGGATACCTTTGTTTTCACTCCAGAAATTCAAAAGAATCTGTTTTCATAACGTGATGATTACTCACCCTCTAAAGATCATTCCCCCTTAAATTGGGCATCCAAAAATTGAGACTCATACAATCATTACTTGTTTTTGAAGATATTGGCCATTAATCTTCTATATTCTGAATAATAATAATGATGTATTTAACAGCTAGGGACTGTGGATGGTTTAGAAGTACCTAAGATAGTTATATTATTATGCAGAATAATAGTGAATATGTTAAATGTATATTACTTGCTCATGGCTGTATATAGCTAGAGAAACAGTTTTTAAACTGTAACTTCAAACATAGGCACTGTAAATACAGTAGAATATTTAATTTACCTGTAATGTAGTAATTTTAAGTCTTATTTGAAATTCACTTTTGAAACCCTTCCAACATTTTTATTGCTTCCTGGCTACATTGTATTTGAAAATTCCAATGATAAGATTACATAGTTTAGTGCAATAACTACATTCTAAAAATTTTTACTTGAATTTCATTTGCAATGAACTTATTTTGAGGAGGAGTATAGAAGCAACATAATAGGGAGGGATGATGTGTACTACTGAAACAATAGCTGAGTTACAGATATCTATATGTTTAAACCCAATCCTGAAACTGGCTGTATTTGGGCTCTGGCATCTGCCTGAGCAGAACCAGCTGAAGATTGAGCCTTTTTTCACACACAAACAGATATTAAGCTGCTAAAAAATGACCCAGATGCAATAAAAGCAGATTTTAAGTTAAATTTCCAAGATTATACAAAAAGATCTAAAACCTCTTAGATTGTCATTTTCACCAGGAAACTTGAAAAATTATTTCTATGTATTTATAATGAGACTAGTGAATAAATTAAAGCTATTCCGTATGAAATTAATGGGACAGTGCCAGGGCACATACCACTGTTATAGCTATTGTGGTGAATTGGACAGCATAGTAATGACAATTAAAATTGTGTCAACTCAGGAACAGCATGGATGCCAACACAACAGCATTGCAAACATAGCAAATATTTATGCCACCTTCAAGGATGCAAGAGGAAGAAACTGAATATGTTTTCTAAAATTATTGTGGACACTAAAAGATGATAAATGATACAACTGAAAGTTCTGAAAATCAGTTTTGCTCTCAGAATGATATTCTGAATTAGGTGATGTGTTTTTAGGGCCCTATCAAATTCATGGTCTCTTGTGGCCAATTTCACAGCCATAGGATTTGAAAATTTGTAACTTTTACAATTTTCATCTGTTTGAACCTGAAATTTCATACTGTTGTAACTGTAGGCTCCCAACCCAAAAGGGGATCGGAGTGTTCACAAATGTATTTTGGCGGAAAGGGGATCATGGGATTGCCACCCTCAGTTCTGTACTGCCTTCAGAGCTGGACTCTGAAGGCAGCAACTACAGAGCTTCCTGAGGAGATTTCAAGTTGGAGAGGTAATGATGTCCCATGTGCTGCTGGGAGTACCCCAGCTTAAAGGCTCTGTAGCTTGTGAACTGCAGAGCCCTAGGTGGATACAAAGGTTTACCTGCAGATCTGGATATCCATGAATAGATGTTAGTATCCACAGATTCACAGAGCTCTTCTTCCTGGATATGCTGCGGTGAAAAAGAGGAGCGTGATGCTGCCTCTTCCAGGAACCAGTGCTTCATGCCAATAGATCTCCTAGCATTGTGACTGTACTGCCCCAAGCCCTGCTGCCAGCAGGGCTGTACAATCCCTGACAGGAGATGCAGCTGGTGGCTGGGCTGCGGAAGGTACAGCCATGCAGCTGGGAGCAGCTGCTGGTGTGGGGCACTGGCTCCTGGGAGTAGCAATGCCACACTCCTCTTCTTAGGCTGCAAAGTGTACTGGGATACTGATGTCTGTCCACTGGTAGATGTCTGTATCCACAGCATGTCTGCGGATAGACATTTGTATCCACACAGTACTCTAGTGAGCTGAAAATTAATAAACACAAAGTCAAAAAAGTTAACCAGTACATCATTTACAAAACATTTTAAATGGTTAAATTAGGCTTTAAATGTATGTTCCAAAATGGTTAACTTATATATGTTTCCTAAAATAAATTTTAATGTTAAAATTATATTGAAAAATAGTTAATAGCTACTTTGTGAATGTTTGATTATAGAGTCATTAAATTATAGTTTTAAGATGCATTATAATCTATCAATTCTATTAAAAACTTTATATAAATTGGATTTCTGAAGATTCTCATCTGTTGACAATGAAAATATAGAACTTTTGATTTGTGTGCCAATGTGATACACAAATTTAAATGCAGTTGACTATGCTGAAAACAAATTTATAGTTTAAATGGAGGGTTAATATACTATAATGCTACTTTTTAAAGTAATGTGATACTACATGAATTATGACAGCAAGCAGTAACTGAAGTTATTTTTAATTCATTAGCCAAGAGTTAAATTCTTGTGAAAATAAATGTCAACGTTAATAATGCTTCTTTATTTTTCAATGGTAACAAAACATGGCATAAGTAATCCTAATCAGCCTGTGAAAGGGATGACTTAACACAACTGTTGATGCACTTGAAGTGAAACATCTTTATCAAGTTAATACAAGAAGCAGTCATGCCCTACTTGAATTACTCATTTATAATAGCTGAGCAGCAGCCTGCATGTGGACTTTGAAATCCTGGGAAAATAAGATGCATGCATGCATTCAAACGTCTAAAGGCTTTACTCTAGAGCAGCTGGAAAATGTTGAAATTATTTGTCAGCTACTAGCTATTGTCTTTGTTTTTGGTCTTCAGGGAGATGTGATCAGTTTAATTACTGATCAACTTCACTATTACTTTAATGGTGCTGGATTAATGAAACCTGCAGACTTTATAGTTTCAAGTGGCAGTTGATCATTTAGGGTGCATCTACATAGCAGGGCTTAACTCGAAATAAGCTACACAAATTGAGCTATGTCAATTGTGTAGCATTTCAAAATAGCTTATTTCAAATTTGAGAGTGTCTACACAGCACTTATTTTGAAATAGAGCAATCATCCTCCAACTTCCCTTTCTCCTCGTACAATGAGGGTTACAGGAATCCAAGTAAGAAGTCCTCCAGCTTGACAGTATTTTCACATTATTTTGAAATAAGTGCCTGCTCTGTAGAGGTGTACTACATTATTTCGAAATAATGTTAGTTATTTCGAAATAATTTTGCTGTGTGGACATACCCTTTGGTTCCAAGTTGCAAATGCTCTTCTACATTTTGCACATTTTTTGCACATTTTAATATATAAATTTAGCAGATGAAAAATGACATACTTTTAAATGTGTATATGTAATAATAAAAGTTTTTTCTATATTTATAATACCATAAATGTTCACCACAGTGTAAAAAAAATTGAACACAATTATTTAGTTTTGTAGGTGAAAAGAGGAGAGCAGAATAAGGCATAAATGTTGCAAAGGTGATTTCAAAGACCATTATCTGCTTGATAAGGTCTTGATTCTACTTTGATAAAAAGCTGGTCAATTAAAAGTAGATAAGTTTATTTACATGGAAGACAATACAGTATATTATTCTGTGTTGATAGATCACTTTGTTAGATCTGCCTATGTGTGCCTCCCCCGGGGCCGACCCCCCACCTCCCCCGCAGCACAGGGAACCTCTGTGTGCCACCTCCCCTGGGGCCGACACCCCCCCGTGGCGCAGGGGAAGCTGCTGCGTGCCTCCCCCTGGGCCAACTCCCCACGCTCCTCCTCCGGGGCTGACTCACCCCTCCTGTGCTGCAGGGAAGCCACCGCGCTCCTCCTCTGGGGCCAACGCCAGGAGTTACGGGAAGGGGAAGTGATAGGGAATTTGGTGTCCCATTTAACTTGGCACCCTAGGCGGCTGCCGAGTTTGCCTATAGGCATGGGTCGCCCCTGCATGCATCTCACCCAGTCAGTAGATACAGCATTGATAATCATCACTCAGAGAAGGAGCAAGGTCAGGAGGCACGGTTCTTCAAACCCAGGATTCTGGGCATATTCCCAGATTGCAGGTGTAACACAGCTCCTATGAAGACTCAATGGCTCCAGTGCTTCCTGGCAGATATTGCTTGCCTCAGAGGCTCACAGTAGCCCACAGTTTTACGCATTACGCCTCGGGCTTTAGTTTGCTGTTTGTTGAGCTCTTTTCATCATTTGCCAGCATATAGTAAAATTGCAAATAAACTCCACAGTCCTTTTCCCCAAGTGGAAATGAGAACCCAGACCCACCCTCTACTCTGGTTTCCAGCCCCTGACTAGCTCGCCTACTCTGCCAAGACCCTTCATTCCCAGCTTGCTCTGACACCCTGCCCCAAGTCCCCTTCTGTATCCTCCCTCCAGGCCGGGTCATTGCAGATCATCTTCGTGATTTATATACAAACATCATGAAATATTTTCCAACCATAAATGACAAAATAACTGGATTCAAAATCCATTAAGTATAACAGAAAGCCAGTCGGTTTTTCTAAGCAAGATTATGAAAACCTAATCAAAATCGCTTCAGACAGCCAATTAATACAAAAGTTTAAAGAAGTTTCTCTGATTACATTTTGGGTGGCTTATGTCAAGAATATTCAGCTTTATCAAGACGTGCAATTCATCAGTTGTTACCCTTTGCCAGCACATACTTGTGTGAAACTGGGTTCTCGAATTACATAGCAACAAAAATGAAATACAGAAATCGACTGAATGCCATGCCAGATATGTGAATCCAACTTTCCAGTATTAAACCAAATATAAAAAAAGAATATTTTAACAAAAGAAGAAAAACCACTGTTTGCATTGAAACTGCCAATATTATGCATATTAGTTTTTTAGCTTTATTTTTTGTACACATTAAATGTGATTTTTCTTTTTAAATATATGCAATTAAACTAAATGTTGATCTCATGACCTTGTTTAGTATTTGTTTATTATTATCCTTACTTATTTGTGGTCTACTTTTTCAGCTCCATATATAAGACTGTTATTAGAGAGTCTGCAAAATTTTTTCAAGTTTAAAAGGGTTCTGTGGCCAAATAAAATTGGGAAACACTGCTCTAATCCATGACAACTTACTTTACTGAAGAGCCTTTGGTGTGAGACCTTGTCAAAGGCTTTCTGGAAATATAAGTATACTATAACCATTGGATCCCCCTTATCCACATGTTTGTTGACCCCCTCAAAGAACTCTAGTAGATTAGTAAGGCATGATTTCCTTTTTGAAACGATGTTGACTTTCCCTCAACAAGTTATGTTCATCTGTGTCTGACAATTTTATCCTTTACTACAGTTTCAACTAATTTTTCCGGTACTGATGTTAGACTTACTGGCCTGTAATTGCCAGGATCACTTCTAGAGTCCTTTTTAAATATTGGCATCACATTAACTATATTCCAGTCATTACGTATAGAAGCTGATTTAAAGGATTGATTACAAGTCACAGTTAATAGTTCTGCAATTTCACATTTGAGTTCTTTCAGAACCATTTCGGTGAATGCCATCTGGTCCCTGTAACTTGTTACTGTTAAGTTTATGAATTTGTTCCAAAACCTCCTCTAATGACAGTTCAATCTGAGACAATTCCTCTGATTTGTCACCTAAAAAGAATGCTCACGTTTGGGAATCTCCTTATCCTCCTCATTTTTGAAGACTTAAGCAAAGAATTCATGTAGTTTCTCTGCAGTGGTTTTATTGTCCTTGAGCGCTCTTTAGCATCTGCAATGATTTTATTGTCCTTGAGTGCTTTTAGCATCTCGATCGTTCAAGGGCCCCACTGGTTCTTTAGCAGCCTTTCTGCTTCTGATGTACTTAAAAAAAACTTTTTGATATTACTTTTTGAGTTTTTGGCTAGATGTTCTTCAAACTCCTTTTTGTCTTTTCTCATATTTTTCACTTAATTTGTCAGATTTTATGCTCCTTTCTATTTTCCTCACTAGGATTTGACTTCTACTTTTTAATGGATGTCTTTTTATCTCTCACTGCTTCTTTTACTTGGTTGTTAAGCCACAGTGGCACTTTATGGTTCTCTTACTGTGTTTTTTACTGTGGGGTGTACTGTTAAGTTGTTACTGTGGGGTATACTCTATTATGTTGTTTTTAGAAGTTTCCATACAGCTTGCAGGGATTTTACTTTTGTTACTGTACATTTTAATTTCTGTTTAACTAACCTCCTCATTTTTGTGTAATTCCCCTTTCTAAAATTAAATGCCACGGTGTTGGGCTTCTGAAGTGTTTTTCCCACCACAAGGATGTTAAATTTTATTAGACTGTCGTCACTACTTTGTAGTGGTTCAGTTATATTTATCTCTTGGACCAGATGCTGTACTTCACTTAGGATTAAATAAGTATTGCCTCTCCTCTGGTGGGTTCCAGAACCAGCTGTTCCAAAAAGCAGGTATATAAGGTATCAAGAAATGTTATCTCTGCATCTCATCCTGAGGTGACATGTACCCAGTTAATATGGGGATAGTTGAAATCCCCCACTATTGTTGAGTTTTTTATATTGATAGCCTCTCTAATCTCCCTTAGCATTTCATAGTCACTAATTTACTGTCCTGATCAGGTGGTCGATAATATATCCCTAGTGCTACATTCTTATTATTGGAGCATGGAATTATTATCCATAGAAATTCTATGGAACATTTTGGCTCATTTTAAGATTTTTACTTCATTTGATTCTGTATTTTCTTTCACATATAGTATCATTCCCGCACCGGAACAACCTGCTCTGCCCTTACGATATATTTTGTACTGTGGTGTAACTCTGTCCTATTGATTGTCCTCATTCCACATTCTGTGATGCCTATTATATCAATATCCTCCTTTAATATGAGGCATACTAGTTTACCTATCTTATTTAGTCTTCTAGCATTTGTGTATAAGCACTTGAAAAATGTGTCACTATTTATTTTTCTGATATTTTCTGATGTTAGGTTTTCTCATTTGATTGTGTCTCATCTGACCTGACCCATATTTTTTCATGTTCCATCCTTTCCTCCTGACTAAAACATAGAGAATATCTATTATTAGACCCTCCCCTCAGAGATGTGTCTGTCCGATCCATGTGCTTCTCCACACCCGTCATCTTTCCCTCATTCCTTAGTTTAAAAACTGCTCCACAACCTTTTTAATGTTAAGTGCTAGCAGTCTGGTTCTATGTTGGTTTAGGTGGAGCCTATCCTTCCTGTATAGGCTCTCCCTATCCCAAAAGATTCCCAAGTTCCTAATAAATCTAAACCCTTCCTCTCTACACCGTCGTCTCATCCATGCATCAAGACTCTGAAGCGCTGCCTGACTATCTGGCCCTGCATATGGAACTGGAAGCATTTCAGAGAACGCTACCATATAGGTCCCTTTCCTAGCAATCTAAATTTGGCCTTTAAAATCTCTCTCCTACTTTTCCCTATGTCATTGGTACTTACATGTGCCACAGCCACTGGATCCTCCCCAGTACTACACATAAGCCTGCTTAGATATCTTCAAAGATCCACAACCTTCACACCAGGCAGGCAAGTCACCATATGATTCTTCCGGTCATCAAAAGTCCAGCTGTTTATGTTTCTAATGATCAAATCCCCCATTACTAACACCTGCTATTTCTTAATGACTAGAGTTCCCTCCTTGAGAGATTTATCCTCCGTGCAAGAGGATACCACAACATCTTTTGGTCTAATTGACTGCTCCCTTTCCTGGAGCCTTTCATCCTCTTTAACAACACAGGGGTGTCTGACAGGAGGTGGGACAGTTTTACAGTGTCCCAGAAATCCTTATCTACGTACCTCTCTACCTTCCTTAGGTCCTCCAATTCAGCCACTGTGGTCTCCAAAGCTCGTACATGGTCTCTGAGGCCAGGAGATTGTTGCACAGAATGCACACACACGCCCCTTGTTAATAGGACAGGTAATTATACATGCTACATTGGGTGCAATAAAAAGGATTGCCCCCACTTTGCTAGGCTTCTGCCTGCATTCTCTTCTATAGATAATTTAGTTTATTGATAGGGTTTTTATTTAAATCAGGTAGCTTTGGTTTTAGTTGAGTTTTAAAGAATGTCAACTGTACCTAGTCCCCTTCAACTCCCCTTGTAAACTCCCTCACAAAACTCCCTGTTAGCTGCCACTGGTCAGTTACTAGCAGGCTTTATAAAGCCCTGGCCTTCTTGATAGCCCCTCCCCCTTTGAAGGACCGTATGCTGAGGCCAGCAGTCGGAAGTTGTGAGCTTCTTAATGAGAATTTGAAATTTAGAATCCTCTGTTCATCCTTTTTAGCTGCCCCTGTTCTCAAAGCAGTAGTGAGAGAACTGTTCTAAATCCTTATTCAGTCCTAATTGTATTGTTAAATTTCTGCATGAATTGGAACTCTGCTGTTTCTCTTTGTAGTCTGGTTTTGAAGGGTTTTTTTGTAGAAGGATGGCTACTTTTAAATCCATTATTGAGTGTTCAGGGAGGTTAAAGTATTCTTCTACTGGTTTTTGTATGTTACCTTTCTTGATGTGATTTTCTGTCAATTATCCATTAATGCAGAGACTGTGTGGCTTGGATGAGTTTCGGGATTACCACCACTTTGTAAACTAAAAGTCTAGTCATTTTTTGATGTTGTGGCCAGTCAGCCATTGAGACAAAGGCAAGGCTGGCACTGTGGATTCTGTGCTGAATTCTGATGTCTATGTCTACCCTCTTTGAGAGATAATGCTAAGGTAGCAAAGTGCTCTACATTATCCAGTTCTTCTCCGTCAGTGGAACTAGATCTGATGATTTATCAGGAGCTGGTTGCATTTGAACGTATGTTTTGCTAATGCTCAGTGTTAGCCCAAGGCTTTTGTTAACTTCAGAGAAATAGTTAAGAACTGTCTGTAGATCCACCTTTGAGTGTGCAACCACAGCACAATCATCTGCATGATTGTGTTTGGTCATTGTTGCTGATATTACTTGCATCCTGGCACAGAAGCGAGAGAAATTGAAAAGGTTGCTCTAATTATGATATTATATGCCAATGCCCTGTCACTGACAGTCTTGGATTAGTGCCTCAGAGCAGGTTTTTATTAGAAACTCAGGAATTTCAAAGGTTATATTGAAAAGTATGTCAAGTTATGGAAATATAGGTATAACACTCAAATAACTTTAATTCTGCCTTGTAGTGACATTGTGAAGAGGAAAAATGCACCTTTAAATATCAGTGTAAAGCCCTATTTAGGGAGCAGGAATGCACAGTATGATTTGTTCCAGTCCCCTCAAAAAGGCTTCTTCCAAATACAACCAGGTCTCCTGGACCTTTTCCCCCCTTATATTAGTTTCCCAGGTGATCCTGCCTATCAAGCTCCTGAAGAGTCAAAGTTTGCTTTTCCGCTTAAGCATACTTTTAATGAATGCTATCATTAGACATGTCTAGTATCTCTATGAGTGCATTCCATAAGGCTCTGCCCTTGAGCCCTTCCTATTCTTCCGCTATACTTTGTGTCAATCTTTGGGCAATCTCATTGGAAACAAGTCAACGGTCATTCCTCCTTCTCAATGCCAGATGTGTCTCATTCTATTAAAACTAAAATTATACTGTGTCTCTGACATCTCCTAATGGATATCACTCTGTCAACATGGCCAAAACTGACCTATTCATCTTTCACTCCAACCTCTTCCTCCTCTGTCCTTTCAGTCACTGCAGGTAACACTATCATCCTCCCTGCTATTCAGGCATGTAGAGTGGATGTTACCTTAGTTTTAGTATTCTCTTTTGTTCCTCCCATCTAGGTTCTCATTGTGACCTATGGCAGGAGGAGGTTGTGACCTGGGGCAGAGGTTTGGGGTGCAGGGTACGGAAGGGGGTATGGATGCAGGAGTAAGGGTGCAGAGGGTTTAGATTATGTTTGATAGGAGTGCAGAAAGGGGTTTAGAGGCTTGGAGGAAAGGGGTCAGTTGCCAGAGGCAGCCTCTAGCAAGGAGGCACTAACCTGGTGACTCCCAGCCAGCACCCCAGAAGGTTCCTCAGCCAGGCTCCCTGCCTTCCATGCCACCACTCAGAAAAGCTGGCTATAGTGGCTGTGTGTGTTTTTCTGAAAGCTGAGCTTCCTGCTGGGTCATGGACTGGATCCACTGACTTGCTGGGCTAGATTTGGCCCATGGGCCGTGTTTTGCCTGCCCCAGTCTAGATTATACTTAGTCTGCCTTATGTTCACGGGACTGAACTGGAAGACATCTCAAGGTCCCTTCCAGTCCTACAGTTGTATAATTTTGCAGCAGCCAGATGTTCCGTATTTTGTTTTGCCTCACCAGTCTTCTGGGATTTACTTGTACAGTAGTTGCATTTTATGGTCCAGTTTTCTCTACAATGGGAAGTTAATTGAATTACAGTATTTGTTCCCTGGAGCTGTGCAGTAAGGAGTCAAGGAGCCAGAGATGAAATTCAGATTCTAGATAGGGAGGAAGGGTAGGTTTAGCATGTTTAGAATTGTTATGTTCCATAAAAACTTTGAGTCCACTGTCTGGGATATTTCCATTCATTAGTAAAAGAAGAATTTATCTTTATCTAAATTGCAGTGAAAATGACAATTAAGAAACTTTGTTACAAAGCATGAATACGCAATGTATGTGTAACTTGGGCACATATGTTCATTTTTAAATCATTATTTTATTAACATAGTTGGAAGCACAGAGATGGTCAGTTAAAACAGATATGTTATCCCTCTGCATAAACACCTCCTAATCTCAAAATATGTCTGTTTCATAAATAGGCAAGTCTGTATGTTTATACCACAACTACTATACAATATTTGCTGCTGTAAAATGCCTTTTTGTAAAAAGTCCATTAATAGTTCTGTGCAGAACAAACATCAGTAAAGTTTTCTCAAAATTAGCCTTTTCTAGTTGAGATAATAATTAGAAACAGCACTTGTTTTTCAAGTAACACTGGTCTATAATTTTTTAGAAGTCGTCTGCTTCAGAGATAAAATGTGCTATTTATTATGTATTTTGATGTGCTGAATTCAATTATGACAATTAAAACAACTGATTGGCTACTGTTTCCAAGATATTTAAATTTTTAATTTTACGTCTATGTATATTGTGTAGATAGTAGAGTTTTAATCATAAATTGTAAACCTAGGTCTTTTCATGTGTTTATGGTTGCTTTACATGATAATATTTCACCTGTCCTGTTTATGTAACACTTTAAAAATCAGCAAAAGGGTTATATAAATAAAATTTATTATGAAACAAAAGGCAAAAAACTATTATGTACATTGTTTAGACCAAGCAAGAGAGCAACAACCTTCAAATCACCACAAAGCTGCCACTGATGTTGGTCATAGTTTATGCACCTCAAAAGTTGTTTCATGTTGTCATAGGTTTCCTTCATATGGACTGCATGACCAACTGGAATTGATGGCAAAACATTGCCATTATGCAGCAAAACATCCATGACTTCTAGGAATAACATGATGCAATTCATATAATGTATGACGCAATACCAGCTTCAGATTGCATCATTCATTGTTTTGCCTAAAAAGCAAGTACTGTCTGAACCCAGTCATAGATTTATTCATAGATCCAGTCAAAGTTGTATTTTAGTCATTTCTGGTTTAAATTGAGATCCCTTCCCTTTATAACTCACTTATCCTCCACCATTCGCAAGTCAAGGGTCGTATATACTGACCCAATAACATTTCTTGAAAACTAGAGCCAATCAACAATTTTAAGCATCATTTTCGTTCTCAGTGACCCAGAATTAGTAAAGTTTGACTACATTTATTTCAGAAGCATTTTGGCTATAGAGCAGTGTAATATGTGAACTTTAGAAATGTGCAATTCTGAGACATTAATTTTTATGCCTATATAATGGGCTGTTTCCAAATATAACCTATATTTGATGTAGCTTAATATCCAAGGGACTGCTTTCCTGTAGTACACAGTGGAGAGCAAAGCAGCAGTTCTCAACTGTTGCCATCTAATTAATTAGTTCTGTAGCTCTAGTGGTAGGAGTTTGAGCAGAAAAACTAAATGTTTAGGGTTCAAATTGCCGAACTTGCATGATGGTGGGTCGGAGATTCCACAGTTGTACATAATGAATGTATGTTTACCTTTTCTCTTAAAAAACCTAGGAAAATAACCTTACATTCTTAATTCTGCTCACTTGTGTGTATGCTTTTTTTTTCTTCAGTCTTTAATTCCTTGATCTCACAGTTTGCTCCAAAAGACCTTATAAGTGGAGGAATATAAAATATAGTATCAATAGTAATTTTTTGAAATAAAAGATATTCAGTAATAACTTTTCTATAAGAAGATGAAATAATGCACAGGATACATCATGTTGCATAATTTTTTGACACTTACTAGCAATGATTGATATCACTGTTTCTGTCTCTGACAAATAGTGTGATCATTCCAAAACTTTGCAAATTAAATATTTATGTTCCTCAAACTTATGTACATAGGAATAACAAAAAACATAAGAACAGTGAGTAGTCCTATGGCATCTTAAGAGTCTAACATTATATTTATATTTATAATATGGCTTCCCTTCTGAGCACACAAGTGTGCTTCCCTTCTGTGTGCTTCCCTTCAAAGCACACAAGTTGAATAATGTGTTTTGGAAGATAATACATCTGAAAGTTTTGTGTTTAAATTTTTATTTTATATATGCTTAAGAATATATATGTGTTACAGATTATTGGTTATACTGTATAGCAAAATATCAAATGGGTATTTAAAAATTGTGCTGAGTCTCACTATATTATTTTCTATTTGTAAGCTAAATTACCTTTTCAAGTAAATCTATAATAAAACTACATAATGTTAACTGTCTGGAAATCCTAAATTAGAAAAGACAACAAGCGTAGTAGGTGAAATGTGTAGAGAAGAACTAGTTTTTAAGTATATTAATTAAATGATTATGTTCTGATACTGACTCATTTAGTCATAATGGTTACATTTGTCTTCTACGGTAACATACAGATTCAAATAGCTGTCTAGTGTTTTCTAAGTTTTTTTTATTATATTTACTTAGTTGCTTACAGTGTTAATTATTAATGTTCTGCTTTAGATCAAAAGAAAGATAACATAGTTGGTTACAAATCATCGAGTACTTTGATTTGTGTACCTGGATGATAAGTAAAAGTAGTGAAATGAAGCTCAGATTTATACAATGAATGAGTCTGAGTAGTTTTCTGTGCCATTAGCGGAACAAATTAAACTTTCACTGGTTGAGTGCATATTTCTAAACAGAGTAGTGTGGGAGGATTATCAGCCAGTTAGTCTTATTGGTTTATTGGCAGCAGAGTAGATTTAAACCAAATTTTCCCATGTCAGAGGTACTGTACTAAAAATCCCAGAAGTTCTGCTAAGAAATTTATGAAGTGGTATGAAAGTAAATTACTGAAGAGCCATCAAAGCAAGTATGTTATTAATTGACAATTTATTGACTTCATCCTCAATGGTAGTTTAAAAGGAAAAAAGGATTAGGTTTCAGATTACACTTTGAAAGCTGCGTGAGGTCTTTTGTAAGATATTTCAGTTAAGCTGTAATTAATTAACTTAATTAAACAAATATTACTACAAGAGTAAAAGCACACTTATTCTTGTGGATCTATAAAATAGTAGTCATGGCATTGATATAAATAACTAATGGAAAGTGTGAATCTGGGTCTATTTAGGAGAGAATGCAACACTAGTTATCTTTGATCTTCCGAGAAATGTAGACTTTGCTCATGTAAATCTACCATTGACGACATTGATTTATTGACTGAGAACTGCAGGGTCCTTACCCTCTAGGTTAAGATTAATAATATACTACTGTTCATCACACTGAACTATTGCATTGTGTCTAAGTGAGTTTAATTCAAACAGCATAGCCATTTATTTTCTCTATTACTTTATCTTTGATTGTGTGGGCTATGTGTTAGAGCAGAAAGGTTCCATTCAGTGATTGTCTCTTCCACTGACTTACTGACCTTGTCTGTATCAGCTAATTTCTCTATGTATTAGTTTATTTATAAAATGTGCTATAACATAATCTGCCTCAAAGGAGTGTTATAAAATCTACTTTCAGAATGTGATTTGGAAGGTACTACATGAAGTGCAGAATATTATAACTGAGTGCACTTCTGTCTTTATGAATTAGTAAAACTTTTATATAAAATATTTTTAAACAATCCAGATGAGATTTTCAATAGTGGCTAAGTGAGTGCAGCATCTTATGCCTCCCACTGACTTTCAGTGGAAGTGGAGAACTTATCTCCCTTAGTCATTTTTGAAAAAATCCTATCCCCAGTCTTTTTGATTCATCTCTAATTCAAATATAAGGTCCCTTGAGTGAGTGTGTGTGTGTGAGTGTGTGTGTGTGTGTGTGTGTGTGTGAAGATGCATTATAAATGTGTGTTCTGAAAATATACTTTCCTATTAGTAGCAGTCCCAAAAGCCTACTTCACAGAAGACCTGACCAAGTACCTATTGAAGTCATTAAGACTCTTTCCCTTGACTTGAATAGATGCTAGATTGGGAAGCGGGGGGAGGCTTCCAATAGCTTATAAGATGAGGCTGAGAGAAATTATGAGTATGGTTCAAAGTGCAATTTGTGAAGAAAATATTGTGATGAATTTAAAAAAAGATTTTAATACATTACTACAGTAACAATTCTGGAATAAAATCACTTTTATTCTGGAATGGTATCTCCATATGGGGAATGACTCAGAATAGCTATACAATGATAGCTTACTCTGCTACGGTTATATTGGTCAGTTTCCCTATGTAGAAAAGCCCTTAGAAGTTTACCCAATCAGAAATATTGTAATTTGCATAGACAGTACCTAATCATGTCCTCCTTTTATAGTTGTGGGTTTGGAGCAACTTAATGTTGTTGCCTTAGTATTTTTTGTGTCAGCAGCAATTTAAATATTTTCTTAGCTAATGCCAATTTTCCCTACTGTTCATGTTGTTTTAACTTTGATCTCAACTAATCACCATTAAATTCACATCATTTACTGACTTGGCAAGAGAGAACAGGTTAATTCTATTTATGATAATAAACTCAGTAACTTTATTATTTTCCCCTCTAGGCTTGTATTTGTTTATTTATCAGGTGGAATACTTGTGCAATTTTACATATGCTGTTCAAATATTTTTCCCTTTGAAAAACAACTTTTGAAATATGGTGCTGACTTCTACAGTTGAAAGATTTCCTAAATTAATGAATTGCATAATATATAACTATGTGAAGATAGTTCTTCTATGTTGTTTGCGCAGATAGCATTATTGGTGGACATGCAGTACAAACATGTAGAAAGCTCTAGTCAATCGGTTTTACTATGACAAAATTCCACTTTTTAAACCAAAAGAACATTACGCAATTTATTAATAAACGTTTGTTGTAGTTTGAAATATTGTTCTTCATCTTTTGTTCAGAAAATTTGTTCAGTAAAAGCTCAACTTAATTGCGTATACTGTGGTGTTGAATCATCAATATGTTGCCACACTTACCCTGGGTTACTTTATTAAAATAAATTATATTACACTAGAAGAAAATTGTTACAAGATTGAACAATGAATCAAGCCCTATAAATCTGTAATAGTAAATTTTATTTGCATATGTAAACAATTTAAAAAAGACACAAATATTGAGAGAGCTCCGCTAGGCACAAGTGAGGAGAAGGATACTTCTTCATGTCCAGTCTCTTGGCTCTCAGCACTGAAGATGTCACATGAGGAGAACATATGAGACACCCTTATTCAATAAAATCTCTAACCCATCAATCTCTCCTAGTTTTGGGAAAGTGGTGAGAGGACTTGCTTCCATTTGCATCCTTCTTGAGCCTTATTATTGTTGGGTTGGAGGCCTTAGATGTATACTCTTGTTCTCTAACCTGTGATGCAGTGCAGCCCTATTGTATGTAATATATTAGATAATACACTAGAACAGCTTAATCCTTATTTCACTTGAATTTGTTTTCTGAGTCAAGAGTGATTTTTTTAAAATGTTGCACACATTGAACTTTAGGGAAAATAGTATCAGTTTCTGATCACTTAATTTTATGATTTCCTCTCCAGAAGTTAAGGAAGCCAGTGGAAATGCTGGATGTGTGGATGTAAAATCTCAGTGGTTTGTGTAAGCTTTTTGGAGAGAGGATTTTTTTTTTGTTATGTGTTTGTACAGTGCATACAAGAGTGGAGTTCCTTCACTGGGCTCCTAGGCATGATAGCAATTCAAATAATAATTATTTATTTTCTTTTAAAATCTCTAATCTCAAGTCATATAACTTTGTCAATCTGCTGCTGTTGACTTGACTTTTTGGGTGATTTATTCTCTCTTAGGGTATGTCTCCGTAGCAAATAGACACCTGTGGTTTGCATGTGCTAGCTAACTTTGGCTCCGCCTGTGTGGCTGTTTCAGTCCTGTGTAGACTTCCAGACTTGGTCTGAGGCCCAGGCTCTAGGATTCTGGGGAGGAGGAGGATCTTGGTGCTCAGGCACCAGCCCTAGCTTAGAATTTTACACAGCAGTTAAACACCCCTTCAGCCCATTTCCCACAACTCAAAGATGGCTAGCACAGGCCAGCCATGGGTGTCTAGTTGCTGTGTCAACATACTCTTCAGATCTTCATACAAAAGGGAGAAGACTCATCCAAGAAAAATCTGTGTTGAAAATTAAACAGGATTTGGTGAAACTAAATATATTTGTTAATATATATTAACTAAAGCTGTGGGCTTAAGAGATAAAAGAATGGACTATCACTCTATAGTAGTAGGACTCTATGTAGGATCGTTACTGCCCTTAAAAGAAAAAAAATTAATTGCATGCGCTAGTTTTCTAACATTAGTAACCACCTACATCTGGGAGCAGTATGGAGTCACAATGTATGAAACATAAGAGCTCCTTTACACTGCTAAATGGAATTTCCATTGAAAGCAATAGAGATGCTCGTGCTAAATGACAGCAGAATCTAGTCCGCATAAAAGTTCCTTTAGAACTGTTGTCAATGGTTCATAAATGAATGGTTCAATGTTACCTGTCAGTAAATGCTACTGTTGAAACTGTCATGATCTTTGCATCCTTAGCTATTAATTTCATGCCCTCTGTTTGCCAACAAAGATCATCTATGACTTGATGGACAGTTGCACAGATTTTGGTGAGTGGGAGTTTTTCTGATGATCTTTAAGTGGCAGTACAGGTGATGAGAAGGACATGTTGGAAATGCACATCTGAAAAGTGACATACTCACTCATATGAGTATAGAAACAAAATGTTACTTTTTGTCTTTAAAATTGTTTTGTAGCCTTGAAAAAATAACTCCATTCTTTTTATTTGTAAAAGTGCAGAGCAGAATTCTTTCTCTTCTCTGTTGTATCTCATCAACTGCTCTTGGTGCAGTCTCTCTAGGGGCCTCAGCTTTCTTGTAACTGGTCCCTTTTAATTTGCTTACAATTAGACCAGTCTATAAATTCCTACCCTAATTGAGCTTCAAACTCCAGGATTTGCAGTCTTCTTTTGTCTCTGTGTCAGTTTTTGAGAGGAAGCCTGGAGTGGGGCTAGTTACCTTTCTGGTATCCCCAGGCCCTTTCCTCTTTGTCCTGTCTACTTTATAGTTGGGGTTATTTTCTTTATTGGACACAGGTGTGGGTGCATGCCTCTACGATTTGCAGCTCTGTCAGCTGCCTGGGGCTAGTGTCAGCCTTATGGTCTATAAGCAGGGAAGACTCTCCTTTCTCTTCTGCATATGCTTAATATGGGGTTTGTAAACCTAACTACATTCCTCTGTGTTCATCCTTTCCATGATCCTTTCTACCGTAAGCTCTCTGTCCTACTCTGTTTTACTGCTTAGATGTCTTTGGTTTCCCATGCCTTCTTTCTCTCTGGGTTCTTTGCCTCAGTTTTTTCTTCTTATCTTGTTGGATTTCTTTCCATAACCCTCTAGTTTTTTGTGCTGTGTGTGTTGGGAACCTTCAATATGAAACATAATTCTTTGGTAAATTTGCTCTGAATATTGTTTGTGAATATTATAAATGCATGGAACAGAACAGATAGGCAATCAGCTGCTAATTCTACTCTGTTACTTTGCCTTATGTGGATGACAGGTTAATAAGTGAAACTTAAGAAAGAAATAATTTCATTTCACTTTGTACTCAATGTGCTATGCAAAATAAATGGAGACACAGGCTGTGAGAAAAAAGAAGCAATGCTAATAGAATATTAAAGTAAAGACATGGACTTGCAGGCAGGGTACAGTGTTTCTTGCAGGAGAGCCAGATAAATCTCTGAACAATTGTATGTATATTCAAAGAAGCACTGAAAAATCTCTTTAAATTCCATCAACAATATAGTATATTTATCCAGGAGAGGTACTACCACACTCCAATTTTTGTCCAATCCCAAAAGTCAGTATTGGCTTTATTTTGAATTGCATCATGTTAGAAGAAAGTACAGTTTTGTAACCACTAGTTTCATAGTGTATATGCAATAAAAAAATTAAGAAAATACAAACTAATGTCCAGTCAACTTGAATGGACAGAGTTAATATTACCAGTGAATTGATAGCTTTCAGGGAGTTAAAGAATTTATACTACTGCACAGATTCGTTAAGTGTTTAGGTTTCTTTAGGTATTGTATATCTATTATTAGATTGATTTTTGAAACAAACTGAGCTGGCAAATAAAACTAAATAACCATGTGGGATGTGGGTTACTCATAAAATGGACAATCACATTTATAAATCAACATTGGGGGAAAAAAATTATCTTCTTTTACTGTATTTCAGGTTTTGTAGCCAGAAAAGTAAAATGTGATATAAAATGGTTAAATGAAGTATAAACCAAATTAAACCACCCAAGCTGGAGTCTTTGGACCACCCGAGTCTAGGACCACACAAGGGACGAACACAAGTCAGTCTTAGAAAAGATGGCCTTTCAGAAAATGTTGAACAAATTGTGCTACAAACCTTGGAGTTATTTCAAAGTGGTTTCTTCAGTTAGTGGGTCATCTGGTGGAGGTGGTTCTTATTGCAATTGACTCTCTGAACATGTCCTCTTTGCTGTGCAAGTGACCTTAACTCTACTACTGTTTCGTTTGGGAGAGAAAAATTTGGTAATTTAGCAGAGCTTTCCCCAAACAGAGGTCTAATCATGAAAAATGTGTATAGTACCCTTTGTGTGTGAGATTTTAAATTGGAAACTTTATGCCTTTAGTTACCCAACTCTTTTCCCAGTTGTGAAAAATATTAAATATGAAATCAAGAGGAGCATTGGACTGTTAAGATACAGGTACAACAGGCCAAAAGTCATGGAAAGTATAGAGAGAGAAGCTAGATGATTTCTCTTTTGCTTTGATTTTTCATGAGATGACGACTTATTTAGATGAGGCACTATCAGATACATGAATTAGAAAATATAATGGAACAAATCAAGAAGTTAGATTTAAAGAAAGAAATCAAGGGTTCCGTTTTCCACTTGCAGGCTATAAATAACTCCAACCTCATAGATTTTTAGATGTCAGATTTTAACAGTAAAACACATCTATCAGCAAGATCTTAATCTTTGACATCAGAGTTAAGGTGATTTGGAGGTAAGTGTATTTTTCAGAAATGGGATGTGTACATTTTAGGTGGTTGAATATTGAAATCGAAAGGAAGTTTCTTGGGTAATCTGAGGGCATGTTTGGATATTATGATACTTGGATAATAAGATATGTGAATTGAGGTTAATCTTGTGCATGTTAATGTTGGTGCTTAACCTATCAATGAATACTTTTTGATGTTTTGTTTTTAGCATTTTTTGTGGTAAAATATTAATGTAACTTCCAAGGCTTTCCTTGTATAGTTAATTATTCTTAGGTCAGATTTATGTTTTCTGTTTTTATTTGCCTGATGACTTACCTGAAGATAGGTATATACTGGGGTTAGTGTCCTGAAACCTATCCATATATTGAACATATCGTATACTTACTATTTGATTTAGGAGAGGTCAGGAATTCATTTACAGGCTTGAAGGTCAGAAGATCTTCAAGACAGCTGAGAGATTTTTTTTCTTATTATTTTACTTCCTTTTTCTCTTTCTGTGTTTCACACTTCTTAATATTGTGGCAGTGATGCTAGTGCTGATGAGGCAAAGCTTGGAACAACCTAAACAATCCATTTTTTTCTGTTATTTAGCTCTTAAGTATACCAGCCAAGTCATTTATGTTTCTTTTAAACCAACAATATAGGATTAACAAATAAGCTACTAGTGTTTTAGAAGTATCAGTGTGTGGCATATTTTGAGTATACCCCCACCTCCTTGAATTTTCACCTAGTTTCATATTGATAGTAATTCACTGAGAATCTTTGTAAACAGATTCTTGACAGGCCATATATAAAGGGAAATTCTGGTTGAGGGTTTTGTTAACCTGACATTTTGTGGTTTCGCCTCATAAAACTGGCAAAGGACTCACTGCACAGAATGTTAATGGGGTGAAGTAATGAATGCAGGATGGGATGTAATACATGAATAAGCATAAACCCCATACTTTAAGGTTCTTGGGGGAGGTCCTTGCAGACAGTAGCTTTCTAATAGATAAAAGCAGTGGGAAGACTTTTAAAGCCAGTGTTTAGAATCCCCCCATCCCCTTCCAAACTTGGGCTTTGAAGCTAAGTGGTGTTGGGCTTGTTGAAAGGAGCATAGTTGAAATAAACAGTTTAAACACAATTGAATAGCTTCACCTCTTTCCTCAGTGTGATATTACCTGAAGGTTTTTTCCCCCAGTGCCATGTGTATGTTGGGATGAGTATTAATTATTTGTAGGGAAAAAAGTCTCTTTTTAAAAATAAGACTGTTTGTTAGCTCCTTTACTTCCACTTTAAAAATATTATTTCAGAGACCATCAGGAACAGCTAATTTAAAACACGAGTTTGTATCTTTGCTTGGAGAGTATTTATTGAATAGTTTTCCTTATCATTCCTATACAACATATAACAGAGAAAATTTAGCATGGGTGCTTTTTGCTCAAAAACACACATGCTTTATTGATAATAATATCAAGATCTCAGTGCTTTTTTGCAAACCTCACAATGCTCCTCTGAATTAGAGATGACATACCATTTAACAAGTATACTCAATGGCAGAAAAATTGAATTGTCAAGATGATACAGCTACCCATTATCAGAGACAAGGTTAGATGTCAAGAGTACTGATTTTCAAGAGAGTTTGGCAGCCAGGCAGCTAGTAAGGGACCGTATTGTCATGCACGTGGTCATGGTTCAGTATCAGATGCCTGATGGCTAGGACACCATTATCAGAATACAAGAAGAATGTTAGCAAGAGAAATGCAGTAAATGTCATTCCTTAGCCTAAGAAACAGAAAAAAGAACTTTATGTAAGTCTGAAGTTGTTGTTGTTCACATGGTCTCTGTTGGCTAAGAGATGGATGGAATATGAAAAGGAATATGTGAAGTTGCTAATACTACTAAAATGAGTTATAATTGGCATGACACACATTTCTTTTTGGACATAATGATTGATATCTACTATATATTTGATTATGTGTCTATCTGCTTGTCAGTCTGTTTGTTCAAGAAGTCCTCCTAAATGATAAAAGCTAGAACCACCAAATTCGGTATGTAGCTTCCTGTTTTCATTCACTTTTCCTAATGAGCATTTGGTTGAGCTGGGAAAATGGGATGTGCCTGGAATGGAATTGATCCTCAGAAAACCACACAGAAAAAAGTCAGAATAAAAGGTAGGTGGAAGGCGTTAGCTGGAGGTGTAGTCCCTCCCTCTAAGGACTATCCCAGGGTCAAGCCCCACCCATCAGGCACCCTTTAGGGAGGGTGGGAAGGTGCTGAAGCTCCCTCTCCTCAATTCCTATGGGAACATTGCCAGCTGTTCCCTTTCTTCAGGAAGCAAGAAGAAAGTGCAGTTTGCTGCATTACTCATTTTGGCTGGGGAGTGCAGGAGGCAGCTGAACTTGCCTCAGCTAGGGGATATGCACTCCTGCTCTGGCTATACCGTCTGGAGCTGCTTCTTACCTGGCCTCAAGCTGCTGTGATGAAAGAGGGCTGGGGTTGTCCTCTCTCAATGGGCCTGCATATTGAGCCCCTCATCCCCACCCCCACCCCAGAGCAGTGATTCAAATGAAACATGTACATTTTCTTTGTATTTTCCAAAAAATGTAAATTAATTTATTTAAGGAACCGAGCAGCACCAAGTAAATCTTCTTCTATTAGATAAAGAGGAGTTCAATATGGTGGATAATACCTGATTTTTAGTAGGCTCTTAATTCTTCTAGGCATAATTCTGTGCTCTCACAATTTAAAAACACACATTTTCACAATTTTGCGCTCTGACTTAACTTACACTTTTTTCTTTGCCATTTGGATGCCACTGGATGCTACTAATTTGGAAACAGTATAGTATTAAGAATATGAAGACTTTCAGAATTTTGAGCAACATCTTTGAGTGGTCTCCCTGGGTGCTCCACTTTAGACGTCAGGCTTGTCCCGGCGCCGCTGGTCATAGATTTTCAATAGCTGTAGTCAGCCGGACCACACATGCGCGGTCGGTGTCTCGCGCCCTTTGATCGTCGCATGCGGTCTGGCTCCCGCCAGTTTCTCTCAGCTGTCCTTGGTTGCTGGCAGAGCTTCCCTCTTCTCCTCCATGAATCAGTTTCTGTGAAAAGTTCGTCACATTTTAGTTATAGTTCAATAGTTGTTGTTCTTACAATAGTTGTTAGTTCCTTAGTGAGTAGTTAGTAGTTTAAAAAAAAAGAGAGAGAGAGTGAGTTTCGTTCACCAGTTAGTGTTACCTCAGACCTTACTGCGGGTTCACAGCAGCCTCTCGGCCAGACACCTTGATGCCTGGTTCACCAGGCTTTAAAAAGTGTTCCATTTGCCAAGAGGCTATGCCGGCATCGGATGGCCGTGCAGCCTGTATTCGTTGCCTGGTGGAAACACACATTCCCCAGAAGTGTGGGCGTTGCTCAAAACTGACAGCCAGGGCACGCAGGGATAAGGAAATGTTCCTGAAGATGATTTTATTTGATAAGGCCCTCCAGCCTTCAAGTGGCACTCCACCACTGACTTCAGAGGCAGCTGTTGAGCAGAAGCAGAGAGCTTCGTTCCCCGGGGTAACTGCATCTAAAGGAGAGAGATCTTCCTCCACATGCTCTTTGCCTGCTGGATCCACCGTAAGGATCAGCAGAGGAGATAAGCTGGGCACATCCGAAACAACTCCCGTAGCCTCAAAAACATCCTCGGCTGCCACATCTAAAAAATCTACTACCCCGGCACCAAGCGCCAGCGCACTGCCGGCACCGAAGACAGTTCCGACACTGAGAACCGCTCCTAAGGAACCCTCAGCACCGTTGACAACACGAGCTCCAGTACCAGCGGCGGTATCGGCGCCAGACCACGCTACAACATCCATGCCGTATTCTCCGGAACAACAATAGACATCGGCACCGATGCTGGCTGATAATGGGGATGAGCTGACATGGTCAGACAGTGGCATAATGGCACCGAGGAAAGCCGCTCACAAAACAAGCACTTGCCTGAGCTCAACATCCTCTTCGCCGCCTTTGCACTATTCCCCCATACACGGGGATCAGCAGTACCGCACCACTCGTGCTTCATACTCGCCTCGGCGCAGCCCTAGATCACTGCACCGAGACCCACTGCGAGACCATATGACACACTTTCATAGGCACACCTCACTTTCTCCTCCACCATCCGGCAGGTGTTCGCCTTGCTTACCTCGCTCATCGACGTGCTCTCCCCAGCATTTTGCAGATGATCTTCACCAACTTACTCTGACTGTTACTACGATCGCCACCACAGACTGCACCATTATTATAGGTCTTGCTCCTATGGCCGATCTTCTTGCTGCTGCCATTCTGCAGACTATTGTCAAATCCCAGTTGCAACACACACGCAGTGGAAGGAGTACCTTACAGCCCTACCTTCAAACAGTCCTCCGACACAACCACAACAGTCTGAACCGGAGGAAAGTCAGTTATCTGAAGGCAAGGATCAACCGCCGGAGACTTCACTCACAGACCAGTCTTCATCCTCTTCTGATGAGGCGGGGATATGTCCCCTTCAGACGATCTGATACAATTTCAGGAACTTTTTAAACGAGTTGCTGAATCTCAGGATGTACAGCTAGCAGAGGTACAGACCAAACAATATCATCTGCCGAAAAATCTCCATCCACAACAACGCTCGAAAATCGCTCTTCCAATTGATGACGAGATCATGGAGGCTGTAATAGAAATTTGGTAGATCCCAGCCTCTACAACACCAATGAGCAAACAGGCCGACAAGAAATATTTTGTTCTGTCTAAGGGTGTGAAGTTTTTATTTAATCACCTACCACCTAATTCTTTGGTTGTGGATGCGGCCCAACAAAGGTCCAAGACATCACAATTCAGAAGCGCCGGGGCAGACAAAGATGCAAAAAAACTGGACATCTTTGGCAGGAAGGTAAACTCATCAGCCACCCTACTCCTGCACATCGTGAACTATACCGCCCTACTTTCGAATAATAATTTTGACAATTATTTGAAATTGACAGAACTTGGCCAATACCTCCCTGACTCCAAAAAGCCAATCTTGAAGTCAGTTGTACAGAAGGGTTACACTTTGTCTAGGGCAGGGCTTCAAATCGCCATGGATGTCATGGATACAGCAGCACGCTCCATGGCCACAGTTGTTTCCATGAGAAGAGCATCTTGGCTGGCCACAGCTGAAGTCCCCAAAGAATTGCAGGACAAAGTGGAGGACCTTCTGCTTGACAAATGGAAACTGTTCGCGGATAAAATGGATGAAGTCCTCCACTCTGGAAAAGATTCCTGCACAACTGTACTCACTCTGGGGATGTACACCCCACCCTTTAGATGCAAATGATATTATCCATACCAGAGAAGATACAGCTACCAGTATCAAAGGCAACAGCAGCATCCATATAATCAGTGTCCCCCAAAGCAGCAACCTCAGCGCAGAAATCCTCAACCAGTACGCATGACCAATCAGCCATTTGTGAAGCAGCAAGTTTAACTCCTCGGTTGGGGGTGTGCAAACAACTCATGTTGTTGGGAACCAGCACCACAATCCTCCCTTGTTTCACCTTTGTTTATGGCTGTTTTACCATCAGTGGTGCAATATAACCTCCGACTGATGGGTTCTGGAACTTGTGGCATCCAGATTCATGATTCCGTTCACCTCCGTCCCTCACACCAACCCCTCTTCAGGGACCCATCTCACGAAGATCTCTTAAGACAAGAGGTTCATCGCCTTCTCTTCATCGGGGCGATAGAGAGGGTTCAAAATCAGTTTAGAGGAAGGGGCTTTTACTCCCATTATTTCCTAACTCAAAAGAAGACAGGAGGATGTAGGCCCATTCTCGATCTCCGGAAATTGAATCTTTACCTCCGGAAGCAGCGGTTCAAATGGGCACTCTCACCACCATAATACCATCACTCGACATCAGAAACTGGTTTGCAGCCCTCGACCTGCAAGACTCTTATTTCCACATCGCCATCCACCCAGCACACAGGCGATTCCTTTGTTTTGTAATAGGAGGCAACCAGTTCCAATATCGCGTAATACCATTTGGTCTGGCATCCACTCCCAGTGTTTTTTCGAAAACGCTTTCTGTAGTGGCAGCACATCTGCACTGCACGGGCGTTATTATATTCCCTTATCTAGATGACTGCCTTGTAAAGGTCAGACCACGACACAAGACGTTCCACATGGTTATGCTAGCCAAACAGAGTTTCGACTCCCTGGGCCTCATAATCAATGAACAGAAGTCCACATTGGAGCTAACTCAGAACATAAATTTCATAGGTGCTAGGCTTGATTCTGTCGCTGCGAGGGCATATTTACCAATAGAGAGATTGCACACAATACAAGATCTAGTAAAGTTTCTCATACACACTGCTACAGTATCGGCTCATTCTTGCTTAAAACTGATGGGTCACATGGCCGCTACCACCTTCGTAGTGCTGCATGAGCGACTACATTTCCGATGCCTCCAGCATTTGCTAGCTTTGGTATACGTTCCCACAAAATAAAACATTCAAAAGCCGGTAGCACCCCCAATATACATCTGCAGATCCCTTGCATGATGGACAAAATTGTGCAACTTCATGGCATGTGTTCGATTCCATCGTCCACAACCTACCACTCAGATAACTACAGATGCCTCCCTCACCAGTTGGGGTGCACACATGAGCAGAATGAAGGTGCAAGGCAGATGGTCAGATTCCGAGTAAGCTCTGCACATAAACCTTCTGAAGCTGAGGGCCATTTTTCACACATGCAAATACTTCCGTGCTCACATAACCGGCACTATCATCAGAGTATTGACTGACAATATCACCATGATGTATTACATCAATCGGCAAGGAGGAGCACGATCACATTCTCTATGTGCGGAAGCAGTCCATTTGTGGAACTGGTGCATTCGAAACAAAATCACCGTGACATCATCCAACTTACCTGGCACCAACAATGCTATTGCAGACTCTCTCAGCAGACATTTTCCACACGACCATGAATGGGAATACAGACAGATATCCTTCGACGCATTTTTTACATATGGGAAATGCCTCCAATAGATCTATTTGCCACCCCAAAGTTTGTTCTTCATTTCATGTCAACGAACCTATAGTGTTGCCCTCCTTTTACACGAAACTGCACACTTCATTGTGAGAAGCTTTGCTGCATACTCTCGATGTACGCTGTGCACTTTCCTTTTATATTGACAGAACTTGAGATTGGCGCAAAACGGATCGATTAATAGGATCGATTGCAGAACGATCCAAAGGCAACGCTCTATCCAGCCAACATATTGCAAGGCTCGTAGGAGCATGCATTACTACATGCCATGCCATCCGAAATAAACCTCTTCACTCGTAACCAAAAGCCCGTTCCATGAGAGTGGTAGCTACTTCTACAGACTTCACGCATAGAGTACCATTGAATGATATTTGTCGAGCGGCTACCTGGTCATCGAATGCTATATTCATGTATCATTATGCAATTGTACAATGCTTAGCTGATGACTCCACTGTCGCGTCAGCAGTACTTTAGTTTGCAGACAAATCTTAATTGCAGCGCGCATTCCGGGTACTGCTGCGTGGTCACCTAAAGTGGAGCACCCACGGGAATCACTTAAAGAAGAAGTTACTCACCTTCATGAAGTAACGATGGTTCTTCAAGATGTGTTCCCATGGGTGCTCCACATCCCTCCCTCCCTCCCTGCTCCAGAGCTTTGTTTCATTCCTCGTTGCAGATAACTGAGCGGTGAGAGGAACTGGTGGGAGCTGGACTGCGTGTGACGATTAAAGGGCGCGAGACACTGAGCGTGTAGTCTGGTTGACTACAGTTATTGAAAGTCTCTGACCAGCGGTGCCGGGACGAGCCCGATACCTAAAGTGGAGCACCCACGGGGACACATCTTGAAGAACCATCGTTACTGAACGAAGGTGAGTAACTTCTTTTTATAGTTAATATGCGTTACCAGTTGATGTGGTACTGTTATTTTCTATGTTGCTTCTGGAAAATGCAGTGACTAGGAAAATCAAGCTTTATCTGAAGAGAGATTTTGTACTTCTGGACATTATTATAAAAATAAAGTTTGATCCTTGTTTTAAAAGGTGTATTTATCGCCTATAAAGATATCAAATATGCAGTTAACAATGTAGGTTTAAGTTCTTCAAATACTTGCTGTGGTGCATTCCACAGTAGATGTATGTGGTCACCATATGTATTGGTGCTCGAAGATTTCCTCTCAGTAGTATCTGTAGAGGAGCAGCTCCGACACCCTCTAAAGTGGCACCCATATGGCACAGTATACGTGATGCCATCAGCTTTCCACAGGATCAGTTTCCTAGTTAGTAGTTGAGTTTGTTACCCTTAGCATTAGTTAGAGTTTTGAGAGTCCTAACTGGGACTTAGCCAGGCGTCAAGACCTGCAATTGTTGTAAATGATGTATGCCCACGAGCAATCCTGATAGTAGTTGTGTCTAGTGCCCACATAAACGACAAGTGTTGCATCTGCAAGTTCTTTGAACCTAGGGCACCAGGACTCTGCTTGTGCTCCAGCCCGATGAGGTGGGGCAGAAGTGGGGGGATGTCAAGGCTTGGGGTTTCTCCCAGCAACAGGGCGAGCTGTAGTGCTCGCTATTCTGAGGTTCAAAGACTTGCCACAGGGCTATAGCATGAATACTGTCTCACTCTGCTGCATGTGGAAATCCCAAGACTAATCATGGGCCTTATCAAAGCAATCTGGGTGCTGGATCCAGATTGTGGGCCATAGGTTCCCAACCCTTGCCCTATCATATGTTATTTGTATTAGAACAGTAAAATTATTATTGTCATTTATCATTTAAAATTTTAAACTTTCAAAATCAAAATTTAATTTAAAATTTTTCTCTGTGCAATGGAAGTCTAGTAAAGTAAATTTCAATTGCTTTCTTTCAATATTTTTTTAAATTGCATATGACAAAGGGAAAAGTCAAGTTCTAATAATCATTTATTTTTAGGATATCAGAGGAACCCATTATCTAATATATTTCAAATTAGGCAGAAAATTCCAACTCAACTGCAGTCCTAATTTACTAATTTTGAGGTACTTTTTCTCTTAGTTTTTTAGGGGCAGCCAAAATGGGTTTAATATGGAAACTCATTAGGTGCTGCTATTGCATAATTTAAAGTATAATTAAATAGTAATGAATTGGTATCTTTACTTCCTCCATCTTTCTCAGGAAAAGTTGCTAATATCCTTATAAAGATAAACTGCTGTTTAGTTCCTACTGACTTTCTGGCTTTGTGATTTGATAAACCAAATCAGTAATAATTCTACTTCATTAAAATGTCAAAGGTCTAGGTTTGTTTTTTTTTCAATAGAGAGCAGACTTAAACGCTTTAGAGCTGTAGCTACTGTCTGATTGAATTATACTGCTAATTTATGGGGTTGTCTGAAGAACACCACTCTGGTGATAGCAAATTCCATTGTTAACACCTTTCTTATCACAATCTTTTTCTCAACTACTTATTTAATTCTGTTTCCTCTCCTGTGGGGTTTGTTGAGGAGGAAGTAATGTTAAACTTTCAGGTGTTGTGATAAACAATTTAACGCATAGCTACTATGATGGTACTAAGAAGCTTTGATTAGTACTTTAAAATAGTACCAAATTAGTTTTGATTCTATTTTTAGTGACGTATAGAGTGAGTAGTTTATCAATCTTTGTTACGCTATATGGAAAATTATCTTAGCCCTCCAGATGGTGTACTGGCTTCTGTTTACATTGCTGCCTTCCTCAAGAGTTTTTAATTAGGTTATTTTGTGACATTTGCTATGTTTAAAATGTTTATGCTTATTCTTGGCAAGGTTGTGATGAAGTGAAAGCTATACTTGTGTTGATGACTTAACTGGTATGCATCTGTGCAGGTAGTTAAACAAAAGTTAAAGGGCATTCTTGTTAATCTCAGTGAGAGATGAAAATCCTCAGCTCCTAGTGAAATGAGATTTGAAGGCACTCAACACCATGGGCATCTGGTGTGTAAGATGTGGGAAGGCATTGCTTTCTCAAACTGCCAGCCCGGCCCTGCACACACAGCACCTGGCGTTCTGGTGGTGGAGTGTTGCTGCCCCCAGCACCCACTCTCCTGGTGCTGGAGAGGCTGTGCCAGGCCACATGGCATGTCCTCATCCTTCCCCAGTGCTATAGGGCTGGAGTGGCTGTGCCAAGCCAGGCGGTAAACCCTCCTCACTCCCTCAGTGCTTTGGGGCTGCAGACACTGGGCTGGGCCAGGCCACCAAATATGGCCTCCTCCATCAGTGTTCCAGAGCTGGAAAGACTGTGCCGGGCTCTGCACTGTCCTCTGGGGCTGGAGAGGCTGGGCTGCACCGAATGGTGCGCCCTCCTTTCTTTCCTCCCCCTCCTCTGGGGTGGGAGAGTCCAGCGACACATCCTCTGTTGGGGCTGGGGAGGCTGGGGTGACTGTGCGCCCGCCTGCTCCCCTCCCCATGATTGGAAGGGGGGAGTACACATGTGGCATGTCACCCTGCCTTCCTTTGGTAGGGGGTGGAAAAGGGGTGGGGCCTCAACAGAAAAGGCGGGGATGGAGGTGGAGCCTTCACCAATCGCCCATGCTCAACACCTTACATCTTCAGCACCTTCTTTCTTTGCTTTCTGTTATTACTTTTACCATGATTTTACAGTGATTTGCTGTGAACATATTAAGAAAATATTTTTGCTCTCCAATAAGTCCCATATATCAGGGGTGAGGTGTGTTCATTTTTTCCCCATTTAAGCAAAATGTTTTCTGAGAGAAGAAACCAATGACACTCAGCTTACGTTAAGCACCATATTTTGAAAACATTAATGTATTTTGTTCCTGAAAATTATACTAAGCATATTTATAGTTTAGTAGTTTTCACCTGAAGTAGAATCTCAGAGTTATGAACACCTTGGGAATGTAGGTTGTATTAACTGAACAGAACATTTAAGATGTTCTTTCAAAAGTTTACAAATGAACATTGACTTATTACAATATTGAAACTCTGCCATGCAGAAGAAAGTGCTGCTTTTAACATACTGAATTTAAATGAAACTAGTAGAGAAACAGTTTCCTTACTTGGTCAGATCTCTCTCTTTTTTTTAAGTACCTCTAGTAGTGTCCATTTAACACAACACTATTTTTTAAAAATTTTTTGTCTCTGCTGCTGAATGATTGAATACTTCCAGTTCCAAGTGAGGTATATGGTTGTCTGGTCAGTTCATAACTCTGAGGTTCTACTGTAGTGTCATTTGAAGGGGACAAGGAAGATGGCCAAAGATGAGATTAGCTATCTCTGGCAGAGATGAGTTGTAGCAGTCCCCAAAGACAGGGAATCAACTCAATTTCAGCTTTGTAGGGAAATTTTAATAAAGGTCTAAAAATCTCCCCATAGAACCTGCTTTTTAATTTTTATTTTTTATTGAAATATGCTTGCATTTACTTTAAAACAATGGCTTTCTAATTAGAAAAAAAAATCCATCCTTATTTCTGTGTATAAAAACCCATTCTTTCCAATCCAAAGGGTTAAGTTCTATTGTTAGGAAGTACTCACCAATTTGAAATATTGCCACATACAGAGACATCATATTTCTTTCTTTGGTTAAAAAAATAATAATTCTTTGCCTTTGAGATTTGAAAATGGGTTTTAGAGACATTGTGTATTTTAGGATGGTTTCCTTCCAAAGAACACAATGGTAGAGTAGACTCAAACTCATTCTGAGAGTGTAGAACCAGGAATGATTTAAAACTGCTTTCCTGGAGCAATTTCATTCCAGGCTTCTTCCCTTCAGTACAGTGTGTCAGAAGAAAGACACATACTTTGTCTTTACTCTAGATTGGAGCAGTATCTGAGAAATTCCAACTGAGTGAAGATTCCTATCTGATGTATTAGCACTTCAAGTCTAGTTGACTTTTGGGTATCCTGATGAGAATTTCAGTTAAGTTCTTGAGTATGCATTTTCTCCCTCTCCCTCCCTCCTCCCCCTTTTTAAATTATGCAGGTACTTATTGTTAACAATCAAGCTCCTTCTCAATGGACTGAGTTTCCATCTGCCTTCAGAGGAAACTCCCTATTAGTTCCAAATTATGAAGAAAACTGATCTCTTTTCAATTTTAAAGCTAACTTCATCTGTAATGCACCCTAAAATTCCCTCTGGCTGTTGGCTGGGGTGATGGCTATCAGCATAATCACCAGACATACTCTGTGGCTTTGACCTTTTTCTGCCCTTTATATAGGGCAGTGTCTGTTCTGTGAGCTAATGACCAGACATAGATAATAAGGATTTCCTTTCTTTGCCCCAGAAATTCACATCAGGCTTGTCATTTTCTGCCCAGTAAGATTGCTGAGTTGTCAACATACTTCCCTCCATGCTCAAAAGTAATAGTTCTCCTCCTAGTGGGTTATGCCCATGAAAGCTCATGATACCATCTACATGTTTTGTTAGTCTCTAAGATGCTGCAAGGCTATTTGTTTTTTATTTTTTTCCAGTTACAGACGAACTTGGCTACCCCTCTGATGTTCTCCTCCCATCTCTCCTTTTGAAATGTGCAAGCCAGGCCTGTTGAGACACCAGCTTCTTTCAAACTTTCTAGGGGTGATTCCTGTTTGTCTGCCTCCCTTTCAGAATTACAGATCTAGTTCTCCTTAATATAAAATCATATTATATGGTGGGTTCTTTTAGTTTAAGGGAGGTTACAGATTAAAATTCCTCCTTTCATCTGAATCTCTGGTTTCTTTATTCATTTCTTCAAATGCATAAAATGATAGGCATAATTGTTCTGGGACTTCTTTCCAAATATATATTTGCCTACTGTAATAAGAAGAGATATGAACATTTGTATTGCCTCTGTTTCATATTTCTATATAGGACACAGAAATCTCTTAATCCAACAATGGCAGCAACAAATGGCTGAACTAATATATGTTTATTAGCATCTACTACTGAGTACTGAAAGATAGGCCTCTAATTCCTTATGTAGGGACCTAAATAAGTGGCCTGGTTTTCAAAAATTTTGAGTATCCAGCAGTTCCTGTTAAAGTGAAAAGTCAGTGTAAACTGTTAGGTGTTTTTTCCAGTTACAGACTAACTTGGCTACCCCTCTGAAGTTCTCCTCCCATCAAAATCTGACCACTTATCTGAATCCCCAAAATATATACATAAGTCTATATGAAAATCTTGGACTCCATGCTTATTTTTGACACAGTATTGCCAATCATGATTTTACCATGTTGCTTTGATGCAAGAATTCTCTCTCTTTCTGTGTTTTGTATAGTGCCCAGCCCAATGGGACTGAAATCTTGATTGGGATCTTTTGTCACTAACTTAAATATTGAAGCTTCAGGGGGTAACCGAGTTAGTCTGTTACAGAAAAAAACAACAAATGGTCTGGTAGCACTTTATAGACTAACAAAACATGTAGATGGTATCATGAGCTTTTGTGGGCAGAGCCCACTTCTTCAGATGATACCATGTACATGTTTTGTTAGTCTATAAAGTGCTACCAGACCATTTGTTATAAATATTTAATATTGTCATGACTATAAGATTTTTTTTTTCCAGATTTCACATGACTTTAGCTTTGTAGCTTCAAAATATGCAGTTTTCACTATTCAAAATGTCCCCATATCTCCCATTACTTTCAACCTGATTAAAGTCAAACTACTGTTGAGAGAATAATATTGTAAAGAGAAAAAGAGACAATTGAACGTAGGTGGTCAGCTGAGGACACTTTTGCAAAAGGTGAGCTGTGGTGGTAGAGTATGGAGGGGAAATATGAGAAGGTCAGAAGACTGGATAGGGTAAGGAAGGGGGTAAAGAGGGAAAGGAGATAGGATAATGATAAGGCAGGGGGATAGAATGGTAGCTAATATACTCCAAGGTGATGAGAGTCCCCCTCAAGCAGCCAGTGGGGATGCCTACATTATAAAATAAGCATTTCATGAAGAATTTTTACCCTGAAATATTTATGTACAGTCTGTCAATTATTTTTAAATTGTCATGATTAAGACAATTTAAAGATTTTTTGGGAGCTGATGCAAGATTTTTTGAAAACATGGATTTGATGATACTGTTAACAAGATTACAGAGAAAATGTAAAAAAAAATCATATATATAGTTAGGATTAACAGAATAACACTTTCCAGCCACAAATTGCACAATTATAATAGTGACATATGAATTTATTGATACACAGGACTTTTTAAAAAAAAAAAAAAAAAGTTGGACTCTGCCATTATATTATGTACAAAAAGAAAAGCTCATTTGACCAAGACTTTTTTTTTCTGAAGTCTGTGTGATTTTAAGATGGGGATGCATTTTTAAACAATGTTCTATTTTTAAATCAAAGAATCATCAATATTTAGAATGTATGTTAGAGGAGCATGCACAGTGTGCTAAGTGCTTTTTAAATAATCTACTTAAAAGACAAACAAAGGTTGGAGGGAAAGGATACAACAGTCAAAGGAAGTGATCAGAATGAACGTGTCTCTATAACTCATATCTCCGGTCATCTGAAGAAGTGGGCTATGCCCACGAAAGCTCATGATACCATCTACATGTTTTGTTAGTCTATAAAGTGCTACCAGACCATTTGTTGTTTTTTTTCCTGTAACAGACTAACTCGGCTACCCCGTGAAGCTTATCAGTTATATGTTAGTTTGCTTTTCTTAACCACTAAATTTTCTTCCTTCTATAATTCAAGCTTCTTATCTTTCACTTTTGTCAATTCCTGGCTTCAGTTCCTGTGTCCTTACAACCTTCCCTCTCTCACTAAATTACTCTCCTACCTATAGATTAGAATAGAATTCAAGAAGTAGGAGATAAATTAAATAGATGAACTATGAGACTTAATCAGCTAGCCTGGTGAAGATGGCGTGGAAGAATGAGAAGGATTAATGCCTTGCATACTAGCTCTTGCAGGTGTTAAACACACAGCATGTGTGTGAAAAAAGGCACAGTGATAGTTATGAGAAAAGCATTCTGGTTTCAGAGCTGCTCTAAACCTGAGGAAGAAGAAACTGTAAATGTAGAAAACACAATGCAACTTATTGAGAGAGAGAGAGAGAGAGAGAGATTGCATACAGTGAAGACAGAGAACTAGACACTGGATAGCCTTAAATATGGTTTTCTAATGGGAGTATTTTAAAGGAGTTGTAATGTTTTATGTTATTTCCTTCATGCTGATAGCCATATATGTTTAAAATTTCACTTTGTTCATGAAAGGTCTCTGTGAACATATTAATTAGGTAATGGAGTACTTATTTTCTTAAACATTACTGCCCCCATATGGACATAATAAGAACATGCAGTGACTATAGGGGAAAGCTTTTTGTATATTAAGTAGTTTTAATGGCCAAATCAAAGTCTACTCTACAGTTGTCTGTTAAATTTCATGTGGCTTTGTATTGTTTGGTAGTTAAGCGAGGTTACAAAAGTATGTGTAAAAAAGTATATGGTACTGTGTCATGATGCTGTGAAAAGGTCAAGAAGACATGCTTTAGTAATATTTTTTGTTTGTATTTGCATATGTATCTGCGCTCAAGAAGATTTTTATAAAAGCATCCTATTTAGAATTTAAAATATTTATTTTCTCTTCTTTATAGATTAATTTTACCTTAGCATGGAGAATGTCTTGTATTAAAAACCTCTAAAATGTATTACTAAGTATATTTTATATGACTTGCTAAGTATCCTCAGTAGCTTTTTTACTGAGTGACATCCATTTCTCTTGGCTTTAGCTAAAACTGAATTAGAGGTCTCTTTCTGCAATCCCTAAACAAAGAATTCAAATGGAAGAAATGTGACTTATCATTGGAAATATCTGTGGCAACATCAGTTAAGCTAAACTTGCTGACAGAATTCACTGGCTCACATGAATTAAGAACAACACGCGACTTATCTTTTTCCAATATTTGCCTGTGGTCCATTGGATCAGTACTAAATTTCTAAGCCTGAACTGGTTGGATTCAAAAGATTAATTTAATAAGCCCCATGTATGTGCAGGGAAATCCAAAAATAAGGAATTAATAAAGTTAAAATTTACTGTTGCCACAGCAGATTTTTTTTTAAAATGACTATTTCCTTGCAAGTAGGGGAACAGTTAAAACTTTTTTAAAATCAGTTAAAGTGTTACAGGCCAAGTCAAGTGTTCTTTATTTATTCCGAGTAGCTCATTCAGTAAATTCTTTGAATGTCCCAAAGGGCTCACTGTGGAAAGGATGTTTACGAGTACCAAGTCAGTGTTATACTAACACTATATGCCTGTTTAACTCCATTTGCTTTTATACACATAACGTAAGTTACCATTTGCAACAACATTAAATGTGTGCTGCATAAAAGAATAAAGGCTTTATTTAGGCAGAAGCATACAAAAATATAAAATTTAAAACACAAATTCCTGTCAAAAGTTTTCTTTAGTTTCTCCCTCGTATTTTCACGCGAATATATTTGTAAACAGAAAGTCCAGGAATAAAATTACAAAAAATTACAAAGTGATGATGCCAATTCAGTTTTGGGGAACAACATCCTCTTTCTTCAGTTGTGTTCGGAATACAGTAGTCCCGCATTGTTTTATACCTGCATTGAAAAGAATGTGGTAACATTTACTCTGTTTTTCTTCATTGTAGTGACCTAGTGGTACTGTTTAATTCCTTGCATAGCAGAAAATAAAAGATTCAGTGAGATTGATTTAGAATATTTCACAAAGTAAGCAAACATTTTACTGCTTTGTGTTTGAAAAGAGAACATTTTCAATTTTTGTGGTGTACACACTTGGAACTGAAACTTCTGTGCCCTCAAAGAAATCTTAGTAAATACCAGTGATGCATCCATTTCATAATTCATATCTTTACTCCTCAAGTCTACACGGGTCCGTCGACAGAGCCATGTAAACTAGGTTACCCGACACAGTCAGTGAAATGGGGATTTAAATAATCCCCACTTAATTAAAATAAAAATGGCTGCCGCGCTGTGCTGACAATCAGCTGATCTGGCACAGCGCGGCAGTCTAGACATGGATCGGTCGACAAGGGAAACCTTTGTTGACCGCTCCCTTATGTCTCGTGAAACAAGATTTACAGGAACGGTTGACAAAGGCTTCCCTTGTCGAACAATCCGTGTCTAGACTGCTGCACTGTGCTGGATCTGCTAATTGTTGGTACAGTGTGAGCTGTGTAGTCTAGACGTACCGTTAGATATTAGTAATTTGCTTATGACAAAATCACATAAAGACCAAAATTGAATTAGCATGGATTAGCATCAAGAAAAGAATTAACAAATATGTATTCTTAACTGTTTGGGTGCTGAAATATTGTATCACCTTATCTGCATTAGAAATGGTTTGTTGGGATAGCTAGATCAAACTCTGCTGATAGAGATGCAACTTACACTGGCAAAAGAGTTCATTTTCAAATATGATTATATGATTTTTAATCAACATAGTTATGGTAGCAAAACTTTTAAATGTAGACCAGGCATATGTTGAGCGTTCTCCTTTTTCAGTAGACCATACAGAATCTGAAACCATTGCTGAAGTTCAGAAGGGGAAAAGGTAGCTCCAAAACATATCAACCATTTCACTGTCTCCTGTCTTCAAGTAAGAGATACCATATATTGGCAGAAGTCTACTGGGATAGGTGTTCCCAGAGAGCAACGTGAAAGTGAAGAACCACTGGGCCCTCTGTCTTGCCTGCTTGAGCTCCCTCTCAGACTCCGGTGGTGTGACACACTGCAAACCACTCTAGGTTTTGCACTCACAAACACTGACAGGCAGGGACAAACGCAGGTGAGTTACATGAATGTTTTTGCCAGCCACTCATGAACCAGCAATAAAGAGTCTTCAACCATTTCTTGGCTAGGCCCTCAGAATTCTACCGTCTTACTCTAGTCAAAAGTCTGAGCAGTGTAAGTTTGCTATCCAGTCTTTCCCTCTCTTAGTGTGGAAGAAACATGCACAGTATTTTAGTTAACTGAGCTCATATACTTCATTCAAAAGACACTGGTTTTGGGTAAAATATAAAAGAGATTTATTAACTACAGAAAGATAGATTTTAAGTGATTGTAAGCAATAAATGTGCAGATCAAAGTAGATTAAGAAATAATACAGAATCAGAATCTAAGTTCTGCTAACTAGAGAGGATTTGAACCAAGTAGTGTCTAACCCTAATGGTACAAACAGTTCACCATGAGTAGTCTTGTGGCACCTTAGAGACTAACAAAAATATATATGGTTTCATGAGCTTTCATAGGCTAAACATACTTCTTCAGATAAGCTTGAGTGGAGAAAAAAGGGGGACTATCAGAATTATAACAGAAAAAGAAGAGAGAGGAAATTTTTTTACCTTTAAATAGTAGTACAGGTGTTAATGAGGTTAACTGAGTGGTCTGGAAGTGTCCCATACTTAGTTTTTATGTCAATGACATGTTAAATGCAAGGAAGACTAGTTTTATAATGGGGGCATCCAGTTAATGTCTTTGTTAAGCCCGAAGGAAACAGTGTCAAGTTTGCATATGAAGGTCAATTCCGCACTCTCTATAGTGGGCTTGGGAAATTAATTTGTGGAAGAATGGCTATTTTAAAATTAATAAATGAGTGCCCAGGTATGTTAAAATGAACATTTTAAATGTAGATTATCTTTTGGGTGTCACTCCAGGAGCAAACACATTTGAAGTACTTGTACATAGTCTTCGTAATTTCAGATACAGTAATTGTACATACAATCTTACAGAATATTAATGTTTGACAGATTAAGGCTTGTAGAATGATAATTTACAAGGCATAATTTGCACAAAATATATCATATCACCATGGTAAATAAGAGGGTGTCACAGTGTTGTTTTGGAATACAGAGTTTTACATTGACATAGATGTATTTAGGAATAAAGCTGTACTGCAGCAGTACTGCATGCTGCCCTCTAAGCCTCACATATACTCAAGCAAGAATAAATATCATGTTAATCAGCACTAATCTCCATTGCACACTTATGACCCCTTAGAGAGGGTATAGAAGCTAATTGCATAGGAGCTAATGGCAAAATACATTCAGAAGAAACAGATGTTGTACGTTGGGGGAAGGGAACAATCATCTAAATGGAAATGATTGGCATACAAAATTTATCTCATTTCCCTAGAGAAAGCTGAGCGCCAAACAGTTTGTAGGTTGTGTCCTCTATAGTTTCTACTGTCCTATATCCTTCTGCCTTAATGGCCAGCATTACCAGGAGGTGTGCATTCATGAGGTGTATGTTGTAGAGGATTTTAGGTCTTTTGTTACATTTCCACAAGTTCATTGATGGAAAGGTACAGGATGATTGACGCAGTGTATAAATCTTTCTTCAGTAACAAAAGGATTAAAGAACTGCTGCGCCTCTAGCATTGTCAGCCATGCAATGGTTGGAATAAGATTTCAAAAGAAAGAAGATCCAGATAGTTGCTGGTCATATCTGGGAGAAAGAAGATAGCAGTTCTTCAACTTCCAAGGAAGACTCCTGTAAACTGCCTTCAAGCTGGTATCATTCCAGTTCTAGGAGAGGATAGTAGACTCTGGTATTCCAGCCAGCAGGATAGCCAGCAGTCCCGAGGCAAGCTGTCAAGTGAACAGTACTGTTGCTCTAACCCCTCATGGAGTTAAGGAATTGGAGTCTATAATGAAAGGTCTTGAGGAATGGGTGCATGAGTCTCATCCCCATCAAACATAACTGAACCATTTGGCTCAGTTGAGTATCACTGAGACTCCTGTTTATGCAGACAGGGATACCCTATGGGTTTTGCAGCACCTAGATGACAGCTGCCCGTTCGTAACCTAAAAATTGTGACAAATGGTGGAGAACATGGGCATCAGATCACCCCGTGGTAAAGAAAGGCATTGAAAATGTTGCTTACAGGTAGCTTAAGCAAGATGGACTTGGATAGCCTACTGAAATGGCTTAGAGAAAGCCAACAGCATCGGGATGTGAAGCAGCAGCAACAACAGTTGCTACAGTAATTAGTAGGGATCGACAAATCAGGCAATCTACTTGCCCGTGGCGAGCAGATTTTAGCCCGGTGCAGCTGCGCAGCATGGTCAGTGCAAGCGCAGTGTGCGCTTCCATGTGGCTGGCGAGCAGGGCAATTTACACTTTAGATCTTACCCACAAGAGCACGCTTAGCCAGTCGTTTAGAATCTAAAATCTAAAGGTTTATTAATAAAAGAAAGAAAAGGTTGAGAGTAAGATTAAGGAGAATACATTACATACATCAGTCACCAAGTTCTTAATGCAGGCTTTTAGCAGAGACGTTACAAACTGGTAGCTTAGAAGTCTCTGGTGTACATCCTGTATTAGGAGGGGTCAGCAATCCTTCCCGGCTATCTGTCCCTAACAAGGCTGCATCTGGAAGCAGTAGCAAGATTGAAGGCAAGATGTGGACAGCCTCATGGCACTTTTATATTCCTGGTTTCTCCCAGACTGGAGTTGGTCACATGATCAAGTGACCTATCTCTGTTTCACATGCAAGTAGCCATTATGCAATGGCTAGTCTGCAGGTTTCCAGATGCATTCCTCAGGTGTGTATTGGCCACTGGGAGCCATTGTCCATGAAGCAGTGCTAGTTAGCATTGCCATTTACTGAACCAATCCTTCCTCACAATCGGCAGTTCAGGCCCATTGCTATCTCCAAGACAGAGAACATTTACAATACAGGTAAATGGCACAACTTACAACAGTTTTCCAGGAACCAATTAAGTCATAAGTGTGGGGGTCACCTGTATTGAAAAACCCAGAGGACCAAAAATGTTCCACCACGACAAGTACATTAGAAGCCAAAAGCATGCTAAACAATCAATGGGACCATTGCAGAATCGAGATGCCAGAGGAGCACCTGAGGAAGATAAGGCCATTACAAAGAAATTAAATGAATGTTTTGCATCAGTATTGATTCCAAATCTGAAAAACTATCCCAGATTGCATTATTAAAGGAAATTTTGGAACAAATTGATAAATTAGAAAGTAATAAGTTACTAGGACCAGATGGTATACACACAAGAGTTCTGAAGAAACTCAAATGTGGAATTGTATAACTACTAATTGTGATATGTAGCCTATGATTTTAAAATGGCTTAGCCACTTATAATTTCTGGTATTCTCTCTGATGCAAGGTATATTTGTTGAAGTAGTAAAGAACAGAATTATCAGACATATAGGTGAACACAATTTGTTAGAGATGAATCAACATGGTTTTTGAAAAGCAAAATTGTGCCTCATGAATCTACTAGATTTCTTCAAGGGGGTCAAGAAGCATGTGAAAAGGGTGATTTAGTGGATATAGTACACTTAAAAAGACTTTGAAAGTGTCCCTTACAAAAATAGTTGCAAAGTAAGCTGTCCTGGGATAAGGTGGAAGAGAATCCTGCATCCTCTCATTGATCAGTAACTGGGTAAAAGATACAAAACAAAGGCTAAGAAAAGTGTCTGTTTTCAGAGGTCTGTACTGGGACTAGTTCTGTTCAGCATATTTGTAAATGAGCTAGAAAAAGAGGTAAAGAGCAAGGTAGCAACATTTGCCAGTGATGCAAAATTACTTGAATTAATTAAGTTGAAAGCAGATTGTTACAAGGGAATCTTACAAAACTGGATGATTAGGCAACAGAATGGCTCATGAAATTAAGAACTTAAGAATATAAAAATGGCCATACTAGGTCAGACCAAAGATCCATCTAGTCCAGTATGCTGTCTTTTGACAGTGGTCAATGCAAGGTGCCCCTGAGGGATTGAACAGAACAGGTAAACATCAAGTGATCCTTCCAGTCAACCATTCCCAGATTCTGACAGACCAACGCTAAGGACACCATTACTGCTCATCCTGGCTAATAGCCATTGATGGACCTATCGTTCTTGAATGTATCTAGGTCTTTTTTGAACCCTGTTAAAGTCCTGGTCTTTACAACATCCTCTGTTTCCAATGGCTGCTGTTTGCTGTTCCCAGCCAATGGGAGCTGCAGGAAGCAGTGCGGGCCAAGAATGTGCTGGCTGCCACTTCCTGACACTCCTGTTCACCTGGAACGGTGAGCAACAGTAACTGAGAGCTGAGGGGCTCCATGCCTGCAGACACTCCAGGTACAGAAAATGTCGTGACTCTCTAGCGGTTTCCTCTGCTGGGCTGGAAACTGAAGTTTGTTCTCCCTTTCCTCCCCTTGGAAAAAAAATGTGAAATACAATGACATGATCATAAGCCAACCTCCACTCTTTACAGTGTAATTTTTTAACAAAAAAATGTGGGTTATGATTGCGTACATATGGTAAGCATTCACTTTTGTTCTCTCCTCATGACCTGTAAAGACATACTTTCATTGTTATCTCTTCATTAATGATTAAATAATAAGCATTACACTGCTAGCAAAATATTCTAAATCTGATTTTGAATTTTGTAAATACAAGGCAGATGAACCTCCCAAAATTCAAAAATATATATTCAGTGTTAAATTTAGACAGAAAGGTGGAACAGTCTCCTCCAAAGTAATTCTTATTGGTGGTTTGTATTTCCCAGCACCAGTTGGGAAACATGTATAGGATAAATGAACATCATCTTTATCAATTAAAAACTGGATTTTGAGTTTGCTTTTACATGGGGCACCTTCACAAAAAGATGAAGTGTTATATTACTGTATCAAATCCCTTTAAAACATATTATCAGAAAATATCAGAGCCAAATTCTGCCAATTTTTTACCTTAAAAATAAGTCAGTTATTGTTAGAAAAGGAGATAGCTGTTCATTGACTTTGATAGGGCCAGGATGTTCATCCACATGCAGAGTTTGATCTCAGGCATGTGTAAACTATAGAATAACTTCATTGTACTTCAGCAACTTAACTGGAGATAGTCTTCATTTGCCCTAATGTAAATGAGACCAGAATCTGATCCAGTATCTGTTCTAAGCGTCTGTGTTTGCTCAATTTCATATTAATGTTGTTACAGTATACTCATAAACCATATGAACAATTAAATGCATTTGAAACAAATCAGTTGAAAAACATGCTGTATAATCCATGTAGTTTTAAAATAATTCATTTTTTCACTCTTTCACAAGCTTCCTTATTCAGTATAAAATCAGTGGTATTTATATGGCACTGTGTTGAGAGGTCTGCCGAACACTGGGTTGTCAGCGGTTATTAGAGCCATAGGGAGACTACACAGGAGGGAGCCAATCAGAGAAGTTCTTGTAGGGGCAGCCATTGAGCATTTGGCAGGCCCATATAAGATGATCTATGGTACAGAGCAGCTGCAGTCACTCCATAGAGCTTTAGGAAGGAGGAGGACTGGCTGCCTTGCTGGTGGAGGGCAGCAAGCACCCTGGATATAGCACTGCAGCAGGTAGAGATTCAGGGAGCTCCTGACAGGTTGCAGGGATCTTCAGCCTGAGGTCCCAAGACAAAGGCTAAAAAGATTCTGGTGTCATTGGAAGTGGGGGATTTATAGAGGAGTTGGAGGGAATGCAACAAGTGGAAGTTATTTGCAGGGACCCTGGGCCTGGACCTGAATTAGTGGTTAGGCCTGCCCTCCTCCACCCCACTCATCACTGAGGATGTGGCTGGACTGAGGGACCACAAAAAGTCCCCCAGAAGAAGGTAATCCTGGAGTGTGGCACAACCAGAGGGCTATGTGATGAAGAGGGTACCTGGTTCTGAGAGTGATGAGGGTCCCTGGAGCTGAATTGTTGGTCATAAGTTATCACCAGTAAGGATGTTAAGTATTGACTAATTGAATAGTTGATGATTTTACATTGACTGTTCAATTAGTCAATAGAGGGGGAGAGGGGGTGGGCCATAAACAGATGTATTTACTCACACACTCCATTCACATACGAGGGGGGGAGAAAGGGAGGGAGGCACACATCACCCTCCCACTATTTCCATGCGGTTTTAGTTGGGCTGTGGGTCTGGGATTTGGTCTGGTGTAGGGTGAATACCCCATCATACCAGTCCATTCTAAAATTCACATCTACAAGTGTTAGTACACTTCACATGCCAGTGATTGTGTGAAGTTTCACAGTGAAAAGAAAATTGTGCCCCTTAGATAACATGTCCCCTTTATATATATTCTATCTGACAGTATTAGACTTCTATTTCTTTTGTATATTGTTACTCAAAATCTATCAGTATTTTTGAGAGTTTATCAGAAAACATTTGCTCTCAAGCTGAGATGTCATTTGCCAAGTTTCAGTTGGAGTATGATTGTTAAAAAAAAAAAAAGTTATGGGTTATTGCCTGCACAATCTTAACTACAGTGTAGTTTCACACACGTGATTCTGTGATGAAGTATAGATGGGTTGTTTTTCTGCCATCCTGTTAGAATAATAATGCTAGCTCAGAAGGTGGTTGATTGTCAAATACATTTATTTGTTGTTTATTGCCATTTTGAATTTCTGGAATATTGCATGAAGGGCTAGATGAATTAAGATTTTCCATTTAGAAAAAAATATATATTCAGGTTACCTTTCCTTTTCTTCTCTTAATGTTTTTCTATCTCCCCTGTAAAAAAGAACAATATGAAACCCAGTCTGTTCTATAAGAACCGTTTGCCCTTAAAATTATTTTCTTTTGGCTCAACAGCTCTGGTAATATATATTTTTATTGAGCACCCAAGAAAGTGCATGAAATCTTCAGTATGTTTCCTGTTGCCTTTTGGGAACTATAATTCTTAAAAATAAAAAGAAATATAAGAATTATAGCTACATATTGTTCAAATTACTTTTAAGGGAAGGTTCATGAAGCATCTACTGGTAAAGGGATTTTAGGTTTACATTTTTAAGTGCAAGACCTATTGGTATTCATAGTCAGTATGCTACAAACACTCTAGAGAAAGAGGGAAAGTAGTTCCGTTGATATACTGTTGCCACAGGTGAAGAGAGATCTCTGGCAATTCACAGAGTAATACTACAGTAAGAAATTCCAAAATAACACTTCACCAGGTGATATGAAGGTATTTACAGATCCAGAAGCTACACTGTACTAGGTAACTTCAGGACATTCGTTTATCAAAAGTGCTGACTGCTCCCGTTTTAAGATAGATGAAAAAATAGTGCATAGTTATACAAAATCCTCTCAATAAATTAATGAAAAAACACCACTAGTGCACACTGGATCATGGCAATTCTTGCTTCTACAAGTAGTACACTATATTAGGAAAACTTATATAATTAATTAAGCTGTGATTGTATTGCAGATTACTCAAAATGGACCAAAATTAATTTTTTCTAGGTCATTGGTTCCCAAATCTTTTCACACTGTGATTCTGTGTAAACAACAAAAATAAGTTTTTGGTTAACCTTCCTGTCTAGCCATGAATAAATAAAAGAAGGTGGGTTGCAATATCTACGATAGGAATCTGATATGTAGATAATTGAGCATGGTTAACTGTCTTGAAAATTTTGGACTTTTGACAATTAACCAAATGTCATAATCCTACACAGTTCTTAGATATGACCTATGTTGAGGTGCTCACATATTACAGCTACAGACACGGTATACTCGAAGGCGGATGAGAGTTTTGCGGTGCGCAGGGCCTATAGAAGCGCGGGGCCCGTGCAGCACAATTTCGCGCATGTGCCACAGCCACAGCTGTCAGGTAATAGCGCGTGCGTGGGACCTATTTAAGCGCGGGGTCCGGGGCAGCCACCCCACTCGCCCTGTGTTATATCCACCGCTGGGTATACTAATCTAGATATAATCATGATGTAAAAACTATAAAGTCAAGAGGTTGTATTGCCACACAGCCTTACCATATAATAGTCTATGGTTAATATAAATAATATATTCCTCTTTCCTGTAGTGAAATTAAATACATATCCCATTCTTCTTTTAACTTTCTAGTTTTATCCTCTTATTTATTATACACCCCCCCATCTCATCATTTATGAGAGATTAATCCATTCTCTCAGTTCAAGCTTTTGTTAGATTAATGTGACGGGCTGCAGGAGCCCCGCACTATCGGGGCAGAGAAGAGACCCCTGATGGGCGGAGGTGGTGCAGGGCTGGGTTTCCCCCGGGAAAGCAGAGCAGGAGCACCCCGCTTGGGGCATACTGGTAGCGGAGACTCCGGGTGGGACGGGCCAACACACAGCAGGGAGCGAGGGGAACAGCGGCAGGGGCTCGGTGGGCGGGGCTGAAGGGAGAATGCCAGCGCAGGTGCTTGGGCAAGGGCCAGCCATATAAGGTCACGGGGGCCCGCCCAAGGGGATGGGAGACGTCCTGAGCGGGCGGAGCCAGGAGGGGCCAGGCCGGCAGGTAAAAAGGGCACAGCTGGGACAGGGAGGGGCGGCACGCATGGGAGAGGGAGCCACCGTGACTGAGGAGGGGGCAGGAGTTGCGGCCTGAAAATAAGGAGGATGAGAGATAAAGACCCTTGGGAGGTGGGGGTGGGCCAGTGAGGAAGACTGCTGCTTGCGGGCTAGCGAGTTTTGGCGGGTAGCCCCACCAGCTGAACGGAGAGGGAGTGTCTCCATTCTTAGGGCCCTGAGTTGGGACCTAGAGAGAGGGCGGGCCTAGGTACCCCTCACAACCCCACCCCGACTCTGGGGAACAGAGCCTGGATTTGGGCATCTAGGATTGCCCTTGAGGGCCAATGAAAGAGGAATGTGAAAGTGGAGGACTCTTTCGGGTGAAAGGGAAGGAGTGAACCCCTATACGGATGGGGGTCAGTCTCCTACAATCAGCTTTGATCCATGGCTCATGCTCCAACATCCCTTTGGTTGGGGCTTTTATTACCAAAACAGTATTAATTCCTTACCTCTATGTCTTCATTCAGTAGGTATTCTCAGCACTGTACTTAATTCCTGATTGGGTACCAGGTTTTTTTATTTCTTTAATAATCTTAAAGATCCAGTGAACTGGCTCCTTTCTGAGCTAGAATGCATGGTTTTATTGATGTTAGTGTTGAGAATAATTGTAACTATCTTTTGTATGTGTTGGTGAGTATATAGTCCTGGACCATTTGGAAAGGTCAAGCATATTTAGCCTGCGAGGGTACAAGAAAAGCTGAAAACCCATTATGAATAAACTGAATTCCATCCCCATTAAAGCTACCAGTATTTCCATTCATGGGATCAGAATTTCTTCATTTGTTTTGTTTTAATGTAGAATGTTATCCAAGAATGATTAAGTTCTCTTAGGTTCAAAGTTTCTTGGATCTTTATTAGTCAGAGGTTGATAGGGTGTGATGCAGTTGCCATTTGCAGCTGCTGAGTAATGAGAAAAGATGAGAACTCCAGTTTGTTATGCTCCTTTAGTAAAAGAGTTGTGTATGTTGTCTTCCTAAACTTTTTGTCCCCTGATAAATATTATGGTCTCTTTTCAAATGAGAAGACCCCATCTTTCAGTAATTTGGAACAGCCCTAATACCCGGGCCCTTTCCCTTTTTAAGTGACACTAAAAGTCTTTACGACCAGAAGAGAGTCACAGCCTTTGATCCTCTTAAAGAAGAGGGTTTGAAAGGCTTGAACCTGGTTAAAAAAATGAAAATACGATTCCTGACCCCATGAGCACAATTTTTATTATTATTTTAATATGTACATTCGATGCTAGACCCTGAAAGAATTGAACAACTGGAATTTTTCCTTGCTCTGCAAGAGAAATTAAATAAAACAATCACTCTTTTAAAACAGGTCTTATAATTCTCTTCTTGCCTCAGAAATAAGCAAACTGCTATAGGTTACCTTTTTGCCATGCAAGGGAAAGTAGACCAAACTACAGGTTTTTTTTAAACCATTCAAAACTCAGGCACTGTCTGGCAGTTTGGCTGTTGATCCATCCATTCACAGCAGCACTAGTATCTTCCTTTTAACTGCTCCGTATTGAGTTTCAGACTCTAATGAGCCCAAGTTACTTCTGAACTCCCCATCTTTGTGCTCCCCAGCTGGCTAGGTCGTTGGCACTCCTGAAAACCTGAGGGGTTAACAGACTTCATCACAAGTGCTCATTCCAACAACTTAAGACTCTTAGATCACTTGTTGAATCATATGAGTACAAGGATAAATGGTAATGCTGATAGAAGCTATTCAGATCCATTTATGAAATACTTTGGCAATGGATCTACAGTTCTGAGGTTCTTTTTTATTCAAATGGTACCCATAAGTCCAGCATTGTTAGTAAAGAGATCTGTCATTTATTTCTTTGTTTGGACAAAGCCTATTACGAAATTCTCAAGACTGTTTTTAGCTTTTGGTGAAAAGCCTAAAGCCTGTCTATTGAACTCCAGAAATGATTTAAATTGATAGCCTGTCCGAATCCTTAATTCTGTGTTCCCACTGACACTCCTGCACCAGAAGTACATAACACTCTTTCTAATGGAGAAAAGAGGAGTTAACAGTTTATGCAGCATCTATTTTTCATATATCCGTTGTGCAAATCTTCAAGGCTCCCACCCAGGACTTGATTAATATCTTTGTGTAATATTATTCTCTTGCTACTTAGTCCAGATTGGATTAGATTATCCATTTAAGAAGAGCAGTGTTTGTCATTTTTTGGATTAGTTGTTCTCATCAGTCTTTTTCAGAGGGTTTTCACTATATTTAGTCTGTGGGCTGTGCCCACGAAAGCCCATGATACCATCTACATGTTTTGTTAGTCTTTACAGTGCTATCAGACTATTTGTTGTTTTTTAAGTTTTTCGTGTTGCGGACTAAGTCAGCTATCCCTCTCAAATTTATATTTAAGTTGCCTATCATTTTCCGTTATGAAAAAAAGGTATTTTAAGAGCTCTGAGATTTCTCTGGTTATCAGCAAGACATTGAAATTTGGCATGGTGGTTATAACAGCTCAGGGAAGTGCTTTTTGCTGACACCCTGAACATTCACTCAGATTTGGCCAAGTTATAAACTGTTGAAAATCTGCTAAATATGAGGCTGCGTATTGTATACCTTCACTATAGCAACATCGTATCATAAATAGTAAAAAGGTTATAATAGCTAAACAGATGTATCTAAATCATGAATATGGGCATAAGAAAGGTTCATAATAGTTTATAAAGAAATTATCCTTATTTTAAGAGCTACAGTTTAGGAGAGAGAACTGTTTGGCTCAGCAGGGTAATAACAGCCATCTGTCACCATGTTTTCACCAAGACAAATCAGAAATAACCCAGAAGAGAGTGGACACACATCATGAATGCTGCAGCTGCCCATACATTTGCACATTTTCCCAAATAAGTGTTGTTTCTTCTTTAACCAACTTCCCAATCCCATATCCCTGTACCATTAGAAGTCAAGATGCATAGTTTTGTTCAAAGGAAATAAAACAACTAGTAAACAGTTACTGGGGGAAAAGCATTTCAAAACTTTACATTTTAATATTTGTATATTTTTACTTTTATGTTCAGTAGATACTTAGTTACAGTGCATAACATATAAGCGTTGACCATTAAACTATTAAATGTTTCCTATGACCAAAAGCTGTTACTTGGAAGGTACATGGCACTAAAACATAAATAAATATTTAGGAATCTTCGTATGTGTTTGGAAAAAATATATGTTTGAGTGATCAGTGGGAAAACTGTATTTTAAAATGCCAGAGTTGATGGGGGAATATAGTTTTAAGATTTTAGTGGGGAAGATACTATGGTAGTTACAAAAGGGTTTGAATATTGGGCTAAACAACTGGCCTTTTCAATTGTACTTGGGAATTTTAAAGAAAATTTAAAAGTTTACCAAAGTAACTGTGGAACTCTACAAATGTGTATTCATTTTCCACAAGTTTCTGTGCATTGTTTATAACATAGGTTTCCCTAGTGAATATTTTTGCCTTTAGGTATCCTGTGTAATGTTAAATAAAAATATATGGGTTTTGTTTCTTATTCTACAGTATTTTCAAACAATAGGAGAGAATTGAGATGAAATATATTTGGCATTTTACTAACACTTCAGAATTACATAAAAATGAAGTTTGTAGCAGTCACATTGAATCTAATCCTACCTATATTGAAGTCAGTTAGGGTTGTGATGGGATCATGACTGGGCTCATATTGGTCTTTCCACTCACCTTAAAAACTAAGTTTTCTTTCTGCCAAAATCCAGCCCATTTCATTGTATTTTTTTCTTTGAGGTAAGTAACGTGTAAATAAAAAACGGGACTATGTATCACTTTAAAGACTAACAAGATGGTTTAATAGGTGATGAGCTTTCGTGGGCCAGACCCACTTCCTCAGATCAAATAGTGGAAGAAAATTGTCACAACCATATATACCAAAGGATACAATTTAAAAAATGAACACATATGAAAAGGACAAATCAAATTTTAGAACAGAAGGTGATGGGGGGAGGAGGTAAATGTCTGTGAGCTAATGATATTAGAGGTGATAATTGGGGAAGCTATCTTTGTAATGGGTAAGATAATTAGCGTCTTTATTCAAACTTGAGGGTAAAGTGTCGAATTTAAGCATGAATGACAGTTCAGAGGATTCTCTTTCAAGTGAAGTCTTAAAAGGCCTTTGAAGCAGGATGCAGGTAATCAAGTTGTTGAGACAATGTCCTTTCTGGTTGAAATGGCAAGCAACTGTTTTTTCTTTGTGATCCTGTCTGGTATCTGTTTTGTGTGCATTGATCCTTTGGCGAAGTGTCTGAGACGTCTGTCTAATGAACATAGCAGACAGACACTTTCGGCACATGATTGCATAAATTATATTTCTGGATGCGCAGGAATTTGTGCTCTTGATCTTACAACTCACTTGGTTAGGTCCAATAATGGTATCAGCAGAGTGAATATGTGGACAAAGCTGGCAACGGGGTTTATTGCAAGGGAAAGTACCAGGGTTAGTATCAGTGTGGTATGTCCTGTGGTTGTTGGTAAGAATCATCTTGAGGTTAGGTGGTTGTCTATAGGAGACTATGGGTCTGTCTCCCAGAGCCTCTTGGAGTTTAGTATCCTGTTCCAGTATAGGCTGTAGTTTATTGATAATGTGTTGGACAGGTTTAAGTTGGGGGTTGTAGGTGATGACAAGTGGTGTTCTATTGTTGGTTTTCTTGGGTCTATCTTGAAGTAGTTGGTTTCTAAGTATTCGTCTGGTTCTTTCAATTTGCTTTTTTATTTCTCCGGGTGGGTAGTTGAGGTTTATAAATGCTTGGTAGAGATCCTGAAGTTTCTGGTCTCTGTCATTGGGATTAGAGCAAATGTGGTTGTATCGAAGATCCCAAAATGTTTTTTTATAATATTTAATTATTTTTAAATCAATTTAATGGTTATTTGGGGATTGAGTCATGATACTTATATCTGTGAGGTTGGCAGTTCTTCTAAGTAGAGAACTAAGGATCAAATGGGCATATTTAGCATACAGTACTTTGTTCTCTGCCTTCAAAATAGAACTTCCAAGTCCCGGAGAAGGTTCATTAGCACTATAGGTGGAGGAACGTGAACTGCTGTCGCATGCGTATTGCAATTTTTCTGTATCTAGAGAACCTCATGAACAGAATTTTAATTTATACAGTCCTTTTGTTTATATCAACATACTTTAGACGCAGACAGCAAAGATATAGTATTCAACAATAGAAGACAGTTCACAAAATTTAATAAAGCTAAAATGTTAAATTTAAATTTCTTTTTATATAAAAAGTGATCAAACCTGTTGAATTTTATAAGGCAGGAAATAGTATCAAACTGCAGTTAAGTGAGGAAGGCTTGAGGAGTACAATGTGCAAGAGGCAGTCAAAAAATACACAAAGATAAATCATGAGTATAGAACAGGCTCTGAGTTGGAACACACACAGAGGAACTCCTGTAGCTAGAAGAGGCTTTGTGATCTGATCGTTTTAAATGTCAGTAATAAACCTTAAAAATAAATCTTCAATTTAAGGAGAAACCAGTAGAAGGACATAAAATAAAAGAGTAACATGTGTACAGTACGAACTATAAATAAGCCTTGAAGCATGATCTGAAGACTGGAAACAGAAAATGCTGGAAGGTTGGTATGGAGTAGATTACAATAATTAGCATTTATCAAAAGTTTTAGCAGACAAAATTATGAGGGTGTCCTGCATCTTTAAAAGACAGTTGGATGTCAGCTAGCCTTAATTATAGATTAATTTTATGTGCCAAATAAAAAATATGAATTGGACAGACTTCCCCAGAGGAGGGAGTTAGAGAGGATTCCACCTATGGACAAAAATTAGTGGAAAAAATGTATATAATAAATTCACCCAAAGCACCAAAAATAGGTTTAGCTGGTAACATGATTTAGTGCTGCAAAAAATGAATTCAGTTCAAACTGTTAGAGGAGATCAGACGTTTCAAGTTAAAGTATAATTTTGATTATCCATCAGCCTTAACTCCATAGAGCTCAAAGGTCAGGTGGAGGAGGACACTCTTGTTGAGTTTCTTAAACCTCTTTAGTTGTTCATCCCTTAAGTCTGATTAAAAAAAAGCTCAAGTAGCCAGATAAATAATTAAAATATTAAAATATTTTGCCTTTTAGTTTTTCAGTGTCAGCTAAATTTGGGTTCCTACTAACCACTTACTAAATTTTACTTCAGCATTTGCTGCTTAGATTCTATGTTGATGGGTAAATATATGTACATGTGACATAAACAGATTCTTTTTTATGGGAACTTTCTGAAGAGATCCAAGCATAAAAGGATTCTAGTTAATCAGCTAAATTTAAATTTAGCTATCATGCCAAAAATTAAGGGTTGACCCAACAGTCACAGAAGTCTCTCATTAAGTCCCCTGGCATCAAGATTGGGCCATAAACAGGAAGGTTTTATATTTAATTAAAGATTCTTTAATTACTATTTTATCTTTTTCAGGAGAAAGCACTGAAGTGTCTTAAATTTTATTAGAAGTGGTTTGTACTTTTTTCTTGTCATCTGCAAATTAAATTCAGGTTTCAGTGAAGAACTGGTCTTATTCACATACTGTGGCTCACTTTCAAAGTCCAATTCACACATTTATCTCATATCCCTTTCTAGCTAAGAAATACAAAATATAAATATTGAAAACAATTGTTATGAAGTCTTCGATAATATAAAGGAACACCATTAGGGCCATGGTGTACACTTAGAAATATCTGGGTAAATCTCTCCTTCCCGCCCCTCCCCCCCCATCCCAACAAATAATTCAGCTTGATTGAAAAATGTTGTTTCTTCGCTCAGCTTTCAACAATCCCCCCTCCCCTGACAGAAGATGATTGGGAGAGGGTGGGGGACGGGAGGGGAGGGAGGGTCAGGCAAAAAGAGGAAAGAAAAAAGTACAGTAGAACCTCACAATTATGAACACCAGAGTTAAGAACTGACATGGGGAACACACAAATTAGGAACTGGAAGTATGCAACCAGGCAGCACCAGAGACAACCCCTCCCAAAAAAAACCCACAATACAGTACAGGTCCATGTTAAACATAAAGAATTAAAAATAAAGAGAAAACAGCATATTTCTTCTCCATAGTAAAGTTTCAAAGCAGTATTAACTCAATGTTCAGTTGTAAACTCTTAAAAGAACTATAATGTTTTTGCTCAGTTTTAAACACTCTCCATTCCTGTGGTGTTCATAACTCCGAGGTTCTATCGTAGTCTAAGGTTACCTGATACAGTTGCACTCAGAATTCTCTCTCTCACTGGATAAGATACAAAAAACAGGATTATGTATAAATGAAAAGGACAAATCAAATTTCAGAACAGAAGGGGGATGGGGGGGAGGTAAATGTCTGTGAGCTAATGATATTAGAGGTGATAATTGGGGAAGCTATCTTTGTAATGGGTAAGATAATTAGAGTCTTTGTTTAAACCCATAAATAAAGTGTCAAATTTAAGCATGAAGACAGAACTATGTACCACTTTAAAGACTAACAAGATGGTTAATTAGGTGATGAGCTTTTGTGGGCCACTTCCTCAGATAAATACGTGGAAGAAAATCGGCACAACCATATATACCAAAGTGATACAATAAAAAAAAAAGAACGCATGTGAAATTGACAAATCAAATTTTAGAACAGAGTCAGGGTGAGGGGGGAAGGTATGTTTATGTGAGGTAATGACATAGGGGTGATAATTGGGGAAGCTATCTTTGTAATGAGTGAGATAATTAGAGTCTTTGTTTAAACCCATAAATAAAGTGTCAAATTTAAGCATGAATGGCAATTCTGAAGCTTCTCATTGAAGTCTGGAGTTAAAGTCTCTTTGAAGCAATATACATGTTTTAAGGTCATTAAGGGAATGATCAGTTGATGAACTCAGCAAGGAGGAGGCATCAGAAGTTGCTATTTCCTGTCTTTGGAAACCCATTCTGTCTCCCTGATAGGCAGGTCAGCAGCTCTCTCTGTTCCCTTCCAACCCAACTCCCCTCCTGAAATCATCATCTCCAGATGTAAGGATTGACCAGAGAGTGCCCAAGCTTGGGCAGTGGGACTTTGCCATCAGCTCCTTTTCCAAGCAGCTCTAACCGTTCTTCCTTGTTTTTTTACCCCTGAACTACTAAGAGGGAGGATCAGGTATGGGAATAAAGGTTGTTCACATTTCTGGGGGACGGCACTGGTGTCTGAGAAGAGTTTGTGGGAAGGCACAATCTTAGAAGACAGTGATGAAGATTATGGGAGGAATCTTTGATGGCAGGAAGGAAGATAGGCATGAGGGAGACTTGAGAGAACAGATTTGTGGGGAGTTGAGAGCATTTGGAGGAGAAAGAGGAGGCCTTTGATGAGAGAAAAGAATATAGGCTAATGAAGGGATTTGATCAGTGGAGAGTGAAAGAGGGATGGGTGGAGGAGAAGGAACACTTTGGGAGGAAAGATAATTGTTTGGGGAGAAGAGGTAAGAGTGGACTTTTGTGGCAGGGTTCTTCTTGAAGGGGAAGGGTTCCTGGGACTCTGAGTGTGTCTGACATTTTTTTGTCAAAGTGAGTCCATTGTTCAAAATATTCCAGTGGTAAGTGAAATTATTCTAACTCAACAGCAAGCATATGACAGCAGTAATATTGCTAATTTTGTGGATGACCTAGGATAAGTAGTAGTCTTGAGACTTTGTAAACAGGAATGATAGAGATTGTGCTCAGCATATTTAATCTTTGGAAGAAAAGAAAGAATATTCTACTGTCAGAACACTTCCTGAAATCTCAAAATTAAAGATATAATATATATAAATTGTTTCCAATTCCACACTTGAGAACAGAAACGCTTCATCTCAAGATTTTAAATATTTCTCTGGGGAAAAAAAATAGTAATAGCTTTTTTTTAAAAAAACCCAGCAACATCATTCTAGTAATAAATTTGGGATTTTGTTGAGGGAGAGAAGACAAATAAAACAAATGAAAATTGTTTAATGAAAATTAATTCTGACAAGTTTTGTTTATTTTTTGTAACTAAGGAGCTTAAGAAAACATTACACCAACATGCTATATAAACCACATCATGAATTATTCCTGCAATGACCTCATGACTTTGAAGTGTCTTAGAGTCCATGAATGCTAAGGTGTTGATACAGGTTAACTTGGAATCATAAATTTAATATCCAATTATTTCAAAGGGGAAAGGGAATGAAAACAGTTTTGTTTTTCATTTATCATCATGAGATAAATTCACTGTACTACACACAGACCTACATATAACACACATTAAAAAAGTTCTTTTGTACAAGAGTGTGCTGGCAATTAGAGCTCTTTATGATGGCTTGACTCAGAACAGATCCACAGTAAATCACTAAAAGTGAAAATATCTAACTCTGTTTAATTTTAGCCTGGGAGACAACTTAGGGGAGAAGTGTGCTTTGCTTCTCTGCTTACTGCCAAAATGGCTCACTTAGCCACATTCTAAACAGGCTTTACCAATTAGCTATCCCAGGGCACCACAATCATTTCCAGTTACATCCCAAACTGAAGAATGAAAGCTGAAGCAGAGATTAGAGACTGACGTTACACAGCATAAAAATTAAGCATGCACATTTTTGTCAGTTTTATAACATATACAACAACCCTGTAAGATTGCCTTGTAAAATATCAACCTGAGGGACACAGTGGCATGCATTTTATCTGGAGCTTCAGGGGGTAGCCAAGTTAGTCTGTACACAAAAAAACAACAAATAGTCTGGTAGCACTTTATAGACTAACAAAACATGTCGACGGTATCATGAGCTTTCGTGGGCATTGCCCACTTCTTCAGATGACCGGAATTTTGAGTTTAGGATGTGCAGACCCAAAATAAATAGGAGAGAAGGTGGGAGGGATGACAGGAAAAAAAAGGAGGGGGGGAGACAGGGAGCTTGAGTGAATCAGTAAGTATCTGAAGATTAGGTAGTTAAAACGAAGCAGATAAGAATCAAATTCAATTGATAGTATCCTTCCTGACACAGGAGTCTATACAAAGAGCTGTTTGCATCTTCAATGACTGTTAAGTTGATAGTGCCCCAACCATCCTTCATCACGGATTGAGGCCATTAGCATGTGAATTGAAGGTCATTGACTGCTCATCCAGTAATTTGATCTACGTCATCAAATGCCAGCAATGCACCACTGCTATATATATTGGACCAACTGGACAGTTTCTGCGGGAAAGAATCAATGGACACAAATCAGATATACGTAAAGGAAACATACAGAAACCTATTGGGGAATACTTTAATCTTCCTAATCACTGTTTAAAAGATCTTCAGGTGGCTGTCTTGTCACAAATCAGTTCTACTAGCCAGATACACAGAGAAACACTGGAATTAGAGATTACCCACAAATTTAATTCACATGCTAAACGACTCAGTCCTGATGAAGGATGGTTGGGACACTATCAACTTAACAGTTGTTGAAGGTGCAAACAGCTCTTTGTATAGACTCCTATGTCAGGAAGGATACTATCAATTGACTTTGATTCTTATCTGCTTTGTTTTAACTTTCCAATCTTCAGATACTTACTGATTCCCTCTAGCTTCCTGTCTTCCCTCCCCCCTTTCCTCTCCTATTTATTTTGGGTCTGCACATCTTAAACTCAAAACTCCGCTCATCTGAATAAGTGAGCTGTGCCCACAAAAGCTCATGATACCATCTACATGTTTTGTTTGTCTATAAAGTGCTACCAGACCATTTGTTGTTTTATCTGGAATCACTGAGGCAGACAGGTAGAACAGACATCTCAATATAGTAAAATTTAAGTGAGAATTGAACACTTAGATTTTGCATTATGATGGCTACAGTAAGTCACCAAATTTTTATCAATTACACATTGTGATATCCAGGGCTCGCTGAGCCTTTGCAAGCCCCAGTCGCCAGCCGTGCTGTCCGGCGTTCTGCGCATGCGCAGATCGTCCAAAACCCGGCTCTTCTGGGTTGTAATCTACTCGCCACGGGCGAGTAGATTACATAGATTGTCAAGCCCTGGTGATATCTGTCTGCAAGTCTAACTACGAAAGGCTTATTTGACTGGTTTTTAAAAAAATTCTAATTACACACTAATTTTTGTAAGACAAATATTTACACGTTAAATAGTGATAGAAATGTAGCCGTGTTAGTCTGGTGTTAGCCTTAGTTCTCTACTTAGACAGAAGTACTGCCAACCCCACAGATATAAGTATCATGACTCAATCCCCAAATAACCATTAAATCGATTTGAAAATAATTAAATATTATACAAAAACATTCTGGGATCTTTTTATTTGTCTTCTGGTCTTTTGAGCTTTGAGCGTCCCTTTCAAAGCTTTTCTCCATAACTGTGAGGTCTAGAAAGTTCTAATAAAAATGAAAACTGAAATTATGGTATAACTCAAGAAACTGGTGTTTTAAGAAAAAAATCCTATATTGGGAAGCTAATGATAAAATCATGAGGATTGGAAACAACTGTGACTGCTGACAATGGTAGCGTTTAAAATGCACCCAAAATTTGATTATAAAGAAAACAAGCACTCGACATATTGTAAGGATAAAGAACGTCTTATTACATACACAGATGTTAACTGCAATTGATACAAGAGACAAGGATGCTGGTTTTGCAGTTGGACAACTTGCATGTGAAGTTTGATTTTAGTAGTATTTAGATAGCTATCTCTCCTATTCCTGTTAAAAATCCCATCTTAAGCATTACTAATCATTCGTTAAGACACCACACTGATAATCATAGTTGCTAAATGTTGACATTTGTGGAAATTAAAATAAATTTGTACTATATTGCTTATACTGAAGAAAATAAATGAAATACATGAAACTTTTTCAAGAACCTATTAAAATGTTAAACATAAACTACTTGACGATGAGGAATTTTGTGCTAATTTGAACTAATAGCTTTAAGAAGTTGTTTGCATTACAATTACTAGCTTTGTTTCTGTGCATACCTAGAGCATTTTTTAAACTTCGTGCTATTTTATATTTAGGTGTCAGTAGTTAATTTCCTTATGTGTGATGAAAGAATGTTTTCCGTGGGAGATAATCTAAACTTTTTGTTCACTGGGTCTAAGGATTTCATAAATTGAAGAGAACCCAAACAGAAATATTTCACAGCACTTCCTATCTGCATGATCTAAAACACTGGTTATAAAAGAGGTGGGAATGCAAATACATATTCATGTTTAGGAAGCCTTCAGCTGTCTCATAACATTTTGAATACAATCTTTTCAAAACCAAAATGTGGTATGATTGTTTCCTTTTCATGGTTCAGTTTCCTTTTTTCTCTTTTCTATCTTTTTTATTTTTTTAATATTCTGGTTAGTCTTGTAGGAAAGCTTTTTCTAGTGTGTATAATGTCTCCCTCTCTAGTGTTTTGCCTTACCCTACTTACCAGTAGAGAGTATATCTGACAACATGCACCCAAACGATGTTCTGCCCAGGACAGAGGGATAATTGAAATCTGGTTTGGGCAACGCATCAGCTGTAAGAATGCTCCAAAGCATCCCCCTGCTCAATACAGAAAATGTTGACCCCAATGTCCAATTGCAAGTGTTTGGGGGTTTTTTTGGGGGGGGAGGGAGGAGAAGGATGAGAGGAGAATGGGTTAAATTGCTTTCTTTGGGCCCGGGGCTACAAGGCTCAGTTCTTCCATAGTGTTTCTGTTGGCTGAGAAGAGTCTAGGGAGAGAAGTACGCTTTGGGTTACATTCATGATTTTTTGTGAAAACAGCTGTGTTTTCAGGAAAAAAAGTAAAAAGGAAAACCAAGAATTTTTGTGTATTTTCTCCATTTTGTTTGCTGCTTCCTTTTTCCCCACAGCATTTGCAAAGCTGCCAAGTTTCTCACTTTTGTGATGTGATGAATAGGGGTTTATATGATATACTCAGTTCTGCTGTCTTGTGATTTCCGCAACCCACTAATCTTCCCAAAAGGTCTCGGCTGGACATTTGGGTTTGTTCTTTCTCCAACTGTTTTACTGCTCTGACTCTGAGAGAAACACAGAAGCCTCAGCAGGTGCTGGAAACAAAAGAGTGGTTATGAATTGTCAGACTGACCGCTTATCAGAAGCCAAAGGGGTATGACCACAATTGAGGGCCCCCCCTTAATTTGGAGGTGCCTTGGGCAGTAAAAATGGTGATCAGTAGCATTGGCCTTTGTGATGCACTTCATTTTCCATGAGAACTTTGCGGTCTATACTATAAATGAAGTGAGCTGTAACTTTGTGTCTGGAATCTGTCCAACTTTTTAGGTTCACTGTTTAGGTTCATTTTAAATTTTTATGCAGTCTATTGCAATAGTGAGGGAGTAAGGCCTGTCCATCTCAATAAGGGTAATTAGCAGAAATACATATGATCCTAGCCAGAACTGGGAATTCTGCAGTGAACAAGAAGAAGTATTTGTTCAGGTCCACCTCCCTTCCCCAAAGTTAGGGGAAGCCTTGTGAAATGTAGGTGTTTAGAGAAGTTGATTGGCTTTCATGATTCCTAAAATCTTCCAAACTGTCTTCCAAAGACAGTCGTGAAGGACTTGACCCAAAGGCAGCAGGGCCCACAGTCTATGCTGGCCTTGAGGCAAGATGTGGAAGGCACCTGGTTCCATTCCCCTGAAGGGGCAGGGTCAGGGACAGTCAGTCCTTAGCACCCTGCAGACTGCAATTCCCCTCTTCCCAAGCCCTCAGAACAGCATGTAAGGGCACTCCTGCAGCAATTCAAAGGGGCCTGCATCTCTAGTTGCTGCCACAGTAGCAGTGGCGGTGACTGGGAGCACTGTTCCCCTATGAATCTCCGGGTCCCAGGGAAATCCCCCCTTATGCTCCAACCTGTCATTGGGCTTCCTCAAAGACTGTGAATAATTTATGAAATCATTGATGGTCAGAAATTAACAGCAATCTTATGTGATGTGCAAGGGGCTTTTGTATGCAGAGGTTAACATTATGCAGAATTATTTTCTTCTGTGAGAATCTCTGTTGTTCTTTCCTCCTTTCCAATTTACTGTATATACTCATTCAGAAACTGACTTCTTTTGCAAAAAAAAATCCTGCTGTGAAGAGCTGGGGTGGGGGGAGTGGGCTTGTGATCTGTTTTTTTCCAAGCTGCACAAAGCAACTTATGCTGGAGGACTTGCTAGCTGCTAGCATGGAGTCTCTCAGTTGAGGGACACTTAACTGATAACACTCTTAACTGATAACATTGATAATACTTAAAGCTTTAACAATGAGTTTTAACACTTCCCAGCAGCCAGCAAATCTTTCAGCCTGGAAGTGATAAAAGCTCAGTGTTAAACTGTGATGTTCTAAAAGCTCAGCTGAGAGCCTCCATGCTGATGCTGACCCTGAGGAGCTGGGACTGGATGTCTGTACCCTAGATTTGACTTATAAACGGGTCAGTGACTTTTTACCATTTTTCTCTCTAATTTGGGGGGTCATCTTATAAACGAATGGGCTTATGTTCAAGTATATACACGATACTTTTTCTGATTCTCTTTGTAAAGATGTAGGGTCATATGTTGTACTTAGAAATCTTTATCACTTTCAAAATTGCCATTTTGCAAAAGCATTCATATTGTATTATGCTATCAATAACATTTTAAACATCCCAAAGTAATCAAAAGAGGCATCTGGTAAATTTACAGTACATTCTGTGTTCACAATTAAAAAGTTAATTCCATTTTATCATACTTGAGTGGTTTGTGTTACCTAGTATTGAAATGGTTACATCTCTAAAACTGGAGTGAATCTTTAAAGGGTAATCACTGCACAATGGTAATTTTTTTTCAGAGAGAGCATTTATGATACTGAAGAAAACATATGTGTGTTTATCTTTTTTATCTTTTTAATTTCATTTTCTGTTTATGATATCTAGGTGCTGTACTTTTGGCCAGTGTGCAGGGATTAGCAGTCAATATTGATCCAGTCTTATATACTTGGCTTCTGTACCAACCTCAGAAACGAAGTAGTAGACACATCCAACAGGTAGGAATTCTTGAGAAATCAGTTGTGTGTGTGTGTGTGTGTGTGTGTGTGTGTGTGTGTGTGTGTATAGAAGTAACCTTTTTTGCAATGCTACATTCTTTCATTTAATGTGAAATGCTTATGTTTTGTTATTTCAGACTATATTTATTATAAAGGATACCATCACAACATGTCCTTGTCCCACACTCTGTTTTGATTGGATTTAATCTCTAGATCCCATATGCTTCAAGTCCCTGGGTCTTGATAGTAACTGATCACTACCTTCAGTGGCATGTATACTCAGCTGTTGGGAGGTAAAATTTCTAATATTAGTCGATGTACAAAAGCTAGCTCTGCTTGAGCTACTGCGATTAAAATAGCACTGCAGGTCTAGTGGCACAGATGATAGCTCAGATTAGCTACCTGAATGCAGCCCTTCCTAACACCTTGGTATCCTAACCTAGCCCAAAGCTGTAGCCAGTGCCACTGGGCCACACTGCTATTTTCCGGGTTCTAGCTCTCCCAACTGCTACGTAGACCTATCTGGTGCACTCCCCAGTGCAAGCCCCGATCAGATACTCTTCTTAGGAAGTATCTTGCAATCCAGACACCAAGATCTCAATACCAGTGCCACAGCCCTCCCAAACCCACAGTTGCTTAGATACATTCCCCGCAGAGTTCACCTGGCTGTTGGAAATTGGGTTACTTAATTATACCCTTCAGGGGCAATGTGACAGTAAAGCAAGGCTTGTCAGGAATATCTTGCCTCACACACTTATCTCTTCAAGAAGTACAAGGGAGTTGCACATTTATGGAAAACAACCTTCTGAACACAATTTCCTTCATTCTGACCTCGCTATCCAGTGATTCATGGTCTGAAAACTTAAGCACCACGTAACCCTTCTGACCTTCTGAACATGGCCATCTTCACTTCTCTGACTTAATAGTTTTTAAAACTGACTCTGTCTCAGTGAATTGGGGACAAGGCTAGGTCCAAGCTCTAGGGCTCCTCACTTGTTAGCTTTCATGTAGAAAGGCATTCAAAGTAAGTGGACCTGCTCATATAAAACACATTAAATTAGTAAGGAACAATTATTCACTGTTGATGGCCCTTGAATGTTCGGTCACAGCTACTCAGACTTGTCTACTAGGTGTCAAGACTCTGACACAAAATCTACAGTGAAGGTTCTACTTTAAGAGATTGCACATCTGCATTTTTGAGGCAGGATAAGGGACAGGCTCAAGGTAGGCAGGTGGGGTGGGTTCTGGAGTGGCCTATGGCATTACAGTCTTGGTGTGTGCGTGCGCCCCGCTGACAGTCATCAGAAATATCTTCTATAGTCATAACCATCAGGTAGCTTAAGCATGGTTTACCAATTCCCACAATTATATGCTGATATAAAGGATGAGGAATTCTGTAGCACCTTAAAGACTGAGGGTATGTCTACACTAGCCACCCTAGTTCGAACTAGGGTGGCTAATGTAGTCATTCAAATTTGCAAATGAAGCCCGGGATTAAAATATCCCGGGCTTTATTTGCATGTTCCCGGGAGCCGCCATTTTTAAATGCCCGGTAGTTCGTACTCCCTGCCTGCGGCTACACGCGGCACAGGCTAGGTAGTTCGAACTAAAGCCCCTAATTCGGACTACCGTTACTCTTCATTGCAGGAGGAGTAATGGTAGTCCAAATTAGCGGCTTTAGTTCGAACTACCTAGCCTGTACTGCGTGTAGCCGCAGGCAGGGAGTCTGAACTACCGGGCATTTTAAAATGGCGGCGCCCGGGAACATGCAAATAAAGCCCGGGATATTTTAATCCCGGGCTTCATTGCAAGTTCAAATGACTACATTAGCCACCCTAGTTCGAACTAGGGTGGCTAGTGTAAACATACCCTGACAGATTTATTTGGGCGTAAGCTTTTGTGCGTCAAAACCACTTTGTCAGATGCATGGAGTAGAATTATATATTCTTCTTCGAGTGGCCCCGTGGGTGCTCCACTCTAGGTGTTGGGTCCCGTCCCGGTGCCACGAATTGGAGAGCTATCAGAGCCGTGGTCCTTTGGACCACACATGCGTGGCTGCCAGAGGCGGCGTTCGCGCCTTTGATGTGTTGCACGCGGTTCGGCTTGCTCAGTTCCTCTCAGCCACCCTCGGTTGCGGATGAGAACTCCTGCTTGTCAGTTTCACTTTCGCAACTGCTTTTTCAAAGAAGCCTTCACATTTGTAAATAGTTCAGAGTCTGATTAATTATTTAGTTCTTGTTGATTTCTAGTTTAAAAAAAAAAGAAGAAAAGGAAAACGGACTGAATCTCACCAACAAGTTAAAGGGACAAGCGGAGGAGAGACTACTCAATTTCTCCCTCCCCCCTAATTCAGCATGCCAGGATCCCCCGGCTTTAAAAAATGCTCCGTCTGCCGGGAGCCTATGCCGGTGTCGGACAGACACGATTCTTGTGTGAGGTGCCTGGGTGAGACACATGTTCCCCAGAAATGCACTCACTGTTGCAAGTTAACGGCGAGGGCTCATAGGGATCAAGACTTGCGCCTCAAACTCATCCTTTATGGCGAGGCGCTGGAGTCCGATGCCGTACCTGCCTCTGGCATAGCAGCCCAGAAATGGCGGGCAGCGTCTCCTGGGATGACTGTTATTAAGAAAGCTAAGGCGTCCCCAGCGTGATGCCTGTCTGCCACCACCAAAGTCAAATGTCCTGACAAATCATCAGGGGCACCTGCCCCAGGGTATCAACGGGCTCCTAGGGTGAGGAGATGGCCTGAGCCAGGACTACAAGTGGCAGTGGCACCGGCTCCAGCAATAGCTCAAAAGCCGGCATCAGCGGGAGCGTGCAAGCCGGCACCACCAGCGGCTCCTCTAGCGGCACCGGCTGGGGCGCTTTTTAACCCCCCGGTGCCGAGCCGGCAAACATCCTAAGCGGCACCGCAGGCGTTCTCTGATCTGCCAGCACCGGGCTTCTCCTCGGCACCGCCAACACCGCCCTCATGTGGGGTTCCATTGGCACTGTAGCCATGTTCAGCCCTGAGCTCTCCACCTGCAGCTGAAATTGACAAGGCTTCACTGCCTTGTAAAGCTCCGGGGAAAGAAAACCTACAGGGCATTATCCCCCTCGCTTGTCTTCTCCCTGGGACCGTCTCTTTCCCCACCCAGATACCAACGGCACCAGGACTATAGCCTCTTACCTTCTTACCAGCTACTTAGAAGACCCTCATGTGGGGACACAGTTTATATAAAATCAAGATGCTCTCTATCGCATTCTCGCTCCCCCAGGAGGTCACCAAGGCGTAGATCACCAAGATGGTCGCTATGTCAGGTCTACTACATCCGCAGTTCAAGATCTTCCAGATATTCTTCGCCAGCGCAGTCGGACCACTACTATGGCCGCTGCCACAGGGATGATTATGGCCGCCCCCTCCCTGGCCGTGCTACCCTATGCTATAGAGGCTCTTCATGTAACCGTCCATTACCCAGTGCGCAACACTTACCTGACCATCCACAGCAATTGTTTTCTCCGCCTCCATTGGAAAACTTAACCATCCGTCAGGAACATTCGGTTAAGCTGTCCGATACAGAAGATCCTCAACCACACATTCCCCCAGCCAACTGTTCCTCCTCTTTCCCAGATGAAGCAATGATTCCAGATGATGCTCCTCCCTTGGATGACCTGAAGCAGTTCCAGGATCTGTTCAAGAGGGTTGCGAACACACAGGAGATACAATTAATGGACGTACCAGTAAAGAAACATTGTTTTTGAAGAATCTATGTCAACAGCAGTGGGCAAAGATCACCCTTCCTATTGATGAGGCCATCATGGTAGTGGCAGACGAAATATGGCAGACTCCTACATTGGCTGCCCCAACTAGTAAGAGGGTTGATAGGAAGTATTTTGTACCCGCTAAAGGACTGGATTTCCTTTTCAGTCACCCTCAACCCAATTCCCTGGTTGTTGATGTGGTACAGCATAGAGCTAAAGGTCCCCAATATGAGAATACGGTCCAAGACAAGGATAATAAAAAATTGGACATTTTTGGAAGAAAGATTTACTCTTCGGCTACGTTATTGTTACGAATCACAAACTATATGGCCCACCTTTCTAACCACAATTTTGATAACTACTCAAAGCTTACAGAGCTACTACAATATCTTCCTGATACCAAGAAGCCCTTGCTGAAAGCCATTGTCCAAGAAGGATATATAGCCTGTAATACTACTCTGCAGATGGCCATGGGATGTGGCCAACATGGCTGCATGGGCTACGGCTATGGGGGTCGCGATGAGATGGTCTTCCTGGTTATCATCCGCGGGAGCTTCAGAATAAAGTGGAAGACCTACCCTTTGATAAACAAAAGCTCTTCGCTAGTAACACCAACAAAGTTCTTCATTCTGGCAAAGACTCCTGTACCACTTTACGTACCTTGGGAATGTACACACCTCCCTATAAAAGTAAGCGCTACTACCCTTATGTCAGCCGACGGTCAGGGCAGTGAGTCCCTTATGACCGGCTGAAGTTCTTTTAAATTGTGCTTGGTTTTGTTACAGCAACTGAAGGAGTCAGGTTAAAGCTTAAACAGTTACTATTTTATTGTTACAGGGTAAACTTAGTTGTTAAATGCTACTGCTGTGTTACAGATAACACAGACACTACAAAGGACAGGACAGAAATTACACTAATAAGTTACTTACAGGTACCATGAAACCCTTTTGGTTCTCTGAGCTCTTATTAAATGCATGCAAAATAGACACATAGCAGGTATATATTCTCACCCCTGCGTTCCAGACTTGGCGTGGCCAGCGTCTTTCTCTCAATCCCTTGGGAAGAAATAGGGCGAGGTTGGGCGTCCCACAGACCTCGGGAGACAATCAATACCTGCCAGCAGGTATAGATGATTGGAGCTCAAATTGGGCGGGCAACTCAACCCTCTTTATGCCCCTTGGTCACATGGGCTTCTTCCTGGTCTCAAGTGGCCAATTAGGAAAAATGGCTTTGAATGCCAAGTTTCCCACGAAGGGTGCAAAGCATAATTCACACCTGGGAAGATGCAGACAATGGGCACCTCTGGTATGTGATGGGCGAAGATTCCTCTCCCGAGACAGTGCAGGCGTGTCAATTACTGATACTAGCCATCACGGCGACGGGAGGCCTCCCAGTCGTCAGCTAGCCCATTTACTGTCTGGTTTCTGTTTATGGTAGAGTCAGGGACAGGCACCACACCTGCGTTCCCAGGGCATCAAAGGCTGACTGCCTTTCTCTTGCTCTCTGGGGGGGGGGAAACAAGATGGGGTTTGTGTCTGGCTACACCTTACCAATGGAGGTACGATTATGCGTTCAATAAGAATCAACCACGTCCTCAAGACAACCAGCGCTTCTGGCAGCGTCCTCAACGTAAGAGATCTCAAACGAACCATTCATCCAATCAACCTGTACCAAAGCAGCAAATTTGACTTTCCCTTCGAGGACGCAAGCACGATTCCCACGTTCAACGTACCACAGAACCCTTTACACCTGTTTCACCATTGCTTAAAACAGCACCACCTTCACTGGTCCAGTATCACCGCGGACAAGTGGGTACTGGAAGTGGTACAATCTGGTCTCTCCATCCCCTTTCTATCCATTCCCCCTACTACCCTCCTACTCCGTCCCTTTTCAGGCACGCCTCTCACAAGCATTTGCTGAAGCAAGAAGTTCAGCGCCTTCTGAATATCGGTGCAATAGAGTGGGTACTAAGTCAGTTTCGGGGGAAAGGATTTTATTCCCGGTACTTCCTTACCCCAAAGAAGACAGGAGGGTCGAGAACCATTTTGGACCTACTCAAGTTAAACCTCTACCTCAGGAAAGATCGCTTCAAGATGGTGACCCTGAAAGCCATTATTCCGTTGTTGAACAAGGGGGACTGGTTTGCAGTCCTTGACCTGCAAGACGCCTACTTCCACATAGCGATCCATGTGGCACACAGGCATTTTCTCAGTTTCCAACTAGGTCAAGAACATTCCCAGTACAGAGTACTACCTTTCGGGTTGGCATGTGCACCCAGAGTTTTCACCAAAACCTTAGCGGTAGTGGCTGCCCACTTGCGCAGACTGGGAGTGACAATTTTCCCATACTTGGACGATTGCCTCAGAAGAGGCCTAACATATTCAGAGGCCAAACACATGGTGACAACAGCCTCTCAGGTTTTTCACTCTCTGGGTCTCCTCATAAACATGCAGAAATCCTCGCCAGAACCTACACAAGAGCTGATTTTCATAAGGGTGAGGCTTGACTTGAGAACAGCGCGCGCTTACTTACCTGCCGAAAGTTTCGCCACCATTCGAGATCTTGTTCACGTGCTGATGTATGCCCCGACGATTCCCATCAGAGTGTCGTTACAACTACTGGGGCACATGGCTGTCTCAACAACTATTGTTCAAAACGCAAGGTTACATTTTCGCTGCCTCCAACACTGGCTGACTACAGTATACACTCCGGTGAGGGACAGCATTCAGAAAATGGTGGTGATACCACCGCATGTACAACAATCTCTGCAATGGTGGACCACGTCAACCAATCTTATGGCGGGCATTCCTTTTCACCGCCCACAACCTTCGAAGCAAATAACAACGGATGCGTCCCTTACTGGCTGGGGAGTGCATATAGACGACATGATGGTTCAAGGTCGCTGGTCTCCTCAGGAGATGCTCTTACATATCAACATTCTCGAGTTAAGAGCAGTGTGTCACACATGTCAGCATTTTCAGTCCCACATAAGGAACACGACCGTCAGAATCCTTACGGACAATATTGCCACCATGTACTACGTAAACAGACAGGGAGGGGCTCGATCCTGATCCCTCTGTATAGAAGCGATGCGCTTGTGGCACTGGTGTATCTGCATCAATAATGTCCTGACAGCCACCTACTTGCCAGGTGTCCAGAATACTATTGCGGACTCACTCAGCAGGCTGTTTTCCCACTACCACTAGTGGGAATTTCGCACAGACATTCTGCATGGTATTTTCACCCAATGGGGGTTCCCCTCAATAGATCTGTTCGCTACTGCTGCCAACGCCAAGTGCCCCAATTATTGCTCCAAGGCAGGGGTCGGGCGCCACTCCTTGGGAGATGCTTTTCTTCACATTGGGGAATGTCACTACTATATGCTTTTCCTCCGATCATCCTAGTTCCCAGGATCCTGGAAAAGATCACTATAGAAAGGGCTCAAGTAGTCCTCATAGCCCCAGCTTGGCCACGGCAGCCTTGGTATTCAATACTCCACCAGATGTCCATCAGGGCACCATACACCCTTCCTCTGCTTCTGAACCGCTTGACTCAAGACAATGGCTCCCTTTGTCATCCGAAACCCGAAACCTGACACCTCACCGCGTGGATGCTCGCTGGTTCAACCTGGTCGAACGCTTATGCTCACAGAGGGTCAAGCACGTATTAGTACACAGCAGAAAAGACTCCACTCGAAAGACCTACCTTTCCAAGTGGACCAGATTTGAAGCGTGATGTGGCAATGATGGAAGGGATGCTCACGTCGCAGGAATATCCCAGATACTTGATTATATTTTGCACTTCCACGACACAGGCATTGCAATAGCTTCACTGCGAGTGCATGTAGCAGCAATTAGTGCTTTTCATCGGGGTCAGAATGGGTTCTCTGTATTTGCTTATCCCATCAGTAAGAGGTTTTCTGAAGGGACTTACGAACCTCAACCCACCACGACGACCACCACCACCTTCTTGGAATTTAGACTTCGTTCTGGATTCCCTGACACGCACCCCCCCTTGGCTACGATACCATTGCAGCTTCTAACCACAAAATTGCTTTTTCTGCTTTCCATTACATCATCCTGCAGCGTGAGCAAAATAGCTGCGTTCATGTCATCACCTCCTCACACAGTGTTTACTAAGGAGTCGGTAACTTTGAGATCTCATCCACCATTTGTTCCAAAAGTTTGTTCGGATTTCCACATCAACGAGCCAGTTACTCTTCCCTGTTTTTATCCCAAGCCTCATGCTTCAGGGGAAGATGCAGTGCTGCACACGCTTGATGTGAGGAGGGCATTAGCTTTTTAGATCGAAAGAACGCAACACTTTAGGAAATTGAACTGCCTAATAGTATCATTAGCAGATCGATCGAAAGGGCAACCAGTCACTTCCCAACAAGATTAATAGTGTCGTGTGTTACAACCTGTTACTCCATACGTAACAAACCTCTTCTGTGTTCACCTAAGGCCCATTCTACGAGAGCAGTAGCCACGACTACAGCTTTTCTCAGAGGTGTTCCATTCCGAGACATTTGTCGAGCAGCAACATGGTCCTCGCATTCTACCTTTATGAGGCATTATGCTATAGTAAACCAATTTGCTGCCGATTCCTCAGTGGCTACGGCAGTCCTTTCCTATATTCAAAAACCTTAATTCTGGAGCGCTTCTAGTGTTCAGGTACTGCTCCGAAGTCACCTAGAGTGGAGCACCCATGGGGCCACTCGAAGAAGAAGTTACTCACTCTGTGAAGTAACGATTGTTCTTCGAGATGTGCCCCGTGGGTGCTCCACGACCCACCCTTCCTCCCCACTCCAGAATTTTTAATTTTCTCATTTCAGGAAGTGGCTGAGAGGAATTGAGCAAGCCGGACCGCGCACAACACATCAAAGTCACGAACGCCGCCTCTGGCAGCCACGCATGTGCGGACCACGGCTCTGATAGCTCTCCGATTCGCGGCACCGGGACAGGACCCAACACCTAGAGTGGAGTACCCACGGGGCACATCTCAAAGAACAATCGTTACTTCACAGGTGAGTAACTTCCTTCTCTCCTTTCCTCTGTGATTTCCACTCCATGCATCTGATGGTTTTGACCCACCAAAGCTTATGCCCAAATAAATCTGTTAGTTTTTAAGGTGCCACAGGACTCCTTGTTGTTTTTACAGCAGCAGACTAACAGCTACTCCTCTGAGACCAATATAAAGGGTTCAGCTGCCCCAGAGTCCTTTCGGTTCCTTTGTACCATACATAATGGCCATTGGACTTGCTTGGCTTGCCTTAGCGAGTGCTTATTGCAAATTTATTGTAAATAGTTTTCTAGTTCATCAGTACTTAGTAGTGTAGCTTCAAACCGTATCAGCCTCCTAGAGTACATAGTTTCATGCATATATCAGACTATATCTTGGGGTTTCTCAGAATTGACTACCCTCCTTTTATTCACCAAGTTGTCATCAACTGAACTCTCTATTGAATGTCCTGACCTGCATACAAACATCTCAAGATTTGTAGACAGACTTGGACAAAGTATGTATAGGTATTCCCTTTGCCTTCCTCAATCTTTGCTAATATTAGTGATAGATGTGTCTGCCTAGTGGTAGGGCCCATCTTGGTCCCCTTACAAATTCAAGGTTTTAGTCCTCACAGGTTTCTCATATCTTTATATATCAGTCTGAGGAAGCTAAGGACTGTCTGCTAGCCACTCAAGGTTTCCTATCTTGGGCCAGATCCTATTTGTCCTTACAAGCCACACAGCGGCATTGCCAATTCAATCTTACCTTCCAGGATTGCAGAATGAGCTTGCAGACCATTTAAGTAGATTGTTTGAGTCACTCTAAGTGGACTCTCTACCTGAATATAGCCAGGTGTATTTTTCAGCAGCATTTACAATGCAGGCCAACAGGAAATGCCATCAGTTTTGTTCAGTACAAGGTCACAATCCTGGTTCTGCTTGGATACTTGCCTACTATCTTGGTTGAACAAGCTCTGCCACTTTTCCTCCAATTGCAGTTGCATACAGTGTGTTGCAAAAGATCAAACAAAACTATGCCTGGGTTCTGCTAATTGTCCCAGGCTGGTCGCAGCACTGGTTCTCTACTCTCTTGCATTTGTAGGTGGAGCCTCCAATTTCACTTTTTTTAAAATCCAGGCATAATTTTGCAGGATCTTGGTCAGGTGTTCCTCTGGAGCTTGTGGGCACTTCAGTTAGCAGCCTAAGGGATACATGGATAATCACAGACAGGAGTCTTATTTTGGAGCAATTTTGCCTTGTCTTGTTAAATAGTCTTTAGGGGGCATTCTACTATTGATATTTTGATGTGGAAGCATTTCTCTATGTGGTCTTGTCAATTTGGAGTTTCCCCAATGCACTCTTCAGTTCTGCATATCTTGGACTTTCTGTTGTACCTAAAACATTCATGATTGGTGATTGTTTCTGTCAAGGTCTATCTAGAAGTATTATCAACTTTGCATCCTTAATAGTGCTGCTATTCTAATTTTGCTAATGAAATGACAATCAGATTATTTAAAGGTCTGGAAAGATTGTACCTACAGAAAAGAGAACCTATTCCTTCTTGAGGTTTGAATTTAGTTTGATCTGTTAACTATTAGCAATGTGCCCCTTGCTACAGTTATAACTCAACCTGACTTTAACAGTAGCCATCACTTTGCCAGGATTATGGCTGAGCTACATGCTCTGATGTCTGAATATCTTTATATGGTTTTCTTTAAGGATGAAATATATTTGCTCCCATTTCCAAGATTTCTCTCTAAAGCGGTATCTAACTTTCCTGTTTACGAGTCAATTACTTAGTATGTTTTACCTCAAACTACAGACCAATAGAGAGAAGCGACCTTGCACACCCTGTTAGAAGTGCTTTCACTCTCTATATTGATAGTGCTAAAAAGTTGAATTTTCAACCCAGCTATTTGTGTTAATCACAGACTAGAAGGGTCTCCCAGTCTCTTCATAGGTGGTTTAATTTTGGGTAGCATTCTTGTATTTTCAGGTATGTTGTGATCTGGCTGGCATTTCCCTGACAAGTAAAATAACTGCTCGTTCCACAAGATCTCAAGCAGCCTTAGTGGCATTCAATGCCACATCTTGTGAAATTGAGTTCCACAAGTTAATTAGGTATTGTGTTAAAATAAAAACAAAGAATATATATTTCTTTTTATTTGTGTTAAATTATTTTTCTTTCAATTTCATTGATTGTTTCCTTGTCCCTGTAGATTGAGAGGAGGAAATGGACATGTCTGATTTTCCTGCTCTTTACTATTTAATTAATTAATTAATTATACCATTTTGCCATGTCTACTTTCTAAACTAAGTGGTCTCACTCTTCTCTTAATATGGAAGTATCTCCAAGTCTTTAATAGTTCTTATTGCTGTTTCTCAACTTTTTCTATTTCTCCTCTATATTTTTTTTTTTAAAAAAACAAGTCAGTAGAAAGGCTGTTTCTTTCCTGTTCATTTTAAAGCTATCTGGCAACAGAGGGTCAGGGGAGCACTGCCCTGACTCCATCACTGGCCAAAGTGGCAGGGGGTCAGGTGTGGATACACAGCCTTAGCTCTGGCTAAAGCTGTGGGATGGGGGCAGTTTGTATCTTTGTCTCTGGACCCACATAGTCCCGGGGCAGGAACTCACAGCCCCAGCTCTGTCCACATGCTGACAACTGAAGCCAGAGTCACAGAGGTCCAATAAAATCATAGAATCCATGACTATCATGACCTCAATGTTTAAATCATACCTTAATTATACCCCTTTTTCTATGCTGTTTGTGTTGTATATTTAGATTGTAAGCTTTTTGGGGGCAAGAACTGTCTCATTGCTCTCTGTTTGTGCTTATGGACCCATTCTTGGTTGGTCCTGGACCCCACTTATAATAAACATGCTTAGTAATAAAAGTAGACTAAAACACAACAGTGTATGCTATAGCAAATTCCACTTTGCATTAGTAATTAATATTAAATTAACAATTTATTTAACTGTGGATTACATAAAGTGATAACGTATACCAACAAGTTAGGATTTTGAGAAGTCATTTATTTCTGAACTGCACATATGTCAACTTTGCTGTCCAGCTCGCATCCAGTTTACGTACATCATTCTTTCTCTGACTTTCTTAAACTAGAAATGGAATAGTGGAAGGAAAGTTAGGAGCAGCATGCCTCTGATTGTAAGCATCCTGCCTCATTTTGGAGGAAGAACAGAATTTTGGGAGTCTGATCGTGTCAATGTATAGTTTAACAATGTATTAATATTATGTGTTTTTTTCCTTGGGATGTGAATATACGTGCCAAAATGTGGCTGCTGTTACATATTTGAATAAGGATCCATATAGTTCCTGTTGTGACTATGTGGTCAGTGCTCTGGGGTAAAGGAGGATGTTTTCCTATAATCATATTTGGTTTCCACATGCATCTATTCATTTTTCATTTTAAATAAAATGAACAATGTGAACTTTGGTTTAATATGTAAAAAAAATCTTTGACAACTTTGTGAATGCCTGCATAAATCTGCATAATGCCTCCAGATTTCTATATTGAATAGTAATGAAATATGGTATTGATTTTAAGCTTCTTTTGATGAACTGCAAACTCTCAGGAGTGGAAGACCAGTCTATATTTCTAACCTAGTTATATAGTTGTTAGTGATTGGTCTGTAGTGTGATCAATTCCCATAGTAATGAAAGACTGCCATTTTGATTTTTAATAGTAATGCCCCATAATTTTAAAAGCTGCATCTATCTGAAATGAAAAACTAAACTATTTTTGTTTAGAATTTTAAATTAGATGTTTTAAAAGTTTTTAGTCTGAAGAGGTAGCTGTGTTAGTCTGTATCTGAAAAAAAATGAGGAGTCCTGTATAGGGATGGAATTTCCATTGACTACTCAATTTGTCGATAAGGGGGTAGTGGCTCTGCAGTTTAAATGTAGTAGGAGCTGGGCATTCAGGCAGCTCACAAGGCTCTTACTGCATTTAAAATGCAGAGCTGCAATGGGGTAACTCCCCGGGGTAGTGTGAGCCAGGATCAAGCAGTGCCGACTTGCACTGGCTCCGGGATGTCTGCAGCTCTGTCTCCTCTGCATCATGGAGACAGTGCTGGGAGGAACTGGCTTTTAAGGGAATGGGGAAAGCGATTAGTTGAGTAGTGACTCGACTACCCAATAAACTTAAGTTTATTACGTAGTCGACTACTCGGGTAGTCACTTACATCCATAGTCCTTGGCATGTAAAAGATTAACAGATTTATTTGGACATAAGCTTTCGTAGGTAAAACATACTTCATCAGATACATTGGGTGACAAAGTTTTTCCCCACAGAAGCTTATGACCAAATACATTGGTGCCAAAGGACTCCTCGTTGTTAATTGTTTTAAATTATTATTGTAAATTTTTTTAGCACTATTTCTGGTGCAGTAGCTATAAAGCATATTTATTAAGCTATTTAGTATTATGAAGTATAAATAAGTAATAAAGCATTCCATGCTATGAATTTGTCAAAAAGTTATGCACATTCGCACACTAGTGTGTGTTACATTTATAAGATAGCTGTTTACATTTTAAAAAATTAATGGCTACTTTCACCAAATAAATCAGTATTAAGTGTAGCTACATATATACATGTACACATACATTATATATAAAATGAAAATTATTTACAATTTCCTCATTAGCTGAGTTTGAAACACAAAGGATGGCTACCTTTAAATCTGCTACTGTGTGTCCAAGGACATTGAAGTGTTCTCCTACAGGTTTTTGTATATTACCATTCCTGATATCTAATTTGTGTCCATTTATTCTTTTACGTAGGGACTGTCCAGTTTGGCCAATGTATATAGCAGAGGGGCATTGCTGGCACATGATGGTGTATATTACATTGATAGATGTGCAGGTGAATAAACCCATGATGGCGTGGCTGATCTGGTTAGGTCCTGTGATGGTGTTGCTGGTGTACATATGGGGGCAGAGTTGGCACCGAGGTTTGTTGCAGGGATCGGTTCCTGAGTTAGAGTTACTGTGGTGTGGTGTATAGTTGCTGGTGAGAATTTGCTTCAGGTTGGTGGGTTGTCTGTGGGCGAGAACTGGCCCGCCTCCCAAGGCCTGTGAAAGTAAGGGATTGTCCAGGATGGGTTGTTGATCACCAATGATGTGTTGGAAAGGTTTTAGCTGAGGACTGTAAGTGTTCTGTTGGTTTCTTTGTTGGGCTTGTCTTGTAGTAGGAGGCTTCTAGGTACACATCTGGCTCTGTTAATCTGTTTCCTCACTTCCTTGGGCGGGAATTGTAGTTTCTAGAATGCTTGGTGAAGATCTTGTAGATGTTTTTCTCTGTCTGAAGGGTTGGAGGAGATGCGGTTGTACCTTAGTGCTTGGCTGTAGACACTGGATTGTGTGGTGTGTCTGGGATAGAAGCTGGAGGCATGAAGGTAGCCATAGTGCTCAGTAGGTTTTCGGAATAGGGTGGTATTTATTTGCACCCTAGGGTCCAGGAAGTAGATCTCTTGAATGGACTAGTCCAGGCTGAGGTTGATGGTGCGGTGGAAATATTTGAAATTGCAGTGGAATTCTTCCAGAGCCTCCTTCCCATGTAATCAGTAGTCACTGTTAGAAAACTCTGAAGGTCATGAAGTAAAGTCCTTAGATGTATTACTGTACCCAAAAAGGTTAGAAATTATATGACACAAGAATGTGTAATAGTCAGGGCTTGAGAAACCCCGGTGAGAGTCACTAGTGAGCCCTGCACTGCACATGCGCCAGACTGGCACTGCACATGTGTGAAGCGCTGGTGAATGGGGCACACGGAGCCATGGGTGAGTAGATTCAGCGGTTGGTCGAGCCCTGGTAATAGTTATTTTCGGATGCCTTGCGGGGTATCCAACGTGAGCTGTTGTAAATAAAAACTGATTTTCAGAGGGTGAATGTTTCAGCATTTTTTAAAAATTAAGCCTCTTTAAGGCATCACTAGAGATACATCCCAAACCGACTAGTCTCCTTAAAAGGTTTTGGCCTAAATATTTCACCTTTTTAAAAAAGTGTACATTTATCATGAACCCTTGTTACAGGTCAACCACACATTGTCTGGATAGAAAGGACTTTTCAGGTTATTACTGAGCTGATGAAAGTTTTTAACTTTTATTTTGTAATAAATAGTCATACCAGGGTACAAAATATATCGGAAGGACAGAACAGGTTGAGCTGGTTGGGGAGTGGTACTATCCGTGAAAGAAAATGAATCAAATGAAGTAAAAATCTTAAATGAGCCAAAATGTTCCATAGAATCTCAATGGATAGTAATTCAGTGTGAAAATAATAAGGATATAGCAGTAGGGATATATTATTGATCACCTGATCAGGATAGTGATAGTGACTATGAAATGCTAAGGGAGATTAGAGAGGCTAGCAAATTAAAAAACTCCTTAGTAGTGGGGGATTTCAATTATCCCCATATTCAATTATTCCCTGTATAAAACTATGCTACACCCACACCTTGAATACTGTGTACAGATATGGTCTCCTCACCTCAAAAAAGATATTTTGGCCTTGGAAAGGGTTCAGAAAAGGGCAACTAAAATGATTAGGGGTTTGGAACGGGTCCCATATGAGGAGAGGTTAAAGCGACTGGGACTTTTCAGTTTAGAAAAGAGGAGACTGAGGGGGGATATGATAGAGGTATATAAAATCATGAGTGGTGTGGAGAGGGCCGATAAAAGTTATTTATTAGTTCCCATAATAGAAGAACTAGAGGACACCAAATGAAATTAATGGGGAGCAGGTTTAAAACTAATAAGCGAAAGTTCTTCTTCACACAGCGTGTAGTCAACCTGTGGAACTCCTTGCCAGAGGAGGCTGTGAAGGCTAGGACTATAATAGAGTTTAAAGAGAAGCTAGATAATTTCATGGAGGTTAGGTCCATAAAAGGCTATTAGCCAGGGGATAAAATGGCGTCATTGGCCTCTGTCTGTCAGAGGCTGGAGAGGGATGGCAGGAGACAAATCGCTTGATCGTTGTCTTCGGTCCACCCTCTCTGGGGCACCTGGTGTTGGCCACTGTCGGTAGACAGGATACTGGGATGGATGGACCTTTGGGCTGACCCAGTACGGCCGTTCTTATGTTCTTATATTGACTGGATACACATCACCTCAGGACAGGATGCAGAGAGAAAATTTCTTGATACCTTAAATGACGGCTTCTTGGAGCAGCTGGTTCTGGAACCCACAAAGGGAGAGGCTGTTCTTGATTTAATCCTAAGTGGAGTGCAGGATCTGGTTCAAGAGATAAATATAACTGTATCGCTTGGAAATAGTGACCACAATGTGATCAAATTTAACATCCCTGTGGTGGGGAAAATACCTCAGCAGCCCAACACTGTGGCATTTAATTTCAAAAAGGGGATCTACACAAAAATGAAGAAGTTAGTTAAACAGAAATGAAAAGGTACAGACACAAAAGTAAAATCTCTGAAAGCTGCATGGAAATGTTTCAAACACACCATAATAGAGGCCAAACTTAAATGTGCATCCCAAATTAAAACACATAGTAAGATAACCAAAAAAGTGCCACTGAGCTTAACAACCAGGTAAAAGAAGCAGACACAGATTAAAAAGGTATAGATTAAAAAGATATATTTTAAAAAGTGGAAGTTAAATCCTAGTCAGGAATATAGAATGGACCATAAACTCCATCAAATTAAGTGTAAAAATATAATAAGAAAAGCCAAAAAGAATGTTGAAGGACAGCTAGCCAAAAACTCAAAAAGTAATAGTAAAATGTTTAAGTACATTAGAAGCAGGAAGTCTGCTCAACAACCAATGGGGCCCTTGGACAATCGAGATACTAAAGGAGCACTCAAAAATGATCAAGTCATAGCAGAGAAGCTAAATGAATTTTTTGCTTTGGTCTTCATGGCTGAGGATATTGGGGAGATTCCCAAACTTGAGCCATTCTTTTTAGGTGACAGATCTGAGGAATTATCCCAGATTAAGGTGTCATTAGAGGAGGTTTTGGAACAAATTGATAGACTCACAGAAACAAGTCACTGGCACCAGGTGGCATTCACCCAAGAGTTCTGAAAGAACTCAAATAGGAAATTGTGGAACTATTAGCTATGGCTTGCATCCTATTCTTTAAATCAGCTTCTGTACCTAATGATTGGAAGATAGCTAATATGATGCCAATATTTAAAAAGGGTTCTAGAGGTGATCCTGACAATTACAGACCAGTAAGTCTAACATCAGTACTGGGCAAATTAGGTGAAACTACAGTAAAGAATAAAATTGTCAGACACATGGATGAATATAATTTGTTGGGGGAAAGTCAGCATGATTTCTGAAAAGGGAAATCATGCCTTACTAATCTACAAGAGTTCTTTGAGGGGGTCAGTAAGCATGTGGACAAGGGGGATCCAGTGGATATTGTATACTTAGATTCCAGAAAGCCTTTGACAGGGTCCCTCACCAAAGGCTCTTAAGTAAAGTAAGTTGTCATGGGATAAGAGGGAAGGTCCTTTCGTGGATTGATAACTGGTTAAAAGACAGGAAACAAAGGGTAGGAATTAATGGTAAATTTTTGGAGAGGAGAGAGGTAACTAGTGTGATACCCCAATTGTCTGTCCTGGGACCAATCCTATTCAACTTATTTATAAATGATCTAGAGAAAGGGGTAAACAGTGAGGTGGTAAAATTTGCAGATGATATCAAACTGCTCAGGATAGTTAAGATCAAGGGAGACTGTGAAGAGATTCAAAAAGATCTCACCAAACTAAGTGATTGGGCAACAAAATGGCAAATTAATTGCAATGTTGATAAATGTCAAATAATGCACATTGGAAGAAGTAATCCCAACTGTAAGTACAATATGATGGGGACTAATTTGGCTACAGCTACTCAAGAGAAAGGTCTTGGAGTCATTGTGGGTAGTTAGCTGAAAACATCCACTCAGTGTGCAGCAGTAGTGAAAAAGGCAAATACAGGCAGTCCCCGGGTTACATGGATCCGACTTACATCGGATCCCTACTTACAAATGGGGTGAGGCAACCCCGCACTAGCTGCTTCCCCCCAGCAGACTAGGGAGACGCGGAGCGGCTTTTCTCAGCAGACAACTCAGCTTGAGAATAAAGGACTGAGGGAAGTGAGATGTGGGAGAATAAAACTGAGCTCTGGAGAAATGTTTGGCTTGAGTTTCCCCTACAATATGTACCAGTTCCGACTTACATACAAATTCAACTTAAGAACAAACCTACAGTCCCTATCTTGTACGTAACCCGGGGACTGCCTGTAGAATGTTAGGAGTTGTTAAAAAAGGAATAGAGAATAAGACAGAAAATATCTCATTGCCTCTATATGGTATGCCCACATCTTGAATACTGCGTACAGATATGGTTGCCTCATCTCAAAAAATATATATTGGCATTGGAAAAGGTTCAGAAAAGCACAACAAAAATGATTAGGGGTTTGGAAAAGGTGCCATATGAAAAGAGATTAAAAAGACTTGGACTTTTCATCTTAGAAAAGAGGAGATTAAGGGGGGATATGATAGAGTCCCATGGCTATTTACTGTCATGCAATGTTTGAATTTCTTCTAACTTTAATAGCATGATAAAATTGCCGTCACCGTGCTTTTTTGTAAAAGAACTAATGCATGTAATGTTAAATTTGATAGGGAAAAGTCAACATCTTTTCTTTAAAGGGAAATCATGCCTTACTAATCTTCTAGAGTTCTTTGAGTGCATCAACAAGCATGTCAACAGGGGGAATCCAGTGCATAAAGTATACTTGAATTTCCAGAAAACCTTTGACAAGGTTCCTCACCAAAATAAAGTAAGCTATCACGGGATAAGAGGGCAGGTCCTCTCATGATTGATAAGTTGTTAAAAGCTAGGAAACAAAAGGTCAGTTCTCAGAATGGAGAGAGGTATTAAATGTATCCCTCGGGTTCATACTGGACTAAGCCTGTTCAACACATATATAAATGATCTGGAAAAAAAGGCTAAGCAGTGAGGTGGCTAAATTTGCAGATGATACTGAACTGTTCAAGATCATTAAGACCAAAGCAGACTGTGAAGAACTTTAAAAGATCTCATAAAACGAGGAGACTGGGCAACAAAATGTCACATTAATTTTGTTGTTCATAAATGCAAAGTAATGCATGTTGGAAAACATAATCCCAACTATATGTACAAAATGAATGGGACTAAATTAGCTATTATGACTCGAGAGAGAGATCTGGAGTCATTGTGGATCGTTCTCTAAAAACATCCACTCAATGTACAGCAGCAGTTAAAAAAGCAAACAATGGTAGGAATCATTATAAAAGGGATAGATAATATCTTATTGCCTCTATATGAATCCATAGTACAGGGGCAGATGACAGTTTGCGGGGCCCCGGGCAGCGTAATTCTGCGGGGCCCCCCCTTTGCCACGGCGCATGTGCGGGGCTTTTTGAAGCGCGGGGCCCGGGGCGGCTGCCCCGTTCGCCCTGCCCTATATCCACCCCTGCCATAGTATGCCCACATCCTGAACACTGCTTACAGATGTGGTTACCTCATCTCAAAAAAGATATCTTAACATTGGGAAAAGTTCAGAAAAAGGCAACAAAAATGATTAGGGGTTGGGAGCAGCTGCCATATGAGGAGAGCTTAATAGAAGTGGGACTTTTCAGCTTAGAAAAGAGGAGATTAAGGGGGGGGATATGAAAGAGGTTTATAAAATCATGACTGGTTTGGGAAAAGCGAATAATGAAAAGTTATCTACTTATTCACACAATATAAGAACTAGAGGTCACCAAATGAAATTAATAGGTTAGCAGGTTTAAAACAAACAAAAGGAAGTTTTTCTTCACTGAGTGCTCTGTCAACCCTTGGAACTCCTTGCCAGAGGATGTGGTGAAGGCTATAACTTTAACGGGGTTCAAAAAAGACCTAAGTAAATTCATGGAGGTTAGGTCCATTAATGGTTGTTAGCCAGCATGGGTACAAATGGTATCCCTAGCCGTTATTTCTGTGGAGGTGGATGACAGGGGAGAGATCATGTGAGGATTACCTGTTGTGATCCCTCCCTCTGGGGCATCAGGTATTGGCCATTGTTGGTAGACAGAATACTTGTCTAGATGGACCTTTGATCTGACCCAGTATGGCCCTTCTTATGTAATGTGGCTTCCTTTGTTTTTTAAAAACCATTTGTAGTTTCTGTTGCACATTTGTTTAAGTAAGTGAAACATTCTTTAAATTTTCAACATTTTATTGGCTTAAATATTTTCAAAATATTCATTGCAAAATATCAAGTAATAATGTGTTCAAAATATTAGGAAAGATTTAGCAAGAACATTATCTATGAGGGAAAAAAGGAGTTTTTCTAGGTTTCCAGATGAGATGTATTAGGTATATTGTTGATCCAGGTAACAGTAATTGCATTTACTGAGTAGTAAGTTCTCCATTTAATCAGAGCAGTTTATTGATTGGCTGGTGTCAAAAGTTTTATGCAGTCTTCCTTGACTTCTAGAGTGTAGTCATAACTCAGCTTTTAACATGGTGGGTGGAGAAAATATTGCTCAGATTTTCATAAGAAAGGCAGGAAAAAATAATCATTTGTAGGAGAAGTAGTGGAATTCCTTTTCAATTTATACATGATAAAATATAGCAAAGTAGTCATGCCATTTTTGTTGTGATCTCCTGTATCGTAAAAGCATTAGAACAGGTTTAAAACAAAATCACGGGGAGAGACCTTCAATTCCAAATCTCAGTTTAGAGCAAGTTACATACTCTCTTACACTTAATACTGTAATTTATAATAACTAGAGGATTTATCAAGTGTTGCTAAGGTCCTTAGCTGCAATTTTTTTCCCATTTAAGTCATTGCTCTGGGGTGAGGCTGAGATGAAAGGGTCAGCATGCAGGCTGCTCTGGGGAAAGAGGACAACTTCCAGCCCCCTGTCTCCACAGAAGCTTGCAGCCAGGAGCCTCTCAAAGGCTGCTGCAGATGCAGCTGGGAGAGGGCATGTTGCCCAGAAGGGGGAGAGATGGACACACAGAGGGACAAACTCTCTAGACATATCTACACTAGGAAATTGTTTCAAAATTACTAAATTAGAAATAATAGCTCCAGAAATAACAACATCAAAATAGCATGACCCCACTACATGGGAGTCTCAAAATTAATTTGAGACAGGCTCCATTATTGTGGACACACTATCTTGACTTAGAGCCCCAGGAAGCACTGGGGAGTAATTACTTCAAGTTACTATGGGGAGTAGTTACTACTTCTTCGTGTGATGTCCCTGTGGGTGCTCCACTGCTGGTGATTGTTCATCCCCGGAGCCTCAGTTTGGAGTTTTTTTTCTAGCAGTCTACGAGATTACGCATCAACCAAGGGTGGTTGAAGAGGAACTGAAGGGGCGTCCAACTGTCACCAGCACGAGGCACCTGCTGCGTGTGTGCAGTCCAACCGTAGACTGCTAGAAAAAACTCTGAACTGTGGCTCTGGGGATAACCCATCACCATCAGTGGAGCACCTGTGGGGGGGACAACTTGAAGAACAGTCGTTACTGCACAAGGTGAGTAACTTCCTTTTTGAAACAGCATCACCAGAGTGTCCATGCTATTGATATTTCCCTGAAGAAAGCAGGAATACAGATTTCAAAATAACAGGCTTGGTAGTGTGGACACTCGGCTTATTTTGAATTAAGGGGGTTTATTTCGAAATTATTCCCTATTGTAAACCAGGGTTCTGATAGCTGTCCATTTCTTTACCCCGGCCTCTTGCTACCTCAGTGGGATTATAGCTGTCTCAGTCTCATTTCAGCTCCCTTGCTGCCCGCTGTGGTCATTATAAGTTCCCTTCCTTATGAAAAATAGTCATATTCCAGGTACATCTCATTGTCTTGGCACGGTCAAACCCTGACTTAGCTTTAAGTTATGATAGGAGGAAGCTGCATACCAAATTTGGTGGTCTTAGCTCTTACCATTTAGGAGATATTATTGAAGAAACAGACTCACAGACAGATAGATGGACAGACAAACTCTCTCAAATATATAGTAGATAATACATGGCTCTTATACAATGAAAATACCAACACAGCCTTACAGGTAGCTGTACTTGTAAGCATTACTCTAATATTTGACACATTTGGGTTAATATTCAAAGAAATGCATTCATGTAACTCCTATAGAATTTTAATGGATATAAAACCACACCCACAGCTTTGAAAATATATCCCTTAATGTTTCCTCTATAGTTCTGTGTTCTGAAATGTAATGCATTAGGAGAAAAGCTAGTAACAGCAAATACTTATTTGCATGGTATATAACTCTAATGATGGCTAAAAAGAAAAAAAAATAGCATACACCAGGATACACTGTAGTCTAACCATCTGTTCTACATAAAAATCACATATTTTATGTTATTTGGGTATTAAAAATAATTACATATTTAGTTCTTTAGATTTGCTGTACTTCTCTAAAGTAGACTTATGTTACCCATCACATTTTGTAGTGGCTGGCAATAAGCTACAGATCAAGAACAGGAAATTCAAAGGCTATTTTTCCTGTAAACTTTTTGATCATTGATGAAACAGTGTTAGAAAATAATTTAGAAGATTATTTTTCTATATAATATTAGAGTGTATTAAACTAGGTCACAAATGCTACCAGTTTTTACATTCTATTTACATTAAATATTTAGTTAAACTCAATAAGATTTTAAGCAGGGATAGTTACTTAAGATTGAAGTTAGATCCTCATTTGCATAATAAGCCTGATTTTCAAAACCTCTTTTGAGAAGTTGAGAAGAAATTGGGCAGTGTTTTGAAGTTATGGTGTTTTGAAAAACTAGCTGTAGTTTGCTATTTTTATTATCTTGTTGTTTGTTTTGTTCGGTTGATTTTTTTGAGTAGAAGTACCTATTAATATTTTGGGCAATTTGTTTCGGACACAGATTAAAAGATATAAGGAGATTTTAATTACATAAATAGAATGTAATATTATTCTTGTCCCATCACTATTACCTCATCTTAACATCTACCATCTACAGACTATTAACATTACCTTATTATAAAAAAGATTAGAACGTCCCATTATGTTTTCAGAGATCCATTTCCTGTTATGTCATTTTGATCTCTGTTTCTCTCTCATATGTAAGCAAATTTTATAAGGGCTGTACTTTTGTGTTTTCTTTCATATTCACAGTTATCTACATATTTAGATTTACACACTAGTGTTTGTTTCACATCATGTTTAATCTTTAGTTAATATTCCTAATTTAGCTTTTCATGGGGTTAATGATGTTAACATAGATACTCAAGTAATCTTCATATAATAGAAGTCGACCACTGGTTATGTATTTTCATAATCTGAAAAGGAAAGTTGTATTTTTACTATTGGGATGGCTGGTAGTGACTGGTATATTTAAGTTTTCTGTTACTTTTCATTATAAATGATTCTTGTGACTTTTTCTGAGAAGTTCTAAGTTTTCCATTGATTTGGAAGAAAAAGACCTGGGGATTACAGTGGTTGAGAAGTTGGATAGGAGTCACCATGGTGCCCTTGTAGCCAAGAAGGCTAATGGCATATTAGGGTGCATTAGAAGGAGCATTGCCAGCAGTTCTAGAGACGTGATTATTCCTGTTTTTTTGACACTGGTGATGCTGCATCTGGAGTACTGTATCCAATTCTGGACACCCCATTACAGAAAGAATGTGCACACATTGGAAAAAGTCCAGTGGAGGGCAACAAAAATGATTAGGGGGCTGGAGCACATGACTTACAAGGAGAGCCTGCGGGATTTGGGCTCATTTATATACAGAAGAGAAGAGTGAGGGGAGGATATGATAGCAGCCTTTAACTACTTGAAGTGGGGTTCCAAAGAGGATGGAGAAAGGCTGTTCTCAGAAGATAACAGAACAAGGAACAATGGTCTCAAGTTGCAACAGAGGTGGTCTAGATTGGATATTAGGAAAAACTATTTTACTATGAGGGTTCTGAAGCACTAGAATGGGTTACCTAGGGAGGTGATAGAATATACACCCCTAGAGGTTTAAGTCCTGGCTTAGTAAAGCCATGGCTGGGATGATTTAGTTGGCGTTGGTTCTGCTTTGGGCAGAGGATTGGACTCGATGACCTCCGATAGCAGGGGTGGCCAACCCACGGCTCGCGAGCTGCACGTGGCTCTTCAAAGAAAAAACTGCGGCACTTGCAGCTCTGAAAAGGGCAGTGTATTTCTGTCTGAAAGAGAGGGAGCTGGAGTTGCGGCATCCCGTACAGAGTTCAAAATGGCTGCCTTCAAAATAGCCACCTTAAAAGGGCAATGCCTGCTCTGCTCTTAAAAAGGCAGCGGCTGGCCTTTCTTTTTTTCCCTCTCAACAACTTTTTTCCCTCGGCTCTTTGCGTCGTATTCACCACTATTTTGCCTGTACGGGTTGGCCACTCCTGTTCTAAGGTCTCTTACAAACCTGTGATTCTTTGATTAAATTACACCTTTAGAATTACCAGGGCGAAAGCCTAGGGTCAGAGATGTGCCTTATTTTTGTCCCATAAAATTGTATGGCGTTTAACCTAAGTAAAACCTGTTGAAAATTGACTTTTCTCTTTTATCATTTGTGTTGTCCACAGAATGTTATCAGCCAACCAATATAATTGCTTAAACTTTAACCTTCTAATCTAAATCCAGGCTCATACTGTTGTCAAATCACCATTATCAGCAGCAATACACAATGAACTTGGGAATCTTGGGAGTAGATAGCATCTCAGGGATAGGGATCCAGGCTCAGCTCCCCTCATTAGTCCACCCTACACCCCAGTGGCCAACTTTCCCATTTTAGGGCATTAAATAGGGCAGTAATTTCTCCTATCTCCTGGGAGGTGGAAGAAATAGCTAAGCAAAGCTTTACTGGGCCTTGCTCTGATTTGAGCACATTTCCCCATTGTCCAATGGTACCAGCTCGGGCAAGAACTTCCCCTGCAGTCTTATGAGAGTGAAAGAGCTGATTCAGGCTTCCACTAGCCATCTCTTGAACCCCGCACACATGGCCTCAATTTTTCATTATCTCTCTGGGATAATAACTTTCTGCTAGCTAATATAATTAATCCTTTAGCCCAAGTAATAGAAATCTGTGTTGCATTGCTCAAGCTTAGTGGTTCAAACACGATGATGACACACAGCAAGGAGGGTGTGTCACTTGCTTCTTATAGAATTTACTTTTATCATTTTCCTTAAAAATAAAATATAACCTCTAGAATATTTCACTAACAAAAAACATTATTAAGGTTCCAGAGATGAGCACTCAAAGCTTAGGAAATGAAATTTCCTAAATGACAAAATTAAGTTTGCCTGTGCAGTCTTTATTTACCTGAACATGTTTTTTTCCACGGGACCTCAGCACAGTGCACAGGATGGCAGGTGTTCTCTATTATCCCCACTTACTTATTCTAAAAACTTGGCAAATTAATAGAGATTGATCCAGGAAGAGAGAGGCAATCAATGCCTGCATCATCATTACACACAGGAGCCAAATTAAGAATGCGCAGGCAACCTAATTTGTCACATTTCCTGACTTCTGGATGCTTGACTTTGCAACACAAACAATATTTAACATGGTGTGTGGTTTGTTTTTGTTCTTAATTTAGTAAAATATTTTGGAGGGAAGGCATCAAGGAGTAGTAGATCACCTGAGTGCTGCATGGAGAGTTGGAGATCTGGTTTTCATTCCCATATCTGCCACAGACATGCTGTATGACTTAGGAAAAATCATTTTACCTCTGTGCTTCTCTCACTTATATACATGTATGCAGTTCTAATTACTGTGGGGCTGATCCTGTCACTACATATATGCATGGTATTGCCAATCCCAAAGGTTAAAAAATCATTACTCAGACCTCCAAAATAATGAGATTGACAAAAGGAGAGAGAACAAAAAGAGGGTTTTTTAATTGTTTCTGGTCTTTCCTGTCTTTTTGTTTTTGAGCTCTCCTTTCCATTCTCAATGTCTACATGCCATAGCTGTCACAAGTAAACTTATAGCGAGTAAGGTAGTTTTGGACAGTGAAGCAAGGTCTCTCAATAGAGAACTCAACTGCGACTGGTTCACCATTTTGCTGGGCACTGTTTAAAAAACACAGTGCAGTATACGTGTCTGCCATGAATAGCTGACAGCAAAATTTTAGATGTGGACTCTGGAACAGGGACTCACCAAATTTGGTTCATAGCAATTTTGGTAATAGAGTGATTGTTCGAAAATAAATTATTTGGATATAATTTGAAGGACCTATCTCCTTTAAAATCAGTATTCTAAATTATATTTTAACACAGGGATGCATTAATCTCTATAGATATTATACATGAGGCTGCACCTCCTACTTGCTGCCTTTGCCCGTCCCCTTGTTATGGTGGGTAAGCAGCCCTGTCTCTCCCCCCGGCCAGCTGGGAGGGCCAAGCTATGGCGACAGCATCCAGGGCCCCTTCCCAGGCCACTCCCCCCTGCCCAGGCCCTTTACCCACCCTTCTCCCTCCCCATCCTTGGACCCCTTCTCCCTCCCCTAGTTCCTCCAGACTGGGCCCCTTCTCCCTCCACCCCTTTGCCAGCCTGGTCCTTTCTCTGCCTCCCCACCTCCTACTGCACAGATCCCACTGGCCTGGAGCAGCTGTTCTTAAAACACCGGCAACCACCCACTGCATGGTGATTGCTGGAGCTTCAACCAGCCATTGTGCAGCTGCTCAGAGAGGTTGTAGATGCAGGTCTGGGTATGAGAGCGATAAGGGCACTTAATTGTCTTAAACAGCTCCCATTAGGCAGAATCTGGACAGTGGGAATAGGGAAAGGCTCCAGACAGCGTATTCTCATACTGCTGTTACCTTATTCCGGGATGGGGAGTGGTTATTCCCTGCTCAGCAAGACTCGGGGCTTTCTCTCCCTCCTCTCTGACCTCCTGCAGTGGTTTGTCAGGGTTCCGGTGCTTGGAACTGGCAGCGGCCAGTTACCAGAGGCGGACTGGGGCTGAGTCGGGGGCAGCAAGGGCAGTGGCAGTGTCTCTTTGCTGTGCTTGCGGCCCCGATGCTCTAGGACCCACCGAGGAGCTGCTGCCTCCAACTGCTCAGGCCAGGATCACTTGGTCTGTCGCCTGCCACTGCTTCAGCTTTGAACCCTGCTCCTGCCCGCAAGAGAAGCTCATGAGGGAAGAGAGGAACAAACCCTGAGGATCCGTGGTGGCCATGCCTTTGCAGCTGCCTAGGTTGTGTGCCACCTCTGGTGGGAACAAGTGGGAAGAGAGGGCAAGAGGCAACGGGCCCCATGCTGCCTTGGTTCTGTAGTGCACTGCCTCAGCCTGGTCCCAGAACAGCCACTTGCTGGCCCGAGTCCCCTCCCCCGGCAGCCAAGGCGGTGGGAGTGGGAAGGTGGCTGAGGGTGTAGGGGCAGCAGGACGAAAATCTTTTCCTTCAGGACACAGCATGACGCATGATGTCACTTCCATTGCCCTGCAGGAAAAAAATATCCTTTAATATATAGTAAGGATATGCATATGATTATGCATATGTATATGTATGTTTGTTAGCCACAGGACTACTCATAGTATATAAACATGGCGATTGTTGGTAATCCAAACGAAGCAAGCCTTAACATGTAGGATTTAAAACTTTTGTTCATCTAAGCTAAAATCAGCTTCACCTCCATTTAGGGCACCACTGCTAAACATGTCACATTGATCCTCATCTTTGCCATAATTGCACTTATCAATATGAGACAGGCTGCTGGGCAAACATTTACAGGGTAGTGAGGATGAGGTCTTTTCATACAAGCAACTGATTAGCTGGAGGCTTAATTCAGAAGTGCATGGTATTTCACATCAGTCCATCCTGTAATATGTCTGATAGGGAGGGTAGTTTTGAATGCATTCAAGTCATCCTAGTCATTCCATTGTTTGATGACCCTCATCTTGATAGCAGCTGTAAATGCACCCCTGTATGTTGGCAAGTTTTATTAGTGATCTGAGTGTTCATTGGGGTTAGTTGGTATTATTGGCAGGATGTATACATGGGTCATTTGTTCTGGCTTCTGACCATGTTTGAGTGTATTTTCCCCTGAAATGATGTGGTATGATGCATCCTAGGTATTCAGATAATAGAGTGACATCTGTCTCTTCTGCTGAAGTCATACTCAACTTTTTGCCTTCAGAGTGCATCACACTTTTTCAAAATAATGAAGTGGAGTAAGTGAATACAGAAAGCTCTGCAGTCAATTTGACCGATACTTTATTGAAAATTGGGCTTTTTAGCTTCAAAGTTTTTGGACTTGGTAGGAAAGTAAGTAAATCATGAACTCAGAAAGCACCTTTAAGGAATAGTTCTTTGCTGGTCCAGAAAGCACCTGAGTCTGGGACTAGTCCCATATGCTCCTAATAGCAGACCATAACAATAGCATAAAGAGCACCTCAGTCATCTGCTGTATTTTCAAGTAAGTCTACGGTATTGGCAGCACAAAATATAGACCTACCCTTGAAGAGTGCAACTCTTCATTCAGCTCCATGCACATAAGAACTTTGTTTGCTATTGCAGTATCCAGGTGGAATATTTTGTTGCAGTCAGTGGAGAAGCCAGTGCTGTGCATAAGCTGTACCAGAGTTGAACTGATAAACCAATAGCTATTTATAATGGTAGATTGTGCATTTGCCTCATGGTTGTCTTGCATATGTTAAAAACCTGCTTTTTACTCACATGATGCTTTGCAATAAAATCACAGCCTTTTGCTCTACTTGCTTACTGTCATGCTTGGTGGTGCTGAACTCACTATAATCACAGATGCTCCATTAAAAAAAACAATAGATCACTCAGTATTATTTTTTTAGACTTGACATCAACTATGGATCCCTGAAGCTCCCACATACTGTGGGATAATATTCTTTTCTATAAACATTTAGCATCTGGAAACAGACTTCATATTACAATTGACATCAGTGCTTTCTTCTGCTTTGGATAGTGCCACATCTTTTGCAGTTTGTAAGTGTATGTGCTGTGATTCATTTCTGTGGATAGTATTGCTGAAAGCTACATCCACATCCCACAGTTTTCAGTAAGTGCTTTCAGAGATTTCCTGCTAAGCAATTTTCCTTTTCAATCCAGTTCAAAGCACGCATTTCTCCGTACTTAGCCTTTGTGTCCCTTTTCCATCCATTAGAGCCTTTGTGAGACAATTTATGAACTCCAGCTGAGTTGCAGTTTACAGTGGTAACGTCAGCATTGGTTTCTATTGCTTTTACCTTTTGACACAGTAGATTAAATATGTTATTAATGTAGCACTTACTGTAATATGCAATCTCATATGCATGTGCATCTTTTGGGTCACTCAGATACCTTTATTTTCAATACAACATTGCTGCTAAGGGTGGCTGCTTCATACAGTTTCACTACTGTCTTATGTATCAAAACTGCTGAGATTCAGCTATTTTTTGCCCTTCCATTGATTCCTAAAATAATCAATATGAGAGTAAAAACAAGGAGATTGAAATAAATTACTTTGCGATTATAATTATGTAATGTAATGTATGTTACATAACTTTGTACCATTTGTGGAGGAATTCCAGTTATGTCTGGCAAGATCTGGGTGTCTTCATAGGTGCCCCAGTACAACTCTTTTAGCATAGTAAACAAAGGTAATAATCAATACTACTGAAACACTTTTTTTTACCAGTGATGTTAAATCAACTCGAGGTATTCCTTTCTTTTATAGTAATCTGTAATATTAAATAAATTAAGCAGGTTTCACATTCTGAGAATAAACTGACAACACAGTATTGTCAATTGAAGGTCACAGTTAAACTTTGTGCAGGCTTCATGTTTGACGTGCCTTCCTTAAAGAATAATTTTAAAAAGTGTATTTTAAAGCATTTTTTTGAATATATAGCAACTAGAATATTTACCTGCCATTGCTTGGGTCCTTACTTTTTGCTTTTTTGGAAAATAAAATGATAATGTACATGCTTAATTTAAATAATTGCTCTGGGGTAGGGCTGGGGATTAGTGGTTAGCTATGCAGGCTGTCCCATGGAGAGGGCACTACTCGGCCCACTCTCACTGTAGTAGCTTGGGGCCAAGTGAGAAGTATCTCTGCATCACTGCTGCAGCTCCAGCATGCACAGCCAGGGAGCAGTGTATGTCCCTGGCTGGGGAAGGTCTTGGTTTGTGCTACTGTTTGCACAGCCAGGCTGAGGAATGCAGCAAACTGTGCATTTTCCTCTTGCTCCTTGACAAAGGGGAACAGTCAGCAATGTTCACATACAAATCTGGACGGAGTGGGGAGAGGAAGAACTTCAGCCCATTGCCTTTCCTAAAGAGCAGCTGGGTGGTGGCAGACTCTGGGCTGCCCCATTCCAGCAATCCTATTCCAGGCACATCCCAATCTCCTGGCATAACCAAACCCTTATCTTGTTTATGTTATAATAATAAGAAACTATATGCTGAATTTGGTGGTCCTAGCTCTTTATGTTTAGGAGGAGTTCTTGAAGACACAGACATATATTTGTTCTAGGTTTGTCATATTTGGTGCTATTATGTTTGTGGGAGAAGGACTTTTGAATGACATCCAATTGGCCTGTTTCTGACAATATTATTTCAGTTTCCACCAGCGGGAGGATATGGAGCAGGAGTTCCTAGAGTATTACAGGCAAAAAGGTCTATAACACCATAGCAATATTCTGAGACATCCAATTCCCAATAAGCATTAATGTTATAATTTTGTTAATTGCCATAGAATCAGAAGTCTATAAGGGACCTTGAGCTGTCCCCTTCACTCATGGCAGGACCAAGCACAATCTAGACCACGACGACAGGTATTTGTCTAACCTCTTAAAAATCTCCAAAAATGGAAATTTCACAACCTCCCTAGGCTATTTGTTCCAGTATTTAACCACTCTGACAGTTAGGAAGTCTTTCCTTATGGCCAACCTAAATCTCCCTTGCTCCAGTTTAAGCCAATTTCTACTGTTTTCTCATCAGAGGTTAAGGAAAATAATTTTTCTCCCCGCTTGCAACAACTTTTTAGGTACGTGAAATTTGTTATCAATTCTGCTTTTAGTCTTCTCTTTTGTAGACTAAACAAACCCAATTCTTCTTTGAGGCATATTCCTGGGGGTTTGCCACCTTAGGTCTTTAAGGGGGGTACCACTGCGCACCTATTTGGAGATTTATGGTAGCAGTGCCCTCCGGTAGACTATGCACACGAAGGCATGCATGGTGCTGCTACTATACATGCGCAACCAACTGTCCCCTCAGTTCTTTCTCTGCTGCCACCAGCATTGATCGGAACCGCAGTTGCTCTCCAGGTTTACAGCAGTTTTTCAAATTTTATCTGGTTCTTATATGTTAGCATAGCGTTAGTAAGGTCATAGTTACATTTAATTGTTACCCCAAAAAAGATTTTTTCTCCCCTGTTCCTATTAAGGCTATCTTCTGCCTTACATTTTTTTTTCCTACCTGGAATGCCTGGTTCCCCAGGATTTAAGCACTGCCTGTCCTGCAGGTTCTCAGTTCCCATCTTCAGCGGGCACTCCCAGTCTGTATGGTCCCTGGGGCAGGCACATGCTGCCACCCAGTGCCAATACTGTAAGCAGCAGCCCAAACTCCTCTCACTTGAGAATACGGTGAGGACTGCCTCAAACCCGGAGCACACTACCGCACCTCAGCAGCCCTCTTGCCTCACCATGTCAGACAAAGCAACCCTGGTAAGTTCTAGCACAAGAGACTCTTCCTCAGAGCAATCCAGGAAGAGATTTTACTCTTCAGGTAGGAGTGACTCCCCTTGGAAGAAATGGGGTCAAGCACCCAAAAAACCCCTGCACTGACCTCTACCAGGGCATCGGACAGGGAGGTACTGGGACCATCTGGCACTGATGGTTTCCAAGGGTTGAAGGACCTCACTAAGACAGGCAGTTAGGCACTAGAGAAATTTACATCAAATCGGCACTCCCAGCACCATCTGTTCCCATCCTCATGCTGACAAAAGCAAAGGCCAAATCAGTTTTGGCTGAGGCACTGTCAGCAGCAAAGAAAGCTAAGCCTCACACGGCACTGCTAGCACCTATGTTGCCTCTGGCACCAGAGGCACAATGAGGCGGTACTTATGGTCTCCCACATGATAACGCCAGCGCCACAGATTGTGACAGTAATACTTTCCACACTGCTGTCAGCACTGGAGACCTTGGCACTGTACTCTTTCACACCTTAGATGAGCTCAGAGTAATGTCAGTGCCCACAACCCTGTTACTGAGCACCGATGGTATGCCTACGTCCGGCAGGTTCCCGCTCTCATCTCCATCAGGGACAGCACCACCGTTATCAAGTGATGAGGATGACAAGCCCTTAGTCAGTACGCACACCCCAAGGCACTCCTTCCCAAAAGCAATTGCAGCAGCAGCAGCAATTGGGCTGCAATGGCAACTACCTCAATGGTTGGCCCCTCTTGTGCCACTCCTGCCCAACTGGCCTTATTTTGACCATCGGGCTTCATACCAAGCCCAGCAACCACAGCAGGTGTTACCTCAGTCAACTCCTGTAGTACTGTCAAGAACAACATCCCTGTCATCTCTTGACAAGTTTGTCTACCAAGAGCAGGATGACCCAGCCTCGAGTGATGAGGGCTCTTTTGTATCTTCTCACCCTCCAACTCACATATCCTCATTCTCCCTGGATGACACCTTAATGCCTCTGCTCTCTATGGCAGTAGACGACTTCCACGGATTCCAAGAACTTTAAAAGAGGGTTACATACATTCTGGAAGTCTCCCTGGGGAGTCTCCCTGAAACGAAATGCAAATTGACTAGCATACTGTATGCCTCCCAGGCTGCTAAAATGGCCTTATCAAAGTACCCAGCACTCATGGATTCTGCCAAGGTCATCTGGCAGATGCCAGCCACAATTCCCCCCGTCTGCAAAAGATTAACCGTAAATACTACGTTGCATCACGGGGTATTGACTTCCTGTTTTCCCACCCATCCCCTAATTCCTTAGTTGTGGACGTTGTCAAACACAGGTGATGACAGAGTGCAGCTAGGACCATGCCGTATAATAAGGAGTGGAAGCGTCTAGACCTTACAGGTAGAAAGGAATCCTCCTCCTCTTTACAGCTGCATATATCCAACTATACAGTAATGCTCTCAAAATATACGCATCTGTGACAGGGCGAGGCAGCCCCGCACTGAGCCTGCAGGGCCCAGCCAGGGTTACCTGGCTGCAGAAGCCCCTCCGCCGCAGCCCTACCATGCATGCCTGGGCTGTAGCTCCACTATAAAAGCCTGGGGAAGGACTCAGTCAGAGGTGGCAGCCAGAGGAGAAGGACCTGTGAAAGGAGCTCCTGCACAGCCGCCACTAGAGACTCCAGAAGAAGCCGGTGGGGATGCGGAAGCGAGCTGGTGCATCCCAGAGGCTGCCCACCGAGGAGATGCCGGCCCAGCAGGCGCAGCAAGCTGGATGAGTACGTAGGAAGGAACCCCAGTGAACCAGGTAGGAAGTGGCCCAGGGCAGGGGCGGGAACCGCTTCTCCCACCCCGAGAACCTCAACGCATTTCGGCCGGATTGCCCCATGGAGGGAGTGACATGCCATCCAGTACTCACAGAGCCTTGGGCTGGGACCCAGTGAAGTAGGGTGGATCTGGGTCCCCCTACCTGGGGCGTGTCCCTGTTACAATCCTGAACTGTGTTTTGGACTCAGGCCGGAGGGCCTTGGCCTTGCCTTAAAGGGCCAGACTTAAACTGTGTTTTGGACTCAGGCCAGTGGGCCTAACCTTAAGAGGTCCTGCAGGAGGGCCAGGCGGGAGTAGCGTGCTACAGCATCACATTTTCAAGCAACTGTCACACTTTGACAGCCTACCTGACAACAAAAGAGAACAGTTCAGAGCTAATATAAATGAGGTCATCCTGATCTCCTGCATGGCCTTACAAGCAGCCCTGGAAGCATCCAACACAGCATCACAAGCAATTGCCACTGGTGTCATCATGAGAAGATTCTTATGACTCCAGCTTTCCCCGTGAGGTACAGGCCATGGCAGAGGACCTTCCTTTCCAGGGCTCACAATTGTTCTCAGACACTACCAATGTATTCGAGGGCGATGTTGAAAACCCTTGGCATCCATGTCCTTGCAACAGTGCGCAATCAGAGCAGATATTTTACACAGCACTATAAGCCTTCGCCATTTATTCAAGCTCAAAGACACTTTGACAATAGGAGGAGGCAACACCAGACTATATGGACGCAGTCCTCTGACCAGTATCTACCTCCCAACCCTCAACCTCAAGACAAACCTTTTGACGATCAGGTTGAGAGGCAACCTTATTCAAACCACCTATTCCACCATCACCTACTACCTTTCTACCATCAATGGTCCTCCATTATGACCAACAAGTGGGTGTTGGACATCATGAAAGGTGGATACTCCATCCCTTTCTCTTCTATCCCCCTTTCCCTCCCATCTTCCCTGCCCCTCTTCAGAGACCCATCTCATGAGACCATTCTGCTCCAAGAGATTGAACATCTCCTTCATCTAGGAGCCATAGAACCCGTACCATAGCAGTACAGGAGTAAGGGTTTTTACTCCCACTCCTTCCTCACAGCAAAGAAGTCAGGAGGATGGAGACCAATTCTCAATCTCAGAAGGCTCAGCTACCACATATGGCCTCGACAGTTCAAGATAATCACTCTATCCATTACAATACGAGCTTTAAAGGAGGACTGGTTATCGACACTTGACCTCCAAAATGCATACTTCCACATATGCATCCACCCAGCATATTGAAAATACCTAAATTTTGCCTTGGGCGATGTCTACTTCCAATTTATAGTTATACTGTTCACTCTCCACAGACCCAAGGGCCTTTTCAATGGTGTTTGCAGTGGTCATCATGCATCTTCACAAAGAAGGTGTGTCTATATTTCCCTACTTCGACGACTACCTGGTAAGGGCAATCACAAATCAAGAAACCCAGGCCGTGGTCTGAGTAACCAGGGCTCTCTTCCAGACCCTTGGATTACAGAGAAATCTACCCAAGTGCAAATTAAAAACAGCCCAGACCATGGACTGTATCGGGGCTCAGTTCAACTGTGGTTGGTTGATAGCCTTTCTCCCACAGCAAGGATTTCCGTCCATCTGGGACCTTATTTCACTGCTTCAAACCAGCCTACAAGTTCCAGCCACTGTCTGTCTTCAGTTATTAGGCCATGTGGCAGCAGCCACAGCAGTGGTTTCTCATGCCAGGCTACACGAGGCCTGTGCAGCAATGGTTAAAGACTGTATATAGGCCTCATTACAACAGCATCAGCAAATTAGTCTCAATTCCAAACGGAGTCAAATGATCACTAGACTGGTGGGGAGATCCACAAAAATGTGTGTGGTGGGGTACCTTTCCACAGACATACCCCGATGGTGACCATCATGACGGACACATCTCCTCGTATGGGGAGTGCACTCTCAGAACTCAAGGACGATGCTCTCTCCAGGAGCGCACCCTGGACATAAGCATACTGGAACTCAGAGTGGTATTTTATGCATACCAACATCTCCTTCATCTTATAAACAACAACACTGCAGATTTTTACATATAACTAAGCCACAATGTATTTCATCAATAGGCGGGGGGAGCCGAGTCTCATCAACTATGCAAGGAATCTGTCTGTCTGTGGACATGGTTTATTGCTCACAATGTTTGCATATGAGCCTCTTACCTTCTGGGGAAGGACAATCTTACTGCAGATAGTCTCAGCAAACATTTCAACTCCAGTCATGAATGGGAAATGGACCCTAAAATTCTACGACACATCTTCAGTCAGTAGGGGTTCCTGACAGTGGACTGGTTTGCAACTGATGCAAACAGGAAGTGTCTACAGTATTGTTCACGTGTGGGCATTGGCTTGCACTCCCTGGAGTGCATCCTTTCTATATGCATTCCTTTCTATTCCACTTCTTCATCAAGTAATCAACAAAATAAGAGTGGATGCAGCATCAGTAATTCTTATCACCTCAGCCTGACCACGACAGACCTGGTGCACCTACCTGCTACAGATGTCCAGGAGGTCACCATGGAGTCTTCTGCTGCTTCCCCATCTTCTCATGCAGTAGTGTGGACAGATTTACCATCCATCCCTCCAGGTCCTTCATCTTCAGGCATGGTTTCTCAGTTGTTCTCCTCAATAGGAACAGCATTCACTGATCAAGTTAAACAAATTCTACTGAACAGCTGTAAACTAACAACCAGAATATCTTATTCAGATTCTCATTCTGGGCAGAAAAATGTCTGTAAACCCATCGACAATACCACTCTGACATCTTGGAGTATCTTTTAAACCTGAAACACTGAGGACTTTCATTTAGTTCATTAAAGGTTCAGCTTGTAGCTATAACAGCTTATCACCAACCCATTGAAAACAAATCAGTCTTCACCCATCCAACAGCTAATGCTTCCTTAAGGGCATTCAGAATACCTTTCCACCTGTCAAACCTCCAGTCCTAGCCTGGGACTTCAGTTTAGTATTTTGCACCCTCACCCATACACCATTTGAACCCATGGCTACATGCTCCATCTCTTGATGAAGGCGGCTCTATTGATAGCCATCACATCAGCCAAGAGGATGAGTGAAATTGGTACATTAATGGCCAGTCGACCCTTGACAGTATTTCATAAAGGTAAAGTGATTATGACCACACCCAAAGTTCTTGCCAAAGGTATCCACCTCTTTTCACTGCAGTGAACCTGTGATACTACCTGTCTTCTTTTCAAAGCCTCATGCCAACATCAAAGAGGCTATGTGGTGCACGCTCAGTGTGCACAGAGCAATTGCCTTTTATTTGGACAGGACAAGAGGAGTCTGATAGACACCTAGACTTTCTGTGTCCACTACAGAGAGATCCTGAGGCACGCCAATCTCCACCCAAAGTTTATCTATTGATAGTGGACTAAATTCAGTTAGCCTACTTCATGTTCAATCAAGAACCTTCACAGCATCATCTACAGCCTACCCTCGAGCATCCCTCTTGCGGACATTTGCAGAGCTGCAACATGGTCTTCCACCCACACTTTTGCCAAACATTATGCCCTTGATATTTACCTATTCCAGGGTACCAAATTTGGGCACGCTCTCCTGACCACAATACAGCATTCTAACTAGCGGAAGCACCCTCCTTCAGCCATGGGAACCTAAGGTGGAGCACCCACAGGGACACCCCTCAAAGAAGAAGAGAGGGTTACTCACCTTGTGCAGTAACAGAGGTTCTTCAAGATTGTTGCCTTTGTGGGTACTCCACCCCCTGCCCTTCCTCCCTTCTGCTTCGGACATACATTATTTGATCTGGGGCAGAAAAGGAATGGAGGGGATGTTTGGTTGCGCATGCATAGTAATGGCACCCGTGCGTGCCATCTGCTTTTCATGCACAGTCTACCGGAGGGCGCTGCTACCATAAATATCTGACTAGACACACAGTGGCACCCCAAAGACCTAAAGTGGAACACCCAGAGGGACAAGCATTTCAAAGAACCTCTGTTACTACACAAGGTGAATAACCCTCTCTTCTTTCAAACTTCCCTCATAGGTCATATTTTATAGGCCTTTAATTATTTTTGTTGCTCTTTCCTGTCCTTTTTCCAATTTGTCCACATCTTTTGTGAAATGTGGTACCCAGAACTGGACGCAATACTCAAGCTGAGGCCTAATCAGTCTGGAGTAGAGTGGAATTACTTCTCATTTCTTGCTTATAATTTTCCTGCTAATACATCTTCAAATTGTTGGCTTTTTTTGCAACAGTGTCGCACTGTTTACTCATATTTAGCTCACTGTGGGCCCCCAAATCCATTTCCACAGCACTCTGTCCTAAGCTGTCATTTTCCATTTTGAATATGTGCAACTGATAGTTCCTTCCTAAGTGAAGTGCTTTGCATTTGTCCTTATTGAATTTTATCCTATTTACCCCAGATAATTTGTCCTGTTTGTCTAGATAGTTTTGAATGTTAATCCTGTCCTCCAGAAGACTTGTAACGGTTCTCATCTTTGTATCATCCACAAGCTTTGTTTACTTCCTGAAAAGATATTTGTAAATCAAGTTCTGGCCTTTTTGGTCCATATGTAGATAAGGCTTCTGTTCCATGTACACACTGGTAAAATTGTACATACATTCTTATTAATCTGAAACATGCTCTATGTCATCCACTCTGTCTTCTTAAAAGGACAGTTCCTATTAAACTGATACAGATAATGCAAATGCAACAATAACATTGTTAAACCAAGATGCACATTCACTTTAATAAATAGAATAATTTTATATTGCAAAATGTCTAACAGTCACTTTTGAGTCCTCAGTCTTTTACTTACACACACACACACACACACACACACACAATTTGTCACATTCACGTGGCTCATCAGGTGGCTTTACACCCATTGTACAGATCCCTTACACTATAGCTTATACACAGACTAGTGTGGAAGATATATGTTGTTCCCTTTGTGGATCAGCTCATACAGGATGCTACAGTGCTCTCATTGCTAGTAGGTTACATGTGTAATTGTGTGACAACAGTGTAATGCCGGGCACCAGTATTCTTGGTTTCTATTTGTGGCTATGGGAGTGGATTGCGATTGAGTGGTTACAGATAGCATTGCTAAATGTAAAAATGCCCGTTTGAGTCATCTGTGTGTACTTTATTCAGGACCTCTGGGTGCAAAAATGACTTACTGAGATGAAGAGACAGATCTCTTAGTACAGAAATATTTTTATTCAGAAACCTCTGTATGTGTAGTTGCTAGTTGTAATGCAGTGTTAGAAAGTTGAAGAGTCTTGGGTCTATTATAACTCTGTTTCTGGTTTCTATTCAGTTATCTGTAAAATGGTGACTGATAGTTATCTCCAACAAGATATGAAACCCTGGCTCAATATGTGGGTTGTGAAGGGCATAGACATATTAACAATCAATTCAAGGGTAAGGAGTAGAACTCATGAGCTCTTGACTTGCTGTTAAGTGTGTCTAATACTAGAGCATAGAGTTTTGTGTTCTATCTCTTTATATTCCCAATTCATACCCCCTCCCCCAAAATAATGTGAAGGATGGAATGAAGGCCAAAATCATATTATTTGTGAGAATTAATACTGCATACGTAGAAAATGATCTCATGGACATTCTTAGTGACTTCCTGAGGAATCATGTGAACCTGCGTGAATACATTAGAGAAGGCAGGTTTTTTTCTTTGCCTTGAAGTTTAAGATTGAGTGATTTAAGTGGCATGTCAAATCAGTGAGAAAAGCCATGTTTAGCAGGAATGTCTCTTTGTTTAAATTCGAAAGTAAATCCTGACAATTCTTTGCGTACAAAAAACACTCGTACAGCAGGCAGTAGATCCATAAACTGATCTAACACTTTGCCTTGACTCAGATATCTAACTTCTGCAAGCATTGCCCAAGTCACCATCCTGTGTTTCATACTCCTCAACTAAAGCTCAAAATTGTCTGGGTCAAGGCATTCGTAACAATGAAGTTGATGATTTTTGTGATGCTTTCCATTGTGCTCTTCAGTTTGTTGCATAACTGTTCTTGGTGCAGAATGCAATGATATGAAAAGAAATGTAGAAACCGTGGATTTTTCTTCAGCAAATAAATTAGCCCCTTCTCTTTTCTAAACATGGAGGGAGCGCTATCAGTTGTTACCAAAGTAAGCTTCTTCAAATCAATGCATTTTCCTGGTACTTCAAAGAATGCCATCAGTACAGAATAACGTCCTCTCCCCTAGTATGACCCATCAAAGGTAGCAGAGTAAGCATTTCTTCAGCATACTTTTTGCCATTTAAAAAACGCACCCAGAGAGATTTGTCTGAACAATCAGTAGATTCATCCAATGCCAGACTGAAATACTCAGTGCTTTCAATGTCTTTTAGCAATTTAGAAAATTTGCCTGAGAAGTTTTCAATTCGTCTTAATACAGTTGAATCAGACACTTGCAGTTTTGATATTTAACAATGTCCTCTTTGTTTTTAAAAGTTTCAAAAAGTGATTTGCTGGAGTCCAAGAAGCACTGCTGCATCAATTCACCTTCAGTAAAAGGTCTTTTTTGTGTTTGCTATGTGCCAAGCCATTTTGAAGGAGGCTTCTGTAACAACATCACTGTCTTTAACTTGCGAATGGAACATATCTTGTTGAGTACAGTAACCTTTCATTCCTGAACGTATCTTAGTTTTTCCTAAATTGCTGTCAGGTGTATGTAAGTGTTTGAAATCAGGGTGACAAGATTCATGGTGCCATTGCAGGTTTGTTTTCTTTAACACTGTGAGAGTCTTTTGACAAAGATGACACATTGGTTTTCCATTTATCTGCAAAAGCGATTCCATTTCCCCAACAGGGTTGAAAACCCTGTATTCATCCAACAAGCGTCTCCTCTTTGTTGCCATTTTTAATGCTTCTTATTAAAAAGGAAATTGGATAGCAGTGTTTTTGGGTGTTTCTTCAGGTTGTGCATTTCTTCGAGTGATTTTACTGTGAAATGAAAAGTTTCCAAACCAGGGTGCTCCAGTCTGCGGCGGGCGGGGGAGTTGGGCAAGTCAGGCTGGACATGAGAGGCAAAAATGGACAATTGCCCGGGAGCCCCATCCTCGATTCCCAGCAGGGCTGATGCTCTATGTGGAGTCTGTCATTCCATGCGGGACAGAAGCAGGGCTGCCTGGCCATGGCACTGGACCCTAACGTGGCCATGGCACTGGACCCTGACGTGGCCAGTGTGAGCCAGTCGGCACTTCTCTGGCTCTACCCACAACGCTAAGCAGCCAGCACTTCCCACAATATCCTGGCACTCCCAGCACCTCCTCTCTGGGGCTTGAAACGCTGATACCCTGTACCCGTCTATTCCAGCCAGCCCGTCCGCTTGCGTCTTTGAATGTTCGCCCTGCCTCGGAGATGCCTCGCCATTGTGGAGCGTGTTCCCAGTAGAGGCTATGTTCAAAGGATCCCACCCGTAGGCTGAATGTTGAGTAGTCCTGGATTAAATGAGTTACACTGTGCCAAACAGTGAGTCAGTGCTAAGATTAGAAAACAGAGTGCCTGGTGGCAAGGTATCTCTTTAAACCATCAAGACATGTTTTCTTTTTAATGTACATTATTCAGAAAATCAAAATGAGAGGATTGTAGGCAATTGCTACACAATTGACCATTAGATTACTTAAATAGCCCCTCAAATTGTCTTAGGCCTGGTTTATACTAGGAACTTAGATCAAATTTATTCACATAGGGTCAATTTTCTCAACAATGAGTCCATGTTACTAAGCCTGTCCTGTCGACCATAAGGGCCACTGAAGTCAATATTGGTACTCCTGCTTTTATGAGTAATGCTAAATTTGACATAGGCTTGGTCCTGAAGGCTCTAAAGAGACCTCCTTTTGAACCTCTCCCCTCCTGTTCCCTCCTTCATCTGTCAGTGAAAGTGTCCTTCCTAGTCATGATAACCTGAGCAAGGATACTGGGGGAAACAGTGGTGCTTATGGCAAATTCATCCCATCGCAGTATTTATGAAGGGGAAACAGTGGTGCTTATGGCAAATTCATCCCATCGCAGTATTTATGAAGGGGAAACAGTGGTGCTTATGGCAAATTCACCCCATCGCAGTATTTATGAAGGATAAAGTCATTCTATGACCTCACCCAAAATTCCTGCGAAAAGTAGTTTCTACCATTCATATCAATGAGCCAATATATCTACCTATCTTCTTTCCTAAACTGCATAATTACCACTTAGAGGCCTAATTTCACACTTTGGATGTCAGGAGAGCACCTTCTTTCTATTTGGACAGAACCTGATCGTTCCGTAAATCTCCCAGGCTATTCCTGTCCATCAAGGGTGATCCAGAGGTCAACCAGTAACCTCATAGCTCATTGCCAGGTGGATATATCATGCATACAACGTCACTCCTTATGGAATAAGCAGACTCCACTCCACATCATAGCATATTCCACAAGAGCCATGGTGATATTCATGATGTTTTTAGCTAATATACCCATGTTAGAAATTTACATGGCTGCCATGTCATCAGACCATACCTTTGCTAACCATTATGCTATAGCATCAGATCCGATCCCTACCACTACCATAGGTTGAACAGTTCTTTCTTCTCTGGTGCAACCACCTCTCCAAAGCCCCCCTCCATCAAGGCACTGCTCTACAGTCACCTGTGGCACACCCACGGGGATACAACTTGAAAAAGAGCAAGTTAGTTACTTTACGGTAATGATGGTTCTTCGAGATGTGTGTCCTGTGGTTGCTCCATTACCCACCGTCCTCCCCTCTACTTGGGAGTTGGTAATCAAGATTCCATGGAAGAGAAGAAATGGGGGGGGGGGAGGATCGTGCAGCATGCAACTAACGGATAAATGGCACGAAAGACAGCTACTACACATGTGAGGTGTGTCCAGATCCTGCTAAGAAAATTTTCTGATTGGTTTTGAGGACGTGCCAACATTAGATTTGGAGCACCCACAGGATATACATCTCAAAGAACTATCATTACTGTACGGTAACTAACTTTTTCATGCATCTGATGAAGTGGGTCTTTGCCCACGAAAGCTTATGCTCCAACACTTCAGTTCGTCTGTAAGGTGCCACAGGACTCCTCGCCGCTTTTGCAGATTCAGACTAACACGGCTACCCCTCTGATACTTAACTTTTTCATACATACCAAAGGAGTTCAGTGTGCAAATTTTTTACATGATATATGCTTACATTATAATTTCAAGTTATTTTTCTGGGATTTTTTTTGCGGGGGCAGGGGAAGAGTACATTAGAACAGCCATACTGGCTCAGACCAAATGTTCATCTAGTTCAGTATCCTGTCTGCCAATGCCAGATGCCCCAGAGGGAGTGAACAGAAACAGGTAATCATCAAGTGATCCCTCTCCTTTCATCCATTTCCAGCCCCTGACAAACAGAGGCTAGGGACACCATTCCTACCCATTCTGGCTAACATTCTGGAGAATCAGCTTTATGATGTACTTTTTATAATAGTGTTTTGTTCTATCGTTTATGATCATTGTCTCTGAATTAGTCACCATGCAGCACTTTTTTCACTTTCTAGCAGCCTGTAGGAGCTGTTTCTCTTGGCATTCCAGTAACAAGAAAAAAAGAGGATGAGGTATCAGTTGGAAGCATGCCTTTGGCAAAGCAGCAGTCAAATCAAGCTTCTGAGTATGCCAGCAGCCCTGTTAAAACAAAAACTGTAACAGGTACGTTCTGTTTTTAATTGAATCTAACCATTTTGTCTTCCCACCCCACATAATACACACACATTTTTAGTGGAATTACAATTTTCAGTTCATTTTAAAATGGTCGTTTAATTTTACAATTTATGTAATCCATATAATATTTTTCAATTCTAAAACATTTTATTTACCTATTTTTGCTATTGGCATTGAGTGTTCTTGCTAAGCTAAATGAAGGAGTGCGCTTACAGTAGAATTTTAATTATTATCTTGGTACATAATGTCTTATGCACCAGTCCTGTGCATATGGTTAGTTTTCTTCACTGTGAGTAGTCATGTTGATGTCGATGGGACTACTCACAATCTCATTCTAACATGTTCAGAAGTCTTTGCAGGATCAAGATCTTATGTTTAAACATAGTACAATGCTCTGTTAGTAAGACCACCTCTCTTTTGAAAATGTATTAGCCATTGTAGTAAGATGAGGGTCTAAAACATAAGCCCAGATATTACAGGCCAGGTATGAGGCCTGTAGCCTAGACAGCAGTGGTCAAGACTTTGCTAATATAAAGCAGAGTTAAGCTGTGAGCAAGAGGCACAGAGAAGTTAGCAAGAACAGGGCTAATCTTACAGAAACACTTGTAACTAAGAGGCACTAAGCACAGGCTGTAAGCACATTCCAGAGGAGTTGTAACAGAACACCTTGTTAAGAAACATCTTGGTACGAACACACATCCCACAAATAACATACATGCAAATGCAGGTTCAGGACTGGGTCTGAATTGACAGCATGATGGATAGTTATTGAACTCCCCTTGTGTGTAGTAAGGGCCAGTAACTAGGCAATAGAGGGTGACAACCTGATAGGTTAGGAATAATGTGTAACTTGTTTGTACCTGTGAATAAAAGTGCATCCAAAGGGTGGTCATCGGCTGACCATGGGGGCAGTATTGAATCCATAGTATTAATTGGGTATTAGTCCATTGTCATGGTGTACATATGTATAGTGTTTCAGCGGCAAGTCTATTGCTGGCAAATATTATTGTACTTCACTTGGCAATAAAGCTGGCCGGGTACTTTCGATTCTTATTTGATTTGTGGCCTCTGGGGGCTCTCTCAAAGTCTGTCATGTTGACTAATTGAACATGGTTAACGCGTTAACCTGGAGAGCACACGTGCGCAGCTGAAAGTTTATTATTATTGACGGAGCAAAGAACCTGTCAGGAACCCATTGGGACACCTAACTGACAACAGCCAGAAGTTATTTTTCTGTCTGTAACAAAAATTTAAATGCTGAAGTAGTTTGTGGTCCTTTACACATTTTTATGCTTATGTTGTAGTGTGCTCTTACTAATTATTAATTAACATGACAGTCTGTAAATTTTTCTAACGTTCTTCAGTTGTTATTATAAGGCACAACCAACTATTGATTCCACCTATTTGAAAAGTATAGTAATCCTTATAAAATACATGTGGCCAAATTCTGAATTCGTTTAGGGTATGTCTAGACTACAGGCTTTTGTCGTGTCGACAAAGTTTCTGTCGACAAAGAGCATCTAGACTACATCCAGTTCTGTCGACAAAGCAAGCCGCATTGTCAACATGAGAGTGTAGATGCAATAACGCCGTCTGTCAACAGAACTCTGTCGACAAAAGGCGTTATTCCTCGTAGAATGAGGTTTACCACCATCGACAAAACTGCCGAGTTCTGTTGACATTATGTCGACAGAACTCGGTGGTAGTGTAGATGCAGGTATAATTTTGTTGACAAAAGGCCACTTTTGTCGACAAAACCCTGTAGTCTAGACACACCCTTACACTGGTATACATTCCCATATATAACTTATCATTGTCCTCATTCCTGTGTTCTTTTGTCAGCACTATATGATTGGCATCTTTAGGAACCTGATTTGGAACCTGGCAAAAGTGATGCATAAGCTAATAGATTCCCAGAAGATGCATGATTTTTCTGTAGAATCTGTTATAATGAGCTCTGCTCCCTCTAGGGTTAGTTGTCACTATGACATGAGTAAAGAAGATGTTTCTTCTTTTCCTTGAAGTGCTTATTGTCTGCACCTTACCAGTCTGATCTCATTAATGCACAGAATTTCATGTCTGTAGTTGTCCATCTCCCTCATGATTTCCGAGATATTTTATATTAAAAACATTGATCTCATGTCCAAGTAACCAACTCTGAAATGTTTTCTTGCTGAAAGCATCGAAGTTTTGGGCTTCTAAGTCTGTTCCAGTCTAAGTTGTGGCTCTGCTTCCAGCTGTACCTCTTGCCCCACTGTGGTCCCTGCTCCCACTTTCACCCCAGGTATGGACCCTGGGGGTGCAAACTAGAAAAGGTGGAGGCACAACTAAAAATGTTTGAGGACTCCACCTTAGTGAAACCTTAAAAAGATACCTTTGTACATTTCAAAAGAGGAATGTGGAAATGCCTTTTGACTAGTCGAGTAGTCGATAGAAATTCCATCGACTACTCGACTAGTAAATTACTCGATATTTAACATCCTTACTGTTGTACACATCACCTCAGGATGGGATGCAGAGATAAAAATCTTGATACCTTAAATGACAATTCTTGATTTAGTCCTAAGTAGAGCACAGACTTTGGTCCAAGAAGTAAACATAACTGTACGTCTTGGGAAAAGTGACGATAGTGTAATAAAATTTAGCATCCATGTAGTGGGAAAAGCACCTCAGCAGCCCAATACTGTGGCATTTAATTTCAGAAAGGGGAACTACACAAAAATGTTAAACAGAAATTAAAAGCTATAGTACCAAAAGTAAAATCCCTGCAAGCTGCATGGAAACTTTCAAAGACACCCTAATAGAGGGCCACATTAACTGTATACCCGAAATTTAAAAAAAAACAGTAAGAGAACCAAAAAATTGCCACCATGGCTTAACAACCACGTAAAAGAAGCAGTGAGAGATAAAAAGGCATCGTTTAAAAAGTGGAATTTAAAACCTACTGAGGAAGATAGAATCATAGAATACTAGGTCTGGAAGGGACCTCGAGAGGTCATTGAGTCCAGTCTCCCACCCACATGGCAGGACCAAGTACTGACTAGACCATCCCTGAGAGACATTTATCTAACCTAATCTTAAATATCTCCAGAGATGGAGATTTCACAACCTCCCTGGGCAATTTATTCCAGTGTTTGACCACCCTGACAGTTAAGAACTTTTTCCTAATGTCCAACCTAAACCTCCCTTGCTGCAGTTTAAGCCCATTGCTTCTTGATCTATCCTCAGAGGCCAAGATGAACAAGTTTTCTCCCTTCTCCTTAGGAGACCCTTTTAGATATCTGAAAATGACTATCATGTCCCCTCTCAGTCTTCTCTTTTCTAAACTAAACAAACCCAATTCTTTCAGCTTTCCTTCATAGGTCATATTCTCTAGACCTTTAATCATTCTTGTTGCTCTTCTCTGGACCCTCTCCAATTTCTCCACATCTTTCTTGAAATGCGGTGCCCAGAACTGGACACAATACTCCAACTGAGGCCTAAGCAGCACAGAATAGAGCGGAAGAATGACTTCTCATGTCTTGCTCACAACACACCTGTTAATGAATCCCAGAATCATGTTTGCTTTTTTTGCAACAGCATCACACTGTTGACTCATATTCAGCTTGTGGTCCACTATAACCCTAGATCCCTTTCTGCCGTACTCCTTCCTAGACAGTCACTTCCCATTCTGTATGTGTGAAACTGATTGTTCCTTCCTAAGTGGAGCACTTTGCGTTTGTCTTTATTAAACTTCATCCTGTTTACCTCAGACCATTTCTCCAATATGTCCAGATCATTTTGAATTATGACCAGAGCAGTCACAACTCTCCCAGCTTGGTATCATCTGCAAACTTAATAAGCGTACTTTCATTGCCAATATCTAAATCATTGATGAAGATATTGAACAGAGCCGGTCCCAAAACAGACCTGTGCAGAACCCCACTTGTTATACCTTTCCAGCACAATTGAGAACCATTAATAACTACTCTCTGAGTACGGTTATCCAGCCAGTTATGTACCCACCTTATAGTAGCCCCATCTAAGTTGTATTTGCCTAGTTTATTGATAAGAATATCATGCGACACCATATCAAACGCCTTACTAAAGTCTAGGTATACGATATCAATCACTTCTCCCTTATCCACAAGATTCGTTATCCTGTCAAAGAAAGCTATCAGATTGGTTTGACAGGATTTGTTCTTTCCAAATCCATGCTGGCTGTTCCCTATCACCTTACTATCTTCCAAGTGTTTACAGATGATTTCCTTAATTATTTGCTCCATTATCTTCTCTGGCACAGGAGTTAAACTAACTGGCCTATAATTTCCTGGGTTGTTCTTGTTTCCCTTTTTATAAATGGGCACTATAGTTGCCCTTTTCCAGTCTTCTGGAATCTCTCCTGTCTTCCATGATTTTCCAAAGATGATAGCTAGAGGCTACCTCCTCTATTAGCTCCTTGAGTATTCTAGGATGCATTTCATCAGGCTCTGGTGACTTGTAGGCATCTAACTTTTCTAGATGATGTTTAACTTGTTCTTTTTTTATTTTATCTCCTAAACCTACCCCCTTCCCACTAGCATTCACTATGTTAGGCATTCCTTCAGACTTCTCGGTGAAGACCGAAACAAAGAAGTCACTTATTTCCTCATTTATAAGAAAGGAGCACAAATTCTGTCAAATTAAGTGAAAAAATATAATAAGGAAAGCGAAAAATGAGTTTGAAGAACAGCTACTCAAAAAGTAATAGCAAAATGTTTAAGTATATCAGAAGCAGGAAGCCGGCTAAACAACCAGTGGGGCCACTGAGTGATTGAGATGCTAAGGGAGCACTCAAAGACAATAAGGACAGTGTGGAGGAAATAAATGAATTCTTTGCTTGGTCTTCACAGCTGAGGTTATTAGAGAGAGTCCCAAACCTGAGCCATTATTTTTTTTTTTGGTGACAAATCTGAGGAATTGTCCAAGATTGAGGTGTCATTAGAGGAGGTTTTGGAACAAATTGATAGACTTCACAGTAACAAGTCACAGGGACCAGATGGCATTCACCCAAGTGTTGTGAAAAAAATCAAATGTCAAATTGCATTAACTATGAACTATGGTTTGTAACATATCTGTCAAATTAGCTTCTGTACCTAATGACTGGAATATAGCTAATGTGACACCAATATATAAAAATGCCTCTGAACATGGTTCTGGCAGTTACATAATGGTAAGTCTAACATCAGTACCGGGCAGATTAGTTGAAACTATAGTAAAGAATACAATTGTCAGACACCTAGATGAATATAATTTGTTGGGGAAAAGTGAGCATGGTTTCTGTATAGTGTGCCAAGATTTCAAGAAAGCCTTTGACAAGGTCCCTCACCAATAGTTCTTAAATAAATTTAGTTATCATGGGATAGGAGGGAAGGTTCTCTCATGGACTGATAACTGGTTAAAAGACAGAAAATCAAGGGTAGGAATAAGTAGTCAGTTTTCCGAATGGAGAGAGGTAACTAGTTATGTTCTTCAGGGGTCCGAACTGGGATCAATCCTATTTAACTTATTTATAAATGATTTGGAGAAAGGGGTAAACAGTGAAGTGGCAAAATTTGCATATGATACCAAAGTGCTCAAGATAGTTAAGACTAAAGCAGACTAGGAAGAGCTTCAAAAGGATCTCACCAAACTAAGTGACTGGCCATCAAAATGGCAAATTAATTTTAATGTTGATAAATGTAAAGCAATGCATGTTAAAATAATAATCCCAGTTATACATACAAAATGATGGAGACTAATCTAGCTATAATCACTCAAGAGAGCTATCGTGGAGTCATTGTTCTCTGGTTCTCTGAAAACATCCACTGAATGTGCAGTGACAGTCAAAAAAGAAAACACAATCTTAGGAATCATTAAAAAAGGGATAGAGAATATCTTATTGTCTCTATATAAATCCATGGTACACCTACATCTTGACTACTGTGTATAGATGTGGTTGCCTCATCTAAAAAAACCATATATTGGCATTTGAAAAGGTTGAGAAAAGGGCAACAATCATGATTAGGGCTTTGGAACAGGTCTCAGATGAAGAGAGATTAAAAACACTGGTACTTTTCACTTTCAAAAAGAGGATATGATAGAGGTCTATAAAATCATGACTGGTGTGGAAAAAGCGAATGAGAAGTTATTTACTTGTTCCCATAACATAAGAACTAGGGGTCACCAAATGAAATTAATAAGTAGCAGGTTTAAAACAAACAAAAGGAAATTTTTCTTCACGGAGCACACGGTGAACCTATGGAACTCCTTGCCAGAGGATGTTATGAAGATCAGGACTTGAACAGGATTCAAAAAATAATTAGATAAATTCATGGAGGTTAGGTCCATCAATGGCTAAAGTCATCCATTTCTAGCCTCTGTTTGTCAGAGGCTAGAAATGGATGACAGGAGAAGGATTGCCTGATGATTACCTGTTCTGTTCATTTGCTCTGGGGCATCTGGGTTGGCCACTGTTGGATGACGGGATACTGGGCTGGATGGACTTTTGGGTTGACTCAGTATCGCTGTTCTCATGCCCTTATGTAAATTGATAAGGGAAGCTGGTTTGTTTAGCTGTCTGATATTTCAAAGAATTTAAAAAATCATTTAAAATGGCAAGTTATTAATTCAGTAGGCTTTCTTCTCTAAAGAAAATCTACATTTGATATTTATTTCAATAATTTAGTTTATTGCCGTTTTTGTTTGTATAAGATTCTATTCTAATAAGATGTATGCTTTCAATGGTTTATATTCATATGAGAGATTGTTCTGTAACTAATTATAAAGCCACAGTCTATGTTCTGAAATTGATTATAGTGTTGTCATATGTGACTGAAATTACTTTAGGTGCTGAATATTTGTGAATATATAATTTCAGTAATGAACCGTTGATCAAAAACCAAATGGAGTAGAATGGCGACAGGAACCTAAACTGAGTACATCTATTTTTTTCATAAACAGTCAAGGAAATGTTGTGAAAACATAGTCTTTATTAACATGTTAGATCAGAAGGGTGGATTACAAATTGGGATTTACAAAGGGAAATTGAAAATTGCAAAGGAGGAGTTAGTTGAGTGTGACAAAATAACATGAAATCTCAAACCTTTGCTCCTTTCAAATATTTCCTTAGTACCATCCTATAGTGAGGCCTACAAGAAATTAATCAGTTAAACGGGGTTTGATGAGCATATAGGATATTTTTTGGCAGTTTATAAGTATAAAATATTATAAATGTGTATTGTGAGAAAAAAGAGGTAGGTAGAGCTGCATGCAAGAAACTAAAAACTTGCAGCAGGTTTGCTAAATGAGCCAACCAGAGACATCTGATTCAGGGAAGGAACCTCAAACAACTGATTACTTGGAAGAGAGCTATTGCTACTCTAGAAAGAGGGAACTCACTCTGAGAAGCTGTGCCCACCATTCCTTCTTACTTGCAGTGACAGTGACTTTTGCATTCACAAGTTCTCTCAATGGACTGTCTTCTGTATGTAGTAAACATTTAGTTGGTTTTAGTAAAGTTATTAGTTATGTAGCTAGATTTCACTTTTTATCATTTTTTTTGGCCAATTCCCACTGCCAAGGGAGGCCTCAGTCACTGAGCTTAAAGGCCTGCATTTTCTATAACAAGGCTATCCCTGAGCGATCCACACTCACATTTCTTGAAATCCCTCCAGGGAAACTCATACTGAAGACAATTGCCAAATCTGCAAGCAATTTGAGCCCTGCATGAAAATGGATCAGGAGGCCAAGCTGAAGTTTCTGCTCATGGAAGCAGCACTGAGACTTCCATCTGAGTCAGGCTAGTCAGACTCAGCACCAGCTGTCTTGGCATCAATTAAGGAGTGTTCCTCCTACTGTACCAGAATTCACATCACGAATTTACAGTGCTTCCATTTGGCCTGCCTGCAGCTTCTTGTTTGTTCACAAAATGTGTGGCCAGATTGGCAGCTTTCCTGTGGAGATTAAGTGTTCAAGTTTACCTTATCTGGTTCACTGGCTAAACAAAGGACTAATCCAGGGTCCAGATTGTGTTCAGAGTTCAACTCATCCAGTTGATGATTATGACCATAGGCCTTCTGATTAATGCAAACAAATCTACCCTTTGGTAAAGAGGATAGAGTTTATTGGGGTGATATTGGACTATACCTAGTCCAGCTGACCCCAGGCTCCATGCAGTGCTGCCACTTTGAAATGCCATGTGGAGTCCAGTCTTCAGCTGGCCTAGGGCTACATGTGGCATTTCAAAGTGGCAGCTCCATCTGAATCATGGGCACTGCTGCTTTGAAGCACCCCTTTCTATCCGCCCACCTTACTTCCTGTTTCTGATGGATACAGCAAGGGGTAGGAGGTAAGCAACTAGTTGACTAGCATGTCAACTATCAGATAAGCATTTGTTTATCAGCTAGTCAATTAGTTGACTAGTCGTTCACATCCCTAGTGCTGATTAGGCCTCAGTGGAATATTGTTCTAGGTACCACATATCAGGAAAGATGCGGACAAATTGGAGAAGGTCCAGAAAAGAGCAACAAAAATGATTAAAGGTCTAGAAAACATGACTTATGAAGGGAGATTGAAAGAATTGGGTTTGTTTAATCTATAAGGGAAAATGAGAGGAAATAGAAAAGCTTTCAAGTATCTAAAAATCTGTTACAAGGAAGAGGGAGAAAAAATATTCTTCTTAATTCCTGATGATAGGACAAGAAGCAGTGAGCTTAACTTGCAGCAAGGGAGTTTTAGGTTTGATGTTAGAAAAAACTTCCTGTCAGGGTGATTAAACACAGGAATAATTTGCTTAGGGGGATTGTAGAACCTCTATTAATGGAGATTTTTTAAGAGTAGGTCAGACAAACACCTGTCATGGATGAACATTTTGCCATGATTGCAGGGGACTGGACTTAATGACCTTTTGAGGTTTCTTCTAGTTCTAGTATTCTATAATTTTGTGATCTCAGACCTGTCTAGATATGGCCGGCCTCAGTATACTCATCAAGCCATCTCCATCTGCATATAGCTCACAGGTTCTTCTTTCATTGGATTGGTAATTGTATCTTCTCAATATTTGTACAAGCCTTTCCCTTCTTTCACCCTCAGCCATCAATAACGTTGATTTCAGATGCATCTGCAATAAGATGGGGAACTCACCTGACACCAGTCAGAACTCCTCATCTTTGGTCTCTGGTGAAGCTCTCTCCGCATCAGTGTCAGAGATCTCATTGTGGTTTGTCTTGCCTGTCAGATGTTCCTACTTAATCTTCAGCAGAAGTTTATTTATTCTTAAAGGCAACACTGCTGCCATATTTTTCTTGACTAGGCAAGGACAAAGCTCACTCTTCCCTCCTTTGTCAAGAAGTAGATCACCTGTGGGAATTTTCTATGACCTGTTCAATTAACCTTGAGGCTTCTTACCTTCCGGGGGTGTGGAATGAGCTGGTGTGATGATGTGTCAGGGTTCCCTCGACTCCTGCATCCCCGTAATGGCACGAACAGACTCTACCAGCCAGTAGAATAGAGGGAGTTTATTACTTCTCCAGGATACAGCACAGCATAGATGTAATCTGGGTACAGGGCTGGCCTAGGATGCCTCAGCCCCCCTTGAGATGAGGGAGACTGGGCCCCTAAATCCCAGCACCTTGCTTAGGCTGCTTCCTCCATGATACCAGACAGAAACTAAAACTCTCTTCCAGCCCTGCCCCCCAGCCAGGTGTTGGTCTCCGCTCTCCTCCCTTTGTCTCTCTCCCTGTGAGGCTGAGCCTGTGTGTCTGGGTTAATACGTATTTGGGAGTGTCTGTGAGACTCTCACATCACAGCGCAGGGGGACCCCGGATCACAGAGCAGACAGGACCCCCGCTACGCCACAGCTGGTAGATCATGTGAGCAGGTGTTGCTCCAGTCACGAGTGGTGACTCTAACAGAATGCAGCTGGTGATATTTCTGAGGTTTGGGAAGCTCCCCAGACAGATGTGTTTGAGATCAAGGACAATGATATAGCAAGTTCTGCTCCCTTCAGAGCTGTAGTCCAGGTTCCATTATGAGTGCCTTCCTCGTACCCAGGATGGGACAATTTTATTATGCCTTTCCCCCCCAATCCCACTTTTAAACAGAATGTTACTAAAATCAAATGGGTTATAGTAATAGCCCCACCGTAGCCCCGCCAACATTGGTTCTCTGCTTAAACCTTTCATTGGTGACTCCAGTCTTGGTCTCACTGCACCTTGATCTGATCTCTCAAGACCACGGTTGGCTGCTCCATCATGAGTTCCTTTCCTTTAGAGGTCTGGAAGCTCTATGCCTAAATCCCAGAGAGCAGGCTTGCTCAGGGCAAGTTCACCAGATTTTTTTAAGTAATAGGAGGCCATCCACCAGTACTTCCTACCTGTGAAAATGGAAGTGGTTCTTGTTCTGGGCTTTCCAAACCAAAGTCTCACCAATGCATTTATGCATCCAAAATATATGCAACTATCTATTGCACCTGAAACAGCCAGTCTTGACAGTTCTGTCTATCAGAGTTCACCTGACAGCAGTATGCACTTTCTACCTTCGGGTGGACAAGTGCTCTGGTTTTTGGTTTTTGTTTCAAATACCATGACAGTCTGATTCCTCAAAGTCCTACAAAGGTTGTACCCACAAGTAAGGGAGACTATTCTTGACCTGGTCTTGACAAAATTTATGGGACCATCATCTAAGCCTTTCACAACATGCTCCTTATGGTACTTCTCCAGGAAAGTGATTTTCTCAATTAGCAACATATCTGTCAGAATAGTTTTTGAACTGTGTACTCTCACTTTGGAATTACCATATACAATCTGCTTTAAAAATAAGGTGCATTTATGTCTTCATCTTAATTTCCTCCCAAAAGTAGTTTAGCGATTTCAAAGTGATCAAGCAATTTACCTACACGTCTTTACCCAAAGCCTTGTTCAAATAAGAATGAATGACTGCTGTAACTGGATGTTAGTAATACCCTAGAATTCTACATAGAAAAGACTAAGCTGTTTCAATGGCTCACCTAACTGTTCATGGCTGTAACAGAGAAAATCAGAGGTCTCCCAATGTTTTCACAGAATTTTGTCCTGGATAACTGCATGTATCTGCACTTGTTATGATTAGGCAAGAGTTTAATAACTGCAAAGTAATCTGACTGCTCATTCCACGAGGCTGTAAACATCCTCTGTGGTGTTCCTAGTACAGCTCCCTATCCAAGACTTTTTAAAAATAGCATCTTTGTCATCGGTACACACTTTTTCCTCCTGTTACATCCTCACCCATTACTTTAGGGACGATGCCACATTTGTTGAGCTGTGTTCTGCTCTGTGTGTTTGTTAATGCCATTATGAATGCCTTCCTGGAACCCAGAATGGAACAATTTTATTATGCTTTCCCCCCAAACCCACTCCTATACCAAATGCCACTAAAATCACATGGGTTTTATTCATGGCCCAAACATAGTCCCACCAACATTGGTTCTGTGCTTAAACCTTTCCGTAACAACTTCATTTTGTGAAATTTGATCCCGTTTCCTATATTACTGCTTGGAAATCACTAAGGCTATGTCTAGGGCCTTGGGTTTTGTTTGTTTTTTTCAAAAAAAGTTACATGCATTGCAATCTGCAATTTGCATACCTTTCTCCAATTCTTTTTTTAGAAGAGGCTTTTCCCAAATTTGGCCCATCTACACTGGGCAAAATTTTGGAAAAGTCTCCTCTTTCGGAAGAGCTTTTCTTCCTTGTGAAACAAAGAAGACAGGGCTTCCAAAAGAGCACGTCTGCTCTTCTGCAAAAAATATCGGAAAAGTAGACACGTTCCCTGGACGCAGCAGAGCTTTTCCAGGATACTGGAGGTATCCCAGAAAAACTCCGTAGTGTAGACATAGCCTGAGAATGGAATGCACATGTGCTGTCACTCAGTGTGAAGCTAGTAGCTGGAAGAAAACAAGTGGGAAGTATGAAGCTTGAGCCACAGAGAATATCTGATGGAAGGCCAGGGAGCTTATGGAATGAAGAAGGATGTACACAAGAATGGGAAGTGTGGCTACATAGAAGAGGAAAAGGAAGAGGGAAAGAATATAATTGCATTTTTGGCATTGAGGACTGGTTGTTAATTTCCAGTTATAGAATTTTAATGGCTCTTGAAAGTAATTATGGGCAGAATGAGCAATGTGCATTTGTATTAAGTGAGCTGTTCAAAACTTGGATTCTGAATTGCATCTTCAAAAAACTGTCCACAAATTCATTTTGCTTAGGTAATTGCTTATGCAAATGTTTACATGTATGCACAAAATCAACATTGGTATGTGGCAGTTGTCAGTTTATGCAAGCATCTGCATTTTATCTGGACATATATCTTTGGACCCGAGTTTTGAGAATTCATCTTTATGGTTGGCTCATTCTCTGTATCAGTTCTCTAGGGCTATGTCTAGACTGCAAGCCTCTTTCAAAAGAGGCTCTTTCGAAAGATACTTTCGAAAGAGGCTCTTTCGAAAGAGAGCGTCTAGACTGCACGTTGAACTTTCGAAAAAGCGGCTTGCTTTTTCGAAAGAAAGCATCCAGTGAGTCTGGATGCTCTCTTTCGAAGAAGCCCTATTTACATTGAAGAACGCCTTCTTTCGAAAGAGGAACTTTCGAAAGAAGGTGTTCTTCCTCGTGAAATGAGGTTTACCACCATCGAAAGAAAAGCCGCGTTCTTTCGATTTAATTTCGAAAGAACGCGGCTTGAGTCTGGACGCAGGTGAAGTTTTTTCGAAAAAAGGCTACTTTTTTCGAAAAAACCCCTGAGTCTGGACACAGCCTAGCTCAGTGTTTCTGAAAGTGTTCCACGGAATCACTCTCAGAAACACAGTAACTGGTTTGTTTATTTACCAGCACCGCGGCCACTGAGCCTTGCGGCTCCTATTGGCACCATTTTGTCTTTTGCAGCCAACAGGAGCCGCGGGAAGCAGAGTAGGCTGGGCCACCACTTCCCACGGTTCCCCATGGCTACAAAGGATGAAACTGAGCCAATGGGAGCCGCGAGGCTTCGTGGCTGCAGCACCAGTAAATAAACAAACAGAGACAGACAATTAATATGTTTCTGAGAGTGATTCTGCAGAACAATTTCAGAAACACTGATCTAGCTGATTCTGACCTTTCAGCTTTGCTAATATCTTCTTCATAAGGGAATCAGATTTTCCATTACTGGTAATGGTGAAACCAAAAAAGTCTGTTGGTCAAAATCTGGCGGTTTCAAGAATGGTGATTGTATGAAGTTTACAGACCACCTCTTTTTTTGTAGCAAAAATTTTGTAACAAACAATTAATAAATAATGGTAATAATAAAGACATTTATTTTCTTGTGTCAAAGTACTCCTTAATTTTGTAATGCACAACTACTTAATTTAAATTAGAAGTGGATGTTGAGAACTCATGTTTTTAATTATTTAGCAAAGTCAACATTACTGAAGGAAAAAAGAAAACATTAGATTTCATTTATAGTAGGAATTGCTCACTTTAATCATGTACTTTATCTTACTAGTTTAGACTAAATCCCATTCTTTTTGTGATTCATTGAGTATTTAGTTTCATTGTAAAATAATTTCATGGCACAGAGTTTGACAGTAATGAATAAAATATGATAACTTAGAGTGATTTGAATAAGTATTCTATTTTCCTTTTTGAATTAAACATAGTTACTCTTTTGAAGAATGCATTATGGAATTTGGCATTGATAATTCCTGCTTTGTTAAATATTTTAAAATTATATGAAAGTGGGAAAATACTTTTTACGTACGACAAACAAAGCTAAAAGAAAGCATTGTTGTGAAAAGGATCTTTTCAAAATTCATTCTTTTATCTTTTTTAAAGATTGTAGTGAACATGACAAAATGTTTGGTTCCAATCCTAGACCTTCATTTTTAAATGTGCACATTTTTGCATGCTCTGGAGTTGTATATGTAAAATGTGTGTTGTACAGATATAAATAGGAGTTGTATCTGCATATGGATTTGCCAATTTCTGACTTACTCATGTACAGCTTGCGCACATAAGGTTTTATGTACACCTTTAAATATAAGCCTCAGTGTATAAAGGTAAACGCTAAAGCATTTCTGTTTAATGAAGTGACTTAAAGGGATATCATGTCCATCCCGGTCCACAAAGCTTCAAGCCCTGCAAAAAGTGTCACAAGCCTATGCCCTGTGGAGACCCTCATTCATCGTGCTTAAAGTGTCTGGGAGAGGCTCATCTCGCAGACGCTTGCAAAATCTGTAAGGCGTTTAAACTGCACACCAAACACGAGAGAGAATCGCACCTCGGGATCCTCCTCGTGGAGACGGCTCTCAGGCCGGTGCCGGCGTCAGACCCAGCACTGAAGCCCCGAAGTGCATCAGCCTCGGTGCGGGATACCGCGGTGTACCGTGCCTCACCGGCACCGCAGAGACCCCAGCACCGGTCTCAGACTCCGGCACCTCAGAAAAAGAGGAGGCCCAACCGGGGATGGTCCCCTTCTAGACATGTGCCCTCCATGCACCCTCCAGCGGGGCACATAGCACCGACGAACCCAGAGCCCGGGCCTTCCAGGTCGGGTGGACCTTCTTTCCGGTATAGGGAGCCTAGCCCATTGGAGGACTTCCCTGACCCCTCCACACTGGAGGGTTTATAGGCAGCGAGAGTGCTGATCAAATCTTCTCCCTCACCTTCCCCTACTCCGACCCGCTCCCGGGGGCTTGGGATGGTGCGGCACCAGCCTCCTTCCAGGCCATCTGAGGCTCCGGCACCAGAGGTCAGAAACCACGGCCCACCCCTCCCAGCACCGCAAGCGGCACCGGCCAGGGATGCGCTTCCACCCATGGTGCCGCCCCAGGATGCGGCACCAGATGCACCACGGTATCATAGACTGGCACCGCCACCGGGACAGACTGCCTCGGCACCTACCTCCATGCTGGACATCCACACCGCCATGCCACCGCCTCTGCCTCGACACTATGGAAAGCCAGAATCTATGGCCAAGCACGGGGCTGCTCTATCAGTGCCCACGTCAGCTCCTCCTTGGTCTACCTTGGAGTATTCATCGGACTCCGAGGCGGAGTCCACCTGGTCTTTTAGGGTCCTGCTCACAGTGCCGCTCCCACCACCGTAGTCTGCCTCATCCATACCAGCAGCAGTGGGCTCAGCCAGTCCCGGTGCTGGTGCTCCAACAGTCGTGGCCCCCACAGCCTCTGAGCCAGTGGCCTTTCTGGACACCCTGGGCGTACCACCAGGCCCAGGGAGACGTTCCATCCAGGTCGGCCCCTGTCTCCTCCAGACCACTGGCCCCTCCTTCGGAGACCCCCTTGGTCAGATCTCCAACCTCTGGCCAGTCGTTGCCCCCGGTCAATCCTCTGCTGGTCCTTTGGGGAGCACGGCTCCAGTGAGCCAACCTCCCCTGTCCTTGTCTACTGGCACCTCGCAATATCTTGTACATATGGGGCCACTGTAGGAGGAGCCCAGAAGGGGTCATTGTCTTCTTCCCCAACGAGACTTTAGGAGACCCTGGTCCATCCATGGCCTCTATGGATGCCAGGGCTCACCAGGACCACCTCTGCAGTCTAGCCCAAAGTTTGGGAGCTCGGGTGGAAAAGGTGTCCGATGACTCAGACCCCACAGTTGGACTCCCCCACATGTGGACGCCCCCTCCAGAGTGGCCCTTTCGATCAATAGGACCATGGCCGAGATTTCTAAAGCCTTGTGGCAGACGCCCTCATCCATCCCCCCAACTGATAAGCGGGCCGAAAGGAAGTACTTTGTCTCCCAAGAGGGCAATGAGCACCTTTTTTCCCCACCCTCTCCTGGGCTCCCTGGTGATACAAGCTGTGAACCAAAAGGATAGGCAAGATCAGCCCGCTGCCACTCCTAGGAACAGGGAAGCCAAGAAGACTGACCTGTTAGGCAGAAAGGTCTAAGCATCTGGTGGTATCAAGTACTGCATTGCCAATCAACAGGTCCTCTTGTCACAGTATGCTTTCAACACCTGAGCCTTGATGGACAGGTTTACTGACCTGCTCCCAAGGGACTCCCGTGCAGAGTTCAAGGCTCTCCCTGAGGAGGGGAGAGCGATTTCCAGGGCATCTCCAGGAAACTCTCGATGTGGCAGATGCTGCTGCCTGAGTGATGGCCTCTGGAGTGGTCTTACGTCGCAGTTCCAGGCTCCAGGGCTTTGGGGTCCCTCCAGAGCTCCAGAATACTATACAAGACCTTCCTTTTAAGGGTCCCTCGCTCTTTTCAGTGCAAACCGACCAAAGGCTCCATGGACTCAGACACCCGAGCCACCTTAAAATCATTGGGCATGCACACCCCTGTTACCCAAAAGTGCACCTTCATGGTTAGGAATGTTCCTAGAGTGCCTCCCCAGGGCCCGCGTCCCGACTTCTCCCGCTGTAGAAGCAGGAGTGGTAACAGCAGGAACAACAGGCGCCAACCCGGCCCAGCCCCAAACCGCAACCAGGGAACCCCCTAATAAACCCTCTGGGCCACGTCAGGACTTTTACCAGGACCTCTGAGGGCACCCTACCATTCTCTCCACTATGAGACCGTTTATCCCACGACATCCAAGCCTGGTGGTCTGTTACTTCGGACCGATAGGTGCTGGAGATAGTGGAAAGGGGTTACGTAGTCCCTTTCCACTTGTCCCCTCCTTCCCATTCTCCTACCCCATCCCTTTTCAGGGACCCCTCTCACGAGCCTCTGCTTCAAGAGGAGGCCCAACATCTCCTTACGATAGGAGCGGTAGAGCATTCACCTGCAGGCGAATGCCTGGCTGCGAGGAAGGTGTTGCCAGGAGAGCTTTGGCTTCCTTGACCACGGAATGCTATTCCAGGAAGGACTGCTGGGCAGAGATGGTGTTCACCTTTCGAGGAGGGGGAAGACCCTATTTGGGCACAGACTGGCTAACCTAGTGAGGAGAGCTTTAAATTAGGTTCTATGGGGACAGGTAAGCAAAGGCCACAGGTAAGTGGAAAACATGGAGACCTGGGAAATGGGTTGGAAATGGGAGGGAGCGTGGGCTATAATGGCAGAGAGAAAGGAGGGTCAGGACAAAACTGGGAGGCAAGGTCAAATCAGTATCTTAGATGCCTATATACAAATGTGAGAAGTATGGGTAATAAGCAGGAAGAACTGGAAGTGCTAATAAATAAGAACAATTATGACATTGTTGGCATTACAGAAACTTGGTGGGATAATACACACAATTGGAATGTTTGTATGGAAGGGTACAGCTTGCTCAGGAAGGATAGACGGAAAAAAGGGAGGAGGTGTTGCCTTATATATTAAAAATGAACATATTTGGAGTGAGGTGGAGATGGACATAAACGGAAGTGTAGAGAGTCTCTGGGTTAGGCTAAAAGGGGTTAAAAAAAGGGTGATGTCATGCTAGGAGTCTGCTACAGGCCACTTACCCAGGTAGAAGAAGTGGATGAGGCTTTTTTTAAATAGTTAACAATATCATCCAAAGCCCAAGATTTGGTGGTGATGGGGGACTTCAACTATTCAGATATTGTTGGGAAAATAACATAGCAGGACACAGACTATCCAATAAGTTCTCGGACTGCATTGGAGACAACTTCTTATTTCAGAAGATTGAAAAAGCTACCAGGGGAAGCTGTTCTAGATTTGATCCTAACAAATAGGAAGGAACTGGTTGAGAGTTTGAAAGTGAAAGGCAGCTTGGGTGAAAATGAACATGAAATCATAGAGTTCATAATTCTAAGGAAGGGTGGAAGGGAGAACAGCAAAATAAAGACAGTGGATTTCGGGAAGGTGGATTTTGATAAGCTCAGAGAGCTGGTAGGTAAGGTCCCATGGAAATCAAGACTGAGGGGAAAAACAACTGAGGAGAGATGGCAGTTTTTCGAAGGGACATTGTTAAAGGCCCAAAAGCAAGGTATTCCGCTGCATCGGAAAGATAAAAATATGGCAAAAGACCGCCTTGGCTTAACCACGAGATCTTGCATGATCTAAAAGTAAAAAAGGAGTCCTATAAAAAATGGAAAGTAGGACAAATTACAAAGGATGAATATAGGCAAGCACAGGAATGCAGGGGCAAGATTAGAAAGGCAAAGGCAAAAATAAGCTCAAACTAGCTACGAGAATAAAGGGAAACAAGAAGACTTTTTATAAATACATTAGAAGCAAGAGGAAGACCAAAGACAGGATAGGCCCACTGGTCAGTGAGGAGGGAGAAACAGTAACAAGAAACTTGGAAATGGCAGAGATGCTTAATGACTTCTTTCTTTCCGTCTTCACTGAGAAGTCTGAAGGAATGCCTAACATAGTGAATGCTAGTGGGAAGCGGGTAGGTTTAGAAGATAAAATTAAAAAAGAACAAGTTAAAAATCACCCAGAAAAGGTAGATGCGTGCAAGTTACCAAGGCCTGATGAAATGCATCCTAGAATACTCAAGGAGCTAATGGAGGAGGTATCTGAGCCTCTACCTATCATCTTTGGAAAATCATGGAAGACAGGACAGATTCCAGAAGACTGGAAAAGGGCAACTATAGTGCCCATTTATAAAAAGGGAAATAAGAACAACCCTGGAAACTACAGACCAGTTAGTTTAACTCCTGTGCCAGGGAAGATAATGGAGCAAGTAATTAAGGAAATCATCTGTAAATACTTGGAAGGTGGCAAGGTGATAGGGAACAGCCAGCATGGATTTGGAAAGAACAAATCCTGTCAAACCAATCTGATAGCTTTCTTTGATAGGATAACAAATCTTGTGGATAAGGGAGAAGCAGTGGATGTGGTATACCTAGACTTGAATAAGGCATTTGAAATGGTGTCGCATGATACTCTTATCAATAAACTAGGCAAATACAACTTAGATGGGGCTACTATAAGGTGGGTGCATAACTGGCTGGATAACTGTACTCAGAGAGTAGTTATTAATGGTTCACAATCCTCCAGGAAAGGTATAATGAGTGGGTTTCCGCAAGGGTCTGTTTTGGGACCGGCTCTGTTCAATATCTTCATCAACGATTTAGATATTGGCATAGAAAGTATGCTTATTAAGTTTGCAGAAGATACCAAGTTGGGAGGGGTTGCGACTGCTCTGGAGGATAGGGGTATAATTCAATTGATCTGGACAAATTGGAGAAATGGTCTGAGGTAAACAGGATGAAGTTTAATAAAGACAAATGCAAAGTGCTCCACTTAGGAAGGAACAATCAGTTTCACACATACAGAACCGGAAGTGATTGTCTAGGAAAGAGTACAGCGGAAAGGGATCTAGGGGTTTTAGTGGACCACAAGCTGAACATGAGTCAGCAATGTGATGCTGTTGCAAAAAAAGCAAACATGATTCTGGGATTCATTAACATGTGTGTTGTGATCAAAGACACGAGAAGTCATTCTTCCGCTCTATTCTGTCCTGCTTAGGCCTTAGTTGGAGTATTGTGTCCAATTCTGGGCACCGCATTTCAAGAAAGATGTGGAGAAATTGGAGAGGGTCCAGAGAAGAGCAACAAGAATGATTAAAGGTCTAGAGAACATGACCTATGAAGGAAGGCTGAAAAATTTGGGTTTGTTTAGTTTAGAAAAGAGAAGACTGAGAGGGGACATGATAGCCATTTTCAGATATCTAAAAGGGTCTCCTAAGGAGAAGGGAGAAAACTTGTTCATCTTGGCCTCTGAGAATAGAACAAGAAGCAAAGGGCTTTAACTGTAGCAAGGGAGGTTTAGGTTGGACATTAGGAAAAAGTTCCTAACTGTCAGGGTAGTCAAATGCTGGAAGAAATTACCAAAGGAGGTTGTGGAATCTCCATCTCTAGAGATATTTAAGAATAGGTTAAATAAATGTCTATCAGGGATCGTCTAGACAGTACTGGGTCCTGCCATGAGGGCAGGGGACTGGACTCGATGACCTCTCAAGGTCCTTTGCCGTCCTAGTATTTTATGATTCTATGTGGCTTCCCCAGAGCCGAATAAAGGTCAATAATCACTTCTCTAGATCTGCTGGCAACGCTCCTCCTAATAAACCTAATATGCCATTAGCGTTCTTGGCTACAAGGGCACACTGTTGACTCATAACCAGCTTCTCATCCACTGTAACCCCCAGTTTCTTTTCTGAAGAACTATTACTTAGCCAGTCGGTCCCCAGGCTGTAACAATGCTTGGGATTCTTCCGTCCCAAGTTCAGGACTCGACACTTATCCTTGTTGAACCTCATCAGATTTCTTTTGGCCCCATCCTCTAATCTGTCTAGGTCAGTCTGGACCCTATCACTGCCCTCCAGCTACCTCTCCCCCTAGCTGAGTGTCATCCACAAACTTGCTGAGGGTGCAATCCATCCCCTCATCCAGGTTATTAATAAAAGTGTTGAACAAAACCAGCCCTAGAACCGATCCTTGGGGCACACTGCTGGAAACCAACCACCAACTTGACATTGAGCCATTATTCACTACTCGTTGGGCCTGACAATCTCGCCAGCTTTCTATTCATCTTACAGTCCATTCATCCAATCCATAGTTCCTTAATTTGCTGGGAAGAATATTGTGGGAGACTGCTTGAAAAGCTTTGCTAAAGTCAATGTGTATCACATCCACTGACTTTCCAGTCACCTCATCATCATCCAAACAAATGCATACAGAAATATCAATAGAATCTTTCTGGGAGATGATGTATACATCTGATGTATTTTTTCAATTTTCTCACAGAGATTGCATGGCAGGGTTGCCATTTTCCCACTGCCATGAAACTTACAACACTCTCCGAAACCATTCCTCATACTGTATTTCTTGGAACCAAGGTGGCACAGAGTTTCGCTGCATAAGAAATGGGCGGCCCCCCTTTCACATGGAGAAGCTGAACCTGGGTATGCTTGTTGCAGGCTGTTCAAACTGCATTCAGGCACTATCTCTCCTTGTTCCAAAATAGAAACTCTCTTTATTGAACAAAACTCGGGGAGCCTGGGAAAAGGAGGTGGGAGAGGGGAAGAGAGAGTCTGGGAGACGGGAGGAGGAAACCTGGGAGGAGGGAGCTGGAAGGGGGAAGCCAGGGGAAGAAGGAGGAGGGGAAGTATCAAACTATGGTATGCCATATCTTCAGTACTGTGTATAGATGTGATCTCCTCACCCCAGAAAAGATATTTTGGCCTTGGAAAAGGTTCAGAAAAGGGCAATTAAAATGATTAGGGGTTTGGAACAGGTCCCATATGAAGAGAGGCTAAAGAGACTGGGACTTTTCAGCTTAGAAAAGAGGCGACTGAGGGGGGGATATGATAGAGGTCTATAAAAGCATGAGTGGTGTGGAGAGGGTGCATAAAGAAAAGTTCTTCATTAGTTCCCATAATAGAAGGACTAGAGGACACCAAATGAAATGAATGGGTAGCAGGCTTCAAACTAATAACAGAAAGTTGTTCTTCACTGTAGGGGTTCTCCCCCTGTGCGAAGGGGCTTACGTCCGCCCCCCCTCGGTTCTCTGAATATCGACGCCTTAACGCGCCCGATTCCGCTTGGTTTGGTTAGGCGGTTGGGGGAAGGGGGTCCGGGCCCGCCCTCTCTCCGGACCCCAGCCCAGGGCCCTAAGGTCGGGGAAAAAGACTCCCCCACCTAGCAGGGGGGGTCGAGACCCCTAAACTCCCCTGCTCTCAGGGTCCGCGTCCCCGCCCTGGGCTGCTTCTTCCCCCCCCAGGTCCCATAGGCTCACCTCGGCCCTTCCTCTGACCCTGCCCAGGGTCTCCAATACTGCCGACCACTCGCCGGCTCACGGGGGGGGTGCGTCTCCTCGGCGTCCCCCCCTATGGCTGATACACTGCGGCCTTTTAAGCTGCCCGCCGGACGCAGGCAGATGACGTCACCCCCCTCGTCGGACTCCGGCCCCTCCCAGGGCCGTCCTCCCCATGACGGCTCCGCCACGCCTGCTCGGCTCCGCCCCCTTTCGGCGCTGCCGGCCGGCCCCGGCTCGTCACCCGGCCGGGATGCCGGCGCCCCCGTCCCTGCACTGCCTGCCGGCCCCGGCTCGTTACCCGGCCGGTGTGCCGGCGCCCCCGGCCTTACACTGCCTGCCGGCCCCGGCTCGTTACCCGGCCGGTGTGCCGGCCCCTCCGTTCGGGGACGGCGGGCGGTACTCCGCTCCCCTCCGGGGGGTGAGTCCTTCCCCCGCGGTTGTGGCATCCCGGCGGTTTCCGGGAGGGGCGGGGCCACCCCGCCACATTCACAAAGCAAATAGTCAACCTGTGGAACTCCTTGCTGCAGGAGGCTGTGAAGGCTAGAACTATAACAGAGTTTAAAGAGAAGTTAGATAAATTCATGGATACTGGGTCCATGGAGTGCTATTAGCCAGGGGTAGAAATGGTGTCCCTGGCCTCTGTTTGAAGGCTAGAGATGAATGGCATGAGACAAATGGCTTGGTCATTGTCTTCGGTCCATCCCCTCCAGGGTACCTAGTGTTGGCCGCTATCGGCAGACAGGCTACTGGGCTAGATGGACCTTTGGTCTGACCCAGTACGGCGATTCTTATGTTTTTATGTTCTAAGCTCAGGGTCGGGGTCTCACTCTACCACCTTGATTTTCATGCCAACCTGCTCCTGGGTGGCCAGGCTGGCATCTATCCTGCCCTAGACGGCCACTTTCCTGTGCCTAGTGCGGAGGTCGTGGGTGTTGGAGGCTTCCCCCCAAACCTCGATGAGGTCCACAATGTCCACACTAGACCAGGCAGGCGCCCACCTCTTGTGGCCCCGGACAGGCTCCCAGGAGCCGCCAGCCTGGTCCTGGGAAGAGACGGTGGGCTGGGTGGCAGCGGATGGCTGGCTGGTGCCGTGCCAGGTGCAGGGTATGCTGGCTGGGTGCTGGCAGGCTTGCACCTGGCACGGGCACCGTAGCCAGACCGTGCCCCTTTAAGGGCTTCAGGGCCGGGAGGGGGGCAGAAGAGTTTCCCTGGTGGTGCCCAGAGTGGCCACCAGGGCAAGCTGGGGAGGGCTAGCCTCCCACTAGTTCGAATTAAGTGGCTACACAGCTCTTAATTCGAACTCGTTAATTTGAACTAGGCATTAGTCCTCGTAGAATGAGGTTTCCCTAGTTCGAATTAAGCGCTCCGCTAGTTCGAATTAAGTTCCAACTAGCGGTTTGCCTGTGTAGCGCCTATGAAAGTTAATTCAAACTAACGGCTGTAGTGTAGACATACCCACACAGATTATGTATACAAAAGCATGTGGTCACCACCTTGGGAATATGATCCTCCGAAAGGTCCAGCCTGCCATAGAGACACCTCCATCTAGCTTTCAGTCTGCCGAAGGCACATTCAACAACCATGCAGCATCGGCTTAGCCTGTTGTTGAACCATTCCTTTCTGCTGTCCAGGTGCCCCATGTAAGAGTTCATGAGCCAGGGGTGTAAGTGGTAAGCCCTGTCACCTAGGAACACTATAGGCAGTTCAACATCCCCCATTGTAATTTTCTGGTCTGGAAAAAAAAGTCTCAGATGCAGCTTTCTAAACAGGTCACTGTTTCTGAAGATGTGCATTATGCACCTTTCCTCACCACCCCAAGTTTGTTTGTGAAACACCCACAGTGATCCTCAAGTGCCTGAAGAACCATAAAGAAGTATCTCTTAAAATCGATGTACTCTGAGGTAACATGACGTGGTGCTACAATGGGGATATGAGTGCTGTTGATTGCCCCTTCACACTTGGGAAAGCCCATGTCAGCAAAGACAGCCATGATGTTATCCACATTCCCAGACTCACAGTTCTATGCAGCAAAGTGCAGTTTGTTGTCTGGCACTCTTTTGTAAGTGCTACCCCGATTGTAGGCTTCCTACTCCAAACTGATTTGCAACTGAATGGTAAGAATTGGGAGTTGCCAGCTTCCACAAAGCAATGGCAACATGGTTTTCTAGCAAGAGAGCATCTCTCATTTGGGTGTCCTTGTGCCACAGTTCAGGAGCCAGCTCAGCACAGTTTCAGGTTGGTTGCTTTACACATCTGAATGCTCTGTACCCGCTCGTCTTCAGCACACCACTCAGTGCTGGTTATCCTAGCCCAAAAGCAATGGTCTGCTGTGCACAGCTGATCTGTGGCAGCCTGATACAATGCCAATTTGGTGCTGTCCCTGTCACTCACATTGTTGTCCACCTCTGAGTCTTTGTCCTCTGCTATCAGTTGCATAAGTAGTTCTGCTGCAATGTACAATGTCCTAAGGACATTGAACACAACATGGGAAAGAATTGTGGGATCCATGAATTCTCACAGTAGATGCACGAGATGTTCTCAGCAAGGACTGTCATTGAAGTAGCATGAAAGTAAGCTGGAAGCCCAGGGAGTGCTGAGAAGCAAAGTGGTGACTGACTAGTCATTTTTCACATTCCCAAAATGCGTAGTGCTTTGTTGTGAATTCCTACAGTGCTTAGCAACTGAAGATGATGCCAGGGACTATGGATTCTTATCCACATTGTTTTGCTCCTTCTGTTGACAGGGAAGCTAACAGTGTGGCCATGAAATGTCAAGAATGGGTGGTAGAAAATCTGGTTTTGTGAGTTTTTGATGACTTTTGCATGTTGAGAACACTTTCATTTCCAAACCTTTTCTGCATAGACATAGCCTTAGTGTTAAATGTGTGTGTGGTTCTTGAAGGTTGAGACAGACAGTATCTTAAAATTACACAGTTCCAATAATTGTCTTGATCTTACCTGTTTCTAGTCCAGGTTAGAAGCTATTCTCTTGAGAATAGCTAGAAATCAAATCTATATTATTTGGAAATGCTGTAAAATGATTTAAAGCATTGATCTCTAATTTTAACAGCTTGTCAGATAAAAGTTGCTGAAACATTGTCAAAAATGTAGTTCGAGAAAAGAGCAAAATTGTTACTTACATGGCATCTGTGTATTCCACAAATAAATGAGACAAGGCATCTGTTCCAATATCAAAGTATTGTTATTTATCAAGGACCCAACAATATCCTAGACACCTCACAAAATAAGAAAAAAATAATAGAATGTACAATATAACATTAATTTGATGTGACCATAATGATAATTAACAGGAAAGGAACAATTGAGAACGAGATAAAAAGGACCAAAGAGACAGTAAGTTCACACAGTAAGGAGGTAGATATTTGCCTCTCAGAGGTGAGCTGATACAGTGATGAGGGTGCAAAAATGATATTCATCATTTGTGTTTTTTTATACATTTTTTGGGGGGGGTCCCTCCTTTTCTCCTCTTCTGTCTTTCATCATCTCTGGAATTAGGTTTAATAGACCTTGTGGGGGGAAAAGTTAATGTTAAAGCAGTGAATGCATTTTTGTTCATCTCTGTTATTTAATTTTTTAGTTTTCATTTTTTCTCTGACACATGAATTAATTTTAAAATCAATGAAAATTGTTCAAATGTGTAAACCTGTGGCTGACCTCTCAAATGCACTGTAAATAACACAGTAGAAAATAATTCAGAGCATTTCATATGGAAACATCCAAAGATTTTGAAGGAAAATTATTAGAATTTGTTCATGCAGCGAGTGACTGTGTAAGGAAACCTAACAAGCGTTATACACTTTTCAGTAGCTCACATACAGGCACCGGTATTAGAAAATGTTATAATAAGAGATACAAATATATCGGGTTGTCAGGATTATTTCACTATTTTTGTCATTAAATGTCTAAAAATCTTTAATTTCTGTATGGACATCCAGCAGTTAGAGAAATGGGCTTTTGATTTTATACCTCCTCCAAAGGATGAATGCAATGTTGTAGTCCTATTGGTCCCAGGACATTAGATACAAGGTTGTTTAGCATAGATAACTAGCACATATTCTCTTCAGTGTTATTAACTGGACACTCCATTTTGAATGGTCCCTTGGAATATGTTCTAACTACCTATAATAAATATATCTTCCACCTTATAATTTTCTGTCCCAAAACTGAAGAAGAGCTCTGTGTAGCTTAATAGCTTGTCTCTCTCACCAAAGAAGGTTGGTCAAATAAAAGATTCCTCTTTCCCATTTTGTCTGTTCAAAGGATGACACCACTAGCTGTATTCTGCTAGTACTACGCTGTAAATTCAGCAGTGAGCATTACATTAGGTCCAAAGTTGAGGAATGAACCTCAAACTTTCTGGTTCAGCATTTAAAGCTCATGCCATTATAAATGTACATACTGTACAGTAAACAATTCCAGTTTTCGAATCTCTAGTACACATTTAGGGAATTTTAGTATATTGCACTGAGAAGATAGAACAAAGTTCAGATTTTTTTTATTTCGAATGAAATGTTTTAAGGGTCCCAAGTTTGATTGACTGAAATGTTTTATATGAAGTTTATTCTTATCTCTGTAAAAAATCAACATTCATCAGTAAAGTTGGTAACCAACTGGCTGCATCTGTGATACTGCAGTTATTTTTTTTATAATTGGTGCCTCTTGTGTATTATAACTGTTGATAAACATTCAGGTTTAATGGTATGTTCCACTGCTGCATAAGTAATTTTCTCTTATTGCTTCACATTATACATGTGGGATTTTTCTTACCAAGAAATGTATGGTAAAAGGGGAAGCATTTTCATTCATTAGATATGGAACTTGTCAGCTTTTTTGATGTATTTGAATCTTTTCCACTTTTGTAAATTGTGAAGTCATTTTACATTTTGCAAATTAGTTGTGGAATTTTCTCAATATTATGCTCATCAAAATAATGTTCACTACATAGACGATGACACATTGATTATGGTAATATATGGTAAGCGTGAACTGTATTTTATAGATAAAAACAAAGGGCAAAATCCTCAGTTCTGCAAGTGTAGAATTCTAAGCCACACTTCTTCTTCGAGTGGTGTCCCTGTGAATGCTCCACTCCAAGTGAAGGGTTGCCCTGAGCTGCAGATTGGAGCCTTGCAAAGCAGTTTTCTCTGTTGGGCTGCACATGTGTAGGGGGCGTCTTGAGACTTTCCCGCCTCCTGTTAGCACGTGGCTCAACGCCCTCCCTTTCAGTTCCTCTTCAACCTCATCATTGGACTGAGCAAACAAGAGCTTCCTATCAGTCTCTCAGACTATTTTTCTATTAGTTAAGTTTAGTCACAGTTGTTTCCCCTGTTGTACTTCCAAGTTAATTTCCCTCATTTCTTTCTTAAAAAAAAAAAAACTAGTAATAAGAAGAACAAATTTAATGAAAAGCCCCCCGCAGAGGATTAGAACTCGCTTCAGAGCAGAGCCCCGGTGAACCGGGGCTCTCCTGGTTATTCAACCAAAAGAAAACATATAAATAAAGAAACAGAAGAAAACAATGACAACAACAGACAGAAATGAATAAAACAAGGAAAATAAACAACAGAATAAGGAGGAGGAGGAGAGAACTGGATATGTCTATCTCCTCAGGTTTTAAAAAATGTGACTAGTGCCGCGAGCCTATGCTGGCTTCCGATGGCTGTACAAAATGCATTTGCTGTCTGGGGGAAACCCACTCACCCCACAGCTACACACACTGTGCTTCATTCACGGCAAAAGCTAGAAAATATAGAGAGCTCTGCCTGAGTGATTTTATTTGAGAAGGCTCTACAGCCTGCTGAAGGAGAGGGGACAGTGCAGCAGGAGCCCCCCTGCCTGCCAAAAGTGTGCTCAGACAGAGAGCCTCACCATCCCGCTCTCTTCCAGCTTCCTCCTCCCCAAAACTCAGAGGAGAGGCACAGGATAGCATGAGGATCCTTGCCATTAAAGCAGCAGGAAGATCTTCACACTCTGCACTGGGACTGGTGCTCGCTGCCTTGGAGCAATCCCGAGAATGCTCCAAGCAGCTGGCATGGCAAGAAAAGCCAGCGCCACTTCAAACGGCAGTGCTGCTTCAAGCCCCGGCACTGCTTAAAGCTGTGGCACTGCAGCAGAAGAAATCCCACCCAGCTAAGCTGGCACTGGCTACAGCTGTGCAGTAAGAAGATGCTGCACCAGCACTGACAGCAGGCATAGATAAGCAGCCAGATGAGACTGCTACAGTACAGCCCCAGGAAGCAACTAACACTTACAGCAGGCAGCAGCATCCATACTGCCTTCTACTGATTACTCATCTGTGAGGTATCTACCAAGACAGCCCCCTCTCAGGTCTATGTCACCAATGTCATTTCATCAGGGTCCCTTACCTGATGATGACCAGCACACAGCATACTCCTCCCAGCACGCATCGCCTAGGAGGTTTTGTTCTTACCACAGCAGGGCTGAACCACAACAAAGCACATGGCACCCATACTGGCCTTATCCACCGCAATGGGGGCCCTGGGATCACTGAGACCCATATAGACACCGGTCCTCAGTCCATTCCACGTCATCACAGAGAAGCTTGCCTCAGCCACAGCCCCTACCTTGTGCAAGGCATTCAGGGGAGGAGGAGGAATGAATTTCGGACAACAAATCAGACATTCACTCAATAGACCTCACACACTCTGATAACCTCAGTGCACAACCGGATGATGCGGTTATGCCATCACACACTGTAGCGATTGATGACCTCAAACTGTTTCAAGAATTATTCAAAAGAGTAGCGACAAGTCAACATGTTTCTCTGCAAGAAGTACAGGAAAAACAAAAACCTACATCACATAGCAAGATTGCCCTACCAATAGATGAGGCAATCATGGAAATTTCAGATCTGTGGAAGACACCTGCATACATTCAACCAACTAAGAAAAGGATTGACAAAGTACTTTGTTCCACCAAAAGAAAAAGAATTTCTGTTTGCACATCCACAAGTAAACTCATTAGTTGTGGAATCAGCATAACAAAGAGCGAAGTTGCCACAATACAGAACCAGCAGCATGGATAAGGATTATAAAAAAGCAAGATTTATTTGGCAAGAAAATATACTCCTCTTCCACCCTACAACTCAGAATATCAAATTATTCTGCTCTGCTAGCAAATCATGATTTTGACAGTTATTCAAAATTAGGAGAACTGATACCACGTCTTCCTGAGTCCAAAAGATCGATCCTTAAAGCAATTGTCCACGAAGGGCAAAGAATCACTCGCACCACTCTTCAAACTGCAATGGATGTTGCTGACACTGCAGCCAGAGTGAGAGCTAGGGTGGTAGTGATACGTAGGACTTCTTGGCTACAGTCCTCTGGAGTTCCCTGGGAACTCCAACCCAAAGTAGAAGACTTGCCATTTGATAAGCACAAGTTATTTGCAGCTATGACAGACAAAATTCTCCATAACAGCAAAAATTCAAAAACCACACTTTGCATGTTGGGCATGTACACACCGCCTTACAAACGCAGACGTTACAATCCATATAACACACACAACTGAAACCGATACAGGCAATACAATTGATCCCAGAGGCCCTACGAAGACACCAGACCAAAGCAACGAGCTCAGAGAAGGTGCCCCATCCAGGGCCACCCACCAACTACTCAACCCTCCAAGCAGCAAATTTGAAGATGTGGTCGAGGGTCTGCAATATCTCCCTCGTGATCTAGCACCAGCACAACATGGCCATCTTTTTACCCACTGGTTACGTCCATTCCTTCCACAATGGGAATCTATAACATCGGACCGCTGGGTTCTAGAGATAGTTCGAGTAGGCTATATCATCCCATTTACTACTATCCAACCTACCCTACTCCATCCCTCTTCAGGGACCTCTCTCACGGGACCCTACTAAAACAAGAGATCGACCGACTCATTACAATCAGAGCCATAGAAAGGGTACCCAAAGAGTTCCATAGAAAAGGGTTCTACTTGAACTATTTCTTGACAGACAAAAAGACGGGGGTGGAGGCCTATATTAGACCTCTGCAAACTGAAAAAGTTTCTCAAGAAACAACATTACAAGATGATCACACTTACAATGATCATTCCTGTACTAGATGAAGGGGACTGGTTCATAGCCCTCGACCTGCAAGACGAGTACTTTCACATAGCTATTCTTGCAGCTCACAGACGCTACCTACTCTTTACTGTTGGTCCAGAGCACTTCCAATACAAAGTTCTCCCTTTCGGTCTCTCATCAGCTCCAAGAATATTTTCGAAGGTACTAGCAGTTGTGGCCACATACCTCAGATGACAGAACGTCATCATATTCCACTACCTAGACAACTGCCTTATAAAGGGGTCGTCACGGGATGAAACCGCCTCCATGATAAGTACTACCACAACCGTCCTCTGTCATCTAGGCCTTCTAGTCAACGAACACAAATCAACATTGCACTCAGTTCAAGACATAGAGTTTATTGGCGCACGCCTGGACTCAATCACAGCTCGAGCATACCTACCTCGACAACGTTTTACAACTGTACAAGAAATTATAAGCGTGATATTTACAACTCCCATCACCACAGTACTTACCTGCCTCCGACTAATGGGACACATGGCTTCCACCACCTATGTAGTTCACCACGTTCGCCTACACTTTCGATGCTTTCAACTCTGGGTAGCAACTGTTTACATCCTGTCACGACACATGGAGCAAGGGGGTTACCATTCTATCAAACGTTCTTGCATCCCTACGATGGTGGACAGTATCGAACAATCTTCTGGCGGGGGTTCCATTCCAACAAATTGAACCCACTCTTCAAATTACCACGGATGCTTCCCTCCCCAGCACATATGGACAACCCAGGGGGGCACATATGGACAACCCAGGAGTTCAGGGCAGGTGGTCTCCAAGTGAGACACTACTACACATCAGCCTCCTCGAATTGAGGGCAGTAAGGAATGCCTGTGCACATTTTGCCTCCAACATCGCCAGTTGCACAGTCCGCATCCTAACGGACAACATTTGCTCAATGTTCTACATAAACAGACAAGACGGAGCCCGCTCCTGTTCCCTCTGTGCGGAATCTAGCCGCCTGTGGAACTGGTGCATCCGCAACCAAGTCACCCTCATAGCATCCTACCTCCCCAGGGTGAACAACACCAAAGCGGATTCTATCAGCCTCACTTGGACCACGAGTGGGAATTACATACGGAAGTCACAAATTCAATTTTCCACCAATGGGAATGGCCATCTATAGACCACTTTGCTTCTACCCTTAATACCAAGTGCCCCCGATTCTGCTCATGGGTGGGACTTGGCAAACATTCTCTAGGGGACGCCTTTCTCATCAAATGGACAGCCCCCCTACACTACATCTTTCCCCCCATACCGCTCATCTCAAGAGTCCTACACAAAATCTGCAGAGACAAAGCCCTAGTCATCCTGATTGGTCCATCATGGTCCCTTCAAACTTTGTACCCATACCTCTACAGGTTCAGCCTCCCTATCCACTACAACACCAAGCAGATTTGTGTCGCACAGGACAATGGGAGGATACTGCATCCACAGCTCCATACCCTACATCTTCAGGCGTGGCTTCTGTCTGGTTCGTGGAGATAGAAGATTGGTGTTCTCAGCAAGTGAAGGAGATCCTTCTCCATAGTAGGAGACAATCCACACACAAAACTTACCTGCAAAAATGGACACGGTTCTCCCACTGGTGTCAGCGGGCCAAAGTGGAACCCTGTGTCTCCCCATTAAATACCATCATCGACTACATTCTAGACCTTAAAGCATCGGGACTGCCAATCTCTTGTTTAAGAGTCCATCTCTCTGTGATAGCAGCATTCCACACCTCGGTGGATGGCTTCTTCATATTTGCCCATTCTATCATGAAGAGATTCCTTAAGGGACTTCACAACATAGACCCATCCTGTAAGGCCCCATCCCCCTTATGGGACCTAAATCTTGTCCTGAATCACCTCAGCAGGCCTCCCTTCGAACCACTGGCTACCATGCCCCTTTTCTTTTTATGAAAGTCTGTTTCCTGCTAGCCGTTACCTCGGTTAGGAGAGTAAGTGAACTTGGGGTGTTAATGGCAGAACTCCCTTACGCAGTTTTCACAAAGGATATGGTCATGTTTAGACGCCACCTGACATTCCGGCCGAAGGTCTGTACGGAATTCCATGTCAATGAACCCATTGTACTACCTACCTTTTCCCCAAAACCACTTGCTTCACAAAAGGATGCCAGTTTACATACTTTGGACATTTGACGGGCTTTGGCCTTCTTCCTGGAAAGAACAAAACCATTCTGTAAATCTTGAAGACTTTTTATCTCTATCGCTGAACGATCCAAGGGAGCACCCATCTCATCACAATGAATTTCAAAGTGGATATCGACAGGTATAGTCAGATGTTACACCCTGGGCAATAAACTGCAACAATGCCCACCATGAGCACATTTCACTTGAACTACGGCTGCTTCCACAGCCTTTTTGAACAATGTTCCCTTAAGAGACATTTACCGGGCAGCAACATGGTCTTCAGACTATACTTTTGCCAAACATTATGCTATCCTGCCACAACTTCATGATGACTCAGCATGTCCATCACCGCTAAACACTGACTCTGGCTCCCTCCAGCCATATATTGAATACTGCTTTTAGTCACCTGGAGTGGAGCACCCACGGGGACACCACTCGAAGAAGAAAAGGGAGTTACTCACCTTGTACAGTAACGAGTGTTCTTCAAGATGTGTGTCCCTGTGGGTGCTCCACGACCCTCCCTACCTCCCCTCTGCTTTGAGTCTTAGTTATTCAGGTGGAGACGAGGAACTGAAAGGGAGGGGGTTGTGCCGCGCACTAACAGGAGGCAGGAAAAACTCTAGACGTCCCCTGCACATGCGCAGCCAAATGGGGGAAACTGCTTTGCAAGGCTGAGATCTGCGGCTCAAGGCAACCCTTCACCTGGAGTGGAGCACCCATGGGGACACATCTTAAAGAACACTCAGTACTGCATGAGGTGAGAAACTCCCTTTTTTGCTTCCCAAGGCTGGCCAGGCACCAAACTAGCCACTGGCACAAATCAGAGAAGTGAAACCTCCACTGGCACATAATGGATTGAAAGAATACACTATACTTTGGTCCCTCCTCCTGTCCCTGTACATCATGACACACCCCTTATATCAGAATGAATGGCAGTAGGAGATATACCCATCTGGCCACCTTGACTTTATGCTACTCTGGGATTCCCCTACACCTAGGAAATCTCTAACATCTCTTTTAGAGCATTTTTCCAGCTGCTTTGTAGTGCTGAAGCAGATAACAGCTAGAATGGGTTCTGAGGATCTGGGCCAAATTTTTACTGCCAAGAGTTTCCCAATAGTATTTTATTTTAACTATTCTGTTCTCAATATGCTACTACAAAATATATAGAAATTATGTTTAAGATCGCTATTAAATGGAGACATGAGCTAAGTAATTTTGTTTTGTCATGATTAAATGTAATAGGCATGATAATTTAGTCTATCTCACACTTTTTGATATTTGTTAGAAAGTGCTCTATTGCAGACAAAGTGACTTCTTATAGGAATAGTCCTTAAGTTTATAACTACAACTTTCATCTCAAGTTGGGCAAAATGTCTGTTGACTTACAGCATGGCAGAATTTGACCATTAGTTAGCACATTATGTACAAGTATGCATTTTGTCTAAGATATAGTTAAAATGCTGAATTAAATTTCTCCTAAAATAAACTCTTAGAATGTAGGAAACTAGCAGCCATGAGGGTAGGCTGGTTGGTGAGAAATCATTGACTTATCTGAAGTATTTGCATTAGGAGATCACATATTTCTGCTCCAATGAACTGAATGATTATTGTTTATTCATGCTTGCTGTGTAGTGGATGACCACTTGATTTAAATCAACAAGTATTCTTTGTATCTAAATTAAAGTAAATAGAGAGATACATTATAGTATATGTATGTACATTTGAAGTACCTTTACCTCAAGACTTAAAGAAGCTCTCTGATTTCTATGCTTCTGCAAACACATTTAAAATCTTATCAACAAAAAAAATTTCCCTGGACTCTAATGACTTGCTATAGCTTTTACATGAATGGGCAGCAAGTCAGCAACATTAATTGAACCAAATTATTTTGTAAAGACCGTTTTTTAGCAGACAGAACTATTTTATGTTATATAGCAGTGTCTCCACCTTTGTCTTTCTGCTCCAGCCAAGAGATCCACCACATGGGATCTTTAATGTTAGGAACACAAAGCAGTGGTGTTCTGTCATTTTACATGTGGTGACATTTGTAACCAAGAGGGACAAAGGGCAGCCATTAGCCATTTGGAAATAGTATATAGAAATTGCTTAATTTTAAATTTGGATTTTAAAAACTATTTTTATTTTTCAATTTATTCTGTGACTAAATTATGTGAATAAGACAAAATAAAGAGCATATCATACATTTATCTGTCAAAATTTATAAATTCAAAATTTATCTGTCAAATTGAAATTCTGAGTGCGAGATTTAGTGAAAAATAATACATTATGTGGCTTTATGGAATGTATTGGTAACTACAAAAATAGTTCACAATATTGTTTATCAAAATAAGTATTAAATAAAATTATTAAATAAGCAAGATGTAAGAGTAAGCCAGTTTGTGAAATAGCCAGAACAACACATAACTAAATATGAAATTTAACAATTGTTCGCAGGTAGGCACACTTTGTCTGGGCCATCAGGAAAAAGAAAGTAACTTTAAGGATTTTCCTAGTTGTGGCTCAGCCACCTTCATTGGCTAGAGGAAAGCATAAGGGGGGCTGATTGACTCAGGGGAGGGGTATAGCAGAAATCCATTGGCTTATTCTCATTTGTGGGAAGGACCCATAAATCCTTTCTTGTGCCCTGGGTGTCATTGTGTGCTTGGAAGCAATAGCTCCCTTTCCTACCTTAAGATTAGAACAGAATCAGATTTTTGAATTTTTCTGTCAGCATCATACTAGTCACTTTTTTGGGCCTGGGAACGATGTTTTCCTTGTCCTGAGTGGTGTAGGTTTTTTACCTTCCTCTCGGTATCCCAGGATCTGCTTATTAGGGCATGCCATGAAAATGATAATTTTGTTACAACCCGAAAAGTGCACAGTTTAGTTTCTTGTTTAATTGGGGTCTGGCAGAATCATGAATAGAACTGCCCACTGCCCAAAGCAGGACCAGTCCCAACTAAATGAACCCAGCCAGGGCTTTGTCAAGCCGAGACTTAAAAACCTCTAGGGATGGAGATTCCGCCACCTCCCAAGGTAGCCCATTCCAGTGCTTCACCAACCTCCTATTGAATAGTTTTTCCTAATATCCAACCTAGACCTCCTGCACTGTAACTTGAGACCGTTGCACCTTGTTCTGCCATCCATCACTACTGAGAACAGCCTTTCTCCATCCTATTTGGAACCTCCCTTCAGGAAGTTGAAGGCTGCTGTCAAATCCCCCCTCACTCTTCTCTTCTGCAGACTAAACAAACCTAAATCCCTCAGTCTCTCCTCATAGGTCATGTGCTCCAGCCCCGTAATCATTTTGGTCACCCTCTGCTGGACCCTCTCGAATGCGTCCACATCCTTTCTATAGTGGGGGGCCCAGAACTGGACACAATACTCCAGATGTCTAAAATACTCCACAATACTCCAGATATCTAAAAGGGTGTCACAAGGAGAAGGGAGAAAAAATTTTCTTCCTGGCCTATGAGGATAGAAGAAGAAGCAATAGGTTTATACTTGCAGCAAGGGAGGTTTAAGTTGGATATTAGGAAAAAGTTCCTGTCAGGGTTGTTAATCACTGGAATAAATTGCCCAGGGAGGTTGTGGAATCTCCATCTCTAGAGATATTTAAGAGTAGGTTAGATAGATGTCTATCAGGGATTGTCTAGACAGTATTTGGTCCTGCCATGACGGCAGGGGACTGGACTCGATGACCTCTCGAGGTCCCTTCCAGTCCTAGTGTTCTATGATCTTTTTATTCTATGATCTCCCTTTCCAACATAAACCTAGTAAAATAAAACAACACTAGCTTGCTCGAGTTTCTGCTATAAAATACAGTCACTGAAACATACATTTTAAATTGGGGAGTGGAGACAATTTATTAATAGACTTTAAAGAACAAAAATAATGTACTCTCCTCAATACTAGTAATTAGTCACTGAGTGAAGATATATACTGTTCCAGTAACTATATGCTGTTTGCTTTAGAATCTAGGCCTCTGTCGCTTCCACTGAAAGCCATGTTGACCTCATCTGAAACCAGCAGAAATCCTGAAGAGAGAATGAAAGAATGTATTGGGACAGTCTGGAATGCTGTTAAATGCCTTACACTTCAGGTAAGATGAAAAGGGAATGAGAAAAGTTATGTCTTCCCTCATTTTACTATACTTACATACTTTAGCACTTGAAAAAATCTTTAAAAACAGCTCCCCAATTTTATCGTTGTATTTTATTTTAAAAATATTAGAGACTGAAAATTAAAGTATGACTATTTGGTAAATTTAAAAAGAATTCTTGGAATTTAAAATATTTGTATTCTAAAGATTTATCTTTCTACTTAACTTTAAAACAAGAAGTATATTGAAGAAAACATTTGTATGAAGAAATAAATTCTTTTTATCTCTCTCACGCTGAAGGACTTACACCACTTGTAAATAGCCCTACAGAACAGTTTTTTCTTTCAAAAAATAAAGCTTTTGAACATTTTTAGTGGAAATAATGTATATAATTAATGCGCTTATCATGAGATCTTTGTCAACCTAAGAAGTAGATTATTCAGACTAAACTGTGTCATTCTGTTCTGCATAAATGTGAGCTCGGTAGAAGGAAAACTTTTTATAATCATGTGTATATATAAACCATCCCCCACACACATAAGCTACATTATAACATAAAAATGGCCATTCTGGGTCAGACCAAAGGTCCATCCAGCTCAGTACCCTGTCTGCCAACAGTGGCCAATACCAGGTATCCCAGAGGGAGTGAATCGAACAGGTAATGATCAAGCGATCTCTCTCCTGCCATGCATCTCCACCCTCTGACAAACAGAGGCTAGGGACACCATTCCTTACCCATACTGGCTAATAGCCATTAATGGACTTAACCTCCATGAATGTATCTAGTTCTCTTTTAAACCCTGTTATAGTCCTAGCCTTCATGACCTCCTCAGGCAAGGAGTTCCAGAGATTGTCTGTGTGCTGTGTGAAGAAAAACTTCCTTTTATTTGTTTTAAACCTGCTACCCATTAATTTCATTTGGTGGTCCCTAGTTCTTATATTATGGGAACAAGTAATTAACTTTTCCTTATTCACTTTCTCCACACCACTCATGATTTTATATACCTCTATCATATCCCCCCTTAGGGTACGTCTAAACTACATGCCTCCGTCGACGGAGGCATGTAGATTAGCCAGATCGGCAGAGGGAAATGAAGCCGCGATTAAAATAATCGCGGCTTCATTTAAATTTAAATGGCTGCCCTGCTCTGCCGATCAGCTGTTTGTCGGCAGATCGGGGCAGTCTGGACGCGACGCGCCGACAAAGAAGCCTTTCTTGATCGGCACAGGTATGCCTCGTGAAACCAGGTTTACCTGTGCCGATCAAGAAAGGCTTCTTTGTCGGCGTGTCGCGTCCAGACTGCCCCGATCTGCCGACAAACAGCTGATCGGCAGAGCAGGGCAGCCATTTAAATTTAAATGAAGCCGCGATTATTTTAATCGCGGCTTCATTTCCCTCTGCCGATCTGGCTAATCTACATGCCTCCGTTGACGGAGGCATGTAGTCTAGACACACCCTACGTCTCCTCTTTTCCAAGCTGAAAAGTCCCAGTCTCTTTAATCTCTCCTCACATGGGACTTGTTCCAAACCCCTAATCATTTTAGTTGCCCTTCTCTGTACCTTTTCTAATGCCAGTATATCTTTTTTGCAATGAGGAGACCACATCTGTTCGCAGTATTCAAGATGTGGGCGTCCCATGTATTTATATAAGAGCAATAAGATTTTCTCAGTCTTATTCTCTATCCCTTTTTTAATGATGCCTAACATCCTGTTTGCTTTTTTGAGTACCGCTGCACACTGCGTGGATGTCTTCACAATGACTCCACAATCTCTTTCCTGATTAGTTGTAGCTAAATTAGCTCCCATTATACTATATGTATAGTTAGGGTTATTTTTTCCAATGTACTTTACTTTACATTCATCCACATTACATTTCATTTGCCATTTTGTTACCCAGTCACTTAGTTTGGTGAGATCTTTTTGAAGTTTTTCACAGTCTGCTTTGGTCTTAACTATCTTGAGCAGTTTAGTATCGTCTGTCAACTTTGCCACCTCACTGTTTACCCCTTTCTCCAGATCATTTATGAATAATTTGAATAGGATTGGTCCTAGGACTGACCCTTGGGGAACACCACTAGTTACCCCTCTCCATTCTGAAAATTTACCATTTATTCTTACCCTTTTGTTTCCTGTCTTTTAACCAGTTCTCAGTCCATGAAAGGATCTTCCCACTTTTCCCATGACAACTTAATTTACGTCAGAGGCTTTGGTGAGGGACCTTGTCAAAGGCTTTCTGGAAATCTAAGTACACTATATCTACTGGATCCCCCTTGACCACATGTTTCTTGACCCCTTCAAAGAACTCTAATAGATTAGTAAGACATTATTTCTCTTTACAGAAACCATGTTGACTTTTGCCCTACAAATTATTTTGTTCTGTGTGTCTGACAATTTTATTCTTTATCGTCTTTAAGTGCTCCTTTTGTATCTTGATCGTCCAGGGGCCCCACTGGTTGTTTAGCAAGCTTCCTGCTTCTGATGTACTTAAAAAACATTTTGTTATTACCTTTTGAGTTTTTGGCTAGCTGTTCTTCAAACTCCTTTTTGGCTTTTCTTGTTACATTTTTACACTTAATTTGGCAATGTTTATGTTCCTTTCTATTTACCTCACTAGGATTTGACTTCTACTTTTTAAAAAACGTCTCTTTATCTCTCACTGCTTCTTTTACATGGTTGTTAAGCCACGGTGGCTCTTTTTTAGTTCTTCTACTGTGTTTTTTAATTTGGGGTATACGTTTAATTTGCGCCTCTATTACGATGTCTTTGAAAAGCATCCATGCAACATGCAGGGATTTTACTTTAGTCACTGTACCTTTTAATTTCTGTTTAACTAATGTCCTCATTTTTGCATAGTTCCCCTTTTTGAAAATAAATGGCACAGTTTTGGGCTGATGAGGTGTTCTTCCCACCACAGGAATGTTAAATGTTGTTATATTATGGTCATTATTTCTAAGCAGTCCTGTTATAGTTACCTCTTGGACCAGATCCTGTGCGCCACTCTGGACTAAATCGAGAATCGCCTCTCCCCTTGTAGGTTCCTGTACCAGCTGCTCCAAGAAGCAATCGTTTAAGGTATCAAGACATTTTGTGTCTGCATCTCATCCTGAGGTGACATGTACCCAGTCAATATGGGGATAGTTGAAATCCCCCATTATTATTGAGCTCTTTATTTTGATAGCCTCTCTAATTTCCCTTAGGATTTCATAGTCACTATTACTGTCCTGGTCAGGTGGTTGATAATAGATCCCTACTGTTATTTTCATATTAGAGCAGGGAATTACTATCCGTAGCGATTCTATGGAACATGTTGATTCATTTAAGATTTTTACTTCATTTGATTCTAAATTTTCTCTCACGTATAGTGCTACTTCCCCACCCATACAACCTGTTCTGTCCTTCCGATATATTTTGTACCTGGGAATGATTGTGTCCCATTTATTGTCCTCACTCCACCAAGTTTCTGTGATGCCTATTATATCAGTATCCTCCTTTAACACAAGGCACTCTAGTTCACCCATCTTATTTTTTAGACTTCTAGCATTTGGGTACAAGCACTTTAAAAACTTTTTACTGTTTGTTTGTCTGCCCTTTTCTGATGTGTCAGATTCTTTTTTACATGAATGTTTTTCATCTGATCTGGCCCATACTTTATCCTCTTCCATCCTCTCCTCCTGACTAAAACCTAGAGAATCTCTTTCAATAGGCTCTCCTCTAAAAGACGTCTCTGTCCAATCCACATGCTCCTCTGCACAAATCGGACTTCCCCCATCTCTTAACTTAAAAACTGTTCTGCGACCTTTTTAATGTTAAGTGCCAGCAGTCTGGATCCACTATGGTTTAGGTGGAGCCCATCCTTCCTGTATAGGCTCCCCCATCCCAAAAGTTTCCCCGGTTCCTTATAAAGTTAACCCCCTTCTCCCTACACCATCATCTCATCCACTCATTGAGACTCTGAAGCTCTGCCTGCCTACCTGGCCCTGTGCATGGAACTGGAAGCATTTCTGAGAATGCCACCATAGAGTTCCTGGTTTTCCATCTCTTTCCTAGTAGCCACAGTTTGGCCTCCAGGAAGTCTTTGCTACCCTTCCCTATGTCATTGGTACCTACATGTACCACGACCACCGGCTCCTCTCCAACACTACACGCAAGTCTAGCTAGAAGCCTTGAGAGATCCGCAATCTTCTTACCAGGCAGGCAAGTCACCATACGGTTCTTCCTGTCATCACAAACCCAGCTATCTACATTTCTAATGATCGAATCTCCCATTACTAACAACTGCCTTTTCTTACTAACTCGAGTTCCCTCCCCCGGAGAGGTAACCTCAGTGCGAGAGTATACTCCAACATCTGGAAGGAGTGTCCCAACTATCGGAAGATTTCCCTCTGCTCCCGTTGACTGCTCTTCTTCCCTGAGCCTTTCATCTTCCTTAACAGCACAGGGGTTGTCTGACCGGAGGTGGGACAATTCTACAGTGCCCCAGAAAGCCTCATCTACGTACATCTGCCTCCCTCAGCTCCTCCAGTTCAGATACCCTGGCCTCCAAAGCCTGGACGTGGTCTCTGAGGGCCAGGAGCTCCATGCACCGAATGCACACATACGGCACCTACCCATAGTGCAGGTAATCATGCATGCTACACCCTGCTGCTGGGCTTCTGCCTGCATTCTCTCCTACAGCTACCTAGGTTATTGATAGGGTATCTAATTAAATCAGGAAGTTTTGATTAAAATCTTTAAACTAAATTGTAAAAATGGCAAGTGTACCGTGGCCCCTTCTGACTTCCCTTCCAAACTCCCTCTCAAAACTCTGTGTTTCCTGCTCCTGGTCGCTGACTCACTGCTTCATAAAGCCCTGGCTTTCCTGATAGCCCCACCCCCTGACTAAGGCTCAGCCAATTAACAGAGGCTTTTAGATTTCAAACCTTTAGAATCTTATAGCTTCCAACTGCCGGCTACAGCACACGCTCCTTCAAACAAACAAACAAACAAAACAAACAGAAACACAAGCTCAGCACACAGCAAGTAACCCACAAACACACACTACAGACAGCCACTTACCTCAAGGGTTCTGTATTTGCTCCTCCTTTACCTGGAGAACTCCCTCTCAAAACTCCCAGGTTACTACATTTACACAAGTACATGCATTTTAACATCCCTAACTTGTGCACACATGCACTATGATACTCAGAAATTATCCAATGTTAACATAATATTTCTTGAATGCCTAATGATTTTTTCTTTACTGAGCCCACTCAATGAGAACACACATTTTTTCATGTTAAACTGAAAAATATATTATTAGGGAAGCTTAACCATTGAACCTTTTAGTACCCCTTCCTGCACATCAATTTATTCACTTGTATAAGGTCAAATACCAAAGCCTTCACTCAGTTTTTACTTATTCCTTACTCAGTGAGCACTTCTATTTACTTCATTAGAGGATAGGGTGTGAAAATTAGACATTTTCTGAGTGAGGACTTCAGGATTGTGGCTTAATCCAGAGCCTGCTGCAATTCATGAGATACTATTGACTTCATTGGGCTTTGAGTAAAATACTTGTTCACAGTTTCTAAATAGGTTTATCTCTCCCCTCCCCCGTATCATTTTTACCTGTGGTAAAGTAGACAGCTGGAAAAGAAGAATCAGAGATTTACTTGTCAACAGACAAAGTATTTTGCTTATTTGTTTCTACAATATCCAGCACAATGAGGCCCTGATCCCAAATTGAGGCAGACAGGTTCTATTACAACACAAACAGTAATGATGATGGTGATGATGATGAAAAAATGAGTTATAAATGAGAGAATTAGGTAGTCAAGGGCATGGAAGTTTGAGGGGTTTAATTTTCTCTTCTGCCCAAAATTTCTGATGGTGACCTTTTCTGTTTTATCAATAATATTTCTGAGGGCTTTCCACAAAAGCATCTGCCAGGAAAATGAAATGTTAGTTCATGTGTTGAAGTGCATGAAAGATATTGGCCAGTTAAAATAAATACCCAGTTGTTCATATTTGTAAAGAAATAGAAAATATTGTAGTTTTGTTTCCATGCCCATTTTTGTGAAAATTGAAGTTGTGCAAATTGAAATAATTCTGTAAAATCACAAAATAATTTACTGAAATAAAAAAGACACTGTTGTTGTTCCCAAAGAATTTAGCACCAGAGTTTTAAAGTACTTAGCTACCTAGAGATGTACACAGGTATCTGGTGAGGTTTTCCAAAGGGCCTAGGTATCTAACTCCCTTTGTGACTTCTTAGCCTAAATACTTCTGAAAATCCCATTAGGTACCCCCTATGTGAATCTTCAAATAGCTCTACAAACTTGGAGTTTAGAATCTAAGGCTCCAAACCTGTGAAGACTTCCTCACATGCTTATTTGCTGCCCTGCACATAGTCCCATTTGAAGTCAATGGAAACACTCACAAAGCAGGAAGCTAAATGTGTGCATGATTTGCAGACTTTTACTTCTGCAAGTTGCTGATACAGATATTGAGACGTTCATGTACCTTCAGTGGACTCCTTTGCATAAGTTAAAATTTTCAGGATTGAGGCCCATATGAAACAAAGGAAACAAGGATAACTGGTAAAGAAAACAATTAGGGAAAGGAGGATCACAAGTTAGAACAAACACATAATTTGTGTCTATTATATAAGAATAGCCATTTTGGGTCAGATCAATGGTCCACCTAGCCCATTATCCTGTCTTCCTGTGGTCAGTGTCAGATGCTTCAGAGCAAATGAACAGAAGAGGGTAGTTTATTTTATGATCTGTCTCCTGTTGATTACTCCTAGCTTTTGGCAGTCCGAGGTTTAGGAGCATTCTGACCATGGGGTTGCATTTCAGACCATCTTGGCTTACAGATGTTGATGGATCTATCCTCCCTGAACTTACCTAATTCTTTTTTAACCCATTTATTCTTTTGGTCTTTGCTACATCCCATCAGAATGACTTCCACATGTTGGGCATATGGGAAGAGCTACTTCCTTATGTTTGCTTCAAATGTGCTGCCTATTTCATTGGATGAGCCATGTGCATGTGTGTGTGTGTGTGTTACGTGAAAGAGTAAATAACACTTCTTTAGTCACTTTCTTAATTTCATTGAGTTCTATCATATCTCCGTTAGAGATCTCTTTTCTAAATAGTCCAAGTCTTTTTAATATCTCTTTATATGGAAGCTATTCTTTACCCTTGATCATTTTGTTTTCTTTGTCTGTGCTTTTTCCAATTCTAACATATCTTTCTGAGATGGGGAGAGCAGAACTGCATGCATTAATCAAGAGAATAATGGAATTGTATAATGGCATTATGATATTTTCTGTCTTGTTAGCCATTCCTTTCCTAATAATTCTGAGAATTCTGTAAGCCTTTTTGACTGAGGCAGCACAATGAGAAGGTGTTTTTCTTTAAGTAGTGTCCCTCTGTATGCTCCACTATTGGTGTATCTGTGCTCCTACACCTCTAATCAAAGATTTTGGATGGCATTGTCCTTTCAGCCTACACATTTACTCTCCCTCCTTTGTGGTCTAGCTCAAGGCTATTTAGCACAGCCCAAGTGAATCCCCTTTCTTCTGGACCATCTTTGGCCTCCCAAGGACTGAGCAGCTGACTCATCCTTATCTGTATGTTAGTATATGTAGTAGCTGGTTTTTTTTTCTCCTTTAAGTAAAAGAAAAATATTTTTGTTTCCCATCTTGTATGGGGGGAACCTGCTGCACCTCCAGGGGTATTTAGAAGACTCTCTAAGCTCTTTCAGTTGGAAAAAGAAGAGAAAAGCAGAGGAGGAAAGAACTTTCTTCTACATTCCACACTGCTAGAGGTTGATAGCTCCTTTAGAAGCGTCCCAGCTCGAGATATGCCTACAAGTTCATTGTATCCAATTCCTGGGAGTGTCCATTATCCCTCAGATGTCCTTCCTCTTCTACCAGCTAAAGCTGAGGTCTTGCAAGAACCAAGAGTTGAAGCTAAAATTTCTCCTTAAGGCACTTGAGCCTCCAGGGGACTCTGGTCCCAATCACAGGTCATCTTCCGACCCTTCAACTTCAAAGGGAGTAGAGTTATGGAAAAGACTAGATAGTTCCCCCTGTAAAGGCTTGAAGAAAAGGGCGTCATACCTATAAATTGTGTCACTTGTTAGTTAGAGATTCCCCATTGCAATCCATCACATTGATAGCTGGTGGCTACAAAGTGCAGTAACATCAGGATGCCTCTGCTATGAGCACGGCCACACCACATAGGTAGCCAGAGGTTCAGTCTTTGAGGTAGATGTACTGACCTCTCAAGACAAAGATAAATACCATATTGCCTCTAAAGGAGCAGCACCAAGAAAATCTTTGCTATAACATGTGACACAGCTCCTGTTTAGGCAGCGCTGTCTGTGCCTTCACGTCCATCAATGCCATCAACATACCATAGACGCTCATATTTATTACCTAAAAAGAATGACTTGTGTGGGAATCTCACATACATCCTCTGCAGTGAAGACCCAATAGAAATAAATAACTTAGTTTCTCCGCAATGGCCCTGTCTTGCTTGAATTCTCTTATAGCACCTTGATCATCCAGTGACCCAACGGCTAGATTAACCATTAGTCTCATAAGGCTATAGCCTCAGACACTTCTATTGTTTATGCCCTCCTGATAAGGCAGGGGTGGGGACAAGTTTCCAGTAGGATGAAGCTCTGAGTGAGCTGTGGCTGGATAGAGCAATGTAGGGGGGAGTGGTGGGGCACCTGCTGTCTCTGTTTACTGCTACTCAAGTCTCCTCCTGAGACTCAGGTCTCTCCTCCAGGGTTTTCCTTTGCCCCCACAGTTCTATGGCTCCTGTTGGATCCTGGAGCACTCCTGTCTGCTTGATCCTTTAATCTTTACATCAGCCTAGTAAACAAGCAACAGCCAGACTAGATGGTTCTTTTGAGATGCTGATTTTTTATTAAGTCTTTTTGTTCAGGGGGGCAGAGAACCCAACAGAGAAGGAATAACTCTGTTTTGTCCTAGTCATTCAAAAGCTGAAAGACTTTTGATTAAGCTTGTTTAATGTTGGTACACTTTTTGAAGCGCTAACATAGATCAGATGGTTGCCCAGCATTTTTATGCTGCGTACTTTTAGCTGCCTGATGCCAAGTTTTTCTTACCGAAAGCTTTAAAACAATAAATGCAAATCATAGTGAGTGCAATATATACAGGACTCATGCTTAGACCTCATGTCAGAACTACTTATCTCACAGTCTAGGATATTTAGTCCTTTTGCCATGAGTACAGGGAACCAGACTAAATTACCTATAGAGGTACCTTCTTTCTAGTCCTTAATCATTTTATTCTCTGAGTGTAATTGTGGAACAGCTCATGAGTATAGAGGAAATGTATTTATTTTTGAAGCTGCTAGCTACAGACAGGACACTGTAGTAGATCCCCCAGGCTCTCAAGGTCTTACATTAACCAAAAGCCATCTGGTGGTAGCCAGAGTCCAAACACTAGGATCTCTAAATATAAGAATAAATTTCTAATAATGACTTGGCATTTTTTAGGGTTCCCCATCATGGAGAAATATAAAAAACAAGCACATTTCTTTTCAGGTGCTTTTTTAAAATTGGTAGTTCCTCTTCGAGTGTTTGCTCAGGTCCATTCCATGTAGGTGTGTGCGTGCACTGATCATCGGAAGGTTTTTTCTTCAGTGATACCCTTTGGGCCAGAAGGGGAGCCCCCTGGAGTAGCACCTGCATATGCATGTATATATTCCCCTGCCAGCCCATCACCCCCTCAGTTCCATCTTATTTCCTGTGACGGTCATTGGAACCTTCTTATTGCTTGCTATGCAAGTGCACTTAGTGGTACTATCGTAGTTAGTTAAGTTCTTAGTCCCAGTTTTCTTAGTTATAGTTAGTGTTATCATTGCTGCTGTTACTAGTTAGGGGTTCACCTATTGCGTTCCCTGTTCCCCTTTCTTCCTGTGACATGCTTGGATCCCAGGGTTTCAGGCCCTGCTTGGACTGTCCTAAGCCCATGTCCTGTGGAGACTCACATGACACCTCAGGTGACTGGGCAAGGCTCATATTTCTGCAAACTGCAAGATCTGTCACAGTTGTAAGCCTCGTATCACAGGGAGAGAAATTCATGCCTTAAGATCTTGCTAATGGAGTCAGCGCTTCACCTGGCACTGGCCACCGACTCGGTGCCTACCTCCCACAGTACACCATCTTCAGTGCAAGTGACTCTGGGCCTGTCTTGTACATCGGTGCTGAGACAGATAACCACCTGGCACCACCCCCAGTCTCCGGTGCCACAGAAGAAGCAGAGTTAAGATAGGGGCAGATCTCTGTTGCGGCACGCATCCAGGGTACATCCTCAGTCAGGACACTCAGACACTTTGACTTTGGCTTCGAGGCCTGCAGCTTCATGCCAGTTGAGCTCAGCCGAGGGTCCAAGCCTGGATGAGGACCCAATTGAGGTGAACTGCCCTTTGACCCTTGACACCATTGAGGCAGCCAGGGAGTTGATTGAACTCACATCTTCCCTTGCCTCCTTTCCGAATACAGGGCAATGGAGGGACTCCTGTTCGCAGCCCTTCACTGACACGTTGATCCCATCAGAGATGAGCCATCTGCTTCCCAAGGGAGTACTGACCCCCACACCAGTGATTCCTACGACTTCTTCCACGCCACGTCCCCTGGCACCAACCACTACTTCTATGAAGCATTGGCACCAAGGACATCGGCGGCACTGGCACACCCTTCCCCCACTCCCCCGCATTAGGGCACTTGAGGCCTCTTCTGCCAATCTGGCACTGGGGCAAGCCTTCAGCCATGGCCAGGCATGTCTCCCAGCACCAGTCCCTGGGCCCATCAATGACTCCACCATGGTTTGGCTCGGAATACTCCTTCGACTCGGATGCTAAGTCGCTGCACTCCAAAGCCATGGGCTCCCAGCCCTGCTTCTGCTCCTGGCACCGTAGTGCCTTGGTGCAGTCACTCCAGCAGTCATTCTCTCTCCCCTCCACCACCAGTGGCAGCCCCCCACCCAGTGGCCCTTTTGGAACCCGTGGAGATGCCACCAGTGCCAGGGTTTCTGCCAACCAGCAGGTACTCCTGAGCAGATATGGTTTTAATTCCTGGGCGGCCATGGACAAATTCAGGGACCTGTAATACCAGGACTCACACCAGGAGTTGCGGACCTTGTTTTAAGAGGGCAAAGCCATTTCCCATGCAACCCTACAGGCAGCCCTCAACTCGTCTAATGCCGTGGCCCATACCATGGCTACTGATATTGTATTGAGGTGCCGTTCTTGGCTGCAGGTTTCGGAAGGTCCCTTCAGAGATCCAGATGACCATCCAGTACCTGCTGTTTGAGGGGATGGGTCAGTTTTCAGACCAAACTGATACCCACCTGCATGGGATAAAGGATTCCAGGGCGACTCTTAAATCCTTGGGGATGTACACCTTAGCCCCACAGAGGATCTCACTTCACCATAGGACCCCATCTTGTTCTTTCCAGCAGGGCCTTAGGCCTGAGTTTCCCCAGGCACAGAGGCAGGAACTCCAACAATCAGAATGGTAGACGGACATCTTGCTCCTTTTCTGATTGGAGGGAAGAGCCCTCTAACAAGTCTCTGGGCCCCAAGTCAAGCCTTTGAAGGTTCGCCCAGGGACAGCGTACCAGCCAGTTTTCCAACATGACCCTTTGTCAACCATCTATCCCTTTTCCTCTGCCTGGTCAGACATCACAATGGACTATTGGGTCCTAGACATGTTAGAAAATGGATATTCTATCCCATTCCTTTCCCACCTTCCCTCTTACCTCCCATGCCTGTCCCTCTTCAAGGGACCCCTTCACAAGCATCTCTTGTTACAAGAGGTGCACCAGCTCCTCTTACTGGGAGCCACTGAAGAGGTTCCTATAGGGCACAGGAGTTTCTATTCCTGCTATTTTTTAATCCTGAAGGCCAAAGGAAGGTTTCGTCCCACCTTGAACTTCAGGGGTCTCAATGCATTCATAGTAAAGCACATCAAAGTTCAAGGTGGTGACCCTAGCTTCTATCATCCCTTCACTTGTCATGGGTGACTGGTACTCTGCCTTCGATTTAAAAGATGCCTATTTTCATTGGGGAAGCTCACAAACACTTCCTGTGGTTCACTGTAGGCTGACACCATTACCAAATCACAGCACTCCTGTTTGTTCTCTTCATGGCTCCCAGGGTCTTTGCCAAATGTATGGTGGTGGTTGTCGCATACCTTTGAAAGTGACCGTTGCAGGTTTACCCTGTCTGAATGACTGGCTTATAAGGGGAACCGCCTTTACCCAGGTGTTAGATCATATCTCCCTGATCAGGCATATTTTTCTCCAACTAGGCCTCATTTTGCATCAAGCCAAGTCCACCCTAGTTCCTGCTCAAAAAACAGAGTTTGTGGGAACCTTGCCTGGACTCCACAATGGCCATGGCCTCCCTACTGAAAACCCGTTTTCTCACTATTAAGGAGGTCATTCTGAGACTTCGCTTCTCCCCTGTCAACATGGCCAGGAACTGCAAGAGGCTGCTGGTGGCTTGCACATAAGTGATGCAGCATGCCAGAATCAGACTTCACCCATTGCATCTATGGCTGGCACAGATGCAAACCCTGCCTTTTAGCCCATGGACATAGTGGTGACCTGAAGGATGTCCTGAAGTCCCTCGACTGGTGGCTCAGGAGGACATGGTCTGTGCTGGGGTCCTGTTCACCAGACTTCACCAGCCCAGTTGGTGATGGATGCATCCGACATGGGTTGGGGAGCTCACGTTGGTGATCTAAGGACTTAAGATATGTGATCCCCCTCAGAGCTTTCCCTGCACATAAATATCAGAGAGCTGAGGACTATTCATCTCTTACCAGGTGTTCCTCCCTGGCTTCGAAACAAGTGTATTTCCACCCTGCCAGACAACACTGGAGCAATGTTTTATATCGACAGACAGTGTGGAGCACATTCCTTTCCCCTTTGACAGGAAACTTTCCTCTTTCGGGAGTTCTGCACATACCATTCACCACGTAGCATCCTATCTTCCGGGATCTCAGAATGCACTTGCAGAGCGACTCAGCAGGTTGTTTGAGGGTGACAAGTGGCCCCTCAGGGCGGATGTGGCCTTGGACATTTTCCACAGGTGGGGATTTCCGCACATAGACCTGTTAGCAACACACAGCAACAGGAAATGTTCTTGGTTCTGTTCCCTCCTGAACAACAGCAAAGGTCACTGGGGGACATTCTTCTACTTCCCTGCTCCCCAAGTCTCTTGTATGCTTTTCCCTCTGTTCACACTGATTCACAAGGTGGTCCTTAGGATCAGGGATTCAGGTCTTCCCTGATTCTGATAACACCAGCTTCGCCTCCGCAGCACTGGTTCTCAGCCCTGCTCAATCTGTTGGTCAACCAACCCATAGCTCTCCCATTTTATCTGGATACAACACAGGATTATGGCAAGCTTCATCAGTGAAACCTCCAGTCCCTGCACCTCATGCCTGGAAACTCTATGGTTAGCTGCCTTGGAGAGACAGTGCTCGGAATGAGTACAGAGGGTTCTGTTGAGTAGCGAAAAGCCCTCTACTAGAGCAACATTCTTACCAAAATGGAAGTGCTTCTTGCTTTGGGTGGCCCAGACGGGTCTTTCACCTTCACAAGCCCTGTTCTAGCCATCATAGAATAATAGAACACTAGAACTGGAAGGGACCTTGAGAGGTCATCGAGTCCAGTCCCTTCCCTCATGGCAGGATAGTACCATCTAGACTATCCCTGATAGATGTCTATCTAACCTGCTCTTAAATATCTCCAGAGATGGAGATTCCACAACCTCCCTAGGCAACTTATTCCAGTGTTTAACCACCCTGACAGTTAGGAAGTTTTTCCTAATGTCCAACCTAAACCTCCCTTGTGAAGTTTAAGCCCATTGCTTCTTGTCCTATCCTCAGACGCTAAGGAGAACAATTTTTCTCCCTCCTCCTTGTAGCACCCTTTTAGATACCTGAAAACCACTATCATGTCCCCTCTGTCTTCTCCTTTCCAAATTAAACAAGCCCATTTCTTTCATAGGTCATGTTCTCTAGACCTTTAATCATTCTTGTTGCTCTTCTCTGGACTTTCTACACATCTTTCTTGAAATGTGGTGCCCAGAACTGGACAAAATACTCCAATTGAGTCCTAATTTTTTGGACCTTTGGGTTCGGGTGCTTTCCACCTTCTCAGTCACCTTGCAGCCATTTCTTTCTTCCACTAGGGCTCCTGGGGAAAGTCTATCTTCAATCATCCCATGGTACATCAGTTTCTGAATCGTAGAATCCTAGGGCTGGAAGAGACCTCAGGAGGTCATCTAGTCCAACCTCCTGCTCAAAGAAGGACCAACCCTAGCTAAATCATCCCAGACATGGCTTTGTCAAGCTGGGACTTAAAAACTTCTAGAGATAGAGATTCTACCACCTCTGTGGGTAACCCATTCCACTGCTTCACCATCCTCCTAGTGAAATAGTTTTTCCTAATATCCAGCCTAGACCTCCCCCACTGTAACTTGAGACCATTGCTCCTTGTTCTGCTATACATCACTACAGGCAGTCCCCGAGTTACGTGGATCCGACTTATGTCGGATCCGCAGTTACGAACGGGGCCCTTCCTCTCCCTGGTCTCCAGCAGACCAGGGAGAGGAAGCAAAGCGGCGGAACACGCGGGCAGCGGACAGGGCTGTCCGCTGCCCACGTGCTCCGCGGCTTGGCTCTGCTTTGCCCCCCCGTCCCCCTGGTCTGCAGACCAGGGGGACGGGGGGGGGGGGCAAAGCAGAGCAAAGCAGAGCCAAGCCGCGGAGCGCGCGGTCAGCTGACAGCCCAGACGTGTCTGGGCTGTCAGCTGGCCGCTGCTCCGCGGCTTGGCTCTGCTTTGCCCCCCCCGTCCCCCTGGTCTGCAGACCAGGGAGACGGGGGGGGGGGGAGGGCAAAGCAGAGCAAAGCAGAGCCAAGCCGCGGAGCAGCGGCCAGCGGACAGCCCAGACGTGTCTGGGCTGTCAGCTGGCCGCTGCTCCGCGGCTTGGCTCTGCTTTGCTCTGCTTTGCCCTCCCCCCCCCCCCGTCTCCCTGGTCTGCAGACCAGGGGGACGGGGGGGGCAAAGCAGAGCCAAGCCGCGGAGCAGCGGCCAGCTGACAGCCCAGACACGTCTGGGCTGTCAGCTGACCGCGCGCTCCGCGGCTTGGCTCTGCTTTGCTCTGCTTTGCCCCCCGTCCCGTCCCCCTGGTCTGCAGACCACGGGGACGGGGGGGCAAAGCAGAGCCAAGCCGCGGAGCACGTGGGCAGCGGACAGCCACGGTGCATCTGGGCTGTCCCGCTGCCCCCGTGCTCCGCGGCTTTGCTCCGGACACCTGTGGTACCACAGCTGGGGCGCTGCCAGTTGGTCCCGTAGCGCCGCTCTGGGCGCTCCTGGACCAACCGGGCAGCACCCCAGCTGCTCTGCCCCAGGCGTCCTGATTCAGCCACTGCTGGTCAGTTTCAGCAGCGGCTGAATCAGGACGCCTGGGGCAGAGCAGCTTGGGTGCTGCTGGGTTGGTCCAGTAGCACCGAGGAGCGGCCGCGCTACTGGACCAACCCAGCAGCACCCCAGCTGCTCTGCCCCAGGCGTCCCCAAGTCAGCCGCTGCTGAAACTGACCAGTGGCTGACTACAGGAAGCCCCTGCTCCGGGCTTCCTGGAATCAGCCGCTGATCAGTTTCAGCAGCAGCTGACTTGGGGATGCCTGGGGTTCTTAAGTTGAATCTGTATGTAAGTCAGAACTGGCGTCCAGATTCAGCTGCTGTTGAAACTGATCAGTTTCAGCAGCGGCTGAATCTGGACGCCAGTTCCGACTTACATACAGATTCAACTTAAGAACAAACCTACAGTCCCTATCTTGTACGTAACCCGGGGACTGCCTGTACTGAGAGCAGCCTCTTTCCTTTCTCTTTAGAACCTCCCTTCTGGAAAATTGAAAACCTGCTGCTTTCAAATCCCCCCTCACTCTTCTGGAAACTAATAAGCCCAAATCCCTCAGCCTCTCCTCATAAGTCATGTGCTTGGCCCCCTAATAATTTTGGTTGACCTCCTCTGGACCCTCTCCATTGTGTCCACATCATGAAGGAGTTGAACAGGTTATATCAACATGTGCATCAGCCCCTCTCACCTTGGGACCTTAATATGGTGTTTACAAAACGTATGGTCCCTCCATTTGAGCTGTTCTCAACGTGCTCTTTACAGCACCTTTCCTGGAAGGTCACCTATCTGATTGGCTATTACTTCCGCTAGAGAAGCATCTGAGCTCTATCCTCGGATCCTCTTTATATTGTTTTCTTTAAGGATAAAGTTAGGCTTTGCTGCACCCTGCTTTTTTGCCCAAGATGGTGTCCCAGTTTCATGTCAATCAGGACATATTTTTGCCTGTGTTTTACTCCAATACACATGACTCAGGCACAGGACAGTCTCTACACTCTTTAGATGTTAGACATGCCTTGGCTTTTTATTTAGATAGGACAAAACCTTTCTGTAAGTCCCTCGAGCTGTTTGGTTTAATAGCTGATAGAATGAAGAGTCTCCCAGTTTTGGCTCAACGTATCTCCTCCTGGTTAACATCCTGCATCAGGGCTGTTACGAGCTGACCAATTTGCCAGCTCCCCCTTCATGGCCCACTCCAGTAGGGCCGGGCCTCATCTGCTGCCTTCATGGTACAGGTGCCCATCCTGGATATCTTCAGGGTGGCCACCTGGTCTTTGATGCGTACTTTTGCGAACCATTATGCCATAGTGCAGCAGGCCATGGATGACGCAGCTGTTGGCAGAGCCGTCTTGCAGTCTATCACCAGGTAGTCTCCGACCCTGCCTCTTTGGGTTTGGCTTGGGAATCACCTACATGGAATGGACATGAGCAATCACTTGAAGAAAAAACAGTTACTCGTCATCTCGTAACTGTTCTTCGAGATGTGTTGCTCATGTCCATTCCAAATCCTACCTGCCTCCCTTTCATCAGAGTGTTCCAGCAAGAAGGAACTGAGGGGGTGGAGAGCCAGCCAGGGGTATGTATGTATGCATATGCAGGCGCCACTCCAGGGGGCTCCTCTGCCAGCCTGATAGGTACCGCTGATGGAAAAGCCTTCCGAAGATCTGTGCATGTTGCACATGCACACGCACATGGAATGGACATAAGCAACACATCTTTAAGAACAAAATATGAAATGGTAAGTAACTGTGTTTTCCTATGCCTGTTTTGTTAAATTGATCTTAATTATGTCATTCAAGTGTCAATCTAAATGTACTGGAGATGAAGAGTAATGTCCCACTATTTTTCAATTCAAGTATACTCTGACTAATTTTTGCTTTCAATTAACCATGCTCTATATTTAGTTTTTCTTTGGATGCTAAGAAGCCTACTTTCTGGGGGCAAAAAACATTTGAGCTATGTCCCAGAGTCACATTGTGATCAGATTATTGAATCAAATCATTGAGTCCAGTCTTTTTTTCTAAAACAGTTTGCATGTTCCTTGGTCTTTTATGAAAACAGCTGTATACCAGAAAAGTCAGAAGTAGGACATTGGATAAAACAGAACCTGAAAACTTAAACTCATCAAAGGATTATTTTTAATGGAATTTGAGTATGTAAAATGTTTTTGGAACCAGAGTCCCTGGAAAGTATAGTTTGGAGCCAAAGCTGGTACTGGTTTAGCCCTCGTCATTTTTGCTCATGATAATACCATGCATGAAGATATTATGCATTGGACTTACTGTAAACTACTAGTATATCAATGAAAAAAACTTTCAATCTTAACTATAAAATGTTTTTATTATTTAGCTGTGGAGTTTTGTATACAGTCTTGAAGTCTTTCTGGCAGCTGGACTATGGGGGAGGCACTTACTTTTCACATGTCCCCGACATTAATATTTGATAAAATCATGAAATGGCATAAACTTTTATTTCTAATTGATTGTTAATGTTGAATTCTAGTGGAAATAATGAGGCATCTATATTAAAACCAAATTAATGCAAGAGCTATGTTATGGTGAATGACAACCAAATAAATGTGCAATGATTATTTGTAACACTTACTGTGAACTTTAAAGTATTTTGAGGAAGAAGCCTGTATTTCCTGTAATTATTTGAAGTAATATTTCTCTAAAGAGAATAGTTTCCACTTAATTTTTTTTTGGCTGAAACAGTAGAAATTTAATAATGAGCTTAATTTACATTCTTGGTCTTTGTGTAGGAGAGAGAGAGATTTCGTAATATGTAACTTAGCAATAATATGCAGTAGCTATGTAGGGGAGAGGCGATTAATTGATTGGTTATGTATCATGCAGTGAGGGAAACAGGATGATTCTGGTCATTTCATGCTTACATTAATAAGAGAGTCCCTAAAGTTTTCAGAAGAATTTTTGTAAAATATTTCCATTTAGAAGATTTATCTACAACTTTAGTTTATCAGTTTTGATTTCTGTAGTTTTATGACCAAATAAAAGTACTGTTTTAAATTTAGTCAACAGTGCGTTACTTAGAAAGTAGTAGGAAATCGGTCAAATATTATCAGCATGTTTTAAGATTTTATTTACAAACTTTAATTGTGAAATTCACGCAACATACAAATAACCGGAACTTGTGTGATAAAGCAGCAGAAAAACTAGATGGATACAAAATACTATGATCCAACTTGGAAGTACGAGTCAAGCACTTGTGCAAATTGGCCACAGCAGCATTCATTGCTTATCTCATCCCATCCCTCTGCATGGGGACCTAAAATTTGTAACTCCTCTCTGCACAAAAAGCGAAAAAAAACCAAACCCATACCAGCCTTTTAGTGCTGGAAAACATTTGCAGGACTGAGACTTAAAAAAGAGACAAAGGCCACACTGCGTAAAAGTTTCCTTAGAAAGCTGCTCCTCTTGAGCAAATTCTTTAACGTATAACAGGAAGTGAGATTGACTAGGGCTGGCAATCAAGAACTCAGTAGGAACAATGAGAATTGTTTTAATTGTATCACTATGAAACATGAAGGTTTTGCACATCATCTCTGCTCTCCTGCACAGCAGAACTATGTGACATCTCTGCTGCATTTTTGGCCTTTAGTGGCCACTCCACAGTCAGGGTGATTGTGCCCTAGTATAGTGCATATTTTACAATGCTCTCTACTGAACAATATTCCCTTTTATGTAGAATATTATTTTTAAAATAGCATAAACCACTTTAACAATTCTCATGCCATGAGTTGCTCTATTAAATTAAATTATTCATTTTAATAGCTAAGATCTGGTGATCCATTCACCCTTCAGTGTATATATTTTAGTAAAAATTTAAAACAAACACAATATGGTTCACTCAATTTTAAATTAGCAAGCAAAATAATTATTTTATCCTTGGTTTATCATTAGTATATTTTATAGCCATTGACATAATAGAAGTAAAAATAGGAGGTGATTCCATTTCAGGAATTTGTAATAATTCTTTTTCTTTAACACATGAATGTGTTCAGTATTGGCAAAAGAACATGTTGCTACCAAAACTGAAATAAGATCCTTGAAACAGAAAGGATGTTGCCATGGAAAAGTGAAGTAACACTCAGTGCAGCTGTGATACATTAATGAATAGGATATTTTTTTTAAAAGATCAGTGTTTGGTGTGGCTTGGAGGGTCCCAACCAGATGGTTTCCATGAACAGGATCTGACCCCCAGCTTGAGGACTTCTTACTGGCAGATTACTTCATTTTCTTTCCCTTGGATTGTCAGATCTTTACATTAATGCAAGATTTACTGATACAGATTTATATTCAATTACATAAATCAGTCTCATTTTACATTAAAGTCACAATTTTATACATACCCTTTAACAGTTATTTTAAAATGTAAAAAATATTCATTTGGTAGCATTAACAGATGCTATTTCTGTAACTTTATTTTGAAAGTATTTGAATTACATATAATTTAAAGCAATTTCTCTATCAATAAAATGATCTATAACATATTTGTATTATTTAGTCCAACATACATTGCACTAATTTTAGATGCATTATTGCCTCCTTTTATGGAACTTGCTGTGAACCAAATCTCTGGGCAAGCAGGAGCAGATTCTGTTCTCAAATGCATGTGAAAATCTCACTGAAACTTGCTGGAATTGCATGAGGGTAAAATTTGGCTCAGTGAGAAATATAACATGTTTCTTAAGAACCCGCCATTGAATGTTTTAACAGATATTTCCATTCATAAAATGATAATTTCCTTTGTAAACAGGTAGTAATTTTCTGGTTTGTACTGGAAAATGTGTGTTTTTATTGGTTCATCCATCATGTCCTGCTTTGAAAACCTTAAACTATATATTCTTCTAAAACCTCCTCTATGATGCACATATTTGTTTATGCATGATTTCTGATTTGAAGTGCCTTGAATTGGTATAGAAATATATTATTACATATTTTGGACCAGATTCCACCACCCATTTGTCCATGAGTAGTGCCTTTGAAATCAATGGGCCAACTCACATTAACTCAAGGTTAATGAACATAGTACAGTTGATGCCTAAATTAGTGATAGATCCTGCTAAATAATATATGGAATTCTACAGTTGTGATTCCACTTCAGTGTTTTTGACATGGTAAAATCAAATTAAACAGGGGAAAAAAACCCGAGAAACTTGTATTAAATACAGTTTTTCAGATAAAGTGGAAAAAATCTTAAGAATTTCCTGGTTCTATATACTTCTGAAGTGAACATTGTTAAAAATTTACTGTAGACCCTTGCTGTGGGTAAATTGATAGAGCATTGTATCTCTGAGTTGGTGGAATTTGTGAGTTATTATTACCACATGCCTTGTATATTCTGGCAACATTTGAAGTTAATCATCATATATTATGTGATTTGTTATAAATTGCTTACTCAGTAACTTCATTGATAAAACAAAAGCTAACCTGATCATAACTGCATTGCTTTTGTCATCTGTTTATCACTGCCCCACAGTGGTCTGAACTGTAACTTATCGCTAATAGAGAAGAAAATGTTCTTACATGTCACTATAAAAATCTCTGAAAAATTGACAGACTGATTTTAACCGTGTTTTTGAAAATCCAGATGTTTCATCTGTAACGATCCACAATTGTTTCTCGTCTGGTATAAATAAGTACATTCTGAAATTTTGGATCAATAAATTACTTACCAAAGATATAATTAGCTTCATTTTACAGCTCAAGTAACTCTAAACTAGAAACAGACATGGACTTCATGTAATATATTTATTTTTGCAAAATTCTACTATTTTTCAACAGTGAATTCTTGTCAGTTTATCTCTGTACATCAGGCTGGTAAATTATTTATGGTATTGAGGGATGCCAGTCCTGTTACACATCATTATTGCTCTCATGGGGGAATATTAGCCTTTAGGAAAGAGTATCATGCACTAAGTCTTTCTTATAATTTGTAAGATATAGTTTCTTTACTTTTATAAGTTTACGGTATCTTCATGCATTTATTGGACACTACTAGAAAGCAACAAAGAAAAGTATTTTATAATGCCTTCAAATAACACCTTTCATCCAAAATATTGTGAAGAAACTGGTTGAATCAGTTTGTTTTTGCTTAACAAAGCATTCAAGTGTGCAGGCTGTTAAAGTTATTTGATATCCAGGTGCAGAATATTGCTTGCAAGAGCCAAGTAAAAATAGCAGTTTTTAGCATACTTTACCTCTAAATTAAGAAGTCAAGATAAGTTCAGTCCTTGGTTTGGTCTCATTTAGCTTAGCTAGGAATCTCTAAGGATATGGCAGAATTATCAAAACTATTTCATGGCAAACTAAGTAACTGTACTCTGTGGAAATATAAGTATTATATGAAATCACATGAATTTATTCTAATCTGAAAGGTGACAAAAGGAGACAAACCTGTTAGTCTCTAAACTTTATTGACTTTTTTCATTTCAATATATATCTTGGTACTAATAAGCATGTCAATAGATGGCTGAGGCTTTTATTAATGTTATATTGAGTGATTAAGCTTGACCTTTTAAATGCACTTCAGTCACTGTTAACTGAAGTAAGGGCAGAATTCTCACTGAAATAAATCTTTTTCTGAAAGTAACAGTGTATAAAATGCTAGTCAGCTGTAGAGCCTAAGCTAGTGATAACAAAAGCTAGTGAACTGCAAAAGGAAGAGGATTTTATCACCTTTTCTGCCAGCACATTTTCTAACTCCATCATGTTTCCTGAAAAGACCTGTGGAAAGGCAGATATATGTTCAGCTTATGTGGCTATATCCTTTTGATCAAGTTTATAAACCAAAATGGCATCTTTTCGGGTGTGTTTTTCTATATGTGTAATGTAAAATGTAAGTATTTTTACCATTTTTTGTTAACCTTTCTTTTATTTCTGTTTAAGAACTTAGGTTTTTAATCAACTGTGAGATCCGTGATTCTGTATTATAAATGAATAAATATGTTGGGAGAATTTTGATATCTATTTCTGACACTCTTGGATTTGTTTTTGTTTTTCCAGCTTGAAGTGCAGTCATGTTGTGTGTTTGTTCCAAACGATAGCCTCCCTTCCCCAAGTACAATTGTGTCCGGTGACATTCCTGGAACTGTCCGAAGTTGGTACCATGGACAAGCTGGTATGCCTGGTACAGTTGTTCTTTGCTTGCCCCAGATAAAAATTATGAGTGCTGGACACAAATACATGGAACCACTACAAGAGATCCCTTTTGTTGTGCTAAGATCAATTCTCGAAGAAGGTACAGTATGAAAAATTTTGAGTCTTCTTGTGTTTGTTTTCAATGTATAATTGTGTTGTATGATCATTGTTTTATATTGCCAACATTTTATACAAATCAATCTTCTTTCTAAAAGATTTCATATCCAAAATATGTGAGCTAAATAACATGAACAAACTTGCTTTCTTTAACCATTATCTCTAACAACTATAGCAAAAATTTTTAACTTTCTGGGAATATCCATGCACATTTACTTTGTTACTATAATCTATACTATTAATTCTTAGAGAGGTTTTGCACTAAAGTGAGCAGAGAAAATGAAGAATTTATTAGAAAATGTACATGGGAGAATTTTGTCCACAATATTTTTCTCATTTTTTGCACACACATCCTTCTAATGAAATTTACCAAAAATTATAAAGTACAGATTATAAAAAAAAGAGTACAAAGTATTTTTAACTACTACATTTTCTTTTGAGTCTATGCCAACTTTTGTGGTTTTACAACTGCATAGTTGTAAAACCTATATTTTGATTTTTTTCCCTCCTCTTTTGTTCTGTAATAACCCCAGTCTATCGTCGTCCTCCACTCCACATGCACGCCCATAGAAACAGATTACAGTGAATTTTTTAAACAATGAAATTTTCTGTAATTGTACTGTAAGCGCTGTCACATGCACAAAATAAACAGGAATAGAGAAATAAATGTTTCCTCTAATTACTTTCAGTTATAATAATCTTATTTGTTACACTAACAATAAAAGGTAAATTTGTTTAAACAGAAATGTTTTTTTTAATTGGTAGTGTCCTTTAAACCTGTTATGGAAGTAGACCACACTTGAATTTTCTCAGACTAGGAAAGAAAGGAGCAGTCTGAGAAATAGAGAAGAATCCCCTTGGTTGGGATAAATCCTGCTGTAAGGGATTTATTTGTGTGTGGCTTTGTGCTCTGGGAATAATGCCAAACAGAAGTTCTCACAATCTTGATATTTTTGATTCTCTAATGGAGCTGTTGCCTTCTCCCATGCCAAAACTCCCCCTTAAATAGACTAGTAAAAAAATATTTTCAAAGCTTTTAAGTCACCTTCTTCGTTTTCTCCATGCAAAGGTAAGTAATTTTATAGACTTTTTAGGGAGATTCTAAATGACTATCTATATTTGAACAGGACTCCAGTGATGACATATCATTCTTAAAACATGTTTCTTTCCCTGTGAAATCATATGCATCTAACCTTACCCTGAAAGCTATTTTGGAACTGTTTGTTCTTTTGAAAATTCAAGCAAGTACAGGCAGTCCCCGACTTACGCGGATCCGACTTATGTCGGATCTGCACTTATGAACGGGGCTTTCTCGCCCCAGAGTTCACAGGCAGCAGTCAGCCACCTTGACCTCCGGGGCGAAAAAAGCTGCTCCCGGTACCCCTGGTCTGCTGGGGACCGTCTCCAGCAGACCAGGGGCATCGGGAGCAAAGCAGCAGCCCCGGCGGGTTTGCTCGCGGTGCCCCTGGTCTGCTGGAGACGGTCCCCAGCAGACCAGGGGCACCGCGAGCAAACCCGCACCAGCGGCGCGTTCCCGCGCTTCTGAGGCTTTGCCAGAGCAAAGCCTCAGAAGCGCGGGACCCCGCCACGGCTGCGGGTTTGCTCGTGGTGCCCCTGGTCTGCTGGAGACAGTCTCCAGCAGACCAGGCACTGGGAGCAAAGCAGGTCCCGCGCCAGAGCAAAGCCTCAGAGGCGAGGCACCCCGCCGCTGCGGCTTTGCTCCCCATGTCCCTGGTCTGCTGGGGGCGGGGCGCAGCTAGTGTGCCCCCCCCCCCCCAGCAGACCAGGCTTCTGTTGTGGACCCTGGGGCAGAGCAGCTGGGGCGCTGCCGGTTGGTCCCGCAGCGCCGCTCTGGGCACTACTGGACCAACCCGGCAGCACCCCAGCCCTCTGCCCCAGGCGTCCTGATTCAGCCGCTGCTGGTCAGTTTCAGCAGCGGCTGAATCAGGACGCCTGGGGCAGAGCAGCTGGGGTGCTGCTGGGTTGGTCCAGTAGCACCAGGGAGCGAGGAGCGGTGCTACTGGAGCAACCCAGCAGCACCCCAGCTGCTCTGCCCCAGGCGTCCCCAAGTCAGCCGTTGCTGAAACTGACCAGCGTTGACTACAGGAAGCCCGAGGCACAGTTGCTCTGCCCCGGGCTTCCTGGAATCAGTGGCTGATCAGTTTCAGCAGCAGCTGACTTGGGGTTCTTAAATTGAATCTGTATGTAAGTCAGAACTGGCGGTCAGTTTCAGCAGCGGCTGAATCTGGACGCCAGTTCCGACTTACATACAGATTCAACTTAAGAACAAACCTACAGTCCCTATCTTGTACGTAACCCGGGGACTGCCTGTATCCAGTTTTTTATAAATCTATGTGACTACTCTGATTCCTATCTGCTAACTCATACCTTTCACCCCCTGCTTTAAAAGAAAAAAAAATAAGTCATTCTGTCATCTAGGAATATTGTAGCTTTGTCAGGAAGACTTATTGACCTCCAAATGTCAACATACAACAGAATAACTCCCACACTCAAATCTTTGTTTCTAGAGCTCTGACCAGTGCATTCCTCTGAGATAACTGTACATTGTAGGAATACTTTTGGTAATCACATTTGAAAAAGCATATTAAGCATGATGTTATAAATCAAAATTACTGTAACTTGTACTGTACTTGTACTGTAACAAGTAGCTTATGAAAAGGAAATGAGTTTACTTAGGTTGTGTGTGTAATCATAGGTTAATCTTTGAGTACTGGTCCCTGTGTGTATTCCACATGTGGCTATGCATGTACCTAAGACTGAAAAATGTTGTGATACTGTTCATTGGTCCATGTGTGCACCCTCTTCATACTCAGCAGTGAGGGCTTAAGGGGAAGTGTAGACAGACTGCTTCTCCAGTTCCTTCTGATCACTGCATGGTTGAGTTTGAAGGTCTCTGTCCAAAGTTATCTTCACACTACCTCTCTTATCTATAAATGTATATAGTTCTTATTGTTTTAATTAGTATCTTTAGTAGTGTTGATCAGTTCTTCCCAGCCACAAGGGGCCCTCTCCATGTCCACACTAGGGAAAAGGTCTGAGCCCAAAGTTTTAAGATTTAAGAACTATGTCTCCTGTTGTCATGACTTCTTGGTCAACAGTGAACAATATCTCCTTGAAGTACAGAATCTGCTGCTCCTCCTCTCCCCAGGTCACCGAGGGATGAGCATAGGTGCTGGAACTGGAGATGTTTTCCATTATCTACAGGATTTACTGTTTGATTAAGTGGCTCACAGCACCCCCACTATAAAAACAGTTCCAGCATCCCTGGAAATGAAATAATCAACTGAGGAAGTGCCTCTTGGAGAAAGCTAAAAGATGCCAGTCGGATTCCAGACCAAGGAGATAAAGCCCAAGTCCTATAGTCTCAGTTTTCTCATAAGAGTAAGGGATACTCTCACAGACACAAGAGATTTTCTTTCAGATCTCCTCCTAAGAGAAAGGATCACTCCTTAATTCCTTCAAAATTGTGAGAGTCCTTGCACTCAAGTCCTAAAGACTTGGGTCCATGCTTGCATTCTAACTTAGAGGGTAAAATATACAGGAGCAAGGATCCAACAGAACTAATTCTGTAAGTTGAAGACTGGGCATTTGCGGGGGAGGGATCCTCAGTGCTTTGAGAATTGGCCTGCTAAACCCAGAGTTGTGAGTTCAGTCCTTGAGGGGGCCATTTAGGGATCTGGGACAAATCTATCAGGGATGGTACTTGCTCCTGCTATGCGGGTAGGGGACTGGACTCAATGACCTCTCACGGTCCCTTCCAGTTCTATGAGATAGGTGTATCTCCATATATTATTATTAGCAGTGACCAAGTGCTCCAGGCAGGATTCTTCTTTGATAGCACCTATCATCCCGTAAGGGTCCCTCACATTGTGGCAGAAAGAGACTTATACTTCCCCTTGCCATCCCATGCTCACAATCTCATTTGCTTTGGGGTCAGTTTGTCTGAGGGACATTTCAACACCAGAAGAGGAATCCACCTTGAGAAGAAAGAGCTACTACTCTCTCCATGAGCTCAAGTCTCCATCCACTGGCAGCAACAGAACCACTGGTAGAACGAAATCTGACCTGCACATGGGCTGAATCATCTAGACCATGGGTTCCCAAACTGGGGGGCATGAAAAAATTCCAGGGGGGGGGACGTGAGGCGACCTAGCTCCCTCACCCCTACCCCCCAAGTTTTGCTGCTATTTTTGTTTTTCGGCCCTGGTCAGTTCTTCCTTTTTTTCTCTCTTTTTTTTCCCCCCACAAGTTTTGCTGCTATTGTGGGGGGAGGTGGTAGAGTGTCTCAAAAAAAAAAAGGGGGGGGGGAGGCGTGATGCTGAAAAGTTTGGGAACCACTGATCTAGACAGAGTTTCTAGGCTGCCTTGGACCCATCCTCTGACCAGACTAGACTAACTTCTCTAGAACTGCTGGTACCCAATGCATTCGGATCTCTCCAACCAGCCTCTGAACCACCATGTTGGCCCTCTTGGGATCCCTATGCACAGATCCCTAGGTCTGTAGAAGAGTCTAGCTGGTCCAATTCCACTAAGCGACAGCAACTGGCCTCTGCCAGACTATATGAGAGAGGAGACCATATCCACCAGTAAGAGCAGCACCAACAGGTATATAAAACTCCTCCCCGATGAGGAGTCACCCCATATTTGCCATGCCCACAAGCAATAACAAGTATATGCTTTTGGGTATCCTACAGCCCACTGGACCCAATTAGATTGCTCTCTCAATGAATTAAGCTAGCCATGGTAGTGTTTATAGTATGTTAAGTTGCATAGTTGCAAATAACAGCAGTAACTCAATTAACGTTTTTGGCAGAACTACAATATATTGGTCACTCTTAATAATTTGCTAATTTTGCCTTGTATAAACAAAATCATATAATGAGTTTAAGCTGCCCTGATCAATTCAGTGTACCCAAATTCGCTATAGTTATATTCTGTAACTAAAAGAGTATAATGTAATATGTCATTGGAATGCTAATAACTCACTGATTGTTAATATTCTTGCATGATGTATGCTCATGGTCTCTATTAAAAGTTATAGACATGCTGGAATGAAGACTAAAATATGATTAAACTAGGCAAGCGAGAGAGAGTTTGGGGGAAATTCAGAATTGTGTGTATGTGGGGTCATCTTGCTAGTTGTAGCCAAGGCCTGTGGAAGCCAGAATAGGGTGTTAAGTAGTCTGTTAGACATCAGAGCTGCTGAACCAAGGCTGCCTAGCTCACAGATTGTCAGTGTGTGACTGTCACGTTTGAGGGCAGCATCTGAACATTCCAGGCTGGAAGCTATAGCAGGAGGGCATTTGAGGCACTCAGGGTTATATGGCAGGTGGTGACATAACCCTTCACTAGTCAAAATTGCACCTCCCTAATGCTGTGGCTTAGTGTCTGTATATGGTGAGGTAAAGTTACTTTGTTGAGGCGCAACTTTCATGTTTTCAGTGCTGACCACTGCATGTGACATTTAAATATTGCATGTCACACTTTTTTCCCTAAGTTCCATTTTCTTTAAAATAAATAATTGTAATACCTAGCTGAAAGAAAGCTACTCATTACAGGTAATCATTTTAGAAAATTAGAAGCTGAATTGTCATTGTACTAACAGTCTAATTGTTGCATCAGAACATTAATGAAGGTGGCATTTAAATTGCCTCGTCAGACAAAGGATTCAGGTCCTTTCTAGTATAAAATTTGATTTTGTAAGGTGCTAAGTACCCTTACCCAATCCAGCAAAGTGTTTAACTTTGCAGTCAACAGGACTACTTACTTGTTTAAAGTTAAATGTACTGAAGTGCTTTGCTAGATTAGACAAGAGTGTGCATGCAGCATCATGCAGGTGCCAGCACAGGATTCTAAGAACGGCATACAGTGATTGCTCAACTGTAAAGAATCTTAAAAATGGTATCTTCTGTATTTGCACTGTGCAGGATAACTTACTGAGTCTCTTTATAGTCCTCTGACTTCTCCATCATAAAGAGCTGTCAGCCCAGCTGCAATAAACAATGCTAATATAAAACTAGTAATAATCTCTGCACAAGTTTGCTAACTTGAACCAACCTCTGGCCAAACTCCTCACCTTTCTAGACACAGCAATTTAATGTTCTCGGAATAATCCCAACTGAAAATGCATCAAAATCTGAAGATATGGATAAAAGCAGAAATGTCTAGTTATATGGCCTTAAAACACTTAACTCTCTATGGTTTAAACTTGGAAGAAAATACTCTTATGTCTATTTAATATTTGAAATGACTGAAATTAAATATTATTCTCTGTGGAACAACTGTTCAGAATCTATAATTATAAATGAAGGGAGATGGACAATTTTTGCACTTAGGGAGCTAATCAAAAAATATTTAGAGAGAAGGAAAATATTCACATGGTATTCACTGATCTCCAAAAGGATTTTTGCTGATACTCATCTGGTATTATCTAGGGGAGAAAATGGTACCAGAATTATTTATGTGGCTTGTTCTAGTCATATATGTAGATCCAAAGTGAATAGTTAGAACATGTATGAAACAGATGTACTATCAGGAGTCAGCACTAAGCCCTTGCTTGTTTATTCTCATCCTGGATACCTCACAAGGAACATACAGAATGAAATATCTTGTTGCATACTAGAGTATATGCTGCGTAATTTCAAATGTGTACATTGAAGAATTTTCGTTAAAACTAGGTGAGCAAACAATATCAAAATGCATAGTTTCAATATCTGGGTTCCAAAATCTGGCAAAAAGGAGCATAAAATTAAAGACAGGATAATAAACGCTTGGCTCTAGAGAGAGAGATGGAAAATACCACTAAAAAGAAAAAGAAAAAAAAGCTTTAAATTGGCATCCATCCAGTTTTAATGTGTGGTGGTGTTGAGCAACAATGAAAAAACATGAGTGAATGATCTCTTCTACAGAAATATGAATGTTGAGATGGGTCAGTGGTATAAGCAAGACAGACTGCTTGAGGAATATGCATATTAGAGACATGCTCAAAGTAAAACCCATAAATAATAGAGTGAGGGCGTACAGACTCAGACACTTGTTCACGTAAGCACTTATCTGGGTAAGAGAATCCAGCAGATCAGGATTGAAAGAAAAATACAGAAAGGCCAACATGAGAAGTAGTGGTAGGATGTCCTAAAGGAAGACAGAACAATTTCAAAGGAGAAGACTCCTAGAGCAGACCTTATATGATGGGGTTAATGCAAGGAAGAAGACTTTTTATCTGAGAATTGAGTGCATTTTAAATAATGAATAACTCATAAATAGTCATAGCATCTTTGTGAGGTTAGGTATAACCCCTTTTTACAGAAGGGGAAATAGGCAGAGTGTTTGAGAGACGTGATGAAAATGCCACAGAATGATATTAGGAAAACTTGAATAGAAGAAGCCTGATCTCCTGAATTCCACTCTGTAATCACAAGATTATTCTTCCTTCCAATTATTTTTTTAATTAAAAATAATTACATATCTGCTGCAGATAACTTCCATAACTGCAACAGTATATTTTCAAAAAAGAGAAACTAACAAGTGTGAGGCCAAATACATAAGAAAAATTACTAGTATTTTTACAATGTGATCAATATTTTACACAATGGGTAGGAGCAGATAAAAGGCAAAGCTGACTTTATTGCTAGACAAAAAAACCAAAGCAAGAACATCAGCGGCATGTTATAATGAACAGACAAGCTCTAGAGAAGACCTTTTTTTATGATCTTTAGTAAAAAACAGCTTTTATCACACACACGAGAAATTTTTGCCAGTCAGCCAGCATATAACAGATCAGTGTTTAATATTAAGGAGGACACCCTGATGCCAAGGAGAAATTCTTTCCCTATCCTGAGAGTGACGTTTATAAACACAAGAAGTTGTTAAACCAGTTGAATTACCATATTTGCATTAATTTTCAAGACCAGTAATAATTCAAATAATTGTTATAAATCATCTGAAAGAAGAAAAAGTAAGAATTTATCAGACCTTTGAGGGTCTACAATGTTCATTTCTCATATTCTCCTCCAAAAAGATCTAGAGTGAAACACTGGCCCCATTGAAAAGCTATGACTCCTTTTAGCATCCAAATGCCCCAATAGCTTACATATCCCATCCCTACTCTACTCTGATAGCTCGGTTAGTAGCTTAATCCTTTTGGCACACAAGATAGTTGGAGCAAATAAAACAGACTTTTCAGAAGAATTTCTAAACCAATCACTCTTTACTTTTAGGCAATAGAAGTGATATACAGATCCATGCAAAACAGGCCATTGATCCAGTATTAAATCCAACAGTTTTGCTTTTCTGGTATTTGGCCCCATCTAGTACTCGGACAAAATCACATTCAGTTTTTTCTAACATTGAATGGGGTGCTGTTTTGAAAAGTACAGGCAGTCCCCGACTTACGCGGATCCGACTTATGTCGGATCCGCACTTACGAACGGGGCTTTTTTCGCCCCGGAGCTCACGGGCAGCGGATCGCCACCCGTGTCCTCCGGGGCGAGAAAAGCTTCTCCCGGTCTCCCTGGTCTGCTGGGGGGGTCCAGCAAAGCCGCTGGACCCCACCAGCAGACCAGGGACACCCGAGCAAAGCCACCCAGGCGGGGGGAGTCCTGCTGCCAGCAGCTTTGCTGGACCTCCCCCCCCGGCAGACCAAGGACACCCGAGCAAAGCCGCCCAGGTGGGGGGAGTCCCGCTGCCTGGGCGGCTTTGCTCGTTTGCCCCGGCGGCTTTGCTCGTTTGCCTCGTTTGCAAAGGCGCTGGACCCCCCCAGCAGACCAGGGAGACAGGAGCAAAGCCGCACAGGCAGCGGGGTCCCTCCGCCTGTGCGGCTTTGCTCGGTTCTCCCTGGTGTGCTGGGGGGGGGGGGGGCGCAGCTAGTGCGCCCCCCCCCCCCCCAGCAGACCAGGGAAATGTGGAGCAAAGCCCCGGGCCTGTGGTAGAGCAGGTGGGGCGCTGCTGGTTGGTCCCGCAGCACCGCTCCTTGACGCTACTGGACCAACCCGGCAGCACCCCAGCTGCTCTGCCCCAGGAGTCCTGATTCAGCCACTGCTGAAACTGACCAGTGGCTGACTACAGGAAGCCGCTGCCCGGGGCTTCCTGGAATCAGCCGCTGATCGGTTTCAGCAGCAGCTGACTTGGGGATGCCTGGGGTTCTTAAGTTGAATCTGTATGTAAGTCAGAACTGGCGTCCAGATTCAGCTGCTGTTGAAACTGATCAGTTTCAGCAGCGGCTGAATCTGGACGCCAGTTCCGACTTACATACAGATTCAACTTAAGAACAAACCTACAGTCCCTATCTTGTACGTAACCCGGGGACTGCCTGTATAGTGCTCTGTGCATCCCCCACTCTCCTAGCATGACCTCGAACATAATGTGATACCAGTGTGTGCCATGTGGTAAACTTTTCATAATGGCACCTTCAGGTGGTATGAACTTGCGAACACTGTGAATTCAAGTTCATGCTGGTAGGGAAGGGGTTATGCTGGCAAGGGCATGCATATTGCATTCCTGAAAGTGTTAGAATGACCACTATATAGGAATGAATGAGTGACAACTTTAATGCAAAATAAGAAACACCTGTGCACCACTCCCTACCTGAATCTTCCTGTTCTTTGAGATTTGGTCAGCATCTCTTAGAGGCTGTCTCCTTTCCTGCATCTCAGTCCTCCAACTCCTAAAATTAAATTTGCAAAATGATAATCCTCCATCATGATGCCTACTCACCATAGTAGTTGTATTCAAAGACTGTGTGTGACTAAGGTCTGGTTTTAGTACGTGTGTGTGTGTGTGTGTGTGTGTGTGTGTGTGTATATAATATGGTTCTGCTCATATATAGACCTGGGTACTTTCCAAGTAAATAAGGTGACTGATCTCTTAATTAAGAAAATCTCTTTGATATAAGGCAAGACAAGACATGTACAGCAGATGTGTGCTCACGTAGGTTTAATGTATTCAAACTGATTTTTAAAAACATGGTGCTGAGAAATCAAGTAAATCTACAAGATATTGTCCTTTAACATTGTTCTGCCAGATTCATTTGCAGTGTACAGTGAAAATTCAAATCAGATTTCGTCTTCTTTTATCTCTAGGCGCCATATGAAAGAATATTTAATTAGGATTTGGAACCTGATCCAAGTGCCCATTGACGAGTTCCATTAACTTCAATGTGTTTTGGCCCTTTCCGAATTTCATTTAGCACTTACTATTTGCATAATGTTGGAGAAAATAATAATTTAATAGTTAGATTATGCAATTATAAAACTATTTTTCTCTTTAATCACCAGGTGATGCCTTCCCTTGGACAGTCAGTCTACATCATTTCAGTGTGTATACTCTTCTTGGACAACAAATGACACTTAATTTAGTAGAACCCATGGGCTGTACTTCTACTCTAGCTGTCACTTCACAAAAACTAGTTGCCTCAGGGCCAGAATCCAGACACTCGTTTGTTGTCTGCCTCCACGTCGACCTTGAGTCACTAGAAATAAAATGCTCGAACCCCCAGGTTGGTATATTTCATTGATTTATGAAAGGAAATTAAAACAACTTGAATTAAGTACAATGGTTCTGCATTCTGTTGAGGCAGTTCTCTTTTATTAAACATCTTAATTTTTTTTTAAACTGGGCCATCAAGATCAGGGTACTTAGATTAAGATTTGCTTTGAAGCTCTCTCAAGTTTAGTAATTTAAACTCTTCTCAAAATGTAATAGCTACAGCATAAATGCATCTTATGGCTGATGGAATGAAATTAGTTGCAGATGTACTATTATTAAATGCAAAAGCACTGCTCAACTGTCATTCTGAATGCATTTGTTAAAGTGGTTCAATGTAATTTTTGATCAGATTCTCTCACAATTTCTCATTCAGTATGAAAGGTTTTCAAACAAGTGATGGTATCCTTTATTAAAGGGAAAAACTAAAAGGGAATTTTTTAATAGAATGCAGATTGTCACGATAAATTTATTCGTTAAAGGTCAGCTATGTTACATGCACTACTGTATTTTAATTGAGTTAGATCCAAGTTACTCTAATGTGGACATAAAGTCACTCCAGACAGGCGAGAGCACTTAAAAAACAACTAATGGTCCTGCAGCACCTTAGAGACTAACAAAAAATGTAGATAGTATCATGAGCGTTTGTGATTACAACCCACTTCTTCAGGTGAATGGAACAAGGGGTCCAGAAGTACAAATAAATAGCAGAAAAAGAGGGAATGGGAAGGGAAAGAGAAGGAAAAATTTCTTGTCATTTAGAGTGTCCGTGCTAAATAGAATTGGCTATAAGTGCCTGATACTTAGCTTTTGATTAGGGTGGTGAATGTAGCTTCCCATCCAGTTCATGTCTTTGTTTAGACCTTGGTTAAAGATGTCAAATTTGCAAATAAAGGCAAGTTCTGCAGCTTCTCTCTCCAGCTGGTTTTTGAAATTGCTTTGTAAGAGTATAGTCATTTTGATATCTATTAATGAGTGCCTGGGCAAGTTAAAATGTTCCCCAACAGTTTTCTGTGTGTTACCGTTTCAAATATTTGATTTCTGTCCATTAATCCTTTGCCGTAGAGACTGGCCAGTTTGGCCAGTATACATGGCGGAGGGGCATTGCTGCCACTTGATGACATAGATCACATTGTGGATGTGGATATGAGCCTCTAATGTGCGGGGTTATGTGTCAGGTTTTGTGATGATGTCCCTTATAGAGATGTGAGGACAGAGTTTGCATCAGTGTTTATTGCAGGGGTGGGTTCCAGCGTAAGTATGACTGAGATGTGTTGCATGGTTGCTAGAAAGAATTTGTTTCAGGTTAGGGGATTGTCTGTGGGTGTGGATTAGCCTGTCCCCCAAGGTCTGTGAGAGTTGAAACTTAAAAGTTTTTTTTATTTACAGACTAACATGGCTAACCTTTGAAACTTTTAAACGGGAGAGGGTGTTTATGAAAATTTTCATTGCGCTATAATTTGTCTTTAATGATATATTTGTTGTCAGTTGTATCATCTTATTGTAATTCTGATGAAGCTGGCACCTCTTGTTACTTATATTTGTTATTCAGGCAACATCAATGTGTTTGGTACTGTACAAGACACTGCATTTAGACAAGTTCTTGAAAGAGCTATCAGTGATCCATCCCTTGTTGTCCATTCCCAGCTTCTGGCAATCAGAGAGTTAGGTGCATCCAAAGGATGGGGTTACATCCCTGACCATCATGTCTAGTGTCAATTGAGGAAAATTTCCTCCATGAACATATCTAATTCTTTTTTGAACTTAGTTACACTTTTGGCCTTATAATATCCCCTAGCAGTGAGTTACGTAAGTTGACTTTGCATGGTACATAAGAATGGCCGTACTGGATCAGACCAAAGGTCCATCTAGCCCAGTAGCCTGTCTGCTGACAGGGGCCAGCACCAGGTGCCCCAGAGAGGGTGGACTGAAGAAAATGATCAAGCGATTTGTCTCCTGCTATCTTTGTCCAGCCTCTGACAAACAGAGGCGAGGGATACCATTTCTATCCCCTGACTAATAGCCTTTTATGGACCTAACCTCCATGAAATTATCTAGCTTCTCTGTTATAGTCCTAGCCTTCACAGCCTCCTCTGGCAAGGAGTTCCACAGGTTGACTACATGCTGTGTGAAGAAGAACTTTCTTTTATTAGTTTTAAACCTGCTACCCATTAACTTCATTTGGTGTCCTCTAGTTCTTCCATTATGGGAACTAATAAATAACTTTTCTTTATTCGCCCTCTCCACACCACTCATGATTTTATATCTCTATCATATCCCCCTCAGTCTCCTCTTTTCTAAACTGAAAAGTCCCAGTCGCTTTCACCTCTCCTCTCATGGAACCCATTCCAAACCCCTAATCATTTCAGTTGCCCTTTTCTCAACCCCTTTCAAGGCCAAAATATCTTTTTTGAGATGAGGAGACCACATCTGTACACAGTATTCAAGATGTAGGTGTACCATAGTTTTATACAGGGGCAGTAAGATATTCTGTGTCTTATTTTCTATCCCTTTCTTAATAATTCCTAGCATCAGTTCCTCCTTTTGTATGCGCTAAACCTTGCTGTTTACCCCTTTTCCATTTATGAATATGATTAACAGAATTGGCTACATTTAAGATCCTTTACGGACCTCTCTATTTACTTCTGTCCATTCTGAAAACTGACCATTTTCTCTGCCCTTTTCTGTCTTTTAATCAGTAACTTAGAGGACCTTCCCTCTAATCCCATGACTTCTTTCTTTGCTTAAGATCCTTTGATAAGAGACCTTGTCAAAGGTTTTCTGAAAGTCCAAGAGCACTATATCAGTTTGATCATCCAGGTCCACAGATCTGTTGACCCTCCCAAAGAATTCTAATAGATTTGTACGGCATGATTTCCTTTTCCAAAAACCATGTTGATTCTTCTCTAACAAATCATGTTAATCTCTATGACTGATCATTCTGTTCTTTAATATAGTAGCCCCCCGTTTTCCTGGTACTATATTAAAGCTTGCTAGCTCATAATTGCCAGGATCACCTCTGGAGCCTTTAAAAAAAATTGGTGCCACATTAGTAAGGCTGCAAGTCTGTCAAGTAAGTCACAGAAATAATGGATTCTGTGATTTTTCCCTGACTTCTGGGTCTTCTGCAGTGACCAGAGAGTCCACCTGAGCAACGTGGGCAGCTCTGTGCCAACCATACCCATTGCAGCTGGGGCTGTCTCGGGCCACTACACCCACCCCACCCCCAGGAGCACAAGGCATTTGAGTGTGGGAGAGGGCTCAGGCCTAGGGCAGAGGGCTGGGGTGCAGGATGGTGTGAACACTGTGAACAACTCTTACCTGGGAGACTCCACAGAAGCAGTGACCTCCCTCAGCTCCTAGGTGTAGGCACAGTCAGATGGCTCTGTGCACTGCTTCTTCCCCCCAGTCACCACTGTTGCAGCTCCCATTCGTTGCAGTTCCCAGCCAATGGCAGCTGTAGAGCTAGCACTCAGGACAGGGGCAGCCTGCAGAGACCCCTGGTTGTGCCTCCACCTAGAAGATGAGGCATGTTGCAATTTCCTGGGATCTGTGTGGAACCAGGAAGAGAGCCTGCTACTCTTGCCAAACCCCTACCCAGCATGAGCAGGGTCCCAGGCTGCCCCCCCCCCAAGCATCTGCGATGCCTCCCAGCACCCCTCTCCACCCGAGCAATCAAGCATCCCAGGACCACCCCTCAACCCCTCACAAGCATCTGTAGCACCCCTGGGCTGCCTTCTGCCCCAGAGCACCCAAGATTTAGTCCGGTATATAGTACAAATCATGGCCAATTTGCAGCTTGTAAATTTTTGTTCACTGCTTGTGACCTATTCATGACTTTCACTAAAAATACCCATAACTAAAATGTAGCTATCCTTCACGTTAGATATCCTTCAGTCATCTGGTACAAAAGCTGATTTACATGATAGAGATTTACATATTATGGTTGCTATTAGTTTTTCAGTCTTATTTTAGATATTCAAATTATTTTTTGGCCTGAGTATTTATACATTTACAATTGCCAGAATTTATGCCCTTTTCTATTTTCCTCAGTAGGATTTGACTTCCATTTTTAAAAGATGTGATTTTTGTTTCTGATCTCCAATTTACTCTATTTTTCAACCATTTTTCTTACCTTACTATTTTTTTTCAATTTGGGGTATACATTTAATTTGAGCTAGGAATATAAAAGGTTAACCAGTTCCCTAGTAAGCATTGAAATGCTTACTAGGTAATCAGTTGGATGGCCAGCCACACCAGACTGGAGCAGTCCTGTTGGACTGGCAGGCAAGATCGTAGCTGTGTTGGGTTGGTAGATGGGGTCCCAACTGTGCTGGAGCGGCCCAAATGTGAAGGCAGAACTCCAGCCCTGGCAATGTGGAGCACCCTGGGTGGGCAGGCTGGACCAGGGTTAACCGCCAATGATTACTTATTTTTATGGATATTTACATGTCTATTTTGAGCCTCTACTATGGAGCTTTTAAAAAGTTTCCATGCAGCTTGCAGGTATTTCACTCGTAACTGGTTTTTTTTTTTAAATGTATTCCATTTAACTAGTTTCCTACTGCTTGTATAGTTTCAGGTTAAATGCATTAGTAGGAGGCTCCTTTTGTATTTCTGTCCCCCTCCCCCCCCAAAGAATATTAAATTTAGTTACATTATGATTGCTTTTACTGGGCTCTTCGGATGTATTCACCTCTTGGACCAGATCTTGAGCTCTACTTAGAAGTAAAACAAGAATTGCCTCTTCCCTTGTGAGTTCCAGAAGTAGCTACTTCTTAAAGCAGTTGTTAATGATGTTCCAAAACTTTATCTCTGCATTGCTTCCTGACGTGGCATGTTACCCAGTCAGTATGGGGATAGTTGAAATCTTCCCATTATTTCTTGGGAGTTTTTTTCTGTTTTTATACATACTCTAATCCAGGTCTGCACAACATGCGGCCCGCAGGGGCTCACTGTGCGGCCCGTGACAACCACGGGCGGCGTGACCCCATCGGATCCGCTGGCTGGGCGGAGGAGTGCTACTGGGGAGGGGGAAGTGCGGCGATTGTTGCCGCCGGGCTGCCTGCGTGCAGCGCCAGTGCAAGGAGGCGGGGCACGAGCCAGAGGGTGGGGTGCCAGCAGATGCCAGGCCACTGGCGTGATGTCATGACATCATGGCCAGCGACCACCAGATTAAAAAAGGCAGAAGCCGGGGAGGGGAAGGGGCTTGTGCTGAGGGGAGGAGGGCAGGTTAGGAGAAAGGGGAAAACACCAAGGGGCAGGGTGAAGGAGAGACAAATGCCAGGGGGCCAAGTGGAGACATGAGGTGTTTTTTGTTTGTTTGTTTGTGTTTGTTTTTTGCTCAACAAAAATTTTTAGCCGTGTGTTTGTTATTTTTTGGGAGAGCATCCCTACTTGTGTCCCGTAGTTGTTTTCTTTGGAGTAATATGGCCCTCGTCATTTTCCGAGTTGTGCAGGCCTGCTCTAATCTACCCTAACCATTTTGCAATCAGTGTCACCATCCTTGTCACATGGTTGGTAATATATTCCTACTGATATACTTTTATTATGGAAGCATGGAATTTCTGTCCTGATAGACACAGCAAGAGTGGAGAGGGGGAGAGAATCAACTAGTCGACTTGACTAGCTAGTAAGCGGATAGTCGACTAGTCCTTAACATCCTTAGTTCAAACTATGGGAAATGTGGCCTAGGAATGTGAGGCAAGACTTCACTGTTGTTTGGAGGCTCCAAACCATTGGATTGTTTCCAGTCTGCTCTCCTTTCCTGAAACTTTCATCCTTCTTGACAGTACAGAGGCTGTATAACATGGGGTGGGGCCACTTTAGTATGTGCCATAAAGTCTTATCTATGTACCTCTCTGTCTCCCTTGGCTCCTCAAGTTCAGCTGCTCTGTTCTCAAGAGTCCTGCTCTTCCTTTGAGGATCATAAGTTTCTTCAGTGCAATAAACTGGATAGTCCCCTCTCTGCTACTGGACTTCTGCCTGTATGCTTTTTGCCCCTGCATTTTGTTTTGTTTTGTTTTGCCAAATGTTGTTCTTCAAGTGAGAGCCCCTTTGTGTGTGTGTTCTTTTGTAGAGTGCTTATGACCCATGAACTTGAAACTGGAAGATTTTTTGTTTACAATGTGCATTGCTTTGCAAATACACCCTACTCTCATACTCTTACTCTTAACTCTCATATCTTAGGGATATATTATCGACCACCTGATCAGGACAGTGATAGTGACTATGAAGTGCTAAGGGAGATTAGAGAGGCTATCAAATTAAAAAACTCAGTAATAGTGGGGGATTTCAACTATCTCCATATTGACGTCACCTCAGGACGAGATGCAGAGATAAAATGTCTTGATACCTTAAATGACTGCTTCTTCAAGCAGCTGGTTCTGAAACCCATAAGGGACGAGGCTATTCTTGATTTAGTCCTAACTGGAGCACAAGATCTTGTTCAAGAGGTAAATATAACTGTATCGCTTGGAAATAGTGACCATAATGTAATAAAATTTAAAATTTAGGGGGGGAGGGATAGCTCAGTGGTTTGAGCATTAGCCTGCTAAACCCAGGGTTGTGAGTTCAATCCTTGTGGAGGCAATTTAGGGATTTGGGGCAAAAATTCATCAGGGGTGGTACTTGGTCCTGCTGGAAAAGCAGGGGGCTAGACTCAATGACCTTTCAAGGTCCCTTCCAGTTCCATTATTATTTTTATTTTAACATCCCTGTGGTGGGGAAAATACCTCAGCAGCCCAACACTGTGGCATTTAATTTCAAAAAGGGGAACTACACAAAAATGAGGAAGTTAGTTAAACAGAAATGAAAAGGTACAGACACAAAAGTAAAATCTCTGAAAGCTGCATGGAAACTTTTCAAAGACACCATAATAGAGGCCCAACTTAAATGTATACTCCAAATTTAAAAACAAAATAAGAGAACCAAAAAAGTGCCACTGTGGTTTATCAACCAGCTAAAAGAAGGAATGACAGATAAAAAGATATCTTTTAAAAAATGGAAGTCCTAGTGAGAAAAATAGAAAGGACCATAAACTTTGTCAAATTAAGTGTAAAAATATAATAAGAAGAGCCAAAAATGAGTTTGAAGAACAGCTAGCCAAAAACTCAAAAAGTAATAGTAAAATGCTTTTTAAATACATCAGAAGCAGGAAGCCTGCTAAACATCCAGTGGGGCCCTTGGACAATCGAGATGCTAAAGGAGCTCTCAAAGATAATAAAGTCATAGCGGAGAAGCTAAATCAATTCTTTGCTTCAGTCTTCATGGCTGAGGATATTGGGGACATTCCCAAACCTGAGCCATTCTTTTTAGGTGACAAATCTGAGGAATTGTCCTAGATTGTGGTGTTACTAGAAGAGGTTTTGGAACAAATTGATAGACTCACAGTAACAAGTCACCGGGACCAGATGACATTCACCCAAGAGTTCTGAAAATACTCAAATTGGAAATTGCGAAACTATGAACTATGGTTTGTAACCTATCCTTTCAATCAGCTTCTGTACTTAATGACTGGAATATAGCTAACGTGACACCAATATTTAAAAAGGGCTCTAGAGGTGACCCTGGCAATTACAGACTGATAAATCTGATGTCAGTACTGGGCAACTTAGTTGAAACTATAGTAAAGAATAAAATTGTCAGACACATGGATGAATGAATATAATTTGTTGGGGGAAAGCCAACATGGTTTCTGTAAAGGGAAATCATGCCTTACTAATCTTCTAGATTTCTTTTAGGGGGTAAACAAATATGTGGATGTCAGCCAACGGTCAGGGCTCCCTATATCTGTCCCTTAAGACCGGCTGAAGTTCTTTTAAATTGTGCTTGGTTCTGTTACAGCAACTGAAGGAGGCAGGTTAAAGCTTAAACAGTTACAGGTTTATTAAAGAAGCTTATAAATCATATGGTTACAATGGCTATTGCTCTATTTCTTAACTACTAGCAAAATATAGATCTTAAAAATGGTTACAAAGAAGATAAAGATAGAAAAATAGAAATAATGGTACCAAGTAACAGCTTACTCTTTCTATGTGTACACTTAAGACAGAGGACCACATCCAGGTACAATTTTTACCCCCTTCTGTGCCTCTCGACTCCAGCATGTCAGGCCAGGGCCGGTCCCTCAATTCCTAGGAAAGATGAAAATACGAGGTGGGCGTCCCCATAGAACCTCGGGAGGTCAAACACCTAACCCGACCAGCAGGTAGAGGGTAGAATGACACTCAAAGTGAGTGTGTGCTGGGCCCATCTTTTATACTCATGGGGTCACGTATTTCTCTTTCTTATCTGTCATGCCAAATGGGGCTGGTCTGTCTTTTGTGAGACCAGTTCTTACAAGGGAGTTGTGAACTTAATTTACACTTGTAAGAGAGATAACTAAATTGGAATTACTGGGGATTCTTTTCTCAGTGGGAAATTCCTCTTCCAGGGACTGTGTGTGTGTTCGAATCAACATAGGTGCCAGCCGGTGGCAGTCTCGCATATCCTGATCTCTCCTCATATCTATGTTTCAGCTTCTCAGGATCAGATGAGCCAGCATAGACTATGCTGATTTTATTGCTCCTTCTCTGTCCTGTATGCTTCAGGAAGGCAAATAAGATGGATGATATGGAGGTGGGCTGTCTGGCCACAGTGGACAAGGGAGATCCAGTGGCTATAGTATACTTAGATTTCCAGAAAGCCTTTGACAAGGTCCCTCACTAAAGGCTCTTAACTAAAGTAAGTTGTCATGGGATAAGAGAGAAGGTCCTTTCGTGGATTGATAGCTGGTTAAAAGACAGGCAACAAAGGGTAGGAATAAATGGTAAATTTTATGAGTGGAGAGAGATAACTAGTGTGGTACACCAAGGATCTGTCCTGGGACCCATCCTATTCAACTTGTTTATAAATGATCATTCTAGAGAAAGGGGTAAACAATGAGGTGCCAAAATTTGCAGATGATACCAAACTGCTCAAGATAGTTGAGAACAAAGCAAACTGTGAAGAACTTCAAAAAGATCTCACCAAACTAAGTGATTGGGCAACAAAATGGCAAATGAAAGTTAATGTTGATAAATGTAAAGTAATGCACATTGGAAGAAATAATCACAACTGTACATACAATGTGATGGGGACTAATTTGGCTACAACTACTCATTGTGAACAATTCTCTGAAAACATCCACTCAGTGTTCATTGACAGTGAAAAAGGCAAATAGAATGGTAGGAGTAATTAAAAAAGGATAGAGAATAAGACACAGTATCTTATTGACTCTATATAAACCATGGTATGCCCACATCTTGAATACTGAGTATAGATGTGGTTGCCTCATCTCAAAAAAGATATATTGGCATTGGGAAAGGTTCAGAAAAGGGCAACAAAAATGATTAGAGGTTTGGAACGGGTCCCATATGAAGAGAGATTAAAAAGACTTGGACTTTTCAGCTTAGAAAAGAGGAGACTAAGGGGGAGATATGATAGAGGTTTATAAAATCATGACTGGTGTGGAAAAAGTGAATAAGGAAAAGTTTTTTACTTATTCCCACAATAGAAGAACTAGGGGTCACCAAATGAAATTAATAGGCAGCAGGTTTAAAACAAACAAAAGGAAGTTTTTCTTCACTCAGCACACAGTCAACCCATGGAACTCCTTGCCAGAGGATGCGGTGAAGGCTATAACTTTAACAGGGTTCAAAAAAGAACTAGATTGATTCATGGAGGTTAGGTATGTCAATAGCTATTAGCCAGGATGGGTAGGAATGGTGTCCCTAGCCTTTGTTTCTCTGGAAGTGGGAGACAGGGGAGGGATCATGTAAGGATTACCTGTTGTGATTCGTCCCTTTGGGGCCTCAGGTATTGACCACTGTTGGCAGACAGGATACTGGGCTAGATGGGCCTTTGGTCTGACCCAGTATTGCCGTTCTTATGTACTCCCAACCAAGGGTGTAAGGTGTTCGTGGGCTGTCTACTTCTCCAGTTCCTTTCTTCTGCTTGTGGTATGAGATGGAACTTTGGTAGTGTCCACAGTTTTACCTACTGATGTTTTGCTTTATTAGCTGTAGATAGAACTTTCTTAGCTTAGTTTTAATTTTGAGGGGGTGTCCTCCATGTCTGGTTACTAGGTACATAGCACATCCAAAAACTCAGGTTTCAAGAACTAGGTCATCTGTGTCTGGACCTTCATGGGCATTTACAGCCACGACATATATTTCTGTTGCCTCAGGAAGCACAGTCGTCGTCCCCCCCCCCCCCCCAAACTCATCAATCCTGTGAATTCAGATGTTGAACATTGTTGATGGATTATTTGATGAGACAAGATTCCATCCCTAGCCCGTACCTTTTCAAACACAGTTATCTCTAGCTCCAGGGTCCCTTTAAGCAGAGTTAAGGACTCTAGCAGAAAATAGAAAACTCAAAGACATTAAGAGTGAACACTTTCATAATGACATGGATAGGACATCATTTTAAATTATCATCTAAGAAAAAGACTTCCCGTTACCCACTCAGTCAAGTAAGACTATGTAATCTGGCATGGGTATTCATCCCTCAGCACTAAGAACCAAAAAAAAGGTCAGACTGCTACTGAAGTAGCTGCACGGGGCTGTCCTTGGCATCAGTGAGGGAAATGAATAATTGGATGCCTCCAGCACTGATGGTACTAGGGGAAGGAATTGCTAGTACTGAGAACCACTGCCTGACCAAGATTAGAACCCTTGAATGTGGGGAGAATATATGAGGCTTGTATATAGATCTTTATCTAGAACCTTATCTGCTTATCTAGAACCTCCTACCTGACATGGTCCTGGATCTTAGGATCCAGCCTGAGCCTGGAAGTCAACACAATGAGTTTTTAATTGCAGTGCAGACCGTCAATAGAATCTGTACATCTCTGTTGAGAACATTTTAGTGTTCTGTTACCTGGACAATTGGTTGTTCACTGAGAAGTCATATCAGGAAGTTTAGGCAGAACCCCTAATTATTTGGGCTTTTGCAATAATTAGCATTCTTAAAGTAAATGCAGAAAAATCCACTATAATCCTCCCCCACACATATAGTTTATGGACTCAGTTGGAACAACTGCACTCAGATACTATCAAGGTATGCATACTTCATGACTGGTTCCAGGCTATGATGATGCTTATCATACCAATGCTGAAGGAACCCCCAAACAATAGTGAACTCTTGTCTCACCCTCCTAAGCCACATTTCAAAGGTATGAGAGACCTTTTGTGAAATTTACCTTCAGTGTTATCAAGCTTAGTTATAGTCAGTCTGTACCAGGCAGACACAGTCTAAACAAATTGGTCTTGCTCCACACACGGTAGTAGTTTCGCTCGCCTTGGTTATGTCTAAACTACATTCCTCTTCTGAAATCCTCTTGTGGATTTACAAATCTTGCACTTCATTTGCATGATCGTGCAAGAGTGGTTTTTTTCAAAAAAGAAACCACAGTCGAGACACGGTTCTTTCAGGGGAGAGAAAACCTTTTTTGAAAGAACCCATGCTCCTCATTTTTTCAGGAGTACAGGTTCTTTCGAAAAAGAGCTTTTTTTGAAAGAACCTCATCTAGACTGTGGTTTCTTTTTCTAAAAACCCTTTTTCAAAAAAGCGCTCTTGCGCGATTATGCAAATTAAGCACGAGATTTGTAAATCCACACTTCATTTGAATTTTTGATCAGGCTCATTTACATTCTTCTTTCAGAAGAGGAATGTAGTTTAGACATGCCCCTAGTGAAAAAACATGGAGACAGTATATGTAGAGATTTTGTTCATTTGTCTTCCATCCACCAAAAGTTGATCACAGATGCCTCTTGTAATTTGGGGGAGCCCATCTAGATTAGCACATATCCCAAGATGCTCTATGAGGAAGTGCTGTTCAGCAAAATGAATGTGATCATATTATAAAGGCATATATTCTTCTTGAAGCACAAAGAATAAGGACACTGCTAACAAAAAAAAAATCTTTTGGTCTCAAGCACCACAGTTGCGTACACAACTTGAGTGGAATATACAGTGGGACCGTACATTAAGAAGAACTCTAGTTACTGTACAAAATAACCAACCATTGTTTGTCAGGTTCCATCTTGAAAACACTTCAGATATATTAAGATTTGCCGGATCGGGGCCTAAGTCTGGAAATGTTAACATTGAGGTTGCTGGGGTAATATTTATATTGTCCTTTGTGCATGTGCAAGCAGCATTACAATGTGTTCTTTAATCAAATGCTCTTTTTTCCTCTTGCCTTATTCACTGCACTTATTGGATGATGGTCTGTGTATAAGGCAAATGTTCTGAATTGATTTATTTCATTCTAAGTGTGCGGTTCCCTGTCCCATTCACTGCAATTATCCAAGCCCACACTAGACTCTGCGTTATTCATATACCCCCTCCACTTGATCCAGTGGATGAGACTGGAGTTCAAAGTGTGTAGGTTGGATGTTGTGTAATAAAATTGGAAGGGGACCACTCACTGAACAATGGAGATAAAAATTAAATATTGAACAGCTGCCTCAATTCACCAATATCCATCCATGCTGTACAATGAATGTGATTAGGTAATAAAAGTAAATGCAGAATAAGGGAGAATTATCAAGTGCATACAGCTTTAATTTTGGCATTTCAAGACTTTGCAATCTTAACAAAATTTTTACATATTTTAATGGAATAATATTGCACGATTTTACACCCTTTAGAGCCTGCCTTATTTCATCTTCATCTTCATAGTACTAACTTACACAGAATTGTACCCACTCACACTCATTGTCATTGTGTCTCAGTCTTTCATGCAGCTCTGATCTCCATAGTGTAGACTTTATAGGTCAGAAATGATTCAGAAAAGCCATTATGGTGTTAATTTTTTAATTCTGTTGCAATGCGTACACCCAATATCCTAAAACGACTTTTTTAAAGTACATAATCAAGTCACGTCTATTTTTCCATAAATGTTCAAAGACTCCAAGCACTTACTTTTATTCCACTAATGCGTTACTATGTCAGGTTAAATAAATTCATCTGGGTTTGAGTTATAGTGTTGAAGGGAAAAAACTCAAAACACAGCAGTATTTTTGTAGCCCTGTAACCAGAATATTGTCAAAGTCATTCATTTTCAAAATGAGTGAAAAGATTTACTTTTGTGCTGCATCTAAACTTGGAGTTTGGGGTGTGATTCCCATGAAGTCCAGGTGGGTTTGTACTTGAGATGGCTACTTGTGCAACTGTTCACAGCTGTCTATGCTACTGTGGCTACATTGTAGTTCGTGTGTGTGTTCAATGAGAGTGAGCATAAGTATGTCTACATGAGTTAGGACTCACTCCCCCATTAAAGGGCTTAGTCCTTCACTCTGCCACTTCCCTGGTCCATTTCACATGAACAGAGAACAGCAATACAGAAAGTCTGGAGATGCAAACAATTCATTGTTTATTGAGGGTACCTTCCAGCAACATGAATCCAGTTTCCTTTCCTTTTTTCCCTTGTTCCCTTGCTTCCCTTCTCCCCCATCCCCCCACACTTATTTCCTATTTGCCCCCAATATATATAGTAATAGTCAAGTGTCTGAGACGTCCTGGTTATAGTCGGCCTGGACATTATAATCAAACCAGCTGACAAAGGTGGTGCTGTGGTCATTATGAATAAGGCCGACTATAACCAGGAGGCAACCAGACAACTCTCCAACACCACATTTTACAAACCTCTCTCCTCTGATCCCACCTCGGAATACCAAAAGAAACTACACTGTCTCCTTAAAAGCCTCCCTACAGCTACTTTGGAACAAATCCACACAGAAACACCTTCTGACTCCCGACCAGGATTGTTCTATCTGCTTCCCAAGATCCATAAACCTGGACACCCCAGACATCCCATCATCTCTGGTATTGGCACACTCACTACTGGTCTATCCAGCTATGTAGACTCTCTTCTCAAACCCTACGCAACCAACACCCCCAGCTATCTCCAAGACACTACTGACTACCTAAGGAAACTACAAAACATTGACACCCTCCCCAATAACACCATCCTTGCCACCATGGATGTAGAAGCTCTATACACCAACATCCCACATGAAGACGGATTACAAGCAATTAGAAACACTATCCCAGAGGACACCACTGCCAATCTAATAGCAGACCTATGTAACTTTGTTCTCACCCACAATTATTTCCAGTTTGAGAACAACTTATATCTCCAGATCAGCGGCACAGCCATGGGTACACGCATGGCCCCACAGTATGCTAATATTTTTATTCCTGACCTAGAACAACGTTTCCTCAACTCCCGTCCCCTTCTCTACTTACGCTACATCGATGACATCTTTATGATCTTGACGCATGGCCAAGAAACACTGGAGACATTCCACAGAGATTTTAACAACCTACACCCCACCATCAACCTCAGCCTGGACCATTCTACATGAGAGATCCATTTCCTGCACACCACAGTACAAATCAACAATGGAAAATTAGACACCACCCTCTACAGAAAACCCACTGACTCATACAATTACCTACATGCTTCCAGCTCCCATCCAGAACACACCACACGATCCATCATCTATAGCCAAGCTCTTCAATACACCCGCATCTGCTCTAATCCCACTGACAGAGACCAGAAACTTCAGGATCTCTACCAAGCATTTATAAACCTCAACTACCCACCCGGAGAAATAAAAAAGCAAATTGAAAGAGCCAGACGAATACCTAGAAACCATCTACTTCGAGACAGACCCAAGAAAACAAACAATAGAACACCACTTGTCATCACCTACAGCCCCCAACTTAAACCTGTCCAACGTATTATCAATAAACTACAGCCTATACTGGAACAGGATACTAAACTCCAAGAGGCTCTGGGAGACAGACCCATAGTCTCCTATAGACAACCACCTAACCTCAAGATGATTCTTACCAACAACCACAGGACATACCACAGTAATACCAATCCTGGTACCTTCCCTTGCAACAAACCCCGTTGCCAGCTTTGTCCACATATTCACTCTGCTGATACCATTATTGGACCTAACCAAGTGAGTTGTAAGATCAAGAACACACATTCCTGCGCATCCAGAAATATAATTTATGCTATCATGTGCCGAAAGTGTCCGTCTGCTATGTACATTGGACAAACGTCTCAGACACTTTGCCAAAGGATCACTGCCCACAAAACAGATATTAGACAAGATCACAAAGAAAAAACAGTTTCTTGCCATTTCAACCAGAAAGGACATTGTCTCAATGACTTAATTACTTGCATCCTGCTTCAAAAGCCTTTTAAGACTGCACTTGAAAGAGAATCCTCTGAACTGTTATTCATGCTAAAATTTGACACTTTACGCCGGGGTCTTAACAAAGACTCTAGTTATCTTACCCATTACAAAGATAGCTTCCCCAATTATCACCTCTAATACCATTAGCTCAGAGACATTTACCTTCGCCTCCCCCCCCCCGCATCCTCCTCCTGTTCTGAAATTTGATTTGTTCTTTTCATATGTGTTCATTTTTTTAAATTGTATCCTTTGGTATATATGGTTGTGACTATTTTCTTCCACTATTTGATCTGAGGAAGTGGGTCTGGCCCACGAAAGCTCATCATCTAATAAACCATCTTGTTAGTCTTTAAAGTGCTATATAGTCCTGTATTTTGTTTCAATAGAATTTAGCTTTTCTTTCTAATATGAACAATATAGTTCCTTCTGGTTTTGTCCACATTTTTAGCAATTTTTGTTCATTATGACCCAGTCTCTTACTGTTGACATACATGTTGTCTGCTCAGATGGCGGAACTGTATATAACTAACCAGGTCCATTTAAAATAGTATCCTCTTAATACTGGAAAACACTGTTTGCCTTATTGAAAGCTGAAACTTTTCTACAACTCCTCAGCTCTGGGACATTCTGGTAACAAAATTTGCCTCTATATTATGTGTGGTTGTAGCCATGCACAAGGCAGTGTCATCATTTCTTCACACACTCTGCTTCTGCTTTCTTATGAACAATTGGATACTGCAATTGCTTAACTTATCCACTAGTCTTTGGACCAATCTTTTTTTCCCCGTTTCCAATAATGTACTGTTGGTCCTGTCCAAGTATCCCAGTAAACTCTGTGAAATGATTAAACTATCACTCGTGCTCAGATAATTCATTTTTTAATATTGGAAAGTTGTGGGGTTGTTCCTTTTGCCAGTGTAGAGTCAGCCCCAGTTAATAAGATACAACTTAATCAGTCTGAAATGTGTTACTTTAAATTTCATGGAAACAAGTATAAAATTCTGAATGAAATTGTTTTTAAATAACACAGTTTAATAATTGTGGTTAGTTATAGTAATTAAAGTAAAAAATAACTATCACAGCATATCAAAGTCCTGGGGACATGATAGATTTTGAACTTTACAAAAATAAATTTCTTCTATAGCCAGAACCACCATCACCGTTTGGTTATTACTCTTAATGTAAGAAGACATAAATGCAATTAATCATAAGTGCAACAAAAAATTGTCAGAAAATTATATGACCTGCTCATTGTAAGTCTTGAATCTTCAAAAGAAAAACCCAAATGAATTAAGTTTTTTATAAAACTCCAGCATATTCTTTGAGACTTCATCAAACATTCACATGCACAAAATCAAGTACTGTTTTATATCAAATATAGATTGACAACAATGTTTTTCTGCATCTGTTCTGCCCACATAAGAAGCCAGCTTCATCGACTGGATGTGTCCTGAGGCTGAAACTTCTTATAAATAAGACAATTTTTTATAATGGCAGCTGGGTATGGTATCCAGCTGTGGGTCTACTCACGTATTGTTTGCGGTATTCTCTGGACTTGTTTTATATAGTATAAGGCAATATGTTGTCATACAAATGTCATGATTAATGCTTATTTATGAAAGCTTGTGTAAATATATAAAAACTGAGTCAAACAACGTGCAAGTTAAACAGTATGCTTTCTGAATATTGGGATGACTTGTCCCAGGAAGCTAATGAGCTGGATAGTTGATGTTCTTGCTACATATATAGAACTGTTTCATATGTAGCATGAAATTGTCATTTTAATGTTGTTAAAAGGAGTCTCTCTTACATAGTCTGTACTTGAGAACGTTCATGTTTCCTTTTTCATGTGAGTTTCTCTTTTCATAAGAATCAAGTAAAAGGGCAGTCATTATGTCTGTGAGATAATTAAGAAGTTAGATAGTTTTCTTTATTACTAAAATTTTACAAGACCAGATACATTACTTGTATTTTTATGAATCACATATTGAAGTTTGATTTTCTACTATATGTTTAGACAAGTAGTGCTTTCTGAGCAAAACCACTATTTTGTAATTATTATTAGTTCTTTTTATAGTAGCATATTCTCTTATCAGGATGTTATACAATGTAAAGTATTAAGCTCTGATGTGTAGTTTAAATAGCACTGGAGGATATTGATGGCTGGATGAGTTTTCCTACACCTAATTACGAAGAACTCCATCATTTTTTTTCTTTAGGTACAGCTTCTGTATGAACTGGCTGATACCATGAGCAAAGTGTGGAATAAGATTCAGAAAAAAGGGATGCTGTATCAGTCTTCTGTCTACACAGAATCCATTACAGGGCCTGCTCCTCCTACCTCTCCAATTAAAAGTAGTGTTGGGACAGCTCCACCAGATACCAGTACATATAGCCCATCTGGTGACTTTGGAACCACTACAGAGGTAAGTGTTTCTTTACAAAAATTCCTTGAAGCATGATCTGCAAGATGTGGCAAGTGACCAATTAAGAAGAGGAAAGATAAGGTAAGAGTGACAGAATTCCTATATACTGTAGAGTATTACATGTTTAGAGGATTATAGTCAAAACTAAATTTGGGGAAACAGGAGGAAGGGAGGGAAATGGGTACATTGTTGTGACATTCGTTCGTCCATCGAGGTCGATGAGGACCACCCAATGTCATCAGTTTAGTTGGGAGTGGGTTCGGAGATGGCTGATTAGTCCAATCCAAGCCTGAAATTGACAGTTACGGTGGGGACATGAAAGATCGGACTGCCGACCGGGAGAAGAGAAGATACCAGCCCCAGACTTGCGAAGAAGACGTTTCTCTGCAGCATAACACAGTCTCTTTTGTTTGTGGGCTATTGCACCATCATGTATTCATCTGCGCCAGGCAGAACAATCATCAGCAAAAGCCTTCCAAAAGCTGCACTGGCTCTGGCTATTGTAGTATTCACCTCCTCGTCGATGTTGGCTGCCTTTGATAGAGTGCTGCCAAGATATGTAAACCTGTCCACATTTTCGAGCTTCTGGCCATTGACAGTGCTGGATGGCTCAGTGTAGTCACAGCCAGGAGTGGGCTGATGCAGAACCTTGGATTTTTTTGGTGGATATCGTGAGGCCAAAGCTCATGCACGCTGCGGAAAATAGATTCATGCAATGTTGCATGCCTGCTTGCGTACCTGTCAGCCAACGGTCAGGGCTCCCTATATCTGTCTCTTAAGACCGGCTGAAGTTCTTTTAAATTGTGCTTGGTTCTGTTACAGCAACTGAAAGAGTCAGGTTAAAGCTTAAACAGTTACAGGTTTATTAAAGAAGCTTATAAATCATATGGTTACAATGGCTATTGCTCTATTTCTTAACTACTAGCAAAATATAGATACTGCTAGCAAAATATGGATCTTAAAAATGGTTACAAAGAAGATAAAGATAGAAAAATAGAAATAATGGTACCAAGTAACAGCTTACTCTTTCTATGTGTACACTTAAGACAGAGGACCACATCCAGGTACAATTTTTACCCCCTTCTGTGCCTCTCGACTCCAGCATGTCAGGCCAGGGCCGGTCCCTCAATTCCTAGGAAAGACCAAAATACGAGGTGGGCGTCCCCATAGAACCTCGGGAGGTCAAACACCTAACCCGACCAGCAGGTAGAGGGTAGAATGACACTCAAAGTGAGTGTGTGCTGGGCCCATCTTATATACTCATGGGGTCACGTATTTCTCTTTCTTATCTGTCATGCCAAATGGGGCTGGTCTGTCTTTTGTGAGACCAGTTCTTACAAGGGAGTTGTGAACTTAATTTACACTTGTAAGAGAGATAACTAAATTGGAATTACTGGGGATTCTTTTCTCAGTGGGAAATTCCTCTTCCAGGGACTGTGTGTGTGTTCGAATCAACATAGGTGCCAGCCGGTGGCAGTCTCGCATATCCTGATCTCTCCTCATATCTATGTTTCAGCTTCTCAGGATCAGATGAGCCAGCATAGACTATGCTGATTTTACTGCTCCTTCTCTGCCCTGTATGCTTCAGAGAGGCAGATAAGATGGATGTGATGGAGGCGGGCTGTCTGGCCACAGTACCCGAGTTGACGGCGCAATCATCCGCAAATAGAAAGTCACGAATGGTCTCGACCTGGACCTTGGTTCTGGTCTGAAGCCTCCTCAAGTTAAATAGCCTTCCATCAAAACGGTAGCGCAAGTCGATCCTGACATTATTTTCTCTAAAGGCATCAATCAGCACAGCAGAGAACATAAGGCTGAAGAGACTGGGGGCCAGGACGCACCCCTGTTTCACACCGTTTGTGACTGCGAATGGCTGTGAATAATTGCCATGATCTTGGACTCTGGCAAGCATGCCATCATGGAACTGCTTCACCATTTCAATGAAGGTATCTGAGCAGCCAAATTTGGTCATAATCTTCCAGAGGCCCTCACGACTGACAGAGTCAAATGCTTTAGTTAGATCCACAAAGACCGTGTAGAGCTGGACATTCTGTTCTTGACACTTTTCTTGTAGTTGTCTGGCGGCAAATATCATGTCAGTAGTACCTCGTCCCTTCCTGAAGCCACACTGACTTTCCGGCAAGAGACCTTGGTCAAGGTGCTGTGTGAGTCTGCTTAAAAGTATTCTGGCGAGGACCTTTCCTCCAACACAGAGCAGAGTGATTCCTCTATAGTTGTCACAAGAGTGGCGATTTCCCTTGCGCTTGCGTCTATTATTCATCTATACATCTTTGAAGTCTTGCGGAACACGTTTCTGTTTCCACATCTCACAGAACATTTCAGTAAGCCTTTTAATTAACTTGGGTTCACCAGATTTATAAATTTCAGCTGGAATATAATCAGCTCCAGGAACTTTACTGTTGGAGAGCAATTCAGTGGCCTTTTGAGTTTCCAGTACTGTTGGAGGATCTGCCAGGCTTTCGTTGATCTCCACCTGAGGTAGGCGGTTTATTACCTCCTCGTTGATAGAAGAAGGCCTGTTAAGGACATCAGCAAAGTGCTCTGCCCAGCGATTAAGGATCTTCTCCTTATCAGTGAGCAAAGTACTACCATCTGCGCTCAAGAGAGGGGCTGAACCAGATGTGACTGGGCCATACACAGCCTGAAGAGCATTGTAGAAGTTCTTCATATCGTGTCTGTCCGCAAAGGCCTGGATCTCATCGGCTTTCTGGCTCAGCCATGTGTCCTGCATCTCATGTAGCTTCATCTGTACAGTCTGACGTATCTTGGTGAAGGCAACTTTTTTTGCTACAGACTTAGGGTCACTGCTGTAGGCACGATGGAGACAATGTTTTTCATCCAGCAATGCCTTGATTTCTCCACAGTTTTGGTCGAACCAGTCCTGGTGCTTTCTTGTGGTGACGCCAATTAACTCTGAGGCAGTGGAGTACACCAGCTGTTTGAAAGCTGCCCAGCTGGGCTCTATATCAGCGTCCGTTCCAGTGGCTTCCAGCTTAAATTCCAGGGCGTCAGCAAGTGATTGTTGGACGCTGCTGTCTTTCAGTCTGGAGACGTTTAGGCGCTTTGGGACCATAATGCCTTGTGGACGTCTGGGGGGGCCGAATCCTAAGGTTCATCTTTGAGATGAGCAGTCTGTGGTCCGTCCAGCAGTCGGCGCCACACATAGCCTTGGTCACACGGACATCCTGTCGGTCTTTCCTACGGACTTTTATATAGTCGATTAGATGCCAGTGCTTTGAGCGGGGGTGCATCCATTTCTGTTACGTTTGGACAGGCGGAACACGGTATTAGTTATCAGGAGATCATTTGTTGCACATGTCCTCAAGAGCAGATGTCCATTGCTATTACAGCTACCAATGCCATATCTACCGATGACTCCCTTCCAGGAATCATAATCAGTACCAACTCTGTCATTGAAGTCGCCTAAGACGATCAGCTTGTCTGACTTTGGTATTATAGCAGTCAGCTCTTCCAGGTCTTGGTAGAATTTGTCCTTGATGTCTTCTGGGTTAGTCATTGTTGGTGCGTAAGCACTAACGAATGTGACTTGCTTTTTCCCAGACAGAGGTAACTTCAGCACCATCAGCCGGTCATTGATTCCTCTTGGTAGGTTGGATAGCTTATTCACCAGGTTTCTCACACAGCAAATCCAACTCCCGACTCGCGGCGTCCGTCTATTCTTCGCCCACTCCAGAAGTAGGCGTAACCTGCTCCAATTTCAGTCATCTGTCCTTCCTTTGCCAGCCGGGTCTCACTCAAAGCTGCTATATTGATCTTGTAGCGAGCAAGCTCCTTGGCAATCAGGGCAGTTCTCCTTTCGGGGCTGTCGGCATCTGTATGATCCATGAGGGTACGTATGTACCACGCTCCAAGAATAAGTGGAGTGTTACTGGTTTTCTTTGTATTTCGACCACATAAGCGGGATTCCCACCAGCCATGGTAAGCTTGTCAGGATTGGTGAAGCAGGCATTTTTTAGGGCACCTTTTCTAGCCCCTTCCTCAGACTACGGAGGTAAGCAGCGCTATCCTAAAAAGGACTGCTCAGTCGCCCACGTGGCTGCCGAAAACCACTGCTGCTTCAGATCAGTGGAAGACAACCGTATAGCCTGAGCCGCCTGCGTGCAGGTTTGCCACTGCGGCCGCCAGTGTATCCACACCTGCCGTTTTGCAGCTAGCCCATCGCCGCAGGACTTAGGGTGAAGGAATGGATGATAACATGGGTGACATGCGAGTAAATTTGATTAAAGTGAGGGAGAGTTGCGCATCGTCAACCTCACTCTCTCGTCCAAGCTTCATTGCTCCAGTGGCAAGACATAGTCAAGACGGCTGGAATGGAAGCTGGATGCAGTGGATGACCAGGGCGTTTTACGTGTCTTGCCGTGCTCTATGCTGTCCACAAAGCATTGCTGGAAATCGCCTTTCTGCCCGTTGACCACATGGTGATTCCTCCGCGCAGTCCACCGAATCCAGTCTTCATGTGCATTGGGTGACAAGCCGAAAACTCACCGATGGTTCAGAACCCATCAGCTACCCTTACCTGGTTCAGCCGACCAGTCGAAGCCGTTGCCCATGGTGTGGCCGCTGTGCATGCTATAGCTACTTGGAGCCACAGGTGAGAGCTGAGTGTCAAGTGAGGACCAAAGGTGGACGAACTACTCCTGAGGGAGTACGGCGTGTCCTCCGACCAGAGGTGCTACCCCTCCATGAACACCCCATACACCATATTATTGTGACGACATTAATTACGTAACTAACTCATTGCTATCCGAAATGGATAAATGCTAATTCGTTTAGACTATAAGTGTGGGAAAATGTCAGCCGACGGTCAGGGCAGTGTGTGTGTGTATGTTTCCGAGAAAAGGTTTAACGTCCGTGCCTTTACTGCTAGGACCGGGGTCCCATTGCAGAGGGTGGCCAGCAGGCCAACAGACGCCCCGTTATATAGGAAGAGCTTATTACATCTTAGATTTCAGCTGCTAGAATTTCATAATTCCTTCGCAGCGGGCAGCCTTGAGGAAAGACTGAAAGATGCCCCAGTGGGTCCTGTCACCTGGGAGTGACACAGATCCAAACGCCCAAGCTCTTCCTATAACTGTCCCTTTAGACCGGCTGAAGTTCTTTTAAATTGTGCTTGATTCTGTTACAGCAACTGAAGGAGGCAGGTTAAAGCTTAAACAGTTACAGGTTTATTAAAGAATCTTATAAATCATATGGTTACAATGGCTATTGCTCTATTTCTTAACTACTAGCAAAATATAGATACTGCTAGCAAAATATGGATCTTAAAAATGGTTACAAAGAAGATAAAGATAGAAAAATAGAAATAATGGTACCAAGTAACAGCTTACTCTTTCTATGTGTACACTTAAGACAGAGGACCACATCCAGGTACCATTTTTACCCCCTTCTGTGCCTCTCGACTCCAGCATGTCAGGCCAGGGCCGGTCCCTCAATTCCTAGGAAAGACGAAAATACGAGGTGGGCGTCCCCATAGAACCTCGGGAGGTCAAACACCTAACCCGACCAGCAGGTAGAGGGTAGAATGACACTCAAAGTGAGTGTGTGCTGGGCCCATCTTTTATAATCATGGGGTCACATATTTCTCTTTCTTATCTGTCATGCCAATTGATGCTGGTCTGTCTGCTGTGAGACCAGTTCTTACAAGGAAGTTGTGAACTTAATTTACACTTGTAAGAGATTTGAGGTGATTAAATTTTGAAGTACTGGACATTGTTTTCTCAGTGGGAAATTCCTCTTCCTGGGACTGTGTGTTTGAATCAACATAGGTGCCAGCCGCAGCCTCGAGGCCAGCTTATTGACTTAGCTGCTCTCTATCCACATATCTGTGTTTCAGCTTCTCAGGATCAGATGAGCCAGCATAGACTATGCTGATATTATTGCTCCTTCTCTGCCCTGTGCTTCAGAGAGGCAAATAAGATGGATGATATGGAGGCAGGCTGTCTGGCCACAGAAAATTGTATTTAGGTGTTCTTTTTAAAAAAGAATATGTAGGTGGTTTTCAGGTACAGAATTATAAAATACTGGTGGGTGGTCTATATGGTTTTACTTCTTGAGCCCCAGTATTTCTTCTGTGTGTAGGACAAGGTGATTTTTTTTGTCTTTAGTTTGCTGTCTGAGTCTCTACAGCTTGTATAGGTTGTTCTGATAGCTCTATTTGGACATGAAAAATAATTTTCCCACCATACTGGCTGAATCAAGATAGGTTTTTCACCTTCATGGGTGCATCAGCTGAGCCTTTTTTATGAATGTGATACCTCTCCTACAGCTGTCACTGAGCTGGTATAATAAAGTTTATGGCAACTTGAGGCTATGCACTTGGACACTCAAGGGACCTATGACTTCGCATCAATGTGGTTTTTAAGGTCAGCTGGTTAAATGCATTACCTGACCAGATACAGGCTCAGCTCATGGGTAAACATATCAGGTAGAATAGTCCTGTGCTGTATGGGTATGTCTACACATCAAAGTTAATTCGAAATAACAGCCGTTATTTTGAATTAACTTTAATAGAGTCTATACAGGCAAATCGCTATTTCGAAATAAATTTGAAATAGCAGAGCACTTATTTCGAATTTGGTAAACCTCATTCTACGAGGAATAATGCCAAATTCAAAATAGCTAATTAGAAATAAGCGCTGTGTAGACGCTTATTTCAAAATAGGGGACCTCCAGCCCTTCCCAGTTTCCACTGGTGGCCACTCTGGGCCAAACCAGGAAAACTCCTCTCCCCCAGCCCCAGAGCCCTTAAAAGGGTAGACTCTGGCCACAGTGCATGTGCCAGAGCCAGGCCTGCCAGCAGTTGCTGCCCCCTGACCCAGTGGTTGCACGACGAGTGGGGCAGCCAGAGCCAGCCAGCAGTCCCCGCCCAGTCTCCCAGCTCCCAGGAACCAGCCAGGGGCCGGAGACAGCAGGCATCCTCCTGGACTAGTGCGGAGATCATGGACCTCATTGAGGTTTGTGGGGAGGCCTCCAATGTCCATGATCGCCACACTTGATGGAGGAACGCCACCGTGTACAGCTGCATAGCTGCCACCATGGCCACAAAAGGCCATATGCGCACCCAAGAGCAGGTGCGCATAAAAATTAAAGAGCTGCGGCAGGCGTACACCAGGGCCACTTAGGGCAGCTCCTCAACAGGGGCAGACACCTGCCCCTATTTTGACGCCCTGGACCGCATCATGGGGGATGGGACGGTCCATGCCACCCTGGGGGGCAGCGAGCAAGGAGCGGAGGGACCTGATCAACGTGCGGAGGAGGAGCCGCCACGAAGGGTGCCACGCCAACAGAACCCCCAAGCTGTCCCAGCAGCGGAGTCACCAGGGTCGTCCGGGGAGGCCACACCAGGTAAGTGCCATCACTGTCCCCTTCCCGGGGAGGCAGACGGGGAGGGAGACCAGGGACCGCTTGTGTGAACCTTGCTTACCATGGATCACACAGCAACCTGTGCACGTGCGACCACGTGCCATGACACCCCTGGGCAGGTGGCTGCAGCTGCGTGCCACACAGGGGCTGTGGCCCGATAGCCACACGCGTGTGTGAAGAGACCTGACATGCTCCTGACCCCGGGGCGGGACACAGCAGGACGCCCTCCCTTCACAAGCTGCCTCTACACAGAGGCAGTGGACATCTCCCATCTACCTTGGCCGTACTATACACAGCACAGGGGCATGGGTGCAGTCTTGGGGCAGCTCCCAATCCTGAGGATAGCTGGACATTCCGACCATGGCTTCTGTGCAAACACAGCGGCTCTGACAGTGTAGGGCACGATCATCCTCACCTCGCAGAGGGGGGCTGGGCTTCACCCACTGCGTCCCCAGGGAGAACTGACCACATCTCTTCTTTCTCCACAGCAGCACCAGCTGCGAGTGCAGGGTGCAACACCCCGCCTGGGACATCGTCTTGCACCCGAGGGCTCAGCAGGTCCACCGCAACACTGCAGGGTACCGAGACCAGCATCTGGGGGCCCTGCGAGTCCTGCACCGCACCAGTGGGAGCTGCTTGCCCAGGGTCGTGCCATCTGTGTCCAGCTGCAGACCCTGGTGCAGAGTGTGCTGCCTCGTGCCTCTCCAGCACCTGCTGCCTCCCCAGCTCCCACTCCTTCTCCCCGTCCCGCCTCTCCCTCCTCAATCTCCACACCCCCCACCTCAATCTCCACACTCCCCACCTCAACCTCCACACCCTCCTCCCCATCCCCTCGGGGACGCCAAGGCCCCTGCACCCGCCATGCTGAGAGACATTTGGCGCGGCGAGACCCCTACCCCTGAGGCCTGAGCTTTCCCTCCCCCTTGTTCCCCTTGCTATCCCCTTCCAGCTACCTCCTCCCAGTTTTCCCCCTCCCCTCTCTCACCCTCTCTCCTCCACTGCCCCGCCTTCTTTCCCCAGTCTCCCCAGAGTTTCATCCCCCCCTCCCAGTTTTGTTAAATAAAGAGAGTTTATATTTTTGAAAATACGTGTTTTTTATTTGACATCAGGGAGGAGGATTAGGGAGGGGTAAGTGGAAGGCAGGCAAGCAAGCAGGGACACCTGAGAACTGGCTGCTCAGAGGGGGGGTGTCCCTTTAAGCACAGGCCTCCGATAGCCTCAGGCAACAGCCACACAAAGACACTCCTTACCTGATGTCCTAACCCTGACCTGGTTCCGGCCAGCCTTAACACCAAATCAGTGTCCACTCAGTGTGGACGAGGTATTTTGAAGTAGCAAAATGCTATTTCGAAATGCATTTTATGTGGAGACGCATTATTTCGAAATAACTTATTTCCAATTAACTATTTCAAAATAAGATTTTTCGAAATAACGCTGTAGTGTAAAAGTGGCGAGGAGACCTGTAGCACCTTATAGAGTAACTCAAGTGTTGTAGCATAAACTTTCGTGGGCAAAGACCCACTTCGTCAGGTGCAACAGCTGTAGTGTAGACATACCCTATGTATGCAACACCTGTTTTTTTTTTTAACAGACTTGAGATTTTTTGGAGGTTTAGTTCTAGAGAAACAATTTGGATAAGGTTTGTTGTTCTTAAAGCAGGCCTTTCCGACACATTTGCAGGAATAGTGTTAGCCTGTTAATTTGAAGTTTGGAGTTCTGCTGAATAAAGTTGTGGTCAAAATCGCTTTAACCCTATACTAAGTGTCAGTGTGTTAATTTTAGGGCAGTTGGGGAGAGAAGGGAATTGTTGGTGGTGAATGGCATTGCCCATTTTTTCAAATCCTTTTAACATAGACTTAGAGAGGTTACCACTATTAGAAGAATACTGTTGGAATTCCTCTTATAAAGCTAGTTCCACTGCTCTGTTTGCCTAAGATTACTGGAATTTGCCTGTTTCTCATTTTTATTGATATATTAGTTTATTATACTCAACTATGCAGAATCTAGGCAGGGTACAAAAGTTAAGATAAACAATAACAGTGACAAAACATTATGGCTATAAAACCAACAGTTCATCACCTACTGACTTTAAATCCCCTTGTGGCCAGGTCTCCCTGGCTGCAGGTTGGCCTAGTGGTTAGGTTCAGAATTAGCTGGCAGGACAGGGAGGACCCTGCTGCTCGTGTCCCTCGCCTAGAAACTCTGGCCCTATATTACTAGAGACCTTAAGTTTGGGGCGTGGCCCTGAGAGTCCAGGTTTCCCCCTTTTGTTAGGGGGCTAGCGGGCTCACCCATTGGTCCCGGGAGGTGGGGTTGCAGGCTTACTTGTTCCAGTGGGCAGTGGATGACCAAGAGGATGGGCTTCGGTTCCTGTTCTGCAGACTGCAGAACCACACCCCAGTCTCCGTGCTGGTCGGCCCCTAACTGAGCCAGGCTCCTTCCTTTTATCCTCCTTCATTGGCTTTAGATAAAGCAGGGTGGGGCTAGCTGGGCCAAAAGGCTTTGTTTAGCCCCTGCAATGACAGGCTCCCCTCTCTTTACTCTTTCGTACCCTTGTTGTTAAAAACTATAACCACCATCACCATTATAAATAAATACATGTTTTGCACCTTTTTTTCCTTTATATAGTACTTTCCAAGAAAGGATCCCAAAGCACTTTAAAAAGAAAAATATAACTGTACTAGGGACTGTACAAACACATTTTTTAAGATTATTCTAAGGAGCTTACCATCCAAACAAGCAATCAGAGGATATGAGAGAAAAGAGAGACACAGTCAGAAAAAATGACCTGTCAGAGGCTACACAGCATGTTACTGGCAGAGTTGAGAATACAATGCACATGCTCTATATCCAAGAACAGTAGTATATGCACTGCATCACACTAACTCTTGATTGAGAGAGACGTTATTCTGTGCACATGGGGTAACATGGAAGAAAGCCCAAAGATGTAATAGAAGAAAATGAAAAGGCATTTAGACTACCAGGATTTGTGGAATCAAGGGAGTGAGGAGGTAAATGGTAGAAGATGAAGCCTGAGATATAGAGTGAAACTTTGTTGGGTAGAAACTTGAGGATGAAGATGAGAATTTGATAGTATTAACAGGAGGAAGCCTGCAGAATGACTTAAACAATGGACTAATGTTGTCTGATCAATAAATAAGGTAAATCATGTTGACTGCTATGTTTCTGGTGAATTAGATGGGAACAACGTGAATACAGGTTGCATCTCTGAAAACCTGCACACTCTGATCTGGTAACATCCATGGTCTTACAGGACCATGGAGGCCCCTGGACCAGAGAGCCCAGAAGCCTAAGGGCTGGAGAGCCAGCTGGGGCTGGGGGCAACAGGATCATCAATCCAGGGGCAGTGTGGGACTGGGCTAGAGTCCCCCAGCAACCCACAGCGGTGCAGGGCCAGAGCTCCACAGCAGTTCCATGGAGTGTGGGGCCATGGCTGGAGCCTTCCAGCCTTACTGGAACTCAGAATTGGGGCCAGAACGAGCCTGATGGCAAGCCCAGGGAGCCTGGGCCTCCCAGGGAGCCAGCAGCTGCTAGGGAAGCAGCACAGCCAGGTGTGGCAGGGGGCTGGCCTGCAGCAGATGGTGCCAGGCAGCCTCCAGCAATTGCTGCCAGGCTTGAAGCAAGACATTCAACATGAGCACCAGAGTGCCCAGGGGCAGCACCGGCTCTATGGTGCCGAGTGCTGTGGTGTCCCAAATGAGAGCGACCAAAGCAGACAGAGAAGAAAACACTTTGCTGTCCCTCAGTGAGGTAGGCAAGCAAGCGGGAAAGCTGACAACTGGCTGTCCAGGGGGTTCCCTTTAAGCACGAGCCTCAGAGAGCCTCAGACAGCAGCAACACGAAGCAAGTACTGACCTGATGCCCTGCTGGAACCGGTTTCAGCTGCCCTTAAATGCGATCCAGCGTCCAATCAGTGCGGACGCACTATTTCGAAATAGCAAAACGCTATTTCGAAATAGACTTTGTGTCTAGATGCATTATTTCAAATTAGCTTAATTTGAGTTAACTCTTTTGAATTAAGTTAATTTGAAATAGTGCTGTAGTGTAGACATACCCAAACAGAAAATTAAGCTTAGAGGGTCTAGCTCTGTGAATACGTATGAGAAATCGAATTGGAAAACTGTAGTCATGAGATCCTGGTCTAGCATCAGTAGTGCCATCTGTATGGATATAGAAGTCACTTATGAGCCTTTGAGATGGCAGTATTAGGGTCTGGAAGAAAGCCCGTCTCTACGAGGTGTGACCCAAATGCCACCCTGATACCCACATTGGTGTTGGTTCCTGGATTCCACTTCCATGTAGTTGTATCCTATAAAACTTCTTTTTGATTTGGACTCTCTTGAATATGAGTATGGGTATAAAAAGCATTGTCATTCCTCCTTTCTCTAGACTTGTTCTGCACCCATGCCAGCAAGAACAAGCTGAACTAGCATATGGTCTGTTGTGTCATCCAACTAGGGCTCGATGATGCAAATAAGGTCAAGTGTATCAAACATGATATTGACAAGCCCTTGGCCATTTGATGGGAAATTGTCACAACTACTTAACACCCAGATTTTACTTGGCTTAAAATTATTATCATCTGACAAGGCAGCAGGGCCGGCTTTAGGAAGTGTGGGGCCCAATTCGAAAAGTTTTGATGGGGCCCCAGTGGCCAGGATTTTTTGTTGAGCAAAAAAACAAAACAAAAAAACTGCACACAAAAGTTTTGAGTTTCGACTGCAGCCAGGATTTTTGGTTGAACAAAACAAACAAAAAAAACCAGTACACACAAAAAGTGTCACAGCCCCTTTAAATCTCTAACTCCAGGGTCCTGCCAAACCCCGGGGCCGACTCCCCCTCCCACCGCGCAGGGAAACCCCTGCGCTTGACTCACCCCTCATGCGGCGCAGGGAAGTTGCTGCGCTCCTCCTCTGGAGCCAACGCCCCCTCCCGCAGCGCACCCGGCATGCTAGCACACTTCCAGCTTTAGGGCGTAGGGCACAATTAGGTGCGGGGCCTGATTCAGGGGAATCGGGTGAATCAGCCTAAAGGCGGCCTTGCAAGGCAGTCTTTCTGATGCTATGTATTCTGTTAATTTCCTCATGTAATTTCTGAAATTTTAAAATGTAAGTAACCACTGTTTTGACATGACAGACTGAAGCCATGTGGTCTGCTATGCAGGAAGCAGCTCCGCCCTCCCCCAACAAGCAAACTCCCACAAAACCCTATTTGTGGATCTAGGTAGTTTCCTCATGATATCATTGACTTTGCAGGTGCACTGGGAAAATTATAAAGGAAAAGGAGGCCATGGTGTTATATCACAGGGAGGGAAAAATCAAAGTTGGCCAAGTAGAGTATGACACAATAAAAAGAAAATAAACCTTATTCTCAAGTTTCTAATAGGCTATTGCTGACAGACTAAAAATAAAATTATGAAGTAATTCTGTTCTGCAATTGTCATTGGTTGTTTCAGAAATTATAATGTATGGACGGAGCCTTTCCAAAAGTCAGTGTGCTAGTGAGGGTCAATATTATAACAGAGTTACTGACCCATCATTTGAGGTAGGGATTGTCAATCCTTTAAATCAAATGAGAGAAACAAGCAAACAATAGACCTCTCTGAGAAAAAGTCAAGGCAATTTTCTTGCTGGGAAGCCGTTAGTCTCTCATGGATCACATTTTCAACAGAGTGACTTAATTTCCCTATGGGTGTATTGACCATGGAGTCCTGATCCTCGTAAAATTGAGGGGGATGGGACTGAAGAAAAAAAGAGAAAATCTTTTGACTCCAGTTTCCTTCCTTTCACCTGTGAGAAAACTGCAAGGCTCCGTCAAAGATTACTCTCATCCTGCTGAAAGCTTTATGCTCCATTTAGAGTGGATTTATTTGCACCAGTTGAGTTATACCACTACAAACCACCACTCTAGAAGCAATTATGCAGTTCATTGACATAGAGGGTTTGTAGCTGTCTATATATACAGCTACACAAATCTCTTCTCCTCCACCCTCACAAGTAACCAGTAATATAGCTTGTATATTCATGATCTGAGCGTCTTATAGCTGCTGCTATGAGGCACAGTTGTCAGTTTCACCTTTCAGTTGCCCAAGAACTGTCGGCCCCTAAAACCAAGGCAGTTCTGAGTGGTCAGCCTTTTCCTCTAAGCCCTTTGTAAGGGCACAGTACCTCTATGGTTTAGCCAGATATGGCTTATTGTATATACACTTGGTTGTAGTAATTTTAAGAGCTCTGGAAAGATCCATTTTCTGTCTGTATGGACTGAATTGCAGTAGCATGAGTACTAAAATCAAAATAGCATTTTAAAATCTGTATTGCATTAACTGTTACTCTTGTGTTGTAATAACTTTCTGGGTGTCTACTGAAGTTTAAACTACTTTTTACAAGTTTATAGCTGTACCCTGTTTCACAGCCTCCCTTCAGATTGTCTCAGAGCTGTGTGTGTGTGTGTGAGAGAGAGGGGGGGGAGTGTGTGTGTGTGTGTGTGTGTGTGTGTGTGTGTGTGTGTGAGAGAGAGGGGGGGAAGAGCACACTACAGATTCTCAGAATGGTGATGGGGAGGTGTGAACTTCCCCTTCAGATTGTCTCAGAACAGCTGTGTGTGTGTATTTTGGTGTGGGACGGAGAGAGAAGCTTATTCTTTGTATTTCATAGAAGCAGGGATTGTGGGAGTAAGAAAGATGATAAAAAAAACACAGAGAAGCTATGGGGACCCACTGTTAGAGGGAGCCCACATGTCTTTTTGGTGGGATGGTAGTAAGATCAAGGCAGCCTTTGGAAATTGCTGAGGAAGCAAGAAACAGCCTCTCTACACTTCTGTTCCTCAGTCTCTCATTTAAGTCAGTCTGTTTCCCCTTATTTTCCACACTGCCTTGTATCCAGCACACGTGCATTGAGAGCAGAGGAAAGAGTGTTTCCCTCTTTTCAATGTTTGACATCCGGTGGCTCGGAGAATTAAGTTCAGGAAACATTTTGCTTGATCTCTGATCACTATGTGCATCAGACTTGTTAGGTCTGCAGGTTGGTAAAAAAACTTATTCTGAACATTTGGCTATTTTATGTTACCAAAAATGTGGGAAGTACTATTATCATCATAATTTATTTTTCTCTGTTTAAGGTGGAATGTTTAACTCTTCATATCTACTAGTACTTAATATAAAACTTGTAGATATCCACATTTTGGTTTTTTTAAGATGGCATTTTCAAAAGCACTCAGCATGGGCCTAGCTCTGTTCTGAATGAAATCAATGAGAGCATATGTCAGTGGGAGCAAAGGTAGGTTTGTGCTGGGTGCTTTTGAAAATCCCATAATATATTCTTAATGTTATAACTTTCTGTTCAACTTCTGATAAAATTTGTCGATCAAAATATTTAGAATTTTGAGACTCTAGAATTTTTTAAAGAATTGAGAAGATAATATATGAAAGTGTGTCATGTGAACCACAGTTGTCAAATTTAGCTCCCCAAAGCTAAGTAGCTGCACTTTTTATACTCAGTACTGCAAACTAAGAACAACAGCAACCTAAGTAGACTCATTACACCACAATATTTATTTCTGCTGGTTTGATTATGGATGTGGGTTTTTTTTTATTTCAAATATTTTAGTTACATGATTGGAGATTTGGCATTGAAATTCACTTTGATATACCATTTCATTTGCATGTTTATATTATTCTGATCTTTTGGGACCATTTTGAAATTATCATTTCTGTTTTGTTTATATGTTCCTACAATTTGCATTTAAAACTTTGATGATTGTCAAACAAAAATATCCTATGCCTGTAAGTCCATATGAATTTTTGAACTTTATCCATTTTACTATTAAAGCATTACACTGTTGTGGTGGGGCCAAATGATTATTTTTAAAGGCTTCTTTCAAGTGCAGTGGGCTTACTATAAATTAATTTGAAAAAAGCACGCTCTACAAATTGTTTATATTAAACAGCAAAAAAAGTATTTGTTTATAAAATCCACAGATTATGTATACTTTAAGCTGTAAGTAATTCATTTCATGCTGACAAGTTGATAGGGAGCACTGCACTCCTGTGTGGGGAAAGCTATCTAGCTTCCTGAACTTCAATTTGGGTGGTGGTAGAAGAAAAAAGTTAGTGAAAGGTTTAAGTATTGGGGCTTAGAAACAGTTAATCATTTTTACCACCACTGCATTGAAACAGTGAGAGCAAAGGTAGTGCATGCTACAACAGGCCACTTGTTTCTGTTTACTTAAGTACAAACAGTGGTAGAAGTGTTTAGTCCTTGGGGAAGCTCTGTGATTGAACAAGAACGCAGAAGTTATTTTGATAAGGCATAGCAGTAGTGTGGCCAAAACTGTGATCATCCCTGAATTCTAAGCCAGGCGAAGGATGAAGGCCTTATATGTTTGGTTCTTCCTGATGAACAAAGATAAATTCTGCTAAGAAAATAAACTCAGTATTTTGGTCAATTTACAACAATTGGTTAAAGAATTAAATTGTATATTTTAGGACTTGGCAGGAGGAGGTGTGGGAAAATAGTTCAGCGTTGCTGATTCTGGCTTGATCTTTCTGTAGATCTGGAAACAGAGCAGAAAATTAATGCATAAACATCTTTAACAATACCATGCTGGGTGCTGGAAATCCAAAATGAAAATTGAAACTGCATGAGGAATGAGAGTATGATTATTCACTGCAGTTTCTAATGTTTCTAATTCAAAGACAAATTTCTATGGATTTAAACGTATTTTAAAAGCTTTGAAGAGGCTTTCAAACTTTCCAGCCTATTGTGCCCCTTTCAGGACTCTCATTTGTCTCATGTATCCCCAAAGTTACACCTCTCTTAAAAACTATTTGCTTGAAAAATCACACACAAAAATCCAAAAGCATCACAGCCCACAGTTAGTGAAAAAAATTACTTTCTCATTTTTACCAGATAATTATAAATCAATTGGAATATACATATTGTACTTACATGTCAGTATATAGTAAATAGAATAGTATCAACAATTTCTTGTCTGTATGAAATAGGGATGTTAAATTTAGGTTATTTTAGTAATCAAGTAATCAATAGAATTTTTATGAACTGCTCGATTACTCAATAGAGGACGGCAACCCCACTCAGTACTGGCTCACGCCAGGACCAAACCCCACTGTGACTCTGCAATTTAAAAGGCAGTAACCGCTGGGCAGCCTTCCGCTCCTCCCTCCCTCTCCCCCCCCCCCCCGCCTCCTACTGCCTTTTAAATTGCAGAGTCACAGTGGGGTTTGGTCCTGGCGCAAGCCGGGACTGAGCAGGGCTGCCTGCCGAGCCGGCTAGGCTTAGAGAATAGGCCAAACCTCAAGTTTCACATTCATTTGGACCGGTAACCTTGCACACTTTGCAGTCTTGAGGATGCTAGCAAAAGCACTGGAGGTGCTGATTATTTTCCAGCCTGTTCCCACAATTCCGCCTTTCCCCTTCACCCATCACGTGCTCAAAAGGACAGTCAAGTTCTCCCACAATTCAATGGCGATAATCAGGAAACTGCTCAGCCTACTGTAGCACCAAGACTCATGGGATATGCTCCTAAAAGGCCTATTTTCACAGAGTAGCCAGTGCAGTGCCATTGAGAGCACATTAACTCAGACATGGCTTTGCAATATTGTTGCTCGCACATGGCCTTCGTTAACCTGGTGTTAATCACCCATGTTAACTGTGCTGTGAAGATGTATCCTGAGTGTGCTGGTTAATCTGATCCTAGAACTTTAATTAGAGGTAAAGAAATGTATGTTGCTACAACATTATTTTTAAGTTGACAATGTCCTTTTGACTTCTGGAAATTTGAGTATTGATTCTCTCATTTAAAGTTCACTTCTAGTCATGTACAGTCCATTCAGGCCTTTCTTGTATCATTGTATTTTAACACAAAATTCCAATGTATTTTTTAAAAACCACTTCACATAGAGGAGAGATTAAAGTGTGTTCATAGGAAACATTTGGAAATCAGGCAACTCTGAGCATAAACATAGTTAGAATCATAGTTTAACTCCAGCAGTAGAGAAAACTCTGAACACCTTGGTCTCCTTTCTAAAGTCTGCATTCATTTCTATTTATGGTTATATTAGCAGCAATGTCTGTTCCACTGCATGGTTCATCCAGAAAAAGAGGCTAGCCTCCCAACCAGATACCCCAGACTGAATTCTTGGTAGACTCTGGGTGCCAGATATTTAGTTAATACTATTTACATTTCCTAAAACTCATTGCACATTCCTCCATCACTGTACATTTTATATGCCTTGGTTCATACTAGCTAAATGCATTTTTTCAATGATCTCCCTAATGCAGCCACAAGGAATCTTGTTCCAGAATTAACAACTAGAATCTTTGTCAAGCATGATGCATCATTTAATATTTTCAGAAAATTATGTTTTAAAAAATGGTGGGAAAATTATTGCCTACATTTTCTGCAGCACACAGCTATCTGTGTCCTCAACCACTGAACAAAAACATCTTCAATTTTCAGTGAGAAAAAAATTATACAACGTAGGCTTAAACTCTGAAAAACACGAATCAGTTTACTACATATAACTAAAACAGAGTGAGAGTAAGCCAATTCATAAAATGCAAACTTTGCCAAGATGGCAGTATGTTTTTTTGTGAAAGGTGCCAATGTGTGTTTAATTTATTATTGCTTTCTTTTTTAGCTATTCAGAAACTGAGAAATCTGCCGAATTTTTAAGGAAAAATATATTTTCACATGAAAAGTGATTCTGAAACACTTGAACATATCTTATGGGAGAATGAGACTATGGAGTAGGGAGGAAGACCTTCCTTTTCAAAAAAGCACATAGTTTGTAAATTAGATTGGTAAATTACGTGTGCCAACACTAGTAAAAGATCTTAAATTCTCCAACTGAAAAAACCAAGGAAAATAATTCTATAAAATGAAAAGAATAGAGAATAGCAAATGAATTCATACAATATCAAAATTGGCTTGAATTTCAATTTGAACTAAGCTCGAACATAACTTTAGGTTTAAATAATTATTGTTTCTCCATTTCCTTGATCATCAATTGTGAAATCAGTTTCAGGGTCTTAGCTATAGAAACCTGTCTTTGGCTGGCTATTGCCCTCAGATCTCACATGCTCCAGTGCTTCTGAGCCAGGAGCCTCTAAATCACATGAGATTAGAATAAAACAGTCATCCTGACAGAAGACTTCACAGTGAAAACATCTTATAGTGTGCTTATGAAGTAGCCAATTATGGAAGTGTGGGAAATCTATTAGGATGTGAGGGCTATGTTAAGAAAGAACTATGTGGTAGGATTATGAGAGGAATAATAAGGATGCAGTCTCTTCATCATTGTTGGAAATGAAATGGGAAGATGATATTGGTGTGCAGAAGTTACTTTTTAGAAAGTAGAGAAACATCTTTTAATTAGGAAGTGAGATTGAATATCAAAGTGCTTTGATCTGAAAGTGCTGTCTGTTGTCCTGGCAAGATATTCCTCTTCACTGCTGCTTCTACTGAAATTTATATAAGCTTCTAAATCAGAGTTTGCCTTCTCATTTGTGGGTCCATGGAGGTAAAGAGCTTGGGCATCTTTGTCCTTGTCATCAAATCAGTCATTGTGATTGTATTTTTGGACACCTAGTATTTTGACAGCAGTTTTGTAGGTTGTTTCCTTGGTGTTAATCCCTTCCTTCTCAGTGTGGTTTAAAGTAGAAGGTTCGGAAATGTGGCTAGTCCCAGGGAGGCGCAGAAACAGGCAAACTATTACTAAATATCTTTTAAACTTTTATTAAAGGGTTTCTATGTATAAATTATGATTTTATCAATTTCTTACATACGTAGACACCAAATAATTATTAGAATGTCCAATAAGCAAAATGCAATACAGTAAAGAAAATTCCTTGAGGTTTTTCTCTAAATCCTAATAGTTGTTAACAAGGGACTAGGGATTATTAACAATTACATTTACGTCAGTCTTACTTATAAGACTAATCATTTATCTAAAACTTTTAACACTACTACTTAACAATACCTTTAAACAATTTCAGATAATACTTACATTTAACAGACACACAAACTACAACAACATATTTGGTATTCGTTATGTTTGGTATACGTTATGCTCTACAGGAACTTGTTTGGTTCGGTGAGCGGGAGGTGGCCCTCGGGTAATCAGTCCTCGGACCTGGCTCTCATTCTGCCATCCAATGTTTATTCGGGATTCCTCAGTTTGATACAGGAGGGGAAGCTGTTTTATAGAGAAAGCTTTTGCGCACTTTTTGTGATAGGCTAGCAGACCCTGTCTGCTAAGTGACAGGGATAAGGGGATGAGATGGGTTTTTTTTCCCCCTTTTCTGCCTTATTGGGCATGGCACAGTCAGCACAACCAGCATGAACTTTACATGAACTTTTTAAGGTCTGGTTTTGGTTCCTGTTCGTCACTGATCTTTAAGTTACATAGTGTAAGGGTTTTCATCAAGGGGAAGCTGACCTTTTGCTTGGATGGCAATACGCGCGTGAGGCCTGGCCAGCAAAGAGCCTGCTTCCATACTCAGTAGTGGGCGGCTGCTTGGAACCTTCATTGTTGATGACTAAGGAAGTGTCCAGACTATGCTGAAGCTTGTGTCTCACACATTTCAAGTTTACCTATATCCAACTTTTTCCTGAATACAGCAGACTGATGACGGCGGACAAAGGCTCAAAGGGGACAACACTGTGTAACATGTAATGGTCAGACCAGGAGCCAGTGCAAGAGTCAACGTAACACCAGAAAGATCTTTGTTTTGTAATGAAGTAGTCAATCATTTGCCAGTGCTTAGACCAAAGGCGCATCTAAGTTGCTTTTATTTGTTCACCTGTTGGAAGAATGTGCTCACAATAGCAAGCTCATGCTGCTTGCTATTGAAGAAGGAACTTACCATTTGAGTTCTCATTTCCAATACCATGATATACAAGCATTTTTGGCCATGTTGTGCAGACCTGACCAACTTTAGAATTAAAATCACCGACTATATACAGCTTGGATTTAAAGGTACCGAAGAAATCACTGAATTTAGGCTATCATAGAAAGCCTCCTTTTTATGGTCTGCAGCAGGCAAAGTGGGTACATATACACTAACAAGTACAATGTACTATCCCTGCCTCAGACTAAGCTTTGCAATCAGAGGACTGATGGCATGTGGCTGGGATTCAAGCTGGAGAACTAGTGATGTCCTGATTGCAAAGCCAACTCCCACTTACCTTGCATGACCCTCAAGATAGCCCACTCCAACCTCTGGAAATTGGCTGGTACCTAAGACGCATGTTTCACTTAAGGCTGTGACATCTATGTTATAGCGTGCAAGTTCTCTGCCAATGATTGCTGTCCTGTGTTCATGGTGATCATTGCTGCCAAGAAGTGTGCACACATTCCAAGATTCAAAGGGTATGTCACAGGTCAACCAGTGGGTGGCCGATGCGTTTGTCACTATGCGTCCCTGGGCGGAGTGGGAGTCCGGGCCCACCCTCTCTCCAGACCCCGGCCCAGGGCCCTAACGCCGAGTGCAACGCTCTCGGCGGTAGCAGACGGGGTATGTTCCCCCAAACGCGCCTACTCTCAGGTTCCGTGGCCCGCCCTGGGCCTTGGGCACTCTGCCTTAAATCACGGGCCGGTCACGCCCCCCCCCCCCCCGTCTCCTTCCCGTTCGCCGACCATTTGTCGCACTCCACTCTTATCCCCTCCGCCAGTCCCAGCCCGCTGGCCGCGTCTAACCCCCTCTCCCCTTGCCTTATGTGCTCCCCTCTACCTTCCTGCTCCGGGCGCCTCTCCTGCCTAGCGTCCCCGGCGTCTCTTAAATGCCGCGCTTCCGGGTTGCCCCCCCCGTGACGCGCCCGGGTGCATCCGTGACGTCGGCGCTGGTCTCGAGCGCGCCCGTGACGTAGACGCCCCACTCGGGCGCCTGCTGATGCCGCCTTGCGCTGCCGTGCGGTTGCGCGTCCGGCGTGGTTGGACCCGCCGTGCCGTTTTCTCCCCCCCCCTCGTCCTGCACTAGTGGGAGGTGACGGGGTTGCTCCACCCCGTCACAGGATAGTTTCTGTTTAGTCATTGATTTATAACTGCAAAATTGGATATACAGTTGGTTGCATTTAACCAAGAGGAATCAACTGGAACAAGCTGTTTTCTCCTCTCCCTCATTTCTTTCAAAGAAAGCAGTGTTGTCCTTAAATATGGCTGCTTTGTAACCCAGGCTGGATATGGGAGCTACTACTGTTTCAGTTCAGCAGACAGATGACCATCATGCCTTGGCCACCTACATGCATGTTTGTGGCTAGGTGCTTCCAGTACCATCCTCTACCTGCATCTGACGTCACTTACCCATCGCTGTAAGACTTTCATTAATAAGAGGTAAATCTTTAGTGTCAAGAGAGAAACCTTCACATATGAATGGATTCAAGTTAGGCTGGCACATGAGTTCCAACACTCTTTTCATACTGACCATCATACACAGGCACAGGAACTGTGACATGTGCATTGAAGGGAGAGAGCACAGGTCTGAGGTCAGAATTGCCTTCTTCTAGGTACTGTTGGTCCATGGTGCCTTATTCCATATTATTCAGTGCAACTGCTCGAGATCAGTCTTCCCCAATCCGCTCCCCTGAAGATGTGCCTCAACACCATAGTACCCCAGAATGAAATGCTCCATATGCTTGATGCAAGGAGAGCCTTGGCTTTCTATTTGGATAGGACATGAGCCTTCAGAAAATCTTAGAGACTGTTTCATTTCTGTTGCAGATCAATTAAAAGTTACAGCAATGTCATCTCAGTGGGTATCTGGCTGTTAAAGTCTGTTACCAATTGTGTAGCATAACACCCTATCTTTCATATGCATGCACTCTATAAGATCAGTCTCTTTGTCAGCTGCCTTCTCCAAGGGGTATCCCTGGCATTGAAGATCTGCATAGCAGCTACGTGGGCATCTGCACACACTTTTGCAGAACACTGCCGTCCTGGAGAGTTCAGCTACAGACGCTAAACTCAGTGCCTAATCGTCCATATTAAATTTTACTCCAAAGTATCAGCCTCCAGTGTTGAGCACTGGTCAGGAGTCCCTTAAAGTTCTCAGATCAGCAGCTTGGGGACACAGACAACCTATGTGGAGAACCCATAGAGATACACATCTCAGAACCATCATTATAGCATAAGATAACACCTTTTCACAGTGGACAGAGGTGCATAGCCTGGTCCTCCCAAGATCTGTACTAAGGCCAATGATGGTTAGCATATGTATGAATGATCTGGAAAAAGGGGTAAACAGTGAGATGGCAAAGTTTTCAGATAATGCAAAATTACTAAGTTAAAGTAGCTGGCAAAAAGTAAGAGAGAGCTCTCTCAAAACTGGGTGGCTGGGCAACAAAATGCCAGATGAAATTCAGTGTTGATAAATGTAAGGTAATGCACTTTGGACAATATAATCCTAACTGCTTTGGGGGTAGCCGAGTTAGTCTGTACAGGATAAACTTAAACAACAAATAGAATGGTAGCCCTTTATAGACTAACGAAATGTGTAGATGATGATATGAGCTTTCGTGGGCACAGCCCACTGTACGTATAAAAAGATGGGATCTGAATTAGCTGTTACATCTCAGAAGGGGATTTTGGATTCATTGTGGATACTTATTTGAAAACAGCCACTCAATTTGCAGTCAAAAAAGCTAACAATGTCAGGAACCATAAAGAAAAGGATAGCTAATAAGACAGAAGGTATTGTATTGCTACTGTATAAATCCATACTGAATATCTATCTTGAATATTAAGTGCAATGTTAATGCTTATAAAGCAGTGTTGAGTGTTCACTTCATCTAAAAAAAGGATATATTAGAATTGGAAAAAGTAGAGGAGAGAAACAAAAATGATTAGGTTATGGAACATCTTCCTGTATACAAAGCGAGAATGTTCAATTTGGAAAAGAGACAAATAGGGACAATGTGATAGAAGTATATATAATCATGAATGGTGCGTAGAAAGTGAATAGGGAATAGTTACTGACCCCCTCACATAACACAAGTACTAGAGGTCACCCAGTGAATTTAACAGGCAAGTATATTTAAAATAAACATAAGGAAGTACTTCTTTATACAACACAATAATCAACCTGTGAAACATATCGCCAGAGGATGTGAATGCCAAATGTAAAAGTAGGTTCAAAAGAGAATTAGATGAGGTCATGGAGAATGGATCCATCAAAGATAATTTGTTAAAATAACCAGAAATGCAACCCTATGCTTCACATGTCCCTGAACCTCTGACTGCTATAAACTGAGACTGGATAACAGTGATTGGATCACTTGATAAATTGTTCTGTTCACTCTCTCTGAAGGATCAGATACCAATCACTGTTGAAAGACAGGATACTAGACTAGACGGACCATTGGTCTGTGCCAGTGTGGTCATTCTTATGTTCATGCTCCCAGGATAGAACCTTCAAATTCTTAACCACAAAAATATGGTGATTTAAAAAATACTTAGTGCCAATTCTCAAGGAAATTTGTATACTTTCCTTTTTCAAATGTTTTGTTAGTGCCATGCAAACATTCTTCTTGGCCAATCGGTTTGTATAAAATCTTTTTAAAATTGTAAAATTCACTCGTCTAAGTGGCTTCCAAATTTAATGCCAATTTTGAATTGAAACATTTATAGCCCTGGATAGTCAATTAATATCCAGACTTTGAAATCATAGAGATAACATGCAGTAGTGTTGCTGCACCACTAGGAAGATTGCAAGCTTAATTGGTGTCAATTAACCAGTTTCTGTTGTGGATTGCAGACATTTGAATGGCAGTATTAGCTTCTGTAAAAGTGAAACATCCTACATGTTTTTGTGGCTTAGAGACTACAAGAACAGATTAGGTAGCAGTACTCACAGGATACGTAAAGGAACAGCTTGTGACACCATGAAAGTTGGAAACTAACTTTTAGTGACAGCTCTAAGTTTCTCTTGTGATTACTTGATTTCAGGAGAAAGAAAAGCATGGTATTGCAAGAACTGGGAACACTATCTGTTTTGGTCTCAAATTTACTGGCAAAACTAACAGCTATGTCTTGTTCACAGTGAGAACTTGATACATTTTAAAAAACAATAACAAACGTGTACACACATACACACACACACACACACACAAAACTGGGAAGAGAAAGATTTGTCCCACTATTTTCTATGCGAAGTAGTTACATATGCAACTGACTGATATTTTACAATGTGTTTTGCAGTGGAATTCTCTGCAGAGTCATATTAAATTTTAGTAGCAATGGATTTTTCAAACAAGTTTGGAAAGATCTTTTTCTCTTAGTCACATTACAAAACTGGGGGATCAACAGTAAAACTGGGCGTATCCTTACTGTGGAGAGGTGTATAGAATCAAGGGAAAGAACAGGAAGGTCAGTCCCAGGCTCATAAAAACTGCACTTTGGAAATATCTCCCAACGGAATCTAGTAATTGATTCTAGATAATTGGGTATTCCTTCAAAATCTCATTGGGAGAGAATAGGTTCTTAGACTCTGTCCTGTACTTCCATATAGGTGGGAGAAATTGTATGGGTCAGCCCTTCTGTCTAATCAGTCCTTTCTAAACAGGTTTTTCAATGTGTGGTTTTCATTAGTTGTGCTTTCTCAGAGATTCCTCATTTTTGTGCCCTGTCAAGTCTTTGAATTTTAGAGAAGGAGCAGAAACTATTCTAAAAGACAGGATGTCTTCTTTATATTTTCCCCACTTGCAAATTTAGTAAGGATTTTCCCCAGAAACCATATAGAAAATTCAGCTGTCCAATAGAAAGTTGTTGAGCCAAATTTGGAGACTAATTTCAGTTCAAAGATGAAAGTCAGGGTATCAGTTCTGAAAATTTAAATGCACCCTGAACTCTGGAGTTGTTCCCACTTGTGGAGGGGTGTGGCACTGGGGCGACCCCCTCTGGGCCTTGCCGGGCCGCTGTCCCGCCCTTCCTTCGTCCCTCACCCGGGGTCTCCGTCCTAGGTGCTCCCTACACCCTGGTGTCCTGCCCCAAGTCCGGCAGGGTCGGTCCACAATTAGGGTTGACTTACTGGTGTCTGCGCCGGTGGAGGAGGGTAGGGGGGCTCGGGCCCGCCCTCACTCGAGCCCCGACCCAGGGCCCTAAGGTCTGGGGGATGCTACCCCCAGTCCTGGTTGATGGGGGAGTGGGTCCCCTTAACACACCAACCCCCCGGGTTCCGGTACCCTGCCCTGGGTCACTTCCTACCTCCCTCATTGCGTCGCCATGGCAGCTGGGTCTCTCGAGTCTCTGTAGCCGGGGCCCGAGATGCCTCCACCGAGCCGCCCTCCGTCCGGCGGCTCTTCTCCCTCTGCTCCAGTGGCGGCGCTCCCTTTGAACGTCCCGCCCCGATGACGTCACCTGCCGCGGGGCGGGGCTTCCTCCTACGCCGGGCGTTGTCGTCCTGCTGGGCGCTTGCGCCGTCCAGCGCGGCAGGGCCGTGCTGGAGTCCTGTCCTCCCGTCCGGGCCGGGGCCGCGGCGGCGTGGCTGGATGCCGCTCGTGTGGGCTCGCGCTCAGCCCCGCCCGCGGCAGAACAAGCTGCACAGGGCAGGAGCTGGCGCGGCGCCACCGCTTCTCCCCAGCACGCCGGGGACGGCGCTCGGTCCGTGCAGGGCTCGGGCGCTGCCCCATCACACCACTGCTTCCATAATCTATGGTGCTTTTGTATTTTAAAATGATCAATGTATAAACATATTATAGACAGTATATGTAAATGAGTTTTTTTTAATTTAGATGTTCCTGGGAAGTGTTTCTAAATTATTACATAATCTGGTCGTTTGCTGGGCCTTTTCAGTTGGTAATTCTGTTTTTCTAGGCTGATTCTGTACAAGGTGGTGATGATTCACCATTCTCAGACTCTGTTACCTTGGAGCAAACAACAAGTAACATTGGAGTATCAAGTGGACGTGTCAGTTTGTGGATGCAGTGGATGTTGCCAAAAATTACTGTAAAACTATTTGCACCAGATCCTGGAAGCAAAGGCACAGGTATTATACACAAAATTATCTATTTTAATTTACTATGTTAAGTTTTGTAGTTATTTTAAGATAAACCCAATTGCTATTTGGAGCAAGTATTCATTAATTGAAAACTCTGATAATTATAAAAAGATACATGTGTTTGTCCAGTGTTTTAGCATTGAGCAATATGCCATCGTGCATGGGATCAGACTTCAATATAGCCCTTTGCCTCTGAATTGGCAGTGATTTGAGCTTTGCAAAGGTTGAAGCTTAGACCGAGCACACACAGTGCAGTGTTTTTTGTTTTTTTTAAGACAATTTGTTCACTTCATTTGAGTTATAGAAGTATGAACAGTGGCGGCCTGTCAATACAGGTGACCTAGGCGGTCGCTTAGGACACCAAGATAAATGGCCGTTGAGGGCTTTGAAGGTGGGGGCGCCGATCGCGTGTTTCGCCTAGGGCGCCAGTTGCCGGCAACTCGTCTAGGGCCGCTCCTGAGTATGAATAACAGTATATTTTTCTCACGTGCAATGATATGCTTTTTTTTCCCCCATGCAGACGTTTTTAAAATCAGATGCTGTTAAAATTTAATTTGCAAATGACTCATCCTTGGTAAGGATTAGTACTACAGGAAATCTGAATTAAAAGTTAGTGATTTTCAATGATACAGGATTAAAGTTTGTGCATCAGCAGTATGCATGTTTCAGTAAGTTTTTCTTGTGATGGTATGTTCCCAACTATAAATTGCTGTAAACAATTTTGCTTTTTTCTATCAACTTTTTAAAATGTTGTTGATTTTTAAATGACATAAATTTAACATAATCTTTAGAATATTTTAAAACTAAGGAATTTAATATTATTAAAATTATTTATGTTGAAAATAGAACTATGGTTTAATGGTGATATACAATTCACTTGTTTCTTTTTTGTTAGGGAGATATCACTTTTGCACTAATATGATTTTAAAATAACTTTTCTTCTTTGAGTGCTGTGCTGTCCCTATTGGGTACTCCACTTCAAGTGCTGGTGCATCCTCGTGCCCACAATTGGAGACTTTTTACAGCAGTACCTTGCCGCTCATGCTCATACCACACCTGATGGTGCTGTTGGCATCTGTTGACTACACACACAACACTGTTCCCTCAGTTCCTTTTCTACCATCTTCGACAGCAGATAGAACTCTCCACAGTTGCTCTTTCGTCAGCTAAAAACAATGATAAATTAGTTAGAACCTTGAATTTTTTTGCCAACCCAGGTTTCTCAATCAACCTTCTTCTTTCTTTCTTCCTTCAAAAACACTTAAAAATACAATTATTATTTAAAAAAAACCCTTTATTTTGGGGCCTTTCCTGCCAGTTGGGCCTTCCCTTCCTCTTCTCTTTCTTTTCTGCCCACCCTTTGACTAGCCGTCATGCCTAATTCACCAGGTTTTAAAAGATGTGACACTTGTAAAGATCCCATGCCCATTTCTTACAGGCATTTATCCTGTGTCAAATGCCTTTGAGAGGGCCATATTTCACTCAAGTAACCTCACTGTTCCAACCTAACCGTCAGAGCTAGGTGTGATAGAGAACTCCATCTAAAAATAGTTTTGCTGGAAAAATCACTCCTGACTTCAGATCTAGCTCTGACAAGGCAGGTCCTAAGGATAAGATTTATGCCACTTCAAAGAAACATTCCACTTCATCGGCAGAAAAAAGCCCTGACAAAACCAGAGCTTTTCCTATCAGATCCCTGCTTCCGGTGCTGAACTTCACCAAACTCAGCACCGCTGACAAGCTAGGCACTTCTGGCACCATCTCGGCATACATTCTGATGGCGCAGAAGCGCACATGCTCAAAGCTGAAACATAAAATCTCCATAACAGCACAGAATACTTCAGCTGGGGGCTCTACACTGAAGCTGACCAACTCCTACCCAGATTTGGGCACTGGCACTTCAAATGCTGACATTGGCCAAACCAGAACCACAGAAAACCATGCTGATGCAGTCCTTGGCATTGCTACACGTCCTCCAGCACAGTGACATACAGGTTCATTTGGTGCCACAATCACCGCTCTTTGACACCGGCCATTCTGTCCACTAGCTTTCATCCCTGGCACCATCAGTTTCATACAATGACCCAAACACAGCACCACATCACAATAGGTACTCCTCTCAACACTCTTTACCTACACAGAGGAGACCTCCCTGGCAGTTGGGCCTGGTGAAGCAGGCTCATAATGTTTTGCCTCCCCATTGGTACAAACAGCTTTGACCATACCTGCCACCTCCATATCCTGGTCCATGGCCACTATCGGACCCATGGTCCTCCTAAAGGAAGCACCATAAACACTGGCCAGAAGACCTATTAGATCCCCCCACTCCAGACCCAAGACACATGGTCGATAATGGAGGACAAAGAACTTCCTGAGGAGGAAGAGCTTTAACACACTGAGAAGGAGCAAAGGTCTCCTCTCCACAACTCTTCCTTCTCACCAGATGAGGTGGTTATTCCAACTACCCCTACATCTATTGATGACCTGACACAGTTTCATGATCTCTTTAAAAGGGTCGTTATGGCCCAGTAAATTGATTATTAGGAAGTGCAGGAAAAGCAGAACAGTCTCCTGGGGATTCTGCAGCCCTCTACCATCACAAAGTTTGCTTTATCCATGGATGAAGCCATCCTAGGGCCAGCTGATACAATCTGGCAAATATAAGCATCAGTAACCCCCACAAATAAAATAGCTGACAGGAAGTACTTTGTACTGGCCAAAGACATGGGACTTTTTATTTTCCCATCCACAACCAAACTCTCTCATTATGATGCTGTTCACCACTGAGCCAAATATCCACAGTTATAAAGATCATAAATGCCTCAATTTCTTTAGATGAAAAGTCTATTCTTCCACCACTTTACAGCTTTGTGTAGCTGATTTTTCTGTCTCACTACACAAATTACTCTAAGCTTCAGGATATCCTTAAACATCTTCCAGAGCAAAAGAGCCTACAACTCCAGGCAATAATACAGGAGGGTAAGACAATCTCATGTGCAGCCCTCCAAGACACTTTAGATGTGTTAGGCACAGCAGCTTGTAGTGCAGCTACCACCATGATCATAAGACGGGCTTCCTGGCTACCAGCCTCTAGCATTCCCATGTGAAGTACCTCCCTTTCAACAAATTTCACCTATTTGCTACCAAGACAAAGTCTTGCACACCATGAAAGACTCCCATAACAGACTGAGAACTCTTGGAATGTACACCCCACCAAATTAACAAAGGAGGTATACTCATCCTAGACCCAGAGACACATATAGGCAACAGCAGAGACCCTTTGACTCCAGGCAAAAAGAATGGCCTCAGTGACATAGACCACAGCAACAGGCTGATACATCTCAACCATCTACATTCAATTTTGAAACTTTGGTTGGGGGTCTGAGCAACCTCTCCCAAGCACCAGAAGGTGCATCACCTAACCTTCAGTTTGCATATCATTTATGGCCCTTTTTCCATCCCTAGGCCAGTATAATTTCAGATCAATGGGTCTTCAAGAGTGTCCGGTGGGGCTACTCCATCTCTTGTATATCTGTTCCTCCTGTCCCTCTTATGGGGTCCCTCCCACAACAATCTCTTACACTTCTACAACATCTATTACAGATGGGTTCGGTGGAGCTAGTTCCAGCTTCTTACTGAGGAAGAGGTTTTTATTCCAAATACTTCCTTACACAGAAAAATACAGGAGCATGGAGACCAATACTCAATCTCAGGAGACTAAACAAATTTATACATAATTGAAGGTTCAAAATGGTAATGCTTGCCATGATTATACCACCACTAGACAGGTTCTCCACCCGTGACCTCCTGGATGCATATTTTCAAATAGCAATACATCCAATACACAGATGTTTTCTGTGTTTAATAGTACAGAGCTGACTACTGGGTGCTCTCATTCAGTTTATCTACGACTCTGAGAGTCTTCTCCAAGACATTGGTGGTAATCTCATTACAGCTCCATTGCAGAGAGTAATTATATTCCCCTATTTGGACAACTGCCTAATCAAGGGTGCTACTTACAGAGAGACAAGGGTTCCTCATTGTCATAACCAGGAGAACTGACCAGAAGCCTGGTGGCTAAGGGGCTATTTATGTCTCCCTAGCCATGTAACTGCTCAGCCAATAGTAATGCAGGCAGGGATTTCAAATTGGGAAAAAGGAATTTTTATAATTTCCCTCCTTTACCAGAGTCAGAGCAGTTTCTTCCAGGTAACAGGGAGATGGGAGGCCGTCTCTCTCCAACAAAAAGTTTTCTCACAATCTGTAAGTAGGTCAAAGTTTAGTTAGCCCATCAGGTTTTATTGTTTTCTGGTTTGGGAATCTGGAATTGAAGTCTGTGCTGTTAAAAATGTCTTTTCTTGCTTTAAAAGTGTTTTTTTCCCCCTCTCTTTTGTAATGAAGCTTTCTAACCCAGGGAATTTTCTCTGAGTATATCAATTAGGGGCTCTTACCATCCAGCCACCTCAACTATGCTTGCAACGGTAGTTTTGTTTTCTTTTTCTTAGTAACCAGTATTGGTTCATTTTTATGTCCTGGTAGGTTTGTCTGTCTGTCTCTGACTAGGAGTCAGCTACCACAGGCTGCAGTTTGTTTTCTCTTTTCTTTTTCAAGCTCTTTGGGGAAAAAGAACTTGGGGTTCCCCATGGGTTGGTTTCAAGTGTCCACCCGTGTTTGTGGGTTCAAAAGCACTTGATGGTGGCAGTGGACTTTCCCCAAAATCCGGGTATTAGGATTTTGGGGGGAAGTTTTTGTACCAAAATCTGTAGAGAGAAGGTTTTGAAGTGTTCTTGCAGGCCCCCACTACTGCTTTTGTCGTGCCAGAGTGGGGAACAGCCTTGACACTCATCAACTTCCACAAGTCAATTTTGGAATCAACTCAGACCCATAAGTTTATAGGGGCGAACTAGAGTCTACATAGGTCAAGACAATGTTGTCCCTACACAGATTTGGCACACTCATTGTTCTTATTGGCAAAGTTTGACTCAGCACTGAAGTTTGCCAGGCTATGTGTGTGCTCTCTTCAGGCCTGGCTCACCACATCATGTTTCCTCCCACAACGTATGGAACAAAAATATATCAGTACCAGAGCACGATCTTTCTTCTCTACATTGGTGGATACAACTTCAAAATATCCTCCAACACATTTCATGCTATCAGGCTGTACCAACTTCCATCAGAACCCTGGATGCCTCATTGCTTGGTTGGGGAGCCCATCTAGAAAGCGATATGATTCAAGGGAAATGGACTTCTTAAGAAGCCATGCTACACATTCACATATTAAAACTCAGAGTGGTGCACTTCCTCCCATGTATATGGAACAGAATGATTTAGGTCTTCACAGACAACACCACTATGCATTACATCAATGCCAGTATGCATTATATCAATCGACAAGGTAGAGCATGAGTAAACTCCCTCTTTGCAGAGGCAGTCAAATTATGGAATTGGTGCTTATGCTATTAGGTTACATGTATGGCGATGTACCTACTTGGTTCCTTCAATACCATGGCAGACACACTCAGCCATCTTTTTTTTCCAATCAGCATGATTGGGAAATAGACACTATGATTCTTCACAAGATCTTTTGCTGTTGGGGACATCCTCATAAGAATCTTTTTATGACATGTTTAAATCACAAATGTCACCACTTCTGCTATAGAGCAAGCCTAGAAGCAACGACACCTTCCTTCTTCAATGAAAAGCACCTCTCCTATACACTTTTCCTCCCAATACCTCTCATTCTGCAAGTCATCCAAAGGTACATTAAGACTAAGCATATATCTTACTTATAGTACCATCATGGATCAGACAGACTTGGTTCCCCTACCTCAAGTGCTTAGCTTTCTGCAATCCCCAAAGCACTGCCACATTGCCCTGATTTCCTGTCTCAGCATCATGGTTGCACACTGCACCCGGATCCAACAATGCTTCACCTCAAAACTCCATGGCTCCATGATGCTGAAAACATCTGCTTAGACAGAGTGAACAGATATTAATAAATAGCCATTGTCCTACTGCCAGGTACACTTACCTGCACAAAGGGAAGTAATTCTCAGTCTGCTGTCAACTGAGACAACAGAAACCACCCACCCTCCTCAGTACCCCTCTCCATTGTACTTGACTATCCCTTGGACTTGAAGGAATCCGACTTGTCCCTGAGCTCATTAAAGATCCACCTGGCCACCATTATAGCATTCCATGACTCGCTTTTCTTTCACCCCATCACTGAACATTTCCTCACAGGCATTCAGAACACATACTCCATGGTAAGAGCTCTTACTCCCCCCGGGACCTTAACCAAGTTCTCAGGAGCCTCACAAGACACACATTTGAGCCATTACCCATGTGTTCTTTCATCCATGTGTCCATGAAAGTGGCATTCCTCATGGCAATCATGTTGGGCAGACGTATTAAGGAAATAGCAACCCTCATGGCTGCCCCCCCTACACTATATTCACCAAGGGCAAAGTCACTTTATGACCCCATCCCAAGTTTCTCACCTAGGTAGTGTCCACCTTCAACATCAATGAGTTCATTCATTTATCCACCTATTTTCCCAAACCACGTGACAACGCTGTACAGGCATCTCTACACATGCTCAGTGTCTGAGGTTCTGCGTGCTATTGCATTCTATCAGGACAGGACTAAATTCTGGAGAAAAATTCCCTATACTTTTTGTCCATAGCACTCTACTATAGGATAGGGCATTCGCCTGGGGAGCTCAGGCTGGTGCTGTCAAGTCCTGCCTGCCCACCCTGGGAGCAACCAGACAGCCAACACAGACTGCTCCAGGTATAGAACTGGCTCACACATTTAGAAAACAGGATAAGGGACCCTCTGAATGTAGTGAGGTAGGGTGGGTTCTGGAGTGGGCTAGGGCATTTGTCTGGGGAGGGCAGTGTGGTGTATTCAAGTCTCACTTTTAAACATTAACATTGTTTTTATGTTTTAAATTAAGAGTCAGTGTCTTGGTCTAATTTTGCTCATTTTATTACATAATCTGAGGAGTCTATTTAGCAGTAAGTGAGGAGGAGTTGTTATATTTATTAATCACATTAGTCTCTCTTCTAATGGATCTTAGCTCATGACAGCTATCTTGCAGATGTTGGTTGTAAAGTGACAAGTATGTCTTTTGCACTATATAAATAATTCCACAAAAAAACAATGTTTAAAGAACATTGAAGTTGGTTACAAAGTCAAGCACTCAACCATTAGGAAATCCCAGAATTGAAGCTACCTGTGCAGCCTTTAATTCACCCCCTTTGCACGTATCTTAGGATAATCTTTAATTGCATGATCACATACTATTTTTGCTGTTATATCAAGTGTACACCTAATATGGCAAATATTAACTTGATATAAGTAACATGTTAAGGGGACCAGTATTATCACAACTAGGAAAGACATGTTGTACCAAGAGAACTCTTAGGATTTGAGAGTTTACTTATTATTTAAGCAAAATGTGGAGGACTTGACAAAAATGTTTTCCATCTTCTTGTCAGTGGAACTGGCTATTCAGATGGCAAAACATCTGTGACAGCTAAACTCTGGTCTGCCTATAATTATCTAATCTATCCATGTTTCTGTACAACATTCATCACTGTAGTATTGGATGAACTGGTATTTTTCCATTCTCAGTTATTTTTACATTTTAGTCTTCTTTTATATGCTTTGCAGCAGAGTTGAGCCTAAAGAAAAACAGTTTCAGCATTTTTAAGAAACAATTGGATTCTGAAGCTGGATCTGAATTTTGTGACTGGTTCCTGTCTATGTCATGATTGAACAAAAATTCCCTGTATAAAATGTCTTGAACTTTGAAGGATGAGAAATAGAGATCCAAACAAAAATTGTTGTATCACAGGCACATTTCTGGTTTATGGTCAGTGTTTTATTAATAGCACAAAATTAGAGATCGTAAATTCATAGATATTAATTTTAATTATCACTGATTATTACAGAGATTTGTGTTGTCAGTGAATTAGAAGATCTCAGCGCCTCAGTAGATATGCAAGATGTATACACCAAAGTTAAATGTAAAATAGAAAGCTTCAACATTGACCACTACAGAAACAGGTAATTACTGGAAGTTGTCATACATTAATTTCATTCTGAAATAGCAAAGCAGGATTTTTTTTTTCCTGGAAAGAATTTTTATTTGGCTTTTAATTAAAAATTGTTGTGTAATATGTTAAAATAAATGATAACTGTAATGTTTAAACAATAAGTAGTAACAATCAGGATTTCTGAGAACTAGATTTGTACTGTAAATTTACACGCCCTTTTGTAAATGTCTAGTTCCTTTATGTGTCATATTTGAAAAGTTGTTTGTTTTTAAATCATAAGAAGGAAATTTCTAATGATTTTTTTGTTGTCGTGGAGTAACTGCAGTGAAGTAAGTTCATTACCATTGTAACAGATGCTAGTCTGATACAGAATAACATTGAAAAGCTCTGAGGGAGCCATGTATAGTCTTCATCAGCAGCATGGTGAGTTGTCATGAAGAAGAATCCATGGAGGTATGTGGTCAATGGCACAGAAGAGAAAATGGTATAATTCTTTAGTGTCTTTCCTTGGAAAAAATCAACACATAAACTTAAAAATATTTGAATGGATTATGATTAAGGTGATACCTTTCAAAGGTGCCTAAGGGATTTAATAGCACAAATCCTACTGATTTGCAGAGATGCACCTACTCCTAAATCCCTTAGGCATTTTTGAAAGTCTTCCATGAGAACAACAGAAAGGAAATTCAGTGTAAACCTCTCATGTCTTTTACTTATTTATCGACTCACTTCAGACCTAGTATAATGAATAGATACTTCTTCGAGGCTGTCCCTGTGGGGCTTTACCTTAGGTGTTTGGGCACCTCAGCATGCCCGGGACAGAAGATTTCTATAACAGTGTTTGTGTATAGCCTGTTCACATATGCGTAGCAATATTAACATACCAGGCAGCCAATGAGCATGCGCAAACCCCAATCCCCTCAGTTCCTTCTCTGCCACCTCCAGTGCCGGTTGGAACCCGCTGTGCACTCTGCATTGAGCTCCTCAATTAGCTATATAGCCTTTTTACTTTACCTTTTAGTCAGACTTAGCCTTTTAAAACCTTTCTCCTTCACTCTGCATGAAAAAAAATGTTTTTTTCTTCACGTCAAACCACGAATAAGCAGAGGTTCATTGCCTGCTGCTTTCCGCTTCCAGGGATCGCCCCACACGGGCTCTCCCCTCCGTGCTATTACTGATTTTACTGGTTTTTACTATTTTTACAGTTTTATTCATTTTACTCTTTTAATCTTTAACCGCCTGAGAATATTCTCCCCAGAGTCCTCCTCAGACCCTCACCCACCCACCTCAGGCACACACAGCAGCGGCCAGTGCAGAAAACACCACCTATTTGCCGCATGTATATTTCCCGCCTGGGTGGGCATTGGCTTATCTCCGCTGCCTGAGGGAGAAACACACAGTACTTCAGGCGAGGGGTTTATAGAGCCCTGACTGCCATAGTGAATACAGCAGGACAGCTATTTCACTTCAATAGCAATCTGACCAGACTTAATCTCTGACTTTTTCCTGCATCCCCGTTTATACTCTCCCAGCAGCGATATCAGACAAAGCGGGGGCACTTGCCTCAGCTGTGAGCTCTGCAACCTCTAAACAATCTAAGAAGATGAATGCAGATACTAACCCTTCACCCAAGAAAGGGCGATCCCACAATTCCAAGCCAGTTCTGTCCCCTCTGGGGGCTCCGGACAAGAGCTTGCCGGGGCTGCGATCACCCACTGTGCTCCGAAGGTCCCAGGACCTGTCTTCAATGGCGAAACAGGCTAGCAAACCTAAACCCTTGCAGCACAAAAACTCAAAACAGCCACAGCATCGCCTGTGCAGACCTCACACTCTGCCACTGATAAAAATAGCAGATCTACTAAATCCCCACACTTGGCTCTGTCAGTGTGTGAGCCTACCCCGAGGCCTGGCAATGTGAAAGGCTCACAGCTGCAGTACCATCTGCCACCTATGCCTCAAACCTATTCTTTGACATCCTATGGACCAGCTTAAAGGTTACCTTAGTACTCACTACTCTGCTTTTTGGTACTGACCCCTCTCTGACACTTTCCAGGGTCTCTCCAGCAAAAGCTACAGCTCCTGCACCGCCTTCATATAGTGAGGAAGAAGCTGTCTCTCTTTCAAATGCTGTTTCACTCAGGCACTCATCGCCTAGGACACCTCAGCCACAACCAATGATGCCCCAGTGCCTCCCGCTTGGCCCTACTAGAACCCCTGGGCACCTCCTAGAATGCACCAGCAGCAGCAACAATACCAGCATGCTGGTCAGGCTCACTCAAGACACACTTCAGTGACCGCCCTAGATGTGTCCAGGGATCAAACTGATTCTGATCATCCCTTTAGTGATGATGACTCAAGTGATTCCTCACACCCGCCAGTCCAGTTCTCCTCCTCTCCTCTGGAGGATACCCTCATGCCACCACCTTCCTTAGCAGGCGATGATTCCAGGGCTGCTTCTTCAAGCTGTTTTCCAGTGGTTGCTCCACTGTAGGTGTCAGGTTTGTCCCAGCACCACAGATTGGAGATCCTTCCCAGCCATAGTCCACCTGACCATGCATGCGTGAAGCGCGGCTTATGCCTTTCCGCACCATTTGTGTGTGCGCGGTCCGGCACCCACCAGTTCCTCTTGACTGTCCTTGACTGCAGACGGAAATAGCACTCTCTCTCTGACACCCTATCAGAATCGAGAGAGAGTATACTTGTTAATTCAGTAGTTTAGTTGTTAGTTAGTGGTTATTTAGTCAGTAGATTGTTGTAGTTATTTTAAAAAAATCTTCTTCTTAGTGTAGTTCTGTAAATAGTTAATCAAAATGACAGAATTACCCAGCTTAAAAAAATGCAGTACTTGCTGCGAGGCAGTACCCACCTCCGAGGGCTGTTCTCTCTGTATTAGATGCCTTGGGGAAGGCCACATCCCACAGAAATGTCCCCATTGCTCGAAGCTCACGGCCCAAGCAAGGAGAGACAGAGACATGCACTTAAAAATGCTCCTTTTTGACAGAGCATTACAGCCGCAAAGTACTTACCCCCAGCTACCTCAACCCTTGGGGCTTGTAGACAGACCCAAGAAGACGAAGAAGAGACCATCTCCTCCTTGGTCCCATCTTCCCTCCCGGGTGAGCATCAGGGACAAGCCAAGCATCTCAGGCACGTCCACTGCATGCGGTCCTGAGAAGCCAAAGCAAAGCCAAAGCAAGTCGGCTCTGAGCCCATTGGTATTGGGATCCGCTATCTCGGCCGTTCCGTTAGTTTCCCGTTCAGCACCAACAGCCTCGAGAACATCGCCTACCCTCAGACGCCCCCCAGAAACGAGCCGCTCGCCAGCACTGAGACGTTTCCTGGAGCTGAGTCGTTCTCTAATACAAAGGCACTCGCCAGCACTGACTCGTCTCCCGGCACCGAGGCTCTCGCTGGCACTGAGATGATTGCCGGCACCCAGAACCTTGCCGTTCCTCAGTCATTGAGGAGCGCTCATTGCCTCTCCCATCTTCAAGACCACCGACCCCGTCTGGGGTCCCACCTCATCTTGGGGATGTACAACAATCTCCTACACAGCGTATGGAAGGTCAATCCCCTAAGGACCAGTCCTCTTCATCCCCAGACGAGGCAGTCTTCCAGGGTGACACCTCCCCTTCCGACGATTTGCACCAATTTCAGCAGCTTTTCAAAAGAGTCGCAGAAAGTCAGCGGGTGCAACTTGGAGAAGTACAACAAAAACATCACCATCTCTTATGCAACATTAAAGAGTCGCACCAGGACAGAATTGCACTATAACTGGATGACAGTATCCTCAAAATAGCAGACGACATCTGGCAGCTACCAGCATCCGTTCTGCCCACCAACAAAAAAGCGGACAAAAAGTACTTTGTCCCCTCAAAAGGGATGGGGTTTCTTTTTACTCATCTGCAACCTAACTCATTGGTTGTGGATGCAGTACAGCAGAAGGAAAGAGCGCCTCTTCACAAAACCACCGCTGCTGCTAAGGATAGCAAGCATCTGGACTTGTTCGGCTGAACAGTATATTCTTCGGCAACACTGACACTGCTGATGGCTAATTATTCCGCATTACTGGCTAACCATAATTTTGATAATTATGCCAATTCGTGCTGCTTCTAGAACACCTTCCCGAAGCCAAACGGGACATCCTAAGGGCAATAGTCCAGGAGGGATACACAGCCTCCAGGACGGCTCTACATATAGCCCTAGACACTGCCGACACTGCGGCGCGTACAACAGCTACCTCAGTTGTCATGTGCAGGGCATCCTGGTTACAGCAGTCATCTGCCCATAAAGACTTTTTGTCGAAGGTCAAGGACCTCCCCTTCGACAGGCAAAATCTATTTTCAGAAAAGACTGTTCAACTGTTCCATTCGGGGAAATACTCCAGGATGACCCTTAAGACACTGGGAATGTACACACTGCCTTGTCGCCGGAAAAGATACACTCCATACCAGAGACAGAGACCCTTCTCTCATCAGCCACCAGCATATAGACCTCATGAGCAACAACGAGGCAGACAATGCCAGCAGAGGAGGTGACCCCCACCGAAAGCGTCCACCCACCAGAACACCAGGCAGCAGGTTTGACGCTTCCGTTGAGGGACTGAGAACAATTCCCATCAGCAATCCCATCTGTGCTTCAAATACAGTCTTCCATCACTGTTTGAGACTTTTCCTTCAATGCTGGGCCCATATTCCAACCGACAAATGGGTCCTCCAGACCATCCAGCTAGGCTACACCATTCCGTTCACATTGCTGCTCCTCCATCCCCCCCTCCATCCCATCCCTCTTCAGGGACCCATCTCATGAGTCCCTGCTCAAGCAAGAGGCTATTCGTCTACTCACCATTGGGGCGATAGAGACGGTCCTGATACTTTCTATTATTCCCGATACTTTCTAACAGAAAAGAAGTCGGGGGGTTGGAGGCCAATATTAGACCTCCAGGGTCTCAATCACTACCTCCGGAAACAGCGATTCCGCATGGTCACCCTAGCTACAATCATTCCAGCACTCCAAGGCAGAGACTGGTTCACGTCCCTCGATCTTCAGGACGCTTATTTTCATATGGCCATCCATCCAGTCCACAGATGATTCTTACATTTTCAAATCAGTGCAGACCATTTTCAACACAAGGTCCTGCCTTTAGCTGTCTCGTCGGCCCCAAGGGTTTTCTCCCAAGACCCTAGCTGTAGTGACGGCATACCTTCGCCGCCTCAGTATAATAATTTTTCCCTATCTCGATGACTGCCTAATCAGAGCCCCGTCATCAGTAGAGGCACTTCACGCCACAAATACCATGAGCACAGTTTTCGAAGCACTGGGTCTCATTCTCAACATCCCAAAGTCATCTATGAATACCCAGCAATCAATACAGTTTATCAGCGCCCAACTCGACTCCATCCACAGATGAGCCTTCCTACCAATAACCAGATTCCAAACAATTCAGGATTTGATTTAGGTGCTGCTGACCAGCCCAAAGGTCTCCATATTACAATGCCTTCAACTCATGGGTCATATGGCGTCCACGTCTTACATTGTCGAGCACGCAAGGTTACATTTTCAGTGCCTTCACCATTGGATGCCAATGACGTGCCCTCCGAACACTCATAATGTCCACAGGACAGTAGTAATACCTTTCCACGTCAGAATGTCGCTAGCCTGGTGAACCGTTCATGACAATCTGATGTCAGGCATACCTTTCCACCGCCCTCAGCCAGTAATGCAGCTTACGACTGACGCATCACTCCTCGGATGGGGACACCCACCTCAGACACAAACAGGTACAGGGCCTACGGTCCCCCAAAGAATCGTTGATGCACATCAACCTTCTAGAGCTTAGGGCAGTCTACAGTGCTTGCCAACGCTTCCTCCCGATTATCCAAGGCCAAGTCATACAAGTCCTCACCGACAATATGACGACGGTTTACTACATAAACAAACAGGGAGGAGCCAGATCCCATTTGCTGTGCACTGAAGCTATACACTGATGGAACTGGTGCAGCCGCCACAAGATCTCTCTCACCATGGAGTATCTTCCCGGTCATCATAACTGCACAGCCCTGAACAGACATTTTTCGCTCAATCATGAATGGGAATTGCATCCCGAAGTACTCCCCACAATATTCCACCACTGGGGTTTCCGACAGTAGACCTCTTTGCTACACCGCAATTTGAAATGTCGTCAATACTGTTTGAGAGCAAGGATTGGATGCAGTTCCAAAGGGGACGCGTTCCTTTACACCTGGAGTCGCCATCTTTTGTATGCGTTCCCCCCTACGCCTCTAATACCCAGGGTTGTAGAGAAAATTCTCTGGGATGGAGCCACAGTAATTCTAATAGCCCCCTCCTTGCCATGACAAATGTGGTTTCCTTACCTACATCATCTGTCGGCTCGTCCTTATCCTCTACCCAGATGCCATGACCTGCTTACGCAGAACAACCTCTCTCTGTTCCATCCGCAGGTCGACCATGTGGTACTCACGGCATGGTACCTAGTTGGTTCCAGCAAACACAGTTAATATGCTCACAGTCTGTTAAACATATCCTGTTACACAGTAGGAAATCATCCACATGTACTACCTACCTCCACAAATGGTCTCGCTTCTCTTCCTAGTGTTCTCAAATGAACTTAGATCCAGGTTCTGCTCCTATCCAATGAATTTTAGATTACCTTTTACACCTCAAGGACTCCGGCCTTTCCTGTGCTTCCATCAAAGTGCATGTTGCTGCAATATCTGCCTTTCGCCATTCCGTGGATGGATATTCGGTATTTTCACACTCCATGATGAAGAGATTCATGAAGGAAATGGGTAATCTATTTCCACATCACACACAACCGCCGGATCCTTGGGATCTGGAGATGGTCTTGAATGCGTTAATGGATAAACCCTTTGAACCTCTAGCAACGTGTGACCTTCAAACCCTTTCCGTGAAGGTTATCTTCTTGCTCACAAAAACTTCAGCAAGAAGAGTTGGCGAACTAGCCGCCTTATCAGCTTCACCTCCATATAGTGTTCACCCGCCAGGGGATCATACTATGCCCACAACCACTTTTTCTCCTCAAGGTGAACTCACAGTTTCATATAAATGAGCCAATAATCCTGCCCACCTTTTACCCCAAACCGCATCTCTCGCTGGAACAGACACACCTACACACTCTGGACGTAAGACGAGCACTAGCTTTATATATTGATAGAACTAGATCCTTCCGAAAATCTAACATGCTTCTAATATCAACTGAGGAACATTCCAGGGGTCATCCACTATCCGCACAACGCATCTCCTCGATTATCGTCAGCTGTATAAGAAGATGCTATACCCCAGGGGTGTCCAAACTTTTTTCAAAGAGGGCCAGATTTGAAGAAGTGAACATGCGTGAGGGCCGTCCCCGGACTCTCAGCCCCAAGGCGGAGGGCCCACGGGGTCGGAGGCGGGCGGAGAGCGCAGGGCACGCCGGCCTCACGGCGGCCCAGGGGGCAGGGCGAACCTGCAGCCGAGCGGGGGAGCGGGGCTGCGGACGTGCCCTACAGGGCAGGCTCTAGGACCGCGGAGGCAATGGGCGGCGGCGGTGGCGCGGCCGGAAGCGGCGCGCTGGGCGCGCCAGTTCAAAAGAGTGCTGGGTAGCCAGGAGAGGGGGAGGAAGCGGGGGCCGTATTAAACCGGAACACGGGCCGCAATTGGCCCGCGGGCCGGACTTTGGACGTGCCTGTGAAATAAGCCACTACCATTAACAACAAGAGCACATTCAACTCGAGCAGTAGCAACCTCCACCACTTTCCTCAGAGGAGTACCTCTGAAGGATATCTGCAGAGCCGCTATATGCTTGTCGAACTTAACATTCGCCAGACATTACACCATCTCCAATCTCCTCATACCAGACTCAGTGGTAGCATCAGCAATGTTGTCCACGGTTACGGCACATTAGCGCCAAACCCTCCTCCTTCACAAGCTACTGCTATAAATTCACCTGCAGTAGAGCACCCACGGGATACTGCTCGAAGAAGAAGTTACTCTGTGCAGTAACTATGGTTCTTCAAGATGCGTGTCCCGTGGGTGCTCCATGACCCACCCTCCTCCCCTCTTTGGAGTATTTCTATGTTATGTCTTTCAGACCAAGAGGTTCGAAAGGAATTGGCGGGAGCCGGACCGTGCACACACAAACGGGGCGAAAAGGCATGAGCCGTGCTTCACGCATGCGCGATCCGGCGGACTACGGCTAGGAAAGATCTCTGATCTGCGGCATCAGCACAAGCCCAACACCTACAGTGGAGTGCCCACGAGATACGCATCTCGACGAACCATCATTACTGCAAAGGGTGAGTAACTTCAGCTTTTCAGGACCTGTGTAGAAGGTTGGCTGATGTGTTAGAGATCTCATTAATGACATAGCATGACACCCAACATAAACTCATTAGCATCCTGAATGCTACACCATCAGTAAAATTAGTGCTACCTAGGGACCCTGCCCTCATGGATCCTTCTAAACTCCTGTAGCAAACACCAGCCACCATATCGCCAGTGGGCAAAAAGGCGGACAGAAAATATTATGCCTCCTCACAGGGTTCAGAGTTTCTCTTCACACGGCCTCCCGCCACTTCCCTCATAGTTGATGCTGCCAACCAGAGTGCCAAACATACTTTACCAAAATCCACTCCCCCTGAAAAGTAGAGGATAAGGAGTGGAAACAGCTTGATCTCATGGGGAGCAAAGGCTACTCATCTGCCTCCCTCCAGTTACGCATCTCGAATTATATGGCTATGTTGGCAAAATATACTGTGTTCCACTGCAGTGAGCCTATCAACATACCTGTCTTTTCCCCAAACATCACAACAATGAGATGCAGGCAATGCTTCATACCCTCGATCTCTCCAGGGCCAACATGTTCTACGTAGATAGAACTACACGAATTCGCAAAACTAACAGATTATTCATTTCAGCTACAGAACTATCTCTGGGTCTTGCCATCTCCTCTCAGAGACTTTCCAAATGGATAATGAAATGCATAAGACTGGCATACTCAATCTTTGGCAAAGATCTGCCTCCACAATTTCATGCACACTCAACCAGAGCCATGGCTACATCAACCGCATACATACAGGGCATTCCCCTATTAGATATTTGTAAATCAGCTACCTGGTTGTCCATCCTTACTTTCGTGATGCACTATGCGCTCGACACATACCGTTCTCATCCACTCCATCTTGACGGTGCCCAAATACCTAAGGTGGATCACCCTCAGGAACACCCATCTTGAAGAATATTAGTTACTGCAGAGGGTGACCTTGCCACCATGGATGTAGAAGCTCTATACGCCAACATCCCACATGAAGATGGATTACAAGCAATTAGAAACACTATCCCAGAGGACACCACTGCCAACCTGATAGCAGACCTATGTAACTTTGTTCTCACCCACAATTATTTCCAGTTTGAGAACAACTTATAACTCCAGATCAGCGGCACAGCCATGGGTACACGCATGGCCCCACAGTATGCTAATATCTTTATGGCTGACCTAGAACAATGTTTCCACAACTCCCGTCCCCTTTTACCCCTTCTCTACTTACGCTACATTAATGACATCTTTATGATCTGGATGCTTGGCCAAGAAACACTGGAGACATTCCACAGAGAGTTCAACAACCTACACCCCACCATCAACCTCAGGCTGGACCATTCTACACGAGAGATCCATTTCCTGCACACCACAGTACAAATCAACAATGGAAAATTAGACACCACCCTCTACAGAAAACCCACTGACTCATACAGTTACCTACATGCTTCCAGCTCCCATCCAGAACACACCATACGATCCATCATCTATAGCCAAGCCCTTCGATACAACCGCATCTCCTCTAATCCCACTGACAGAGACCAGAAACTTCAGGATCTCTACCAAGCATTTATAAACCTCAACTACCCACCCGGAGAAATAAAAAAGCAAATTGAAAGAGCCAGACGAATACCTAGAAACCATCTACTTCAAGACAGACCCAAGAAAACAAACAATAGAACACCACTTGTCATCACCTACAGCCCCCAACTTAAACCTGTCCAACACATTATCAATAAACTACAGCCTATACTGGAACAGGATACTAAACTCCAAGAGGCTCTGGGAGACAGACCCATAGTCTCCTATAGACAACCACCTAACCTCAAGATGATTCTTACCAACAGTCACAAGACATACCACACTAATACCAACCCTGGTACCTTCCCTTGCAACAAACCCCGTTGCCAGCTTTGTCCACATATTCACTCTGCTGATACCATTATTGGACCTAACCTAGTGAGTTATAAGATCAAGAACACACATTCCTGCGCATCCAGAAATATAATCTATGCTATCATGTGCCGAAAGTGTCCGTCTGCTATGTACATTGGACAAACGTCTCAGACATTTCGCCAAAGGATCACTGCCCACAAAACATATATTAGACAGCATCACAAAGAAAAAACAGTTTCTTGCCATTTCAACCAGAAAGGACATAGTCTCAACGACTTAATTACCTGCATCCTGTTTCAAAAGCCTTTAAAACTGCACTTGAAAGAGAATCCTCTGAACTGTTATTCATGCTAAAATTCGACACTTTACGCCGCGGTCTTAACAAAGACTGTAGTTATCTTACCCATTACAAAGATAGCGTCCCCAATTATCACCTCTAATATCATTAGTTCACAGACATTTACCTTCCCCTCTCCTCCTCCCTGCATTTTCCTTCTGTTCTGAAATTTGATTTGTCCTTTTCATATGTTTTCATTTTTTAAAATTGTATCCTTTGGTATATATGGTTGTGACTATTTTCTTCCACTATTTGATCTGAGGAAGTGGGTCTGGCCCACGAAAGCTCATCATCTAATAAACCATCTTGTTAGTCTTTAAAGTACTATATAGTCCTGTATTTTGTTTCAGCTACCCTAGACTAACACGGCTACATTTCTATCACTATTCTGCAGAGGGTGAGTAACCCTCTCCTCAGGTTGTCTATGAAAAGTAGAACCTTTTCTTTCTCTTCTCTGAAGTAGAAATATATATTAGTTTGAACATATTGTAATAATTACAGCTTACATTTCTTTCTAGAAACTTCTGCTGCATATTATGATGCTCTTAGATATATTATCATACAACAAGCCATCATATTATTAATAAATTACTTTTTTCACAGGTTCTGTGAAAGGCTTTAGAGAGATTCTTTGTTCTGAATAGCCTGAAGCTTCATTAGTAGTGTTCTTTTCTTTACTAAAGTTATATCAGGTTATTAAGTTACTCCGCTTAGCATAATTGCATTGTCAAATCCAGTTTTAATTCATAAACTATTCAAAGTACACTCTATATATGACTAAAATCTGTGGACTCAAACCAAATGCAGAGAACAGATAAGGTGAACATTCTGTTTTCCAGGCCAGGGGAAGGCTGGCAGTCAGGACATTCTGAAGGAATATTTCTACAATGCAAAGAAAAACTTGTGGTGAGATTTCTGTAGTGGAATAAGATGCTTAACAAAATAACTCTGTCCTAAAACTTGAACAATATACTTTTTCTTTGTTCTCAGACATGTTTAGAAGAATGATTGCAAGAATTATAATACAAAACAAAAGCTTACCTCTTCATAACCAATTTTATGTTTATGAACAAGTACTCCAAATTTGAAATGTAATTGGATACTGTTTTCTTTTCTCAATTTGTTTGTTCTTGTAATCATCCTCTTCCATGCTACTAAAGCTTTTTTGCTGAATTTTTAATTCCGAGAAAATTACGTGATAAGCCGGCTTTGTGTACTGAATTCTATTAGATTTTAATTCCATGACTACTTGCTTAAGTTGCCCTTTCCCATAAATTACAGTTTTTCAAATTAGTATTTTCATGCCATTTTTTCTTTTGATTTTCTTGAATTTGGGAAATTCAGAAGGTGTGTCTGACGTGCTGTATCTCACAACTGCTCAGAGCTATGCCAATTTCAGCATAATTTAGAATTCTAATTTTTTTGGCTTATGGCTTTTGTTTTGTTTTGTTTTTTTCTTTTTGTCTTTTTCCTCCTCTCTATTCATCACCTCAAGCCTTGGGGAAGACTGTTGGTCTCTGGGGCAATATGGAGGTGTATTCCTTTCCTGTACTGACAAGCTGAACAGACGTACCTTGTTGGTTCGACCCGTCAGCAAGCAGGACCCTTTCAGTAATTTCTCTGGCTTCTTTCCTCCTGTAAGAAATCCTTTTAAAACTTATGCTACAGAACTTCCATTAACAAGCACCAGTAGGAGAGAAAATTTCTCAAATGTCATTAGCTTTTTCCAATTTTTTGTCATTTACATTTTGTCTTTACTGAATATATTTATTATCTGTTCTACTCCCCTTTTGGTCTCTGGCTACAATTAACAAATTCCTTTGCCTACGCCTAGGAAGCAGTGTCCTTTGTATTCTTTTGAAATCAATACCACTGCTACTGGGAAAGGTGGAAAATCTAGAACGGCTTATTTAAATTAACTACAGCCCCGATTACACACTGCACTTAAGCATGTGTGCAAGCTTAAGTATATTAGTAGCCCTATTGAAATTAGTGGGACTGCTTACATATTTTAAAGATAAGTATGCATGGAAACGTTTTCTGGATTGTTCAGATGTGTGAACAAAAGCCAGTATTGTACATTGTACCTTGTTTGTGGTGGCTGCAACAATATTTTTAGTACCTTTTATTTTTTTGTGTAATTAAGATATGTCTTAAACTAATTAATTCATGTATATTATTTACAATATATACAATAATTATAATAAACCATGCATACTGAAATTTATGCCTGTGCTGGGAGGTACATATAATATTTGTACTCTTCGTGCCACCACAAGTGTAATAATAGCCTGAGTGTTTTTAAGGAAGTTTTTCTTAGGGTACATCTACACTGCAACATTATTTAAAAAAAAAAAAGCTAGTATTATTTCGAAATAACTTAGTCCGCATCTACACAGCCAGCACTTATTTCAAAATAATGTCAAAATATTGTCAAGCTGGAGGACTTCTTACTCCAACTCCTGTAACCATGATTGTACAAGGAGTAAGGGAAGTCTGAGGAAGAATGCTCTATTTTGAAATAAGTGCTGTGTAAACGCTCTCAATTTCGAAATAAGCTATTTCGAAATAAGCTACACAATTGATGTGGCTCAATTTGCACAGCTTATTTGGAGTTAAGCCCTGCTGAGTAGATGGAACCTTAGTACATTCTGAAGCATATTAGTTTCACTTAGTACGAGGAGTAACTAGTGCAGTCTTTTCCCTGATGTAGACAAGCCTTATGTATTCATTTTCTCATATTCACAGAAATGAAAAAAATAAAAAATTAATAAAAATAAAATCATACAAATTTTCCACCAACTCCCATTGTATTAATGGAAGTAGAGACCTGACCAAGTTACAATGGGGGCCTTTTATCTTTAGCTTTGTGATAGATTATAGAGAATATTTTTGTGTTAGTGGAAGTTCTGTTCCAGTTTGTTTTCTGTCATGAATATATACATCATTCTTTTACTTATTCTAGTTGTTTCAAATTGTTCTAATAAACTAAATTACTAATTTGTTACAATTCATTTAATTATATGATCTTTCAACTTCTCAGCTTACATTTGTGTAAGAAGTTAGTGCTTGCCTTGAGTTAAAAAAATAAAAACAAGTTGATTAGTGATTCTGACTAAATGAAATCTGAAAACGTTGAAAGAAGCATCTACTCTATTTACAAAATGCAGTTGCTATACTTATGCTAGAGTGATTAAACACTATTAACATAATGATACAATATCATGCCAAAATCAATTTGATTTTTATTTGCTTTCCTTTATTATTAAAATTATTTATCTTGATTTATAGGTTTATTTTAAAACTCTCAACTTTTGCAGTCGTTCACTCAAGGCCATCTTTGAGTCGCAAATTAATGTTTCATCTAGATACAGTAATTCCTCATTTAACACTATAGATATGTTTCCGAAAATGATCGTGTTAAGTGAAAACATGCTATGCCCATTGAAAATAGTGGAAAAGGTGGGGCTTGCGTTTCAAGCGGTGGTATCTGTTGGGATTGGGACATAAGGTTGGGGGAGAAAGGGGACTGGGTTACAGCAGGGAGGGGAGGTGTTTGGCTCTGAAGAAGGAAAGGGGAAGAGAGGGGAGAGGAATTGGGTTGGGAGTATGCCCCTGTGACGGGTCTGTCAGGGCCCGCACTGCGTCCGGTGAGGAGCAATTGCCGGGGAACGGCGCAGCGAGCGACGAACTCTCCGCCGCTTTGCAGGGAGGTGGGGGAAGCCCCACACAGCCTCCAGTGACGGGCCAGCTTGGGAAACCCAATTGCCGGCCTGCAAGCGGGGGCAGAGGAGAGGGGGCGAGGGGGAATCAGCGGGGAATGATGCGATGAGTGGCGAACCCTCTGCCACTTTGCAGGGAGGCAGGGGAAGCCCCTTGCAGCTGCTGGCAATGGGCCGGCTGGGGAAATCGTGTTATTCCGGGGACTGTCGTGTAATTCAAAAAACGTTCCCTAAAAAAGAAATCATGTTATTGCAAAAACGTGTTAAGCAGGCATGTGTTAAATGAGGAATTACTGTACTGAAGGTGATTTTTAAGAGGTGCAGAGGTCAGGACCAATGCACTCTGACAGCCAATGGGAGTTATACATTTAACTTCCAAATATGCCTTTCGAAATCTTTCTCTCTGTGTAAAGAAATCTTGCAGTAATACATTTTGAAAGGTTTTTTTAATGTATTGATATGAATTATTTAGGGTATAGTGTGTAGCCGTTAGTATTACAGGTGTTCTGCAGGAGAAACTTGAAGTACAAAGTTACCTTTACATCACTGGTATAGAGTGCAGGTTAGGTACAACTCACAGAGGGAATTAAAGGAAATAAAATGAAGAGGGGGTAATGGAACGTAGATAGTTCTCATTATGCACAATTTTCGATAATATTTTGGTCAATTTTGACTTTCTGACATTCAAGAAATATTTTGCGTAGTAATATTTGAGGGATATTAAGCTACCAGCCTGTGTTCTGAGTGGTTTATGCCCAGCATAAATGAACAGAAAAAAACCCCCACAATGATTTAGTGTTGCTAAAATATTCAGCAGTTCCTGTTTACTTTGGGTTGTACTGTGATAATGTGTAGTCAGACTGTGAAATAGATGGCCCTTCTAAAGATTTAAATAAACTTTTTTCTTCTATTGTTTGGAGAAAGTAAGAAGTCCCCACATATCCCTCCAAATAACTTAAAAGATTATCTTAAAAAATGGCAATTCCTTTCTAAGATATTTAACCTCTTCTCTTTACAGCAGTGTTCATTTTTGTTTCTTTTTCCTGAAACAGACAACTGCAAAACTTTTAGAAGGGTCACACCAACAACATGGATTTCTCTCTCTCACTTATACAAAGGCTGTGACAAAAAATGTCCGGCACAAGTTGATATCAAGAAATGAACGAAGAACTTTCTATAAGCTATCTGAAGGTCTTAATGATGGTTCTCCTCATTTTCTTCATGAGATCCTTCTTTCTGCTCAGGCATTTGATGTTGTCCTATGTTTTCCTTTGCTTAATGCAATTGCAAGTATATTTCAAGCAAGTCTGCCAAAGAATCAAAAAGAGAAAAGCAAATCACCTGGCCAACCCATGAGGACTCATACTCTAACATCTCGGAACTTGCCTCTGATTTATATCAACACAGGTGTAATGAGAGTCTTCTTTCCCAAAACTGAGGAAATGCAACATGATACAGGAGGTAGTGTATGAATATATGTATTATGTGACACGTTTATTTCCTTCCAGGTTCTTTAGTGAAGGTTAAACTCCAAAGATGAAACAGATCTCTTGAACAACTTTCTTTGCATTCTAGACAGGTGAATTCTAGGGAAATCTAGTCCTTATGACCAAAGGGTTCTATTTCAATTATTGCACAGCTCCTTGTGACAATGGTATATTTAGAAATGTCCCTGGGGTTCTCATTGTGTAAGACACAGAGATGGAGAATGTAATTAATATGGTACACACTAGATTTCTTACAACTTGTGGAAATACTTACTTTGGAGGTCATAGCATTTGGGCTATGAATATGATGGAGATGGTCAGGAGTTGCATGGAGAGAACTTAAGCCCTGAGTCTGCAATTAGATCTACAAGAGTTGACTCTTGTGCCAGAACTGACCCACTTTGACCCATTGGTATAAGAATCCACCTAGATCAGGTGGATCCATTTGCAGGAACAGGATCTTACATCCTATGGCTGGGAATCATTGAAAATCCTTGGGGCTCATCAACATGGACATTCTGTTTGTGGCAAACTAGAGTGTGAATCTATCCTTGGACTTGCCAATTGTAGACTGACTATCTGTGTGCATCCTGACACTGTGCATTAACACTAGGGAGATGGAAAGTATAAAAACCCTATGCTCAGTTAAACCTCTATTCTAAGTCTCTGTGTTAAGTAGATTGAGGCCCACCACAAACATTTTTAGCCTTGATTATGTATCTTGAGGCTCAATGCATAAATTTCTATACAGGAGGGAATTTCCATAAGCTATGGATATAAAATTTTTAACATATTTAAAATACACAGTTACCCGTGTTGTCTCGTACAAAAAATATGCTTGTAGTTCTTACATTTACATAGAAAGACATGAATGTTAGAAGTACACATGAGGGCAGCTAGAGACTATACAAGTACTCTACCTCCACCATCAGCCTTCTGAGAAAGGAATAAACTGCATTACTGATATAATGATATGATTAATGTAAGTCATATAGGTATGGTTTGTTACCATTATCTGCAATAATACACAATATAAACCCATGATGATAGAATTTATATTTTCTCATAACCTAACAAGAGATACAGACAGAGAGAGTTTATTTAGATGCACTATTAGATTATTTAGATTATTTTTTTGTCAACATCCTCTATCATTTTCCAACTGGGTATGGCAGAAATACAGCCAGATAAAATTAGAGTGAGTTTGTTGGCAAAGAATAGTGATCATTCTGCTAGGAAGGGTGTCTTGGCTATGGATTTTTTTTAAAGAACATGTTATTGCAATATCTGTAGCTTTGCACCTAATTAAAATTACATTTATAAAAGTGCACTAGCCGTCTGAAAGAAAGAAAGAAAGACTGACCCTGTGCTATTCAAATTTTCAAGTAATTACAAATAGTGAACTGCTGTGAGGAAGCTTGAATGGAGATGGTAAACACTTATTCATGTATAAAAAGTGGCTGAAAAGGTTAAAACTTTATTAAAATAAAATCATAGCTAACCCCCAACCTAGTAGTTTTGGAATTAAATGAAAATGTGAAGGTCAGTACCTGACCCTTTCTATCTTTCTTCTTTCACCTCAACACTTTCTAAACTCAGTTATATCTGAATGAGGACATTGAGGTCTCTTTGCCCATAAAGTCTAACAAAGGCCAAGGCTTGAACATGACCAGGTGTTTGGGTTCTTTTAATTAACAGTAGCCCTTTAAATAATAGGATTTTAACTTATTTTGAAAGCCTCTGTACTTTATAGTGCATCTGCAAGTGGTGTTCAGATATTACTTTCAGGTAATTTCAGTATAACAAACAAAAAAGTTGCTATTTCAGTATGACGACTTGTATGATAAATGGTACTATTTTGGGCACATTTTCTCTAAAGGCTGTATCTAGACTACATCCCTCTTTTGACAGAGGGATGTAAATAAACACTTTGAAATAGCAAATGAAGCGGGGATTTAAATAACACACGCTTCATGTGCATAATCGCATCAGGATTTTTTTGAAATACCCTGCCATTTTCTACAGAGCCATGTCTAGACCACAGTTTTACTTTCGAAATGGCGCTTTTTCGAAAGAGCGCCATGACGCAATTATGCAAATGAAGTGCGGGATATTTAAATCCCCACTTCATTTGCAATTTCGAAGTGTCTAATTTACATCCCTCTGTCGAAAGAGGGGATGTAGTCTAGACACAGCCTAAATGTTTCATAAGTTAACTATTAAAATATATTTTATCTTTCCTTTGCCATCAGTTAGAACATCTATTAGTCACAGGCCAATGTAATCACTGATACCCATTTTCTTTTTAAAAATTCAATGCAACTTTTCTTTTCCTCAGCACAAAGTGTTCTAAGTGTGTCTATGATAATTATTTCAGTGGCATGACCAGATCAGAAGTGTTTTCTAGCAAGTCTCATCATACTGGACTTGGTGATACCCAAAGATGACATGCTGTAGCGTTGCAATCCTCATTTTGCTCATAATTTTTTCTCACTCCTACATCTAAGGACATGATTACATTGAAAGAAATGTTGTGAAAAACAGTCTCTTTGATAACAGGAAATTTAAAGGTGTTACAAAGGTTAATGTTGGTGTTCTATACTATATTATAAATACTTACTATTTAGGGACCTGATCCTGAAAACATGGCACAGCTTCACAGTTATGAGCAGTCCCACTGAGTTCAGTAGGATTATTTACATTTATGAAGATAGTGTACATGTATATGGCTCTGCATTTTGGAGCTCACATAAATTGTAGAAAAAGGTTTTATTTTATTATTTTGAGGGGTTTTTTTACATAACATGTAAAAGCAGAAAAGCATCCCCAAGTTCAAGCAGACTGCTAAACAAAGAAATTAACTATTGGAGATGTGTAACGGTTGCATTGAATGTACATTTAAGAATTATTTTTTAAATAACTGTTTAGAGAATCCTAAAACATAAACATTGCAGGAGTGCACCTTACTTTATATTCTGTAACTTCTGTTCTACTTTTGAATTATGTTTATCATCATCTAATTTAACAAAAGAACAGAATGGAATGTATTTAAGCATTAAATATAGTTTAATGCATCTAACAGCCCATGTAAAAATTGAAACACATTTTTTTAAAAGTTTATATGAAGGGTACCAAAGTGCCAGAGTAATTTTCCCATGTATTAGTCAAGTGAATTCTTTATCCATCAGCCACAGGTGTGCAGCACTAGGGGTAGATGGAAAAAATATGAATCGGAGAGACTTTGACATATAGAGCTATAATAAATTGGTCCCAGGGTGCATACATTATGTGCAATATATACTTTATTAGTTATAACTTTGGAAGAACACGAACAGGCAACCATGGTTTTATTCATTATAGTTTTCCCCTGAAAAGTTGAGGAGTATGTGTAGCAGAATATGAGTTAAGTGATGTACTCGCCATCACTAAATCATTATATAAATCATCATTACCCAGCAAGGCATCAAAATATTGATTATAACAGTACTCTCTTTATATGTTAAAGAGTTAATTTGTTAAACTATGTGACATTGCAGTATTCTTTGGTACACTTTTGTGATAGATAAGCTACAAGTGTTGGACATACCAATAGTATTGAATACTCACTTCTGTTTCTTTTACCAAAATCCAAACTCTTGTTAAAAAAAAGGGGTAAGGGACAGGAGACCTTTCTCATGTGCTACTTTTTTGCCTACTGTTGCTCACAGATAACATCATGTTCTAAAGCATAAGTGTGTGGTGAGCTGTGTAATATTGAGACTAATGACTAGCCTTCTATTTATTGTACTGTAATAAATGATCAAAGTGACAAATACTGGAAACTTCTTTTGTTTACTATTCTAAAATCCTGGGTATAGAATAATAGAACAATTGAATTGGAAGGGACCTCAAGAGGTCATCAGGTCCAGTCTCCTGCCCTCACAGGCAGGCCCTAGTATCATAGACAACCCCTGATAGATGCCTATCCAACCTGCTCTTAAATATCTCCAGAGATGGAGGTTCCACAACCTCCCATGGCAACTTATTCTAGTGTTTAACCACCCTGACAGGAAGTTTTTTTAAAGTCCAACCTAAACTTTCACTTGCTGCAGTTTAAGCCCATTGTTTCTTGTCCTATCCACAGAGGCCAAAAACAATTGTTCTCCCTCCTTCTTGTGACACTGTTTCAGATACCTGAAAACCACTATCATGTCCCCTCTTAGTCTTCTCCTTTCCAAACTAAACATGCCTAATTCTTTCAGTCGTCCTTCATAGATCATGTTCTCTTGTCCTTTAATCATTCTTGATCTTCTCTGGACCTTCTCCCATTTCTCCATATCTTTCTTGAAATGTGGTGCCCAAAACTGAACATGATACTCCAATTAGGCCTAATCAGCAGAGTAGAGTGGAAAAATTACTTCTTGTGTCTTGCTCATAACACTCTTGTTAATGCATCCCAGAATCATGTTTGCTTTTTTTGCAACAGTGTCACACTGTTGGCTCTCATTTAGCTTGTGGTCTACTATGACCCCTAGATTCCTTTCTGCTGTACTCCTTCCTAGACTGTCACTTCCCATTCTGTATGTGTGAAACTGATTATTCCTTCCGAAGTGGAGTACTTTGCATTTGTCCTTAGGTAAACAGGATGAAGTTTAATCAGACCATTTCTCTAGTTTGTCTAGATCATTTTGAATTTTGACCTATCCTCCAAAGCAGTTTAGCATCATGCACAAAATTAATAAGCGTTCTCTCTATGTCATCATCTAAATCATTGATGAAGATATTGAACAGAACCCATCCCAAAACAAACCCCTGTGGAACGCCACTTGTTATGCCCATCCAGCATGGTAGTGAACTCTTAATAACTACACTCTGGGAATGGTTGTCCAGCCAATTATGCACCCACCTTATAGTAACCCCATCTAGGTTGCATTTCCCTAATTTATTGATAAGGTCAGATGAGACCGAGTCAAATGCCTTTCTAAAGTCTAGGTGTAACTAGGGCTTCTCCCCTATCCACCAGACTCATTATCCTATCAGAGAAAACTATCAGATTGATCTGATATGATTTGTTCTCTTCAAATCCATGCTGGCTGTTACCTATCATCTTAAAAAGGATTTGAGTCAGAAAGGGAGAAAATGCAATACTTAGCTTAGTGATCTGCAACCCGAAGCCTTTCAAATAATATTTAAAAGACGTTTAATATACATCCCTCCCCCCCACACACACACATTTTAAAGAACATTATGTTAATTCAACACTGACAGGAGGTAATTTAAGTCTAATATTTAGGCTTTGTAAAAACCAATGCCAATTTTGGTTTTGGTAAAAAATAATTGGCTCAAAGTTTTTAGTGGCCATTAAAAATTTCCCCTTCAATGCCTGCAACCAAAACAAGTGAAGATCATTTTGGTCAGATTAAGGCCTGAAGGAGATGGGGTCTGGTTTTTGAGTTGACAGTTTCCTTGAAGCAAATCATTACACTATCACTCAGTGGTTACATTGCTGCATTGTGCATTATATAATTTTTTCTGTATTATCCTGTATTCTGCAATTCTTGAGATCAATTCATAAAAAATAAAAAATGCATGTTTTCTCCCTCCTTAGTTGAAGCTAATCAGGCAATAAAAGAAGACACTTTGATTCTCAAGATTGGGTCTGTCTCAATGGCTCCCCAGGCTGACAACCCTCTTAGCAGAGCTATACTCAGAAAAGATATTTACCAGTAAGTATTTTTCTTATATCTAAATTCACAAATATTTCATTTGTAGTAGAAGTTAATTGATAAATAAAATTTGGTCCATGCAGCCTGTAAAAATACTTTTGATATTCAAAAACAGGTTTTTTATTTTCTTCACTTTCAGGCTTTCAAATTCATTCAGACATATCAAGTATTTCTGTGAAGTGTTGATATATAACAGAAGTTAAATGTCAAGTCATTATGAAAGTAAAGATCACACATGAAAGCATTTTAAGAAACTTGGTTTTATTTAGCTAAGACTCAGATCACCTGAGAAGAAAGGGGACTGCTTCTGACTAGCATAACTCTCAGTAGTGTAGTGTAGTGTGAAAGTGATAGATACAATGTAAATGCTATGCACACATTCAAAATTCATGGCTCTTGACATCATGTGGATCACAGGGATAAAGAAGAGCAAACTTCTTAAGAGCAAACTTTACAGTAAACACATTTTCTTCAAAAATGTCAAACTCTGGATCGTATCATTGAGTATCTGCAAACTTCATCAGTGGTATGTAGGCAGCAAAACTGGCAAACATATGTAATCAACATGGTAAAAAAAATGTATGATGTTAAGTATAGTTGGATCTGATGCCAGACATGAAAGTATGGTTGCAAATAATACCAAGTGAGAAAAGTCACAGAAATACAGATGAACAAGTGTCTTATGCTTCCTGTTGGTCTGTTGCTCAGATGTGGCAATATTTTTGTTTGAAAAGTACTTCATACTGCACTTCAATAGAAGTTACAAACATAAAAATCCTTTCCCAGCAGTAAAACATTTACTGCCTAGAAAATGACAGCAATTTTACTCTGTCAAGTGTAGGAATTTTTAGAATGGCAGGAAACTATGAAATTTCTTGAGCTCTTAGTCTCGTCTGTTCATTGAGAAGTTATAAGGCAGTCTTCTTTCTCCAAATACTTGTCTATTTTCCGTTTGGAAATATTTGAATTATTGTATTTATACGTATGTTTGTCAGTAGTAGCTTATTTCTTATGTTAAATGAGCTATGACTATTATGTTCGGATCCCTTCCATGACAGTACTTTGTGTCCTGTTGTTAGTAACTGCTTTTGATGAGAAGGTCTGAACCACTTCCCATTCTGCTAACAAATGTACTGGCTTCTGCCTCTGTGGTTCTTCTGTTCTCACAATCTCCTCTATCCTGTAAACTAGTTTCTGCTTTTTGAGGGGCAAAAATAAAACTGCATTCTACTGTCTTCGTCTCCCTCTATTCCTAGTTGGAATTTTAAAACTATTTTAAAAAATACCCCTAGCACAAATGTGAACCTGCAAGCTCTAGTTTCAGTAATGTAATCTCCAGTATTCTCTGTTGTTAGGATCTAGATTAAGGATGTTAAGGACTAGTCAACTAACCAATAAGCAATGCTTATCAGATAGTGGAGTCAACTAGTTGATTTCTCCCCCCCCCCCCTTCCCCCTTGCTGCCTCTATCAGATAGAGGTAGCAAAGGGGGGCGGGGAGAGAGAGTACTTCAAAGGGACAGAACCACACAGCTGATCCTGGGCTGGAAGCTAATCCCAATAAACATCACATTTATTTGCATCTCTGGACTTCACATATTGCTGTTCTCTGTTCACATGAAAAAGACCAGGAAAGTAGGAGAGTGAAGAGACAAGCCCTCTAACATCAGTTACAAGTGGATATGTGGTACTCTGAATAGACATTAGAGACTAATTATGCCAAATTTTCAGTTGGTATAAATTGGCATAACATCACTGAAATCAGTGAAGCTACACCAATTTGTACAAGATGAGACTCTGATACAATGCTTTTGTATCTGTGGGTGCAGTATACCCTTACGTATCCACAATTGTTTGTCACTAGTGCAGTCTATTGATTAGGGGTCCTGAAGCTTTCTCTTAAGTTGGCCATTTATAATGTACTAGTCCACTGATCTTTTATTCATTTGCCAACCCCTAAAAATTTTTGAATGGAGGTGTGGGCTGTGGAAATCTTAGACATAGTTTGTGGATCTGCAAGTGTCTGCAGATCACAGGTTGAAAACCACTGTTTTATGGTAATAAAAGATACCCCTTAGACATAGTTTGTGGTCCCCAGGGATTTGCAGATCACACGTTGAAAACCACTGCAATACACTAGCTTTTCTGCAACATAACTTTGCTTCTATCACTTCTACAATCCAGAATGTTCTCTTTTTATTTTCTGCTGCTAAGTTTTTAGATTTTTTAAGAATATCTTTTTTCTATCAAGACAGTCATTAAAAGCCAAGATACAGCACAACAGACTAATGGAATTTAAGCTAGAATGAGTGTCCAACTCATTTCACAGCATAAGTTAAAGGCAAATCCTTTATCTCTTAATTGTGCAATTATTGACCACAGTTAATAAAAATCTTTTGGGGCATCATTTAAATAAAGGATGCTTTGCAAAATTATATTGCAGGAGATTTCAGTCCTGCTGGTTTTTTTAAAAAAATGTTTTGAACTATTGAGGCAAGCTATGGCAAATTTCACTCTATCAGAATAAATGAAGTAATTTTTAACATAAAAAGTTTTAGGAGTCACCTTTGTGGCACAATGGTAAATTTGTTGACATCTAATTGGGAGTTCAGGATTTAAATCCAGGATTCAGTCTGTGTTTCTATGCATGACATGTATTTGTGAAAGGGATATACTCAGTTTTCATTAAACAGTAGCAGCTGCTAGGTTGGTAGAGTTCTGAAGGGAGCTCATTTCAAAACTCTTATTTGGAAAGGAGGATTATACAAAAATGTGTGTAATTAGGCACAGAGTAGAAGTTAGGAAAGAATAAAAATAAGACATTTAGTTGTTTCATCTTCAGCACTTTGCTTCCCAAAGACTAGAATTCATTACCTGACTGGGATTCTCACTATCTTATCTGGAAGGACCTGGACCTGTGGGGGATAGTGTTAGATAACAACAGTGTGTTTCTGGGAAATAAAAATGTTGGTAGGGGTTACCAAAAAAAGCAAATAAAAATGGGGAAAAAACCCTTAAACCATACATTTTGTTGAAAAAATGGATAATACATATTATTTTCAACATATAGAATGTAGTGTTCAGCATAGAACATTTTAAAATGTAAAAAAATCTGTTGATTACTGGAAATTTATCTGCTATAGTATCTGCTATAGTATCACAACCCTAACATGGCTTTTCTCTCCTCTTACCATCCTTCCACTGCTTCAATTTATTACTAGTGTTTTTAATAGAATGTAAGAAAATAAACCATTGTCTGAGCCACTGTCTTCATAGTGTTACTGGATTGGGGACCCACAGTCTTATAATTTATTGTGTCACTTTGGTGTAAGCAGTTTTCTGTTTAGGTCTGTGCAAGCACATGGAATTAGTTTTACTTTTTGTAGTGTTCCTCACGAAGAAGAATTTTCTCACATTTAGAAACTCTTCGTATTGAAAAACAGCTTCCTTATTTAACTTGGAAAGAAAACTAAATTCAAAAAGGAATTGTGGAAAAGTAAAACTACCCTGGAAGTTTGGATACAAACATTTCCCTTGTGAATACTGGCATTGAGTAAGCAACATAATGACACAATGACTCAATTTTCATTTTACCATATAAAACAAAGTTCCCAAAATAGCAATCTCTTCTCAAATTATTTCTCTTTAATATACTTGAATTTCATAAATGTATGGTTTAATGTCTTTTAAACCAATTGAGAAGATACAATGGATAAAATACACATACAACAAAAAATAGACTCATAAAATAAGGATTAGTATACCATTTTGCTGCCTCCAATAGGGGACAATGCTTGCCCTTTCCTCTCAGGGTATGTCTACACTGCATTCCTCTTTCGAGAGTGGAATGCAAATGAAGTGTGGATTTGAATTTCCTGTGCTTCATTTGCATAATTGTGTCTGGCTGCTATTTCGAAATACCCTATTTTGAGATAAAAAACGCAGTGTAGATGCGGTTATTTTGAAAGAAACCCCTACTTTCGAAATAATCCTTACTCTAAGGGTTACTTCGAAAGAAGGGGTTTCTTTCAAAATAACCATGTCTACACGGCATTTTTTTATCTCAAAATAGGGTATTTAGAAATAGCGGCCGGATGTGATTATGCAAATAAAGCACAGGAAATTCAAATCCGCACTTCATTTGCAATTTCACTCAGCTGCATTTGCAATCCTCTCTGGAAAGAGGAAAGCAGTGTAGACATACCCTCAGATATGTGTGTGGTTGGTTGAAGGGGGTTGTTTCTTATGCATTTCTGATATCTGCATTCAGCTCATGAATTTTTGTTCTTCAGGATGATGGCCACTGTTTCCCATTCCTATCAATGGGACTGAAGATGCAGGGTAGTCGAAGCTAGAAGGCATGGCACAATTTTTTGCAGATGTAAGAAGAAATGGGGGAGAATGTGTATAGGCAAAAGTTGCGGGGACAGGACAAGGAGTATGATTGTGAGTGTAACCACTGACTATCCCATGTATGGAGAGATTGAATGGCAACTCCTTATACTGTAGGGAATAGGTCCCTAGGGAGACCTCTCTAATCAGTAAACAGGAAGGTCATATTTTTGTGCACATATTGAGTTTTGATAACACAGTTTAAGTGTGAGACATTCCCTGGAAGATGAAAGATTCATGGAACACTAGACCTGGAAGGGAGTTCAAGAGGTCATCGAGTCCAGTCCCCTGCCCTCATAAAGAAAAGAATCCAAAGACTGTTTAAAAACAAAGTGATTCATTTACTTTTTAAAGAACATATCACTTATTGGGATCTGACTCATGATTTTTGAACACTTGAAATTGGCAACAGTAAATTGACCTTGTTCTTCTTTGAGTGCTTGTTCACACTCGAGTGCAATTCTAGTTCGAGTGCAGTTCAGGTTTTCATTCACCACGTGCATGAGTGTTGGGAACTTTTCTCCTGGCAGTTCCCGTAGGGTCAGAGACCCCTAGAGTGGCAACACTATATCAATGCATATATACCGTATCTCACCCAATGTGGTCAGAGAAATATTGTTCTCCTTGGTCTCTGAGGATAAGACAAGAAACAATGGGCTTAAACTGCAGCAAGAGAGGTTTAGGTTGGACATTAGGAAAAACTTCCTAACTGTCAGGGTGGTTAAACACTGGAATAAGTTGCCTAGGGAGGTTGTGGAATCTCCATCTCTGGAGATATTTAAGAGCAGGTTAGATAGACATCTATCAGGGATTGTCTAGACAGTATTAGGTCCTGTCATGAGGCCAGGGGACTGGACTCGATGACCTCTTGAGGTCCCTTCCAGTTCGAGTGCTCTATAATTTTATGATTCTATGTATCTACTCCCTAGCATAGCTCTTCAGTTGCTTAAACTGAAGATGATAGAGTCTTCTGAGTAAATGGAAAGAGGGCAAATGCCCAAGAACTCTAGCCCCTCAGGGTGTTGGGGCATGCCTAATGCCCCCGGCTTTAAATCATGCACAATTTGTAAACACCAAGAACTGCAAGATCTGTAGAAGTTTTAAGCACTGCACCAGAAATGACCGGCAGTACAGACTCCAGGAGTTCCTTATGAAAGCAGTGCTAAAACCCCCTCAAACTGGGAAATCAGCCCCAGCCTCCATACGTGATACTGAGCAGAAGTTGAGTGCGGCAAAAGACCCTGGACACCAGGGTTTCCCATCACTGAAGAATTCAGGGCCAAGATACAGGTCCACCTCATCGTCACTGCGAAGCAGGAGGGAGGACAGGGCCAGATCCCTCATCAGCTCCAGCAGAGACAGGACTAAGTAAGGAGGAAGTCCCCAGAGCAAGAGGTCCAAGGTGTACCTTTGCCTCCGACCCCAGGACTGGCGCCATTCAGTCTGGCACACAACCTGTCACTGAGAGTCATGAGCCTGGTGCAGGTCTTAAACTCCCCCCTTGACGCTGGACACCTTCAAAGCAACGAAGGACCTGATGAAATTTCAGAGGCCGAGTTGTCCACGGTGCAGGAAAAGCCACCATGCTGCTGGGATTGCACCGTTCGAGAGGGAAGTTGGCGATACTGCATCAACCACAGTCCACGGAACGGTACTGGGACAGATCATCTTCCTTGGAGGGACCACCATCACCAGCACAGTGTTCCCCACTGCCGGCACTGACAGAGGGTTTGGCACTGAGCATTAGGTCAGCACCGAGGTCAGTCTCCAAGTCGAGATCAAGATCCAGGAGCACTGGACACCACTCCCATTCCAAACCCGCTCGGTACCTTTTGAGATCCACAAGAGAGTCCCAGCATCCAGCACCAATGCCAGCACCAACATCATCAATACAACTATGGTCATCTCAATCAGAGTCTGAATCGGATGCAGTGTTGGTCCATTCTCAACACAGCAGCTCCAGTCACGGCAGAAGGGACCCGCTGATTCAGTGGCAGCAACAGTTGTCACTACCTGCAAAGTGGCCTTTCTGGGCACACTAGGCATATATTATCAGTCTAAGGGTGCACCTAGGTTGATGGTGCCAGCTAGCCACAGGTCCTGCTCCCCTCCGGATAGATGCCATTCAAGGGCTCCATCAGTGATGGAATCCTGCCCACCGAGAGGGGACAACCCACTCTCTGAGCCCCGGGACCAGATGCCCAGACAGGGGCATCAAGTGGAGTCAGATGAGGAACTCTGGGTGCAGCTAACTAAGGACACCTTGCCTGCAAACGCTTATTTGTCCTTGTCTACAGATGAGACAGTGATGGGCACCTCCATGTCTGGTCCCCTGTCAGAGAACCATAGGGCATTACCAGGAACTACTGTACAGGATTGTCCAGCACATGAATCTCCTCTTAGAGGAGATTCAGGAACCAGAGGACACCATGGTGGACATCCTCTCACAAGAGGGGGCCCCCAAGGTGGCTCTGCCAATCATACAGTTGAACTATACAAACCTATTGCAGATCCCAAGGGTATCAAGAGGAGATACTTCGTTCCCTCCAAGGGGAACGAGTTCTTATACTCTCATCTCATCCCTCATTGGGTTATGGGCTCAGCAATCAATAAGAGGGAGGGGCAAGACCAGCAGACCCCAGCTCCGAAAGCCAAGGAGACCAAGAAGACTGACCTGTTCGGCAGGAAGGTCTACTCTGCAGGGGGCCTGCAACTAAGGATCGCCTATCAGCAGGCGATCCTTAGCCTCTATGCTTATAAATTGTGGGAAGCACTCAATAAATACAAAGAGTTGCTGCCTCATGATGCTTGCCAGGAATTCAGAGCACTTTCAGAGGAAGTTCATACCATAGCCAGAACATCCCTACAAGCAGCCCTGGACTCAGCAGATTCGGCAGCAAGAACACTCTCAACTGGAGTGGCTATGCGTTGATCTGTGTGGCTTGACACCTCGGGGCTTCCCCTGGAGGTCCAGTCCACGTTCCAGGACCTCCCCTTTAAGGGCATCAGCCTGTTTTCAGAACATACTGACTCTAAGCTGCAATTCCTCAAAAGACACCTGAGTGACTATGAGATCTCTAGGGTTGCATACCCTGGTATCCCAAAGGCACATGTTCCGCCCTCAGCCTCAGCAGCAGAGATTTATGCCTAGCCAGTGCCATGAGCAACAGTACAGGCACAATAAGAACAATAATTGGAGGAGATCCTCATGCCAACAAAATAACCTGGGGAGCGACTCATCCAAGCCTCCTCCAGGCCCCAAACAAGCCTTCTGAAGGTGCACTCAAGGGCAGAGAACTAGACCTACCTGATCATTTCAATCTGTTCTCAGTCAAGCTACTTCTACCATGTGTGGGCTAGTATTACATCAAACTGTTGGGTCCTCCACATGGTTGGAGTGGACTACTCCCTGCAGTTTGCATCCCCATTGCCTCACCATCTCCCTTCCCTGTCCCTCTTCAGGGACCCCTCTCATGAGCATCTCCTAATACAGGAGGTCCAGTCATTTCTCGAGGCAGGTGCAGTACAAGAGGTCCCTCAGGAAGTCAAGGGCAAGTGTTTCTATTCCTGCTGTTTCCTTATACCAAAAGCAAAAGGCAGTTTCAGACCGGTCCTGGATCTAAGGAACGTCAACTGCTATATGTGGAAGATAAAGTTCAGGATGGTCACTCTGGCCACTATAATCCCTTTTTTGCATCTGGAAGATTGGTTCACTGCCCTCGAAATGAAGGATGCATATTTCCACATTATGTCCTTCCATGTCACAGGCGTTACCTCAGATTCATAGTAGCAGGCGAGCACTACCAATTTGCGATGCTACCATTTGGCCTTTCTTCTGCCCCACAAGTGTTTAGCAAATGTATGGATGTGGCAGCGGCCTACCTATGCAAGGCGGGAGGGGTAGTTCAGGTTTTCCATATCTAGATGATTGACTGTTAAAAGCAACTTCCAGAGACCAGCTTCTCGCTTACATAGACCTTGCGTTAGAGCTGTTCATAACTCTGGGCATCCTCCTCAACAAGAAGTCATCAGTCCTGAGTCTGCGGCAGAGAATAGAATTTATAGAGGCAACAATAGACTCAACCCAAGGGAAATTGTTGTGGCGAGAGTCGAGGTCCCAGACCATATGGGACTTGTTAGGCACTCACCCAGTACCCGGTCACAATGTCAGGCATGTGCCTCAGACTTTTGGGCCACATGGCGTCATGTTGCCTTGTGATCAGATACACACGTCTACACCTAAGACCCCTTCAGAGCTGGCTCCCCTCAGTTTATGTACCCACACACCACAGTCTGTATATGTTAGTGGCCATCCCCAACGGGGTGATAGAGTCTCTTGCGTGGTGGATGGACCTATTAAACCTGTCAGAAGGGGTGCCATTTCCCCATTGAGCCCCACCTAACACTGGTGACCGATGCCTCAGATCTGGGGTGGGGAGCCCACCTAGGCAACCTGAAGACCCAAGGACTGTGGTCACCCACAGACATGAGTCTTCACATCAATGTGAAAGAGCTAAGAATGGTCAAACTGGCTTGCCAGGTGTTCTGACCCCAGATGCAGGGCTGGTGTGTGTCGGTGTGTTTGGACAATATGACCATGATGTTTTATATGAACAAGCAGGGGGACACACGAAAGTCCCAGTCTGCAGCGAGGTGCAGAAACACTGGCATTATTGTGTAAAGCACAAAATCCACTTGGAGGCTCAGTATCTACCAGGGCTACAGAATGGCGGATGCCCTCAGAAAAGTATTTATAGTCCAAAAGTGGTCAGTCAGGGAAGATGTGATATGAACAGTCGGGGAAGATGTGATATGAACTCCCTGTCTAGATCTGTTTGCCACTCCACGGAACAAACAGTGCTTGGACTTTTGCTCATTCCAGAATCACGATCAGGATTCTATGGGAGACAAATTCACTCTCCATTGGGGGAAATTCCCCTCCTGTATGTGTTTCTTTCAATTCTCCTAGTACATTAGCTCCTACTAAAAACCCCCAGGGACAGGGCCTGTCTAATTTTGTTAGCACTGGCATAGCTGTGCCTACATTGGTGCTCCATCCTACTCAACTTGTTGGTGGCAGTCCCGATAGCCTTTCCCCTGCACCTGGATGTCTTAACAGCACATAAGGGGTGTCTCAGACACCCGGATCTGCACTCAATCCAACACCATGGAAACTGGATGGTTCAATCCACTAGCGCTTCAGTGTTTGACCCAGGTACAAGAGGTCCTCTTGGGCAACAGAAAGCCTTCTACCAGGGCGGCATATTTGACCAAATGGAAAAGGTTCGCTCGCTGCTGTGTGGAGCGGGATGTTTCTCCTGGGCGGGCACCTATTCTGGTGGTGCTAGAGTACCTGTTGCACCTATAGTAGCAGGGCCAAGCATCCGCTTTGATAAAAGTTCAGTTGGTGGCAGTATCCGCCTTTTATTCAGGTTGCTCCCAGATGACACTAAGCTAGGGGGAGAGGTAGATACGCTGGAGGGCAGGGATAGGGTCCAGAGTGACCTAGACAGATTAGAGGATTGGGCCAAAAGAAATCTGATGAGGTTCAACAAGGACAAGTGCAGAGTCCTGCACTTGGGACGGAAGAATCCCAAGCATTGTTACAGGCTAGGGACCGACTGGCTAAGTAGCAGTTCTGCAGAAAATGACCTGGGGATTACAGTGGATGAGAAGCTGGATATGAGTCAACAGTGTGCCCTTGTAGCCAAGAAGGCTAATGGCATATTAGGGTGCATTAGGAGGAGCATTGCCAGCAGAAGTGATTATTCCCCTTTATTCTGCTCTGGTGAGACTACATCTGGAGTATTGTGTCCAGTTCTGGGCCCCCCACTATAAAAAAGATGTGGAGAGGGCCCAGCAAAGGGCAACCAAAATGATTAGGGGGCTGGAGCACATGTCCTCTGAGGAGAGACTGAGGGATTTGGGTTTGTTTAGTCTGCAGAAGAGAAGAGTGAGGGGGTATTTGATAGCAGCCTTCAACTTCCTGAAGGGAGGTTCCAAATAGGATGGAGAACGGCTGTTCACAGTAGTGACAGATGGCAGAACAAGAAGCAATGGTCTCAAGTTACAGGGAGGGGGGTCTAGGTTGGATATTAGGAAAAACTATTTCACTATGAGGGTAGTGAAGCAATGGAATGTGTTACCTAGGGAGGTGGTGGAATCTCTATCCCCATACGTTTTCAAAGTCTCGGTTTGACAAAGCCCTGGCTGGGTTGATTTAGTTGGGATTGGTCCTGCCTTGGACAGGGGGCAGGACTTGATAACCTCCTGAGGTCTCTTCCAGCTCTATGATTCCCTGTTCAGCCACCCCATGGTGACTTGTTTTAGGAAGGACTTAGGTTATATCCGTTCTATCGTCGACCAGTACCTGTTTGGGACATGAAGCTGGTGCTGAAACTCAGGGGACTACCTTTTGAACCAATGGCTGAGTGTTTGTTTCATCTCTCTATGAAAGTAGCCTTCCTGGTGGCTATCACCTCAGCAAGGAGAGTGTCTGAGTTATAGACTCATAGACTCTAAGGTCAGAAGAGACCATTATGATCATCTAGTCTGACCCCCTGCACAGTGCAGGCCACAAAATCTCACCCACCCCTCCTAGAATAATCCTCTCACCTATATGTCAGATATTGAAGCCTTCAAATACTTTGAAGACCCCAAGATGCAGAGAATCCTCTAGCTGTGATCTGTACCCCATGCTACAGAGGAAGGCGAAAAACCTCCAGGGCCTCTGCCAATCTACCCTGGAGGAAAATTCCTTCCTGACCCCAGATATGGCGATCAGCTAAACCCTGAGCATGTGGGCAAGACTCATCAGCCAGACACCCAGAAAGTCCTCTATAGTAACTCCTATCATCCCTCCATTGACCTATTTTCCACTGATAATGAATGGTCAATTAGTTACCAAGTTCATGTTATCTCATCAAACCATCTCCTTCATAAACTCATCTAGTTTAATCTTGAAACCAGATAGATCTTTTGCCCCCACTACTTCCCTTGGAAGGCCGTTCCAGAACTTCACTCCTCTAATGGTTAGAAACCTTTGTCTAATCTCAAGTCTAAACTTCCTACTAGCCAGCTTATGTCCATTTGTTCTTGTGTCCACATTGGTATTAAACTTAAATAATTCCTCTCCCTCCCTGGTATTTATCCCTCTAATATATTTAAAAAGTGCAATCATGTCCCCCCCCCCCCCCCAGCCTTCTTTTGGTTAAAGTAAATAAGCCAAGCTCCTTAAGTCTCCTTTCATAAGACAGGTTTTCCATTCCTCGGATCATCCTAGTGGCCCTTCTTTGTACCTGTTCCAGTTTGAATTCATCCTTCTTAAACATGGGAGACCAGAACTGCACACAGTATTCCAAATGGGGTCTCACCAATGCCTTGTATAATGGCACTAACACCTCCTTATCCCTACTGGAAATACCTCGCCTAATACATCCCAAAATCGTATTAGCCTTTTTCACGGCCATGTCACAATGGCGGCTCATAGTCATTCTATAATCAACCAGGACTCCGAGGTCCTTCTCCTCCTCCGATACTTCCAACTGATGTGTCCCCAGCTTATAACTAAAATTCTTGTTATTAATCCCTAAATGCATAACCTTACACTTCTCACTATTAAATTTCATCCTATTGCTATCACTCCAATTTACAAGATCATCCAGATCTTCCTGTATGATATCCCGATCCTTTTCTGAATTGGCAATAGCTCCCAACTTTGTGTCATCCGCAAATTTTATTAGGACACTTCCACTTTTGGTGCCAAGATCAGCAATAAAAAGATTAAATAAAATTGGCCCCAAAACTGATCCCTGAGGAACTCCGCTAGTAACCTTCCTCCAACCTGACAGTTCACCTTTCAGTATGACCCGCTGTAGTCTCCCCTTTAACCAGTTGCTTATACACCTCTCAACTTTCATATTAATCCCTATCTTTTCCAATTTAACCAATAATTCCCCATGTGGTACTGTATCAAATGCCTTACTAAAGTTGAGGTAGACTAGATCCACTGCATTTCCTTTATCTAAAAAATCTGTTACTTTCTCAAAAAAGGAGATCAGGTTGGTTTGGCACGATCTACCTTTTGTAAAACCATGTTGTAATTTGTCCCAATTGCCATTAGCCTCAATGTCTCTAACTACTTTCTCCTTCAAAATTTTTTCCAAGATCTTACATACTACAGATGTCAAACTAACAGGCCTATAGTTACCCAGGTCGCTTTTTTTCCGTTTCTTAAAAATCGGAACTATATTAGCAATTCTCCAGTCAAATGGTACAACCCCTGAGTTTAGAGATTTATTACAAAATTTTGCTAATGGACTTGCAAGTTCATGTGCCAGTTCCTTTAATATTCTTGGATGAAGATTATCTGGGCCCCCCGATTTACTCCCATTAAGCTGTTCAAGTTTGGCTTTTACCTCGGATAGAGTAATATCTACCTCCTTATCCTTAGTCCCATCTGTTAACTTACCATTATCCCTAAGTTCTTCATTAGCCTCATTAAAGACTGAAGCAAAGTATTTGTTCAAATATTAGGCCATTCCTAGATTATCCTTAACCTCCACTCCATCCTTAGTAATTAGCGGTCCTACTTCTTCTTTTTTTTGTTTTTTTCCTATTTATATGGCTATAAAACCTTTTACTATTGGTTTTAATTCCCTTTGCAAGGTCCAACTCTACCTGACTTTTAGCCTTTCTCACTTTATCCCTACATGCTCTAACCTCAGTAAGGTAGCTTTCTTTACTGATCCCTCCCATTTTCTACTCCTTATATGCTTTCTGCTTTTTCTTAATCACCTCTCTGAGATGCTTGCTCATCCAGCTTGGTCTAACACACCTGCCTATAAATTTTTTCCCTTTTCTAGGGATACAGGCTTCTGACAGCTTCTGCAACTTTATCTTAAAATAATTCCAGGCCTCCTCCACTTTAAGATCCATAATTTCTTTAGTCCAATCAACTTCCTTAATGAATTTCCTTAATTTACTAAAGTTAGCCCCTTTGAAATCAAAAACCCTAGTCTCAGATTTATTTTTGTTTATCCTTCCATTTAATTTAAACTGAATTAGCTCATGATCACTCGAGCCAAGGTTGTCTCCTACAACCATTTCATCTATGAGGTCCTCGCTACTCACCAAAACCAAATCTGAAATAGCATCCCCCCTTGTTGATTCAGCAACTACTTGATGAAGGAATTCATCAGCTATCACATCTAGTAAAATCTGAGCCCTATTACTGTTACTAGCACTTGTTCTCCAGTCTCTATCTGGAAAGTTGAAATCTCCCATGATTACGCAGTTTCCATGAGTATTTACTTCATTAAAAACATTAAAGAGGTCTCTATCCATATTCAAATTGGATCCTAGTGGTCTATAACACACCCCAAGCACTATCCCAGGGGAGGATCTGATAGTTTTCTTCCCCAATGTGATTTTTCCTGAAACGGACTCTGTCTTCTCCATTCCATCACTTTTTATTTCATTACAATCTACCTCATCTTTGATATACAATGTGACTCCACCACCTTTACCCTTATTTCTGTCTTTCCTAAACAGCACATACCCTTCAATACCTGTACTCCAGTCATGCCTAGTATTCCACCATGTTTCTGTTATTCCTATAATATCTGGTTTCACTTCCTGGACCAATAGCTCTAGTTCTTCCTTTTTGTTACCTAGGCTCCTCGCATTGGTGTACAAACATCTTAATTTTTGCTGTTTGGCCTCATTCACATTCTTTACCCAATTTGGCACAGACGTTATACCTCCAATATGACCTATTAGAATAGTATCCAATCTACCCTTCCTCCTTATGTCCATTTTCCTACCCCCAGCTATATCCTTTCTTACTTCGTTTTCCTCCCTCTCAGTGTTAAAATCTAGCGTAGGGATTACCTGGGCATCTCCCAACCGTCTCCCCCAAATTCCTAGTTTAAAGCTTTCTTAATAAGTTGAGCCAGCCTCCATCCTAGAAGTCTATTTCCCTCCCTACTTAGGTGAAGTCCATCTCTAGAGAACAGTCCTCTGTCCATAAATGCCTCCCAGTGACCATACATCCCAAAGCCCTTCTTATAGCACCACTGCCTAAGCCATCTATTGATCATCATAATCCTGTCACATCTTAGTTGCCCTTCTCTAGGAACAGGCAGTATCCCACTAAAGATCACCTGAGCCTCAATTTCCTTGAGCATCCTCCCCTGCCTAGCATAGTCTCCCTTAATTCGTTCCAGTGAGAATCTAGCCGTATCATTTGTTCCTACGTGAAGGATGATCAATGGATTCCTTCCTGCTCCCTTAATAATTCTCTTCAACCTCAGTTCCACATCTCGTATCTTAGCACCTGGCAGACAGCACACCCTTCTATTCTCTGGATCAGCTCTGGTTACAGGCCTATCTATTCTTCTCAATAAGGAGTCCCCAATCACATAGACCTGCCTTTTCCTAGTGACAGTGAAATTCTCTGGTCTATCTCTAGCTTCCTCTGGCTGCAAGTCCTTGCCATTCCTACTTTCCCTTGTAATCCTAATGCTCATTATTGGTGTTGTCTCCATTAAGTCTTCTCCTTTATCTATGGGACTAGCCACTCTTCTCTTCTTCCTTACCCTTCCATCTTCATTATCTAAATGCTTTACCCCTTCTTCATTTTCCAGCTCCACATACCTGTTCTTGAGCTCTATTTTTCCTTCACTGACCCATCTTTTCCTCTGCCTGGTCCTCTGAGTCACATGCTTCCACTGTCCATTTTCTTCGCCCAGCAGTCCCCCCTCTGAGGCCCTTGATCCTGCTTCCATCTGTATATCTAAGCTTTCCCCTTCAGCCACGTCATGCCTTTGCCCCATCATCTGCTGAAACCCCCTTCTAAACTCGACCAGAGTTTCCACCTGCATCTCCAGTCCTCGGATCTTTTCTTCCATCAGCTCTATCAGGTGGCACTTCATGCAAACAAAACTCCTTTCAGGTACCCCCTCCAGAATCATGTATATACCGCAGCTACCACATCCAATCATCCTCTTTGTGTTCTCTACTACTTGGGCCATGGCCACTAATGCCTCTATGTTTTATCTACTTTCTCACCAAAATCCTATTAGTCCGGTGAACACAAAAACAAACCAGAATACCCTCTCCACAGCAAAAACAAATTCCAAACAAGTTCCAATATCCAAACTCCCACTCAAACTCCCCTGTTTACAGCTCTGTTTGCTTGGCTCCTGTGCCGCTGCAGCTATCTGTTGAGGGTCCTATCCTCAGAACCACCGTATACGGTCTTCCAGAGGGATAAAGTGCAGCTCAGGCTGCATCCATTTTTCCTACCAAAAGTGGTCTCCCAATATCATCTGACCAAAGAGATTTTCCTTCTAATTCTCTATCCAAAGCCACGCTCTAGTGCTAGGCAGAAAGTGCTACACATGCTGGATGTTTGAAGGGCATTGGCCTTCTACATAGTTCTCATTAGGCCATTTAGAAAGTCCACTCAGTGCTCATGGCATTGGCAGAACTTATGAAAGGCAACCTGGTTTCTACGCAGTATGTATTTTCCTGGATAATGTGGTGCATACGTACCTGTTACAACCTAGCAGGGGTCCCACTCCCACCGGTCACGGGCCACTCGACTAGAGCAGTGGTGCTCAACCTTTTTTAATTCATGACCTCGTTGACCAGGAAAATTTTGATGAGCAAAAAAAAAAAAAACTATTTTTTTTACAGCCTCTTTAATTTCAAGTACTGGTTCTGCTCCCCTGCCACTTCCCCCGCCCCTGCTATGCACACGTCATACACCTAGCCAGGAGAACAAAATGGCAGGTGGTGCTGTGACCTCCTCCCCAGGAAGACAGCCGTGACCCCTGCGGGGGTTGCGATCCACGGGTTGCGCATTGTCGATTGATGTGAAAGCAAAAAATTGATTAGTTTAATTATACTGCAATTTAGACAACTTTGATGGCATTATCATAATTCAAAAATACTCTTGTGTAATGTATAGTTTAAAATGGAAAAATTAAGTCTGATATTGCTGAATCATATTTTACAACATAATACATTGATTACAGTGCTGACTCTCATTTCTATGATAAAGTAAAGCTTGCCACCATTTGATTGACAGTTTGAAATATATAAAGTCAGACATAAATAACGAAAAGCATGACAATTGTAAATTAAGATTTCTTAAAATACTTCTTTCCTATATGGTGCATATTTACTGCAATTTATACTATACTCTATAAAAAGGTTTCACAGCTGTAGGTGATCTTACCTACCATGTGTTCTGTAAAGCCTACACAAAATTGGTAGGCTGAAGTGTGTTTCCTCTCTTTTATTATTTTTAGTTCTGCCTATAATATTATTTTAACAAAGTTATTTTGCATTTTATATATGGTATGTAAAACACTTGATACATATAACTTTAGTTTTGAAATCCATAGTGGTTTTATGTTGCTGCAGTGGGAGGGGGGAATAGTATATGTTTGCTGTATAGAGCAGGGGACAGCAACCTATGGCTTGCGAGCCAAATATGACTCACTAGGGAGCAAGATATAACTCAAGTCCAGCCCACCGTTGCTCCGGCTGCAGCAGGGAGCCTCCAGGCACACTCCCCTGCTTGCTATGCCCCCACATGCCACTCAGAAAAGAGGCTGCAGGTCCATTTGTGTTCCACAAACTGTGAGCCAGAAGGGGACGGGGAGTGGTGCTTCACAGCTGTGCCTGCCCCTAGCACAATCCCATTGGCTGGTTCCTGGGCAGTGGAAGCTTCCGGTTTCAAGAACAGACAGCACATGAAGCACCAATCCTCCTTCCCCTCAGGCTCTTAGTCACAGAGCATGTAGCCATTCAGCCGGAGCCAGGGTGGGACAGGGCAGGCTCCTAAGAAACGAGCTGGGCTGCTGCTCTGGAATCTCACTGGTAAATCTCTGGGCCAGAGCCTGCTTCTGGAACTCCAGCCCTTCCCTCCCCCACAGCCTTCTGTCCTCCCACTCCTACCCTCTATGCCACATAAGCCAAACCCTCTGTCCCCCTCCTAAGCCCATACCCCCTCTCAGACTCTACACCCCAATCTCCTTCCCCAGATGACAATCCTCTCCTGCCTTAGGTCACAGTCCAAACCTCTGCACCCAGTCCCCTGCCCTAAGTCACAATCCCCTCCTGCCCTAGGTGACAACCCAAACCGCTGCACTGTAATCCCCAATCGCATGCCTCAGGTCACAAATGCCTCCTTCCCCCAAACTCAGTGGTCCCTGACCCAAAAAAGGTTCCCCACTCCTGCCATAAATAAAGACAATGTTGTAGCCGTCTGTGTTGGACTTAATATTTTACTTTATTTAAAAATGAAGCTTGGCCAACAAGCCCTCAATTGGGGCCCAGGCCCCATCTAGTCAGTGTCATAACATTCCTGCACCCCCCATTCCCCACCCGTGAGCCCATCATACATCTGAACCTCCTGCCCTTAGCTCCTCATACTCCCACATCCCCAGGCTCTTGCACCCCCACATCTCCAGTCGCCTGCCATAAAAATCCTGTACCCCACACATACCCAGCCCTTGCCATAACACTCCTGCACCCCCCCCACACACCAACCTTGTGCCCTGAGCCCATCATGCAAGTGAACCCCATGCCCTAAACCTCTAATACCCACACATCCCTAGACTCCTGCACCCCCACATCCCGAGTACCCTTCCATAACACTCATGCACCCTACATATTTCACAGCCCTATGTCCTAAGCCTATCATAGCACCCAAACCCCCTGTCCTGAGCCCCTCACTCACCCCAACCCGGACTCCTACACTCCCACATCCCCGGCACCCTGCCATAACACTCTTGCACCTCACAAATACCCAAACCCTGAGTCTTGAGTCCATCATACACTCAAACCCTGTGTCCTGGGCCCCTCATGCAACCCAACCCAGGCTCCTTCACCCCACATCCCCAGCCTCCTGCAATAAGATTGACAGAAAACATCCCGAAGGTATGCATGAAGCTGGATTTGACCAGTTATGATGTAAACTTCAAAGAAATGTGTGAAAAGATACAACAGCAGAAGTCCCATTAAATAAAGTCTTTGAGTACAATGTTTGATTATGCTATTATTAATCATTATGTCAATTATCAATAATATTAAGTTGTATATTTTCAGTCATGCAAATGGGCATTCCTATACTGCTCTTTGTTGACCACTGGTTTTGAATTTTGATGTAGTTTGGCTCTTTGGTTTGAAAAGATTGCTGATCCCCAAGATCATCCCTAATAGATATCTATCTAACCCACAATGATAGAGATTGCACAACCACCTTAGGCAATGTATTCTTGTGTTTAACCACCCTGACAGTTAGGAAGTTTTTCTAATGTCAAATCTAAACTTCCCTTGCTTCAATTTAAGCCCTTTGTTTCTTGTCCCATCCTCAGACGCTAAGGAGAACAATTTTTCTCCCTCTTTGTAATGGCCTGTTTATACCAAAGGTCCATTTAGCCCTATATGCTGTCTTCTGGTAGTGGTCAATGACAGGTGCTTCAGAGGGAAAAAATAGAACACAGAATCATAGAGTTGGAAGAGATCTCAGGAGGTCATTGCGTCCAACACCCTCCTGAAAACAGAACCAATCCCAACTAAATAATTCCAGCCAGGGCTTTGTCAAGCCAGGACTTAAAAAAATCTAGGGATGGAGATTCCACCACCTCCCTAGGTAACTCATTCCAGTGCTTCATCACCCTCCTCATGATCTAGTTTTTCCTGATATCCAACCTAGACCTCCACCACTGCAACTTGAGACCATTGTTCCTTGTTCTGTCATCTGAGAACAGCCTCTTGCCATCCTCTTTGGACCCCCCCTTCAAGTAGTTAAAGGCTGCTATCAAATCTCCCACCCACTCTTCTCTTTGTAGACTAAATGAGCCCAAATCCCTCCCCTGTCTGTGCTTGGGGAGGAAGGAGTTGCGAAAGAGGAGGAATTATGTGCGTCGCCAATGGTTGCTCTTCCTGCCCACATGGCTGCTTTTGTTGGCAGCAGCACTGGAGCTGAGGCAGCATCAGGAGGAGGCAGAGCAGGAGGCACCTTCCTCCCCCCTTGGTAATGGCGGACAGGCAGGGCTCCGTGCTCCCCCCCTTTCTACCCATAAGGGTGTGAGACGCAGTTGGGTAGCAGGGGAGCGTGCAGCAGTAATGGCCACTCCCTAGGGAGCAGATTCAGTCTGATGAATGTGGGGGTGGGGTGGGGTAGGTGTAAAGGGATGTTGAGTGAGGGCTGGTGAGGTCATGGAGCAAGCAGGTGTTGGCATGGGCTGTAGAGGTCAGAAGTTAAGGGTCAAAGGGCATGGGTGTAGGGGTGGGGTCAAAGGCTGTTAGGCACTATGGAGCAAGGGGCTGGGTTGGGGATAGATGGACAGACAATATTTTATTTGCATATTTGCATATTCATTATTTGCATAATGAATATGCAAACATGCAAATAAAATGTTGCTGGTCCACCAAAAGTTTATGAATGGGTTGCCAATCTGCGGCATAAAAAAGATTGGAACCACTGGGTTAAGCCATCCCCCAGGCACTTAGTATCTCTTTTGTGGGGAGTATACTAGTACTTTCTGAAAGTGCCCCTGACAAATTCCATGAAGAGCACCAACCCATGGGATTGCTCCAGAGGAGGGAATTTACTGTGCCATATGATTCAGAGTGCTAGCTGTGATGAATTTTGTAGCTTCTGCTACCACTATTATAAGTTGCAGTATTTTGGAACATTACTGTAGAATAGTGTAATACTTGATAACAGAGGGTTGCATTAGGCGGACTCTGGGAAATAATTTATTTTCAAAGGTTTAAATACAGCAGTGCCATTACTAACTTGTAATGGTAGAGCTCTATTTATTTGAAGTTACTTGTATTTAATAAATCCCAGTTGGGGGCATTGTTCATGTTTCATAAAATATTTTGCTGTTTGTCTGTCCTCTGGTTTTTTAGAGTTGATTTTTAAAATATGTGCTTGAACCTTTGCTGTCATATATAGTTAACATTGACATCCAAAGGTCTTGATTGTGGTAAGTAATTTACTTTAAAATAATTCAGAAAAGGTTTTTAAAGCTTACTGTTACACTTTTTTATATTAATTGTGAGTAAATATAATTTACATTATATTTGATTTCAACAGTGTTTTGTTTGCTGAAAAGTATTTTCCAGAAGTATTTAAAGTAGTTTTTTTCTTTCGTAGTATTTTTAATTATAACAGGATTTTAAGTTGAATATAATATGAGTGCAATGCTTCTGTTCCTGGGAGACTGATACCCCATTTGTAATGAGACATTTGTTAACTTCTGTATACAGCTTGTGGTTCATTCCATAGATATTTGTGGGTTCTCTGATGTCCCTCACAGGGTTTTATCTATGACAAATTTATACCACAGTTCTTGAAGTGATTTGTGAAGGGTTACATTTTTTTCCAAAATAGTTTGCTAAAATCTTTCTGTTCTATGTACAACATTTTTTGTAGGCAGTTCTATTTTCCATTTTATGCCCATTCAACTGGATAAAAATAATGATATTTAATTCTATGTTCTTATATAATATGATTCTATTGAGAGACTTGCATAGACCATGTTATACTGATTCTGCCAGGAGGAGTTTGAACACATTACTATTATTTGAGCACCATTCGAAGCTGCAGTAGCAAAATTTCTCAATAACATAGGGTGGACTTTTTTTGTGAAATTTGGACACCTAACTCCCACTGATTTTCAGTTGGGTTACTTTCTCCTGTAAATGCTTTTGAAAATGCTACACTTAAAATTCTTCTAATATTTCATTTTTAGTCTCCACAGTGATATCTTAATTTCATTGCACTGTTGATCAAGTCGATTTCATAGTACAGGGTACTAGGATATTGGTAAAGTAAACATGAAGTATTTTTCTGCATTTTAGGGACCATTTAAACTCTAGCCCAATTACAACTCCTAAAAACATTTCACTTGCTTTCTGACTGAGCTATCAATTATCAATGAGTTTTCTGATAGTAGTACAATAGGTGGTACACCCATTAATTACTGGTAGGCTCTGTTAGAGGAATAAAAAAATACTGAGATAATAGCTAGCATTATTGGCCTAGTTGGTTTGCTTTAGTCTCATGTCCTCATGACTTCTGGTGGTATGGAAGCTTGAATTAAGTGGCAAAAGACATTAGAACTGTGAAGATGATATTGAACAGAATGTTGCAGGAATATTAATATGTACAGATGTTAACAAACCTTGCAGGCTACAGAGAAGATTATTGTTTAAGCAGGGGCTACTATTAAATAAAACTGATATATTTTAAATATATTTTCAAATTGCAAAAAGAAGTGTGAGGAGTATAAGGGAAGAGTCTGCTCATAGAAAAAACTAAGATTTTTCAGTTTTCCATTGTAAACAGGTATACGTATATAATCATTAACCAGCAGAAATTCAAAAGAGGGGTGGACCTGTCATGTATAGGTTTGACTGTCCTTGAAGAAATTTTGATTTTTCACAGACAATGTTCAAAGCTTTCAGCTTCATTATTTTGTACCTAGTAAATTATGTAAATAGATTCACCATGTAAAAAAAAACTTTAAAAATGCAGACATCTCGCAATGTTCAAAATGCAACTGGTCAGAAATGTATAGAACGATGTTTATTTAACTGTGCTAGAAGAGTCTTCTTTAAATAAATACAGCAGACTGAATTAATTTTCAAGTGTTTGTGTGAGTGTGTGTTTGCGTATATGTATATCGATTGCCCCTTGCACTGTTTAACTTCTGACAGAAATGCAAAACACCCAAATGCCTATATAACCACAACAATTTCTATATTTTGGGATAATAATAGAAATGTAGCCGTGTTAGTCTGGTGTAGCTGAAGCAAAATGCAGGACTATGTAGCACTTTAAAGACTAACAAGATGGTTTATTAGATGATGAGCTTTCGTGGGCCAGACCCACTTCCTCAGATCAAATAGTGGAAGAAAATAGTCACAACCATATATACCAAAGGATACAATTTAAAAAAAATGAACACATATTTTGGGAGTTTGACAGAGCATGTTTAGACACATGAAAATTTAATTCATAATCCTAATGGTCACTGTTGCCATGCAAGTGGGTACCCTATCAAGTGTAGATTGGTTTTATCTGGCAATAAATACAACTGCAATTTACTTAAATCCTGTGTTTGAAAACATTTTAGGCATACTTTTCATGCACACTGTATAACAGTGTTTAACTGATTTAGTGTGAAGGCTTTGTATTTAAATTTGGCGTTCACAAAAGCAATGGTAATTCTGAGGCTTCCTGTGGCAGGATGTAGGTTTCTAAGAATATGTTGCTACTTGCTGCCAAATACTACCTCAACAATAATGGTCAAAAGGTTGGTGAGTCCTGCTGCCTTTGAGTTGTGCTGCTTTTGTGATGTTCTTAATCCTATCCCCCTATGTTTCCCTTGTAGTTTTGCTTTATATTTTTTGCCTTTTTATACTATGAAAAAGAACTTTTGAGGTTAGCCTTCACATTGATCATATTTGCTTAGATATTCACTTTAGAGAAAGTCTTTTAAATATCTTTCTTTTAGATGTGTGTGTGTGTGTGTGTGTGTGTGTGTGTGTGTGTGTGTGTGTGTGTGTGTGTGTGTGTATCATTTGAAAAAGTTTTATATAGTGGCATCATGCTTTTTAAGATTTATGTTTAACAGATATAAAATCGGTATGGCTGCTGCCAACAATAGTAATAGTGTCTCCAGGAATTAATTATTACTTAATATTTAAGAACAGAACCAACGATCGCACAATCACTTTAATCTCAAATAATTATGTGCAACATTAAATTGCAGTATAGATTGATGATAAACAGGAAGAAATGGTGGTTTTATTATTAAAGGAGAAATGGGGAGTCAAGAGATCTAGTTTATATTTGTGGCTTTGCTACAAATTTCTTGTGTGACCTAGGCAAATCATTTACTGTCTAATTCTCAGAAGTGCTCAGTTCCCTCCTCTCTTTATATTTCAATTTTCTAAGATGTAAATGGGATCGTAATAAATCCCATAGGCTAAAATCAATAATGTTGTAGATGTTATTGAGATCTAAATGAAAGATTATGTAATAAAAATATTGTTATTGGTATGACAGTCTTATCATTGTTAGTAAAATCTACACGCCAACATAAAGAGTAATAGGATAACAGAATGGTTCCAAAACCAGTTATCTTCCTAAGTAAGAATTACAAGAATTTTGCCTAAATCATAATATAAAAAATTATTGACCTGGGTTGAAATAATGGGTTATTTTCTGTTAAGAAGTGAAAAAACACCAAAAGCCAGCAATATCTCTGTAAATATTTTAAGATCTCTTATAAATTCCTCAAGAAATTTCTTATAAGTTCCTTGTAAATCTGTTCTTAAACTTGAATAATATTGTGAGTCCCAAGTAGATTTTGTACTTTTACTTGCTACATCCTTGTGGATCTTTCAGTTGTTTAACTACTTAATGGATAGTTATATAGCTCAAAACACATAGTTTTCCTTCTAGTCATGTCCAACTGTCCTCACAGTGGTTTTTTCTCCCCCTCCCCCTCCTCTTCTGTGGACACAGTCCAGAGAAGCTGCTGCTAGACTAGTACCATCTACTGGTAAAACTCATCCCAGATCTCTAAGTGGGTTAGAATCCTTAATGTTCTAGAAGCTTTTCCAGCGGTTTTAAATCAGTGCTTTAATACTAACGAGTTTCTGTTTTGTTAAAACGGGTACGTTTGTCTATGGCAAAGTAAACTCATTTTTATCCCATTCAAAGCTATATCCTATTTGTTATGTATCTTGTACTAAAAAGTGTGCTAGGTACATTACGGATAAAACAAATAGTCACTGCCCCAAATTTTAGTCATAATTTGGTGAGTGATTGTCAAAAACAGTAGAAAGAATATGAAAAAGAGAAGTTCAGGGGATCAGTAATAGCACACATTGGAGTTCTAGCAAGAGTTTCAGAAGAGCCATTGATATGACTCAAAGGCAACATCATCTCCCAAACTAGAGGCCATACAGGAAGAGCACTTACTTCCTTTGTAGCACTTCCCTCTCAGAAAAGCCACGCCAAACTGGAATTTTGTTTTTAAGTTTCTGATTCTACGGGAGTGATTCTGCTCTCATAATAATTAGAAAAAAGCTATAAGGAAAATCATAGTTTTTGGAATATTCATCTACCTCATCCTTGAAACAGTAGAGAGGAATAAAATTTTAAATCCAGTAAGAAAAAATGCAAAAAGAGGGAGAACAAGCATATATTTCAGCATATTTTCTCCTGAAGCAGTAGAAGTCTCAGGAGTCAGACATGAAGAACAAGAGCAGGATCTTCAGTAAATTGCTCCCTACTTAGTACTTTGATAAAAATGGCTCAAGCGTTTTTTTAACATCTTGAATTTTAAAGTCCCAGAACCTAACCAGAAAGAGTGAAGAGACACAAATCTGAACAACTGCTGCCCAAGAAGTAAGGATGTACAACCCCATTTAATTGGTTAAATGTGATGTTTAACCGATTAAAAGGGATATTGTTGGGGAAGCTTTGGCTGGGCTGGAGTGGCTTCACCACCACAAACGGGCTGCTCCGAACCATCTGGAGTGCCCCAGTCCATGGTGGCGTTGGAGCAGCCCCCTGCTTGCAGCAGGCAGGAAGCTGCTGCAGCCCCCACCAGTTAACCGAAACCAGAAAGCATCACCTACTAAGGGCGCTTCTTACTGGTTAACCTTTCACATCCCTATCAGGAAGTACATTCCCTCAAGAACTAAAATGACTGTTCCTTTTTCTCCACTAAGCAGAGGTCAAATATCCAACTGAATTTAAAAAACTAAAGAGACAGTTCTGAGAGTTTTTTGGTTTTTAAGTTTTTTTTACGCTTAAAAGAAATCATCCAAAGAAGAGTGCTGTGAGATAAATGAAACAGTCCTTTTCCTCTCAAAGAAACTTCTTTTCTAATGATGGAAAGTAGAATAATCAATTAGTTATACTTAGGAGGCTTCAGTACTTATCTTGAAAGCTTAATCAGCCTCTGATTTTCAAGAGCTACGCTGTCATGGATACATGTACTGAAAGCTGCAATTCATTCCAAAGAAAAATAACTAAAAGCTATGGTTTTTAGGCTCTCATTAGTTTTTTTCAGTCAATGACGTCAGTGTTTCAGTCCTCTCGGTGGCCTCCAATGGTGTGTCTAGGCTGAAACCGTGATCGTATTGAAGTCAGTGATAATATTGCCATAGATTTTAGTGGAGTTAAGAATCTAGCCTTGTTTTTGTTCATCTGGAGGAGAGAAGGCCAAACAGCTACTGAAAATACTCACCGGGGAAACTTCTTTGGTGAGCCTCTTAGGGCATGTGTACACTAGGAAATTATTTTGAAATAACTCCTGAAATAACTATTTCAAAATTGTATCCACACTACAGGGAAGCCTCAAAATTCGTCCGAGGCAGACTCCCTTAATGTGGATGCTCTATCTTGACTTAGAGCCCCAGGAAGCACTGGAGGTAATTACTTTGAATGACTCTGGGGAGTTGTTATTTCAAAATAACAGCAGTGGAGCACTCACATCACTGCTATTTTGAAATAACTAGCAGTTATTCCTCGCGGAAAGCAGAAGATATTATTTGGAAGTAACAGGCTTGGCAGTGTGGACGCTTCGCTTGCTATTTCAAAATAAGGGGCGTTATTTTGAATAACTCCCTAGAGTAGACCAGTGCTGAGTGAGCAATAGTTCAAGTGACTGATTGAAAAACAAAAAAGGGTGCCAATGAAACAGGAAAGGAAAAAATTCAGACTAAAAAGAGAAAGCAGTGGAAGTTAGCAGATTTCTAAGATATTCAGGAAGCTCAAAAAAAGACCAATTCATAGCAAGTATATGCCTTCACACCAGCCTTATTTCTATCTAAAACTATACAGAAAAAAGGGTGAAAAGTGAAGCCACTGACGAGTTTCATAATAGATGATTTTTGTGTTTCATGAAACACATATTTGAAGATTAACTTCATTATTATGCTATCTAGAGAGAGGTTCTCAGGATTGATACATTCTTTGATGCAATGTCGCTATCTTTTTGTAACAATTCTCAGGAAATTGCACAACTATCAGATTGGAAGGCTTTCAAAGCATCAGTTACCAAATAGACACAGTCAGCGCATATATGAAGCATAGAAACGAGGGAGCTGAAAGCTGAAAAAAATTCAGATTTTTTTTCTTCAGGTTATGGTAACGAAAGATATAACACTTCTTATAATCAGATTTATAGGGTGACTGTATAGGTTTATGTACATTTTGATCCACTCACTTCTTTGGATCTTAAAAGTTACATTAGCATCCTCCAAAGATTCCAATGAGAGAAGATTGTTAAAACCTGGCTATGTCTACACTGGCACCCTTTTCCGGAAATTCTTAAAACGGAACAGTTTTTCTGTTACAAGTATTTGCGGAAAAGCACGTCTACATTGGCAGGATGCTTTTCCGGAAAAGCACTTTTTCCGGAAAAGAGTCCGTGCAAATGTAGTCACGCTTTTCCGCAAAAAAGCCCCGATCATCATTTTCGCAATCGGGGCTTTTTTGTGGAAAAGACTACTGTGCTGTCTACACTGGCCCTTTCCGGAACAGTTTTTCCGGAAAAGGACTTTTGCCCAAATGGGAGCACCATAGTTTTTCTGGAAAAACAATGATGATTTTACATTAGATCATCATTGCTTTTCCGGAAAAGCAAGCTGCCAGTGTAGACAGCTCGCAGCTTATTCCGGAAAAGTGGCTGCTTTTTCAGAATAAGTGGCCCAGTATAGACACAGACATTGTGTCTCATTAAACCAGATAATCCCTCATGGTCCAATTCTGCTTATACTGATATAATTATATCATTTCAGTAGGTATCAGATTGATATCTTAGAGTGTGTCTACACAGCACCCTAAACTCGAAATAAGATATACAATTTGCACTATGCAAAATGCGTATCTTATTTTGATGCTCTTTTGAAATAGCTTATTTTGAAATTTGGTGCGTCTAATATTTCAATAAATTAAACTATTTCTTCTCTATAATAATTAGTGCTTCTTACATCATATATAACTAGTTCAAAAATCCAACCAACCCATTTTAGGTATTTTTCCCTAATTCATAAATTCATTTAGACTCAGACACACTTTTAAAAATCACTTAAGAGGTTCTCTTTAAAAAATTATTATTAATGTAAAGTTTTAACATGTTTCAATTTTATAAGATTTTGAGTCTGGGATAGATTTTCTAATGGGATAGTTTCCTAGATGGTGCTGAAATAGAAGCAGCAATATGAGGTTAGTAGAATAAAAATATTCAAAAAGTAAATTTTAAGAAATCCGTCCCCAGGGCTTCTGTTATATTAATGTAGTAACATAAAATTACTTCTAAAAACTAACTGAAATCAGTTTTAAATTTATACTTGATTTAGTAACCTCTTTTGTTATCTAATTTAATATTTTATCATTCTTCAATCTGATGATTTTGAACATATTCATTATCAAAGATGGATGCAATATACCAGTGAGGAACTACATACTTAATAATAAACCTTTAAAACTATTTTGTACTTCTTGTACAGTATATTTTTACACTACTTATATTGTCATAAAATTGTTTATTACATCTATATACAAGTACCACGTGTATACGAAATGCAATCTACATCATGTCTAAAAAAAAATTTTCTAGGCGTGTAGTACATTTTTTTTAGGCTTTGACTGATGTCCAGGTATGGGTTTGATAAACTGATACAACGGAGGGCGGGGCGAAACCTCCCATATAATATCAGCTTATCAAACACACTGGGGACAGTGTGTTTTATATTGCTCATCATGCTGTTTAAGTAAGTTCTGTATAAAAAACATGACACTTGTGTTCAGTGAAACTCAACCTCAGTTTTTCAAGGTGAATTTATAGAACACCTGATAAGACTGAGGTATTGTACCATTGAACTTCAAAATATAACAAGTAAATACAAAATAAAACACAAGATGAAAACAATTGTGGAATCATGAGGTTATTTTTTTCAGCTTTGTGGTAAGACAAGTATTTATGAAATGTTTGGGAAAGTCAAAATGTAGTGTCCATTACTTCCAAACAATGTTAAATTATGCGGTAAAATTATTTCCATTATAAAACGAAAAAGTAAAGAATTTCATTTATGTTCTTGCATCTTGTTTTTCACCAATTCTCCCCTACTTCCCCACCTAACCATGCCAAGTTTTATCCTCCTGAATCTGTTTAGAGAAATTGTATTTCACTTGTTTCTTGTGGAAATGTTTTATCATCCAAAAATACCATTCAAACCTTCAATGGGAATTATGCATATTTATCATTTTTATGGTCTGCCCACTGTACATTTACACTGCATTCACCACATTTTCGTAAGTGCTTCAAAAATATATAAAGATTCTTCAAGCTGTCTAAATATTGATCCGTGCAAAAACAAAAGACGAATTTTAACAGTAAAGGTATAAAAATAATTAAAAACAGGTTATATTTATGCAAACATCTAAAAGCATTAGCAGTCACATTTTATTTTATACTTTTCTACAGTTCATTTAAAATTATACTGTGTAGTTACCACACTGAACCTTATCATCATTGGGTCATGAATCTCTATGTTCCAGATATGATTGTAGAAGATAATGATAATGCAAAAGATCTTCTGCTTATTTGTGGGAAATTATTATACACAGAGCTTTTGGAATAAGGGGGTAGTTTTTAATGTTTGATCACTTCACAGGATATGTAGAGCATTTCCTGCCTGTAGAATTAGAGGAAGTAAGCACAAGGCCAAAATGTTTCATGTCTGATCTACTGTAATTCTTTTCATGTGTTTAGTGGCTTTTATATGATGAAAGCAGTGCTACAGGTTATGTCCTTGGTGGGATCCAGTGCATTTCAATTTGACCTTCTGATATGGATATTAAAATCGTACCTACCTGTTACCACTACTATAATTAGTATTTTGTTATTTCCTTAAAGATTTACCATAGTGAGTCCCTAAGTCAGAGAATTTGAAATAATTAAAAAGTATATTGAATATATTTACCGTAATTTAACTTTTCTATATAATACAATACCTTTTCACTCCATCAGAGGATCTCAAAGTGCTTTAAAAAAATTAGTGAATGAAGTTTCACAACAATAAGGTAGAGAAATATTATCGCCATCCTATATATGAACAAACTCAGGTATAAAGAAGTTAAGTTACTTCCGTAAGTCTCATGAGCAGTCAGTATAGTGAGAGAGCGGGAATGAAATATGAGTCCCCTGATTTCTACTTCGGTGTTGTAAGCAGAACAGTTTGCTCAGTTCCATGGGGAGGACTATTAGTAGAATGCATGACAACCACAAGAAGTGAATCCTTAACTCCTGACTTCTGCTCCTGCTCATTCACCATAAAACCATCTTTCCTCTTTTTTTAACCTTTTCTTTGAAAATTGTTGTTGTTGGTTGTCTCTCGGGAGCTGAAGAAGACATGTGCATTTCATTTGTGGAGACGCATGTGGCTCTGGAGCCCAAAGTTGAAGCACACATGTGGCTACAAATAGGGCATGGGACGCGGCTGTCAGGACAGGAGAGGACACAGCTCTATGTCGTCTTTCACGTGCAGCTGCAAGGTGTTGGTGGCGGTCGTCCTCAAACTTTGTCACTGTTTTTCTTGTAAGGGAATGCCAGTTAGTCCTGTCTGCAGCAGCTAGTTCAAATTGTCGAGATTGAAGGCCTTTCCACTGCAAGTTGGTCTTCAGGTTATTCTTATACCTCTTCCTCAGGTGTCCCTGTTTGCGACTACCATGTACCAGCTCCCCGTAGAACAGCTGCCTTGGGATCCTGCTTTCGTCCATGCGGAAAACATGGCCAGACCATCAAAGCTGGATCTGGAGGATCTTGGCTTTGATGCTTGTGGAACTAGTTCTATCAAGCACTTCTTGGTTAGTAATTTGGTCCTGCCTGCGTACTCGCATGATTGATCGTAGGGAGCGCATGTGGAACTGCTCCATCCGCTTGATGTGCCTATGGTACAGGGTCCATGTTTCACAGCAATACAGGAGAGAGGTGAGGACCACGGCATTATATACCTTGAGTTTAGTTGACAGGCAAATATCTTTGTGCTGAAGAACTTTAATATGCAATCTCCCAAATGCCTGACTGGCTTTCTGGATCCTCGCTGTAATCTCTTTTTCAAGGGATCCATCACTTGATATTGTGCTGCCCAGGTACTTAAAGCTGTCCACTACCTTCAGTTGTGTACCATCAATAGCAATACATGGCTGTGGAGGAGCACCATTTGGTGCAGGCTGGAAGAGGACGTCTGTCTTTCCGAGGCTAATTGTGAGACCAAATAGTTTAGATGCTTCAGAGAATCTGTCAGTGATGGTCTGCAGGTGGTTCTCTTGGTGTGCCATAAAGGCGCAGTCATCAGCAAACAGCGCTTCGGTGATAAACCTCTCCAGTGTCTTAGTCTTTGCAGTAAGGCGTCTCAAATCAAACAGTGAACCATCCAAATGGTATCTGATGTAAATACCATGATCTAAGTCTCTGACAGAATGTATGAGGACTTGAGCGAAGAACAGGTTAAAATGTACCAGGGCGAGAACGCAGCCCTGCTTCACGCCATTGGAGATGTTGAATTTCTCAGATGACACACCATCTGAGAGTACCTCTCCTGTCATGTCATAGTGAAATAGCTTGATGAGTGAGATGAACTTCATTGGGCAACCCAGCTTCCTGAAGATGATCCACAATAAGAACATAAGAATGGCCGTACTGGGTCAGAACAAAGGTCCATCTAGCCCAGTATCCTGTCTACTGACAGTAGCCAGCACCAGGTGCCCCAGAGAGGGTGGACCGAAGACAATGATCAAGCTATTTGTCTCCTGCCATCCCTCTCCAGCCTCTGACAAACAGAGGCCAAGGACACCATTTTATCCCCTGGCTAATACCCTTTTATGGACCTAACCTCCATGAAATTATCTAGCTTCTCTTTAAACTCTATTATAGTCCTAGCCTTCACAGCCTCCTCTGGCAAGGAGTTCCACGGGTTGACTACACGCTGTGTGAAGAAGAACTTTCTTTTATTAGTTTTAAACCTGCTACCCATTAATTTCATATGGTGTCCTCTAGTTCTTCTATTTAGGGAACTAATAAATAACTTTTCTTTATCGGCCCTCTCCACACCACTCATGATTTTATAGACCTCTATCATATCCCCCCTCAGTCTCCTCTTTTCTAAACTGAAAAGTCCCAGTCACTTTAACCTCTCCCCATATGGGACCCGTTCCAAGCCCCTAATCATTTTAGTTGCCCTTTTCTGAACCCTTTCCAAGGCCAAAATATCTTTTTTGAGGTGAGGAGACCACATCTGTACACAGTATTCAAGATGTGGGCGTACCATAGTTTTATACAGGGGCAGTAAGATATTCGGGGTCTTATTTTCTATCCCTTTCTTAATAATTCCTAGCTTCCTATTTGCCTCTTTGACCGCCGCTGCACACTGTGTGGAAGTTTTCAGAGGACTGTCCACGATAACTCCAAGATCTCTTTCCTGATTTGTCGTAGCCAAATTAGCCCCCATCATACTGTACGTATAGTTGGGGTTATTTTTCCCGATGTGCATTACTTTACACTTATCCACATTAAATTTCATTTGCCATTTTGCTGCCCAATCACTCAGTTTGGTGAGAACTTCTTGGAGTCCCTCACAGTCTGCTTCTGTCTTGACTATCCTAAACAGTTTGGTATCATCTGCAAACTTTTCCCCCTCACTGCTTACCCCTTTCTCCAGATCATTTATGAATAAGTTGAAAAGGATTGGTCCCAGGAGTGACCTTTGGGGGACACCACTAGTTACCCCTCTCCAATCTGAAAATTTACCATTTATTCCTACCCTTTGTTTCCTGTCTTTTAACCAGTTTTCAATCCAAGAAAGGACCTTCCCTCTTATCCATGGCTATGTAATTTACATAAGAGCCTTTGGTGAGGGACCTTGTCAAAGGCTTTCTGAAAATCCAAGTATAAAATATATACTGGATCCCCCTTGTAGTGAAGTTAGACTTACCGGTCTGTAATTGCCCGGTAGTGAAGTTAGACTTAGCGGTCTGTAATTGCCAGGATCGCCTCTACAGCCCTTTTTAAATATTGGTGTCACGTTGGCTACCTTCCAGTCATTAGGTATGGAAGCCGATTTAAAGGATAGGTTACAAACCACAGATAATAGCTCAGCAATTTCCCATTTTAGTTCTTTTAGAACTCTTGGATGAATGCCATCCGGTCCCGGAGATTTGTTAACATTAAGTTTTTCTATTTGTTCCAAAACCTCCTCTAATGACACTTCAATCCGGGACAGTTCCTCAGATTCATCACCCACAAAGGACGGTGCAGATTCAGGAATCTCCCCAACCTCCTCAGCCGTGAAGACTGAAGCAAAGAAATCATTTAGTTTATCCGCAATGGCTTTATCGTCCTTGATTGCTCCTTTTATAGCTCGATCATCTAGGGGACCCATAGGTTTTTTAGCAGTCTTCCTGCTTCTAATGTACTTAAACATTTTGTTATTTCTTTTTGAGTTTTTGGCTAGTAGTTCCTCAAAATCTTTTTTTGCTTTTCTTATTACATTTTTACACTTGATTTGACAGTGTTTATGTTCCTTTCTATTTATCTCACTAGGATTGGACTTCCACTTCTTAAAAGATATCTTTTTGTCCCTCACTGCTTCTTTTACATGGTGGTTAAGCCATGGTGACTCTTTTTTAGGTCTCTTGCTATGTTTTTTAATTTGGGGTATACATTTAAGTTGAGCCTCTATTATGGTGTCTTTAAAAGTTTCCATGCAGCTTTCACGGATTTGGCTCTAGTCACTGTGCCTTTTAATTTCTGTTTAACAAACCTCCTCATTTTTGTGTAATTCCCCTTTTTGAAATTAAATGCCAGGGTGCTGAACTGCTGAGGTGTTCTTCCCACCACAGGAATGTTGAATGTTATTATATTATGGTCACTGTTCCCAAGCGGTCCGGTAACGGTTCTATCCTGGACCTGATCCTGCACTCCACTCAGGAATAAATCGAGAATTGCCTCTCCTCCACAATGTATCTCTTTTAACTGTGTCGAATACCTTCATCAGATCATTGAAGACAGAGGTTCATATTCTGCTCAAGGCACTTTTCTTGCACCAGTCTCATTATGAAGATCATATCGACAGTACTGCGATTAGGGCGGAAACCACATTGTGACTCAGGGAGACTCACTTCTGAAACTGTCGAAATCAGCCTGTTCAGGATGATGCGGGCGAAGATTTTCCCAGCAACGGAAAGCAGCGAGATACCTCTATAGTTCCCGCAATCAGCTCTTGCACCCTTATTCTTGTACAGAGCAAATATCATGGCATCACAGAGATCAGATGGCATTTCTTCCTCTTCCTAAATACTGGACGAGACACTATGAAAAACCTTAAGTGATTCCTCATTAAATGCCTTGTACGGTTCTGTGGGAATTCCATCCTTGCCGGATGCCTTGCCGCAACCCATCTGCCTGATGGCCTTTCTAACTTCATCAATAAATGGAGGATCTCCCAGGTTTTCAAGAGTTGGCTTCTGAAGAATCTGTTCCTGTGCTGACTGATGATGGACAATCAGGAGCTGACTGAAATATTCTTTCCATCAGTTATTAATGCCAGCCTTATCCCTAATCAGTGTGGTTCCGTCTGCAGACAAGGGGGCAAAGCCAGACTTGAAAGGACCAAAGACTGACTTGATGGAGCTGAAGAACTCCCTTGAGTTATTTAAGTCAGCACAGTGTTGCACCTCTTCAGCTTTCTTCTCACACCACTGATTGTGCATTTTGCAGATTTATTGCTGAGCCTGGGCTTGGAGAAACTTAAACCTGTCTGTCTTAGAGATGGAGCCTGGGTCATTCTGTCACTCCATAAATGCCTTGTTTTTCTTGGCAAGCAGGTCTTCAATAGCACTGTTATTCTCATCAAACCAGTCTTGATGATTGAATTTCTTGGGACCCAGCACTGACTTCACTGTCTCCATCACCATTTCTCTAAACTGGCTCCACTTCTGAATTGGACCTCCAATCAACGGTCTGTTGGCAGTCAACTTTTCATCAAGGCTTGACTGGAACTTGTGCAGATGAGAAGGCTGCTGGGGTCTGGCAATGTTAAAGGCTGTTCGAATGAGCTTTGGGCGCTTTGGGTGATGCTGAGCAATGTGTATTTTGAAAATAGTGCGGACAAGCCTATAGTCAGTCCAGCACTCTGCTCCTCGCATGGCTCTGGTGATAAGGACATCCCGAATATCACGCTGACGAACAATGACATAATCTATCATGTGCCATTGTTTCGATCTAGGGTGCATCCAGGTAGTCTTGTATTTGTTTGCCATCCTGAACACTGTTTGTAATGAGGAGGTCATATTCCGCACATTTGCTCAACAGCAATAAGCTGTTGCTGTTCATCTTACCAACACCATGTTTGCCTAACACTCCCTCCCATCGACTGTGGTCACAGACAACTTGGGCATTGAAGTCTCCCAACAAGATCAACTTGTCGTTTGCCAGCACTGAGCACTGAATGGAACTGAGATCGATGTAGAACTGTTCAATTGCCTCCTCTGTGCTGTTCATTGTGGGAGCATATGCACTGAGGACTATTGCATGCTGCTTGTGACTAAGGGGTAGGCATAGCTTCATGAGCTTCTCGTTAATACCAACAGGCAGGTTTGAAAGTTGTTTCATCAGACTAGTCTTAACGGCCAGGCCGACTCCATGAACCCTATCCTCATTCTGCGCTTTCCCTTTCCAGAAGAAGGTATAACCACTAGCTAGCTCAGTGAGAAATCCTTCTTCAGCAAGCCTGGTTTCACTCAAGGCAACCATGGCAATATCATAGCGTGAAAGCTCTTTAGCGACTAAGGCTGTTCTCCGATGAGGTCTTACTATGTCCTCATGGTCCATGAGTGTGTGGACGTTCCATGCTCCCATTACCGACTTTTTATTTTTTTATACAACATAACCTGTGTGTGAAAAATATTATTATTATTATAGTGGGAAAGCCTTTGCATAGAAATCTTTGAAAATTAGTCACCTGAAAAAGATATGAAGTTGAAAGGTAAATGGTTACTGATGATTCAGCCACCGTGGTTGTTGGAATTGACCTAGAAAAAGGCACAGAATATATAGTTAGCTATACCTTTTGTTGGATCAGTAACCACACCACATGTTAAGCAATGAGTGTGACCATTGTCTGGCTTGCCAGAGGAAGGATAATAGGGCTTTATGGAGAGAGGGGAGAGACAGAAGCTGCTGCAGAGGTAGGATGGGTCATCATGGTTACACTGACTAATCCCTCAGGTACTGGAAGGCTTTTTCCAGGCACTGAGGGTTACCACCGTTGAAATGCGAAATATAGAGCATCTTCTCCATGATACTCACAAAGCAAGTTTACTGCAATCCCAATCAAAAGATAACTTCATAACACCTTCAACAGCTACTAATAGTATCTGAAAAGATAACTCATACTGCTAACATCATAGGTAACAAACAGACATATGTTTTATCAGCATATTTTGCCACTTAATCTTTGAAGTCCGTGTAATTTAGCCAGCTGTCTCTGGATGATGTGAGATTATCAAGTTTTGATATGTTATTGCTTAAACCTGCAGAAGTGGAATTATTGCAGCATCTTTCACTGGACAGAGATAATTTTAACATTAGACATCCCCGTGTATTGTAGTAATAATGCAAATCTATAGACTCACATAGAAAATGGCAAAATACATTATTTTTCTGACAAGTGGCAAATGCATAAAAAAATCCAGTCTGTTCAACTACTGGCTTGGTAGTAACTCGGCTCACACTAGGCAGAGTAGTACCTACTGTCCTCCCCTGGACTGTGGCAAAAAAATACCAGATTTGGTAGATACACTCTGCAGGCATTGCACTAGCATCTTCTTTCTTGCAGTGCTGAAGAGGGAGAGGGAAGGAAAGGAATTTTTCCCTCACCACTGTATTGGCTAAGATAGAGTAGGTTGGAGGGGGTGTTTTGTTTGCTTTAGTTTGTTTGTTTGTTTACCTTTCCCGGGAATGTTCAGAGGAGATTTTATTATGGTGAGTAGAGAAGGGAGTTAGGTTATGAAGTGTGAGGCAGATGTCTGGGGCCAGGTACTCCACAGGGGAAATATACGACCAGTTAAAGGGCTTGGTAAAGGATTTAAAGAAGCAAATGTGAGAATGGAGGGGTTTGAGGCTCCTATGACTGACAGGACAGAGAGCCAACTCCCCCTTCCTTTAGCCACCTTAATCCTCATTTGAGGGTGGATTGTAAAATCCTAGCAATGGGGTGGCTGGGGGCCATGATGGAAAAAAGGTAGATATTGAAATGATCATGAAGTTACCTACTGTACACTTTTATTTGCTGGATAGTCCCAGACATCTAATATACTAAAATTGTGGCCTGATTAAACCACATCAATGTCTCCTGTCCTTTCGATGTAGCCAGGCAGTTAGTTTATAATGCACAAGATTTCATCTAAAAACAGTCCCTCAGAGTAAATGAGTTTTTTTTTTCCTATCTTGTTAATATTTCTGTTCTTAAGAAACACCTTTCAGTTCACTTGTATGGAGAAAATTACACTGCACTAGCTGAGGTAAGAGTAGTGCTTCAAACACCCTTTAGCAACTGCTTGATCTCATCATTTCTCAGTACATAAATTTTATTTTCAATTCTGTTACCCATACACAGCTGCTAAGGTGTCAGGGATTTCTTTCAATGCCAGTATTTGAATACTGTACAGTTGTTGTATTAGAAATTTGGTTATTGTAAGAATTCCTGGTCTGCCTTTTATTTTGAAACTCTGAGCCTGAAAATTTGTTATCTGATAATAATGCTCTTTAGATGTTCCTCTGCTGTGTTTTTTTAAAACATTGTCTCAAATCTTTGTATATATACACTTCGTTTCTAAATGTGGGAGAAAGGGAAATGGGAAAGTTAAGACAGTAAATGAGCTAAAAATAGTTTCAGGTGAAACAGTAGTCCTGCTGTCTTTCCTGCCAATTTTTGTTGCATGTTCAGCTTTTGAAAACAGGCTTTATCTATCCTTTTGCAAAGTGAAATGCCCACACAAACAACAGGTGAAGAAGTAGAGAAAATATTTTTCTCTAATCTCTTTCAGATGTTAGTAATTTTATGCACTACTTGTTATACCAAATAATTCAGACAGTATTGTTTTTAGTTGACAGTGTCTGTCTAATGGTTAAACATTTTAATAGTCCTAGAGGCATTTAGGAGTTTAGATTTTAAGATCTGGCTTGGCATTTTCTTCTATTATAATTTGCTTAAAACACATATTTATAATATGAAAATAAAACTATTCAAAGTTTTATATAAATATTATATGCTCTGTTTATCTATCTTAACTATTTCTGTAGGGCCCATCATTATAGTATGCATTGTCTTTTTCAAATCAAACATAGCCACATGAACTCACAAATACCTGATCTGTATTTGTGAAGTTTTACAATTCAAATACAATATTTTAAATTATTACATTAGCAAATATGGCAATGTTAATTTAGTTCTGTACTATTGCATATTCAAATTCTTCCAATTCCTTGTTGACTTATAGTATGTTGACAACTATTTTTAATCATGTTGGTCCATATAATGTTGAGCCTATAGCAAACGTTAAGTTAGCGTTTTCACTCATCACTATAGAAAATGGAGATCCAAGCCTCTAGGATAGCTACTCAATTAATACAGCCTTCCAGATAACAGTTACCTCAGGTAGGAGAACAGAGGAAATAGCAGCTCTGATGGTACATTCCTTTTTGGAATAAAGTTATGTTCAGGCCTCACCCAAAATTAATCTCTAATATAACCCCTTCATTTTACACAAACTTATACATTCACCTTCCAGCCTTCTACCCACAGCCTTACCGAGACAACAGGGAGACTATATTACACACATTAGATGTTGTAATAGCCCTGGACTTCTGCCTGGATAAGACAAAGACTTTCAGGATGTCTCCTTGACTTTTTCTTACCAATGGGGAGAGATCCAAGGGTTCACCTATGTCAGCCCAGAGGCTCTCTACATGGTTCTCAAACTACATTGGACAATGTTATTAAGTTTGTAATATGTCCCCTTCAAACACTCCATAAGGTCAATCTCCTTGTCTGTCTTCATCTTCAAGAATGTCCCAGTTTGGGAAATCTGTAGCGTAGTGACAAGAGCATCAGTCCACACCTTCACAGAACACTACGCAATCACTGGGGATTCTGTGTCTCATCCCCTCTTCATCACTGCAGTACTGTTATTTGTAGTTGACCTGACTCTGAAGTCCCAACCTGCCAGTAAGGATGCTGCTAAGGAATCATCAACAGTGGATGCTACTGGAAGAAGAGGAAGTTACTCACTTTGTGCAGTAACAATGTTTTTTTGAGATGCGTCCCCCATGGGTGCTCCACAACCCACTCTCCTCTCCTACACTTTGGAGTTGCTGCCCATGATTTTGCAGTAGAGAAGGAACTGAGAGAGGGCCGTGAGAGGTTAGCTTGAGTGACCTGACTAGTACTGTGGCAGTCTTAAAAAGAAATAGCAAATGCACTGACAGAATGGACACTGATACTGAAATTCTCCAATCAGTTGTGCAGGAATGCAAGCACATTTTCAGTGGTGCACTGTAGTGGTGCACATGTCAAAGAACCATAGTTACTGTACAAGGCAAGTACAGGTTGAACTTCTCTAGTCCTGGACTCTCTGGTCTAGCAGCATCCATGGTCTGCCATGTTGCAAGACCAGAGAGCCTCAGCCACAGGTTGAGAGCAGCTGGGAACAGAGCCCACAGGCCAGTGATCAGGGAACAGGGAGCCCTGGGAGCAGCTGCTGTCCTGGAGCCGAACAGCTAGAGTCAGGGAGCTCTGGGAGTGGCTGCCACCCCAGATGGGGCTGGATGGCCAGAGGCAGGGCGACCTGGGAGCAGCTGTCTCCTCACACGAGGCTAGGGGTAGGGAGCCCCAGTAGCGGCTGCCGCACTGCATGGGGCCAGGCGGCCACGAGCAGAGCCCTGCAAGTGGGCTGGGGGCAGCAGAGCCAGGCAGAAGGGCTGGGGGAGAATAGGCCTCTGGGTTCTCCCGGGGCAGCAGCCAGGAGGGGAGCCCTGGGAGAACCCAGAGTCCTGACCTTGCTTGGTCCAACAAACTCGCTTGTATGGGACTACTCAGATCCTATGAGTTACAGATGAGGGAGGTCCAACCTGAAGCTGCATCTTCACTGACAATATTTAACCATAGTTGGTGTATCAGGAAAAGTCTAAAGATAATTTATTACCAGGGCAAGAGGATTTGTTGCTCAAAGAACCTTGTGTTAACCAAGAACCAAACTTCCTATTCAAGAGTGGATGTCCTAATATATTTTAATCCCGTAGTCTAATCCTTTTATTCAAAAGTATCCAAGTCCATGGTGTCTCCAACATCCTTGCACTGGAGTTATCTAGAGAGCTTTACAACCTTTATATCATCTGAGTGTCTCACCACAGGGCCCCTTGACTTTCATGGCATCCATCCTACATGTGAATAGAAAGAGGCAAAGACCACAGGGTTCACAGGAACTAGCATGGCCCTTACTAGCATTAGTTTGGAAGAGAATAAAATGTTCATGGGGAATGTTTAGATTTTTCTTTTTCTTTTTTTTAAAGTTGCTAACTACATCAGTCATTTGACACAGTAAAAAATAATCGGATGGATTTTATTGTTTACAACTCATTGGTATATGTTTCAGTCACTGTTTGCTATTTATTTTCAACATACTAATTGCAAAAGTAATCCATCTCACAGTTGGTTTATATGTCTATTCAAGAAGCTATAAACACCACAAAGTAATTATACCGTTATAAATGTGACTCAGAATGACTATATAAATTATCCATAGTGAATTCAATTAATAATGTTTACATGATTTTTTTAGTATTCTAATGTATCTACAATACTTTATAGAGAAGATTATTAGATCAAAGATATTTTGTTTATTTTCACTAAGCTGGTCCTGATCACATTTTGAAAATGAGTTTTTCTTTTATATGGGTCCTGCAATTCAAAACTGACATTAAAGCCAGGTGTCTCTACTTATTGTTTCACTGTTGTTGCTTCTGCTAAAGTGGGCATCTTCTGTGGCAGGAGACACAGGATATCTGCTATATCAAGGGAAATTATTTTACTAAATGTGGTGTATTACAGAAGTACAGGATCAGGCCCAAGATCAGATAAGAGGAAATGCAGTTGTCATTTTTGAAAATAAAAAGTGAGTTAAGCCCAGAAATATGTACAAAATGCCCTTATTAACACAGTGAGAAGCACTGAGCAGATAAATAAGTTTTACTGTACCTTGTTTATGGTATTTTGTTCTCTCAGTACTATCTTAGGTAAATAATTAGTTTGTAAAGCTCTTTGACGAGGGTAAATAATATTTGTATTTGCTAAACAAGTGAACAGGTTAAGGTAATATATGTATTGGCATCCAGGTGGGGAGGGAAACAACACCATATGGATAGCACTCCTGCTTTCTGTACCCAGGTACAAAAAGAGTTCACAACCACCACTCATAGAAAAAACAGAGGAAACAGTTTTGTCTAAACACACTGGGAGGCACTTTGTTTTAGATTTAGGGTAGGAGACACTGTCCCGTGCAAAACACTGTCTTCAGTGTTTGTGGTCTGAGCCAAATAGATTTGGAAAAGAGGAGAAATATGTGGCTGTATCTGTTCAAGTGTTGACTGCTAGTAACTTTGATCACACAATTTACAATATTTGTAAATCATAACATAGTTTATATTAATTTTAAAATGCCCTTTTCTCTGGTTTGTTTAACATTTTGTAAATCACAGTCAAGCCGTAAGTAACTTCTTACCATGTGTCTCAGAATTATGCCTATTCAGCAGTGAGCAGTAACTGGCTCAACATGAGCTGTTCCTTATATAAACATACAAAAGGCTTGACCTAGACTACATCAATTTAAAAAAGAAAAACATTACAGCTACGTTTCCTGTTCCATGCTTAAGGTCTTCTTTGAATCCTTATGATCTTACCATACTATTGACTGTGATAGGCTTTAGTTTATCCTCCTACACAACCTGCTGAACAATTCAAATGTGATGGTGGAATTATTTTTGGAAGGGCAAAACAATGACAATTCTAACTTCTACAGTGTATTTCTGCTGCTAAAGCAGCTTTTATATTAGAGGCATGGAATCATGTGAATCTTGGCTTACTCTTTTTCCTGATTTCAATTGCTAGAAGGGTTTCAAAAGCAGCAAAATGAAAAAAGGTTACAAAGTTCATGGAATTTTGAACCATGTATATTCAATACAAGGTCAGTTGGAAGACATTTCACTTATTTGGGTCCATTCAGGAAGTATAGTGAATAAAATCAGGGTGTTGTTCATGTAAATGGTTATTAGCCAGAATGGGTAGGAAAGGTGTCCCTAGACCCTGTTTGAGAGAAGCTGGAAATGGATGAGAGGAGAGGGATCACTTGATGATTACCTGTTCTATTCACACCATCTGGGGCATCTGGCATTGGCCACTGTTGGAAAACAGGATCCTGGGCTAGATGAACCTTCGGTCTGATCCAGTTTGGCAGTTCTTGTGTACTTAAGTAGTTGACAGAGAACCCCATACTTTTTTTAGTTATGATGTATACAATTAGCTGGAAATATTAGAAGTTATTTTTTCTTTTAGTATAAACTGACAATTCAATTTCAGATTGGTAATCAGTCATTATCAAATTATCATATGCCATTAGATGTTAATTAAAGTATTTGAAATTATATCTCATGTGGTTGTAATGGTTTATTTGTAGCAGGGATTGAGACTCTCAACACCCATTACTGACATGACTTACTTTCATAATGGATTTGCAAAAGCTGTGCATAGTCAGATTAGGCTTTCTCAGCTACAAGAATGGAATACTATGCATTCATGTTTTGAATAGAGACCTTAAATGACCCATAATGCAAAACTATACAAACCAGAAACCTTAGGGGAAAATAACCGAAAACACACATACTCATTAAGAAGTAAGGGCCTTGAAAACTGACATATTGGGATACCTCTCAAGATGATGATAGTAGACAGAAAGTTATACATTAGTTTACAGTGTGATATTGCTGCAAAAAAGCTAACAAAACTAGGGCTGCATACACAAAGGCACCATGACATGAAAAAGGGTGAGCATGCAGTGTTTTATATTGTAGCTCTGTTGCGAACACATCTGGGATATTATATATACCTCTGGGCCCACCTTAATAGAAAGTTATTAATCATCTGGAGGGGTTCAGAAAAAAGTAACAAGAGAGGCTGGAGGGATTGATTTACAGTGTGAGAACTGAGTTTTAAAAGAACGGCATTTGTATGAAATGGCTAAGAGGTGGAAAAATTGGGAGGACTGCAGAAACAAAAGAATCTACTAATATTTCAAAGGTGTGCATGTGAAGGATGGAAAGGAATTACTTAGGTTGTGGCATGGGATATTACAAGGAAGAATAGGATGCAGTTAAGACCAAGAAAATGTAGCTTGAGTATCATCATGATAGTGAGATGTATTGGAGGATGGAATAATCTCCTATGGAAAGTGGTAGAAACATTATTGCTTACTGCTTTTTAAACTGAATATAACTAAATGCTAGAAAAAAAACAGTATGGGAACAATTTGGTATTGACAGTGGAATGGACAGGTTAGCTAATGGGTCTTTTCTATCTCTAGCTTATTTGACTCTATGAATAGTAGTCTTCCCTGTTCTTTGCTCAAGAAGATAAATGCCAGGAAGTTATTTATTTTTTATTTATTTTGAGACTAGTAAATCTAGTCATAACACAAAATAAGGGCCAAATTCATCCTAGCCAGCACAATGAGGAATTGCAGGTACACTTTCACAATGCATCTATTGCATCAGTAATCCTGTTGGGCAGCATATGATTGTGCAGAAGAAAGTTGAAGGATGCAGTGCTGGGTGTAGTTTACTCCTTCTCTGTGTAAAAGTAAGTACACACTTAGCTGTTGTATGATACCAACTGCCTCTGATTGAGGGTTGAACTTGCCATTTAATTGACAGGCCACATCTAGAATTCCCTTTCTTTTGCTTTCTTAATTGTTGGGGAAAGATCCTGTTCACCAGATTTCACTGCAAAAGGGAAAAATTGTCCTGCAGCCTCTTTCTTCTTCTCCCATCTGCTGTCTAGTTTTTCTCACTTTATAACAAGAAGACATTCCAAAACACTCACTAGACAAATATCCCGTGCTTCATTTACATAATCACGTAATGGCGCTCTTTCGAAAAAGCACTATTTCGAAATTGAAAGTGCAGTCTAGATGCGGTTCTTTCGAAAACGGGGTGCTTTTTCGAAAGATCCTGTAAACCGACTCTAGAATGCAGTTTCAATTTCGAAATAGTGCTTTTTCGAAAAAGCACTATTATGTGATTATGCAAATGAAGCACGGGATATTTAAATCCTGGCTTCATTTGCAATTTTGAAGTGTCTAATTTACATCCCTCTGTCGAAAGAGGGATGTGGTCTAGACACACCCACAATGAGCAGGAAGACCATCAAATTATCCACACATTATATAATTTGTTCAAAACATGGCTCTCTGTTTCCTCATTTCTCTCTGCACTTTTAATAACAAAATGATTTAATGAAATCTCATTATGATTAAAATATTTATATCATTATAGGAGAGCACTTAATCTGGGAATACTTCGGGACCCCGGATCAGAGGTTGAAGACAGACAATACCAAATAGATCTTCAGTCTATCAACATTGGTACTGCGCAGTGGGATCAATTGAAACCTGAAAAGGACAGTAGTAAAGGAGGTGTGCTGACAGAGAATGAAAGAAATTCTCAAAACCCAGCGCTTGAGTGGAATATGGCTAGTAGGTAGGAAATAATTCAAAACTTTGAGTGGACAAGTAAATATTGGGAATGCAATCTATAATATGTGTGAACAAAGTACTTTTCCTGCTTCTACTTTGTATTGCATATATTCTCTGAAATAGAGTTTTAAATTGTACATTTAAAACTGTCGTTTGTGTAATTGTTACATTTCTTCCATGTGTCTATTTCCATTATAATTTGTTTTTTATGGCTTATTTTATGGCCATAGAAAAATAATTCCAGGATGAGTCTTGGCATTCAAGGTTTTAGTCTAGGAACAACAAGCTTTTTGTTTTGTGTCCTTTGTTTTTTGTTTATACAAAATTTGAAAAAAAAAAGATATTTCTAAGTTAGGGCATGTCTAGACTACCCTCGGCTTCCGAAATTTGGCACAAATTTGCATATCTTCTTCCGATCCCTTTTTTTGAACAGATTTTCTTTGAAGAAAAAAAAAGCAGTCTAGGCTGGGATTTTCATGCAAAACCCTTTTTTTGAAAGAATCCTGTAAACCTCATTTTTGAGGAATAAGGGTTCTTTCAAAAAAAGGTGGGGTTGCGTGAAAATAGCTTTTTTTTCCCCCCAAAAAAAACCTCTTCCAAAAAAGGGATCGGAAGAACATATGTAAATTCAGCACGAATGTGCATATCTTCTTTCAGAAGCCAAGGGTAGTCTAGACATGACCTTAGGGAAGGATAAAGTAGAAGTTTTTCTATTAGCTCCTAAATGTTTTTTGTACCTCTGTAAAGGAAAACAGCTGTATTTATAGAATGACATATATCTTCTGATTTGTCCATAATGTGGACTGTAAGAAATGCAAAAGAGACTTCCAGCTGAAACAGGCTTAGAATAGTGACTTCTGGATTGCCCACTCAGAGACTTCCAGTTAGCTCGCCTGCTAAAATTGCTCCTAAAATTTGCCAGTGGACTTTAAGGTCAATTCTGGGTCACAATGAGTCCAAGCCTTATGGATAAGGGGAAGAAGTATAGGATGTGGTATACCAAGACTTTAGTAAAGCATTTGATATAGTCTTGCATGACCTTCTTATAAATAAACTAAGCCCCACAGGACCAATTACATTACAGCTGCATATAGCATTTTGGAATTCCCGTGGTTAATTTTGAAGTTCTAAAATTATCATTCTGTTTCTCAGATGACTAAATAGGCATTTTAAAAATAAAACAAAGCTATCATATGTTTTAAAACAGCCAAAGCTTTATGCTTCAGAGTGAAGGAAAATGGTGCGGTGGCCAGGAACAAGTGGTCACTGCTCAGTTTCATAGAATCATAGAATACTAGGACTGGAAGGGACCTCAAGAGGTCGAATCCAGTCCCCTGCCCTCATGGCAGGACCAAGTACTGACTAGACCATCCCTGAGAGGCATTTATCTAACCTACTCTTAAATGGAGTAGAGAGAGAGATTCTCCCTGGGCAATTTATTCCCGTGTTTGACTACCCTGACCTGTTAGGAACTTTTTCCTAATGTCCAATCTAAACCTCCCTTGCTGCAGTTTAAGCCCATTGCTTCTTGTTCTATCCTCAGAGACCAAGATGAACAAATTTTCTCCCTCCTCCTTATGACACTCTTTTAGATACTTGCAAACTGCTATCATGTCCCCCCCTCAATCTTCTCTTTTCTAAACTAAACAAACCCAATTCTTTCAGCCTTTCTTCATAGGTCATGTTCGCTAGACCTTTAATCATTCTTGTTGCTCTTCTCTGGACCCTCTCCAATTTCTACACATCTTTCTTGAAATGCGGTACCCAGAACTGGACACAATACTCCAACTGAGGCCTAACCAGCACAGAGTAGAGCAGAAGAATGACTTCTCGTGTCTTGCTTACAACACACCTGTTAATGCATTTTGAAGTGTTTGTGCTTGAAAAGGCCTGTTTGTCCAGTGTCTCAGTCAATTTTTTTTCAAGCAAAACTACCAGTTTTTTCAAACTTCTCTGTAACTTGTCCAATACATACTCAGTGCATGCATGGCTTTGCAGGTCCCAGAATGCAGGTTCTTCCCCTTTTCTCAATGACAATGAAGAGGGATATGAGAAAATAGTTTTTGCCATTTTTTTAAATGGCGGGAATAACAAGATGCCCAGAAAATATGAAAGCCATAACAAATGGAAAGGAGTCAGGAATGGGCAGAAAGGTTGGATTGTTATCAACAGTGATGTGATGAAAAACTATGAGAAGTAGATAAGGAGTACTCTGAGAGTTAGGGAAAATCAAGGACAGATCCCTAGGGAATATAAAAAAGATAGAGGAAGGAGAAAGAAAAACAGTCACTGAAAATAATGATGAAGGGGCAGATACAAATTTATTAATCATTTATGAGGCATCATATTTGGTTTCCTGTGTTTTGAAACATTAGTTTTGCTAGTAAAATACCACAGTGGTTCCTTATTTTAGATACTTACACTGAAATAATTTATCCAAACCTGATTGGGGCTGTGATATTAGATCTGCAAAGATAACTTGCTCTTCTCTCAAAATGACGTTGTCCAATGGCTCTTCTTGAAGGGCTAAATGGCAGAGACTCCAAAAGACATCCTAACTGGCCAGCCCAATGGCAAGACAGGCTTTTTCAGAGTGAGCCACTTTTTCATTTTAGCTTGTGTTCAATAACTGTGTGTATTTTTGCTTTGAAAGAGTTTTAAACTAATATTCAAGAGTGCCACTGGGGTGTCGGGGGAGGGGGCAACAGTTGCCCTTGGGGCCTGTCGATTGAAAAGGTCCCTGGTTCCCAGCTGCTGCCACTACTACTGGGTCAGTGGTGGCATCCCAAGCTCCAGGCCCTTTACATTGCTGCTGGAGCACTGCACGGTGCACTCGAGGCTGTTCTGAGAGCTGCTTGGTGGAAGGTGTGGCACGCTGCACTCCGGGCAGTACTGAGGGTTGGCTGCACCCAGCTCCAGCCCTTCCACCTGAAGCCCTGTCCCCCCATCTTGCCCAAGGACCCGGCAAGTGTGGCTCCTTCCTGCTATTGTTTAATGTGGCATTTTAATTAGCTGGCCTGACTTTTTCTTTGTGATATGTAGTACTTCTATTTTAATTTTATAATACATTTGTTTAATACAGGAAGTAGCTGGTATATATGTGTTTGCTTTTCAGTTAGGTTTAATGCTATACACATGAACCACTGTTCGTTTTCAGTATGTTCACATTTTTGGTTTTTGCTTGGCAGTTAGTTTTGCTGCATCTGGGTTTATTTTATGATCTGTGGAAGTGATGTGCTGAGACCTGGAAGAACCTATGCTGATGTTTCCCATGTGCTAGGATATTTCCAGTGTGCACCAATAAAATGACTGCATGGTGTTATATATGGTGCTTAGCGTTTCCAGGGTGAAGTTTATCTTGAGATTTCCTGAAAATATCATGGGGACTTTATTCTTTGTGTTAGTAGTAATGCTATTTTCTTTCTTAATTCTTTGGTTGCAGTAAAACTGCAATTGTCCGGCATCCAGTGGTCCGGCACTCCCAATAGTCCAGCACCAACTGGAACCTGGAAGTGCTCAGGCCAGCCGGACAATTGGAGCTGCTCTGCGCAGCTTCCTCAAGTCCACTGCTGCCGCTGCTGAAACTGACCAGCTGCGAATCTGGGGAAGCGGAGCAGAGCAGCTGGGGTGCTGCTGGGTTGGTCCTGCAGCACCGCCCCTCATCCCCCTGCTCGGCACCCGGCAGCGCCCCAGCTGCTCTGCCCCACGGCTTCCCCAAGTCTGCCGCTGCTGAAACTGACCAGCGGCGTACTTGGGGAAGCCATGGGACAGAGCAGCTGGGGTGCTGCTGGGTTAGTCCTGCAGCACTGCCCCTCACCAGGACGTGGTTCACCCCACGCTGCACCGTTCCCCACCTGACATCCTTCCCCCCAGATCCATCATAGCCTCCCTGCCAGAGTACCTCCTGATACTCCAGCATATCTGATAATCCGGCACCCCCTGGGTCCCAAAGGTGCCGGATTATCGGAAGTCTGCTGTACATTGATATATTTAGCATAGAATATAGGCAATGACTTTTTCTGAGGAATTTTTGAGTTTATTTTATTATTTTGGTTTTAGTTTTATTATTTTGGTTTTGTTTGATTTCACGTATCTAGTTCCAGTGCTGTGGTCACTCGGTCAGTTTTTTAAGGTTCTTCTTTTTAGATGTTTCTTTAGCTGTGTATTTTAATCATTTCATTACTTTTGATGTTTAGCTGATATGTACATGTTAAAGTATAAAATCAATCTATGTTCCCTCTGTATAGCATTGTTTGATTACTAGTTTAACTTGTAGAAAAGAATTCCGGAAAAGCTACCCATTGTACTTTCATTTTCCAAGCGTATGTTCCTGCTTCCAACATTCCAAGTATATTATTATAAATATTGACCTTGGTAATTTTTAACAAAATCCTAAAACAGATGCTGCCAACACTGTCCATCCACACTGGAAGAAAGACAGGAGGCCATGGATGTGTGTAATTAGGCTGCAGCTTTATTCACTTACAATATCTGAAAACAAATGGTACAGTATAGAGAGAAAGGGGTCTGCTCCCTCTTAATCCAGATATAGGACCCCCAAATGCACTTCCTCAGGAGCTGGGAAAAGGAGTGGGGGTCTACTCCTCACTGATGAGACATACGAGCTCTGAACCAACCTTACTCTTCTCCTTAAAGGATGCTTTCCTTTTACAGCCCATTTTATCCAATAACTACATCCCTTCTGCAAAAAACTGCACTAGACACCTGCCACAAGTTTTATGTATAAAGTTGCAACACTAATCTAATCCCTCAACTGCACCCTACTGGATCCCAGACCAGCTGTGGGGAATAGTGAAAAAACTCACCTTTCCCCTACCAATGGACTGCAAAGTGAAAAATGTCTTCCCAGCCAACTAAAGAAAAGGGGCAGTTTGAGTATCAAGGCTGATCCCCACTCTGGTGCTCCAAGTGCATAAGTTGAAGGCCCACAATAGAGCTTAAAAATAACTTGCCTCTTACAGACTCTGCTTACAAAAACTCCCCAGATTCACTGACTTTGGGGGGTAGCTGCCATTATCAAGTGATTTTATCCCTAAAAACAGGAGGGAACACTTGAATTCTCCCCCAGGGGTACCTGAAGCTCTTTTACCACAAGAGAACTTGAAAAAACAAGAGAAAAGAAAAGCAACTGGTAGCTGACCTCTAGTCTGAAGTATGTAGACAGACACAGACAGACCTGTTGTTACCTTCCAGGACATGAGAATCAAATCATCACCTTGAAAAGTGATTTTTATTACAAAACAAAAGATATACTTGATAAAGCATACTTGATAGCTAGATGTTACAGAACAACTAAGGAAAACAAATAAAAAACCCACAGAAAATCTTTGGGAACAATTCTTAGATTGTAAATGGGGGAGGAGAAGCACAGATTCACACAGAGCATTCAAACCAAACCACAAAATAAAGAAAAATATCCTGATTGTGACTAGATTCACTTTTTCTCTTTATTTACTCACAATCCCTCTAGTCCACTTCCATGCCCCTAATTCCTTGAAGGCATGGTAGTCCTGCCTGGGTCTAAATCATTCTGGAGCTCTCAACTCCTGGCTTAGCTCTCCCACACAAAGAAAACAGGCAAGATATCTTATACTATTCACATTTCAGCAATCTATCCTCATTGGTTTTTCTGGCTCCCTGCCAACAATCTTGCTGGCTACCTGAGTTTAACGCCTTAGTCACCGGTGCTGGCCAGCGCTTTTCCGATCCATCACACAGTACTAATCTAATCCCTCAACTGCACCCTACCAGATCCCATACCAGCTTGGGTATAGTGAAAAAACTCACTTTGTCCCCCTACCAGTGGACTGCAAGTGAAAAAATTTTTCCCAGCCAAGCAAGGAAAAGGAGCAACTAGACTAGAGTAATGCCCTCAGCCTGTCAAAAGGAACTGGTCCTTTCACCATGTTCAAGGGTAGTTTGTTAGTTAAGTGTTGCCAGCCTGATCCTGGTAAAGAGATTGTCTCTGTGGCTGCATGGGGTTTAATTCTTGATATAATCCTAAGTGGTGCACAGGATATGGTCCAAGAAGTAAATGTAGCTGAACCACTCAGTAATAGTGACCATATTGTCATGAAATTTAACAACCAAAGAGATGTACCATATAACATTTAACTTCAAAAAGGGGAAGTATATAAAAAAGAGAAGAATAGTTAAATGGAAATTTAAAAGGAACAGTCACAAAAGTGAAGTGTCTACAAGCTGCATGGAAGCTTTTTAAAAACATAATAAATGAATATAAAATTATATGTGTACCCCCAAATAAAGAAACACGGTGAACATCCCCCCCAAAAGCCAACATGACTAACCAGTGTAAAAGAGGTGGTTAGAAACTAAACATACATCTTTTAAATTGTAAGTTAACCCTTACTGAGGAAAATAGAAAGGAACCTAAATTCCAACAAGTCATCTGAAAAAGTATAATTAGGTAGTAAAAGAAAAATTTGAAGAGCAGCTAGCCAAGAACCAGAAACTAACAGCAAATATTTAAAAAGAAGCCTGCCAAACTATTAGTGAGGGCTTCTGGATGATCAAGGTACTAAAGAAGAACTCAAGGAAGATAGCTGCGTTCTGAGCTGCTGCAGAAAAGCTAAATAGTGCTTTGTGCATTAGTCTGTATGCAGAGGATATGAAGGAAATTCCCATACCCGAGTCATTCTTTTTAGGTTACAAATCTGAGGAAATGTCCCAGAATGAGGTGTCAGTAGAGGAGATTTTTGAACAAATGGATAAATTAAACAAAAGTCACCAGGACCAGATACTATTCAGCCAAGAGATCTGTGAAATTGCAGTGCTAATAATTGTGATATGTGACCTATCATCAGTCTCTGTAGTAGGTTAATGGTAGATAACTAATTTAATGCAATTTTTATAAGATTTCAGAGGCATTTATGGCAATTACAGTCCAGTAGGCCTAAATTCAAAACTAGGCAAATAGACTGAAATTAAAGAACACATTTCTCAGACACATAGATGAAAATATATTGAGGAAGAGATAACATGGTTTTTGTACAAATGAAATTGATTCACATTTATGACCCTTTACCTAACATCAGGTAGGGAACTGGGAATACTTAACCAAAAATAAGTGTTCTTGATTGAAAACTACTTTTCAGCTTGTAGCCCTCATTTCTTTGCTTCCTCTCAGTGAAAAAAATAACAACCCTGAAGGAAATAAAGAAATATATCCTCTCTTGAGGCCTCGCCCTGTCCCTATGCAATCCTTCTACAATACCCAGCAACAACTTGTGCTTCCTGCAGCTTGAATAAATTGTGTTTGGAAAAAAAAAAGAGGTTAAAATCATTACTGATGTGTGCGGTAGTGAATTGAGTGGGGCAATACACTGCATTTCAGTTTTGTGCTTGGCAGGCCGACCTTTTGGAATGAACTTCCTGGGACTGTTCACTAGTATGATAGGGAGCCAAGGATCTATGGTATCAAATAGAACATATTGCTACTTGTAGTGTGTGTACCCCCCTACGAAGGTTTTTCATAATTTTTCTTTGGGGCTTATGTAGATTTTGCACCAAAAGTGCTTCCTTACTTTTATGACATTTTGAAAAACAAATATATAACATTTTACCTAATCTTAATAAGGGATGATGCTTCAGAAATAAAAGAAAAATCATGTTCAGTAGATGCATGATATGTGTTTTAGTGATTACTTGTATAATCTTTCTCCCATGGAGAGCAGTAGCATCCCAAGGCTGAGATCAATATCTAGGGGTACCTTGACAATACTGCAACACAGAGCTGGCTTGAGCCCGCTCTTAGGCTATGTCTACGCAGCAGCATTATAACTGACATTATTCTGAAATAATGCAATTTGTGTCTACAGTACAAGCAGTTATTTTGACATAATGTTGAAATAATATTGAGTGGGAGGACTTCTTACTCTGACTCCGGTAACCCTCATTGTACGAGAAGTAAGGGAAGTCCAAGGAAAAGTGCTCTTTTTTGGACTTCCTGCTGTGTAGACATCACCAAAAGCTGAAATAAGCTATTTTGACTCAAGTTGCGTAACTTATTTCGACTTTACAGATCACCTCTGAGAGACAGTAGTTCCCCACTCATAAGCACAGTGTCTGTGTGTAGAAAATAAAGGATGGAAGTCACCCAATATTAATTAGGGAAAACTCCACAAGTAGGATTCAATCCTAAAATGTGAGCAGAACATCCACCCCAGAATGTGTGAGGCAGTGTCTCTGCCTCGTGCTTTTGAGTTCTACCATCAAAAGTTTATTTACTGTGCCCTTATCTGCTCCCCCATCACACCCCACTCTCAGTGATTCTCCTTGGTTAGTGAGGACCCAAAGTTCCTAGATACATCTCTGTGATTTCACCTCCCATGGGTGAAGGTAGGGAGGAGGAGGATGTATTTTGTTGCCACCACCAGCCACCATTACCTCATTCTTCTCTGCTCCCATTGGCTGCCTGCTTGCCCTTTCCACCAGCTACCTGCTGTTACTTGCCTCTCTTCTGTGACTTCTACAGGTCAGTTTCTTCAGATTTCATCCAAGTCTTAGTGATTGTCATCTTTTAGTAGAAGACTCTGAAGTGGACTGGGAGAAAATGCTGACCTGCCACAAGAGATTTCAAGTTCTGTGGAGCAGTTAAATAACAAAGGAGTTTATTTAGCTTTATCTTTGAACAGTGGGGAGAAACAGGTTAAATCAGACTAGGGATCCTTAGAAAGAGCCCTTACTTCCTAACTGGGGCACTCCTTCTCCACCACCCCTTTTACTTTCACAGGGTGCTAGTATTTGAGCCCTTGGCTTAAAGAGATCTTTTCAGATGAGAGCGAGCTCCCTCATTCAGGATAAATTAAGCACAGTTCTACTCCCCTCATACAGTAAAGACAGTAACATTGATATCATTTGATTTAGATCTCCCACATTGCAGGAGAAGACCCTGACAACTGGGTAATAGATTATTTTTGTGTGGCAATCGCTTGGGTTGAAACTGTTCCATTTTTTAGAAATGAATAGTCGTTGGAGCAAGGAATTGTATTGGGGTTTCCCACATACTAGGTTAGTGCCCTATTGCCAAGCTTATGGTCATTTTTACTCTTTCTCTCTTGAATATTCATTGTCATTATGAATGACTGTGAATTGCCTCTATGAATAACAAACCCTAATGAAGCCAAAACATTTTGATTTTCACACAACTGTTTGATGAACTTGATGCAAATTCAAAAATAGTTTCAGATTGATCAAAAATTGCATTTCTTGGCCAATATGAACTTTTCACTGCAAATATTTCACTGATTCAGGACATCCTGAAGTATAGCTAAATGGGAAGGAAAACTAATAAGATTAAAATGTAGGTAAACAAATTATATCAAGAGCATATAACAGATAAAGGAACTAAAATGGGGAAAAAACAAAGGAAACCAATGCACTGGGAAAGAATGAGAAATGACTGAGAAATTCAGTTCAAATAAGTAAGCTCTGGAGTGTCACCACTCTCTGCAATTAGGGCTAATTAATTTATGCCTGGCTCATCTCCTACATTTGTATGGAAAATTCCATCTTCACTATAGGATTCACTACTGAGGCTATGGCTACCCTGTAGCCTTCTTCCGGAAAAGCATATGCAAATGAAGTGTGGCATGGAATATCGCTGCACTTCATTTGCATAATTAATTAGCAGCCACTTTTTTGCAAGAGGCTTTTGCGCAAAAAGGAACTATGTAGATGGCTCCTTTTTGCGCAAAAACCCCCTCTTGCGCAAGAGCCGTTCTTCCTGAAAAAATGAGGAGGAACGGCTCTTGCGCAAGAGGGGGTTTTTCATGTAATATATGGAGATATACCTATCTCATAGAACTGGAAGGGACCTTGAGAGATCATTGAATCCAGTCCCCTGCCCTCACTGCAGGACCAACTACCGTCCCATCTACACAACTCCTTTTTGCGCAAAAGCCTCTTGCGCAAAAGTGGCTGCTAATTAATTATGCAAATGACGTGTGGCGATATTCCATGCCATGCTTCATTTGCATACGCTTTTTCAGAAGAAGGCTACAGTGTAGCTGTAGCTTGAGAGTGTTACAACATAGGTTGAATTATAATAAAGATTAAAGTCAACGTACTGAAAGTTAGGCTAAGAGTTCTCAAAGAGCTCTAACTCTTCCTTCTTTATCATACCAAATGTAAGCTATTTGTCTTCATTTTGAAGGCACCTCAGTACCCTACCTCTCATCTGTCATTCACCATCAATGCCAGCCTCCTTCACCCATGTGTTAAATTTTCAAACTAGCATGGTTGTGCTTACTCCCATGCTGCCCATCATATTCGGGAGGAGCTCCCCATAAACATCCACAAAACTATCTCATTATCTTCCTTCAAAATCCTCCTCATAACTCTGTTTTGGTTTGATGCCTCCAAAAAGCTTGTCAAATAGTTACAGTGATGCTGTGCTTATGTAGCGGCTGCTTATGCTGATCTATATTAACTCATTGTTTCCTTGTACTCCCCTGTATCCATCTTTGTCTCGTGTTTTATGCTTAGATTGTAAGCTCCATGGGGCAGGGACCTCTCTTTGTTTTATGTCTGGACATCACTTGGTTCAGTGAAGTCCTGGTCCATAATTAGGGCTCCTAGGCATTCTCAGATGTAGCCTTCATTCAGCAGTCAGTTTAGGGCACTGTTGTGCTTTGCCAGAACAGTTTTATTGCCTCAGAGCCTTATGTTAGCATATGGTTTTTTAAGTGTACTATACTTTTTGTGTAGGTGATCAATACTTTAATGTCTCTGAAAATACTGATCTTAAAAAGGGACATAAATATATAACAGATGCACAAGTGGACCTTGGATGAATGCACTCTGGACCTAGAACCATCATTACATCTTTCACAATCAAGTTTTTTCAAGAGCCCATATGGTGTACACCTGTGTCAACTTACCAGTGCTCTTAGGTGCCGTGTGGAAGACTTAGTAATTCAAAGTGGAACTTGTTGTTTTATTCATTTTGATCTTTACATCCCCTCTTTCCAAGTGAGTTGTGTTTGGCTTCTGTGTACTTTTACAGTTCTTTTGATGATATTTGATTTGGTGCCTTTTTAGATTTACCAACTAATATTAATTGATAATCAAAGAAACAAACATTTGATAGGCAAATTAGGACAAGTAAAGGAATGTAGGTGGATATTTAAAGGAACCATTAAGCAGCCTTGATGTTACATAAAAAATCATTTAAAATGCAGTAGTGTTACCCACCAAATCAAAGTATCACATTTAAGAAATTATCGTATTTATTGTTCACAATATATTTAAACAAAGATCAGGTTGCTGTTCTTGTGTCCATGTAATAATGCATAGAATCATGGAATACGAGAATTGGAAGGGACCTCGGGTACTCATCAAGTTCAGTCCCCTGCACTCATGGGAGGACCAAGCACCATCTAGATCATTGCTGACAGATTATCAGCCGACGGTCAGGGCAGTTAGTGGTGTGTGTGCGTGTATACTATACACTCGAGACTTTAACTGCTGAGACCGGGGTCCCTTGCAGCGGGCAACCTGGAAGAGGTTGACGAGTGCCCCAGTTCTGCCAACCAATGGTCAGGGCAGTGAGTGGTGTGTGTGTGTGTATACTATACACTCGAGACTTTAACTGCTGAGACCGGGGTCCCTTGCAGCGGGCAACCTGGAGGAGGTTGACGAGTGCCCCAATAAGTGTACAGGGAGAGCTTATTACGCTTCAGATTTCAGCTGCTAGAATTTCATAATTCCTTCGCAGCGGGCAGCCTCGGGGAGACTGAGAAGCGCCCCAACTGAATTTTGCCACCTGGGTGTGACACAAATCCAAACGCCCAAGCTCTCCCTATATCTGTCCCTTTAGACCGGCTGAAGTTCTTTTAAATTGTGCTTGGTTCTGTTACAGCAACTGAAGGAGTCAGGTTAAAGCTTAAACAGTTACAGGTTTATTAAAGAAGCTTATAAATCATATGGTTGCAATGGCTATTGTTCTATTTCTTAACTATTAGCAAAATATAGGTCTTAAAAATGGTTACAAAGAAGATAAAGATAGAAAAATAGAAATAATGGTACCAAGTAACAGCTTACTCTTTCTATGTGTACACTTAAGACAGAGGACCACATCCAGGTACCATTTTTACCCCCTTCTGTGCCTCTCGACTCCAGCATGTCAGGCCAGGGCCGGTCCCTCAATTCCTAGGAAAGACGAAAATACGAGGTGGGCGTCCCCATAGAACCTCGGGAGGTCAAACACCTAACCCGACCAGCAGGTAGAGGGTAGAATGACACTCAAAGTGAGTGTGTGCTGGGCCCATCTTATATACCCATGAGGTCACGTATTTCTCTTTCTTATCTGTCATGCCAATTGATGCTGGTCTGTCTGCTGTGAGACCAGTTCTTACAAGGGAGTTGTGAACTTAATTTACACTTGTAAGAGAGAATTGAGATGATTAAATTTTGAAGTACTGGACATTGTTTTCTCAGTGGGAAATTCCTCTTCCTGGGACTGTGTGTTCGAATCAACATAGGTGCCAGCCGCAGCCTCGAGGCCAGTTTATTGACTTAGCTGCTCTCTATCCACATATCTGTGTTTCAGCTTCTCAGGATCAGATGAGCCAGCATAGACTATGCTGATATTATTGCTCCTTCTCTGCCCTGTGCTTCAGAGAGGCAAATAAGATGGATGATATGGGGTTATAGTCTGTCTGGCCACACAGATGTTTGTCTAACCTACTCTTAAAAATTTCCAATGATGTAGATTCCTTAACGTCCCTAGGCAATTTACTGCATAGCTTCACCCCCCCTGACAGGAAGATTTTTCTGTGTCCACCTTAAACCTCCCATGCCACAAATTTAAGTACATTCCTGCTTTTCCTATCATCAGAGGTTGAGGAGAATAATTTTTCTCCTTCCTCCTTGTAACAGTCTGTTTATATCACTTTTGTCTTTCATATATTTAAGTCATTGTTGCCAGCAATTTTATGTAATATTTAGCAGTATGCTCTTTCAGTATCAGAGGTATGCCTACACCACTCAATTCTTATTTCCTCTTCATCAAAGACAAAAATACTTCCTTATTTTCTTGTTGTTCAATGAAAATAGAGACCTGGACAAATTTTGGTTTAAACTTAATCTAGATAAGACTGAGGAGATGCTGATTGCCACAGAGAAGCATATGTGGAACTGGAGATGTGGAACTGTGTGACTTCTGACCTTCTTTAAAACATAACTCTTATAATAATCTATATTCCAGAGATTTAAAAAGAATCCCAGTTTATACTTAAACTTATTCATAAGAAAAATGGAGACAGAAGCCCAGGAGCAGAGTGGAGGCTATCCTGTTAATTGCGTCGAGTGTAACATGTATGATTACCTGCCCTGTGGGTGGGCGGCGTATGTGTGCACCCGTTGCAAGGAGCTTCTGACCCTCAGAGACCGAGTTCGGGCGATGGAGGCCAGGGTGGCTGAACTGGAGGAGCTAAGGGAGGTAGAGAGATATGTTGATGAGACTTTCCAGGACACTGTAGTACTGCCCACCTCCAGTCTGAGAGCCCAAGTGCTCTTAAGGAGGATGAAAGTCTCAACAGAACAGAGCATTCAATGTGAGCAGAGGGAAACCATCCTGTAGTTGGAACCCCCCTCCCAGAGAATGTTGCGGTATCCTCTCGAGCTGAGGATACCTCTGAGGGGGAGGAGAGAATGCCAGTTGTTAGGAAGAGTCCAGTGTTAGTAGTGGGTGATTCGATCATTAGAAACATAGATAGTTGGGTTTATGATGACCGGGAGAACCGTATGATCACTTGCCTGCCTGGTGCGAAGGTTGCAGATCTCTCAAAGCATCTAAGAACATAAGAACGGCCGTATTGGGTCAGACCAAAGGTCCATCTAGCCCAGTATCCTGTCTGACGACAGTGGCCACCAACAGGTGCCCCAGAGAGGGTGGACCGAAGACAGTGATCAAGCGATTTGTCTCCTGCCATCCTTCTCCAGCCTCTGACAAACAGAGGCCAGGGACACCATTTTATCCTCTGGCTAATAGCCTTTTATGGACCTAACCTCCATGAAATTATCTAGCTTCTTTTAAACTCTATTATAGTCCTAGCCTTCTCAGCCTCCTCTGGCAAGGAGTTCCACGGGTTGACTACACGCTGTGTGAAGAAGAACTTTCTTTTATTAGTTTTAAACCTGCTACCCATTAATTTCATTCGGTGTCCTCTAGTTCATTCGGTGTCCACACCACTCATGATTTTATATACCTCTATCAAATCCCCCCTCAGTCTCCTTTTTTCTAAACTGAAAAGTCCCAGTCGCTTTTACCTCTTCTCATATGGGACCCGTTCCAAACCCCTAATCATTTTAGTTGCCCTTTTCTGAACCCTTTCCTAGGCCAAAATATTTTTTTTGAGGTGAGGAGACCACATCTGTACACAGTATTCAAGATGTGGGCGTACCATAGTTTTATACAAGGACAGTAAGATATTCTGCGTCTTATTTTCTATCCCTTTCTTAATAATTCCTAGCATCCTATTTGCCTTTTTGACCGCTGCTGCACACTCTGTGGAAGTTTTCAGAGAACTGTCCACGATGACTCCAAGATCTCTTTCCTGATTTGTTACAGCCAAATTAGTCCCTTCATACTATACGTATAGTTGGGGTTATTTTTCCCAATGTGCATTATTTTACACGTATCCACATTAAATTTCATTTGCCATTTTGTTGCCCAATCACTCAGTTTGGTGAGATCTTCTTGGAGTCTCTCACAGTCTGCTTCTGTCTTGACTATCCTAAACAGTTTGGTATCATCTGCAAACTTTTCCCCCTCACTGCTTACCCCTTTCTCCAGATCATTTATGAATAAGTTGAAAAGGATTGGTCCCAGGACTGACCCTTGGGGGACACCACTAGTTACCCCTCTCCATTCTGAAAATTTACCATTTATTTCTACCCTTTGTTTCCTGTCTTTTAACCAGTTCTCAATCCAAGAAAGGACCTTCCCTCTTATCCCATGGCCATGTAATTTACAAAACAGCCTTTGGTGAGGGACCTTGTCAAAGGCTTTCTGAAAATCTAAGTATACTATATCTACTGGCTCCCCCTTGTCCGCATGTTTGTTAACCCCTTATCTAGATAGACTTATGTGTAGTGCAGATGAGGAGCCAGTGGTCGTGGTACATGTAGGTACCAATGACGTAGGGAAGGGTAGGAGAGATGTCCTGGAGGCCAAATTTAGGCTGCTAGGAAAGAGACTGAAATCCAGGACCTCTATGGTGGCATTCTCGGAAATGTTTCCAGTTCCACACGCAGGGCCAGGTAGGCAGGCAGAGCTTCAGAGTTTCAATGCGTGGATGAGACGGTGTAGGGAAGAGGGGTTTGGATTTATTAGGAACTGAGGACACTTTTGGGAGAGGGGGAGCCTATACAGGAAGGATGGGCTCCACCTAAACCAGGGTGTAACTAGACTGCTGGCACTAAACATTAAACATTAAAAAGGCCGGAGAGCAGTTTTTAAACTAAGAGATGGGGGAAAGCCGATTGGTGCGGAGATGCACTAAAATCTCCATTAATAGAGATTCTCTAAGCTATAGTCAGAAAGAGAGGAGAGGAGAGGAGAAACCATGGGCCAGAGCAGACAAACAACTTCATATAAAGGAATCCAGTGCATCAGGGAAGGGCAGACAAATAAGCAGTGGCAAATTTTTAAAGTGCTTCTACACAAATGCTAGGAGTCTGACTAATAAGATGGGTGAACTAGAGTACCTCGTATTAAAGGAGGAGATTGACATAATAGGTATCACTGAAACCAGGTGGAATGAGGAAAATCTGTGGGACACAATCATGCCGGGATATAAAATATATCGGCAGGATAGAGCAGGCCGGGTGGGTGGCAGGGTGGCACTGAATGTGAAAGATAATGTAGAATCAAATGAAATAAAAATATTAAATGAATCAACATGTTCCATAGAATCTCTATGGATAGTAATTCTATGCTCCAATAATAATAAATTAGCAGTAGGGATATATTACCGACCACCTGACCAGAACAGCGATACTGACATTGAAATGCTGAGGGAGATTAGAGAGGCTACCAAAATAAAGAACTCTATGATAATGGTGGATTTTAATTAGCCCCATAGTGACTGGATATATGTCGCCTCAGGAAGAGAAGCAGAGATAAAATTTCTCAATGGCTGGTACAGGAACCCACAAGGGGAGAGGCAATTCTCGATTTAGTCCTGAGTGGAGTGCAGGATCAGGTCCAGGAGATAACAGTTACGGGACCGCTTGGGAATAGTGACCATAATATAATAGCATTTAACATTCCTGTGGTGGGAAGAACACCTCATCAGTCCAGCACCCTGGCATTTAATTTCAAAAAGGGGAATTACACAAAAATGAGGAGGTTAGTTAAACGGAAATTAAAAGGCACAATGACTAGAGCCAAATCCCTACAAGCTGCATGGAAACTTTTTAAAGACACCATAATAGAGGCCCAACTTAAATGTATACCTCAAATTAAAAAACACAGCAAGAGACCTAAAAAAGAGTCACCATGGCTTAACCACCATGTAAAAGAAGCAGTGAGGGACAAAAAGATATCTTTTAAGAAGTGGAAGTCCAATCCTAGTGAGATAAATAGAAAGGAACATAAACACTGTCAAATCAAGTGTAAAAATGTAATAAGAAAAGCAAAAAAAGATTTTGAGGAGCAGCTAGCCAAAAACTCAAAAAGAAATAACAAAATGTTTTTGAAGTACATTAGAAGCAGGAAGACTGCTAAAAAACCTATGGGTTCCCTAGATGATCGAGAGATAAAATGAGCAATCCAGGACAATAAAGCCATTGCGGATAAACTAAATGATTTCGTTGCTTCAGTCTTCACGGCTGAGGACATTGGGGAGATTCCCGAATCTGCACCGTCCTTTGTGGGTGATGAATCTGAGCAACTGTCCCCGATTGAAGTGTCATTAGAGGAGGTTTTGGAACAAATAGAAAAACTTAATGTTAACAAATCTCCGGGACCGGATGGCATTCATCCAAGGGTTCTAAAAGAACTAAAATGGGAAATTACTGAGCTATTATCTGTGGTTTGTAACCTATCCTTTAAATCGGCTTCCGTACCTAATGACTGGAAGGTAGCCAACATGACACCAATATTTAAAAAGGGCTGTAGAGGCGATCCTGGCAATTACAGACCGGTAAGTCTAACTTCACTACCGGGCAAATTAGTCGAAACAATAGTAAAGAATAAAATTGTGAAGCATGTAGAAGACCATAATTTATTGGACAAAAGTCAACTTGGTTTCTGTAAAGGGAAATCCTTTCTTTCTAATCTGTTAGAGTTCTTTGAAGGGGTTAACAAACATGCGGACAAGGGGGATCCAGTAGATATAGTATACTTGGATTTTCAGAAAGCCTTTGACAAGGTCCCTCACCAAAGGCTCTTATGTAAATGACATGGCCATGGGATAAGAGGGAAGGTCCTTTCTTGGATTGAGAACTGGTTAAAAGACAGGAAACAAAGGGTAGGAATAAATGGTAAATTTTCAGATTGGAGAGGAGTAACTAGTTGTGTCCCCCAAAGGTCAGTCCTGGGACCAATCCTTTTCAACTTATTCATAAATGATCTGGAGAAAGGGGTAAGCAATGAGGTAGTCAAGTTTGCAGATGATACCAACTGTTTAGAATAATCAAGACAAAAGCAGACTGTGAGGGACTCCAAAAAGATCTCACCGAACTGAGTGATCGGGCAACAAAATGGCAAATGAAATATAATGTGGATACGTGTAAAGTAATGCACATTGGGAAAAATAACCCCAACTATACGTACAGTGTGATGAGGGCTAATTTGGCTATGACAAATCAGGAAAGAGATCTTGGAGTCATCGTGGACAGTTCTCTGAAAACTTCCACAGAGTGTGCAGCAGCGGTCAAAAAGGCGAATAGTATGCTACGAATTATTAAGAAAGGGATAGAAAATAAGACCTAGAATATCTTACTGCCCCTGCATAAAACTATGTTATGCCCACATCTTGAATACTGTGTACAGATATGGTCTCCTCACCTCAAAAAAAATATTTTGGCCTAGGAAAGGGTTCAGAAAAGGGCAACTAAAATGATTAGGGGTTTGGAACGGGTCCATATGAGAAGAGGTTAAAGCGACAGGGACTCTTTAGTTTAGAAAAGAGGAGACTGAGGGGGGTTATGATATAGGAATATAAAATCATGAGTGGTGTGAAGGGAGCGGATAAAGAAAAGTTATTTATTGGTTCCCATAATAGAAGAACTAGAGGACACCAAATGAAATTAATTGGTAGCAGGTTTAAAACTAATAAAAGAAAGTTCTTCTTCACACAGCGTGTAGTCAACCTGTGGAACTCCTTGCCAGAGGAGGCTGTGAAGGCTAGGACTAGAACAAAGTTTAAAGAGAAGCTAGATAAGTTCATGGAGGTTAGGTCCATAGAAAGCTATTAGCCAGGGGATAGAATTGGTGTTCCTGGCCTCTGTCTGTCAGAGGCTGGAGAAGGATGACAGGAGACAAATCACTTGATCATTGTCTTCAGTCCGCCCTCTGTGGGGCACCTGGTGCTGGCTACTGTCATCAGACAGGATACTGGGCTAGATAGACCTTTGGTCTGACCCAGTACGGCCATTCTTATGTTCTTATTAGAAATCAATGACCACTTTGTCTATTAAGGATGTCTGCCAACCGTCTGTGTGCTTTGTAGTGGTGTGGTCTGACCAGATTAATTGTTGCTTCATGGACTACCAGTTAACATTACAGGCCAGATTAATCTTTTTTCAGTTAATGACCAGATAGTCTTGTTTGTCCCTCAGATGCCGATCTTATCATAGTCATTCTTGTGAGACAAACATGAAAAACATTCAGAAGTTTCTATTAATATAGAAGCCCACTTTCTGAGCAAGAGTATTTCATATTTGTGTCTGCACATACCACTTCTGAGGGAGTTCTGTGCTACTGCGCATGTGCAGAATTTGTCCCCTGCAAGTTTCTTTGCTTCCCCTCACAAAAATGTTGATTCAGGCACCCAAAACAGCTGACAATGAGGTAAATCACAGGGAGGGAGGGGAAATAGGGCTAGAGATGTCCCAAATGGTGGCTTCTACCATGTACCATGATCAGCTGCTAATCCCAAGAAGGGGAAGATGACACTTGCTTTTCCTCTGCAAGGGGTAGCTGAATCAGATCCTTCCCCAGACCTGGACTCACCCTCTCCCCTTCTCCTGCCGGTCCAAACACTCCTCAGCTGCAAGGGGAGGGGTCAGTGTACAGGGAGTTGCTCCCCCATCTGCACAAGCCCCATGTACCTGGACCCCCATGCCCATAGTCCCCCACTGAACCTCACCCCATACCAACTCCCCACCCAGTCAAGCTTCATCTCCTGCATCAGGGCACCCCACACTTAGACCTCCATCTTTGCCTCCAGTCTAGCCCCAAATAATCTCCCCACACTTGAACCCCCACCACAAGGGCTCCCAACCCCCTGTACCTGGACTATTCTAATGAGTTCCCTGCACCTGAATCCCCACCCCACTGAGCTCCAACCAGCTGAATATGGACCTTCACTGTACCAAGCCCCACTCACCAAACATCCAAACTCCCTGCCAAGCCCCATCCATCCACACACATCTGGTGAGCCCCAGCCATCTTCAACTGGACCTCCCTGCAGAGACCCTTTGCCTCTGCATCCAGAACCTCCCGATATGCATTCACATTCCCCAGGACCTGGAACCCCTACTGACCTGCCCACATTTAGATTGCCCCACAGAGAATCCTCTTACACCACACTGGATCCCCCTCATTAAGCCCCTCCACACTTGCATTCTGCTGGGCTGATTTTACCTGCCCACACCTGATGCACCTCTCATTGAGGGGCAGTGCTCTGTGGTGTTTTGGGGGCAGGCCCTGGTCAGATGGAGCCTCACCAATGAGTCCATGTCCCGGTGAGTGTGAGGTTCCTGGGTGATTTCCCATCTCTGTGCAACCTGTGGCCTGTGCTCCCCACTGCTATACAGGATCCTCCACATTCATTTACTCACAAAAAATGAAGAATATTAAAACATTGTGCAGAATTTTTTAATTTTTTTCATGCAGAATTCCCTCAGGAGTAATATATCACTTCCAGAGCACTTCTGCTAATTGCCAGAAAAGTAAAATTCAAGATAGCACAGAGCAGGGAATTTGAAGGAAAAGGCCCTTTGTAATGTTTTGTGGTGCAATCCAGACCATTAAGGAGTTATGTCATTGCTTGGCCTGCAACTCTGGATGCTTTAAATGCTATATTGCTGTGTCTCAGCCCTGACATCAACAGCCTGCATACCTGGCTTCTGCCACCCAGGTGCTTTTTACAGAGCGACCCTCTTACTCCTGAATTTTCCCAAAATGATGTACCTCTGTAGTGTCTTGCCTTCTCCTGGAACATGTGCAGAACTTAAGTTTATTGCTCCTGTAAACATTCAAGTATCAGAGGGGTAGCCATGTTAGTCTGGATCTGCAAAAACGACAAGAAGTCATGTGGCACCTTATAGACTAACAGACGTACTGGAGCATAAGCTTTCATTGGCAAAGACCCACTTCGTCTTGTAGTGGAAATTTCCAGAGGCAGGTATAAATATGCAGGCTAGAGATAACGAGGTTAATTCAGTTAGGGAAGGTGAGGTCCATTCTATCAACTGATGTGGAGGTGTGAACACCAAGAGAAGAGAAACTGCTTTTGTACTTGGCTAGCCATTCACAGTCTTTGTTTAATCCTGAACTGATAGTGTCAAATTTGCAGATGAACTGTAGCTCAGCAGTTTCTCTTTGGAGTCTGGTCTTGAAGTTTTTTTGCTGCAGGATGACTACTTTTAAATCTGCTACCGTGTGTCCAGGGAGATTGAAGTGTTCTACAGGTTTTTGTATATTTCCATTCCTAATATCTGATTTGTGTCCATTTATTCTTTTACGTAGGGATTGTCCAGTTTGGCCAAAAGAGAACCTTACTTCTACTTCTGCTCTTATGGTGTTATAGCTGTCCTGATTCCTGTCTCTGGCCTTTTGCTGCTCCTGGTGGTCATTATACAGTATACCTGTCCCTGCTATAGCCCCCTCATTTTTATGTCTTAGCTCTTACCATTTAGGAGGAATTCTTGAACAAACAGACATGGACAGACAGACTCACTCGCTCACAGACAAACACTCTTAAATATATAGTAGATAAAGACAGAAGTGTGACTAGCAAACCAAAGTAAAATACACTTATAAGACTAAAAATTTCAGGAAGTTACAATTTAAACTTACCTCCCAGAGATTTCAGGCCCTTTGGCTGAAGGGACCCAATATTATATGATTTCAAGAGCTGCAGCCCCATGGAATCCCTGAGTGATGGACAACTATAGGTTCCCTCCCTTTTTTTACAGTCCAGTAAAGGTTAGAAATGTATTATTTAAAATGTAAGCCCTAATGAAATGCCTTTTCCTTCCTGGGTGTGAATCATAGAATCATAGAACTGGAAGAGACCTCAGAAGGTCATCAAGTACAGCCCCCTGCTCGAGGCAGGACCAATTCCAACTATGTATGCCATACTGTTGGTGTATACTCCATACTGTCTTCTCATCCACTGGTGATTCTTATAATACAAATTATCTCTGCAATTTCCCATACAAATTCATAGTCCACTGAATTTGACCACACCTGATTTGAGATGTTAGCCTCTTTCTTTTGTTATCAGCTCCTCCTGTTAAAATACAATTTAGACATATATTGCCAGCATATGTCTATGAAGTCCAGTGTGAGTTTACCATGCATACATCACTCAAGAATATTAATAAGTAACATATTCTTTTTTAGTGTTATATTATGAGATGACACTTTTTGGGAAAGTGTCATGATAACAGGGTGTTAGGTACAGTGAGTATGTCAGGGCTGACGAGATGCTGACACAGAATAGTGAGCCACCAGTAGGGCTCTGTGTCCAACACTCATCTGTTGAGTTTGCTTCAGCTAGACCAGGGCTACCCAACTCTGGAAACCCCAGGGGCCACAATGATTCTCATAGCACATGCCAAGGGGGGGGCTGCAACTTAAGTGTGGTGGCATATACATGCACATATATATATGCAAATAGCACATTGACAGGCTGAATACCAAGATTAAGGCAAGACTACACAACACACAGGCCCCATTTAAGTCAGTTCTGCTGATATTAATAAAATGTAATATTTACCCAGTTTCCACCCATATGACAGCACTTTTAATGAGCAATGACAGTCCATGAAATTAGCTACTAAAACACATATCAACAGAAGATCATTATATTGACTACTTTTTTGTTTTGGCTCCCACTCGCAGGCCGCATGTTGAGCCCCGTGTAAACCCAAGCCGCACCACAGGCCGCAAACAAACGGGCCCATGGGCCGCATGTTGAGTAGACCTGTGCTAGAAGTATATATAAACCCAAGCCTGGCCACATTCAAGATTCATTGTGAGATCTACTTACATAATCATAAAATAACTTAAGTATCCTGTTTACTGACACAAATATTCATAGAAAATGAATGTCAATATTCTTATTAGAAGGAGCTAATGTATAGCATGCTCATTCAAACACAGAAACACATGCTGGAAGACTGGCATTGCTTTATTATGGGGGAGGAATTTAGATGATTATGTTGATCTATGGTATCAAATACTTACAGTAACGGTAAGATGTGAATGGTAGAGTAGAGGTTTTCTATTGTTAGATGGTTTAATTTGTCATTTGCTTGGTTTTGTGATTTTGTGCAACTTGTGTGTGTGGCAGCTTTTAACGGTTTCAGTACTGTTAGATATATAAGAACACCTATTTAAATGTAAAGATCATTAACATATTTTGAAAAAAAATTGTGATTTATAAGTCAAATGTATGTGGCCTAAACTGCTTCACAGTAATTTATTTTTAAACATATATTAACTCAGTAAAAGAAAAAAAAAACAATATTTTCTCACTTTGTATGATGTGTATACTAGTGAGGAATTTAGAGAGTAAAAAGTGTAGATAAATTATTTTTGTTTCAAACACACTGAGGACACAATGGATTTGTGTAAAGTATTAATAGTTAACATTAGAAAATTTTTTAATTTTGCCTTTATTGTGAAGTAATTAAAAAAATAATTATTTATATCCTGGTCCTATAGTTGAATCCCTTTGGGCCTTACATGGCATTGAACTCCACTAAATTAAGTGGTCTTGTTCATGGGCTAATGGCCTGACAGCAGGATTGGGACCATTGTTATTAATAATTATTTGTTATTTATATTGTGGTAGCACCCAAAAGCCTCAATGAGAATCGAGGCCCCATTTTGGTAGGCCCTGTGCATAGGAAGAACACAGAAAGATGGTCTCTGCCCTCAGCTACTTACAATCTAATTGATTAATCTTTTTTTCTTTTAGCATAAGGAGGCATCAGGAACGGAGAGCAATTTTAACTCCAATTTTAACAGATTTCACAGTGCGAATAACTGCAGCTCCTGCAATCATTTTCACAAAAATAATTTCACCCGAAAACTTGCACACAGAGGTTAGTACAAAATTTAAATATATATTATTGTTCCCATAATATAAGAACTAGAGGCCAGCAAATGAAACTAATGGGCAGCAGGTTTAAAACAAATAAAAGGAAGTTCTTCTTCACACAGCGCATAGTCAATCTGTGGAACTCCTTTCCTGAGGAGGTTGTGAAGTCTAGGACTCTAACGGGGTTTAAAAGAGACCTAGATAAATTCAGGGTTTGAAAGAGAACTAGATAAATTAATGGAGCTTGTTAGGTCCATAAATGGCTATTAGCCAGTATGGGTAAGGAATGGTGTCCCTAGCCTTTATTTGTCAGAGGGTAGAGATGGATGGCAGGAGAGAGATTGCTTGATCATTACCTGTTCGATTAACTCCCTCTGGGACACCTGGCATTGGCCACTGTCAGCAGACAGGGTACTGGGCTGCATGGACCTTTGGTCTGATCCAGTATGGCCATTCTTATGTTCTTATTGTTCCTTTAGCACATTTTATTCCTGAAAGAAAACATTGTATTGAATTATGTTATAATAGCATGTTTATACAAAAGGACTAGATTTTTTGGTTTATCGTTTATATTGTTTGAACATTTATTTTATTGAATTGCATTATGATAGCATTCAAAGAAATAGTTTGTTTCCCTAACATCTTCTAATCTCTTGTCAAAAAACAAAAGAAAGTAGTAGAATCATAATACATCAGACATATAAAGTGATGAGATTTATGCTAGGTGCACTGCAGAATTCTTAAAGAATGTAAAACTTAAAGAATTGCGAAGATTTGACCCAACACAAAATTTAAGAAACTGTGTTCATGGGCCCCATAAAAGCAAACCTGAAAACGTCATCTCTACCAGAATCAAATAAACACAACAAATGTTCCTGAAGCATCTAAGAGACTAACACAAAATGTAGATAGCGGCGAGGAGTCCTGTGGCACCTTATAGACTAACTGAAGTGTTGGAGCATAAGCTTTCGTGGGCAAAGACCCACTTCATCAGATACATGGTACGAAGTGGGTCTTTGCCCGCGAAAGCTTATGCTCCAACACTTCGGTTAATCTATAAGGTGCCACAGGACTCCTCGCCGCTTTTGCAGATTCAGACTAACACGGCTACCCCTCTGATACTCGACAAAATGTAGATAGTATCATGAGCTTTCTTGGGCACAACTCACTTCTTCAGCTGAATGAAGCAAGGGGGCCAGAGGTACAAATAAATATCAGAAAAAGGGGATGGGGAAGGAAAGAGAGAGAAAAAAAAAAATCTGGACAATTAGCGTGTCCGTGCTAAATGAGCCTAATAGAGAGGGCTGTAAGTGCCTGACACTTAGCTTTTGGTGTCATTAGGGTGTGGAATGTAGTGGCCCATGCAGTTCATATCTTTGTTCAAACCTTGATTAAAGGTGTCAAATTTGCAAATGAAGGCAAGTTTCGCAGCTTCTCTCTCCAGCTGGTTTTTGAAATTGCTTTGTAATAGTCACTTTTAGATCCATTAGTGAGTGCCCAGGCAAGTTAAAATGTTTCCTAATAGGTTTCTGTGTGTTACCATTTCGAATATCTGATTTGTGTCCATTAATTCTTTGTTGTAGAGACTGTCCAGTTTGGCCAATGTACATGGCAGAGGGGCATTGCTGGCACTTGATGGCATAGATCGCATTATTGGATGTGCAGTTGTATGAGCCTCTGATAGGGTGGCTTATGTGGTTAGGTCCTCTGATGATGTTGCTTGTATAGATGTGTGGACAGACTTGGCACCGGAGTGTATTGCAGGGGTGGGTTTCGGGGTAAGTATGATGGAGGTGTGCTGTGTGGTTGCTGGAAAGAATTTGTTTCAGGTTAGATGGTTGTCTGTAGGCGAGGATTGGTCAGTCTCCCAAGGCCTGTGAAAATGAAGGATCATTTTACAGGATAGATTGTAGATTGTTAATGAGGTGCTTCAGGGGTTTAAGTTGGTGCTTGGGGTGATGAACAGTGATGTTCTGTTACTTTGTTTGTTGGTCCTAACTTGAAGAAGCTGATGACGGGGTACTCATCTGGCTCTGTCAGTCTGTTTTCTCACTTCCCCAGATGGGTATTTAAGTTTTAAGAATGTCTGATATTGATCCTGTAGGTGTTTGTCTCTGTCTGCGGGATTGGAGCAAATCCAGTTGTATCTTAGGGAGTATCTGTAAACAATTGATTGGAAATGTGTCTTGGATGGAAGCTAAAGGCATGTAAGTAAGAATAACAATCAGTAGAGGAGCCTGTTACACACAAGAGACTGTGGTTCATTTCTTGGCATGAGCAAATGGATAAGTAACTTAATACACATTATTTGGAGGGAGGTGCTAGTCATTGTTTGCCAGCTAACGGTGGATTATTCAAATATAGCTACCTCCTGGGAAGGGCAAAACTAAGGTGGGAATGAAAATCATATTTGCAATTTTGTAACAGGTGCAAGTTAATGAAGAAGGAACAGATATTAATTATGCAAGGGAAAGATTGCAGTTTGTGATTCTTGTAGAGTGCCATCATGAGGGTAATAGTTTTAAATTAAAAGAAAATTTAGGGCAGGGGTGGGGAACCTCAGGCCCAGGGACCGGATATAGCTTGCCTTCATCTGGCTCCTGAGGCTCAGCCCACACTCCCAGTATTGGGAAGCCAATTCTGGTGCTCCACCCACTACCCCTTACTACCCCACCATGAGGCTGAAGCACACAAAATCTATTAGGCTGGGTCCACACACTCTTGTGTGGGAGGGGAATGTGTGGAGTGTTTTTCTCCTTCTCTGTCAGGGTCCACATTAGTGAAGATTTTCTTTCTTTTTTTATTTGCTTCTCACTTGCGTGTTGCCCGCGACTGATTTTTTTTCTATGGACTGGTGGACCCCAACCCAAAAAAAGTTCCCCACCCATGATTTAAGGGATAGCTGAGATGCATCGAAAGAATTCAGTGAAAAGAAACATATGAACATTACTATTGTTCACATTCAAGAATTTAAATATGTTGACTAGTTACATTCTCCTTGAATCTATTTCTTAGGGGATGCTTAATGATGAAGGGTGGAGTCTACTATAGATTACCAAAAATTTGAACATTATTCAAACATATCCTTCTTGTGATGAGGGCGATGCTTCTGCTTATTAAGCAAACCTTCTGGATTGGTTCTGTTGTTCATTTCTGAATTTCTTGCCAGAAAAAGTCAAGAGCTGTAGTTTTGTATAAGTTTAGTGGTCATCCACCTAAGTCTGCCAAGATATTAACAGTAGTTTATAGGCGAGAGAAATCAATTAGGCTGGTTATCTTTGAGTTCCAACATATGATTTCATTATAAATCGAGCTGAGTTTATATTCCAGAAAATATATATCTTCTTGGAAGGACATGGCAAAGGAGAAATGTAGTCTATTGCCAAGCAAATGAAAACAAAAATCTGACAGCCTAGTGTTTGACATTAGAAAGAAATGAAAACAAAACTGCAAACATGAAACATTTTACATACAAGATTTGTATTAATGGTAATGTTGAAAACAAGGCAAGGTATCAAACACACATTTATGAGAAGTCTTATGATTATCTTTGCTACTAAAAGAGAAAAATAGAATTAACAATTCCTTGTAACATGGTTGAAGCAAAATGCAGGACAATGTAGCACTTTAAAGACTAACCAGATGGTTTATTAGATGATGAGCTTTCGTGGGCCAGATCCACTTCCTCAGATCAAATAGTGGAAGAAAATAGTCACAACCATATATACCAAAGGATACAATTTAAAAAAATGAACACATATGAAAAGGACAAATCACATTTCAGAACAGGAGGGGGGTGGGAGGGAAGGAAGGAAGGTAAGTGTCTGTGAATTGATGATATTAGAGGTGGGGAGAGTGGGATGTTTGTGAGTTAATGGTATTAGAGGTGATAATTGGGGAAGCTATCTTGGTAATGGGTAAGATAGTTCGAATTATGGCTGACCTAAAACAACGTTTCCTCAACTCCCGTCCCCTTTCACCCCTTCTCTACCTACGGTACATCGATGACATCTTTATGATCTGGACGCATGGCCAAGAAACACTGGAGATATTCCACAGAGATTTCAACAACCTACACCCCACCATCAACCTCAGCCTGGACCATTCTACACGAGAGATCCACTTCCTGGACACCACAGTACAAATCAACAATGGAAAATTAGACACCACTCTCTACAGAAAACCCACCGACTCATACAGTTACCTACATGCTTCCAGCTCCCATCCAGAGCACACCACACGATCCATCGTCTATAGCCAAGCCCTTCGATACAACCGCATCTGCTCTAATCCCACTGACAGAGACCAGAAGCTTCAGGATCTCTACCAAGCATTTATAAACCTCAACTACCCACCCGGAGAAATAAAAAGGCAAATTGAAAGAGCCAGACGAATACCTAGAAACCATCTACTTCAAGACAGACCCAAGAAAACCAACAATAGAACACCACTTGTCATCACCTACAACCCCCAACTTAAACCTGTCCAACGCATTATCAATAAACTACAGCCTATATTGGAACAGGATACCATACTCCAAGAGGCTCTGGGAGACAGACCCATAGTCTCCTATAGACAACCACCTAACCTCAAGATGATTCTTACCAACAACCACAGGACATAGCACACTAATACCAACCCTGGTACCTTCCCTTGCAACAAACCCCGTTGCCAGCTTTGTCCACATATTCATTCTGCTGATACCATTATTGGACCTAACCAAGTGAGTTATAAGATCAAGAACACATATTCCTGCGCATCCAGAAATATAATCTATGCTATCATGTGCCGAAAGTGTCCGTCTGCTATGTACATTGGACAAACATCTCAGACACTTCGCCAAAGGATTAATGCCCACAAAACAGATATCAGACAAGATCACAAAGAAAAAACAGTTTCTTGCCATTTTAACCAGAAAGGACACTCTCTCAATGACTTAACCACCTGCATTCTGCTACAAAGACCTTTTACATCTGCACTTGAAAGGGAATCCTCTGAACTGTCATTCATGTTAAAATTCGACACTCTCCAAAAAGGAATGAACAAACACTGGAACTATCTTACCCATTACCAAGATAGCTTCCCCAATTATCACCTCTAATACCATTAACTCACAAACATCCCACTCTCCCCACCTCTAATATCATCAATTCACAGACACTTACCTTCCTTCCTTCCCTCCCACCCCCCTCCTGTTCTGAAATGTGATTTGTCCTTTTCATATGTGTTCATTTTTTTAAATTGTATCCTCTGGTATATATGGTTGTGACTATTTTCTTCCACTATTTGATCTGAGGAAGTGGGTCTGGCCCACGAAAGCTCATCATCTAATAAACAATCTTGTTAGTCTTTAAAGTGCTACATTGTCCTGCATTTTGCTTCAGCTACCCCAGACTAACATGGCTACATTTCTATCACTATTGTAACATGGTGTAAATGTCTTAAATTGGGTATAAAAGAGAATTGCAGTATAGTCGTCTTTAAAATGTAAATTATCTGCCTACCAGCCAGTTTCTGACATGTTTTTTCTTGACAGGATATTTTAGTGTGCGGACATTCTTTGGAGGTGAATATGACCACAAACCTGGACTTCTTCCTCAGCGTAGCTCAAGTACGACTTCTACAGCAGCTAGTACAAGCCAATTTGATTGGACTAGAGCCTTCTGACAAGGTCACTGAGGTAGGTTATATAACCTGTTTTCTTTTAGCATTACTCTGGCTCACATCAGACATTTATGTTGTTTGGTGGAAGAAAAAAACGTGTAAGTAAATGAATTATTCACATTATTGTTTATCAAGCTTTACGTATACTGTAGACCACTGATCTACAGTGGTTTCACACAGTTCCTCAACCAGGGGATTCTCTGCCAGTCAGTATGAGCTTTCAGGGTCCTCTTAAATCACTTCAATCCTTTTACCTTGTGTAACAGGACAGAGCACAAGTGAAGATTTCACCCAATTTTTATGTAAGTGCTGACTCTGTTTGATACTGTACAGAACACAGACGAAGAGATAATTTCTGCCCCTTACACCTTACCTGCTAAATAGACAGTGTATAATGTACTGGGAGACCGAGAGGAAGGGTCCACATATGAGATCCTCATAATGAGGTTGGCTTTTCTTATAATACAAAAAGTATTAGGCTTCTCTTCCAAATCTGAGACAAGATAATGTAGCAGTGATCTGCCAGGTTTTTAAAGAAACAGAAGTCTTTGTTGTCTAACAGACATGTGATGCATTCTGGATATAATTTATGTTCTGGAGAGAGTCCACATGTGAATTGCCAATAACAAAGATAGGCCCTCATCCTGTTGCTTCAAGCAATACTCAGAGCTCCACGGGCATATAATGTTGAAATGGACCAGGTGAAAGTCTGTCATTTCACACTTTTTAATGATTCACAGCATGAGGCAACTGGGAAACTTTTTAGTTCATGTTTCTTGTTTAGCATATTTTGTTTCTCTTTAGAGACACCTGGATAGATCACATGTAACCGAGTAATAAGCAGAGGTCACTAATAAAAAATGCATTTGTGCAGTCTCTAAAATGAAGGAGATGAGGGAATACCTTGAATTTCTTGAGGTTATAGCTTATAAGAAATGTAAGTGTTTTACCTTCTGTTCATCCCCTGCTAAACACAATGGGAAGACTTGCCTTGAAATGCATCTGACAGAGTTTTTGTTAAGGATCTGTCAAAGACAGTTTACATTTATGCTGAAAAATTAGCTTGTAACTGAGGTTGTAGAACACTGGAGTTTTCTAAGAATATGAGACTATAGTCTAAAGCAGCGGTGGACAACCTGCAGGCTATCAGGTTAATCTGATTGCAGGCCATACGACATTTTCCCAACGTTGACTGTTCATAGGCACTGCTCCCCACACTCCCAGTAGCCATGGTTCTCTATTCTCAGTCAATGGGAGCAGAGAAGGCAGTGCCTGCAGACAGTCAACATTAACAAAACGTCTTTCAGCCCACAGCTAGGTTATCCTGATGGCTCGCATGTGGGCCACAGGTTGCCCACAACTTGTATAAAGCAATAAACATTTTTAATACTTCAGATTTATTTGTATAGTAGTGCTTTTCCTGTAGATGGTGAATTCTTCAAGTGTCTCCAGGTGAAGATTTGGAGACTTAAAGGTCTTCCTAGAAATATTGCATAATGGAATTGTTTTGGAGCAGATAATGGAACTTTGGGGGCTTGTTGGGAACTAGATTTCCTGTAGTATGCAATGTCCAGTTGATTGTAAACTTTCTGTGGCTAGCAGGGATCCTGCCTCTCATATGTTGAAAGAAATGGTCGATTTGGAAGCAGGAAAAGGAAAAAGCCTGTTCATATGGCAGGTCTTAGACAATGACATTGACTTCACATGCTCATTCCCAGGCTTCCTTTCTCAGGTTTCCACCTTTAAACCTTATTCAGTTCAGACCCCCTTTCATTATCTTTATCATGCCTCCTTTATATGCTGGTTGTAAATACGTTTTGGTTATCAGAAAGCTAATTTTGGTAGTATTTTTAATGTATCTCATGCATCTGGAGTAATATTGCTTCACCACTATAAAAGATAAACTCACAGTTTGTTACTTAACTTTCATGCAGTTTTGGGTGTTCTTGGGATATTATGGTCTGTGAGATGGACCGATTAAAGACGGGAATAATCATTGATCTAATTATTGATGAAGATTGCCACAGCTTTTGCTCAAGCTATTATCGTCTTACATCTTGACAACTGAAATCTCCTCCTTTCTAGCTTTGAGCCACCAACCTTTCCTTCCAAATATCAGTAGAAAAGTTGCTTATCTTCATGACTCATTATTCTGATACCACCATCCTTGAATTATGTTCATCTGCTGGCTCACCTTTTCCCGTGTTACTTCCTGTGCATGGGAATAACTTTCAGTAAGCTTTTCCAGATTCTCTGCCTTATCCTCTTAATACATTTAAAGGCAGAGACGCAGTGGGGTTAGCTCCCAGGCCAGGAGCTAATCCCGCTGCAGCTCCGCAGTTTCCCCTTCTTATTGACTAATCAACTTGTCAATAGAAATTCCATTGACGAGTTGATTAGTTGATTAAATGCAATTTAACATCCCCACTCAAGATATCTCTCAATTCAACAGGTGTATGCATTGTATTGTAGCCTGGGTTCAACCATGGTTGTGGAATGAAGACCTCAGTTGTAATATGGATTGTTGGTTTCTTTTTATGATTGCCCAAGCCTAAAGATAGCCAACCTGATTGTGTTAAATTTTTCAGCATCTTTTGATGTCATTGAGATGGTGTTGCGTCTGGATGATCTTGTTTGAATGGACAGAATTCATTTCAGTTCCTCCCTCTCTAAGGGTATGTCTAAACTACAAAGTTAATTCGAACTAACAGCCGTTAGTTCAAATTAACTTTGATAGGCGCTACACTAGCGCTCCGCTAGTTCAAACTTAATTCGAACGAGTGGAGCGCTTAATTCGAACTAGGTAAACCTCATTCTACGAGGACTAACGCCTCGTTCGAATTAACTATTTCGAATTAAGGGCTGTGTAGCCACTTAATTCGAACTAGTGGGAGGCTAGCCCTTCTCAGGTTCCCCCTGGTGGCCACTCTGAGCACAACCAGGAAAACTCCTCTCCTCTCCCCCAGCCCCGGGACCTTAAAGGGGTAGACTCTGGCCAGATGGCACTTTCCAGAGACAGCCCTGCCAGCAGTCTCTGCCCCTGACCGAGTGGCCGCACGATGAGCCAGGCAGCCAGTGCCAGCGAGCCGTCCCCCGCCCAGTCCCCCAGCACCCAGGAGCAGGCCAGGGGACGTAGACAGCGCGCGGCCTCCTGGACTAGTGCGGAGGTCATGGACCTCATTAAGGTTTGGGGGCAGGCCCTCAACCTCCATGATCTCCGCACTAGGAGGAGGAACACGGCCGTCTATGGCCGCATAGCGACTGCCATGGCCCAAAAGGGACACAGGCGCACCCAGGAGCAGGTGCGCCTGAAAGTGAAGCTGACACCTGCCCCTACTTCCCCGCCCTTGACCAACTCCTGGGGGGCAGGGCGGTCCGTACCAGCCTGGGAGGCAGCGAGCCGGGACCGGAGGGCCCTGACCTGGGCACACCACAGGGGCCACCGCCAAGTGTTCCGGCACTGGAATCAGCAGGGTCGGCCACGGAGGCCATACCGGGTAAGTGTCCCCTGCCTGGGGGGGGGGAGGTGGGGAGGAAGACCAGGGACCGTGCGCGTGGGCCATGCCTCCCACGGATCATACAGACACCTGTGCACATGCGAACATGTGCCATGCCACCCTTGGGCAGGTAGCTCCAGCTGCGTGACACCCAGGCTGTGGCCCAATAGACACATGCGTGTGTGAAGAGACCTGACACGCTCCCGACCCCGGGGCAGGACCCAGCAGGATGCTCTCCCTTCACATGCCCCCCTACACAGAGGCAGGGGACACCTCTCCCCTGCCCCAGCCACACTATACATGGCATAGGGATATGGGTGAAGTCTTGGGGCAGCTCCCAGGCCCGGGGAGAGCCAGATATCCTGACCACGGCCTCTGTACAAACACAACAGCTCTGATGGTGCAGGGCACAGTTGCCCTCACGTCACAGGGGGGTGCTGGGCATCATCCACTGTGTCCCCAGGGAGAACTGACAACGTCTCTCCTTTCTCTACAGCTGCACCAGCTGCTCGTGCAGAATGCACCATCCCACCCAGGACATGCTCCCGCACCTGCGGCCTGCTCCGGACCACCACCACAGAGCAGGATTACTGGGACCGGCACCTGGGGGCCCTGCGAGCCCTGAACCGCACCGTTGAGGCCTGGATGCGGGCAGACCTGCAGCTCCGCCAGGAGCAGCTGGCTGAGGTCCGAGGGCTGAACTCAAACCTGCAGGCCCTGCTGCAGAGCATGGTGCCCCATGCCCGTCCTGCACCTGCTGCCCCCCCAACCACTGTCCCTCCTCCTACTCCTGCCACCTCTTACTCCTCAACCTCCACACGCTCCTCCTCCTCAATGTCCACACCCCCCCACCTCACCCTCCGCACCCTCCACCCCATCCCCCCGGGGACGCTGAGGCCCCCTCCCTCGCCGGGAGGCGGTTAGCCCAACGAGACCCCCACCCCTGATCCCTGAGTTTCTCCTCCCCCTCCTTCCCCTTGCTTCCCCCTTCCAGCTCCCTCCTCCCAGTTTTCCCCCTCCCCTCTCCCACCCTCTCTCCTCCTTTCCCCCGTCTCCTCACAGTTTCATTCCTCCTCCCCAATTGTGTTCAATAAACAGAGTTTCTATTTTTGAAAATACGTGTCTTTTATTTGACATCCGGAAGGGGGACTAGGGAAGTGGAAGGACAAGAGGGAGGAATGGGGCATGAGCCCCAGTGGGGCAGACCGGGGAGACTGTTAGCACTCCTCAGGGTGGAAGCTCTCCCATAGGGCCCCCTGGATCCTGACATCCCCTCAATGGTCCTCCCGGATGGCAGCCTGCAAACAGTGCAGCCAGCCTGCCGGCAACGTGTCCATGAGATGCAGCAGAGTCCCTGGGAGCAGGTCTCGTTCCATGTTGCAGAGTGCCGTGGTGCCCCGGGTGAGGGCAAGCAGAGCACTCCGAGACACAAATGCTTTGCTGTCCCACATCGAGGTAGACCAGCAAGTGGGGAACCCTTAGAACTGTCTGTCCGGGGTGGGGGTTGGGTCCCTTTAAGCACAGCCCTCGGCTAGCCTGAGACAGCAGCTCCACGCTCTAAGTCCTAATCTGATGCCCTGCCGGCACTGCTTCTGGCCATCCTTAACCTCGGTTCAGGGTCCACTCAATGTGGACATGCTAGTTCGAATTAGCAAAATGCTAATTCGAACTAGTTTTTAGGTCTAGATGCACTAGTTTGAATTAACTAATTCAAATTAAGTTAGTTTGAATTAGTGCTGTAGTGTAGACATACCCTCAGAGAGCCAAGAAGTAGAAATGGGCAATTGTTTATCTGCCGTTAGAGCCCTAATGTGGAGATTTTCAGGATTCCATCTTGTCACCCTCCAATTCAATGTCTGTGTAAGCTACTAGGGGAGGCTGAGAGACTGAGCTGCAGTGTCATCAATATAGTGCTGATACTTATCTACTAAGAAAATATACACTATTGATGTTACCTGATTGACTTTATTGGAGGTAAACTAGCACATACCATCAATGAAAATTGGGTCTCATTTTTATCAAACCTGGATCCAATAGTTTCTTTAAATTCCAAATAACTCACCATGATCAAAATGTGGATGAGAGCAAACTATAACTAAAAACTGGAAGTGATGCTTATGGTAGGGAGAAGCAGGTAGAGAAACAAGTGGCACTTGCACTGTTAGATACTGCTCTCAGAGGGTACATCTACACAGTAGCATGTACCTCAAAATAAGCTACACAATTTGAGCTATGCAAATTGCGTAGCTTATTTTGAAATTTGGCACTGTCGACACCACACTGATTTTAAAATAAATCCCTGTTCTGACATCTTCCTTACTTCTCGTGAAACAAGGTTTACAATAAGCCAGAATAAGACACCCATTATTTTGAATGTATTTCGAAATAACGGGCTTGCTGTTAAAATTTGCAGAATGCTATTTCAGGATAACAGTTGTTATCCTGAAATAGCTCTGCTGTGTAGTTGTACTCAGAGTTAATATCTTATTTACTGTGTTTTCTTAATAGATGATGCAGAAAAGGTGGCTAGCAGCCTGTTGGAGTGCATGGTGGGTGATGCTATATTGGGAAGTTTTAAGCACCAGCAAAAATTAGGAATAATACTGAAGGTTCTAAAGAGTTTCGGTATATGGACAGAAAACAAAACAATGGTAGTTATCTTGTTTAAAAGCAAGCTAATAATTCCAAAAGGAAATAATCCAAAGCAGAGACTCTTTGGATACTAGGGAAGCAATAATACTAGTCCTAGAGTAATAATGAACAGTAAGTCACACATGATTTTGAAATAAACTGTAGAAGCAAGAAAGGGCTTTTCAGTTTAGGGCTGCAAATGTAAAAATCACACTCTAACTGGGAGATAATGGGTTTTTTTCTTCTGTGTAGGGCTCTGATGTAGCTATATCTGAAATATTGGTATTAGTCTCTTCTTTCCCTAGTCACCCATAAAGGGTTAATCTTTTGCACTATAATTTTAGAGGCAGGACCACACCTGTCAATCACAGCTAATAGGGCATTCTTCTATCTTTTTTGTTCTTTATTAGTAGTCACACTCCTTTAGTACCACAGCATTCCTCTGTGTGAGATGCATGCCAGAAGACTAAGAACATGACTAAAAAATGCTTCTCTTGCTCTGCTCCTCTCTCGTGCCATTTAGAAGCCTGTATTCTTCCACAGGTAAGGGGGCCTCTTCTATCTGTGCCTGTTATCTAGGGCTAAAGCAACCTCCTCCAGCAGCAAGCCCTTTGAAGCATTTTACAAACTCGAATTTCAAAGAAAAATAAATGTTTAGGGGATATGGGAATTGATTTATGAGGAAAGATTTTAGAGGTGAACATGCATAGTTTGGCTGAAAGATGACAAAGGGGAAGAGTGGGGCCATAAATCTGCAAATATTTGAAGGGTATAAACACCAAGGAAAGGGTGGAATTATTTAAGGTTGCAGAATGGATTTGAACTAGCAATTGTGTAATGAAATAAAAGAAGAGGATTATTTAAAGATGACTTTGAGGGGAAAAAGCTTCATGAAACCAATGTACTGAGCTGCTAAAATTATCTCTTAAGGGAAGTGATAGAAGACCTCATGATTTATGATATCTAAAACCTGACTGACCAAACTTTTGAAAATAAACCATAGAAGATGGCCATGCCCTTGCATGAAAATTGATTAGAGGGCTCTAATACACATTTTTTATTTCTAATTTCTTTATTAGGTGTTCAAGGAAATCCATCTTCACCTAAATTTCAAGCAATAATTTTCACAACAGATCAGATTTTATCTATAAAGACAAAGTAATGTTAGAATTAGTGACATCCATTCTCTGAAGGATAAAAATGATTAAACACCTAAATCTTTTTTTTTAAATGAACAATAGGGCTTGAGTGTATTAAGTCTACCTGGTGACAGTGGATTTAGCAGCAGTAATTAGTTTGTTACTCATGAATATCAATCATGAGTTACTCATGAATATCAATCATTGATGCTGTTGCAAAAAAAGCAAATATGATTCTAGGTTGTATCAACAGGTGTGTTGTAAGCAAAACTCGTGAAGTCATTCTGCCGCTCTACTCTGCACTAGTTAGGCCTCAGCTGGAGTACTGTGTCCAGTTCTGGGCACCACATTTCAAGAAAGATGTGGAGAAATTGGAAAGGGTACAGAGAAGAGCGACAAGAATGATTAAAGGTTTAGAGAACATGACCTATGAAGCCAGGCTTCATGAACTGGGCTTGTTTAGTTTGGAAAAAAGAAGATTAAGGGGGGACATGATAGCGGTTTTCAAATATCTAAAAGGGTGACACAAGGAGGAAGGAGAAAATTTGTTCCTCTTGGTTACTGAGGACAGGACAAGGAGTAATGGGCTTAAAGTGCAGCAGGGGAGGTTTAGATTGGACATTAGGAAAAAATTCCTAACTGTCAGGGTGGTCAAATATTGGAATAAATTGCCAAGGGAGGTGGTGGAATCTCCCTCTCTGGAGATATTTAAGAACAGGTTAGATAGACATCTGTCAGGGATGGTGTAGACGGAGCTTGATCCTGCCTTGAGGGCGGGGGGCTGGACTCGATGACCTCTCGAGGTCCCTTCCAGTCCTATTATTCTATGATTCTATGATTCTATGATAGAAAACCCACTTACAAAAGTATCATGTAAGTAAGGAATAGCAAGGAATAGCAAAAGTCTGCGTTTTGTAACCAGTGTTTAAGAGCAAGTTAAATGTTTATATTTTAATTAAATAAAAACATATTTTAAGGGGGGAGAGGGAGAAACCACATCATTATGGAAGTCAAAGATGGAAGTACTCTTTGATCAGTGTACTCTAGATAGCATCCTAGAAAAAAAGCTTTTCATCATGAAAGTAATTTAATCTTCTTGTGCTTCTCCATATCTCTTAACCCATTTTTCCCTCACAAATTTTCATTCTTCTACAGTATTCTTCTCATTGACTAATCCATATATGTCGTCTTTCCTACTAATATCCTGATTTGTCTGGAATTGCACTAGTTCTGCGCAATTATTAGAGGACTTCCCTGATATTTTCCCCACAATTGTAATCATTATGTACATTCTTCAGTTTTCTGCTCAAACAACAAAATATAGTGAAGGAAATTGATCTTTTCTATGAAGCCTGAAGGTGTTCTTTGGTATTAATTAGTTTTAGATGGCAGCAGAAATGTCCTCTTTTTAATTATATTTGATAATCTTTTGAAACAGAGTTAGAGCTAGAAAGATTATATTTGTAACCATAAATCTTGTTTCTATTACCATGCTATTTGGCTGTTCTTGTGTTATTCATAGATTAAAATTCATCCCAAAAGGGATCATTGTGATCATCTTGTCTAATCATCTGTATAACACAGGCTGCAGAATTTGATGAAAGGTACAGAATTTGCCCCAGGGGGGTTATCTGCATCCCTGTAGGACAGACTAAAGCATTGTATAGCAAATTCAGTAGTTCCTATATCAAGCCTATAACTTCTGATTCTTCTTCGAGAGGCATCCCTGGGGATGTTCCACATTAGGTGCTGAGCATCACAGCGCCTCTGGACAGATTTTTGCCTAGAAGTGCATTAGCGGGTCACGCATGTGCAGCGCGGCAAGCGCACAGGGCTTCCCTGGTACCAACGCGCATGCACTTCCCCCCCCCCCCCTTCAGTTCCTTTCTACCATCCCCGGCTTCGGACGGAACTCGGCAGTGCTCTCGCTGAACTTCTCCTCATTAGTTAATTCTTTAGATTAATTCTTTGTTGCTAGTTCTATTGTTTTTACTGTTGTTATTTTAGGGTTAGTGTTAGTTTAAAAAAAATGAAGGAAGAAGGCGGCTCAGGTCTCGAATCGCCTTCAGAGCCATATGCCGGCATGGGCTCACCCGGCTTCAAATACTGTGTGCTCTGCAATAACGTGAGACCTGCCGCTGATGGGCATGATAGATGCGTCAAATACTTGGAGCACTCTCACGAACAGAAAGACTGCCCCCACTGTGCTAAGCTAAAATTGCGAACACTCAAAGACAGGGAGCTCAAACTTAAAATGCTCCTCTCCGATAAAGGCAAGCGACATGCCTCTGGCCCAGGCTCTGAGCAGAGTAATATATCTATCAAAGATAAGCCTAAGCCCTCCAAGAGAAGGGCAAGCTTGTTGCCTCAGCAACCCCTAAAGAGTCACTCTGAGGGGAAAAAAGTCAGGCCATTCAGATAAGAACCATCTGAGTATGTTTGATGGCCCAGGTACTTCAGGCGAACAGCCAAGGTAATAAGCCAAGGAGTGCTACAAACGCTGCCCTCACAGAGGCAACAGGCCACCCTGTACCTGCCTCAGTTACCTTGGTACCGCTGACCATCACGGATGATCCACTGTTACCTCAGCCTCTCCCTACGGTACTGAGAAAAGGACTAGAGCAGCCATTCAGCACCGCTCCTGCCCCTCCGTTGCAAGGGGCAACAGCTCTCCCTCAGAGCTCTGGGGAAGCAGCAGGCTTCTCTCAGTCAGCGCAGCCTCCTGTAGAACACAGTCCCTTTATCACCTATAGGGAGACTAAAGATCTAGAGATCGCTTCAACACTTCACTCTCCTATTTTGAGTGAAAATAAATACCTGGATTCGCTACTCTCCAATGAATCAGACTCACTCTCCTACCTCTCAGGAGAAGAGGGAGAGAAATTCTCTGCTTTCTCACCTCAGCTTTGTAATTTTGACAAACTTATCCCCAGAATTTACTCTTATTTTAACACCATAATACCCAAGGCCCAGGTGAAGCACTCTGAGTCCATAAAGAGCCCATTTAAATAAGGAGGGCACAACTTAGGTGTACGATCTGTTTACCCATGAAAGGTTCATTTCAAGGTATTGTCCTGAATTTTTTTTTAATGATTTGCTCATTTCTCCAGTTTCATCTGCCTTTGTCTCTTACATTTTTGAATAGCAGAGGTTCAGAACATATAACTACACATTTTGAAGCATATGGTTACTGAACCCTATGGTTTTATTAAAAAGTTTATATCACTCATATGCCAGTACAGGCAGTCCCCGAGTTACGCGGATCCGACTTACGTCGGATCCGCAGTTACGAACGGGGTTTGCTGCCCGTCTTCCTTGTCTGCTGAGACGGGGAGCAAAGCCTCTGAGGATGCCGGCAGCAGGACAGCTGCGGCGCGTCTGGGCTGTCCGCTGCCTGCGTGCTCCCTGGCTTTGCTCCCCGTGTCCCTGGTCTGCTGGTCTCCAGGGAGATGGGGAGCAAAGCTGCGGAGGACCCGGGCAGCGGGACTGCGGTGCGTCTCGGTCCGCCACCCGCGTCTCCCTGGTCTTCCCGGGGGGGAGGGGCACAACTAGTACGCCCCCTCCTCCCCCCCCCCCCAGCAGACCAGGCTTTTCTCCGGACACCTGTGGTAGAGCAGCTGGGGCGCTGCCGGTTGGTCCCGCAGCGCCGCTCTGGGCGCTACTGGACCAACCCAGCAGCACCCCAGCTGCTCTGCCCCAGGCGTCCCCAAATCAGCCGCTGCTGAAACTGACCAGCGCTGACTACAGGAAGCCCGAGGCAGAGTTGCTCTGCCCCGGGCTTCCTGCAATCAGCCGCTGATCAGTTTCAGCAGCAGCTGACTTGGGGATGCCTGGGGTTCTTAAGTTGAATCTGTATGTAAGTCGGAACTGGTGTCCAGATTCAGCCTGTTGAAACTGATCAGAGGCTGATTCCAGGAAGCCCGGGGCAGAGCAACTCTGCCTCGGGCTTCCTGTAGTCAGCCGCTGGTCAGTTTCAGCAGCGGCTGAATCTGGATGCCAGTTCCGACTTACATACAGATTCAACTTAAGAACAAACCTACAGTCCCTATCTTGTACGTAACCCGGGGACTGCCTGTATATGTATTAATCCTGTCATCTGTTGGGTGATGTTTTATCCTTTCCTATTTAGTTACTGCATTAGATGTGCTGAGAGATCTTATATCTTTGGCATATGAGTGATATAAACTTGTATCTTTAGTTTAATATTTGGAAAAATCTATTGACATCAACTCTCCATCTCTATTAATAATTACATATATTGCGGTTTATGCACTATGTTGGCAAAGTTGCCACTGCAAGTGAGAACTTGGGATATGATCCTCCAGTCCATCATGTTCTTTTTGTGTCTCATAAAGCAGCCACAGATTGCCTCTGGAGAGTACCTCCTTTTTTGAAGAAATCTAAGTAAATTAATGGAGATTGCCTATCTCCTAGAACTGGAAGGGACATAAAGTCCAGTCCCCTGCCTTCACAACAGGTTCAAGTACCATCCCTGACAAATTTTTGCCCCAAATGGCCTCCACAAAGATTGAACTCACAACCCTGGGTTTAGCAGGCTAATGCTCAAACCACTGAGCTATCTCCCCCGCTCTGCCCATTATCCATTAGCTCCATTATCTCCTCTGCCAAAGCCCCACTCTCACAGTAGATATGAAGAAAGGGGACAGAATGAGCTATAACAGGAGAAAGTGAAGGGACATACAGATCAAGGGTTTGCCTAAGAAATAATAACAACACTGTCCTCGGTTTAAAAACTAGACTCAACCATCTTCTACAGGCAGTTTTGTTAATTATGTATAATTTCTGGCTATCCATTGTTGTCTTTTGTTGTTTGGAGTTACCTGTTCAGGGGATAGGGTCAGCAGTGGACCAGGGTGGATTTTGGATGGTCGCCTGAAGTTCTGATCATTTTTATGTCTTTTCCATTTAAAAAAAACAGTGCATTTTGATTTGGTGTATTAGCAAAATTTCACATACAGTGACTACTTGCTTACTGTTGTATGTATGTGGCTGAAAAACGCTATTTTAAGTGGAACGATGCAAAGTGAATCTAATTTCCCCATAAGAATTAATGTAGATGAAGGGTGTTAGATCCCAAGGAATTTTTTTCAGCAGGCAAAAGTATGTCTAAATATACAGTATAACAATTTTAAACAATTTGATACTGTATACAGCAATAATGATTGTGAAGTTTCATTGTGGTAGAACCATAGATTCCTAGGGCTGGAAGAGACCTCAGGAGGTCATCAAGTCCAACCTCCTGCCCAAAGCAGGACCAACCCTAATTAAATCATCCCAACCAGGGATTTGTCAAGCTGGGACTTTAAAACTATAGGGATTGAGATTCCACCACCTCCCAAGGTAACTCAGTCCAGTGCTTCACCACCCTCTGAGTGAAATAGTTTTTCCTAATATCCAACCTAGATCTCCCCCACTGTAAGTTAAGACCATGGCTCCTTCTTCTGCCATCCGTCACTACTGAAAACAACCTCTCTCCATCCTCTTTGTAACCTCCCTTCAGGAAGTTGAAGGCTATCAAATTCCCCCTCACCCTTCTCTTCTGTAGACTAAATAAGCCCAAATCCCTCAGCCTCTCCTTGTAGGTCATGTGCCCTAATATTTTGGTCGCCCTCCACTGGACCCTCTCCAATGCATCTAAGTCCTTTCTATAGTGGGGGCAGAGGGCAGAACTAGACGCAATACTCCAGATGTGGCCTCACCAGTTTCGAATAAAGGAGAATAATCACTTCCCTAGATCTGCTGGCAGTGCTTCTCCTAATTCACCCTAATACGCCATTAGCCTTCTTGGCTACAAAGGCACACTGTTGACTCATATGCAACTTCTCATCCACTGTAATCCCCAGGTCCTTTTCTACCGAACTGCTGTTTAGGTGGAGGCAGAAGGTGGAATATTCCCCAGGGAATGTAATGGTATTAGATGATGAACTAGCACTTGGTTGAGCCCTCAAAGGTTAACGTATTGCTCTTAATGTGGGGGATGGGCAATGGAACTGCAGCTGCCCACCTGCATACCTTACAGAGAATTTAGGGGAGCTGAAGGGAGCTCTCAGTCCACCCTGGTACCAAACCACCAAAAGAATAGGTTGGTTTTCCAGAAAATCCTGCAACTAGTGGACAAAAGCAGGAGCCAAATGATATTATAAGGGAGCATTGCACAACCTTAAACCATCATGTGCTCTAACGGGTAAACAATGGAACATCGTTAACCAGGACAAAGTTGAGAGGAGTTAAGTAAGAGATATGTAATTGTATCCTGGTGGATCTTTTTTCTAACAAATACATAAGTATTTTCCACTTTGACAACACTTATTCAGTTTGTTGTGCCAAAAACATCAAATTGAATTGAAAATTTTGGGAGAAGGGACTGGCATTTTCTAGGTGGCACTTGATACTGCAGATATTTGTGAAAATGTTAACACATTTGCAATATATCAAATAATCTCTGAATTCTCACTCTGATTGTAATCTAGTTAATATTTTCATTTGATCTTGTTTGCAATGTAAATTAGAGTTTCTTTTGGGAAGAAGGTGGAAGCAGCCTTTCAAGAGACTGAATTTAAGGTGACCTAGATTGGAAGCATGTGATCATTCAGATTGTCATATTTTTGGCATATTATTCATTAAAAATATCTATGCTACTGAAATTAATTCACGCCTAACAGATGTACACTACTATGAAGGGATGTGACCTACTTGACACCAATTACTGGAAAGAAAACACATTTCTTTTGATGTTTTTAATTAGATTCTGTAGATATTACACATGTGTTTCACATGTTGACAAGATAAATTCTTTTTCTTCTATACATTTTATACATAAATACAAATTCATATATACAGCTCTGTCCATATAATAATTATTTTAAAGACTAATGATGGGATTTCCAAAACTGTCTGAATGACATAGGAGCACACATTTCATTGAAAGATAATGACACGTGTGCTCCTAAATCACTTAGATAGTTTTTGGAAATCTCACACCAAAGAATTTAATCTCAACTCTATGCAGTGGTAACCCATATATAGCAGGAAACTGATTCAGTACTTGTAACTTTCTTCCTGACTTGCTTGCTTGTTTATAGGGAAAGTCTATTTTGTCTCTACATCTAGCCCTTTTCTGTGACCAGGTCTCTGATTATTAAGAGCAGAAGTCCAAACAAGAAATATGGTATTAAATTACTCCTGGAGGATTTCTGTGCAAAAAAATAAAGATTCTGCACACCGTATTTTAAAATTCTGCATATAGTATTTCTCAAAATAATACAATTTAATCATGCCAGTTTGAATTATTTTGAAAAACTTAAAAAGCAACAAATAGTCTGGTAGCACTTTAAAGACTAACAATTTTTAAATTAAAATAAATAGTGCTACCAGACTATTTGTTGTTTTTTTAAATTTTTCCTGTTACAGACTAACTCAGCTACCTCTCTGAAGCTTTTGAATTATTTTGGTAATTCATTTCAGAATACCTGTCAGCAAGTATGTCTGTAAAAATGCAGACCAAAAAATAAAAAGATTCAGGAAATGTTTTTTGACCAAGAGATTACTTATTAGGCAAATTAATACAAAATTTTGAGTATCATTAAAGCTACATATAGAAACAAATTTCCTGTTCCTCTTGAAAGTAGTGCAAAAACTTGGGAGGACTCAGGGGTAATGAAGGAGCTGAATGAGAAGGAAGGAGACAGGTAGTGAACCTGGAAGGTGTGCATGAGAAAAATACAGAAAAGTTAATTTTTGGGAGGAGGGATTATTAGGGAATTGGGGAGTCTCGTCCATGAAGATCCTGACTAACCCCTAGCTTCTCCTATCCAGTCAGGCATATCTCCCTCCATCCCCTGGTGTGTCTGCCCTTGTTCCCCTGTGTCCATGTACCTTCCTGACCCCATCTGGCCTTGCAACCCACTACCCCCCATACCGACATAATCCAGCAGCCCTTTCTGATTCAGCCCTGGGCTCAGTGCTGTTACCCCACTAGCTCCTGTGTCCCTGCCCCATTTTATCCCTCTACTAGTTCTTCTGAGCCCATGTCTGTGACCCTCTCCCATGTGCCCCAACTCTGTGCAGAAAAAAAAATCTGTGCAGGATGTACACATGCATAGTGGCCCAGTATACCTCCCAAGAGTAAATTTTAAAATCAAGATTTTGTGCGGCTTTAACAATATGCTCTGACAGAGAGAAGCCCTGAGCTAGGGCTTAACAGACAGAATATAGTAAGGGAATTATAGTGAAGCCCGAGAATGGTGGAAGGGCAGCCCCATGGTGTTGGGGTGGGCTGCCTCTGGATCCTGTTGGGGAGGCCAGGGCTACACTGCCCTGTCCCAGAAGTGTTCCAGGGTGGGAGCCACGGCAGTGGGGCTGAAGACCCCGGGGGAAAGATTTGGGGCAGGAAGTGCACTTACCTCGACCAGTAGCTGGCAAGATAGGGAACCCCTTCCCCAGATTGTCATTTCCTTCCTCATGCAACTGCCTCCAGTGGTCATTCTGCAGTACATTTGTCCCCATTGTTCACTGCCCCTATTGGTGACTATGCAATATCACGTGCCTCTGATCAGCCCCCATCCTCTTCCATGTTATGGAAAACAGTTGAATTCCAGGCACATCCCGTTTTCCTGCCAGAACCAAATCCTGATCTTGCTTTCAGTTAACATCAGAGGGATGTGCACACCCAGTTTGGTGGTCCTAGCTGTTACCGTTTAGTAGGAGTTTTTGAACAAATAGACTCGCAGACAGAGGGATGCACAAATAGACAAGACACCTCTAAACTATCTATAGTGGTAAGAGAATTACAGCTTCCTGTAACAAGGTCTGTAGCAGCACTGTAAATTAATATATATTTGTCTCTAAATTGTAAGCATTTATAAAGATTTGTAAAATGCATTTTGAAATAGCTATCTGTTGTGCAGTACATGCATCTGAAGTCTTTTAGCTGCTTCACAAACTGAAGGCCAAAACCAGCTGCCGCATTAAAAGAAAAATTAAAGGTTTTAAAAACTGTTATGTACGCTTTACAACATCTACTGCTGATTCAGTCCATCTGTGGAACTGAAGATATTGGGCTATATCATCAGATTGTGAAGACTGGCATAGCTCCACTGAAGTCAGTGATTCTGTGCCAATTTACAGCAGCTGTAGTTCTGGCACTTTGACTTTTAATTAATCTAGATACTTCTTGATCTGTTGTGGATCCAGATTTCTGAAAATGAATGAATACCGATATCTGCTGAGATTGAGCCAACTTGGCAAGGGAAATTTTGCAGCTGAAAAGCTTATTACTCAAGGAAGTTGCATTTGGACGGTGAGAAAAGTGTTGTCCCTATATCATAAGCCATGCCACATTTTTAAGATGGATGTGAAGAGAAATATTTTGATAGCTATTTTAATAATACTGTGTCATTTATTTTATAGGTTTTTAGTTGATCCATTTTAAATGAATAAGAGTCCTCAAGGCCTACATAGGCTACATTTTCAATACAAATATGTTCAAAGATTTCCTTCTTTATTTCACTCTGGATGTGACGTGTCTAAATTTTAGCAATGGGTTATGTCAACTCTGTATATAATGTTCTCTCTTATTTTGTTGGCTGCTTTGGAATCTTTTTCTTTCTTTTATTTGATAAAAGTCAATACATACATATCTGTTCTTATTATGATCAGGGATTGACAAAGTATTGAATCTACTCGCCTGTGGCGAATAGATTTCAGCCGGGCGCCCTGTTCATTCGTGGCACACGCATGCGCAATGCATGTCTTGCACATGCGCAGTGCGGGGCTGGTGAGCGGCTTTTGCTGCCGATCGTCAAGCCCTGATTATGATGAATACATCACTAAAATGTTTAGTATCATTAATAAAGGATATATGTATAATTTTAATTCAGACGTCTCAGAATGCTTGAAAATGTGATTACAGGCAATAAGTATATAGTATATTTGAGGATCTCTTTACCCATTAATAAAATGCAATTACATCAATGCTATGTGCCTTGGTGGTGGGTGGTATCAAATGATTCCTTAGGAACTGGTATTAGGACTAGATTCATTCAAATTCTCTGAAGATATGTCTAGAGATATGTCTGGGAAGATTTGAAAGGATATGCAAATTCCGTGGTAATTTATGCAAATTCCGTGGTAATTTGCATATCTTCTTCTGATCTCACTTTTGAAAAGTGGAGCTACTTTCGAAAGTGAAAGTAGTTTAGATGCAGCTTTTTCAGCGACCCCCCCCTTTTGTCGAAAAGCTGCATAAACCTAATTTTTTTGAGGAAAAGCGGCTTTTCGACAATTGGAGAGAGGGGGAGTTCATCGAAAAAGCCGCGTCTAAACTTCTTTCACTTTCAAAAGTGAGATCGGAAGAAGATATGCAAATTCCCACAGAATTTGCATATCCTCTTTCGACTCTTCCCCATAGTCTAGACGAGCCCTAAGAGTGAGCTTAACAGGATAAATGCCATGGTTAAATCAAATTTTTAAATTACAGTAAGGCAGATATTGCAAATATCAGAAAAACAACAAGAACTTAAAAGTATAAATAGAACATAAAAATCAGCCTATGAAAATGTGAACTGAACAGCTACAGGAAAATAATGTAAATCCTGGTGATTAGTAACAGTGAACTAATTGAATAGCATTAATGCTGGAAAATACAGTCCCTGTACTTTGATATACCTTTGCAAAACCACATCACAAGTTTATAAGTACATGATATTTTTCTACACCCTGTTTTTCAACATCAGTGTCACTCACTGATCACCAAGCCGTGGCAGAAATTATCTTTCTCTTCTTTGTGTCATCCTGGTTAAGGGTCATATACTGACATCACAAACAGTGCACTCTTTAACTTGGACTTATAAATCAATAGATCTGTTGCTCACTGTAAAACTTCAGTCAGCAGCATTTTCAGCTCTCCTCTTACAACTGCTCCCCACCTCTTTTTGTCTCCAAGGTACATGAGTTTGCACTGTGAGTTAATTTGTATTTGATGGTTTCATTTCTTTTTCTTTGTGCCATTTTCTTATTTTCGATTGCTAGCTTCATTTGGTTAGTCAAACACTACTCTCCTTTTTCTCTTGGTTTTCCCGTTTTCATTATCCACAAGCTTCTTTTGCCAGCACAATCCGCATACTTTTGGATTGGTTCTATGTCTCTTCAGCTGATGTCAAATCTGCTTCCAGATTACATCAGGTAATGGCAGACAACTAAATAATGACAAGTTTTTAAGTGCTTATAAATAAATGATAGAAGTCAGACACGTGAACTAGACTGCCTTGTATTGAATGAGGATATTGATATAAAAGGCATCACAGAAACTTGATGGAATGAGGATAATCAATGGAATATAGGAACACCAGGCTACAAAATATATATCAAAAGGACAGAACATGTCATGCTGGTGGGGAGTGTCAATATATGTGAAAGAAAGCATAGAATCAAATTAAGTAAAAAATGTTTAAATTAACCAAACTGTTCCATAGATTCTTTTTGGCTAGTAATTCCATGCTCTAATAATATGAATATAGCAACAGGGATACATTGCCTACCACCTGACTGTGATACCAACTGCGAAATTCTGAGGAAAATTTGAGAGACTATAAAAATTAAAAAAAACCTCACCGATAGTGGGAGATTTCAACTATCCCCATATTTACTGGGTACATGTCATCTCAGGAGGGGATGTAGAAATATAGTTTCTTGACACCTTAAATGACTGCTTCTTGGGGCAGCTGGTTCTGGAATCCACAAAAGAAGAAAGAATTCTTGATTTAGTTCTAAGGGGGAGCACAGGATCTGGTCCAAGAGATGAATATAGCTGGACTGCTTGGAAATGATGACTATAATATAATTGAATGTAACGTCCCTGTGGTGGGAAAAACACCATAGCATCCCAACACTGTGGCATTTAATTTCAGAAAGGGGAACTACACAAAAATGAGGAGATTAGTTAAACGAATTAAAGGTACAGTGCCAACAGTGAAATCCCTACAAATTGCTGGAAAGTATTCAAAGACACCATAATAGAGGCTCATTTTAAATGTGTACTCCAAATTAAAAAACACAATAAGAGCACCAAATATTGCCACCATGGCTTAACAACCAAGTAAGAGAAGCAGTGAGAGATGAGTCAGCAGTATGATGCTGTTGCAAAAAAAGCAAACATGATTCTGGGATGCATTAACAGGTGCGTTGTGAGCAAGACACAAGAAGTCATTCTTCCGCTCTACTCTGCCTCAGTTGGAGTATTGTGTCTAGTTCTGGGCACCGCATTTCAAGAAAGATGTGGAGAAATTGGAGAAGGTTCAGAGAAGAGCAACAAGAATGATTAAAGGTCTAGAGAACATGACCTATTAAGGAAGGCTGAAGAATTGGGTTTGTTTAGTTTAGAAAAGAGAAGATTGAGGGGGGACATGATAGCAGTTTTCAGGTATGTAAAAGGGCGTCATAAGGAGGAGGGAGAAAACTTGTTTATCTTGGCCTCTGAGGATAGAACAAGAAGCAATGGGCTTAAACTGCAGCAAGGGAGGTTTAGGTTGAACATTAGGAAAAAGTTCTTAACTGTCAGGGTGGTCAAACACTGGAATAAATTGCCCAGGGAGGTTGTGGAATCTGCATCTCTGGAGATATTTAGGAGTAGGTTAGATAAATGTCTATCAGGGATGGTCTAGACAGTGCTGGGTCCTGCCATGAGGGCAGAGGACTGGACTTGATGACCTCTCAAGGTCCCTTACAGTCCTAGTTTTCTTTGATTCTGTGATAAAAAGACGACATTTTAAAATTGGAAGTTATAATCAAGTGCAGATAATAGAAAAGAGCATAAACTCTGTCAAATGAAGTGTAAATATGTAAGTAGGAAGGCCAAAAAGGAATTTGAAGAACAGCTAGCCAAAACTTCAAAAAGCAAATTTTTAAGTATGTAAGAAGCAGAAGCCTCCTAATCAACCAGTGTGGCCACTGGACTATCGAGATGCTAAAGGAATATTCAAGCACTGTAAAGACATCGTGGACAGATTAAATAAAGTCTTTACATAGGTCTTGAAGGCTGAGGATGTTAAAGAGATTGCCAAACATGAGACGTTCCTTTTAGGTGACAAATATGAGGAATTGCCCCAGATTGAGGCTTTATTAGAGGAGGTTTTCGAGCAAACTGATAAACTAAATAGTAGCAGATCACTGCGACCACATGGCATTCACCAAAGAGTTCTGAAAGAACTCAAATGTGAAATTCCAGAACAAGTAACTGGTTTGTAACCTCTCCTTTAAATCAGCTTCTGTACCTAAAGACTGGAACATAGTTAATGTGATGCCAATATTTAAAAAGGACTCCTGAGGTGATCCTGGCAATTACATACTGGTAAATCTAATGTCAGTACTGGGCAAATTAGTTGAAACTATAATAAAGAATAAAATTGTCAGACATCTAGATGAACATAATTTGTTGGGGAAAAGTCAACATAGTTTCTGTAAAGGGAATCATGCCTCATTAATCTACTAGATTTATTTGAAGGGATCAACAAGCACGTGGAAAGGGAGATCCAGTGGATATAGTGTACTTAGATTTCCAGAAAGCCTTTGACAGGATCCCTCAACAAAGACTCTTAAGCAAAATAAGCTGTCATGGGATAAGAAGGAAGCTCTTCTCTTGAACTAATAACCGTTTAAAAGATAGGAATCAAAGGGTAGGAATAAATGGTCCATTTTCAGACTGTAAAGGGGTAATTAATGGTTTCCTGTAGGGGTCCGTACTGGGACCAATCCTATTCAACATATTCATAAATGATCTGGAGAATGAGATAAACAGTGAGGGGACAAAATTTGCAGATGATAAAAGCTCAAGATAGCTAAGTCCAAAGGAGACTAAAGAGCATCAAAAGGATCTCATAAATCTAGATGATCAGGCAACAAAATGGCAGATGAATTTTAATGCTGATAAATGCAAAGTAATGCATATTGGAAAACATAATCCAAACTATACATAAACAATGAGGATAACTAAATTAGCTATTATGACTCAAGAACGAGATCTTGGTTTCATTGTGGATAGTTCTCAGAAAACATCCTCTCAATGTGGAGCAGCAGTCAAAAAAGCAACCGAATGTTAGGAATAATTTTAAAAGGATAGAGATATCCATTATATGCCCACATCTTGAATACTGCTTATAGATATGGTTGCCTCATCTCAAAAAAAGATATCTTGATGTTGAAAAAAAAACATCAGAAAGGGCAACAGAAATTATTAGGAATTTGGAACAGGTGCCATATTAGGAGAGCTTAATAAAACTGGGGCTTTTCATCTTAGAAAAGAGGAGCTCTACGGCGGCATATGATAGAAATATATAAAATCATGACCAGAGAAAATAAATAAGGAAAAGTTATTTACTTCTTTCATTACACAAGAACTAGAGGTCACCAAATACAATTAATAGAAGATTTAAAATAAACAATAGGAAGTATTTTTTCACACAACAGAGTCAGCCCGTGGAATTCTTTGCCAAAGGATGTTGTGAAGACCAGGACTTTAATAGGATTAAAAAATAACTAGATAAATTAATGGAAGATAGGTCCATCAATAGCTATTAGGCAGAATGGATAGGAATGGTATCCGTAGCCTCCATTTGTCAGAAGATGGGAATGGTTGACAGCAGAGGGATCACTGGATGATTACCTGTTTTGTTCATTCCCTCTGGGGCACTTGGCATTGGCCACTGTCTGAAGACAGAATTCTGGACTAGATGGACTTTTGGTCTGACACAGTATGGCCGGTCCTGAGTTATCTTGTACTGTTTGCACAAGCTTCTCTGCCACACTTCCTTATAACTTAATTTTTCTGGCTAGGATATGTGCTGGAATTTTTTCCCTGTGTATATCTTTGGATAAAGGAATATTTTTGAACCCTGAAAAATCTTTACTCTTTCCAAATGTTTCAGTGGTCCAAATCTTGACCTGTTCACCGCCAACAGCTGTTAATTCCAGTTAGAAACCTAATTTTAATCAAAGTTACAGGTGCTTAGTAGGATTAAGGATTTGTCCTACTGCTTAAAAATAATATACATTGTGGTTCCATGTATTTTTTTATTTACACAATGTTAGACAGTCAACAGAACAATAACCACCTGTTTAAACTGTAAAGGGGCAATTTCCAATCCTTTATCTTTGATTTATAGGATAATGTAGTGAAGATTGGTATAGACACAATAAAAAAAGAGCAGTGAATGTATGTTTAAATCAGATGTTTTAAAAATATGTATTTTAATATATTCTAGAATAGAGATTGTTGTGCCAGGTCTACAGTGTTGTGTTTTTAATTATTGTAAGCCTTTGCTATATGTTTTCTTTTTATAAAAACATCTTTGATGTACAGTAGATCCATTGTACTGGCTTTTTCATAAAAATGTACTCTATCATCACAAAGAAGATTGCTTTGATCTGCTTGGCAGTCTTGAAGGCTGCCTCGAGACTGCATCCCTCTGCCAACAGAGAGATGCAAATCAAGCACTTCGAAAGTGCAAATGAGCCCGGGATTTAAATTTCCCGGGCTTCATTTGCATACTAATGTTCGGGTGCTGTGCCAATCACGCACCCTTTCGAAAGTGAAAGTAAAGTCTAGCCGTGGCTCTGCCTCAAGAGTACGGGATCTGGTGAAAAAATTCCCCACTGTTGGCAGAGCCATGGCTAGACTTTACTTTCACTTTCGAAAGGGTGTGTGATCGGCACAGCGCCTAAATGTGAGTATGCAAATGAAGCCCAGGAAATTTAAATCCCGGGCTTATTTGCACTTTGAAAATGTCTAATCTACATCCCTCTGTCCGCAAAGGAGTATAGTTTAGACATACCCAAAGTGTGAACACGTGTTGTTTGATAAATTACCCGAAGGACAAGAAATTTTGCTGCCTTTTCATAATTATTCACTATTTAAAATTATTCCAAAATTCTGCAAAAAGAAAAAAATATGTGCACATGGAGAACAAAAATAGAGATAGTGGTAGAAAGAACAGGGAGTGAAAGGATGAAGGTCATATAAAATGCTTTACTACTTCAGTAATTCAGCCAAGATGATAGCAACATAATTAGAGGCACTTCACTTTTCCTGCCTTAAGATTTTTGAAATGTTTTTAGAGTGAAAATCTTTAAAATATAAATTATATGCTTTTTTGTTGTTTTTTTTCATGATACAAGTGAGCCTTAGAGGGATGTGTTTCCTCAGCTTGCAAATCAGGTTCTTGATGTCCTTTGCATTGCCACCTAGGGTATATCTACATGGGGATTAAAGATCAGCAACCCAGCCATAATTGGCCACAATCAGCTGACTCAGGTTGTGGGGCTAAAAATAGCTGTGAAGATATTCAGGTTCAGGGTGGAGACCGAGATCTGGGACCTGCAGGAGTGGAGGCTCAATCAAAGCTACCTCATGTACCTAAGCTGGAAATAACACTCCCCTATACAGTGAAAACATACCCTAAATGATTTAGGCACTGAGTAACTATTTTGAAAAGTTAGTTGGGATCTTAAATCTCATTAAAAGTTACTTAAGTACTTTTGAACATTTTACTGTAGTTAATCATAAAATATACTAGAAATGTCATTTTACTATTCCTCAAGCCTCAAGATGAGCCCAGGAAAACAGTGCCCTAATATACAATTCTACACCAATTCACTTTTTAATTGTACTTTCCCCAATATTAAGAATATCTAATCAGATTCTATATTGATGTCAATAATAAATGTATTTTGAATTCAAATAGTGCCTTCCAGCCAATAATCTAAAAGTCTTTTATAAACATTTCATTATTCCTCACAATACTTCTGTGAGGTAAGTATGTGGCATTAACTCCATTTTGCTGAGAGGTTTGTTGATTTACATAGTATGTCAGTAGAAGAGTTGGAAGAGAAGCCAGGAATCCTGACACCTACTCTACTCTTATGGGGTCACAGCTCTAACAAGATATAGGCCCTAACCAATGGCTAAGCGGTATTAAAAAGGCTTTCAGAAATTCAGATTTTTATGGAAATCTAAATTCAACTTTGGGTAACTTTATGTAAATACAAAATTTAAAAGATTAACTATGTAATTGCCTTGTCAGAGGTGGAGCCTAGTTTCTGCCCGTTCCTCTCCTACTTTTCATCCACCTGCTTCTGGAAAGTTAAATACTTGTTTACTCTTGAATTTTAAGTCCGACACTGTCAGTAGCCCACAAGTCCAACTAGCCCATAGATTTTAAATTCACTGTAGAAGCTACTGTATTAGTAATAATTGGTGAACAATAACAGAAGAACCTTCATTTTGGTCTGTTTTACTGCTTTGTTTCACAGCTTCTTTTAATGGTACTAATGAATGCTGCCTTTAACTATAAGTAGTAGCAAATGCTGAAGTAATTGAATACAGTTAAAGCAGAAATCAAAAGTCTCTTCCTCTGTGGATCTCCTTCAGATCTCTTGATTCCTTCAGCTTTGTTTCTTTTTCAATGCAAACCTGGAGAGTAGAGAAGAGCTACATTTCTAGATGTAGCTATGTCACCTATGTGTAATATGAGTAAATTTTTATGTATCATGTACTGACAGTTAAGAAATTCCTCTTCTCAAGATAAAACTTGGAAGTCCTCTTGTTCTTCAGTTCATAAAGAAAGAAATTATTTTCGCTCATATGGTCAACAGAAAGCTTCTGTCTTGCAATGACATCTGTAGAGGCACAGGGATTTACCTCTGTGTATATGTTTAGAGGACAAGGTCCTAAGAAAGTATGTTTTATTCAATGGCTTGTGGCAGGAGAATGTCTAGCACTTATCTTAGCAGTGATATGCTTATGCCATTCCTGACTCAATAGCCTATTGCTGTTTCTTAGTTATAACACAAAGGATATAATTCATCAAACCCAACAAGAGTATAAAAATATGAGCATTGGGGGTGTTATTTCTCACATATTCATAATCTTAAAACAGTAGTCTCCAACCTTTTTAAGCACGAGATCACTTTTTGAATTTAAGTGCAATTTAAGATCTACTCAAACCCAAATACCCTTGCTCCGCCTCCTTTATACCCCTTCTCCGAGGTCCCATCCCTGCTCACTCCATAATCTCTCCCTCCCCCATCCTCCCTCCCTTTCACCAGGCTGGAGCAGAGGGTTGGGGGTGCAGGCTCTTGTCTTGGATTAAGGGATTTTGAATATGAGAGGGGCTCTGAGCTGAGCCTGGGGCAGGCAGTTGGGATACCGGAGGGGGGTTCTAGGTACAGGCTCTGGGAGGGCATTTGAATGCAGGGGTACTCAGGGCTAGGGCAGGGGCTTAGAGTGCAGGAGGGGATTCATGACTGGGGTAGGGTTTCAGGATGTGGGCTCCAGCTGGGCACTGCTACCCTCAGGTGGCTCCTGGGTGGTAGTGAAGGCAGTGGGACTAAGGCAGGTTCACCCCTGTCCTGTCCCTGCACCATTCCCAAAAGTAGCCATCAAACTCCATTCCAAATCCTGTTGTGCCCCCTCTCTGCTCTGTGGAGACAGGATATAGAGTGGGAGCGGGGTCACCTTGACATCAGCACCCCTCATATCCCTCTCTTGCCCTGCACAGAGAGCAGGAGGTTCCTGAGGGGACAGCTCCAAAGCAAAGAGCAGGAGATGTACAGATGAAATGTGAGCACTTTTTAGCCTCTTGGCCAAACCAGTTAGGATCACCTGTCAGAGGCTCCAAGATCTACCAGTAGATCCTGATCTACTGGTTGGTGACTACTGTTTTAAGGGATTGCTATCTCTTATATTTAGATTGATGGATCAGGAACTTATTGCTACTGGTTAATAACTTGAATTTATTAAAAAATTTACCATGTGGGACATGTGGGCTAGGACTTTTATTTGCAGAAGTTTCCAGAAAGATGATGCTTCATAAAAACTATATTTAATTTATGAATGAGTAGAAACTATTTTAAAAATACGATCATTTAAGAAGTTCCAGTTCACGTGGAATGAGTAAAATGTAGGAACAGAGGGCTTCACAACTGGTATAAAGCAAGATGAACAAAATCTGATGATTAAATAGCAACTTAATGTAGGTCCTTAAACTAGTTAAAAGATAGCATAAAATTCAACTTGATATCCCTGATAATATTTTGTGCTTTAGGAGAGAATGGGATATTCTCACAAGGACTGATTCTCAGCTGAGGAGAATGGTTACATATAGCTGTTTGCTGTTCACAGATCCATGCCACCAAGCCTTGACATCAATTAGAGCAGCCAAGGAGGAGTTCTAACTTATGATACTGGTTCCCTTAGTGAAGATCCCTTAGTGAAGACCTTTACCAGTCAATCAAGGGTACTTCTTCCCCCTCACAGAATGCATCTGGCATGCCTACTTCCTCCCATGAGAAGAGGGTGGTGAAGGAGAGATCTATCCTGGAAGAGAGTCTGTACAAAGGGACTTCTCTGCAGGCAATTCCATGTGTCCTAAATTTATTGTGTGCCATTTACACAGCACAAAATGAGGACTAGAGGATCTGACACACAGTGTAAAAAAGTCATAGATATGGAACATCGAGGTAGCCTGGGCAGTTAACATGATTGCTCCTAAGCACCCTCTTTGGGCTAGTCAAGCCAAATTTGCTCCCTGGTTTTCTGGGGAGTTGATGGCAGCAAAACGGTCTGTGCAACGGCTAGAATGCTGCTGGAGGAGAACTAGAGCTGAATCCAATTAATTGCAGGTTAGAGCTGAATTGCGAGCTTACTCTGTGGTAGTGCTGACAGCAAAGAAAAGTTACTTTTCCACCAGTATTGCATCTGCACAATGCCATCCAGCGGAACTGTTCGAGTGGTACGGGGCTTCTTACAGTCTGGCACGTATGATGAAATGGAGGAGCTCTTGGCTCCCCTCTGGGATCTGTTCGCAAAGCACTGAGCAGATAAGATCACTCATATTCGGTCTGATTTGGACACTGGCTGCTACGTAAGTGGGATACAGAATGTGTTGAATGCACCGCCCAGTTGTTTTTCTTTGGAACAGTTTCAGCTATCGCAGACTGAGGATGTGGAAAAGGTGCTTGGAGGAGTGTGACCCACCACGTGCTTGCTCGACACCTGCCCTTCATGGCTTATTAAATCTAGCTGGGAAGGGATGACTGGCTGGGTCCAGGGGATTATTAATGCAACTTGTAGATCTCGTATGGTTTCCGCCGCCTTTGAAAGAGATAGTGATAAAACCGTTACTGAAAGAAGCCTTCCCTGGACCCACATTATTTGCTAATATTTCCTTTTTGGGCAAGATACTCAAGCGGGCGGTAGCATTGCAACTCCAAGTTTTCTTGGAAGAAACAGATTATTTAGATCCATTTCAGTCTGGCTTTAGGTTGGGTTTTGGAACTGAAACCACCTTAGTTGCCCTGGTAGACGACCTATGCCAGGAGATAGATGGGGAGTGCATATCTGTTGATTCTCCTGGACCTCTCAGCGGCTTTTGACACCATCGACCGTGGTATCCTTCTGGAATGCCTGTTGGAGTTGTGTATTGGAGGCATTGCAGTGGTTCTGGTCTTACCTGTTGGGATGTTTTCAGAAGGTAGAGGTAGGGGACTGTTATTCAGCCCCATGGCAATTGCGCTATGGGGTCCCACAAGGGGGTCCATTTTGTCCTCTACGCTGTTTAACATCTACATGAAGCTGCTGGGAGAGGTCATAAGGAGTTTTGGAGGACAGTGCCATCAATATGCAGATGACACCCAGCTCTAGTTCCCTGTGACATCAGAACCAGCTGTGTGGTGACTGATCTAAACCAGTGTCTGGAGGCAGTGATGGACTGGATGAAGTCAAATAAGCTGAAGTTGAATCCAGATAAGACTGAGGTCCTGTGGATCAGGAAGCCATCTATTCAGAAATGTGGCATGGTACCTGTTCTAGATGGGGTTACTCTCCCCCTGAAAGAACAGGTACGCAGCTTGGGAGTCCTCCTGGACCCTTTTTTAACATTTGAGAACCAGATTTCTTCAGTGGCAAGGAGTGCTTTTGGGCAGCTTCGTCTGATCCACCAGCTGCGGCCCTTTCTGAACAAGCGTGACTTGGCCACAGTGATCCATGCTCTTCTTACATCCTGACTGGATTACTGTAATGCGTTTTATGTGGGATTGCCTCCAAAGAGCCTTCGGAAACTTCAGCTGAACCAGAATGCAGCTGCTCAAGTCTTAACTAATACTCATTATACGGAACACATTATGCCAGTGCTTCAGCAGCTGATTTGGCTTCCGGTATTAACTTAGGAATGAAGCTAAGCATCTTGAAAATGTGTGTATTCAGCAACATTTTGTATGGCTGTGAGACATGGGTGATAACGAAAGATTAAAAGAGAAGGGTATTGGCATTTGAGAGGAGTCGGTATAGAAAGATCATGAGAATAGGATGGATGCAGAAGGTCACCAACGAGGAATTATATAGGAACATACAGCCAAAAGAGAACCTCCTGCAGAAGGTTGTATAGCAGAAGCTACAGCTATTTGGGCATATCTGCAGAATGAATGATGAGCGAAAAGTCAAGACCTTGCAATTGGTTGGTTCGAATGGATGGTTCGAATAGGAGAGGCAGACCCCACAGAGAATGGGTAGATGATATAGTAGGTTGGTGTGGAACTAATCTATAGAAACTAAGCCATTCCACATTGAACAGGGAAAAATGGAAGGAAATAGTGAGGAAGGCATCGGACACCAACAGGCGTTGAGCCCATGATTGTTGATGATGATGATGATGTTTCCAGGCACAATTTAAGGTCTTGGTTATGACCTGTAAAGCCCTAAGTGGGTTGGGTCCAAGGTATCTGAAGGACAGTCTTCTCCCATATGAACTTGCCCGGGGATTGCGGTCAGCTAGGGAGGCTCTGCTCAGTGTTCTCCCACTTATGGAGATAAGATTAACATCTACCCAGAACAGGGCCTTCTCAGCTTTTGCTCCCAAGCTGTGGAATTCTCTTCCTCAGGATATTCGCATGGTGCCAATGTTAGCATTGTTTTGGCATCAGGCTAAAGCCACCCTTTTTACTTGTGCTTTTATTGGTATTTGAGTCTGTATATATGTGTTCCTCCTCTCAAGACCTTTTAGCACGTTTTATGTCCCTCTGGGATCTCATATTTTTAATTTTTTATTTATATTTGTATTGTGTTTTAAAAATTTTGTAAGCTGCCTCGAATATTTTAAGTAGAGAGGCGGGGTGAAAATATTTTAAATAAATAAATAGATCTAAGGGTGCATCTACACTGCAGGGCTTAACTTGAAATAAGCTGTGCAAATTGAGCTACAACAATTGCGTATCTTATTCAAAATAGGGAGCGTCTACACAGCACTTATTTTGAAATAAAGCACTCTTCCTCCGACTTGCCTTATTCTTCATACAATGAGGACTATAGGAGTTGGAGTAAGAAGTCCTCCAGCCTTGACAGTATTTTGACACTGCGTATTTCAAAATAACTGCCTGCTGTGTCGTGGACTAAGTCATTTCAAAATAACGCTAGTTATTTCGAAATAGTGTTGCAGTATAGACATACCCTAAGAAAGAGTCATCTTTCCTAATATCTGCACAAACTTTAAAAATATGAATAAAATAAAAAGGTAAAAATCAATAAATGTAAACTTTATAATCTATTGTATGAGAGATTCCATAGTTGAGAATTAAGTTAAATTATGAGGGAATATTTAAGAAGAATTAGAAATGGTTTTATTCAAGAAGAATTTTTTTTAAAAAGCAAAATGGGTATGAAATGAAGCTGATGAAGTTAAATAGTATTATTATAGTGAGTCAAAAATTAAATTACTTGTATGGAATATTATAAATTCAAGAGATATTTGTTTTATATAGTAGGGAATAAGTGACCATAGTTTTGGAAGCAGGTAAATTTATTTTTTTTGAGTTATGATTGTCAGAGAATTAGGTGATGGGATGTGTGTGTTTTTGCTGTCAACATCAAAAATGTGTAAACACATGCTGGAGTTGTGTCCAAAACGCTTTAAACATCATTGGTGTCAGGCCTGTTTCTGGGCAAAATTTATCTTAGTATTTTGCCAAGACTAAATAAACTGGATGAAATATCTGTCTTAAATTTCAGTCATAGTGTGATTTGTCATAGGATGTAATTAGGAAATCTTTATATGTCTTTTTTCGCCAGAAATGATAGTTTGGGAATAGAAATGAAATAGTAGATATGACTCCAAATACCTTTTACATGAACTCTCCAGAGTTCACCCGTACATCCTCCAACTACATTTTGTAATATTTGGAAAGGAAAATCTGTTTCATGTACTGTACAATTTCATATTGATAAGGTTTAAAGTTTTCATATTTTCTTTAACCCTAATGAAACTAGCATGTTGGCACATAACCAGTAGAAAAGTACCCCCAAAGCAATAATTCTTTTCCCCTAGAAAAGCATCTAAAGAAATACGTTGTAAAAGTCTAAGGGTTTAATAACTATTAGTGGAGACAAAGAGGATTTTCAATGGCTTTTTTTTCAATAAAACCTTTATCTTATTTGATAATTATTTTTATTTATTTTTCCAAGTGTTTGAGATTGGAGCCTCATGGGCCACAGCAATTTTAACCTGAGTGTTAAGTGCGAGTTTGGGCTCAATCCAGCTTTTTTATTTTTTTAAGGTCTACATTACTTGATTATCTAAAACAGACCTTCTTGCCTCTGTTGTTTGGATTACAGTTCTTTTGTCTCATACTAACCTTTGAGTAAAGGTCTAAAGAAGATAAGTGGTTCTAGCCAATCTCTCTATTAAATTGTATGACTTCCAACACTTGGACAATATTTTATGGCTGTTTGATCGATACTTTAAATAAATGTTATTGCACAGTCTCACCACCATACGCATGATGTTGATAGCTAAATGGAATGTTGTTCATTTGAAGTTTCTAGTAATTTCATTTAGTAACAAATATTCTGAAAACAAATACTTTTCATTTTCTACATTGAAAAGAAAATGAACAATTTTAGCCCTCAGCTGCTTATACTGATGCTGCTACCTGTAAAAAAACAGATGCTACTTTCTTTTCAAATAGTGAAAATTCTGCATAGTTCTGATGCATAATAGTACTGGTTTTTGTACTGTAATAAGAAAATTAACAGCATGCAAAATATGTGGTTTGGAAAACCAAGGAAATTGGCATTATTATTATTATTGTAATCATGCTCATATTTTTACCACATTTTGCAAATCTACCTGGTTGCTGGAAAACCTACAAAGCAAAATTAATGTAGATAGCACAACATTATCAGTAAATGATTAAATGTGAGAAAACATGGATTTTGACTTTCTCAGTCTGTAAACACTGAATTTGTCTTGATGTTAATGTACTAAATCCTTTCATGAAAAAACTCAAACATTTTATACGTTATCTCATATGACATATGAACCAATTTGATGGTTCTGAATTTTTTGATTTTTTGTTTTCGTCTACCTCATGGCTCTACAGCAATATTACCAGCAAAGAACAACAATAAGAACTTTTTTTTCCTGAACCAGCTATGCCCTGTTTACTGATGTAAAGAGATAGATTCTTATCTGTAATGATAAATATTTCTGTACCTATAAATCTGAGAGCTATACATTGCCTCCTGAGGAAAGGCTAGGGCGGCATAAAAAGTAGATTGAAACAGCAAAAACAAGAAGGGATGGCTAAACCTCCTTCTAAGATTAACCCCAAGATATAGACAATGGAAAATGTTTACAGAAACAAAAAGAGAATACTGTATGTGTTTAATCACAATTCTTAAAACTCATGAAGGATAGGTTCATCTATGGCTACTAGCCAGGCAGGCCAGGGATTTTGTTTCTAGTGTTTGTTTGACAGAAGCTGGGAATTGGGGAGAGAGGATGGATCTATTTGAGGATTACATGTTCTGTTCATTCTTTTTGAAGCACCTTCAGGCACTGTAGACATGGGGGAGGAGGAGGATGAATCTATTCAAGTTGAGCAGACATTGAGTCACCTTGAGCAGCCAGTTTCTTGCTCTCTGGCTGGTCTCCATCTTCCAGTTGCCTCTTCTGACCCCCCAAACCCAAAGTATGGAGTGTTGTTGTTCACTGTGGTAGCTGCATCATCCCCAATTTTAGCAGCTATCCGTCAGGCCTGCTGCACTGGCATTGGCCACTGTCGGAAGACAGGATACTGGGCTAGATGGACCTTTGGTCTGATCTAATCTGTCCATCCTTATGTTCTTATGTTAATTTTCTTTGTGGGAATGTGTGTCACATTTCTGTGACATCCTTGTGCAGGAACCATCCTAATTTTTCCTATATTTTTAATTTATGTGATATCAAAACAAGTATTAGGCTTTGTTGGTTTTTTTAATGTATTAGATCCACAGAAAATAAAATTTTAGATGTTGTTTTTCAGATGTTAGGACCTTTAACTCAATTGTCTTCTAAAGAAAAAAATATACTGTTGGTGATGGTTCACCAAATATACCTTTGGTGATGGCCCAGTTCTCTGCTTCATCAAACAATTGGTTAGCACAGCAGGAAGGAGACTATCAAGGTATTGGTTACTGTGCCCCAGTTCTCTGGTCAGATTCTTGCACAAATAAGACCTGATCAAAATATCATCAGCTGGAATGCAGTGTACTCCAGGAATACCCATTCCCCACCATGTGTCTGGGGCCAGGAGTGTCGTAGAAACAAACCTTGTCAGTTTTAGACCATCCAGGAAATCCTTAGCAGAAGAGAGTTTCCCGGTAAGAAGTTTGTTTCCTGGATGTTTTTAGTAAAATGAATAGCATGATGTTGACACTTCTGTTGTCATCTTTAGAATTGACTTATCTTATCAGCTGGGATCGTCTTATCTTTCCTACATCAGCCTTATGACAGTATTTCAGATCTTACTAGGAACTATTTGGTTGAATACTGAAAGTAACTGAGCTCTTTCAGATCGCGCAGATGAAACAAGGTGTCTGTCCAGTAGAGTACTACATGAAAGGTGATAGGCGAAATCATGATCCATTGCAGTCAATCACAAAACTCTCTTGGACTTCCGTAAGGTCAGGATTCATCATAATACTGTATTGTCTCTTATAGTAGAAGTTACATATTTAAAGACTGCACAATAACTGCCATATTTATTACTTATTTGCAGCCAGTTTTCAAAATCAGGTTATGCTTCGTCACTTAAGAAGATTTTTTATAATCTGTTTGATAAAAGGTTAAGCACAGCAGATTTTGTGCTGGAGATCTTGGCAGGAGGAAAGACAAGCATTTCTTCAAAATCTGATTAATCTGGGATAGTTATAGCATGCTTGGAAGTGAATTTCACACTAAAAATGTGCCATTTTCCTCTTTCTCAATAACATTTACTTTGAAGTGATGGTAGCACTATAACAGTGTAATAATATCAAAAGAATTAATATCAATTAATTAGGGCTACATCCATTATGTTTATTTTTAAATAATTTATATTATCTATTTTTTTCAGTTGAATTTCAACACATTACTAACATTCAAGGGTCTTTTTATCACCACTTTTGTGTTTTACACAGTATAGTCACACTATTTTTTTACTTTAAATGTATACCCTTTTTTTAAATATGTAGATATGTCAGTATTGTATATTTACACTATTTTTTTACTTTAAATGTATACCCTTTTTTACTATGTAGATGTCTTTTTTAATTGAAAAACTCCAAGCTGTGTTCAGATTTTTTATGTATTAAAATTTTCCTTAAAAAACATTTTTGCAATCCCAGATGAGTCAACCTCTCCTACCAAAAAAACATAAAGACCAGCATCCTCTAGGACCTTTGTAAAATGATCTATGTGGCCATGCCTTAAATATAGGTGAAAGTTAACTTTAAATGATGAAAAAGCTATAAGATCATTTAAGAGGGAAATTTATGACTAAGCATCTTTTCCAAATGGGTCTGAGTAATGTGCTGAAATTTTGTCCATTATGTGAGCTAATCTTAGGTAAACGTGCAAAAAGCCAATGAGCCAAATTTATCCCTTGTGTGTATTAACATTTGTTTCAGTTGTTTTGAACCAGGGATGAATATGTCCCATCATAACAGGACCCTGAAATTGAATTGGTATTATCTATTATAGGATAGTCTGAATCTTATAGACTAAAATTCAAAACACTTTTGCTATCTAAGTAATATAAGATCTCTATCCTTTTAGGTGAAAAACTGTTTCTGATGTGGTTTACTCCATGTGGTTCTTGTCAGCAGTTTGCTTTGTTGTACTACAGATTCACACTACTATTTGTCTGCTACAGAAAGGAAGTTCCTTTTAGTGTAGAAAAGCAACTTCAACTTTGCTATTTTCAATGAGGAAAGCCCAGATACCTTCATATCTGTGGGTGGTCACAGAAGCTATAGAACTTCTGCAGTTCCACTACATGGGGAGACTATTGCAGAGAATGAACAAAGGTTTCTTCTTCGAGGGTCCCCATGGTTGCTCCATTTTAGGTGTGTCAGCGCCATTCTGCACATGGCCGGGAGATCTTTGCTAGCAGTCTCCCAGCCGCTGGCACATACTGAGTTATTGATACACGCTGGCGGCCGTTCCTTCAGGAAAAAAAAGAAGAAGAATTAGAGGAAGAAAAAAAAAGGGAAAGGACAACAGAAAGACAAGCAGGCAAAGCGGCATCTGGGCGCTTCCGACGCATCCTGCTCACCCGCAGGACAGCACATATAGACAAATCATCCTGTCATGCCCTCAACACTGGGCTTTAAAAGGTGCACAGGGTGCAAAACAGCAATTGCATCAGCAGATGGACACAAACAGTGTCTGCAGCTTAGGGCAAGACCACCCGGTCAGTCACTGCCCACACTGTCAAAAACTCACCCCATGCTCTAAGAGGGCGAGAGACCTACAAAGAAGATTATTGTTTTTGGGCAGTAACATGGCTGAGTCACAGCCTCATTCACCCTGCCCCTCCCCTCCGCCCCCAGAAATGACCCTCTTGGGGAGGAGGACAGGAAGAGCACCCCCTTAGAGGGACATGCTAGAGACCAGGAGCAGGAGCGAAGCACAAAATGCTCCCGGTCCCCTGCTGAGCCTTGGCCTCTAAATAACAAAAAAGTAAAGGAGGCTGATAAGAACAGGAAGAGCTCGCTAAAGTGGGACAAGGGCTTAAAGAAAACCTGTGACCATAATATGGAGCAAGGAGACGCTGGCCATGCTTCAAGCTCTCCCCATAGGAAAGCGGTACCAGCAGAGAATGCGGTATGGTTTAACAGCAAGCAAGCCGCAGAGTAGCGGAATGCCACATTTGAACAAACACTCAGTACTGGTGCATTTTAAAGCACTGATGGTACAGACGCAGCCTGCTGTAAGGAACTACACAGTACTGCCCCCCCATACTCCAGTACCGAGGTTCATAACACAAGTGGAACTCGCAGTAGCATCAGTACTATGCTCGCCACTATTCGATACCGATGGCATGCCACGCTCCAGATGTTCACTCTTCTTCTTGACAGCAGCCTCACAAACATCTGCCAGATTAAATGAGGATGAGGAGGAACAGTCAAAGGGCCAGCACAGAGTCCCCCCACATGCAGAAATGCAACATCAGCAAATGCAGACATGGCAGATGGCACAGTGGATGCCTCCACCAATTCCTCCACAGTGGGCCTGTTGGGACCCTTGGGCACTTTATTGAACCCAACAGTTTCAACACAATATGCAGGTCCCGGGGACACAGTCAGCTGACATGAACATCTGAAAGCAAGCTGACTGGGACCAAACCTACCATGACAGTGAGTCATCTATAGAGGAGGCAACTCAGGCTTCCTCTATTCCACCTAATACCTCCTACTCCACGACAGAAGAGCACAGTCTTCCTACATCATCAATGAGAGGGGATGACTTCAGAAGGTTCAAAACTTGTTTAGGAGAGTGTCGGACACGCTTTCCATAAAACTCTCTGACATAACGCAGAACAAATACAAACTCACAAGCATCCTCAGTTTACCTCAACACTACAGGCTGGTTTTACTGATGAACAAAGCCTTGATGGATCCTGCTACGTTCATCTGGAAAACATCAAAAAAGCTAGATAAGAAATACTACGTCGCCCCTTCTGAGGTCGAATTCCTCTTCTCTCACCCTTCCCCGAATTCACTAGTAGTCAAAGCAGCCAACCAGAGGGGTAAACAATAACAGTACCCCAGAACACTGAGTCACGATAGAGACAAAAAGACTGGATGCTATGGAAAAGAAGGCATTCTCATCAGCCTCCCTCCAGCTAAGAATTGTGAATTATGTGGCTCTACTAGCAAAAATCATTCAATTCCTTTATTCAATATATATCAGAGAAAGCTCATTGATCTCTTGAGCAACTTTACAGACTGCATTGGATGCAGTGGACACAGCTGCCAGGTCGATGGCATCCACGGTAGTAATGAGACGGATGCAGCTGTCGGGGTTCCCCAGGGAGGTTCAGGCGAACATTGAGGATTTCCTATTTGAGGGGGAGAAGCTCTTCACAGAGGTAACAAACTCAGCACTCCACATGCTAAAGGACTCTAGGGCGATGCTCCACACACTAGGGATACAGCTGCCCAGAGCCATGAGGCAACATACAAACAATATATCCAAAGGTGGTTAAGAGCATCAGGGTATACACAACAGCAAAGACCCTATGAGAACAAAAGGCATATGAGACAAACTTGACGAAGACAGTCAAATGAGCAGTCATCAATCCAGGCATCTACCTCACGCCAGCAAATTTGAGGATTTGGTTGAGGTACAGCCCCCAATTCTCCAGGGCGGGTACGACCAAGCAAACAAATATTTGGAAACAGGCTCACCGCATTCTGTCCAGCATGGAAGACCATCACCTCGGACCAGTGGGTCCCAGTAATAATACGAACCAGATACTGCATACTATTCACAGCAATTCCACCAACCCAACTCCTTCCCCCTCCCTCTTCAGGACCCCTCTCACAAGTTGTTCTTCCTGGAAGAAGCGCAGTGCCTCCTAGAACTAGGCGTTATAGAGAAGGTACCCAGCAGTTACAGAGGAAGGGGTTTTTACTCCCGATACTATCAAGAAATCGGGTGGGGGGAGGGGAAAGGCCTATCTTAGACCTCTGTGGACTCAACTGATTCATCAGGTACCAACGGTTCAAGATGTTCAAGTTGGCAAAGATCATACCTGCCTTAGAGATAGGAGCATGACTAGCTACCCTCGACCTCAAGGACGCATATATTCATGTATCTATTCACCCGACTCTCAGACAATTCCTCAGGTTTACCATCAAGGACTTACACTATCAGTACAGGGTACTCCCATTTGCCCTGTCCACAGCACTGAGAGTCTTCTCCAAAGTCCTCTCCATGGTAGCCACACATCTGTGAAGAAAACAAGTAAACATATTTCCCTATCTCAACAATTGCTTGATCATGGCATCCACCTATGGGGACACAGAGCAATCATTGGAGACAACAAGAGCGTTATTCAACACGCTCGGGCTCCTACTGAACTTGGACAAGCTCACCCTCGCTCTTACCCAGACACTGGAGTTCATAGGAGCACAGTTGGACTATACTCAGGGCATAGTCTCACTGCCGACCCACAGATGGTTGAGAATGCGTGAGTTGCTCGTGTCCATACAGAGTTCCGCACACACCACGGCACATACATGCCTGCAAATACTAGGACACATGGCAGTGTCCACATTTGTAGTCCCAAATGCCCGACTACATAGAAGGCAATTCCAGGCATGGCTTCACTCCGTGTACCGTCCCAGGTATCATCCGCTCCACAAGATGATCCATGTGCAGAGGCAGGTCAAGAACACCCTAAACCAGTGGACAGACATAAACAATGCCTGCATAAGACTTCCATTCCAGACGCTGACCCCATCCATCACTATCACAATGGACGTGTCCTTGCTGGGATGGGGAGCCTGCATGGGGAGTGTGATATTGCAGGGACAATGGACACATGAAGAGTTACTACTTCACATCAGTGTGTTGGAACTCAGAGCAGTGAGGAGGGCATGCTTTCAACTGATCCCACACATACGAGACAAAACCGAGACTACTGTTGGACAATGCTGCAACAACATATTACATAAACAGGCAAGGAGGAGCAAGATCACGCAGTCTGTGTGCAGAAGCAACAAAACTATGGCAATAGTGTATATGCACAATGTCACACCTACCACGATGCGTTTGCCATGCAAGGACTATACACTAGCAGATGCCTTCCGCAGACAATTCCCACAGAATCACGAATGAGAGATCAACAAATCCATCATAAACAACCTTTTCAGGAGATAGGGATACCCAGTTGTAGACTTGTTTGCAACGCACATCAATTCCAAGTGCCCCCAGTATTGTTCCAGGAGAGGCACTGGACTGCAGTCTCTCAGAGATACATTTGCAGTACCCTGGGACTTCCCATTGGCATATGCATTTCCACCTATACCTCTCATACATCAAAGGGTAATAAAGGTAAAAAAGGAGCCAGCAAAGAGTCATACTCATAGTCCCCAAATGGCCAAGACAAATTTGGTACCCTACCATACTCCAACTCAGCACACGTCAGCCATACAAGTTTCCCCCAGTATAAGCTCTCTTGACTCAGGACAGGGAATATGTACCACACTCCAGGCTACATACACTAAACCTGTAAGGCTGGATGCTTGCTGGCTCTCACAAAAGAGGAAACCCTGTCTCGAAGGGTCAGAGACTTTGACTCCCTCAGAGAACTGATGGACAGGATTCCCTGGAATGAAGGGGAAAGGAGTCCAGGAGAGCTGGCTGTATTTTGAAGAACCCTTATTGAAGGCACAGGAACAAACCATCCCAATGCACAATAAGAAAAGCAAATATGGTAGGCAGCCAGCTTGAGTGAGCAAAATCTTTGGTAAGCTTAAACACAAAAAGGGAGCTTACAAGAAGTAGAAATTTGGACAGATAACTAGGGAGGAGTATAAATATATTGGTCAAGAATGCAGGGGTGTAATCGGGAAGGCCAAACTGCAATTGGAATTGCAGCTACCAAGGAATGTGAAGGGTTACAAGAAAGGTATCCCGGAAAAGCTATGCTGTGTCCAATGTTTTTCTGAAATTTGACCTCATGTAGATGGCCCAAATTTCAGAAAAGCCTCTTCCTAAAAAAAAGCAGGAAAAGATACACAAATTGCATTTTGCATTTTGCGTATTTTTTTCTGATATATTTCTGCAGTCTAGACATAGGCCTATAGCTTTATATCTGGGAGGTATAGAAACTCCAGTAGTATGCAATACCGCAAAGTCCTGTTTGAAATTGTAGGCAGAATTCTGTTCCAGCAGTGCTAAACTTGTAACACATACAAAGCTTTCACACCTTAGGTAAAATGTATGTGCTGAAGTTTAATTAATTTTGAAAATGTATAAATAATGCTCATTACTTTATTAAGAGAGTTTTTGGCTTTAGTAAGTCTGGATTAGAATTTTACATCAGATGAGAAAAATATAGTGAAAATTCCTGCCTCTCTTTCGTTGTTTTTTTTTCATGTGGTGTACAGTAGTTGGAAGAAAAAAAAATCACCTGCTCAATAGGCAAGACCGATCTGTAACCTTTTCATTTCAGAGTTCTGCTTTAAAGCTTGTGCTGAAAAAAGTCTTCATAATTAATTTGACATTGTCTTGTCAATAATTTGGGTGAAGGCAAATTAAGTTTTGCTAGCTCACATTTACATGATAAGTTTTCAAATGGCTCACTGTTTTGGAACATAAATGACACTAGATACTCATCTTTTGCATAATTTTTACCACTGGGGTATTTTATTAATACAATTTCAGAATTAGAACAAGTTTGTAGTTTAATAGTATTGAAGAGAGTGCCAAAATATAATGTCTAGAGAATGCCAATGAACCCCCTGAGCTGGAATACTTGAATAACACTTGCATCATTTTCCTGTTAGGTTTTACCAGTACTTGGCATCTAATCTGTAAAAAAAATTCACTGAAAATAAAGTAAGCTTTGATTATTTGAGGAACACTAACTATCAAAATAAATTGCTTTCCAGTGTCTTGAGTCATCATCGTACCATCTTTCCATTGTTTGGAAGCTTTACCTCATCATTTCATTTTATTTCCAAAAACATCAGTAATAAATATATCGTTCTGTTAGATGTACTGTACTTTTTAGATATATCCTATAAGCAAATATTTTAATCCCAGTAGAAACCTAGGTATAGTTCTTGTGATGGGAGAGGGGCTGAGCATTTACTCTCTTACTAAGTGAGATAATTTTAGGCAGAAATTTGCTTTTTTAATGTGGGGCAAAAAATCCTCCAAAACTCTAATATAATCCCAAAATAACCACATTTGTGGGAAGAGCCCATTTCACAGCTATAGAAGTAAAAAATGTATATAAATTCCACAATTCAATCAAATGTGCATGTGCACAAAAGTAGTCATAAAAAGCCAAAATGAAAAGACTGTGAATGGAAAACAAACAGTGAATGGAAATGCACAGTTTAGAATTAAAATTCCAAAATGTAGACAAAGTTGTAGTCATCGTATAATTAACAATGTTTGCAAAACTTGGTCTTTGTCTACCCCCAGCGCAGTCACAGGGCACAAATTGTATCAGCATATGCAGTAAGGGGTTTTCCAGACACTAGATGAAGGCAGACATTTTGCAATTCCACCCTACTGAGCAGTTCTAGCAGGAGAGGGAAGTGTGAACTTTAAATTGAAGATGGAGGCCAGGCAGGATGCACTGGTGGAGGGATCTTGACTATTTTATCTCCCTGGCCAGCAATACACATTTTTGGGGTTTGCTGGGCAGCTCTGGGATCCTGTGCATAGCAAGGGAATTGTTGAGGTTTCCCTGATACATGCAAAAAGGTACCAATAAGCCATTTCTTCATTATTTTGTTCATTTCTGTGACAATACAACATTCTGATAATCTGGAAATATATTTATTTCATTTATTCAGTGTGCCTATTCATTTTTAGTATAGTTTAAATTTTCAAACTCAGCTGAATAAAGGCAGGCATCTAAAATCTATATTTAGGTATTGGAAGTGGCTTAAATATTAGACGAGCTTATTGCTAATTACAGAGTTGTTAGAAACAAGGATGATGTTGAGCATCTTAACATTCTTACCAAGGTTAAAGAGTTAGACAAATACCAACTCAGACAAAGGGACAAACAATCTGCTGGTGCAATTTGGACACAAACAAAGTGTAATAAGCGTTTGTAATAAGACATCCTGTTTAAACTGGTTTAGAAATTTCAATCTGAGAGAGAGGATCTCACTTGTTGTTCAGGTATCTCACTTGTTAATGCCATTGAATCCAGTTATAACACACAATTTATGCATTAGTCACATCCCTCTTGCATGGGAGAAAACTCTCCTGCCTTGGTGACCATATTCCTCACATTCTGTGATACCAGGTGTCATTGTTTCAGAGTGACTCTACCTGTACCCTGTGTTCTCCATGGTCTGCTCCAGGAGTATCCAAATATCCAGTTATAACTTATCTCTATGTAGGAACCCTTGTCCCACTCCCTTTTGTCCATGGGGTTTTAAGGCTGTGCAGGCCCAAATTTTATACCAGGTCTGGGAAAAATACAGCTCGCGGGCCAGATCCAGCCTGCCAAGCCACTGGATCAAGTCCATGGACACTGTGGGGAGCTTCCCCACTTGCCTTACTCTACCCGCATGCCACTCAGAAATGCAGCTGCGGGGCACTTTTTCTTTAAAAACTGAGAGCCCAGAGGGGAGAGGGAAAGCTTTAGAAGCTGCTCCCAGCCCCAGCACAGTCCTGTTGGCTGGTTCCTATCCAGAAACCGGCAAATAGGAGCTGCCTGTTTCAATAACAGGCAGCCACGAAACACAAGGGGCTCCAGAGCACATGGCTGCAGTCTGGGTGGTGGCAGGGCAGTGGTGTTCTCTCTAAGGTGTGTGGCAGCACAGCTTCACAGGTGATTAATCAACCCCACCCATGAGTGGAGCTGACTGACTGGGGGAAGCTGATTAATCACCTGTGAAGCTGTGCTGCAGCACAGCTTAAGGGGAACACTGGTTGGCAGGGAGGCTGATTCAGGAACCAGCTGCTGGCTGGTAAGTCTCCTAGCTATACCCTGCCTCTGGTACCCCAGCTCCTCCCTTTCCCAACCCTCTGCCCCCCACTTCTGCCCCCTACTCCACATACTCAAATCCTCTGCCCTGCTTCTGCACCCATAGCTCCTCCCAGATCCAGCACCCCAATTCCTGCCCCAGATCACAGTCCCCTCCTGCCCTAGCTCACAACTCAAATTTCTGCACTCCTCCTGTACCCCAATTCCCTGCCTAGGTCTCAATCCAATCCACTGCACCCCAGTCCAGTACCCCAGGTCACAACTGCCTCCTTCACCCAAACTCCTCACCCCGAGCTCCCTTCTGTACCCAACCTCCCTCCCAGACCCCACACTTCCTCCATTAATACCATGAAAGAGTGCAGCCCTCAACCACTTTCTACATTCTTGGAGTGGCCCCCCATCAAAAATTACTGCCCACCAGTGCCTTACACTGTTATATCCCCAGAAAGCCAGTCTGTGTTAAGGCCAGTGCCTGTGCTTAGGGTAAAAGTATTACAAAGAAAACCTAATAAACTCATACATGTTTAAATGTGAGCTCAACTGTCAGTCTTAGGGGGTCCTAATAGGTCAAACAGTTTTCAATCATTCTGTAAATCATTCTCTCTTGGACAAAAAGTCCTATTCAGGCCATCTTGCTGGACAAGAATGAAGGCCTTGAGTCGATTAAACCCCAGTCTTAGACAAAAGATCTTTCTTTGTCAGTTGGTCTCTAGAATCCAGTTGGAAGCAGTACATGCAAGCTCCTTTGGAGGTGGCTACAACTTGAGAGATTCACCTAATCACACCTTACTACACTTAGTTCCTGGTGGAGCAATAACAATACTCTCAAGAGTTGCTTACAATCCCTAGCTCACAATGATACATAATAGATACACTTAATACACTATGGTCCTCAAGGATACTGCATGCAGTTGCAAGATCTATCGTGAACTTGACTTAAGTGTGGGTATAGAATCATAGAATCATAGAATCATAGAATAATAGGACTGGAAGGGACCTCGAGAGGTCATCGAGTCCAGCCCCCCGCCCTCAAGGCAGGACCAAGCTCCGTCTACACCATCCCTGACAGATGTCTATCTAACCTGTTCTTAAATATCTCCAGAGAGGGAGATTCCACCACCTCCCTTGGCAATTTATTCCAATATTTGACCACCCTGACAGTTAGGAATTTTTTCCTAATGTCCAATCTAAACCTCCCCTGCTGCACTTTAAGCCCATTACTCCTTGTCCTGTCCTCAGAAACCAAGAGGAACAAATTTTCGCCTTCCTCCTTGTGACACCCTTTTAGATATTTGAAAACCGCTATCATGTCCCCCCTTAATCTTCTTTTTTCCAAACTAAACAAGCCCAATTCATGAAGCCTGGTATGTACCAGAGGAGAATAACATTGTCCTCCAACATAGCTAAGCATATCAGACTAAAAAGATAATACTGCCCCAAATTGTATTACATTCCTTTCTACTGGGTTCACAATGTTTCATTGATTGCAGAAGCTCTTGTAGCACAATTTCTGTGGAACTGTGCCATAAAGAAAGGTATAGAGCCAGAGTGGATCTTCCAGACATAGGGCTGTGGTCCTCTTTTGGTGCTCCGAGGATCAACAAGGTATGTGTGCATGTCCCACAATAGGGCAGGCTTCACATGATGATAGTCTGGGAAAATTTCCTACGAAAATAACATTATAGTGAGTGTTTCCTCTTAACACTGCTCTTGTGGGTTTTTTCATGGGAGAGTGTGATCAAATCCAATGTTGTATGTGATTTCTTAAGTGGTAGAGGAAGCTGTCATATTGATCAGGAGTACCGTTACAGAGCTTTTTCTGATGAGTGTGGAGAGGATTTGGAAGCAATGATTGCCATTTGTACACCTGTATGACTGGACTAGTCTTTGCACTCCTGTCGGTCCAACTCCGGCGCTGTGGGTGGAACAAGCCCCGCGGCGTCACCAGTGTGGCTCATGCTCCCTGGTATCCAGGGAGTTTAGAGCCAGCCTGATGTCAGGGGAGGGAGGCGGGGCAAAGAGGGATGCTGACGCTACGCCCCCCACACATGGGAGGCGTCCCAGTGGGAGATTTAAACCCACCGGGCATACTGGAAACGGGGCCACTGGAGAACGCCACGCAAAAAACCAGACCCAGACGGAGCGCAGCACGGAGCGACAAGAGCCTCCAACTTGTAGACTCCGTTGCAGGTGCCATGGGGAGTTTGGCCACTGGCAAAGGTGCCCCTGCTCAGGGGCAGCCGTGAAGCAACCGCCATAGGAAGTGACTTTTTGGCGGTTGCGCGGCCTTGGCGCAGCACAGACAGTAAGTCGCTGGCTGGGAGGAGCACTGGAAGGGGGGTAGGAAGTAGCCCAGGTCTGAGCCTTGGATATTGACCCGTGGGCTGGCAAGTTTTGTGCAGAGTCCCTAGTAGCCGGATCGGATGTGGATTCATCCAGTCCTTAGGGCCCTGGGCTGAGACCCTTTAGAGGGGGAGGGTCCGGTTCCCACTACTCCCCCTATGGCCATGTCTCAACTATTCCAAACCAATAGGATCCAACCAACATAGCTGACTGAAAAATTGAGCCCCTTGAGGGGAGATTTGGAGGTTTTGGCTATGAATGGACTACTCACGGGGGGGAGCACGAAACTTCTGAACTGGGGGGGGGGGTTGATGAACGCGCACCGCGCCCCCTCAGAAAGCAGTACGTGACACTTTGATTTGAATGTTTCTGCCTTATTAATGTATTTACTTAATAACCCTGTCACAGTAGCAACTATTTCTGTGTATTGTTGTGATGTGACCTATTACTTTTAAATTATTTCCTTGTGCTCACACTGGAGTCCCAGGTTACTCTTTAATAACTTGTATGAATCAAGATGGAAGCCTCAGTCATAGAATCATAGACTACTAGAACTGGAAAGGACTTTGAGAGATCATCAAGTCCAGTCCAGTCCCCTGCCCGCATGGCAGGACCAAGCTCCATCTTAGACCATCCCTGATAGATGTCAATCAAACTGCTGTTTAGGTAATTTATTCCAGTGTGTAACCATCCTAACAGTTAGCAAGTTTTTCCTAATATCCATCCTAAACCTCCCTTGCTGCAATTTAAGCCCATTTTTTCTTGTCTTTGACTCATGTTTTGTTCTCCCACTAATTTCACCTTCCTCTCTCAAAGAAACAGCAACAAAGTTCATACCATACCTTTTCCAGAAATAAAATATAGTGGTCACTTTTCAGTTTATTTAAAACCAAGATATTTAATAGCATGTAGCTTGTGAAAGAAAACACCTCTAAAATGCCCATGTAAAGGTCTTATAAAGTTCATCTACCTCAGAAATAAGAAGGAAAATAAATGTTTACGGCAGTAAAAACCTTATCTGTATATTTCCTTTTGTTGGGTCTCTTTCTCATAATCATCATGTATTTTCACAGTGAAGTGTGCCTCTTTCTGGCATACCAGCTGGCAACATGTCTCTTCCAGTCTCTGGGATGCAACTGACATAAGACAGTCTCCCAGACAGTTTCTCAGATGATGAGGTTTAACGCTTGTAAAATACATAGATACTGTATAGGAAAGATTCAAAATCACACATGAGTTATGTGCAGTGTTCCCAAGAGGCTGTGCACTTATGTGACCACTCAGATTCAAATACCGCCCAACTCCCACAGCTAGGTTTTATTTCTACCGTTGGTGCATATTCACACATGCCTTGGTGCTCATAAAAATTATTCTGTACATGGATGGAAAACATCAGAGGGAACGGTAGTGGCCACATAATTGTCTTCTGTGCTTTTGAAAATCTCCTGCTGTTCCATCCTGTCATTATCAGCCATTTCTACTCATATTAATCCACATCACACATTGAATGATTTCCCGTGAAATTTTCTCTAGTGACATCCTGAGTGCTGGTCTGGGTCGGGTACTTCACTGCCTGAGTGCCCTGATTCATACCTATCAGAAGTTGATCAAAATCAGTGGCATTACACCAATGATCAATTTGGCCCAGCTACTAAAATACAAAAAAATGCAGAAAGTTAACATGAATGTGTTACACTTCATGCATGAGCAAGATTCCAGATATTCCTCAGAGTGTTGGACTTAAATTCTCAAGCAAAGTTCCTGGATTCTTCTGCACTCCATTGCAGCAGACTGGAAATTTTGTAGCAGTTTCTTTAAAATTTAAAAAATATATATTTGTAATGAATGAAAGCTAAAAAATAATGCAATCAGTACAATAGTCCTCATGTAGTTTATTTTATTACATTAATTTATGCTATCCTCACATTTTCAATGTTTCTTTAGGACAAAGATATTTGTTCTGACAAATGATATCTGCATCACAGAAGTTGTCAGAAGGAAAGCTGAAGGTTTTGGCAACTGAGTACAGGGTTGTTTTCTGGCTTTTGTCATTTAAAGAAGCTTTGGAGGCAGGTTTTAATGTACCATTGAGATAAATGGGGTTGTTCAGAATTCTTTAAACACTTTTCTCAGGTCATCTGCAGATTCAAGTAGACAACACTGCATAGGTTTACTCTTGCTACACATTTTAAAAGTAATTTCAGAAACCATATGGGCTGAAACCATAACTTAAAAATAAAAATCTAGATTCTGGTGCTTTGTTCTTCAGAGAAGAGTATATTTTATGGCAAATTCCATGGCAACAAATATACAGAATATGTGGAACCCTAAACTAGGGCTTCATAAATCTTTTGATAGTGTGTACCACACTAAAAAAAGTCCAGCTAGAACTTCTATAATTTGTGAGATATATATTTGTACACTTACTCTTTTGTAACTCAGTCAGTGTTCATGAATACACAACTTTGCCTTTGGACAGAGACCAATAAAGGTTAATGCTTCTGTTCTTATTTGTTTCCGAGTTTTTCTTGAATGTTTCTGCTCCATTTTTTTCCAGAAAAATACAGACAATAGTTTTGGGAAATTGTGAGATGGCCCTGAGGACTTACTTTTTAAAGGCAGTGAGGTAATGCATATAGTCCTTTGAAGCAACTCGAAGAAATGGCTGAGATTATAGCAGTTCTTCTAACAGAGGGAGTCATTTGTTCAGGATCTGAAATCTGTCTTTTGATTCTTTGCTGCTTCCATGTGCGCATATAGCAATTGCTAAGAGTTCTTGTTGTTATTTGGGCTTGACAGTAAAATGGATCCTTTTCTTTTGGGTACCGATTTCTCCACAGTAAGCCTTTGTCAACCCAAGTTAGGATTGCTGCAGTACATTGTTTGGGGCTACAACTTTGGACTATTTTGGAAATGCCAACTAGTACCAAATCAGAGAATACTAGAACTAGAAGGAACCTCAAGAGATCATCAAGTCCAATTCTCTGTACTCATGATAGGACCAACCATCATCTAACCCATCCTTGATAGGTGTATGTCTAACCTGCTCTTAAAAATCTCTAATGATGGAGATTCCACAACCTCCCTGAGCAATTTATTCCAGTGTTTAGCCACACTGACAGGAAGTTTTTCCTAATGTCAAACCTAAAACTCCCTTACTGCAATTTAAGCCCATTGCTTCTTGTCCTATCAGAGCTTAAGGAGAATAAGTATTCTTCCTCCTCCTTGTAACAACTTTTTAGGTACTTGAAAGTTGTTATGTGCCCTCTCAGTCTTCTCTTTTCTAGACTAAACAAACCCAGTTCCTTCAATCTTCCTTCATAGGTCATGTTTTTAGACCTTTAATCACTTTTGTTTCAATGTGGCAAGTTGTTTATTAACTTATCTTTCACAAGGGAGTACATGTCACCTTGCCTCTTTATTTTGTGATGGCTACCAACCAGTTTTCCTGCAAAGTATAACATGTCATGAAAAATTCCACATGGCTAGGGTCCTGGCTACTTTGCAAAACAGCCACCCTCCTTTTAGGATGCTACAGCAGTTGGAACCATGGCTGGCTAGTTCAGTTGGTAAAGGATATGGCTTTTAATCTTCAGGGTTATGAGTTCGAGTACTACTTTATATGGTTTAGTTCCCCAGGATGCCTTTCTGAAAGATAAACTCTATTCACATATAGGTTATCCTTTAGTCTGACATTTTATTGGTCTCAGAGGTGTAGCCATGTTAGTCTGTAACTTTAAAAATGGTGAATAGTCCTGTGGCACCGTAGGGTATGTCTACACTATGGAACAAAGTCGAATTAAGATATGCAACTTCAACTTCAGCTATGCATAAAGTAGCTGAAGTAGCTTATTTCGGCTTTTGCCGCTGTCTACACTGTGGGAAGTCGAAGGAAGAACACTCTTCCTTCAACTTCTCTTATTCCTCACGAAAGCAGGGTTACCAGCATCGACCCGAGTGTCCCTCTCACTTTGAATTATCTGACTTAACTAGACCTGTTAATTTGAACCATGGAAGATCAACAGTAGCAGTGTTGATCTTCTCTATAGTGTAGACATTCCCTTAGAGACTAACTATATATTATCATGAGCATTCGTGGGAAAAACTACAGTTTCCAGCTCGTGAAGAAGTGGATTTTGCCCATGAAAGCTCATGATACTCTATGTGTGTGTGTGTGTGTGTGTGTGTGTGTGTGTGTGTATATAGAGAGAGAGAGAGAAAGAGAGAGATAGTTAGTCTCTAAGGTGTCACAGGGATATTTGTTGGTTTTGCAATTTATTGGGCTCAGTACTGGGGTAATTGGGTGAGACTGAATGGCCTGTGATCCACAGGTGGTAAGAACGGATGATCTAATGATCCCTTTTTAAATGCACAGAATCCATGAAAGTTGAAGTGTTAAAACTAACACCTCTCTGATTTTAAGGAGGCAAGGTTAATTGCATGGCATTCTAGTTGAGTAGTATTCAACTTTGGAATTCTTTCCTCCGATTCCTTGGTCTCACAGAACCCAGATTTTCTGGTGTTCAGGACATTGGGTAAGACTAATTTATTTTCTCATGCTTTTTGCGGGGGTTAGGAAGGAAGCAGATGGAGTTTATTTGCTTGGGCTAGGAGGCTTTTATTGACATCTTGGATCAAATAAGTCTCTGGTCATGATATTAATTGTGTGATGTCCAAACCTAGGACAGTTACTTTTATACGTTTGATATCTGAGATACTGTATTTAACAGTACACATAGTTTTCAGTTAAGGGGCTATCAGTACACTTTTGTCATGTAAAAATTATCTTAAAAATACTTTTATGTAATTCATTATGTAATTTAATTACATTTGATGCTAAATGCTAATCTCATTGGTGGTGGTAATTTTGTTAAAGAAGAACAACCTCTGACTTTTCTTCTTGTAGTTCTGATGAGTGCAGGTCTCAATCATAGTCCTCATAACTGGCAACTGAATTTATGTAGTTCTGTATTTTTTTCATTTTTCTCCAAGTGTATTAATTTTTTATTAATTAGAAATATTATCAGATAGTTACTTTTCATGGTTTTTATCTGTAGATGTCATTAAAGAGATGCATTTGGTATTTCCTTATAAAAAAATTCCTTTCCAAACTTCATGATCAAATGAGAAGAGTTTTTATACAGCAGATGTGTTCTTGGTCAAGAAAGTACTGATTTATTAGTTCAGTATTGTAGCACTTACAAGACAGAAATTACTTTAAATTACATCGTTGTGTTACATCATCAAATATGTTATTGGGTTCACAGTCGATCCAGACTTAATAGAACTTTCAGAGAATTTGATGGGACACAGTTGTTTCTAGTGAGATCAGTTCAACTCTTAACAGCTTATTCAGTTCCATCCATTTCTATCTTAATGGAAATATATGTGAATGATGTTTGAAAGTGAGACTGTAGCAATTGCAAAACTTTGTGTGAGTTCTTAAAACAAAGAGGATTTCTCTGAAAGTCTGTCAGAAACCATGATGCAAAACAGAGTTATAATTTTGATTGCACCATTTTGAAAAGTAGTTAACTTGAATGTACAGCAGTCATTTTAAGAATAAAAAATTAAACTCTGCCTTCTGACAGCACACACATACAAGCAACAATTTTGATTAAGGTTCAAGTACATGCACTTTTTTAAACCTGAGCCATGATTTTCTTACAAAAAGCAAAGAAGCAAAAATAAACATGAAATTAATTTTAGTGAAAAAAGTGTTAATATGCAAAGAAGTGGCCAAACTATTTACTTAGAATTTTAAATATCCATTGTTCTTGTAAGACTTGCATGCCATGTTTCAGTCTAGAATTATTTTTTCTTTAATTGAAAGTATATATCTCTAGAAAAAGGCTTGTAAAGTCTCATAGACTCTTTGTAATACAGCATAGTAAAGATGCTGTCTATATTAAGAAGAAAATTATTCATTCTACCTGGGTTAGTAGGAATTTCCATATTTGACTATAACCAAATTACAACTAGAACATTTAGCACAGCTCTCATATATGATATTTGACAGTAGTGTCTTATTCAAACTTCAAAGAAATAGAAAAATTACTTAATGAAGGAGGAAACTGAAACTATAGTACTTTTACTATCCTATATGTTATACAGTGATGTAATTCTGCTCTTTTGCATAATCAGTATTGTGAAAACTTCCATTACATTTCAATTTAGAGTAATTATGTAAAATCATGTATAATATGCTTAGTGAAGTTATCTTTGAAATAGCCATTGCTGGGCAGCAAGCTCTGGTGAAAAAAGCTTCTTCAGATGAGAGATAACTTGAATTTTTTACACTACCTCTGTAGTCAAATAACCTAGATCATCATCTTGCAGTTTGATCCATGCAGGCACATCAGGCTGACAGCCGAGACCAATTGCAGAATTAAAGCCTTAGTTTACAATTCAGCAAACTGCAAATACAATATTATGAACTATAGTACTGACATAATTTTAAAATGATAGTTCAAAAATGTATGTTTCTTAATTATTCATGGGAGTTAATGTCAAATTGAAAAAAAAGTTTTCATAATTCTCAGACTTGTAATCTGTGTTCATTTGTATAAATAGTTTGTAAAGCAACACTAGTCATTAGTTTTCATTTTTCTTCATAACACAACAGTGTAGCAAAGCAGGGCTTCTCAACTTTGGAAGCCCCGGGGCCCACAATGATACTCACAGCACATGCCAAGGACCGCAACTTAATTGTGGTAGTATATACATGGAAATGAAATATATATGCAAATATATGCGAATAGCTTCTTTTCACACTAACGGGCATGAATACAAAGATTAAGACAAGATTACATAACATACGGGCCCCATTTAAGTCAGTTCTGCTAATATTAATAAAATGCAATATTTACCCGATTTCCACCCGACTTCCACTTTTAAGGAGCAATGACAGTCCAGGAATTTAGCTACTAAAAGACCATTATAGTGACTACTTTTTTGTTTTGGCTTCCGCCCACAGGCCGAGTGTTGAGCCCCGTGTAAGCCCAAACCACACTGTGGGCAACAAATGGGCCGCGAGCTACATTCTGCCCACAGACCACATGTTGAGTAGCCCTGTAGTAAAGTGTAGTTAGCAAAGAAAAGGATCTTTAGATGACAGTGATCGTAGTCAAATAGGTTTGCATCTGTTTGGCTTCAATTTCTTTGATAGCTAAAGGACTTTTTTTTTTTATAAAGTTGAAATAAAATCTAAAGTGTTTTTTTCTCTATAATGCTAGTTTAAGGACAATATTTAAAAAAAATCCGGAATTCTTTCTGTATTTGATTGTATAAGATAGACAATATGTTTATTTCCATGATGATACTAATTCTTTTTAGGAAGAGCAGTGAAACTAGGTCAGATGTCACAATGATGTACTAGATGTGATTGGCACTTTGATTCTGTGGTTTCACACTTGTGACATTTTCCATAATTTATATGATGTGAAAAATGATCTCATGATTATTTTGATCAAAGTTAGGGAATGACTGTTGCAAGCTGGAAATATTAGTTCAATAGTGCCATTATGTAACCACAATTAATATTAGAAACTGGAAAAAATATGCAGATGCATTAGTGCATTTAAAAAGATTATTTTGCTTATATTGATTCTACTAATTGGCTTATTAAAGTAGGGAGTAGTAAAACTAGTCATATTTCTCAAACAGGTAGGAACTTTTAAAATTCAACCATTATATTACCTGTTGTTGAACAAAATGATTGAAGAATCAAGAAGAAAACACAGTATATATAATGAATAACTTATCACTCATTTTAAAAGTTTCCCTTTTCTTTGAAAGTATATGAATTGTAGATCTAAACTGTCATTTTCAAAGTTTACCATGGTATTTGATTTCCTTCCCTTTAAAAAGTTGAGTTCTGAAGGATCTGTCTTTTAGCAAAAAATCTCATGTATAAACTTATCAAAATTGTGAAGAGGGAGAAAGGAAGGGAAGGAGGGAGGAAGTTTGGTTACCAGATTTAGTCTTCCCTACACCATAAACAATATTGCTTACTTCATATTGTAATTCAGAAACAGTGTGTGTTCATGAGTACATATTAATTCAAGGGGTTAAGCTAGTAAAGTTACCTATCTCAACACATGAAAGGGGAGAATTAGCCACAGTTCCCTCGCTACTAGTGTAGCTTTCAACACCTTTTCCTTGGTGGGTAGTATTGATAAGCTATGTAACTGTGAAAGGATGGGAAAATGGATTGAAGTCATCTAAGAAGTAAACTATCAGCTTGACATGTTTTTCTAGCTATTGAAAGCCTTTTCATATTGCAATTCATTCTGACAGTGAGACTGTAGAATTCCTCTGATTTAAGTACCATCTGGTTATGCTCAAAGCTTTAAAGCTATTTTCTCAGCATAAAATTTCAGAGTCCTACACTTTTTTCTTCGCCAAACTATCCATTTTTAAGCCACAAATATTTTCCAGTCCTTTCAGATTTTATCTAAAAGTATATTTTAACAGTATTTAAATAGTTCTTAAACAATAACAATTTATCTTGATAGATGACATGATGTTTTTTTCATTTTATTTTAATTATCCATTGTGGAACCAAATTCCCTTTTGTTTTATTCCTTTGAATACTGTTTAATTACAGTTATCATGCCAGATATCTTAAAGGTTATTGTACCAATACAGTTTCATTTAACGTAAGCCATGTGGAATCAATAGTCCTGTTTCCTAAAGTGAATGCTTGGAAAATCTTACATTCATATGTTAAGAGTACACATCCTTTCCTCATTAGTTGGAAAGTACAGGGATTTTGGCACAGGTTCTGTGTGGAAGCATTGTGCAGCTTTTATATGGATTTTGTTTTTAGCCTTTGATGACACTGTTTAGAATAGGAAGTATCTAATAAGTAAAGCATTTTGTCTAATGTGCTGCCAGTGTATTTAATATATGCCTGGAGGTCTGAAACATTATCTTCTCCACTACAGTAATATGCATTTAATTCTCTGAAAGCAGAAGGTTGAACTTTTAAAAGGGACTCAAAGTACATTTTCAACTAAATAATTTAAAACACATGGGATGGGGACCAGAGTAATGTACAGTTTGGTTTTTATGGTTTAATCATGATCATGTTAATGCACACCAGTAGCTAATTAAAGAAAACTTTTATTGTTCGTTTTAAATGGGTTATGTAAAGAGTAAGAGAACTGATATAATACATTGCTATGATAAATGTTACCATTACATTTGCTAACAGCAAGCTGATTTTGCAGTTTTTGACATCTTTAAAGTATTGGCCCATTTATTCCAAAAAATCTCTTTGGAGTTTTTCCATTGGGAGTCCCCTACCACCGCTGCCTCTTCAAAGGAGTATTTAATTGATGCCCAGTTTGATTACCAGACATATTTTAAAGGTAACTACAAAAACAGTAACTGGCAGTATCTGGCCCAGAGTTCTATAAGAGACTGATATGCAAAGTCCCAGTGATACTCCTGCTACTTTTTGTTTTGTACTGAAGCATCATCAATCAAAATGTGTTACAAATTATTACTTGTTTATTCCAATCTTAATCATAAGAACATAAGAAAATGTCAATATCATTACTTTTGTGTGGAGCGAGGAGACGTGGCTGATAGGTAATATGAAACAGTGCCTTTCACCTTTGGGTCACTACTTCATCTTCCTCCTTGCTTGGTACAGAGCAGAAGTAGTTACCATCTGACATATCTGTGACATATGTGAATTGACTTGGAAGTCTAAGTAATATTTCTATTAGTCAGATATCCGCATCACAAGAAACTGTACAGTTGAGACTAATTAGTACTTGTATTGGTAGTCTTAGCAAAAAAAGACAAGGGTCAACTGGGAGTGGAGGAAGAGCTACCCTCTTACCCTTTGGCAGGTGTTTTCTCCAGGTCAGTATATTCACAAAAAATGGAGGGGGGGGGGGAAGTTTCTAAACAGCCATGAAAGTCACTAAAAATTTCTTACAGATATTGCTCTGTTGCAACCCAGGTCCCTGTCAGTTCTTTAAATAGCTCCCTGCTGGCTTTTGCCTCAGCCAGCTCTTGCTGGAGCTACGTGCCAGGGCACACCCGCTTACTTTCGCTTCTGTTTCTAAATCAAACTAAACTCATAAAAACCTACGAAAATCTATTAATTTGCCAACTGTTAGTACTGTACTTGTAAAAAAGATTTTCATTTGTAAAGTAGATTATCCTTCATTTCTTGAGGACATATCTAGCTCACCCTAAACCAATGGGGAACAGTCATGATTCTGCTGTATGTAGCAGATGAATGGCAAATCACAGTGACTGCACAGGAGGAGTCTGCAGGCTCTATCCCCTGTTACTTTCATAACTCTCTTCACAGGGCTAAACAAAGAGGCTATTAACCAGTTTGGAGCTCCTATGCTCCCGTTTAAACCATTGCATCAAAATAGTTGTTGGTTCAAATACTCCTCTACCTTGCTGTGGAGAATCCCAAACATGAAGTGCCATTTCAGGATTTCTTCATAACTGTCTCTTCTGTCCATGCACAGATGTTGCAGCTGACTTGGTCCCAGGATATTAGCAGGACAGGGTGGGAGAGGTAATATCTTTTATTCACCAACTTCTTTTGGGAAGAGAGACAAGCATGTCCACATAATGAAACTTCACTGGCATTTCTAAAGCACCCATCATCACAGTATAAGGCAGGTAAATATTATTGCCAGTTGACAGAGGAGGAGACTGAGATAGAAGGGTTAATTGATTTGGCCACAGTTTCAGACTGAGTCACTGGCTGGAGAATTCCTTGTTCAGAATACAATAATTCATTAGGGCTGCTTCTAGTAAGTTATTTTTGTAAAGGCTACCTTAGAAGTGATATCATATTTATGAACCAATGATATGAGAACATCATTGAAATCAGCTGCAAAGATTTTTATTGGTGATTTGAAAAATATGTACGAGAGTGATGCTGAAAAGTTTGTAACCAGAGCTGACAAAAACTTTCAAAGAAAATCTCAGCTAGTTAATGGTTCTGTTTAGGATTTTCATGGTAATACTTTTCTCTAATACATTTACATTTTTAAGGAAATCTTTGCTTGTAAAGCAGTTCCGATAACCTTCCTCGGCTTTTCTTAAAAAAGAAACAAACCAAAACTAAAGAAACCAGTTTCCTAATATGTTATACAGTAGAAAGACTAACGAGAAAGAAATCTAGTACTTTACTTCCCTTCACTCTCATGATATTTATTGTGAATAAATATTGTCAGTACCTCTAATTCACAATAAATATTGTGACTACCTGTATATTTTTAATGGAAGATATTGTATATTTCGGGACAGGTTGTGTCTGTCCCTTCACTGTTATGAATGGTATAAGGAGACATCCCCTTAGGGCAGAGGCCAGGGACATTCCACTCATTGCACCAAAAGGAGCTTGCGACAGTGTAGGCAGTGACTCTAGGCTCTTCAAAGGAGCAGGACAGGGTGAGTTCATGTCACTACTTCACTTCCAATCAGTCAATGGAGCTGGCTTTCCCCAGCTGACCTTGGCTCCGTGTGGCATTTCAAATCAGCAATGCAACATGGAGCCCAGGGTCAGCGGGGGACTCTGAGTCCCCCGCTGACCCTAGGCTCCGTGCTGCACTGCCACTTTGAAATGAACAAAAGCCCCTACTGGGGACTCTTGTATATTTCAAAGCTGGCATGCTGAGTGCAGCCCGGAGTCAGCAGGACTTCCCGCTGGTCCCAGGCTGCATGTGGAGTTCCGAATTCCTCCTTTGAAAGGAGGGAGCTCTTGTACATTTCAAAGGAGGAATGCGGAAGTGCCTATCAACTTGACTAGTAAATTAACCATTACTTAAAATCCTTATTTTGAGTGGGGACCTGGGGCAGGAGGAGGTGGTGACCTGGGGCAGGGAGTTGGGATGCAGAAGAGGGTAGGTACTGAGTGAGGGTCTGGCCAGGAGGTGCTTACCTACGTCTGAATACAGTGGGAGACCAAGGCAGCAAGCAACCCAGGCAGTCACAGGCTGCTCAAAATGGCTGCCTGCTCCCTCCATGTGCCTCTCTTCTCTATGTGCGCGGGTGGGGAAAGGAGAGAGACTTTGTGTGCTGCCCCACCCCCTGCCCATTTATTGCAATTCTCATTGGCTAGTTTACAGGCAATGGGAGCTGTAAGGATTGGACTGGAGTAGGAGCAGCACTTGAAATCTCCCCCTTCTCCTACAAGGAGCGTGCGGCACATAGAGGGAGCAGCCAGCCATTTTGAGTAGCTTGAGGCTACAACAGGCAGAGAGCCTCAGGATCTTGATGGGGTAGCTGTGGGCCAGAACAAAGGGCTTGGTAGGTCAGATCCAGCTCATGAGCTGTATCTTGCCCACCCCAATGTAACTCTTGATTAGGTATGTTCACTATGACAAGACCTAAAATCTTTTACTGTTTATTCCATAGTACAAACTGTCTTTTTAAAGTGTTGCTATAACCAGTGATGTCTGTTTAAACATTTCTGTTTGATGAGATCCTGTGAAAGTCATAGCCAAATGCATAAAACTGTAGAGAGTAAATATACCACTTATACCACCATAGTGGCAGGCTTTATAAGTAGCTGACGTTTACCTGAGCAATAAGCTATGTAGTTTTATATAATGAGGCTGGCACTTGCGTTACTAAAAAAAAAAAAATCTTTCAAGTCCTACAACACAGTATTTATGTCTTACAATTTCCATTTAGTTTTTTTTATGAATTTGATATTAATTAGTACTTTTTGTATTGTGTAAATATTCTAAAGCATTTTTAATGGCAATGGTTTTTTTTTTTTTAGATTTAACACATGAAACTTGGAAGAAATTCTGAATTTCAACCTTTTTCTAATTGTCAATATTGTTTCATAGAGGCATGATACTGTTTTAACCAATGTTTTTCTTTTAGAATCTTTAAAATATAAAGAATTAGTTGAAAAAAGATAGTTTGATCCTAGAAATCATTATTCATTTTTTTTCTCCTTCACATATTCCTTTGGCACTTCTTCAGATATGAGTCATCATTTCTTCGGAACAGACACCTGCTGTGTTTTCATGAGTGAATTCTCTGTTAAAAGTTAACTTGGCAGGTTTTTTATAATTCCCTTTTTTTGAAATCATGTTTAAATAGCAATTGTTTGTAGCCACTGAAATGGAAATACTTGGGATGTAGATCTAATAATATAATATTTTCCTTTCCAGGTTTCCAAACAAGAACAGAAAAAAATGGATATGTCTGATGGAGGAGCAGTCGAAACATCTTCACGTTATAGTGGTGCCCAAGATAGTGGCATTGGCAGTGATAGTGTTAAAATCAGAATAGTTCAAATAGAACAACATAGTGGCACTAGCCAACACCGCATTGCCCGTCCTTCCCGACAGTCTTCGATTGTGAAGAACCTGAACTTCATTCCCTTTGACATTTTTATTACTGCAAGCCGAATCTCCTTGATGTCTTATTCATGTACTCCTTTACCTAAATTTAAATCAGTGCAAGATCAGAAAGATGTTGAGAAAATAAGTAAAAGCTCACTAAACCTTCCAGAAACAGATTCAGATGGTAGCCAAGAAACCAGGAAGCTTAGTCAGGCATGTATTTCATCAGTAACTGCAGATGATCTCTTGAACAGTAACAGTTCTTTGCCCACTGGGAGAAAATCAGGTCTACTATCACTAGAAAGTCTTCATGCTTCCACAAGGTCATCTGCTCGACAAGCCCTTGGTATCACTATTGTTCGACAGCCTGGTCGCAGAGGAACTGGTGACCTCCAGCTAGAACCTTTTCTGCATCTTATTGTATCCCAGCCTTCTGTGCTCTTGAGCTGTCACCACAGGAAACAAAGAGTGGAAATATCAGTGTTTGATGCTGTGCTTAAAGGAGTAACCTCAGATTACAAGTGTACAGGTAAGACCATTTAAAGTCCAGAGACTGTTAAAAACTGCTATAACAATCAAGCTTCCTCAAAGTTTCAGGGATGATCAAACAGAAAGAGTTAACAGATTAGATAAATTTAATTTGTTTTAATTAAAAAATAAACAAGTAAAGTTTATATTCCATTGTAGAACCAAGTTTAAGAATAGAAAATGTTTGAAATTAGTGAAGGTTTAACCTTTAAGAACCAAGCTCTTATTTTACTGAATATTGTTTTCTCAGCATCCAAGAAATAATAGTGACTGTCACAGTATCAGGGGTTTAATGTATCAGGAGTTTCTAAACCAATATGATAAAAAGCAATGATTTGTAAGTCAAGTTTCTTTCATAAAGGGTATTTTTATGGGTGAAACCGTCTTTCTCTTGTTTTTGTAATTCCCCTTTTCCTCTCCTCTTTCCATTTGTTGCTATCCTTATCTCTTTATGAGAAACACTTGCTGCCTCAGAATTTTTGCAGGAATATTGATGAGGAGCTCCCTGTATATTTATTGTATGCAACCTGGTATACTTGCTTGTGGTACTTATTATTATACTTAGGTTAGTCCCAGCCATGCCTGGTTGCTGAAACCAATTACAACATAAAAATGTAAGAATGGCCATACTGGGTCAAGCTAATACACCATCTAGCTATGTATCCTATCTTTCAATAATGGCTGGTACCAGATGCTTAGAGGGAATGAACAGAACAAGGCAATTATTGAATGATAAATCCCCTGTCATCCTATTCCAGCTGCTGACAGTCATATGTTTAGGAATACCCAGAGCAAGGGGTTTGTGCCTCTGCCCATATTGGCTAATAGCCATTGATGGACCTATATCTTTTTTGAGATGAGGTAACCAAAACTGCACATAGTAGTCAATGTGTGGCCATACCATGGATTTATATAGCAGCACTGGAATATTTTTCTGTCCATTTCCTTAATAGTTCCTAACATTCTGTTAGCTTTTTTAACTACTACTGTACTTTGAGCAGATATTTTCAGAGAACTATCCAGGATGACTTCAAAATCTCTTCCTTATGTATTAACAGTTAACTTAGGGCTCATCATTTTGTATATATAGTTGGGATTGTGTTTTCTGAAGTGAATTACATGGCATTTATCAACATGGAATTTTGTCTGCAATTTTGTTGGCCACTTACCCTGTTTTGTGAGATCACTTTGTAATGCTTCACAATCAGCTTTGGATTTAACTATCTTTAGTAATCTTTTATTATTGGCAAATTTTGCCATATCTCTGTTTCCTCCTTTTTTTCAGATAATTTATGAATATGTTAAACAACATTGATCCCAGTAAAGATCCTTGGGAGATTCCATTATGAAAACTGACCATTTATTCCTACCCTCTGTTTTCTGCCTTTTCAACCAGATACTGGTTTTCAGAGAACGTTCTCTCTTATTCCATGTGTGTTTGGTTTACTTAAGAACCTTTGGTGAGGGACCTTGTCAGGGGGATTCTAAAAGTCCAAGTAAACTGTAGTAACTGGATCATCCTTGTCTAAGCCTTGTTGATGCCTTCAAAGAATTAGATTAGATTAGTGATGCATGATTTCCCTTAGCAAAAGCTCTTCCCCGATGTATTGTTGTCATCCCTCTTCTTCTTTTAACCAATTTGTCTGGTACTAAGGTTAAGCTTACTAGCCTATAATGCTAGGATTTCCTCCAGAACATTTTTTTAAACTAGCTATCACATCATCTGGCACAGAGGCAGATTTAAACAATAAGATACATATCATAGTCAGTATTTCTGCAATTTCATATACGAGTCCATTCAGAACTCTTTGGTGAATACTGCCTGGTCCTGGTGACTTATTACAATTTAATGTATCCATTTGTTCCATATCTACCTCAATCTAGGACAGTTCCTGAAATTTATCATCTGAAAACAATGGCCCACATGTGGGAATCTCCTTCACATCCTCTGCAGTGAAGGCTGATGCAGAGAATTCATTTAGCTTCTCCTTCATGGTCTTATCTTTTTTGAGTGCTCCTTTAGCATCTTAATTTTCCGGTGACCACACTCATTGTTTGGCAAGCTTCTTGCTTCAAATGTACTTAAAATGTTTTCATTGTTAGCTTTTGCTTGTTGCTCTTCAGATTTTTTTTTGGCATGCCTAACTATGCTTTTACACCCTGCCACCCTCCCCTCATGTTGGATGAAAAGCCGCTATAAAAAGAGATGAGGTCAGCTTCCCAGTGTTCCAGGTGTAGGAACCAAAGTCCTCTTTCCTTAAAGGAGGCTTTAAAAAAAAGAAGAGAGTATAACAGATTGGCCCAAGGATGCCACCTAGAAATGGGGTACGACTGAGCCCTCTGACTCTCACCAGCCTGGGCTCTCTCACACTGGGCTGCTGTGACAAGCTGCATAGCCCTTCAAGCTTGTATTTTCACCAGCATCCACAAAGGTAGGGACATACCCAGCTGCAGTTACATACAGGCTCTCTAACCATCAGCCTCCCAGCCTAGGATGCCAGAGCAGTACCATCCTCCTGTGGTCAAATTTGTCTAATATATGGGTTTATTTCCTGGTCCACCTTTTCCACAATATGAAGAGAACAGTGTACATGTGTGATGACCAAATAGAGATTTTCCCCAAGCACTCCAATCAAAGCTCACTGGTTTCGATTAAAATATGGAATAAGTAGATTCTAATTGATGGCAAACAAATCAAAGCAGATAAAAAAATGCAAACTACACCTGCAGTACTAGATACATTGAATATGAGTTAACAGATTTTGACCCTGAAGATAATACAAACAGGCTGCAGTTTTTTAAGAAGCAAACTGCTCTTCCTTTACAGCTTGGAAGCCCAAGTCTTTCATACACAGATTAGAAATCTCTAGATCGAGGGTTAAGCGCTTCCCCCAGCCCAGTTTAGTCTTTATTCCTCAGGTCTTTCCAGGAGTCCTTTTGTGTGGAGAGTGAAGAACTACCAATGCCATTTCTGGAGGGGGAGGGGGATTACAGATGCATATACACAGCTGTGTCACTTACTTCTCTGCTTCCTCCCATCACCAGCTAGGAGTGAGAGGAAGGGAAGGGAAAGAAAAGAGCAAGCAGTGTCCTGGTATGCATGGCTGTAGCTCCCCTCCTCACCCTCCTGAAATGGCGCACTTCCATCAATAATGTCAATCCCTGCCTTATATAGCTTTAGCATATGGCGAGAACCCTGTTTCAAAATTGTGGAAGTTTGTGGAAAAATATCGATATCCCAAGATGGAGTTCAGAGACGTTGTGGTCTGATCACATGCCCATGCAGTGTGATAGTACCCATTGCTTATAGACTAGCCAAAATGTCCTTAAGAAGGTTAAGCTATTCCACAGTCCATTGTCTTTGCTGTAGGGATGTAAATAAACCATTTAAATGGTTAACCAGTTAAACGACTAAAATTGTAGTATTTAAGCCCAAGTTAGCAGCCCCCAATCCAAAAAAGGTTCCCCAGCCCTGACTTAAAGCAAGGTAAGTGTTTGGTTGTGTGAAGCTGCCCTCCTCCATGCATATCAGGATGCATAAAACCATATAGCAGAGACAGAGACAGTCCTGTGTCTCCCCACATCCCTTGGTGCCCTTTAAGGAGGTGGGCAGCTGGGGCCGGGTTCCTGAGTGCCCGTCTGTGCTGAGTGGGAGCAGCTGGGGGCCTGCCAACCTGCCTGGACCGCTGCAGCATGGCTGGGGCTCGAGTCTCATCTGTCCTCCCAACTGCTCCAGCCACCTAGAAATGGAGTACTGCTGAGACCTCCAGGCTACTCTTAGAAGTCAGTTCACTTCTAACCTGACTTTTCCCTCCCTCTCTTCCTGTGTCCACTAGAGAAGAGGGGTAGAAAGTACCAAGAAGGGACCTTAATCTGCAAATATTTGAGCTCTGCCATTTTCCCATAGGCACAAGATCTGCCAGAAAAATCCCATGTCTCCTTTACTGCTAGGACTTAGTCCTTTTGGCTTTTATCTGTACTAGACACTGGCTTCAAGTTGTGATTCCTAACATTACAAATTCCTATAAATTCATAATATTAATTTCTAAGTCCTACTGCCTTTAGTAAAATTGTTCCTTCATGATGCTGTGAAAAAGATGAAAAAGCCTACCAAGCCTCTGACAGTTCAGTCCAATGGCAAAAATTCCTTACTGATCCTAAAATAAGTGACCAATCAGACCCACAGTATCCTAAAAACATTGTTTCTGTACTATCAATACAGCGAAGGCAGCTGAAGGCAACAAGAATCCTCCAAAACCCTAGGAAGAGATCTAAGTGAAGAGGTTTAAGTTAGTAAAGGATGGGGGAACCAATGGGGCCAATGAGTTCCCCTGGCAGAATGGAAGACAGAGAGCTCTTGGAAGAGGGGGGACCAAGACTTGCAGTCCCAGTAATACACTCTCCCACTTCTCTCTTGGCTGTCTTTTTCCATTGGTGATACCCAGTAGGGAAGGGAAAGATTATGTTTGCACAGAGCACAGGACCTGATTCTGCTCTATTAAAGTCAATGTTGAAAGTTTCATTAACTTTAATGAAGAAGAATCAGGTCCTTCATATAGCTGGGAGAAAAATTAGACAAAACTATTTTTCACCAAAAATGTAGATTCAAGTTGATCAAAACATTTAATAAATGTATGCTTATTTTGGCTAATTATTCTGATAGGAGAAAAATTATGAAACATTGAAATGAGCTGTTATTGTCAGGCTAAATTCACAAAGAGATGCCTACAGTGCAGTTAAAAACCCATGGCTGGCCTATGCCAACTGACACAAGCTTGTGAAGATGAAGCTGGGGGCTGTTTAATTACTGTATAAATGTTAGGGTTTAGGCTGTAACCCAAGCTCTAGGACCCTATGAGGTTGGAGGATCCCAGATCAAATCCTACACTGCAAACAAACAGCCCTTTGGCCCAAACCTGTGAACCTGAGTGAGGTGGCACAGGTCAGGTGCGGGTGTCTAATTGCAGTGTAAACGTACTGTTAGGCACCTTTTACAAAACTCTGCCAATGCCCACAAACAGCCTAGCGGTTAGATCACTCACCTGGGATATGGGAGATTTAGGTTTGATTCTGGAGCAAGGACTGGCACCCAGGTAACTGGCCTGATCACAGAGTGTTCTGGGGTGGGTCTTTCTCAATCTCTGCTGTTGGAGTGGTTCCACTTTGTAGAAGAGAGTAAATATTGATTGGACCAGGAACTGGAACTTGGGTGTCCCCCTTGTCAAGGTGGTGCTATAAATGCCAGTCTCTCATGGCATTCTCACTCTTGGGCTCTGGCCCAATGAATATTTAATTATTTATAATTACAAGGGGAACACTTGAGGAGGGGAGAGTGATAAAAACATACTCTAGAAGAGTCAAGAAAACTGGTAATCAGAGCACTCACCTGGCTAGAGGACATCTTGCTCTATACAAGCAGTCCCCGACTTACGTGGATCCGACTTACGTCGGATCCCTAGATACGAACGGGGTGAGGCAACTCCCGCACATGCGCAGCAGCATTCCCGGGGCTTGCTCACCTGAGTCGTAGGATCCTCCTCCTCCTCGGGCCGGCTCCGACTGGGGTCCCGCAGAGCTGCTGGGCAGAGGAAAAGTGCCTCCCCATGCCCGCTGCCCCCCCCCTGCCAGCAACAGGCTGCCGAACTGACAAAAGCAGCCTCTCTGCCCCTCCTCCCCTCTATACATGCCGGGCTCCTGGAGCGCAGCAGCGTCCCCGGGGCTCGCTCACCTGGGTCCTAGAATCCACCTCCTCCTCCTCTTCGGCCGGCTCCAACTGGCCTCTGCCTGCAGCAGCTGGCCACAGGGACAGGGATCCCGCAGAGCTGCTGGGCAGAGGAAAAGTGCCTCCCCACGCCCGCTGCCCCCCCCCGCGGCCTCGCATCCTGCACGCCTCCCCCCTCCCCCCCTGCCAGCAACAGGCTGCCCCCTCCCCTGAGCAACAGGCTGCCGAACAGCAGACAAAAGCAGCCTCTCCGCCCCTCCTCCCCCTATACATGCTGGGCTCCCTGGGCAAACAAAGACTCCACCAAAACAAACAAAGTGCTGGCCTCATTGTGTTAGCAAAAAAAGGACCCTCCTCCTAGAACCCTGGGTGGTGTGTGGAAATAAAGCTATTAGCTCAAAGCATGGTGCAGAGCTGTTTGGTATTTGATGAGTTACTCCTTTAGTCCTGAGTTTGTCACAGGGACAGAAATAGATGTGAAATCTTCTGAACAGGGGAACAGACAGCAAAACAAACATTAGAGGGGAGTTAACCTTTCCCTATGCTATCCAAAACTAAAAAAAATGTTTGGCTAGAGTTTCCCCTACAATATGTACCAGTTCCGACTTACATACAAATTCAACTTAAGAACAAACCTACAGTCCCTATCTTGTACGTAACCCGGGGACTGCCTGTATAAGGATTCAAACCAGTCTTTCCCATATTCTGAGTGAATGCAGGGAGCAGTATCAGCACTACTTCTTGCTCCTCCTCTTGAGTTTTGTGAATCTAATCCTTTATTTCCAAGTTTCCTTTGTTTTTATTTACAAATAAATAAAAGGTTTTAAAATGCCTGAAATTGGAACAAAACATTTGTCAACCCAAAATTATTTTTTCTGTTTTTTCAATTTTCTGGAAATTCCAAAACATTTTGGTTAAAGGTTGACCCAGAAGGAAAAGGGTTTTTTTCCCCCATTTTTAGAACTACAAGCTAACTGAAAAATGTGTTGTTCAGAAAGCTCTAGTCCTTAGTGTCTTTAGTGTCTAAAAGTAAAGGCTGTGATTTGCAAAAAATAAAATAAAATAAATTAGGCACCCAACTCTTGGTGCCTAATAGTCATAAACTCTCTTGAAAATCCCAATATAAAAGCATAAAAAGATACCAAAATAAAACCAGTATATGGCTTAAATAAAGCAGGTTATAGTGCGGTGATACAAAGTTTGTAGTGGCTCTTGTTTGGGAAGACCTACTATATTCATAAGTCATGCTCCATCACTCATGATTAACACCATCATCCCAATGTGGTAACATGGTGGTTTTTCAGATTATTTTTATTTCTGGGATCTACCACACGTTTTTTTTTAGGGCAAATTGCCATGAACTACATTATTTACTGCCATAAAACATAGCACCGGGAGCATTGCACCACATTTGTTAAACTGCTGCAGTCATTTGGTATGATTGATACTCAGGCAAATTTCTTTGACATATTTTGACCACCTGCTAATAGTTTTGTGTGACAGACATGTATCTTCCAAATAGATGAATAGACAAAGTTTATTGAAGAAAGCCAATTATCTTCTGTGTTCTCTGAACAATCATTTATTGTATTCTTTTTTATATCAAGAATTGTTGAAAAAGAAATGTAGTGTTTAAATTGCATCTTTAAATGAGGGCTGTTTTCATTAAATCTTTCCAGTGGAAATAGAATTTGCAATTGTATTTGTGTGTGTGTGTGTGTGTGTGTGTGTGTATGTACAGTCCAGGAAGGATGGAAAGGAAGCTAGCTAGCCAGCTATGAATTTTTTCTTGATACTCATTTGGGATGTTCCCATTACTCACAACTGGCAGAACTATAAATGAGTTATGCAGGTCATCCCAAATAAATGCTAATAAAACATTTATGCCCCCAACTCCATTGTATTTCTTATATAACATGTATATTACAGAAAACTATTTTAGGAATAGTTTCAGAGATTTTTGAAAGATTGGATTGAAATTATTTTTGTGTTCCAGTAAAGATAGCCTCCCTTAAATACTTCTATTTCAACTGTACTAGTTTTGTAAAAACCTATAAAATAATTTACAGTTCCTTTTATAGGAAAAAAATGTTTTGAAGTCCATCATCTCAGAACCAGGTAGGAGAGGAAGCAAGAGCAGAGTTCTATTGTGAAGTTAGAAATTATTCATGTCTCTTGTAGTATAACTCCTGAGACACATTAATGTTTAGAAAACTATCACTGGTCCAAACCTGAATTTTGTCCATCTTTGTGTGAGTGTAATTTTCGGGGATATCTGCATTTGTAGAACAACAAAGAAATGTTTCTTTTTCAGATTGATTTAGATAACAATGGTGCCTCTGGGGTTCAAAATGTTGTAGGTCCCCAGAGAAATAAAGTAAGACTAATAGTTGCCAGGGGATGATCAGGTGGTTAGCTATGCATGACAAATTCCTATATAACATTTTCACAACATATGAGGTGTATATAGTATGGTATATACACACACACACACAGAGTAAAGTCACATTTATTGAATAAATAATTTGATTAATTTGGGGGGGGGTTCAAATTATTTAATTCATCTATTTTTCATTAGTCAGTTTTAGGAATGGTCTGAATAATTAATTAATATTCTTCACTTTAAAAATTAAACAAAACGTTAGCAAAAGTATTTTTCATTATTTGTCAAGTTCCGTCCACATGATAAATTGGAAATCTATAATGATTGCATTCATTATGAACTGTTGAACCACCTCACCTGTCCTGTACCCATTAATCCAACTCCCCTGAAACACTTTGAAGTACAAGAAGCAATTGATTTAAATTGCAGAAAGGGAGATTTAGGTTGAACATTATGAAAAATTTCCTTTCGTGGTAGTTTACCAATGGAACCAAATGCCTAATGAGGCTGTGGAATCTCCATAATTTCAGGTTTTTAAGAACAAGTTAGACAAACATCTGCAAGGAATGATCTAGATATTCTTAGACCTGCTTTAATCAATTCCTAGAATAATAGTTAGTCTTGTGCCAGTGATAAAATAAAATAGTAATGAGGGTTTAATACCATTATAAAACCAAGAATCCACCTTTCCATTAGTATGAGGCTTTTGTTTCTATCTTTGGAAGAACACAATTTATCAGATCTTAAAATTATGTATAAAAAGCAATGTTAGATGTAGCGCTCTTGGGGTTCATTAAGTAACAAACCAGTAAATTAGAAGGGAATAAAACTTTAAATAAACTGGATAGTATCTTTGTCAACTGCTTCACACAGCCATATGGTGTTTCCAACCTCTCCAGATTCCTAGGTTCATAACGCTGTTCCATACAAGAGAGGGTTTCTAAATTGTAATCTTCTCTACATATCTCTACATTCCTTTAATTTTCTATTTCTGAGCTATAGCCAGCTAGACTCATCTAGCTGTATACAGAGACAAAAATGCATTTAAAATAGCAACACATTTAAAAAATCTATTTTAGTAGCTATTTTTAAAAAAAAGCAGATACGACATAAATGGAGACAATGCACAGGACAGAGGTTTTATTGACACTCATTTAGGCTACTTTGTATAACTGAACTAGTGAGTAAATCCTTTATGCCATATTGCTTCACCGTGTCTCTTCTGTATTGGAATGTATTACCACCATTACCATACCTATCATTATGGTAACCAGAATTTATTTGGCCAGAGTTTGGAGTGAGTGCATGATTCATGAATTGCGAATCTAACAGTGAATTTTTCTGGTCATTTGAAATCAGACTTAGTGAAACTTTTTGAGCTTTTCTACTTAGAAGCTTAGTGCACAGTAAAGCAGGATATGACTTTACAGTCCCTATATCTTGCCCAACACAAACTGGTGATTTGGATCCTTTTAATTCACGCTAAATATTCACACTATGAATCTGTTAGTGAATGATAACAGGGGTCATACAACCAGTAAGTGCATGGCAAGCTTGTGCACCATACATTCACACCAAGGCTTGCAGAGTAGGTAATTCCCACTAAATATTTTGTTTGTCTTATCTACTATATGTTTGAGAGAGTTTGTCTGTGAGCAAGCGAATGAGTCTGTTTGCCTAAGAACTGCTTCTAAACGATAAAAGTTAGAACCATCAAATTTGAAATGCACCTTCTCTTTATCATAACTTAAAGCAAGATAAGCGTTTTGTTGTGTGGGAGAAGGGGAGCTGAAGCTCTCACTCCCCCATTCATACAGGGGATGCATAAAAAGAACTCTTCCTAAATGGTAAGAGCTAGGGCTACCAAATTTGGCCAGTTACAGCCAGATAGGCTTGCTTGGATCCAGCTCCTGAAACTCAGAAATCCCACCCCCCCCCACCCCTCCACCCCCAGCTTCTCACCTGGCCCACACTGCAGCAGTGAGAGGGGACTGGGGTTGTCCTTTCTCCCCAGGGAAGCCTGACTACTGAAACCTGTAGCCCCCTCCAGACTAATGAATTAAATGAAGGAAAACAGAGCAGAACGAGTCTGAGTGGTGCTCACTATCTGCCTGCTCTTGGGGTTGGCCCAGGTCTTTTCTTGCCCCCCGGAACATTCCTCCATGCTAGGGTTGCAACTTTATAATTACAGAAATCCAAATACCCTTTTTCCACCTCTTTTCAAGGCTGTGCCCCTGTTCTGTCTTTTCTCTGAGGACCTGCCTTACCTCACTCCCTCCCCACCTACCATCACTCTCCCACATCCTCACTTTCTCTGGGCATGGGCAGGTGATTGGGTCATGGAAAGAGCTGAGGGCTCCAGTTGAGTGTGTGAATTCTGGGGGGAGGGGTGCAAAAAATAGAGGTTCAGGGTATGGGAATAGGCTGTGAGCTGGGGCAAGGGTTTCTGGAGTGAGGGCTTCAGATGAAGGTGTGTGGGCTCTGGAATGGGCCAGGGATGAGAGTTTTGGGTGCAAGAGAGTGCTCAGGGCTGGAACAGGAGGTTGCAGTGCAGGAGGGGCTCAAGGCTGGGGCAGTGTGTCGGGGAGAAGGGTGAGGGGATGCAGGCTCTGACTGGGCAGCACTTACCTCAGGTAGATCCCAGTCGGCAATTCAGCAGAGCTACAGCAGGCTCCATGTCTCACTCCCAGAAGTGTCTGGCATGTCCAGTTCTTAGGCAGAAGGGTAGGGCGTTCTGCATACTGCCTTTGCCTATAAGCTCCACCTTCACAGCTCCTACTGGCCATGGAGGCAACATGTGGAGATCCCCTGCACTTAGGAGCTGGACACACTGGCCACTTGTGGGAGCAATGCAGATCTAGGGCAGGTAGGGAGTCTGTCTTAGCCCCACTGAACTGCCAACTGGACTTTTAAGGGCCTATTAAAATCACCCGGATTGCTTACAGTAGTCACTGGGACATTGGTGCCAATTCCGGTAGACTCCTGACCAATTCAGTAGAGTTGGCAGTCCTACTCCATGCCCCCATGGGAGAGCAGACCCCCCCAGTTTAGGGATTACAGCTGTAGAGGATAATTCAAGTGTCATACCTCTTCAACTTCTGGCTGCTTTTTTATGAATGTTGACAAGGATGCTAATTAGTGCTGTGTTATATGGACTTTCATAATGTGGGTATATGGGCTGTCACCCAAGAAAGCACTTAAACTTATGCTTAAATGCTATGTTAAATCATTGTTAATGAAGACATCAACAACATATAAATGTCCGGTATTTTCTAATTAAGTTTTTTATTATAATTCTGAATATCAGTACGTAGTTGCGTACTGCCTGGCTGGTAGACATGCTCATGCTGCGTGAGCATCTCTATCAGCCAGGCAGTACGCAATTATGCAGTAGAGAGGGCGGGATGGAATCCCCCGGGGCCAGACTTGCCCGTGAGCCCCACCAGGACCATGTGTGGGACGGGCAGCACCCCAGGATCTATGTGCACCTGGGCCTGCACTGCTCCCTGCTGGCCAGTGCCCCCCTTTCTCCTCCCCTTCCCAAGCGAGCCCCGCTCCCCGGCAGACAATTTCCCTCCAGCCAGCCCTGCTCCCTCCAGCCCCCTCCAGCCAGCCTTGCTTTCCATTGGCTGGTTCCCCTCCCCCCCCCCGAATTCCTCTGGCTAGCCCTGCTTCCTGCCAGCTGCTCCCCCGCACTACCCCCCCCCCCCCCCCCCCCGTCTACAATCTGAGATCAAGTGTGTCCGGTATTTTTTTTAAACCGTCTGGTAACCCTACCTCATGTATATCTGGCCCCAAATTGTCATCTTGTAATGTGTTTACTATATGAATATATTATGTTTTGATTATTATTAGAAGAATTACTATGGATTTTGTGCATCATGGGTATCCAGAAAAATACGGTGAGACTGCAAAATGAAAAATATCCAACAAATGTTAATGAGCCAGAGCCTGACCACATCAATACCTGCCTCACCTAGATCTAGCATCAAATAACCCTTCTCCCGAAAAGAACACTTCCTACTCCTCTGCCCCTCTCCCAGCCTCTCTCTGAAATTAGCCCCTTTATCCCACAAACTAGCTAATGGGGAAGGGAATGCTTGTTACAATGGCATAACTGTGGGCAAGTAAAATTGTGGTTGTGTATAGGTGTTTCTATACGCATTTATGCTTTCTGCAAATTTTATTTTTATAATTGTATATCCTAATTACTGTGATGGCTCTAAGAGCCAGGGATAGGTGTTTCAAATAAAAATAAATACCCTAATAAAATAAATAATATTGACTGCTTAATACCTCCTGTTAGAGGGGATAACTGAGCAGGTTCCTGTTCCAAATGTAAAAATAACGCAATGTTTTTATTCCATGATCATCCTGCTTGGAACAACATCTAACAAAAGTGACATCTTCTGCCAGCACCTTTAATTCTCACAACAGGCTTATTGGCCAGCCATATTTAAGTAGAAGTGTCTCTAGGTATTTTAACATAATATTTTAGCTATGCTTATAAATATTTAAAATCCGTATTTGTTTTGTTTCAGTTAATGCAGACCAGATGTATTAGTCTCATTTCCTAAGCATGATGCCCATGACATTTGTGAAAAAAATTCTTATTTTTGTATTTGTGTACTTGTTTGTGTATTTCTGCTTGTTTGTAAAAAAGTTAACGTGCAGCTTAACTTGGTAATTTGTAAAATAGATACATTTCCCAAGAGATATTTGTTTTGTGTAGAATGTCTTCAACTTCCCCCAAAGAACCAGTTCAAAAATATCCATTTTAAGGACACCTAAAGAGCAGTCTTGATCATAGTGAATGCATTCTTTTCAGTTCACTCTTCTAATGGCACGAAGGTCCTCCAAGAGTGAGGCTCATTCCTGCTTTAGTGAATAGGGGCAAGCAAAATAGGATGGAGACGGATCAGGCAAGAGATGTGTTCATTCACACCTCCAGACAGCTTCTGCTTGTGGAATACCAGTAGGATTTTAAAATTCCATGCCCTGGTGGAATCCTTGCAGAAATTGGTTGTAGTGCCACTTGTTCCCTTCAGAGTAAATTCATACTCCAGCACAGCTACATCTAAGGATATAGGGAAGCACAAATTGTACTACCTGGACCAGCAGGGATTCAAATTTGTTGTAGGGTGTCTGTATTTCTTAGTTTTGCAAAAAGTCTGAATTTCCCATCTTAAGATATTCAATGGATATTTTGGACAAATGTAACTCAGAACTTAGCTTTAAGCTGATATATATGTTGCTGTGTTTCTATTCTTTAAATTCTATCAGAAGCAATGTTTTTATTATAATTCTTCATTTTGTATGTATAACTGTAGGAGCCCCAAACATGGCGTAGAACCCCATTATATTATAAACTCAGAAGAAAATGACAATACCTGCCCCCACAGAGTTTGCAATATAAGTGTAAGATTAGAGACAACAGATTGATACAGACAGACCAACAGGAGAGTTCAAAGGAATAGTAAAGAAATATTGATCAGCACAATAAGCAGTGGTATCAGTACACCAGCTGCCAAACTATTGTCAAGGGGGGTTTTGTAGGCATGGCAAAAGATTTAAGGAGGGTTTTGAAGAAGGATAATGAGATAGTTTTACAGATGTTTTTGAGGAACGTATAACGTATGTGAGGAGAACCATGAGAGAAAACACAGAGTTGCTTATTTTAAAATTTAAGAAGATATCATCTGCACACCAATGGGCAATCAGAGTTGAGCGGCAGCCTTTCAGTACTGAATGAGAGATTATAGTTGGGTGGAGATAGGTTGTGGAAGAGCTTTGAAGTGGAGACAAGTAGTTTGATACACAGAGAAGAAGCCAGTTGAAGCAATAAAAGTAGTCAAACATTCTGCTTTAGCATTTACAACCAAAGCAGTTTGCTGCTTTGTGCTAGTGCATGAGAAATTGCATGTCAAAATGACTAAATGTTAACTTTAAACAAAGTGAAACAGCTGTTATACTTTCATTGTCTAAGGTGCAAGAGATACAAAAAGTAAACTAAGTGAAAAGTGGTTTTCTTTAAAGGTATTAATATAAAGGGTAAAGTTTTCATAAATGCCTATTGAAATGATCATTGAAATTAAATAAGACTTAGGGTCTTACGTTGACCTTGGCTCTTTTAAAATTTTCACCCATCGTGGTGGTATCAGAAAAATTAAATACTGATGTTGCTGTTTGGATTTGAAATTCCAATATAAAATCTGAGTCCCTGATTCTTTTAATGATCTCAAAAAATAATATACAGGCAAATATAGGGACAATTTTTCTATAGATTTGTTATAATTTTAAATTAATTTACAATGTTAAATCAAGGAGGAGAATTAATTCTAACATTTAACTTTTATTGAAAATTCTCCTATTTCTTTGGTTGACTAGCTGCTTCCTTTAAGTACATAATGTACATGGAAATAATACTTTACACTTCTAAACAGCCTTCTGTCCCAGTATCTTAAAGTGCATTGCAAACACTAATACATTTGGGCTCACAACAACTGGGAGGTGGGGAAATATTATTCTCATTTTATAAATAAGGAAAACTATTCACAGAGAGGTGAAATGACTTATCCAAGATCGCACTGTAAGATACTAATACAGACAAGATTTCTCTCCTACTCAAAACACATTTAAGTCTACTTCTGGACACATTTAGGTCTTTATCCTACAAAGTGGCTCCTCCAATGCCAACTCTGTCTATGGTGCCAACACAGAAAAGGACACCTATCTCATCGGCACCATGGCTATGTTTACACCTTAGTAATCTCACTATATCCTTCATGCTGCAGTCTCCTCTCTTCTGCACCGATATTTCTTTCCAAGCCTTGACTCCATGCAACTCTTCCCTAGCACTGTCTCTATTTTCCAGTTATGATGAGGGCAGGATTCAGGCTTCTTTCTCTCCACAACACCTCTCCCCCAGCATTCATCACTCACTACTGCTGAGATCCACTCCAAATGCTCTCTATAACTATGACAGGCCACCGAGGCATGGACATCCATGGATGCCATCACCCATGCCCCATCCCATACATTGGCTTTATTAGAGCCTCTGGGCTCATACAACAAACATTCTAACAGACATGACAGTCCTCCTAGGCAGCAGCCTAGGTCTTCCTTGTAGGTATCTCTGCATGAAGGTGTGCTTTCCCCTGCCCGCCAGGAAGAGAGCACTCAATGGCCAGTTGAAGAAATGCCAGAAGAGCCAGTCCCAGATATCTCTCTTCCTACCGCCTACTCTTCCTTCCCAGATGAAGCAATTATGCCCATGACCTCAGCAGATGAATTTTCACACTTTCAGGCTCTTTTAAAAAGGATCATGGCAGAACTCAAAATAGCTCTGGAGGAGGTGTCAGAATCACACCTTGAGCTCACTGCATCCTACAGGCCTCTTTGTCATCTACGGCAGTGCTCGCTATTAATCTCGCCATTATGGATCCAGCAAAAACAGTATGGCAGACGCCTACCTCTATTCCATCTATTTGCAAAAGAGCTGACCATAAATACTGTGAGTAATCCAAGGGGTCGGAATTTTTGTTCACACATCCAGCTCCAAACTTATTAGTAGATGAGACAGTTCATCAGTGCAGCAGACAGCTACACTTCAGTCCAGCCCCATGGACAGAGATAGCAAGATATTAGACCTTCTCAGCGGAAGCTGTATGCCACCTCCACCTCCAATTTCAGATGTCTAACTACTCCACCTTGCTCGCCAAATATATAAAAATTATACTAAAATCCTTGACTTTGCTGAGGACATCCCAGAGGCCAAAACACCTCCATTTCATGCTATTGTCTCTGAAGGCCAAAGCATCGCCTACACAGCCCTTCAAGCCACATTGGATGTGGCCAACATCGCAGCACACTCAACCACAACTGCTGTAGGTATGCAAAGAGTTTCCTGGTTTACTTCCATTACATTCCCCAGTGAGACCCAGTCCACCATAGAGGATCTCCCCTCCAAGGGGAAAACAATTTGCTGTGAAGACTAGTGAGGTGCTTCACACTATGAAGGGCTTTGGAGCCACCTTTCGCTCTCTTGGTGTTTGCAACCCAGCAACCAGGAAAAGATAGTGCCGCAGATCGAAGATTCATCAGCAGTGGTCTGCTGGACTGGGTATGTGCGCCAAGCACCCCGTACCATTCGCACCGTTTCTTAAAGTGCGCGGTCCAGCTGCCATTCTCTTTTGCAATGGAGTGAGCTCCTTCTCATCAGATCCTGTCAGGAACATAAGAATGGCCATACCAAGTCAAACCAAAGGTCAATCCAGCCCAGTATCCTGTCTGCCGACAGTGGCCAATGCCAGATACCCCAGAGAGAGTGAACCAAACAGGTAATGATCAAGCGATCTCTCAGGAATTAGAATAGTTGTTAGTTAATAGTTTAATTAGTTATAGTGTAAATAGTTGTAGTTCGATTAGTGTTGATAGTAGTTTTGTTCCAAAAAAAAAGAGAGAGACACACAGACAAAGGTCGCAGTACTGCATCTTTAGCATAAAATATACTTTCTCTGCGAGAACAACCATGCCGGGATTACCCGGTTTTAAGAAGTGTGCCACTTGCCAGGAACCTATGCCTGCTTCAGATGGGCACTCCCGCTGCTTCAGGTACCTGAGAGAGAGGCATATTCTGCAGAAATGCCCTCAATTTTCCAAGTTGATGGTGCAAGCAAGACGTGACAGGGAGATGAGGCTAAAAATGCTGTTATTCAACAATGCATTACAGCCGCCGCAATCTGATCCCTCCCAGTCCAAATTGGACTGTCTTAGAGCCGATAAGTGTTGGGCAGTCTCACCAGGGCCCACTAATGTCACCAAAAAGAGGCCCTCCCCAACTTGTTCATTGCTACCGACATGAGTTAGTGTTGGGGATAAGTTAGGCACTTCAGGGATGGTTCTAACCTGCTGCCCAGAGAAGTAGAAAACAGCCTGTAGTATGTTGGCACAGGTACCGACTCTACCGAAGGAACCAACAGTGGCAGCACTGGCAGCTTTTGTGTCACCACTAATGGCTTTGAGGCCTGACTCAGCACTGGCAGCAGCACCGGTAGATGCAGGTGGCACAATCAGCACCACTGGCAGATCAAACACCTGCATTGTCCTCCATGCCTCAGGTGACGCCAGCACCACATCTGGAACCGATGCCAAGTTCAGTCCACCCAGAACACCCCTTGGCACCAGTGAAGGCACGCAGTAAATCACTCACGGTCATCACTCCTTCTCCAAGTCGGGAGCATATTTCTTTTTCTCCAGAGCTCACTCTGGGGATCTGCCATGACACCGTTCCACTACGCAATTCCAGGGCTCATCAGCACACAGCTCTCTTTCACCACATTGCCGGTGACAGTAATAACACTCGCCTTTATCTCTGGTGCAGACGAGATGCAGATCCCAGTTACCTAGATCGCCCGCACTCTCAGCTTACAACCGCTATCATGACAGCAGGAGCAGATTCCTCCAAGCATTCATCACCTGCCAGACGCCACTATAGTCATCACTACAGTCACAGCTATTACGAACGCCATCACCCTCTCTTGCCACTTCATTCTCATCCGAGCTGCTATTGGTCGTATTTTCAGGCACAACCATGTTAGTTTGCCTACCCCTGCTGACACAAGATCTCCCACTGCTAGTCAAACTGAACCTCTAACAATTCAGTACTCTGAACCTGAGGAAGGTCAACTCTCTGACCAGGAGCAACCTCAAGGGACTTCTCCCACAGACACATCCTCATCTTCTCCCGACGAGGCAGTGTTCATCATTCATCCTGATGACATCTGCCAATTTCAGGACCTCTTCAAACAGGTTGCTGAGAGCCAGGAAGTTCAACTCATGGAAGTCCAAGAGAAACAGCATCATGTGTTAAAAATTTTGCAGCCCTCTCAAAAACTGAAAGTTGCATTGCCACTTGATGAAGCTATTTTAGAAGTGGTAGATGACATTTGGCAAACACCGGAGTCTGCCCCGGCAACCAACACAAGGGCAGATAAGAAATATTTCATCCGCTCAAAGGGAATGGGCTTTTTATTTACACATCCACCACCTAATTCTCTTTTGGTGACATGGCACAACAGAGGGCAAAGGCCCCGCAATATAAGAATACCACTAATGACAAAGACAGTAAACGCTTAGACCTCTTCAGCAGAAAGGTTTATTTGTCAGCCACTCTGACCTTGAGAGTGGCTAATTATGCCGCTCTCCTGGTGAATCATAACTTCAGTGATTATACAAAGTTAATCACTCTCCTAGAATACTTTCCGGAAAGCAAGCTCCAGATTCTAAAATCTGTAGTACAGGAGGGGTACACTGCTTCCTGTGCAGCCTTGCAGATCGCACTTGACATCACCAACACAGCCGCACGATCCACGGGAGTTCAATCCACGGTAGTTCCCAGAGAATTACAATCGAAGGTGGAAGACCTACCCTTCGATAGGCAAAAGCTGTTCACGGAGAAAACCAATGAAGTCCTTCAGTCCAGCAAGAACTCAAGAACTACATTGAGAACACTGGGCATGTACACTCCACTGGATCAACAGAAACGTTATACCTCCTGTCAGAGGCATAAACCTTTCTCATATGATGCACCTTACCATAGACCGTTTGACCAGCAGCATTCCAAACAGCAGCCACAGAAATGACGCCTGCAGAACAATAGGACATCTAACCAGCAGAATAACTGGCAGCAAGTCTGGCACATTGATCGATTGTCTGCGAACCATTCCCCTCGTTGGTCATCAATGCAAAGGAACCAGGTTATTTCATCGCTGCCTGAGACCATTTCAACACCGATGGTCCTCTGTTACCACCGATTGATGGGTCCTCGAGCTGATAACATCTGGTTACTCAATTCCTTTCATCTCGCTCCCTCCACCCTCCCCACCATCCCTGTCCCTCTTTAGGGACCCCTTTTACAAGACTCTTCTAAAGCAGGAAGTCCTGCACCTTCTTACCATTGGCGCAGTAGAGAAGGTACAATTCGGGGCAAGGGATTTTATTCCCATTATTTCCTTACTCAGAAAAAATCAGGGGGGTTAGGACCAATCTGAGACCTTCGACGGCTCAACCGATACCTTCGCAAACAGAGATTCAAGATGGTGACCTTAGCTTCTATCATTCCAGCGCTCAACAGCGGGGATTGGTTTGCATTCCTCAACCTGCAGAATGTCTACTTCCACGTTACAATTCATCTAGTGCACAGATGCTTCCTAAATTTCATAGTAGGCCTCGAACACTTCCAATACAGAGTTTTGCCCTTCGGTCTGTCATTGGCGCCCAGGATCTTCTCGAAGATGCTTGCAGTAGTGGCTGCCTACCTTCAGCAAGCTGGAATTGTCATATTCCCTTATCTCAACAACTGTTTGATCAAGGCGCCCTCTTTCAATTACACACTACAGTCTATCAACACAATGAGAGCAGTCTTCGAAAATCTTGGTGTTATAATCAGTTTCCCAAAATCATCAATGACACCACAACAATCCCTGGAATTCATCGGTGCACACATGGACTCAACTACCATCCATGCATACCTGCCCTTAAACAGATTTCAGGTTATCCAGGAGCTCGTACAAGTTCTTTCCACGAGCCCCACGATCTCTGTACTTATCTGCTTACAACTCATGGGGCACATGGCAGCTACCACAAGACATAGCACATGCGAGGCTGCACCTGAGATGTCTGCAGTACTGGATAGCCTTGATCTACATGCCCGGCAAGCATGACGTGTACAAGAGAGTCTCAGTACTACCAAAAGTGGTGAAGTCTTTAAGATGGTGGACCGTCCCCGCCAACATGCTAGCCGTCATACCTTTCCATTGACCTTAACCCATGATGCAAATTATGACAGATGTATCTTTAGTGGGCTGGGGTGCGCACCTCAATGACCGTCGTGTTCAGAGTCGATGGTCCGCACGAGGCCTTCCATCATATCAACCTCCTAGAGTTGAGAGCTGTTTTCAGTGCATGCAAGCACTTTGTTACTCTTATCCGAAGTCACACCATCAGGGTGCTTACCGACAACATGATGACAGTTTTCTACATAAACCAACAGATAGGAGCTTGATTGCGTTCCCTCTGTGCAGAGGCAATACGCCTAAGGAACTGGTGCGTCCGTCACAATGTAATGATCCTAGTGGCGTACCTACCTGGCAAAGACAACACCACTGCCGACGCACTCAGCAGATACTTTGTCATACACCACGAATAGAAACTGCACTGCCGGGTGCTACTAGACTTCTTCCTCACTAGACCTCACTTGGGTTTTCCCACAATAGACCTATTTACCACACATTGAAACACGAAGTGTCGGTATTACTGTTCCAGAGTGGGCATCAAACCGAGATCCCTGGGAGATGCCTGTCTACTCAACTGGAGCGATCACCTGCTCTACGCTTTTCCTCTGACTGCCGTGATACCGAGAATTTTAGAGAAGATTGTCAGGGACAATGCAATGGTAATCCTTGTAGCCCCCTTTTGGCCGTGTCACACATGGCTTACTTTATCTCTTTCATATGTCTCATCACCTACCCCACCACCTACCCAGACAACACGATCTGTTGACATAGGACCAGGGAACTCTCATGCATCCTCAACCCAAGCCAACCACCTTTGCCTCACAGCTTTCTTCCTAGTTGGTTCCAAGACGCAGAAATGATTTGCTCCCAGGACATCAAATAGGTCCTGATCCACAATAGAAGACTTGCTACTCGAATCACTTATCTGCACAAATGGCGTAGGTTTTGCTCCCGATTCATGGACAATCGTCTTGATCCATTTGGCATCATAAGGGCCAAAAGCTTCAAAGAGGGTTTGAATTTATCAACAACAATAATGTTATCTTTAATTAGTTAAATCTAAAATAAGGGCTTTTAAAAATATATAAAACCTAATGTATCAGAATTTAAGCCCATTTCTAAGTACGAGGGATGAGGTTGAGTTTTTCATTTGGAACAGGATAACCAGATTTGTCTACTTCAGGGTTTCTTGCAGCTTCTGCTGATGTAAGATACTGGTCCTGGCCCCCATTAGATGGTATCCTGGACTATTGCCTTCCTGGGTCTGACCCAGTATGACATTTCCTATGTCATCAGAAAAATGTGATCTAGGGTTCATCATAATTAGAGTGAACTGATGAACCCTAGATCAGATTTTTCTGATAGAAATCAGCTTCTGGCGGAGATGTAATCCATTCATTGTCAGTTGTCAGAGTCTGATTCTTAGTATCTCAAAATTGCCATCTTGGCTATCAATACATAATAGCTATTCAGATGCTTTTCTATCTTTCATACCACAGCATAATCGAACATTTCCTACTCTCTTCTCTCTTTTTTTTTTGAGGGGATCATAGGAGAAGGAGATAGCAAAGACCTATTATATTAGTTTATATAAGCTAGTTCACTGCCAATGCATAATTGTTCCCTATTGTGCATTTTATAGCATGTTTTTCACTCTGTTTTTAAACATTCTAAACTATAATGTTTCCACCAGTTCCCTGAAGAGATTATTGCATATTCTAAAAGATCTCACCACTAGGAAGTTCTTTAATATTCAGCCTACATTTTCTCTCCTCTGAATTTCATTCTATTATTTCTGTGATAATTTATAGCCCCTGTGGCATGCTAAATGATTTATTCCTTCCTTGGTGTTTAAATCTACAAATATTTGCACATGGTTTCCTCCTTAGATTGTACCTACGACAAACAACTCTCATTTTACTCCTTTTACATTTCCTCTTAAATGAATCTCTCCAGCCTCCTGCTAATTTTTGGTGCTCACTCATTATTAGTCTTTGAATAACCCAGTTCACATTGCCACCCAATCTTATTTTGCAATCTTTCAACCATAATTTTCTTCTTAGTACTTAAGAACTTCATTAATGATCCAGGTTTAGTATCACTTGAGTCTTTTAGAAAATAGAAAAAAAATCCTCTTGAATACAAATACTATCCTGCTGTTCAGTCTCCTGCATTTGTATATCTAATATTTAATCAAAGAGCTTTCCCATATTTTAACACTTTGAATCTATTTTGATGGATATCTTCATATTTAAAGAGTTACAACTATATAATAACTATTAGGCATTTATAGCAAAAATGCTTCTGTACATGGATCATAGAAAAGTGCATGTAAGTATTAAGCAAGAGAAAAGGTGCAACAAATTTGCAGTTTATTCTAGCAACAATACCTACCTGTTAGTTTATATGGATCAGTGACGTTCTTTGTGTTATGTTCTGTAATCTTTAGAAGGTTTTCACTATGTGGTAATTGATGTTCATATGATGTTTGTAACTGTGTGATGGACAATTAGTACAAAAATTAAGACTTTGTGTTATGCAGCAAAACAAACAGCACCAGCAGCACTTTAGTTCGAATTAACTCCTCGTGGAATGAGGCTTAACAGTTAATTCGAACTAAGCGGTTTATCTTGGAATCCCGCTTCTCTGCCGCATGTAGACGCAGGCAGTTATTTCGGGCTAGTCAGTTTCCAAAATGGCGACTGGCTGAGAATATGCTAATCAAGCACGGGATATTTAAATCCCGTGCTTCATTAGCAATTTTGGTCGCCCTCGTTGGCCTCCCTAATTCGAACTAGGGGGCTAATGTAGACGTACCCAGAGAGAAAGACACACACTTGTCATGAAGAGATAATAATATATGAGGGAATACACCAGATCATATTGCTCAGCATAATTAAAGAGAAAGTATAATAATCAGAGGTCAACAATTTATGTAATCTACTCGCTCATGGCGAGTAGATTACATCCCGGAAGAGCCGGGTTTAGGCGATCTGTGCATGCGCAGAACGCCAGACAGTGTGGCTGGCGAGTGGGGCTCGCCGCAGCTCAGCGAGCCCTGATAATAACCATAGAAAATGGAGAAATCCAAATGGACAAAGTATATGTATACTGTATGCAGTGTTCAAGAATAAAATGCTCTTAAAATAACTTCTGAGAAGTGACTTTATAAATCAATAATGGAAAGAAAATAAAGTGAAAAAAGTACTTTGGCTGTAATATAACTGCTACACAGTACATACATTCCTCTAAAGTCATTGTGGCCCCAAAAAATTGAAATAAAAGCAGAATAATGTGCTAACTTTTGATCTTTTCCATATAGATCTTAAGTCATGATCAGTTGGTTTCTGTCTGTTCTTTGAAATCACATAAGGTTCATATGTGCCAAGTTTTATATGAATCACATGATAAGGTCAAGTAATAGAAATTCCAAGCCAGGAATTTATATAGCCAGGTCACATTTGACTGTTACACTATATTACCATATATTGATTGTAATGGTGGGTATGTATGTAAATCTGAACTTGAAAGGAATCCTCTCAGTAAAACCCAAGATAAATAAAACTATACCAATACTTTTCAAGTTAACTAAAAATTAGAGAGAAGAACTCAATGGCAAAAAATTATTACAACATAGAAATGGGAAAGGGCCAGGATGGCATTCTGTTACCTAAAAACCATAGAATCATAGAATACTAGGACTGGAAGGGACCTTGAGAGGTCATTGAGTCCAGTCCCCTGCCCCCATGGCAGGACCAAATACTGTCTAGACCATCCCTGATAGACATTTATCTAACCTACTCTTAAATATCTCCAGAGATGGGGATTCCACAACCTCCCTGGGCAATTTATTCCAGTAGTTAACTACCCTGACAGTTAGGAACTTTTTCCTAATGTCCAACCTAAACCTCCCTTGCTGCAGTTTAAGCCCATTGCTTCTTGTTCTATCCTCAGAGGCCAAGATGAACAAGTTTTCTCCCTCCTCCTTATAACACCCTTTTACATACCTGAAAACAGCTATAATGTCCCCCCTCAGTCTTCTCTTTTCTAAACTAAACAAACCCAATTCTTTCAGACTTCCTTCCTAGGTGTTGTTCTCTAGACCTTTAATCATTATTGTTGCTCTTCTCTGGACCCTCTTCAATTTCTCCACATCTTTCTTGAAATGCGGTGCCCAGAACTGGACACAATACTCAACTGAGGCCTAACTAGCGCAGAGCAGAGCGGAAGAGTGACTTCTCGTGTCTTGCTCACAACACACCTGTTAATGCATCCCAGAATCATGTTTGCTTTTTTTGCAACAGCATCACAGTGCTGACTCATATTCAGCTTGTGGTCCACTTTATAACCCCTAGATCCCTTTCTGCCATACTCCTTCCTAGACAGTCGCTTCCCATTCTGTATGTGTGAAACTGATTGTTCCTTCCTAAGTGGAGCACTTTACATTTGTCTTTATTAAACTTCATCCTGTTTACCTCAGACCATTTCTCCAATTTGTCCAGATCATTTTGAATTATGACCCTATCCTCCAAAGCAGTTGTAGCCCCTCCCAGCTTGGTATCATCTGCAAACTTAATAAGCGTACTTTCTATGCCAATATTTAAATTATTAATGAGGATATTGAACAGAGCTGGTCCCAAAACAGACCCCTGCGGAATCCCACTTGTTATACCTTTCCAGCAGGATTGTGAACCATTAATAACTACTCACTGAGTACGGTTATCCAGCCAGTTATGCACCGACCTTCTTGTAGCCCCATCTAAGTTGTATTTGCCTAGTTCATTGATAAGAGTATCATGCAAGACTCTATCAAATGCCTTACTAAAGTCTAGGTATACCACATCTACCGCTTCTCCCTTATCCACAAAACTCGTTTTCCTATCAAAGAAAGCTATCAGATTGGTTTGACATGATTTATGCTTTACAGATCCATGCTGGCTGTTCCCTATAACCAAAGAGAGAAACTTGGAACTAAAGAAAAATTGTGACTATTTAGAAGATTTTAAAAACATCATGAAATTCTAGGATTCAGCATTTACTTTTTAACAGAATTATTACAAAAAATGTTCAGGGGTGCCAAAGATTAAAAATAATCTGGTGATGTTTTTGTCATCTATGGAAGCCAGAAAATGAAGAAATGCACAGCACTGATCAGAAGTTAATGTGACTTTTTTGTTCAGTGTGAATAATAAGAATTGACAAAAGATGTACCATTAAAGGGGATCTGCAATAACAGCAGAAGTAAACTGCAAAAGCCTATCAGTAAAAAGTGACTGTCGTGTCAGTAAAACGCCAAATAACTACATTGCATGTTTGACCCTGTAATGTTTTGATCTTTTAGATTTCTGTATAATTTGTGCTTTCTGTTGTTTGTGTTTACTGTGATGCAAATAAGTAGTTACTAATGAAGGTTTCATGTCACTAATAGCAACTTTTAGCTTATACATCAGTTTTGGAATGAATAAGTAAAATATTCAAGAATCTTTCCTAGCAGTAAAGCTAAACTAAGAACAGCCATGACAATGTCTTTTTATATTTAGTAATACAAAATTTGGCTTATTAGCACAAATTAAGTATAATAATAATAAAACTAAGTATAATTCTTGTAATGTACTCTTTCATATATACATATTCACACACTAATGTACCTGTAGATATACTGGCTCTGTGTATATACTACAAACATTATATATAAAATAGTATATAAATGCTAATTTTCATATGCTATATCACCTTCAGATCCTGGAAAGACACTTCCAGAAGCTCTTGATTATTGCAAGGTTTGGCTACAGACAGTAGCAGGAGAGATAGATGCGAAAAGTGGCATTCCACCTTCTCTTGTCACACTGCAAATTAAAGACTTTCTCAATGGGCCAGGTAAGAGGTGCACTTTTGATTTAAATGAATATTCTAATTTAATCTGTATATTCATACAGAACCATCATTTCTTTGTAAATAAACATGCCAGAAAATCTTACTTTCTCCATAAATGTGGATGGATGGATTGATTGATAGATCAATTGATTTATTTATGCCAAAACTACACTGGGGTGAGGCCCAGATTGAACAGAATTAAAGCGACAGATTTAAGGCCTGGTAAGCTTATTAACTTTTAGGACAAGATATTGGAGCTTTAAACCCCTATCAATTTGAAATTTGCACTCTGAACCCAGGCTGCCAGCTATGGGGCTATGCTCCTAGTCCCTAGCTGCGAGACTCCACAGATACCTGCCTCTTCCTCCGAGTGCTCCACCATACCTGTCCCATCCCCTGTCCTCCTCCTCCCCCCGAGCTTGAGTGCTGCAAATGAGCCAAATTTTTAACCAAATTAGCTAACCACAAAGCCCAGTTTAATGCAAATAATACTGAATGCCTGGACTATTTTCCCTCCCAGGGCCAAGACACCCAATTTAGAGACTTTCCTTAGGAATGAAATTAAGGTTGCTGCTAGGCAAATCCAGACAGTCTCTGCTTTCCTACTTTCTTTCACTTTCCTATGATTTAAGTGATTTCCTCATTTTCTAAATAGACAATAAATCTCCTAACTCCAAATATAATGATGTGAATAGAATGAATCTCTTTCTGTCCCATCCTCAATAAAATAGGCAGAACCAGAGTCAGAGTTCAAATTCACTCCTTCCTGATCTTCGACTTCATAGGCAACGCCAAACAATAATGCAATATAAAAAGCCACATAATTTTCCTTCCAGATCTTGGCTGTTTCCCACCAGAGCCTCTGTTGACCAAATACACATACCTATATTTTTATCATCTGGCTGGTTCCAGTTGGACACATCTCTCAATATGACTTAGCAGTAATTACCCTGAATTTTGGCTCAGAGTGGTTTAAAAGAACATCCCTGCCTTCTAGAACAGGGTTTTATAACCTGCTAAGATTGAGCGCTTAGTCAAATAATTTTATCTGTTCTAAGAACAATTCCAGAGTGTTAGAGATTTGACTAGATTGCTTTAAAGCAATGACCATGCTTGCATACCAAAATACAACTACAGTAAGTGTTGTTTCATTAACTGGTGAAAAGAAAAGATGCAGAGGTTTCATTCAACAACATGCTAACATCAATAATACAATAAAATCCTCCCCATCAAGATTCATTCCAACATGCGATTAGTAGGATGCAGGAACAATTTTTATAGTAGGGGTGCTAAGGGCCTTTCAGCCAAACTGTATACTCTATATACAGTGGAAACTAATTCAAGCCAGAGGGTGTGACAGCACCCTCAGATGGTGCTTTAGCATCTGAGAAGTAGCTTGAGCCCACCAGAAAGGAGAAGAATGGCACCTTAGTGGTCCTGTGGTAAGTAATCAAGTGGCCAGAGACAGTCAGCTGTGATTGTCCGAAAACCACAATGACCTCAGCAGTCATCTTCAGCAGGCCTAAGAACAGCAGGAACAATCAATATATCATTAATGAATTGAATAAATACTCTGCTAAAATTCATTTACAAGTAGTAATGCATATATTTCACCATTCTGGCAATGATTCAGTGATTATGAGCATTTGTCAAATACTGTAATACACTTACATTTTTATGTTCTTACTAATTACTACTATAATTATTTTAGCAGCGAGGAGTCCTGTGACACCTTATAGACTAACCGAAGTGTTGGAGCATAAGTTTTCGTGGGCAAAGACCCACTTCGTCAGATGCATGTCGTGGAAATTTCCAGAGGCAGGTATAAATATGCAGGCCAGAATCAGGCTAGAGATGATAAGATGGATCCAATCAGGGAGGATGAGGCCCCCTTCTAGTAGCTGATCTGGAGGTGTGAATACCAAGAGAGGAGAAGCTGCTTTTGTAGTTAGCTAACCATTCACAGTCTGTTTAATCCTGAGTTGATTGTGTCAAACTTGAAGATGAACTGTAGCTCAGCAGTTTCTCTTTGAAGTCTGGACCTGAAGTTTTTTTGCTGCAGGATGGCTAGCTTTAGATCTGCAATTGTGTGTCCAGGAAGACTGAAGTGTTCCCCTACAGGTTTTTGTATGTTGCCATTCCTAATATCCGATTTGTGTCCATTTATTCTTTTACGTAGGGACTGTCCAGTTTGGCTGATGTATATAGCAGAGGGGCATTGCTGGCACATGATGGCATATATTAGGTTAGTAGATCTGCAGGAGAATGAATCAGTGACAGTATGGCTGATCTGGTTAGTTCCTGTGATGGTGTTGCTGGTGTATATATGTGGGCAGAGTTGGCACCGAGGTTTGTTGCATGGATTGGTTCCTGAGTTAAAGTTATTATGGTGCAGTGTATAGTTGCTGGTGAGAATATGCTTCAGGTTGGCGGGTTGTCTGTGGGCGAGGACTGGCCTGCCTTCCAAGGCCTGTAAAAGTGAGGGATCATTGTCCAGGATGGGTTGTAGATCACTAATGATCCATTGGAGAGGTTTTAGCTGAGGACTGTAGGTGATGGCCAGTAGTGTTCTGTTGGTTTCTTTCTTGGGCTTGTCCCATAGCAGGAGGCTTCTAGGTACGCGTCTGGCTCTGTCAATCTGTCTCCTCACTTCCTCGTGTGTGTAACGTAGTTTACAGAATGCTTGTTGAAGATCTTGTAGGTATGGATCTCTGTCTGAGGGGTTGGAGCATATGCAGTTGTACCTCAGTGCTTGGCTGTAAACAATGGATCGTGTGGTGTGTCCGGGATGGAGGCTGGAGGCATGCAGGTAAGCATAGCGGTCGGTAGGCTTTCGGCACAGGGTGGTGTTTATGTGACTGTCACTTATTTGTACCTAACTACAAAAGCAGTTTCTCCTCTCTTGGTATTCACACCTCCAGATCAGCTACTAGAAGTGGGCCTCATCCTCCCTGATTGGATCCACCTTGTCATCTCTAGCCTGATTCTGGCCTGCATATTTATACATGCTTCTGGAAATTTCCACTACATGCATCTGACAAAGTGGGTCTTTGCCCACGAAAGCTTATGCTCCTACACTTCAGTTAGTCTATAAGGCGCCACAGGACTCCTCGCCACTTTTGCAGATTCAGACTAACACGGCTACCCCTCTGATACTATAATTATTTTAAAGACTTATGTCCATTTTCTGTATATATTTTAGAATACATGATAGATGATATGTGACAGTTGCCAGGTCAGGGAGCTACTGCAGAGAAGGCCTATTTGAAATCATGGGATGGTGGGCGGGCGAAGCCCGCCCACCTTCTAAAAGCCCCTCCCCAACCTTATGGGAGGGACACTGGACCCATGTCCAACTGATTGCTTGGGACAAATAATGACTAAAGGATCAAGAAGTGCGGGCTAGAGGTTCAAAATAAGGAAGCCGGATGGGGACACCGAGCAGAGAACCCCGGACAGCGCCCACTGCTCCTCAAAGCTGTCGATGGAGCCAGTGGACGCCGCCCAGAGGAACTCTGCCCGGATTCGTGACACGAGGGAAGAGCGGAAATAGGCCCCACAGTCTCAGAGAACCCCCTCGTCTAACCTCCTCCTTCTGCTATTGTAGATGTCAGCTTTCGCTAAGGCCAGGAGGAGGTTGACGAGGAGGTCTCACGACTTTGTGGGGCCACGGATTGGGTGTGCGTAAATAAAAAGGTGAGGGGAGAAGTGCAGCCAGAACCTCAATAAGAGGTTCTGGAGGAGCCGGAATAGGGGCTGCAACCTGGCGCATTCGAGGTAGGCATGCGCCAGGTGCCAGGTTCTCCCTCACTCCGCAAAAGGGGCAGGTGTCTGGGATAGGGGTGAACCGCGCCAAGTACACGCCCGTGCTCACGGCCCTGTGAAGGAGCCGCCAACTGATGTCCCCGACGGGCCGCGGAATTAAGGTCGAATAAACGTTGGCCCATCGGGGTTCCCCACCCTCTATAGGTCTGAGGTAGTCCCGCCACTTTGTATCGGGGCGGGACACGAGGGTGGGGAAATGCAAAGCGTGGAGCACGAGCGTGTACAGCTGTTCCCTGGGCGCGGTCCGGAAACAGACCGGCTGCAGATTTTGCAGCCGGCTGGGGGTTCAAGGGTGGGGAGGCCGGGGGGGCCCGCGGGACAGGGGCCCAATAAAGAGGGACGGAGGCTTTGCAGGAGGGGAGGGGCGGGGCGTTCCTTCTTGCAGGGCTCTCTGTAGGAGATCGCGAGCGGGCTGCGACAAAGCCACCTTCACCTCCTGGAGTAGGCGCAGAGGGGTTCGGGGGGTGGAGAGCCCCATGCGTTGAGCGAGCACTCGGGGATCCACCCAGTCCCCCCTGTCGTAGTCCAGGAGGTCCCCGACCATGGTGGTTTCTGCCAGGATCAGCCTCCGGCGCACCGAGGGAGACTCCGCCACCTGCACGCGCAAGGCTGGATTGTGGAGCAGGGGCTCCGCGAGGAGGTCTGCTCCCTCAGAGGCCACAACGGACCTGGTCGCCAGAAACAGCTTCCAGGTCTGGAGGAGGTCCTGGTAGAATTCCGGCAGTTCTGAGAGGTCTCGTGGAAGGCCCCTCGGCTGGATGAAAAAGAGCTGCCGGTCGTATCGGAGCCCTCGGAGGCGGCGGAGGAAGGCGTGCCCCAAAATGCTCCATGCAGGACTACCTGCACTAAAGAGGAGTCTCTGCAGGGCCTGGAGGTGGAAGGTCCGGACCTGGCTGCGCACGCAGACCAGGCCCTGGCCCCCCTCCTCCAGGGGGAGAGACAAGACCCCTGCAGAGATCCAGTGCAGTCCCCGGCCAAAGGAACCCCAAAGCTGCCCTCTGGAGCTTGGCCGGGACCTCCGGGTGCGGGCGCAGGGTGTTGAGCCGGTGCCAGAGCATGGACAGGACCAGCTGATTGAGCACCAGTGCCCTCCCACGAAGGGAGAGACACCGGAGCAGTCCTGCCCATCTCCGCAGCCGCTCACTCACCCTGGTCTCCAAATCTTGCCAATTTTCCGGCGGAGAGGGATGCGTGGCGGATAAATAGACGCCCAGATAGAGGAGCAGACCCGCGCTCCACCTGATGGCCTGAAGCGCAGGTGGGAGGGAGCCGGCCCGCCACCTGTCCCCGACCACCAGGCCAGAGCTCTTGACCCAGTTGACCCGGGCGGAGGAGGCTGCCGAGTAGACAGCTTGGCAAGCCTCCACCCGCGCCGGGTCGCCCGGGTCCTGAACCACGAGGAGAGGGGGCCTATTTGAAATCATGGGATGGTGGGCGGGCAAAGCCCGCCCACCTTCTAAAAGCCCCTCCCCAAACTTATGGGAGGGACACTGGACCCATGTTCAACTGATTGCTTGGGACAAATAATGACTAAAGGATCAAGAAGTGCGGGCTAGAGGTTCAAAATAAGGGAGCCGGATGGGGACACTGAGCAGAGAACCCCGGACAGCGCCCACTGCTCCTCAAAGCTGTCGATGGAGCCAGTGGACGCCGCCCAGAGGAACTCTGCCCGGATTCGTGACACAAGGGAGGAGCGGAAATAGGCCCCACAGTCGCAGAGAACCCCCTCGTCTAGCATCCTCCCCCTGCTATTAAAGATGGCAGCTTTCGCCAAGGCCAGGAGGACGTTGACGAGGAGCTCTCGCGACTTTGTGGGGCCACGGATTGGGTGTGCGTAAATAAAAAGGTGAGGGGAAAAGGCAGCCCGGAAAGGGAAAAACCCTGTGAGAAGAAGCAGAAAACTGCAGCCCAATTAGATGCAGCTGGGAGGGAGCTGGCTCAGGCAAATTGGGGCCAGCTGACTTCTCTGCTGTCTGTCTGAGGGCCTTTAAAAGCCTCAGCAGTTGGAGGCTGGAGGAGAGGGTAAAAGGACGAAAGGAAGGTGGTGGAGAGTCAGAGAGGAAGAAATTGGAGAGAATTTTGACCAGCATTAGGTAAAGGCAGTTAGGGAGGGAGCCTGTGGGCCCCTGTCCGGGCTCCCTACCATTGAGACCTGCTGCAAAACCCCCAAACTTGGGGGCTAAGGGGAGGAGGCCTACCCAGTGGTGGCTTGGGGAAGAGGGGCCCTTGCCACAGATAGCTATTGAAAACAGCTGTTCTGCTTTTCAGCACATTTGTCAAAATTCTGCAATTGCAATCAATAACCTGGATGTAACTATTGCAATGACAACTAAGACACTTGTATATATGTACCAAAGGTTCAGTGTTTTTTAGTATGTACGTTTTCCATAAGAAAAATGTTTTTGGAAAGGTGAGTTTGAAACATCATCCCAACTAATCCAAACAGGAGAATAACTTAAGATGCAAAGTACAGTACAGCAGTTAGAAAACAGACTGTAAATGGTTTCATGAATTTGCTATCTTAGATTAAACTTTAGTTATTGTAAACAGTTTGTCCGCTAAAATAGATAAATAGATGTTGTTCCACAGCAAAACTGTATTTTTCACCATGTAGGGAGCCAGATTGTCACTCTATATTAACTTAGAGATCAAAAAACTGCATCTAGTAGCTAGACTTGGAAACCACCAATTAAATGGGAATAACAGGATACGTTAATACACTTCTTGCCACATGAGTGGATTATTTTCTACATTTTTGGCAACTAACAAAATGATATTTCTTCCAGATTTTTGGTAATAAGATCCTAGGAGAAATAAGCATATATCACCGAGCCTGTGAACAGACCTTAACTTTACCCTCCAAAACAAATTAAATAACTGTTCTTTCCTTTTCTATGGTACTAATTATCTACAATTATTTTAATTCCTGCTAGATCAACATGTACTAACACTGTTATAGTAAATCTATTACTGGACTTATAAATTTAATTATTTAAATGTAAGATTATACTAGATACAGCTGAACTGATGATTATTTCTGGCCAATTATCTTCTCAGACAATAATTATTTCTATATTTTATTTCTATATAACTTGCTATTCCTACCCATTAATTTGTATTTTAGAACAAAAATCCTATGTATGTAATATACTACAAAGCTTTCAATAATTTATAAAATATAACTTGTCTTATAATTTGCTTTAAAAATACTATTGTAAACAAAATACAAATTCTTCTGTGCCAAAATCCTCTTTCCTTAGCATTTTCTTGGAAAGATGATAGTTTTAGTATGAAATTATTACGCTTCTTGATTCTTTGCCATTTGGAATAATTTTCTGTAGAACATTTTATTCAGTCAATTTGAGAAATATGATGTCCCTCTGTTAAAATAGGGTTCAAGACTTTTTTTCCTTTGAATTTGCCCATTTGTTTTTTCTCTTGCATAGCTTGTATGTTATAATGAAAACTGTGCCTCTAGGTGTACATAAAAAAGCCCTCAAGCCTCACTTCAAAAACATTTTTCTGTCTCTAAAGACAAAAATAGTATCCATTAGAAAGGTTAGTGATTCGGAAAAATCTGGTAAATAGCAGCTACCAGAAACCCTCTAGAATAGTATCTATAGCAGGTGATAGATTAGTTGGAACAAATTGGAACCATTGCACTTTGGCAATCCTGGTTTCTTTCAAGCTGTTTAAAAGTATCATCATTTTAATACAAAATCTCAACCCTGTAGAACAGTCCATAGCAGGTTAATTTGAATCATATGATGTGTCACTGCCCTCAGCTGACATGAGCTCCGTTCCATGTGTGAAGCCATAATAAATCCATTCCCAACCGAAAAAAATTCCCTGTGAGAAGGTGAACTAATCCAGGCCTCACACTGGCATGTTAGCCCTCTGTAATTGAAAGCAGGGCCACCTGTTCCCAGCACAGTTAGCCTAGAGAGAGAAAATTAGCATTAGATCAGATACTTAATGTATTGAAAAATCATTCATACTTCTTGCAAGTTCAGCTGTGGGCTACTTAACATGACATCATATATAAACCTAGGAATGTGCCCACTTGATCCCATTTTAACAGTTTTGTTAACCATGGTGTTTGTTAACTTTGAAATGAGAATTTTTTTATTTAATGAGAGCTGACACATGAGAAGGGGAACTGACCAGGATGCAGACTTTTCTAATTAACTCAGGGTCATTTGCAAAAACATTTGAACTTGGATATTTTTTCATTGTTCTTTTACAAACAAGTTTTTGAACCACTACCATTGTGGTCATGAAATGACATTTATTTGATTAAGAGGACAAATAGAAATATTCCAAATAAATATAGCAGTATGCATATATTTTTATTGACATGGTTATTTTTATTAAAAAAACACACAGTTCAAGGATTTGGTGAGGTGTGAAGATAATTCAAGTAAAATTTTCAAATGTGATTTATGTCCTTAGCACCCTAAGTCCCACTGACTTTAAATGAAACATAAAACTCTTAAGTAGCTATGTCTGGGTATGTCTACACTGCAAAGTTAATTTGAAATAACAGCCGTTATTTCAAATTAACTTTAATAGCGTCTATAAATGCAAACCGCTATTTCAAATTTAATTCGAAATAGCAGAGCGCTTAATTTGAATGTGGTAAACCTCATTCTATGAGGAGTAATGCCAAATTCGAAATAGCTAATTCGAAATAAGTGCTGTGTAGACACTTAATTCGAATTAGCTGGCTTCCAGCCCTTCCCAGTTTCCCCTGGTGGCCACTCTGGGCCAAACCAGGAAAACTCCTCTCCTCTCCCCCAGCCCCGGAGCCCTTAAAGGGGTAAACTCTGGCCAGACTGCACGTGCCGGAGCCAGGCCTGCCAGTAGTCTCTGCCCCTGACCCAGTGGCCCTTCCATGAGCTGGGCAGCCAGAACCAGCCAGCCGTCCCAGCCCAGTCACCCCAGCACCCAGGAGCCAGCCAAGGGTGTATGTTTAAAAGTAGACGCCGCGCTCCCTCCTCGACTAGTGAGGAGATTGTGGACCTCGTTGAGGTTTGGGGGCAGGCCCCCAATGTCCATGATCTCCGCACTAGATGGAGGAATGCGGCCATCTATGGTCCAGAAAGCCGCATGGCTGCCACCATGTTCCAGAAAGGCCACAGGTGCACCCAGGAGCAGGTGCATCTGAAAATTAAAGAGCTGTGGCAGGGGTATGCCAGAGCCACTCGGGGCAGTTCTTCATCAGGGGCAGACATCTGTCCCTACTTCGAGGCACTGGATCGCATCCTGAGGGGCAGTGCGGTCTGTGCCACCCCAGGGGTCAGCGAGCCAGGACCAGAGGGCCCTGACCAGGGCGCAGAAGAGGAGCAACCACGGAGGGTGCGACACCGGCTGGACCCCCGAGCTGTCCCAGCAGCGGAGTCACCAGGGTTGTTCAGGGAGGCCACACCATGTAAGTGCCATCACTGTCCCCTTCCCGGGGGGCGGGGAGGGAGACCAGGGACCATGCACGTGGGCCTTGCTTACCACGGATCACGCAGCAACCTGTGCACGTGCAAGCACGTGCCGTGCCACCCTGGGCAGGTGGCTCCAGCTGCGTGCCACACAGGGGCTGTGGCCTGATAGCCACACGTGTGTGTGAAGAGATCTGACATGCTCCTGACCCCGGGGTGGGACACAGCTGGACGCCCTCCCTTCACAAACCCCTCTAATATCTTCCCCCCCACCTCACCCACACTATACACAGCACAGGGGCATGGATGCGGTCTCGGGGCAGCTCCCACTCCCAGCGATAGTCGGACATTCCGACCATGGCCTCTGTGTAAGCACAGTGGCTCTGACGGTGCAGGGCATGGTCATCCTCATCCCCTTGGGGACGCTGAGGCCCCCGCACCCACTGTGCTGGGAGACATGTGGACCGACGAGCCCCGCACCTCTGAGCGCTGAGCTTCCCCTCCCCCTTCCTCCCTTTGCTTCCCCTTTCCAGCTCCCTCCTCTCCTCCTCTCTCTTCTCCTGTCTTCTTTCCCCAGTCTCCCCAGAGGTTCATCCTCCCCCAGTTTTGTTCAATAAACCTAGTTTCTATTTTTGAAAAAAAGTGTATTTTATTTGACATCAGGAAGGGGAGCTAGGAAGGAGTAAGTGGAAGGATGTGAGGGAGGAATGGGGCACCAGCCCCAGGTGGGGAGGACCGGGAAGGCTCTGAGGGGTGGACGCTCTCCCGCAGGGTCTCCTGGATCCTGACAGCCCCCCAATGGACCCGCTGGATGGCAGCCTGCAGCAAGTGCAGACGGGCTGATGGCAACGACCCCATGAGACACACCGGCGTGCCCAGGGGCAACTCTGGCTCCATGTGGCCTAGTGCTGTGATGTCCCAAGTGGAGACACTCAGGGCACTCCAAGACAGGACTGCTTTGCTGTCCCTCCTCAAGGTAGACAAGCAAGCGGGGAACCCTGAGAACTGTCTGTCCGGGGTGGGGGTAGGATCCCTTTAATCACAGGGCTCAGTTAGCCTCAGGCAGCAGCCCCACACACTAAGTCCTAACCTGATGCCCTGCTGGCACTGGTTCCAGCCAGCTTTAACTTCGGTTCAGGGTCCACTCAGTGTGGATGTGCTATTTCAAAATAGCAAAACGCTATTTCAAAATAGGTTTTGTGTATAGATGTGTTATTTCGAATTAGCTTAATTCGAATGAACTATTTCGAATTAACTCAAATTAACGCTGTAGTGTAGACATACCCTCGCTGTTGAAAATGGGACTTAGGCTCTTAAGTCATGTAAATTGTTTTGAAAATTTTACTCTATAGCTTTCCCATCATTTTGAAGTCTCTTACCTGCTTTCAAAGTCTACTTTTACCTTTTGCTGATTCTTTATTTCTCCTCTTATAATTTTTTTCATTTCTATCTTCCATTTTACCATTCTTAATAATAATATGAACAGAGCTTTGAGTTTGTTTACATTTAAAGTGCTACAGCGGTTCAGTGAAGATATTATTTGCACCAATGGGAAGGTCTCCTATTGGCATAGGTGCTCCAACTGCTCTAGAATTGATAGCTAGTTCCACGGGAGAATTCTGCTACTGACCTTGTGCTGTTTATGTCTTTGCATTGATCAGAGGTGTGGATTTTGCACATCCCTGAATACCATATTTATATCAACCTAATTTTCTAGTGAAGGCCAGGCCTCTGAATCACAAGCTCTAGGATACTTTCCAGATTCTTCCATAGATTTGTGGGCTGACCATAAGCAAATAACTAAACCTTTTCTATATCTGGGGGGGGGGGGGGGGGGGGTGCAAGGCAAGGTGAGAAGAGAAGGGTATTTCCGCTTTGGGGACAGGTATGTGTAGGAGATGTTTCTGTGCAGTTGGGTTGGATGGAAGTGGGGAAGTTCCGAGCCAGAAGTGGAATGGGTTGAGTTGCAGGAATAAGACAGGAGGGAATACATGGGTGATGTAAGGTGATAAGAAGCAGATGTTAGGGCAGAGGTAGGTTGAAGGGGTTGAAGTTTTGGGACTGGGAAGGAATGCTGAATGGACAAGGGGAATAAATACTTTTTTCTCCTACCCTCTTCTTTTCTGTCATGTGCCCCAATTTTTTTTAGTTATTTCTCTAAAATAAAGAATAAAAGAGGGAAGAGAGAAACATACAGCTTAGAAAGTTTACAAAAAATCCAGCTTTGAAATGCTAAGCAGGAAAAGAAATATAGTGTTGCCTGGTATTATTTTAATAGATTGATTCATGTTGCTATAGCATTTTTTTTATTCCATTCAATGGGGTTGACCAACACAATTCATTCATGTCTCTGCCAATTTTGAATTAAAGGGCCACCCCAATTCATGTTATAAAACACATCAGCACAGAGCATACATGAATATTTCACAAAGAGAGAAAGTAGTCACTGGGCTGTAAGCCTGTGTCTATTTTTGATACACCTTTCATAATAAAATGACAAAGGAAGAAATTGTTTGACAGAATTTTCAGAGTGCTGCTTTCACGTTTTCTTTTATAGATGTTATGATTTTGTAAATCAAGCCATATTGAACCCATTGCATTTTTTGTAATAGATTTCAAAATACATAATAAATGTAAGTAATATGATGACTAATAGGTCAAGTGAAGTTGGAATATTTTAAATAAGAAAATAGCTGGAAATAATTTTCAGGAAACTATTCCAGTTGTTTTTTGGTATCCCACAAGTTATATGTTAATATAAACGCTGTAGAATTGCCTCTGGGATCTGAATTCCCTCTCTGATTTCATTGTTGAAATGTGATTCTTTTCCTTTCACTGTTAAGTCATCTCCTGGTGTGGTGGGAGCATATAATAAGTGTAATTTATTTATGTTTGTCTAATCTTCTTTTAACTCAATAGTCATTTCATCATACTGTTTCCTAGTAGCTGTTCAGAAAGTTGTAAAGGGTAATTAGAAACTAATAACTGACAGACATGGATTTACTTGGTAATCGAAAGAGATGTGGCAAGGAAATGGAGGGAGAGGTACAGCAAACAGGAAAGTAGATTAATTAAGTATAGTATTCACTGGTAGAAAATATTTTTTCCATAAAATTCTCTAATACAGTTTATTCTTATGTAGTTATGTAATTTGGAATAGTCCTTTATCAGTCTGTTAAGGATCCCTTAAGATATCTCTGGATATCTAAATTACAACATCCTATGTGTCTGTGTGCCTGTGGTCAGGAATGCTGCCTAGAATTTCTTCTGTACCGTGTGCAGTGGCTCTACCCATGATACGCTCCTCCCACCTGTATGCCATGTGAAGGTGTTCTCTAAGGACATACTGCAGCTCTCTCTCTTAGGTCTTGCACTGGGGAATTTTCTCTTGCCTGTCCAGGATTTTTAGTGTCCCTTTGTGATGCAATAGCCCTTTACCTGGTGTGAAGGAATCAAGCAGATGGTTGAAAAATTCATCCGTTTTGATCTTTCTCTGTTGCAGTAAGATTTCACAGGTGTCCACTGATATATATTCTGTCCATCATTTCAGCAACTTTTTCTCAGAGTGAATGCTAATGATCCTTCCTCAGTGTTAAAAAGAAAGAGTAAAACAGGGCAAAGAATAGAATCATATGCAGTGCTCCGTTTTATTTTTATTTTTTGTGTTTTACTTAAAATGCCAAAGAATCTTGTAGCTTGATCTTTGTTATTATGAGATTGTTAAAATATTTGAAATAAAGGCTCCAATGTTAAATTTTCTGCAATTTTCCTCTTGGCTGAAACCAATTTCTATAAGGTCTCATTTACTATATAATAATAACTTTATAAAGTTTTATATCAGGGTATCAGGCATGACAACATTTTTTGCTGTATGACACAGAATGTTTCAGTATGGAAAACAGGAAAGTCATCCACTTACTTTGGCTTACATTGCTTCTGTTTTTCAGTGCTTTCTTATAGCATTTTGAACGAATTCAAGGTTTATGAAAGCGAGTAACTAATACCACTGATTAAATACAGACATAATGAGACAGGTGCTGTGCAAGTTTCCATGTGCAGCTCTGCAAATGCATCTCAGTCCAGTCTCTCTATCCTTATATCTTTCTCTGTCCGAGTGATCCCAAGAGGGTCCTCTGGGCAATTACTCATCTGTCTCTTAAAGTCTCTCATGCACAGTTCTCTAGGATTTCATCTTTTTCACCTCTCCTGTGGAACATGTATATTAGGATGCATTTATTCTTGCTGTCTACAGAAGTAGAATATACTGCTACAGGAAATCATCAGTAGTCAAATACGGTCTTGAAAAGAAGGTCTTTCTTCCAGTTTAGTTTTTCACATGCTTAATTATGAAGCAACACCAACAAATATTTGGAATCCGGTCCTTAACTGTTATGTCATTGATGATCTAATGAGTTTCCAAAATATCTAGGAAATTAGGTGGTTTTGAAAATTTCACTAATAGATTTTTTTTTTACTTTTTAAAACATTGTCTTGTCTATTTGAGATTGTGAGTCCAGGAGAAAATCAGAGAATCCTAGTCCCAGATTATTAAAGGTAAGCATTGCAATGCCTATTTGACTTAGGATCCTACAGTTGAAATTTAAAAGGGATTTAGGACTCTTGTGGCCTAAATTCCTTTTCAAAATGACATTTAGATAGACTCCCAAATAAGTTAGGCATTGCACCGCTGACTGCAATAGCACCTACATACTTCTAAAAATTGAACCTCTGTTACTTACCTTACCCTTCTTTCTCGCTGTATTTCAAGTTGTTACTTATGTTATTTTCTACCCATCCTTGTAGCCTCTATATGTGCCTTTCTGTTGTTTACCTGTCTTTGCTAGTGCTATACTTTTCAATTCAGCATGGAAAGTTTCAGCACAAAAAGACAGTTTCTCAGAAGGCTATTAATTAAAATGGTGAGTTATGAATAAAATAGTTTTTAACTGTGCTTACAACTAACTGTTCCCAATGAAGTATGAAGAGTGTTTTTCCAGAAAGGCTTTATTTTGAATTCCACATTTCCTTAAAGATATAATGGATGTCTGACCTTCCCATTCGCAAGTTTATGTCCTGTCATTGTAGGAAAAAAGTCCTAGTTTTACTTTTAGAGAATAAGGCCCTGATTCAGGAATGCTTTTAAGCATGTATTTATGCCTATTGAAATCAATGGTAAACTAATCATTCTCTGAATTGTGGTGAAAGGATCTAATCTTGCTGCCCTTTACTCTTGAGGTGAAAAGTTTTATATTGCCTGAGAAGCCACTCAGTTCATCTGGCTACACCACAAATCTGAAATGATTTTGTCTTAAATGAACAAGCTGGTCATTTTAAACTTGAAAGTTGGTCCCACTTTGATTTAAAAATATATCAACCCACTATCACCTGGCGTAGCTTAGGTCCTTACCTCAAATAAGTTTGTTTTTCTTCATTTAAATCATTGCTCGGGGGGGGGGGGGGGGGGAGGGGAGCTGGGGATGTTCAGTAGGCAGGCTGCCCTGGGAAGAGAGGACAATCCCAGCTCTCACTTACTGCAGCAGCTTGGGGCCAGGTGAGAAGCGCCTGCCCATTGCCGCTGCACTTGGCACACACAGGGAGGGATGCATGTTCCCCTGCTGAGAGGGAGACACACAGAAAGGCAAACAGACAAACTCTCTGAAATATATAGTAGATAGCTGTCCCTTTCTCCACCCCTGCCCTCTGCTGGGCCAATGGGGTTATAGCTGTCCTGGTGCCCATTTCTGGCCCCTTGCTGTCCCCTGTGGTCATTCTGCAGTATAACTTCCTCCTGCCAGACACTTCTCTTTCCATTTTATATGAAACAATTGAATTCCACGCATATTCCATAGTCCTGGCTGCTTTAAGTTAAGATAAGAGGAAGCTGCATACCAAACGTGGTTGTTCTAGCTCTTACCATTTACAAGGAGTTCTAGAACAAATGGACTCATGGATAGACAGACAGATGCACATTTCTAAAATATATAGTAAAGATGTGACCTATACAATAAACTGTCTGCAACATGAACTTGTAACAAAAACCTAAAATCAGACAGTTTTGTATTTGTTGTGAACATTCACACAGCTTAGTTGCATGAGTGAAAGTAATTGCCTTATGCTCTGCAACTGAAAAGAATTACATAGGGAAAAAAAATTTTTCTTTCTTAAAGAGCAACTACCTTTTTCAATTTTTCTTTACCTAATAAAAGCTGAGCAGCTCAGCAAAAATATACTTACATCAACTTTATGCAGTGGATTCTTGTCTGACTGACTAGATTGAAGGGAGTTGTTGCCCCTACGAGACTCCCTCTGCAGTTGGTACAAAAAGGAAAGAAGGGGAAAGATTACCTGTATGGGCGAGGAGAAACAGGAGTAGCTAGACCATGTGTATGTGTGGAGTCACTGCCCTTCCAGGTGGCCTGAGGGAGAAGGATGCTTACACCCTTGACAATTGCAGCAAAGCCTTCTGTCACTGTGATCAAGCTAACAACATCCATCCTTCGCCCATTGATTAAGAGTAGAATCATGTTTCGTTGTGACTTGCTATTGACATTACACTAGTTGCCTTTTTACTTGGGAGCTGGGAAGGAATTTTTCTTTCACTTCCAGACTGCCCTAGGTTGGTTCTTTTGCATTCCTCACACTAGGTTTGGGGCATGGTGGAGTCGGGCACAGGAGACAGGTTGTTATGTCACAACATAATAACTAAAAAAGATTGTTAGATGCCGAGTGCAGGTACTCATTATGGAAGGGATGTGGTTATCAGAAAAAATGTATTAGAGGGAGATTTAGAGCAAAATATCTCTTAGAGGAAGAGGGGCAGTGGGTTTAGGGCTCCTAAAGCCCAGTACAACGGAGAGCCAACTCCCTCCTTTTTTTTAGCCCCCTTAATCCTTGTGGGCTACATAGAACAAGGTTGCAATAGCTGAAAATGAGGGGAAACAATTAAGGAAATATTGATGACCTGCACTGTATGATTTGTTGTTGGGTATTCCCATATATTTTAAGAGGGTAAAATTCTCTTTCAGTTAAACCACATCCATTGCCGCTGTCTTTCTCTAGTGTGGCCAGGATAATAAAAACTGAGTTAAACCTGGATTTTTGTGATGAATGCCCCAACTCACTGGCTCTGAGAAGCATTCAGCAACATAAAAATAAGATTTAACCTAAAAACTCTGCTGCCCCATTTACGTAATTGTCTTGGTACTTTTCAGGAATACAACATCACAACTATCAAATATAGCATCGTAATCCATGAAATTCATTTTGTGATTTCTCAAAATAATGCACTGTGAGATATTTTAATAAAATCAGGAAGTATCAATATAATTTCACAGGAAGTACCAAGAAGATTTTGCAGAAAAGAAAAGTATTTGTAAAAAGTTGCATTATTCCTGTCCTGAATGTTTCCCCATAGTTGAGATTTAGCATAACTAATTTTTCAGGTTTGCTGTACAGTTCACATTTAAGTACAAAAAAACATTTAAAACAGTATTATATAACCACCAAGTAAAAAACCAAACAAGTATACACATTATCCATCAATTTAAGTGTGGTGAAAATTTCCACTGTCAACTTTATAGTTTATATATATAGTACCACTAGAGTTATTTAACTCAAAGGAATAAGGAATATATATTTCCAGGCTGATGCATGCAGATTTACATATACTATCCTGCACACTGGAATCACTCATGTTTACATCTATTTCTTTTCATAGGGCTGTGATGATCCTTGAACAGAAACAAAAAAATAAGATTGTGTTAGATTTATTCCATTAAAGTAGGGATCACTGTTTTTAGTAATTGTATTAAAATCTCAATATCAGCAGTTACTCACTGAAAGATTGCTTTATGTTTTAATATTGATTCTCAAATTAATAACATGTAAGAGAGACAATATCTCTCCATACTTCAAATAAATGGTAATTATTTATCTATTAAATGAATAATTAAGAATGTTTTTGTCTCTCTTCAATCTTTTCTCCAGCTGACATAAATGTGGCTATTTCAAAGCCTTTGAAAGCAAACCTGAGCTTTGTCAAACTTGACCAAATAAATCATTTCCTGAGGAAGATAATACGGACAAATGACTATGACACTAGTAAGGAGGCTGCTGCTTCAGCTGATAGCATTCCAATCAAGGATGGCATATCAGCACCCCAATGTTCCAGTAGAAAGGAATTTTTGCCTGCAATAAGTGCTAATGGAGAGCAAATGGCTTCAGTCCAAGAAAACTTGTGGAGAGTTCTTTCCTGCTTTCAAAAGATTTCCATTCATACTGCTCAAATGGTTGTTTCTGTGGAAACCATGCCACACCTGAAAAAACCTTGCCTATTAGCATCTCTATCAAACCTTAGGGGAAATCTGAACGTCAGATCTGGACATAAAACAACAGGTAAGAGCTTTTAAAAATGAAAGATACTACTTACTTTATATAAGTGATATTATATTACCAATTTTACAGCTTATTAATGTTAGAGATAGAGCTTGCTTTGGTGCTCAGGATTACACAGTGGTTTAACAGCAGAACTAATTACCTGAATTCTCTACTCTTAGGTAGCATTTGGGGTTTGCAGAGTTCAATAAACTGTTCCCTGGTTCAAGAAGTTATGGCTACACATAGGTATCATACAGCATTAGTTTCCCTATGATAGTAGAGGATTCTCTGTGATAGTAGAGCTCCATTCTTCCCATCTCCCTTCCCGTTATGTTCTGCCCCTCTCCAATTCCTGAGTCCAGAGGAGAGAGACGGCTGACGTGGGATAGTAGAGGTGTCTCCATCAGCCTTCTGCTGACAGCTCCAAAATTTTTCCTTGGCTTTCTCCCATCACTTTCAGGCCACTTTGCACTGCTTATACAGCACAAAATAGTGTTAGTGGATTGGAGAATCTAGTCCCAAAACTCCTGATTTCCAGTCTTTTGCTAGTGGATGCTAGTGGAAAAGAGGTAGGGTTAGAAGGTAAAATAAAAAAGAACAAGTTAAAAATTACTTAGAAAAGTTAGATGTCTTCAAGTCACAAGGCCTTGATTAAATGCATCCTAGAATGCCTAGGTATCTGAGCATTTAGCTGTCATCTTTGAAAAGTCATGGATGTCGGGAGAGAATCCAGAAGGCTGGAAAAGAGCAAATATAGTGTCCATCTATAAAAAGGAAAATAAGGACAACCCAGGAAACAACGGACCAATCAGTTTAACTTCTGTGCCAGGAAAGATAATGGAGCAAGTAATTAAGGATTCATCTGCAAACACCTGGAAGATAATAAGGTGATAGGTAGCAGCCAGCATGGATTTGTAAAGAACAAATCATGCCAAACCTATAAGATAGCTTTCTTTGATAGGATATCAAGCCTTGTGGATAAGGGAGAAGCAGTAGATGTGGTATACCTAGACTTTAATAAGGCATTTGATAAGGTCTCGCATGATATTCTTATCAATAAACTAGGCAAATACAACTTAGATGGGGCTAGTATAAGGTGGATGCATAACTGGTTGGATAACTGTACTCGGAGAGTAGTTATTAATGGTTCTCAATCCTGCTGGAAGGGCATAACAACTGGGGTTCTGCAGGGTCTGTTTTGGGACCAGTTCTCTTTAATATCTTCATCAACGATTTAGATGATGGCAAAGAGAATATGATTATTAAATTTGTTGTCATAGTGGACCACAAACTTAATATCAGTCAACAGTGCGACACTGTTGCAAAAAAGCAAACATGATTCGGGGCTGCAGTAACAGGAATGTTGTGAGCAAGACATGAGAAGTCATTCTTCCGTTCTGCTCTGTACTGATTAGGCCCCAATTGGAGTAATGTGTCCAGTTCTGGTCACCACATTTCAAGTAAGATATGGAAAAATTCCAGAGAAGAGTAATAGAAATGATTAAAGGTCTAGAAAACATGACCTATGAGGGAACACTGAAAGAATTGGGGTTGTTTAGTTTAGAAAAGAGAAGACTGAGGAGGGACCTGATAGCAGTTTGCAAGTATCTAAAAGGGTGTTACAAGGAGGAGGGAGAAAAATTGTTCTCTTTAATAAGACAAGAAATAATGGGGTTTAACTTGCAGCAAGGGAGGTTTAGGTTGGACATTAGGAAAAACTTCCTAACTGTCAGTGTGGTTAAACACTGGAATAAATTGCCTAGGGAGATTGTGGAATCTCCGTCACTGCCGATATTTAAGAGGGAGTTAAATAGAAATCTTATCAGGGATGATCTATAGTGCTTGGTCCTGCCGTGAGGGCAGGGGACTGGACTATTTTACCTCTCAAGGTCCCTTTCAGTTCTAGGATTCTGTGATTTACTGTAACCAGCAGGTCACCAAAAAAAATCAGCCTTCCCCACAAAACCCTCCTGAAACCATTCACTCATACTCTGTAAACTTTAGAACTACAGTTTTATACAGTAGTTCACCAGTAATAGAGAAGCCAGGTTTGCACTCTCCTATATTCTTTGTCATATTGTGTGGTAATTAGAACTGGGAATTCAGGATTACTGAGTATTATTTCTGGCTTTGCTTGGACTTGCTGTGTGACCTTGACCCAATCAGCTAACCTATTTCTGCTCTATTAGTAAAATGGAAGGAATTGTTTCAGTACTACTTGTCCCTATAATGGTTGTCACATGGTTTAATAGTATTTGTAAAGAGTTTGAGGGCCTGGGATATATTGCAACGTATTCTATCAATTGCTATGGTTTTGTTATTATTTTCTTATAATTTTGGGTTGAATTCTGATGACATGGACACTAAGACATGCTGTAATGTACTGTGTATACAAGAGAGGCAAACTAGAATTTCCCCACAGTAGATACTAGAGACTGGATTATTAAAGGTATTTAGGTATCTACAGATGCAGATAGACATTTTCAAAAGTGCCAAGTCACCTAACTCCCACTGAAATCAATAAAATCAATGGGAATTAGGTACCCAAGCATTCTCAGACAAAATAATAATCTTCCAGTTGTGGCAATAGCGGTCACTGCTTGAGATTTATGGCAGATGTACGCTATTACTTATGTCAATAGAATTTATGTTGCTCAGGGCTATGAAAAAGCTGTCCCACTAAATAACACAAGTTACAGTAACCTAAGTGCTGTCCAGACTGTCATTGTGTTGACTGGAGATGCTCTCCTGTCAGCATAGCTTCTGCCTTTCAAAGAGGTGAAGTAATTATTCTGACAGAAGAGCTCTCTTCCATTGGCATAAAGCAGTGATCATCAATGTGGTTTCTGCGGACGCCGGGGCGCCCTCCGGGGCATTTATGTGCTCCTGCGGAGTGAGCAGGGACGCCCCAAGCCATTCTTGCACCCTGGGCACACGGCGCATGCGCAGCCCCACTCCTTGGTACATGAGCAGCCCCACCCCTGGCCGCGTGGTGCATGTACAGCCCCACCCCGGAGCACACGGCACACGAGCGGCCCTGCCCCCAGATTCCCGGCGCATGAGCAGTCCCTCCTGCAGGCTCCCGGCAGCACCAAAAGGTTGGGGACCACTGGCATAGAGCAGCTGCACCAAACACACTACTGCAGCATAGGTGCTCCAATGTAGCTCTTCTAGTGTAGGCTAGCCTGTGAAAATGTGAGGAATTTCACACCCTAAGTAGAATTAGAAAAATGCAAAAAATAGATAGATTCCCCTTTAGATTTAAAGATTTTTGCTCCACTTTATAAACTGTATTGTCTCCTAGTAAAACTAATAAGATGGTTCATTTACATGATCTGGAAGTTAGCCAGTCCTAGCCAGGTGGCAGTATAGCTTAAGAGATAAAGAAATTGGTTTGTAGCTGATAAGTATGAGTTCTAGGCCAAGGTAGGTGATTTATTTCTTTTTCAGCACAAATATTCCTTCTCAAGCCAATAAACTTCAGTGCTTTTTTTATTGTTTGAAAAGTTAAAAATGAAAAATTCAAGGTTCATAGGGCATGAAAGACTATGAAAGCGCTAGAGGCTGAAATTCTTATTTATCCACAAATAAATTGCAGTACAGACAGGAACAGTGAATGCATTCCCACGCTTTTCTAATAGAATCTCAATCCTCGTGTGGAAATAGCAGCAACTAGAGAAAAGGGCATTTTTAATATCCTTTACATAGTTTTCACCTTCCTGGTGTGTTCTAATCCTCTTTCTTTCCATCACTTCCCTTCTGTCATACACATACTTTATCCCTTGGATGGTGCAGTATGGTGTCCGCAGCAAGCTTCTATATATCAAAGCGAAGCCTACTTTGTCACTGTACTATAAAGTAATTTGGCAAACCCAACAATGTATATCACTTCCCCCTGAGTTTTCTTTCTCCCAGAAGGACTTACCTTGACTTGCATATTAAGCCTCAGAAACATTCTGCTACAGAGTTGTATTTCTTAATCTTTCTGGCAGCACGAGGGGACAATTTATGGGTTGTGGGTGGTTTTTTTAATTTTGTAAACTTTTCTCAGATCTCTAGTATGTTTTTATTCTGACAAGTGCTTTTAGATAAACTGATAGCAGTGTCGAATCTAATCAAAATTACAGCTAATCATTTAATATGAATAACTTCCCATGCCATACAATAAAGTAAGATCAATAGACTCTTTTCACATTTATCCTATTAAAGTTCTTGTAGCTTTCTGTTTTGTAAGAAGAAAAACACATCACTCAAGCTTTTGAATTCCATTACAGCAATGTGGGAAATTGTTTTTCAGTGTCAGTAATTGAAAAACACATTTCCTAAGAATTGTTGTTTAAAACTGTTTGTTTAAATACACTCTAAAGGTAACTTTAGGAAATAAGATAAAATACTGAGATGGGGGCTTGAATTATATTTTTGTCTCAAAGTTCTTCACAAGAAACAAGAATACTGCAGTTACTAGCAAGAATTGTTTTATTAAGTGTAACATTATCATGCAAGTAAGCCGAATGGAAAAATTCAATAGCTATGTCAATAAGAACTATTTTAAATATTCAGAATGTTCTTTTTAACAAGCTTTATGGATTTAACTTTTTACTTGAAGAGAGTTAACGTCAGATATTTTATAGTATAAAACTAATACACAAATACTTTACTGCGACTTTAATTTTATAATAGTCGTATAAGTATTGTGACCATGTGTAGCAGCTGCAGTTTGTGAATTATTTACTGAACCAAACTGAGCACAGTGACAAAAGTAGTCATCTCAGATGTACTGTTAAAACAGGGAAAGAAAAAGGAACATTGCTTGCCTTTTATATCATATGGCCATCTGTTGTACAGATGTTATTATATAGAATGACTTCAGATTCAATAATTGTAGAAAATTTTCATTAAAACCTCAACAATTTGCACTTGTTTACTTGAATCTGCATAACTCCCCAGTGAGACAACACAATATACTTGGGGTTTCTTTGGTTCTCACTAACTTTCTCTTTGATCCTTTTTGATGTGCTGACTTTAATAAACAGGGTTTTTAAAACTGTTCAAAAACATCATGGAAAAAACTACAAAGGAACAATTATTTTAGTAGAAACTACCCTAATCCCTTATTTACACAAGCTATTTTTAGTGAAATTTTTTTTACACATTTTATGTGACAGTGTTTTATAAACAATGTAAATGGTCCCATTTCCAGATGAGTTTTAATGTAAGAGATGAAGTCAGTTTGTAATGTTAGAGGACTCGTATGTGCTAAGAATTATTTAGAAAAACACACATGGGAATGTGTGTTGACTTGTTTCCTCCTTTATCAAGGAAGGGGGGGGAGACAAAAGCTTATGACCTTGAGTAATGACTTCAGTTGTTTTTATTTTGTGTTGCTTTTTTAAAAATTAACAAACGATCTTACCATATATAATTTTTGAAAAACTATTTAATGATGCAAATACATCATTAAATACATGATGCTCAAGACATTTAAAGTTAGTACCACTTTAATGATGCAAATTCAAGACCTTCCATTTTTCTTTTTTCCTCCTGTTCTTTAGAAGAAAATTAAAAAATGAAATGGCTAGTGGGTTGAATTATTTTTTATACTTTTTGACTGTATACATTGCAAATGTGATTGCACACATTACTAATGTGGATATTTTAAACCTAATTTAAAAACCTCCATTCTGCTTAGCCTGTTGCAATATTATACAACGCTAAACCCCTTTAGTGTTTCAATTTTTTTGACAATCTGCAGATTCTAATACAACTGTGTCTTATAATAGCATGATTCCAATTTCTGCTAGAGTACTTATACTCTCCTCTATACTTATGGCAAAGTCCTGAGTGGTTTTAGTAATGTAATAGTATTATACAATGTGATATATTGTATTGCAGAAAACTCTGCGACTAAGGTTATCATTAACAGTAGTTTTAAATTTAGTTTAATAAAGACAGTAGTGTTAACTTTGACATATTCAAGGACAGTCGTTTAAATGTGAAGGGAAATTAAAAATGTATTTGTAACTAACGTGTATGGTTTAAAGACAGAAGTTAACACTTGGTTCCAGTTTTAGCTGGGTAATTTGAAGCCACAACTTGAAATAGTGAATACTGTAAGTTTGATCAGGTAACTTGCAAGTATTTATATTCTTGATCAGGAAAACCAAGTTTCAGAAGCAATTTCAGGAATTACAGTGGGCCTAACTCACTGGCCATCTCTTCTATGGTGTCTTGCACCTTTCATGTCTCATTATATTAAGTAGCACTTGATGGTGCTTAGCACCTTACACAAGACAGAGAAATAATTGTGCTATAGTGCTTCCTGTCATTAAAAACTGGGTAATTAACAAAGTCTCCCAGTAAATTCTAGAAAGCGAGGTGCAATGACATTTCCTACACATGTGCTGCATTAGCTAATTTAGACTGATTTTGAAGTTGAAGCTACACATCTGGGTAACATGTAGAAGAACCGTTGGGACTCATACTGTCCACAGAGTTTAAAAAAAAAAAGAAATTTGTACATTCTCTCTGCATCTATGTCCTGTTATAGGAGGGCACAAGAGAGAAGACTTTCTGCTCAATGCCGGGGATGTTTGGATCTCACACCATGAAAAATCCAATGAATGAGTAGCAGTTAAATAACTTTCACTACCTTTCCTTTGTTGCACAGATATATTTATGTTAGCATGAAAATAGGAGGCCAAAAAGCCCATTCAGTTTCTCATGTGAAAATTGCATGTATTTCTATTAGTCATAAATTTTAAAATGTAATGGATTTAAGATCTTTTTGATAAATATAAAACATAAAATGTGGATATTAATTGGCATAAAGCAGATACCAAGCTTTTCATTTCATAGTTAACTGGTCCCCTTGACAAAACTCTGCTAAGGCGTTGTCATAGCATTTGGATGCTGCAAATATGCAAGTTAGCCTAAGGGGAAATAAAACATTAAATTAGATATGACTACCTAAAATAATATGCAGCAGTAACAAGCCATTTACAGCACCCAGAAGACCTTTGTTACTTTTAGAGAGAAATATAAACTCTTTCCAACATTTGAACAATAGGAAATGAATTCTTTGTCAGTAAAAGCCAGAGAACAAACTAAATATTTAAATGGCCACTGAGGATTGAAGTGGAAGTGCAGCTTGTAGACAGCTATACAAATCACTAACAAAGCTTAATGAATATTGGGTGTGGGCATCAGGGTCCTGTCAGTTTTGACACTATGTCCCAAGTAGCTTAAACCCAACACTCAAGCAAAGGTGGAGACCTCAGCAGGTCTCTAACATCTGGGATTTTATTTGTCACTATGGCATACCCTGCAAGCGCAAAAGAAAGAGTAAAAGGGGATTATCCTGACAATGAAATGAGTTACTGAATCTTGTGATAATGAAAAGCAGAAGAATTCTAATTCCTTCCTATAGTCCCTGAGGTGGAGGTGCGTTTATCGTTCTGTAGAAGTAAAATGTAGGAGGGAAGAACAGATGGCCTAAAATTCATGAAACAAGACACCACCTAATCCCAAAACTGAGTACCACTATTAATCCTGGTCAGATTCCCTACTGTTACTTTATAACAGGGTTTTGAGTTGCTACTGATGAACTACTTTTTTTTTTAATTACAAACTGGCTATTGGTTGTTGGTTAAAAAAGAAAATTTGTTCTTAATGTGTGGAACCTCTCATTAACATAGCTAAACCACCGAAGAATGCATGGCTTCCAAATGAAACTGATTTAAACTATTTAATGTTCATTCAGGACAAATACCATTGTGTTTTTAAAAATCTCTGGTACTACTTTCATAATGAAAGCAATCTTAATGTACGAGATGGGAATTTTATTTCTTGGTTTGTGATCTGGGGATGTTTTGTTTTGTATTTTGTTATATAGCTGCATATGCAATGTCTGATACTGGTGGAAGATCTATTATTCTCATATGACAGCCTTTAATGGTGAATCTACAGAAGACTTACTTTAACCAGAAAATGTATCATAGCTGAAGGGTTATGCTTTGATTTTTTTTTTATATTCTGTATTTTTCTGTATATTGGCAACACTATAAATGTGTTTTCATCTAATACATGGTTCACTTGTTTTAGCAGAACACCTGAGATTTAGTGACTCAGGAGACCTGAGTTCCAATCCCAACTCTCCCTTAAGCTAATTACTTAGGCTTTCATTGTCAGGCCTGGTCACTAGTTTTAGCTACTTGCATGATTGAGTGCCCAATTTAAGGTGCCCACAGCCTGATTCCCAGTGACTCTGATTACCCGCAGCTATTTCTGAAATCATCAAGAGCAGCAGGTGCAAACCACCTCTAAAAATCAACCCTTAAGAGAACATCTATAATCAGAGCTGGAGATGTACTTTCCAGCTCAGGCAAACCTGCCTATACTAGATTTTAATGGAGCTGTCATGCTAAATAGCTGCAGCAGGGCAAGCAGCGGGATGGGCTAGTTGCTCCAAGTACATATCTAAGGCCACAGTATCCAACCAGTTCTGAAGCAGTAGCCATTGTAGTGTCTACTGCTATAGTGAATTAGCCACACTCAACTGGCCAAATAACTACATTGTTCAAGAGAAATAGCCATACTCAACCAGCCAAATAGCCACATGCAGCTAATGGCTAGTGTGTGGGACACCACAGACCTAAGGTTTCACATGGAATTGTACTCAGGACAGCTAGCCTGTTCTACTGTCCATGCTACTGTGGACACACTGGAATACTTAGCATGCAAGCTCAATGACAGCTGATGTGGGCATGTCTGCTCAAACAGAACATTACAATTCCAGCGTGGAGCGCTTCTGGAGCCTGCAGCTCAGCCAAGGCATCAGACTCCGACTCCCTTCAGGCTTCAGAGCCTATTCTCCAGGGTATGTCTACACTACAGAGTTTTGTCAGAAAAACAACCATTTTCTGACAAAACTTGAGGAATGTCCACACTGCAATTGTGTTCTTCCTCAAGAACTTCAAACGAATAGAGGGTTTTTTCTGGCGTTGGTAATCCTCATTCTATGAGAGAGAAGCTTTTTTTCAAAAGAGCTCTTTCGGAAAAAGTCGTGTGTAGACAGGGAAGACGGAGTTCTTTCCAGGAAAGAGGAAAAAGCACACGTGCCCTGGTGGCCATTCCATCCATAGCAATCACAGCTTATATGCAAGAGAGCATCCATTCAGTCTGGATGCTGTCTTTCAAAAAAGCAGATCACTTTTGCAGTGTGGACACACTCTTTCGGAAGAAATTTTTCTGGAAGATCTCTTCCAAAAAAAGTTTCTTCTGAAAAAAGCCTGTAGTCTAGACATAGCCCCAGTCTGAGCAGCAACTTCAAATCACTGCCTACGCAGCTATTTTTAGAGTGCTACACTGAGTCTGTCAACCTGGTCTGGGATGCTTGCTCTTGCAGGCGCCAAAATGAGCAAGTGTAGACATACCTCAGTTGCCTCAAACTGAATACCCAAAAATGGAGGCACCCAAAATTAGTGGATGCTTTTAGAAGTGTGAGTTGTAGACTCGCTGTGCCTCAATTATCTCCTCTGTAACACAGGGATAAGAATGCTTATGAAAGCTTATTACCTTCACATTATTACTTCATATTATTACTAGTCAAGGTCATTGATAGTCACAGCAGATGAAATCCATTGAAGTGATGGGATTTTTGCCATTGATTTCATGAGGACCAGGATTTCACTCAATATCTGTAATAACTTGGATGGATACAAACACTACATTTTTGTTCTACTACGTATTTTCTCTATTAAAATTAATTTTTCTTTAGTTAGTGTAAAATAGTAATGTCACGAGCCAGGCCCCGGGAGACCGTGGTTCATTTTGTGATCCCACCACCCAAAAAGGTACAGGTGTATAAAGTCTGGGTGCCTTCTGTTGGCAACACCGATCGACAGCTGTTCCCACGGCCTTGTTTAGGGTCCTCCAGGTTCCAAAAGAAAAGGGGGCTCGAACACCCTCGGTAACTCCAGAGTCCCCTCCAAGTCCCTAGATCTCCCAAATTCCCAGAATAGTGTCCCGATTACTGGGTTGAAGTCTCTTTACTTCAGGAGCTCAAGATAGGATGTGACTGACACTATTTAGAGCAGGGTAGAGGGACCCAGGCCCACCCGCTCCACTGGGTCCCAGCTCAGGGCCTTTAAGCGCAGTGGGGGGGACTTCCCTGTTTGGTTGGCGGGGGATACTGCTTGCAACTTGCCAGTCTGTGAGCATCCCTTTTTAGGCCCCGTCCTGGGCTACTTCCTACCCCGGTCCAGTAGTCTTCTCTCTCTCTTTGCCCCGTCCAAGTGTAACTGAGTCCTGGGTCCGGCCTCACTTCCTTTGGTCGAGCCACGTCTGTTCCTGGCTGCTGCCTTCAATTCCGGCCGCCCCCTTTGTTAGCTCCGCCCACAAGCAGCGGGCCAGCCAGCACTACCAGTTCATCGCCCCTCTTCCCCACCCCCCAGGGCTCGGCCAACTCCCCGTGGCAGGGCTCACTGGCTTGCCCTCAGCCCCTGTCCAGGAGATGCCTCTCCCTTCCATCCTGCACTCCAGCTCCCCCCTGGGACACTGACCTCCTTTTGCCCTTTTCTCCCCCCTCTGCCCAGCAGGAGCCGGGCTTTTAAACTGCCCTCCACTGCCAGCAGCCCCATGCCTGATGTCAGGGACAAGTTCCCTACTCTGGCCCCGCCCCTTTGCCGTCTCAGGCTGGGCAACGCCGGGGCGTCCCTCCGCCCGCAGGCAAGTGCGGCCATGGTGCGGCCCAGACGGGTCCCCGCCCCACAACCGTGGAGTGAGCCCGGTTGGAGTGCAGGGCACGGGCACCCCGTCACAAGTAACAATGATTTACAGATAAATTGTAAATCATTCTCTAAATGTGACAATAATGGACCAGAAATGAAAGGCGTTCTAGCTAGATCTAATTTTTCCTATGTTTGCAGTAACCAGGCACCAAAATCCAGAAATGATCAAATCAACAATCGAGTTGGGATTTCCATTCTATTTGGCATTTAGTAGTGTTAGAAATTTGATGTACCTGTCTAGCCTTTCTTTAAGGGAGATGAGCTCATTTTAGATAGATAACCATCTCTGACTTTTCTTCTGATTCATCATTGACCTGAACTTCATTTGAACCTTGTTAGACACAAAACAAGCAGGATTCCTGGCCCAAGCTATAAAATATAATTAAGCTCTTTTGAAATGATGTGTTAAAGAACATTGCTCTACCCCCACTATAACCACTACCACCACCACAACCAATAAAGTTAAATCAAGCACTGCCTGTAATGGATTAAAATAATAAATGTTCCTGGATTTTAGTGTTTGAAGTACTTGAAGAAAACAGGCTCCCAGCAGCCAGGACTGCTGAATGCAGGGGGACATTTATTAATGACGAGTTCAAGGATTTGGCCTGTTTAAGATCATTACTTTCTGTTTACCGAGTGTTACACATCTCATATTTTTACAGAGCCCATGTGTGTCCCTATGCAATCCTGAAAAGCTCTTTTAGTAAAGAATTGTTAATCAGTAATGTGCAAATATTGTTCTCTGGGGGAGAAGGAACCATTGTAAGATTCTGTTCCATACTAATGGGAAATCCAGAGCAGTCAGTAGATTGCTAAATTAATCTCTCCTGGAAAATTCTCCCTAACCAGTTATCTCACCATTTTCTAGTTGTTGAGGTTAGTCACTATTCAATCTGGTAACTTTTACATTAACTGCAGTTTTTTCCCTACCTAGTTATTTGGTCAAGAACTACTATTCCATTATCTTTGCAGCTGTTTGTTACAAGATTCCAAGAGAGAATATAGCAAAACTGCTTGACCCATTTATGACATCTGAAGTTTACCAAAGGAGAAGATAAATTTACTTTTCATTCTAGACGTAACCAATGTGGATATTAAAAAATACCTTCCATTTCTCTGGCAAATGCAAAACAGATTCTGAATACAGACACAATGAATACTAGCAACCAAATTTCACTGTTCATTATCACCTTTATAACAATACAAAATATGGATATGAAAGTAGTTAGAAAATGCTTAGTGTAAAAAATCCTTTGGGGAGGGGGTCAACTTTGACATTAATAAGTAATGACAAAGAGAATCCTGACAAATAATTTTATACCAATAATTCCATCTGCATAAACTAAACAAAGAAATAAAACTTGCAGCTCCTCAAGGACTTAGAAATATTTCCTCCTTGAGTTAAATTGGTAAAGAAGAGTATATGGTAATTAATCTTCTACGAGCCAGAAGATCATGAATAGCTACAGGAAAGAAAGTTGTCTCTACAGAGCTGCTATGAGGAGGAGGCAGTTGGGAGCTTTGGCACACCACCCCACACAGTGTTCCCTCCAAGATTTTCCAACCATGAGCGGAGTGAGTTTTGGCTTGTGCACTAATATTGAGGTCTTGTGCACTGGTTTGGATTTGTGCCACCGTAGTACCCAATTTATTAACACATACATGTTCCCAGCTGCCAGAGCAGAAGCCCCTCTCCCCCGCCAGCATGCGGCATTTCCCAGCTGCGGCATTTCCCCTTTCCCTCTGTCATATGACAGCTCCCATTCCCAGCTGCTGGAGCAGGACCTTCCCCCTCCCGCCATGAGGCAGGCCCTGTTCCCAGCCACTGGAGCACATCCCCTCCCCACCCCCCATGCAGCAGGTCCCATTCCCGGCCCCAGCCGCCGCTGCCACGTGGTAGCCCCAGCCAGCAGAGCAGGCATCCCCCTGCCACGTGGCCGCAGCAGGTCCTAGCTCCCTCGTAACACCATCTCAGCCAGCCCTGCCCACCGGAGCAGCTGCCTCCTGCATGGTTCTCCGGAAGAGGTGTGTGGAGGTAGAATTTTTGTGTGCAGCCATGCAGTACTCCCACACATACACTCTAAACATATTAAAATGGAAGGAGATTGTGATTCTTTGATACAATTTCCTTTGCTGGTGCGCCTCCTGAGGCAGCACAACAATGCACTCACCTGTATACAGGATTTATGACAAAGCCATGGCTGACCTCAAGAAAATTTTTCCAAATATAGTCTGTGTAATATTCAATGCTATTTATTTTACTGTACAAGTGTACTGTACTGTAAATTGCCACGTTTGCTTTTTAAAAAAAAATTGCTTCCCATGTACACATCTATCATTCAGAACTCTACTCTGAACTCTTATCAGTGTGGCAGTGATGCCAGATCAAATATCTTTCAACTATTTCCTGGGATAGTAATGACATGCAGAAATCTAGTGTGCAATGTAGAAGGAAAGAAGCATTTTTACTTATTTCGATACTTGGGAATTGTTAAAAATGTTTCCAAATTATCAATATTTTAAAGTACTGTCAAAGACAAAGACTATGCAATTTGTTTGAGTTATGGCCCCTTCCTTCCTTTCTGACCCAGTAGGACTAAAGGAACTATACTATGGTCACTTATTATGTGTACTATAATACCTAAAGTGATCATTAGCGAAAAGTGAGGTGGTTGGTTATTTTTTTTATTGCATTAGTTAGAATTTGTCTCTGCCTTATTACCTCTATTGAAATGGTAACAGACAAGGTCAGGCTTCTTATCGGGACCCCTTCTTGCACACATGCACAAGGTGACCACTGCAGATTTTTCTAATACTGATAATAGTAAATCCTCTCATCTTTATTTTAGCATATTTGGCTTCATGTATGTGACCTTGTCAAAATTGTCCTTGCAGTGGACATTAAATATTGAAAGATGATATGATTGAACATTAAAAGCTTTTTCTGTCTTTGTAGGAAGTTATATTGTACTCAGTGTTCTTTTTTAAGTCTTAATTCTTATGCAAATCAACTTCTAGTTCATCTCTAACACATGCTCGTAGTCATATATTATAATACATCTAGTAGTCATAGATTTTATCCAGCTGTTTAAAAATACCTGTATATGCCCTTCTGGCATATGTCATCGTATAATTTTTATAATGACATACAGAAGCCTTATTTAAATTTGATTTTGCTCAGTCAGTATGGCAGTACATTGCAGTGCTATTATGCATCTGAGTGGAGCCTGACAAAGGAGTGTTGGCAGAATTTGGTAAACATTGTCCAAAGCAAGTGTTTCACATTTATTAGTCTCCTGAAAATGTATTTTTAAAGTCATGAAACTAATTGTTCCTAGAGCTAAATTATTGCACTCACTGAAAAGTATGTTGGTATTCAGCAAGCAATAATCCAAACAGAGCAAGTTAACTTCTGCATATCACAACAATCGTTTATGAAGATATATTACTTCTGTGTGTTGCCATATCAAGTTCTCTTGAAATGGTGACGATGATTTAATCTGTTTAAACTGAAGTCAGAATTCTACACAAGATGTTTGAGAGAGATCCATGAAAGAGCTGGCTGAAAGCAGCGTGCGGGAGGGGAGCACAGAAGAGGAGAATTAGGGTTTTTTTACTTTTCCAAGATGATCTAGTCAGTAATAGGAAAGGAGTTTCACAAGTTCAATTCATGCTCTGTATTTCAGTTTAGAAATACGTAATTAAGACCCTTGTGCATACTAATGTTACAAAGATATTTCTTCACTTCCTTTCCCTTAAAATATTAATATATTTCTCGCCGAATGTCAGCTTACTTGGATTTCTACTTGAGTGATACAGGGCGTCCTCGCTATAAGTCGCCCTGGTATACATCTGTTCCGCACTAAAGTCAATGACACTTGTGGAACTGATGTGTTTCTAAGGCCTCCCATTCCCTCCTATTAAGTCATGCAAAAAAAAGCCCAATTTGCACGAATGGAAGTCAACCACAGGAAAAAAAATTCCCCGCTTTAAGTTGTTTCACTGTAAGTCCAAGTTTTTTAGAACATATCTTGGACCTATAGCAAGGACAACCTGTACACCAGTGAGAAAAGCTTCCCTAAAGCCCATACTTCACTCAGGTGTTTTTGTAGTTCCTGTGTATCAGTCTTCATCTGTTTTCTTTAAGTACTTATCCTCCTAGCTCTCTCAAGACTGCCATTTGTACAAGTTTATTTGACTAGTCTTTGCGTTTTTTCATTGTGTATCTATGTATTTGAGAATCTATCTGTGTGTCAGCCTGTTTGCTTGTTTGTTCAAGAACTCCTCCTAATTGATAAGATTTAGGATCACCAAATTTGGCATACAGCTTTCTCTTATCATAACTTAAAGCAAGGTCAGGGTTTGGTTGGGCCAAGAAAATGAAATGAGTCTGGAATGGGATTGCTTCTCTGAAAACCATACAGAAAAGAGACAGAATCACCAGGAAGGTGAACAAGACTGGCTGGAAGCATGTTACCTCTGCCCCGAGCCTTCCACTCCGCAGACGCCTTATAGAGAGTGTGGGGGAAGGGTCACTGAAGCTCTCCTTCCCTGCCCCTCCCTCCCTTCTCCCCCTCCATTTCATACGTGAGCATTACTGTCTGTTCCCCTTTGTCAGGGAACAATGGGAAAGTGCACAATTTGCTGCATTCCTCACTCTGGCTGAGAAGAAGGGGGGGCAGACAAACCTGGACCTGCCCCAGGCAGGAGACATGCACCTCTCCCCCAGATGTACCTGCTGGAGCTGGAGAGGTTATTCAGAGGCACTTTTCACCTGGCCCCAAGCTGCTGTAGTGATAGAAGGCTGAGAGAGTCCTTTCTCCCTGGTGCAGCCTACTGGGGCTACCTCCAGACTGCATCCCTCTGTCAGTAGAGGGTTGCAAATAAAGCACTTCGAAAGTGCAAATGAGCCCGGGATTTAAATATCCCGGGCTTCATTTGCATACTCACGTTCCGGCACTATGCCGATCACACACCATTTCGAAATGAGGAGTACAGGATCTGTCAAAAAAGCTCCCAGCTGTTGGCAGAACTGCGGCTACACAGCACTTTCACTTTCGATTTAAATGAAGAAATGTGCTTTCACCAAAGGGTGAAGGGACATGTCAGTGCTTCCAGTGAACACCACAAGATAAGCTCTGCCCAGATCCCACTCCTTGCAGCACCTCCACCAACGAAATTGACTGCCCCTACCCTGAGTTCTCTTCCACACCCAAATTCTGTCCTAGAGCTTGCACCTTTCCTGCACTCAAATTTCCTCTTAGAGCCTCAACCCCTTCTGCATCTCAAACCCCTCCTATACCCAAACTTCCTCCTAGAGCCCACACACTGTACTTCCCTCTGCCCCGCCCCAGAGCTCAGACCTCCAGCCAGTCCTCACTTCCTCCACCACCTGAACCTCTCTGTCATAGACCAGAACCCCTTCCTATACTTTGAACCCCTCAGCTCCAACCTCACAGCTCAAGCCCCTTAACCCTAACCCCACTCCAGAGCCCACACCCCAGCCCTTCATGTCCTCCCGCACCCAAACTCTCTCCTAGAGCATGCATCCCTCACCTCCTCATGCATCCCAACCCTCTGCCCCTCCCACACCCTGAACCTCTCATTTCTGGCCCCACCCTGGAACCCACACACCTCCAGTCGGAGCCCTCACCTCCTTCGGCAACCCAGACCTCTGCCCTATCCATGTGAAAATGAGCTAATTAGTGATGGTCTGGGGGAGAGTGCAACAGAGGGAAGGGGGATGGAGTGAGTGGAATGGCCTAAGAAAAGAAGCAGGGTCTTGAAGAAGTGCAGAACCTCAGAGAAGAGGCAGGGTAAGGGAGTTTTGTTTTGTGCAATTAGAAAGTTGGCAACCCTAGTTTATTCTGTTCATTCTTTTTGAAAGAACCTCATCTAATCGGGTCTTGATTTTCACACACAGGGCCAAATCCAGCATCCAAATTGAATTATCCAGAGACAAAGGTTAATATTCTGGCCTTGTTATAATCATTGGCCACTCTCCTGTTGACTACCATTGGGGCTAGGATTCCCTCTCAGAACTTTAAGTAATAATCCCATGGACTGCAAAGTAGCTTTATGAATGTATGTCAGTCCAATAGTGGAGGTAGCTCTCTTTGGTCCCTGTGTATTTTGCCACAGTAGGGCTCCCTTTAGTCCTACCTCTGTCTTTACATGCTTTCCTGCACTCTGCCCCATATTGAACTCTACAGAGGTGGGCTCCAGAGGGTACTTATCCTAGTGTATGACCCAATCTCTTCTTATTCAAAACGCACACACAGTACAATACCTCTGCAATTATGGAAGTGAGATTGGATTTTTTCTAGTATTTCTCTTAGAATTGATGGAATCTGTGAACATGCATCTGAGAAAAGAACTGAGTTCATTATGTATTTTCTTCCATAACACAAACAACATTCTTAAGAAACTATAGATCATTACATTATACAATTATTCTTGGCATTATAGTAATATTAAACTATCAGAAGATAAGACAGACTTTTCCTGGATTTTGAAAGCGATTCATCAGAGAAGTTTAAACCTTCCCACATATTTAAACCAGGCATATTTACATTGTACTCAGGATAGAGTTCCATTTTAGTTGACTATTTCTTCTAGCAAAGGTTTGAAAATTCAGCATAGTACAGTCCTTTGAAACATCTGTATGCTGTAGGCCTTGGGTATTTTTTAATCTTTCATCTTTTGTAAGTATCAAATTTCATTAGAAAAATAAGCTATAGGCACTGTGAACTAAGAATGGTGAAATTCAATATTCACTATGACCATTTCAAAAATGAACAGCAAAAGGGAAAATGTAGCCCAGCCTCTGCTGTATTGCTTTGCATCTAAATATCCTGAAGAGTCAAGAGATTTTAGGTACAATTTGTTTTATTAAATTCACCAGAGAACTTATTTTTTTAGGTGGTGTTACTTTGCTAAACATGTTTATAGCTTACAAGCAGGGCTCGACAAATCAGTAAATCTATTCACTCGTGGAAAGTAGATTTCAGACGGTCGCCCCGTTCACCGGTGGCACGTGCAATGCGGTTCTTGCGCAAGTGCAGTGCAAGGCTGACGAGTAGATTTCACCGCGGTTTGTCAAGCCCTGCTAACAAGAATACATAGGTAATAGTCTAAATCTAACCTGCCTTCAGCTCTTTCAAGGTTTTATAATACTCTGTCCTCTGTGAATAGTTATGTTGTGAAAAGTTCGGATTAAAGTGATATATTTTAGTAAATACATGTTATGTATTTTGAATTACTGTGATTGTTTTTGAGTTAACTTCAAGCAAAAAACTGTTAAGAACTCTATCCAGGCAGTATATTACACTGAGAAATCTGAGTGAAAGTGGAGAGAATAATTCAAAACGGCTATTTCCTATCAGTTTAGAACAAAATAAATGTAGTAGCTGTTCATATTCTTAATATTCTCTTTATAAATTCATACTTTAATGAAAAATGTCTCTATTCATAATACTTAAAATACTTATTCATGTAAAACATCATCATGTTCTGGCAAATAGTATTTTTTAAAATATTTGCATGAAACATACCGGCTCCATAACTAGAAAATCTACATAAAGTGAACTGAAGTATGTTGGAAAAGCAAACTGAAAACAAACCAAAAGGAGTATGGCCAGATTGTGAATACCTTAATTATGTTGGTGAGGCATTTGCTCACACAATTAGTCCTACTAAAGTTATTGAGACTACATGTATGAATAATTGCTCACCAGTAAGGGGGAAAGATTCACGATCTTGCCGTAGGAAGCCTTTCTAGACTATTTGTATGTTGAGGGAACACACACACCACTAAGCTAAATAATGTATTTTTCCTTTTTTTTTCAGGTGTAATTCATGGATCATCTTTTGTTCTTGAAATAAATGATTTTCTCCTTAAAACAAGTCTCAAAGGAAGAAGCAGAGCTCTTATAGGCCCCTTCTGCTGTTCTGTCAATGTGGAAGCTAAGTGGTGTAAGCACAGTGGTAATCCTGGTCCAGAGCAATCTGTTCCTAAAATTCATCTTGACTTAAGAGGAGGGCTGATACAGGTCTGTATATGTTTTTGGTTCTGATATTTAAGCAAATTTGCCTTAAATCTTATTCTCTTCCTAAACTACACAGAAAACTTGTAAAACATTGCATCGTGAGACACTTCATTATGTTTGAAATTTTTTACGTTTTTCAAAGAAGTGTGCATTTATATGAAACTACTGATCAAATAGAACAAAACTGCCTACAATATTGTAAAGAACTGTTTAGACCACTTTACAGTAGTATAGCTATATGTGTGTGTTCTCTTAAAAGTACTGTATCAGGTTACTAACGCTTAACATTTGAGGGCCTCTTCTGTTTTGTGTGTGCGTGCATATGTGCATACGTGCATAATGCCTTGGGGCAGCTCTAATAAATGTACTTCAGTTTTTTAAAACTTACAGAAAATTCTCAGGGGAGTAATTGACAATTGTTATTTGTGGCAATTAACACTCAGTTTTACATGCTATCCTCCTCTTCAGTTCTGTGTGTCTGTAACTGGACGAGTGTCCAAGAAACACAGGAGCTTTTGAAACAAAGAATTCTGTTCTGCTGTATAGCTTAAGGAAGAAGGCTGTAATATCATTAGAACAAGATCTATACATATTTACAGTAAGATTTATAAGCACCATATGTTAAAAATAAATAAACTCTAGCACATATACATAAAAAGAAAAATCTGATATTTTATTGAGCCTTTTCCCCTCACCTAAATAAAGAAATTCTTAAAATCTCAGTGTTATGATTAGAATTGATTGTATAATACCAAAATTATTAAAATATTTTCATCAATAAAATAAGCAAATTTGTTCACTATTATTTATCTGCTAATTGTTGTTCACGAGTATTTAAATGGGCATAATTCATGAAAATGTTCCAAATACCAAAACTTTCACCAGATTTATCATTGATGATTATTAGTACAAAATTTATTGAAGCACCCTACTCGTTACTCACTGTTCACTATTATCCTTTTTCAAAAAGATTGTCAGAAAACGATCAGATACCATGTGACTGAAGTGATCAGTTACAGATTACAAATAGCATATGGCTGACATGAGAGCTGTCAAACAACCTCCAAGCAAATTTGTTAGTGTAAATATTTATAAACAAAACATTTTCAGAAATCTGGATCAGTTTGTGTTTGCAAAATGAAAATAGGTTTTATTTACAATTAATCATTAATAACAAATAATTTGACCAGCTCTAAATATGACCTCATGTATCACCATTATTAATGTTTATTATGGTAGCGCCAAGAAGTCCCACATGATATTGATGCCTCTTTGAGTTAGTTACTGTACCTACAGGTCCCTGCCCTGAAGATCTTTCAATATAGACAAGACAGATCAAGAGTGGGAGAAAATAATTGTTTATCACCACTTCACAGATTGAGGACTGAGGCACAGATAAATTAGTAGAGCTGTGGGCAAATCAGGTGTGGCAAAGCCAAGAATTAAATTAAATCTTTTGTGTCCCAGCCCAGTGCCTTAACCACAAGACCATCCTTCCTCACTAGCACACTATAATCTGACAAAAAAAAGTCTGTTGTCTCCTTTGATTGTAAGACACCCTTCTCCTCCTTACAGTATGAGAATTACATGTTACTACTGAATCTTCCAGATTGTTCCTCCAGATGACTGTGCTTTCTAGTCCTTGTTTTCCTCTCCAGTAAACTTACAATTCATGGTAGTGAGTTACTTCCACTACCATTTGTGATTCTACTTCCATTAGGCCATACTTTCTCCCACAATTTACATTTGGCTGCAGAGGAAAGGAAAACATGGTTCTCAGCCAGCTTTACTGCATGATATCCTGCTTCTGTACTCCATAGTGAAAAGATCTTTTGTGTTAACACTTTATTCCTTCCACCCACCTACTGTAGACTTCTGACCTACCATCTGGTGGTTTCATCCTGTGATGAAATCAGTAGATAAGGTTGCTTCTATTTTTCTCTTTGCCTCTCAGTATGCTTCTGCACACAGAATCCTGAATCATTGGTTGTCATCTCATTGTGTCAGACAAATACTTGAGATACTGCATTCTAGATAGCCTACTAATTTTTGGTGTTTTGATATTCCATTGGCCTAACACTGGAATGCCAAGGACCACGGCTGATTAAATTTTGAGTGATATGGTGTGGATTAGACTAGCTACAGCTTTAAGTGAAATGCAGAGGGGGTTCCAAGAGCATGTAAGGGCATTTGCTGAAAAATTCCATTGTCATCACTTTGTCACTGGTTTGCCAAGCTTGCAGGATTGCTGCAGACAGCAGTGTGAATGAAGAAATGAAGCACTGCTTGGCAAGGTGAAAGAGAACGAATATTTCTTTCTCAGCTGGGAAAGACTGATCCATTCATTCCCAGTGCACTTGCTGCCTGCTGAAAGCACCCAATTAGGATTAGATATATTAGTGTTCAAACAATTGGGATTACAAATCATTCACTGTTATATGATTCACCATGCAGAGCCAGTTAACATGGAACAAACATTGTCCAAAGCAGACTGTGAAGAGCTTCAAAGGCTCTCACAAAACAAGATGACTAGGCAACAAAATGTCAGATTAATTTAAATGTTGATAAATGCAAAATAATGCGTATTGGAAAACATAATTCCAACTCTACATGTAAAATGATGGGGACTAAATTAGCCTTCAAGAGAGAGGTCTTGGAGTTATTGTGAATAGTTTTTTGTTTTGTTTTTTAAAACATCCACTTATTGTGCAGCAGCAGTCAAAAAAGAAAATAGAATGGTAGGAGTAATTTAGAAAGGAATAGAGAATACAGCAGAGAATATCTTATTGCCTCTATATAAATCCATGGTATGCTCACATCTTGAATACTGTGTACAGATGTGGTTGCCTCCTCTCAAAAAAATATCTTGGCACAGGAAAAAGTTCAGAAAAAGGCAACAAAAATGATTAGGGATTTGGAAAGGCTGCCATATGAGGGAAGAGATTAATAAAACTGGGACTTTTCATCATAGAAAAAGACCAAGTTGGGATAAATAGAGGGCTATAATAAAGTCATTATTATTATTAGCCAGAATGGGTAGGAATGTTTTCCTTGGCCTCTGTTTGTGAGAAGATGAGAATGGGTGACAGAGGAAGGATCACTTGATTATTACCTGTTCTGTTCATTCCCTCTGAAGCATCTGGCATTGGCCACTGTCGGAAGACAGGCTGCTGGGCTAGATGGACCTTTGGTCTGACCCAGTATGGCTGTTTTTATTGCAGAAATCATTTCAACATTCTTTTTAAACTTTGTCAGTTCGTCCCCCCTTCTCCCTCCATGCCTTTTTCTTTCGTTCTACTGGAAAAGTTTATGTATCTTCAGGATTTTTAAGTTTCAGAGGAGTAGTCAAGTTAATCTGTAACAAAAAACTTAAAAAACAACAAAAAGTCTGGTAGCACTTTAAAGACTAACAAAATATGTAGATGGTATCATGAGCTTTTGTGAGCACATCCCACTTCTTCAGATTCAGGATTTTTACATCTGTTTTCCTCTTTTTTTCTACACACCTCAGTGTTTTGATTATGGATGACCTGAAATGGAACCCTAAACATGCACCTCCCCAAAAATTTATGAACATTTAACTGAGATCATATCCAAATTCAAACTTAAATCAAATCAACAGCAGGAGTTTCTGAAGAGGGTCCTTTCCAATGGAAGGGATCTAGATTCTAATCTGTCCTTTCCCCAAATTCAAAATTGTTGGGATTCAGGGTTATGTTATGTCTGTCTTTCTAAGGTTCAGATAACATTTTATATTTAAAATAAATTTAGAGTATATTTCTTCTTCGAGTGGTTGCTCATGTCCATTCAAATTAGGTGCGTGCACCGCATCTTCCGGAGCGTTTTCCCTAGCGATACCCGTAGCACTGGCAGGGTGCCCCCTGGAGTGGTGCAGCCATGGCGGGGCATAAGTATCCCTGCTGGCGCTCCCCCACGTCAGTTCCTTCTTACCGCCTGTGACGGTCATTGGAGCGTGTCTCTCTGCTAGTTCAGTTCATGGTTCCCGTTTCTCTTAGCATTGTAGTTAGTTCTAAATAGTTCAATTAGTTAGATAATTAGTGTCTCTTTGTTTTCTTCTCCCCCTTCGGGGGTGAGGAATGCCAGGGCCGCAAGGCTTTAAGTTGTGCGCTGTCTGCGCAAAGTTTATGCCCAAAGGAGACCCTCTTGACAGTTGTCTGAGGTGTCTGGGTGAGGCCAATCTTACAGATGTCTGTAAGATCTGCAAGTCGTTTAAGCCACACACTAAGAGGGAGAGAGACTCTCGTCTAAAACTTCTCCTCATGGAGGTGGCTTTACAGCCGGCACTGGCTGGACATTCTGTGGTGCGTAGTACACCGGCATCCACGCGCGATGCCCCATCTTGAGACAGGGTCTCGGTGTTGAGGGTTCAACACCGGTCTCACTCCCTGGCACCGAAGAGGTCAAGAGCGTCCCGTGATAGGTCTCCGAGCCAGAAGTCCAAGTCAGGCCTACACCGCAGTGCCGAGTCTCTGGTGCACACGTCCTCATCCACCACGGTGCAGCGTAAGCGAGTGGGACACCAGTCCAGTCCAGGGCAACTACCCTCGCACCGCCTTTCCACGCCGGACACTTTTGAGGCGGCACATGATCTTATTAACCTCACTACCTCCCCTCCGTCGTCGGTTGAGGTGGAGAGGTTGAGGTGGAGTCACCTACGCCGGAGGCCGTGTTGGCACCGGTTTTGCCTCAGCACCGACGTGACTAGACGGCACCGGTCGCTTATGCAGCAGGACCGTCCCCTGTGGGACCAGTACCGCGTGCCTCCACATTGGTGCCGGCCTAGACACAGGCCGCCAGGCTTCACTTGGCACTCGACTGGAGTCGACTACCTCGATGCTGGGACCTCTTCCAGACCCCATCTTGGCTGCTCCGGTGCCGTATCACCCAGGCCCTGCGGCACCATCATCGGTACCAGCACTGAGCAGCTTTCCCGGGGTGCCGTTTCAGTCATCGGCACCAGGCCCTTCAGCATCAGCCTCTTCAGCACCAATGCAAGTTTCAGCACCGTTACAGGCACCAGCATCGACCCCATGGGTCATGCCGGTGCCGCCATCATCGGTGACGTCGGCCTCTTCGGGGTTCTCCTCGCAACCGATTCCAACTTCGGTACCACAACCCGCACCGGGACCTATCCTCCTGGTGCCGCAACCGGCTCCAATTCAGGCACCGGGCTCTGCCCTCCCGGCACCGACTCCACTCCCAGCACCGGGACCTGTTTTCCCGGTGCCGCAACTGGCTCCACTCACAGCACTGGGACCTGTCCTCCCAGTGCCACAACAGGCACTGCAAACAGCACCCACACTGGGACCGGTTTTCCCAGTGCCGGCATGCTCTCATTGCACGCACGCGGGCAAACCCGATTCTATGGCCAGGTTTGCCCCCACCCCCTCTTGGTGGCAGGACATTCATCATCTGCGCCTCCCTGGCCTGAGTCAGACTACTCGTTGGATTCTGATGTGGCGTCGTTCAGGTCGGAGTCCTCGAGAGCTTCCTCAACTCAGATCCCGTTCTCGGCACCAGCATGATAGTTCACTGGTGCAGAAAACTTGGCCGCCTGAACCGCAATGGTCTTTCTGGATGCTGTGGGCTTACCATCAGTGGCAGGAGCCTGTGCCCTCCTCTGTGGTGTCCAGTGGCTCAGGGCACTGTGCTCAACCGTCGGCATTGCTGTCACGACCCTCTCCTTCTCCCCAGAGGTCGGTTGCTACAGATGCTGCTGCTGAGCCACAGGCCTCGGTGCCGGAGCCACTTCTGCAAATGGTGCCGCCTGCCCAGCTGGCTCTTCAACCGGGCCCTACGCTGGATCTGGTGCCTGTCCAGGAGTCGTCGTCATCATCGTCTCCTGATGAAGCCTTGGCAGATCCCACACCGGCACTGCCTACTATGGATGCTCGAGCGCATCAGAATCTGCTTAGGTGTCTGGCTACCAATCTGGTTGTCCCAGTGGAGCCAGTAGTGGAGGACACGGATCCCATGGTTGACATCCTCTCGGATGATGTGCCCACCCGCTTGGCTTTGCCGCTTAGTAAAACCGTGGCCAAGATTACTAATGCCCTGTGGCAGATCCCAGCGACCCTGACCTCTACCCTAAAGGGAGTTGAGTGGCGCTATTATGTTCCCCAGTCGGGGCACAAATACCTGTACTCCCAACCTGTCCCAGGGTCCTTGGTCATTCAGGCTGTGGCTCAAAAGGAGAGGCTTTCCCAGCCGGGCCCATCCCTGAAAGCTAGGGAGCCTAAACGCCTTGACCGGATGGGCCATAAGGTGTATGCCACTGGCGGGGTGCAACTCCGCATTGCGAACCAGCAAGCGATGCTGAGTCGTTATGCTTATAATACCTGGTAGTCCATGGATAAGTTTAAGGATAAATTGCCTGCCGAGACCCATCAGGAGTTTGTGGCCATCACTTCGGAGGGCAGAATCATTGCCCGCACAGCCCTTCAGGCTTCCCTGGATGCTGTTGACTCTGCAGCCCACACCATGGTGTCAGGTGTGGTTATGCGCCGTGGTGCCTAGCTGCAGGTGTCTGGAATACCTCCAGACGTCCAAACCATGATCCAGGACCTGCCATTTGACGGAAAAGCCTTGTTTTTAGATCAAACGGACTCCAGGCTCCATATGCTTAAGGACACGAGGTCCTTAGGGATCCACACGCCAGCCCCTTAGCGTCGACAGCTGCCCTACAGACAATGGGAGAACGCAGTCCCAGGTCCCCTGTGGGGATTACTGGAGACACCGTCCTCGTGCCCCCAGTGGGGGTGTGGTGGCAGTGGCGGGCCCCTCGTCCGCAAGGGGTCGTCGACATTGCCCGAGAAGGACAACCCCTGTGGGGTTGGTCAAGGCTCTTCTCAGCAGCCCAAGCACTAGAGAGTCGCGCACCAGCCTCGTTTGGGGCCAGGTTATCCCGGTTTGCCCATGCCTGGACAGAAATCACCACCAACACCTGGGTTCTAAAAATAGTCAGAAATGGCTATACCTCCCCCTTCCAACCCTCCCGCCCCGTCCCTTTTCAGGAACACCTCTCACGAAGGCATTCTCCGTCAGGAGGTGCTAGTGCTCCTCCAAAAGAGAGCTGTGGAGAGGGTCCCCGGTATCTCGTTGTCCCAAAACCTAAGGACGGGGTTCGTCCCATCTTAGATCTCAGGGACCTCAACAAGATGGTGGTGAAATCCAAGTTCAGAATGGTAACCCTGGCCTTGGTTATCCCAGTTTTACAGTTAGGAGACTGGTACGCAACTTTTGATTTCAAGGACGCTTACTTCCATGTGGCAATAAGACCCAGCCACAGGAGGTTTCTCCGTTTTATTGTTTCCCGATGTCACTTCCAATTTACAGTGCTCCCATTTGGCCTTTCAACAAAATGCATGACGGTCGTAGTGGCATTTCTCCTCAAAAAAGGGTTACACGTTTTTCCGTACCTAGACGACTGGCTGATTTGTGGTCGTTCCTATGAACAAGTGGAGGCCCATGTTTCCCTCACAAGGGCCCTTTTCGTAAGGCTGGGGCTCATGCTAAATGAGGAAAAGTCATCATTGATTCCTTCCCAGCACCTCGAATTCGTAGGTGCCCTCCTGGACGTGAGGGCACTCCTCCCCAGAACCAGGTTTCTGTCCATAGTGGAGCTGGTCTCCGAGTTAACCTGGTTCCCCATCATGACCACTTGGGTCTGTTCGAGGTTGCGGGGACACAAGGCAGCATGTACATATGTGGTACGCCATGCTCGAATGAGGCTCAGGCCTCTGCAAGCCTGGTTGGCAAGGGCATTCAACCAGTCCAGGGGTCTCTGGGACACAGTTCTTACAGTGCCCCCGAAGGTGATAGCCTCCTTACAATGGTGGACACAGGAGGCGGTGGTGTGCAGCGGGTTTCCATTCAATGTACCTCCCCCCTCACTTACACTGGTCACAGATGCTTCCGACCTGGGTTTGGGAGCACACCTGGGGTGTCACAGGACCCAGGGGTTATGGTCCCCTGCAGAGCGGGCTCTGCACATAAATGTCTGGGAACTCAGGGCAGTCAGGAGAGCCTGCGAGACCTTCCTGTCGAAGCTCTCTCGCCGTTCTGTCCTGATCCACCTGGACAACACGGCGGCTGTGTTTTACCTCAACAGGCAGGGGGGGAGCCTGGTCGCCTCCCCTCTGCCGCGAGGCTCTGTGCCTCTGGGACCTGTGCGTAGAGCATGACATAGTTTTGCAGGCAGAGTACCTGCTGGGGTGCAAAAACTTGCTGGCCGATGCTCTAACTAGGTCCTTCGGAGCCCATGAATGGTCTCTCAAGAATTCGACACTCTGTCAGATCTTCCGCAGGTGGGGTTGTCCCCTACTAGACCTGTTTGTCTCGGCATGCAACACCAAGTGCCGGAGCTACTGCTCCCTGTTGGGACTGGGGGAACGCTCCTGGGGGGATGCCATGACCTTCCCATGGCTAGCGGGCATCCTCTATGCTTTCCCTCCGTTTCCCCTAATTCCCAGGGTTCTGACCAGGGTCAAGACCTTCAGGTCCACGGTCATCCTGATAGCTCCTCAGTGGCCCAGGCAGTTCTGGTTCCCTATCCTGGTGGATATGCTCAGCGAGGAGCCTGTAACACTCCTGCCGGTTCGGGATCTCCTGACCCAACCCTGGGACAGGGGGACCATGGTTCACCCGAATCTCAGCCCTCTCCACCTGATGGCCTGGTTTATCTGGGGCTGACCCAACCGGAAAGGGAATGTTCCCAGGAGATACAGATGGTGCTCCTAAGTAGTAGGAAACCGTCTACCAGGCGGTCGTATGCAGCCAAGTGGTGGCACTTCTCGTCTTGGGCGTCCAGAAGGGGAGTGCACCTGTCCCATCCATTCTGGACTACCTCTTTGAACTTAGGTCCAGTGGCCTCTCTACCTCCTCTATCAAAGTCCATGTGGCATCTCTCTCCGCCTTCCATGTTGGTTCAGAAGGAGTTTCTCTGTTTTCTGACCCTGTAGTCAAAAGGTTCCTTAAGGATTTGGATAAGTTGTATCCCTCGGTTAGATCCACTCTTCCCGCTTGGGATCTTAACCTCGTGTTGTCTAGACTTGTGTTGCCCCCTTTTGAGCCGCTGGCCATGTGTTCTTTGAAGCACCTCACTATGAAGGTTGTGTTCGTACTGGCCATTACGTCAGCTCGCAGGGTCTCCGAGCTGAGGGCGTTAACTGTAAACCCACCCTACCTAGTGTTTACTGACAATAATGTGAGGCTCCACCCTCATCCAGCCTTTCTCCCCAAGGTGGTGTCACCGTTTCATTTGTCCCAAGAAATTTACCTCCCAGTTTTCTTTCCAAAGCCCCATGCCTCCTCTAAGGAGCAAGTTCTCCATTCCCTGGATGCTAGACGTACACTAGCTTTTTATGTGATAGGACTAAACCCTTTCACAAATCCACACAATTGTTTATTGCTGTCGCTGATAGAATGAAAGGTCTCCCCATATCAACCCAGAGGTTGTCCAATTGGGTTGCAGGGTGTATCAGGGAGTGTTATGCCTTGGCCGGGAAGATCCCGCCCTGGGTTACAGCACATTCCACCAGGGCGCAGACGTCCTCTGTAGCTTTTGGGGCGCAGGTTCCAATGAGTGAAATCTACAGGGCGGCCACATGGTCGTCGCTCCATACCTTTATGGCGCACTACGCGCTGGCACAGCTGGCTAGGGAGGACGCAAGGTTGGGCTCTGCGGTCCTCAGCTCTGTATTGTAAATATGTTTGTTTATCTGTGTCACATTGCACTTTCTACAGTTTTTTCTGTGTTCGCTTAGTTGAATAAATTTGTTTGGATTGTTCAACTTTCGTGGACTTCTCTTTCTGAGTGCTCTGACCCCTCCTCCTTGAAGTGGGGTTGGCTTGGAAGTCACCTAATTTGAATGGACATGAGCAACCACTCGAAGAAGAAAAGAACGGTTACTTACTTGTAACTGTTGTTCTTCAAGATGTGTTGCTCATGTCCATTCGATTCCCCCCCTACCTCCCCTTCATCAGAGCGCCGGCAAGAAGGAACTGAGGTGGGGGAGCACCAGCAGGGGTACTTATGCCCCGCCATGGCGGCGCCACTCCAGGGGGCGCCCTGCTGGCGCTACGGGTACCACTAGGGAAAACGCTCTGGAAGACGCGGTGCACATGGTGTGCACACCTAATTCGAATAGACATGAGCAACACATCTCGAAGAACAACAGTTACAGGTAAGTAACCGTTCTTTTATCCTTATTCATCCATTAAAAAGAGAGTCATAAACTGCAACGTTTGGATCTAAGTCTGAATCTCAATTAAAACACATTGGTATCATATATATCCGGGGTGGGCAATCATTTTTGATGTGGAGTCACTCCCAAGATTTTGGAAAGTGGTCAAGGGCCACACTCTTCCATGGTATTAATGGAGGAGATGTGGGATCTGGGATGAACGTTGGACGCAGAAGGGAGTTTGGGGTAAAGGATTGGGGTGCATGAGGGAGAATGGCATCTGGGAAGGAGTTTGAGTAAAGGAGGTGGTTGTGACCTAGGACAAGGAACTGGGGTGCAGAATTTTGGGATGTGACCTAGAGTAGGAGGGGATTGTGATCTCCAGCAGGAAATGGGATGCTAGATCTGGGAGGGGGTATGGGTGCATGTGGAATAGCAGGGAAGGAGTGTGGGGCCGAGACTTGGGAAGGGGAGGGGCTGATGTACCAGAGGCAGGTTCTCCCCAGGAGACTTACCAGCCTGCCTGCCTGAAGAGCTAAACGCTTGCACAGCTTATAGTGTTTCTGCCTGCTCAGCCTTATGCTTGAGTGAGTGATCAAGAGGGTTGTGCTTTTTGGCTGCCTGTTGTTCAAAAAGGCAGCTCCCATTGGCCAGTGTCTGTCCAATGGGATTGTGCTGGGGGCAGGAGCAGCATCTGAGTCTTCCCCGCTCCCCTGCAGACTCAAAGAAAAAGTGCCCCGCAGCCGCGTGTCTGAGCAGCGTGTGGGGCTGCAGGGCAAGCAGGAGAGCCTGCCTGGGGTTTCCCACTGCCTCTGCAGGCCAGATCCGGTGGCTTGGGGGACTGGATTTGGCCTGCAGGCCATATTTTGCCCAGGCCTGATGTATATTAAAAACAAACAAACAAAAACCACCAAAATAAAACACTACACTATACACAGGGGCTACGTCTAGACTGGCATGATTTTCCGCAAATGCTTTTAACGGAAAAGATTTTTCTTTAAAAGCATTTGCGGAAAAGAGCGTCTAGATTGGCATGGATGCTTTTTCGCAAAAGCACTTTTTGTGGAAAAGTGTCCGTGCCAATCTAGATGTGGTTTTGCGCAAGAAAGCCCCGATTGCCATTTTCGCCATCGGGGCTTTTTTGCGCAAAACAATACCACGTTGTCTACACTGGTCCTCTTGCGCAAAAGCATTTGCGCAAGAGGGCTTTTGCCCGAATGGGAGCAGCATAGCATTTCCGCAAGAAGCACTGATTTCAAACAGTAGGAAGTCAGTGTTCTTGTGGAAATTCAAGCGGCCAGTGTAGACAGCTGGCAAGTTTTTCCGCCAAAGCACCTGCTTTGGCGGAAAAACTTGCCAGTCTAGATGCAGCCAGGGAGTCTCCCCACTGGGGAGAGGAAAAGAAAGAAAAAGGAAGGAAGGAAATGGGAGGACAAAGATTTGGATCTGGGATTTTGACGATTATTTCCTTACCTATTTTTGCCTTATGGTATCTCTGCTCCCCCCAAGTTCTCTCACTTTCACTAATCCCCCATTTTCTCTCCTCTTTTCGTCTTTCCTTTTCTCATGATGGCACTCCCATCTTCTGATTTTTTTTCCATTACTGTTCTGCCACATTGCTCTCTTTTGCCCTTTTGATGGTTTTATGAGTAAGAAGAGAACTGGATTACCTTCTAAGAAACCAAATACCAGGAACAAGATACTCATAACTGTCACATGGTTTCTTGCTTGAGCAACATATCCAGGTCTTTCCCTCCCAAGAAATATTGTGAATTTTACTTTATGCTGCAGTTTTTTTATCCTCTATGTCAGGTTTATTAGGCATTTTTAATCAGCAAATGCTCATGAATTGTAGGATAGTGAGGGACTTCTATGTCAATGATCCAGAACCTTCACCTCCACAGGCCCAAAATAGCCTGAATCTGATTGTCTTGACTTGCTGGAGAATTGAGGAAGGATGAAGGGGATTTGAGCTTTAAAGTTCTCTCGTTTACTGTCTGTGAGTTTTATTGAATTTTACTGTTGAACTTTAAGGGTATTATTTATGATGTGTCAAGGATGGCTGAAGACACTGGAAAGGCATTTTTGTGTGTTTGCATAAATCTACAAAAATAAATAAAATAAATTGGTAAATATGAAATAATCTCTGTTCACTGGCATATCTTTAGGGCACCCTGTTCCGCATTTTCAGTTTTTAATCAATTGTCATAAATAAATTACCAGTTTTTGGAATTAAAAATATCTGCCCATCTGTTTGTTTGCATTCTTTTATTGAAGTGCTCAGCCCCCACAGATAAAGACAGATTTGGTTTTTTTTTTTAAAAAAGCTAAACTTGAGGCAAAAATGCAAATCTATGCCTGAATACCAGCAAGAAAATCAATGCTTAGAAATGTTCAAGAAAAATAGATGGGAATTAAGAGAATTCATTGCACTGCAAGTACTGCAGCATTGAAATTAGTGTTCATGCTGACTGAATAATGGAACATGTTGAAAAAAGTAACACAAGAAGCTTAAGGAAGAAAGTGAATTTTAGGATAAGCAATCAGTATCAGGCACTTTTGCTAGTACTTTAATGAAGGCAATGACACAGCAGAATTGTATCGATGAATTTGTGGGTGCTCTTTGTTTCATCAGACAACCACTTCTATTTCAGTGAGGGCAAATGGGCTATGTCTACACAGTACTGTTATTTCAGAATAACTGATGTTATTTCGAAATAACATAGTCTGTGTCTATACTACAAGCAGTTATTTCAACATAAAGTTGAAATAATGTCAACCTGGAGGACTTCTTGCTCTGACTCCTATAACCCTCCTTTTATGAGGAATAAGGGGAGTCGGAGGAAGAGTGCTCCTTCTAGGACTTCCTGCTGTGTAGACAGTGCCAAAAGCTGAAATAAGATGTTTTGACTTAAGCTACACAATTGGCATAGCTCAAGTTGCATAGCATATTTCGGCTTTATCTCTGCTGTGTAGATGTGCTCATGGTGAATTTGTGTGACAAAACTGGCTAGCAGCAAAAACTCTTCCTAATTCAAACAATCTTGCTTGTAAGTATCTAAAAGAAAATGATAATACTTTAATATCTAAACTGAACAAATTGCTGGAAATGTAGGGTCTAGTCTGATTTTGGATGAGTCACTAAAGATTTGGTCCATCTGATTCTTGCCCTTTGTGTTTTCATACTGTTTTTCAAAGCTAATAAGCCTGCTAATAAGCGTGTGTGACATTCGTCCCCTCTTCTGTGAAAGCCATTTTGTTGGTGCAGCAACAATGGACGTATTTGAGATGTAAAAACTATCTTAGGAAAATGTGGCCATAACTAACACAGATTCTGCTGCCTACATGGCTAAATTTGCACAGGAGATTAAACTCAGTCAAAAGCCGGAGCTACTACCTGTTACCTGTCCGCTAATATTAAAGACATGAAACCTTGCATCATTGGATTCAGAATCATTTTCAAGCACGTGAACAATCTGAAGACTTTGTTTTACACAGTGCAAGACAAATGCCAAGCCAGCTGCCTCTGTTACCTACCTATGTTGTGCCACACCTATGGGTGACCTTATATTTTGCTGCCTATCATGTAAATAATTCACTTGCTCTGCTAATGTGTCTCTTAGATCATCCTGAGTTGTTTGGTTCTGAAGTAGAAACTCTGAAGAAACTGGCAAATAACAAAAATGACCTTCACATCCTGCAAATCAAGCTAATGTTCATTGTTGAAAACTTGGGATCACTGTGTGGCACACAGAAACACTGGAATTTTTTCTGACAGCAGCCAACACATATGCCAATACAGATATTTACCAGATTCTGACAACCAAAACCTCAGTTGAATTTAGCACAAAAGCTGCAGGAGAAACATACAGCGAGAAAACCCACACGTTTCTGGATATCCTTCCAGCCCTAGAACATGAGAGAACCAAAAAAAGCATTCAAAACCTTCTGCACAACACTCCGCAAGAAAAAGGAAATGACCTGTACCTGTAATCTGAACCCCAAAGTGTTTGGTGCTAAAGATTTTTTGCAGTGTCATCCAGGTGTTGCACCTGTTCCTCAGAGTGAATTTTGCAGCATGCTATGACTGTTATGCGAGAGTTTTTCAACCAATTGCCACTAAAGATGAAAATTCAAATCTGAAAGAGGAATTTAGTGCTTACATAAATATGCCTAATGCTTACAATGTGAAACTCAAGTCTGGCTTTTTACAACAGGTGCACTTTCCAACTTCAACAAAGTGGCACAGCAAAGTTTGATTGTATCCTATGGAACTATTGTTGCAGAGCACTTACATTCAAAGTTAGACTATTTCCAAGACAGCAAGAGGCTCAGCATCAGAGCCTTTGCACATAAAAAAAGTTTCAATTATTCTACAGTAAAATGTGTAAATTATAAAAAAAAAAGGCATTTTTTCTATTTTTTTAATTACCATATTTCATCCTGGTTTTAGTGTTTGTAAATTAAACACTGAAAAATTCCCAGAATGTTTTTCCAAATAAGAACTGAAAATATTAAACTCTTAGCAATACATATAATGGGACTTCATGTTATTCTCTGCAGTTCCTTCCTAATTTCCTTCTCTTGCCCACCAATTTTAAGAGTAATGGAAAAGTATAAATGTAGTCAAAAGATTTAAGAAAACCCATGAAAACACTAACTAAAAGATCTTCCATGGGAACTTATTGCCAAACATATATACCACAAGAAGGTCATTTCAACGAGCCAGACTTAATGTTCTCTGAAGAATTACAAACCTAAGTGCCCATTTTGTAACACCATGCTCTGAACAGTTGAAACAGTATAATTACTTTCCTCAGAAGCTTATCCTAAAACCTGACTCAGTGGGACAATTCCCAACACTAAACAATGTGCCCAGCCGTAAGTGCAGAGCAGACCTTTAGATTATATATACTTCAGTTAAGTTCCTGTCTATTTTATATACCATGTGATGCATAGTGTGCTTTGGGTGCCAAATAAATCATAAAAATAAATATGCTACTTAGACTGGAGAGAGAGACAAATTTGCCAAATGGCATGCTAGAATCTTTTTGCCATTTAACAAATTTGCAGAAAGTTATAGTATATGAAGATAGTACAGCAAAAAAGATGTAGGTTCTTTATTTTTATTGATTTATTTACTTATTTTGTGAGTTCATTTAAAATAATTACATATTTTAAAGCAACTTTTTTGTAATCTTTTTTTGTTTTCTTTTCTATATTTTTATAAGGTCTTCTGGGGACAAGAACATTTGAATTGTTTAGTTCTTCTTCATGAACTTCTGCAAGAGTACCTTACGGAACAAGGCAAGAGGGAGGTGCTGATCTCTGATCTAACATGCCAGATTCAGTCTCCTATGGAAAAGAATCAACTCTCAAAAACTGAGCATACCTCAGATGATCTGAGAACAGGCCTCTTCCAGTACATACAAGATGCAGGCAAGAAGAGTATTATAGTTGTTTTGTAAAAAAAAAAATTGCAAAGTACAGTCGTAACATTTTAAAGATCTCTTACCTATTACAAAGTTCTTTACCTTTTTTGGTAAAACAATTGAAAACAACATCTGCTACATCAACTTCTTTTTTATTTCTTTCCATTTAGCTGTAATCTTAAAAAAGCAATTTCCCTGACTTTTTGATTTTCTCTCCTTTTGATCCTAAGAGATTTGTTTTTAACTACTTTTGTCTCATAAACCAACATGGTCCTTTTTAGAAATTATGTAACTTATTATAGCTTGCTTTCGTTTGATAGAGGCGCAGAAGCTGCCGAGTGCCTATGAAGTTGTGTTTTACAATGAAACAGAGGATAGTCCAGGAATAATGTTATGGAGATATCCAGAACCCAGAGTGCTTACCCTTGTAAGAATAACTCCTGTTCCTTTTAATACAACCGAAGATCCAGATATTAGCACTGCAGACCTTGGAGATGTTCTTCAGGTTGGTAATTGGGAATTTCTACTTTCCTTAATAAAAAAATAATGTTATTTTAAAGTTTATTCAGTGTTTTAGAAATTGTTAGTAAAAATTATGCATAAAACAAATGGGAATTGAATTTTGAAGTTTGAACATATTGATAATTTAAAGAGACTTGAATAATATTTCCTACAGTTTACCTGTGAAAGCTTTTTCATAGCTTCATAAATCACAGTAAATCTCAGCAATTCTGGTTTGCAGGATTTTGTGTGAACCTTTAATCATGGTTTCGCCCCTCTGACTTTTTCTTTGTGCTTTTGATTTGAATGAACCTGAGAAATACAAAGGGAAACTGAGCCCAAAGTACCGTGTTTTGCCTTGTTTCAGGTGAAAACCACATACAACTGCTGAGCATATTTCCTACCAGAAACTATAAGCTTTCACCAGCAGGGTACTCAGGACTTCTTTGCTATTTCCTCTAGTGTCTCTGGTGGATGGGTGGTTGTACCTCTTCCATATTCTTGTGGGTAAATGGTAATGAGCCTGCTTTTTCATCTTCTTGTGTGAGAGGCTGATAAAGAGACTCCAGTTCCAATACCCCAATCAATAAATCTCCTCTTCAGAAGCATTGTCTGGCTCTCTCTGTTCACCTAGTGTATGGCTGTATATACATGAAGTGTTCCTACATTTACCAATTGCATTGCTCTGCCACTATTTATAAGGCAAAATGAATAATTAGGAATTTTGTACTGTCTGCTATAATCCATCTTTATTATTTCCCTTATTCCATTTATTTCTATATACATCTTTATTCAACTATGAATTAATATTTTTAATTCATTTTCACCTCTTTCTGAAAGCCAAATGCATCTTCTGTCTCATTCAGCTCTGCTTATTATTCAGCTTTCAAATAATATTGAAAAATAGATTAATTAAATAAAATGTTCCCTTCCTTTCCAAGTGAGTGAAAGGTATTAAATTGTATTTTGTTATTTTTATAATGGTAATGGAAGAGTTTCTGTTTTAAAAATTGAATTATGCACCAATATGCATTAAGGTATGGATCAGGTTAATCTCCCATAGAAATATGATATACTATTATTACACTGCACAAAGTGCTAGTGAGATCATTTAGCTGTCTTGCCAATTTCTTTGCCCTCTAGACAGGCAAGTTTCAACTCCTTTAAGCTGTATGAACTTTAAGAACTAAATTTTAAAAATCAATTAAGCGTGGCCTGAGGTATCATCAAAGATTGAAATAGCATTATCATGAACTTTCTTGAGGACTCCACTCAGTCCATGTAAAAACCTGCAAATTGCAGACCTTGAAGACTATATTTTCAAAACAGTGTACATGTTTTCCACATAAATCTCATAGTGAACAGGATTTGTTGGCAAAATTCCACATATACCACTTTAAAATTGTAACCCTATGTAGTAATATAGGTTCTCCACTGAGTATGTCAAAGTGGTCCACACTAAAGTTATGCATACTCCTCATTCATACAAGACTAGAGGCTTTTGAATAGCAATGTCTTTTGGGATTGTGTATGCATCCTGTGCCTTCTTGTGTTCCCACACAAGGGCATAAAAGTAGGGCATCTGCATCCCTCCCTCAGTTCCTCTAACTGGGTGGCTGTAAGAACCAAATTTTCCGCCCACAAGTTCTTAGCTTTTGCTAAACTTCTCCAAATATTAGAGAAATCTTCTCATTTTCTGAATGAACGGTCATGAACTTTTTCCATCCATTTGAACTGAACTGGTTAGAACTCTTCATACACCCTTGTACAACATCCTTTAGTGTGGCAGGATTTAAGCGCTATTCATCTTGTTATAGGCTAATTCCCCTGAAAGAAGAAGCAGATTTCTGTCCTGTGTGGGTACATTAGCAGATTCTCTGTCTGCTTCTCATTCTCCATGAGACTATGTAAGGTGCAAGATGTCCATCTTCTTAAACACTCCATGAAGGTGTTATCAGATCCTGAGAACAGTTTTCAAGTTATGCTGTCAGACAAGCCATCTTCATTCAACATCCTGTCTAGCAGAAAAGCAACACCTAAGACTAGTACAGAGTAGATGTACCTGAGGAGGCTGTAAAGGCTAGGACTATAACAGGGGTTAAAAGAGAACTAGATAAATTCATGGAGGTTAAGTCCATAAATGGCTATTAGCCATTATGGGTAAGGAATGGTATCCCCAGCCTCTGTTTGTCAGAGGGTGGAGATGGATGGCAGGAGAGAGATTGCTTGATCATTACCTGTTCGATTCATTCCCTCTGGGGCACCTGGCATTGGCCACTGTTGACACACAAGGTACTGGGCTGGATGGACCTTTGATCTGACCCAGTATGGCCATTCTTATGTTCTTATGGCACTGCTAACCAGTCATTACCAATATTGACACCATCAACGCACATGGTGTCCTCAACAATTGAAGATGGTGCACCTCCTCTGGCATCTACATCTAACTCCAAGAAGGGCCACGCCAAATACAAGCAGAGATTCCACATGGAATTCCATATAGTCTCATAGTGACAGATACTGTATGGTTGTTGAAGATGAATCCACAAGATACTGTGCAGCATTGAAGATTGGGGAAGGAGAAGCTTATGTTACAGTAAACTTCTCCGGCACTGACCCCAATTCTGATGATGAACCGGTCACTGTTCATGCATACCATGGAGGATTAGCCCAAAGGAGAACTGGGACTAACATTGGTACCAAAACACCTACTTGCACCAGTGCAAACTCTGACATTAAGAACACTAGATATTTTTGCACTACCTTGTAACAATTCTGCTCCTCCTCACCATTATTGTGGCATACATTTTCCCCATCATCCAGTAGAGAGCTGCTTTCTCTGAGGTCAGTGATCAATACCGCAAAGATACTCTACCACCTTATCCTAAAGATCTCCACCACCAACTGTCCATCAGTAATAACCTTGGATTGACCAATAATCAACAAGCCATCTTTATTGCTATAGCCCTGCTGGAGTACCGGGGTTCACTGAGGCATTAAGAGGCCACTCCCCCACTCAGCATCCCTAGTGGACCACCTTAACAAAGTACTAGGAAGAGCCAGATCCAGGGACAGAGCAGCACCAAACCTCTGTATTACTGCCATAAAGCCTTTCATTTTTGTCACTTGATGAAATGTTATTGCTGGGACCTGAAGACTTTAAAATGTTCCAGGAGCTCCTTGTGATGATTGCTGAGGCACTGGAGATTGAAACAACAGTCTCATTGAAGAAACCCATAAGCTATTTGATGTCTGTCAACTTCTGGTCCAGCTGCAAAATGGTGTAGAAGTGGTACTTAGTACCTGCCACAGTATATGAGTTATTCTACACCCACCTCAAACAGGGCTCCTTATGTCAATGGTAAAATAAAAGTTAAAGACAAGTAAGAGTCGCCTCAAAGGCAAGGGTTTCAAATAGCTTGACCTTTCATGAGAAAGTCATACTCCATTGGTTCCTTGAAGGGGCAAAATGGCCAGCCATTTTTGCCTAATATTATCTGTACAAGGTGAAAGTGATTTAACAAAAGAAAGCACTCACATGCCTTCTGTACTGTCCATAGTGCTAGGGCCTTGATGTGCATTCTGGACTCTCAAGATGTCCACACTCCTTGAGGTGGACCTGGTAATAGAGTGTGTATCTCCAGAGAGTACAAGGTGGCTTTTGAATCCTTCAGTGAGTGCAGAACATTATATATCCTCTGGCTGAGCCCTTGATCAAGGTCTGTATATTTCTCAGAACTCAGCATCCCAGTAAGCAATGCTGGATGCCTGGGTCCATGATTCTCCCAAGGAAACAGCAATTATGTCATGTATTGCTCCAGATGAACCTACATGACTGCTCCCAGGGCAATATTCTCCTCCTTATCTGGTGAGAGCAGTTCAACTGTGCCTTTCCTTTGTTGTCACTCCTATCACAAGTATTACACAAGATCCAACAGGACAGTGCAACAGTCATCCTGATTGCTCCTTTCTGGCCCAGTTATGTTTCCCCAATCTTTTGGGCTTGTCATCTCCCCGCTAATCACATTCCCAGCATTCCTTGAGCTTCTGACCCAGTGCAATGGCAAGATCAAATGCCCCAATGCACAACCACTCTACTTCGTGGCATTGTATTTGAATGGGTATCATCCCTCCAACATGCATGCTCCTTAGTAATATGAGACATCTTCTCTAATAGCACAAAAAACTCTACTAGAAAGTATTCCCTAGCTAAATGGCAGTGCTTCTTGTACTGCTCACAGGAAAGAGGTGTTCAGAAGCTACAGATATTCACTTCATCTTAGACTAGATCCTATTTTTGAAGACATTGGGTCTGTCCCTCAGTTCTTTGTGAGTCCAGTCAGTGACTGGCGATTAGTGTGTACCATCTAGCCGCTCAGGGTTACTCCATTTTCACATACCCATTAACCAACAGATTCTGGAAAGTCTTGATAAGAACTTTCTTGCCTCCTCCGAAGATTGGGCCCCAATGGGACCTGAATTTTAGTTGTGGGGGGAGGGGTTGGTACTAACAAGGCCCCCTTTTAGCTTTTAGCTACTTGTTTCATGTCCCTCTTCTCCAAGAAGGTTGCCATTCCTGTAGCGATCATATCGGCATGGAGGATCAGTGAGCTGGGAACAATGATGGCAGACCATGAAGATAAAGCTTGTTTACACCCATACCCCAAATTTATTTCTAAAATAGTTTTGGAATTTCATATGAACCAATCTGTCCACTTACATATGTTCTTCACAAACTGCACACCTTTGCAGAAGAATGTAGGTTCCACTCCCTCGATGTTCAACAAGCTTTGTTTGACCTCTTACCCGCAGAGAACAAGACCAATCAGGAAATCTGAGGTAGTTTATCACTATAGCAGAAAAAATAAGAGGACATGCCATCTACACTTAGAATTTCCAAATGGATATCTGGCAGCATTCTATTCTGTTTTCAGCTCTCAAACCTCTCTTCCACTAGGGGTAAGAGCTCACTCCACTCAAAGCTCAATGAATGATCATAGTGTGTCTTCAGAATGTACCCTTCCTGGACATCTGTAGAGTGACCACATGGAGTTCCATTCACATGTTTGCAAGGCATTCTGTCCTGGTGCAGGCCTGGGCTTCTGGTGCCTTCTTTGGGACAGAGATTCTCCACTCAGCCTTACTGTCTTCATCCTTTCACCCTTCTCCTGCTTAGGTACTGCTTGTCAATCTCCCACAATAGAATACAATCACTGTCAGAAACCATCACTCACAGAAAAAGAGGTTACTTACCTGTAACTAGAGGAGGTTACTTCCTGTAACTGGAGGTTCTTCAAAATCTGTGGTCCCTATCAGTATTCTATTACCTGCCCACCTTCCCCCATGCTGCAGAACTGCGCTGATTTGCAGTTGAAAAGGAACTGAAGAGGTTCCACCTCACCCTTTGTCACCTGCACCATGAGTGAAGTTGGAACACAGGCATGGACCCTACTTTCAAATTCTTCAACTTCAGGCACCTGCTACACATGCCATTTCAGACTCTCCAGTTATATGTAACTAACCTTTTATTTACCTGACAATAACTGTGGTTCTAGATGTTGTCACAGTGGGTCCCATGATCTTCCCTCCATCCCTGCTTTTCAAAGTCCTTCACAAAATGTGCTTTGAGTTTCAAGGCAACTGAGAGAGAATTATAGCTTCTTTGCCATTTATGGGTGTATACGGAGGCACAGTGTCCAAGTGAGGCCTTGACAGACACTGCTATTCAAAAAATTCCAGTCTCAAGTACAAGAGGCACATGCACACCTACAATAGGAACAGCATTAACATCTCAAAGAAACAAAGTTACCATACAGTAAGTAGCCATTCCAAACATGGGGAGTGTTTGCTTTTTGATTGTAATAAAGTTGCTATCTGTGGGATGCAGAGCAGCCTCTGTCCACTGGGAGCTTGGGCTTGCCATGGACAGAGGCTGCTTTGCCCCCTCAAGACTGCTGTTGGGAGTGGGGGCAAGTGGCACCGGGGAGCTGGTGCTAGTGGGAACTCCTTGCCACAGGAGGCTGTGAAGGCTAGAACTATAACAGAATTTAAAGAGAAGTTAAATAAATTCATGGAGGTTGGGTCCATGGAGTGCTATTAGCCAGGGGGTAGGAATGGTGTCCCTGGCCTCTGTTTGTGGAAGGCTGGCGATGATGGCACAAGACAAATGGCTTGGTCATTGTCTTCAGTCCATCCCCTCCGGGGTATCTGGTGCTGGCCGCTGTCGGCACACAGGCTACTGGGCTAGATGGACCTTTGGTCTGACCCAGTACAGCCGTTCTTATGTTCTAAGCTCAGGGTCGGGGGTCTCACTGGACCAACTTGATTTTCATGCAAACCTGCTCCTGTGTTCGCATGTGGCCTTTGGTGGCCAGGTTGGCAGCTATCCTGCCCTAGACGGCCACTTTCCTGTGCCTAGTGCGGAGATTGTGGACGTTGGAGGCCTCCTCCCAAACCTCGATGAGGTCCACGATCTCCACACTAGACCAGGCGGGCGCCTGCCTCTTGCAGTCCCGGGCAGGCTCCTGTGAGCCACCAGCCTGGTCCTGGGAAGAGGTGGAGGGCTGGGTGGCAGCGGGTGGCTGGCTCATGCTGTGCCAGGTGCAGGGTCTGCTGGCTGGGTGCTGCAGGCTTGCAACTGGCACAAGCACTGTAGCCAGACCGTGCCCCTTTAAGGGCTCCGGGGCTGGGAGGGGGGCAGAAGAGTTTCCCTGGTTTGGTCCAGAGTGGCCACCAGAGCAACCTGGGAAGGGCTAGCCTCCAACTAGTTCGAATTAAGTGGCTACACAGCCCTTAATTCGAACTACTTAATTCGAACTAGGCGTTAGTCCTCGTAGAATGAGGTTTACCTAGTTTGAATTAAGCGCTCTGCTAGTTCGATTTAAATTCGAACTAGCGGTTTGTATGTGTAGCCCCTATTAAAGTTAATTCGAACTAACAGCTGTTAGTTCGAATTAACTTTGTAGCGTAGACATACTAAAGATTTTAGCTCTTCATATACATCAGTTTGTTGCCACAAACTGGTACTCTTGTAGTCACATTTGTTTTTAACTTTTCAAAAGCTGGTTATTAGCTCATGTTTCTATGGCTGGCTAATATCATTATGGACAAAATTACCACATACACTCTGCTTCCAGTTCCCCAAAACATAGGGGTTACTATTGGCCTGTTTATCTATGCCGAAGTTCATATTGTTGGCCTCCGTCGGTCAGTTGACCATGGATGACGTATCCTAGTTCTCATCTTGGTTCGTGTCGGATGTCTGGGACAGCGTCGGGGACAGCGTCGTTGGTGACTGAAAAGGCCAATCTGGGACAGGCATTCTTTGCCGCAGAAGTTGCAGCTGTAGGTGGTTCCCTGGCTGTTGTTGTTGCGTAACTTCCTGCGGGCTCGCTTTTCTTCTGATGCACGCATCATGTTCGTTTCGCCTGACTTGAGCTGTGTGGTCAGGGTGCCCCTCCACTTCGGGCAGTCTGCTGCGAGGTCTTCCCAGGACTGCGTGTTTATGTCGATGGCTTTCATGTCCCTCTTCACGACATCTTTAAATCGCAGGTTCGGGCGCCCTGAGGTTCTCTTCCCAGATGCCAGTTCCCCGTAGAGGATGTCCTTTGGGATCCTCCCGTCCTCCATGCGGCGTACATGGCCAAGCCAACGCAGGCGACGTTGTCGGAGCATGGTGTACATGCTGGGGAGGCCGGCTCGAGTCAGAACTTCGAGGTTGGAGACTTTGTCTTGCCAGGTAATGCCCAGGATGCGGCGCAGACCTCGTAGATGGAAGGCGTTCAGTCTCCGCTCTTGTCTCGCGTATGTGGTCCATGTCTCGCTCCCGTACAGCAGGGTACTGATGACGCAGGCGTTGTACACTGCCATCTTTGTTGCGGTTGTCAGCCTGGGGTTGGTCCACACTCAGGTTGTCAGGCGGGCTAAAGTAGAGGCTGCCTTCCCGATCCTCTTGTCGAGCTCAGTGTCAAGGGAGAGATTATCGGTGATGGTGGAGCCCAAGTACGTGAACTGGTGGACGACGTCAAGCTGGTAGTCGTCTACTGTGATGGCTGGTGGAGTGACAGTGTCCTGGCTTAGGACGTTTGTTTTTTTCAAACTGATAGTCAGCCCAAAGTCTTTGCAGGCCATGGAAAAACGGCTCATCAGCGACTGTAGTTCTTACTGGGTATGTGTGACGACTGCTGCGTCGTCGGCAAATATCATGTCCCTGATCAGCGCCTCGCGTATCTTTGTCTTGGCTTTGAGGCGAGAGAGATTCAATAGCTTGCCGTCCGATCTGGTGCGGAGGTAGATTCCTTCCGTTGCTGAGCCGAAGGCATGCTTGAGGAGCAGGGCAAAGAAGACCCCAAACAATGTGGGGGCAAGAACGCAGCCTTGCTTGACGCCGCTGCTGATGCTGAAAGGCTCGGAGCAACTGCCGTTAAACTGCACTGTTCCCTTCATGTCTGTGTGGAAGGATTCAATCAAACTCTGCAGTTTTGGTGGGCAGCCGATCTTGTGAAGGATTTTGAAGAGTCCGTCTCTGCTGACCAGGTCAAAGGCTTTGGTGAGATCAATGAAGGAGACGTACAGGGGCATCTGCTGTTCTCTGCACTTCTCCTGGAGTTGTCGTAGGGAGAAAATCATGTCTACAGTTGACCGTTCTGCGTGGAAACCACACTGTGACTCTGGGTAGACACGTTCAGCCAGCTTCTGCAGTCGGGTCAAGATGACCTTAGCAAATACTTTGCCTACGATGCTAAGAAGGGAGATGCCTCTGTAGTTATTGCAATCACTTCTCTCGCCCTTATTCTTGTAGAGGGTGACGATCTTAGCATCCCGCATATCCTGCGGTACGGCTCCTTCTTTCCAGCACTGACAGAGCACTTTGTGAAGAGGGTGCAGTAGGGAACACTTGCACTGTTTCAGCAGGTCTGGAGGAATCCCGTCGCTGCCGGGGGCTTTTCTTGAGGCCAGTTTATCAACAGCCTTGCTGAGCTCTTCTACTGTTGGCTCTGCATCAAGTTCTTCCATGGTTGGCAGGCATTCAATGGCATCTAATGCTGCGGAGGTCACCATATTCCGTCTGGAGTAGAGGTCGGAGTAGTGTTCCACCCATCTCCCCAACTGTTGTTGCTTGTCGGAGATTATTTCTCCAGTAGATGACTTGAGGGGTGCTGTTTTGCTCTGGGTAGGGCCCAGCGCTTTCTTGATGCTGTCGTACATGCCTCTTGTGTTCCCTGATATGGCTGCTTTCTGGATGTCGTTGCTGAGCTGCTGCCAATATTCGTTTGCACAGTGTCTGGCAACCTGTTGAGCCTTGCTCCTAGTAGCCCTGAAACTTTGTAGGTTCCTCTGGCTTGGTAACCGCTTGTATTCTGCCAGGGCGGCGCGCTTGGCTTCTATGACTGGAATCATCACAGAGGACTTTGCTTCAAACCAGTCGTGCGTCTTTGTAGTCCTCTTTCCAAAGGTTGCCACGGCAGTGCGGTGCATTATGTTCCGCAGTGTTTCCCACTTTTCCATGGCAGAGTCTCCTGTCTGTGTGGCGTCAAGTTCCTTCTCAAGCGCTTCTGCGAATTTCTGCGTCAGGTCAGGCTGCGACATCTTGCTGACGTCGATGCGAGGATTTCCTTGTTTCCTTGAACGATGAAACCTCTTCGGGTTCAGCCTGATCTTGCAGCACACTAAGGAGTGGTCTGTGTCGCAGTCAGCGCTGTGATAAGAGCGTACGTGCAGGACGCAATTGATAGCTGAGCGGCGAACTAGTATAAGGTCCAACTGGTACCAGTGTTTCGAGCGCGAATGTCGCCAGGAAACCTTATGCTGGGGCTTGGTCTGGAAGTATGAGTTGGCGATGCACAGATTGTAGAAAGCGCAGAGCTCGAGCAGGCGTTGGCCGTTCTCGTTCATTTTGCCGACGCCAAATTTTCCGAGGCACGAAGGCCATGAGTCATTGTCCGCACCTACTCTGGCATTGAAGTCACCCAGAAGGATGAGTTGTTCCTTGTCGGGGATGCTGTTGATGACAGATGTTAGGTTCTCATAGAACCGGTCTTTAGTTTCCAATGTTGCGTTCAGAGTTGGGGCGTATACGCTGACGAGGGTGATAGGGCCTGTGGTGGTGTTGAGACGAAGGGTGAGGAGTCATTCTGAGCCATTACTGCCTGGTTCTACCATACTCAGTAGGCTATTTTTCACCGCGAAAGCTACGCCATGCTGTCTGGGCTCGTCTGGGGCCTTTCCCTGCCAGTAGAAGGTTAGTCTTTTTCTTTCAGAATGCCTGAGTCTGCCAGTCGTGTTTCCTGTAGGGCGGCGATGTCTACGTTCAGCCTCAGAAGTTTGTTGTTGATGACTGCTGTCTTTCGTAGGTCGTCAATGTCCCGTACGTCTTCAGAGAGGCCCGTCAACATTGTACGGACATTCCAACATCCCAGTTTAAGAGGTGGTCTCTTTCTCAGTGTTTTGTTGCCTGGTGCGATGGTTGCAGCCTGCCGTTCGGAATGTTCCTAATCCCCATGCACCCAGTGAGGAAAGCAGACTGTGGCGGGGCAGTACCTGACTGTCTGGGGGCTGCCCAGCTTGAGGCGGACGGTAACTGCCCAGTGAGACCCGAAGATCCCTCCCACCATCAGGAACAACCCCTGGTGCCATGCTCTACGCCAATTGAGCTGTGGCTTATAACCGGTAAACTGTTGCTCCCCGTGTTGTTTCCGCGCTAGTAGCACTAGCGAGGCTGGAGTGTCCTCTTCAGGGTTGCGAGATATGTTGGTAGTCGGATACTAGCCAGGGCAATGTAATATGGAGGAACAGGCTATTGCCCACGTAGCGGGTCCCCCCTCTCCACGTCGTCGATGGATCCAAAGGAACAGCAGGGCTGCTACAGTTTGGCATCGGCGCCGTCGCAGGAGTTGCCAGAGCGAGGCTGCAAGCAGCGTCGAACTGCCTTAGGGACTCCGACTCCGGATTTTTCCTCGAGGTTTACTCCTGAAGCCTTTTCCATGGAAGAATATAGCCGCAAGGCAGCGGAGGTTTAAAATCAGGGTTTTCCTTCCCCTAGATGAACTGCCTTCCTAGGCTGACGAGTATCATCTCCCCGAAGCAACTGGTTATAAGGCGCCAGTGACCCGCCTGCGCCCCTTCTCCTGTCAGTTAAAACAGTTCCGCCGGGTTTACAAGCTAAACCGCACGTGAAGGCCAGGAGCTGGACTTGGTTGTCAGAGGCTATTGGAGACGCGCGCCGTATAGGGGTACTTTATAGACAGTGGGAGCTTATCCCCACTACCACCCCTGGCTATGACAACCTTGGAACCCGAAGTTCATAAGTCTTCTGCTAACTGCTGAAGCCAACATTTTATAAAATACAAGCCCATAGGCTCTTTACATTACTGCTGAATATAATAAAGGCCAGACAACGAATATAATAAAGGCAAGCAAGCACTATGAGACACATCATTGAGTAACATTTGTCTTAGTCAAGTTACTTAAGAGTGATGTTTATATATATTTCTTTGCTTTCTTTATTGTGGGAGGAAAAGAGCTTTTCATCTGTGATTTTGTTAAAGGCGTTTGGGTTTTGTGTTTGGGGCGGAAGAGAGGAGAAATCATTCTCAGTTTGGTTACAGCCATGAGAATCCCAATTTTGCCTGTTTTAGCTCCTACAAACACTCTTCTGGCTCCTCATGACTCATCATCATTCTAGACAAAAGGGAGTTGAAATTTGCTGATCACTTGTTAATTTGTTAGAAAATTCACTGTTCAGTGACATGAAGTATTTCCTACCCCACACATGCTAAGACCGTTCCTGTGCAGTATACCCATTCCTGTTGACCCAGACAGCGAGAAACCAAAACCCGACATTTTATTTTTCTAGCATTTGCACATACTGGTTCTCTGACAGGTCAGGTCCTAATTTATTGCCATCACTCTCCAAATTGTTTCCCTGGCTCTACACTGCATCGTTTATTGACAATGGTGATCTCTACATGTTCATTGCATAAAGCATAAGAAAACTTTTGAGCTTCATATACTCCATTTTTAAAGTTAGACTTCAAAATGTAGAAAGCAACAAAATTATACTGGTTTCAGTATAAGATTTGGTTCATGCCAAAACAGCATTGTTAGACCCAAGTAGTGATCATTTTAAAGCTCAATATCTAGCACACCATCACATTTCGAAACATTTGCCCTATATCAGGAGAAACTGGGTGATCTTAAAGAAAAGTTCTGGAATCATAATTAGCACAAAAAGATGTTGCATATCATCTACAGGAGATGCTTCTTTCCTCCAGACTCGACTTTTGCAGTATTTAAATTAGTATTTTTCATACTGTTCAGCCCTGGTTACTTACCACTATCTGTAATTCTGCATCATCAATAAGATCTTTTCTGGAACTACCTTCCTCTATTTTCAGGGCTTATTTACTAATTTAGGTCCATTTTCTGCATATATCTGCATGTGTGCTTGACTTTATGTACTTATATGGTTCATTAACTTCAAATTAGGGTTAATTAAAGTTTAATACATATGTGTTTTCAGGATTGGGGCCTTATTCATGAGAAAGGAAGTGTGGTAGAATACTTTGGAGACACAAACACAGTGTCTTAGGAAGGAAGGATTTGCAAACTTCCAGCATCAGGCTGCCCCTTTCCCATGCCCACCTAGGTTTTTCTGAAGTGGCTCCATAGCATCACAGTTTTCTATAGGAGTCTGTCTATCTGTTGCCATCTAGCCTGCAATCAATTTAATAATCATATTTTAGCTGCATATTGTGTGGGATAAAGATATATTGCAGTCTAGACATTAGAAAACTTGGATGGTAAATGAGGTTGTTGAATCAAAAACCTTGAGACTCATTTGAAATGCTAACATTCCATATTCTTTAAAAATGTGGGAAATCTATTTTTATAATAAAGTCTACATTTAACAAATTAAAAACACTTGCCAACTGGAAAAATACTAACCATCTTGAACCATCACATCATTTACTAACAGTTTGCTTCTTTTTTCCTTACAAATTTACATAATTTTATTGAGTTTCTCCGCTATGCTGATCCACTAGCTGCAATAAATTGCATAGGGTGGTTGTATAATCTCCATCATTGGTGATTTTTAAAAGCAGGTTAGACAAATATCTGTCAGGGATAGTCTAGATGGTGCATGATCCTGCCTTGAGTGTAGGAGTCTGGAGTTGATGACCTCTTGAGGTACCTTCCAGTTCTAATATTCTATGATTAAATAGTACACGTTGCACTCCTATAAACTGGAACTCTCTGTTTTGGCAACATCTGTAGTCCTTCTGGACCATGGATGTTCCATGATCAGAGAAATCTGGTGCTCTGTGGAGGGTGAGGGGCCCAGGAGCCCAGCACTATGTAGAGTAGGGGGACGCAAGGCCCAACTGGGCTGTGGATGTGGGGGAGCCAACGTGTGGCTCTGGTAGGCTGTGGGGGCTGGGAGCCGGTGCACAGCTCAGCCTGGAGGCGGCAAGTAGTGGTTTAGCTGGGCTATGTGGGGAGCCAGGAAGTACAGTGCAGGAAGGCAGGGCAAGAGAGGCTGGTAGCAGGGGGCCAGAAATGATCTCCCCTAGTCAGGAAAAATTACTCATCCGGGACCAGTCAGGTCCCGAAGATGTCGGACTAGGGAGGTCCAGTCTGTATTGAGTTCTGAGCAATGACACCTTTTTTTTTTCTTGGCGTCACGATGGAGGTGATGAGCTCTAACATATATTTTATCAACTTTCCTTTCTTCTACACCTCTTGAAGTGGAGATAGAATTTAGAGCCACTGCAAGCACACTTCTATGTAACTGTTGTCGGTTAATGATTGATGTCATGCAAATATTCAAAATCACAAGGAAATTTTAAGATCTAATTTTCCTTCCCAACAAACGACTATCCTCATTATTCAGAATGATTATTATTAATGATTATTCAAAATGGTTGTGAATGAAACATTGAGTCGCCATTTGAAAATTTGACTCTATATCAAGAAAGAGGTGTAGTCTGAGTAGAACAAAGAGTCTGGAAGCTCCCGAGTGAATCCTCTACACTGACATGTCCCTCTGTCTCTCTAAACAAATATCAGTCTTTCTGTTTCTGTTTCTATATCTTTAAAATGGGAATAATAATGCTTGCCTATTCACCTGTCTGGTGCAAGATTTCTTTGATTAGTATTTGTAAAACGTGTTGAAAATTTAAAATCCGTATATATGAGCTAGATATTTTAAAAAAGTCATTGTGGGAGGAAGGGACACATACTTGAGTGGCAGTTTAATGTTCTCTTGAGAATAAAGCTAACAGCACATATATTATTCCTTAATCATGTGATATAGTGTAGACTGACTCTAAACCACAGCTAGTATACCCTTTATGTAAAGGGGAAACCACTAAAGATCCCATTAGACAGTAGGAAATTCAAATGTTGCTAAATGCATAGAAGTTCAATCTACACTACAGCTAATATGCTAAAACATATATGGAGAAGAAAAAGCATATCCCACTGACAATTTGACGTAGTGGAAGACAACATATATTTCCTGAGAGTCAAGTTAATCCCAGGGCTGTCTCCATCTAAAGTGATTTTAGGCAAGGGCAATCCATTATTGCTTAAATTGGTGAGAGCAAAAAAAGAACAGGAAGTCAGCGATGTAGTGAGGATCATACTTAACTTGAAAGCAGGGAAAAGGCCAAAGTGTGGAAATATTTCAGGGAATTGATCCAAAGGATAAAAATGAAGACCAAGGCAGAGATAAATACCACTTTTTGAAATGTTAAAAGATTCAAGTGTTAAATCTCAGATGATACCATTACACCTTGTCAAAAATGAGAGTAAAGGTAGAAGAAAATGTTATTGTGGTTAAAGATATAGTAGATAGTTTTTAAAAGATTTGTCTTTATTTACAAATGGAAAAACAGCTAATGGTAGCCTAAGTTATGAGAAGGTCATATTACATTTAGAACATTATCTTGCATTGGCAATTTCTGAAATGAAAAGACTAAGGAGAAGTAGTATCAGTTTTTACTTAATATGTGAAAACTGAGTTTCACAAATATGTCTAATGGTGAAATTTTGCCATTTTAAAGAACATTATAATGGCAAGATTGGAGTCATGAAACTGGGGTTCTATCTGACCACTGTCAGAAGCTTTTGGTGAAGTCACTTAACCTTTATATGCCTCATCCAGAAGCTGATACAGAGGCAGCAAAGGGAGGGGGATAGGTTGCGTTTAGTTTTTTGGATTAACCAATAAGACCAGGTTTATCAGTTAATCATTTAAATGTTTATATGCTAACATCTCTAAACTAAACAATGGATATAAGTTCATCTCTCTGGGCAGGGTTTTCCAAAGTTCTTTGGGCGTGGAGTATGTAGTTCTGAAAATTTGGTAGAGTCCTTAAAATATCATGATTTTTAATTCAATAGGTATCCAAATAAATAGGCAAAGTTTTGGAATTCTATTTTTATTTCTTGTATATTTCTTTTTTTTTTCAAGAAGACTATCAGAAAATTATTAACAAAATAACAGGGTTGTACAACTGTCATTAATATTTTCTCATGGAGCCCCTGGACCCATCATGAGGAGGCCTAGGGTTTCCCACATATTGGGAAGAACTTGCTATGCATATAAAGAACTTGCTATGCAGTCCACAAACACAAGTCTGATGTGTAGAGTATAGATGTTCAGGGCTGTGACTGGAGTTTTCTGGGAGAACAGCACAATGAGTGAATGGCTGTTGAGAGCGCTCTCAAATGCTTCTTCTAGCTCTCTTTTCATTACTTCTATCTCACTTTGTATTGCTTTAGCTATGAAAAAGTGAGGAATGCATGCTACAAAAGCAGCTTGCTTCCATTATCAGAGAATGCTTTGTGCTGGTGCACATATCGCTATCCTAATGCAATTTATCTAACTCTTTTTTGAACCTTGTTAAAGTCTTGAACTTCACAACACCCTCTGGCATTGACTTCCACAGGTTGACTGTGTTGTTTGAAGAAATACTTCCTTTTGTTTGGTTTACATCTGCTGCCTATTAATTTCATTTGGTGACCCCCTAATTCTAGTATTATGGGAAGAAGTAAATAAGTTTTCTTTATTTACTTTCTTCCCACCCATCATGATTTTATAGACCTCTCATATCACCTTTTAGTCTTCTCTTCTCCAAGCTGAAAAGTCCTAGTTTTATCAAACTCTTCTCATATGTCAGCTGTTCCACATCCCTAATCATTTTGTTGCCCTTTTCTGAATCTTTTTCAATTCTAATGTATCTTTCTTGAGTACAGTACATACAGTATTCAAGATGTGGGTGTACCGTGGTTTTATAAAGAGGCAATAAGATATTTTCTGTCTTATTATTTGTCCCTTTCTTAATGATTCCCAACATTCTCTTTGCATTTTTGACTGCTGTTGCATATTGAGTGAATATTTCAGAGAGCTATCCACAATGACGCCAACATATCTTTCTTGAGTGATAACAGTTAAATTAGACCCCATCATTGTATACGTTTTGGGATTATGTTTTCCAGTATGCATTACTTTGCATTCATCAACATTGAATTTAATCTTCCATTGTGTTGCCCATTCACTAGTTTTGTGAGATCCTTTTGAAGCTCTTGGCAGTCTGCTGTGAACTTAACTTTCTTGAGCAATTTTGTAGCATCTGCAGATTTTGCCACCCCTTTCTCTAGATCATTTATGAATATGTTGAATAGTATTGGTCCCAGCACAGATCCTTGTGGGGGAGTAGGGACACCACTAATTAACCCTCTCCATTCTCAAAACTGACCATTTATTCCTAACCTTTGTTTCCTATCTTTTAACCAGTTACCAACCCATGAGAGGCTCTTTCCTCTTACCCCATGACAGCTTACTTTGCTTTAGAGGTTTTGGGGAGGGATCTTGTCAATGTTTTTCTGGGAATCTAACTACATTGTATCCACTGGATCCCATTTCTCCACATGCTTGTTGACCCCCTTAAATAATTCTGCTAGATCGGTGAGACATGGTCTCCCTTTACAAAAAAAACTTGTTGACTCTTCCCAAGTAAATTATGTTCATCTATGTGACTGACAATTCTGTTCTTTACTATAGTTTCAACCAGTTTGCCAAGTACTGAAGTTAGTCTTACTAGCCTGTAATTGCCAGGATCACCTCTGGAGCCCCTTTTAAAAATTGGTGTCACATTAGCCATCCTCCAGTCATTTGGTACTACAGAAGCTCATTTAAAAGATGGGTTACAAATCATAGTAATTCTGCAATTTCACATTTGAATTCCTTCAGAACTCTTGGGTGAATGCCATCTGGTCCTGGTGAGTTGTTGTTGTTCAGTTTATCGGTTTATTCCAAAACTTCGTCTAATGACACCTCAATCTGAGACAGTTCCTCAGATTTGTCACCTAAAAAGAATGGCTCAGATTTGGGAATCTTCCTCACTTCCTCTGCCATGAGGAATGATGCAAAGAATTCATTTAGTTTCTCTGCAGTGGCCTTTCTGTCCTTGAGTGCTCCGATAGCACTTTTGTCATCCAGCAGCCCCATTGATTGTTTACCAGCAGCCATACTGGTCATTTAGCAGACTTCTTGCTTCTGATGTAGTTAAAAAAAAAAGGCTATTAATTTTTGAGTTTTTGGCTAGCTTTTCTTCAGATTGGTTTTTGGCTTTCCTTATTATATTTTTACACTTTATTTGCCAGATCTTATGTCCCTTTTTATTTTCTTAACTAGAATTTAACTTCCACTTTTTAAACAATGCCTTTTTGTCTCTCAATGCTTCTTTTATTTTGTTTAGCCATAGTGACACTTTTTGGTTTTCTTTTATCCTTTTTAATTTCAGATACACATAGTAAGTTGAGCTCAGTTATAGTACAGGTTGGACCTCTCTGGTCTGGCACTGTTGAGAGCTGACCGGTTCTGAATGAGAGAATTTGCTGGACCGGGGAGGTGGTCTGCCACCAGCTCCCAAGCCCATCACCTGCTGCTGGCAGGCTGCCCCAGCAGACATCCTGCTTCCCTCTTCCCCCCTCCATCTCCATCCTGGCTGGGCTGCTTGCCCTGCTGCTTCCAGCTTCCTGGGCAGCAGAGGCTCTGGCTCCTACCACAGGTCTCTAGCCCTGCCCATTCAGTGGCAGCCATGGGGCTCTAGTTTCAGGGGCTGCTGTAGGCTCCAACCCTGCAGTTGCTGCGGGGCTCCAGACCAGCCCCGCATTCCAAGGGGTTGCTGTGGGGTTCTGTCCCCAGCCCCATGCTCCAGGGTTCTGCTGTGGGCCTCCAGCTGCAGGGCTCAACTCCAGCTCCACAGAGCTCAACTCCGTTCTAGTCCAGTGCCAACCCGTGCTGCCAGGGGACTCTGGCTCAGCCCCGTGCTGCTGCAGGCTGCTAAAGGCTGTTGTGGGGCTCCGGCCGCAGTCTTGCACTGCCCCCAGCTGGGCTGCTGACCCTTTGCCCCAGCCAGGCTAGCCCTACTGCCCTTAGGCTCCCAGGCTCTCTGGTCCAGGAGCATCTGTGGTCCTGCCAGACGATGGATGTTGCCAGACCAGAGAATGCCAGGTTTTGGAGGTACAACCTGTATCTTTAAAAAGTGTACTTTAAAAAGATTTCATGCAGCTTGCAGGAATTTCACTTTTGGCATTTTGACTTTTAATTTTTATTGAACTAAACATTTTTGTGTAGGCCCTCTTTCTGAAATAAAATGTTGTAGTGTTGGGCAGCTGTAGTGTTTTCCCTGCCACAAGGATGTTAAATCTCATTATATTATGGTCACTATTACCATGTGGTCTGTCTATTTTCACTTCTTGGACCAGATCCTGTATGCTGTTAAGGATCAAAACAAGAATTGCCTCTTCTACTGTAGGGTTCTAATTCTAGCTGCTCCAAGAAGCAGTCATTTAAGGTGTCAAGAAACTATCTCTGCGTCCTGTCCTGAGGTGACACATACCCAGTCAATGTGTGGATATTTGAAATCCCCCATTATTATTGAGTTTTTTATTTTAATTGCCTCTGTAATCTCTCTGATCTTTTCACGGTCAGTATCATTATCCTGATCAGATATATCCCTACTGCTGTATTCTTATTATTAGAATATGGAATTACGATCTATAGAGATTCTATGGTACTGTTTGGTTCATATTTTTACTTAATTTGATTCTACACTTTCTTTCACTTATAGTTTGCAGATTACATTAAACTAAGGGGGAGAGAGAGATATGCTGGAGGGTAGGGATAGGGTCCAGAGTGACCTAGAGAAATTAGAGGGTTGAGCCAAAAGAAATCTTATGAGATTCAACAAGCACAAGTGCAGAGTCCTGCTCTTAGGACGGAAGCATCCCAAGCACTACTCCAGCCTGGGGACCAACTGGCTAAACAGCAGTTCTGCAGAAAAGGACCTGGGGATTATAGTGGATGAGATGGCTATGAATCAACAGTGTGTCCTTGTTGCAAAGAAGGCTAACAGTGAATTGGACTGCATTAGTAGGAGCACTGTCAGCAGATCAAGGGAAGTGATTATTCCCCTCTATTTGACACTGGTGAGACCACATCTGTAGTATTGCATCCAGTTTTGGATTCACCCACCCTTACTACATAAAGCATTGACAAATTTCAGAGTCCAACAAAAAGCAATGAAAATAAGAGGGCTGGGCCATGTGACTTTTAAGGAGAGGCTGAAGGAACTGGGCTTAGTTAGTCTGCGGAAGAGTGAAGGGGGATTTGATAGCTGCCTTTAACTACCTGAAGGTAGGTTCCAAGGAATTAGGCTATTGTCAATGGTGGCAGATGACAGAACAAGGAGCAATGGTTTCGAGTTGCCATGGGGAGACAGGTTTTAGGTTGGATATTTGGAAAAACTATTTCACTAGTTGGGTATTGAAGCACCAGAATCCATTATCTAGGGAGACTGTAGAATCTCCATACTTGGCAGTTCTAAAGGCCAGTCTTGACAAAACCCTGGCTGGAATGATTTAGTTGTGATTGGTCCCATTTTGAGGAAGGGGCTGGAATAAATGGCCTGCTAAGATCTCTTCCAACCATACTCTTCTATGATTCTGGTACTGTATAGTATTCTGTAATCACTCAGTACAGCTACACTGTGGGGGGATTTTCCAAAAAGGTATGGAAATAGCGCTCGCATTTGCATACCTTCTTCCGTTTTTTTCCCTGGCAGAGGCTTTTCTGCCATTTGGCCCTGTCTACACAGGGCCAAATGTCGGGGGGAAAAACCCTTTTTCGAAAGCCCCTGTAAACCTCATTTTACGAGGAAGAAAGGGGCTTTTGAAAGAGGGAGGTTTTCTGACATTTGGCCCCGTGTTGACGGGGCCAAATGGTGGAAGAGCCTCTTCCTCGAAAAAAAACGGAAGAAGTTATGCAAATGCAAACTCTATTTGCATACCTCTTCCAGAAAAAAATCCACAGTATAGCCGTACCTCAGAGAAAAGGTGCTGGAGAGAGATAAGCTTCATTCGGTATCTCAATGCCAACTGCTTCTGCATTATATACACAATCTTTTTAAAGGAACAGTTCCTCATATCTGGCATATGTTCAGCTGATATGACAAGGAAGAGAGCTCTTGACTGCACAAGGGGGAGTATATATATATATTTTGTTTTCTTCAGGACTGAGCCTATGTTGTCAGTAATTCATACCAGGAACAGGTTTTCACCAAGAAACTAATCGTGTAGAAAGAGAAATATTCGGTTGATTCTTCTTCAAGTGGCCCTGTGGGTGCTCCACTCTAGGTGTCAGGTCCATCCCAGCGCTGCTGGTTGGAAGATTTCAAAGCCATCTTCAGCCAGCCTGCGCATGCCCCCTGCGGCACGCGGCTTTCATGCCTTTCCTAACGAGTGCAGACCGGCCCCCCCCACCAGTTCCTCTCAACCGTCCTCGGTTGTTGGTGGATTTTTGCGATCTCTCCTCAGACGCAGTGCAATCCTGTAAAGAAAGTTGTAAAAAAAGTTAATATTTGTTCAGTAGTTAGGTAGGTAGTTAGTGTTTACAAAAAAAAGAAAGAAAAAAGAAAAAGAAGATCACTCTAGCCAGTTTCTGCCAGTCCGGCAGATCTCGTCAGTTTCACCATGCCTCGGACACCAGGGTTCAAGCGGTGTACCCAGTGCAAAGAGGCAATGTCAGCCTCAGATAGAAATGCCGTTTGTGTCCGCTGCTTAGGGGAGTCCCCAAAAATTAGTTCACTGTTTAAAGTTGGCTCCTCGAGCACGTAGGCACAGGGATCTATGGCTCAAACTACTTCTCTGCGATAAGGCTCTTCAGCCTTTACAGACCTACCACCAGGAGCCATTACCACTCCCAAGAGAAGAGCATTATCTCCAGGAGTGCTAAAAGCAAAAAAGAAAAGAGCCTCTCCCACCTGCTCCCTTCCTGTGGTCCCCCTGCCGCATATGAGTCAGGACAAGACGGTCACAACAGCAGTCAGTTGGCCGGCGTCCAAATCAATTAACTGAAATCACACAATGAATTTCTGAGACCGATAGGATACTCCTCCGAGAAATAGTTCAGGAGGGTTATGCATGTGCCAGAGCAGGTCTGCAGATTGCCAGCGACATGGCTGACACAGTGGCGCGAACAGTAGCTACAGCAGTATCCATGAGAAGGGCTTCATGGCTGACAACAGCTGCGGTACCCAGAGAGCTACAATCTAAGGTGGAGGATCTCCCATTCGATAGGATCAAGCTCTTCGCAGAAAAAACAGATGACGTGCTCCACACGGGGAAGGACTCATGAACTACCCTATGCACACTCGGAATGTACGTCCCACCTTTCCACCGTAGACGTTACTTTCCGTTTCAAAGGCGCTACGACTGTCAGTTTCGTAGACAGCAAAACCATCCTTATGACCAAGGTCATTCCAAGCAGAGGCCGCAACACAGATGTCCTCAGCTGTCTAGAGCGAAAAATGCCGGGACACCCAAACAGCAAGTTTGACTCCCCTGTCAAGGGCACGCTGAACACCCCTGTTGTTGTCACAGATGTCAAACCCACATTTCATCACAGACTGCTACCCTATTACTACCAATGGGTTGCCATAACATTAGACAGATGGGTATTGGAAGTGATAAGATCCAGTCTCACCATCCCATTCACATCCCTTCCCCCTACCACCCACCATTCCTGTCCCTTTTCAGGGACCCATCTCACGAAGACCTTCTGAGGCAAGAAGCTTATCGCCTATTATCCATCAGAGCGATAGAAAAGGTCCCAGAGGGTTCTATTTGCGTTACTTCTTAACGCAAAAGAAATGGAGGGGATGGAGACCCATTCTGGATCTGCGCCAGTTGAATCGCTACCTTTGGAAACAGCAATTCAAAATGGTAACTCTCACTACAATCATCCCAGGTCTGGACAACAACGATTGGTTTGCGGCCCTCGACCTACAATACACTTACTCTCACATAGCAATACATCCTGTGCACAGACAGTTCCTGCGCTTTGTCATAAACGACGAGCATTTTCAATATCGCGTCCTCCCGTTCGGACTGGCCTCGGGTCCAAGGCTATTTTCGAAGACCCTCGCCGTCGTTGCTGAACATCTCCAGCGACTTTGAGTCATTATATTTCCTTATCTAGACAATTGTTTGAAAAAAGGCATGTCTCGGGAAGAAACGACTCATGCTCACAACGGTCAGACGAGTGTTCGATTCTCTTGGGCTGATTGTAAACGAGCAAAAGTCGACTCTGATGCCAATGCAGAACATACAGTTTATAGGAGCAGTTCTTGACTCAGGTATGGCAAGAGCGTACCTACCGATGGACAGATTCCAGGTGATAAAAGACCTGGTCAATCTACTCAGCAAGGCCCCAATAGTCTCAGTACATAGCTGTCTGCGTCTCCTCAGCCACATGGCCGCAGCCACGTTTGTTGTCCCGTACGCATGCCTCCATCTGAGAAATCTACAACACTGGCTGTCAACTGTGTACGTCGCTGGGAGACACGACATCCACAAGCGAGTTTCACCTCCGCCCCATGTCCACGTGTCTCTGCGGTGGTGGACCAAAGCATCAAACATCTTGACGGGAATGCCTTTTCACCGACTGAACACATCCATGCACCTAACGTCAGATGCTTCCCTAATCGGATGGGGTGCTCACATGGGTGACGAACGCATACAGGGACGCTGGTCTCCTGCTGAGAGACGTCTACATATCAACAGACTGGAATTGCGGGCCGTATTTCTAGCATGCAAGCGCTTCCTTCCTCATCTGAGAGACAAGACAGAGTGCTCACAGACAACGTGGCAGCAATGTATTATATAAACAGACAAGGCGGAGCAAGATCACACTCCCTATGCACAGAAGCGGTATGGTGCTGGAATTGGTGCATAAAGAATAATATCACCATAACAGCATCCTACTTATCTGGCACAGCCAATGTCATTGCCGACTCCCTAAGCAGACGTTTCTCCATAAACCACGAGTGGGAGATAAGGAGAGTCAGGGAGTTAGGATCAATAATACCAAATCCCCCTTTCACGTAGTTTTCAAAAGAATCAGTGACTTTACGATTACATCCGGTATTCACTCCCAAAGTCTCCTCGTCATTTCACATCAACGAACTGATCATCCTTCCTTCTTTTTACCCAAAGCTGCATGCCTCAAATAAGGAGACTATGCTACATACACTGGATGTCAGACGTGTCCTTTCCTTCTATATAGATAGAACCAGACAGTGGCGCCAAACAGATAAACTCTTGGTATCAACAGCTCAACGATCTAAAGGAGAGGTGCTTTCTACGCAACTCATAGCTAAGCTTATCTCCCTCTGCATAACCACGTACCACTCTATTTGAAACAGACCATTTCCCTCTCAACCACGAGCACATTCAACTAGGGCAGTGGCAACATCTATGGCCTTTGCCAGGGGGGTTCCTCTAGCGGATATTTGTAGGGCAGCTACATGGGCTTCAAGCTCTTCATTCATGAGACACTATGCTATAGTACAGAGATGGGCATCGGTCCACGCAGTGGCTTCCGTAGTCCTATCTTCTACAAGCATTAATTGACCCAGAGCACTGGTGTTCCGGTTACTGCTATACAGTGACCTATAGTGGAGCATCCATGGGGCCACTCGAAGAAGAACTAGTTACTCACCTTGTGTAGTAACGATGGTTCTTCAAGATGTGCCCCGTGGGTGCTCCACGACCCGCCCTCCTCCCTGCTCCAGGTCTCTGTTTTGGTTTATCGTTTCAGAGACCGAGTGGTGAAAGGAACGGGGAGAGGGGGCGGTCTATGCTCGTTGGGAAAGGTGCGAAAGCCACGAACCGCAGGAGGCATGCGCAGGCCACCCGAAGATGGCTTTGAAATCTTCCAACCAGCGGCACCGGGATGGACCCGACACCTAGAGTGGAGCACCGACAGGGCACATCTTGAAGAACCATCGTTTTACTACACAAGGTGAGTAACTAGTTCTTTTTTTTTTTTTAAATATGTGAACAGGATAGAAACAAGTCATTTTTTGCACAGCTGTAATCCCAATTTTACCTGTGGAGTCTCTTCAAAGATGTTTGATCTCTGTTGTTTCTTTCTACATCTTATCTCTCCAGCAAAGAATATCACTAGCACTATTTTATACTTCCTGAAAACCTGCTCCTTGTCAGTAAACCATTTACAAAAGTGGCCATGGACCAAACATGAACTGTTGTATATTTTTGCTATTTTTTATTATATCAAGTAGTACTCCAAATTCTGATCCCTAAGTTCTAAGTAGGCCACTTTCACAAAAAAGACCTTAATGCAGTTTTCTCCTCAATTGCTATCCAGGGAGATAGTCCTGTCAAATCATGAACTCTGTGTTAAGAAAATTTTACAGGCTGGTCAAAATTATAGGAGACCTGAGGAAAAAAGGAGCATAATCTATAGCTCTTGTCCATTTCTCCATAAAAAGTTAAAATGAAATATCAATCAAGCTGTAACACAGAAACATTTTTGTATATGTGTATTTCCCTTGAGTACCAGATGGTATTCCAATTGCATGCAAGTACAGTCAGTTTTATAAGAGTTCTCAAAAATACTATTGTGTGCTGGGGCATCTTTTTTTTTCTCCCCCTTTCACCATCATACCATCTCTTTGTAAACACAGTAAAAAGTCTGCTTTCTTGGGCTAGAGAGTGGTGGTTAATTGAGCTTGATGTGGGCAACAAAAGCAGAGAAGTAAATAGTTTTGAGATTGCTGGAGTTTAGTTTAGGTTTAAATTGGGATAAGACCAGGTAAGTAACCCAGCTCTGGAAGATTTCTTTTGCAAATACTCTGAAGGAAAGAGAGCTCCTTTAAGAGAATATAAATGTCTGCAACATCTGGGAAAGTTGGGGATTTAAGAGAATTGTCTCTTACATCACATTAATCATCAACACACTTTCAATAAAATGTTTGTAAACTACAAAACCTTGGTCTCGATGTTTTCAACACTATGCTAACATAAAAACAGACAGATTTGTTAACACCTAGTAGCTGCTTAAGCAGTGGCTCAAGGAAGTATGAGTTTAAGAATGATTGGCATTAGACCTATTATAAGACATAACTCTATGAAAGATTTGACATGACAGTAACAAAAAGAGCATTATGATCAATGTTAAAGGCATACATTTTTCCTTTTAGTGAAGAATACCTTATTTTTTACTGTTTCCTTTATGCTTTGTACCCCCCTCCCCTCCCCCCCATTGGACTACAGTGCTGAGCTAGGCATTTGAAAGAATTGGGAAAAGAGGTTATTGGGAAACCACATATTTTACTCATGTTTGGTTCATTTCTCACATTTCAGAAGCAAGTATTTTGGAAATCCAGTAATTTGTGTTTGGCAGATTAGTAATTTAGGGTTGTGGTTTTATTAGTTAAGCATGCTGTGATGTTCAGCCACACTTATCAATAGCATGGATTGAAATTTTGAATATTTTAAAGTCTGCAGTTATACTTAATGCTTGTGCTTTAATTGATTGGACTTTTCTAAATTGTGATAAAAAACGTCCAATTGTTTTAGTTAGTGCAGAGAGGAAGCAGAATTTGTTGTATTGTCAGGAATCCTGCCTTTTAAACCTGTCATTTGTTGTTTTAAGAAATTCTTTTAAATTAAATTATATATTACTTCCTTTTTATTCATTTACTTGATATTTGCACAGATAACACAAGCATAAAATTAAATACAGATTGGACTTCCCTAGTCCAGCATTCTTAGGACCTGAGTGGTCCCAAAAAGAGAGTTTGCAAGACCAGGGGAGGTCAGGCTTCAAACTCTCCCAGGGTTCCCCTCCTGGTTGCAGCCCCAACCAGCGGGCTGCCCCTTGCTTGGCTCTGCTCACCCCAGCTGCTAGTGGGCCTCCTTTCTGGCCTGTGAGCCCTGCTCCAGCCAGTGGGGCCCTCTGCCCATGGCTGATAGGGCTCCAAGATCCCTATCTCCATCTACCATCCTGCTGGCCCAGCTCCCTGCCCCCATGCCACTGGTATTGCAGGCTGTCAGCTACTGGTAAACTCTGGGGCTATGTATAGACTGGCAAGTGTTTCCGGAAAATCAGCAGCTTTTCCGGAAAAATTTGCCAGCTATCTACACTGGCCGCTTGAATTTCCAGAAAAGCACTGACGGTCTCATGTAAGATCGTCAGTGCTTTTCCGGAAATACTATGCTGCTCCCGTTCGGGCAAAAGTCTTTTTCCAAAAGACTTTTGCGCAAAAGGGCCAGTGTAGACAGCACAGTACTGTTTTCCGCAAAAAAGCCCCGATTGCGAAAATGGCGATCGGGGCTTTTTTGCGGAAAACCGCGTCTAGATTGGCCATGGACACTTTTCCGCAAAAAGTGCTTTTGCAGAAAAGCATCCTGCCAATCTAGACGCGCTTTTCCGAAAATGCTTTTAACGGAAAAGTTTTCTGTTAAAAGCATTTTCGGAAAATCATGCCAGTGTAGACGTAGCCTGGGGTTGGGGCTCTCTGGTCCAGCAATAACCGTGGTTCTGCCCAACCAGGACCACAGAAGTTCAACCTGTATTATTCATTTGTTCTGAAAATCATATTTGATCTTACGATACTTCACCCTTTCAAAAATGTTCTTCATACTAGTGTCTCTTTCCTAAACACATGATTTCAGAAATACACAATGCAAAAGTTAATAGACATAATTTGTGTATATTATTATAGTGGAGCCAAGGATTGGAGACTTACATGTACCAACTACTGATTAGACTTCAAATGATCTAACTGATCATTGATGTGCAGAGAGATAACATATGTACAATTTTGTAAGCCTATTTCTGACCATTATGACTTATTTAAAACATGTTAAGACTGTGATAAGTATTGGATATTATCTCTTTTTGTTTTTGTTTCACGGAGGGGAAACAGAGAAAGAGAGGTTTGTTGATTATGATTGCACAATGAGTCTGAGGCAGACAAAGAAAGAAAGTTGGTTGTTTTAGGTATTATAGATTAAACATTTCTGAATTATCTTTTTTTTGAGGGATTTTATTATCACATTAATATATTAGTGAATTATTATAATCTTATTTTTTTTTGTTGTGTGTTCTGTATGTTATGTGCAAAACTTTCTGGAATCAAGATGAGAGACTGTATCCTTTAGCATGGGGTGGGCAAGAGAGCCTCTCTGGGCTGGATCCAGCCCTCCAAATGGGTTGATCTGGCCTGCAGACACCCTGCTGCTTCCTCACCTCCAAGCCAGTCAGGGCTTGGGGAGTGCTTAAAGTCTTCTCCCCTGTCAGGGGCGCGTGGTGCTTAGAGTGAACTGCCAGCTGTTGAGCTGGCAGTTCATGCTAAGGAGCAAGAGACTTCGCACACTCCTCCGCCCCCAGGCCTGATTGGCCCAGGGGTGGGGGAGCGCATGAAATCCCCCACCCTGCAAGGGGTGCACGGTGCTTAAAGTAAACTGCCAGCTGTTCAGCTAGCAGTTCATTCTAAGCACCACGTGCCCCTTGCAGGGTGGGGGCAGGGAGCATGACATGCACATAAAGCTGTTGAGAGCAGCTGGCAGTTTTCTCGGCAGTGGGGAGAAAGACTTCAAGCACTTCCCCACCCCTAAGCCAATCAGGGTCTGTGGGTGGGAAAGCATGGAAGTGTCCTGGCCCCGCCCCTTCTGGGGCCACTTCAAAAATTTGTGAAGTGTCCCTCCTTCTGAAATTATTGCCCACCCCTGCTTTAGTGGTACATTTTCAATAAAGTCTGTGTGAAGTTAGGCTTAACTCTTTAGGAATGTTAATGGTCATTGTGCGTAATTTGCCTGTGCATCACACTTTTAACCTTTAAGGTGATTGAGCCAGTGAAGATTCTGCCTGAGGCCAGAAGACTGGCAAAATCCTTGGACAGAAATTATACTCAGGTTGAGTTTTGTCCTTTTCAGATTTCATATCTCATTTCATTAGAAATTGTGTTTCTCTCTGCTACAACCGGATGGTGAAGACCTTGTGCCATTTTTTGTGAGAATAGAGATTTGTTCTGGTATTCTTTTCCAAATAGCCCAGGAGTCCACTATTGCACAATATATACTATGCACTAGTAGGATTCTTGCTGCAATCCCAGAGGTGGCTACGTTTAAATGCTGTGGTGTACATATTCTTCTTCTTTGAGGAGTGTTCCTGTGGGTGCTCCACTGTAGGTGTCTCGGAGCCTCTGTGCTTATAATCTAAACTTTTTAGCAGCAGTATCCTGGGTGTTGGTGCATGCGTGGTGCTGCTCATGCTGTAGAGAGTGTGCCGAAATGCATGCACCATCAACTGTCCTTTGGTTCTTTCTCAACCACCTCAGGCTCGGTCGAAACTCAGTAGTGCTCTGTTCTTTTTACCAGATAAGATTATTATTATGGTAGTTTCTAGTTAGAGATTTTTTTCCCCTAGATAATTCAGATACTTTTCCTTTCTTCCTTTTTCCTATTTCTTAAAAAAAAATCCCCTTTCTGTCCTTATTCCTTTCCCAGTTAGTTGGCTATTAATACCAGACTTTCCTGGGTTCAAGAGATGCCTTACTTGCAGGTTGTCCATTCCAATATCAGATGGACATGCCCAATGTATCTGGTGTCTGAGGCAAGATAATTCCCCACACCATTGCAAAAGCTTTCATCCAGGTCCCTAAAAAACAGAGATCTGCAACTTAAGCTCCTAATGATGGAGAGGACTGGGAGACCAGTGTCGGAACTGGTATTACAAGCCTTTCCACCCCAAATGTCTCCCACTGCAGCTTTGGACCAGGAGATGTTGATACCTCAGCAGCCTGCAGCTGAGAAGACCTAGAAGAGGAAGCACTCCTCTCCTACCACCGAAAGACCTGCAAAAAAGGTATCCCCTCAACAGAAACCTTCCTCAGCACCGAAGGCATAGGCTTCAGGGGATGCACAGGTTGCAGAGACATCCGGTGTGGACAAGTTCTGAGGGGCGGTGCTGTCCAAGGAAGCACATCCTGCGGTCCCTGCACTGAAACCAAAAAAGACCACATCTGCACTGTCAGTACTGACAGCATTGGCACTGGGGCAAGTGGCACTGTAAACTAGCACACCACACGGCTAAGGGCTGCTCAGATCCTTGGCACAGACCCTATCTAAGACAGTACCAGGGCTGCTTACTGATACCACTCCAGTACCGACAGCAACCAGTATTCGCCAGCATGATAACTCTGTACCACCGCAGCATACCCAGGCAACCACACTGTTGGTACTGGTGTTTCCGCCACTGCGCTCGTTCACCACACAACAGGAATTGGTGGTCATGCTGGTACTGGGAGCTCCACTCATCAGCAGCAACAACACTCTTACCATTGAGGGACCAAGCAGGCTTGCCACCCGCTCTCATTCAGCTCCATCCTTTAAGTGTGAGGATATGGATGAAAAGGAAATCTCATTGTCTCCTCACAGTTCTTCACCTAAACCTGCCTCCCAGTTACAACAGCAGCAATAGGGCCAAGGCCAGATGTGGCAGCCTTTCCCCTGGTTCCTGTCATACCTTTTCCTTAGTCGTGGCAAGGATGGGATCCTTGGGCCCCTCTTAGAGCCGAGATGGCAGCATCCCAGGCTGCTCCACAGAGTAAACCACAGTCAGTGGCACCAAACTTCCAGTATCCATGAAGTCTGACACTGCTCAGGAGGACATGGAAGACCTACAGGAGATGCAAGAGGAAGACACTCTTCCTCCTTCTCACCTCTCTTCCTCCCCACTGAACAAGTCAATAATGCCCCCACTGCCAACATCTGAGGATGACTTCAAGTTCTTCCAGGACTTATAGAAAAGAGTGGCAGATTTGCCAAAGAGCTCCCTAGTGGAAGTTCCCGAAATCCAGTACTGACATTGTGAAAACCTCCACTTTATCTAAAATAGCTCTCCCAATAAACAAGGCCATTCTGGACCCTCCAAAAATCATTTGGCAGACTCTGTTTTGCCAACATCCAAGAGGGCTGTCAGAAAATACTATGTGCCAGCCAAATGTGCAGTTTCTGTTCACCCACCTAGCTCCCAACTCCCTTGTGGTTGAAGTAGCTCACACCAGGGGCTAACAGACCCACTTCAAGTCCATGCGTTATGACAAGGACTGGAAGAGGCATGATATTTTGGAGCACAAGACCTATTCATCTGCACCCCTGCAATTTAGAATCACAATTATTGAGCCCTACAATTGCAGCACCCCCCCTTTGACAAAATGAAATTTTGTATTGAACACCTCCCAAGGGAATATAAGGCCTCATTCAAGCCCAATGTGGAGGAAGGATCACTCATAGCCAAGACGGCATTGCAGGCCTCTCTGGATTCAGCAGTCACAGCATCATGCTCCTTGGCAACATCAGTCATCATGTGCAGGGCTTCCTGACTGCGCACCTCAGGTTTTCCTAGGGAGATGCAAAATACAGCTGAGAATCTTCCCTTTGAAGGTCAAAAACTATTTTCTATAACCACACATACATCTCGGCACATACTGAAAGATTCCACGGCTACACCTAAGACCTTAGATGTGTATGTTCCCCAGCCTAAGAAGAAGCAAAACATCTTTATGCTCCTCGTACTATATAGTCCTTGTACACCTCACAACAGAGAGGCTACAATCTAAGGTAGCATCAGAGACAGCAAAAAAGGAAACAGTCTCAGGATCAATCTATCGCACCCCAGCCTGTAAACTCCAGACAGGCATTTTTAGGTATTGGTCGAGGCTTTAACATTAGCTCCTATTGGCAGCCAGCACTGATACAGTCTGCACCCTTTCCATCACGTCTGGTCCCACATAACTTCAGACAGATGGGCTTTGGAGATAATCTCCAAGAGTTATATTATTCCTTTTCTCTCTTTTCCCTCCAACTTAATCCCCTTCCCTGTCCCTTTTCAGGGACCCCTCTCACGAGACTCTCCTGTAACAGGAGATAGACAAGCTTCTTGCAATGGGGGCAATAGAACCAATACCACCCCTACAAAGGGGAAAGGGCTTTTGTTCCCAATACTTCTTGATGCCAAAAAAATCAGGAGGTTAGAGACCCATCGTGGACCTACAGAGACTAAACAGATATTTAAAAAAACAACACCGTGGTAATACTGGCAAAAATAATCCCATCTTTAGAGAAAGGAAACTGGATGTCGACTCTCAAACTATAAAATGCCTACTTCCACATTACAATTCGACCGTCACACAGAAAATTCTTCAGATTCACCCTTACAGATCATCACTACCAATACCATGTCCTCCCCTATGGACTTTCCTCAGCTCCAAGGGTATTCTCAAAGGTCCTTGGGGTAGCCATAGCTCACTTAAGACCATGGGTAATAATTTTTCCATACCTGGATGACTGCCTTATAGTGGCTCCCATAGCACAGCTAGCAGAGGAGTCCACAACAAGAACTATCCACTTGTTCAACACATTGGGATTACAGGTAAATACACAGAAGTCCCAGTCGACTCCTATCCAGGAGTTGAAATTCATAGGTGCAATGCTGGATTGCATCTGAGCAGAAGTCAGACTTCCACTGTAACATTTCCAATCCTTAGCCCTATTGGTCCAAACATTCATCCACAGGCCTATGATTTCAGCCAGACAATGCCTGCAGTTGCTCGGCCGTATGTCATCTACAACGTACATGGTCCCATTATACCCAATTACACATGGGTTGCCTTCAGGCAACACACTGCACCTGTTTTCGGCCACCCAAGCACCATCTGCACAAAATCCTGAGCCCTCCAAAAAGGATAAAGGAATCTCTGCAGTGGTGGTTTCAGCCTGGCAACCTTTGCAAGGGAGAACTATTCTAATACCCCCCTTCCTCCATCGCAATAACCACAGATGCTTCTCTGAAAGGGTGGGGCACATACCTGAATGAACACAATATTCAGAAAAGGTGGTCTCCATCAGAGTCAGCACTTCACATCAATATTCTAGAGCTCCTAGCAGTCAGACAAGCCTGTGAATATTTCTTCCCCCTGATTTACGACGAATCAGTGAGAACACTTACAGATAACACAGCGTGCATGTTTTATAGAAATTGCTAAGGGAGAGCCAGGTCTTACCATCTTCATTGGCATTGGTGCATCCAGCATCACATGAGCATTTTGGTTGTCTGTCTCCTAGGAAAGCAATATGTGACAGCAGACCATCTGAGACAAAACTTTCATCAGAAATACGAGTGGGAGATCCACCCTCATGTCCTACATTCTGTGTTCCAGAAGTGGGATTTTCTGGACATAGATTTGTTTGTCACATTTCACAATGCAAAATGCCCCAAGTAGTGTTCCAGAGTGGGTCTGGGCAAGAATTCTCTGGGGGACACTCTGTTGTTCAACTGGACAGACAAACTAACCTATGCTTTTCCATCCCTACTGCTACTCAATAAGGTCATGCAGAAGATAAAACAGGACAAGGCCCAAGTGATATTCGTAGCACTGGCATGGCTCAGGCAGACCTAGTTTCCCTACTTGTCGCAGATGTCTCTTGCTCCTCTGCTTTGTCTTCCACAGCTCTCAAATCTTCTGTCCTAGGATGTGAGCTGGATTCTCCACCCAGATGTTTAAAGGTTACATTTCAAAGCCTGGCTTCTTCAAGGCTGACCACATCCAAATTCACCTATTCAGAAGAGGCCCAACGCTTAATCATGACCCAGACACAAAGCAAGCACCAGAAAAACATACACTCAAAAAATGGCATTGTTTTCTTCCCTCTGCTTTGGAGTTTTAACATCTCTCCACAGTAGAGAAGGAACTAAGGGACAGTTGATGGCACCAGCATCCAGGGTACTGCTGCTAAAAAGTCCCAATTATAAGTGCTTGGGCACTGAGAAACCTATAGTATATTCCCCATAGAGTTCCTGAAGAATACCAGTTACTGCACAAGGTGAGTAACCTCTTTTTTTGTGAAGTTTTGGGATCCTTCAAGATGAAAAGTGATATATAAATATGAACTATTTTTACTCTATTAGAAAAATTAGAACTATTTGAAAAACAGTGTAATGGGTAGATGAGGTTATATACCAAGACCTTTTTTGTTAATCTGTTTCTGAATCTTTGCAAAGTTCAATAGAGAAAATAGACCAAAAGTATTTAATAAATTCTACAGTGTTGTACAGTGATGTCCCATGTTCTCAGTGTAAACATGAATGACATATATGAAACTATTTCTCAACATAAGAGTATGTATATTTTAAAAAATCCTACAGATGTCCTCTCACATGCACATAGGTATTGGTCTACTGTCACTTTTTAACAAAAGCTATATTGTATGTTTAGATTAATTTATTTAATAAGAAAAAAATCAACCTGTGACAGATTGCTTTCTATCATGCACACCTGCATGTGCTCTGAAGTTGGTAGCTTGATAAATTGATAAGATAAGTTGGTCACATTAAAAAAAACCCCCACAACATACGCCTTAATAAAAGAATGCTACATATTTCTACTAAAAGGTTAAAAAGTATTTCTCAGGCCTCTTAAATTACCATATTCTGATACCAAGGGAAAATAAAACCTGGGCTTAGAGTCTTGTTTGTACTTAGAGGGCTTTCCGGACAGGAAGGCAATCTTGATGCAATGCAATAAGCCACAATACCAGTGGGGCATTACAGGTGAAAAATTTGCAGCTGTACCCCTCACCACAATGTATTACAACTATACAGTGGAATATTTCCTGTACAGAAATAGGGCTTGGTTAACTTGGTTTCCCAAGAGTAGATCACATTAAAATGTTATAAAATCATGATTTCCTGCATTTGAATACTTGTGGTTTCTCAACTGGTTCCAATATTACAAAGAGTTTTTTATGGCTTCTATTAGTTGAAGATGTATAGAAGCTTTTTTTCCAAACTCAGCTAAAAGGCATTTAAGTATTTTTTAAAAAACAAGTTTTTTTCAGAAACGATATTTCTTCTTTGATATCTCTTGCATCAGTTATAATTATTGAGAATGATGTATTTATTTTATATTCTGTAATACTGATTTAAGTGTAAGAATAAATACTGTATAATTAAGAGCAGTGGTAGGCTACTGTATATATATTTGCTTTTACATAGAAGGTCTGAGATGCTATTCTTTATTTAAAAAAGTATATTCTCCAAAGAGATGAAAGTACTTTGGAGAGCTGAGTGAGCATTATCCTCATTTTACTGAAGAAAAATCTGAACTTAAATGAATAGTACAAAGTCCCACAATAGTACAGTTTCACACATACAGACACACATGCATATGAGCCTATTTACAATTGAATTAAACAGCTGTGATTTTTAAATAGACATTGTTAAACCTAATTCTCAAATCAGGACTCAAGATCTCAGTGAAGAAAAGATAATGTATGATTTCTTATTCATAGAATCATAGGGCTGAAAGGGACCTCAGGAGGTCATCGAGTCCAGCAGGACCAATCCCAACTAAATCAACCCAGCCAGGACTTTGTCAAGCCAGGACTTAAAAACCTCTAGGGATTGAGATTCCACTACCTCCCTAGGTAACTCAGTCCACTGTTTCACCACCCTCTGAGTGAAAGGTTTTTTTTAATATCCAACCTAGACTTCTCCCACTGGAAGTTAAGACCATTGCTCCTTGTTTTGCCATCCGTCACTACTGAGAACAACCTCTCTCCATCCTCTTTGGAACCTCCCTTCAGGAAGTTGAAGGCTGCTATCATATCCCCCCTCACTCTTCTCTTCTGTAGACTAAATAAGCTCAAATCCCTCAGCCTCTCATAGGTCATGTGCTCCAGACCCCTAATCATTTTGGTTGCCCTCCACTAGACCCTCTCCAATGCGTCCACATCCTTTCTGTAATGAGGGGCCCAGAACTGGACACAGTACTCCAGATATGGCCTCACCAGTGCAGAATAAAGGGGAATAATCACTTCTCTAGATGTGCTGGCTATGCTCCTTCTAATGCAACCTAATATTCCATTAGCCTTTTTGGATACAAGGGCACACTTTTGACTCATATCCAGTTTCTCATCCACTGTAATCCCCAGGTCCTTTTCTGCTAAACTTCTACTTAGCCAGTCAGTCCCCAGCCTGTAACAATTCTTAGGATTCTTCTGTCCCAAGTGCAGGACTCTGCACTTGTCCTTGTTGAACCTCGTCAGATTTCTTTTGGCTCAATCCTCTAATTCAGTCGTCTCCAGCCTTTGTAAGCATGAGATCACTTTTTGAATTTAAGTGCAATCCAAGATCTACCTCAAACCCAGATACCCTTCCCCCGCCTCCTTTGTGCCCCTTCTCTGAGGCCCCACCCCTGTTCACTGCATCCTCCCTCCTCCATCTTCCCTTACTTTCACCAGGCAGGGGCATCTGGTTGAAGTGCAGGCTCTGGTCTTGGATTAAGGGATTTGGAGTGCGAGAAGGGCTCTGATCTGAGTTTAGGGCAGGCAGTTGGGGTGCCAGAGGGGGTTCTAGGTGCAGGTTCTGATAGGGAGTTTGGATGGAGGGGGTGCTAGGGCAGGGGCTTGGGGCTGCAGGAGGGGGTTCATGACTGGGGTAGATTTTCATGATGTGGGCTCTGACTGGGCACTGCTTACCTCAGATGGCTCCTGGGGGGTGATGCAGTGGGGCTAAGGCAGGCTCACCCCTGCCCTGGCCCTGCACCACTCCCAAAAGCAGCCAGCAAACTCCATCCCAAGTCCTGTTGTGCCCCCTCTCTGCATTGTGGAGACAGGATACAGGGTGGGAGAGGGGGCATCCTGACATCAGTACCCCTCCTCCCCCTGTCCTGCCCTGCACAGCAAGCAGGAGGCTTCCGGGGATGGGTGAGGCAGATCAAAGGCAAAGGGCAGGTGGTGCACAGCAGTAGGGGGAGGGACAATTGAAGTGCCGGCACTTAATAGCCTTTTGGCCAAACTAGTCAGGATCACCTGTCAGAGGCTCCAAGATCTACCAGTAGATCCCAGTCTACTGGTTGGTGACCATTGCTCTAATCTGTCTAGGTCACTCTTGACCCTATCCTTGACCTCCAACATATCTACCTCTCCCCTTAACTTAGTGTCATCCACAAACTTGCTGAGGGTGCAATCCATCCCTTCATCCAGGTCATTAATAAAGATGTTGAACAAAACCGGCCCCAGAACTGATTCTTGGGGCACTCTGCTTGAAACCAACCAGACATGGAGCTTTTGATCACTACCCATTGGGCCTGATAATCTAGCTTTCTGTCCACCTTACAGTCCATTTATCCAATCCATATTTCCTTAACTTGCTGGCAAGAATATTGTGGGAGACCATATCAAAAGCTTTGCTAAAATCAATGTAAAGCACATCCACCGACTTCCCCATGTCTACAGAGCCAGTTATCTCATCATAGAAGCTAATCAGATTGGTCAGGCATGACTTGCCCTTGGTGAATCCATGTTGACTATTGCTGATCACATTCCCCTTTTCCAAGTGCTTCAAAATTGATTCCTTGAGGATCCCCTCCATGATTTTTCCAGGGATTGAGGTAAGGCTGACTGGTGTGTAGTTCCCTGGATTGTCCTTCTTCCCTTTTTAAAAGATGGGCACTAAATTTGCCTTTTTCCAATCATCTGTGATCTCTCCTGATCTCCACGAGTTTTCAAAGAGAATGACCAAAGGCTCTGCAATGACATTTGCCAACTCCCTCAGTACCCTTGGATGCATTAAATCCAGACCCATGGATTTGTGTAGGTCTAGCTTTTCTAAATAGTTCTTAACCTGTTCTTTCTCCACTGATGCCTGCCCACTCCTTAAAGGTTTTCCAATTACAGTATCTGCTTATCACTATATGTTAGGCCGTGAGAGTGTGCTGTTGAAGAAAATTTTCAGTGTCCAAAGTCTAAGGATATAGCAAAATAGTGTGAATGTCACAAAATCAACATAACAAAGATGCAAATGAAACCAACATAATTTCCTTTTTGCAACTATCCATTATTGGATTACATAATAGCTGAAACGTCATTATGCTGTATCTGACTTTGAATTACCTCTATTTTTTATTTGGATCCACATCAAAAGTCTAATGGAGTGAATTTCCAGAACATAGATATGCCAGAAGAGATTATTTTCAACAGTGGTAAGATATTATCTTACTCCCTTGAGAAGGAGGTCAGAAATGTTATCCAATTTCTTGAAGGTAACTTGCTCTGCACTGTAAGTTCACATCACTCAGTTGCATAGGAAGTTAATCTGGCAAGTGTGCATTGAAAAATTCTGAAATTGTTAAAAAAAAATTGTCAAAATTCTAGAGTTCAGTTTAGATTATTAAAAATGTATATACACACATTTTGTTTTTTATATTTGTTTATCCTTAATTTTATTTTGAATTCACTTTCTCTATAATGCAATTTTCAACTAACATTGCTTTTGCAATTTTGATGCCGTTTTTTTATGTTAAAAATAAAATTAAAAAATACAGACTACAGGTGAACATTGCCAAGAATTATCTTCTTACAGTAATCTGGACAAGAGTTTTTATTTTTTTTTCTGCTATTTCTTCAATTCATCTAAAGGGAGAATTGTATTTTCAAGGCACTTGGCTGTAGAACAGAAAAATATCCTAATACCAGGATAGCCATATTATGGAGCAATCATACAGGAAGCGTGGGTTAAAATCGCAGCATGAGTTGGCGTCTGACACAAAGTACAAGATTGTTTTGTATTCCGCTTTTCTTTCACTTAGGTGGCCCTGTTAAGAGATAATCAAACACACACATGTTTCCTGTCTTCTGTGTGCGTTTTGTTGTACAGTAGTTGTTTCTAGAACAGGAGTGACTTCATCTCCAAGGGGAAGCACCCACCGTGTGAAGGATAGCATTTCAAGAAGTGAACATTTCATCTTTAGAAGCCTTTTTTCAAACAAAAAAATGAAACCGTACATAAATAAAAGGCTGTAGGAGCATCTGTGAGGGCAACACATGAACACATTAGTCTGTAACTCAACTGTTCCCTTCGTTAATGCTTTCACAGAAGCTACCAAAAGAGAGATTAAAACTTTGAGTGCTTGTATTGCTTTGCGCTGTAGTATCCCTACATGGAGGAAGAGTGCTGCCTGTTCTGAGTAAGGTTTTTATATACTAAAATATGTAGCAGCCATTTTGAAAAGTTGATTTTGGAGATTCTGAGTTCAGTATTAGGCTAGAGGGGGCTTAAATAGTATCTTTGCACTCCATGTAACAAATGAAATTGGGAGATATAAGCTATACCCAGTGTTCTTTCTTGGTTTTGATGAGGAACATGATCACAACTATGCACCTTTTTGATAACTAAGGGAAAAAAGGAAAGTTTTGTCAACAGAGGTACCAGGATTCTTGTGTGTAGTTGTTTATTAGTGCAGATTGTTGGCTAGTCTTGTAGCCATGGTGTTTACCCTAGTTTTCTGAAGGAAATCACAGAAGCCACATTCTGAGGGAGGTAACTATTGTTTGAATTGTAGCTAGAGTGTTACTCAAACATTTCAAGATGAAAGAACCATATTTAATTTTACACATGGGGCATTTCTAGTACATCTAATTCACTCATTCCCACTGCCAGTGACTCGGTTTTGGGGATATAGCCTATTTTCAGTCTTTCACAACAATTGTTTTTGGCAGCTAATGCTACCCAGAGGTCCCATCATACATTAAATTTATCCAGATCAGGCATTAGCAATAATAAGCCCCCTAGAATGAATAAATCTAGATGTTTGGGAATATAGGATTCTAAATCAAGGAAGTCTTTTGCATTCTTCAGCCTAGTACGCTTAGAGTTTTGGACAGTCCCAAAGCATATTAGCTGTAGTTAGTTTAGGGAGATCACATAAACTGCGTGTTTGACCTTTTACTTTATAACTCATAAATGATATCTTGAAACCTAATATATGTCTATTCTACATTTCTTAAGGTACATCTTAAAATAAAATTAGGGAAAAATACTGTGCATATAAATCAGTTTCTTTTCAAATGTTAAAACTGTTTTTTATCTCCTTTCAGTCAGTATACAGTGGGCTTTTCCTCATTTGTCAGGCACCCTATTCCTTTGGTCATTTTTGTGGCTTCCCCTTAATTCTCTCTGGTTTCTATATGTTTCTGTTAATGGGGGCCAAAAATAAACACATTATTTCAGATCACAATAAAGCCTAAAAAAGAACTGTTGCTTTTCTACCATATGGTATTAAGTCTCTACCAATGCAATCTAGAATTGCTTTGGCCTTTTTGCTATACAGGCAGTCACCGGGTTACGTACAAGATAGGGACTGTAGGTTTGTTTTTAAGTTCAATCTGTATGTAAGTCGGAACTGGCGTCCAGATTTAGCCACTGCTGAAACTGACCAGCGGCTGACTACAGGAAGCCCGAGGCAGAGTTGCTCTGCCCCGGGCTTCCGGGAATCAGCTGCTGATCAGTTTCAACAGCGGCTGAATCTGGACGCCTGGGACAGAGCAGCTGGGGTGCTGCCGGGACCAACCCGGCAGCACTCCAGTTCCTCTACCCCAGGCATCCCCAACTCAGCTGCTGCTGAAACTGATCAGCGGCTGATTCCAGGAAGCCCGGGGCAGAGCAACTCTGCCTCGGGCTTCCTGTAGTCAGCCGCTGGTCAGTTTCAGCAGCGGCTGACTTGGGGACGCCTGGGGCAGAGCAGCTGGGGTGCTGCTGGGTTGGTCCAGTAGCGCCGAGAGCGGCGCTGCGGGACCAACCGGCAGTGCCCCAGCTGCTCTACCACAGGCGTCCCCGAGAAAAGCCTGGTCTGCTGGGGGGCGAGGCCCCACACTAGCTACGCCCTTCCCCCCAGCAGACCAGGGAGCCGCGGGTGGCGGGACCGAGACGCGCCACGGTCCCCCCACCTGGCTCCTCCGCGGCTTTGCTCCATGTCTCCCTGGTCTGCTGGGGCGCCCCCCCTCCCCAGCAGACCAGGGAGACGCGGAGCAGCTTTTCTCGCCCCGGCGGATGTGGGAGGCGGGACCGCGGCGCGTCTGGGCGGTCCCACCGCCCGCGTCCTCCGGGGCGAGAAAAGCCCCGTTCGTAAGTACGGATCCGACATAAGTCGGATCCGCATAACTCGGGGACTGCCTGTATTGTGTTACAAGCACATCTAATTCTGATGTCTTGCATAGTTACTGCTATCCAGGTTTCTTTCACTTATTGTTTCAAATTATTTTCTGTGGGTGCATATGCTCTATGGTGTAATAACTACTTTCCCAATATGTAAGAGGATGTTTGGAGTAATATGTTGATAGAACAGTCTAGTAAAAAGGTAACTTAACAGTAGGAGGAAGCACAGAATACATAATAAGGATTAAAAATTCTGACAGTCATTTGGGAATTGTTTTGGTTTAATTTTGACTTTATAAGTGTACTATAGATACTTGTTTTATGTATTTGTTTAGAAGTACAAAGTAACTGAGATTTCTTTACTATCACAGGTTCCTTGTAGCTTGGAGTACTGGGATGAGCTCCAGAAATCATTTGTTGCATTCCGGGAGTTCAGTCTATCAGAAAGCAAAGTTTGTGAGCTACAGCTGCCCAGTGTCAGCCTTGTGAATGATCAGAAAGAGCTTGTAGCCTCAGACCTTTGGAGGATTGTCCTGAACAGCAGTCAGAATGGACCTGATGACCAAAGGTAATCTTAGAAGAAGGAAAACTAATACTAGTCCCCGGAGACTTGGTGCAACTGCTCTTCTTTCATTTATGCTAGTTTCTAACTGAGCTTCAGATAGTAATTGACCCTCACACAACCTTCCTTCTCCTGTAGATTTATAAGTTAACAATTAACCTTGGAATCCTTGGACTCTCTGAGCCCTAGGATTATTCAAAGAGAGGAGGAGGCAGTCAGGCCATGGCCAGACCCATCCACCTGCACCAAGCAGCAAAACTAACTTGTTAATCAGGGGATGATGTGCCACAACTCCTTAAACGGTGTAGTAGGAGACATACTTCCCCTGTATGCCTGGGATTTACCACCAGAGTAGAGCATCTTTGCGCCACTCTTGGTGTGAGACAGAACCTGAAAGGCACAACTCAGTTGTGAATGCATTTCTTGGTGATTACATGATAACTATAATCCTAGTGATGCTTTATGGTCACCATGTATCAATGACACTGTGCTCTTACAATGTTAACAAATGGAAATTTACCACCAGCAAACTTTAGAAGCACTTATTTTTTCAGAACATAAATGTTTTCATTTCTTCGCATCTGGAAGCTTTGTAAATGGTTAACCTTGAAAAGTGCACTGAGAGTCAAAGTTTGGACTTTGTTTATGAGTTTTTGATTACCTTGTAGAGTTTGAAAAAACATTATGGGGGCATTATTGAATCTAACTTTCACAAATAACAATTCAAATGTCAAACCACTCCCCATTCTTATCCCTTTAGTAAGTTATATGGTTGTGTAGTGAATAATTTCAGACACACTGGATGCAGGTGAAAACAAGCTGAAGATTTATTGAACACCAGCGCTGGTGGAGTACCAACCAGGGGTTAACCTGAAGAGCACTAACTTAACCAAAACATACATTAGATTATATAGGCAGTAGATGGGTGGAGGGGAAATGATTTGATAGGTCTAGCGGCGGAAATTAGATGAGCACATAAGCCAATGAACTACGAAGGTTACACAGTATCTCCGCCCATTGCAAATTAAACATATTATCACTAATACAGATAGTTATTTCTAACAAGCTAAATGAGCCAACATAAACAAAACGGACATGTTGATGGTAACTTGTTTTGCTGAAATTATGATATGCCTACTGCAAGATGACTACTTCCTTGCGTTGGCACAGTCCTTGGGATCCAAGCTTATTTATCTGAAATTACAGGAGACAGTGAGAGAAACCGCGCAGCCTGGCTGATACCAGCCAGGCCTTATCAGAGTGAAGCCCCTTTGGAATGTGGTTGCCAGAGGAACCAGAGTCATGATAGCTACTGTCTGTGTGATTCTCAGGCCTGGCCTTAATAATTTAGGATTTGAGTTCTCAGTTCTCAGCAAGATACCATGGGCTGCCTCAGTTTATCCCTACAAGTTGGATGGCTTAGGAGCTTGTCTACTGCTTGTTGTTACTGCCATGTGTGTATAAGAACCTATAGAATTCAGGGGGAGTCAGGAACAAAATCAATAAAAAAAATTAAACATCTGGTTTCCATCAATAATATCAGGTTGGAAATGATTTCTTGATGTTAATTGTGAAGGAATGCATGTTCATCACTAAGAAGTTAAATATTTTAGACAAGGTTAATTCCTCTGAATGTGGGACCTTTGCAAAATTACCTTTGTGGTCAACTTAACCCCATAGAAATGTGAACTCTGTGGGAATTGGAAATGAAGCTAGTGAAATTCAGTAGGGGTTTTTTTTTTCATCAAAGCATTTGACATTGCAGTTACAGCTATTGTTTTCTATTCAAATGGGATTAATCATTCTATCTAATATTTCACACTGAGAATTCTATTTAAAAGTTTTGTAAGCAACAATCATTAGGACCAACTCTAGTGTTTAAGTGAAATGCAAGTAACTTTAAAAGCTAATAGAGCAAACCAGTGTAACCTAGAAATCTGTGACGAGCATCAGAAACATTTCAGAGCACAACACAAATTCACAATATATTAATCTGTGGTTTACAACCTCTGGTTGCAGTGGGGTGGCCATAGGTCTGATGCTGAGACATGATAGTCTTCCCTTTCTTTATACTTAGACTGGTATCATAACATAGGGTCATAATATGAAAAAAGTTGAGAACCATAGTATTAAATATGTGTATAGAAAAATTTGTGGTGAGTGATATGAAATTTTTAATATGCCATGATAATTTTGATTGAACACATCCAGCTACTTTCCATAATTTTGTGGGTATAGGAAAAGCAAAAAAATCATGGGTTTCCAAACTGGGGGGCGGGAAGAAATTCCAGGTGGGGCGTGAGGTGACCCAGCTCCCCTTCCCCCTCCCCCAACAAGTTTTGCTGCCCCGGTCAGTTTTTTTTTTTTGCTCATCAAGTTTTGCCATTTTTGGGTGGGGGGGCGTGAGGGTTTTTCAAAAATAAAAAAGGGGGCGTGATGCCAAAAAGTTTGGGAACCACTGTTCTAAAGGAACCACAAGAAAGTGTAAACAAGTGCAAATTATAGTCTTCCTTAGATTAATTTGTACCTTTTACAAGGAAGCAGGAATAAGGTAATATGGAGAGAGTAGGGAGAATCAAAATGAATGCCTAATGGTGGACATTCTAATCCAGGAGTGGGCAATAAAATGGTGACAGTTAATGAGGGTTAGTCCCTGGCGGACTGCTGCTGCTATATTTACCTGCGCCTCCACAGGTACTTGTTATTGTAGCTCCCATTAGTCACAGATCACTATTCCCAGCCAGGAGGAGATGCAGGAAGCAGCACAGACCAGGACACCATTTCCCACAGCTCCCATTGTCTGGGAACAATGATCTGTGGCCAAAGGGAACTGCAGTTGCCCACATCTGTGTGATACAGGTAAATATAGTAGTGGCAGTCTGCCAGGAGCTAACCCTGATGGACCAAATCCTACCTATGGGCAAGTTTCCCTTTAAACTGTGTGGCAACATAGCCCCGCAGCTGCTTAATCAGCCGCACCAAGTCAGGAGCTCCATGCGCAAAGCTGAGAGTCCCTGGCTGAGTGGAGCTGATTAAGCAGCTGCAGGGCTGTTTTGCCACACAGCTTAGAGGGAACATTGCCCGTGGACTGGTATTTGCCCACACCTGTTCTAAGAGCTTCATTTAGATCAAATAATATCTGGAACTGCTTCACTGGCATTTTTTATTATCCATCCAAGTCAGGACTGATGGGATGAAAAATAGAACCCTGCGAATGTTGTATCCATACAGGGCTCTAGTAAAAAGTGAGAGAACATACACCTCAATATCTGAAACACTTCATAATTGAAAAAGAAAAAGATATAAGTAACAAAAGTCACATTTTTGTGTAGATAAGTAGTTTAGTTTTATTACTTCATAGTTACACAGCATTTGAAATTTTTAAAATGATCTAAAAAGACATGATTAATTAATTGATTAAATTTTTAAATATCTAATTTAGAGTTGTTCTACAAAAATGAATTAATCCTAGAAAATCCTTATCTTGATTGGCGTTTATTTTCTGTGTTTGATTTATGCATTTTGGTACAGACCTCCATATTGGTGCCATGTACAAGCAAGTGCTCACTACCAGTAATTTTCTGTTAAAAAAAAATCAAGAAAAGCCCAGAAAACCTGCAGGTTTTTGTTGTAACTTCTCTGAGATGCTAATCGCTAGTATTAAAGTGCTAATCCCTTGTGTTTTTTACATTCTTTGGGTATGTCTACACTACCCTCCTAGTTCGAACTAGGAGGGTAATGTATGCATACCGCACTTGCTAATGAAGCCCGGGATTTGAATTTCCCGGGCTTCATTAGCATAAGCAGGGAGCCGCCATTTTTAAATCCCCGCTGCTTCGAACCCCGTGCAGCACGGCTACACGGGGCTCGAACTAGGTAGTTCGGACTAGGGTGCCTATTCCGAACTACCGGTACACCTCGTTTCACGAGGAGTAACGGTAGTTCGGAATAGGCAGCTAGTCCGAACTACCTAGTTCGAGCCCCGTGTAGCCGCGCTGCACGGGGTTTGAAGCAGCGGGGATTTAAAAATGGCGGCTCCCCGCTTATGCTAATGAAGCCCGGGAAATTCAAATCCCGGGCTTCATTAGCAAGTGCGGTATGCATACATTACCCCGCTAGTTCGAACTAGCGGGGTAGTGTAGACATACCCTTTATTATTAATTCCTAACATGGAAATAAAGGCTGAAATTTACATAGTTCCCATTACTTTATGATACAAAAACTGCAGGTTTTGTGGGAAGATATGTATTCAGCGGACCTGATGAGCAGACTGTGATAATGTCAGCCGTGATGGCTATTATGCTATCCAAAGATGGTATTATCCAAAATCTGTGACATGCTCACTATTTGCAGAATTGATTAGGGAGTGATTAATAATGCAGACATGAATAATCTAGATGCTGTGTGGTTTAATTAATAAATTATTCTTATTTCACTTGTAAGGCTATTAATTGTTCAAATTCAGTTTGATGATTTGAAATAATTTTAGAGATAGTCCACAGCAGAAATACCCCCAAATAATGTGGGATAATTGGCAGCTGCAGCTCATGAGGAATTCCAAAATAAGAGGGTATGAGAGCAGAATTATGTTGTTACCCTAGAATAAATTACCTTTGTAGGAAAAGGTTTCATGGGGCAGGGATTGAAAGCTCTTATTACAGAGACGTCAAGGTAGTATACTAGGCTTAAGTAGAAAAAGACTGAGGGCGGAGAGGCTTCATCCATTTCCAGTCATACTGTTATCATTCTAAGCACTTTAAAGGCTGTGGTATATATTTAATGTATTGAATAACAGCATTTTATAGTTATTGACATATTTGAGGTCATATTCTTAAAAATGGAGAATGCCTTAGCAGCAACATCTTCAAATCTAAGATACCATAATACAGGTGCATGTGCCTTTGACATCTACTTTTTAAGGAATTCCTATGGGAAATCACAATTGTGTTTCTAGTTAATTGTTTTGGGTTAGATTCAAAGTAGTTTGATATATTGGATGGAGTGCTCTAGAGAGCTGTGTTCAAACCATTGTTTGGATCATGAGTTCAGTAGTTTCTTTTTTCTCCCGGTGGGTATTTTTTCATGTTTCAATTTGTCACAAATGGTAGGTTTGCTTTTAAAAATTGCACTCTTGGAATAGAAGGAATAATGCAAGTATTTCTGGGTTTGTAAGATGTGAAATTATAATTTTTAAGAGATCTTATCTGTACTATAGAAGTTGTCCATTTAATAGACTCTGATGCTTCATGGAAATCTTTGGAAATCATTTGACAATATTAGATTCAATTCTGCCATTATTTATATTTTCTGTTTCTGTTGCTCTACCTTCCAGTACAATCACACATCAATTTACCATGCCATACTTGGAGCTGTACAAACTAACTCTGTCTTTTATTATTAGCAGGGATGTTGTATAGTCTCTGTTAACCTTTGTGCCTCTGAAGGAAATCAGAGAATCTTGCCCACTATTATCTGTTTATGAATCACAATTGCTTGTTATGACAATCAGAGTCTTATTTAATGTAAAGTTAAAACTCCTACTTTTGCTTCAGCAGGACTCAACAGGAGAAGTGTTTCTGGACTATACGAAAATTCTGTTATATTACTATATTGCACATGACATATAATGGAAAGTAAAATGAAGGATAGAAACTTTAGGGCTAAAATTCTCATTGCATGCACTTTAAGACAAAAGCAATGTTGAAAGTCCATCTGAAATCTGGCCAGACAAAGAATCTGGTTGCAATCACAGTATATCAAGCAATTGGAATAGAAAAATCTCTAAATTAGTTCTAAGTAATATGGTCCCCTTTCAAAAATAAATATTTACTGACGGCTTTACCACAAAATGGTATCTGAAATACTGAAGTTCTTTTCTTCCCTTAAAGAAATAATATTGTGGTATTCCAGATGCCACTAATGTAACTGTTAGCAAATATTGATATTTGTTTAAAGCTGACTCCTTTATTGTAGTTATTATTTTCAATGCCAATAGTAGTCATTCTGGAAGTGGTTTCAAGGAATAACAACAGTGGACTCTCTCACTCATAATAGTATCTTTTCCCAGCATGGCCAAACAGTTTTGAAAATGAAGAACCCCAGAAACTCATTATGTAAGCAGGGGAATGGTCCCATTATTGTGGAGAAATTTCCTGGCTACTATACCACCCCGGTGAAATGAACCAGCGAAAGGATCTGAATCCCCACTCCCACTTCCTTTACCCCATGGCCTCCCTGATCCTGAGGACTCCCCTTCCACTCTCTTGAGTAGCAGAGTCCTCGAAACCCCAACAAGGCTGGGCCCAGGTTTCCTGGGGCTTAATCCCCGACCTTGTAGTCACTTGGGGCAGGGGCTAGGGTGTCCCCACTCCGAGGTGCTCTCTTCACACTGCATGCTTTCTTAGCCCAGTGATTATTTCATAAGGTTCAAAGCAAATACAATGTATTAAACATCAACTGATTAAAGAGAAAATAATAAGAAAAAATGAGAATGGTTAAATGAGAACACACAGCCCTGCTCTGTAGCATGGGGACATCAAAACAGCAGTCTGCAGAGTGTAAGGACAGTTCACAGTCTCTTCCTTTTAGGTCCCTTAGAGGCCCTGGATGTGCTGCAGTGGGGTTGCAGGCTGGACACGCTTGCTCTGGCAGTGACCACACAGCTTGAAGCTCTAAGTGGCCAGACCCCTCTCCCAGTCTGGCCTGCTGGGTCTCTTGGCTGGTGATATCTCCCTGCCCAGTGCCTCTCTCTGCACTTTGCTGGTCCCAGCTGCTCACCACACCCAGCTGCAGGCTGTGCTGCTTTGCCAGTCTCCAGCTCCTTGCGTTGCTTTTCTGTCCCTTTTGGCTCTCTGAGCACTGCCAGTCTGCTGCTCAACACGGGGTCTGCGCTCAAAAGAACACACCTCAAAAGAACATCGCAAAAGCAATGTGCTTTTGCACAAGAGAACATCCACACTGCATGGACACTCTTGCGCAAGAAAATTCTGATTGTCATTAACAGAATGGCCATCAGAGCACCTGTGCTTTTTGTGATAGGCTCTTTTTGCTCAAGAAACCCCTGTTGAGCATCCACACACACCTTTTTGCACAAGAACTCTTGCACAAAAAGGAGTTATGCCTTGTAGAAGGAGGTTTACCTAAACCGCAAAAAGCTCTCTGTTCTGTCGATTAACTGTAGATTTTCTTGCGCAAAAACACACTTGAGGTGTGGACGCTCCATGGGTTTTTGCGCAAGAGCAGCTGTTTTTGAGCAAAAACTCTTTAGTGTTGACATAGCCTCTGTAGCAAGAGGCTTCCATCATGCGCTTAATATAATCTTCTGTATTATGAAGCCACTGATAAGGGTTTTTTTTAAAGCAAATGAATTTATGAAGGATAGGTCCATCAATGGCTATTAGCCAGGACGGGAGAGGTTGGTGTTCTAGCCTTCAGTTTGCCAACAAATCATAGAATCATAGAATCATAGGACTGGAAGGGACCTCGAGAGGTCATCGAGTCCAGCCCCCCGCCCTCAAGGCAGGATCAAGCTCCGTCTACACCATCCCTGACAGATGTCTATCTAACCTGTTCTTAAATATCTCCAGAGAGGGAGATTCCACCACCTCCCTTGGCAATTTATTCCAATATTTGACCACCCTGACAGTTAGGAATTTTTTCCTAATGTCCAATCTAAACCTCCCCTGCTGCACTTTAAGCCCATTACTCCTTGTCCTGTCCTCAGAAACCAAGAGGAACAAATTTTCTCCTTCCTCCTTGTGACACCCTTTTAGATATTTGAAAGCCGCTATCATGTCCCCCCTTAATCTTCTTTTTTCCAAACTAAACAAGCCCAGTTCATGAAGCCTGGCTTCATAGGTCATGTTCTCTAAACCTTTAATCATTCTTGTCGCTCTTCTCTGTACCCTTTCCAATGACAGTAGGTAACAGGGAATGGATCACTGGATGATTACCTGTTCTGTTCATTCCTTTCGCAGCACATGACATTGGCCACTGTTGGAAGGCAGGATCCTGGGCTAGATGAATCATTGGGCTGACCCAGTATGGCCACTCTTATGTTCTAGGATTTATATGGTGTTGCTCAGGTCCTCAACTCAAATAACTTTTATTTCAAATTACAGGCACATCCCATTGTCCTGAAACAACCAAACCCTTAACTTGTTTTACATTATGATAAAAGGAAGCTACTTACCAAGTTTGATGGTCCTAGCTCTTAGCATTTAGGAGGAGTTCTTGAGCAAACAGGCTCACAGATGGCTGGACAGACAGACATTTCTAAAATATTTAGTAAGATGTTACCTCTGATCTTCTGTTTCTCCCCTTCTTCCCATACCATCAAAAATACTCAGTTTCATTACCATGTGCAACAATTTTATGCTTGTTCTGTTGCACAAAAAACAGCTCTTCTCAAGCTTGCTATGTAACTCTTGATTACTTTATTCTGTCAAGCATTTTGTAAGTGGTAGGGTTTGCTATTTCAAGTTTCTCTTGGAATTAGTCTCAGCAGTTGGTTCAGTAACCAAAAAGTGATATGGTGGTCCTTTTTTATACTAAGGTTTCTACACATCAGTAAAAGAAAGTAGTTTAGTTTCTCTAAAAATCTTTTTAGTCCTGACATTTTGAGTGCCCAGCTATTATAACCACATGGTATATTGTTTGAAGGGTAAGAAGATCACAGTAAAATAAGGATAAATGCTTTGAATTACTTTCTGGGTGTAAAGTTTCTGACACATGTCTTCCTACATAAACTGTGTCAGGATGCCCCACAATCATTGTTATGATTAGGGGTGGGAAATAAAGTTCCCAGCACACTACGACTCTGTACATAAAAATGGTAAGAAGCAGGTTATATTAAGTCCAAAGAAACAAAGAGTTGGGTTTTTATGAAAATATCCTAGTAATAATAAAGGAAGAAAGAAAAACTGAGTCTCATTGGTATAATGGTTTCCAAAACCAAAAATGTTTAAGTTTACAAAGAATTTGAGGTGTTATTAACTTGTTCTTCATACTACTTCACTCTAGTTTTTATGACAATGAATAAATTACTTTGAAAAGTGCATTTCTGGAAGGCTACTGTACACAGGATAAATGAATCAATTTGGATAAGTTAAAAGCTGACTCAAAGAAAAAACTAAAATTAAATGTCGTTTTAAGGTTCTATAAAGTTAAATTAAATTTTCATTCTCGGTACTTCTCTCTTTCATTTGTGTCTCAGAGTCTAGATATACCAGGAAGTGCTGAAATATTGTGAGAAAGGTCACTCTTATGGTACTACCAGTTCTTTTGAGATTACTCGCTGGTTTTGCAAACTGAAAAGCACTAGATAATTCAGATAGCCATTTGAGCTTTGAGTGGTTATTGGAATTGGTTACTTTTTAACCTTTGCCCATCCCTCCTTGGGTTAGTAATCCCAGATACATAAAATCGTAGCATTGGGAACTCAAGAGGTCATCTAGTCCAGTCTCCTGCGCTCATGGAAGTACTAAGTATTATTTAGTATTTATAATTAGTAGTTTTTCATCTGTAGGTCTCCAAATACTTTACAAAGTAGAATCATAAAAATGGAAGGAAACTCGAGAGGTGATCAAGTCCAGTCTCCTCAGTTCATGGCAGGACCAAGCACCATCTAGGCCATCCCTGACAGTTGTTTGTCTAACCCACTCTTAAAAATCTCCAATGATGGATATTCCACAAACTCCCTAGGCAATTTATTCCAGTGGTAAACCTCCCTAACAATTAAGAAGATTTTCCTAATGTACAACACAAACCTCCCTTCCTGTAATTTAAGCCCATTGCTTCTTGTCCTATCATCAGAGGTTAAGGAGAATAATTTACTCCCTCTTCGTAACAACTTTTTAGATATTTGAAAGCTGTTGTAAAGCCCCCGTCTATGTTCTTTTTTCCATTTTAAACATCTCAGTTCTTTTAGCCTTTCCTCATAGGTCATTTTTTCTAGACCTTTAATCATTTTTGTTCTTCTCTGGACCTTCTCCGGTTTGCCCACATCTTTCCTTAAGTGTGGCACCCAGTACTGGATGCAGTACTCCAGTAAAGAAAAGAGCATAAAATCACTTCTTGTGTCTTGCTTACAACACACATGTGAACACCTCCCAGAATGATGATTGGGTTTTTTTTCAGCAATGTCACAATGTTGACTCATATTTAGCTTGTGGTCCAATATGACCTCCAGATCTTTTTCTGTAATACTCCTTACTAGGTAGTCATTTTTCATTTTGTATGTGTGAAACCAATTGTTTCTTCTTACGGGAAGTATTTTGCATTTGTCCTTATTGAAGTTCATCCTATCTAATTCAGGCCATTTCTCCAGTTTGTTCAGATCATTTTGAATTATAATCCTGTCCTCCAAACCACTTGCAACCCCTCCCACCTTGGTACCATCCATAAAGTTTATCAGTGTACTATCTATGACATTTATCTAAATAATTGGAGAAGATAATAAATAGAATTGATCCCCAAACTAATCCTTGCAGAACCGCACTCATTATGCCCTTCCAGCATGAATATGAACCATTGATCACTGCTCCCTAGGAATAGTTATCCAGCAAGTTATACACCCACATAATAATAGGCCTATCTAGATTGTATTTCCTTAGTTTATTAAAGAGATGTTTATGTGACACTATATCAAATACTTTACTAAATCAAGCTATACCACACCTACCACTTCCCCTTATCCACAAGGCTTCTTATCCTATCAAAGAAAGCTATTAGGTTGGTATGACTTGATTTGTTCGTCACAAATCCATGCTGACTCTTACTTATCTTCTACATGTTGGCAAATGGACTCCTTAATTATTTGTTCCTTTTCTGATACAGAAGTTAAGATGATTGGTCTGTAATTCCCTGAGTTATCCTTATTCTTCTTCGAGTGCTTGTTTATGTCCATTCCACTAGGTGTGCGCACACTGCGTGCACGACTACTGGAACTTTTTTACCCTTAGCAGCACCTGTTGGACCAGCCAAAGAGCCCCCTAGAGTGGTGCCGGTATACCCGTGCATATATGCCCCTGCTGGCTCCAACCCCACTCAGTTCCTTCTTACCGCCTGTGATGGTGGACTGGAACATTGGTCTTGCTCTGCGAGACTGCCCTTAGCTATCTAGTGTAAATAGTTGTACTTCTCATAGTATCTTAGAATATCTCCTTGACCTTAGGCAACAGGGGATGTCTCCCTCCTCAGTTAAGGTACACCTGGCGGCCATCGCGGCCTTTCACCAGGGGGAAGGAGGACGTTCGGTGTTTGCCCTGTCTATAATTAAGAGATTCCTGAAGGGCCTGGACAGACTGTACTCTCAGATTAGACAACCCTTTCCCTAATGGGACCTGAATATAGTGCTTCGCAGCCTGATGGGAGCCCCATTTGAACTGCTGGCTACCTGTTCCCTGACTCATCTCTCCTGAAACATGGCATTCCTGGTGGCAATTACTTCGGCTAGAAGGGTCTCAGAGTTACACGCTTTGTCCTCGGAGCCACTGTACATGGTGTTCTCCAGGGACAGGGTGACCCTACGCCCACACCTGGCTTTCCAACCCAAGGTGGTGTCTCTGTTCCACATATCTCAGGAGATCTACCTCCCAGTGTTCTACCTGAAACCTCATGCAGGGGGGAAAGAACAGGCACTACACACGCTACATGTCAGGAGAGCACTGGCATTTTATTTGGATAGGACAAGGCAATTTCGTAAGTCCACGCTGCTCTTTGTCTTGACTGCGGAGAGAATGTAGGGTTGGCGTCAGCTCAGTGTCTCTCCTCGTGGATCACCGCATGCATCAGAGCATGCTACAACCTACAGGGGAAACCAGTGCCCCATATCACGGCCCACTCGACCAGAGCCTGTGCGTCATCAACAGCATTCTTGGCTCAGGTGCCAATTTTGGATATCTGTAGGGTGGCCATGTGGTCATCAGTACACACGTTCACAACACATTATGCAATCACACAGCAAGCTAGGCAGGACGCTGCAGTGGGGACAGCTGTGTTGCAATCAATCTCAGTCTAGACTTCCGACCCCACCTCCATGGTTATGGCTTGGGAATCACCTAGTGGAATGGACATAAGCAAGCACTCGAAGAGGAAAAGATGATTACTTACCTCGTAACTGTTGTTCTTTTGGATGTGTTGCTTATGTCCATTCCAATCCCTCCCGCCTCCCCTTCATTGGATTATCCGGCAAGAAGGAACTGAGCAGGGCTGGGGCCAGCAGAGGCATATATACATGGCTATACTGGTGCCACTCTAGGGGGCTCCCTGGCTGGCCCAACGGGTACTGCTAAGGGTAAAAAAGTTCTGGCAGTCGTGCACACAGCGCGTGCACACCTAGTGGAATGGACATAAGCAACACATCTCAAAGAGCAACAGTTATGAGGTAAGTAACCGTCTTTTCTCCTTTTTTATAGATAGCACTCTATTTGCCCTTCCCAGTTTTCTGGAATGTCTGTTGTATTCCGTGACTTTTCAAAGATAATAGCTCAGATATCTCCTCAGTCAGCTCCTTGAGTATTCTAGGATGCATTTCACCAAGCCCTGTTGACTTGAACACAAATAACTTTTCTAAAGTGATTTTTTTACTTGTTCTTTTCCTATTTTAGCTTCTGGACTTACTACAATTTCACTGTCATTCATTATGGTAGGCATCCAGTCACCACCAATCTTCTTGGATGAAACTAAGAAATCATTAAGCACCTCTGAGATTTCCACATTATCTGTTATTTCTTTCCTCTCATTATTGAGTAATGGACCTATCATTTCCTTGGTCTTCCTCCTGCTTCTAATACTAATATATTAGAAGGAAGAGGAAAACCAAGCAGAGTAAATAAAGTATAATTGTTTCTGTGTTACATATGTGGAAACTGAGGCTCTGGCTATGTCTACACTGGCAGGTTCTTGCGCAAGAACTGCTGTTCTTCTGCAGAGCCTCCACACTGCATGCCTGCTCTTGCGCAAGAAGTTTTACAGTAAAGCGTGGTAAGAGAGGGCTTCTTGCACAAGAGCTACGCTCTTTTCTAACAAGTGTAAGCCCTGCAAGAGCTCTTGCGTAAGAGGGCAGTGTGGACACGCAGCAGGGGTTTCTTGTGCAAGAAAGCCCTATGTTTAAAATGGCCATCAGAGCTTTCTTGCACAAGACAGCATCCACACTGCTATGGATGCTCTTGCACAAAACCACATGGCAGCATGGATGTGTTCTTGCACAAGAGTTCTTGCGCAAGAGTTCTTGCACAAGAACCCTTGCACAAGATGGTCTTGTACAAGAACCCGCCAGTGTAGACAGAGCCATCATGTTTGCATGACAGAAACAACATTAGAACATAGATCTCCCAGTCCAGTTCCATACCCATTAGTTCAAGCCATCTCAAAAAATTATTTATTTCCAGAGATACTAATTGTCGAGGCATCTGTACTGTAGAGAGTTATAAATGTAGGCAGTAGATGTGGCAATGATAGATAGCCTATGACTTGGCCATTTTCAAAGTAATAGGGGACAAGTGGAAGAGGGAAAGGAAACACAGGAAATCAAATATAAATCTAGCATTCATTGTTGTAGCTTATGTCCATTCCAGGATAAGACAAGATGAGCGAGGTAATATTTTTATTGGCCCAACTTCTGTAGGTGAGAGAGATCTGCTACTGGATTTAGAGAGAGACATGGTGGGTGAAATAATATCTTTTATTGGATCAACTTCTGTTGGTGAGAGACAACCTTTCGAGCTCTACAGAGCTATGCCTCAGGTCTGGAAGCCCAGCTTGAAAGGTTGTCTCTCTCATCAACAGAAGTTGATCCAGTAAAAGATATTATTTCACCCACCATGTGTGTCTCTAAATCCAGCAGCAAATCTTTCTCCTCCCTCAACATCTATGTGCATTAAAGCCTGTCTTTTTCCTTTGATAATTTACACATCTGGACTTGAGTTTAGTGTTAAACATATGTTGTACAAACCTATTCATCTAACATTTTCTGAACTCCCAAATCCCAGAAATTCATCATGTTTACAAGCCCAAAGTTTAAGCTTTTTGGAGATAAATATCATGCTAGTTATTTACTTTAACATATGATGATCAAATTATGTGTGTGACATAAACATTTGGAATTTTAAAATGGATGCGTAGGTGTTTGAACCTGAAAATTAGAGGCATATATATTCTTGCATGTAATTTTGCATATTGACATGTGGAAACTGCAGATAAATTGAAGGGATGAAAATGTCACCCTCAATGTGCAAAGTATGGTTACTCTTTTGGAATTTTTAATCCAAATCTGTTCCAAATTGTATATATCTCAATTATTTACTAAATTTAGGCTAGCGTAATGTATTTAATGTTTGGTTAAGGATAGACACAAAACCAGTTTTAAACTGTTGACAAAAACTCAGATTTTTGGTCTCAAATGATACCTGGGATTTTTAACTCCAGAACTCCAAAATTGCAAAATAGGTAAGGGAGTGGGAGTAAAGAGCATTAATGATGGATTTAGCTTAAATTGGAAAGTTTATTTCTATTGCTATGATGTCTTAGCAACCTATAGGATTGAGAGGCAGTGTTAGCAGTTCTCAAGATAACTTCAGGATAAGTCTTGGACATATTCAGAGTGTCAGGAATTGTCATTAGTAATAGCAAATTCAACTGGGATGGCATTTGAGGGCGGGGGGCTGGACTCGATGACCTCTCGAGGTCCCTTCCAGTCCTATTATTCTATGATTCTATGATTTTTAAATTGTTCAGTTACTGTTTCATAAAAGACATTAAATAGCTCCATGCTAAGATTATAACAGTACAGAGGTTTGTCCATGACATATTTTTCTAAAATATGGACTATACAGTAGGGCTGTGTCTAGACTGGCAAGTTTTTCCGCAAAAGCAGCTGCTTTTGCGGAAAAACTTGACAGCTGTCTACACTGGCCGCTTGAATTTCCGGAAAAGCACTGATGATCTCATGTAAGATCATCAGTGCTTTTCCGGAAATACTATGCTGCTCCCATTCGGGCAAAAGTCTTTTTCCAAAAGACTTTTGTGCAAAAGGGCCAGTGTAGACAGCACAGTACTGTTTTCCGCAAAAAAGCCCCGATTGCGAAAATGGCGATCGGGGCTTTTTTACGGAAAACCGCATCTAGATTGGCCACGGACGCTTTTCCGCAAAAAGTGCTTTTGCGGAAAAGGGTCCTGCCAATCTAGACTCACTTTTCCGAAAATGCTTTTAACGGAAAAGTTTTCCGTTAAAAGCATTTTCGGAAAATCATGCCAGTGTAGACGTAGCCTAGAAGAGAACAAGAAGGAAGAGGCTTGCAGGGAAGGGACTCAATTGTAGGAAACATAGCTATAGTATAACAATTATGGAGTACTTTCTTTAAAAAAAAAAAAACTTTTTTATCTTAGTAAAGTGACTATTAAAATCTTTCTTTCTTATGTCATTTGCAATGGCAACACAGTTGATCTGTATCTTTTAACAAACATTTACAAAAATAACTGCCGTTTTTCATTAATTTCTAATATGTGCTGTTTTTGATGCACATATTTCAGTAAGGCTATGTCTACACAGCAGAGTCATTTTGGAATAACTGACATTATTCTGAAAGAACATGGTCCACATCTATGCTACAAGCAGTTATTTCAACATAATGTCAAAATAATGTCGAGCTGGAGAACTTCTTATTCCAACTCCTGTAGCCCTCATTTTATGAGGAGTAAGAGAAGTCAGAAGAAGAGTGCTCCTTCTCGGACTTCCTGCTGTATAGACAGCACCAAAAGTCAAAATAAGCTTTTTCGGTTTAAGCTACGCAATTGACATAGCTCAAGTTGTTACGTCAGCTTTGGCCCTGCTGTGTAGATGTACCCTAAATGAATTGAATACACTCTATTGCAATAACAAAATTATTTGATTGAAATATTGCCAATGGAATTCTGCTTGAAAACATATTGTATGCCCATATTGTATGCAGTGTTGTTGTAGCTATGTCGATCCCAGGACACTAGAGAGACAAGGTGAGTGAGGTAATATCGTTTATTGGATCAGCTTCTGCTGATGAGGGAGACAAGCTTTCGAGCTTACACAGAGCTCTTGCTTGTCATTCCTGCTCCAGTATTAACAGTTAAATATAAAATAAAATGGTTATTTTGGATATGTCAGAAAACCAGCATGGCAAACGTTCAAATCCTGTTATAAAGTTATAAAGACTTCAAATTGCTGAGCTACTGCTTCATTATATATTTTCCACAGCTCTGAAAGTGAATCTGGCTCACAAAGTGCATGTGATCAGCTTGTAACTCCTACAGCATTAGCAGCCTGTACCAGAGTTGACTCCTGTTTTACTGCTTGGTTTGTGCCTTCACTTGGTGTTTCAGTCCAATTTGCTCATTTGGAACTCCATCTCTGCCATCATCTTGATCAGCTGGGCACAGGTTTGTACCTCTTACCTCATAATAATAAAAACACTTAATTATGATTTATTATCATTTAGCCTTTTATGTCCCAATTTCTTATTCAAACAGCAAGCAATATGAAAAATCACTACTAGGATAGGTCATTGGTAAACACTTCAGTGCGAACTCACAACTTCTGTTCTGTGTGCGTTGATAGAGGACATTCCCAAACCAGTGTGACTGACCGATCCGCTTCACTTTGTCCCTTGGGATTGAGTGATTGTATGTGCAAGTAGTTCAGTTTTCTGAGCTCTGACTAGTGATAGCAGGTGCCAGTTCACTCTCAAGCCAACATATAGAACCAATTCAACTTTTAAACTTTTCAGCATATTTACATTATTGTTGAAATATACGACAATTTTGCAGTCTCTTTAGTAAGGTTTCCTTGGTAAAGCAACTACAAATATAATTAAATATAAAAATGAATGTTTTTGTCCAATGCTTTTTATCATTGCATTAAAATCAAATACATTCCAAGAGATCTTTAGATTATTGTATGCTTTCATATGCCAAGAATGCTTTCCTTGGAATACAAACAGATACCTAACATACTTTTTAAAAGAGCTGCTTTTTTCATTAGTAGTTGTGGTTTTTTGCAAAATTAAAATATACTCATTATCATATTTTATTTACATTAATTCTCAAAGTCTAATAAAATAATTGCACACCAGTTAGCCCTGTACAGTTCTGAAATGTTCTAATCATTATATTCCAATTCCAGTTACTGGAGCTGTGGAATTACACATAATGGAAAAAGCAACACTCAGATTAAAATCAAACACAGCTGTTAGATTTTTCCATAACAACTGAGTTCATGCTGGTGCTCTTATCTTTATTACACTTAAAAATGCCAGTCAGTATTGGGGTTTACTGTGTTAGGTGCTATACAGAGTACAAAACTTATTTTTGAAAGCTAACAGAGCTTGATTGTGCAAAAGGTTCCTGTGCAGCAAAGCATTTCAGCATATGCTAATTTTGAGTGTGTGAGTAGTCTTGCTGACATAAATAATAACAACTTCAACATGTTTATTCACATTTACTCACACGCTTAATATTAAACAAGTGTTTAGGTGCTTTGCTGAATCTGGGCCAGGATCAAGCCTTTAATGAACCACATCAAACCCTTTTTGCATATTTCTCAATTTTGGAGTTTCAGGATTATGTTTTGGTTTGTTTTTAATTTTTGGGTGATTATATTGTGTTGAAAGGGAGCATATACTTGTGGTTTTTGAATGCTCTGCTAATCAGATCTAGAAGAGAAATTCCATTACAAAAACTGGTTAGTCTATAGAATGGCATTCAGTAAGTATGACAGAGTCCCTAATATTCATTAATTATACAGGCTCAGAAATGTATATGGCATGTTACATACATATACCCCCTAAACATACAGAACTGACAATAATATGTTCCCTTCACAAAATGAGTTCACAATGTAAGCCACCAAATCTACATACAGGCAGTCCCCGGGTTATGTACAAGATAGGGACTGTAGGTTTGTTCTTAAGTTGAATCTGTATGTAAGTCGGAACTGGCGTCCAGATTCAGACACTGCTGAAACTGACCGCCAGTTCTGACTTACATACAGAATCAACTTAAGAACCCCAGGCATACCCAAGTCAGCTGCTGCTGAAACTGATCAGCAGCTGATTCCAGGAAGCCCGGGGCAGAGCAACTCTGCCTGGGGCTTCCTGTAGTCAGCGCTGGTCAGTTTCAGCAGAAGCTGACTTGGGGACGCCTGGGGCAGAGCAGCTGGGGTGCTACTGGACCAACCCAGCAGCACCCCATCTGCTCTGCCCCAGACGTCCTGATTCAGCCGCTGCTGAAACTGACCAGCAGTGGCTGAATCAGGACCTGGGGCAGAGCAGCTGGGGTGCTGCCGGGTTGGTCCAGTAGTGCCCACGGGCGCTGCAGGACCAATCGGCAGCGCCCCAGCTGCTCTGCCCCAGAGTCCAAAACAAAAGCCTGGTCTGCTGGGGGGGGGGAGCACACTAGCTGCGCCCCCCCCCCCCCCAGCAGACCAGGGACACGGGGAGCAGAGCCGCAGCGGCAGCGGGGTGCCGCGCCTCTGAGGCTTTGCTCTAGCAAAGCCTCAGAGGCGAGGGACCCCACCACGGCTGCGGCTTCAGTCTGGGTGCCTGTGGTCTGCTGGGGACGGTCCCCAGCAGACCACAGGCACCCTGAATGAAGCCGCAGCCGTGGCGGGGTCCCTCGCCTTGCCTCAGAGGCGCGGGGAACCGCCACTGCTGCCGCTCCAGTCTGGGTGCCTGTGGTCTGCTGGGGACGGTCCCCAGCAGACCACAAGCACCCGGACTGAAGCCGCAGCCGCGGGGGGGTCCCGCGCCTCTGAGGCTTTGCCAGAGCAAAGCCTCAGAGGCGCGGGGAACTGCCGCTGCTGCCGCTTCAGTCAAAGCGGCAGCAGCGGCGGTTCCCCGCGCCTCTGAGGCTTTGCTCTGGCAAAGCCTCAGAGGCGCGGGACCCCCCCGCGGCTGCGGCTTCAGTCCGGGTGCCTGTGGTCTGCTGGGGACCGTCCCCAGCAGACCACAGGCACCGGGTCTCAAGGGGCAGCAGCAGCGGTTCCCGCGCTTCTGAGGCTTTGCTCTGGCAAAGCCTCAGAAGCGCGGGAACCCGCCCGGTGCCCCTGGTCTGCTGGAGACGGTCTCCAGCAGACCAGGGGCACCGGAGCAGCTTACGAACGGGGCTTTCTCGCCCCGACTTCCGGGGCGAGAAAGCTCCGTTCGTAAGTGCGGATCCGACATAAGTCGGATCCGCCTAAGTCGGGGACTGCCTGTAGTATGGTGTGCTGGTACAGGAATCTGCCCGCACTTCACAAAATGTAGGAATAGAGCCTAAAACTGGACTTAACAACAGAAACCTAAAGACACGCTAGGACTAGAATCATAGAATAATAGGACTGGAAGGGAACTCAAGAGGTCATCGAGTCCAGCCCTTCGCCCTCAAGGCAGGACCAAGCTCCGTCTACACCATCCCTGACAGATGTCTATCTAACCTGTTCTTAAATATCTCCAGAGAGGCAGATTCCACCACTTCCCTTGGCAATTTATTCCAATATTTGACCACCCTGACAGTTAGGAATTTTTTCCTAATGTCCAATCTAAACCTCCCCTGCTGCACTTTAAGCCCATTACTCCTCGTCCTGTCCTCAGAAACCAAGAGGAACAAATTTTCTTCTTCCTCCTTGTGACACCCTTTTAGATATTTGTAAACCGCTATCATGTCCCCCCCTTAATCTTCTTTTTTTCAAACTAAACAAGCCCAGTTCATGAAGCCTGCTTCATAGGTCATGTTCTCTAAACCTTTAATTATTCTTGTCGCTCTTCTCTGTACCCTTTCCAATTTCTCCACATCTTTCTTGAAATGTGGCGCCCAGAACTGGACACAGTACTCCAGCTGAGGCCTAACTAGTGCAGAGTAGAGCGGCAGAATGACTTCACGAGTTTTGCTTACAACACACCTGTTGATACAACCTAGAATCATATTTGCTTTTTTTGCAACAGCATCACACTGTTGACTCATATTCAACTTGTGGTCCACTATGACCCCTAGATCCCTTTCCGCCATGCTCCTTCCTAGACAGTCGCTTCCCATCTTGTATGTATGGAACTGATTGTTCCTTCCTAAGTGGAGCACTTTGCATTTCTCTTTATTAAACCTCATCCTGTTTACCTCTGACCATTTCTCTAACTTGCTAAGGTCATTTTGAATTATGTCCCTATCCTCCAAAAAAGTTGCAACCCCACCGAGTTTGGTATCATCTGCAAACTTAATAAGCGTACTCTCTATCCCAATATCTACATCATTGATGAAGATATTGAACTAAAAGTAACATATGTAAGATTATTTGATTGCTTATGGATATATCTGGATGCATTTCATTTTTATGTACATTTTATTTGTAGTGTATAACATTGGTAACCATAGTTATATTTTTTGTTTAATAAATACTGTGCACTATCACCAATAGTTTTAAATTTCAGATATTTAAGCTATCCTATTTATCTCATGTATTTGCATCATATGAAAAGCTCCTCACAGTAAAAAAATAAAATTGGAAAGCATGTTATTGTAGCTTGACTGCAGTGTTGATGCCCTAATTCAGTTGTATATTTTCTTTAATTTCACAGCACCACCCAGGTTCCTTCAACCATTTACCTCTGATAAAAATGTTCCATCTGAACTAGAATACATGGTAGTTTCCTTCAAAGAGCCCCACATATATCTCCGGCAGTGGAGTGATGAATCAGTCTTCAAGGAGATCCAGTTTTCTGCATGGGCTGACTGTAAACTTTTGGAGTGTCGAAATGTTACTATGCAGAATGTCGTGAAGCCTTTCAAAATCTGTGGGCAGATTGCCATTTCTAGTAATACAGCAGAAAAGTTACTGGACTGCACTGTCATGGTGGACCCTATTTTCATAAACTTTGGGCAATATGCAGTTCATTCGATGAATACAGCGCTTCAAGCTTGGCAACAGGTATGCAAATATGGTAACTTGAAAAAAGTTATGTTCTGGCTATTTGGATTCACTTAAATCCAAGTAGTTATTAACTAAATATGTTAATAATAGTTAAAAATGTAAAAGACTTTTACGGACAAAGTCCTCCTAGTATTGAACATTAATTCAATCTAGCAGAGAAAATTAGGAGATCACAGCCCACACTGTGGTCTGTTCAATTTGAGTAAATCCAGGCTAACAGCTTAAACTTCAGTGGAGTGACAATGATTTATATTGATATAACAGTGATCAGAATCTATCCCAGTGGATCTTTGAAATACAAAATATTCAGTTAATATATTAAAAAGTGGATGATGTATGATATGCAAGACAAGTTCATTCTTAGTAGACTGACATTTTGTTTCCAACAGCTACTGCTTTTATTCTTATCGAAGTTCAGTAATGGTCTCACATTACATTCTGTATATATAGCGTTAATGGCCGAGACCAAATCTGGTACAAAGCACATTGCTTCTGCAGTGACCTTTCAAAGGTCTATAATGCTCTCAGCCTTGAATGCAAAACATTTTCGTTATCTGTCTAAAGAGGAATATGTTGATTGTGAATTAATTACCTGTAATGACACTACAATAGCAAAGTAAAAAAAAAATCATCTGGTTTATATATATATAAAAATCTTTTAAGGGCAATCCATGATTTGCTTGTTGCAAAAGGACATTCGTAAAACAAGAGCTAGTGTGATTTAAATCTTTACATCTGGTTCAAATACCACTGTGAACAAAGATCTTTGTTGCTCCAATTTCTGTTTTTTATCATATTTTGAACAATGCATTTAATAAAAAACAAACAGAAAAAATACAAGAGTCCTTGATAGCCCAGTTAAACCCAAAATATTTCTGTCTTAGAACCAAAGCCTCATCTAAGATATGTGTGGCAACTACTGCAACAAGGCCTTCAGAAAGTTTAGTTCCCTCTTAGGATAAAAAAGTCTCTCATACACAGTTATACATCTAAATAAAATATGGTGTATAAATATTTAAATGTTTTAAACCACATCAAATTGTAAATGGCTAACTGATTACATGGTGCCTTGAAGGAATATTTTGAGTTGAAGAAATGGGCTTGTATATTTGATTAAGTAGAGCCATATGTCGCATAGTATATTGCTGACAGGTACATTCTAAGAATAGTTGGTTCTGATTTATACAAGGCTTTGGCAATGTTAACATGAGCCACAGGAGGATATACTTCTGTAATTGTTGCTGTAATTTTCTCGTTTCCTCTCATGTCAAGGGTACTTGCCACCATGTTCTGATGTGGTGGGTATGTAGCCCTGAGTATTCTAGATTTAAAACTTGCACTACTGTGAAATTAGGGGACGTTTGACACAGAAGTGGGTTCAAAACTGCTTATTAAATAAATTGTTTTCAAGATGTTTTGTATTTGGTTTTACCTCCACAAGGAGGAAAAATTAATTTCCCAATTGTAAGTATTGTTTGATGTACAGAGTTCACATCAAGTAGTATAAATGCTGCCAGCAAGAAACGTGTATAATAAGCAGAAAAAAGTAATTCTCCATGTATTTTTGTAGATTAATATATGATACAGGTCATTTTATATTCCATGGGGATGGGACAGACAGGTGAAGCGTGAAGCAATTTGGCCTTGCTCCTTTAGGTCAAGAGTTGAAGATTAACAGAAGCCTTTGTGCCTGTCTTTGTTTCCTAGATACTGGTTGACTTAATAATGATGAAAGTTTCAAAAGTAGATTAGACCTGAAAAACACCAAGCACATATTTTGCTTTATACTTCTAAGTCACATGCTGACTACTAGAGGGGATATTAGCTCTTTTTTAAAAAAAAATAATGTCCTTTATTTACTTTGTTTCACTGTCTCATCTTTTATAATATGAAATCGCTGTTCAAATACAAGCTGTGACAGTCTAATGCACATCTGAATACAAAGCTAAAGTAAATAAAGTTTTAATTATAAAATTATTGTATAGAGAACATTAAGAGGTTATTATTTAATAATAGAGTATGTGCTGAAACAGAAAATTCATGCTTCCCTTGAATAACGACACAATGTTTTTAGTGTATTTGAACATTTAAACCACTCTGAATTGCTTTAAATCATTTGTGTATCGCTGAAATCCATAGGCAAAGAGTTAGTTTATAAAATAGCTCCACAGGTAAATATTATGTTTTTGTTTTAAGTGTCAACATCCTTTTTGTAGCCTAAATGCTTTTCTGAGCCCCTTACAATTTATTAAACACAATATTAATTTTTTTAAAGATAAGGTAACCAATTGAGTTTTTTCCCACTTAAGGCCAGTTTGAGTCCCAAGATATCTTCCAGTCAAGCAGATATCTATGATCATAACAGTTTCCTTATATATTCACTACAAGGACTAGAAGAAGAAAAGGTATATAGAAAACATGCATATAGCTGCTATTTAAATTCTATTTGATAATGTCAGCCCACAGCAGGCATCTCATAGCTTTGGTTTTGACTGTATCAATCATCAGAGGTTAATTTTCTGTCTTAGAGAAACACTTGGAAAGGATACGTAAAATTACTGAAGTCCTTTAATCAGAACAGCTACATTAAGTAATATATTCAAAAAATTCTTACACAACTGTACAGTAGCTTGCAAAACATACAGAAGATAAGCCTGTACACAGGACCAACTTGTTTATGATTCATTCTCAGCCCCAGCAATACTTTGAAATAATTGTGACCTGAAAGATCTTTCTGGCTATGGTAATTCAAATGAGCACAGAGTCCTGAGACCATGGAAAGCTTGAGGACCAACAGTATATAAAAAAATAGGTTTCCCCTCTGAATTGAATTCACAAAATATTTGAAAGCCCTGTGAAAAAGAGAGACTTTCCAGGCCTCACTGAACAGAAAAAAAAGGCCTAGGAAGAGACTAGGGTAGGCAAAGAGTTGTCTACTAGGAATTAACCCTTGTCCACACCCAGTTTGGGTTGCCAGGTGTCCGGTATTGTCCCGGACAGTCTGGTATTTTCACCTCCTGTCTCGTAAAAAAATTTCAGAAAATACTGGACACCTAAAATGTCTAGTATTTTCTGATTTTTCCTGGCCAGGAGGTGAAAATACCGGGTGCTTACCTGGTTTCGCAGGTTTGACTCGGAGCAGAAAGACAAGATGGAGGACAGCCACCAGCAGCTTGTTAAGGCCAAAAGGGGCCATGCTGTTTTTTTAAAAATTAAGCTCAACAACTCTCAGGGTCCTTTTTTCCTCCTCAACAGAATGTTTTCCCCAGCGAGTTTTTGGTTTTTGGGGTTTTTGGGGGGGGGGGTGTTTGGTATTTTTGGTTAAACCATCTGGCAACCCTACACCCAGTTGAGGATGTTGATCTTTTGTCAATTCCTTTAAATGTTATTTTGATTCAAGAGGGTGTTTTTTTCCCTAACCCCGTCTTAGGTATGGTTTTTTGTTTTGTTTGTTTGTTTGTTTGTTTGTTTGCAGCTCCTTTGGTAACTAGCCAGTCCACTGTTGACATGATTCCTGCATAATACCCCAATTTTTGTTTGCTTTCTTTTTTTATGTCTGGTCATTCAATTCCTCCCTTTAACTGCTATTCTTCTCTTCCTCTTTGCCCAGTTTACACTTCTTCCTCTCCTCCTTTTGAGTCTTAGCTCTCTTACAGCACCTTCCCACCCTAGGCATTTTTAGTATTAGACATTAGCAGCAGCTTTGGGGCTAAATTCATCCACTGTGCCCCAGAGGTCCTAACATCAACTGAGAGCCAGCCATGTTCTGCTGGAGCAGAATCTTTCATCAGTAATGTGAGATATGGAGGAACCTCATCATCAAAAACTCCGCAAGAGATGTGCTAAAATAGCATTCCCACAAGTCACTCTTAACATCTCCTTCTGTCTAACAGGTGATGTTTTCCTTTGGGGAATCAGTGGCCATGTCTAATTCCCTTTCCAGCAGGTAACAAGTTTCTTGTGCCACTGCAACTCCACTGCAGGTGCAACTTCCCTTTCCAGTGCTTGGGGCCCTGTGCCCTGTGTAATGTGAATAGACTCCAGTATGTCATAGGGCTTAAAATACCACTTGTGTCTGAAACACCTGCTGCTAAAGGCAATAGATGCTGGTAGCACTTCTAGCATTCAATGCTAGTAACTGCTATCAGTATTTGATATTAAATATGGTTAGTGATGTTAGTTCACCCTGGTGGAACAGTGCTTCATGCTGCCCAGGTAGATAAATAAGAGAAATGATGATCTGGGTCTGATGGTTAGGACTCTAACTTCGATTTGGGAGATACAGGTTCAGTTCCCTGCTCCACACAGACTTCCTTTGTGACTTCAGGAAGGTCATGGTGCCTCAGTAATCTCTATATTAAAATGGAATAATAGCACTTCCCTACCTTACTATAGTGTTGTGAGGCTAAATACATTAAAGACTCTGAGGGGCTCAGATACCGTATTGATGGGAGCCATATGACTACCTTAGATATGTAAGTACAATATTAGATCAGGGTCACACACCCGAGGTGTGCAGTCTCGTAGCTTGTGAAGCATCTGTTCTGGCATCTTAAACGTACACTTGCTATGCCAGGCACCAAACAATAATTGTACATGTGCACTAGTGCAAAATTAGTCTTGGCCTATTGCAGTGGTTCCCAATCTGATATTGGGAACCAGTAAACCCATTCACAAGCTTTTGGAGGACTGGTAACATTTATTTGCATATTCATTAAGCAAATATTGAATATGCAAATAAATTTTCTTGTCCTCCCAAAGCCCCCAGTGCCAACTTCAGCAAAGCTTTTGATATGGTCTCTTGCCAGCAAGTTAAGGAAGTATGGATTGGATAAATGGAATGTAAGATGGATAGAAAGCTGGCTAGACTGTTGGGCCCAGGGTTTCCCAAATTTTATATAGTTGGAACCCGATTTTTGTCAGTACCTTTTTTTGCGGCCCAAAAATATAAATGCATATAAATTGGGTTGAGACAGGAGGTGCGGGCTCTGGGGTGTGAATGAGGGATTTAGGTGTAGGAAAGAGTGAGAAGTGCAAGTTTTGGGAGGGAATTTGGATGCAGGAGGATGTGGAGAAGGGGATGCCGGCTCGGGGAGGGGGCTCCAGGCTGGGGAGTGTTGGGCTCAGGTGGAGGGTTGGGGTGCTGAGGGTACAGGAGTTTGGGAATGTGAGAGGCTCAGGACAGGGGGTTCCAGTGTATGATAGGCTCAGATTTGGAGTTGGGGTGGGGAGTACAGAAGTGTTATGATGCTGTGGCCAGATGACGACTTGGCCCCAATTGGGAGCTTGTTGGCCAGGCTTCATTTTTAAATAAAATATTGTCAAACACAAGAGGTTTCAGCATCGGCTTTATTTATGAGAGGGGCAGGGAACCTGTTTTGAGTCAGGGGTCACTGGCCCATAGAAAAGTCAGTCAGGGCCACACAAGTGAGATACAAAACCACAAACCCTCCGAACCCCTCAAACCTCACTAATGTGGCCCCAGCTGTGCTTGTGGGTGCTGGAACAGGGTTCTGGGGCAGGGTGCCAATGGGTGCTGGGGCAGGGGACAGGGTGTTTGTGGGTGCAGGGGCAGAGGATAGGGTGCCAGTGGGTTCTGGGGCAGAGTACTTGTGGGAGTCGGGGGGGAGGAGGGAGGACAGGGACCGATACCTGGGGATCCTGTGGTTGCACGCCAAGGCTCAGAAAGTGCGTGGGCTGCTCCCCCATTCCCCAAACAGCGGCGTGGTACCTGAAACGCTGGTCCGTTGCACACCTGATGCCTTCCTGCGGGGGAAGGGGGAGTCCTGGACCGCACCATCCCCAACTGCTGGGGCAGTGCGCACCTTGCTCCTCCGCTCCCCACGGCAGCGCAGACTTCCCGAGCAGCTGGAGCCAGCGCAATCCCAGATCCCCATCCTCTCCCCAGCGCACGATGGATTGGTGTTTTAGGTACCATGCTGACTGTTGGGGCAGGGGGGAGAGCAGCCCACACAATTCTGGGACCTGGTGCGCAGCTGCAGAACTGCCCTGCAGGAAGCCCAAGCTACCTCCATGGTCCCTGGAAGTAGCATCAGTGTGGTCACCCCCCTTCCTGGCCCCAATGCTGGCCACTTTATCAGTCAGCACCAGCTCCCATTCTGCGTCGGTGCACCCGGCCTTCTCTCTGGGTCCTAGCGCCTGCTGGATCTAGCCCCACCGCCCGGAAGCATGCCTGGCAGAGATGCTGCGGGTGGTGGGGTCTCTCCCAAGAATCGTGCATAAATTTTTCTGAGGACCGGTATTTTTTTTCTGAAGACCGGTACTGGGCTGTGGACCACACTTTGGGAAACACTGGCCTATTGGATTATTTTTACACTTCAGTAAATGCATGAAGGTACTCGTCGTGGTAATTAAGCATTATAGTAATACTCTGTTAAGAAGAATGAAGCTAAAACTCCTTGTGGCCCTATTTTTTTAGGCTTTCTGGCTGCAGAACCAAGACGACAAATCCAGTGGTTGTTTCCCTGGAGGCCGGGTGGGGGAGGGGAGTTGTATTAATTTAATGAAGTATTAGCTAAGTTGGTCCATAATAACATACTGATTTTTAGATTTTAAATCCTCTCTTTTAAAAGAACATTCCATAAAGCTGATACAAGAAAATGTATGTTTGTGGTAAGTATATGGGTATGGCACTTTGACAATGAGATCCATCACTAGAGAATGCCAAAATAAATTGCTCTCTGAAGTGGCACTGTATACGTCAGCATCTAGTATACTCAAATCAGCTACTGAATACAGTGAATATAGATGCTCTATACTAAGTTTTATTCCTTACAGAAAGGGGGATTTTAACTACTGTTAGCTTGGTTGACTTTTCATGGAAGATATGAAGTATAATGAAAAGAAATTCCTAATGTATTACTAGATTTTCAGAAGAGAGGGGTGTCCAGTTATGCACCTAATTGCTCTCTCAAACCAGATAATTCACTACACAAATGCACTTAATTAGTTGTTTTCATGCTAAGTTACCTACATTGTGCACACACTCACCAAAGGGGCTAAATTTTAACTTTTGATTTGTACTCATGCTGAATTCAATGATAGCCATGAACTCACATCAAAGGCACAGTTTTGCATAATTTAAGCTTAAATTGGGCACACAGTTTGCAAACCTAACTTTCTGAAATTCAGTGGTTTTCTTACTATTGTGACAATAGCAGGTACCAAACTGATCATGGACCATTAGTGGTCTGCAGAGAGCTGTCTGGTCATTTATTTCTGGCACTCTTCCTTCTTCCAGATGGTTTTTCAGGTTTCCAGCCACATTCTTGTCTGAGACATTGGGAAGCTTGTAAAGGTAGCTATAGGAAGAGACAACTTAATTTTTTATTCTAGGGAACTGCTACATAAGACAAGGAGTAGAGGAAATAGAAGTAGCTCTTAATGACTGAAGATACCTGTGAGCCTGAAGCTGCTTGTCAGCAGGAGAAAAAAATCCTAGAAAGGGGAGATGGGAATGGAACAGCTGGACAATATGTTGAGGGGAGAAGGCAGGCAAGCACCAGAGAGAGAGAAGAGCAGAACCAGTGATAGAGAAGCATGTGCCAGGAAAGATGAGTAGAAAATAAATGAAAACCAAAAGTAAACAATGTGATCATTTATATATACTATATCCATATAATTACATAAATAGCATCCTAATATTACTTCCTCATGTAAGCAATTGCTCCATTTGCCACGAGGATGTTATGTGATAGCAAGTGGAAAAGGAGGGGATTGGCACAATGGTGATGAGGGTGCAGAAGAGGAATATGTGAGATGATTTCTCAATGAAACTATGGTTCACACTGAAAACGTTTGAGAGCACTTTGTTACACAAACATGCCATTTAAGGGGTGAAAGAATTACTTAGTTAAGCGATGTCTTGTTTCAGCTGAGCTAAATAGGGTTGCTATATGGTTTCAACAAAAATACCAGACACACTTGACATTACATCACAATCTACATTACATCTTATTTAGAAAATACTGGACATTTATATTTTCTCAATTTGTTTTCCAAACAGAAAGCTCAAATACTGGACTGTCCAGTTTAAATCCGGACACTTGGCAAACCTAGAGCTAAACAGTGCTGTCTCTGATCAGTCTCAGGTTCTAGGATCCCAGTTACAGAGAGTTTGCCTGAGACAGTGGTGCACTGGCCCACCGATAGTAGGATGGGTAGGCAAAGAAGGCAACTGCTCCAGAAACTGGTGATTCAAAAGGGCCTGGTGCTTCTGACCACTACTGCAACTGCAGCAGCAGCACTGGCACCTTGAGTCCTGGGCCCCTTAAATCGCCACTGGAGTACCATGTGACACGCCCCAGACAGCACTAACAGCTGTAGGGGGCAGCAATCTGTGGTCTGGGTGGTGCTCAGGGCTGACTGCCCTCAGCTTCTCCCCTTCCACCTGAGGCCCCACTCATTCTGGGAATGTGGAGTCAGGACACTCCCACACCTTTCCCAAGGGCCTGGCCTGGCTGCCGTCTTACCTGATCGTACCAGCCACTTACAACCTTTACAAGGGACTAATTTGGCATAGTTGTAAGAGCAGCCGAGAAAGTGGGTGTGGATAAAAGCTGGGGTGGACAGGCTATGGAACTCACCGCACCCCAGGCTACATCTAGACTGTAGGCTTCTTGCACAAGAAGCTTTTTGTGGAAGAGATCTTCTCCAAAAACTTTGCGCAAGAGCATGTCCACACCTCAAAAGTGCATCGCAAAGCGATGCACTTTTGCACAAGAGAGCATCCAGACTGCATGGATGCTCTCTTGCAAGAAAGCTCTGATTGCCATTAAGTGAATGGCCACCAGGGCACCTGTGCTTCTTTCAATAGGCTGTTTTTTCGCAAAAAAAAACCCCTATTTTCCATCCACACACCTTTTTTGCACAGGAGCTCTTGTGCAAAAAGGCTTATTCCTCGTAGAAAGAGGAAGAACTATTGCTCAAAAAAAAAACCCTCTCTTCTTTTGGTGTACTGTAAATTTACTTGTGCAAAAACACGCTTGCCGTGTGGGCGCTCCGCGAGATTTTGTGCAAAAGCACTGCAGTCTAGACGTAGCCTCAGGCAGCTTGTGTTGGCATAGTTGCCATGCAGGCCTTGAGTATACTTTTTAGCAGCTCCATCCTGACAAAAATCTCCCTGGGGAAGGGCAGTAGTATTGTTTCCAATTCTTCCTTAGCAGTGAATGCCTCTCCTGGTGCAGGAGATTGTAGTTTGTGCCTGTAGGAGTGAGTAAACCCCCATGACTTAATAATTTATATTGACTGTCATGGAGTCCCATCATGCAAATAGAAAAAGTGGTGGAAAGATGCCCAGAATGCTCTTTGCTCTGCCGTGATTCCTCGGAACTGAAAAGGAGCCAGATACAAAGAGTGGAGGAGGGACTGCTGCATTGAGCGGGGAGTATTTCTGCCGAGTTAAAATGATGTTATGAAAATGCATTAGACAGTTTAATATTTTGAATGTTGAGCTATTAAATTGCATGATGTATTTTCACAAAAGCCCTGTGGATTTGTGGATAGCCTTAGTTGTCATGCTATTTTTGAAGTGTTGCAGCATCACAAGAGAGAGCCTTCTGGGAGGAAGATTTGTTCCAGAACGTTCCACGGCAGCATTTCAAAGTAGAAGAAAAATCTGAGGAGCAGGACACGTGGCTTGTTGGCCTTGCAGATCTTTTATCGAGTTTGGAAGAATAAGAGCATTGCAGTATATTCAACCGCTAATGCATTATCTTCACCATAGTGCGCATTATTTCCAACATATATTAATTTTGCACTAGTCATTTTTAAAAGTTTGGAGATTCCATTTTCCTTCTAGCTTTGAATGGTTATAATTTACTGCAGAAGAACAAAACTCAAAATACATTCTTGGGGTATACATTTTAGACTCCAGCACTTGTTTCTGCTTATACTGGCAATAGAATACTTTGTAACCATGGCTAATGACAACAGATCTTACAGCATTTTTGTGTTGTAACAATCGCCACTAGGCAGACAGCTGCCAAACATCTTGCAATTAATCTGATGCTTGTTGGCTTTCATATTCTTTTTTCTTTCAGAACCAATGCCCGGAGGCAGAGGAGTTGGTCTTTAGCCATTTTGTGATCTGTAATGACACACAGGAGACACTGCGGTTTGGCCAGGTGGATACTGACGAAAATGTTTTGCTGGCTAGTCTCCACTGTCACCAGTACAGCTGGCGCTCTCACAAGTCCCCACAGGTATGTCAGAAAAGCATTACAAATGCAGCAATTGTTAAAGTTGGCTGGGGCTTCTGTTCATTGATTCTACATTTTTATTCATGTGCTCAGCTATCTTTAGCTTTCTAATTCCATCAGGAGCCACATGCTGAAGCTGTATCAGACATCAGAGATAAACAAAGGGATGAGGAAGTCCAGAAGCGTTTACACATGATTCAAGTTTGGAACTGGACATGCAAACACCCTTCCCAAAGAAAAATTATGTTAATAAAAATTCAAGCTTCTGAACAAAAGGAAAAAAATTAATTTGCCAGGTTTTTAATATGGATTTTCTCAGTGAGTAGATCTTTGGAATCTGTTCTTCACATGGTGTTCACATGAGGAGGCTATATACGATTAAAAGTCTATTTTCATTCTCTGTTGATCTGTACTTCTAAAGCCAAACATCTGTACTCGGATTTGTAAAGAAATGTAAGAGAAATTCAGTGGGAGCTAGGTCTCTAATTCCCTTAGGTAATTTTGATGTGTAAGAAAGGAGTAATATTTAGGGGGCAAATATAATGGATTCAGAGGTGATAAGGTTTATGTTGATTGGGAAAGAGGCGTAAGTGGCAAACTGATGGTAATGTGTGCTGAAGTGGGTGTGTAAAACAAGCATACCTTACATTGACTTGGTAATCTGTGTGGACCAAATTCAGCCCCAAGAGTAAATTGTTGCAGCTGCTGCTGAAATCAGTGGAATGTGACTTATTTCAAGGCTGAATTAAGCTTCAAAAATGTTGGAGATTGTATAGGCATAAGCTAAAGTGGGGGAGGGGCTACTGTGTTAATAGGGGGAGATCTTGTGCCCAGCAAGGGATTAGATGGTAGGGCTTTTCTGCCTGGTCTGTTAATGTGCAACAAGCCAGAATATAAATGTAGTGCTCTAGCTGGCCATCTGCTAAGTGGCCTTGTGAACTTTACCACTGTGCACTAAAAATTCCATTTAATTTTTCTAATTGGCAGTTCAAATCAACCAGACAGAGCACATTTTCATCATTTCAATTATGAACATTTCCTCTCATTTCTAGAATCATTCAGACCATTGGCATGCCAATTTATAATATTATTAGGAAACTTTAAGACCCCTTATTGTCCTTTTAACCTGTGCAATCCAATTTGTACTAGTCTTTCTGTCTTTATCTTGTATATATTTTTCTAAACTGTATTATATAGTGAGCAGAGTTTCACTTTTGTTACCTTGGACACCTTGCAATGTACAAAAAGGCCTACTTTGTTTCTCAGCCTCCTGTTAGTTTCTGTTGTTACTTTCCAATTTAGTTCTTTCAACTCCTGAGGCACAGGTGACAGTTGGTTTGGTTTATTTATTTTGAGGGGCGGAGTAGGGTAAATAACTAGAGATGGGGGGACATTGTGAAAAATGGTTTTCCTAACTTGTGCCTATATGCAAATCCAGAATGATGTGGGGTAAGTAATGGCAACATTACGGTCCAAAGCCCCAGCCTTTCATTAATGAAGACAATGGGAATTTTATCCTTGACTTTATTGAGGGAAGAAACAGGCATTGAGTGGGGAACTTTCTACTACAGAGTATGGCTGACCTCATAGTCAACACCTTCAAAATCTTGAAGTTGTACACAGTAATAATCAAGATCCGAGTAGTGTTATGTTAAGGTTTCTACTAACACATAGAATGGCGTGGTGGCTAATGGGAGGGACTCAAAGTAGGACACCAGCTAAAGGGGAGGATGTAACTTTGCCACATGACTCTTCCCGGCCTCAGCCTCATGCTTCTCCTTCCCCATCCCACATTTCCTCAGGAGGCAGGGGGCTCTGGCCAGAGACTTGTGAGCCGCAGGGATTTCTAGAACTGCAGGGGGTAAAAGGAGCAGAATGTAGGGCTGCCAGGCCTCCCCACACCAGCAGCTCCTCTGGCATGGCTAAACTGTCCCCAGCCCTTCCCACAGCTGTATCTCCCCAGGTCAGACCTAGAGACAGTACTGGTACAGCCACACTCCTGGGAGCTGCAGCCCTATGTTCTTCTCCTTTTGCTGCTGCTGTTCCCAGGAAAACCCTGAAGTTCAGAACTAAGCCATAGGGCTGTCCCAGGAACAGAAGTGATGAAAGGAGCAGAGAATGGAGCCGCTGGGCTACCCCATGCTGGTAGCTCCTCTACTGCAGCTGTTCCAGTACTGCTGCATCCCTCCTTCCGCCCCCAACCCTGTCCTCTAGTGTGGCTGTACAGATGCCAGGAGATGCAGCTGCATGGAATGGCTGGAGGCAGTAAAGTCACACTGGAACTAGAGTTGCCAGATACTTTCACAAAAAATCCCAAACATAGCAGAGAAAAAATTGGTTGAGCAAAAAAAAAAAGAGAGACCAAATTTCCCCCCTGCTCTCCCCCGCCAGACGCCGCAGGCGAAAAATGTCCAGTATTTTCTCTTTCTTTTTTTAAACCGGACAGAAGATGCAATTACCGGACTGTCCGGGCGAAAACCAGACACCTGGCAGCTCTAGTTGGAATAGCTGTCAGCAGCAGCCCCTTGTTCTGCTCCTTTTGCTGCTGTGGTTTCCTGCTGAATGTGCCCATCCCAGGCACCTAGGGAAGGGCATGTGGCACTTCCTGCCCCTCCCATGAGTCACATGGTCCTTTCCTAAAAGAGTTCACAGTGCAAGGGTTAAATTCTTCTACCCTTACACTGAGTAGTATCTGGTTTTATGACTAATCCCATATTTTTCAGTTAGTCTGTTTGTGGAGTAAGGGTACTACTCAATCTGAGTAGAGATGACAGAACTGGATCCTAAGAAATTAAATTACTTCAAGATTTAATTAATGTGTTTTAAATTATTAATCAATAGACACTCAAAATCTGCAGTTGAGAGGTAATGTTCTGGAGAGAAAACCAGGCAAGGCTTTACATTTATCTTCTATTGTTCTGCCAGCTATGTTGGGTAAGACACTGCTTTGTGAACCAGCTACATGTGATGAAGAAAGCATGCACAGCTGGCAGAAGGAGAGGGAATGGAAAGAAAAGGCAAGCCTTGCAGAGGGCGGGGAGAAGGAAAGGTAGGCCAAGACAGAGGTAGAGTTCTTGCTGAGGAGAGCAGGCTTAATGTAAGAGCAGGACAGCAATCCATATTCTTTGATCTACTGCAAACCAGGACTAAAAGGTCAACAATATAGGAGTGGCACCAAATTATAGAGCCTTTCTGCATTTCCTGGGCTGACACTGGATGGTTATGTTCAACCTATCCCAACTGTTTGCAATAGTCTCTGGAGTGTTATTGTTCTGATAACATTTTCATAGCCTTCCCCATGATAGCAAGTTTAGGAATGGAAACTGGGAGATGAGGCAGCTTCACTGATGATGCATGATAGCGAATGTTTTCCACAAACTATTCAATTATAAGCTAATTTTCTTCACAAAATTTTCAGAACTGTTTCATCCAAGTATAAGTATAGTTCATGTGATTTATTTTAGATAGGAGTCATTGTAGATGCCATTTGCTTTGGAAAGATGGTCCATCTGAACTGTCAACAGCATAATATTTTGTCATTTTACGCCACTCAAGCCACGTTTAAGAATATAGCAAATGTCAACATGTGTAAAATGTGTGGGGGTCTTTAAGTTAGGTATTAACTCAAGTCTGTTTGTATTTTAAACAGCAACTTGATTAAGGCTTCATGTTGTACCTGTAATGTTATGGCACTTTTCTAATTATTCCAGGCTGAACTGGATATTGAACAGCCTGTTATCTAAAGGTCAGAATAATGCCCAAGCCTGGACAAGCCCTGTGAGTGTCAGATTCGTGGAATGCAAGATGACTTCATAGTTATGAAATTATTTCATTTCTCATGATAATTCCTGACTTGCCAAGTTAGTGAATTTTAAGAACTCTGAGAGCAGATTGTGAGATAAATGTGAAATAATCCATACTTTTGGAGTCAGGGACTTCCCTCAAGGCATTAGTTCATACTTGACTTACTTGACTTACACTTGGGGATAACATGAGTTAGGACAAGGTCTTAGATACCACATTCTCTTACTGGGAAAGAAAACCAACTTGCACAACTTTGGATGGCTCATGTTTCTTGTTACACAGGCACTAAGCAGCAGCAGTTGCCATGAAATACTTTATTTAACCTTTGTAAAAATGTTTTTTTAATATGGCAAGGCAGTTCAGTTAAATGAAAATAAATAGTTTTAAAAGGCTTATATTACTTTTACATTCATACCAATAAAATTCCTTATTTTTCTTTTGCTAATTAAAAGTAGGAAGAGGTATCATAATTGGCTAGTCAAAATACTGAACAAAAATAATCAAAGTATATAAAACATGTTTAATATAGAGGCATAGATATAAAACATTGAAACTGTTTTGTTTTAGTTTTGAATGAATTTTACTGAATTAATGATGCTACAGCAGATTATAGTTTAAAAGCTTTTTAACCTTTGATATAGAAATATATAGGTATGGCATTTCAGATCATCAATTATTTGTGATTACTCTCAAAAGATTTGGCCATGATAACTAAGAAGGCTTATCTTAATGAATCTGAACATTCTGAGAAATCCTTCCTCCTTTCCATTTCTTCTCCTAGTCCCCAACTCCTCTACATTTCAGTCAACCTAACCCTTCCCTTCCTCTGCCCTTCTGTTTACTCTGAGTCCTACAAACCTTAAATATTTCATTAAAAAGTTTAATGTCTGAAACTCTTTCTGTTCCCACCAGTAATTTTCTTCAAATTTCATGAGTCTTTGACCTTTCTTGGGTCCAAGACATCCACTATTGTCCCCCTCTTACTTTGGGGAAGTCCAGAAATCATAAACATAGCCATAGTGTGTCAGACTAGTCTAGCCCAGTCTTTTCTCTTCTGACAGTGACCAGTGTCAAATGCTTCACAGAGAATGAACAGAACTGTGCAATTTTGAACGGAGAATTGGAGGGTTATGGCGTTTGGAGGACACAGTAATATTGGCTAATAGCTATTGATGGACTTATTCTCCATGAACTTAACTAAATCTTTTTTGAATCTGGTTATACTTTTGACATTTGTGATATGCCATAGCAACAAGTACCACAGGGTGACTGTTGTATGAAGAACTGTACTTCCTTTTGTTTATTTTAAACCTGCTGCATATTAATTTCACTGGATGAAATTCATTAATTACTTTGCATTTATCAACACTGAATTTGATCTGTCCTTTTGTCACTCTATATGAACCACACATTAGAATGAAAGGAGGTTAAAGAACTATACCAGGCCCAGTTAATTCCACCCGTTAAGCATGAGAGGAAATGCTCCACCTGGGTAGATAGGTTTGAAAAGGAACCAACCAAGCACAGTGGGAGCCTGGCGAGCAGTACCTAGATATCCTGAAGGCTCCTGCCAAAAGGAACAGGACTGTGTAGAGCTCAGCTAGAGTGGCAATTTGGTTTCCTATTTCCTTTTTCCTTATCTGGGAGCTGAAACTCAGTCAAGGAAGAGGTGGTAGGACGTGACCCAGAGAAGGTAACATAGAGGTCTCCTCCCTGCTAAGCTTCCTAAGGTCCTGGATTGGAGGCTGGTGGAGTTGATGGGCCCAGGCTTCTCTATGACTGAATGGATGCTAAGCATTAAGCACCTTGGCTGACTAAGAACCCCATTACAGTCAACCCAGTTTAGTGAGAGCTCTTTGTAATTCATTGCAGTCAGCTTTGGGCATAACTGTCTTGGGTAATTTTGTATCATCTATCAATTTTGCTACCTCACAGTTAGCAAAATTTTTCTAGTTCATTTATGAATGAATATCAGCACAGATCTTTGGGGTGCCCTGCTATTTATGTTCCAACTGTGTGAAAGCTCACTATTTATTCCTACACTTTTTGTTTTCTATCCAGTTACTGATCCATGAGATGACCTTACCTCCTATCACATGTGACTGATTAGTTTGCGGTTAAGATTTGGTGATGGACCTAGTAAAAAAAAAAAACTTTCTGACAGTCCAAGTACAGGCAGTCCCCGGGTTACGTACAAGATAGGGACTATAGGTTTGTTCTTAAGTTGAATTTGTATGTAAGTCGGAACTGGCTCCAGATTCAGCTGCTGCCACTGAAACTGACCAGGGGCTGACTACAGGAAGCCGGAGGCAGAGTTGCTCTGCCCCCAGCTTCCTGGAATCAGCCTGATCAGTTTAAAAAGCTGCTGAATCTGGAGCCTGGGACACAACAGCTGGGGCGCTGCCCGGTAGGTTCCCACAGGACCAACCCGGCAGCATCCCAGCTGCTCTACCCAAGGCGTCCCGCAACTAAAGCCTGGTATTCTGGGGGGGGCGCACTAGCTGCGCCCCCTTGCCCCCCAGCAGACCAGGGAGATCCGAGCAAAGCCGCACAGGCGGAGGGACCCCGCTGCCCATGCGGCTTTGCTCCTGTCTCCCTGGGGTGCTGGGGGGAGTACCCCCCAGCAGACCAGTGGGACCCGAGCAAAGCCGCACAGGCGAAGGGACCCCGCTGCCTGGGCGGCTTTGCTCCTGTCCCCCTGGTCTGCTGGGGGGGTCCAGCAAAGCCGCTGGACCCCCCCAGCAGACCAGGGGGACAGGAGCAAAGCTGCCCAGGCGGCGGGAGTCCCGCTGCCTGGGCGGCTTTTCTGCCGGCAAACGAGCAAAGCCGCCCAGGCAGCAGCTTTGCTCGGGTGTCCCTGGTCTGCTGGGGGGGTCCAGCGGCTTTGCTGGACCCCCCCCAGCAGACCAGGGAGACTAGGAGAAGCTTTTCTCGCCCCGGAGGACATGGGTGGCAACCCGCCGCCCGTGAGCTCCGGGGCGAGAAAAGCCCTGTTCGTAAGTGCGGATCCGACATAAGTCGGATCCGCGTAAGTCGGGGACTGCCTGTACACAATATTGACTGGGTCATACTTGCCCACATGCTTGTTAACAGAGAATTTAATAAATTGATGAGGCATGATTTCCATTTACAAAAGCTTCATATCATGAATTTGAAGCTGTCAGAAATCCTAGCAGAGATTGCCAAACAGTGTTAGGTCCTAATTTGGATTTTAGTGAAAATCAGAGTTCTGCTACAGGTCAGTAAAAGGGATGGGTTGCTACATTTCTGTAGTGGCTCTACATACTATACTGGATCCACTTCAAGGTCCTTATCTTGATCTTTAGGCCCCAATTATCTCAGAAACCTCATTTGTCTCCAGGACAGCTGTGTTCTTTAGGAATACTGGAGCATATGGTATTTATCATAACCCCGGGAGATAACTTCTTCTCAACAGCTGGTTCATAGTTATGGAATTCTCTCTCGCAAGACTGTAGACTGACCAAGGAACTCACTGCTTTCACAAGTGTGAAATCCATCTGGTTACATTAGAGTTCCCTGAATTGCTTTCCTGAAAACTATTTGTTTTCAAATAATCACACAAAAATACCCATAACATACTCTTTTTCAACCTTGCACAGAAAAAGGGGACAAGTGACTATTTGCTTTATTCGTTTTGACAGCACTCAAACGTCAGTGCAGGCCCATAATAATATGACAAAAGTAATTTTTTCCAAATTTCTGTCATAATTTGAAGTTTGAGCTGGGTTGCCTATCCCTAGTATGAGTTCCTTATTATCAACTTAGCTTTAACCTTTTATTTTTCAGACATAACACTTCTCTTACTAACTTTCCATATTATAAATCTACTGTTAAAGACAATTAACTGGATTTTAATGTTCGTCACACTGATTCAAACCTAATAAAACTCCATTGAATTCAGTAGAATTAATCCAATGTTTTATTAGTGAGACAGAGATCAGAACATGCCCCTAATTTTCTTTCTTTCCTAATCCATACTTCAGTTTAGCAACGTATATCTCTATTTTTCTTTTCCTTCCTTATGTCACAATGGAGATGATCCCAAACACAAGCACGCTCAGTCCTTGCAGTCTGTCTGTAATGCTATAATGTTAAGTTTTAATAGACCTGGGGCTGACACATGCCTCCCCAGCTCGTATTATTAATGGTGGATTGTTATTTGAGAGAGACCAATAAGTTTATATGCTATTTGATTGGGATGGGGGGTAAGACAGTCTCTATTGTAAAGCGTTTGCCATCTAAAGCCCTGCTCCTACAACTTTCAAGCACTAGTTTATATGAGTATTTATGCATGTGAGCAGTCCCATTCAATGAATTAGGAAATGAAAAAATGAAAATATTGATTAATATTGTGTATGTTGTGTATAAAATTGTAATTACTGAGGGGTTTTTTAAATTTGAGAATCAGGTCTGGCATACTGTGAGGAGTAGGTAGCACAAGAGAAGAGGGCAGAATGTAAAACTAGCTAAAGCAAGTGGAAGGATTTGACGTAGAGAAGGGGGATACTTGATGTGCTGAATGAGGAAGGGTTTTCCAGGCAGAGGAGGCATCATGAAAAAGGGTATGGAGTGATGGAAAAAGACAAGGGAGAGCAAAAAGGTAAGATGAGGATGCAGAGAATAGGGTGTGAGACTGGGAGAAAACCGAAATGTCCAGAGTGTAGGCATAATTCGGTAGCGTCTTGGAATAGAGAACGATGAATTTGATGTGTAAAAGATGGGGAATAAGTGAAAGGGATTTTAGGAGAGGGTGACATGGTCAAAGTTGTAGGGAAGGAAGGGTTTTTGTTGTTGCTTTTGTTTTTAGCTGCAACATGTTGAGTAGACTGAAGAAAGGATGAACTGTGAATCAGGGTGGCTATAGAATCTGTATCTACATGGGGAGATTTCTGCAATAGGGATTCTACAGGTTAGCTTAAAAGGCATACCAAGATCTGGTGGCCACAAGTTGATGCTAGAAAAATTCTAAACTGAAAATAAGACACGAATTTTTAACAGTGAAAGTATTTAACTGTTGGAGCAGCTTACCTTGGGAAGTGATGGTATAATATAATGGGTTCTGGTGGCACCATTGAATGGGTCACATCTGGGTGAATTGCTTAGAAACAGGGTTACTTACAGCCTAAGACTGGGGGTCTGCCACTAGAAAGCACACCAAACCAGTGACAAAGAGCACTTCTGTTTACCACACTGATTAGCAAGAAGTCACACAAGCAATCTCCTCAGATTCTCCTCCTTTTCCTGTGCCACAACCAGTACCACAACTTACATGGATATGAGGTTATGAAAAACAATTTCACCAAATCCAAACAGGTTTGTCTGATCCCAAAGGGCTAGCCACATTACCAGGTCAATCTGTACCTTGGATTTTACACAAAAGAGCACACTCTACCAATCTTTTGCAGTCCAAATTCTAAAGGATTATTGATAAGAAAAAGGAGAAAAGTTTGAGAGTAAAATTGTTAAAGGAAACAAAATTATATACACCAATTACAAGATTCCTGGTGCAGGCGTAGCAAAGATGGAATAAACTGCTATCTTAAAAGTCTCTGGAATACATCCTTTGTTAGGACGGGTCATCAGTAGTTCTGGACTCAGTTCATAGCAAAACTGCTTCTGAAGTGATGAGCTAGAATGAAAACAAAGTGGAAGAACCCTAGGGCCTGTTTTATAACCTTGCCCTTGTGGAGAGTTCTACTGATTTCACTGTAGGAAAGTACCTTCCAAAGTAGAGCTTGTTACATGACCAATTACCTATCCAGATCATTCAGTCCTTAGCGGCCCTTGCTTAACTGGTGGTTTGCAGGTCCTTTCATGTGGATTGCATCACCCGAGGTCCATTGTCAATCAAATATTCAAATTCACTTGACTATCCACTCTTCCACAATAAGTGTTGATATATCTCAGTAGCAAATACTTGAAATGCCAGTACAAGCAAATACTTATAACTTTACATACAAAAATAATATAGACCCATGAGTAGTATCAACAGAATCAGCAAAGCATACGCTTTCAATAGACATCTCACTTGGTCCACTTTATACAAAATTCGGGGCAAACCTACCACAGTGGGTGCATGTTCACATAACAAATCCAATAATGTCACAGATTGGTCCTCATTTTGATGTCTTTAATTCAACATTGATTGTCTTTCTAAATGATTACATAGCCTAGTTCAAACTGGACTTATGGGACTGATGCAACAGGACAGACTAAATGATCATAAGGTTCTCTTCTACTCTTGGGACAAATGAAAAATAAGGAGCTTACAGTAACCCATTTCAAGTACCATGATATGAACTTGTGTTTAGCATTGGGCATGGATAAGCTGGGATGGCGCTTATATTCTTTTGATCATATAGCAACATAATACCTTGAATCTGAATTGCTAGACAAGTTAGCATTTTAAGTAGTTCATATGTTGATAAATACTTTTAAATGTTGATGAATAAGAACTATAGCTTTGAATTTCTTTTCTGATATGCATTTACAATTCCAACTATTAGGTTGCATAGATTCAGTCTGCATTTAAGGACATGATCACTTATCACTGAAATCAATGCATGTTTTGCCATTGACTTCTCAGAGAGAACAGTCAGGCCTTTGGTTGTATGTATATTTTTCATTAAAATAGTTTAATATTCCTAAATGAGCTAGATATAATTTAAATGACTAATAATATATAATTTTTTGTTTGTTATTTACATGGTTTACATCAGTGTTTCTGAACCAGTGGTACAACTACACTTAGGAGTACTTGAGAAAAGTCTGGGGGGGTACATCAACACAACTGAAATTTGGAGAAAACTGAATTTTTGTTTTAAGTTTTACAGCACTTTATTATTTTTGTACTTTTTACACCCAAAAATTTCATTGCCTACCCAGTTACGATTAAGTTGTTTAAACAAATATGTTACCATGGTAGAAAAAAGTTGTGTGTGTGTCTGAAAACTATAGGTACTGGGGGTACTTATAATTTTTTTTAAGGGAGTACTTTATATAAAAAGGTTAAGAAACACTGGTTTACATATTGCTTGAGAGAATAGAACATATAAAGTATTGTACCTGTCTCACAAATGCTTTCATTTTATTACTGGAATCAATATAAAGTTTTTTTTTCTTTCCTCTTTGGATAGTGTGTTCACAAAATAGACTTTCTGCTGTAAATGTTTGAATCACTTCTTTAAAAAGGCATTTGTAGATCTGGAAAGACTTTTATTAAGAATCTCTTCCTCTTTCCCCAAAGAAAAAAAAAGGAAGCCAAAATGTAACTTATGCTTCTTCTCCAACAGGATAATAATTCATCATTACTTATTTCCAAGTTGCAATTCTTTCAGGTACTAGGTTATGTCCCATAAAGTGTAAGAGGATATACAGTACTCTGTGGGTTCAAACATATAGAAACTGTGACTTCAAACATCAGTCACTATCTGGAAATTTTCCTGTTTAATTGCTTAGGGATGTTACAGATTCTCTGAACAACATTTGGTACTTAACTTAATCCTCCCCAGGCCATTTACAGAACAACAGCAGCAAAATAAAGCTTTATTTTATTTTTTCACTATTTAAGTAGTGTGAAATGTATTGTCAATTCCATTTGGGATTCCACATTCCAAATTAATGATTTAACTACATTATATTTAACTTACTTTCCAAATAATATCTTGGACAGATACGGATTTATTACCCCAAAAACATACGGATCATCATAATTTTGTAAATGTTTCTTTTTCTTAACACTTATCGTCTAGAAGTGTGGAGCTCGATTGAGCCTATTAGGCACATGCCTACCTTACAAGCTGTGTGGAGCCACAAAATGCCTCCTGGAACTCTCTGATGCACAAGAGGAATGTGCCTGCTAAGCCAACACTAAAGAAAGTTCAGCCTATTCTCTGATGGCCAGTGGAGGGAATGGGTCCATGGTCCCATTCTCCTCACCTCTCATGGTGTAATTTACAGTAGCCGTGATGCTAGCAAGACAATGTTTCTGTGTTGTGGGATCCATAAAGGAAGAAAAAAAGTCAATTTGCATTTCCAGTGCAATGCACATTGGAAAAAATAATGCCAACTCTGAATATAAAATGGCAGCATCAAATTAGGTGATACCACTCAAGAAAGAGATCTTGAAGAAATTGTAGATAATTTCTTTAAAATATTCACTCAGTTTGAGGCAGCCATAAAAAAAATTTGACAATGTTAGGAACCAATAAGAAAGGGATAGATAAAACAGAAAATATCCTATTGCCTTGATATAAATCCATTGTGTGCCCACATCTTGAATACTGCATACAGATTTGGTCACCCAATCTCTAAAAAGTTATATTGGAATTGGAAAATATATAGGAAAGGGAAACAAAAATTATTAGGAGTCTGGAACAGCTTCCATATAGGAGAGATTAATAAGACTGGGAGCTTTCCACTTAGAAATAGATGACTAAGTGGGGGATATGATAGAGGTGTATAAAACTGATGTAGAGAAAGTAAAAAAGGAAATTATTATTTACTCCTCATAACAGAAGAACCAGGGGTCACCTAATGAAATTGATAGGCAGCAGGTTTAAAACAAACAAAAGGAAGTATTTCTTCACACAATGCACAGGACACCTGTGGAACTCTTTGCCAGAGGATGTTGTGAAGGCCAAGTCTATAACAGGGTTCAAAAAAGAACTACATAAGTTCTTGGAAGATAGGTCCATCAATGACTATCAGTCAAGATGGGCAGGAATGCAAAACCATTCTCAGAAGTATCCCTAGCCTCTGTTTGCCAGAAGCTGGGAGTTGGTGACATGAGCTGGATAACTTGATTACCTAACCGGTTCATTTTGTCTGAAGCACTTATCTCTATCAGAAGAAAGAATATTGGACTAGATGGCTGTATCAGTAGTTCTTATGTATATAAGTTACAAATTTGACTGTTGATGCAGCATTTGATTCACTGCTTGCTTTTTACGTTCCTTCAGCTTTAGTTTTGCAATGCAAAGAATTGCTTTTATTTCAGGTCCCTAAAACACCTTTTGGTCTTTACATTTTTCTCTTGTTGCTATGGGGCCACAACCTTCTGGGATGTACACCTTTTCCCAAGCAACTGATGTTGCCATTAGCTATCTTCTACAGCTCGCTAGAAGCCAAAAATTCATTTACTACCCCTTGGGATTGAGTCACAATAGTATCCCAAGGAATGGCTCATAAGCCAAATTATCTACTGGAAGGCATGGGATGCGTAGTCCTACGGATGGGGGTTCCACGGCCACCATGCCCAAAAGGAAACGATGGGTGGTGGTGGTCGGGGACTCCCTTCTAAGAGGCACTGAGCCATCCCTCTGCCGTCTGGATCTGGAATCTCGAGAGGTGTACTGCTTACCGGGAGCTCGCATTCAGGATGTCACTGAGAGGCTTACCAAGCTGATCAAACCTTCGGATTGCTACCCCTTCCTGCTTCTCCACGTGGGAACTAATGATACGGCCAAGAATGATCTTGAGCGTGTTAGTGCGGATTATGTAGCGCTAGGAAGAAGGATCCAAGAATTTGGAGCGCAAGTGGTATTCTCCTCCATCCTCCCTGTTGAAGGGAAAGGACTGGGCAGGGATCGTCGAATTGAGGACATAAATGCGTGGTTGCGCAGATGGTGTTGCAGAGAGGGCTTTGGTTTCTTCAACCATGGGACTCTGTTCCGGGTGCAAGGATTGTTAGGAAGAGATGGGATCCACCTAATGAATAGAGGAAGGAGCATCTTCGCGGGCAGGCTTGCAAACCTAGTGAGGAGGGCTTTAAACTAGGTTCGTCGGGGGATGGTGACCAAAACCCTGAGGGGAGTGGGAAAGTCGGATACCGGGAAGAAATGCAGAGAGGAAGGGGCAAGAAAGGAGGACCCATGTTTCGAATGGAGAAGATAGGACGATCAACTGGTTACCTGAAGTGTTTGTGCACTAATGCGAGAAGCCTGGGCAACATACAAGAAGAACTGGAGTCCCTGGCCCAGACCAAGAAATATGATTTAATTGGGATAACAGAGACTTTGGTGGGATGACTCGCATGACTGGAGCGCTGTCATGGAAGGGTATAGACTGTTCAGGAAGAACAGGCAGGGGAGAAAAGGAGGAGGAGTTGCACTATATGTAAGAGAGCACTACGATTGCTCTGAACTCCAGTATAAAGAGGGAGAAAAACCTGTTGAGAGTCTATGGGTTAAGTTTAAAGGAGCAAACAACAGCATTGATGTTGTGGTTGGTGTTGCTACAGGCCACCGAATCAGGTGGATGAGGTAGATGAGGCTTTCTTCGGACAACTGAGCGAAGCTTCCAGATCGCAGGCCCTGGTTCTCATGGGGGACTTTAATCACCCTGACATCTGCTGGGAAACCTATACGGCAGTACACAGGCAATCCAGGAAGTTTTTGGAGAATGTTGGGGATAACTTCTTGACACAGGTGCTGAAGGATCCGACCAGGGGCCGTGCGCAGCTTGACCTTCTGCTCACAAACAGGGAGGAACTAATAGGGGAAGTGGAGGTGGGTAACAACCTGGGAAGCAGTGATCATGAGATGGTAGATTTCAGGATCCTGACCAAAGGAAGAAAAGAGAGTAGTAAAAGACACACATTGGACTTCAAAAAAGCAGATTTTGACTCCCTCCGAGATCTGATGGGCAGAATCCCCTGGGATGTTAACATGAAGGGGAAAGGAGTCCAGGACAGCTGGCAGTATTTTAAAGAAGCCTTATTGAAGGCACAGAAAGAAACCATCCCGACGCGAGTAAGAGAGGCAAACATGGTAGGAGACCGGACTGGCTTACAGGGTAAATCCTTGGTGAACTTAAGCACAAAAAGGAAGCTTACAAAGAGTGGAAACTTGGACAAATGACCAGGGAGGAGTTTAAATGTATAGCTCGAGAATGCTGGGGGGTTATCAGGAAGGCGAAAGCGCAAATGGAATTGCGACTGGCTAAGGATGTGAAGGATAACAAGAAAGGTTTCTACAGGCATGTTAACAAGAAGAAGGTGATCAGAGAGGGTGTGCGGCCCTTAATGGATGAAGGAGGTAACCTAGTGAAAGATGATGTGGGGAAAGCTGAAGTACTCAATGCTTTCTTTGCCTCTGTATTCATGGACAAGGTCAGCTCCTGGACTTCTGCGCCAAGTGACGCAAGATGGGATGAAGATGGACAGCCCCTGGTGGGTAAAAAACAGGTTAGGAACTATTTAGAAAAGCTAAACGTACATAAATCCATGGGTCCGGACTTAGTGCATCCGAGGGTACTGAGGGAGTTTGCAAATGTCATTGTGGAGCCTTTGGCTATTATCTTTGAAAAGTCGTGGAGATCGGGAGAAGTCCCAGATGACTGGAAAAAGGCAAATGTAGTGCCCATCTTCAAAAAAGGGAAGAAGGATGATCCAGGGAACTATAGGCCGGTCAGTCTTACCTCGGTTCCTAGAAAAATCATGGAAGGGATCCTTAAGGAATCCATATTGAGGCACTTGGATGAGAGGAAAGTGATTAGGAATAGTCAGCATGGATTCACAAAGGGCAAGTCGTGCCTGACCAATCTGATTAGCTTCTATGATGAGGTAACTGGCGTGGTGGACATGGGGAAGTCAGTGGATGTTATATACCTTGACTTTAGCAAGGCTTTTGATACGGACTCCCACAATATTCTTGCCAGCAAGTTAAGGGATTGTGGATTGGATAAATGGATGGTAAGATGGATAGAAAGATGGCTAGAAGGCCGGGCCTAGCGGGTAGTGATCAATGGATAGATGTCAGGATGGCGGTTGGTTTCTAGCGGAGTGCCCCAAGGTTCGGTTCTAGGACCGGTTTTGTTCAAAATCTTTATTAATGATCTGGATGAGGGGATGGATTGCACCCTCAGCAAGTTTTCAGATGACACTAAGCTGGGGGGAGAGGTAGATACGCATAAGGGCAGAGATAGGGTACAGAATGACTTAGACAAATTGAAGGATTGGGCCACAAGAAATCTGATGAGGTTCAACAAGCACAAGTGTAGAGTTCTGCACTTGGGACAGAAGAATCCCAAGCATAGTTACAGGCTGGGGACCAACCGGGTAAGTAGTAGTTCTGCAGAAAAGGACCTGGGGGTTACAGTGGATGAGAAGCTAGATATGAGTCAACAGTGTGCCCTTGTGGTCAAGAAGGCTAATGGCATATTAGGTTGCATTAAGAGGAGCATTGCCAGCAGATCCAGAGATGTCATCATTCCCCTTTATTCGGCTTTGGTGAGGCCGCATCTGGAGTATTGTGTCCAGTTCTGGGCCCCCCACTACAAAAAGGATGTGGACGCATTGGAGAGGGTCCAGCGGAGGGCAACCAAAATGATTAGGGGGCTGGAGCATATGACTTATGAGGAGAGGCTGAGGGACTTGGGTCTGTTTAGTCTGCAGAAGCGAAGTGAGGGGGGATTTGATAGCAGCCTTCAACTTCCTGAAGGGAGGTTCCAAAGAGGATGGAGAGAGGCTGTTCTCAGTAGTGACAGATGGCAGAACAAGGAGCAATGGTCTCAAGTTGTGGTGGGAGAGGTCCAGATTGGATATTAGGAAAAACTATTTCATTAGGAGAGTGGTGAAGCACTAGAATGGGTTACCTAGGGAAGTAGTGGAGTCTCCATCCCTAGAGGTGTTTAAGTCTCGGCTTGACAAAGCCCTGGCCGGGTTGATTTAGTTGGAATTGGTCCTGCCTAGAGCAGGGGGCTGGACTTGATGACCTTCTGAGGTCTCTTCCAGTTCTATGATTCTATGATTCTATGATCTTCCAAAAGTAAGTTTAGTTATTTAAGCTACAAAATAGAGAAATAATTTAAATAAACTGAAACAGAATAAATTTGACTTAATCTACAAGCTGCAAAAATCTAGATTGTTAGACTAACAATCTCTAGAGTTACAAGCATTAAACTGTACCTACTTGCATATCTGGAGCATATTGGCTGGGCAATGTGTCTGCTTCAACAGTATCCCTTCCTTGGTCATGTTTCTCATCCCTTTCCTTGTTCTCTACACTTTGTCACGTGACTGCTTTAGTTATCTAAATTTCACCCATTTCTCTCATTACTAGCTGAAAATTCTTAGCAAATTGAGACTGAAGAGGTTGGAGGGAGAGAGGGAGGGGGGCTTGTAAAAACAGCTATGAGCAGAAAAGATAGGAAAGTCCAGAGAAGAAAATGAGGGGCAAGTAAAGAGGAGTAGAACTGCATTCTGTGCTCCTTGATTTTCGGTTCGCCGCTATGGCCACGGAGGGCAGGACAATCACTCAGACAGCCCTGCAGGCCTCCCTGGACTTGGTGGACTCAACTGCCAGGACTATGGCCTCGGGCGTGATTATGCGCTGCAGCGCCTGGCTGTAGGTATCTGGCATACCGCCAGATGTGTAGTCTGTGATTCAGGATCTCCCTTTTGTAGGAAAGACCCTCTTCTCGGAGTACACAGACTCCAGGCTGCACAAGTTGAAGGACACTAGGTCAACGCTCTGGTCATTGGGGATCCACACACCGGCCCCTCAAAGGCAACAATTTCCCTATAGACATCCGGGCAGAGTGCAATTCCAGCCTTCCCATGGCGATTACTGGAGGTGTCAACCTCGCGCTTCCAGTAAGGGTGCGGGGGCGGGATCTGCTTCAGCCTCTAATCGTGCAAGGCATTGTCGCCCTCAGCCGGATAATGTTAGGGGAGCGGGTCAGCCTTCTTCTCAGCAGACCAAGCCCCCGTTTTGAAAGCACCTTCAAGGACCATGTGCCAACCCTCCATCTTTCCCCCCTGTTTATGGACAGATTATCCCATTTTGCCCAAGCATGATCCGAGATCACGTCAGACAGATGGGTACTTGACCTGGTAAAGATGGGGTACTCCATTTCCTTACTGCGTTCCCCTCTTCTTTCCCTCCTTCCCCATCCCTCCTCAGGGACCCATCTCACGAGGCCCTCCTGCAGCAAGAGGTCCTCGCACTCCTCGAGAAGGGAGCTATAGAAAGGGTCCCCTCCCATTTGGAGGGCAAGGGGTTCTATTCCCGCTATTTCGTTATCCCCGGACTAAAAGGGGGGCTTCGGCCTATTCTGGACCTCAGAAACCTTAACAGGGTACTGAGAAAGACGAAGTTCAGAATGATAACCTTGGCCTTCATCATTCCAGTTCTGGAACAGGGCGATTGGTACACGGTCCTCAACCTCAAAGATGCTTATTTTCATATACCGATAAGGCAGAATCACAGGAGATTTCTACGCTTCATAGTGTCCTACAGCCACTTCCAATTTACTGTACTCCTCTTTGGGCTCTCTACGGCCCCCAGGGTATTTACAAAATGTATGGCAGTGGTGGCCGCATTCCTCAGGACACATGGGATCCAGGTTTTTCCTTACCTGGACGACTGGTTGATTCAGGGGCGCTCCCGAGCCCAGGTGGAGGCGCATGTAAGCTTTACAAAAACCCTCTTCCGCAGGCTGGGGCTTATGCTGAATGACGAAAAGTCTATGTTGACTCCCCCTCTCGCACTCCCCGTCAGGACATAGAGTTCGTGGGAGCTCTCCTTGACTCCAGGGTGGCACGAGCTTTCCTTCCCACAGTCAGGTTCAGTACAATACTAAGCATGGTGAACAACCTCAAGCGTTCCCCCCCTTTCCACAGCCCACACCTGTATGAGGTTGCTCAGCTACATGGTGGTGTGTACCTACGTCGTTCACCAGGCTAAGGCCTCTCCAGGCTTGGTTGGTGACTATTTTCGACTAAGCCACAGCACACTGGGATGTTCTACTCACTGTCCCTTCTCAATGGTGGACTCACAGAGGTGGAATGCGAGGGGGTACCATTTCAGATTGAGCTCCCCTCAGTGACATTGGTGACAGATGCCTCCGACGTCAGCTGGGGTGCTCACCTAGGCTGCCACAGGACACAGGAGGTGTGGACTCCGCTTGAGAGGGCCCTGCATATCAATATAAGGGAATTGAGGGTGGTCAGGAGAGCATGTGAGGTGTTCCTGTCCATGATCTCGCAACACTCAATCCTGGTGCACCTCGACAACACGGCAGCCGTGTTTTATATAAACAAGTGTGTGTGTGGGGGGGGACCCGATCATCCCCTCTATGCCAAGAGGCATTGCTCCTATGGGAGCTGTGCATAAGGCACAGCATCCACATTCAAGCGGAGTATCTGCCGGGTTGCAAGAACTTGTTGGCAGATGCACTGAGCAGGTCCTTCGGAGCCCATGAGTAGCCCCTGAAGGGGGAGGTCAGGTTTTCCACAGGTGGGGGAATCCCAGGGTGGATCTCTTTGCCATGGCAGGAAACAAGAAATGCCCCCATTATTGCTCTGGGCCTGGGCAAGCAATCCAGAGGAGTTGCACTAACAATAACATGGCCTCGGAGACTCCTCTGTGTGTTCCCCCCCCATTCCCGTTGGCAGAAAGCCATCAACCAGAAGGCCGTATGTGGCTAAGTGAAAGTGGTTCACCATATGGGCATCCCAAAAAGGGCTAGACCCATGCTGAGCCCCTGTCCCTGTGGTACTAGACTACCTGTTTGGGTTGCGGCAGGATGGCCTATCCACCTCGTCTATCAAAGTGTACTTGGCTTCCCTTTCAGCTTTCCATCTTGGGTGTGGGGCTACTTCACTGTTCTCTGATCATGTCATCAAGAGGTTTATGAAAGGACTGGACAAATTGTTCCCTCATGTGAGGCCACTGGTTCCCCAGTAGGATCTCAGTCTGGTGCTCACAAAGCTGATGTGGCCCCCTTTTGAGCCCTTAGCTACCTGCTCCCTAAGGCACTTGTCTCTCAGAGTAGTGGTTATAGTGGCCATAACTTCGGCAAGCCAAGTCTCCAAACTTTGTGCCTTGACGATAGAACCACCTTACTTGGTGTTCTCAGCAGATAATGTTAGGCTCTACCCACACCTGGCCTTCCTCCCCAGGGTAGTCTCACCCTTCCATATGTCGCAGAAAATATTTTTACCTGTGTTCTTCCCAAAGACACACCACTCCCCTAAGGAGCACGTGTTGCATTCCTTAGATGCCAAGCATGCGTTGGCCTTTTACATAGATAGAACAAGACACTTTTGTAAATCACCTCAGCTGTTTATTGCGTTTGCAGAAAGGGTAAAGGATCTACCAGTTTCAACCCAGAGGTTGTCTACCTGGGTCTCTTCATGTATCAGAGAGTGCTATAGGTTGGACCAGAGAGAACCACTCCAGGTCAGGGTGTATTCCACTAGGGCATATGTGTCCTCCACAGCTTTCGGGGCACAGGTTCCCAATTATCGAAATCTGTAGAGCGGCCACGTGGTCCTCTGTTCACATGTTCACGACACACTGTGCACTCTCCCAGCAGGCTAGAGATGATGCCGAATTGGGTGCTGCTGTTCTCAGTTCTGTACTGTAAATTTAAGCCACAGGTTACTTGTTACTGATCTGTTCCATTTCTGTTTAATAAACTATCTGGTTGTTGGTTACAACTCTGTGTGCGTGGTCTTAGAGTCTTACTCCACCCCCACTCCCATAGGGGTTTCTGCTTGGGAGTCACCTCATTCCAATGGACATGAGCAACCACTCGAAGAAGAAGAGAACAGTTACTTACCTGTAACTGTTGTTCTTCGTGATGTGTTGCTCACATCCATTTGATTCCCCCCCCCACCTCTCCTTCGTCAGAGTGTCCAGCAAGAAGGAACTGAGGAGGGGGAGTGCCAGCAGGGGTACTTATGATCCGCTATAGCAGCGCCACTCCAGGGGATGACCTGCCAGCGCTATGGGTACCGCTAAGGGAAAAACGCTCCAGAGAACCGTGCATGTGGTGCGCACGCACCTCATTCAAATGGACATGAGCAACACGTCTCCAAGAACAACTGTTACAGGTAAGTAATGGTTCTCTTTCTTATCGCCACTTCTTGGACAGTGCAGTGTAAATAAATGATGGTGACATAAACACCACTTTGTACCAAAAACCTACTGACCTCTATTTTTACATACATACCTCTAGCTTCCATCCAGGACACATCAAACAATCCATAATCTACAGCCAACCCCTAAGATACAACGTATCTGCTCCAATCCCCCAGACAGAGACAAACACCTACATGATTTTTATCAAGCATTTTTAAAACTAAAATACCCACTGGGAAAGTGAAGAAACAGATTGATAGAGCCAGTCAAATACCCAGGAGTCACCTATTATAGGACAAGCCCAACAAGGAAAATATCAGAATACCACTGGTCATCACCTACAGCCCCCAGCTTAAACCCCTCCAGTGAATCATTGACAATCTACAACCTATCCTGGAAAATGATCCCTCACTCTCACAAACCTTGGGAGATAGGCCAATCTTCGCCTACAAACAACCTCCCAACCTGAAGCAACTACTCACCATCAACCACAAACCACTCCACAGAAACACTTACCCAGGAATCTATCCCTGCAACAAACCCCATTGCCAACTCTGTCCACATATCTATACAAGTAACAACACCACAGGACCTAACCACATAAGTTACAACATCAGGATCTCATCTACCTGCACATTCACTAACCTAAATTCAGTGAAATCCAATTAGAACTGAATAAATATTTAGATTGGTTATCTCATTACAAAGGCAGTTTCCCCTCTCTTGGTATTCACACCACTTCATCAGCTACTGTGAGTGAGCCACATCCACCTTGATTTAATTGGCCTCATTAACACTGGCCCTACACTTGATAAGTAACTTCCTTCTTTTCATATATAAATGCATCTATAATTTCCACTCCAAAATATCTGATGAAGTGGGTTTTGCCCACAAAAGCTTATACCCTGATAAATCTGTTAGTCTCTAAAGTGCCACAGGACTCCTTGGGTTTTTTTTAATGCATGTATTGGTGTCTCTGAGCTCAGTGAGGCATTGGGGTGAGCGGGAGGGCAATGCATACTTTTAATACCCAATCTGACTTGAAAGTAGACAGTTCTTTTCCAATGACAAGAAAGTTGCCTGAGGAATCATATAAAATAATGAACATTCTAAAGAACTTGTTGGGAAGGCCAAAGAGTTTCAAGATCAAACAAAAGTGTTTCCCTGTCAACAGTAAGACATAGGCTTGGTACCCACAAATGTGATGTGACTGGAACATTTGAATTCTTGTAAATTCTCAATATCCAGGCAAACACTGAAAATTAGCTCCATCATAAAACACCCAGGAGTGAAGCCATCTTGTTGTGGTCTTCTGTTGTTCCGTAAAGTATCAGTGGCTTGGGCCAACAAGACAGAAGCAAAACCTTCTCTGAGATGGATAGAAAAATAATGCTGCTTTTATGTTTATTTTTTAATAAGTCTGGGTAATTAGACTTTTTTTTTTTTTGAGTCTTATCCTTGATCAAAGGAAGGAAAGCTCTGAGGAGAAGGGGAGAAAAGCCCTTAGGAAAGCACTTGAGGAGTGAGGATAGTCCCAATAAGCTGAGAGAAGGAGGTCTGAAATACCCAGGAAGTGGATAAAGAAAGGGAGAGGAAAGATGCAGAAGGAGGTCAGGATGAAAAAATATGTTATAAACTATATTTAAAAAATTATAATCTTTGACTTTTCAGCTCTTTGGTTTATTTGATCCCTTGTTTTGTTGAATGTTGTGATGCAAAAAGATTGTGTACAAAAAGATTTCTGACCTCTGCAGTATTGGGAATCAACCTTGCTGACATATGACTATTTTAGCCAACAACATCAAATATTTAAAGACCATTTTCCAGTTCTCATTAGAAAGACTAGAACAGAAACAATACCAAAAAAGAGAATAATGGTATTTTTACGCTTGTCACTGCATGTTGTCCCAACCTCATTTAGTGTATTTATGTTGTTGTTCTTTCCTCAGGAATTTTACCATCACAATTAAGAGTCAGTGCAAACGAAATATCCATATTGTTCTCTTATGTTGTTGGCCTTCCTTATGCCCACAACAACTCTTCTGTGGCACAGATTTGGAGGGTAGAATACAGCCTTCTGTATACCTGTTACCTCACACGAACAGCTTACTCTGCCTCCCCACAATATGAGTTTCATTTGTTTTTGAAGCACTAGCCAATTTTGGCTAAAGAATTAATAATTCAGTACCTCAGTACAGTTCAGTCTAACAAAAAACATTATTTTTCAACATATTACATGATTGAGAGAGAGTACGGAAATCAAAAGAATATTAAATTCATACATATCTTAATAATAACTAAGTATTTGAGATTGGCTCTGAAATTACAACTTTAAATTACAGAATTAGTTTGGTCAGACTGTGTTTGAAATGTGGTCATCATGCTCCCATGACCCCTCTTTTCTCTTTTAGCAGCAATACCTTTTTTCTCAGAATGTCTCTCTCCTACTTAACTATCTACTTTAATAAGCTCCTTAGTTCTTAAACAGAATTGCCAATGTACACTTAGCACTTGCTTATGTCTTGGAGGTGAAGGGAGTTGTGTGGCAATTATTTTGCTTATACACTTTCAGGTCATTTTATTAAAATTAGGATAGAGCACATAGTAAGTATCTAATTAATCAACTTTCCTTATGTTGGTTTATGCTAAGATGTTTATTCCTGATTACTTAATTTTTCAGAATTACATCAGTCTCTGTTTCCAACTTTTTACATACATAGCACTAGAGGCCTTTGTGTTTTGCAAATGATTCCAGGTCTTGTTTTCCAAAGACCCTCATGAACATAGGTTTAAAGTAGACAGATGTATAATAAAAATTACTAGTATTAATAAGTCATGAAGAAAAATATATTGGGTAAAATTAAAATAAGATACCTGTGTTATTCCATGTAGTATATGCAAATATTTGGCTTGAGAGGAAAAAGTTGCTCTGTAATCTCAATCTTTTTTCTGAACAATAGAATCGAATGCACATAAATCTTTGTGATACATAGAAAATTATTAAATCAACATTCTGTAAACTAATGACTGCTAAATAATAATTGACAGAATATTCCTTAGTGATGTTCAGTTAGTGAACAAGTTGCTTATCCAAGAAAGTCAACTTAAAAATGGGTTTACAAGCAAATGATAATTATTTATTATATCTGTATTTGACATTTATTTTGAGTATATTCTAACTGGGATTGCCTTGTTAGTACCTTTTTTTAAATTTTGTTATCATGTCTGGCTACTAGTCTTTCCAAAGTAAACAGCTTACTTGTTTCTTTTAGTTTTTATATGCCCAGCTGCTGCTGTAAGGAACTAAAATCCTTCTAGTTACTACAATTGTTTTTCTTTTTCTGTAACTAATATTAAAATATCAAAGGTATTAGAAGCTTTTAAGTTAGCAAGAACTCCTTTCCTCAAAGTACTTTTTTTAAAGTCATTAAGCCTTCTAAGGTGAAGTAATTTGAATAGGAATGCATCAGTCATCACTTGAGTGATTCAGAAGCCGATGGATGTTTCTGTTTTGTGTGCAATCTAGAGCTGAGGACATGGCAAATTACAAACAGGCTACTGAGTTGTAGAAGGCAGATACTGTGGTTGCTTCCTAAAGGTCAAAGTAGAAAGCAGTCCTAAGAGACTGCAAAAGCATAATACCAGACAGTCACTCAGCCAACACCCTTGACCCATGGACTTCACAATCTCCCTTTTTAAATTGTTTCTGAAACATAGAAGGACATATTTACAGCTTTTATTTTTCATTAGTGCAAGTAATTGCATTATAGACCTGCTCCTGCTTCCAATTAATTAATGACAGAACTCCCATTGATTTCAGGTCTCAGATGCCCAAATACAGAGTAAACTTTAACCTTGAACAGAGAGTTTTCTTAAGTCCCTTTTAAGGGACACAGCCATTTTAAGGACATAAGTGGGTGCTTAGACTCTGTGCTGCCCTCTGCAAAGAAATGCTTATTGCTTTGTGTTACATTATTAACTTTGCACAGCCCTGAATCATCTATATAAATTTGAATAGCTAGCTCCTCGGAGTAAATTGATGTAACTCTATTGACTTAAAAAGAACTGTATCAGTTTTCATTAGCTGAGGATATTGGCTCACAGAATCTGCATGGAATAAGAGTATGTATGTTCTATGATGAAAGACCAAGGGCTTGTCTATACACTGCATTAGTGTGCACCAGCAAGACATACTTGTGTACACTACATTCTAGTGTACACAAGTGTGTCATGTACAAACTTTCTGTGTGGACTCTGCTTGTACACACTATAAATTCCTTCATGTATGTTTGTGTGTAATCCTGCTTCAAACAATAATATGTCAGTGTGATTTGAGGAGTGCCATGGCACCTTAAAATTAACAGATTAATTTGGGCATAAGCTTTCATGGATCAAAACCACTTCAAAGTGATTTTGACCCACAAAAGCTTATGCCCAAATAAAGCTGTTAGTATTTAAGGTGGCACAGGACTCCTCGTTGTTTTTACAGATAGAGACTAACACAGCTACCCCTCTGAGACGAGTGTGATATGAGTGTTTGTAAGCAAGGTCCATACTGAGCATTAGCACACAGCATGCTCATGTGCACTAGAATTTTCACTCCTACAGTACATAGTGATTCATGAGGTAGTCAAGCCCTATGTTATGGTTTAACCTAACCAGAAGAAAGCATTCTACTCCAGAATAAGATTGTCTACACAGGGACTGATACTGCTTTAACTATTGAATTATAGTAGTATGATTACGCCCGCAAAAGCCCCTTGTCACCACTTTGATTCAAATAAGATGTTCTTCATTTCTAAGCAACATATTTAGATGCTGATACTTTTGATATATTTATGAGCACAAATGAGCCTCTTTCCCAAAAATGGGTTGATTTGGAGAGGGACGAAAGGGTTTGTTTTCATGAATCTTTGCTTACAGTTTTAAAAAAATGTCCTGCATCTGAATTACCTACTAAACATAGAGGGTATATCTACACTTGCAGCCTAATTCCAACTAAGGCTGCAAATGTAGGCATTCAGAATTGCAAATCAAGCCCGGGTTTACATATCCCGTGCTTGATTTGCATGTTCCCAGCTGGTCGCCATTTTTGAAACTTACAAGCCCGAACTAACTGCCCATGTCTACACGCGGCAGGGAAATGGGCGTTTGAAATAAAGCCTTATTCCGAACTACCTGTTATTCCTCCTGCAATGAGGTTTGGGAACATGCAAATCAAGCACGGGATATTTAAATCCCGGGCTTGATTTGCATTCCGAATGCCTACATTTGCAGCCTTAGTTTGAATTAGGCTGTAAGTGTAGACATACTCAGATTTCCAGAGCTATTTGCAAAGCAGCAATGGAACGCTCTTATTTCCTTTGCTCTGCCCTGTAGTGTGCAGGGACTCTTCGTAACAAGTGGTGTGCTAGATCTTTACCATTAAAGAACATACATTATTTGTAGTATACAGTATGGACATTTATTTTGGTAATATAGTCATGCCTACTATTCCATTATTCTTTGTGAAGTCAGCAATTCTGATAAACAGGTGAGTTTTATACAGATTTCAGTGAAAATATCTGCTTGGCATTTTTAAGTTTTATGGATAAAAACATTTCCCAAAATTGGAACTCATATTCTAGTGCAAACCTTCTTTTGGCATTCTGAATTGAAGGAATGGTTGTTTTCTCTCCAGCTACTCCACATATGCATTGAAGGTTGGGGAAACTGGCGCTGGTCTGAGCCATTCAGCGTGGACAATGCAGGAACCTTTATCAGAACCATTCAGTACAAAGGCAGGACAGCATCACTTATCATCAAGATTCAACAGCTCAGTGGAGTGCAAAAACAAGTAAGTGCCTTGCTTCCAGTATTGGGGAGGGAATCATTTTTAATCTGAGTCAATTAGATAATGCTTTATTACATAAATAGTGAAGAATCTATTTTAAATTATAATATTTCCCTGTAATTGTAGTGTTGCTCACTAGTGCCATTATATTTAATGAGTCTAGCAGGACTTACATTATAGAAATTCTTTCAGGAGTTAATACTACTCCACGGCAAGAATTCACTCTGGTATGGATCTTGGCACACAAAATCTTAGTCCTCAGCAAATTTTTTACACATTTTGTAAAACATCCTTTTGCCTGGTTTATAATTTCTAACTGTAAAAACATTATACAGTTTCTGGCACATTTTTGTACTCTTGAAAAGCAGGAATGTGTTTTGTTTCTTAGAAGACTTTTTAATGTTTTTAGTCTGTAGTAGACGCTTTTGCTATTGAAAAAAAGAAATGACTGAATTTAAATTTCAACGGGTATGTTGCTTTTTTAAGGACAGGGAGCAAAAGTGTAACTGGCTATGGCAGCTTCATACCAAGTCAGCATGAATCAGCACCCACCTCCCCTGTTCAGGTAACTGAAAGAGATCCATGCCAGTGCAGAAAAAAAGCCCTCTTTTACCTGGATCAGGCAGAGAAGTACCTATCCTCCCACCCACAAGAATAGTTAAAATACCAGGTTTAGTCATGATACATTGTGGGTACTACATTAGTCACGCCTTTCTCTGTGGACTGGAAACAATTTTTTTTTTCTCATCACCAAATTGGCCATGGTGAGGTGGGATTTTTTTGCCTTCCTCACAGCAGGTTGGGGACTTAGTGGGGACAAACAATAAAATGGGAGTTAAGCTATGATGTCGTAACATTTTAGGTAAGTGTGGCATGGATGTCCAGTGCAGGTACTCTGTGGGGGAAGGATACAGTCATCAGATAAAATAGATTGGTAAAGAATTTAGAGGAAATGTTCTTTAAAGGAGCAGAAGGAGGAAGAATTCAGGGTGTCTATGATTGGTAAAGCCAGCAAATAACCCCATGACTGGGCTCTGGATGAGTAAAGGGGGAGGGCTGACAGCAGCCCTCCATCCCCCACATGAATATATAAATTAGTATGGAGTTACCTGCTTACTAGTAACTCTCTCTAGTTTTATGTGCCAGGTATTCCCAATCATTAGGGATAATGTTGCAGTCTAATTATATCACATCCATTGACTCTGTCCTCCTCTTGGCATAGCCAAACAATGGGTTACTATGAAGATATTTTCCTATAACATGTTAACATATCTGTAATAATGTTGTCATAGTTCTGTCCCAATTGGCAGAAGCCAGGGCACATGGTGGACATAACGTTCAGTACATAGACATAGGAGAACACTTTGCATCGTCCAATAGTGATCCAGACAGAAGTAACTCTCAACCTGTTTGGCCGATTTCTAAGTAGGCATGTTGAATATACATAGTGTGGAGGGCCTCAAAGCTGTTTGAGAGCTTTTTTTAATGTTAATATTCACATGGAGTTTTAATTGAAGGGCAAGCTTTAAATCTGTAAACATACTTCAGAGACTTGCTCCTTTGAGAAAATGAACCTTAGATGCTGACCAGGATTTGGGGTTTCAGTGGAACCTTTCAAAAGCCCTTTTGGCTGCAACTCAAAATCTCCATAGCAATGACACCGCATGCCAAGAGAATTGCAACATATCAGCACATCAGGGGAAGGCAAAGACAGAGCTTCAGCCGCAGAGCACAATCCTACGAAGTGAGTTCAGTAGGCATTAAGGGCACTAACACCAGACAGGTCCTTATCTGATTTTTTGCATAATATCCATTTACATGAAAGCCATACATTTTAGCATAATTTGGAGTGTCTTAATAATTATGGCTCTCTAGAATTATCAATGCATTTGGACAATCATAAGAATAATTTTATTTATAAAATAACACATTGCTGGAGTATCTAACGTGCTCAGTGTACACATGCCATTTTCAGCAACTCTCAGAAACCAAACATTGCTTGAGGTTTTTTTTCCCTGTAGATTGAACTTATAAAATCAGTCGAGCAATTTAAGAACAATGCAGTTTTAAGGATGTGAGGAATCTAATTTAATTTCAGTGACACTCTCTGAGTTTTCTTTGTGGAAATTGGTAATGCAAAAGTTTTCTGTTTTATGTTTTAGATAATAATCTGTGGAAGACAGATGGTCTGTAGTTATCTGGCTGACAGCATCGAATTGAAAGTGGTTCAGCACTACATTGGCCAAGACGGGCAGGCAGTTATTAAAGAACATTTTGACTGCCTTGCAGCCAAACAGAAGCTGCCTTCCTATGTCCTAGAAGATGATGAGCTGACGGAATTGAGTGTGAAAGCTAAAGGAGATGAAGATTGGTCAAGAGATGTATGTCTCAGTTCCAAAAACACAGAATATAGCACAGTCATTCAGGTACGGAAATAAATAGATGTTTGAGTATGACATATAAAATTTTCCATGAGAGTTTGGCACCTAAAACTCCCAGGCAAATTCTAAACTAGAGTACCTGTTGGCAACCTCTCAGCCTTTCATCAATATATACTCAAGAAATGACACTTACTTCTAGTCCAAACTACCATTTCCCCTTTCATCAGTAGCAGATATCTGATAGAGGAGCTTCTGACTTCATCCTTAATTATATTATTCCTACTACACTCCATTAGAGCAAAAATATAGGGTTTAATGTACCTTAAATGTGTCACATGTTTAGAATCCTACGTAAATTTTAAAAACAGAGAGAGCAGTGTCACTCTAAGTGGTGAAGTGTTCTTGTCTCTACCTTCTAGCTTACAGTATCTCAGTGTTGTAACTGATGTGATCAAATGTTAAACTTTATAAACTAGAAATAATCTTACTTAATGGTGTCTATTCATCTCTCTGTGTGCAGGTACCATCTTCAAACAGTTCAATTATTTACGTGTGGTGCACAATTTTGACATTAGAACCCAGCACTCAAGTACAACAACGAATAGTGAGTGCATTTGCCATTCTCAGAATTCTGTATAGCTCTGTGACCTTTCATGTTCTGAAATAAATTAAGGTCAAAATGACCCAGAGTGAAGATTTATTAACAGCTTTTTTCAGCATCTGGAATAGAATTAACATTAAGTTGATGTGTTGTTTTTGGTGGTTGATTTTTTTCTTTGTAGATTGTTTTCAGCCCTCTTTTTATCATGAGGAGTCATCTTCCAGATCCAATTATCATACATTTGGAGAAAAGAAGTCTGGGATTGCGTGAAACACAAATGATTCCAGGAAAAGGGCAGGAGAAATCATTGCAAAATATAGAGCCTGATCTTACCCATCACTTAACATTTCAAGCTAGGTATAACTTGTGCATTTTTCTGAAAGTGTGTACAACATAAAAGGAGTAATTATTTACCTTTAACTTTCAGTACACTACTTCTAAGAATATTCTGTTACATTGTATGTATAGAGAAGATAATTACATGGACTGCTGAAAATGCTATGATGGAGTATTGCAAACAGCAATTACTCTTAGTGCACCGATACCTGTTTATGCTGAGTGAAGTATGTAAATTTTGGCATTTTGAAAAAAAAGTACCACCTCTTGTGATGCCAAATTCTACCAAGTTTGGAGTGTCAGTTTCTATATGTCTGGTGAATTCTGATTTCATATCAGATCATTCAAGTTTCAGAGTGCACTCATAATGCTGCACTAAAGAAAACAGCCATTGTTTAGACAACCTACTGCTGCAATTGATTTCTGTTTCTGTTTTCATTTGACAGGGAAGAGGATGATCCTTCAGAATGTGCAGTTCCTATCTCAACAGCACTTATTAAACAGATAGCTACTAAATCCCATGCAAGTGGCACTGTGAATCAGATACTGTCTGAGTTTTATGGGATTAATAGCTCTCCTCAGCCTGTGTGGCCATATAATAGAAAGGATTCGGAGAGGTAATGAAGGCTTTGTTAAGTGTTACCAACTGATATTGCATTGTCATGAAATTAAAGAAATGCATATGCAAATAAAGCAATATTTTGAAAGGCTCTTCTTTTTTTGATGGTAGTAAAGGACTTAAAAGCCCTTACTTTTGTTCATGCTTTTGTAACTGGCTGATACAGTTCATAAATATTTTCCATAGTAAAAAGCTTCATAAATCATTGCAAATAACCTGATAAATGTTTTACCAATTTTTTACCAAAATATCTTATCTCAATGAACTTGTCTGGATGTGCTATACACCATTAAAAAGAGCTTAGATGTGATTAGTTAGCAGAAGTAGCTTTGTGGGTTTTTATATTTTTGTTTTTTATGGAGGTTTTTTTTAAGCTGACCAACCAATGAGCAAACAGCACAACTGACACATGTGGATTTATGATCAGAAAGATAATTTGTTCATTAGCTTAGCTTTCCTCAAATGCAAGTGGTATTTAGTCAGTGGATCATTGTACTAATTTCATGTACAGGCAATCCCCGGGTTACGTACAAGATAGGGACTGTAGGTTTGTTCTTAAGTTGAATCTGTATGTAAGTCGGAACTGGCGTCCAGATTCAGCCGCTGCTGAAACTGATCAGTTTCAACAGCGGCTGAATCTGGATGCCAGTTCTGACTTACATACAGATTCAACTTAAGAACCCCAGGCGTCCCCAAATCAGCTGCTGCTGAAACTGATCAGCGGCTGATTCCAGGAAGCCGGGGGCAGAGCAACTCTGCCTCGGGCTTACTGTAGTCAGCCGCTGGTCAGTTTCAGCAGCGGCTGACTTGGGGACGCCTGGGGCAGAGCAGCTGGCGCGCCTGGGCTGTTCTGCTGCGGGCGGCCTCCGAGGCTTTGCTCCGCGTCTCCCTGGTCTGACCAGCAGACCAAGGAGACGGGGAGCAGTTTTTCTCGCCCCAAAGAACGCGGGCGGCGGGACCGCAGCTCATCTGGGCATCCCGCCGCTCCCGTCCTCCGGAGCGAGAAAAGTCCCGTTCGTAACTGCGGATCCGACATAAGTCGGATCCGCGTAACTCGGGGACTGCCTGTATTTAAGTTCCTCCTTCCAGGGGTTGCGCAAACCAAGAGAAATTTTTCTTTCTGTTATTACGAGCCTACAATAATAACTCTTAACTTGGTGCCAAACAAATGGTAGTCCAACAACAAAAGCATGTAAATACACTAACAGTCAAGACAGGTAATGTAGTTAGGTGACTTGTCCGACACAATAACCACAGCTGATACATGGTTCAGGCCCTGACTGTACAAAAACGTATGTGCTTAGTTTTAAGGACTTAAATAGTCTCATTGAAATCCATATGCTTAAAGTTACTAACTATTTATGTTCTTTGTAGGATTAGGGCCTGATTGAAAGCATCACTTAATAACATGAGCCCTCAGTTCACTAAGAACAAATCTCTGTCATCCAAAAATTGTTGCCTATGGCTTATTAAAGCCTAATATCCTGCTGAAAATTCTTGAGAATAGATAAGTAGGATTTTTCAGTGGTAATGTAGTTATCCTAAAAATTCACTTTCAATCTGTTCTGACATCTGTTACAATTAGCTGAGTTTATCCAGCTTTGACTCTTTACTGTTAAGCTACTCATCTGGAAATAAGTAAAAAAAACTAGAAGTAGCTATCTTTACAATACTTTATTTACTAGAGAAAGGATCCGTTTCCTTTTTTGTGTATGCTTAACCAAGTCTGTAAAACCAAGTTGTAATGACTATATCTTGTTTAAGTCAGATGAAATATTCAGATACTTGTTTACCTACATTTGAATACCATGTATGGTATCTATATTGAATCATTAAACTGACAACGGAGTCCTTTGCAGCCAGAGAATTTAGATCAGCACAGAGATTGCTCAAAACTACATTGTAGGGACCACACCAGCCTTGTTTACCCCCGTCCCAATTTGAGGAGTCTCAACCATTTTTGTGGTTCCAACAATTCTAAAGTGACCACCAGAAGAGACTGTTGTTAATGCAAACATAACCTTATAAATACTAAAATTGACAGAGAGTAGTAGTAGTCAGAGCAGGGGTAGTCATAAAACTATCTTTAATGCTTTTTTTTAAAATGATCAGATTTCAAATGGACTGTCCTTTTAATAATACCTGCTTTTACAATCTACACTTAGGGAAAGCTTTTTCCGGATAGTACATCTGTTCATTTCAGAATGATATATCAGGATGAGATATAGTAAAATAGTTTTCTGAATAGCTAGGATGGTTATATGCAGATTTAACAGTGACTCAGTAATTTTGTCTTCTCTTTCTTTTGATGTTATTTGAAACAGTAACGAACAGCTCACGCAGTGGGATAGCCCAATGCGGGTGAAGCTTTCAGTGTGGAAGCCGTGTATTAAAACCCTACTGATAGAACTTCTGCCCTGGGCACTGCTTATCAATCAGTCTAAATGGGATCTATGGCTATTTGAAGGAGAGAAGATAGTTCTTCAGATACCTGCTGGGAAAACAATTATACCTCCAAATTTCCAGGTAGCCAAACTGTTCAAGTTAACATGCACCAGTTTTCTAAATAGTTAAACCTTTATTTCAAGGCTATGTTTCTAGTCCATATGTGTACCAGAAAGATAGTTATGGTCAGGGTATAAGTATGAATTAGACTATGCCATGCTGATTGGCTAAAATAAGCAGATGTAGAGCAAGGCATCTTGGCAGGATATGGTGCAATACAGTGATTGACAAGTTAGAGTTGCTGCACAATATGGCTTACAGATGCCTATGAAAATATCTACTTTGACAGACAGCATAGAGCAGACCTAGCATACCAGGTGAGCTATTCTCTTGATTTATGCACAAACAGGTTGCATTCTTCACGGTTTCCCTCTGGGCATTTGTAATGCCTACTTTATTCTAATTATGTGTCAGCAATACTTGGGAAAATCTGGCTCTGCCTCCAGGTGACCAGCAATGGGAGTTGACCACAGTGGAAAATTACATTTCTGTCTTTCCACTGTTCCAGTAATCAGTTGCACAGCTATTATGCTAATTGCACTAAGCCGAGTACAAAGGCTACTTTGTCCCTTATGGGTATAAATTGGCTTAGGTGTGAGAGATGATGGAGTGGAAAGAACGTTTGTCTGGAGAGTAATTTTTTTGAGACATGGGCTTTATATGTAGTTTATGTGCTTCCAAGAATATTTTGATATCTGTTGTGATAAATGTGAATATCAAATGGGAGAGAAGGGACAACTGCTTAAGTATGCACTCTCCAACTTTTAGTTCACAAAACAGATTTAGTTAGATTTTTCCTTTGATGTGCCCTCTTTTTGAACACCCATAACTTCTCTTATTGTAACTCACAACTTATTAGGGGACTTTAGGCAGAATTAAACTTAATTTGCTTGTCTACTCAGTACCTCATCAGTGGAAGTTATACAACTTTGTGGTGTATAACTTCTTTCTGGCTAAATTGTTTTCGTTGAATTACCTTGCATTTGCCATTAAATTTGCCAGTGATTTTTGAGATACTTATACAGTAGCATCAACATGTCTCTTATAAAATGTGTATTGTATAGAGAGAATTAAAGGGGGGGGATCTAGATTTCTAGAAAATAAGTAAAGAAAGTTGTTTATAGGTATATGCATATTTAAAAATTACCGTTAACTGTAATATGAGTGTAAAAGTTAACAGAAAGTTCTACATATGGGTATTTTCCATTTACAGGAAGCTTTTCAAATTGGAATATACTGGGCAAACACTAACACTGTGCACAAATCAGTGGCGATCAAACTAGTTCATAATGTAACATCTCCAAAATGGAAGGATGCAGACAACGGGGAAATGGTAACACTGGATGAAGAAGGGTTTGTTGAAGCTGAAATAAAACTTGGTGCCTTCCCAGGTCATAAAAAGGTTAGGAAGACCTTGTGATGATTTATAACTTTACTATTTCAAACAGGGAATAATCAAACAGCAGATGAAAGCTGTCAAATATATAACAATGCACAAACTTAGCTCAAAATATATGAATAGATTCAAAAGCACAATGCAAAGACAAATAATGGATCAAATAAAAAACTGTGAATTCTAAGTCTTGTTTGAAATATATGGACTGATGCAACTAAGGAATTTGATGCAGATTAGGTTATAAGGTAGATGAGGCTATAATGTAGATGCATCAGAACAGGGTCTCCAACCTAAAATATTTTTCTACTGTATTACAAAACTTTGTTGTTTTTATGTCTGCTAACATTTTTTTAAATTATCCTGCAGTTGTGCCAGTTCTGCATTTCATCTATGGTTCAGCATGGCATTCAAATTCTACAGATTGAAGATAAGACAACTGTAATCAACAATACATCATACCATATCTATTGTATACCACAGCTGTCTGTTTTAAGGCCTCGGTCTGGAGAGGAGGTAGAATATTTTGGATGTTATTTTTGTTTGGTTTCTACAGTATGTAGGCAGTGATATTTAATTAAAGTCTCAAAATTGTCTTGCAAAAATTGAACAGAAAAAAGTAAAACATTAAGAGTTCAAGATAAGTAATTTCATATTGTTTTAATTTAAAATGAGGAAGCTATGGCAAATTCAGCCACGGTAATTAACTGTGATAGAAATTTGTGCAAAGTGGCAGATCCCTACACATTGCAGGATTAGTTCTGCCTGGTTTCCATCTGTTCAGAGAATGAGGGCCATTGCTATAATAGAGGCAGTTTAATCCATAATAGCTGTTGAATCACTTCTGAGAATTTGTACTAAGTTCTCATGTAGAAAAGGGACATCTGCTTTGCAGGATGAAATATATGAGATACCCTTTTGGGAAGACTCCAGAACCTAATCATAATCCATAGATCTGTAGATATTCCCCAAATGTATGTATTTCAGGGGGTACATCAATTCATTAAGTTTTCTGGTGACAGCATTGTATGTTCAGGAAGTAAGCTTACAGTAAGCAGAATGCATGCAGGCACAACTGTATTTTTAATCGGTCACTTATGTATTGATCGGGGCATGCAGGTAAATGAACAACAGACACATGAAATCAATTTAAGGGGTGGACTGCAACTTTAATTAATCTAACATTGTGGAGGGATACTGTATGCCCATCCCCTGCTCTCACATACCAAACATTTATTGGGTTCTAGTGCAGGGTTACAACCAATATATCCAATTAGTCAGGATAGATCAACCTAATCCTACCCTAGGACTCCACTTCTGAATCCTCTCTGCTCCCTCCCCCATGAAGGTGTGGACAGAGGTTGCCAAAGGGGGAATTCACTCCACAAGGACTTCAGATGTCCCCTTCTATAGGAAACAAAATCCATCAGCAAAAACTCAGGTCTAGGAGGTGGCTCTTTTGACCTTTATCCATAGTGGCCATGTCATCCCTCACATCTGACAGATGAGCTAAATGCTTAGGGAGAGAGAATTAGATGTCTCTGGGTATCATCGCCACATCACCTGCTTGTGAGCATTTAAATATGCAGGGGTATCTTGGAAGAAGGGCTCACAAGATGATTGACTAATCCAGTCACCAACTACCAGTCAATGGAAAGGCAACAGATCTGGGACAGGATAGTCAACCCTCCCTCTTGCCACATGTGTCCTCTTGCATCCCCTCTCCTTACACACACATACACGCTGGTTACAGTTTTCTAATTGGACACTTATAACTGTTCACAGTAAAAATTAAATATGAATGAACTGTTGTTATGACCTAACATGTATTTGCATTATCTTCTTTTTCTTTCTAGTATTTACACATACCAGATAGTACAGCATTCAGAATCTGCCCAGCTGGGGAACCACCTACTGAAAAATTGAGCTCTGTTCCTTGTTGGGACCTGATGTCAGACATCAGTCAGTCAACATCAGAAGTGTCCCTCCTGAAAAAGCACATATTGCTAAGTTTCAGTCCAATTGTGTGTGCTGACAGTTTGCAGTGCTGGAGCCTGCCAGCTGTGATTAAACAAGAATTTCCTAGACAGAGTGTGTCAGTACCCATTGGTGTTTGTAATGAAAGTGGATTTTGTACCAGGTAAATTGAATACATGTGAATGATGTTCTTCTTTGACTGTCAGTATAAAGCTTTATCTAGAAACAAAGCATAAGAGATTAATAGAAAAGTTAAAATAACAACACATGTCCACCACATGTCAAGTCAGACCTCACTTTAATTTAAAAAAACTATTACTGTTTGATGTTTTGGACACGTTTAATAAATGGTTGAATGTTATGAACATGTACATCTTGTACTATTTTACTATTTACATGGCCCCTCCTTTTACATGTATAGAATAAGAGAGAATGAAAATAAGTCTTTTCAAGATTAAGAGTTGGATATACAATGTTAAGTAATGTACTTCTAAACTGTAGGATTTGTTTTTAAGCATTGACAAAATCAAATTTTATACAAATGCTTTGATGATTATCCTCAATCAGTGAAAACAATTTTTAGTTTAAATTTAAACAATTTTTGTGGCGTTTGCAACCAAAATACTGCAGCATTAAGAGCCAGGAAATGAAATTCACTGATAGAGAGTTTAGGGCCCAGGTTGAATGAAAAGAAAAAAGTAAGCAGATGAAGTAAATGGTGAAAATAGAGTTTGTTCAAAAATCATTTTGGTGTTATTAATCTAAGTCATTAGTGGCACAGAGAAGAAAATTGTTTTTTAATACAGTATATGATTTTTAACTTCATAGTAGCCCTTTGAGAGATATGCTGAAAAATAATAAAGTAGAATCTGTTGTACTTTTTCTCTCTCCAAATATTTCTAGAAATCTTAATAGAGAACTTGAGAAGATGTTTTCTTTAAGAGATTTTGTGATTTTAATATTTTAACCATGAAATTTTAATCTAGCAATTTGGAGATGTATTTTGGAAAGCTATGTGAAAATGCACAGTAACATTAAATGAGAAGAGTAAGTGAGAAGAACAGGAAAAGAAACATTGGGAAGAAAATATTTTGAGAATGGAGTGGAAAAACTTTCCATGCTTTAAGGCTTGCTATATCTAAATACATGCTCCCCTTTCAAAACAAGAAATGCATCCAGCAAGTTAAAAAAAAAAGTACATTATCAAGTAGGAAGACCTGGCTTTAATTTCCAGACCTTAGGTCTGATTGTGCTCTCACTTATGCAGGTGTAAATGAAAAATAAACCTAAAATCAATGAGGCTAGATCAGTGTCAGTGAGCTCCGAATCAGCCATGTAGTCTTTCTTTCATCTGGCCAGCAGAAATGGGAGGTGCTTTGGAGGCAACGTGCTCAGTTTGTATGGAATAAGGTGGGAATTCATTTTATCAGTCAATATCAAGAGCAATCCCTCTGGATAATTTAGAATTGATATTGGTGGATTCCAGAGATATCCATGTGGACTTCAGAGGGAATGATGCTAGCAAAAATAGTGTTCCTAAGAATACAGAAGAATAATGTGGAGTTCTGATGGGTAGGAAGGATCCATGCCACTCCCTTTCAAAAACTGGAATAGTCATATTTTTTAGATGTTATTTAATTTTAAAAAATCACTTTAAAGAAGCAGATTTTCAGAAGAGGCTACTAAAATTGCACATGCAAACAATCAGTTGTGTGTGCAAATCAGGAAATAGTATTTCTCATTAGCTAATGATGGTGCACAATTAATTGATTTTTTTTAAATTGCAACAGTAGTGATGCAATTTAAATGCTAGAATTTAATATGATGTTATTGTTATGGGTCATTAATGTTGAGTACTGTGTTATTGTTTTTTCAAATAACATTTACATGTACATGCAAATTTTCCTGAGCTGTTTCAGAAGTTAGTTTTCAAAATTTGGCATTGAAATTTTATTTGTTTTTAGTCCTTTATAATACTGTAGTTTAAGGCTCTGACCCTGCAGCATGCAGGTACTTAATTTTTATACACAAGTAGTCCCATTAAAGTCAGTTTATTTTAATGTACTATTTTTCTCTTGATTTTCTTTTAAAATGTGTCATCAGTAGGACTACTGACACTTAATGTGCTAAGTGTCTGCAGAATTGGACCTAAGAATAAAAATGTTGCAGAAAAGGGTGTTCATAATAGTAAATTTGAAGAGCATCCCAAGAATTATATAATTATATATATAATCTTTTTATGTTGTAGAGCCATAGCACTGACTTATCAAGAGCATCTTGGGGTGACATACTTAACTCTTACGGAAGACCCTAGTCCTCGCATAATTATCCACAACAGGTGTTCTGTCTCATTGATTTTAAAGGAGAACATCAAAGGTATGGAATTTATGTTACAACACAACAATCAGAAACATTTTCATAACCCCCGCCCCTCCTCAACCTCCCACTATACTCTTTATCTATACTGGAAGTTTTAATTCTATGGATGCAGTAGTTATGACTAACATTTGTGAAGAAAGGTAATTCTGCTTTGCTAAGAGTCAGTACTTAGATTTTTAAAACTATTTAGGCATTGTGGTGCTTAGCATTGAGGTGCCTAATTGATTTAGGATCCTACATCTCATGATAGCCTAATTCCCATTGGAGTGAGACTTAGGCTCCTAAATCAGATGTTGCAATGCTGAGTGCTGCAACTCCTAAATAACTTGAAATATCTGAGACTTAGTGATTTTAAACTCTTTATTTCTTTTTCGAGTGGTTGCTCATGTCTATTCGAATAAGGTATGTGTGCCGCGTGCACTATCTATTCGGAGCGTTTTCCCAAATGATACCCGTAGCGCCGGCAGGTCGCCCCCTGAATTGGCGCCGCTATAGCGGTGCATAAGTACCCCTGCCGGTGCTGCCCCTCCTCAGTTTCTTCTTACCGCCCATGACGGTCGTTGGAGCGTGTCTATCTTGTGTAGTTAATGGTTCCCATTTCTAGTTAGAGTTGTTTTTTGTAAATAGTTCAAGTAGTTAGATAGTTGGCAAGTTCTTTGTTCTCCTTATCCCCTTCGGGGGTGAGGAATGCCAGGGCCGCAGGCTTGTGCGGTATGTGCTAAGTTCATGCCTAAAGGAGACCCTCATGATAGCTGTCTAAAGAGCTTGGGTGAGGGCCACTTAGCAGAAGCCTGTAAGATCTGCAGGTCATTCAAACCATGCACAAAGAGAGAGAGAGACTCTCATTTGAAGCTCCTTCTAATGGAAGCGGCCTTTCAACCGGCACTGGCGGGTCACTCCACGGTGCACAGTGCGCCGGTGTCAACGCAAGATGCCCCGACCTTTCCAGGCATCAGTACCAAGGGCCAGGCACCGTTCCCACTCCCCAGCACCGAAAAAGGCGAAGATATCACATGGTAGGTCTCCATCCTGGAAGTCCAGGTCGGGCCTACACCGCCAGCACAGGTCGCCTGCGGACGGCTCTCAAAGCGATGCTGTGTGGCAGAAGCGGGCAGTCTGACCATCCAGTCTGGGTCAGCTGCCTACACATCGACCCTTGATGCCAGAGACTTTTGAGGTGGCGCAGGACTTAATCAGCCTGACCACCTCCCCTCCATCGTCTGTTGAAGCGGAGAGGTCGAAGTCATCTACGCCGGGGGCCGTGTTGGTACCAGTTTCTCCCCTGCATCGGGCAGACTGGTCAGCACCCTCTACATATGCGGTGGGACCGTCCCCTGTGGGACCAGTACCGCTCGCGGCAAGATCAGGGCACGCTGGAATGCCTGACTCCACACAGGATTGCAGACCTCACCCGGCACCGGCAGTACCAACGGGCGCGGGCTGGACACTGCCCCCCACCACAGTATCGGTGCTGGATCCTCTGCTGGAGCTGATTTCAGCTACATAATCGGGACCATACTACCCGGCCCCGTACTTGGCGTTGACGCAGCCGACACCGGTGCAGACTAGCCATGTGGCACCACCAACGGCACTGCCAGCTCTAGTACCGGTACCACTGTCGGTACCGCTGTTGGCACCGCTAACTCCGGCACCAATACAAGGTATTCCAGTGCTGACACCGATACTGTCCCTGTGGACTACGCTGGCACTGTCCCTGTTGACAACACTGGCGCCTTCTAGGGATACGTCGACAGCACCGGCATCATCTAGCTGTCTACGGTAGCGCCCATGGCGGCACCGGTAGGGGCACCATCAGTTGGGCGAATGAACTCTGCCTTCCTCCAACCCGGCACCAAGTTCGGCACCGCATACGATGTGCAGCGTACCAACACCACAGCAGGGCACGGATACTGTTTTTCCTGTGCCAGCACTGGTATGACCTCCTCGCTGCGCACATGTGAGCAAGCCGGAGTCAATGGCCAGGTTTGCGCCTCCGGCGATACCAGTGTACTCGTCGTCAGCCCCACCATGGCCTGCATCCGATTACTCCTCAGAATCCGAAGCGGACTCAATAAGATCGGGATCCTCGAGGGCATCGTCGGGGCACAGATCCCACTCTTGACACAGATGGGATCGGCCTCACATACAACAAACCTGGCCTCCTCAACCTCTGTGGCTGTTCTGGACGCCGGGGCATATCATCAATGGCAGGGGCCTGTGCCAGTATTCAGTATTTCGGAACACCAAGCGGCTCTGTTGGCATCTTTGTCGCGACCCTCTCCCTTGTCTCAGGGGAGTAGTGCTGTGGATGCAACGAGGGACCTTACAGCCTCGGTACTGAAGCCACTTCTGGCGCCTGTGGTAGTTGCCGAGTCGGCCCCCCACCCAGGCCCGACGCTGGACCCGGTGCTACTGCGGGAGTCTTCCTCGTCGTCTTCCCCTAACAAAACTTTAGCAGATCCGGCTCCAGCTATGCCAACGATGGATGCCAGGTTGCATCAAGAGTTGCTTCTCTGCCTAGCTTCCAACTTTGGAGTCCCTGTGGAACTTGTGGTAGAAGAGACGGACCTGATGGTAGACATCCTATCGGATGATGCTCCCTCCCACTTCTTAATAGGACAGTGGCTAAGATCACGAACGCCCTGTGTCAGACTCCAGCTTCCTTGGCTCCTACCGTAAAGGGAGTCAAGAGGCGCTATTATGTCCCGCAGTCGGGACACGAGCACTTGTATTCTCAGCCTGTCCCGGGGTCTTTGATTGTCCAAGCTGCAGCACAGAAGGAAAGACTCCCACAGCCGGGGCCATCCCCGAAGGCTAGGGAGCCCAAGAGCCTCGACCTTATGGGGCGTAAGGTGTATGCCACCGGTGTGCAACTCCGCACGTGAATCAACAGGCGATGCTTAGCTACTACGCCTACAATACATGGCAAGGAATGGATAAGTTTAAGGACAAACTTTCCCCTGAGGCGCATCAGGAGTTTGTAGCTATAACCACTGAGGGCAGAACCATCACCCGCATGGCACTGCAGGCCTCCCTGGATGCGGTCGACTCTGCAGCCCACACCATGGCGTCAGGGGTAGTTATGTGCCGTAGCGCCTGGCTCCAGGTTTCTGGAATACCGACCGACATTCAGAATACCATACAGGACCTACCCTTCGAAGGGAAATCCTTGTTCTCGGAGCGCACCGACTCTAGGCTCCATACGCTGAAGGACACTAGGTCAACTCTCCGCTCTTTGGGGATCCACACACCGGCCCCTCAGCTGCATCAGCTCCCCTACAGACTGCAGGGGAGAACGCAGTCCCAGGTCCCCCTTGGGGATTACTGGAGACGCCATCCTTGTGCTCCCAGTAGGGTTGTGGGGGCAGCTGCAGCCCCTTCTTCAGCAAGGGCATGTCATCACCGCCCGAGAGGAGACAACCCCCATGGGGTTGGACAGGCCCCCTCTCAGCAGTCCAAACACCCGTTTTGATGGGTTCTTTGCTCATACCAGTCACTTCCCCTGGCCCCGTTTGGGACCAGGTTATCGCGGTTTGCCCCCGCCTGGGCAGAAATTACCTCAGATGCCTGGGTACTCAGCATAGTCAGGGGTGGATACACTATCCCTTTCCTGGGCCCTCCCCCTTCCAACCCATACTCCTCGTCCCTTTTCATGGACACCTCTCACGAAGGGATTCTTCAGCTGGAGGCGTTGGCGCTCCTCGAAAAAGGAGTGGCAGAGAGGGGCCCCCTGTGCTTACAGGGCAAGGGGTTTTATTCCCGCTATGTCGTCATCCCCAAGCCCAAGCATGGGGTTCGTCCCATTCTGGACCTCAGGGACCTCAACAAAACAGTAGTGAAATCAAAATTCAGAATGGTAGCCCTGGCATCTGTCATCCCCGTTTTAGAGTTAGGAGACTGGTACGCAACTCCCAACCTCAAAGACACTTACTTCCACATGGCAATAAGGTCAAGCCACAGGAGGTTTCTGCGTTTTATAGTGTCCCGCTGTCATTTCCAATTCACGGTCCTTCCGTTTGGACTTCCAACAGCAACCAAGGTCTTCACAAAATGCAAGTCGCTTATGGCGGCGTTCCTCTGCAAAAAGGGGGTGCACGTCTTTCCATACCTAGACGACTGGCCCATTTGTGGCCGATCCTGTGAACAAGTGGAGGCCCATGTATCCCTTACAAGGACTCTCTTAATGAGGCTAGGCCTCATGCTGAACAAGGAAAAGTCGTCACTTATGCCCTGTCAGCACCTCCCCTTCGTCAGAGTGTCTGACAAGAAGGAACTGAGGAGGGGCAGCGCCGGCAGAGGTCCTTATGCACCGCTATAGCAGCGCCACTCCAGGGGGCGACCTGCCGGTGCTACGGGTATCGCTTCGGAAAACGTTCTGAAAAGATGGTGCACGCGGCGTGCACACCTTATTTGAATGGATATGAGCTGCACATCTCGAAGAAAAACAGTTGCAGGTAAGTAACCATTCTTTTCATTTTGATTCATTTTGATTCAAAACAGCCACCTAAAACTTGAAATTCTCCACAAAATGGAATTTCTGTCCTGTTCCTATCTTTACAGGGAGTCCCCTCTTTGGGGAAGTCCATCTGGTGAGCTTCCTTGGAGCTGGGAATCCTACAAGGATTGGACTCTTGGGCTGAGAAAGAGCTGCAAGCCTGGTAACCAGGACTTCTAGCTTCAGAGGAGCCAGGAGTATGGAATCCCAGACTCCCCAATAGTCCTCTTAAGGAGCTATATGGGCAAGCTGGCTGGAAACTAAGCAGGTTTCATGAAATGTATTGAAATTAACATGTCCCCACAGAACATATGAATTCTGACCAGCTGACAATTTCTGTCAAAAATTATTTGTTGAATAATTTTCAGTTAGCTCTAGATATAGCAAATTACTGTACTGAACAATAATAAAAGCTACTGAGAAAAAAAGTTTTAAAAAACAAATACCAAACATAAAAGACAAAGGAAAACATTTTTTGTACCGACAGAACCTGTCTAGTCTGGCACCTTTGGAAGCTGAACAGTGCCAAACCAGAGAATTTGCTGAACCATAAGAACTTAATCTAGACAATTTGTGAAATTTCAGATACACCAAAATTTGAAGTTTATTGCAAGAAAATTCCGGCTGAATGTTCTGTTCATCATGAGCTTTATCATCAAGTCTCCAGTTACCCAGATTGCAAAACCAAAGACTTATTGCCCAGCATTCTTCTGAAAGTGATGTCATCAGATGAACTAACACATGAATGGAGTGATTTTGTGGATATTAATAATCAAGGCACACAGGTAAATCATTAAAAATATTTCTCAGCTTAGAGTCTTTAATATGTGGATAAATGGCTTGAACCAGGCACACGGTAGTATCAGCTCCATATGTAAAGGCAAATTTACATGGAAATATATTTTTCCATCATGTCAGACCTTCAAAGTTCAGTACTTCCAGATTATAGTCTTTTTTTTCTTTTTTTTTAATTTACATTGGTAGAACTTAGGGATGTGAAGGACTAGTTGACTATCTGATAAGGAAATGCTTATTGGATAGTTGACTAGTTGCTTCCCTCCCCCCCCCCCCCCGCCCCTTGCTGCCTCTATCAGACAGAGGCATTGGGGGTGGGAGAGAGAGAAAAGAGGGTACTTCAAAGCGGCAGGGCTGCTTAAAGCCTGGGGCCAGGCTGCACACAGCGTTTAAAAGCAGTAGTGCCACACGGAGCCCAGGATCAGGTGGGGACTGACCCCGAGCTCTGTGCAGCACTACTGCTTTGAAACGCTGCAGGGAGCCCAGCATCAGGCTCCTTGCAGCATTTCAAAGTCGTAGCACCACACGGAACCTGGGGTCAGCAGGGGAGTCCCCAGCTGACACCAAGCTCCATGCAGCTCTTTTCTCTTTGAAGTGTAGCAACAACCATAGGGCTGTTGCTACACTTCAAAGGTGGAGGTGCCCTATCGACTAATTGAATAGTATTGCAAAAATGTATCAACTAGAATTGCAAAAATGTATCGACTATTCGATTAGTCAATTACCCGATATTTAACATCCTTAGAAGAACTATGTTCTGCATCTTCCTAGAACCAAGCTATATGCTAAATACATTACTATCTGTGTTGTGAATGACCCAGAAACTGTTTCCCATGTAAGTCCTAGAAACACTCTCCAGATCTGTATTTGTGGACCTTTTAGATCCTGCCTCATTGCAGGGGATTGAACTAGATGACTTACTAAGGTTCATTGCATTCTTACATTTCTATGATTCCACGATTATTAATTATCTTCTCATAAGAAAACTAGGGACGTACAGACAATGTGAAATTAATGTGAAGTAAATGTACATCATTTGAATAATACTCAGAGACAATTTATCAATTGTTTGCTATCAAACTGGGATGATGTGTCTAGTGAAATCCTGTTGGGGTCTGTCTGGAGTATATCATTATTCAGTATTTTCACTAATGACTTTGATAATGAGGTGGCGATTATGCTTATGTAATTTGTGTGACACACCAAACTGGGAGAGGTTGCAAGAACTTTGAAAATGAGGATTAGAATTAAGAATGAACTTGACATATTGGAGAATTGGTCTGAAGTTAACAATACGAAGTTCAAGTGAAAAATACTTCAGATAGGAATAAAAAATATCAAATGTGCAAAATACAAAATGGGAAATAACTGGCTAAGCAGTAGTACTGAGAAAGGATCTGGGGGCTACACAGGATCACAAATTGAACATGAACAAATAATATGCTGAAGTTGTTTTAAAAAAAAAAAGCCAAAATCCATCTGTGGTGCATTAACAAAAGTGTTGTATATAAGATGCAGGATATAATTATATTGGCACTGGAGAGGCCTCAGATAGAATATTGCATCCAGTTTTGTGTCTTCACCTTAACAAAAATGTGGACAAACTAGAGTGTGTCCAAAGGGGAGAAAGAAAATTGTAAAAGGATTAGAAAATCTGACCCACAAGGAAAAGATTAAAACACTGGACATTTTTAGCCTAGAGAAGAGAAGACTGAGGTGGGAAGTCTTCAAATATGTTAAGTGCTTTTATAAAGAGAACAGTAATCAATTTTTCTCCATGTCCACACACAATAGGGCAAGAGAATGAGCTTAATCTGCAGCAAGGGAAATATAGGTTAGATATTTGGGAAAACTTTCTAATTTAGGAACTGGAATGGGTTATCAAGGAAGGTTGTGGAATTACTAACATTGGAGTTTTTAGAGAACATGTTAGATAAATGCCAGTCAGTGATGTTCTAGGTTTATTTGATCCTGTGTCATCATGGGGGCATGGATTAGATGACCTTTTGAGGACCCCTCCAGCCCTGTAGTTCTGAGATTCTGTTATTCAGGCATGGCTATTTTTAACTATGTTTATGACAAAAAATACACGTTTTCCAGTTTTAAGTTGTTGCTACTTTTTCATACTCCCAAATGCTTTGCTGTAAAATTACTTGGTCTAGACACATCAACCTTGAGAAACTTTGGGCTCTAGAAGAAAACATATGCAAGAGCCAAGAGATCAGATTTGATCAAGATCAAATTTCCTCTCGATTAGTAACTGCACTATTGTAGATTCCTTATCCTTCCAAATCCCACAAGCCCTATCATTGACATTCTCCCTCTGCTGCTTCATGGGAATCAAGTTTATGTGTATACAAAAGGGGATTATTTTAATCTTCAATTGTTTTTTCTCCTGGTTTGAGGTATGTGAAAGCTTCCTTGCCTGAATAGGTATTTTTTAAACAGAAATTTTTGCGTCTTTGAAGGAATTAGTGTACAACACAAACAGATTGGGACTTAAAAAATCACAGTAGCTTCCACTGTTTTCCTTTGGGACCAGTCACAAAATGTTCTTGATTATTGATTGGCATGTTAATTAGTTCAGTTGAGTTCAACAAGCCAGCCAACCAGTGTAAGGTTTCAAATTCCAGTCATTAATTCTATGCCAGTCCAGTGTTCATGATAGAAATAAGGCTCCAAGAAGGAATTAGATGCTTTGAAAGCATTTGAAGATCCTATCCCAGTGGAGGAATTCTCTCCAATTAAAAATTCTAACACTTCAGACCTTCAGGTTGCTTAACTCGAGCTTTAAAAGTCCCCTTGACTTGTATGAGATATCTCCATTTCTTATTATCAGAAGGGTAGCCGTGTTAGTCTGAATCTGCAAAAGCGATAAGGAATCCTGTGGCACCTTATAGACTAACAGATTTATTGGAGCATAAGCTTTCTTGGGCAAAGACCCACTTCGTCAGATACTTATGCTCCAATAAATCTGCTTCATTTCTTGGACTTTCTGAACAAGGGCATTGTGGCTAATAGAATAACTTTCTTGGCTCAATTTTGAAGTGTTGCTTGAATAAGCAGAATTTTTTAAAAAAATGAAGCTAAGATAACATTTTGCAATTGTTTATATATTATGCTGGTATTTTGTGATCATAATATAGCTACTCTACTTTCATAGTCTACCTTGAAAACAGATAGTCACAGGTATCTTAAGTCTGTCTCTGTAGGAAAATACTAGATGTTGCAGATGTGCTGTTTAATTTGTGTGATGATTTAAGTTTCAAATGTAATAGCATCTAGCACAAATCTATATGTATTTTATATTATATGCAAAGATATTTTTTGGTTGTTTGGTCCAATGATAGTTTGTACATTGGTGCTTTTACATGATTCACTGAGTGGTTATTGATTATGGGTTATTGCTTATATTGATTGTTAAGGATTTCCATTTTGTTACTGGTTAATTCTCTAGTTTTGAAAGGTTCTAGTCCCTTTATGATGTCATCAGACATAACAAAATTAAGTTTAGTGTCTGGCTGGGAACTTCAGTGTTAACACTAATTAACAACAATCACACTGAGAGCAAAGCAATATTGTGTATAATTAATTAAAATACAAACGTTCCAAGCCAAATGAGAATGTAGCTGTAATGTAAAATTAAGATGGCATTCTGCACCATACATTATGCATACTTACCTCTTCTTGTGGAAACTTAGTCATAAGAAACAAGCAGTCATCCGTGAATATCCTATCTTGCCACTGGCATGCCATACAAGTCTGATGATCAAGATCTCAAGGTCTACATGATGATTGGGCCCATTATAAATCCTGGTGACTGCTATAAATATTCATGTAGATGCCCGGCCTTCTTTGTCCATAACTGACTTCTTCACTATAATAATGTTGAGGTGTCCTTATCATATAGAATAGTATATTAATGATCTCAACTTATCATATATGTCAGTTAATTGCAAAGCAAGTTTGTGTTTGTAATTTTGCAGATATTCCTATTGTAATATATTCAAAGCTGATATTAGTTCTTATTCCTGCAGTTACCTGCCCCCCCCCCCAAAAAAAATCTCCTAAACACAGTATTCCCTGTTCTCCAGTAACTCAAAATCACTGTTGGGTAACTCACTTATGCTTAGTCTCATAGGTCTCAAAGCCTTCAGCTAGTTACTTAAGCTAAATATATGACAGCATGTAGGGGTATAGTTTTCTTGCATTACTGCTATATAAAATACCTTTAAGCTAGCCTGTGAGCTACAGTGGTTCCTTCAGAATATCTAAGGGTTTGTCTAAATAGCAAATTACTGCATGACAAGTCATGGTGTGAATCAGCAGCATCTTGCTATGCAGAAAATGTCCCATATCCATACTATTGCAGTGCACTTAAAGCCCTGGAGCACAACCTGGCATACTACTCAAAAGTGTAGCATGACAAGCCACACTCCGAACTTGCACTGCAGTGTCCACACAGGATATTACTGCAAAGCTGTAGATTTATATGCAGGCTTGCCCCTCTGTATATTGCGATGTACAAAAGCCATAACACTCACAGTTTTATCTTGAGTCTTGTGATATTTGGTGTTCTTATTAAGGCTCAAGTGATTATGTAAAAAACACAGATTTCATTAAAAAATACATTTCTAGAACTCATGCTTATGGGAAAAAGCATGAAAACATGACCAGAGCAAACTTAAAGGTTCCAAATCCAGAAACCAAACCAAATGCATTCCCAAAATACACGATGCTTTTAAAAAATCATGATTTCTAATCCCATTTCATTGTTTTGGGTGGATCTGACTCAAGAATTTTGAACGCTTTGTGTTGGCAGTACTGTTCCTTTTACTCACCAGTGCATGCTAGACCTTCAACAGTCATTTAAAAGCTTGGTTGTATCAGGTTTTCAACTTTTTAAAAGTTTGTCAAAGTCCTAATGGAAGGGTTGCATTGATTGTTTTCACCTTTATATAGCCTTTATAGATATGGATGCTCCAAAGATGAGGGGAAATGCTTTATTCAGATTCCCTTCCTAGCTGTATTTGAGCCCTAAGAACTGTTTTACTTCCTGGTTTGAAAGAAAAGTCATTCAAAATACTTAGAGATAACACCTCTGTGATATGCTATATAAATTATCAGGAAAGGCGTTTGCATTCTCTGATGAAAAGAAGCAATTTATGTGGGATACTGGGAGGAAGTAAGTTTTTATTAGAGAATCTTTCAATCAGCTATTCATCTGAAGGACATGAACTGCAGAGTAACTTAAACAGTTTTGTTTATACTCCCCCCCCCACACACATACACACAATATTTTGTTGCATGAAGAACATCTGTCCTACTTTTGATATGTAGGTACTTCCTGAATCCATCTGGGAAGTTTATTGCACTGCAAAGATATAGAAATTCTAAGTAGCAGGTACTTTTAAATCATTGTTACAGGTTGGACCTCCCTCGTCCAGTACCTTTGGGACCTGACCGGTCCCGAACAAGGGGATTTGCTGCACCAGAGGAGGTCCCTCCCAATATGGCCCATGCTGGACTCCTGCCCCTTGCTAGGGCTCCAGCGCAGCACCGCTGCTGCCTGCCTGGCCATGGCTCCCCAGTCTGGTGCTCCCTAGCTGCTGCTGCCAGACCCTGAACTTTGTGGCTGGAGCTCCTCAGCCGCTGCTGGACCCCCACTCCGCAGCCAGGGCTGGCGCTCCCTGGCTGTGGCCAGGGCCGGTGCTCCACAGCCACTGCTGACCCCTGCTACTTCCTGGCCACAGGCAGCAGAACTCTCCACTGCACTGCCCGCCCCTCCGTGTCTTCCCCTCCACCACACACACACACACACAGGGCTCCCAGCTGAGTCACCAGCCCTCCCCCCACACTCCTTCCCTATAGCCTGACCTTCCTATACCTGGGCTCTGTGGTCTAGAAACATCCCTGGTCCTGCCAAACCACGGATGTTACCACACCAGAGGGTCCCAGTTAAGGGAGGAACAACCCGTACAACTTCTTGTATATCTTGTACAGTATCACTAAGTTCATGTTAAGGCAGTAGTGAATCTAAAAAATTCATCAACTGTCTCTAGCACTGCTTTGAGCCCTTCCAGCATTACTTAACTTTGCCTCACAAATAGGTTCAAGCAGGTGTACCAGCAGGTGATCTAGATAGTGTATCAGTGGCCTAGATATTGAAATTTCTGGGAAATACAAATCACCCATTACAAAGATAGCTTCCCCAATTATCACCGTGTGGCGGGGTGGCGACACGGGCCGTCACCCCTCCCGCTTGTATCTAGAGTGTGCTCAATGCACCGCCTGGTTCCGAATCTCCCGGGCGGAGTGGGGGGTCCGGGCCCACCCTCTCTCCGGACCCCGACCCAGGGCCCTGACACCGAGAGTGTGCCTCTCGGTGGTAGCAGGGGGGCTAGTACCCCAAACACACCTGCTCTCGGGTTCCGCAGCCCGCCCTGGGTCCTGCTCCACTCCGCCGGCCCTTAGCCGTGCTGGTCACCCGCTGGCCCCCGCGGGCTCCCTGCTTCCTCCGCTCCCCTCTTGTCCGGGTCTCGCGGTCTCCTCCCCTCTCTCCTGGCCTCCAGCCCCCACTGGCTCCGGCCCCCTTACCCCGGCTGCCTCTGCTCCTCTTATGCTCCCCCTCCCTTCCGGGTTCCCTAGTGTCGCGCGCATGACGTCACCACCGGCGTGCCCCGGCGCCGCGTGATGACGCGTCCCTCCGCCCTCGCTCAGCCCTACCGCGCCTGTTGCCTCCCCCCTGACTGCTCCGTACGGCGCTAACAAGTGGCGGGGTTGCTCCACCCCATCACACACCCCAACGTCCTTACCTCACAGACACTAACCTTCCCCTCTCACCCCTCCTCTGTTCTTAAATCTGATTCATCAGTTTTATATGTGTTCACTTTTTTTTTGATTGTATCTCTTTGGTATATATGGTCATGCCAATTTTCTTCTACAAATTGATCTGAGGAAGTGAGTCTGGCCCACGAAAGCTCATCATCTTATAAACCATCTTGTTAGTCTTTAAAGTGCTGCATAGTCCTGTCTTTTGTTTATTTTTCAAGAGTCCTTATAATTCTCTTCAAAGACAACACTTTCTGCTAGAAAAATACTAGTACCTGAAATAAGTAATGAATGTGCTATTCAGCAATTAGGCATGTTCCTATAATCTACAATCCAAGTTTGGACCCTGAAGTTTTTGAGTTGTATAGGGTCACAGATCATTTCCTGTCTTTATGTCCAATCAAAGTAAAAACAGACATTTTATTCCTCTCTAGAAAGAAAATGCTTTACCAATTTATTAAAAGAATTAGTCTAATCTAATATTCATTATCAGAGCCAGCTGAGATTGCAATTAAAAGGATATTTGACTGAGATGTATAACTATACTGAAGGTATAGTGAAAACTCAGCAAACACTTCTATTTCTTCTGTTCCATAATGCAAAAGTAAGAAGACTTTGGGTAAAAGTGAATTGCTGTACATATAAAGCAGTTAAATGGGAATACTTTTTTTCATTGCCTCAGAAAATATTTTAATGAAATAAGCAAGATATTTTAATGAATTTGTTGATTACATGATCATAAATAACATTTGTAAGCTAAGATAATGGTAAAAGAAATTGATATAAATGCTTCCAGGCATAAACTTGTCATCTTTGGAGCTTGAAAAGGAGCTCATCAGTCACAGTTAACAAGGTAAGGACATTCTAAGATTATGTACTTTCCTCAGATACGACAGTAATTAGTTACTGCTAGAGGCACAATACTGGAATAGATAGATATGATCTGATCTGGCACAATAACTACAGTAACTCTTAACTATGGGACCTAAAATTACTTCAAGGGCAACTTATAATGGTGAAAATGCTATGATAGTGGTTTAAATGTGTATATATTAACTAACACTCCTTATATAGAATCATAGAATCATAGGACTGGAAGGGACTTCGAGGGGTCATCGAGTCCAGCCCCCCACCCTCAAGGCAGGACCAAGCTCCGTCTACACCATCCCTGACAGATGTCTATCTAACCTGTTCTTAAATATCTCCAGAGAGGGAGATTCCACCACCTCCCTTGGCAATTTATTCCAATATTTGACCACCCTGACAGTTAGGAATTTTTTCCTAATGTCCAATCTAAACCTCCCCTGCTGCACTTTAAGCCCATTACTCCTTGTCCTGTCCTCAGTAACCAAGAGGAACAAATTTTCTCCTTCTTCCTTGTGACACCCTTTTAGATATTTGAAAACCGCTATCATGTCCCCCCTTAATCTTCTTTTTTCCAAAAAAGAAGCCCAGTTCATGAAGTCTGGCTTCATAGGTCATGTTCTCTAGACCTTTAATCATTCTTGTCGCTCTTCTCTGTACCCTTTCCAATTTCTCCACATCTTTCTTGAAATGTGGCGACCAGAACTGGACACAGTACTCCATCTGAGGCCTAACTAGTGCAGAGTAGAGCGGCAGAATGACTTCACGAGTTTTGCTGACAACACACCTGTTGATACAAGCTAGAATCATATTTGCTTTTTTTGCAACAGCATCACACTGTTGACTCATATTCAACTTGTGGTCCACTATGACCCCTAGATCCCTTTCCGCCATGCTCCTTCCTAGACAGTCGCTTCCCATCTTGTATGTATAGAACTGATTGTTCCTTCCTAAGTGGAGCACTTTGCATTTCTCTTTATTAAACCTCATCCTGTTTACCTCTGACCATTTCTCTAACTTGCTACGGTCATTTTGAATTATGTCCCTATCCTCCAAAGAAGTTGCAACCCCACCCAGTTTGGTATCATCTGCAAACTTAATAAGTGTACTCTCTATCCCAATATCTACATCATTGATGAAGATATTGAACAGTACGTGTCCCAAAACAGACCCTTGAGGAACTCCACTTGTTATCCTTTTCCAGCAGGATTTAGAACCGTTAACAACAACTCTCTGACTACGGTTTTCCAGCCAATTATGCACCCACCTTATCGTGGCCCTATCTAAGTTATATTTGCCTAGTTTATCAATAAGAATATCATGCGAGACCGTATCAAACGCCTTACTAAAGTCTAGGTATATGACATCCACTGCTTCTCCCTTATCCACAAGGCTCGTTATCCTATGAAAGAAAGCTATCAGATTAGTTTGGCATGACTTGTTCTTCACAAACCCATGCTGGCTATTCCCTATCACTTTATTACCTTCCAAGTGTTTGCATATGATTTCCTTAATTACCTGCTCCATTATCTTCCCTGGGACAGACGTTAAACATGTAGTTTCCTGGGTTGTTCTTATTTCCCTTTTTATAGATGGGCACAATATTTGCCCTTTTCCAGTCTTCTGGAATCTCCCCTGTCTGCCATGATTTTTCAAAAATCATAGCTAAAGGCTCAGATACCTCCTCTTTCAGCTCCTTGAGTATCCTGGGATGCATTTCATCAGGACCTGATGACTTGCTGACATCTAACTTTCCTAAGTGATTTTTAACTTGTTCTTTGTGTATCCTATCTTCTAAACTTACTCTCTCTCTGCTTGTATTCACTACGTTAGGCACACCTCCAGACTTCTTGGTGAAGACCGAAACAAAGAAGTCATTGAGCATCTCTGCCATTTCCAAGTTTCCTGTTACTGCTTCTCCCTCCTCACTAAGCAGTGGGCCTACCCTGTCCTTGGTCTTCCTCTTGCTTTTAATGTATTTATAAAAGGTCTTCTTGTTTCCCTTTATGCCTGCAGCTAGTTTGATCTCATTTTGTGCCTTTGCCTTTCTAATCTTGCCCCTGCATTCCCGTGTTGCTTGCCTATATTCATCCTTTGTTATTTGTCCTATTTTCCATTTTTTATATGACTCCTTTTTTATCTTTCCTACACAGCGGAATTGTTTGCTTTTGGGCCCTTAACAACGTCCCTTTGAAATACTTCCAACTCTCCTCATTTTTTTTTCCCTTCAGTCTTGCTTCCCATGGGACCTTACCTACAAGTTCTCTAAGCTTATCAAAATCTGCCTTCCTGAAATCCATTACCTCAATTGTGCTGGTCTCCCTTCTACCTTTCCTTAAGATCATGAACTCTATTATTTCATGATCACTGTCCCCTATACTGTCTTCCACTTTCAAGTTCTCAACTAGTTCCTCCCTATTTGTTAAAACCAAATCCAGAACAGCTTCTCCTCTGGTAGCTTTTTCAACCTTCTGAAACAGAAAGTTGTCTCCAATGCAGTCCAGAAACTTATTGTGCCCCGCTGTGTTAGTCCAGCAGCTGCACTGACTTCCAGTATGTTTCCGGGCACAATTCATGGTCCTGGTAATGACTTATAAATCTCTAACTGGTTGGGACCAGGGTCTTTGAAGGACTGTCTTCTCTCATACAAACCTGCTCGGGATTGAAGTCAGCTGGGGAGGCTCTGCTCTGTGTTCCTCTATTTATGGAGATAAGACTGACAGCCACACAGAGCAGGGCCTTCTCAGCCTTTACTCCCAGGCTATGGAATTCTGGGACATTCACCTGGTGCCAGTGCTTGCACTGATTCTACTCCAGGCTAAAGTGACCCTTTTTACCCATGCTTTTATTGATGTTTGAGTTGTGTGTGTCTCTCTCTCCTTTGGAGGTGTCTTATCTGGTTTTATGCCCTTCTTGGGTTTGTATTTTACTTTTTATATATATTTATATTGTGTGTTAACATTTTTGTAAGACACCTCGAATATTTTAAATAGAGAGATGAGCTAAATATATATATATAGAGAGAGAATGATCCTTTCATTCAGGAGAATTCAGAGGTGCTCTATAAATGTTACAGACTATGGGGCAGTGGTCCCCAACCTTTTTGTGCCCAAGATTACTTTTGGAATTTAAGGGCAACCCAGGATCCCTTCCCCTAGACTCTATCCCTTCCCTAATGTCTCACCCCAATCCATCTCCGCTCTCTGTTGCTCACTCTTCCTGACCCTCAGTCATTTTCAGTGGGCTGGGGCAGAGGGTTGGGGAGGAGGTGCAGGTTCTGAGAGGGAGTTTGGCTGAAGCAGGGGGTTCTGCGCTTGGACAGAGGCTTGGGGTACAGGTTGCAGGCTCTGGGAGGGAGTTGGGATGCTCTGGGTTGGGGCAGAGTGTTGGGGTCAAGAGCTGGTATATGGTGCTGACTCTGGAAGGGGCTCAAGGCTGGGGCAGGAGCTTGGGGTTCAGGAGAAGGTATGGGGTGCTAAATCTGAGAGGTGGGGTGGGATTCAGGCTCCTGGTACTTACTTCAGGTGACTCCCTGTTGGCGACACAGCAGGACTAAGGCAGGCTCCTAGCCTGCCGTAGCCATACAGCTGCCATTGGCCACAGTTCCTCATTCCTGGCCAATGGGAGCTGCAGGAGCAGTGCTTGCAGGCAGAAGCAGATATCAGAGATCCTTCCCTTCTTCTTCCCCTCCCACCCCAAGGCTGTGTGCTGGCTTCTTCCAGGAATAGTGTGGTGCTGGGTCAGGGAAGGAGCTTGCCTGAGCAGCAGTCCTTCTGCACTGCAAGAGATCACCATCAACTATCAACTGGGAGAGTCTCCATGATTGACAAGTAGAACAAGATTGATCAGCTGGTGACAACTAAACTATGAGCTAGACTGGGGATTTTAAAGCCAAAAGTGCTTGAGAGAGAGTACAGGGGCAGAGACTGTTAGTAGGGCAAGTGTATTGAGGAGAAGCCACTGCTATAAGAGATGCAGTGTATCCCTCTTTCTCTTTCCCTCCCCCTCCAGTCCATCAGCTGATGTGGTGGGGTGAGTACCACCCTTTTCAAGTTGTAGAACATCATGCCTTGTGCACAGGGACTGGTCTTCATGTTCTCTCCCTTCCCTGCACTCTTTCACACCCATGGAAGAATCGTTAGAATCTGCCTTTACATGTATGAATAATTTCACTCAAAACAGAGATGCAATCACAGCAGGTATGTGGCAAAAAGGATGCACAGTATACAGCACTGCATAAGAGTTTATGACAAAAGGCTGAGAATACTGTATCCGACTTTAAGTATGGGGGAATTTTAGGTGGAACAATCTCTGAGTTGAAATTAGACTATAACACAAGGCCAGCACTCCTATTCTTGCAAAATGTGCCATAGGATTTTAATATCTATTAATGGTCAAAAACTTCAGGCTTGCATCTAATTTAAAAACACCACCTTGAGCATAAATACTGTGTTCAGCTACCACTGTGATGCATTCAGATAGATGGATAACAGAACCATGAGACAGTGGTTCAGTATTGGTTCAGTACTCAGAATGAAGAGTGCCACCTATTGAATCACCAACACTGCATCCCTTCCTTCAGCTCTTTTACATCATCCAATAGCTAACCACAACTTGTGTTGTTTTGAGATCACAGTCTGAGGCTATCTGGCTGCAGATAATGTCCATTTATTATAGTACCACTATTGTTCAATTATTTTTTCCATAAAGAACAAATTTTGTACTTGTAATGTACAAGTACAAAATGTGGAAAATGTAAAACGAATTACAGCTATAATAACATCAAACTATTATCATTCTTATCTTAAATCCAACAGTCGCACATAAAATTAGATTCTTAATGAACTACTAGATTTTATTGAATGTTCTCACATTTGGGTTGTCAATGATCAAGTCATCTCTCTTCAATACCGAGTTTCCTGTACTTTCTTAGCCTAGCCAATTCTCTGTATTTGTATTACTATTCTTTGTACCTGACCTACAGTTTTAAAGAACAGAAGAAGCCCTTGTATGATCCCATCTGTAAGGGTATGTCTACACAGCCTCTATACTACAAGCAGTTATTTTGACATAATGTCAAAATAATGTTGAGCTGGAGGACTTCTTACTTTGACTCCCATAACTCTCATTTTACGAGGAGTAAGGGCAGTCGTAGGAAGAGTGCTCCTTTTCGGACTTCCTGCTGTGTAGACAGTGCAAAAAGCCAAAATAAACTATTTTGGCTTAAGCTATGCAATTGATGTAGCTCAAGTTGCGTAGCTTATTTCCTCTTTAGCCCTGATGTGTAGACATGCCCTAAAAGTCCTTGTTTATGCAGAGCAGCTTTCTGCATTTGGCTTACTCTATAGATCTCGTCTGTAAGCTTGTTTCTCCATATGTTATATATCTCTTATTTCAAGGTACCAACATGGTTTTCCCTTTGTCTCTTAGAAGTGATTTTTTAATATGGGCTTGTGGAGTTTCATATTTAATGTCTTTCAGTACGCAGCCATTATCTTAAATTGGGCCTTCAACTTGAAACAGGTTGAAATGATAGGCACTGGATTTTGGATTTAGTAAGCAATTTTGTTGGTGATGTACAAGAAGGCACAGAGTGCAGCTTATTGTCTCTTCTGTGGGACTAACCAAGTTGTGTTTTTTTTTTTTCAAACCTGAAGCACATACTCTTTTTTCATGGAACAAACATGAAAATCTGTGAAAGTTTCAAAAAATAAAGTACAGAATGCATGTTATATATGAATCACTTGATAGGCCCACTTACTTCACAAGCACACATTGCAAATCCGTAAGCAAAATACAGCAATACAATCATCAAAGCCTCAGGCTACTGTCTAATTAGGCCTTCCATAGTTTTGTGTCTGTCCTTAGATACTGATACCCTTCTATCATTTATTTATTGCTAAGGACATGTGAGTGAATGAAAAGTAGACATTGGAGAAATTTTTAAGGGACAAGCTGCAAATTTATTAACTGAACACTTGGTAGAAGTGATACATGGCCACCCATCTCACATACTAGGCATTTAATTGGGTCTGGTGCAGGGTTACATGGCTGTCATCATGTAACAAATAACCCCTTATTTTTACTCCCTAAGATGTAGCTCACTTCTATACCTTTTTAGCCTTCCCTTGCTGGAAGGAGTTGAGAGTACCAAAGGGGACCTCAGTCTGTGAAGACTTCAGGTGCCCCTAGAGGCATCACATCCACCAGCCACTAGGTCCCATTTATCTCTCGGAAGAGCTAACCCTTTTAATGTTTTTCCACACTGGACACCACCAGCAAGCTTTGACAACTGCACATTCCTATATTTTCTTTTAAAATTATGTTTCTAAATCCTAGTATTGGTTACCCCAACTGTGCCTCCACATTGCTGCGAGAAAGGGAAAAAATGGATGTCAGCCAATTTCACCCGAAAGGAAAAATTCTTTCCAGATCTCCCAAAACAGGAGATTAGTTAGAAACACTGTTCACTGTCTGTAGCTAGAGGGAAAAGCACCTGAAAAGGCAAAAAACAAGGAGCTCAAGGAAAGATTTAAAATATTGAGATGTGCAGGAGAAGAGTGTTGGGCATCTAATCAGTTACCTTCCTCTGCTGGCCAGCTAATGAGTAGCCGAGGAAGGGCAGTTCTGGCATATGCTCTTCTCCTTCCTTCTGCCTTGTGGGAGCAGTGCATCCCCTTTCTAAGCCTGATTTTCGACTACCCCTGACCTGGGGAGGCATGCAGAGACATTTTCAGGCAGAGGCTCTCAGCCCCCAACACACACTTCACTTCCAGGTTCAACATATTCTCTCTGAATCTGGCCAACTGTTCTCCACTTTCCCCAAGGTATTTGGGGGCATGGAATATATTCCAGCACCCTGGCCTACAATAATATTTTAGCCAAACCAGTTTGGATATGCTAAAAACAAGCTCAGTTGATGCTTATCTGGCTGGTTAGATATGTGCAATTTCAAAAAGTTGACCACATTTAGAAATGATCTATTTCCTCTTCTGTGAGTTTACTTCCATAGTTCCCACCTTTTTGATGCAATTAACATAGCCCTCTCTCATACCGATAGATTTGGGTAGAAAGTAGGATCTTCCATTTTAACTAGAAATTAAAACTGCTAGAAAACTGGAAGGAATTTGAGATTCTGTTCAAATATAACATGCATGTTTGTAAGTGTACTTCTGAGGAGTGTGATTGTTTTTGAGTGAATTGGAGACCGCTCCAGTGAGGACCAGCTTAGTTTTTCTCATTGCATCAAAGGAATTCTAACTTGGAAAAAGTCTTGTTAATGCAACTTAATTCTGATTTTTGGGAGTATTTTGAAGAGCTCCAGGGAGATTCTCTGCTCGGTGGTCTGAAATCAAGGACTTTGAATGTCATTAATCATTTTTCTAGCATTTAAACTGTTTTTTCCCACTCACATCCAGGTTAGACTCTAGGAAGTCTAAATTGCATTTATCATTTCTCTTTCATTTACTATATTTTTCTCTATTATAGGTGAAATACTTAAGAATCTGGACTTTTTCTTTTGAAAGCAAACTCTTTCTTTCTTTCAACAGAATATGATTTGAAATAAAAAATTGAAACCAGAAAGTGGTAATACATTGAATCAAATTGTAATAGAGTAAAATGAGCATTTTCAGTAGTATTTTTTATATTTCTGATTAGTTTTAAAATGTTCTGTTCTAGATTGTATTCCTAACTGGCTTTGGCTGTGTTTATGTGGACATTGCTCATCGGTGTGGTACAATAATAATAACTTTGGCCCCAGAAGGAAGACCAGGACCTGTCCTGATCAACCTGAACAGGTATGTAAAGCACATGGAAAATTGTAAAAAAACTGCACATTTAAAGATTTATCCTGGGAAGTCATTAAACCCTGTAAGTGTGAAGTGACTTATGAAATCTGGCACAATTGTTTGTTTTGTCTAATGTCACTGCATATGCAGTGGCATACGTTTAGCACATGTTACATTTTGTATATCACAGTAAAAACATGACAGTCTAACATCTGAGGTCATGTCATTGTAGGATAAACACTCAATGTCTGGTATAATAAACAAGGCTGAGCTGTTCATTTTAAAGAATTAAAAATAGTTTCCATTCTAATTTTGAGTTTATTCACAAGTTTAAAGCTTATTTGGCCTGTTTCTGTGGTCCTTCTTCACACAAAATTCTCACTGAAATTGGTGGGAGTTTTCTTCAGTAAGGGCTGCAGGAATGGTTCTCTACACAGTAGTTAACTATGCATGCCATCATCTTTATAACACTCTTCCTTAGAAGATTCTCTCTCACTGCTATAACATTGCTAAAACTTGGCTCTCAGATCCATTCAACTCTAATTATAACATCACCTGTTTATAACATTCAAAATGCTTGGCTTTTAGAGATGTTGAATATGTATTTTCTGAAATTTTGTTTGAGCTATAATTAAGGATTTATTCCTAAGAAATTGATCATCCAGCAGTACTTGTAGGTCCTCATAGCTTTCTTTTGGAAAAACAAAATGCCAGGTTAAATAAAATAAAATTACAAACTCACATTTTCCTTTCTTCCTGTCTAGAACTCCGGAGCAATCCGTTATATTTAAAATGTTCATCAGCCAGGCAAGCCTTGCAATGTTTGATGAAATCACTAATCACAAAATGTCTTCTGAACTTCTGCGGCTCACCGTGGACAATGTTTACCTTAAAATGGCACCAGTAGACAGCTACTTGAGATCACTGTCTCATGAATTCCAGGGAGAGATCTCTGAAGGTCTTCCTCAGTTTTATGGTCTCCAAATATATTGTGGAGACTTGCAATTGGACAATCAGCTGTATAATAAATCCAATTTCCACTTTGCAGTCCTGCTGTGCCAGGGAGAGAAAAATGAAACCATTGAGTGGTCCAAAGTGAACAACCTCATTTTATCCAAAAAAGACTTGGAAGAATATAAGGAAAACTGTTTCATAAAACTTTGCATTACTTTATCAGAGGAACAGAATTTTTTATTTTGTGTTAATGACCTCAGCTTCGAACTGAAACCAGCCAGGCTATATGTGGAAGACACATTTGTTTATTACATTAAGACCTTATTTGATACATATCTTCCAGACAACAAAGTGATTGGTCATTGCATAAAAAACTCAACTATTACTCAAATACTTCCTGAACAAGTGAGACAGCATGCTAAAGCTTTAGTCAACCCAGTAAAGTTAAGGAAGTTAGCGATACAACCAGTTAACCTCTTGGTCAGTATCCATGCTTCACTAAAGCTGTATATAGCTTCAGATCACACTCCTCTCTCCTTCTCTGAGTTTGAACGAGGCCCCATCTACACCACTGCCAGACAGCTCATCCATGTTTTGGCCATGCATTATGCTGCGGGGGCACTATTCAGAGCAGGTCAGTGTTTTTTCCTTACACTTAGAATTGTAACATTTTCATTATGTACCAGTGCTCACAAGCTACTTACAATAGTCAGACCCATTGTTTTGTTGTTTGCTTTAGATAGTCTTGCTAAATGTCTACAATAGTATAAGAAACATTTGATATTTTTCAATTTGATGGGGGTCAAATAAAATGGTGGGTCTTGAAATTCATCTTTGAAGTTGTGGTGGACATTACCACCTAAAGACTTTCCCAAAGTTCTGTAAAAAACTATAGCAATGTTTTTTTTATTGTTTTAGATTATAAATATAGTTAGAATCAAAACACAAATTCCTAACATGAACTCTCAAAAAGAAGTTTATTTGATCAAATTATTCAATAAGTTGCTGTGAATTCAAAGCAAATTATACCACTGAATATTGTTTTCTTGTTAAGTGTTTTGGCTGCAATTCATGATTAGGAATCTGTCTTTCTTCATAGAGCCTTCATGCTAAACTGGCACACAGATGTTTATTGTCCTTTGATCCACGAAGTATGCAGTTTGCTGTACTGACTTTTTCCCATACAGGATCAATAGTGAACAATTAGTCTCTTAGACTAATGGATGCATTCTTAAAATTCTGTCTCCCATGAATTCATAAATAAAGTGACTCAGCAACTTCCGCACTTTATTAGGCATGGGAATTCGTAAATGATCACACATAGCTAACATACTACTTATTGCAACATCATATTTATTTTCCAAAATCTTATTTTGCTTGCTTTTGCTACAAGTACAGAAGAGTAATACAATTATGCACTTAATTTTCATGTACTGTTGCCTTAATTGTGCACATGTATCAGGTATTTATAGATGAATACAGCCATTGAGATGTCTAACTGGCCTTTTCCATGTGCAAACTAGGGATGTAATAGTATAGTTGACTAAACGATTAACCGATAAGCGGATGATTATCAGTTAATGTTATCAACTACACACAACACACTCCCCCTCCCATCAAGTAAATTTTTTAGCGGGCTGGCTGATAGGCTAGGATTCAGCCCCAGCACCTATCATCAACCCCCACCCCACGCTGGCTCTTAGTGCTTATAGTGCAGAGCCGCAGTGGAGGTTGATGTCGGGTCCTGGCTGGAGTCGGGACTGAGCCAGCCTGTCCATGTGCTGGCTCTTAGTGCTGGGACCTGGCATCAGCCCCCAGTGCAGCACAAATGCTTGTAGTACAGAGCTGCAGTGGGGGTAGTTGTCAGACCCAGCAGGAGCCAGGATTGAGTGGCAACCATAGCAGTGCTAGCCCTTATTGATTTTTGTCGACTACACAATTAATGAATGATATGCTTCTTAACATCCCTTAATATCTCATTTGCAGAGTTGATCATGCCATACTGTTGCACACCAATTAGATCACCATTATTTTCATGTACAATTGCATGCAAACATTTTTTTAAATGCAGTGGCACAGATGCCCATTACCTTTGTGCACCAGCTATACACATCACAAGTAGCAGTGTGGCAGGGGAAAGCTTCTGTGGAGCAGCTGCTTCCACCCCTTCACACAGATGGGCGGAGAGAATGAATTGGAGCAAGGAATGGGCAGAGGATTGGCTTCAGCTCCCCCGACATGCCGGGTGGGGTAATTCTGCTAGTTATAAACCCAGAATAGAAATGTCACAGTCTCCTTCCTGGGTGGCTATTGGAGCAGCATTATAGTACACTGATTGCCCCTCACTCTATGTACATGGCAAAGCTGTAACTGAACCATACAGAATCAAGGGGGAATGGCCATGATTCAGAAAAGTACATAGCAAATGCTAAACTTTTCACATGTATATAAGTCCCACTAATGAACTTAAGTACCTGCGTAAGTGCTTTCCTGTATTTCCTTTATTAATGGCATCCTGAGCAAATACAGATACTTTTATTCTTGAGAGAGTTCATTGTGCTGAAGTCTGTGTTGCCAACAAAGCTATAAGGGAAAAAAAGCTTCTTGTGATTCACAAAACCACCAGTCCTCATCCCAGCACACAGCCCAATGAGTTACACACTAAGGAAACGATCTGATGTTGAGTGGGAGAGGAAGCCAGGGAAATGGAGCCATTCCCTAGCAGCTCTTCCTGTGGCCAACCTCTTCAAAAGGAATGGCTGTTGGATCAAGTCTGTTCACTTCCACCCTCTCCCTGCATCTGTGAGGGAATACAAAGAGCTCCCATAAAGCTGAAATCTGTGGTACTCACACAATGTGCACCGCTGTGTGGTATAATCAAATTCTGCTCCCTTCCTGTTCACTAGTTTTCCTTTGAGCAGGACCATCTGCACCTGCCGAATAAAGGACAAGGTTTGTCCTAAAGATTATGGACTGGAAGGTTCACCTTTTATGTTTGGAATTAGCCATTCCACATCTTCCAAAGAATTAGCAGGAAATGATAACTTAAAGGAACACCGTTTTACATGTTAGTTGACACTGTCACATTAAATTAGCAAAAGTAATATAGAAATTCTGAATTTTATTAGCCGTAATTAATTCCAATAGGTTGCCTATTAAGAGAACATGGTGAGTCTTTGCTAAGACATTGTAGTAATAGTTATTCCTTCTTAGTAGATGTAAATATATTAAGTGCCTTCTGATGTACAGTGGAATAAGGCTAATAACCATTGTACACATTAATATAGAATTTCTGAATTTGGTGGATACTTCTTAGTTCCTCATTTCGCCCCACATATAAACACTTCCTCCCATGCTTATCTCCTTCAATAAAAGGGCTTGCATCCTGGTGATCTGACCTCTCGCCAAGATGCTGAACAAAGTTTCATTTAGACCCCATGAGCATCACCTCTGAGCATGGGCCAGAAAGGATAGCTCATGATGCAACATACCTCTGTTTCACACACACACACACCTTGAAGGGGAATTTGCTGCCGCCACTGAGGTGCAGCCACTGAAAGGCCAAGTTGTCCCAGAACTTTGTATTTAAACATTTTCAGCCATGCCTATTCATTATAGTTGAAAAAGCTGATTGACAGTGGGTGAACAGAGTTCAGGAAGCTCAATAGCCCACACCTCAGACTGGCAGCATCTTTGGGTTCTATGGAGAGGCTACATGTTCAGTCCTCTGTAGGGTGGACCATCTTAGGTCATTCTCAAACAATCTGCGATTAGTGATCAGATCAGCACTGATGATTTCTGGGGCATCTGCATCCATTTTTCCTCAGCTAGAGAGCCATTTGCTGGGTGATGGGGTCTTTGAGGGAGAAGCAGCTCCTGGAATGACTCCATTTCTGAAAACATTTGAAAAACCCTGATATGTACAAATAGGGTATATGTAAATGATCTTTGCAACATTATTGATCCAAAAGACCTTGCACAGTTGTGCTTTCATTCCATCTGTACACCACTGCCAGCCTAGAGCAGCAAATACTTTTTGTAGAAATATTACATTAAAGTGAAATAGCAGGCCCATGCTGGAGCACAGGGTTCTCCTGGGTTCCCAACAAGAGAGGGCTGCCAGTGGGACATACCTCTACAGGGCAAAACTGCAAGACTTTTGCCAGTGTTTTGTAGGTTTTCATTCAAGGTCGTCTCCAGGAGTTGCCAGTTGACTGTACTCTTTTGGAGTGGTGGGTGGTGGTTTGTTTTTTGTACCCATCTTAGCTTCTCCTTCATGTCCACTATCCTTAGTGTATGTATCTTTCAATTGACAATGTTGAAATGGGGAACAGATTCTACAAGAATAATAGATTTTCCAGGAGCTTAAAATGATAGCATGAGATTAATTTCTTTCACATGAGTAATGTTTTCTCTCTGCACAGTTTCATGATTCAGCCTATTTAGGAGCGGCTGTCATGGGTAACGAGGAAAGCATCTGGAGAACAGGAGCCCACAATAATGGGGTGGGAATAAAGAGGGCAAAGCAGTTTCATGGCCCTCAGCAGGAAGACAAGAGGCAGTTCAGTCTCTCTTTTACTAGTCTGTCCCTATTATGTATCATGTAACTCTGGCAGCCCTAATATCTGAAATCTGTGATTGGTTGAGTGGCAGAGCAGGCAGTCTCCAATGAGCCTTTATTGTTGTTTCTGAATCTGTCTCTGTGGGCTGCTGAAAACAACAATTATGGTAGCACCACCTTTTTAATAACCTCCTGCCAATCCACCAGCCTGAGAACTAAGAGACCTGCAAAGCAGATATACAGTAAGACTCACAACAGAGCACAACAGTGGCCATCAGGCTGGCCTCTAGAACTCCAGATACCTCTCCTGGGATATATAGTAAGGAATACTCCCTTCTGAGTAATCTAATCAGCATGTATATGTCATTGCTATTTACACAACTGTACTGAGAAAAATACATTTGCCTGGCTAGAACTAAGTTCAAGAAAAATGTGATCAGCTCAGAAAGGTTGGGTGGATTAAAAATAACTTCTCATTCACTTGTCAAAAGTCTGCATCCCCTTTCCAACACCCCATCAAGCATTTGACCTCCATGCACTCATAAGTCTGTACATTGAATCACTGTAAACTATCTGTCATGATTCTCTCACATAAGGATGAGAAATCACTGTGTTGCCTACAAAACAAGTTAAGCCTCCAGTACTGTTGCTTCTAGCTGTTAGAATCTAGCCTCCATCTCTCCACACACACTTTTAGCAGAAATACGGGAGGCTTGTGGAAGGAAGTCATTCCAAAGCTATTTGTGAGTTTGCCAAAGGGATTTCTTTGATTTACAAAGTATGAAAGATTGCCATTTCTGAATTCATTGTGAATGAGTTATTTCCCGTGTTTTGCTCAGAGGAAGTTCATAATGTGAATTCTAGTGTAAAAAAAAACGGTATTAAGGAATAACTTTTTCACAACTGTTGATTCCACGTTTCTAGTGAATGTAACATTTGTTCTGTTTCTCGACATAGGCTGGGTTGTCGGATCTTTGGAAATTCTTGGAAGCCCAGCTAGCTTAGTAAGAAGTATAGGGAATGGCATAGCTGACTTCTTTAGACTCCCGTATGAGGGGCTGACCAGGGGCCCAGGAGCATTTGTCAGTGGAGTTTCCAGAGGAACAACATCATTTGTTAAACACATTTCCAAAGGTAGAGATCTTCCATTTCATTGCTCCTACCTCTGCCTTGTTTTCAAAAATGTGTTAAAGTTTAAAATGAAATTGCCTGCAGCTTTGTTTGCCTTGTTAGCTTGCAAAGAAATTCAGGAAGTATAACAAAGCTCATATATAATGTCTTATGTATTAAACAGATCACTTCTTGACTACAGTGTGCTAGAATGTTTCAAAAACTTCAGAATTTTAAACCTCCCATTGGGGAAACCAAGATTGGCTTGGCCATCATTCCATGTGATGACTACAGAAATATTAAAGGTGTTCAGTACTTCTGCTAAACATCAGAAATTCTACACTATGGTGCCTCGTCATATTTATTATTTCTAAAAAATGTAGATACAGTTGTCATAACTGTTGTAAGTATGTAGATACAGTTTGACTTGAAGGCAGATCTGTGTTTAAAACACAGCCAGCTTTTTTTATAAGGCTATATAAACAGTGCCATCTTGTGGCTTAACAAGGTCAGCAACAAAAATGGAACAGTTAAACTGTATGCTAGCATTTCAGATTCATGCAAAAGAAGCCTTTATAGGTTTGTTTTTTGAATCTTGGTTTACCTTTCCATCCATCCCCATTATGTTCATTTGAGATTTGTAAAAATTTAGGAACCGGTGAAAAATATTTCAACGAGCTGTGCTTGTCAATGGTAAGTCAGGTCTCGTGAAGGGCAACATAAAAGCTATAATATGCACTAATGAAGCACATTAATGCTGTTTAAAATAATAATAAATGTATGTTATACATGGGGAATTTATTCAGTTGAATTGCTGTTCTGTTTGTTGGTAGGCATAATATTTCAGTGAGACTAGAATATCTCTGAGTATTACATTAAAACAGTTTGATCTACATTCAAACATATAACTTTGTATTTAGGTACACTGACATCTATTACTAATCTTGCAACTAGTCTTGCTCGGAATATGGATCGGCTGTCGCTGGATGAGGAGCATTACAATAGACAAGAAGAATGGAGAAGGCAGCTTCCAGAGAATTTGGGAGAAGGACTGAGACAGGGGCTTTCCCGCTTAGGCATCAGCCTTTTAGGTAATGTATTGTTACCATATTTACTATAATTGTACTAGATATTTATGATCTACTCATTAGTATTTCATACAGTTATATGCAGGTTAGAAACATAAAGGCCAACATTTTCTGAAATGGCCATAGAGTTACTTATACAAGATATTGTTTTTATTTTTCCAGGATTAGGGTGAGTTTAAAATGTTATTTTTCATGTTAATGATTGCAGATATAGAATAAGTTAATATTCTCATGCTGTTCAAGTGAAACACTTTTATTGGTACATGATGTATGGCTCAGAATAAAAGAATAATTCTGTATTGGGCACACCGGCTTGTAAGCAAGTCAGTAAAAAGACGTCATTGTTCCAGTGTTTACTTTCCAGAGATTATAGGAAAACTTTTTAAAACTTCATTGTGTTTTCTACTGCACAATAGATATCAGAGATGCTTGTTATTGTTTGAAAACCTCTTGAGCATAGTGTAAATGTCAAGTAAACTTTGATGAAAAAGTCCACTTTTGCAAAGAAAGCCAGTTTGGTCTGGCTCAGTATAATTATATTAGTCAAGGAGCCAAATGGCTTGGTCAGAGGTGAAGATCACTATGGATATTTCAAAATATTATATAGAAGTTTGAAAACTAAACCGCTCTGGAAAATCTCTGAAAGGAAGTTTTCTAGTTAGAGCATTTAGGATTGGATTTTCTAGGGTACTTCTTTCTATTTGTCACACTAGCAGAGAGATGCCAAATTGTACTGTATTCTTTGGCAAAGTGCCTTAGTGTATATGAAGGAGTCTGAATCCCTTAGAGATCAAAGTGACCAAAAGCAGTCCAGAGCAAAAGGTTAGAAGAGATGAGCTTGAAAGGATTTGTCCTCGTTCCTAATCTTCAGTACTATATACAACTCCTTAATTTACAGCTGCAACCCTGAAAGCCCCAAAAAGGAAGTGGTAAAATGTTACAACTTCAGGTTAAGTTACTTAAAATTATTTTAAGCAAAAGCATTAGATGATATGAAGACCTGTCATTTGATAATGCTTGTAACCTAGCAATCTAGTGTCCTGAGAGAAAATGTGCATGAAACAGCAATGTCATATATTAGTAGCCGCTAACCCAATAGTAAATTGTTACAGATAATGTAAATTACCAGACAGTTTACAGGAGGGTTTTTTTTGTTTGTTTTATTGGGCTGGGGGCAGTCAAGCTGAGAGCTGGATGAAAGATTTCACTTTTGGAAGCATTGCAATAGTCCAGAATTGGATGCTGGTGAGAAATACTTTGGTGATCTGAGCTCAGTCACAAATAAGACCATAAGCCAGTGTGATGGCCACGCTTTTGGCCAACATGGTTGTGATTAAACTGGGGATGTGCAGAGTTAAAAGCATGAGCTGCTACAAAATGAGCTGAAGAGCCGACAGCCTCCCCTGGACATGGTGTAGGAGGGGCAGCCCCACACTCCGGGAAGGGACAGGATCTGAGGCGGAAGAGGCAGAGCTAGGGGCAGCCAGCATGTCTTGCCCCCATTCTTCAAAACTGCGCTTTGGTGGTAATTTAAAGGCCCCAATGCTCCAGACACTTACGCTGCTGAAGTGGCGACTACCAGGAGCCCCCGGGATCCTATAAATCACTGGGCCCCAAGGAAACTGACCTCATTGCTGCCCCCCATCCTGTCAGTGGGCCTGACTTGGGGCTGTAACAACTGATATCCTCTGTGGATTGGCACATACAGGCAACCTATAACACATACTTACCAGCAGGTTACACCACACTTGTCACATACACCTGTGCACAATGCACTAAGTAGCTTAATATTTTTTTGAAAAGCTACGGTGGTTATGTGAATACTCCTAAGTTTATGAAAATAACAGGATTTAGAGTTCTGGAGCCTCCTTTATTACCCAACAACTCAAACATTACACTGGAAGCATGAGGCTATTACTTTTGCACTTAGACAGTACTCATCTAAATACCAAATAACTTTGTGCTTTTAATTGTTGATGTTCCTCAAAATATGGAAGAAGAGCAATAGTTTACATGTTGGCTTAGACTGCAGTTGCAGCGCTGTTTTATTTTAAAATTTCAACAGACCCAAGAATAAGGAACTTGTACTCCTTGTCCTGTTTACAAATTCTTCATTGCTAAAGTAATACCTGCTATTCTTAGCAATAGAAATAATTAACTACCCAAATAAATACCTGTGGTTACTCTGTAACGGGAATTGATAAGTATGGAGCCTGTCAGTATCAGTGACGAATCAGCAGACAGAACAATTGTATCAGACACAAATCTTGATTTCTTCTTGATAACATTAAAAGGACTGATTCTCTTATATTGTATACAAATACAGTATGCACGTAAGTTTGTATACATAGTACACATACATTCCAGTTGTTACAAATACATCATAATGACATTTCTCCTCTGACCACTCAGTTTTAGAGGTATTAGAAATTTACCCAAAACATATTGAAGTAAATTGCTGCACTGCTGGATTTCTTTACCAGCATATTTATAGAAAGCTTGCAAAAATACCTCCAGTGTCTGTCTTGTCCAGTGAAGTGAAATGAATTAGTGTGTCTTTTCTCTCTAAGCAGACAGCTTTCAGAGTTAATATAAAGATAGGAGTTGCTAGGTCCTTTGTAGAAATAATTTCTATGTTTGCATAAATTAATAGAAAAAGGAAAAAAAACATGGTAAAGACCTATAGAATCAGATGGTCAAAGCAGCATAATATGTGTTAAAGTCACCACAAATGTGCACTTTGGGTAATTGCATGTCCAGATGTCCAGTTTTAGTCAAATACATGCACAGTTATCTCATTTACATATGTATTTGTGGTAATTGCACAGTAAAAAGTGAGTGCACATTTGCATACTTAACTTGCTTGGCAATCTAGCTCATTATGTCCCCAATTCAGCACGTGCTTAAGTGCTTTGCTGAATCAGGGCCAAAGTCATGTACTCTGTCTCCTTCTTAGTGCAAGTTGTTCCCCACAGTGCATTCTTAAGTGCTTCGTTCTGTCTCGTTTTAAATGACTCAAGCACTGTCAGGGTGTTGTTTGATTTGATTGTTATCTCTGGCTCGGTAGTTTCTTATTTTCTAGTTACGAGAAGACTGCTGGGTGTTTTCTGTCATATTTTTGATATCAAAAGAGTCTAGGCATTTTTTCTGTTATAGATCTAAATATAAAAGTACATAAAATATAAAAACGAGTTTGTGGAAGTTAGATTATATACTCCTTGGTGCAGCAGACCATGTCATCTTTTGCCTCTAGCATTAATCACACTATCACACCTTAAATAATAACTAATAATTATGTGAGAGAGAATATTGATGCTATGGGATGTTTCAAAAATCTTGGCTCTGACAAAAGACACAACATTAAATCAACTCCTTTTATGAAACAGAACATTTTTGAGTAATTGAACAGCTGTCTAACCCGAGAGAAACAGACGTTTCAGGAAGACTAGAGAAAGACTGTACACTCGACTCCACTTTACGCTAACAAGCAGTCTTGTTTGGTGATATTAGTAGAATGTAAAATGAACAAAGTAGCAATTTTGTAGCTAGACTATGTAAAGCCTGGTCTTTGGAAGCTGCTATTTCCATCACAGACCTTAAGAAGAGCTCTGTGTAAACGTGACTGTCTCTCACAAAAAGTTCATCAAATAATATATTACCTCACCCACCTTCAGAGCAGATAGATTTAAATCACCAAAAAAAATCATTGGTTTGAATCAATTTACCAAAATGCTAAGACAAGTTGTGCTTAGAGTGCACTTAATTTTGAAATGAGCTCCCTTGAACTCACTGTCATGTCTTTTTTTTGAGAAAACAAATATAGAATGGGGTTCTCTTGGAAAAGCTGAATTATGATGAAGTAAAATAGGGAATAGCAATTATGGCATCACCATCATGGTCTGTGGACATGCTGTTCCAAATATGGGTGTAAAAAAGATTTTTAAAAAGTAACCGTGTAATGATTAAAAATCCTAGCGGTTATACAGTTAACCATTTTGGCTGGTTGGAATAGGAAGGAAAGGATGCTGACAGGGCTTTTTTTATTGAAATCAGATTTTTTTAAATGATCAATAAAATACTAAATGTCTCATTAGAATAACAGTTACAATTAACTCTCATCACAAACATCTGATCTATACCTACTGTCTCATAATAATGACTTAATGGCTCTACTCTGTCCAGTCTAACTATTAGCTCTTGCTGCTAGAAAGTTCTGGGCTTTCAATTTCTCTTTCTCAGCAGACTAAAAAGAAACAAGTGCAAAGACAGACACAAGCTGAATAGGATTGTTTTTGTTCTGTGCTTATGTGGCGGTGAACCTTGGCCAAACATGGCAAAGGAGTTAGTTAAAACATTGTTTTAAAGACAAGAGAGGCAATATATAGGAAAGGATGGAGGCAGCATAGAAAGGAACAATAGTGAAGTGGACTAGAGAGAAAAAGGGAAGACATTATTTAGTACACACACGACCTCCTATACTTTCCCACGCTTTTGCCACAGAAAAACTGTCATGGCTTCTGGATGCAAAAGGGACCATTTCTAAGAATATATTGAGAAAATTCGTTCCCTGGGTTAAAAAAAGGAAAATGTGTCAAGTGTAAGCTATTGAAGAAGTTAATGCAGGGCCTAATTGCAAGAATGAAACGTCATAAGGAAAGCTGCTTATTGGAAGAAAATGATGTGGATGAAGATATGGATATGGCTGAATGGCTCAGTTGGTTAGAAACTTAAATGATTCACTTTGCAGTGTGTTATTCTTCAAGACTTTCTCTATGCCATTTAGTGTAAGTGTGATTTGACAAGTAAATTCTTAAGCTCTTTGCTGTATTGGATGTCGCTAAAAAAAAGAAAAGAAAAAAGATTATCTTAGCTAATCCTTATGGGTTGTTTAATTAGTTAACTAAATTTAGAATCTTATCATTCAAGTGTACAATACAGAAAGCTGCAGTAAGAGAAATCTAGAGTTGCCAGTTGCCATTAAGAGTCATTTTCTTATTTTATCTTGCATAATACATGCCCTTTATTTTGCAACTAGGGATGTAAAAGGTTTTTTTATTTTTCAATATTTTTAATTTCCGATTTTTTATTTTTTTAAAAAATAATCAGTTGCAGTGTAAGACTAGGGAAGTAAACAACTAGTCAACTATCTGATAAGCAAAACCAAAAGCTTATCGGATAGTCGACTAGTCCCTTGACTAGTCTCTGCCTCCTCCCTTGCTGCCTCTAATTGATTCAGCAAGGGGCAGGAGCTTCCTTTTAACCTGTCTCCCCACAGCACTGTTTCCGCTGCGGGTGGGGGAGGGTAGCAGGGACCGGGTGTGAGCCGGAAATCAGCTGACAGCTCTTTATACATTTAAAAATCAGAAGCGTAGCGTGGGACCCAGCACAAGCCGGGACTGCTGATTCCTGGCTTGGGCTAGGTCCCTCCACTGTGCTTTAGCATAAAGATCTTATCTTACATAAGGATGTTAAATTTAGTTTAATCAACTAATCGATAGATTTTCCATTGACTAGTCGATTAGTCGATAAGCAGAGGCGCCTCAGTGGGGTTAGATCCAGGAGCTAACCCAACTATAGCTCTGCCTTTTAAATGTATTAAGAACCTGTCAGTTCTTAAAATATTTAAAAGGCTAACGTGCAGCAGGAAGGACCCAGCACAAGCCTGGACAACTAATTCACAGCTCGTTTCAGGTCCCCCGCTTCCCCGCTGCACACCAGCCTTTTAAATGTATTGAAAGCCTGTTGGCTCTCAATACATTTAAAAGGCTGGTGTGCAACAGGAGGACCCAGTGTGAGCTGGGACAGATGATTTGTATTTAAAAGGCTGTGTATGTATTTAAAAGGCTGGTGCACAGCATGGGGGACCCTGCATGATCCAGGAATCAGCTGTCCCAGCTCACACTGGGTCCCTCCTGCTGCACTTTAGCCTTTTAAATATTTTAAGAACTGACGGACTTTTAATACATTTAAAATGCAGCGCCACAGTGGGGTTAGCTCCTAGAGCTAACCCCACTGCAGCTCCTCCGCTTATCGACTAGTCAATGGAAAATCCATCGATTAGTTGATTAAACTAAATTTAACATCCTTATGTAAGACATCTGTAGGTGGGGTGAAAGAAGTGAAGAAGTCACGTAATACTGGAGCTTAACACGACACTAAGTATTATTTTGTTTCTTCAGATGTGTTCCATTTGTACAAAAGCAAAGAATGGATGTGAAGAGCCCCAGTTTATGTAATGGGGTATTGCTGTATTTTAAAGTTAACCAACATGAGCAGCTGTTAATGATTAATGAAATGAAACTGAATTGAAAATTACATTTCTTCCTCAGCATATGGTTAAGAAAGTTTTGTAGCCTGACATTATAATACAAAGAGATAAAAATGTGGTTAAAATGAAAGATAGAGTAAGTGTTCATTGTAGCGCAGGGCTACTCAACGCACAGCATGTGGGCTGCATGCGGCCCATTACCCGTTTGTTTGTGCCTCGCAGTGTGGTTTGGGTTTACACGGGGCTTAACACATGGCCCACCCACCCGTGGGTGGGATCCTTTGAACATGGCCTCCACTAGGCACATGCTCCACAACAGCGAGGCGTCTCCCAGGTGGGGTGAGCATTGAAAGACGCAAGCAGACGGGCTGGCTGGAACAGATGGGTACTGGATGTCAGTTTTTCTAGCCCCATGGAGAAGGTGATGGGAGCGCCAGGGCATTATGGGGAGTGCTGACTGCTTAGCCTTGTGGGCAGAACCTGAGAGGTGCTGACTGGCTCGCACTGGCCACGTTTGGGTCCGGTGCCACGGCTTAATGCTTAATTTTTGTATTCATGCCCGTTAGTGTGAAAGAAGCTATTTGCATATATATTTGCATGCACATGCAAACACTTAAGTTGCTGCCCTCAGCATGTGCTGTGAGTAACGTTGTGGCCCCTGTGGCTTCCAAAGTAGAGTAGCCCTGCTATAGAGGATAGCTCTCATACAAACAAGGGGGGGAAGAATAGAAACATGTTTTCTGGGAAATGATATACACATAAAAGATGAAAGAAGTGTCTGTAATTGGGAGAAGGTTTACAGTGCTTTCATATTTCATACATTTTTGAGATGCAGTATTTTAGAGAACAAGAATAGGAGGAAATGTGGAAATTCTTTTTCCCCTATCTCATTTGTTATTTGGAAAATTACACCCATTCTGATCATTCAAAACCAGTGGCCATTTCTTAAGATTACTTTTAACCCACTTAAGGGCTAGTTAGCCTTTGTCAGTCTGGTAAATATATTGGGCCAAATGCACCCCAAGTGTAACTCCATTGAAATCAGTGGAATTATTACTGCATGCATTTGCCCCACATGCACACATAATGCCAGATACAAAGTGAGATCTCCAGAGTTTTCCATGTTTGAGGAGAAATGCATAACTGTAAGGCTGTGTCTAGACTGGCAAGTTTTTCCGCAAAATCATCTGCTTTTGCGGAAAAAATTGCCAGCTGTCTACACTGGCCGCTTGAATTTCCGGAAAAGCACTGACGATCCCATGTAAGATCGTCAGTGCTTTTCCGGAAATACTATGCTGCTCCCATTCGGGCAAAAGTCTTTTTCTGAAAGACTTTTGCGCAAAAGGGCCAGTGTAGACAGCACTGTACTGTTTTCTGCAAAAAAGCCCCGATCCCGAAAATGGCGATCGGGGCTTTTTTGCGGAAAACCGCATCTAGATTGGCCACGGACGCTTTTCTGCAAAAAGTGCTTTTGCAGAAAAGCATCCTGCCAATCTAGGCGTGCTTTTCCGAAAATGCTTTTAACGGAAAATCCAGGCAATTTCCATATCATTAAGTGGCTGCTTTATTGTGATATTTGCAGCAGGAATTGCAAAGTGAGAACTTGCACCCCGTGAATTGCTTTGCAGTGAGCAAAGGACTTCAGATTGGGGATGCAAAATCCTGGATAATTGGTTAACCAATTAAACTTACTGTTTATCTGGTTTCACATATTATTTATCCATTTAATTTGATTAAGGGAGGTCGGACACGCCGCTAGGCTGGAGCTGCCCCCTCAGCAGGCAGGAGTTACTCCAGCCCAGCCGAAGCAGCCTCTGACTGCAGAGTGCCTGGGCTGAAGCAGCCCCCACTGATTAACCAGAACTGGAAAGCATCACCCGTTAAGGCTAACCTGTTAACCTTTTACATTGCTACTTCAGACTAGGCAGCCCATTCTCTAATTGACGTTCTTTAACTAGCACCCTGTCACTTTGTTCAATCATTGTACTCTTAGTGATTTCCAAATAGCTTATCTATCAAAATTACAACAACTAGAGTCATGTCTGTGGTAAGAGGTTTGAATCACCTCTAGATCAAAGAAATGTACCTCCTCACATACCTGTTTACTTTTAGGAAGATTTAAATTTGAGTCCTCTGTTGATACTAAAAGCTGGAAAGGTCATTGTGTCACTTGTAAAAATTTGAATCATGCACATTAAAGTAAAATATGGTAGTTTTAACAAAAAGGTAACTGAAAATCCCAAAGTCTAATTCTACTAATCTTAATAGTATATCAAAAGTTGCATTCGCTGATGAATATTTCTGGTAGTGGAAGAGGATATAAAAATGATAGATGGAATGCAAGCAATTTTTATTCACGTGAAGTCAATCTTAGGTTTACATGAAAATTTCATTTCCATAACTCCTAGCCATCTTTCAAAACTGGTGGATGTTTATTCCACTCCCAGCATTTCCAGAAGCCATATATAGAGTGAACTAAATTATATCAAATCAGCAAAGGCATTTTATAAAAAGTAGTTGAAAGATTAAAAATGCATATTATGAAGTTAAGTGATTTGAAGGTTTAAAGAGAGAGAGAGACATGTGAAAGGGAAGTGGAGATGTCATCTAAACTGAAGTGAAGATACTGTTTAGATCATTGGTAAATGTATGCTAATTAGCTGTATAAAAGGGTGGAGTGCAATGTCAACCCAAACATAGCTCTGTTCCAGTGTTAAAATTTGATCTTGCTCTGGGATTTTAATCTTTATTAATGATTGGTGATTCTTGTTTTTTCAGGTGCAATTGCTGGTATTGTAGATCAACCAATGCAGAATTTTCAGAAAATATCTGAGGCCCAAGCTTCAGCAGGGCACAAAGCCAAAGGTGTTATCTCTGGTGTAGGAAAGGGAATTATGGGAGTGTTTACTAAGCCAATTGGAGGAGCAGCTGAACTTGTCTCCCAAACGGGCTATGGTAAGTTTCAATGATTTTGAGATCTCAGTTTTAATTTTAAAGAATAGTCTTTAGATCTGGTCATGTGATACAGCCTGCTGTGCAGTTTATATGAATCAATAGCTATTTTCCTTGTAGAAAGTTTTTAAATATCACATCTAAATGGTTATAAATGTTGTCTTTCTCACTTAGAAGTCATCCTGTCGTGCTCTCTTACACTGAGTTCACAGTCTTGTGTAGCACCAGAAACATAGAATGTACCAACTATTAAGTCATTCTTGAAAGCCAGGAGAATTAGTTACAGAAACATATGTACTGCAAGAGAGTTTTCAACAGTAAATGTAATGCAGGAATAATATATCCAATTAGAGCATTATTTTGATGGTATTTGCTGTAATTGACCAAAGAAAGAGGTGTGTTTTCTTTAGATAAAGAATCTGTGAGGAAAAAAATGAATTATGTGATGGAAATATCCCATTTAAATTATAGTGCTTCCTGATAAGGAATTGAATTCTGATTTTGGATTTATAGATAGAACCTCTCTGGTCTAGCACACTTTGGTCTGGCAGCATCCGTGGTCTGGCATGATCTTAGTTAGCTGGATGCCCAATTATCTTATGTGTGGCCAAGTTTCCCACGGTCCCATAAAGTTTGTTTACAGCCATCAGTCCTGGTTCTCAGTGTTCTGTAGCTCTATTATGAAGGTCCAGAGAAAAACAATGAAAATTATTGAAGATCTAGAAAACATGACCTGTGAGGGAAGACTGAAAGAATTGGGTTTGTTTAGTTTAGAAAAGGGAAGACTGAGGAGACATGATAGCAGTTTTCAAGTATCTAAAAAGATTTTACAAGGAGGAGGGAGAAACATTGTTCTCTTTGACCTCTGACAATAGGATGAGAAGCAATGGAGGTTTAGGTTGTTCAAGGGAGGTTTAGGTTGGACATTAGGAAAAACTTCCGAACTGTCAGGGTGGTTAAACACTGAAATAAATTGCCTAGGGAGGTTATAGAATCTTCATCACTGGAGATATTTCAGAACAGGCTAGACAGACATCTAACAGGGATGATCTAGATGGTGCTTGGTCCTGCCACGAGGGCAGGGGACTGGACTTGATGACCTTTTGAGGTCCCTTCCAGTTCTAGTGTTCTATTATTGTATTTTATCCCTAAATGTCTTCTAAGAGCCCAGTAATCAGTGGAAGAGTTGGTAATGCTGCTAGATAATATTGACCTCCCATGGTCTGGCAAATTCCCTAATTCTGCACCAGTCAGAACCTCAGAGTGCCAGGCTAGAGAGGTTCAACCCTTACTGGTAACCCTTTATGAAAAAGGGATGGGCATGCCATGTAGTTCAAGCACTAACAGTAGCCATGGCAAATCCTTTCAGAGTTAGGTATGCATTTGGGGCCAGTAAAGTATATCAAAGAGGATCATAAAATGATCTAAACTTGCTAACAGAATTTGCTTCTGGTGTCATGAATCCTCAACTCCAAGACTAAAGTTAAAAAAAGATAGGATACACATTGAGGACATTCATCAATTAACTCCAACAATTTTTGTAATTTTTTTTTTTTTTTTTTTTGCTCCTAGAGTGGTGCTTTTAATCTGTCAACGTTTTTTGTCCCTGGAATATGAGAAGCTTCCTCAGAGCTAAATTTTGAAAAATTATCTCCACACTTCCCTTTACACATGGAACATCTCCCTGACGTAATTTAGGAGCTAATAAATAATAAATGACAAGCAAACATGCTTGGTAATCATTTTTATATCGTGTTAGTAAAAGGGCTTGTGTACAGCTCACTCTCTTCTTCAGTGGTTTTGCAATTCTGTGGGCCTTTTACACTAGTGTGGCTCTGGAATAATTCCTCCAAAATCTTCATTCCACAAGTGAAAACTGATGTCAGTGAGACCAGAATCTGGCCCTAAGTTGTGGGAACAATGTTCTTTTTGTTAACTGTAGAATTATTGTTTCTAGATTTAATCCCAAAGCACAATCATTATTAAACTACAAGAAATCCATAACCACAGGAGGACAGTTTTCACTGCAGATATTGTATACAACACATCATGTTTTCCATGAACATATGACAGAAAGAGTTAGCCAAGGAAAGACATAAAAATTATATCAATAATAAATGGCAATGTGTGAGAGAGAAACACACAACAGTGAGAGTGACTCTCAGCCACAACTAGATTGGAAGTTGGGTTTGTGCCTCTTGGGATGGACCTTGGGGTGGGGGACCACACAGAAATGAACACATGTTCTCTCTCCATCTGTAAATGACATTTCCACTTGCATAACACTGAGAACTTGAAAAAGCCAATTGTTACAAGTGGGAAGCTTCTTTTAAGTATTACCACCAACATGTGTGTTTAAAAAAATAAGTATTTTTTCAAATACTTGTGTTTTGTTTAAATTATTATCCATTTTATAAAAAGGAATGTAAGTTACTGACATCCTTATGTAAAAATGCTTATTGCTTCATTGGAGTGCTTAATTTAGCAGTCATTTTCCTCTATTGTTTACTTATGAAGGACACTGCACTATACCTTGTTACACTGCTCCTCAACTCTTAACCTAATTTGTGTCACTCTTGTTAAAGTATTTATTATATCAATGAAGTTTTTTCAAACAAGTAATTCATTGTCTAAAGACCATATCTCGTTTATAAAAATGTACAAGTGATCTGAAAGCATTCATGCTGTATCATCTTCTGCTCTTGATATTCTAGTTGGAGACCTGTTTAACTGCTTCTTGTAGTCTTCATTCAGTGCTGGCACAAAGAAAAATGTATAATAAATCAGATACCCCAGGAGATCTCATAAATGTATATAGATCCATGTTTAACAGCTGGTTTAAGTAACTTAACATTTAAATGCAGTACCTAGGCAAACTTCTCTTCTAATTTTTACCAATCATCTCACATATGTGGAAGTATTTTAATATTAAACAAGAAAGCTAACAGTAGTCTTGACTTTTTATATATAAATTGTACATGATCGGTCTGATCCCATTTTGGAATGATGGCTCTCCAGGGCATTACGTTTCTCCTAATTGCTAGTGTATGACTGACTTTTAGAACATTCTTTTGTTTTGTTTTTGTTTGTTGCTAAGGGTTAAATGCACAGCTATTGCATTGTAATGTTTAATGAATTATCTTTATTACAGCGTCCCAAGATGTGACATCAGTTTGTATCTGCACTATTTTATGGATCGCTCTAAACAGATGACATCACTGAAACATGTAACTGTTTTCCAGAAAACAACCATTAAAAATCTTAAATTCTCTTACCACAGGTATTTTGCATGGAGCTGGACTTTCTCAGCTTCCCAAACAGCGCTATCATCCAAGTGATCATCATGTTCAGCAGGCTCCAAACAGCCACGTCAAATATGTCTGGTAAAATTATTTAGACACTTACTCATTTTTATATCCACATTGTTTATTAATAGGTTCTGGCTCATGGTCAAGTTAACAGGCTTCTTCTGTAGGAAAGGCTGAGTTATAGCTATTTATTTAGGAAAGTTAAACACAAAGGTACTGCATAGAAACCCAATCTGCAAATGATGGACTGCTGATCTGCTTCCAGCTTGAGGACTGCAGAGCTAATCTTTATTTAATGACATTCAGTAAGTTTTTACTTATTTATCATTGCACTGAGACCAAGAAAAATACTGCACATCTCCAGAAATAGCTGTCACTGAAGATAGGTTTATTTTCTGCCTTGGATTTGGATCCAGCTTCTCAGGGTGATTTCTCTATTGGGATGAAAAATTGGTTGACCTAGGTGAATGCAATTATGAATTGCCATGAAGTTATTATGTCAGTTTTGCAGCAAATCATTAAGGAATTATGATAAACTTTTACAGAATAAATATGAAACCTTATAATTTAAATTTTACACATGAGTATTGCAGAAAATGTGGTATTAGTTATTTTAACAAAATAAACTTCAGCTTATCTTGTATTTTTAGGTGGGAGTTGCAATCTTAAGTGAAAACCTAAAAGAACAAAAGTGAGTTACTACCATACAAATCCAATTTCTAATACTGACTGTTTTTATTAAACAGGAAAATGCTTCAGTCTCTAGGAAGGCCAGAGGTCCATATGGCACTGGATGTGATAATTGTGAGTGGATCAGGACAAGAACATGAAGGATGCTTGCTACTTACATCAGAAGTGCTATTTGTGGTCAGTGTCAGTGAAGACACACAACAGCAGGCATTCCCTGTGACTGAAATTGAATGTGTAGAAGACCATCAACGAAAAAACCTGCTGAAGGTGCAGCTCAAACAAGAAAGAGTGCCTTGTGATTTGGAGGTAAAGACATTCAGTAATATCTTCATTTAAAGAAGCTTCAGCGGGTAGCCGAGTTAGTCTGTACACAGGGCTGGCCTTACCATGAGGCGAACTGAGGCAGCTGCCTCAGGTGCCAGACTGTGGGGGGGGGGCACCTCTAGGACCCAGAGTGTAGAAAATTGTGTCTGCTGCTGGTGCAGCAAGGGGGCATGAGGGTGCATTTGAGCTCCTTGCCTCAGGTGCCAAAATGTTGTGGGCCGCCCTGTCTGTACAGGAAAAAACAACAAATGGTCTGGTAGTACTAACAAAACATGTAGATGGTATCATGAGCTTTCGTGGGCACAACCCACTTCAGATGACTGGAATCATACAAAGGAAGGGGGAAATGAATACACTGAAAAAGCAGAGAATGGTGAAGTTAAAGAGCTAGAGTGCTCTTTCTCGGACTTCCTGCTGTGTAGATAGCACCAAAAGCCAAAATAAGCTGTTTCGACTTAAGCTACATAATTGACGTAGCTCAAGTTGCGTAGCTTATTTCGGCTTTAGCCCTGCTGTAGATGTGCCCTAACTGCCAAGAGATTGATGCTCTCATTCCTCTCTATGAAGCATCATAATCCCTTCATTATTTGTTATCCCATATGTACTTCCCACTCCCACAGGATGGCCTCAGTCTTGATTAGTTTTGGTTATTTGAAGCTCTGTAGGACAGATAGATAGGAAGACTCCTGTGGCTGCTTCTTGGAATTGTTCACCATCTGAGGGACTCAGTACCTGCTTTAGGACCAGTACTTGAGTTTGCATGTGTTCCAGTGAGTAAGTTTCATCTTCAAAAGGAACTTGTGGCGCTCTATGGTGTATTTCCAACACATGCAACCAGAAGACCTAGAAACTAGGGATATTCGTCTATGGACAGTCTTTGGTTTCTTATGAGCATAGTAATCGGGTTCCAAATGTTTTCAGTTCTGTTCAGTAAGGGGTAGATTTGGCCACAGATGTATCGATATCCACACCCTGATGAGCAATGTTCATGATGGGGGGTCAGAAAGCTTTTCTTAAAGCACTCCAGTCCCCAAGTTGCGTCACTGTGAGCTCCTGCTTTAGTCAAGGTTCTGATCAAACTGTGTCCAAGAAAGGAAACAGATGAGTGAAATGTAACTATGACCACACCAACATCTTGGGAAACACTCTGAGAACCAATTAAAAGTCACATGGCAATGTTGTGGGCTTTGCTGTACACAAATATGAGTAAATGCTGGTGAAATGGTGGTATGGGAATATCCACATGAGCCCTGTTAGGCCACCTGAGGCACAGAAATCTCCTTGGAATAGGAATGTGTCTGCCAAGGAGAAGGGAGTCTCCATCCAAAATCTCGTTTTCATTATCTGTTTTTCGAGCTGTTTGAGTCTGACTCTCCCCCCCCCCCCCCCCCCATCTATTTTGGAATGATGAAGAATATGCATTATGTATTTTTGTCAGTCTCCCTACATTAGTGGCTTCAGGTGAATGCACATTCAACATGTTAAAACAAGTAATGAACTAGCATCATTCTACAATGGGACAAGGAGGTTTGAATGGGCTCACAATGGTTAACATTTCAGAGGGGTAGCCCTATTAGTCTGTAACTGGAAAAACTTAAAAAACAACAAATAGTCTTGCAGCATCTTACAGACTAACAAAACATGTAGATGGTTCCGTGGGCACAACCCACTTTGTCAGATAAATGGAGTTTAAGGGGTCCAGTTTTCAAATAAATAGCACAGAGCTATTAATGGTTAACATTAATTAACATTAACTCTTAATGGTTAACATTAACAGTGATGTTGCATGTAAACTAGGTTTTTCTTCAATTATAAACAAGTTTGCACACAACGAAGTCGGAAAAGCATGCCTAAAATGAAGAGTTTTGCTTGCGGTGGAAACTCAGAATTAGTTACATTTTTAATATACATGCTTTTGGTATAGTGACTTAATTATTAATAAAGAAATGTCACAAGTGTTCATTTTCATATTTATTGTTTGGTTTTAGTATGGTCCCGTAGATGAGAAGTTAGATACATCAGAGGCCTGGGGGTGGGGTTGGGCCTCTCAACTCAAAATGGCCCCAGCCTCTGTCATTCTCTGAGAGGGCCTGACTCCAGCAGTTAGGAGGCATTTGCATGGAATGTAGAACCAGGTTCAAGTGTCTGCTTCAGAATCTGGTAGAGTAGAGATCTGACTGTGGGTCCTCTGCATCCCTGGTGAGTGCCCTAATCACTGTGCTACAAGGTACGTCCATCTCTCTCTTTCTCTGGTGCAATAAATAAATTAGTTATACAATGAGGAACTGCTCCAACTGGGTGAGGGGAATCAGCAAGAGACTACTTGGTGGTTAGGGCACTTACCTGGAATGCTCTGAATCAGGCAGAATAGGGACTTGAACCATCTCATACATCCCAGGTACATACCTGACCATTGCATTGTTGGCCTTGGGTATGTGTTTGTCATTTTTCAAAAGTTCTCATTTTTGTTCTTCATTGGAACAAAAACCAATCTTGAAACCTTGACAAACACAATTTTTTACTGGTCCACCAGGCCAGGGATTTGAGAGCCCCATTCAGGATCTTTATGTGGGGGAGACTTTGGATCTTTTACGGGATTTTTCCTTTTGGCTGATCTTATGTGGGACCTCCTCCTTGAGCTGGCTGGGTAGCTTTCTCTGCTCAGAAGCTCCTGGTTGGAGTCACAGCTCTTTGGAGAGGATGTGTCCTCACATGCCAGTTCAATTCTGAGCCCTCTGACCTGGCAGTGTGATGGTTGGCTAGGAACAGGCAGGATATAATTCACTCTCTGAAAAGCCTGTGAGTGCAGCCTCATATTTAGAATTCTGCTTTGATTTAGTCTGGCATTTGCTGGACTGCTCTGCGGTTGTCTGAGGGGGACATGGGTGTCCCACAATAACAACTCTGCAACAACTGTGATCTGAGTACCTAACAAACACCAACCTGAGCCATGTGGGGTGGAGGAGGAGGAAAGATTATAAATTGTTCACTGCTGCCCAGAAAATGAATTAGAAGTCAAACTGGCAACAGAAATGATTGGAGCAGACCACACTACTACTAACTGCTGCCACATATGCAGACGGTCTGGTGGAAAGCTGGAGAAAGGAGATACTGAACTCCCACCAAAGCTGTAGAAGAGGGAAGTAACTCATGTAACACAGAAGTGTGGGAGACACTGAGCTGTAGAAATATTGAAACATCACCGATGTATGATAACAAATCAATGCAGAAGTATCTTTGCTGGGTCTGAATACTAAGTGCCAATACTTTACATTCCAATAATAAAGCTGTGTTATCTGATTTTAGGTGGATGGAGTTAGAGAAAGACTCTCCGAACAACAATATAATCGACTTGTGGACTTTGTCACAAAAGCATCCTACCACCTTGTTCCAAGCTACTTTTCTGGACAAACTACATCCCAAGTTGTAGCTGCAGAGCCCCTTCCAAGTACAATTAAGACATATCAGTACCTAGTTGATCCAAATTTTGCTCAGGTATTCATTAGTAAATTCACTATGGTAAAAAATAAAGCCTTGCGGAAGGGATTTAATTAAGAACAACTTTATGACAAGAATGATTATGCATTACCTTTTTTAAAGTCATGCTTTCTATGCAGTCACCTAACTGTGAACTTTTCTAATGCCAATTTTATGGGGTGGTGGGTTATAGGAAAATTAAGAGCTGGCTTTTCTGAACTGACAACAAGGGATTCCTGTTCTCTAAAAAAGTTGTTAGCACTAACAGGCAGGTATTACACAAAAGGGAAAGGTGATAACTGAATGAAAATAGTCTGTTCTTGCTCTAAGCAGAAATAAGAGAAAAGAAGACAAAGGAAATCCTATTCATTGATACATTTTGCCATCAACAAAATGAAGCTATTCCTGCCTACTATATCATATTATAGCGCTTGCCAGTCTCTGATATAAGCAAGGCTTTTGACTGAGTTCTAAAACCTCTCTCAACTCTTTTTTTCCCCAATGTCCTGAAGCAAAACATATTCCCCTACTAAACTGATGTGGCCCTTTTAAGTTACTAGAGATAGCTGGGTTTTAACACCTCTCGCCTTAAAATAGCTCCATTTTATTTGACTGAAATTTTGCAGATTAAACTAGTGCCTTGTTTGGTCTAAAGAACACAATGAAAATGAGAACTTTAATTTACTTTTAAAACTGTCTGTCTACAGAAACTTTATTGTATCCACCAGTCAAATTTTCATAAGAATTTTCAATCTGTTGTGGATTAAGATGGTAATATGTAATTATGTTAGGGAGACAGGAGCAGTTATAATTCTGAGGCCGGTAATGTGTGTTAAAAAGCTTTAGGAGCTATGTTTATTAATATGTACCAAAAATTCATAAACACTGTACTCCTTTGAACCCAACTGCTAAACTTCATCCTTAGCTCATCATGTTAGGCTCTACTATTTCTGGACTCTCCAAATCGTACACACAGTGCTTCATTGCTTTGACCAGCTGTAATACAATTTTATGCCTATCAATGTCAGAAACCAGGAAATTCAGAGTCCAGACCATTCCAAAATATTTGTGCATAGAAATTATACCCTATTTTGCACAGAAGTGCAATTGCAAAGTGCTTAGAGTTAAATTCATTTGACAGCATTGTATGAGAACTGCCCAGTGAAAACCACTGTATTTCAGCAAGATGGCTTTTACCAGCTGTGCTTACAAATGACAATTGCTGTATCAGTTACATCAGTTTGAGATGGCACCTGTAATAATAGTAGGTAAAAAGCTTTTAGACAGAAGTTTGCTTTTCAAATTGTTCTTCAGCTTTTATTTTTCAAATCTGTGTTATAGTTTGTACTTGGTAATAACTGCTATCATAAGAGCAGTTAAGATTGTTTTGCAGAGCAAACAGCTTCATTTTTCAATGATAAAAGTAGACTTGATTCAGTTCTTTGTGAGCTTCTACTTTAAATTCTATCCATGACTGCTCCTTCTGACCATGAATTTCAGCACATGAACTACCTTATTTAGGATTCCAGATGTACTTGAATATAGCCAGTAACTAAGCATGTTAGGGACAGAGTCAACTCTGATAATTGCTGGTAGTGTTCGATAAATGCCATTTATTTAGCATTTCCTCTATATAGCTAATAATGGCCATAAAATTAGAATGTACTAATTGTGTGTTTTGCTCTGTTAAAGCTACTGCTGGAATTCATGTCTGGTAGGTACTGTAGTGATAAGGGAGACACACAGAATTTGAATAGCCCATTGTGAAATGAACCTATCCATTATTGCTATTTCGTTCAGTTGTCTAGCTATGTGGTCATTGTTTGCCTTTAAATGACACTATTTAAAAATGTAAATATAGAGGCTTTATTTCTGAATCTTTCATGGTAAATAGATTACTACTAATTTTACATACTGATGCAGAAGTTGTAATATAACAAGATTGTTTAAAGTTAATAAAGTTATTCCTACAATACTTGGTTTCTTTGTGATTCACAAGTCGTGTAGTTAATGTTCTGGTCATTAGATGTGACACTGGATCTCCGAGAGCTCAACTCTCAGCAAGTTATTGCCCAGAAAATACTGCCAGCCATGAACATTTGAAATTCACATTTATATTTTTGAAGTAAAAGCTGATGACTAGAGAGCTGGCCAAATCAGGTGCTAAAGAGTTTTGACTGTGTGCAAAACTGTATGCTGCCATTTTGACCAGTACACAGACTAAAATAATTGTTCACCTAATAGAGCATTGGCTGGGTGTCAAAAACATGCACAACACACCTGTAAAACATTGAGAGGACACTGCAGGCTTTCTATCTAATACTAGTGGGATTATGCTGATATTTCATTTCTGAATTATGCTCTTCTTCTGGCAAAAAGAAACCATTGCACACTCCTGTAAAGCAAGCCCATGTATGTATTACATTAGGCAGAAGGTTGTTTCACCCCCTCCTGTGAATGCAGGTATGGAAATACTGTGGTAACTTCACATAAATCAGCCTCTCCTACATATGCTGTGTGAATGGTGAAAACAAAACTGTCCACAGATGCCTGAGAACAGCACTTAGCTGACTGAAGCTCTCCAGTTTGTGCTTTTACAAATATACCTGGCCTCATTCTTTGGGGCTGGAGGGACCAAAAAGCTCCATTTCATTTCTTTTTGAGTTTGTGCCTTGTTTAAGCTTTTGGCTTGCTAGCTTTGTTGTGGTGTTTACGCTCCAGGAGCACATTCAAACATCTCAGGAAAGACCTTACATGGTTCCTGCTCAGTGTGTTATTTCACCTGACTAACAGTAGGTACAGGCCCATAAAAGTCACCTTAACATTAGCATCCTAGCTGGTTTCTGGGTCAAGAATGCCTAGAAACAGCAAGCCACAGGCTGTGTGGATTAAGGCACAACTCAGTAAGCAAGGGAATGCGCAGTCAATCTATTCATGATCTGTAAAGATGTCACAAATGAAAGTAAGTGCTGGGGAATCTGTTTGCATTTTTTCCCTCTTAGCCCAGGTCAGAGCTACAGCTACACTGCAGGTTTCTTTTACAAAAACTGCACGTGTTCTTGTGCAAGTAAATTTACAGTAAGCGTCAGAAAATAGGGCTTCTTGCACAAGAGTTATTCCTCACCCCACAACAAATAAGCCCTCTTGTGTAAGAGCTCTTCCACACGAAGGCAGTGTGGCCAGGCCACAGGGATTTCTTGCGCAAGAGAGCGTCCACACTGCCATGAATGCTCTTGTGCAAAAGCACATCTCTTCCACAATGTGGACGTGCTTTTGCGCAAGAATTTTTGCACAAGAACCCGCCAGTGTAGACAAAGCCCAGATGTGTGACTCACCTGATTTGTCTGGACCAGCTCAAAAGGTCACTAGGTCAGCGTTGAGGGCTGTCCAGACAATGTCCATTTAGCATGGTGCATTATACTTACTGAGCCCCCTGTCACAAAGGACTGAATATTTATCTCCTTGACAATTGTTTTGAATCTCTTAACTAGCACAGCAGGCACGCACATCTCATTCTTTGGTGAAGGCCAAAAAAACCCTTAAGCTAATAACTGTTGACCTGCTTTTCACCTTTGTTTTGGCTAAGCGGAGCACAAAAAATGATGGTGCTGTTCAGTGATTTAAAAAACAAAGCTTGTAACTGTTCCGGTCCAAAAATGCATCGGGCCATATTCATTAGCTTTTAAACCCTGATTCTTGGTGTGAAGCAATGGACTTACTGCTTTTTAAACATAGTGAAGCAAAACACTCATGGAAAGTCCCACTCCTGGTCACTCAGCTCACCAACAGCCTGGCTAGCAGGCTCTATCCTACTCCCACCCCCCCAATTATCTGTAGCTGGGCCCATGCCCCAGGAAAGCCCAATACCCACCAACCTGAGGCACTGGCCAGGAAGAGTCAAGCCTTGCATGTACCAAAGCCTGGCACAGGGCAGCTTCTTTACCCCTTTAGCTAAGCTTTAGAATGGTGTGCAGGGAAAGAGCAGGGGGTGATTTCCAGCCTGTTCACACCCTAAACCTGCAAGTTTCTCTGCAGGCCATCTTAAGTAGAGCAGGATTGCACTGTCCCCTAGAAACTCTCCCCCGCTAAGCCACATCTCTGGCTACATTCACTCTTGCCCCTACAGTCAGGTTTCCTGGGCCCAGGTGCACCCTTAGGGCTTCATTTCTTCCTCCCTATGCTACAGGGCAGTCAAGAAGGATTAGCAGCCTTTCTGCACTGTGCAGGTAGGAAGCAACAAGCTGCTTCTCAACAGAGGGGAGTAGGGGCTGGAAGGTTAGAACTCTGACCATTGGAAAAACAGTCCACATCATTCCTACATCCCCATTCCACTAGAAGTCATTCCCATCCCTTCCCCTTTCTCTTCACTACACTGTTTATTTTGCTGAGCTTTTTCATGAAGAAATTTTTGGCTGGCTATGGGAGACACTGTTCTCTGAACAGTTGGTATTAAAAGGGAACATTACTTTGAAGACACTATAGCTCTTTCTGTTCAAGCTAAACACTGAAGTACTTTCCTACATTCTAGCTCTAAATGTGACCATCACATTAGCTGAGGCTATCTTACATTAAACAAACATACTAAAGAGTGTTTCAATTACTTAGGCTACAAGTTGGAGACTGTACAACAGCATGGAGAATAGGGCTGAAGCACCAGGGTGATTGAGGCTAAGACTCACCCTATATTTCTAGATCTTATCAGTGATCAAATGGAATTATAGTTAACAGGTGGTGTTATCCCAGAACCAAAGAAAATTCAAAACAAAAAGATTACACTTTAAAAAGAATCCAAACAGGGTAGGAAACGCAAGTAAGGTACACACCTTAATGGCTCTGTATTGATGTAACCATTAATCACAGTGGACATTTTATGTTCATAGTCTCAGATTAAATTAAAATTGGACTTTTGCAGAACATTTTCCTCTTTATCATCACTTCAGCACAAAGGAAAGTTTGTTTAGGTACCTGTCATACAGTCTCTTACTAGTACACATTTGCATCTTTTTGAGTGCCTTTAGGTGCACTTGCCATTATCTTCTCTAGCCCATGTCCTTGCCCCCACAGTGCCTGAGGTACAGGCACATCCCTAATATTTGGGGCCTTAAGTAGTTAAACAATCTCCCAATTATTATACATTCTGTCTACACAGATATGGCAGGTGCCAGCCCTAGTAGTGCTAGAATGGGAATCCTGAGAGGGAAAACATAAGGCATTTTCAGTAAAAGGGGAAACAAGTAGGGGCCTTCAGTGTACAGCAGAAATTGTGACAGCTCAAATTTCTGAAGTGGGTGGGAGATAAAAAGGATTGCAAGATACACAGGAATTTAAAAAAAAATAAAAATAAAGGATTACTACTAAGAAGGAAGTGACCCAAACAGTAAAAGAGAAGGCGAGAGGAAACGCAGAGAACCCAAGAGTAATGAGTCCAGAAACAGAAAGAAGACCAGAGAGAAGCATAAGAAAACTTGATGGGAGATTTGGGGGGGGGGGAAACGTCCTATGGTTCTCTCACCTTACCCACGACAGGCAAGCCATGCCAGTGAGTGATAACTCTCTCATGCATACCTGTCAACCTACAACCGCTTAAAGGTAATTTTATTTAACAGACAAATTTTGGAACTACCAGAAGGTTGCATGGGCAATATTAACTTGCAACCGCTTTCTGTCTATGCATTATGATTTTCTAATGATCATGTTTTCAAAAGGATCCCTGCCTCATCCAGTGCTACAGGGTGACTTTTGGAGGGGAAAGAGGTGATATTAAGGTGGCCCTAGAAACTTTAAGTCTGGTACATTTTAACTTTGTAACCTAAGTTTAAAAAAAAAAAAAAAAAAAAGCTTTCAAATTTTTGTAAATATTACACTCAGGAATCCTCTGAAAGTGCTGTCAAAAAAGCTGGTACCTACTGAATACTTTAGGCCAGGAAGCAAAACAATACTGTCCTCCAAGTTTGTTGGCTCAATGATTTTTGGCCCAAATAATGGTGTTAACACTCAAATTCTTGAAAAAACTAGTTTTAGTAGCTACAAGGGTTCAGAATCTCTATTTTCACCTCTAAACTTGCCATTAGCATTATAAGAAGAATACTACCTAAATTTCCATCCCTTCCCTCAGAATCTAAACAATCAGGGTCACCAGTTAAGATAAATAAAGCCTCATTACACATAAGTATTTTAGTTTATTGAATTACACTACCACATGCTCAGCACTGAAGTGAATTACTCATTTTACAGATGACTGAAGAAACAAGTTTCAATTTTCAAGTCTCCTTGAAGATGATCTGCAAAATAAGAAAAAAAAACATGAGTTAATACATGTGGACAATCGTAGCTCTCAGAAGTAAATACACTAGTATGTATGAATTCAAACAGAGGCAGAAAGCGTTTATGCTAGAGTAGTTTAGTCTAGAGGAATTTCCCACCATTATTTCCTCATGGTCTATGACAATGCATTTGATAAGCAAAATTGAAACATGGAACAAATCAAGAGCTACACATTAAGATCTAGAACACTAGTGCCCAATCTTTTTGAACAAACAGACCCCTTTTCAATCTATTAAAATTTCACAGATCCCCCAAACAATATAGCGGTTTTCAAACATTCCATTACTTGATAATCATTTGAAATGTATAACAGTTCATGAAATTCAAGGGTAGAACTTTGGGGAGGGGAGGGGCACTTGTGCATGTTGGGACTTTGGCTTACTTTTGATCCTGTTCTCCAGACGCTAAGGGAGTGAGAGGAAAGTGCTTGCATGCATCTCACATCTGGCTGATGTGCAAGAGGCATGCATGACATGCAAGCACTTTCCCCTTGCTCCCTTAGCATCCAGAGAATGAGATTAAAAGTAAGCCATGTTCTGGTGCACATGGCCACAGGAGGACCGAGAGAAGGGAAGGGTTCACCAGGGTAAGCCCGATCCTTACTTTTACATTTCTGTGGACCCCTGGGGGTCCATGGACCACAGGTTGGGAACCATTGATCTAGAATAGTCTTCAAGATTCACTATGTATATGGTATCGATAAATACACAAGCGTATGACTCAAAAATAACACATCTTCCTAAATAGCAAGAAGCCTGAAAAGAATGGAATGCAACTTCTCAGATAGGAGACTAAGGACATAAATACATGTGGATTAATCGGAAAGGTAGAAATTCAAGTTTGTGCCATTTAATACAGAATAGTAATTTGACATGTGCAATCACAAGCCCTCAACTGCGTCCCATGACAAGTAATGCAATCACCACAACATCTATATTGTATGTCCCCATTACCACAGTATCTGAGCACCTCCCAGCCTTTGTGCGTTTATTCTCAACATACTTGTGAGGCAGTGCTACTATGCCCATTTTACGGCTAGAGAACTGAAGTGCTACACGTGCAAAGGCTAGATCAACAGAACTTACTGGTGCCTAAATGTTGGACTAAGGCATTTAAGTTCTTCAATACTCCTGCTCATTTGCCACGTAACTCTGTAGCTCCCACAAGCACATAAAAAAAAAAAATGTACCAGTGAACATGCACTACTTCAGTCTAGATAACTAGCTTATGCCTAAACTCTAGAAGAATCCTACAACTAGCTCTCTCACATACAGAGCCAATAGGCCAAGGGTCAATGTGTGGCACGCATGCCGTAAGTGCCACGTGAGCTGATTTTGTGGGGCATGCGCAGTCTGCAGCAGGAGCTCAGCTGCTCCCCTGCACCACTCACGCAGTGGGGAGCCTGCACAGCCATGAGCACCAGCTCGGGCTTCCAGGTGCACAAGGGAGAGGGTTGAAGAAAGCCCTGACCAGCCCCAGCTCCCCACCTGCTTCCACTGGGTGGCACAAGGACCCCGCACAGAGCCGGGACAGCCCCCCCCCCCCTACAGGATTGAAACCGCACCCCCATATGCACACCACTGTTGCTCCACCCACCCCAGCCCCACTGGCATGAAGGAGAAGAAAACAATGGAGTGGAGGAGTCTTTCCCCATAACCCCAAGAGTCACCCCGGCTCCCCACCTGCTTCCACCAGGCAGCACAGGGACTCTATGTATAGTCACGGGACTAAGGTCCCGCCCCCCACTCCTGCTGTTCTGCCAGCCCCAGCCCTGCTGGCAGGCAGGGACCCGTGGGTGGGTGGGTGGGCGGGGGGAGACACAGGAACAGGCTGCCCTACTGGGACAGTCCCCAAGTAGCCACCACTGCACGAGATGGGCAAGGGGAGATCTGGGGTGTCGAGGGCTGGGGGGTGATGAGACAGGCGGGGGGCAGGTAAGAAGGAAGGAATAAGGTGGCCCCCAAGCACCACTCTAGACTCCCCGCCCCCACCACGGGCAGCACAGGGAACCCACACAGAGCTGGGAGCCCCCTCCCCATGGAAGGGGTGGGGGAAAGGGGCATGGGAAGCAGGGACCAGGGTGAGGTTCAGAGATCGTAGAACATAGGGGCACATAGTAAAGTGTGACTCCTCCCCACAGACAAGGCAGTGCAACTAGCAGACCCTGGGGATTGCCGACAGTTTCACCCATGCCAGGGAGCGGGGCAGACAGACCGCGCAAGCCCAGGACCGATACAGGGGAAGAGCAGGCCTGGCCTACTCTCAGGGAGGACAAGGATACCCTGGTCAATCCATCACTCTGAAATCACCACTTGCTCTAACAAACTAGACCCCCACCCCAGCTGGGGACAGACCATCCACCCTTTTAGCAGCACGTCAGAGAACTGAGGTCAACGTCAAACCAACAGCTCTTCCTGAAACCCACTAAACAACTGTGCAGAGCTGCTTTTACACAGCTCCACCCCAGAGGTAGCTGCATGTCAGCCCTGAGCAGGAGATCCCTGCCCCTCCCCAGAGTCAGCTGCTTCTCAGCACCAGGTGAGAGATCCCTGCATAACCAGCCCTAGTGTCAATGTTGCACAGTCTCTGGCTGTCTCATAGCCTGAGACGTGTCCCTGAGAGTCCTGCTGTGGTGGGACGCTGGGAGCCAACATCTCTAACAAGGTAAATGAACTGGACAGTCATGGGGGGCGGGGGAGCCCAGAAGTTGATTGCTGGCCAGGAGATGGCTGAACTCCCTCCTCCTTCCCACCCCACTAGGGGAAGGGCAGCAGTGGCACACTGTCCAGAGGCTTTCCCTGCTGCAACGGGCCTTGAAGCCTCCTCGTGCCCCACCCCCCGCACACCAATCCCCCTCACTCCCTCCTCTCCCCCTGCCAACACCTCATACTCCCAGCTTGCTCCTACACCTTCCCTTGCTCCTGCACTCTCCCTCCTCCTGACCAGACTCTGTTCCCTCCCTTGTTCTTGCTCCCTCCCCACCGGTCAGACACGCTACTCCGAGCCTGCATCCTACCTCCCACCCAGACCCCACACCCTACCTACTGCCGAGACCTCACACCCTCATCCCTAAACCACACACTGACAGCCCTGTCATACACACTGAACTCCTCATTTTTGTTCCCACCCCAGAACCAAAGGGGTCCACTTAATCCATACTCCAATAAAGCAAACGCTTATCAGATAGCCAACATGATAGTCAACTAGTCTCTCCCCCCTTCGCCCCCCCTTGCTGTCTCTATTAGATAAAGGCAGCAAGGGCGGGGGGAGGAGGAGGAGAGAAGAGAGGAGGAAAGAGACGGGTACTTCAAAGCAGCAGCGCCGCACAGAGCCTGGGATCAACTCTGCAGAGCTGCCCTATCAACTAATCAAATAGTTGATGCAAAAATGTATCGACTGTGTGATTAGTACATTACATGCTACTTAACATCCTTAGTTGCTACAGGACAAATGTCCCAACCAAACAGCATCAAAACTGAATCTCCATCCAGCTTAATTTTTTTTTTTAAACATATATGTAGAGGGGACAGGAGCTCCCCCTCCCCACACCCAATCACATTAACAGCAGAAAGTACAGGTGCAATCTTCTAGAGATATTGGAAGCAGCAAAGACAAATTTTATCTCCTTCCTCTTCCTTCTGTTTTACCTAGGCAGTCATATGCACCCTACATTCACTGTAGATCCCAACCAGTTTATTTACTGCAGAAGTTAAGGATATTTTTACACTACACCTCCACATCTGTTGATAATTCTTCTAATGCACTACCTAAGCAGAGCTAGAAATTATGTTTTCCCTGCTACTTTCTCTCAACCAGTGCCACTGGGTAAATGAAGACTAAAGGATTATCCCAAAATCCCTTTAAAGCCTGAGTTAGTTAAGATTTCACAATTCTAACCAACAGGTGCAACCTGGGCAAAGAAAGACTTTTGTACATTCCAAACTGGAATGCTGGCAGCCTCTTGGTATAATCAAATGTTTCTTTTAGCTCTGTTTGCACAGCAAAACCCTGTTCTTAGTTTCAATTAAAGAGGTTTAAACTTGATCTTTGCTGGCCAAAATGTTTTAGTTTATTTTCCTCTTGTATTTAGATCTGACATTCCTGTCAAATAGCCTTTCAAAACACCCCGAAGACGACCATCTGACCAAAGCGTTGGTGATGTAAAGTGCATGAGAAAATTAGTTTACATAAACATATGGCAGAAGTATGATCTTAAATTAGAGATAGGAGTATGAAGGTACAAAGATAAAGTGATCGCTTTGTTATTGACAATGATCTTACTTGACCCTAAAAAAGTGCAGGTATTTCCATTGGGAGGAAGAATAAAGGATGGTCAACCCCATCATTAGTTTACCATGCTCTATTTCACATTTTCTGCTTTACAACTATGTGAGGAACATACTACCCATAGTTTGTTTCTACTTGAATGACAAACATTAACACTAATAAATCCAGTACCTAAAGCCTTCACTTAAAGTAACAAATCTGAATAAGATTGAAAATCAAAACCTAGTTGGCCAGGATAATTTAAGAAGTCAAATGACCATGTGAGGATGATCACAAACATTCTTGAGCACCGGAAAAATGGAGAAGCCAGTCCATTGATCAGTCTTTGAAGAAGTAGTTTTAAAAGAAGTGCAAGCGTGATCAATGAAGAAATCAAGCTCAGTTTCACATGTGGGTTTGGTTCTTTTTAATTCCCTATCAGGACTTGGGTTGGACAAGTATTTTTAAGCTATCATACCAAGTTACAGCTTACTTTACACCGATATTTCTGATCACAGCATCTGGAATAAAGGTGGCAGAATTCTGGGGAAGTTTAAGAGCAAAATTATTAGCTGTTTCGTATATTTTGTTTGAAAAAAATCAAATTCTACTATTTACAAAGACTGTGAGAAGGCATATACCCCATGCTCCTATATACCACTTTTTTTTTTTTTTAAATGAGGAAATTCAACACGTGGCCAGTTGTCTTCCCTTTCCCCATAAGCTGTGGAGATAAAAGGATGTGCTGAAATACTTCCATGACCCATGAACACATTCCCGATATCCATTTCCTAACAAAGTGATTGTTTGATTTTCTCCTTACCTTTATGGCCAAAGGAAACACTGGATTATGGGAATTTTTGTTTCCCAAACTATGGGCCGCGGCCCGATACCGGGCCGCGGGAAAAAAATACCAGGCCTCAGCATGCCTGGTGGCTGCCAGCAGGGCCAGCCTTAGGCTGATTCAGGCCCCGCGCCCCTGAACCCGGAAGTGCCAGCGAGTTCGAGCCGAGGGTCCTGCTCCACCGATATGTGGAGCTGGGTCTCTCTTCCAGCTCTGCCTGGCGCAGGCCCGGACCCCTGCCCCGCCCCCCCCCGCTCGTCCTCCCACCCCACCCCCAGAGAGGCCCCGCCATGCACTGCTCCTCCTCACCGCCTGCAGCTGCCCATGTGCAGCGTTGCACGTGGGCAGTGAGGACGCCCGAGCGTGACGTGACATCATGGCCTGTGATTTTAAGTCTTCGAGGCACGTGGTGGGGCCACGCTGGCTCCGGCAGCCTCCAGCCCCGCAATGTGGAAGGCAGAAGGTAGGGAACGGGCTTGGGCGGAGGCAAGGAAGCCAGGGGGAACTGGCTGCCCAGGAGGGGGTTGCGGGAAGTGGGGCTGGCCAGAGGCGCAGCGGAGGGAACAGGAGGGAGGAATGAATCGGCCTGCGGGGAGTGGGACTGACCCAGCCATATGTAGATCTTGGGACGCTGCCCCTATTCCCCCCTCGCCCCCGCAAAGCACAAAGCATGAGTTAGTCCGGTCCGGGGATTCTATTGTTCCCCCCCCACACACACACACCCACACACACACCCACACCTCGAGTAGTTGCGAACTGTCTGGCTGGTAGACACACTCATGCAGCCTGAGCACATTTACCAGCCAGGCAGTTCGAAACTACAAACTGATACATCTAGTAATAATACAACTTACCTAATGAGAAAAATACCAGACATGTTATATGTCTGGTATTTTCTCAGTTTGTTTGTGTGTTTATATTCTGGGGCTGCAAAAAGCAGTACTGAAAAAAAAGGATTCCAACTAAAGTAAAAAGTTTGGGAAACCCTGGTCTAACCAGCTTTCTGTCTGTCTTACAGTCCATTTATCCAATCCATATTCCTTAACTTGCTGACAAGAATATTGTGGGTGACCATATCAAAAGCTTTGTTAAAGCTGGCACTGGGGGTTTTGGGAGGACCAGAAACAACTTATTTGAATATTCATTTGATTAATGAACATTACCAGTCCTCTAAAAGTTCTTGAATGGATTTACTGGTCCCCATGTCAAAAAGTTTGGGAACCCCTGCCCTAATCAATAAAACCCATGGCCCTCTTAGTCCACATATCTATTCAGTCAACTCCAAATATTTCTGAGTAATGTGCAAGAAATCTGCAGCATACATGAAATAACCTGCCCTGGCTGATTAAGCCATTCTTTAAAAGAACCACTGAGCAGAGCAGAAGGGTTCATATATCCCTTCCAAATCTTAATTTTTTTTAACATTAACAATCATGAGTGGATAGGCTTGTAGAATGTCTCACGTCCTTCTCTCAATCTTGAGTAGTTTTTACCTCAATATCCTATGGCTAAGAGTTGCACAGGCTAAACTTCTGTGAGAAAGAGTATTTCCTTTTGAGTTTCGAATATGCCCTTTTTCAGTTTAGCCAGATGTTGTCTTATTCTTGTACTATAAAACAGGAGAATATCTCTCGGCCTGCCTTCTCTATACCATTTATTATTTTGTACACTTTTGTCAGATTTTATAAAGGCAAAACACTCCCATATGCAACTCTTCATGAGAGTGTTTTCCATGTAGTCACTTTCACAGCTGTTCTCTGAATCACCTAATTCTCCAATATCCTTTTTGAGATGTGGAATACTATGCAGTACTGGTAACCCTATTAGGGTGAAACACTAAATTCATATAATGGTAATATTTTCTATTCCTTACACATCTTAACACTATGATTTGACAACTGTATATCATGCAGAGATAAAAATAGTCCAGTACTTTGCTTAAGTTACCACTGTTAATGTTATCCCCAAAGGGTGTATAAGTAGTTCAATTTTTTCCCTTCAACATACAATACCTTGCATCATTGGCCCTACTGGTCTAATAATAAAAGGAAAGTTATCTGTAGATCCCAGTGAGACCATTTTTCCTTTTCTAAGCACCAGGAACATTAACCTCCATTAACTGAATGTTGATTTAAGGGTAGAATTACACCAAAAACACCACAAAAATGGAAAGTTTCCCGTGTATCAATATAAACAGTAGTTAAAGCAAAATGCAGGACAATGTAGCACTTTAAAGACTAACAAGATGGTTTATTAGATGATGAGCTTTCGTGGGCCAGACCCACTTCCTTGATCTGAGGAAGTGGGTCTGGCCCACGAAAGCTCATCATCTAATAAACCATCTTGTTAGTCTTTAAAGTGCTACATTGTCCTGCATTTTGCTTCAACTACCCCAGACTAACACGGCTACATTTCTATCACTATTCAACAGTAGTTAAGTGAGATCAGTTTGATGTAAGGTACCTTGCTATTACCTACATATGCTGCTTATGAATTTTTGGGTTGTACACTTTCAAACACACCAGCTTCCTTCATGGCCTCAAAGTCCTTCATGGAATCATAGTTTTTATAGAAGTCTGCATATGCTCGTTTTCTGGGTTCTGCCACGCCAAACTGAAATGCAAAAGGTAGAGAATTAAATCTTAGAGTAGAAAATGTGTATAACAAGTGCAGAAAGCTTGTAATTCACTTGGTGGAACCACATCACCTGATTAAAAAAAAACCACTCAAGTTGCAAAAAAGATGTTAGTTTCAAGACAGAATAGTTCAATATTAGAGAATTACAGCAATACTTTTATTCTGGTTTAGAGCCTGAAGTATTTTATGGACGGGTAAAGAAATGCTTAGTGTTGTTTCAACTAAAAATTGGAACTAGATTTACAAACAGCATTATTAAATTTCCAGGATACCAATAAATGTATTCTTCCTTGTCAGATAACATGCACAGTGCGGCAGTCAACATGCAGATCGGTTAACAGGGGAAGCCTTTGTCGACCGCCCCTGTAAACCTCGTTTCACAAGGCATAAAAGGAGCAGTCGACAAAGGCTTCCCCTGTCGACCGATCCGCGTCTTGACTGCTACGCCATGCCGACAATCAGCTGAGCCAGCACAGCACGGCGGCCATTTTTATTTTAATGAAGCCGGGGATATTTAAATCCCGGCTTCTTTGACTATGTCAGGTAGCCTAGTTTACATGCCTCTATCGGCAGAGGCATGTAGTCTAGACATACCCTATCAGAGGCAGCAGTGCAGGGTGGCAACCGAGAGCTGGTTTAAAAACCAGCCCCCCAGGCAAACCAGATCCTGCCTGTTGCCCTGTGCTGCTGCCTCAGAGACAGAAGTAGCAGTGCAGGGTGACAGCAGCCCCTGCCCACATGGGGTCCGAGATTCCCACCGACAGAGGCTGCTCCTTAGGAGGGGATGCATGCGGTACTACGGAGGCAGTGCTGGGGGCAGCCGGCTTTTAAGCCAGTCCCTCCCAGCACCAGCTCCTGCCTACGACCCTCCCCATGCCTCTGTAGGAAGCAGCAAGGGAGGGGGCAGGTGGATCTGCAAAACCAACATGCACTGATAGCCAGCTTAAAAACTGGATCCCCAGACATATCAGCTCCCACCTGACCCCTTCACCCTCCACTCTGCTACCTCTATCAGCGGCAGCAGTGTGGGAGAGGTAGGAGAGTACAGGCTGATCCGGTGCTTAAAAGCTCCCCCCCCCCCCCCCCCCGCTTGCTGTCTGATACAGAGGTTTTGGGTTAGTTACCATGTGTTCACATGAGTGATCTTCTTACTTTATCTTTTTCCTAGCGTGAATACACACTTTTGCTCCATGTTGTGGTTCAGTTGTTTTGATAGAATCTTGTACTCAACTGAATGGCCATATAAATCATAGAGCCCTTCAGCAAACATCTGATTAGACCCTACAGTGGGAAAGGGCAAAATACTATGCATGAATTTCTTTACCCATCCCACTTCTCTCAAATTCCATACCAGCCAGAAGTGTAGCTGGCTAGGAAAGAAGAGAAGACAATACAGTACAACTGCCAATATTCCCAGACCAGAGGCACATTCTACATTTATTATAAACTTACGTAAATCTAGAATAATGCCAGAAGTCCATGAACTAGTACACCTGTACATTTGCAGAATTTGGCAGTGTGCATATACTTAAGGGAACAATGGATGGTGAACAGTCTTCCCACACACTAGGGATGTGAATGTTTAACTGGTTAAGTGATAAGCTTTACCCATTAAGGTGAGGCTTACTGGTTAAGGTTAGCTGGGAGGGTTGGAGCAGCTCTCCACCAACCATGGACAGGGGGCTGCTCTAGCCTCATGGGGGGCCTGCCGCAGACAGAGGCTGCCCCAGCCGGGCTGTGGGCCCAAGAACCCCACAGGCAGGGGCTGCAGAGAGTGAGGTGTAGTTTGTTGTGGCATTATCATTGTGCACAATTAGGAAACAAAAGAAAACCGCAATAATAAAAATTGCTTACCTTATCAAAGGCCAGTTAGGGTCTGTCTACACAATTTTTATTTTGGAAGACCGATGCAAATAGCTCTGCACATTTGCATACTTCCTCCGGGGTTTTTTAAAGACGACGCTCTTCCGGTATTTACCCACGTTTACACGTAGCTGAATTTCTAAATATTTCGAAAGACCCCTGTAAACCTCATTGTAGAAGGAATAAGGGGTCTTTTGAAATAGGGGTTTATTACAAAAATTCGGCCACATGTAGATGCGGGTAAATACTGGAAGAGCAACTTCCGAAAAATTCCGGAGGAAGTATGCAAATGAGCAGTGCTATTTGCATCCTTCTCCCAAAATAAAAATTGTGTGTAGACATGTCCTTAGAAAATCCAGCTGACCCAATTTACACCTGCACTATCTGGAAAACTGTAGAAACCAGCAAATTTCTGATGCCGGGAAAACAAAACAAAAACAAAAAACAAGAAAAGGAAACTGGCCCTTTAAGTGCCGGGCCTCTCCTCAGAAGAGTGTGCAGCAAGTACGGGGAGGATGGGTGAACGGCAGCAGGAAGCAAGCAGCAAACATCTTGGCAGGCTGATCCCCGGCAGGCCAGCCCCCTCACAACTCTCCCGCACATCTCTGCCTCCTGTCCATCCCCCCCCCCCCTCCCGCAGGCCATATCCCAGCCCCCACATGGCTCCTGTGCCCCGCCTCCATAAGCCTTGCACAGCTCCCGCCCTCCCCCTCAAATAACCAGAATGTTTAGGTTACTGGCACGCCCTAATCCCCAGGCATGCCAGATAACACAGGTTTTACTGTATATGGCCCAGAAGAAAAGACAAGAGATCACCTGTAAAGAAGGCATCCAAGAGCTCATCTATATCCCACACTCCATAATATGTATGCATATCTGTACACACTGCGGTGAATTCAATTAAGGAACTGAAAGATGTATTTTGCCACTTTAAAATTGTGAACTGACATTTTTTTAAACTGACTCTAGTGAACTGTATACGTAGCATGGATTATAAAAATGCAAAAAAGATTTCTTTCCACACTGCAGTTTTCATAGGGAAGGATTTTCTTACCAATCACTACAAGCTTTTCAGATTAGGATTCTTTTTTTTAATACAGCAAGAAACCATTGTGTATTTAGAATGGGAAGCATCTTTTCCTGCACTGATGTCATACACTGATCTGCCTTTGTATTTTAACTTTGATAAACAATACAACTTTCTTTATACTTGGAAAATTGTTTTCAAAGGCTCGAGGAAATTAACAAACACAGCCATCTACTGACCTCCTAGAAGTCTCTCTTCTACCACTTTCCTTCCCATCCCACCCTTCATGCTTCTACTGTTATTGTTCTTGGAAAATTTTACTTAAGTCAATAATCAACTGTAACTTGAGAGCCTCTATGGCCAAAATGGAGTCTGCTCTGCAAGCAGCTGTGCTCAGAAAAGGTGCTTGCAAAAATAGGCAAAGTCCCTTCCATTGGAGGGGCACCTGTTCCAAACCCTCTGGAGTGAACACACACTCACTGGAATAGTACAGGACTATGTAGCACTTTAAAGACTAACAAGATGGTTTATTAGATGATGAGCTTTCGTGGGCCAGACCCACTTCCTCAGATCAAATAGTGGAAGAAAATAGTCACAACCATATATACCAAAGGATACAATTTAAAAAAAAATGAGCACACATGAAAAGGACAAATCACATTACAGAACAGAAGGGGGATGTGGGGGTGGGGGGAGAAGGAAGGTGAATGCCAGTGAGTTAATGATATTAGAGGTGGGGAAGGGGAAATGTCTGTGAGTTAATAGTATTAGAGGTGATAATTGGGGAAGCTATCTTTGTAATGTGTAAGATAGCTGGGGTCTTTGTTAAGTCCCGTGCGGAGAGTGTCGAATTTTAGCATGAATGCCAGTTCAGAGGATTCCCTTTCAAGTGCAGATTTGAATGTCTTCTGAAGTAGGATGCAGGTTAGCAGGTCATTGAGACTGTGTCCTTTATGGTTGAAATGACAAGCAACTGTTTTTTCTTTGTGATCCTGTCTAATGTCTGTTTTGTGGGCATTGATTCTTTGGCGAAGGGTCTGAGACGTTTGTCCAATGTACATAGCAGATGGACACTTTCGGCACATGATAGCATAGATTATATTTCTGGAGGCGCAGGAATATGTATTCTGTATAGTACAGTGAATATAGAAGGGAAAATATTTACAAGAGGCTGAATAAAGAAAAAACAGGGGGAATATATGGGAAGCAGTAAAACAGGGTTACATCTGCCACACGGGACACCATGCATGGCATCTGCCGAAGCTGGAACAAAGGTCCCAGTAGGGACAGCTTCACTGCGGCCCTGGATTCAGTCAGAGAACGCCAGGTTAGCTGCCCACTACACAGCCCCACCAGTCAGGGATGGATGGTGTTGCGCCAGACCTAGAACCAAGGGTGAGGCTGCCCTAGTAAGTGAGTGGTAAGTGCTATTGGGCAGCTCTGAAATCAAGATGGGAAGGCCTAGAATTGTGCATGGCTAGACACGCACGCACCTTAGGGGGAACTATGCTTGGCAGGTGGGGCAGCTGCTCCAGCCCACCCTTTAATTGATTAACTGGTTAAACAGGATTTTACATTCCTACTTCTGACCAAAGCACAAAGGCTAATGAACAAGTCTGGATTTCAGTGGTAGCTAAAGATAATTGAAAAGGTAGGCCTCAGCCTTTACAAACATCCCACAGATAGTATTTTTTATTATCATATCCATTGCTACTTCTATTATAGCATCATTCAAATTGTGTTAAGCACTTTGCAAACACAGAAGTCCTCATCCTAAAGAGACCAGTCTCTAGGTATTTTCTAGAAAACTATACGGAACACTCAGATGTCAAAGCACATGCCAAGAAGGGATAACCCAATCTAAGAAGCCAAAAATGGTACAGAAATATTTTACTCCCCGGATCAAACTAAGTTACACACGACAGAGTTTGCAAAAGCGACAAGAAGTCCTGTGGCACCTTACAGACTAACAGACGTATTGGAGCATAAGCTTTCATGGGCAAAGACAAAGTGGGTCTTTGCCGACGAAAGCTTATGCTCCAATACGTCTGTTAGTCTGTAAGGTGCCACAGGACTCCTTGTCACTTTTGCAGATCCAGACTAACACGGCTACCCCTCTGATACAGGACAGAGTTTGTTCATCTTGATAAGACACAACTACGTGGCCTCAGGTCACTCAGAAACTATTGGAGATTATCTGTAATCTAGGAACTCCTCCCCTCAGAGAAGCAGCAAAAGGTTTTATACAGCACTCAAAGTCCTGAACCAAAAGGCTATAGAGATTTATAGCGATGAACTGGTCTCACAGCAGTTACTGAACTTCATAAAAATAGTAAGACCTCACCTTGTATATAAGTGCACATCCCACAGATACAATCATTGCTCCTACAATGTGGAATCTCAGACGTTTGGCCAGTAGGCCCCTCATCTGTGGTTTGGGCAACAGAGTAGATGACATGTTGATGATTTCTCCTAGGAAAGCAATGCATTGGAAAGTTATTAAAAGATTTACACAGGATGTTCATGTCCTAGCTAACGTATTTTGTTTTCTAAGTATATAATAGGTTCTAACCTCATTCATGGCCATGAAAAACACATCACAGACCATGAAATTTGGTCTCATCCAACACAGATTTCATGTTGTAGACCAGCATCTTTCAAATTGGGGATTGGAAGATTACAGGAGGGCGGAGGGAGTTGGAGGACTCAGTGTTCACAATATTGCCACTTTTATATCTGCACTGCATTCAGAGCTGGGAGAACAGTATGGTAGCTGCTGAGAGCCCAGCTCTCCAGGAAGCAGCACCAAAAGATGACAATACCATGCTATCCTTACATCTGTGCAGCTGCTGATGGTGGCACCCCTACAATAATTTCATGCACCCCCTCCAAAACTCTTTTGGGCAAAGGGACTATAATTAAAACATGATGAAATTTTAGATTTAAATAGCTGAAATAATGAAATTTATGATTTTATAAGTTCTATGGCTATGAAATTCACCTAAGTGGACTGTGAATTTGGTAGGGCCCTATATATAGCAGCCTTTTTAAACTAAACATTTCACAAGAGGCTAGCAAACAACATATGCAAGACTGCCCCCTCTGAAATTCCTCCTTACAGTATCTGAGATGCCTTCTCAGGACAATGAAAACACAACAAACCTTAAATAACTTACATATAAAAACTAGGTCGGGGTGGGGAACTTTTTTGGGTTAGGGGCTGCTGATCCACAGAAAAATCAGTCAGGGGCCACACACAAGTCAGAAGCAAAACAAAAACCACCCAAACCAAACCCTCATGATGTGGCCCCCAGCTGAGAAGCAAAAAGATACACCCCATATTCCCCTCACACAGCAGGAGCTAGTGGGGCACAGGCTAGTAGATTTTGTGTGCACCAGCCCTTTGGGTGGATGGCAAGGAAGCTGGCATGCCAGTTAAAACTCCCCAATGCTCAGGAGGGGGGAAAGGAGCCCCAACCCTCAGGGGCCTGATCTAGTTAAGCTGGGGGCCACATCCGGCCCCGGGCCTTAGGTTTCCCATCCCTACACTAGTTGATTGTTTCTTTCTACTATTTACTGTGTCATATATATAAGAGAGAGATACCTCTCTCATAGAGCTGGAAGTTACCTTGAGAGGTCACTGAATCCAGTCCCCTGCCCTCATGGCAGGGCCAAGTACCATCCCTGACAGATTTACCCCAGATGGCCCCCTCAAGCAAGGATTGAACTTTCAACCCAGAGTTTAGCAGGCCCATGCTTAAATGCTCAAACCACTGAACTATCCCACCCCACCATACCTTTCCTTCTTCTAAAGTTTACTATCATTTCACACTTGTGACAAGTTTGCTCACATTTTTTAAGGCCAGGAGCCATACAGGAAACCCTTGTGATTTGCCACTTGCGGTGGATGCATTCCTGTATCACGTATGATTAACACACTAGCTTAAAAAAATGAAGGCGGCAGACAATGCTATTATAAAGCAATACAGCTCTTCAGAGGTTTAGCGTGCCATGTGTGCAGTAGTGCACCAAACAGTGCACACAGCAGTCTGAGCCCCCCAAGGCTGAACGGCAGGCACTGCCCATTGTTGCCAGTGTAGCGATGCCAGCAAAGCTCCCCCGGCTGCAGCGGGGATACAAGTGCTTTGCTGAAAACGCTCGGTGGGTACCTGTTGGCCCTAGGCACGCAAGGCAGCGCTCGTCTGCGGGCTGCTGCTCGGAGCCCCCAGTAACAGACCTCCCGCTGCGCAGCCTCTGGGACTCCGCGCCGAGAACTAGGCCGGGTCCCGCCGTGGCCTGCGGCAGGCGCCTGAGGTCCCCGCTCTGCCGCTCGCTTGGCGGTTGTGCTCGCGTCACGCGCCGCTTCCGACCCGGCCCCACGGGCCTGTTTAGTGCCCCCCCCCCTCTGCCCCGCCCCGCCGCAGGCCTCAGGGACGCGGAGGTCAGAGGCGGCCGCCGGGCTCCCGCAGCGCCTGGGCCGGGCCGGGCCGAGCCCGGGTGCGGGGGCTGCGGAAGGAGCGGGCGCCTGGCGAGCGGCCCGGCTCCGGCAGAGCAGGGGGAGGGGGACGCGGCGAGTCCGTCACTCACCTCAGCAAAGTACCAAGGTCCTTGCACACTAACAGAGCCGAGCACCGACTGCGGGGCGGTAGCTGCGCATGCGCGATACACTGCCGCGGCTACGGCTCGCCGTCCGGATCAAACCGCGAGCTCCTAAACTCAGATTCGGATGGGGGTGGGGCTAAGCGGGGCAGCATTGGGCGGAGAGGGAGGAAGGAGAAAGGAAGAGCCGGAGAGGGGGTGGAAGAGGACAAGTTCCCGTGCTGTATCTCCGCCTACCCCCATCATTTTTCTATGCAAGGGCATGCCAGGAGCCCCACCCACCCTGCACTGCTCCTTTTGCAAGTGCCCTCAGTGTGACATGGCTGCATGCCACGGCAGTGAGCAAGTGCCCTCTCCCACCCTGACTGATCCTGGACCACGCCGCCCCAACCCACTCTCACTTAGGGATGTGAAGGACTAGTCAACTGTCCGATAGGCGGATAGTCTACAGGCTAGTCAACTAGTTGCTTCCCTTCCCCGCTTGCTGCCCCTATCAAAAAGAGGCAGCAAAGCGGGCGAGGGAGAAGAGGAGGTACTTCAAAGTAATTAAGGAATTCATCAGTAAACACTTGGAAAGTGGCATGGTGATAGGGAACAGCCAGCATGGATTTGTAAAGAACAAATCGTGTCAAACCAATTTGATAGCTTTCTTTGATAGGATAACTAGTCTTGTGTATGAGGGAGAAGCGGTGGATGTGGTATACCTAGACTTTAGTAAGGCATTTGATACAGTCCCGCATGTTATTCTTATCAATAAACTAGGCAAATACAATTTAGATGGGGCTACTATAAGGTGGGTGCATAACAGGCTGGATAATTGTACTCTGCGAGTAGTTATTAATGGTTCACAATCCTGCTGGAAAGGTATAACAAGTGGGATTCCGCAGAGGTCTGTTTGGGACCGGCTCTATTCAATATCTTCATAAATGATTTAGATATCGGCATAGAGAGTACCCTTATTGGCTACAGCTAGACTGGCATGATTTTTCGCAAATGCTTTTAACGGAAAAGTTTTCTGTTAAAAGCATTTGCGGAAAGGAGCATCTAGATTGTGACGGACACACATGACAAAACTGTGGGAGGTGAGCAGCCTGCGCACTTCCGGAGCCTATGGAAGTGACACAGACTTCACCCAGGACTTCCATCCACCCCGCGGGAAGCCAGCACGACACTAGAGGTAGATAGTGGGGCTTCTCGGGGATGGGGGGGAAATGGAGGGTGGGGGTGCCCGAACGCCTCATGATTTACTTGTCGAGGCCTCACTATCGACCAATCAATCGCGATTGCCAGGTTGGTGACCACGGTTGTAGAGAGTGGGCTTGTGGTAGTCACCTCCCTGAGGCAAGCTCTTTTCTCTCTCTTCAGAAGGGTGTGGTAGCTGTCAGCCTGAGGCAGGTGTTCAGTAGTTGGAGCAAAACATATTGGTGTTCGTTATTTTACTGGGGAATACACATGCACGTGCAGGTTTATTCCAGTTAGGTAGAGCTCACTCACATACAAGATGGTGCAAAAGGGGCTAGGATGGAGGCTAATTAGGGAATTCTAATCTGTTGTCTGTCAACAGCCAACATTGTCATCTCAGAGGTGGTGGTGATCGCTGGCAGTCCTTAATATGGATATCTGTGAGGCAATGTAGAAAGCTTTTGTTGCTTCTCCCTTTTACCTTACTGAATGTTTGATGTATGGTAGTTTTCGTCCTTCATTTTGATCCTTCCTTCCCTTCCTACTTGTTTCTTATATTCACACCCTCCCCCACTTCCCTCTATTAAATAAAGCAATTTTGGTTCAACATCTGGTGTGGCATATTTTATTGGGTCAGCTCTGAGAGATGGGCTTAATGAGAGAAACTTAGAAGGAGGCCTGACTGTGCGGGACTCCAAGAAGATCTCACCAAACTGAGTGATTGGGCAACAAAATGGCAAATGAAATTTAATGTGGATAAGTGTAAAGTAATGCACATCGGGAAAAATTACCCCAACTATACGTACAGTATGATGGGGGCTAATTTGGCTACGACAAATCAGGAAAGAGATCTTGGAGTTATCGTGGACAGTTCTCTGAAAACTTCCACACAGAGTGCAGCGGCGGTCAAAAAGGCAAATAGGATGCTAGGAATTATTAGGAAAGGGATAGAAAATAAGACCCAGAATATCTTACTGCCCCTGTATAAAACTATGGAACGCCCACATCTTGAATACTGTGTACAGATGTGGTCTCCTCACCTCAAAAAAGATATTTTGGCCTTGGAAAGGGTTCAGAAAAGGGCAACTAAAATGATTAGGGGTTTGGAACGGGTCCCATATGAGGAGAGGTTAAAGCGACTGGGACTTTTCAGTTTAGAAAAGAGGAGACTGAGGGGGGATATGATAGAGGTATATAAAATCATGAGTGGTGTGGAGAGGGCTGATAAAGAAAAGTTATTTATTAGTTCCCATAATAGAAGAACTAGAGGACACCAAATGAAATTAATGGGGAGCAGGTTTAAAACTAATAAAAGGAAGTTCTTCTTCACACAGCGTGTTGTCAACCTGTGGAACTCCTTGCTGCAGGAGGCTGTGAAGGCTAGGACTATAGTAGAGTTTAAAGAGAAGCTGGATAAATTCATGGAGGTTAGGTCCATAAAAGGCTATTAGCCAGGGGATAAAATGGTGTCCTTGGCCTCTGTTTGTCAGAGGCTGGAGAGGGATGGCAGGAGACAAATCACTTGATCATTGTCTTCGGTCCACCCTCTCTGGGGCACCTGGTGCTGGCCGCTGTCGGTAGACAGGATACTGGGCTAGATGGACCTTTGGTCTGACCCAGTACGGCCGTTCTTACGTTCTTATGTTCTTATGCCTGTAAAACTCCTTATCAATCTTATAGTCAGAGCCCTGGCCTCTTCCTTTACAAGTCCAGAGGTTTGACCAGAAAAGAGGCTGGAGCAGGAAACAGGCAATATGGTGGTGTTTTCAGGGCTGTTATAGCTTTTGCCATATAGAGGAGAATCCATTGTTTCAGACATAGCCTTCCTCACAGCCAGTGGAAAATTACAAGTAAAGATGCAGTTTAGAATCACATGGGTAGGTCACATGCACGATTTTGCTTAGTCACATGCACATGTCCATGCACAATTTTGCTTAGTCACAGCAAAAGCTATAACTAGCCATTACTTCATGATAGATTCAGGGGATAGCCAAGTTAGCGGCACAGCCATAGGCACCCGCATGGCACCACAATATGCCAACATCTTTATGGCTGACCTTGAACAACATTTCCTCAGCTCTTGCCCCCCTAGCACCCTTACTGTACTTATGGTACATTAATTACATCTTCATCATATGGACCCATGGGAAAGAGACCCTTGAAGAATTTCACAGGGACTTCAACAACTTCCACCCCACCATCAACCTCAGCCAAGATCAGTCTACATAAGTGATCCACTTCCTTGACACTCCAGTACAATTAAATGATGGACAAATTTCTACCACCCTATACTGGAAACCTACTGACCACTACATTTATCTTCATGCCTCTAGCTTCCATCCCAGACACATTTCTCAATGTATTATATACAGCCAAGCCTTAAGATACAACCAAATTTGCTCCAATCCCACAAACAGAGACAAACACCTACAGCAGCGGACAGTGGCCAACCCAAGGCTCACGAGCTGCATTTGGCTCACGAAGAAAAAAATTGTGGCACTGACCCAGGTCAGTGCTCAGGTCAGCCACTCTCATGGCATGCGTGCTCACAGCCCATGCTGTTCTGCTCACGGCCCCCAACGCACTGCATCATATCCTGAATGTGCAGGCTGGGTCGCACACAGCGTCCAAGCCTGCACGTGCTAGCAGCCGGCCGCTGAGTGCAGGCAGCAGATTCAGCAGTGGTGGCACCGGCTCCAGGACCCAGGTATAAGGTTGGTTGCAGGGGGAAGGGAATTGGATTAGAGCGGGGGGCGGGGACAGGAGATGCCTGGCTTTAGAGAAGGGGAGGGGGATCGGGTGGGGGGGGAGCAGTGCACATGGCATCTTGGATGTGGCGCAGCAGCTGTGGCTCCGGGACCCAAGCATAAGGTTGGGGGGGAGGGGGATTGGGTTACACAGGGAGGGGAGGTGTCTGGCTCTGGGGAGGGGAGGAGGATTAGGTTGCGCACGGTGTCCCAGCTAGCTCATGTTCAAAGCCGGTCGCTCAGCACACGTGCCTCAGAGGTATGTAGATGAAGCTTTCTGGGACACTGTAGAATTGTCTCACCTCCGGTCAGACAGCCCCTGCACTGTTAAGAAAGATGAAAGTCTCAGGGAAGGAGAGCAGTCAACGGGTGCAGAGGGAAACCTTCCCATAGTTGGGATCCTCCTTCCAGATACTGGGATATGCACTGAGATTACCTCTTCGGGGGAGGGAACTCCAGTCAGTAGGAAAAGGCAATTGTTAGTAATGGGAAATTCAATCATTAGAAATGTGGCTAGCTGGGTTTGCGATGACCAGGAGAACCGTATGATGACTTGTCTGCTTGGTGCGAAGGTTGCGGATCTCTCAAGGCATCTAGATAGACTTACGTGTAGTGCTGGGGAGGAGCCGGTGGTCGTGGTACATGTAGGTACCAATGACATAGGGAAGGGTAGCAGAGACATCCTGGAGGCCAAATTTAGGCTGCTAGAAAAGAGACTGAAATCCAGGACCTCTATGGTGGCATTCTCAGAAATGCTTCCAGTTCCACATGCAGGGCCAGGTAGGCAGGCAGAGCTTCAGAGTCTCAATGCGTGGATGAGATGATGGTGTAGGGAGGAGGGGTTTAGCTTTATAAGAAACTGGGGAAACTTTTGGGATAGGGGAAGCCTGTATGGAAAGGATGGGCTGCACCTAAACCAAAGTGGATCCAGACTGCTGGCACTTAACATTAAAAAGGTCGCAGAGCAATTTTTCAAGTAAGAGATGGGAGAAAGCCAATTGGTGCAGAGGAGCATGTGGATCAGAAAGAGATGTCTCTTTGAGGAGAGTCTATTGATAGAGATTCTCTAGGTTTTAGTCAGGAGGAGAGGATGGAAGAGGATAAAGTATGGGCCAGATCAGACGAAAAACATTCACATCAAAAAGAATCTGACACATCAGAAAAGGGCAGACAAATAAACAGTGACAAGTTTTTAAAGTGCTTGTACCCAAATGCTAGAAGTCTAAAAAATAAGATGGGTGAACTAGAGTGCCTTGTGTTAAAGGAGGATACTGATATAATAGGCATCACAGAAACCTGGTGGAGTGAGGACACAATCATTTCAGGGTACAAAATATATCAGAAGAACAGAACAGGTCATGCAGGTGGGGGAGTGGCACTATATGTGAAAGAAAATTTAGAATCAAATGAAGTAAAAATCTTAAATGAATCAATGTGTTCCATAGAATCGCTATGGATCGTAATTCCCTGCTCTAATATGAATATAACAGTGGGGATCTATTATTGACCACCTGATCAGGACAGTAATAGTGACTATGAAATGCTAAGGGAGATTAGAGAGGCTATTAAAATTAAGAGCTCAATAATAGTGGGGGATTCCAACTATCCCCATGTTGACTGGGTACATGTCACCTCAGGACGAGATGCAGACACAACATTTCTTGATACCTTAAATAACTGCTTCTTGGAGCAGCTGGTATAGGAACCCAGAAGGGGAGAGACAATTTGTCGATTTAGTCCTTAGTGGCACACAGGATCTGGTCCAAGAGGTAACTATAACAGGACTGCTTGGAAATAGTGACCATAATATAATAATATGCAACATTCCTGTGATGGGAAGAACATCTCAGCAACCCAACACTGTGGCATTTAATTTCAAAAAGGGGAACTATGCAAAAATGAGGAGGTTAGTTAAACAAAAATTAAAAGGTACAGTGACTAAAGTAAAATCCCTGCAAACTTCACAGATACTTTTCAAAGACACCATAAGAGAGGCCCAACTTAAATGTATACCCCATATTAAAAAACATAGTAGAAGTACTAAAAAAGAGCCACTGTGGCTTAACAACCAGGTGAAAGAAGCAGTGAGAGATAAAAAGACATCTTTTAAAAAGTGGAAGTCAAATCCTAGTGAGGAAAATAGAAAGGAGCATAAACACTACCAAATTAAGTATAAAAATGTAACAAGAAAAGCCAAAAAGGAGTTTGAAGAACAGCTAGCCAAAAACTCAAAAGGTAATAACAAAATGTTTTTAAGTACATCAGAAGCAGGAAGCCTGCTAATCAACCAGTGGAGCCCCTGGACAATCAAGATACAAAAGGAGCACTTAAAGATGATAAAGGCATTGAGGAGAAACTAAATGCATTCTTTGCTTCAGTCTTCATGGCTGAGGATGTTAGGGAGATTCCCAAACCTGACCCGTTCTTGCTAGGTGACAAATCTGAGGACTTGTTACAGATTGAAATGTCATTAGAGGAGGTTTTGGAATTAATTGATAAACTTAACAGTAACAAATCACCAGGATCAGGTGACATTCACCCAAGAGTTCTGAAAGAACTCAAATGGGAAATTGCAGAACTATTAACTACAGTTTGTAACCTATCCTTTAAATCAGCTTCTGTACCCAATGACTGGAAGATAGCTAATGTCACGCCAATGTTTAAAAAGGGCTCTAGAGGAGATCCCGGCAATTACAGACCAGTAAGTCTAACGTCAGTACCATGCAAATTAGTTGAAATAATAATAAAGAATAAAATTGTCAGACACATAGAAGAACATAATTTGTTGGGGGGGAAGTCAACATGGTTTCTGTAAAGGGAAATGTCTTACTAATCTATTAGAGTTCTTTGAAGGGGTCAACAAACGTGGAAAAGGGGGATTCAGTAGATATAGTGTACTTAGATTTCCAGAAAGCCTTTGACAAGGTCCCTCACCAAAGGTTCCTAGGCAAAGTAAGTTGTCATGGGATAAGAGGGAAGATCCTTTCATGGACTGAGAACTGGTTAAAAGACAGGAAACAAAGGGTAGGAATAAATGGCAAATTTTCAGAATGGAGAGGGGTAACTAGTGGTGTTTCCCAAGGGTCAGTCCTAGGACCAGTCCTATTCAACTTATTCATAAATGATCTGGAGAAAGGGGTAAACAGTGAGGTGGCAAAGTTTGCAAATGATAATAAACTGATCAAGGTAGTTAAGACCAAAGCAGACTGTGAAGAACTTCAAAAAGATCTCACAAAACTAAGTGACTGGGCAACAAAAATGGCAAATGAAATTTAATGTGGATAAATGTAAGGTAATGCACATTGGAAAAAATAACCCCGTCTATACATATAATATGATGGGGGCTAATTTAGCTACAACTAATCAGGAGAGAGATCTTGGAATCATCGTGGATAGTTCTCTGAAGATGTCCACGCAGTGTGCAGTGGCAGTCAAAAAAGGAAACAGGGTGTTAGGAATCATTAAAAAAGGAATAGAGAATAAAACGGAGAATATCTTATTGCCCTTATATAAATCCATGGTATGCCCACATCTTGAATACTGCGTACAGATGTGGTCTCCTCATCACAAAAAAGATATACTGGTATTAGAAAAGGTTCAGAGAAGGTCAACTAAAATGATTAGGGGTTTGGAATGGGTCCCATATGAGGAGAGATTAAAGAGACTGGGACTTTTCAGCTTGGAAAAGAGGAGACTAAGGAGGGATATGATAGAGGTATATAAAATCATGAGTGGTGTGGAGAAAGTGAATAAGGAAAAGTTATTTACTTGTTCCCATAATATAAGAACTTGGGGCCACCAAATGAAACTAATGAGCAGCAGGTTTAAAACAAATAAAAGGAAGTTTTTCTTCACACAGCACATAGTCAATCTGTGGAACTCCTTGCCTGAGGAGGCTGTGAAGGCTAGGACTATAACAGGGTTTAAAAGAGAACTAGATAAATTCATGGAGGTTAAGTCCCTAAATGGCTTTTAGCCAGTATGGGTAAGGAATGGTGTCCTTAGCCTCTATTTGTCAGAGGGTGGAGATGAATGGCAGGAGAGAAATCGCTTGATCATTACCTGTTCGATTTACTCCCTCTGGGTCACCTGGCATTGGCCACTATTGGCAGACAGGGTACTGGGCTGGATGGACCTTTGGTCTGACCCAGTATGGCCAGTCTTACATTCTTATGTCTTTAAATGGTTTAAGCAGCATATATAATCATAAAACTCTGAGTGGGACAAACCCCCCCCAAGTGTATGGGGCAGTGTCTTTTACCTCTTGTTCTTGAGTTCTACAATCAAAAGTTCCTTTACTGTGCCCCTTTCTGCTGCCTCATCATACCCACTCACCGTGGTTGCCCTTGATCAGTGAGGATTCAGAGGCACATGTGTATTAATTCACCTCCCACTCGAGAAAGAAAGCACTTGCTTCTTCTGTCATCTCTGCATTTGCTCTTGCCGGCTGCCCAACCAATTCACAGTTCCACTCTGCTGGCTACACTCTATTCTGCTCTTGTGGCTGCTTTTTCAGCCTCTGTTCCGCTCCACTGGCCACCCTGTTGTTGACCACTTGCTCACTGCTCCCACTCCTTCTGATCTCACCTGCCTTTCTTCTGAGACCTCTGCCAGTCAGATTCCTGAGGTTCCACCCAATTCTTAGTGATTGTCAGCTCTTTGTGGGGGAATCTGAAGCATGCAGGGCACACATGGTATCCCACCACATGTGATTGCAGCTCTAATGAGCACTTAATAAAAGACTCCTAATGGAACCTATGTAGCTCTATCTTTGAACACTGGGAAGGAACAGGATAAATCAGACCAAGGACCCCCAGGGAAAATCCACAACTTCTGACTGGGACACCTGTCCCTACCCCTTTTACTTCTGGAGTGTGGCATTCGAGCTCTTGGCTTAGTGAGTCCCTCTTGCCTGAGGCTGGTCCCCTCAGTTGGGACAGGTTAAGCACAGTTCTGCTCCACTTTACTCATACAACATTGATAGCAAGTTTCGGAGAGGTAGCTGTGTTAGACTGACAAAGTGGGTTCCAGCCCACGAAAGCTTATGCCCAAATAGGACTAAGGTACCTGCCTATCTGTTTAGGTGGCTAAATCCCTTTAAAAATCTGTCCCTAAATATCTACTTTATTTGCTTTAGTTTTTTATTTGTTTTGTAAAGAAAAAGTGTGAGAGAGTGACAACCCTGGAGACAGACAAGTCCTCTGTTTATCCCCAGGATGGTGTAGCACTGGCAGAAACTGAAGCACCCTAAGTGCTCTTTGGCATAAAGAGGTCACTTAAGCAGGCAGGAAGGAGGTGGTTAAAGCTCATTTATTGCCTGCTTTTATCCCTACAGAAATCAAGGTAAGTTCTCTTCTGACTCCAATTGGGAACAGGATAGGGCCCTGACACCTTGGCTTTGCTGGGGATACTGCCATCAAAGATATCCATTATGATAGTGATTTTTGTGATGTACAATGATCCATCAGGAATAACACTGTAACCCCCAACTACTTTCACATAGGCAACGAAACAGTCATTTGCTGGTAACGATGGTCAACCAACCTGGATCAAATTAGGAAGATTACGCTAGGGAAAAAGGCTGCATGTCACAATAACAATCCTCTGAGCCTGCCACAGTCCTAATTTGTGTGTTATAAAATCTACTACTCTGTCACCAAGAAAGGCTTTTTTATATAAAAACAACACTAGCTGCTAGCTATGAGCCACAAACAAAAACATTTGTGCTCCTCATGATGTCTCTAAGCCAGAAATTAACTAATTAAAGATTTCTCAGAAATGTGTTGGCATCAGTCAGAGGTGCTGGGGCACAAACAAAGATGCTATGGTATGATAAGGCATTTTATACAATTGAAGTGGCAGTTAAGCAAACCAGCTGTATTAATCTCAGCTGTATTCAGAGCAGCAGGGATGGGCAAATCAATGATTTGTAAATGGAAAAAATACAAAATCTGTAGGGGCAATTAATCATTTTCAAACTTCTAAAAGAGTATCCCAAACAATGGAGAAAAAAGCAAACATTTAAATCCAAATAAACCCAGTAGACAGAGTTTTCATGTTGATTTCATAAACAGTTTTTATCATTTTAAAATCTCACTGTACATTTTTTTAAACTTTGCTTAACTTTTTAAAAGGTCAGGTTCTGATACCTGTGCTCATATGGGATAGTACCTTATCCCACGAGTCTCAGAGGGGTAGCCATGTTAGTTTGTATCTGTAAAAACAATGAGCAGTCCTATGGCTTCTTAAGAGACTAACACATTTATTAGGTCATGAACTAATGGCTGCCTACAGTTGTCCAGTACATGGTGCCATGATAAATTACTATCAAACAGGAGACTCAGCTATTTCCAAAGTAGCCAAGTGTCATGACTACAGGGCTAACTGTGCCTGTGGCCCCCTTCTGGTCCCTCTGAGGGCATGCCTTCAGGTGTTAGACCTCATGCCTTTACTTGGCTGAGGGTGGAATTTTTCAATTCTCTCACTTCTAGACTGAGCTCTGTAGCAGCTGTTCTGATCCTGATTTTCCAACTGAGTTCAGGCACCTTCTGTCCTTCCTTTGAAGAATCTGTGACCATGAAATACAATGATCAGTCAGCCTTCTTTAAACAAAAGTATTATTTATTTTAGCAGTAGGAACAAAGTTTTTGGACAAATAGGATTTAAAATCAACAGTGTAGATGTGTCTATCTTACCTAAAGGCTTACTGTCCTCTGATGCTAATGTCACTCACATACCTTCTGGCAGGCTCCGATGACGAGAGGTGGGGGCAGAAAGAGGGTGAAGGGTGTAATTGTTGCTGGCCCAGCAGTTGAAAAGGGCTGAAGCCCTAGGCCCTCACTGCTGGAACATCGCACATACCACTGAGGGCTGTCCGGCGGAGTCATGGCGTGGTCTGTGTGACTCTGAGGGCTATCTAGCCCCAGTGACATAGCATAAATGATGCCCACCATTTGAGTTCATGAACAGTTATGACTCCTGCTTTCCAGTACAATGCAGAACTAGACCCATAATTGATATAACACGAGGGCACCAGGAACACATTCACTCATTCTCTCATAATCACCTAGAATATCCCCCTGTACTGAAGCAGTCTGATTCTGCTGTTACTGTCGGCTCATCCATCTGCTAGAACTCTGGGGAAATTTTATAGTTTAAAGCTTTATTTTTTCTCCTGCAGCAGGTGTGTTCTCTCATAAAAACCAATCAATTAATAATAATAATTCAAAAGACCTTAGGCTGAAACAAACCACTACAGATCGCTAACTGTAAAAATAATATCTAAAACTACTTAGCATTTCCATAGCCCTTTCCCAGGGAGAGTTTCAAAGGGAAGGATAAGTATTGTCCCCATTTTAAAGGTGGGGAAACGGAGGCCTCAAGAATGGAATTGATTTATCCAAAGTCACACACAGCAAGATTGTGAATCCATTTGTTAATGGATGTATCCTCTCTTCAGAGTTAATTCAGATGATCAGCATCCAGCCCTAGACACCCAGACATGAGCAGCTGCCTTGCAAAGTTACTCTCTCCTCACCGGTCCTGTGCTCATTCTATGTGTGTATCACTAGGATTTCCGGAAGCCTAATCCATGCTTCTTTGTGAAGCATTAAGTTGAGCTGATTCCCAGGAAAATGTGGGTGAACTTGTCTGTTCTTCTGGGCACAGAGGAAAAGTGTGGATAAGCACTGGAAGATTATGAGCATGCAGTGATTCAGTCAGCAGCTTTATTACACAGAGGGGAGGTTATCAGCCTAAGAGAAAATCTCTTTAGCCTATAGTCCCTCCCAGACATGACAGCTAGCCTGGGGATGAAGCACCACTAAGCTCTGGTCAGAGGTTTTTCTGTGTGGAAAGGAGGGGGCTTAAGGGAAACCCCCAAGCAAAACCCTGGGCTAATTCAGCAGTGCAGACATATCCACATATCCAGCTGCTCACAACTGGAATAAGAAGGTCACAATCTGGCCCATAGAGAGCCAGTGGCAGTTTGAAACAGAGTCCAACTTTCTTGTTTCTCAGCCTCTGCTGTAACCACTAAAGTGCGCCTCACGGCACACATCAGACTAATTAGAATATTCTGTCTGGCCCATTGTTTCTAGAACAAGAATTATTATTTCCTTTAAACCACTTTGCATTTCTTCATGGCTCTGTAACCTTTGCCTCTTGCAAGGCAGCAAGCTCATCTGAAGTGGGTTTTGCGCATGAAAGCTCATGATACTTTAGATATATACACATTTGTTAGTCTCTAAGGTGCCAAAGGACTACTCGTTTTCTAACAAAAGCGTTCTTCCATGGTCCCAGGCTCAAATTGAGCTCGAAGGCCACTTCTCTCCCTCCAAGACCTGCTTCAGCCATGATACCTACAAAAAGGTGTATGTTGAAGAACAGATGAGTGTAGCTGAGGTGCTTGTGTTCCCTATTTAATACATGTTAAAGTACATTATTTGCATTTAAATATTGTATAATTTGATTGTATCCCACTTCCTTACCCTGTGTATGTTGCTTGTCTTCTTAGAATGTCAGTTCCTTCAGGCAGGGGTCATATCTGCCTTTGCCTGGTACAGTACCTAGCACAATGGGGTGCCTAATTCAGTAACCGCTGGCAACATTGCAATACAAATAATAACAAAAAATAAGGCTCGGGATGATACAAATTAATTTATAATACGTGAAGGACCATCAGCTTAAAATAGTGCCATGCTCAACTGCTATGCTGCATGCCTATGCAGGTAATGCCAGTTGATGTTCAGGATTTTATAACTCAATCTGATCCATGACATTAACAAGGTTTGTCATCCTACTAGTTAAAATTTAAAATACAATGAATAGTCTAGCAGCACCTTAAAGACTACCAAAAAATATAGATGGTATCATGAGCATTCGTGGGTACAACCCGCTTCTTCAGATGAATGGAGACTAGGGTCATCTACTAGTTCTACTACTATCCTACTAGTTAGTAATTCAAGTTAGTTTCTGCCATCATTCTGCACACAAGATTCCTAGTGAAGCTAAAATCATCAGGATTGGTCCCAAATCTGAAAGATGAGAGAGGATCATAAGTCCAGGCTTTCAGAAAATCACAGAATTATCTTTATTTGTTAACTGAACTATTGATGGCATCATCTTTTTTTTAAATCATATCATTGCCTGGTTTTACTTTATTATTGTGTTTGAAAAAAAATTAATTAGGAATTGCAGAGCTCATGTTTCGACATCATTGAAATGTTTGAGCTTTGTGATTAACAGAACTGGCAATAGATAACAATGTAAACAGTCCTGGCTCAATGTATTTAGACTAAATAAGTTTAGAGTACATTTTCTTGAGATACATTTGGCTATGTTCAATGTCATGGTAGATGTATATGTGTGGAAAAATTGCAGCATTTTTCCAAGCAGGAGGCACGAGATTGCTACAAGCCATAGCCTCCACCACGGTATTAATTAGTGTGTCTCCCCAACCAGAGCTGTAATATTTGTAAATGAAATTCTAGAAAGACATCAGCAAAGAACAGGGTGTTGAAGCCAAATGGAAAACATACACCAATAAAAAGGCTTAGCTAGCTAGAAGTGCAAGCTCAGTCTTTGAAGTCAGTTCAAGTACTGCATGCTTTAATTTTGGTGTAATCTTGTGATGAGGGGTACAAACAAGAACTCAGAAACAGCTTTTGTAACTTTTGGCCCATTTGTAGATGAATCAGTTTGTTGATGGTTACCAGTGAGTGCACAGCCAACGAAGCTGTGGTCTTTATTAAGTTAGATTTGAATAATTGACTTCAGTGGAAGTTTTAGGCACAAAGGGAGTGCCATGTCATGTCCCAAACCACACTTTAATAGAGGATGAGCATTTGAATTCAGAGGAAGCTGTACATCTCAGTAACTTAGAATTCCAGATACTTCTTTATCTCTTTGTATTGGTAGCTTTTCTTTGCTTTTTTTTCCTGTTGGCCTTAGCAAGGATGACCATATTTCTTTATGCTGAATACTGGGTAGTTGGTAAAATTACTTATATTCAAGAAAATTCTATGTCAGTCAATCAGAACTATGCAATACAAATGTTCAAATTAACATCACGTTAACTGAGCCTGTTACTGTGTGGCTGGAGTCTTTCTATTTACCAGCTTATCTTTAAGGTTTGCACGGGGAAAGGTGGCACACACACATTCCCATACATCTCTTTCACATGAGTATAGGGTGATTGACTGACCTGACCCAGCCTTCCGTACCCAGTGTTCCCCACCCTCTATGCCTGGCTGGGAGGAAGCTGCCTCTTCTGGTACCTCATCTTCTCAAGGCAACTTGTGTGGGGAGAATGCAGGGTCATAGTCCCCTCTCCCCAAATTTCTGTCAAGGTGTACCCCAGAACATGGCAAGCAGCAGCCTTTGGGCACTGTGTGAGAGGGAAGAGAGGAGAGCTGCCTCCAGTTGAAGGGGTGTGTGGGTGGGTCTAGGGATGATCTGTCCCATGTTTTTCCAGACATCATCCTTTCCCTCCTATTCCCCCTGCCCTCACTCCCCTATGGCTAGATACATCTTGTCCCTTCCTGCACTCACACTGTAGAAAGGCAACTAACACCTCTGAGCTCCTGCTGGCCAATGACATAACCTACCTGCCACCTATCCCCTGGCTACAGTGGGATGGGAAGGGGTTAAGCCTTAAGGCTTCATTACGCACCAGGGCCCAGGAATCTTGGCTACAGGGGCTTCAGTGAGTGGGCCAGAGAGGTAAACCTCTGGGTCAGACATTGAAATGTCTTTTCCCACCCTAGGTGCCCAGTCCAGGGGTTGGCATAGGCCAGCCTCAACATGCCCTTCCTATACCTTCGGGGAACCAGGAGTTGCCGAACCTCCTCTGGTCTGGGGATCCTCATCCTCAACATAGGTGATCCTGGCATACCTCGAACCAGGGGCCTTGGGGTCTCCACAGCTCACTCTCCCCCTCGGTTTAGGGTTCCCTTGCCTGCTCCCAGGCTCAGCTCAGTGTGGGGTCCTCCTGCTGTTTGCGTAGGAAGTCTCCTTCCCTCTCCAGCCCTTCAACCCCTACGTCACTCAGTCCTTCTTCCCCCCAAACTTGCTGAAGGCAGCTCCCCAGCCCGGCATCGGGATCCTTATCTGGGCCCCCCTTGTCCCGTTGTGCAAGCATGGCCCACCTGCACTCCTAGCCACCACGGTACGGGGGCTCTTCCTGGCTCCATTCCCTAATCAGCCTCCAGACGCCCTGCCAATCCTGGGCCTAAAATCACTGGGTATGCTGGGAGGGTGCCAAGCCCACTCGGCAAATGGCCTCCTCTCGGTTGTCCGCCACCCTCACCCAAGTGGTGGGATATGATTGAACCTCTCCATGCATGCACTGCACCAAAATGGGCCCAGGGCCCTGTTAGCAGTGACTCGGTCCACTGCCTCCTCCCCTCAACCTGCCGAGCACTCGGGGTCGTATTACTCCCTGCCCTGGGCTACTTCCTACCTCTCCACTGTTCCCCTGCGGTCGCACCTCTCCATGTTCTCTGGGGTCAGGGTTGGCGCGGCAGCTGGGGCTGTGGCGTTGGTTCCAGCTGCGTGGACTCCTCTGGGTCAGGAGCCGGCTCAGGGCCTTATATAGTGCAGCTCACCAGGGTACTCTCCGCCATCTGGGCCCTGCCCGCAGGTTCATTTATAGTGTGGGGCGGGGCTGCCCTGTCACAGGGGGCAAACAGGCTGGAAATGGCTTCCTCCCTGTCAGTGCAGAGCTCAGCTAAGGGGTGGCTAAGATTTCCCATGCCAGCACTGTGTGGGGCTTTGGCACATGTAGGCTTGGCTCCTCCTGGCCCGCTTCCTGGTCAGAGGGTCTTGGGCTTTCCCTGGGTGCCAGCCCAGCCAGAAGCGGTGGGAGGAGGAAGGAGCCTGCCAGCCGGGGTGTTGGTGAGCTGAGTGATCACACGTGCTCCTGTGGGGATATGGAGGAACAGCAGGGCTGGTCAGGATGGGGGGGGGGGGGGGGGGTGACTGGGCACAGCAGGGAGTGGACAGTGAGAGGGGAAGCATGTCAAGGGCTGTTGGGTGGGCAGCACAGGTGACATGTAACCAGCCACCACCAACCCACACTCACCAGCCACTGCAGCAAGCAGCCAGTGCTGGCTGGAAATGGGTAGGTGTAGAAGGAGAGGGAGCCTGCAGCCCAAGAGCTGGCACACAGTAGGGATTGCACTGATGGACCAGTGGGGGACAGGTTGGCCCTGCACACTGCAACCTTGCACACTCACTCTCCCATCATCACCTATTAGACCCCATCTGGGTGCGGCTGGCGAGCAAGCAGCCAGCCAGCAGCCGGACCCACCTGTACAGATGGGAGGGAAGAAACAGAAAATACAAGACAATTTGTCCTTAAAAAAAAGCAGACACACCTGCAGGAGGGCTTTTATATAGGACTGTCCCTTTAAAAGCAGGACATCTGGTCACCTTACCTCAGCTGTAGAGCTGAGGTGGCCCAGGATCTAGTGCTGTCCTGGCATTTCAATACCTGGCTGGTGGATAAGCAATGGAAGGACCAGCTGGGTTACATTGTTCTGGCCTCGTGGATTATTTGGACCTACTACTGCCATTTCCTGCAGTATCTTGGGGTGTCTCCCTAACATACCAATGAAGTCAGTAGGAACTGAGATTGCTCAGCGCCTGCCAGATCAGGGATTCAGGCTTTAAGAGAGCCCAGAAATAGCCTAGTCAATTGCTCTCTCACACACACATTTTTATATCAAACATCAGTTATTATTTCTCCAGTTTGAAAACAGTAACTCGTTAGTCTGAAAATCTGTGGCCAGCAGTTAGCCACCTGCTATTTATTGCTACTCAGTATAACTTGTCTACCTATTTTGGGAGGAATGAATGAAGAGTTACTCGTCTCTTGTAGCTGTTTCCGAAGGCAAACATGCTTACCGCAGAGCTGTGGTTTTTTCCCCCACATACCAGTGTGGAGCAGTAAAGGAGGAATAACTCTGGACCAAGGCAATACAATATCTGCATCCTTTGAGATGTGCATGGGTAAAACCCCCAAGCATTTGAGCCTAGTGGTCCCCAAACTTGTCATGGTCATGCTTCCCCCCCCCCCCCATGCCCATCCATGTCCACCCCCCTCCCCAAGAGTTGGGGCTGTGGCTCGGAGGGGAGAATGGACAAGTGTAGGGGACTGAGGCCACAGCCAGAAGTAAGTCTGGGTCTGGAAATAGAGCTGTGATCAGGGGCTGAGACCATAGTTCCCTATAAAGTGTGTGGCTGATCAGCCACACGGGAAGAAATTATGATCCACCCACTTCATTAGTGGAGCTGTGCAGTGATCCTGCACTAATTAGCTACCCCCTCCTGTGTCCTGACCCTGTAGTTGGAGAAGGGAAGCTGGCAGGGGCTGGCGGAGTTGGGGGAGTCCCACTGGAGTTCAGGAGGCAGACGGAGAGTTGACTGACTCAGGGTATGTCTACACTACCACCCTAGTTTGAACTAGGGTGGTTAATGTAGGCAACCGGAGTTGCAAATGAAGCCCGGGATTTGAATTTCCCGGGCTTTATTTGCATATTGCCGGGCGCTGCCATTTTTAAATGTCCGCTAGTTCGGACTCCGTGCCCGCGGCTACACGCGGCACGAACTAGGTAGTTCGGATTAGGCTTCCTATTCCGAACTACCGGTACACCTCGTTCCACGAGGAGTAACAGTAGTTCGGAATAGGAAGCCTAATCCGAACTACCTAGTTCGTGCTGCGTGTAGCCGCGGGCACGGAGTCCGAACTAGCGGACATTTAAAAATGGCGGCGCCCAGAAATATGCAAACGAAGCCCGGGAAATTCAAATCCCGGGCTTCATTTGCAACTCCGGTTGCCTACATTAACCACCCTAGTTCGAACTAGGGTGGTAGTGTAGACATACCCTCAGAGTCTAATTCTCTGGGGCAGCTCCAGGTGTTGTCACTGTGTCTGTGGAAGCGGCACTCCTCCGCAGCCAGCCCCAGCACCTGGGCTGCCCTCAGTGAGTGTGCCTGCAAACAGATGCCACACTACTCCCCCTCCCGAGCAGCCCCATGTGCTGGGCTACTTTGAATACAAGCCAGGGGCAGCTCCCTGTTCCCTCTGCCCACTCTGGCAGTTCTATGTGCCAGGCTGCTTTTGAATAATAGCAGCAGCAGCTCCTTGGTTCCTTCTCCTCTCTCTTCCTCCCAGGCAACCTCATGTGCTGGGATGCTTTGAATAAAAGTGGGGGAAGCTCCCTGTCCCGTCCATCTCTCTCTCTCAGGCAACCGACCCAGGTGCTGGGCTGCTTTGTATAAAGTCAAAGGCATCTCCCTGTTCCCTGTCTGCTTCTTCTCCCCAGATACCTCCAGCTGCCTGTCTGCTGATCAGAGTACAAAGCAGGAAGCACCCCTAAAGCAAAGAGAGCAATCAAGACCAGAGACTGAGACTGAGACTGAGCTAAATTGGTGCTACAATGCTGAAGCTAGCTGTCCACCCATGCTATTCAGCCATTGCTTAGGTGCAGAAATAAAAATAAATGAATATAATACACAGAAGGATTCCATTCCTCATTCTTTCCCCAGAGCTGAATCACGCCAGCTTTAATGAACGGCAAAGCAAGTTGCCTGAAAAATATGAGATATGTAAACAGAACTGAAATATAAAAAAATCCTGTTTCTTGGGCAATGGTGAGCAATATGTGCACAGAAAGTGTTCAGTAGTGAGCCCATTAAATAACATTTAGCCAGTAGTTGAAAACAGTTTAAAACGTCTATCCCAGCAGTTCAACCCAGTCCCTGCCAGCTTAGGCCCCAGTGCCTTCGACTGTACTTTCCCAGCAAAGACAACAAGAGCAGACACCCTTTTAATAATATACCAAATGGCCATTGAAAATTCTGCAGTATTAATTTTCTTTTTATTTGATTTCAGGATTTTTTATAGTAACTGGCAGGTGCCGCGGTGGCACACATCTGCACATGACCTCAATATTGGTGCACATGACAAAACTCGGTCTGCTCATGGATGGAGAAAAGCTAGAGGGAGCACTGGCTGAGTCTACTGGTGGGAGTGTGGTTGCAGCCAAGTGCTGGGGCTGGAAATTGGACCTGGGCTGGGAGCTGGAGCAGAGGGAGGGGTGCGGTGGGTGGAGCAGGGCTGGGTGGCACTCCCTCCTTGTCCCCCCTAAGGTCTGGTGGGACCCCACCATGCCCCACTGAATGCTCCTCCATCCCCCCATGGGGGGTGCACCCCATAGTTTGGGGACCTCTGCTTTAATAGACCATAGTTTAAACAATGACATGGAAGAAAATGGCTGGGAAATTATTAGAGAAGATCATTTGCAGTGAACTTAAATCCCTGCTGATTGCAACATTGAAATAGTTCACAGAACAAGACAATTTAATGTTTCATAGATTTTAAATTTGAATATATTTCCAAGTGGCAAAGTTCTAAATTATTATAGAAATGTGCCAGGTTTGTGTCGCAATCTACTTGACTACAATTCAGGCATGAACCAAACCCATCAGAGACTTTTGTTTACAGGATTGATGCCTTAACACTTGACCACCACATCAATGAGGTGAAAATAGCTTTAAATTCATACCGGTAAAGCATACCAATGAAGACTGAACAATGGTTTAAAAGCTAATTGTTTAATAGATGCACTTACTTTGTGTATTTCAAACTAGAATTGTTTATATAGCTACAAATACATCTCTTTATTTGCTTGCCTTGACAGGTACTGAGCTATGTATAAGCCATTGTGTGCTGGTGCATTCCTCAAGTCTGACAAAGGTGGACTTTTTACTTGTTTGTGCTTTCGTTTGTTTCATTGAACTTCCTTGCTGAGGACAAGAGTACTTTTCTTTGTTCAAGAATCCTTTTCTGTAAAGTCATAATTCCTTTGTAAATAGTCTTGTTAAAAAAAGACCTTCAAACACATATTGCATAAAGAGATTGTGTTCAAAATCAGATTAAAATGGAAAAGTTCCAAATTAAAAAAGTCCTAGGGCTTTTTAATGTTTTAGAAATGAAACATTAAAATTAGTACACATAGTTCATCAGAATACTAAATAATTACATGTGCTAGACAAATATTTAACACAAGGAACAAGCAACAACCTCAACATTTTCAATGTTTCTTTATAAAAATAAACATTTTTATTCACTGTTAGAAAAATATTAGCAAATCCAACATAAAAGCAGTGTGCATTAGAGATGCTAAAACCTAGACTAACTGATCATTTAAAATAGAAACGAGACCTCATATTTATACCTAGATTATCCACACTTCTGCATATAAGAACATAAGAACGGCCATACTGGGTCTGATGAACGGTCCATTCAGCCCAGTTTCCTGTGTGCCGACAGTGGCCATTAAAAGATGCCTCAGAAGGAGGGAACATAACAGGTAATCCTCCCATGATCCCTCCCCTGTCACCCACCTCCAGAGAAACAGAGGCTGGGGACACCATTCCTACCCATCCTGGCTAATAACCATTGATGGACCTAACCTCCATGAATCTATCTACTCTTTTTTTAAACCCTTGAAAAGTCCTAGCCTTCACCACATCCTCTGGCAAGGAGTTCCATAGGAAGACTATGCGCTGAGTGAAGAAAAACTTCCTTTTGTTTGCTTTAAACCTGCTGCCTATAAATTTCATTTGGTGACCCCTAGTTCTTATATTGTGGGAATAAGTAAATAACTTTTTCTTATTCACTTTTTCCACACCAGTCATGATTTTTATAGACCTCTATCATATCCCCCCTTAGTCTCCTCTTTTCAAAGATGAAAAGTCCAAGTCTTTTTAATCTCTCTTTATATGGGATCGGTTCCAAACCCCTAATCATTTTTGCTGCTCTTTTCTGAACCTTTTCCAATGCCAATATATCTTTTTTGAGATGAGGCAACCACATCTGCATGCAGTATTCAAGATGTGGGCATACCATGGTTTTATATAGAGGCATTAAGATATTTTCTGTCTTATTTTTTATCCCTTTTTTAATTATGCCTACCATTCTATTTGCTTTTTTGATTGCCACTGCACACTTAACGGATGTTTTCAGAGAACTGTCCACAATGACTCCAAGATCTCTCTCCTGATTAGTTGTAACTAAATTAGCCCCCATCATATTGAATATATAGTTGGTATTTTTCCAATGTGCATTACTTTATATTTATTAACATTACATTTCATTTGCCATTTTGTTGCCCAATCAGTTTGGTGAGATCTTTTTGAAGTTCTTCACAGTCTGCTTTGGTCTTAAAGATCTTGAGAAGTTTGGTATCATCTGCAAACACCTCAGTGTTTACCCCTTTCTCTAGATCATTTATAAATAAGTTGAATAGGACTGATCCCAGGACAGACCCTTGGGGGACCCCACTAGTTACCTTTCTCCATTTGGAAAACGTACCATTTATTCTTACCCTTTGTTTCCTGACTTTTAACCAGTTATCAGTCCATTAAAGGACTTTCCCTCTTATCCCATGATAACTTACTTTGCCTAGGAGCCTTTGGTGAGGGACCTTGTCAAAGGCTTTCTGGAAATCTAAGTACACTATATCCACTGGATCCCCCTTGTCCACATGTTTGTTGACCCCCTCAAAGAACTCTAATAGATTAGTAAGGCATGATTTCCCTATACAGAAATCATGTTTACTTTCCCCCAACAAATTATGTTCATCTATGTGTCTGAGAAATTTATTTTTTACTATAGTTTCAACTTATTTGCCTGGAACTGACTTTAGACTTACCGGTCTGTAGTTGCCATGATCACCTCTAGAGCCCTTTTTAAATATTGGCGTCACATTAGCTATCTTCCAGTCATTAGGTACAGAAGCAACTTAAAGGATCGGTTACAAGCCACAGTTAATAGTTCCGCAATTTCCCATATGAGTTCTTTCAGAAGTCTTGGGTGAATGTCATCTGATCCTGGTTACTTGTTACTGTTAAGTTTATCAATTTGTTCCAAAACCTCCTCTAATGACATTTCAATCTGGGACAATTCCTCAGATTTGTCACCTAAAAAGAATGGCTCAGGTTTGAGAATCTCCCCCAATATCCTCAGCTGTGAAGACTAACCTAACCTTCTCTCATAACTGGGCAATTATTATTTGGCATTGGTTTTTAAACTGGTTTCCCTCACAGACCAGACAATTAAGTATATTGGGTATTCATTTACAGGCAGTCCCCGGGTTACGTACAAGATAGGGACTATAGGTTTATTCTTAAGTTGAATTTGTATGTAAGTCGGAACTGGCTCCAGATTCAGCCGCTGCTGCTGAAACTGACCAGGGGCTGACTACAGGAAGCTGGAGGCAGAATTGCTCTGCCCCCAGCTTCCTGGAATCAGCCACTGATCAGTTTCAACAGCGGCTGAATCTCGAGCCTGGGACAGAACAGCTGGGCTGCCAGGTAGGTTCCTGGAGGACCAACCCGGCAGCACCCCAGCTGCTCTACCCCAGGGTCCACAACAAAATCCTGGTCTGCTGGGGGGGGGGGGGCGCACTAGCTGCGCCCCCCCCCCAGCAGACCAGAGACACGGGGAGCAAAGCCGCAGCGGCGGGGTGCCGCGCCTCTGAGGCTTTGCTCTGGCAAAGACTCAGAGGCGCGGAACTCCGCCGCCACTGCGGCTTTGCTCCGGGTGTCCCTGGTCTGCTGGAGACAGTCCCCAGCAGACCAGGGACACCCGGAGCAAAGCTGGGGAGGCGGATGGGTCCCGTGCCTCTGAGGCTTTGCTGTGGCCTCCCCAGCTTTGCTCCAGGTGTCCCTGGTCTGCTGGAGACGGTCCCCAGCAGACCAGGGGCACCCAGAGCAGCTTTTCTCGCCCCGGAGGTCGAGGTGGCGGGACCGCTGCGCTCTGGGCAGTCCCGCTGCCTGCGAGCTCCGGGGCGAGAAAGCACTGTTCGTAAGTGCGGATCCGACATAAGTCGGATCCGCGTAACTCGGGGACTGCCTGTATTAGCTATGTTATTATATTGCCAGTGAAACTGGTAAAGTATGAGTACAAAAGGTGGGAAAATGTATATTTTATGTTTCATATCAGTTCCAAATCAGTGATTGAATTGTATTGAAGGATGTATCTTCACTCTGAAGGAAAAATCAATTCTGCTTGGTTTCTGGTTTAGAGATTACAAATTAAAATATTGGATATGGGTCTGTTCTAATGCTGCACAAACAGCCTTGTACATAAGGATTCAAAACACAGATTTGAATAGTAAATTTCCCTAATCCTGAAAGTGTTCTGAATCAGGTCATTAGAGATAGGTGTGGATGGTGAAATCAAATCCAAACACAGATCTGGAATTTTAGTGCAGATCCATCTCTACATTTAAAAGCTAAGGATGTTAGTGTATAATTGAATAGTAATGTAATCGCTCAAGCTTAGCTTTAGAATTTCAATGTCTACTGTCATTAAATAATAATTGCTGGACCCCACCATCTGTAATTTCCCCTACTCATGTGAAAATTAAAGTTGTTAAAAATTAGAAATTGTAAAAAAAAAATCAAATTTTGCTAAGCCTAAATATACTGTATCCCATGGCACCAAACAAGAAAATTATATGTTTAAATAAGTGTAAGTAGACTCTCTGTTTTGACCCCCACTAGAGCAGATAAATCACCAGTTAGGTGATTCGTACTTCGACTTCCGTAAATTGTAAATTCATAAATCGGCTTCAGTACCTAATGACTGGAAGGTAGCCAATGTGACACCAATATTTAAAAAAGGCTGTAGAGGCGATCCTGGCAATTACAGACCGGTAAGTCTAACTTCAGTACCGGGCAAATTAGTCGAAACAATTGTAAAGAATAAAATTGTGAAGCATGTAGAAGAACATAATTTGTTGGACAAAAGTCAACATGGTTTCTGTAAAGGAATATCCTGTCTTACTAATCTGTTAGAGTTCTTTGAAGGGGTTAAAAAACATGCGGACAAGGGGGATCCAGTAGATATAGTATACTTGGATTTTCAGAAAGCCTTTGACAAGGTCCCTCACCAAAGGCTCTTGTGTAAATTACATAGCCATGGGATAAGAGGGAAGGTCCTTTCTTGGATTGAGAACTGGTAAAAGACAGGAAACAAAGGGTAGAAATAAATGGTAAATTTTCAGATTGGAGAGGGGTAACTAGTGGTTTCCCCCAAGGGTCAGTACTGGGACCAATCCTTTTCAACTTATTCATAAATGATCTGGAGAAAGGGGTAAGCAGTGAGGTAGTAAAGTTTGCAGATGATACAAAACTGTTTAGGCTAGTCAAGACAGAAACAGACTGTGAGGGACTCCAAGAAGATCTCACCAAACTGAGTGATTGGGCAACAAAATGGCAAATGAAATTTAATGTGGATAAGTGTAAAGTAATGCACATCGGGAAAAATAACCCCAACTATACGTACAGTATGATGGGGGCTAATTTGGCTACGACAAATCAGGAAAGAGATCTTGGAGTTATCGTGGACAGTTCTCTGAAAACTTCCACACAGTGTGCAGCGGCGGTCAAAAAGGCAAATAGGATGCTAGGAATTATTAGGAAAGGGATAGAAAATAAGACCCAGAATATCTTACTGCCCCTGTATAAAACTACGGTACGCCCACATCTTGAATACTGTGTACAGATGTGGTCTCCTCACCTCAAAAAAGATATTTTGGCCTTGGAAAGGGTTCAGAAAAGGGCAACTAAAATGATTAGGGGTTTGGAACGGGTCCCATATGAGGAGAGGTTAAAGCGACTGGGACTTTTCAGTTTAGAAAAGAGGAGACTGAGGGGGGATATGATAGAGGTATATAAAATCATGAGTGGTGTGGAGAGGGCTGATAAAGAAAAGTTATTTATTAGTTCCCTAAATAGAAGAACTAGAGGACACCAAATGAAATTAATGGGGAGCAGGTTTAAAACTAATAAAAGAAAGTTCTTCTTCACACAGCGTGTAGTCAGCCTGTGGAACTCCTTGCCAGAGGAGGCTGTGAAGGCTAGGACTATAATAGAGTTTAAAGAGAAGCTAAATAATTTCATGGAGGTTAGGTCCTTAAAAGGCTATTAGCCAGGGGATAAAATGGTGTCCTTGGCCTCTGTCTGTCAGAGGCTGGAGAGGGATGGCAGGAGACAAATCGCTTGATCATTGTCTTTGGTCCACCCTCTCTGGGGCACCTGGTGCTGGCCACTGTCGGTAGACAGGATACTGGGCTGGATGGACCTTTGGTCTGACCCAGTACGGCCATTCTTATGTTCTTATGTTAATGCATCTTATTAAATAACAGGACTTTTTTTTTCTAAGCTATAGCAACAAATTCCATAGAAAACTATTCTTTTAATAGAATCTATAGTTTTCTAAAAGCACATTTGATCAAACCCAAGGTACCCAAGGCTGAACAGAATGGAAATAAAGTATGGTTTGACAAAGAGGAGTGGTTTTAGAAGTACACAATGCAACTTCTTTACAAAAATATTGACTGTATTTAATGCTGGACTGCGAGCCCAAGAGTTAATTTATCCTTACAACAGGGAAGACCAAAGGTAGTGCAAACATTCCCATTTCTATAGTAATCCCATATCTAGGTGAAATGATAATTTCATCTCCATACCTATTTGATCTTCAGTCTTTCTTTCTTGCTGAGACCGGTAATGGCCATTACCTGATACTAGGTGATGGACTAAAGCTATTTGTTATTAGGTGATAAAATTCAGTCACTATTGCATTATATTAGAGACAGTAACCTGAAGGCCAAAGGAGCTCTATCCCATAGCTCTATTCCTTCAGACGTCTGTTCCCCCAAACTTGTACTCAACCTGTTTGCCTCCTTCAGTCTAAAAGGAATGCATAAAAATGACATATTCTCTATGGCTGTGTCATGGCCCATTTCCTACCATGAATCCTGAAGCATCATTGAGGTCTCTGAGCTCCTTGGTGCAGTCAGCACCTGATGACTAACTTGACAACTGGTGTCTGGTATGGGCCTCAGAATCTCTGGTTCCTGCACCCAGGAACTGAAGGAACTCCCAAGCTGGAGCCTCCTCCAGGTATCCCAGAAAGAGCGGGCCTTCACTCCTTTATGCCAGAGGAGCATTTGGTCCAGTCTGGTCTAAGGGGTGGGATTTCTGCCACCCATACTGTGGGATTAACCTTTTCCTGCCTAGTGCAGGGAATGCCCCATCACACAGATCCAGAGTGACTGCTTTGTGACAAACTGCAGCAGGACCTTTGGGTTCATATAACAATGCATGAATAGTACCAGCCTTATAAAATTCTAATCACTCACAGAAAGAAGAATTTTTTAAAAAAAAGGCAAGCAAGGTAATTTTTCCATCATCATCATTGTCATGGTAATGGATGGGAGAGAAGTTCTTGTGCATAGGCTGTTAAATGTTCGTGACAAATCTGCAAGGCTGGAATAGATTCATATGGAGTTTTATCATCTGTGACAGATATCTGGATAATAGGCTTCATTTAATAAGTAATCCAAGTATGACTCAAGTAAAAAGCTACTAATGAAAGATAAACATTGTCTTGATGCTATTTAACTGTTTCAGAATACAATGTAGGCGAGAATATGACAAATGAGAAACAGACCATCAGTTTCTGCAGCATTTTGTAGTATGCCCAGAATACAGGTAGGGGCACTCACTGGCTTTTATGTCTGGTCTACACTTAGCCGCACCATCGATCTACTTCAGCTATGCAAATAGTGTACTCACCGCAGGCTCTTTCACGTGCTAGGGTTGGTGAGGCTGCTGTCCCGTCAACACTGGCTACTTTTCTTGTCTTGATGGAGTACCAGCACTGATGGGAGTGCTCTCTGAGATTGACTTATCATATCTACAGCAGATACAATAAATCCATAGCTGGTGGATTAATGGCCGCAGCACCGATCAACTGCTTAGTGTAGACAAGGCCTTAGGCATGCTACTGCCTTGGTAACATGGCACAACTCTCCTTGGCCTTTTATTTTAATGAGAGGCAGGCCTCATGCCACTGCATGTGCTCTGCCTACTGCAAACTGTGGCAATCTGTATGTTCAGTCATAAAAATGCAGAAATAATAGAACCAAAACTCTATCTGAACTTTAAGAAATTCCGTGTACATGTGTCAGAGGGCCTGAAATCACAGAAGTGAGGTTGCTCCCTCTTTGCCTTCAGAAACCTTTCCATAGGGGCTCCATATGGTTCCAGCTTCCTGAGTGGAGAACCTAAGGCCTGGGGGCTGGATGAGGCTCCCAGCTTGCCTGGATCTGACCCCTGAGGCTCCCCTGCACTGGGGAGCAGGCACTTGTGCGCCAGTTCCGCCCCACCCCGAACCCCTCCCCCCCACCCCATCCCTCTGCAGAGCAGGAACACACAAAATCTACTAGCCTGGGCCCCACAAGGTGTGAGGGGAATGTGGAGAATGTCGTTCTCCTCAGTCTGGAGTCGTCTCAGGGAGGGTGTGTGTGTGTGTGTGTGTGTGTGTGTGTGTGTGTGTGTGTGTGTGGCCCACAACTGATTTTTCTGAGTCAGTGACCCTCAGCCCAAAAAAGGTTCCCCATTCCTGGCTTAAAGATTAAGAAAGAAAAAGGGGATGGCCTCTAGATTCCCTACCACCTGCCCCCACAGCCCATATGCGCCATTACCTTCCCACAGCCTACTACTCTGTGCTGTGTAAGGAATCCTTTAGGGGAGGGGCTCTAGGAACAGCAGAGAGCAGTTCTTGGTAGGCTGACTACACTGGAGTTACAATGGATAGTCCGATCTCTGGCAGCTCTCTGAGATCCACTCTAGGCACCACCCAGTGAAAATAATATCATTATATTATCACTGAGTATATTGGATGACTTTTCTCTATTATCTTGATTCTAGTATCAGTTGCCTCTTATAATATCCCAACTGATTATCTGGGCTCTGAAAACATGAGTGCAACGAATACACACATTTTTTATTTTGACTGCTACATTGTTCCAAGGCTGCCATAATTCATTGTCTCTTTGTTCTGCTCTTCATTCAGGTTTTAAATCCTCCTGCAAAGGGTAACAGAACACCATTAGCAATGCGGCAGCCATGGGAAAGGGATGGGACTATCAAGAAGCCTTAGTTAATATCTAAACGCTAAGCTGTATCTAAGCTGCTGTTTGGTAATACAAGGAAAGGCACAGCACTGAACTGTGTCAGAAAAGCAGGTAATAACATCACAGTCAGTTTCACTGCCATCCTAAGGAAGCCAAAACCCTGGGTTGTTTGTGGTTGGGGGGTGAGAGGAAGAAGAGATGGAAAAACAAATGGAGCAGGAAGCTGGTGGGGCAACTGAAGCTAGCAAGGAAGTGGGATAGGATGAAAGGAAGAGAGGAAAGGGGAAGCAAAGGCGTGGGAGTGTGTTAGAGAGCGTAAAGGAATAGCAAAGTGAGCCTAAAAATCTGGGGGTGGGAGGGAAGAATTTTGAAAAGGATGAAGGAAACCTAGCGTATTGCAAATTGCTCCTTCTGCTAGTCACAGAAAAAGGAGCTCTCTCAAGAAGGGCCCATCTGGCGCTGTAAAGAGGAGTTGCAAGTAGGAAAAATTAAATGAAGCAATAAAAGATAAAGAGACTGGAGGCATGTTTCCATGGACATTGCAGTAATTCTAGGCTGTATCAATTTAACAAAAAAATCAAGAGAGGCATTTTAGGTTCAGCCTAGCATGAAGGAATCCAGGAGACTCTTAACCTGGGGAGTCCAACTAGCAAATCTGTTTGTTTGTTTTCTTGGACTTCTTTTTCATTCTCTCTCATCTACCCCATTTTATTCTGAAACCACTGCAGTGGTAGAGTTGGTCTCTAGCTAGCTTTGGGTCATAATCTGTGAATTTTGGTATCCAAGGATATAATTCAACAATGAATACCAAACTGAAGCAAATTATTAACTGAGACTCACTTCCCACATCCTTGGGATGTCCAAACCGTTTCTCCCAAATCGGACTGGTGTTTGATGAAGTGATGGATTTCTCTGGATTTGCAGTGAAGTCAGGCTTCACATGTATCATGGATGAGACACCTGCATACAGAAAGCACTTTGAAATTGACAGAAACTGTGCTTTTGCTTAGAAGTGGCTATTTGATGGTTATGTACAAACTCCAAAAAATGGAACAGTTGATTATGTATATTTTACATATTATATTTATGGAAGTTATGGCCCATGGGCCAGATTTGGCCCACCAAGCCACCAGATCTGGCATACAACTTGTCCCATCAAGATCCTGCTCTCTGTTTGCTGCAGCCAGAGGCAGTTCAGAATGGCTCCCTCTAGGTGCCATGTGCCCCTGGTCGGGGAGAGGGGAAACTTCTGGTGCTGCCTGTGCCTTCAGGCAGTGCCCGAAGTCTTCCCCATTCCCTCCGCCAGGGTCACGCAGCACATGGGGACAGTCTCCAGTCATTTTGAGCAGCCTGGTGCTACAGCAGGCAGGGAGCCTGCTTCAGGATCCCTGTTGGGCTGCTGTCCAGGAGCTCCCTAAGGTAAGCGCCTCCCAGCCAGAGCCTGCCTCCGGCACTCACGCTCTCCCTCTCCCCAATGCCCTGCTCCAGGCCACGACCCTCTCCTGCCCTAGATCAGGCCTGGGCAAAATACAGCCTGTAGGCCATATCCAGCCCACCACACCACAGGATCCAGTCTGTGGATGCTGCGGGGAGTCCCAAGCAGGCTCCCTGCTTGCCTTGCCCTACCTGCACAGCGCTCAGAAACGAGGCTGCAGGGCAGTTTTTCTTTAAAAACTGTGAGTCCAGACGGGAGGGGAAAGCTTTAGGAGCTGCTCCCGCCCCCAGCACAATCCCATTGGCTGGTTTCTGGCCGGAAACAGGCAGCCATGAAGCACAAGGGGCTCCAGAGCACCTGGCTGCAGCCTGTGTGGGAGTGGGGCAGGCAGGGAGGCTGATTCAGGAACCGCTGCTGGCTGGTAAGTCTCCTGGCAGAGCCTACCCCTGGAACTCCAGACCCTCTTTTCCCCAATCCTCTGCCCCTCCACTCCTGCCCCCTACTCCACATACCCTAATCCTCTGCCCCCCTCCTGTACCCATATCCTCTCCCAGATCTGGCACCCCAATACCCTGCCCCAGATCACAGTCCTGTCCTGCCCTTTACATCTAGGGCCCCTTGCCCTAGATCATCACCCAAACTCTGCTCATGCAAACACGTACCATCCCAGGTCACAACTCCCTCCCAGACTCTGCATCCCCTCTTACATTCCTCCCCCAGGCCAGAATCCTCTCCTGCACCCATACCCTATCCATGACCCTGCACCCCACTTCCCTGCCCCAGGTCACAATCGCTTCTTTACTCAAACTACCTTTCAGACCCCACACCCTCTCCTGCACCTGAGGCCACTAACCTGAGCTTCCTTCTGCACCCAACCTCCATCCTAGACCCCTGCTGTGGGAGAACTCGGAGGGAATCCCATGAAGCTCAGGGATCAGTTCGGCCTTCCCACAACACTGCACTGTGGGATGCTTACCCACATTGCTTTGCTTGATCTGTCGACTGGGTGCTAGCAATGTGGCCATGAAATGTCGACAATGGGAGGCAGAAAAACTTGGTTGACCAGTTTTCAATTTTGGCAACTTTTACATGTCACCAGCACTTTTGTTACCAAACCTTCCCAGTGTAGACATAGTTTACAGCACAGAGCTGAAATGCACGGCTGCAGAATACTCACTTATGACTGCTGTGCTAAAATAATGTGTATTCTCTTCTGTGCTACATGTGTGCTGCAGTGATAACACTGGATCCAAACACATCCATAAATGTGGATCCCATGGCCCTTTCCCTGGCTGCTCTCAACACCATTCTCATCACTGAGCTGGTGTGAAGAGCCATTCCACAGCAGACAGGATAGTGGAGGCAACAGAACCACCTGCACAGCCCTAAAACAGAGCTAATGAGGTGGGCATCATGCCATGTGACTTTCACCATAAAATATGTAGTAGTCCAAACACTGTCCTCCTAAGCCACAGAACATGATTAATAACCTGTAGAAAATAGTGATGTCCTTTTCTGCAGATCTTCTTGTAGTTTAAGGAGTACTCTCTCCTGCTCCAGGGCTTCTATGTACTTGGAATAAGACCAGGAAACCTGCAAGAACCATTTTCAAACATCAGCCTCTGTACCATGTGACTGGTAGTTGATGGTCTATTTCAGCAGCAAGAGTGCTTGTTTATGTTAATACAATACCAGCTTTCTTGCAGTTGTAGAAGTTATTGAAAGGGAGAGCTGTGCTATTGAATACTGAAATTGCATAACAATTCCCTGACAAGATGTGAATCAAAAAGCTCTGAGAGATGCAATTCAGAAAAGTCTGACAGATTGGATCTTTATCCTAATGTTTTCAGGTCTCAATTTTCTTTCACTCTTGTTTTCTCCATGCCACAACTCTTCCTTTACTCTCCTTAAAACACTGCAGAGTAAGAGGAGGAGGGGAAGAGAAGAGTGCTTATTGAAACTTCACTGAACCTAAAAACATGATTTGGATTTTGGTTGGTTTGAAATTTTTGAATGAAGTTCAAGCTGGTCTATATTCCAAACTATATATAATTTGATATATAATTTATATCATTTACACTATAACCCATCACTTTGTATTCAGAGGCTTCTGTGCTCATTCCTTCTGGTTGTTGTTTTTTTTTTTAATTACTATTCCCCTGGCATTATAGCCTTCCCTTTCATCCCCTAGATTTCAATAACCCTGGTCTTTTGGAAAGTTCAGATATGAATCTGAAACTCTATTGCCTTGAGCTTCTCTCGAGTGTAAATCAGTGCTACCCCCACTTCTAAACTCAAAAGACCTCAGGTTGTTAGCAATACTCCCAGCATCTAAAAATAATAATTAAAAAACAACAACAAAAGGGGGCAAGTCAGGCTTTAAACCTGAAAAGTAAATATGGCAGGAACGAGCAGTTCTGTAAGAACCCTGCAACAGTAGCATGAGAAGCCAATACTCCGCTTTCCCTTTACATCAGAACCCTGCCTTACTTTTCTTCCTTCAGGCAGATGGGGGTGTGGATATCTGTAGCAAGATATTTTAGTACTTACCTGTCGTCCGTATCCAGCTGCAGATGAAGGTGTTCCTCTACTCATACTGATCGAATCTACAGAAAAACTGTCTGATAAGCTGACGACTTTTTTCATTTGCTGTTACCAACAGAAACAATTCTTTGATTAGCTGCAAATAATGTCAGCTGAGCTGGAGTGAATAAGGTCAGAGAAGAGGACACTTGCGTTTCAGCTGACGCATGCAATATCACCTACCACACAAGCATATTTTGTACAGAGCTTTCTAATGCCCAGTTTTGTAGTTCATCATTTTTGCATGCTAATAAGATTTTGGGTTTTATAGATATTTTTTTACTCAACTCAAAGTTTCTTCCACATGAAATTTCTGCCAACCATTTTCACCGTGAACAGTTCCCATGTAATTTGATCTAGTCTTCTTTGAAATAGGAGTACATGAAACTCATTCACCAATGGTGAATGCATGTCAGTGGAGTTCACATGGACAGTTAGTTCACAGCAGGCTAGAGCAGAATAGATTGACATCCAACTTGATGCAAACTAAAACCTTGTGTAGACAAACTCATCATTTAGACTTTTAATTCCAGAAGGGACCATTGTAACTATCTAGTCTGACCACCTATATAAGCAGGTTGCAGGTCTTCTCTGAATAATTTCTATTTTAAATCCAATAGCCCTAGATGAACTAGAGCAGAAATTTTAGAAAAACATACAATCTCAATTTAAACATTTTCAGAGATGGCGATGGAGAATCCATCATAACCCTTGACAAAGTCTTCTGGTGGTTAACTGTACATGTTTTTTGATGTCATAATAATGCTTTGTGTTAGAACCTTCCATATGAGGAACTCAATGTCCTTTACAAACATTGATTGATTAACCCTCACAACAATTATTGAGGCAGGTGCTACCCCCATTTTGCAGGTGGCATGAGAGAAGTTAAATGGTTTTCATGTTTTCACATGGCAGAGATGACTATATGTTGCACTGGCACAAAGCAGTATCACTTGGTCCACAAGTCAACCACCGTAGGATTTTAAAGCAGAAATTGGTTAAACATCAGCAATGCATTCATGTAACATCTTCTCTGCCTCTAAACTTGGAGTTCCTGTTTTCTACATTTTTTAGAATTTTCATAAGATTTTATTTATCTTTCTCCCCTCACCATCCTAAAATCCTGGAAATTAAAGTTAATTGTAATTTTTCCTATCCACTAAAAACTGTAAGGGTTTATAAAATGGTGATTAAACTACATCTTTTAGTTAAAGCTTTATGATCTAAAATGGGAAGATCCTATTTCTGCTAGACACTCAGCAGAACTTCCATGGATAAGAAAAGCTCAGCACTTGACAGGATCTAGCCCAAATTGTATATTTGTGCAAGAGGCTGAAGAGAAGAAGGAAAACTGAAACACAGGATTGTCCTTACTTGATAGAGGATGAGGGAAGAATGAGCACAGAATTAAAACTAAAACTAATTGAGACTTTTCAGCCAAGCTTTGGATGCATTTCAGGTTTAAGATTTTTTAAAACTGTTTTTGTAAGCAGAGTGCAGCTGCATATGCAGAATTACAGGCAATTTATAGCGTGACTAACACAAACAGGAATATAGAATGTAGCATATACAGCTCAATGCCTTACCCAGGAGCAAGTTGCTGGGGCTTGGGCATGGGTAGATGCGCGAAAAAGGAGGGACTAAAGCATCTCTCCTAAAGTGTGCAACTTTCACAAAATCTACTTCATCCCAATGGCTGAAATATGGCGTGCCAGTGAAACTACTGGCCCTGCTATGGCCTGCCTTCACCCCATGACCACTCAATCCATCAACAGCCACCCAGGGACTGTGCACTGAGCCGGACCCTGCACTGGACAGAGATGATGCAACTCTTGTATAGCTCCCCTATTTCCAGACCTGTACATCAGATTCATTGCCACAGGGTCATCAATCACCGCAGATGAAGGAACTGGAATTACCTCTAACAGTGAGTGGCACATACACAGAACATTACAATATTAAACTAATGTTAAAAAGAGATTTTACTCAGGCATCAACTTTTCCTTGCTCCATAAGAATTTCCACTTCTACACGGGACTTTCTTTGTGCTATAGAAGGGCTAGAGAATTTTAGGTTTTTTTTACTCCAAACTCCATTCAAACTATAATCTTCAAAAAACACCACACACCCTAGAGCAGTGGTGGGCAACCTGTAGCCCAAGGTCTGCGTGTGGCTCACCAGGTTCTACGTGTGGCCTGTAAGCCATTGTTTACCACAGCCCATAGGTAGTGTTGCCAGATTCTGCTGGTTTCTGTCCATGTAGTATTTTTCCTCCTGGAATGACTAAAGTGACACACATATAAAGCAAGAGCATGTGAAGTGAGGTGCATGCTGATTGCACACAACATTAACTGAGAGAGCCGTTAATGTTGCTTTGCATCCAATCAAAGTGCTGCTACGGTTCAGCTGGCACATCTGCAAATTCTAGGGATGCAAGCACAGTTAGCAAAACTGCCCTATCTCTAGAGACTGTCCTAGTTAAGACAATCTTGCGGCCCAGTGAGATGAAGGAGAGACACTCATGTGATCCATTCGGTAGCCTAGGTTGCCCATCGCTGCTCTACAGGGAAGGAAAAGTCTGCTTTTATTGAGGTGCAGACACAAGCATGCACTACCTATCCACTCTTTATCCATGCCCATGCCCAAAGCCTTGTAGGCATTTCAGTGGGGAGGCGATGTACTCTGGAAGAAAGAGCGTAAGTTGGGGGGTTCAGTCTTGGCTTGATACGGAATAACTCTGCACAGTTGGGAAAGTCACAGCATCTCTCCGTATCTTAATTTCTCTATTGATAAAGGGGATAATAATACCTATCTAGCTACTCATAGGCCACATCTACACCAAGAGTTTTCTCTGCGAAAAATATGCTAATGAGGGACTCATTTGCATGAATTATGATCTCATTTGCATATTTTCTGTCGATCCATTTTTGCACTAGGGTTTTTGCACAAAAACAAGCAGTGTGGATGTTTTCTTTTTGCACAAAAAACCCTTTTTCCACAAGATCCTTATGCCCCAAAAAAGGAGGTATACTGATCTTGTGGGAAAAGGGGGTTTTGCGCAAAAAGAAAACGTCCACACTGCTTGTTTTTGCACAAAAAACCTGGCACAAAAACGGATCGGCAGAAAATATGCAAATGAGACAGCGTCTCATGTAAATGAGTCCCTCATTAGCATATTTTTTGCCGAGAAAACTCGTAGTGTAGACGTAGCCATATAGTTCTCATCACTGCAGTATCTATTTGTACAGTACTCTGAATAAAGTACAATGCTACATAAATGCTAATTAGAAGACTTGCAGGTGTAATACTTTATTTGCTCTTAAAGGGACACACACAGAGACCTCACATTTGGACCAACATTCAGATTTTGTAAAAACAATCTTTCAAACAAAATAGCAACAGAATTTGTTCTATATTTCAAAAATAAAATTTCAAGAGAAATAGCTTCACAAACATTCCCCTGTCGTAACTGCATTCCCAAAACAGCCTACTTCTAGTAGTGCATGAGAAACTAACTGCTCAGATTAGATACTGTCCACTAACAAAAGTGAAAATGAGTAGAATAATAATTCATAATAATAATAATAATAATAATAATAATAATAATTTCATTGTCAGCACTGAGGGAAATGCACAAAATAAGCAAAAAAAGATTAAGAGTAAATCCTGCATCAGTATTTTTGTTACAGATGCAAGGAACCATGTTGATTTTAAATATAATTTGCTTCCTGATTATAGACAGCGAAGCATGGCATACTGATTGTGACAGTACGTGATACAAGGCATTCCTGTTATAAGTCAGTGGCGTAGGAAAGAGTGGGCGGGAAGGGGAGGGGCAGTTGCTCGTGGGCGCCATGCTGGGGGGGGTGCTAATTTAGTCCTCCTCTGCTCTCTCTGTCATTCTTCGGCTCGTCTGCTCCACCTCTACCCGCCGCCACTGGCTGGAGCCTCCTCCCTACCTCTCCACCTCCAGCCCAACCCTCCTCCATCTCCACCAGCGGGTTAGTACATACGGGGGCCAGGCTCCAAAGCAGAGGGGGCAAGGGAAGATGTGGTACAAGCTCCTCTCCCCCATCCCCAGGATCGGGCTCAGCCATGTGCCAGGTTTGCCCCCAGGTGCATAACACCCTTGCTATGCCTCTGTTATAAGTCGCCCCACTATCCATCTGTTCCACACTACAGTCATTGATGATTGTAGGAACTGATGCATTATAAGTCTTCCCATTCCCCACTCTTAAATTGCGCCAAAAAAAAATTGTGCAAATGGATGTCAGCCATGGGAAAAAAATTCCCCACTTCAAGTTGTTTTGCTATAAGTCCAAGTTTTTTGGAACATATCTTGGACTTAAAGTGAGGACAGCCTGTAGTGCAATTCTATGTGCGATTGTCAGTTTTACATATGCAGCAAGAAATGAACAGAAATATATTCCACCCTATTTAAAATGAGGGAAGACATATGCCTCAATCCTTCAAACACTCTGTAAACACACAATTTAAGCATATGCATGAGTTTTTGCAGGATTGGAGCCTAGTACAAGAAGTAAATTTAACCTGAACCCTGCATGCTTACATAAGACAGTTAGGGCCTGATCCAAAGCCCACTGAAGTCAATGGAAGTCTTCTCATGGCCCATAGTGGAATTTTTAAATTTTACTCTGCTGAAAAATGTGTTTAGGGTGTTTCAGCCTCTCACCTTTCCGAGTGCAAGTCTTTCTTCTGTTGTTTTTCTTTTCACTTTTTGTGTCTTCTTTTCCTTTTTTCTTTCCAAAGCAGGCAAAATTTTCTCATTGGTCAAATTTCTTCGAAATTCACAAAATTTGGGCCAAAATTTAAACAGAAGAGCAAAAATAGTCATCTAAGCAGAAAGAAAAGGAAGTCTAACATGACTATGTTAAGAAAACAGAGTGCACTGTAAAAGTAAATGTAGTTTACCATAACAATGCAATAGCTATTTCCTTTTTAGTACATAGCACATTTCTTCCCACATATTGTTTCCTGACATTTCAGTCCAGCTTTGCTCTGCACATGCTTCTCATCAGTATGTTTGTTATTGGTGAGAAATATTCCTAAAACACTTTTAAAAGACATATATATATATATATATATATATATATATATATATATATATATATATATATATATATATATATATATATATTTCCCTAAACAATTGTTTGCATTAATGAAAACATCCGTCATTTTTTTACAGTATTCTTTATAAAATATTCACCACTTGGATTGCTTTTTATACCACTCTTCTGCTTACATATTCCAAATATTCTATTCATCAGGGAGACCGCTTTGTTTTTTTCCTCCTTAAGAGAAAGGAAACCTTTTTTTGGCCTCTGGAAAAGCTCTTAAACCACATTAGAGATCTATGAGCAAATCTTGAATAATTTTTAAATGATATAATCTCTCCTGGGGTCTTTTCTGAACTGGAATAAGAAAATAAAAAAAGCTATCAGAGAGGGTCAATGCATATTTTTTGACACGCTGTACTAAAGCATGATATTGCTGAGAGTCCTGTATTGTCACATGACTTCAGTGGGAGTTGAGGGTATTCATCACCTCGCAGAATTAGAGCTAATGTGCTCACTAGTGATATTTGATAAGAATATCAGTCATCATACCATTGTGCCAAATTCTTCCTTTAGTTCAGGGGCGGGGAACCTTTTTTGCATTGGGGGCCACTGACTCATAGAAGAATCAGTCGGGAGCCACACACAAATAAAAAGCAAAAAAAGCAAACAAAGCAAAAAAACAAAAACTCCTCTCAGACGTGGCCCCCGACTGAGAAGCAGAAAGACACTTCTCATATTCCCCTCCCACACCAGAGTCTAAGGGGGCCCAGACTAGTAGATTTTGTGTATTCCAGCCCCACGATGGGGCAGCAAGAGGACTGAAGTACCAGTGCAGGCTCCCCAATGTTGGGGGGAGGGAGGGCTTGAGACTTGGGGGCCAGATCCAAACAAGCCGAGGGCTGCGTCCGGTCCCCTAGCTTGAGATTTCCCACCCCTGCTTTAGTCCCTCAGCTTCTTCCCTTATTTTACAATCTGTATGAATCCTTCCTCATTTTAAATTATTCACCTCATGATCTGAACGTTTTATGCATTTGCATTAGTAGACCTTAAAAAAAGGGTGGGTCAGTTTGGTGGAAAAGAGGGAAGAACACAGCTACATATTTTTGAGGAATAGTAGTATAAAAGGTAATGGTGCTAGAAGGTAAAACGTGGGGTTACAAATGACCATATTTGGTCTGTGCAGCAGAATGAGCAGAGAGCGAAAAAACCTGTTCAGAGCCTGTTCCTATCACACAGACCTTCTGAAGAAAAGAGTGTGGGGAGGCAGAATTTGCAGTAAGTTATAAGCTGCTTTTGTGTTTTGCTAATGTCTAGAATGTTTTTACATGTACTTCAGTGTTCCTCAAACCTCCAAACTTGGTCCCTATAGTAACTATTAACATCAGCCAATTCAGGAAAATGGAGCAGTAGGTCTAAACAAACAAGAACTACTAATGCAGAGATAATCATTCCTTCCCAGGGTAAAACCAGCTGAAAAAGGATCAGATGATGTATTACTGATTAACAATATTCAGAGGTCTCATTTCCATTTTGACCCCTTACAGTTCAGTATAAGGGTTAGTATAATGGGTCAACTTTGTGCCTGCTATGATTTATGGATTACAAAAACTGTGCCCATAATAACAGAGACGTCTTTAAAAATCAGGCACAATATTTCTAACCACATCTGGTACTGTTTCTCTCTACCCATTCCCGTTGTCTTACCTGGGCCTCTCTGAATACATATGGGCCTAGTTCTCTCCTGTGCTCTATAATCTTCTGCGCTTGCTCTGATGGTATGTCAATTTGCAGAGCTGGTGGAATGGTTGAATTAATAAAGCAGTTGATGATAGTTGTGATCTTATTCTGAATAGTAGCATCATCACAATGAGAATGGCACAAGTCCTGAAGAGTGGGAAATGTGGCATACAGAGAATGTATTACTCACCAATAACTAGCCACTCAGTCCTGTACAAAAGCTAAGCAAGCTGAAGAACATTAGTTATATGCAAATAATTATAATATATCACACAAATACATACACACCCTTGACTGGGATGCAACAGAATTCTTGCACTGACTTTTTTTTTAACAACAAATGGCATGAAAAAAGACCAATGACGTACTAGGTTGCATCTTTGCATTCATGGAGCAGAGATGATGTTCCTTATATGTGCTTCTGGTGAGGCTGTGCAACTGATATCCTAGATGTGCATGTTATTGACAAAAGTAAGGGTGTTCCAAACATAAATGAAGGCATGCAAAGGATTGATTTTAAAAAAGGCTGGACTAACTAGGGGTAGCATGGTGAGTTGTAACTAAAGGGAACAAGGCGAATCCCTACAAACATTGAGTCAAGAATGATTAGGATGATCTAAGGAACTATAACCAGGAATAATGGAATGAAATTAAGGAAGGGAACAATTTAGGCTCCCAGTAAAACCTTCCTGATACTGAGATCTACCCGACTGCATTATAGTTTCCCAAAACCCCATGGTTTAGAATTATTAAAAGTAGAGTGGACACAGCTCTAAGCAGGAGGTCATTTGCAAGGATCTCATTCCTATGATCCTGTAATTCTGACAAAACCCGTAATGGAAAGCAGGAGCTGTGTATTCAAACTCTGATGAATTGCAGTGGCACCGTTAACCTGTGAGAAAATGTTGTAAAGAACTATCTTCAAATCCTTTGATACACACTTTCTTTCTATGTAGGAATCCTAGCTTCCCCTAGTATTATAAAATCCTAGAATACTAGAACTGGAAGGGACCTCAAGAGGTCATCAAATCCAGTCCCTTGCCCTCACAGCTGGACCAAGCACCATCTAGATTATCCCTGACAGATATGTGTCTAATCTGCTCTTAAAAATCTCTAATGGTGGAGATTCTATAACTGGGCTATTCAACTTTGGAAGACCCAGGGGCCACAATGATACTCACAGCACGTGCCAAGGGCTGCAACTTAAATGTGGTTGCATATACATGAAAATGTATATGCAAATAGCTTCTTTCACACAACGCCCCAGTGCTCCCAGCACTTCCCTGGGGGCTTGAACCGCTGACACTCTGTACCGGTCTGTTCCAGCCAGCCCGTCTGCTTGCGTCTTTCAATGCTCATCCCACCTGGGAGATGCCTTGCTGTTGTGGAGCCTTTTTTCCAGTGGAGGACATGTTCAAAGAATCCCACCTGTGGGCTATGTGTTGAGTAGCCTTGTTCTGTGAGCTCCCTAGGCAATTTATTCCAGTGGCAAACCACTCTGACAGGGAGTTTTTCCTAATGTACAACCTAAGCTTCCCTTGCTGCAATTTAAACCCATTGCTTCTTGTCCTATCATCAGCTGCTAAAGAGAACAATTTTTCTCCCTCCTTTTTGATACTTGAAAGCTGTTAATGAATCCCAGATTGATGTTTACATTTTTGCAACAGTGTCGCACTGTTGACTCATATTTTGCTTAAGGTCCACTGTGACCCATTTACTCCTTCCTAAATAGCCACTTCCCATTTTGTATATATGCAACTGATTATTCCTTCCTAAGTGGAGCACTTTGCATTTGTCCTTATTGAATTCCATGCTATTTATCTCAGACCATTTCTCCAGTTTGTCCAGGCCACTTTGAATTAAAACTCTATTCTCCAAAACACTTGCAATTCCTCCCAGCTTGGTAGCATCCACAAACTTTATAAGTGTGCTATTTATGCCATTATCTAAATCTTTGATGAAGATATTGAACTGAACTGGTCCCAAAACTTATATCAGGGGAACCCCACTTGCTAAGCCTTTCCAGCATGACTGTGAATGATTGATAATTACTCTCTGACAATGGTTATGCAACCAGTTATGCAGCTGCCTTATAGTAGCCCCATGTAGATTGTATTTCCCTGGTTTATAAGAAAATCATGCAAGACTATATCAAATGTTTTAATAAAGTGTAGGTATACAACATCTACCACTTCCACCTTATCCACAAGGTTTGTTATCCTTTCAAAGAAAGCTATCGGGTTGGTTTGACTTGATTTGTTCTTTACAAATACATGCTGACTGTTACTTTTCACCTTATTATCGTCCACATATTTGCAAATGGATTCCTTAATTATTTGCTCTATCATCTTTCCTGGCGCAGAAGTTAAGTTTATCACAGTCCTTAACAATCTCTGTTATGAACTTGTGGGAGTAGATCTGACTGAGCTCAAGAATTTGGGTTAACGTCTGATAAAGGAATGTGTGTTGCAACTTGATCTTTACTTTAAAAAAAATTAAATCCCAGAGTTTTTAACAAGATATTTTGTAATTTGGAGAACTGTTTTGTTTTTATTATTAATACTTCTTTTAATGTTGTGAAAGAAAAATGATAATTACAATGAGAAAAGATAAACACATGTTTGAAAGGACAATAGAAAACAATATTCAACGTATAAAATAATATGCTTTCTCTTACTCGTTTATTTGAATATTCTTACATCTTAAATCATAGAGGAAAGAGAAACAAGCCATAGGATATACAAAGAAAGATGAGAGGCAGAACATAAGGTAGCAGGCAGAAGAAAAATCCCACAGTTTAATATTTATTCATATTTGTTTTAAAAGCCATTTCTTCCAAAAATGTCCTGCCAATCTGCCATGTGGTAAGGAACTCTGCAGAAGTCAATTTCCACAAGGAGTTCTGTTTGCAAATCAATGGTACAATATGATTCAGACAGTACAGGCAGGAACCATGCAAAGTTCTGCACACAGCTTTTGGCAATAGTCCAATAGTACATCCTGACCTGCAACAGGCCTATTAGTTTAGTCCTTGGCATATACGAAGAGCAACAGCCGCCAATCCTGCCAAATTGTGTGTGTGTGTATAATTATGGTCAGACTGTACTTTTCTTTGTTAGACAGGAAAGCAAATAAAATTAACATAAATGGAGGGTAAAACAATGGCTGTCTTCATAGCCTATGCACATAAAAACACTTCAAATTGGAGCTCACTGTTCTCCATAATGTAGCTCAGGAGAATCACAAACCCACACAAATCTCTGACATTTGTGTGTGGATTTTGGCTTCCCTGCTACTCCCAGTTATGGAGTAACAAGTGACTCACTATCGCCTAGTCTTAGCTAGAGTCTCAGTTCTGCTGTGCCTCCTGAACCAGCTAACCTTGGGAAGCACTTAGGGTCCAAAAATGTCCAAGTCTGATAAGTCAGCTCTGCTCTTCTGTGGTGACAAGTAATATTCCTGAATTAACATGTATTTATGATGGATAAGCAAATGGCCAGCAGTAATTTGGCCAGCAGTAATGACTGGCATCATTAGTATCTCATTTATTTTTTAAAATAAAACTTCGAAACATACAAACTAAGCTCGCGGCTTGTCTTCATTCACCCTCCTGCCAACCCTTCCAATTTGTACACCAATTTAGGACTGTATTTAATGTATGTGTTCACACAGTGCTTGGCACAGTAGGCCCCAGTTGTAACTGAGGTCTCCAGCTGTTATTGCAATATGATATGCATGATAAATAATCCTAATAAGTGACTATATGGACTGATCATAGCAGCCTTCCACCTCTCTGCAGCCTGTGTGTGGAGGTCAGACATAGTCATAAGAACAGTCATACTCGATCAGACCAATAGTCCATCTAGCCCAGTATCTTGCCTTCCAACCAGTGGCCAATGCCAGGTGTCTCATAGGAAATGACCAGAATGGGTAATTATCAAGTGACCCATTCCCTGTCGCCCATTTCCAGCTTCTGGCAAACAGAGTCTAGGGACAACATCTCTGCCCATTTTGGCTAACAGTCATTAATGGACCTACCCTACATGAATTTATCTAGCTCTTTTTTTAGTCCTGTTATAATTAAGGCCTTCACAAGTTCATTTGGCAGAGTTCCATAGGTTGCCGTTTGTTGTGTGAGCTCCTTCCTTTTGTTTTAAACCTGCTGCCTAATAATTTAATTGATCCCCTAGTTCTTGGGTTATAAGAAGTAGTAAACAATGCTTCCCTATTTACTTTTACCCCACTAGTCATGATTTTATAGACTTCTATCAAATTCCCTCTTAGTCGCCTCTTTTCCGAGCTGAAAAAGTCCCTATCTTATTAATCTCTCCTCATACGGAAGTTGTACCATATCCGTAATCATTTTTGTGGTCATTTTCTGACTCTTTTCCAATTCCAATATAACTTTTTTTAACCCATCTACATGCAGTAGTCAAGATGTGGGCGTACAATGGATTTATATAGAGGTAATAAGTTATCTTATTATCTATCCCTTTCCTAATGATTCCCAGCATTCTACTAGCTTTTTTGACTGATGCTGCATATTGAATGGATGTTTTCAGAGGACAATCTACAATGAGTTCTTGCATGGTAACAGCTCATTTAGCTCCCATCATTTTATATGTAGAGTTGGGATTAGGGATGTTAAAATGCAGGTAATTGGGTAACTGTGTAACCACTGAAAATTTCGGTGGTTACATGGTTAACAACACAGTGTGGCAGTGAGCTCCCAGCGTGTACCATCTCCTGCCTGCCACCCTGCTCCCAGGTGATACAGAGGCAGCAGTGTGGGGTGGCACTTGAGAGCCTGGGAGTTCTGGGAGCTGGCTTTTAAACTGGCTCCTGATGGGCACCACCTCCTGCCTGCAGCCCTGCTCCTGAGGAGCTGGCTGCTGCCCCTGCACTGCTGCCTCTGCTACAGAGCCAGCCATGCAGGGTGACAGCTGGCTCCCCAGGAGTGGGTTGGGAGCCTGTGTGTAACTGTGAATGGTAACAGATAAGCACAGGCTTATTGGTTAACCTTTTACTTGTTTATACTTTTAAATTCCTAGTTGGAATTATGTTTTCCATTGTGCATTAGTTCGCATTCATCAACATTGAATTCTGGAATTTCATCTGCCATTTTGTTGACCAGTAACCCAGTTTTGAGAGATCCCTTTGTAGCTCTTTGCAGTGCTTTGGACTTCACTGTCTTGAGCAGTTCTGTCTGTTCTGCAGATTTTACTAGCTCTCTATTTACCCCCTTTTCCAGATCATTTATGAAAGAACAGTATTGGTCCCAGTACAGATCCCAGGGGGACATCACTATTTATGGCTCTTCATACCGAAAACTGACCTTTAGGTCCTCCTGTCTTTTAACCAGTTACCAGGTCATGAGATGAACTTCCCCTATATCTGATGACTGCTTAAGCAAAGTAGGAGCTTTTGGTCAGTGTCAAAGGCTTGTCAATGGCTTTCTGAAAATCTAAGTTCACTATGTCCACTGGATCCCCCCTGTTGACCCACTCAAAGAATTCTAATAGATTGGTGAGACTTGATTTCCCATTACAAAAACCATGTTGACTCTTCCCTGACAAATCAATCCTGGTGCTCTCCTGAACACAAGCAGGACTTGCTTCCGGCTAGCCCTCTGATGTAGCTCCATTAAAGTCAATAGAGCTATGCTTACCTATTGCAGTGGAGGATCTGGCCCAGAGGACAACTGACAAGTTGGGAGAACCAACTCAGATTGCATATTTCATGAACACTTGCCCTTGGTAAACTTTTATCAGTATTGTATATAAAACATTTCTTGCAATGGGATATGTCTACACTACAGCATTATTTCAAAATATCTTATTTTAAAATAGCTATTTCAAAATAGCTTATTTCGAAATAACGCACCTACACACAAAATGCATTTTGAAATAGCATTTTCCTATTTCGAAATAGCGTGTCCACACAGAGTGGACACGGAATTGCATTTAAGGCTGGCTGGAACCAGGTCCAGCAGGATATCAGGTCAGGATTTACTTTTTGTGGCTGCTGCCTGAGGCTATCTGAGGCCTGTGCTTAAAGGGATTCCCTCTGGACAGCCAGGTCTCAGGTTTCCCTGCTTTCTTGCCTACCTCACAGAGGGACAGCAAAACATTTTGTCTCTGCGTGCTCTGGTTCCCCTCACTCGGGACACAACAGCATTCTGCAACATGGAGCCAGAGCTGCCCTTGGGCACTCTGGTGCTTCTCGTGGACATGTTGCTGCTAGCCTGGCTGCACTATCTGCAGGCTGCCATCCAGGAGGTCCATCGGGGGTCTGTCAGTATCCAGGAGGCCCTGCGGCAGAGCTTCCACCCTGAGGAGCACTAAGAGCCTCCCCGGTGTGCCCCACTGGGGGCTTGTGCCTTATTCCTCCCTCACGTCCTTCCACTAACCCCTCCCTAACCTCTCTTCCTAATGTCAAATAATATACAGGTATTTTCATGAACACAAACTCTCTTTAGTTAACAAAACTGGGGGGCGGGATGACATTCTGGTGAGATTGAGGAAAGGAGGTGGGAGAGGGGAAGAGAGAGGATGGGAGAGGGGAGGGGGAAGCAAAGGGAAGAAGGGGGAGGGGAAGCTCAGGGCTCAGAGTTGGGGGTCTTGCTGGACCAACTTGATTTTCATGCAAACCTGCTCCTGGGTTCACATGTGGCCTTGGTGACCAGGCTGGCAGTTATCCTTCCATAGATGGCTGTGTTCCTCTGTCTAGTGCAGAGATCATGGACACTGGGGACATCCCCCCCAAACCTGAATAAGGTTCATGATCTCCACCCTGGACCAGGAAGATGCCCGCCTTCTCCTGGCCCTGGCAGGGTTCTGGGAGCTGGCAGACTGCTCCTGGAGAGCAGTGGAGGGCTGGCTGCCAGTGGCTTGCTGGCTCATGTTTTGGGGCCACTGGGTCAGGAGCAGTGACTGCTGGCTCTGGGCTGGCAGGCTTGGAGCTGGCACAGGCACTGTGGCCAGAGTCAACCCCTTTAAGGGCTCTGGGGATGGGGGGAGGGAGAGGAGTGTTCTTGGTTGAGGCTGGAGTGGCCACCAGGGCACCCTGGGAAGGCTGGAGGTCCCCTATTTCGATATAAGTGTCTACATAGCACTTATTTCAAAATAGCTATTTCAAATTTGGCATTATTCCTCATGGAATGAGGTTTATCAAAGTCAAAATAAGTGCTCCACTATTTCGAATTAATTTTGAAATAGCGGTTTGACTGTGTAGACGCTAAGAAAGTTATTTCAAAATAACGGCTGTTATTTCAAAATAACTTTGCTGTGTAGACATAACCTCGGGGAATACTATTGGAACTATAATGCCACTCTAACCGTAGTCTCCAAACTTTTTACACCAAAGATCACTTTTTGAATTTAACGTCAATCCAGGATCTATCCCACCCCTTCCCTGAGACTTCAACCCCTCCCAAAGCCCTGCCTACTCCACCCCCCTTGCTCTCTTACACCCTCACTTTCATCTGGCTAGAGTATAGGGTTGTGGGGATGCTGCACCCTTCACTCCCTCCCCCACTCCAATACTTTGGGAGGGAGTGTAAGTGCAGGCTGGGGTTCCAGGCTGGGGCAGAGTGTTGCATGCAGGACAGAATGAAGTCTGTGGGCTCAGGCAGAGAGTTGGGAGCTAGCTCAGGGAGCAAGGTGCAGCCTGCAGCTGGGAAGTACTTACTACAGGTGGCTCATGGTTGGTAGTTCAGCAAGCTCAGGCAAGCTGCCTCTGCCTGGCCCTATGCTGCTCCTGGAAACAATGGCTGGCTGAGTTCAGGCACTCCCTGTGTGCAAACCATGGAGGGAGAAGAGAAAAGAGGGTCTCTATATGCTGCACTGCTGCCTGGAGCCTGCAAATGCTGCACCCATTTGCCAGTTCCCAGCCAATGGAAGTTGGAGTCAGAGGCAACACAAAGCTGCCCCTTCCTTCTCGCTTCCCAGAGGCTGCAAAGACTTGAACTCAGTCAGCCAGCTGCTTCCGGGAGTATGGGCCAGGCACGCAGAAACAGACTACCTGAGGATCATAATCAACTGGCAGAGGCTCCATGATCTCCCAGTAGATCACAATTGATAGGGTAGTGACCATTTCTCTATAACCTGAATAAACATTTTCAATATGCCCACTGTGTTTTGTACAGCACAGTGCACATGAGCGTTCAACATATAAATGATAATGGCATTTTTGACATGAGTTAAATTGATAGTATCCCTGCAAAGGTCATGATTCTATAATATACATAAGCACAAAAGAATGTGGGTATGAAATTATCAGTGAATTTAAGCTATTTTCCATAAGGAATGGAGGATCTGCACAGAGGAAAGAGCAATAAAGCAGTGAAGCAGGTGGCATTAGTGTTGACAGTAAATTGCATCAATGCACTATAGTTAAAAGTCTCCCAAAGTATGTTAATGGATATATACTTTTAAATCTGCATGATACTCCCTGCTCACATTATAGCCTCATACCTTATATTTCTGAACCTCTTGCCAGAAGAGCACTCCATTTTCCAGTAAATCTCCTTTCAAAGACACAAAGCGCTGAAACTGTAATGCTGTAACTGGATTCAACAATGCTTTACGGAACATAATTATTTCTCTAGATGAAGAAACCCACTTATTGTCCACATGCTGTCAAAAGGAAAAAAATGCACTGAATAAACTGTTTCAAAAAGCAATAACAAAAGCATTAGTTAGGGTAAACTTTCTGATTCTTATCTTTGCACTGACTCTAACTTTCAGTAGTTTACGACAGGGATACAATAGAACTTGGCACTCTTTCTTTTCTTTCTCTTTTCTTTATTCTTTCTTTCTTTTTTATTTGTGGTTGGTTGGGGCAACATTTTTTGGAAAGGATGGACGAGCAAGGAAATGGAAACAACAATTGTGATTAATTATGGCAACCGGCTATGTTTTAGGGAACAGTTTGAGTTCTGTACAAACAAACAACAGCAACAAAGAGAAAGGAACAGACAAACCACATTGCTAAAAACTCTAAAATGCTTTTGACATGGACCTCACTAACAAAATCAATTTTGAATATGTTCCCATGATCACCAACAGAAGCTGGAGAGTTTGCTGTTTCTGGAATGAATTCTATAAATAGTAAAATATGATTTAAAGTCATCAAGACATTTTGGGAAAATTCATGCTTCAAAATAGATAGTGAAACAGAATGCATGAAAGCGTGAGCTAAGAGAGAAGCCAGAAGGGGTAGAGAAAGAAAGACAATTTATGTAGAAGTTCCTTTGACAGGACATTTAGAATGGAAGTCAATCTTCAGGCTATGTTTACACAGCAGTTTTCTTGTGGAAGAGGATATGCAAATAGTGAGCTCATTTGCATATATTCTTCTGATTCTTCTTGCAGAAGAGGTTTTGCTGCTAAAAAGCCTCATGTATACGGGGCCATTTGTTAGGAAAAAACCCTTTTTTGCAAGATCTCTTATTCCTCAAAAATCGAGGTTTATGAGATCTTGCGAAAAAGGGTTTTTTCCCAACAAATGGCCCCGTCTACATGGGGCTTTTTAGCAGCAAAACCTCTTCCGCAAAAAGAATCAGGAAAATATATGCAAATTAGCATGTCATTTGCATATCCTCTTCCACAAAAAAATCGCAGTTTAGACATAGCCTCAGTCTTCCTTGCTGACTTCACAATCCTCATGCTTTGCTATTATTCTTTGACCAATAAGTCAAACAATTCCTTGTTATTATCAGCTGGATGGCTGAAAACTATCCTATAAGATGAGGACCCAGATAGAGGAAATATAACAGGGTAGCTAGAGTCTGTCAGTGGTTTCTCTTAAAAGTAATAAAATCACAGAGCATACATTAGTCCCCTGCTATAGTCACCCAGCCTAACTTTTCAGCAGTGTTGTAACGATAACAAGTCCCTCAGTGTTTGGGAAAGCTACAGACTCGGGGTGGGGAATGCTGCCTAGGTTGCTGTTGGTGGTGTTAATGCTGTTGTAAGCTCCCTCCTGGCTGCCAACTACTTAGGAGCTGTTGAATTGGTTCCTCTGCCGAGCAGCCAGAATGGTTTTAGGCCGCCAAGAAGGCAGTTCTAAAGAATCAAAGGCAGCACAATTTAGTGGACTAAGGACAGGAGAATCCCTTGCTAATCCTGTATTTGATACAAAATCTGACTGTCCTTCATCAATTCCCTTAATCTCTCTGCTTAAATTTCTCCATCTGTAAATTGTTGGTGTTACTATTATGGACTGTACTTGATTCTCTAGTGAAATAACTATATAAAACCCCAAGTGCAGACAGGAGAAAATAACCGTAACTCATCAGAATAAGTAGTAGCCTCAGCTGTTTTGATATTTGTGATCATGAAATTTTGTTAGCATTACTGAAGTCTTAATAAGGCTGGTTGGGACTGCTCCTGAGAGAGCTTTGTTGTAACACTGATGAGAATTCTTAGATGTGGTGGTGGCAATTGCTCCTCAACCCCGAAGTTCTGCAAAATTCCAGCTTGTCACCCCTCTGGTTTAACGTGTATGAGTTGTAGGAGGGTTAGTAAGAAAGCAAGGACTGTAGTGCCTTAAGTGCACTAATGATACATGATTGCATTTCTCCATCCCTTCTGACCCGTCCGAAATTGCTACTTGCATTATCTAGTGCTTGTCTACACTACCGGGATAAGTCAACCTAAGTTACACTATTACAGCTATGTGAATGATGTAACTGGAGTCAACATAGCTTAGGTCGACTTACTGCAGTATTCTTCACCATGCTGAGTCAACAGGAGACACTGTGCCATCTACTGGCCTTACTCTTTTTGAGGAGCTTGAGTATCAGGGTCAATGACAGAGCGCTTTGCTATTGATTAAATGGGTCTTCACTAAACCTGCTAAATCAACACCTGCTGCATCAATTGTAGCAGCATCGATCTTCCCAGTAGTGAAGACAAGTTCTTAGTATTTGGGGAGACAGGGCATGACTGGGGGCAAGCTGCATGAGTCTTAATCCAGATAAGACTGAGGGGATTCATAGATTTTAAGTCCAGAGAGGACTAATATGATCATTAATCTGATCTCCTGCATCAAACATACCAAATTATGTTGGTCAGGGGTGGGATCTGGAAGATATGGTAGGGAAAATATCAACACCTCAGACTGAGGTGATGTGCCCATCAATAGCTGACTGGATTCACGGTCTGGATTCCTGGTTTGCCCCTCAACTACTACTAGAATATTTAGGAACAGCAGCAGCCAGACTGGCTTTTTCTCATCCTTGTCTTGAAATAGGTTGCTTCCATCTCTTCTGGATACCAACTTTATGACCGTCATACTGTTATGCCTAAGGGTTGTGATACCATATTGCATTCCTCATGCAGTAGTTAGACAATCCACAGCACAAATAGCTGGGCTGTAGTTTTCTTACAGTGGAGATGGGTAGTGGCAACCCTAAAATCAACATGCTTTAAGAGAAAAGTAGTTAAATTTGACTCAAAAGTATCATCTTACTAATCCTCCCCCAAATCTTGAAGCTATTGCCATTCAGAGTGATGTGATCACTATGACCAGGAATTGGTTAAGTGAAGGGATATGGGAGTGAAAAAATTATCAAATGCTTATGTGATGAGATAAGACAAAAGCACGGCCCTAAGTGATATGCTGCAATTATCTATTTCCCTAAATGTAGGTATCAAGGGAAAGCCCAGTTAATAGAAACTGCTTGCTCTTTGGATTTCTTCCTACCCAATGTTTTTTAAGAGTAACCGGTGACCTGGTCTCTAGCTTGAATTCAAGAGACAATAAAATCTAGATTGAATAAATATATACAACTTGCACGTTGGCAACCACAAAGAGTTCACTGCTCTTTAAGTGGGGAAAGAAAACCCTGGCAAATATCTCCTGAAATGTCATATTACTGAGTCTTAAGAAGTTTAAAATCGATATTATCTTAGCGCTGTAAAGTTAAAATACAATTCTAAATGAAACAGATACTGTGTGATATGATTAAACTTGCCCATTCTGCTGCATACTTTACATTCTCTTTTGTGTCTGCATGTAATCCACTCTCAATAATAAATAAACTACCAGATGCTGGAATGAACAGCTTGTCCCAATAAGGCCACTGCATGGGAAATACAGACGAATGTACATTAAAGATCCAGTACCAATTCTGAGTCTCAGAGGAGTTCAGACTGCTGCTCAGCCCTGGAAAGAGACTTGAATTGCTCCAGATTGACCCCTCTGGCCAATACAAGAAAGGTACTGATGGTAGTTCTTTCCAGTCAGGGGCCAAATTAACAACTAATGTCAGCAAGTACAACTCCATGCAATTACCGCACTGATGGCAGCCGCGAACTTGGGCCTAGATATGTAAAGCAGGGGACCTATGAAGAAATCTACATGCTCCAGCAAGGAAACAGAGGAATGAATACAGGGAAAAGAGACATAATACACTTTACTTGCCTTCCAGGACTCAATTTTCTTCTCATTTCTCTGGATTAGGAGATCTTCAGCTATGTCCCGTATCTGTGGCGGAACACAAGATTATCAGCATGTTCATATGCAAAGTACTAAACTTTTCTTGTGTAATGGGCAGGCTATTATGGGTTTGGATATGAAATGCTCCCAGTATTTAAGTCCTCTGCTTTAGAAAAGATAGATCTGATCAGACAGCCCCTTTGAAGCCAAAACACCCACCTAAATCAAGGGAAGATTGCCTGAATCAGAACTGCATGGTCAAACCCAGCATGTTTGGTCACCCTGAGTCATAAAGTTGGATGGAGACTGTCATCTGGTTTCAATTCTACTAACTAAACTCTCAAAAGCAGCTATTCTCAACCAGATTCCACAGCCCCTAGCATCTCCTGTAATGCTCAAACTGGGTGTGGAGCCCAGGGCTAAAACCGTGGCACCCCTTACTGGGCTGAAGCCAAGAACAGAGTTGCTGGGCTGAAGGCAAACCCTGCTAGGCACCCTGGAGATGCAGGTAGTCCTGATGTTTCCCGAAGTCTAAAGCCCTGAGCTTCAGTGCCCTCTGCAGGGCTGAAGCCAGGAACAGAGTGACAGTGCTGAGGCCCCAAACCTCACCACCCCTTGCAGGGCTGAAGCCAACCTGCCTCCCTTCCCATGGCTGAAATTCCAGTCTCCCCCTCCATGTGGGGGCTGAATTTTGTAGCCCAAAACTTCTTCCTCTGAACTCCTCAGGGCACCCCATTTCCCCACATCTGGTGGTCGAAGCCAAGAGACTCCCCTCCCCCACAACCCCACCAGCCTTGCTGGATTCAGGAGTATGTTGCAGGGGAAGAGAGGAGCAGACAATCTTGCAAAAAATGAACGTGGCTTATTTAAAAACCAACAAAATACAGATATTTGTGACAAGTGTCCAGGATTCTAAATCAACACATAGAGAGATGGACAATCCAATCTGCCTACATTTTTGTAAACCCTTTGAAACCTCTTTATGATAAAAACAGAATGAAAACTAAGTCATGTGTCTGATTTGAATTAATTCGGTGCCTGGTTGGGAATGCAGGTTTCCCCTCAATACAGCACAAACTCTCAGTTCAGTTTGCGTGGCTGCTAAAAACAGGACTTTTTTTTGCTCTTCCCAGCAGTAGTGCAATATCTCCCCCACCCCCCAGATTCCATCCTAGCTACACTGCCATAAAAGTCAGTGAGGTGGAAGCTATGCCCACCCACCAGCTTTTTTTTTTTTTTTTTTTTTTTTTTTTGCTAGAGCTCTGCCAGCAGAAGCAAAACTCTCCCTGCTCCGTTCATGTGTAATTTAACTGACCATTCTTTAATGTAACCAGTCAGAAGCCAGGCCTGTAGCCAGCCAGCCTTTCCACTTGGCAGCTCTGCAGGAAGCCTGGAGTAACTCCTGTAAGCTATACAGCTTCAGGTGGGAGGACATGGGAGGTGTGAGAAACAGGAGTAGCAGAGTGTGGAAAGCTCATTTGCTTGTGCTCTTGTCGCCTTGAGCATCTCTGCAACATATTTCTGAGGAGCTGGATTTCTTCTGGGTGTGAATATGTAGAGGGGTACAGAGGATGAACTCTACTGTAAATATTAAATTTCCCCCAACATGGGCTGAGGGGCTGGCAGTGGAGGCAGCATCAATTGCCTTTTTCAGCATCAGTGGCTAACCAGGTCATCAGCAGGATTGGGCTAGTAAAGAAAAACAAAGCAAAACTCATTCACAGGCATCAGCTTAACACTGCAAGCTGTACGCATAAGTCACTTCCCTTCCATTTCAATTCAATGTGAACTCTGATTGGCCGTTCTTTATCTGCTCTATCTTATCCTAACAAGTAAGCTACATCCCCACATGAAAACAGTACTGGGACGAACTGTATCTGTTACATTACCTTTGTTTTTCTACGTGCTCCAGGTTGTTGTTCTTTTGCCAGGAACAATGGGAGCCATTTTTTTTCTAGCCTCATCTGAACATACTTTTGAACTTCTAGAAGAGCTGATGAGGAAAGTCGATCATGAAGAATGCGTCCCCAGCCACCACCTGATTGCATTATCTAAACAAGCCAAATACAATAATAGGGTAGAGAAGCTCTTTTGTGTATGGGCAAAAGGCACTCTCTCTTGTGACAGATACAATGCTATGGAAACATGGACTATTCAAAGACTATTGTGGTAACTTCATAAATATTAAGTGTATTGTTATGGGAGCTAGAACAGACCACTTTGGCTTAAACCCCCTTTTTGAATGGCTTTTTCTTAGCTATACTATGAATTACTGGACTGAAGCCTAGGATCTGAGCCATAGGGTATAAATTCACTAGGCACTGACAAACTATTAAGGATGAGAAAGCCTCTACTAAAGGGATCGAGTACACCTTATCCAGAATGGAACCAGACTGCTGGAGTGGAAATTGATAAGACTTTAGGAAGTTTGCTTAAATGCAGAGCTGAGGGAAAGCTGATGAGTGCTGGGTACCCTGAGGTTAGATGTAGGTTTCTGCTAGGCATACCAAAAACAGAAAAGTAAATTGCAATTTAAAAAACATGTTAGAAAAACTAATTTTGTATGCAACAAATGGCAGCTTACTTTCAGAACATCTGTGTGTCTGTCTGCTTTCATCTGTCCTTAAGGAGGCAAACTGTAAGCTTCAGTGCCCAAAAAGTGAATCGCTGGGCAAGGGTGTGTTTAAGCAGCTGGGGTGACTATGAGGACTCAGTCTTAGCCCTGAGGGCCTGGTGCAGCTGGAACATAAAGTCCCATTTATACAAAGGGATAACAGACAGAGAGTTGCACCCAGAAAATGTGCCAGAGAAGCACAAAGAAATGACGGAGAACCTATGTAGACTCAGGAAGCTTAAAGCCTTTATGCCCAGAATGTGGGATCCAAACATAGCTAGCCTGGAGCGTATCCAACTGCGGGAGCTCTACCAGAACTGTGCCAGCCGTGTATAAAAATTGTTTTATGTACTGATACCTGATCTTGTTGTTCTTTTGTAGCTGGACTATTGGGTCCAAAGAAGTATTTTTTATTTAGGTACTTGTTTTTAATGTCTTTAGATTTTTCTTCTCTTTTTTCTTTTTCCTTGTGGAGCATCCTTCTGAACTGTTCAATGTCTATCCAGCACGTGAGATCCATGCTACAAAGAAATCAAAGACAATATTCTTTATTATTCCATGTTCATGTCCTTTCCATCAGAATTCTAACAAGTTATTATTTTAATCACAATTCACAGAGATGGAATCAAGTGTCTAGACCTTGCTTGCTACATCAGGGGGCTGACTTTTTGCCTCATTTATTCTGTGCTAGATGCAAAATCAGCTAACACGAGCATGACTGTGCCATATGTTCAGAACTCAGATGTACAAGGGGAATGCCTTCAAGTCTTAATCTATAGTACATCACAACAAATAGTTTCTTTGATGAATTTGCCTCTTGTGCTCATTTTGAATAATCTATTAATAAATTCCTATTTCCTCAAATATTTTATTATCCATGTTTAAATGAATAATTTCTACATATAATTCTGGGCCTGTAAATTGCTCATAATCAGTTCAATATGAATATTTTATATTAAAAAAATCCAGCTCTTTAATGACTTAATCTTGATTGTACATACAAGTTGCATAATGCTGTTTTGATTCCTTAATCAGAAAAGAGAAATATTTAGAATACTCACACTTTCAAGTTAACTTTCTGTGATTATTCTCTATTAAAATTGGGTATTTCTGTGAACATTCCCAACAGTCAACTTGTTTGCTTGAATATTTGCAGAAAGTGAAATATGCAGAGGCAGACCCAGCCAAACCACTTCAATATTTTGTTCTAATAAATATTTGCTGACTTTTATTTCATTTTTTGTGGTATTAGCTCACAGGCAAAATTTACAAAAGCATCTAATTGACTTAGAAACTGTAGTCCCATTTTCAAAAGTCTCTTGGGTACTTTGGAGTTTAAGTCCTACTAGGACTTAGGCTCCTTGGTAGAGCTCTTTGGAAAAATTCCAACAGAACAATGTTTCATTGGAATTTGCCGATTTGTCCAAATTGGAATGTATAACAAAGACTGTTCAGTTTCAAAAAAGTTTAGTTGGAACACAGCCTTATTTCCTAGCAGTTCATACGCCCAGCTCCTTGGCAGCCCACCACGCAGACTGCCTCAGAGTTGGGGAACACATTGCTTCTAGGGTCTGCAGCGTGCCAAGTAGACTTCCTCAGAGCCGGAGACCCCAAAGCTTCCAAATCAAAATAAAACTACAATTTGTAACCTCAAAATCCTCCATGAAACTGAATGTCTTTTCTCCACATAGTTATACTCTTAAGTCGCTTATGCACTTTTGCCTCTTTTTCCCTATTCCTAGTCTATAACTCTATTACTATTTACCTGGGCCCAGTAGACAACACCCCTAGCATTAGAATAGGGGAACCTAATTTAAAGAAACGGTTGCGTGTAAAAGTGGATTAGAGGGCTGAAAAAGGAAATGTTTAAACTATTTTCAACAGTTATTTAAGAACTGAGTACTTTTGCAATTTTCTGGAATGTTAAAAATATGGGGACTAATGTAGGAAGATATAACAAAGTTAGGGACAAAACCCACAATTACTTCTGATGAAAGTTCTGTTTAAATCCTTTATTTTACATAATTTTAAAAATTAGGTGTGTGCATAATTTACATATGCAGTTACTGTGATTATGTGCTTCAATGTGTTACATGCATGAACCAGAACTAAAGTTGCTTAACACTTGTGATAGCTGTGTGCCCAAATTCTTTTATTCATATTTCTAATTCTGAACCTTCAATTTGAAAAAAAAAGTTCCAAATTGTGCTACCAAAAGGAAGCTTTACTCATTAAAGATCAAATTCTGTGTTGGGTGCATGCCTTTAAATGTTCCTGTGACGCAGGCAGGATTTGACCACAAATGAGTTCATAATAGGAGATTGATTCCTAAGAGACAGCTGAGAGAGATATTCTGAAGTCTCAACAAAATGCTCATTTTAGTGCATACATCTAATTCTCAAAAAACAAAACAAAACAAAACAAAAAAACCCCACCCACAGATAGACTACAATCCTGTAGCTCTTATATAGCCAAAAATTCCCATAAAAACAATGGGCATTCTGAGAGCAGAAATGACTGAAGAACAACAAACATACACTGCAGAATGCTCTTCAAGAAAGAGTCGGAACTGTTCTAACTCCAGTCCATTGCGGAGCAAGTCATGAAGATGACAACCTCTGTAGTCCTCAGGAACTTCACTCAAGAGCTGTGCTTTGCTGAGTACACTAGGCTGAGATAGGGGACTGACTTCAGGTGCAACACTCTAACAAAAGAAAATTTCAATTATATAAAATAAGTTTTCTGCGTCTATAACCTGGACAATCTAATCATTCTCCATTGTTTTAAATCTTTATTGTTTTTAATTCCTCCTTCTCTTCTGTTGTTGATAATTCCTGCCATTCAGTCACTTTTTCCTCTTGTTACAGGAAATAATGCTCTGTCATGACCAAGGAATGATGCGGCTATACAGAAGTTATTACATTGCTGGAGAGGCGTAGAATCTATCTTGATAGAAAACTTCCTGATCCCCAAGGAAATGAATTGCATGCTACTAAGGTACATCATTGGCTTTATTTTACACATATTGGATCAGATTCTATCCTTAAATAAACCAGTCACTCAACTGAAATCAAGGGATTTACTCAAGATTTAGGGCTCAGTATGTAGAAGTTAGACCATTGCCTTCAATGGAGATTGGATCAGGCCCAAACATGGATGTAACTGAGGGCATGTCTACACTAGGAACTATTTCAAAATAGCATGTCCACACTATGGAGAAGCCCTGAAATTAGTCCGAGGCAGGCTCCCCTAATGTGAACATACCACCTCGACTTAGAGACCCAGGATGCACTGGGGAGTAATTACTCTGAATGACTCTGGGGAGTAGTTATTTTGAAATAGCAACAGTGAAGCACCCACACTGCTGTTATTTCTGAAATATGTGTTATTCCTTGTGGGAAGCAGGAGTTATTATTTCAAAATAACAATCCCCTTCTTTCGAAATAAGGGGCTTGGTAGTGTGGATACTCTGCTTGTTATTTTGAAATAACTAGATAGTGTAGACCAGGGCTGAGAGTAGAATTTGACCCATAATTAAAACAATGATGGCTGTCAACCAGTCCTTTGAAAATTACTGCTAGTGAAGAGCACGGTTGGTCCGTCAAACATGCTTACAATCTACTTTCATTGCTGATACATAAAGTGTTAAGCCTCTCTTGTAGAAAAAGAGTTTGTTTTTGTTAGTAGGTGCTTGTCTTACCTCATCCTTCTTGGAAACACTCTCTTGATGCAAAGCTTGTAGCTTTCTAAAGTACACTGAGTCCAGCTGTCGACTTTCTTCCACCAGCTCCACCTAATAAAAATAATATCTTATGTCATCCCCACAGTACATATTATAGAAAGATGGAGAGATGGGTAGGCAGCTTGCCAATGACAGTGGGTAGAAAAGAAACACTCTTGCCAATAACGAGACAGATGTTTAAAAGAAAAAAATCACTCAATGCAAGTTGCATCCCCATGACAGCCACTGAGAAGCAGCAGTACAGTTCTTAGAACTATAGTCCTCACGAGGAAACGATGCTTACCGCTTCAATAAAAAATCCAACCAACACGTATGAAAGCTATAAGACAACTATTCTGTGCTTGTCCTGTTTTCTCTATATTGTGTCAGTTGGTGCCCTTAGATTGTAAATTGTTCAGGGCAAGGAACTGAGTGGTATTTTTTAATCTGTGTAGCACCATGCACATATACAGAGCTTAACAACAACCACCATCTTGCATTTGTGTGCTCAGATCAGCAATTATGTGAAAAAGCAACTTCTTTGTGCACTGTGTTGGTTGGAATATTCAAACGTGGCAACTGGATATTTACCAAACTTGGACCTACTGGTTCTAGTGGGGTAGTAAGCTATTACAGACATGCTTCCTCCACCTGTCTTAATTATGCAAAAGCTTATATGAAAGAGAAAAGGAATATTTCCAAATTAAGTTCTAGATATTAATTCCATACTCTGCATCATATATCTGAGTGCCCACAAGCCATGATCTAACTCTGTTCTATTACCGCACAAGCCTTTTTTTGTTTGTTTGTGTGAAAATATGTAATTTTAAAACAAGCAGGAAAATAGCTTCAGACCATTTTGTACAAAGATTAAATCAGAGAATTGATAGAAGTGGGAAGAAGTGGGATAGAAGTCCATTAATGTAAAAGGTTATTTGATTGGTATTTTGGTTTTTATGAAATATATTTTGACCATGCCCCAAATGTATGATTTAAGATCCCTCTTTTATTGCTGGTTGAAATATCTTGTTTTCTATGGGCTCCATGTACCTCTTCTTTGTTGCCAAGCAAGTGGGGAAAGGGGACATAGAGAGTCTCCTTTCCCTAAACAAGTAGCAAAGCTGGATCATTCCTAGAGGGAGGGCTAAGTCTATGTAGGCTATGTATACACCGCAGGGAAAAGTCAGAAAAAGATACGCAAATTGTAAGCCGCAATTTGCGTATCTTTTTCTGCTTTTCTTCTGAAAGAGTATTTTCTTACATTTGGCCCATCTACACAGGGCCAAATGTCAGAAAAAAACCCCTCTTTCGGAACATCCCTTCTTCCTCATAGAATGCGGTTTACAGAGATGCTAAAAAATGCATCTGCTTTTCCACATTTTTTTTCAGAAAAGCAGACGCATTCCTTGGATGCGGCAGAGCTTTTCCGGGATAGCCATACTGAGCAGAGCATTGCAAGAAAAGGTCATAGTCTGAGAGAAGCAGCACAGGGTTCTCCAGAGTATGTGTTGTTTTGCCCACCCTAAGGACTGTACCCTCTACTTTCAGCTGGATCCAACGGAATGAAGCCCTATATTTTTATGCAATTGCCCAAGTCTCGTCTGTTATTAGAATATTGTCATTTGAAAAGTTTATGCACAACCACACAACAGGAAAGCAAAGCACCACCAGTGCTGAAAGGGTGATAAAAGATTCTCATTTTATCACTAATAGAGACAATGCTACATGCATGAATTTAATATAAAGCAATCATAGAAGGTTTTACATTTTCAATTTTTAGAAATATGTGAAGAAGCTATCCCATCATTAGACAAGATAGAAATGACACATTAAAAGAATACTCCAAAAGTATCATCCCTCTTTTAATGAAAATAATATTTTTAATAAAAATAATATGTTATAGTATTGATGAAAGTTTGTGTGTGATTTACAATGAAACCACTTGGTCAGAGCAAGTGTGCAAAATGTGTAAGTGTTATAATGTCTAATTGGCATATCATGCTATTGAATGGGTTGGTCCATTACACCATAATCTCTAGAGCACTAAGGACTGTAGTTGAAACCCCTTTCTCATGACAAATCTTGGAAAGAGAAGAGAATATGGCACAAAATGCATGGCATAGCAAAATTCTGTTCTTAGCCTGATGCGTAGCACACTCATAGCTGTTCATGCATGTTGAGACCATAATAATGTTTCTGCTATGAGAATTTCCCACAAAAGATCTCAAAGCACTTTATAAACATTAACAAATATACCCTTATTCTATAGATGAGTGATTATCTAATGCTCTTTTCTTTACATGTAAGACTACATCTAGACTTCAGGTTTCTTTCAGAAGAAGCTTTTCCAAAAGAGATCATCGGGAAAACTTCTTTCAAAAGAGAGAGTCCACACAGGGGCCCTGAGGTGCCCAGGGGATCACGCTTCCAGCTTCTGTCCACCCCCGTCCAACAGACAAGCAGTCAAGGGAAGTGTCCAGCCATAGTGCGATCCCATGGATGGGAATGGGGCCTGGAGCAACTTGACAGTCTATGGGGTTCGCACAGACACCTGCACCTAGCACCGCTGTCTGCGAGAGCGGGTGGTTCCTCGAGCGTGCAGACATCCTCGGAGTGCTTGAGGACATGTGTGCGTCCTTGAGCCCAGCCTGCTTCTTGCAACGTCTAGTGGTGGGAGGACGTCCCCCCAGGGGTCAGATGTGTGTGTGGCCTCCGCACAGCCTGTGACCACAAGCCTGTGTGTGCTCCAGGGCTAGCTTCTGATGCCATGTGCTGCACACTGCCACCACACATGCTTGCACGTGCACGGAGTGCAGCACGCTGCCCAGACCAAGCAGGCTGAGTGACAATCACTCCCCATCCCCTCTGCACCCATCTCCTCCTCTCTGTGTGTGTGGAAAACTGAGCGCACTCACCTGATGATCCCTCCCCAGTGTCAGAGGATGCCTGGGAAAGCTCCAGGGCCTGGGGTACCACTCCAGAGTGAGGGTGACTGTACTGGCCGTGTCCTCTTCCTGCAGCTGCTGTATGTCCTCCTCCTCCTTGTCAAGAAGCTCCAGATGGGTGACCACAGGCAGGGCCGGTCTTAAGCTGATTCAGCCGATTCCCCAGCATGGGGCCTAGTACCTTATGGGGCCCTGCGCCCAGGGAAATGTTGCATGCGCAGTGCACCAGGAGCATGACGCTTGCGCGGGGACCCTGGGCACACAGCGCATGCGTCGTGATGTCCCGGGCACATGGCGCATGCTCCATGCACCCGGGGGCCATGCATGCATTGTACTCCCAGGGCACTGTGCATGTGTGGGCGCACAGCGTATGCGTTGTAATGTCCAGGACACACGGGGCATGTGTCGTACCTCCAGCACACAACACATGCGCCGTGCTACCCGGGACCCTGCGCATGTGCGGAATCGGGCCCCGCGCTCTGTAGAGCCGGCCCTGACCACGGGCATCTCGAGCCTCAAGTCCACCAGTATGAGTGAGTCAAAACACACAGCCTTGTCTAATTACTTCTTGTTGTCATTTTTTTTTTTTTTTTTTTTTTGTAAGATGCAAAATTGGAATTTCCAACTTTTTTCTCTGGCTTTACTTCTGAAATAGTTCCTCCCTCAGGATCACTCAGCCCTTACTTTATATTCTCTTTCTATAGAGCCACTCCCACCTAATATCTGAATGGCGTACCAGGTAAGTCCCTCAATGAGTCCTGCCCCAGAGTGAGAGCTGCACTCCCTGGCCCTGGGGTATCTTTGCCACAGCCCCTTGACCTTGCTCCTGACTTGGTCCAAGGTGCGGGAGTGGTGAAAGAATACTAAATTCTTTTAGAGCAGGCTCACTGCCTATCTACATGTCAATGTGTTTCAGGCAAACACGGATAGACTGTTGTACGACATTACCTCTCACTCTAATCATGACACACAACTTAATCTAAGCACTAAGGCAAGTTTAAGACAATCGTAATTTAGGGTCATTTCTGAGAACATAAGAACAGCCGTACTAGGTCAGACCAAAGGTCCATCTAGCCCAGTAGCCTGTTTGCCGACAAAGGCCAGCACCAAGTGCCCCGGAGAACACTGTTTATGATATCTTTGTAGTTAAAAACAGGCTCTGTGGCCACCCATGCTAAATAAAGTCAAAGGTGTGGCCTTTAGTCGGTGGTGTGATTATGAGGTAGCACAGAGCATGCCATCCCATATGGAAAACCTGTGTGTCAGTGAAATTCAGGTAGTTGTTGAATCTCCATCACTGGAGATATTTAAAAGCAGGTTGGATAGACATCTATCAGGGATGATCTAGATGGTGCTTGGTCCTGCTGAGAGGGCAGGACACTGGACTCGATGGCCACTTGAGCTTCCTTCCAGTTCTAGTGTTCTGTGATTCTATGATATTTCCCAGAGCAGAAAGGCCCAATTCATTAGAGGACTGTGCAAGTTGTATCTGCAGAATGGTGTAGCCTACTCACCATAGTGTGTACTACTCCATGGGGCAGACTGCAGAGGGGGACTATGGCTATGGCCCCATTCTTTTCCTTATGAGAAATACTTAGGGAGCAGTGCTTGAACTCACTCAAGCCCAGTGACTTGAGTGGGCTGATCAAGGGACAGAATAAGGCCTCCTCCCTAGCTGGCCTGGAATAAGTTACCTTTCCATAAATGCATTTGTCCACTTCCACCATTTTCATCCATGGTACCAACAGAAGTGTGAGGATATATTCTTCTGCTGGGTCAAAAAGATCCTCATAAGGTGGCTCAGTTTTCTGATAAATCTCATTTTTCTTATCCTGTTGCAGTCCAATATCCATGCTGGCAGAAGGAGCAATGTAAGTGGCATAAAGGAACTACAGTAAAAGAGAAAACAACAGTTTTATAAACCACCATCCATTCTAATGGCCACAGTAAATAAATTAGTTTGAGTATGGCAGCACACTGTTTTTTATTATCCTAGTTATTCTCTCGGTCACGTTATCTCCCCTCCCCTCCTCCTCTATTCCCTCAGCACTACTAAGTTTTCCAAAATACAATTTCTGCCACAGCTCCCTGACTTCCTTACTCCTACATTTTCTGCTTATTATAAGCATCTTTGATGCCAAGATCATGCATAATAGAGATGATAATACTTACACAGAAACATTTTGCTGATCCTTAGTTACATTCAAGCAATCACAATAGCAACAACAAATGTGGATCATCATCTATGAGCTACACACTGTTATTATTCTAACAATTTAATTGTTACAGGATGCTGTGTGCTGTACCACAATGAAGTCATTTTTGAAAGATGGTTACTTCTTGCTTTTTACAAATCAAACTGAGCAAGGTTAAAATTTTCAATTCTAGGTTAAAATTCCAAAAATACCAATAAGACCACAGTCCTGGTTTAGGATCCACTAGCACAGGCTTCTGTGTTAATTCAGACTCTATTGATTTTATTAGAACTCTACCACAGCACAGAAGCCCACTTGAGAACTGGGGACTTTCCCAACAGAGAATTGGCGCCTAAAACCTCACTAAAGCAAATATGTATGAGTCTATTATAACATTCATACAATTTTAAAAACAGCAAGCAAATAGTCTGGTAGCACTTTATAGACTAACAAAACATGAAGGGTGTGTCTACACTGGCCACTTGAATTTCCGCAAAAGCACTGACGATCTCATGTAAGATTGTCAGTGTTTTTGTGGAAATACTATGCTGCTCCCATTCGGGCAAAAGTCTTTTTCCGAAAAACTTATACGAAAAAGGGCCAGTGTAGACAGCAGAGATTTGTTTTCCGCAAAAAAGCCCCGATTGCGAAAATGGCAATCGGGGCTTTTTTGCGGAAAAGCGCGTCTAGATTGGCCACGGACTATTTTCCGCAAAAAGTGCTTTTGCAGAAAAGCGTCCTGCCAATCTAGACGCGCTTTTCCGAAAATGCTTTTAACGGAAAACTTTTCCGTTAAAAGCATTTCTGGAAAATCATGCCAGTCTAGACGTAGCCAAAGATGGTATAATGAGCTTTTGTGGGCACAGCCCACTTCTTCAGATGAGCGGAGAAATTCCATACAATTTTAAAACATTCTTTGTCATTATTGTTATCAGCATCTTATATCATTAAAATTGTAAGAATATTCAAATTTACAATGCAACTTTGGGGGTAGAGTCTGAGCTGGGGTAAATTAGCATGACTCACTGACTTGAATGCAGCTACACTAATATACACCAGCTGAGAAAATAGCTTTCCTGGTCAGCTATATTTTTTGGTTTTCATGCACTAACAAAATACCGTTGTATTTTGGTGTCTAGCACAGCAGAGGAATGTTTACATAGTTAAAAACTTTTTTTCTTTATTTGTCATATCAAGTTCTGTCAAATTTCAATACCATAAAAAAAAACCCTTCCAAAAACAGTTACTAACCTTTCTGTAACTGCTGTTCTTCAAGATGTGTTGCACATGTCCATTCCAATGAAGGTATTTGTGCACTCTAAGCAGAGTTTGGGGAATTTTTTCCCCTACTGGTATCCATTGTGTCAACTCCAGTGCTTAGTCTGGTGCTAATAGCATTGGTATGAAGGGTTCTGCTAGACCTGCACCCCCACAGTTTATTTTTACTGACTGACTACAATAAGGAGATGGAGGGTGGGTTTTGGAATGCAAGACATTTTGAAGAACAGTTACAAAAAGGTCAGTAACTGTTTTTTCTTCTTCAAGTGCTTGCACATGTCCATTCCAATGTAGGTGACTCACAAGCAGTTGTACAGGAGGTAGCCTCAAAAATTAAGGACGGGCTGACTGCAAGACTACACAGCTGAAGCTGGCATCATCTCTACCTGCTGGATGACAGAATAATGTGTTGAGAATGTGTGTATGGACCACCAGGAGGTTGCTCCACAGAGACTTGCACTAGGAAGTTGTCTGGGGAAGCCTGTGATCTTGTGGAAAGAGCAGTCAGATTAGCTGGGAGGGGTAAAATGCTCACAAATTTGTAGCCCGCCTGGATGCATAAAGTAATCCAGGATGAAATGGGAAGGCCCCCTCCTTCTCTCTGCTACCATGCTGAACAGCTGAGATGATCTGCAGAACAGTTTGGTTCTTTGTATATGGAAAGCCAGAGCCCATCTAACATGCACAGACTAGAGGCTCCTTCTATTTGCATAGTGGTGAGGGCAGTATACTGGCAGGAAGACTGCTTGACTGGAGTGGAATCATGAGACCACCTTTGAGAGAAAAGACAGGTGTGGATGCAGCTGAACCTTACCCTTGAAGGAGATCGCATATGCGGGTTCTGATGTAAAGGTTCAGATCTCTGACACCCTTCTGGCTGAAATGAGGGCCACTTAGCCAGAGAGGTATAATAATGGGCAGGTTGCTAGCTATTCAAATGGTGGGCCCATGAGCATTGACAAGACAAGGTTTAAAGCGTAGGGAGGAATGGGTTCTCTAACCCAGCGATATACCCTCTCTAAGTCTTTGAGAAAATAGGGTCACCGTTACATGTGAAAAAAGGATTGGTTGTTGACCTCAGGCTAGACAGCTGAGATGGCTGTTAGGTAGATTTTGACTTAAGAGAAGGCCAGACCTTGTTTCAGCAGCAGAAGGTACATCAAAATGAGTTGCAGGGTGCACTGCATAGGTGTAATTCCCCATTGGGAGGACCAGAGAAAGAACTGCTTCCATTTTGCAAGGTGGGAGGCCCTGGTGGGGGGCCTTCTACTGCCTAGTATGACTCTACAGACCTCCTCCATGAAAGCCTGCTCCTCAGGGACCAGCCATGAAGCTTCCATACTTCTAGAGGAAGAGAACTGAGGTTTGTGTGGAGCAGCTAACTGGTCTCAAGAGGACAGGTCTGGGTATAGAAGCAGGAGCGATGGAATCTCCATTGAAAGGCCTAAGACAATGGTGAACCAATGTTGCTTAGGCTGTACCAGGGCTATGAGAATAACTCACACGTGGTCCCACTTGATTGTCATCAGAACCTTCTAAAATCAGCAGGAGAGGAGAAAATGCATAATACAGATGTTTTGTACAAGACAATAGGAATGCATCTGTGAGAGACTCTGAGCTACGGTCTCACAGGGTGCAGAACTGATGGCATTTCCTGTTGTTGCAGGTTACAAACAGGTCTCTCAGCAGAGTACCCCCACCACTGGAAGATGTCTCTTGGGATGTCCAGTTAAAGGAACAAGATCTGATGAGCTGATCTGCTAGCTGATTCTGTGTTCTTGGAAGACAGGATTCTTCTACACAGATTGAGTGAACAATGCAGAGCTCCTACCATCAGATTGCTTCCTGACACAGGGGGAAGATTGCCATCCGCTCTGTCTGTTTATGTAGAACATGGCCATTTTGTTGTCTGTGAGAACTGATACATTCTTGTTCATAATGTGAGGTAGGAACACCTGGCAAGCTAGATGGCCCTCATTCCCCAGAGCAGGGGTGGCTAACCCGTTACAGGCAAAGAGCCAAAATAGTGCTGGATATAGCACAAAGAGCCTAAATAAATAAATTAAATAAAGACACTGCCCCTTTAAAAAAATTCCAGTTTGGCTTTTTGGCCACATCTGGCTTCCATCGGCCAGTGCCATCTTGCCGGCATCATTTTGTTTTGCCGCGCCAGAGGGCTCCCCTGCACCCGGTGAGCACAGGGAACTGGGGGCCGGGGGCCATTTCTAGGAGCGCAGGAGCGGCTTCGTGAGCCGAAGGGGAGGCTTTGCGAGCTGCACTTTAAGGGAGGAAAAGCCGCATGCAGCTCGCGAGCCATGGGTTGGCCACCCCTGCCCCAGAGCTTCTTGACATTGATGAGAAAGGAAAGTACTTCTTGAGACCAGAGGCCCTGAATCCTGAGAGACCCTAGGTGGACGTCCCAGCTGAGGGCTGATAACATTGGATGCCAGAGACAGTTGGGGCTCATCTACACTGGCCCCTTTTCCGGAAGGGGCATGTTAATTTCACCTATCGTAGTAGGGAAATCCGCGGGGGATTTAAATATCCCCCGCGGCATTTAAATAAAAATGTCCACCGCTTTTTTCCGGCTTTTAAAAAAGCCGGAAAAGAGCGTCTACACTGGCCCCAATCCTCCGGAAAAAGCGCCCTTTTCCGGAGGCTCTTATTCCTACTTCAAAGTACGTCTACACTGGCCCCTTCTTCAAAGTAGGAATAAGAGCCTCCGGAAAAGGGCGCTTTTTCCGGAGGATCGGGGCCAGTGTAGACGCTCTTTTCCGGCTTTTTTAAAAGCCGGAAAAAAGCGGCGGACATTTTTATTTAAATGCCGCGGGGGATATTTAAATCCCCCGCGGATTTCCCTACTACGATAGGTGAAATTAACATGCCCCTTCCGGAAAAGGGGCCAGTGTAGACGTAGCCTTGAAGTCTTGCACATTCTGCATGGTGGTTTAGCCACTATGTCAGTGTATCAAGGACCCAAACAGGAACAGTGACCATTCAGTCCAAATGATGATGCATAACTGTAGCCTTCTTGTGGAAAAGCTTATGCAAATGAAGCATGGCATGGAATATCGCCTCACTTCATTTGCATAATTAATTAGCAACCGCTTTTGCACAAGAGTATTTTGCACAAAAAGGAGCTGTGTAGACAGCTCCTTTTTGTGCAAAAACCTCCTCTTGCACAAGAGCCATTCTTCCTCATTTTTTCAGGAAGAATGGCTCTTGCTCAAGAGGGGGTTTTTGTGCAAAAAGGAGACGTCTACACAGCTCCTTTTTGTGCAAAATCCTCTTGTGCAAAAGCAGCTGCTAATTAATTATGCAAATGAAGTGCAGTGATATTCCACACCATGCTTCATTTGCATAAGCCTTTCCTCAAGAAGGCTACAGTGTAGCCATAGCCCAAGAGAATATACTTTGGCCAGCCAGGCTTGGAGAGGGCTGAGATGTAGCCTCATGTGTTGCAGTGCATACATGCATGAAGCCATGTGGTAGGAGCTTAGCTTGTCCCCCAACCTGCTGCACCTATTCCCTGGACTTGCAATAGTCAAGGGACAGGAACCCTGGCCCCTGATCCACTGTGGCTGGTCTTTATACCAGCGCTATGAGGACACATCTACATAGCAGTATTATTTAACATAGTCCGTGTCTACACTACAAACAGTTATTTTGACATAATGTCAAAATACTGTCGAGCTGGAGTACGCCTTACTACAACTCTTGTAACCCTCATTTTACGAGGATTAGGGGAAGTTGGAGGAAGAGTGCTCTACCTCAGACTTCCTGCTGTGCGGACAGCAACAAAAGCCGAAATGCTCTATTTTGAATTAGGCGACGCAACTGACCTAATTTAAGTTGTGTAGCTTATTTTGAGTTTAGCCCTGCTGTGTAGACGTTTCCTGAGTGTGCAGCAGCAGAGGGTGCTGAAGCTGAGCTGATGGATACCATTGGGGGGAAAAAATCCAGCAACTCTGCTCGGAATATACATACCCTTGTTGAAGAATTTAACCAAATTTATCTGATCAATGAACACCTCTGCCTAATTACAAAATAAACTGAAATTTTGCAGATACAGCACTAATTAGACTCACAGTGATGTCAAATCTTGGAAGTTACTTAAAACTAATAAAATTACAATTACATCATATTTTAATCTGATCCAACACATTTCATATGTAAAAAAGCCAAGTTAGAAGAAGAACAGTCCAGGCATATAAAGCTGTGATATCTATAAAAATAACCATCTCATAAAGAGGTTAGCCATTTTATTCAAGTCAAATTAGACAGCAATCAGACTAAGTTGGTCCACTTACTATGACTCATAAAACCACACACTGAATTAGTGAAGACCGCAATGTATTACATTTAACCTGGTTGTTTAAATGGCTAACCCTCTTGCAATGTGGCTTTTTAAAAAACAAAACACATCTTTCTTAGATGAAACGGTTCTATTTGCAAAATAGTTTCATTCAAATGGCTGTTTGTTTTGGGTTAGAAATTGGAGAAGTAGGATAAACTAATCTATAAAATTGCCATGATATACAAAGTCATAAGTTATTAACAGATTTTGAAACCACTACCTTTGCAGTATCAGGGCTTGATTGATGCCACTTCCATTTCACAGGTGGAGATGATACAAAGTGACTTCATACATAAAAACAGATATTACATCCACTAAGCCAGGGGTGGGCAATAATTTTTGACGGGGGGTCACGTCAATATTTTTGAAAGTGATCAAGGACTGCACTTTTCTCTGGAGCAGATGTGGGGTTTGGGACTGAGGTTGGGTGCAGAAGGGAGCTTGGGATAGAGGGCTGGGGTGCAGGAGAAGGTATGAGGTCTGAGAGGGAGTCTGGGTAAAGGAGGGGGTTATGATCTGGGGCAGAGGATTGGAGTACAGGGTCTGGGTGGGTTATGGTGCAGCAGAGGATTCTGGCCTGGGAGAGGAGTGTTAGAGAGAGTGCAAGGTTTGGAAGGGAGTTGGGGTGGAGGTGGGGTGCCTGAGTCAGGCTTTGTCCAGGAGGTGCTTTTCTAAGCAGCTCCCAGCAAGCAGCACACTCAGGCAGACTTCCCTGCCTGCCAGCAACCTGTTCCATGTGGTTCTCTACACTTTGGAGGGAGGCTTTGCTTGCTGCCCCCACACGGAGCAAAATCTCTCAGCTACTATTGGCTGGAAACAGAGAGCCACAGGGAACAATCAGCCACTTTGAGTGGCATTGTTCCCTACCTCAGGGGTGGGCCACAGCCAGATTAAAAGGCTTGGCCCGTGGGCTGCATCCGGCCCACCATATCTTGCCTGCCCCTGCACTAAGCTATCTATAGTTATAACTTACTAGACATCGGAATTTACAGGTATTAAAAGGAGCTACAGGACAGCTCAAATTTTCCCTAATTAAGGGTATGTCTTCATGGCACACAAAACCTCTGCCTCAGGCTTGAGCCCTAGGTCCAATTCTGTTCATACAGATCAGTTTCACTCAGGTCAGCAAGCACTCAGGACCTGGGTCCTGGGACCCCTTTAGAGGGAGGGCCAGAACCTAAATCCCACTGTGACTTGGGTTCAAGCCCTGTAATATGGAAGCAGTTCAAGCTGCTGACCTGAGTCCAAAGGTCTAGGTAGTGCAGTATGGATGTGCCAGTGTGGCTCTGAGACCAGGGTCCAGCAAATGTAAATCTAGGTTTACAATTCAGTGTGGACACTCAGGTTTACAGTGCATTCTAGATATTTACCCCACTCCTCAGCTGCTCCGGACTTATGTAACTCAACTTCAACACAGATACACAGATTTATGACATCTGAGGACTTGGCACACAGCCTACTTTTCTAGCAAGATTTGTAGACTATGGCCATTAGTGTGGTAACTGAGCCATACCACGGTCAGAGCATGACTAAGTGCTTGTGCTGATATATGATGGAAGAGGTGACAAGGAACCTTCCACCATTTAGTATTCCCTGTACAGGGCTCAGTCACTACTTCAGACCTTGCCCTGGCTGAATGTAAGGACTGAATTGGATACTACTGAAAATGCTGCTGGTCATCACAAGCAAGTAGAGGAGAAGCAGTTCCTATGGCTCTTTCCTCTTCTGCACTGTCAAATGGAGCCAGCCAGTTTCAGAGGGAAGAACACATTACACTCTCTTAAAGGGTGTATCCAGGAGTGACCCAGGGTGGAAAACACTTTCAGCACTCATCCCCACTTTTTAACTGCCCAGACCAAAGAAACAAAAAAAAGTTGAGCTGCTCAGTAGTTTGGCTCTTCCTGAAAGTTGGTGTCCAGGATGACTGCCCCACTCAACTTCCCGGGTGTTTTAGTGGCTGTGTTTCGCCTTCAGGCTAAGGAACTAAATGAAGTATTGGGCTTCCAGATTTTCACTGGGGCTGTGAAATTCCTGAATGGCCCCTCTCTGAGCCTGTGCACTAAAGAATTCATAGAGAATTATATTGCATATCACAAGAAAACTCAGTTCAAATTAAATGCATATAAAGTTGTGCATGTAAAATCTCAGGCTTAATTTATTCAACATTTTGCAACTTCAGTAAAACAAAGAATTTTCCTACCTTCCAGCTATATATTTTCCTATAAAAGTATTAAAGTTAGTGATGGGTCCAAACCAAAATCCAGATCTGGAGTCTGATCAGAGTTTGCATCTTGAAGTTATTTTTAATGGATCAAATGCAAAGATACTGAACTTCTGGGAAATTCAGATTGCAATTCAGGTCTGTATTATGAACTCCCAAAGTTGGGAATCTTCAGGTTGGAGTGTTGGGTTAAGATCATCATCCTTAAGTATAAGTATGCAATCTCAGAATGCTTAGACTTGGGCAAAAACACAATAAGAATTATTAGTATTGGTCCCCAAACAAGTTCATGAGGATAACAACTCATCTAAATTGGCTCTACTATTAAAATACAATATTTCCATTAATGGTATAACACTTGTCTAAATCAAAATAACTATTTTTGTAGCAGATTGTGTTTCTATATTATTTTTGATTTTCCAATTTGTTTTACACTCCAGCATGTGTTCATAGTGAAATAACCCACACATTCCTGGATGATTACAGTCACTCATCTTTTTTCTAGACTGGGGCTACTCAACTTTGGAAGCCCGGGGGCCACAATGATACTCACAGCACATGCTGAGAGCCACAACTTAAGTGTGGTTGCGTATACATGCAAATATATGCAAATATATGCAAATAGCTACATTCACACTGATGGGCATGAATACAAAGCACTTCCCACAATGCCCTGGCACTCCCGGCACCTCCTCTCGGGGGGGGGGGGGGATAGAAACACTGACACCTTGTACCTGTCTGTTCCAACCAGCTCATCTGCTTGCGTCTTTCAATGCTCCCCCACCTAGGAGATGCCTCACCATTGTGGAGTGTATTCCTCGTGTAGGCCAAGGTCAAAGGAACCCACCCGCGTGTTGAGCCCCACATAAACCCAAACTGCATCATGGGCCGCAAACAAATGGACTGTGGGCCGCATGCAGCCCATGGGCCACATGTTGCGTAGCCCTGTTCTAGACGATCACATTTTATCCTCACTTGAGTTTCTTTTACTATACACAAAGCTTAGATAAAATATTGAACAAGAAGGCACAATGATCTTCCTGCTTCTAATTGTGTCATATACAGCAAATTTTATGAAACACTCTGAACCTCGCCCAGTACTAAATAATAAAATATATGACAGTAAGCTATTAGAAATCTGATTGATATTAGGAGTAGTTGGAATAACTCTCCCATTGTTTCGAAGGTGAGCGCAGAATTTGGGAAGGCATCTTTTCCATAAGAAGGCCCTTTTGATTGGATGCAGCTTGACTCTCATCTGTGTTCCAATGAAAACAAGAATAATTTGTGTGCAGCCTTAAAAGGCAAACTTGAGAACGATACCAAATGTTTCAGCACATGTGTTGATTTGTTATGTTTCGTTTCAGCTGTTATGCTAATGGAACAGTTTCACATATTTCGTTCTGATGTATTTACTTTAATGGTCATGTGTACATAGCTTTCGGTGATTGCCTAGTAACGCTGATTGTATGATGTTTTGCTGTCACCAGCAGGCCAGGACTGGAAATAAGATAAGAAAAGACTAAAAGCTTGGTTTTTAGTCATGTAGCCTTTTACTCCAGGACAAAGTATGTATAAAACACGATCAGATCAGAATGGCAGTATTTCATATCCACATTACATCGGTGCAAATGACTGCATGGAGGTGCAATGTAATAGAATCTCAGCAGGTCTGAATTACCCAATAGGCAGACTAAGCACTTGCTTAGGGCACCAGAAAAGCAGGGGCATCAAAAAAAAAAAAGAGATTTTACGGTATAGTATTGTTTTTATTTTGAATTACATATGAGGGGCCACCATAATCTTTTCAGTGCATAGGGGCTCTAAAAGTCTTAATCCAGCCCTGAGTCTCAGGCCCACAGGCTAAACTTGTCAAATGTAAATTGTATCCTAAATCCATAGATGAGACTCCCCGGCTCCCTATATCCACACACATGTCCCCCAATGTGGATTGGGTAAGGGGGCAGTTACTCCAGGGCCTATCGATTCAAAGGAGTCCATGGATCCCAGCCACCCTCAGCCTCGGGCCTTTTAGATTGCCACAAGAGCACCGCTCCGCAAGGCTCTGAGGGCTGGGGAAGGGGGAAGGGTCCAGCCGGCAGTGCTGAGAGCTAGCTGCCATAGGCCCACCCCTTCTGCCTGAGGCCCCACCCCTTCCAGGGATGTGGAACTACCCCCACGAATACCTTACCTGGGGTCCTGCAGAAGCTATTGGACCCCCTGCTCAGACATGGACTCCATATATTTCTAGACAGGTGTAAGAGGAAAGAGTAAAAGGTGCCTCCTTCTCTCCCAACAAAGATCCCAAAGAGTAGACATCCCCCTGCCTGTTCAGCCAATGCCCACAATGAGCCACTTACCCAGCGCCCTCTATGTTATGGAAACACCAGGGAAGGAGAGTTACTACTGCTCAGCATAGCAACAGCTTCAAAGGCAAATTGCGTTGTAATTTAAGTTGCTTTGGTTGTCTAAAATGCCATTCCTTTCTCTACAGCCATATGCTTTTAGGACACAAGAAGTTGTGCTCCCTAGGTGATACTTGGCTCTGTTCCCTTTGGAGCAACAGACACATATTTAAAGATTTAGATAAAATTTGCCCAGCATTGGATAATTTAGAAAGGAAACGAAGACCCAGGTGTCTCAAAATGGCAGTAAAAACTGCATGAGATACTTAGGATGGCAGTTATCTTTCTCCACCATCAGCACCCAACAGTCTTATCAGGCCAGGGTCTAAGTTATCCACACTGCTGGTATGTGGGGAAATAATTTTTTCAGTGCATCTATACTTATAGTGTATAGCCAGAAAAGACCTCTCATACTTAGGCAATATCATTAGCTCTATAATAATCTATGAAGTATCTTAACACCAAGGAGGAAAATTAATTATATAATCAGGAGTAATAATAGGCTGAAATTAAGAAAAGGAAAAACTATGGGACTGGCAATTGGAAGATCCACTTTTATGACTAAAGTCAATATCCTAAACTTAGGCTTCAGGATTTTAATTCTAACCCTCATGGAAGAGGTTAACAATGGATTTACCCTTCCTTTTCTCTTCCCTCCCCCCCAAAAAACATCCACAGAGAGAGAATGATCAGCATTAATAGTAAAGGAGGCTATTTCCAAACAAGAGGAAACACAGGTAGTGAGTAGCAAAGGGGAGACTATGCAAACTGAATATTTAATCAATAAAACAGGCAATGGAATTGATCCTGGGAAATAAACTATGCATTTAAGTTAAGCGATTCCATGGTAACAATTTAAAGTTGGATTTATTGTCCACAACCTCAGATTTCCTTTGCTTGGGATTGGGGAGGCTTGGAAACCCTTTCAATTCTTCTGTCTTTTTTAAATGGTCTTACACTGAACAAATATATTAATGAAGGGAAAACACATTTATAACTTACTTGAGCTTGCTTGCATACTTTAAAAGGCTGAAGAGTTTCTTGGTAGAAAAGTTGATGATAAGCCTGTAGGTCAAACCAAAAGTACGCACTGTTCTTCCACAGCTACAAATGGAAAAAGAATATAAGTTATTACTACCCAATTATCAGGGCTTTATAAAAGCTTGGATTTCCAATCCAAGTAATTCTTTAGCTCCTTGAGGTCATCATAAATCAAGCTCAATTTACGATGGTTTTAATCTTCTGTTGCATATTGGCAACAGGACAACATGTTTAATGGCATTGTCACTGCGATATTATATCTTTTATTGTATCCTTTGCATATAATTGGCCATTAAAATTGTTAGCATTACAGTTAGCATTTGAAGAGTAACCACATTTTGATGGCGTGAAGCCAGCACTTAAGAAATGTTGATAATGTACGTGCAGAACTTGTGCCATAGTGGGACAGCATTTTGCAGCAATAACCCCTAGACAATTAAATGTTTTATACTGGGCATGTTTTACTATGACTATATTACATAGTTATATTTGTTTCTAAAGCACCATATCTTGACTCCCATTTAATTGATTCTAACAAATATCAAACTAGCTAGAATTTCCCATCCTTTCCTCACCTCACCGTTTTAGCCCTTTACTTAAGGGGTTGGGTTTTGGTGAGTGCCCCAAAAGCACATATCTGAGGCTAGTCGCTCTAGGAGATTGTCAGGTATTCGTTTCCTGTCAAAGAGGGGAGCTCTGCTCCATAACCTGTTGGTTACAAGACTTGTTTCAGTCAGAGGTCAGGCTAACTATAAATTCCACGATCAGATCCTATTTTCTTCTGTGGGATTTATAGATGCTCATCTCTTTAGAAAAATTGAGCCATTTTTACATGAGTGGCTAGGTGGAAATTTAGGATTCTAACTTAAGACAATCAGGTTTGAAAAATTTTGGCTGTTGTCTCCTGGAGAGCCAAAGGCAGAAGAAAGAATTTCTGACCACTGCTGCTACATTCTGGACATCTGTGAGAAGTGTCTAAGAACCCTGCCAATGGATGGAATGACTGCGGCCTCCATCCTCATCTTTTGAATCCTTCCTAAATATTCACTGCTTTTGCAAAGCCTGCACACTGACCCATCTTTCATCTACATTCTGCAGCAAATAATGGCTAGCAGGCTGCAGAGAAGAAATATAATTATGTTTCCCAGAAGAACACGGAACTTCAGTGAGCACATAAGAACTTTATGTAAATATCAGATGCTTCTGGACATTACTGATACAACAAAGAAGGAGGAAGAAGACTAGCATCTTAACGAGATTATATTCCAGTACAAACTCTTCTTTTCCCCATTTTTTAAAATCTTTCTGCAGGCCTCTAGCTCATGGTTTTTCTGCCAGATGGAAAAGGCAGCTATCATCCCTTATTGAACACTCAGACTTCAAATAAGTTGGGACAATCAGGTTAAGACCCATCTTAAGTTTCAAAATACACATGAATATAAACCCTTTCATTCTCAAATTATTTTATCTGCTTTGTGTTTGGTCAACTGTGAAATAAATTGTCATAGGGTAAGAAAATGCTCATACCTCATTCCTTGACTTCTCACAGAAGCGTGTGAAGAAATAGCCTGCTCTGTTCTCTACATAAAGAGCCTGCAGCATGCATTCCATTTTAGAACCCCCTAGGACAATACTATAGGTAGGACTTTTACCCTAGACAAAAAAACAGCAAGAAATAAAGGGGATTAATTTTTTTTGGATATCAGTAAGTTGAAATGGGGTGTGACACGCACTGTTCAGCTAACATCTTCACTCCTGTTAACCAGATTTTGCATTCTATTAGGGTATGTCTAGACTACATGGCTCTGTCGACGGAGCCATGTAAACTAGTTTACCCAGCATAGGCAAAGAAGTGGAGTTTTAAATAATCCCTGCTTCATTAAAATAAACATGGCCCCCGCGCTGTGCCAACAATCAGCTGATCCAGCACAGCGCGGCAGTCTAGACATGGATCTGTCAGCTGGGGATGCCTTCGCCGACTGATCCCTTATGCCTCGTGAAATTTAAATTATTTAAATCCCCGCTTCTTTGCCTATGCTGGGTAAACTAGTTTACATGGCTCCATTGACGAAGCCATGTAGTCTAGACATACCCCTAGTCACAGAATTGGTGCATCGAAGTCATCTAATCCATCCTCCTATATTGAGTCAGGAACCACAAAACTTGGACCATCACTGATCGGTGTGTGTCTTGTAGGGCTGAAGAATAAAAATGCCCTTTTAATTATATCTACCAATGGGAAATTATGTAAACTCATGAATTGCGGACCAACTTTTATGAATGGTATTTTATAAACAAAACTGTGTTAACCACCTTTGGATTAATTTGTTAGTAGCCTGTTAAGAACTGCCTTTGAAGAATCTGTTATTGTAACTCCTTTGTAATACATTGTAACTGAAGTGACACCATATTGTAACTGAGCCCCCATTTTAAACTTTGTACTGTTTTAACTCTCTTTAAAATTAGGGAGGTTTGTTTGTATGCTATCTCATATAAAAGTGTGAATGTGGGTATGTGTGTGTAATGGGCTCAGTTCCTGAAGCTAACCCATCTTGATGACCAGCTGCCATCACCACCTTGATGGCTGAAGAACAATGCAGACAATCCTTGAAGAACTCACTCAAGAAAGAGCTCCATCAACAAAAAGATCAAAAAGTCGCATCTGCCATTAATTGATGACTCATGGTCTTAGAGTGCCCTAGGACAGTGGGGCAGGACAGAATAGATGGACTAAAACATATAAAAAGATGGGTGCAAAACTATAGGATTGGGTCTGTTGGTTCTACAATCGTCCTCCAGGAACATTGGTGTGCTCTGACCAGATCTGGCTCCCCTCCTCATGTGTAGACCACCTGGCTAGTAGACTAGCATAAGCAACTGAGGTTGGTAATTATATCCCATATGTAGAACTGTGTGTATGTGTGGTGGATAATTTTAGTAGCTAGGGACAGCAAATTAATTCTGCTTTCACAATAAATATAGCATGTTGTCTTATCCCCATAAGAAGATTCCGCTAGTTCTATTTCTCTAGGGGTACGTCTAGACTACATGCCTCTGACGACAGAGGCATGTAAATTAGGCTACCCGACATAGTAAAATGAAGCGGCGATTTAAATAATCGCCGCTTCATTTAAATTTACATGGCTGCTGTGCTGAGCCGACAAACAGCTAATCAGCTGTTTGTCGGCTCAGTGCGATAGTCTGGACGCGCTGGTGTCGACATCAAAGGTATTTGTCGACCACCCAGGTATGCCTCCTGGGATGAGGTTTACCTGGGTGGTCGACAAATACCTTTGATGTCGCCACCCGCGCATCCAGACTATCGTGCTGAGCTGACAAACAGCTGATCAGCTGTTTGTCGGCTCAGCGCGGCAGCCATGTAAATTTAAATGAAGCGGCGATTATTTAAATCGCCGCTTCATTTTACTATGTCGGGTAGCCTAATCTACATGCCTCTGTCGTCAGAGGCATGTAGTCTAGACGTACCCTAAGTGCAACACACTAACAAGTTCTCCCCCATTAGAGGTTTTTAAGATTACACAACCTTCCTTGGTACTTAAACATCCTTACACTTAGAATGTTTTTCCTCATATCTGAACTAATTCTCCCTTGCAGCAGATTAAGTGGATTACTTCTTGTTGTGCTTTCAAGGATGCAAAAAACAATTAATCATCCTGTTTTAAGAGGGCCTTACTAGATTTGAAGTCTTATCAGATCCCCCTCCATGCTTTTGTCTAAAGACTAAACATGCCCATTTTTAAAAAAATGTCCTCATAGGTGGGGCTGCCCATGGGGAAGGGGAGAAGGGAGCAGTTGTTGCTCCAGGCCCTTTAAATCACTGCTGGAACCCTGCATGGTGCAGTATAGGCTACGCTGAGGGATGGTGGGGAGAGGCACCAGAAGACCATGGTCCAGAAGACCATGAGATCTGGATGCCCCACCACGCTCCCTAATGCCTAAGGCTCCATCCCTTTCAGGAAGGCCCAGAGCCAAACCTTCCCCCCCACATACACATTGCCCAGGGCCCAGCCAAGTCTGTCACCAGCCTGGTTCATACATCAGGTTTTTTAAACCTTTCATTATTTTTGCTGCACTCCTCTGAACTTTCTCCCCAATTTGTCTCATCTTTCTTAAAGATTTCTGACTACAAAAGGACATTAAGAACTGACCTTGGTGAAAGACGCGAAGAATTGTATATTGCCAAGGAGAAACTTGTGGGAGTGGTTTGCGTTTCTCCCTTTGATCTGGACTCTGTGCTTATGGACGGGTACCATCAGCATGTACCTGACCTCCCTAATTTGGGTACTAATTATGATATGTTGTGTTATGTTACTAAAATTATAGAACAGCCCCATCATAGAATTATATTGGGGATATTAATGATTATATTGCTTTTGCTTGTTAAAGGTTTCATATTTGATTGTTGTTGTAAAAGATGTAGTAATAGAAATAGCTTTTATGTTTGTACTAATTATGTAATGTTTAATGAAAATAAAGGCTTAGAAAGGTAGTTGTGCTGTAAGCACAAAAGGGGGGAGTGTGGAGGCAGGAAAAGGGAATAAGGGAATTTGTGTGCAGCCATCTTGGTCTTGTTAACAAGAGAGCAAGAGTCAGGCTAAGTCTGTGTCCTGACAACGCGAGATCTGTAATTAGACGCTGCCTTTGCCTCTCGCCTCCATACAGAGATAAGGATAGAATGCCGACTCTGGCAGGGACCTTGGGATAAGGAGCATCTGGGTGGAACTAAAATAACTGTTAGCCATTGGGGTTTGTAATGGGAAGGAGATTAATTGTTATTGTTATTATATCTAATAGACAGTATATAAACTGCTTCATAATTGCTTGTATTTGAAGATCTGCCTCGGAAGGGGGGGCATCCCCCCCGTCTGAACCAGTTTTTCCCTTGCTGCAGCTCGTAATAAAACTGCCTCTGGCTATTTGTTGCTTAAACACAATGCAGAGTGAAGGCTTGTTTTCTTCCACAATGGCAAAAATTGGACACAATACTCCAGTTGAGGCCTTAGTGCCAAGTTGAGTGGAAGAATTACCTCCCTTGTCTTACATATAACATTTCTATCAATACACCCCAAAATGATATTAACTTTTTGCAATTGCATCACTGTTTGGATTCAGTTTGTGAGCTACTACAACCCCCAACTTCTTTTTCAGCAGTACTACCATCTAGCTAGTTATTGTCTATGTTGTAATAATGCATTTCATTTTTCTTTCATAGAATCATAAGGTTGGAAGAGACCTCAGGAGGTTCTTGAGTCCAACCCCCTGCTAAAAGCAGGACCAATCCCAACTAAATCATACAAGCCAGGGCTTTGTCAAGCTGGGACTTAAAAACCTCTAAGGATGGAGATTCCACCACCTCCCTAGGTAACCCATTCCAGTGCTACATCACCCTTTTAATGAAATAGTTTTTTCTAATATCCAATCTATACCTCCCCCACTGCAACTTGGGGCCATTTCCTAAATGGAATACTGTGCACTTGTCTATTTAATTTCATCGTGCTGATTTCAGACCAATTCAGCCAAGCTCTCTGAATACTAGTCCTGTCCTTCAAACTGTGGCCAACCATTCCCAATATTATGTCATCCACAACATATTCTCCACTCCATTATCCACGTACTTATTGAAAGTGTTGAAGCATGCCCTACAGAGGACAGACTTTGCTTCAGTTGACAACAAACCATTGATAATAACTCTCAGTACAGACTGTCAACAAGTTTCTAATTTGCTTATGAAAATGTCATATGAAATTGTGTCTAATGCCTTGCTAAAAATTAGGAAAATCACATCTGTTACTTCCTCCCATCCACTAGGCCAATAACTGTTAAAGATGGAAACTAGGTTGGTTTGGCTTTTCAGGTGCTTACAAATTCATTGATTGTTAATTTGTTTCAGTAACTTTCCAGGTATCCATGTTCCATGTATATTTTACTGTTTTCATCACTGCATATTTTAGGGCCATATTCAAGCCCTCATTTCCACCTAGGGATGTTACATTCTAATTAATCAGCTAAGTGAGTAGTCAATGGAATTTCCATCAACTACTTGATTAGTTGATAAGGGGAGGGGTGGCGTGCTTGCTATCCCAGCTGCACCTCTGCTTTTTAAATGCAGGCAGCTCTTACTACATTTAAAAGGCAGAAGAGCAGCAGGGAACCCGGGGTGAGTGAGGACTCAAGTAGTGCCCACTCACCCTGGGTTCTGACTACTGTGCTTCTGCCTTTGAAATGTGGCAAGAGCCTCTTGGGCTCTTGCTACATTTCAAAAGCAAAAGCGCAGTGGGTAACCCAGGGCAAGCAGGTACTGCTTGAGTCCCCACTCACAGCATTTCCCTGCTGTGCCTCCACCTCTCCTGCCCTCCCTTCTTCCCTGAGGGGAACAAGCTTTTAAGTCGGCTCCCTCCAGCACTGGCTTCTGCTCTCCCCCCTCTCTGATAGAGGCAGTGTGGGGGGAGGGTAATTAGTCAAGTCACTACTTGACTATCCGATAAGGATATGCTTATTGGGTAGTCAACTAGTCGCTTACATCCCTACTTCCACTGGTTTTCAAATCTTGCCCAAAACAGTACTAAGATGTAGAAATGTCTCTATTAAAGCACTTATCCATTAACTCACCTATAATAATCCTTTCTAATGTCATATAAAACACATTATTATGATTAAAATGTAATACTTTACTAGTAGTTACCACACCAAAGTATCTGAGTTACAACCATTCTTTCTTATCCTAAGTATCAAAAAATAGTGTGGACCAATGGATACCATAGAGTAGTAATTATGGGTGAATGTTGGCTTTCTAATTCCAACAATGCACAAGACAAAGATATCATCTGTATAATCAGATACATTTTCCAACATTTTCCAAAATCAGTAGGTATTTCCCCATTGATTGAAGACATGTTATTCTATAATAAAAATCAACCATAGATTCAGAAAAGCCAGGTTCTTCCAGGGCTACTTACTGGGAGCAGCTCGGCATAGGTGTATTTTCTATTTATCTCAGATGGCAGGCGGTTTGTATCATCTGTAACAGCGGAGAGATGAGTCATGATGCTTCCCACTGATTTTGGCCTGGACTCACAAAAACAAAATTGTTTGATAACTGCTTAAGAAAATATTAGGAATGGTTAGTGCAGGGAGGAAACAAATTAGAGGGGGCATGATATAGGTGTAACAAAATAATAAATGGTATGGAGAAGGTAAATTGAGCATTCCTATTTAGCCTGTCTTTTAATAGCAGGAAAAAGTAGACATTCAGAGAAACTGAAAGTCCAAAGGTTTAAAATGAAATTAGAGGATTTTTTTTAACATATCACATAGTTAACCCATGGAATTCTTTCCCGCAGATTATCATGGAGAGCAAGTGCTTAGACGGGTTAAAAAACAAAAATGTGTATGTGCCCTATCAGAACATTGACACTTGTATCAGAAAGGATAATAAATATGTAGGAGAGATAAACCCTCATGCTCCTGGGCAAGAGCAAACTTCTAACAGATAAAGGCTAGAAATAAATTTCCATTACAGGTAGATTAAATAATTGTGCTCTTGTGAGCAGATTATTGCATTAAATTATCAGACCATCAAAAAGCTGTATTCCATGAAAACACTGAGTATCTTAAGAGTTTTGTAAAACCATGTTGAGAAGTATGGAATTTATAGATGATACACAAGAGATTTTTGCACCTACCGCTCTCTACTAACATCAGGTTTACTGGTTAGGTTGTAAAAGTCATCCCTTGTGACTGTGTGACTTGGTGGAAGGGTAACTGACAATAACCTGGGAGCTCTCTTAGAAGATAAATTTGTTTTTAATAAGGTTGTGGGTGAGCTGGTTTCACTTTTCTAAAGGAATAGAAAAACAGAACAACACAGAAATAAAAGTTTTCACTTTTGTTCTTTTTGATGTTTTTTTCTCTCTCCAATTAAAGTTTCTATTGACAACAGGGACTTTCTTTCCAATCACAATAAGCGAAACAAGTTCAAGTTTCCCCCCCATCATTATTTAATAACTATGAAGTATTAGAAATTCCATTGCTAACAGAGGGCAGTATATCATCCTCTGTCTTTATTGACATCAGTGGGATTTCTGCAAATGGAAGGAAAGTACAGAAGAATATCGTGTATCTTGTTTCACATGACCCACATTAAACATGTCACCTAAACTAACAAGATCCTTCAACTTGAATGTAACCTTTTTTGTCTTTGTAGTTCCTGATTTCAGATTTGATCCAGAAGACATGAAAACTCTGAAACACAGCAGATTTCTGCTCAGTGCATGCCTGACAACTTGTGTAGGGAGAAGCTGTGCATTATTATGCTACTCACCATAAGAGGAAAAATGTGAGCATACCTGAGGCATGGCCAGTGGCGTCATGCACATAGTGAAGATTCAATCTACTACTCCTTTCTTGAACCATTGATGGCACCTGCATATCTAGCCTTCAGTTAGTCCCTGCATACTTTCCTGAACAAACATACTTCCCCTTTGCTCAAACTTCGCTCACAAGACCAGGATTCCTTCCTTAATAAATTCTAAGGATGCTGATGAAAATGAATGGAAGCAGAGGAATGTCCTCTAGTTTACAAATCAGATGAGATGCTCAGAGAATAACTTACAATTATAAATAGTTTGCACAGCTCTGACAAAACCTGAGACAAGTTTTCAGATTTTCCTATAAATTCAGTTATCTGAAGCCAGGTTCACAGAAAATGTTGCTAAAATTCAAAACTCTTCCAAGCAAATCTGGGCCAATTTACAACTATGCAATGAAATTGCACACTATGTATGAGTTTAAAATGAAAGCAGGTGAAATCTATTGATTTCCATTAAGACCATGCATTCATTCCAAATTTGCACTCAGTATATATCTCAAAGGATCTAAGCTCGAGTCATTAAATGCAACAAGAACCAGAAAAATGTTTGTATAAATCCCTATAAAGTGAAATCAAGAAGTTTAATGAAACTTTAATTAAACAACTGAAGCAGTTTGCAGTAACATGAGGCCACCAAGGTGAGTTTAGTTCATAATGAACTATTTCCATTAGTCTTTTAATACACATGGGATACCTTGTAGAAAGCAATTTTGGTATCTAATACATATAGTAGAGATGGACTTGAACTCAGACCTTGAATTAGAACACCCCTTATATTTAGGAGTGTTTGAAATCTGACCTGTGATCTGAATTCACAATTTGTAAATTGCTCCCATCATGAGATCTGCTCCTGAGTGTTGCAGAGTGCCTGCAAATTCCATTGAAGTGATTTCTCATATTCAAGCCATTTTTGATTAGCGGAGACCAGAGCCCTGATCTCACAATATACAAATTCTAGTATATTAAAAATCCATAGCTAGATCTGAGTTTTGTAGCTTGAGACTGTCTCTAGAATAAATATCATGTCTAGCTGTTCTGACTGAACAATTCTGATTTGAGACACAACAGGCCAGATTCTGCTCTCAGTTACACAAGTAAGTCTGCATCCAAAATAATTTAATTGAAACCAGTGGAATTATTCCAGATTTATACCAGGATATTCGAGGGCAGAAGTTTGCCTTCTAGCTATTATGTAAGTCTATGAATGTCTATGACATTTTCAGCTAAAATCTGCTCTCAGGTATATCCATGAGGCCCACTGACATCAGTGGAGTTGTCAAGATGAAACTGAACAGAAATTGGCCTGAAGTTTATACTGAGTACCAAACTCAATAGCATTCTACTGTGCAACTAAATCCGACTATAAACTGACTCAATGAATGAGGACCATATCCATGTCCCTTTTAATTCAATAAACCGTTTTTGTGTGTGTGTGTGTGTGTGTGTGTGTGTGTGTGTGTGTGTGTGTGTGTGTTGTTTTACTGAGGGTCCTTGTCACGCCTACCTGAGGATGGGAAGGTGCAATCCTTGGAATGCAAGATTTAGCTCTCAGTGGCAACAATGTCACCATTTGTGGATAAGGATCAATATCCAGCCGTGGTCTCTCATGAGCGGTGTGCCACTGCTTCAACTTTGCACTGGCAGTTTGTATTGCAGTTGTATGACTGACACAAAATCTGGGACCCCTGAGGGTGGGGAAAATACATACAAGTAGAATGTATTCAAAATACAAACTATTAGACAAGTGTGACATTTACTACATCAGTGTATGGTGCTGTTAATAAGCAGAGCTAAAGGCCAGACAATGGAAAAGATAAATTTACCTTCTACAATGTTCTAAATAGAAAAGTGACATATTGCCTAAATATTAGGGTTCCAAATGGCATACTGTAATATAGCTGCCCTTGTATATGCGACTGCAATTTACATTTAATTTAACATGTTACACTTAGGGTATGTCTACACTACAGCACTATTTCGAATTAATTTAATTCAAAATAATTAATTCGATTTAAGCTAATTCAAAATAATGCATCTAGACACAAAATCTATTTTGAAATAGCATTTTGCTATTTCGAAATAGTGCGTCCACACTGATTGGATGCTGGATCGCATTTAAGGGCAGCTGAAACCAGTTCCAACAGGGCATCAAGTCAGTAGTTGCTTCATGTGGCTGCTGTCTGACACTATCTGAGGCTCGTGCTTAAAGGGACCCCCTTGGACAGCCAGTTCTCAGCTTTCCCACTGGCTTGCCTACCTCGCTGATGGACAGCAAAGTGTTTTCCTCTCTGTCTGTTTTGGTCGCTCTCATTTGGGACACCACAGCACTTGACACCACAGCACTCGGCACAAGGAGGAGATGGGCTGCCCCAGGGAAAACGGGGGGGGTGATGTAAGGGACCTCCCCGAAGGGTTTGGTCTGTCCCAGCCATGCTACAGACTGCCCCTGGTGGCCAGGATTGCAGCGGGGGTTGCTCCTGGGTGTGGGGTGTGGGGCAGTGGCAGGGAACGAACACTCCCAGCCACCCTGGCACCCCAGTGATCCTCGGTTTTGTGTGTCTTTCTGCAGGTGGTCAAGGCCATCAACAGGGTGCTGCTCCACAGAGTCGTCTGCCTCACCAACCTGGATGCAGTTATCCAGGGGTTCGGCGCCCTGGGCATACCCAACTGCGGGGGGGAGGCAATCGACGGGACACACATCCCCATCCGTGCCCCGGTACACCAAGCCTCCCTGTACATCAACTGCAAGGGGTACTTCTCCGTGATCCTGCAGGCCGTGTCTGACCACCGGGGCCAGTTCATGGACATCAGTATGGGCAGGTCCGGCAAGGCACACAATGCACGGGTGTACCGCAACTCCTCCGTGTGCCAGATGCTGCACACTAGGACTTTCTTCCCCGACCGCCACATCAGGGTCAGGGACATGGACATACCAGTGTGCCTGGTGGGGGATGCGGCCTACCCCCTAAAGCCCTGGATGATGAAGCCCTACACAGGACACCTGAACTCCTCCCAGCAGGCTTCAATGCCAGGCTCACCAGGGCCTGCATTGTGGTCGAGGGGGTCTTCGGCCAGCTGAAGGCCCTCGTTAGATGCCTCCTCATCCTCCTCGACCTCTCTGAGCATAATATTTTGCACGTGGTGGCAGCGTGTTGTGTGCTCCACAATTTATGTGAGAGGAAGGGGGAGGCTTTCCTGCCAGGCTGGATGGCAGAGGCTGACCGCCTGGCTGGCCAGTATGCACAGCCCTGCACGGCTGCCATCTAGGAGGCCCTTCGGGGGGCTGTCCGCATCCGGGAAGCCCTGTGGGAGAGCTTCCAGGAGGAGGAGGACTGAAGTCCCCTTGGTGTACCCCACGGGGGCCTTGTGCCTTACATTCCACCTCCACCTCCTTCCCCTTTCCCCTCCCTAAACCCCCTTCTTGATGTACAATAAAAACACCCATGGTGCCACCAAAAATTCTCTTTATTGAACATAACTGGGGTGGGAGTTGGGGGGGGGAATGAGGGTGGGAGAGGGGAGGGGGGAAACCTGGGAGAAGGGAGCTGGAATGGGGAGACAAGGGGAGGAAGGGGGAGGGGAAGCTCAGGGTTGGGGATCTTGCTGGCACTTCTGTCTCACAGCACTGCAGGTGCGGGGGCCTTGGCGTCCCCGGGGGGGGAGTAGATATGGAGAGTGGGGTAGGAGGGACGGGGGGGCGGAAGAAGTGGAAGGGGGAGCTGGGGTGGGAGGAGGAGCAATAGCTGGGGTCGGACACAGGTGCTGGAGCAGCAGGAGGCAGCAATCGTTGCACTAGGGTCTGCAGGTACTTGCGGAGGGCACAGCCCTGCTCCCACAAGCTCTCCCACCACAGGTGCAGGTCTTCTTGCACCCAGTGCTCCTGGCTGTGGACCTGCCTTCCCAGTAACCCCAGGTGCTGCTGCTGGTACCCCTCCTGGTTGCGGGTGCACCTGCTGGCCTGGGTGTGGATTGATGTTCCAGATGGGGTGGTGCGCCCTACACTTGCAGGTGCTGCGGCTATGGTGAAACAAGAGAAGTGATCAGGTCCCCCTGGGGACACAGTGGGTGAAATCCAGCCCCCTTCTGCATGGCGGAGATGGCAGGTCTCTGCACCATCACGTCCTGCTATCCCCAGGAGTGTGAGCTGGCCCAGGACTGCATCCCAGCCACAGTGCTGCCTATAGTGTGGTGTTGGGGGAGAGGGGTATGCCCTGCCTCTGTGTAGAGGAAGCGTCTGGAGGGAGGGCAGTGTGCAGTGATTCTCCCCGGGGTCAGGAGCCTGTCATGTGTCATAGACATGTGTGGGGAACAGGCCAGGGCCCCTGCATGGCACCCAGCTGGGGCCAGATGTCCTGGCTGGCACGGCAGATGCACAGGTTGCTGCCTGCTCTGTGGTCGGCAAGGCCCACACGCACGGTCCCTGGGCTCCCTCTCCCCGCTACCTCTCATAAGGGGACCATTATGTCACTCACATGTGGAGGCCTCCATGGCCTTGGATGACACTGCTGACGGGCTCTCTGGTACAGCTCAGGGGTCCTGGGTGCAGGGCATGCTCTCTATAGGCTCCTGCGGCTCCTGGCTGACATCCTCCTCCTCTTCCTTCTCTTCCCTTGTGTCAGTGGCAGGGCCCTCTGCCCTGGGGTCAATGACCACCAGGGGGGCACGAACCATCTGACCCCCCAGGATGTGGTCCAGGGTCTCATAATGTGGTCAGGTATCTGGGGCAGCCCCAGGTTGGGAGCCCCTGGCATAGGCCTGCCACAGCTCTTTAATTTTAGTCTGCACCTGCTCCTGGCTGTGCATGTGGCCTCTGGTGGCCAGGCTGGCAGCCATGTGGCTGAGGATGGCTGCATTCCTGCATCTAATGCGGAGATCATGGGCATTGGAGGCCTCTCCCCAAAACCTCAATGAGGTCCACGATCTCCACACTAGACCAGCCAGGCGCCCACCTTTTGCGGCCCCTGGAAGGCTCCTGGGAGCTGCCAGCCTGGTCCTGGGGAGCGGTGGTGGGTTGGGTGGCAATGGGTGGCTGGCTCATGCTGTGCCAGGTGCATGGTCTGCTGGCTGTGCCCAGAGTCTGCTCCTTTAGGGGCTCCGGGGCTGGGGGGGGGCGGGAATCAGATGAGTTTTCCTGGTTGTGCCCAGAGTGGCCACCAGGGCTCCCTGGGAAGGGCTGGAGGCCCCCTATTTCGAATTAAGTGTCTACACAGCATTTAATTCGAAATAGCTATTTCAAATTTGGCGTTACTCCTTGTAGAATGAGGTTTACCAAATTCGAAATAAGCGCTCCGCTATTTTGAATTAAATTCACAATAGCGGTTTGCATGTATAGACGCTATTGAAGTTAATTAGAAATAACAGCTGTAATATCGAATTAACTTTGCAGTGTAGACATACCCTTAGTTATAAGAAAATGGAGCCAGAAGATACCCAAACTACAACTCCCTTGAGGCAATGTGGTAGCATGAACTAATTTGGTAGCCTTAGCTCATGACTGCAGATATTGTCTGGGGGCCAAGGAAGGAATGAAAAAGATTATGGTTGAATATGCTTTGCAAAATAAATTAGAATTGGAATGATCTACAACAGCAGGAAGACAGCTATTAATATTCTGTACAACTGAGATCCAACAGAAAATTGTCAGGGACAAACTGTGCATCGATTTATGCTATGTGTGACACCAATGAGTTTAGGTGAGCTGCACTGGTTGTAGTTTATTATGGCACTTGACCATGAGTCTCAGATCACTCAAACAAAAATTCATAGGGCCAAGAACTGCTGTCCCTTATGCTAACGCCAGTTCCATTTAAACAGATTGGAGGCAAAGTAAAAACAAGGTCATATACATTACACAATGGCTACATAGTTCAACTTCAGTTATCCTACCAGTAAAGAAGCAAAGGTTTCACTACTTCAGGCTGTATCCATTTTAAGTGTCTTGTATTCCACTGGTCTCCAAGTAGCAGGTCCAGTTTGAGTAAGACTTCTGAGTTGAGAAAATAATCTCCACTGCTCACTAGATAGAGTTTTTTCATTTTATCAAGCTGTCTTGAATCAAAGAAAACATATACCTACATTACTCCCTGTTTATATATTGATAGACTCCAACAACAGAAGGGACCATTGTGATACTCTAGTCTGACCTGGATAGCACAGGCCATAAAACTTCCCCAAAAAATAATTCCCAATATATTTTAGAAAAACTTCAAATCTTGATTTTAAAATTATCAATGTTGGAGAATCTGCAACAACCATTGTTAAATTGTTCCAATGGTTAATTACCATCACTGTTAAAAAATTAAACCTTATTTCCAATCTGAATTTGTCCAGCTTCAACTTCCACCCATTAGATCATATTATGCCTTTCTCTGATAGACTGAAGAGCCCATTAAGTAATATATTGTTCCCCCTTGTAGGTACTTACAAGGTACATCTACACTTACAGTAGCATGTAAGTACAGACATTGCACACCCAGCTAGCAAGGGTATAAATAGCAGTTTAGCCAGGAAGCCACAGCTTAGGCAAGCAGAACAGAGAAGAGTGCCTTACATGTCTGAACCCCCAGGGTATATACATGGTGACCATATTTTCTGAATAAAAAATGGGAACACATGATATAACAGCCCTACCATCAATCAAAAGTTAGCCACCCCCTGACCTCATTAGACAACCCCCCGACCTTCTAGGCCTACCTGCCACAGGAAATCCCACCCTGGCATAGTACTTCCAGGGTCAAGATGGACAGATGACCAGAACGTAACCCTCCTCTAAGAACTCCTCCCACCATTCTCTACCAATAGGGATTGGTTTTGGCCCATAGGACTGCCTCAGGACCAATCGGGAGTTTTGGATGAGGTGACTGGTCTGAAAGTGAGTCGTGTGACTGCTCTAAGAACTCCTCCCACCACCCTCTACCAATTGAGATGGGTTTGGGCCCCTTTGTGAAGTGCCATCTCCTCTTTTTGCCAAAGATAAGAGGCAATGGAGAAGGCTGGTAGTGCCTGCTCCCTGCCATAAGCCTTCCCCAAGCATGTGCTTCACCAGAGGGCTCTCACCATACATAATTAGCAAACAGAGCCCCTCACCCTGAGACCTAGAGTGTCACATCCCATCAGGGATTTGCTAGTTGGCAAATGAGGAAAATTGGTTGTGTCATTGGCAGGGCACATCTGCTCTGCCAGTGTGAGACCTCATGTGGTCATGATAGACTTAGCAAGAGTGAATGTAGTGCAGAGGGAAAACCACTTGTAAACTTGTAGCTTCTGGTCCATGCTGCAGAGCCTTTGGATCTGCATGGGAAAAGAGAGAGCTCTCACCATGGGCTCCGCCAGGCAATCTCTCCTTGTAGCACTGCTGCTAATGCCCAAATCCTCTGAGAAAGGGTGCTCCGGAGAGACTGTAATGAAGTCAGTAATCTCCAGGAGCTGAAGACAGCTGTATTGGTGGCCATAAAGTGAATAGAGCTGTTTCTCCCACACTGCTGCAGCTCTGTCTTTTAGTGTGGGTCTTGATAGAGGCAGGCTAGAGGTGTGGGGTGTTGGCAGATTGGTAGTGAGCAGGCTGGGGGTTCAGGGTCTGGGCTGGAGCAGAAGGGGGGCCACGTACATGCTTTAGCGAGGCTCCCAACAGTGTGTCCCAGGCTAGGCACTGCCTCCTACTGCTCCTATTGGCTGGATTCCAGAGCATCAGGAAAGCCTTCAGGAAGCGTCCCTGTGCTCCTGTTCCCCCAACCAGGGGAAGGGATGGGAGGGAATAGCAGCATGCAGGCGCTTCTAGATGAGCTTCTTCATTCTGGGACATTTTTAGTGCTTTAGGAGGCACCGTATCATGATATTTAAAATCGTGACTGTCCCAGAAAACCCAGTCCATATGGTCGACGTAGGTATTTACCTTCCACATCTCTCTATGGCTGTGTCTACATTGGCAAGATTTAGTGCAAAAGTGGCCGCTTTTGCGCAAAATCTTGCCACCTGTCTACACTGGCCATGAGGATTTGCGCAAGAACACTGACGGTCTATTGTATGAAATCAGTGCTTCTTGCACAAATACTCTGATGCTCCCACTCAGGGCTAAGTCCTCTTGCGCAAGTGTTCTTGCACAAGAGGGCAGTGTAGACAGGTAACATCAATTTCTTGCGTAAGAAAGCCCGATGGCTAAAATGGCCATCGGAGCTTTCTTATGCAAGAGAGCGTCTACACTGGCACAGATGCTTTTGCGCAAAAGCGCATCTTTTGAGCAAAGGCACATGCCAGTATAGACACTCTCTTATTCAAATACTCTAATGCAAAAACTCTTGCGTTTAGAGTATTTGCGCTAAATCTTGCCAGTCTAGATGTAGCCCAAATGTCCAGGCAGAGCCTCCCATGCCTACACTGCTGTTTTTATCATTTATAGTGTCCTGCTGCCTACTCACTGCTGGAGCCTTTCCCCACCACAGTGAAAGGCTCAGGCACTGTGGAAAACTTCCAGAAGCTCCCTGATGCCTGAGCCTTTCTCCGGGATGTGTAGCTACACACCAAAGGGACAAGTATGTATGTAACTTGCCTTTCACTCTGGCATGTAGCCACACTTGTAGTACCAGTGCTCTACATGATACCATAGTCTTAGAATATAATCAAGTTACCCTTTAACCTTTTCTGTGTTAGACTAAATAGACTGATCTCCTCAAGCATGGGCAGTTGGTGAAGCAATCTCCCCAGCCCTTGGCCCAGTTTAGAAACACTTATCTATACTGTGATGGTCACCATTTTTACAAGACTGTGATATATGGTGTACAAAGCATGACTTGTGAGGGATCACTTGAAAACTAACAACTTGCTGAACATTATTGTCCTGATAAAATACAACTTTATATTCAATATTGCTATGCATAAGTTTCTACTATATAATATTGCTGTAACAGACTCCAAATTTAGGGTGTGAATAAGAAATGTACATTTCATCACAGGGACAACTCAAACCTCAAGTCCACAAAATACTGTTTGTCACCTGCACTCTAGCTGGGGATAATCCTCAAAGAGGGGACAGTGGAATAAGAATGAAGGCTTGTCTACACTGGCACATTTTTCCCCAAAAAACTGCCTTTTGGCGACAAAACAATGAGAGCATTTACACTGCAATGCAACTTTTGTTGGGAAAAGCACCCAGTTTTGGTGACAAAAAACTGCCAGCCTTACGAGAGACTCTCCCCCTCCTTTATTGTTGACAAAGAGCCAGTGTGAACTCTGCTGTTTGTTTTGTCAGGAGAACTGGCTTCTGTCAGTATCCCACAATGTCTGCCTTGATGCTGTGCTCCGTGTTTTGTGATCTCTGCTGCCCTGCAGGCATGCGACTCTCCCCTTTCAAAGCTCCAGGAGGTATCTGATAGCTGAGTGAGCCACTCCATTTGGGGAAGAAGGTGCAAATCATTAGAATGCTTCTATTCTGCTCTGCTAGGAAAACAGCAGAAGGCAGACTGCTGCTGCCAGGGGAGAGCTGGAGACACTGCTGTGTTGCTTTGACATTCCTCAGCATGGAGCTATGAGAGAATCCCAAGAAGTGCAGGGATCAGCTATGCCTTCGCACATCACTGCACTGTGAGATGGTTATCCACATTGCTTTGCTCTATCTGTTATCAGAGTGCTAGCAATGTGGCCATGAAATGTCGACAATGGGAGGCAGAAAAAACAGTTTGACTGGTTTTCACTTTCTGCAACTTTTCCATGTCAACAGCACCTTTGTCGACAAACCTTCCCAGTGTAGACATAGCCTGAGAGACAGTGGTCTCTACTTCATCCCTCTCTCTTCCCATTTCTACTCTCAGCAGCTACAATGCTTGAAAGACAAAAAAGGAAACATCTTTGAACTGGGAGAGGGGCCCTAGCTGGGAGTACAGACTGTTATATTTGGCAAGACAAAACCCCTTTGCTTTTAAGTCCACTTAGCTTGTTAAATTAGGTATTAGCTTGTATTTTATCCTTTTATTTTCTTTTTATAACCAATCCTGATGTTATGCATCACCACTTGTAATCACTTAAAATTCATCTTCTTGCACTTAATAAACTTATCTTATTGTTTTATCTCATCAAGTCTGTTTGGATTAAAGTGTGTGGGGAACTCTATTTGGAATAGAGAGGCTGGTACATTATCATTTTCCTTTGATGAAATGGCACACTTTCTATGAGCCTGACTTTCTATGAGCCTGTACAGTTTGGAAGGGTATTGAGCAGCGCAGGCACTGAAGTATGTTTTTGCCAATGAGTGCTTGCTCCTCTCTGCCCCATTCCTCCATTGTGAGTGGTAGGCATGTCAGGGCCTCATGAGGAAGAGGTCAAGCTGGGGAAGAGACCCACAAAATATTATTCCAGCCTTGCATATCTCGCCCCCTTCTTTTTAGTGGGTGCTTGAGCTCCAGAACACCCACAGAGTTGGTGCCTATGTTGAGCAGCATAAGACACACATTTCCCACACATAATCATGACTTATATACAGGGCTGGGACTAGGAATTTGTGGGTATTGCCCTGTATCTGAGTTATGAATGACTGATCTGACTGTTCATGTATTTAGCTGGGAGTGAATTTTCATACCGAAGGCTGTGCAGGGGTGAAAATAACTTAAATTTCTTACAGGTACTATACTATCACAACCCACCCACCCTTGGGAGGATCTTAGGCCAGGAGTGGTTGTGATACAATGGTACAGGGGGGTGAGGAGTGGGGGGGCCTTAGGGCAGCATGCAGGGGGCTCAGGGCAGAGGGTTGTGGGTGCAGGAGTTAGGGCAGAGTGCTGGTGATATGGGGGGTGCAGGAGTCAGGGTATGTGGCTCAGGGAAGGGGGCTGGGTATGTGTAGGGATGAGTATGAGAGGGAGCAAGGGTGCCATTTCATGGGGGGGGGGGTGGCTGCAGACACACATACTGGGTCCCTGTTGATTTTCCTGCTTCCTATGACTAGGGAGTGAGAGAAAAGTGCAGAACCTCCTGCATTCCTCTCACTCCTGGCTGCCCAGGGGAGGAGGAGAAGAGGAATGCAGCAGGCAGTACACTTTCCCTCACTTCCTAGTCAGAGGAAGCAGGAAGCAGCAAAAGCAACAGGGGCCTGGTATGTGCAGCTGCAGCCCCACTGACTCATAAAAATAATGGCAGCGGGGAGACCTCAGGGCTGGGGCAGTCCCAGTGGTGAGGGATACTCCTCCCCCCCCCCCCCCCCAGCCAGCCCCTTTAACCTGCCTGGCTGCCTGCTTTGAGTGCAGCAGCCTGCCGGGAGCTGGACTGGGAGTGCCCCGTGCCTCACACTGCAGCCAAATGCCCCAGTCAGCCAACTTCTTGCCAGAATACCACACCAGTTTATATTTACCTCTGAGGCTATGCGAAGAGCCCAGGAATTGATATTTTGACACCAAAGCAATGTAAAAGGCATCCCAGGCTAGGGAATTAATGGGAGCTGCTCAACAGCCATAGGTACCGTGACATACACATTCTCAAGAATGCCACCAAGGAACGGATTAGCCATGTTGGTCATAGCATCACACTGGGAGTTCATGTTCGGCTAATTACCCATCATAACCCCCAAATCACTGTGTACTTGCAGCCTGCATACCAAGTGATCCAGATTGCTCTGTATTAGTGATCTGTCCTCTTCATTATTTACTGCTCCCCTAATCTTTTAGTCATCTGTACACTTTATCGGGGATGATTTTATGTTTTATTAATGACCCGGAAGAAAATGTTAGATAACATAGGCTAGGGGAATGGCAGCTCAGGAAACTGCTTGTCTAGAGGCTTTCCCCTTGTTGCTCTCATTGGCTAAAATCACAGCCAATGAGAGCAGCGGGGGTGATGGATGGGAGGGGCAAGGGGCATTGAACAATGTGTTCCCCGGGAAGCTGCATCAGGGAAGCACCCCCTCCTCCTTATACCCAGACCCTTCAATTCCCTTCCCCTTACACACACACCTCTTGCTGAGACCCCGAACTCTCTCCCTGTTCCTGCACTCTCCCTCCCTCAACCTCTATCTCCATCCTACTCCTGCACTCTCCCTCCTGCTCAGACCTTGCACCCCCACTCCCACCAGAACTCCACCTCCCACCCAGGCCCCCCAACACTTAGCCCACTCTTGCACTTAACCTCTCATCCAGATCCCACACCTACAACTCCTTCCTCTCATCCAGACCTTGCACCCCCAGCCTGCTCCTTCACCCAACCTCTCATTGAAACCCTGCATCCCCACCTCAATCCGCATCCTACCTCAGGTACAAACAGGGCCAGATTGGGGGGGGGCCTAGCCAGGCAGCTGCCCGGGGTGCCAACCTATGGGGGGGCACCTGATGGCAGCTGTAAGGGGTGCTGTGGGCTATGCAGTGCCCCTTAGAGCTGCCATCAGGCGCTGTGCCCCAGATTGCAGCTGTAAGTTACACAGCACATCGGGGGGCAGAGCTGCACATGCGTCGTGCACCTAGGGGCGGAGCCGTTCATGCGTTGCGCTCTCACTGCCCGGGGCGCAGGAATGGCTCGAGCCGGCCCTAGGTACAAAATGAAAGTGACAATGTAAGTGAGAAAATTTGTGAATTACAACAACACGATTTTGACATGAACAATAAACAAGTACTGCTTACAGTGAAACTGGAGATAAGCACACTGTGAATGAATCGCCTAATAAATATAGATGCGAACACAGTAATGAGATTGTAAGTGAAAGAAATGCACAAAACGGTAATCCAAAAAAGGAGTGGGGGAAAAAAAACCCACACAGAAATACAATACTAACTACTTGAAAATAGGATTTTTTATGGATGGGAGATGAAGAAGATCCCAATCCACATTGTGATCGGTGTTACAAAACTTTGTCTAATGAAGCAATTAAACCATTGAAGCTTAAATGCCATTTTGAATTAAAATACAAAGACCTGTTGAGTTGTTTAACAACAAATGCATATAAGGTCTCATATAAGGTATCCCTGTTGGTGGGAAAAATGGATAAAGATGATACTATAGCAGAGAACCTGACCAAGCCTGCAGCAAAACTAATGAATAACATAATGTTGGAAGAAAAGGCAAAGAATATAATTGACAAGGGACCTCTTTTGAATTTTACCATTAAGCGCTGAATAACATCCATGGCTGGAAATGTGAAATTCCAGCTTTTGGCAAAGACTGCATCAAAGCCGGTACTTTTTTTGCAACTTGATGAGTCCACCAACATAGCAAAGGATGTTAACCTCCTTTCGTATGTCCAGTATGCTTATGCCAGGAAAGCACACAATGATTTTTTTTGTTGTTCTCTGCATTCCAATACAAGAGAAGCTATCTTTGAAATATACAACTATTTCATTGTAAGTAGTAATGTGGATAAACATTTGCACCCCAACTCTTGCCCAGGTGCTGGCATTTGCACCAATGGTACCACAGAAACGACTGGAAAGTTGAAGGGCTTACTTGCGCATGTCCAAAAACTTGCACCATTAGTGGTAGCAAAACACCATAGCATTCACCAGGAACAACTTGCTGTGAGGAAGATACCTGCAGGCCTAAAACCATTCTGGATGAAGCAGTATGAATTGTACATTTTATTAAAGGGCATCCTTTAAAAAACACACACACATTTTTAACGCCCTGTGTGAGGAGATGGGGAGTGGACACACAAAACTTCTTTTTCACACCGAAGTTCACTGATTGTGAAGGGGAAAAATGCCTCACCTATGTCTTTAAACTACATGAAAAGGTAAAAATCTACTAGCATGACAGTGGCTTTCAAGTCTTTGAGCTCTCAGACAGAATCCATGACTTCTCATGGCTTGCCCAACTAGCAGAGCTGGCTGATATTTTTAGTATTCTGAATGGACTGAATCATGCTTTGCAGAGAAGAGTGATCACAATCTTTAATGTGCAGGACAAAATAAAAGCTTTACACAAGAAGATGGAGCTATGGTGTGCCCACCTCAATTACAGAGGATTTGACTCTTTTACAACTCTGGCCAATTTCATTCTTATAGCTGAAAAAGAAATTGATGGGAAAATTGTAGAAGACTTCAAAGTGCACTTACTCCTCATGTGCAATTTGGAAAAATATTTCCCAGAACCAGATGTAAGTTTTGAGTGGATTCGTCATCCTTTTGGAAACAAGGAGTACATTGAAGAGATCAGTGTCAAGCTTACACATAAAGCAGTAGGTAATCTTGAGGATATTGCATCAGATGGAATGCTGAAGCAGATTTTCCAAGAAAAGAGTTTGACGGACTTTTGGCTTCACGTATAACAAGGGCTGCAAAATATGGTTTCCCCCCCCCCCCCCCCCCAGGATGCTTAAAGCATCTCTCTAAACTCTGCAAGACTAAGGGGAGAATAACAAGGGAAGGGGAAAGAGGCTTTATATGCTGTCCCCACCCACAGCACGATTTGCAACTCCCATTGGCCAGTTTCTTGCCAATGGGAGCTGCTTGTTAGAAAGCATGCAAAGTAACCTTCCCGCCTCTGGGCTCGCAGCATTTAGACTCAGCCACACATGGCCTCTACAATTAGTGTAGGGCCATGGAAAGCGGGGACCCTGGCTGAGGAACCAGCTGGGCTGCTTGCCAGGAGCTGCCCAGGTAAGTCTCTCCTGGCCAGAGCCTGCCTCTGGCACTCCAGCCGTTCCCTCTCCCCAACTGTCTGCCTCCCTCCTGTGCCCCTACCCCATATGACCCAAATCTTCTGCGATCTTGCTCCCTTACTCACCCCCCGACCCTGCACCCCTCCTACACTCTCTTCAAAGTCACAAATCCCTCCTAGACCTTGCACCCCAATCCCCTACCCATGGTCACAACCCAAATCTCTGCACCCCCTCCTGCACTCCTGCCCCAGGTCAAAACCCACTCCCAGACCCTATACTCCCTCCTACTGCCCTCCTCCAGGTCAGAATCCTACCCTTCACCCATATCCCCTCCAAGACCCTGCAGCTTCTCCTGTACCATAGTCTCCTGTACCAGGTCACAACCCCCTTCTTGAATCAAACACCTTTGCAGATCCCACATCCCCTCCTGCATACCAGCCCTTTACACCAAGTCCCCCTCTGCACTCAACCTCCAACCTAGACCCTACACCTCCTCCATTAATATCTTAGAAGTCCATGACTACTTACTAAATTCTTGGAGTGCTACCCCTCCCCTCAGAAATTATTGCCCACCCCGACATACAGTCAGAGTACCCTCGGTTCACCAAGAAAGCTCGGAAGCACCTGTTGCCATTTCCAACAACATGCAACTGCAAAATTGCATTTTTAGCACTTGTAGATTTGAAAACCAAAAAGAGACATCAACTGAAAGTGGAGACTGATATGAGTCTTAAGTTCTGCAGCTTAAAGCCAGTCTGATGTCTCAACAAAAGCAGCACCACTCATCATCTCATTAGGATGGTAGATGGGAATGAACAAGGTAAGCAGTGGTGGTTTTATGTAACTGGGGGATTTTACTATTATTATTATTATTCAATCATATTATATACAAAAAGATCTAAATGTGATAGCTGCATATTTATGTATTCATATTAGGCTACAGGAGCCTAATATTAATACATTAGTATTTAAGATATTTAGAGATAAGTGAATGCATTTTGTCATCATGGGAGGCTGGCTGGTAGTCCACAGAAAAGTTTGTAACATTGAGAAGGGTGGACCAGGGTCCAAAAAGTTTGAGAAACACTTATCTAGATAAACTACTTCATATTGGTCTGGCACTTTTTAGGACACATTGTTGATTAAAGTGCTGAAAGATAGCCAGGACATTAGCCTAAAGTGCATCACCAGGTAACCAAAATAACCATAGCACATTTAGAAGGCAGTGTTCTGTTCATCACTTTCCATAATATGTACAAGCTAACAGACTCCCCAGAGGCCCAACTTAGTAAATATGTGGGCAGCCCACATGCAGCTCAAGAATCAGGGCCAGAGGGTACTGATTCCTTGTCATTACTGGTGATGTTGATTTATGGTTAAACCCTTGGAAGGTATTTATGGCATGTGGCCAGTTCAGGTTTGGGTGTGGTGTAAATCTTCCTGAACAGCAATTTTACCCCTACCTGTAATTCTGTGGGGGCAGATATAGGCCTGGTGTGGGCAAGGTTTTCCATATTCTTCATTTCAAGCAGGAGGAAAGAATTCTTGGGAAAATGGAAGGTTCTGAGTTATTACAGATAATTCTTTTCCAGTTATCTGCCTGGTGGGTCTTGCCTACATGCTCAGCATCTAACTGACCACTATATTTGGGGTCAGGAAGGAATTTTCCCACAGGTCAGACTGGCTGAATGAGTCCCTGGAAATTTTTTGCTTTCTTCTCAATATGGAGCATGGGACATTTGCAGGTCTAAACTAGAATACATGTTGAATTCTCTATAACTTGAAACCTTTAAACCATGATTTGAAGACTTCAGTAACTCACCATGAAGATAGGGATCTATTTCAGGAGTAGGTGAGGTTCTATGGCCTGCAATGTGCAAGGAGGTTAGACTAGATGATCACAATGGTCCCTTCTGACCTTAAGTTTATGAGCTTAAAATCCCATTCCCTAGTAAGAGTTGGTGGTCTCTAGCTGATACCATTTAATACCACTTCTTGGGCTTCATTAGTTAGGATACCAATCTATAAGCATTCAAGATCATATTATTTCAAATTATCTGTGACTTGGAAATGAGCACTACTATTTTTTACATAAAGCGCCAATCCCCTTTCTCTTTTGCCCACGCAAACTTTCCTAAATATGTTAAAACAATAGATATTAATATTCAGTCATAACAGCCACAATTCATGCCATTGAGCAAACAGTTTTCATTCTAGAAAAATGTTTTCAAATGTCTCTAAACAGAAGAAGTCAAAACATGTCTCTACTGGCTTAGGACAAGTGACCTAAGTTGAATAAAACATTTATTAGGGAAGTGTGTCACACTCTATGCCCTGCTTGTAACTTTAAAATCTTACATTTATAGAGTATCTTTCGTTTTGTTTTCATGAAGACATTTATTCATATTCAGTTTTATAAAAACCCCTTTTGTACAAAGCCTTAATTCTGACCCAGATACTGATCTCGTACTAGTTTTGCACACATTTAACTCAGCCAACTTCAGTAGTTATTCCCGAATTACCCTTGTATTAATGAAATAATCAGAATTAGTGGCATTGTGTCTGCATTATTCACTCATGTCTGTTATGAATGGGTAATTCTAAATACTCAAATAAAATTTATCTAGCCTTCTTTATAAGCATTAAGAACAATAGGAAATACCTTTGCTGCCTTCTAGTGTCCTTTAGGACCTTTAGTCTTTCAATGTCCATCCAGAACCACCAATACCTTTCACCCAAAGTTCCTTTTATGAACTTCTTAAATTTTTCAAACTCATTTCTGTTGCCAATATCATAAGTTCTGTGACTGGTACACCAGGCAGCCCGAATGTCTTCGACATCACTTTCAGACCTTGAACTTGAATTCACTTCTTCGGTCTCCTGTTCTATGCAATATCCTTTGGAATCTAACCTGCTGGATGGAGAGACACTTTGGGAAATAAGTGGGTCTGCAGCAGTAGCAGAAAGCTGATCTGATAACTGATGTATAAATACTTTGGACAGTTTACTGAAATTCATATAAGTCTTGCTCTTAGTTGCCTGTTGTCCTGTCAGTTTTGAGATTGATTCATTCACTATATACTGAATATAAGCTGATGTAAACTCTTCTAATGTTTGAAAAGTTGCTATTTCCTGTCCATCGTCATAGTCCAGATTTGCTTCGTCCTCAGCAGCATTCTCCCATTTCTGGTCTAGGTATACTCTTAACATAATTTGAGAAGCAGTATCAGCAATGGATACAGAAGTGTCTTCCTCTGTACTTTTGGATCTCCCACTAACATCGTTAGTTTTTGCTGTTCCAGTCTTCTGTGAGAGGGGGAGACTCCTTTGATTGTATTCCATTGCCAAAGAATCCACTCCTGCATTGAATCAGAAGAGATCATTGAAAGCTCTCTCAGATTCAGAACTGTTCTCCTGGCCAACATCAACAAGTTTTCAAAGTTATAAAAATTGGAACATATCTGCATTTTGTTGTTGGCAGTAATGGAAAGTGCTACACTGGCACAGTTGGGATCAACAGACTTGCTTGAGCTGCAGCCACCTTGCTTTAAACGGGAGGGGTCTTCTGCCATAACAGTCTCTGTGAGAGCCCCTGGAGTCTGTAAAACTCATTCCCCACCTTTGTCTACCAGATCTCTGCATTCTCTAACATCCATCCCCCACCAGTGCAACCTAGCTTGCCAGCACCCCACCAACTAGCATCTCAACCCATAGGCACCTCCCTCCCCAGAGCATCTATTAAATGTCTGGTCATGCTGCAGGGCCCATCTTTTCTCCCTTGCATATGGTGAGGTGGTTTGAGGTGTGAGCTACATTGTAATTTGAGCAATGCAGTCATGCTTTATTGCCAGGCAAGAGTTCTCATGCGGATTAAAAAATCCACCCTGAATGAGGGATGGTAGCTTTATTGCTGGGAGCGTGGCTCCTGGAGACAAAGCGCTGTCTAGACTGGTGCCTTTCAATGCTAAAACTTTTGTCACTTATGGGGTATGGTTTTTTACACTTCTAACCAACTAAACGTTTGGCCCTGAAAGTGACAGTGTAGACACAGTCGTAGTTAGGAGCAACAGGGAATAATAAGTGGCAGATATTTATCTACTTAGGGTGGAATGGAATGTCTATAATTCGTCATATTGGAAAACGCCATTAACTTCTTGATTTTAATTGTTGTCAGATTGATCAAAGCGTTAGGCAGGTGCTTGTCAATGGAATGACACCTTTTAGAAAGAGTAAATAAACAAATGAACATTCCTGGGACCTTGGGTCCTGGGACTCTGTGATCGCAAGAATGGCCATATTGGGTCACATCAAAAGGTTGATTCAGCCCAGTGGCCTATCTTCTAACCAGTGGCCAATGCTAGGTGCCTCAGAGGGAATGAACAGAACAGGTATCATCAAGTGATCCATTCCCTGTTGCCCATTCCCAGCTTCTGGCAAACAGGGGCTAGGAGTACCATCCCTGCTCATCCTGACTAATAACCTTTAATGGACTTATCCTCCATGAATGTATCTAGTTCTTTTTCGAACCCTGTTATAGTCTTGGGATTCACGATATCATCTGGCAAGCAGTTCCATAGGTTGCTGGTGTTCTGTGAAGAAATACAAATTGAACCTCTCTATTCTGACACCCTGGGGACTTGATCGGGGCTGAACCAGAGAATTTGCTGAACCATGAAAGGTAAATATTGTCTAGCATCATGACCAACACTGTTTAGTGGGCTCTTAGAAGACATTTAGGGATACATTAGAGCTACATAACAGCAGAAGAGAACACTGCGAGCCAGGACTGGTGGCTGGAAACAAACTTTATGGAACAGCGGGAGACTTGGCCACACCCATGATAAGTGGACATCTGGCTAACTAAAATCATGCTGGAACACAGATATTGCCATACGTAACAGTCCTGGACTACAGACATTTGTTTGTTTTAAATCTGCTGCCTATTAATTTCATTTAGTAACAGCTAATTCTTGTGTTATGATAAGGAATAAATAAGATTTTCTTATTTACTTTCTCCACACCAGTCATGATTTTATAGACCTCTATTATATCTGCTCTTAGTCATTTATTTACCAAGCTATAAAGTCTCTCTTTATTCATTTCAGCTCATATGGAAGGTGTCGCACACCCCCTAATAATTTTTGTTGTCATTTTCTTAATCTTTTCCAATTCCAATATATCTTTTTAGAAATGGGACATCTGCACACAGTAGTTAAGATGTGGACGTACAATGGATTTATATTGAGGCAATATGAGACTCTCTGTCTTATTATCTATTCTTTCTTAATGATTCCCAACATTCTATTAGCTTTTATTTACTGCCACTGAACATTATGGATAGTTCTCTGAAAACATTCACTCTCATGACTCCAATATCTCTTTCCTGAGTGGCAACAGCAAATTTAGCTCCCATCATAGCTGGGTTATGTTTTCCAATGTGCATTACTTTGCATTTATCAACATTGAATTTCATCTGCCAATTTGTTGTCCAGTCACCAAGTTTTGGGAAATCCCTTTGCTGTTCTTCAGTCTGCTTTGGATTTCACTATTCTGAATAATTGTAGATCATCTGCAAGTTTTACCACTTCACTGCTTATCCTCTTTTCCCAGATCATTTAGGGTGTATCTACACAGCGCCCTTACCTCGAAATAAGCTACGCAATTTGTGCTATGCGAATTGCAGCTTATTTAGAGGTAATTTCGAAATAGCTTATTTCAAAATTTGGCAAATTTGAAAATAAAGCGCTATTCCAAAACATCCCTTAACCCTCATGCAATGAGGTTTACAGAGACATCGGAATAGCGAGCCCGTTACATTTCAGTATAACAGGCATGCTCTTAAGACATGGAATAGCTATTTCGGGATACCAGAGGTATCCCAAAATAGCTCTGGAATGTAGACGTAGCTTATTAAAATGTTGAATACTACTGCTCTATGCAAATTTTCCCAGGAATCTATACAATTTACCTCTCTTCATTCTGAAACTGGCCATTCATTCCTACCCTCTGTTTTCTGTCTTTCAGCAAGTTACTGATCTATGAGTGGACCTTTGCTCTTATCCCATGACAGCTCGCTTTGCCTAAGAGCCTTCACTGAGAGACCTTGTCAAAGGTTTTTTAAAAATCTAAATATACTATAGTGACTGGATCCTTGTCCACATGCTTGTTGATCCCCTTAAAGAATTCTAGTAGATTTTGTAAAAGGAAATCATGCTTCACCAAACCATGTTAACTCTTCCCCAGAAAATTATGTTCAACTATGTGTCTCACAAGTTTATTCTTTACTATCATTTCAATCAGTTTGGTCAGGACTGACATCAGTCTTACTAGCCTGTAATTGCTGGGATCATCTCTGGAGCCATTTTAAAAAACGGGCATCTTATTAACTATCTTCCAATCATCTGTTATAGAAGACAATTTAAATGATAGGTTGGAAACTGCAGATAATAGTTCTGCAAATTCACATTTGAGTTCTTACAGTTCACATCTGTAACCCAAAAAGGAATCAGTTCTGTTTGCAAATGTTTCCTTAATAAGGTGTTTAGATAAATAATAAGTGCCCCTCTGATTCCCACTACCACAAACATAGCTAATTTTTCTTTGCTCCACTCCCGTGCATCTCCTTTAGTCATTCCCCTTTGATAGACAGATCAGTGCAGCTGTGCCTCATGTTATTAAACTGGCCTCCAGCCTCCCCTGTTGTTCTTATCTGCTGAGAAGAAAACCTGATACTTGCCCAGATTCCTTCTGTTTATCACAGGTTACTGGGCAATAGGATTTTTCCAGTCCAGATGGTAGCTGACAAAAGTGACCACTTATCTATAGAAACAACAAACGGTCTGGTAGCACTTTATAGACTAACAAAACATGTAGATAGTATCATGAGCTTTCATGGGCATGGCCCACTTCTTCAGATGACCAGAGTTTTGAGTTTAGGATGTAGAGACCCAAATAAATAGGAGATAAGTGGGGGGGAGGAAAAAAAGGAGAGGGTTGGGAGACAGGGAGCAGAGGGTATAGAAAATTCAGGAAGAGAGAGGGAATCAGAATCTGAATATTGGGCAGTTAAAACAGAACAGATAAGAATCAAAGTCTTCAGATACTTACTGACTCCCTCTCTCTTCCTGAATTTTCTATACCCTCTGCTCCCTGTCTCCCACCCCTCTTCTCTCCTATTTATTTTGGGTCTTCACATCCTGAACTCAAAACTCTGGTCATCTGAAGAAGTGGGCTGTGCCCATGAAAGCTTATGATACCATCTACATGTTTTGTTATTCTATAAAGTGCTACCAGACTATTTGTTGTTTTTTTCGGTACAGACTAACTCGGCTACCCCCTGAAGCCACTTATCTATAAATATTGCTTACCTAGATTACTGCTGCTACTGCTCTTTAAATTGGCCTTGTAAGACTGAGCAGAAAAACCATATGTGCCTTGAGAAGGAATGAAATCTAAATGAAAAGCAAGACAAAACGATGTCATAATTTTACCATTGCTATACAGCATCTGCGTTTTAGTTTGTTTTTTAAATTTGAGTTAACTAAATCTCACCCATATTCCTGTAACCATTCCGCAAAACAAAAGATAAATGTTTATGTTTTTGTGCGTATGACATCCATTACTAGTCAGAGGTTAGGAGGGACAAGTTATTCTATATTTTCCCACTACAGTATTTTTTGTAACTTCCAGTGAATGATCTAATCAATGTCATAGGCAGAATGCTGAATGGAATGGCTCACTGGTCTGCTCTACAATAGGAATTTATATGGGCCATCCTTACATTATTTTCTTACATATCTTACATTATTTTCCAATTAAAATATTTAAAATCTACCAATTTTTATAATACTGAATCTAATCTAGTTTAGTCAAATTCCTAATCTACATTGCTGAAAGAATAATTCAAATATTATTTTATCAAGTAATAGATTAAAAATATCATGAATGACAAAAATCGTATGGCAAGACCATAGGCCTACTCCCCAGGAGCATTAATTCCAACTAGAGTAGTGTGTTAGGAACCCAGTCTGCAGCAGAGCTAGTCTCTAGGCAGCCTCATCAGTACAGCTCGTCTGCAGCAGGCTGTCTGATTAGCCACACAACCTGATTGCCCGCACATGCCAGCCAAATGGCTCCTAAGCCAGCAGCAGCTCACTGACTTCTCAATGCTCATGCTTATCACTCCACCAGTTCCTATCTTGAGTTTGCCTTTGCCTGATACCCTGCTTGCTCCAGTTCCTGACCTCTAGTTTGACCCTCAGCTCTGGCTCCTGTCTATGGACTCCTGTTTGACCCTTGGCTCTGGTACCCAGTTCCTGCATCCCACTTTTACCCTTGGCTTTGGCTCCCAATGACTTACAACAGCTCTGACTCTGGCTGTTAGGTTAGATTTTCCTCATCCTGTTTGGCTAACACAGCTATCTGATCAGATTCCAAGGCTGTCCCAGTGAGGTAACTATGCTGCAACCAAAACTCACCCTTGTCCATTCCTTGACTCTGCCCCCCAATCCGTGAGGTTAAAGAAGGGATGCACTGTGCATGCATAATGCCTTTTGGATTGGAGGAGCAGCAGATTTCTCATGAAAGAGTAGTAGCCAGATGGAAATGAAAAACAGAGCTTCACTCTAGAAGACAAAGCTCTTTAGCAGAAGAGCTAATAGAACCATAGGGTGAAAACTCACTGATTACTAGGACAACTGAGGTGATAGGCAAGGAGAAAGACTGTCTATATGACAGTAATTAGCAACCCTCACAAAGAAGGAAGTGAATGTGTTTGGTAGGGGGGTGCATTGCTAAAGCATTCACTGAAGTGTTGTGGTTAAAGTTCTTGTAAATTTAGATCATGCAAAAACATGTAATGGTTCCCCTAACATTAGAGTCTGCTATACTCTGAGCAGAAAAATGTAACAGCAGAGTGGACCACCTGCTGGTTCCAGTCCCAGCCCAGAGCAATACAGATCCGGCAAGAGCTGTACAGTTTTGACCTGGCTGCTTGCAGCTCTGCATAAAGTAATGATTAAGTCAAAACTTACATATCAGTGCAATCTGCAGACATTAATGATTGATGAAGGAGTCAGAAGCATTTTACAAAGATAGGTTTCCCGAGCAATAATGTTCCGAGGAGTTACTACCATACCACCCCATCCCTGCTCTGGAGCCACATGGCCATGAGGAGGCAAGTCTCAAATGCAGTAGCTTCTGTACTCTCACAGAATAGGGGAGAGATACAGTTCCAACACTTCCCCATGTGTTGAGGCATTTCTGATCCATTTTGCTTCCCCCTGTTCTGCATAGCAAAGTAGAGATGCTCTTACAATAAGCAGCATTTACCATTGTGGAGTCGAGGAAATACACCTTTTCTATTCCACACCCAAGTTCCTAGTACAATACTATAGGCCACAGGACAATTACAGGTAGATATGGCAGCATTGCCCTAACTCTTGAATAGCTTTGATTTCAATCTTATCATATTTGTTATAAATGACATGGCTGGCCATTAATTATTACTTACTTTGGCTGACATTGTAGTTGGATGCAACAGCTCCCTGTGCGTGTATAGAAGAATACTGTGCTCCTTGAATTTGAGAGGAAACTAAAGGATGAGTAACTGTATCTGTAGTTGTTGTTTGCTGACTTTTTTTGGCTAGTGTAAACCAGTCTTTTGTCTGAGTAACTGTAGCCTATGAAAAGCAATATGATACAATAGTTACAATAGTTTATAAAATAATTCACTTCCATCTATTCGTGCAGGGCTTCTGAGATCAGAGATCTTATTGTCTGTGGTTATCATGTGCTCTCTTGTCACATTGGTTTCATTAAAATGATGGTTCATAATGAATGTAGAAATAGTTCCAGGATTAAAGCATGGCCCTTGAATCAAGGGGAGGAGTTTAAGACCAAGGCCAGAAAGAGACTGGAGGGAGGTCTCTCCAAAGAGGTCATAGTGGTATGACTGGAGTTTGGGAAGCCAGCCAGCAGTGAAATACAGCTTTCTGGAAAGAGGGCTGCTTGTGGATATTCTATCCCAAGGGAGAATAAATTTGAGAGCAGTATTCTGGGCTAAGCAGAAATCTGAAGGAAAAGACTATCCAGAGAGGCCAGGGGATGGAGTGGGAACAACAGGGCTCGCTCTCCATGTAGAGAACACTAGAAGTGTTGTGATAAATGGGCCTATACGTTTCTGATTATTGTGTTCTTCACTGGAAAGTGAGTGAAAGCTTATAAAATGTCATAGTAACATAGGATACCAAATGCTGGAAAAAGATGCAAGGTGGAGAGACAGACAGATTAAATTAGGACAAAGGGTCTTATCCCAGTGTGCTCAATCCCGCACAAAAATGCTGCCATTGCCTGTATATTGTGCTGGTTTTACCTGACCAAGTGAGACATAAAACTTTCTCATAATTAAATCCTCTTCATTTTCCTCAGGGAAAGGAGGTGTTCTCTCTCTTTTCATAATCCAGGGATAATATGTTGTATCTACAATGAAGTTAATACCAGTTCTGCTCCATTCTACTTGCGAAAGCAGTTTAGCTAACCTACAGTTAAAAAAAAAAAAGATTAGGAGACAAGTAGTTCAGGTTAAGCATTCATCAAGACATTCATTTGATTTATCTTCACAACTGAGAGTAAGAAACATTATTATTCTCAAATCAATTCAGAAGTAGAAATTCCTGTTCTACTTATCTTCTATTTTGCCCCCTTTACCATATTTACATATGTGAAGAATGATAACCATTCAACAGCTCACAGAGCCAGAGAAGAATCCCTTCAAAATCTAAGTATGGTATACATTAGGGTTGAGCCTGCAGTTATATCTGAATCCAAATCCAAATCCAAACTTCACCAGAGATGGTGGAGAAGGAAGGATTGTTCAGAACTGGTGTTCTGGGTCAGATTCACCCTCTTTCATCTGTGCTCACTTTTGCCCTGATTCAGGAAGGTATTTAATCGTGTGCTTATGTAACATACACACCTTCTGGGTGTGGTGTACTGTCCCATCTAGTAGCACTGAGACCACGTAGAGAGAATAATGAATCTACTCTACACCTTAGCTGAGAGCCAGCTAGCTTTTAGTTCAGGCTAATGCTAAGCTCCAGAGTTCCCACGTTTGGTTCCACCTGTTGGTGTTATGCTTAGTTTTAAACACTAACTTCAGTGGGAATTAAGTACATGATTAGAGTTCATTTTATATAATTTTGTTTTGTTTAATGAAGAAAATGGTTCAACAATAATGGTTCATTTCTTGCCTAAAGGGAAAATATAACATTTCTCTAGAATGCCTTTGTACCATTTTCTCTCCACTGTAATACATCATCTTCAGTATATTGAATATTATTACAGTTACTTGCAAACATCAAAATATTTGTATGCAGCAATCCATACCCAAAGAACTGGTCAATTTTCACAATAAAAAATGGACGTGGTAAGCCAGGCAGCCACTCTTTCAGGGACTCACCAATACAGCTGTGAACATCCTGCACTCTACAACCAACAGAACTCAGACATGAACTTTAAGGATCTGGAGGAAGAGCCTTCCCATTGTAAAGTTCCAGGTCTCGGGACTGTCCTCTCAAAGGAGGTCAGGAATAGCTGTACAATAAGTACACCAGGTCATGCTGCAAGAGGCACCATTTTGCCGTAGCATTCCTCAAAGACCCTTGGCCAAGGAAAATCTAGCTACATTTCCAAATGTAGCAACGAGTGATAAAAACAAAGATGGAGAAGTGGCAGTCCCTTCCAGACAGATTGCACTATTTTTTAAAATTCATTTCTAGCACTTAGATACAACTCAATAGAATCATAGATTCTAAGGCCAGAATGAACCATTATGCTTATGTCTATCCTGATCCAGTGCATAGCACAAACAGACATAGCAGCATTACCCTAACTCTAGAATAGCTTTGATTTTAATCTTGTCATTTTAGGGGCAAGAGAAATTGGAATCAACAGGAAATGGAGAAAAGGCATCAGCCTGACTTTAATTTATCCAAGTCACTAAAATTATGTGGGTTATATGGGACAAAGGGTTTGAGAAAACTTGGAAAAAGTTATGTCATGACAAATTAAATAGAGGAGATAAATTAACAAATTTAAAACTTGATATGACATTAGAAAGGGCAATACAGGTACCTGTATTCAAAGTAACAATCACTTTTTAGAAAGGCTGGGAGTCTTTCTTGCTTAATCCACTGAATTCCCTGTTCTCGCTCAAGACACTATTAAAACAAAAAAACATCAAATATCTGTTAATGCTTCCTTCATTTTATCAGGTTTTACTTGCCACATCGTTAATTGATAGTCTCAGAGGGGTAGCCATGTTAGTCTGTAACTTTAAAAACAATCAATAGTCCTGTAGCACTTTAGAGACTAACAAAAATATATATAGTATTGTGAGCTTTAGTGGGCAAAACCCACGAAACCCACATAAGTAGGTTTTGCCCATGAAAGCTCATGATACTATATATATTTATTTGTTAGTCTCTAAGGTGCTAAAGGACTATTAGTTGGTAATGTTAATTGACCAATTACCTTGCAGTAATGCTAGCAAAGTAAACAACTTTCCTCAAACATAGTCTACTCAAACAAGTGAATTCTTTTACCTTCCTATAACAGTGGAGAGTCTGATTATGGTCTTGCTTGAAATTGCATACTGTGGCAGGGTGCTGCTGCAAGAGCACCTAATTAGCCCTGCCCTGCAGGGAAAATAGATTGAAGCTGGTGAAGGAGCCTGGTGCCTGCCTGAGGACTGGCAAAACCTGCCAGACAGAGAAGCCAGGAAATGTAAAGGCTACGAAGAAGCCAAAAGGGAGAGGCTAGTCACAGAGGGAGTAGGAAGCCACCTAGCTTGAGGACTGAGTCTGTGAACAGGGGAAAACTTGTAAAATTTGTAAATACGTAAGCAGTAGTGGGTGGGGAAACTGTGAAGGAATAAAGAACCTGGGTGTGACCATGGATCATGAGTTATATGGACTTATGGTGCCCTGGCACCAAGAATATTTCTGGTGTAGGACCAAGGGTGCTTTTTATGTAGGGAAAGGGAAAGCAGAAGCCCCCTTTAAAGCTTGAACTCCTTGATTTTATACATGAGATCTGTTTAAAGCTGCATGCCCTAGCTCCAGAAGCAGTTTATTAAATGCAACAGAGTTTGAGCTGCTTGCAGCTTTGCCTTTGGTGCAGGAAGTTTGTTATGAAAAGAAGGTGGCAGGTGATTAAGAATATCAAAGGATTCATCATTAAGTAATTGAAGGATCTTTAGATCTTCATGAAAACATTACTGGATGCTCCACTTAAAAGATGCAAACACAAAAAAGTGTTGAGAATGTCCTGAAAAATATTTTTCTTTATAAAGGTCACAATATTTCACTTGCGCAAAAAATCCCATAGAAGGTAAATAAATCTTAGAAACAATTCAGCACTGTTTCCCCTCTCAAGCCTTGTGAAAGGCATTAGTGGTGAAGAAGAGGAGGAAAGATTTTCAGACAAATGCAGTGAATCTGCAAATCTTATGACATTGCAGAGAGGAACATTTGCTGCTCTGTGTTAACACCATTGAAATCAATGTCTGGATCATTTCAGGGCTGAATTTGATCTAGAACAGCACTTCATAATCATTTTTGATACTTTATCTGGCCCTTGGAAGTTGCAGCTACTTATCCTGTAGTCACTCTTAGGGTGCGTCTACACTGCACCGTTTTCCCCAGAATAATGGCTGTTATTCCAGAAAAACAATACCAGTGTCCACACTGCAATTGTGTTATTTCAACTTTCTGTCGATGACAATGGTAAACCTCATTCCATGAGGAATAAGCCCTTTTCCAAAAAAGCTTTATCAGAAAAAGGCATGTATGGACGCAAAATAGTGAGTTTTGTTGAAAAAAGAGGTCTCCAGGAAATAACACAGGTGCCCTGCTGGCCACTCTGTCCACACTCATCGCAACTCTATAGTTCTTGCTCCCCGACAGCTCTTAAAGCCACAGACACAGGGGATAGGGCTTGTGGCAGGAAGCAGGCCTTGGGTGCTTCCAGACGCCACGCAGCTGCCAGTTCCTGACATGTGGGCACTATGTCCCAGCCTCAAGCCCCCCAAGAGCCTACTGGCTGACCGAGGAAGCATACACAGGGCTCCCAGGAGCCTGCCAGAGGCTGCAAGAGGCATGTGCTTCCTGGCCTGGGGCAGAGATCCTGGCCCTCCTGGAGGTATGGGGTGACAAGGAGAACCTCCAGGATCTCTGCTCCAGATGGTGCAATGCGGATTTCTACTGCTGGATGGCTGAGAGCCTGGCCACAAAGGGCCATACCAGAAGCCTGGAGCAGGTCCGCAGCAAGGTGAAGGAATTGCAGCAGGCCTACACCAGGGTGAGGGAGCACAGCTCATGCTCCAGGGCTGTACCCCACTCCTGCCCCTCTTATGATGAACTCCACCGGATTCTGGAGGGTGGTGTAGCTCTTTCTCCACCCCTGGACTCAGAGCTGGAAATGCCTATCATTGCCCATCCAGTAGTCCCAGCCCAAGAGGAAGAGGAGGAGGAGGACGAGCAGGAGGAGGAGGAAACAGCCAGCACTGTGACCTTGCTCACATTGGAGCTGGTACCTGCGGGCCTGGATGTCTCCTAGGCATCTCTGAGGCCGAGGAGGGATCCTCAGGTGAGTGCTCTTAGTTTTTTCCGCATGCAGGGTGGGGGGGGGGGCTGGCACTATGGAGCTGTGGTGCGATTGTTGCTCGACCTTCTTGGCCTGGCCATCACGCTGCAGTCTGTGCATTTGGATGCATGTGCAGTGGCAGCCTGCACCATGCAGCCCCAGGAGGCCGCCTTGGAGCACCCCAGGGATCCTGCTCACAGGCTCTGGGGAGGTTGCCCATATTTTGACCCCACTAAGGGGGGACGCCCTCTCACCATGAGCCACTGCTGGAAGGAGGCTGGGGACAAGGACACATGTACAGACTGAGGCGTGCCGCATGTGGCACATGGGCATACCTGCATGCTCGAGGCACCACCTGCTCCTGGGGACAGCGCTGCCAGGCGCAGGTGTGCGTACGGCCCCTATGGAAGCCCAGGCAGCTTGAGGTCCCCCTCCCAGCCATTGGATCCCAGTGTGGCCTGTCATTTTCTTTGCCTACTTGTCCATGGGACAAGGTGGGCAGATCCTCTGGGGATCTCTGGGCCCCTGTAAGGTAGGGCCCACTGTCCAGGCCACACATGGCCTTGCTCTCGGGACATCACCATCCTCTGACCTGAAAACTGTTGCTCTCAGCTCACTGATGAGGGCAAGGCCTCAGGGACAGTGTCTCCATGGATGACTGACCACCTCTCTTTATTTTCCCCAGCCAGACCAGCCATGACTGTGGGGCTTTCACCAGCAGCTGAGCCAGCCGCCCGACCCCAGGAGAGCTGCAGGCACCGGAGGGTCCAGAAGGACCTTATGAGGGAGCATAAGTCCATCCTTCAGATGCTGGCTCAGAAGATCTGGGATGATGCACAGAGGCAGGCCCAAATGTGAACCAAGCTGCAACATTTGTGTGACCTTCTGGGAGATGATGACCTACCAGTCCCAGTCCCTGCTCCCCATCCCATGCCAGTCCCCACTCCTCCTTGCGTACATGACCCCGCTCTAGATGCCTCCCCCCCGTCGCCTTATGCTCCTATCCTCCCCAGACACCCCCAGCCCCGAGGTCACCGAGATCCCCGGACATGAAGTGGAAGAAGCATGCCAAGCCACGTGCCTGTCTCAACCCCAGCTCTGAGCCTCTCCTCCCTTCTCCCATGTTCTCAGCCCCCCACCCTCCTTCCCAGATACAGGTTCTCAGCCCTCCTCCCATCTCCCCATATCCAGGTTCCTCCCACCTCCCCATATCCAGGTTCTTATCCCCCTCCTCAGTACTCAGCCCCTGCCTCCTCCCCAGTTACTTCTACCCAAATAAAAAAACAAACAGTTCTTTTTTTCAAAACCAAACATATGTTTGTATTGGGCCTGCAGGAAAGGGTGGGTGTAAGGGGGAAGGGAGGGGTTGATGGAGGAAAGGCAGACAGGGGCAAGGCACATGCTGCTAGTGGGGAAGCCCTGGGGAGGGTTACTAAGGTCCTTGAGAGAAACTCCCTCAGGGCCTCTCGGATGCGCTCCCCCACCTGATGGGCCTGGCGGATGGCAGCTGTATGTGGCTGCTCAAAGGTCCATCCCTCCTGGCTGACCTCTGCTCCCCACCCCAGAAGGAAGACCTCCCCCTTCCTCTCCACAATGTTATGGAGAACACAAGCAGAGATCACCTGGGGGATGTTGTACTCCCTCACATTGAGGTGGGTTAGAAGGCATCTGAACTGCACCTTCAAGTGCCTGAAGGCAGATTCGGCCTGGATGCGGGCCCTTCCCAGGCAGCCATTGAACCAGTCCTTGCTCAGATCCAGATGGCTGGTGTATTGCTTCATCAGCCACAGCATGGGGGGGTAGGCTGCGTCCCCATGATGCACAGTGGCATCTCAACATCCGTGACCCAGATGTTGCTCTCGGGGAACAATGTGCCAGACTCCAGCTTCTGGTAGAGGCTGGAGTTGTGGAAGACAGGGGCATCATGTGCCTTCCCCAACTAGCCAACAAAAATGTCTGTGAACTGTCCACGGTAGTCAACCAGGGCCTGCAGGACCATCGAAAAGTATCCCTTCCAATTTATATACTGTGCTGCCTGGTGGTGAGGGGCACAGATGGGGATGTGGATTCCATCAATAGCTCTCCCGCAGTTGGGGAAGCCCATGGTGGCAATCCAGTGATGATGGGGTCCAGGTCACACAGGTGGATGACCTTGCATAGCAGGATGATGTTTATGGCCCTCAGCACCTGCAGAAGGAGACAAACAAAGAAAAAAAACAGAGAATCAAAGGGGGTGCCTGAGCCCTTGGGAGGTCCCCTTCCCCCTACTCTTTTCTCCCCCCCACACACACACCCCAAGAGCCACCCCCTCTGAGGCCACTCCCCCTTCAGAGCTATGTGAGAGTGGAACTGCAGAACCCCCTGTGGATGAGGCTTCCCCCCTGCCACCCTCCACCCCACCCCCTGCACCCTTTACCCTCCCTTTTCCTAGGGTTCCTCTTTCCAGTACTCCCTTCCTCTCCAGGAACTGCAGCCCAAGAGTGCCATACCTGCATGAGGAGGGCCCCAATGATCAACTTTCCCATGCCGAACTGATTGCCCATGGACCAGTAACTGGTGTTGCGAGCTTCCAGACGATGATGGTGATCCACTTCTCCAGGAGGATGGCGGGTCACATCTGGGTGTCTCGATGACAGAGGGCAGGGGTAAGCCAGTCACACAAATCCAAGAATGTCTCCTTCCTCATACGGAAGTTTTGGAGCCGCTGCTGGTCATCCCACTGTTCCATCACCAGCCTGTCCCACCAGTCGGAACTGGTGTCCAGCCACCAGAAGCTTCTCTCCACCATGAGGTGCGGTTGCAAGGGCCTTGCTCCCCCACACAGGCAGAGGTTCTCAATGATGAGCTCAGAGTCGAGCTCATGCAGAGCCATGAAGGCAGCCTGCAGAAACTGAAGCATGGCAGTATAGGGCCATCGCATGCCCAGAGGCAACTCCGAATCCATGTCAGGGCGTGATGTGGTGTCCAAACACAGGGCATTCAGAGCACGCAGAGGAAATGCTTTGCTGTCTCTCAGAGGTAGGCAAGCAAGCAGAAGAATCTGAAAAACAGCTGTCCAGAGGGGTCCCTTTAAGTTCGTGTCTCAGATAGCCTTAGGCAGAAGCACCCAGAAGCAACTGCTGACCTAACAACCTGTCTGATCTGGTTCTGGGCGGTCTTAAATGCGAGATAGTGTACACACTGATTGGATGCTATCTTTCAAAAGAGCACATCACTATTTTGTTGCATTTTTGTGTGTAGATGCTCTGTTTCGAAATAAGCTTTTCTGGAAGGTCTCTTTCCTTCTTCTGGAAGGAAATGCTTATTCTGAAAGAAGCTTGCAGTGTAGACATACCCCCAGTGACTCTGGAATCAACAATTCTTGAATTTGGTCTTGTGGGTTATTTTAATACTTAAGACAGCTTGACTTCTTGCATGTTACAACTTGCTGTTCCAAGAAACAGTCACTTTAAAAATGTCAATTGTTTCCCTAAACTTTGTCCCATTGTGTCATCTGACTTTATCTGTGGGCAGTTGAAGTCCCCCCGTTACTATACTTTTATTAGACTTTGCCGCCTCTTTGACATTTCTCAATGGTGTGCGTTCAATTTGTTTTCTTAGCTGGAAGCTGATATAACACTACTCCCCCAGCTCTTCAGGTCTCTTTCCTGTGCACTTTGCAGTACTGCATAGATTTTTTTTTTCAACCTGTTATGAGCCAACAATTCTGCTTCACCAAGTTTACGCTCAGCAAAGCAGAGAGGCAGCCAGATACGGCTCTCCGATTCTTTAACTGGCCTCCAGCCCTGGCATAAGAGAGAGCAGCCTTGTTCCTAATTTTGACAAGGCATTTGAACCTAGTCTTGAAAGAAAGAAAGAAAGAAAGAAACCAGAGTCACATAATTTACACCAGTACCGTATAATCAACAATAGGATAAACCAAGTTTTCCAGTATGCTAAATGTTTCCTTTCTATTCTGCTTACTATGCGGTGGAGGGGACCTTGGGAGTGTCTTATCCTTTTGCTGGCCTGAGGTATGCAGTGTGGGGGCTTGGACCGGTCCTGTGTGTGGTGGTGAGGAGGCAAAGGGGGCCTCATGCTGACCCTGTCCAGGCAGGAGGCAGGGAGGTCTTCAGCCAGCCCTGTGTGTTGTCCAAATTTTCCCTTTGGGAATATATGGTCACCCTAACATTACAGGATGCACATGTGTCTTCTGTTCAAGTGAACTGAACTACATATGTGCATCTCAAAACATAATTTGGCCCATCATACTGTTTTTCTAGCACACTAACATTTTTCCCAAGGTAACAAGCCAAACACAACAATAACTGCTGTCAGTATCTATACAACTGGATTTAAATATAAAGTTAGTCGACATAACATGCTTACCATAGTACTGTAATTTGGGTCAACATTGAAGTCTGGAAAAGTGCTGCTCTTTTTGGAAAGCTGCCCATCATTCTTTGCCTTCCTTGTAACATCATAAATGGATCTGGGAGATTTCTGATTATGCAGAATTTTTTTCAGCTGGTTTTCCAGACGTTGTGGGGTATCATTAACTACTTCAAAAACTCCAAAATCAGGATTAAACTTAACTGGCTCTGCAAAGGTCTGCAAAAGAAGATGTAATAAGAAAAACCTTTCACATGAAAATTTGTGTCCCAGTAGTAGGGAAACATCCTACAAAATGCAAGATAGCATCATTAAACATGTTTCTTCTTCATTCCATGGCTTTTGCTATGGACTGCAATAGTACATCTTCATGCTTGCCACTTTACCTTCTCATTGTCAAGTTTGACAACAAATTACCACAAGTCTCAACTATATCTAATTGCAAACTATGCCACTCATTTTAGACACTAGTGAAGTATGTTGATCTCTGTTTTGTGGGCATTAATCCTTTGGCGAAGTGTCTGAGATGTTTGTCCAATGTACATAGCAGACGGACACTTTCGGCACATGATAGCGTAGATTATATTTCTGGATGCGCAGGAATATGTGTTCTTGTTTGCCTTCTTTCCATGCAAATACAGGCCCCAATACACAAAGTGCTTGCTCACACACGTAGCTCCTATTGGCTTCAATAACAGTTCTGCAAGCAGCTCACTTATAAGATCAGGTCCCTGCTTCCCTGTTTATACCATAAACTATTGAATCCCATATCCAGTGAAACTCTTGCTCTGCTATTTTGGTGAATAGATCATTCTGAATGTTTGGCATATATTGTAAAGATTTATACTTCATATTTAGACATAGTAGGTCAACAGCCTATCAAGAGTTGAATCCTTTACCATATGCTGCCAATTCGGTCAAGTACTGTGTAGCATATAGGATGGGCCAAACTCCACTTTAACTATGTATGTGCAATTTTTGTCAACTCTAAAGGGGGTTGTCTGAGCAATACCCAAAAACAGAGGATGGTTATCATTAGTTAGAGTTTTGTGGAGATCAGATTTTCCATTGCTATTTTTCTCAGAAACCAAACTAATCCTACCTTTCAATTTTTATTTTTAGCAGAAATTATGGGGGAAATTACATCTAGGCATGATCAAAAATCTTGGAGGATGTACCAAACATTTGTGAAATTAAGGCTCTGTAAAAGCAGAACATACAAATAGTTCACTATCAGACTGGAGGATAACATATTTTACATTAAGAATTGCATAAAAATTAGATGAAATCCTGGACATACTAACTCAATGGCAAAACTCCTTTTGGTTTTATACAACAGAAAAATTAAGATTTCAGGCAGAGTTTGTAAAATTGGTGTTTATCTATATTAGAGAATATGATTATCTTTCAGTGGGCATAACATTTTTCATTTAATTTAGCATCTTGCTTTTGTAACCGCTACCAGGCAGATTTGAACCTGGGACCTCAGTATAGGAGCCTCTATCTTCTGAGCTAAAAGCCAGCTGGCTCCCTGTCCATGTTGTAGAGATCTTTGATCTTAACTGTTGCTGTGGTCTAGGTACCGCTTGCATTGTTCAGTAACCACACTAGGGCTATGTCTACACTGACGGGTTCTTGCGCCACAAATATGCAAATGAGGCTAAGCATGGAATGAGCCACCATTTTTGCAGAAGAGGCTCTTTTGCCAGAAGGAGTGTCTACACTGCCCCTTCTTGCACGAGAAAAACCCTTTTGCGCAATGCCACTACGCTGATTATTTTCCGGAATAATAGTATTGTGCAAGAGAGTTTTTCTTGCGCAAGAAAGGGGCAGTGTAGACACTCCTTCTGGCGCAAGAGCTTCGGCCGCAAAAATGGCGGCTCATTAGATATGCAAATGAGGCTCCGCAATATTCCACACAGCCTCGTTTACATATTTCTGGTGCAAGAACCCACCAGTGTAGACATAGCCTAGGTGTGTGGGTTACACTTTTTTATGAGAATGTATAATATAGGCCAGATTCTGTTATGCTACACTGCTTTAAATCCAAAGTAACCACATTGAACTCATTCCAATTTGACAGTGTCTTTCTGGTAATGAGGTGCCCAGATCTGAACATAATACAGAACCATAGCAATAGCCTGTTACATGATGTGAAAGGAATGTATTCCTCTACCAATAGCAGCAGAACTGGCAGCCCAAAGGCAAGGCAAGGCGGGGAGGAGGCGGCCAGCTCCAAGTCCCAGAAGGGGTAGGGTCTCGGGCAGTCAGCTCTTAGCACTGCCTGGAGTGCGGCTCTGGGCCCTCCACCCAACCCTTAAAGCCGCTCCTGTGCATTTCAGAGGGGCCCAGAGTTCCCAGCCACCGCCACTGCTATTGCAACAACCAGCAGCTCCAGGACTCTTTGAAACACCAAGGCTGCGTCTAGATTGGCACGATTTTCCAGAAATGCTTTTAACGGAAAAGTTTTCCGTTAAAAGCATTTTTGGAACAGAGCATCTAGATTGGCATGGACGCTTCCCGCAAAACCACTTTTTGCGGAAAAGCGTCTGTGCGAATCTAGACGCACTTTTCTGCAAAAAAGTCCCAATCGCCCTTTTCGCGATCGGGGCTTTTTTGCGGAAAACAAATCTGAGCTGTCTACACTGGCCCTTTTGCGCAAAAGCTTTGCGCAAAAGGGACTTTTGCCTGAATGGGAGCAGAATAGTATTTCCACAAGAAGCACTGATTTCTTACAGTAGCAAAATAGTGCTTTTGCGGAAATTCAAGCGGCCAGTGTAGACAGCTGGCAAGTTTTTCCGGAAAAGCGGCTGATTTTCCGGAAAAACTGGCCAGTCTAGACACAGCCCAAGGCAATTGTCCCTTTTGTCCCCCCATCAGCAGGGCTGATTTATAAACCGTGATCCAGCAAAGCATCTAAACTCATGCCTAACTTCAAGCATATGAGTAGCCTCCATGATGTCAGTAGGACTACTCACATGCTTAAAGTTAAACATGTGCTTAAGGGCTTTATTGGGTCACGACCATACTGTCCAGAATTATAATAGCACATTTCACAACCATATCACACTACAAAGACAGCTAATTTTCTGTTCACCCTTGAATCTCTTTGAATATTGTTATTTTCCAGGTTTCTTTATAGTTTCAATTATTTTTCTCCAGATTTATTAGCCTACATTTTAAGGTGGTTTTGTTGTTGTTTCTCTCTCTCTCTTGGTTCATATCCAGAACTCCTCTCAAGTTAATATCTTCAAATGTCGTATATACTTAACCTCAATTTTTGGTATTTTCTGAATTTTGAGTGATTAACTGTGCAACCCTAATATTGACTGAACATTTTTTTTATATACCATTTTTTAAAAAAAGGGTAAGGGGGAAGAAAAAAAATCAAAAGATGGAATTTTAATTTCCCAAGCTTTGATGTGTGCTCTCTTGGAGAAAAATGCAAATGAAGCATTGAAATTCCATAATCTGGAACTATTTGAATCGGCATCATCGAATTATTTTAGTTATATGGTATTTAAATTGAAAACTCACCAAGGACAACATTAATTTATCAATCATATCTACTTTTACTCAATCTCTAGTATTTGAGTCCTAGGCTACATTTTTCATTGTGCATTCTAATTAACTGAACAGAAAACATCTGGCAACGTTAATGTAGTGAAACAGATGCCAATGACAACCTTTTAAATATAAATTGTATTGTCACTGTGGATGTTTGACCACAAACCATTTATAAGATATACACACTAATGTCATGAAAAAAGTAAGACTTCAAATAATGTGTATGAGACCAAAACAGCTACATTAATCAAAAATCCAGTTTCCTCTCAGAAAGCTTAGTATCTGTACACATACATATAACGCTTCAAACAGAAACACCCTTGGAACAGTTAAATACGTATAAGGAAGAAACCATATTTGTCACTGTTTAAGAAAAATACAGTAAAAATGTCATGACTATGCAGTACATGCAGTAAACCCAATACCCTCAAATGTTACAATAAAATTTGAAATGCAAAAATCAACTTAGTTTGGTTTGGTTGCAAAACACTGCCCTTCTACTTCTGAATGTTGTACATGCCACCCATATCCTAAACATACAGTATGTGAGACATCAGCTCAGTTTCACAGAAATCACTAAGACAAAAAAAGCCACACCCAAAAACCTGTTTTCATATTGCTGTCTTGGAGAAATTCTACTAAACAAACAATAGAAAGCAAATAAACTTCTCAGATATCAAATGCAAACACAACAGCTGAATATGTTCTTGGCTGAAGAACAAACTTAGTGTACAGTTCAGAGCTGTGAAGTCTTATAATTGTACTGATGACAACTGTCCTTTACTCCTCCTAAAACAGTATCATTAACTGCACTCCCAGGATATCTCTACGGCTTTTACAACTTTTCACCTGAGGTTCCTAATGTGTAAAGATACCCACCAAATCCCACCCACAGACTCATAGCATAAACCTAAGAGAAAATGGGTGACAACAGCTCAGCTTCTTTTAGGATTAGAGTCTGAACAGGCAGAAAATGAACAAAGTCATACAATACAATAAATCATACAATATCTCTTTTTGACTTTGCCAAAGCTTCCTTAAGATGTGTACTGGAGATAAATGTCAATGAAAGTTCAAACCAGAAAAAGTGATCAAGCAGCTTTAGGAATTCAAGGTGAAATCCTAGGTGAAGATAAATCAGTCATAAAACTGCAACTAACTTCAGTGGAACCAGGATTTCACTCCGAGGGTATGTCTAAACTACATGCCTCTGTCTTCAGTGGCATGTAGATTTGTTGTTTTGGCAAAGGCAAATGAAGCCGTGATTTAAATGATCGCAGCTTCATTTACATTTACATGGCTGCCGCGCTGAGCCGACAAACAGCTGATCAGCTGTTTGTCCGCTCAGCGCGCTAGTCTGGATGCTCCCCTGCCGACATCAAAGCCCTTTGTCGGCAGCCCCGTTATTCCTCATGGGACGAGGTTTACCGGGGCTACCAACAAAAGGCTTTGATGTCGGCAGGGGAGCGTCCAGACTAGCGCGCTGAGCGGACAAACAGCTGATCAGCTGTTTGTCGGCTCAGCGCGGCAGCCATGTAAATGTAAATGAAGCCGCGATCATTTAAATCGCGGCTTCATTTGCCTTTGCCTATGTGTCTAATCTACATGCCTCTGACGACAGAGGCATGTAGTCTAGACACAGCCCCAATGCTGAATAAGGAGTAAATCACAGGCACTTGGTAAAGATCCAATTAAATGAGAAGAAATGCACTTTTTGTCAATCTAGTGGCAGTAAAGGGAAGAAATAAGAACAGCTTCTTCTGATGATCTAGATTACTTCTAAAAAGGCTTTCAATTAGACTTAGTCTTGGGTTAGGCCAGTTTCTGGCAACATAATGGGGGGGGGGGGACTTGGCTGTGGTGAAAAAGCCACTTGCAGATGTAAATTCTCTCTGTGCAGCCTGGAAATAGTGGTTTACAGCTGTTTTTAAAGTGGGGAATGTTCTGATTTTTGTCAGCCATGTGACTTGTTCTTTCCCAACTATCCACAAGCCGATTTTGTTCTATTAACACCAGTTTTAAACCAGTGTACTTCTGATTTAAACTGATATATATAACAGGGCAATCTGGTCTATATTGTCTATTTTCTGAAAGTGTAATTAGCCTAAACTTTATTCCTTTTGTTTAACTTGTTTTCAGGATAATTTCAATGGACCAAATTGTACAGTCCTTATTTACTTTAGCAAAATCCCATGGAAATTTTGCTGCCTAAAAGATTCCAGACCCCTAGAGAGCCTGTCTAGGAATTTCTTCTGCAGCCAACACCATCATACCTGACTTCCAATAAAACTACATAATAAAGTAACAATCAATCTGCAGAGTAACAAACACTATTAACATGCCTATGTACATGTGAAAGAGGAAAATATATCAAATGTAATACCACAGAAGTGTTTCAGGATGGGTTCTGTCAGCTCCAATGTCCCTGATTAATGCAGCTACAGTGGAAGGTCACAAAGAAAAGGAGACTTCTTAGCTAACCAGAACCAGCCCACCGAATGCTTTGAAAATGCCATGAAAAGGAATTTAAAGAGGATCTGGAATGCAGTAGGAAGCCAGTGTGGCTTGCAGAGTGCAGGAGAGATGTGTCCCACTTCAGCTGCATTACTAAGTAGATGGTTGAGTCCTGGAGGTGATAAATGTATAGTTCACAGTGCACAGGTCCATATCTAACAGAAGGAGGACAGTTGGAGCTGGAAATTACAATGTTTCTGTTATAAACCTTCTATAAAACTTATAGTCCTTAAATTGGTCACTGAGATATATATAAATTGCTTTTATGTCATGTAATCAAATTCTTACTTTCTTAAATCACTGCATCTCAGCCCAAAAGAAAAGTGTCTTTTTGGTTATTTTGTATTATTTCAAAAACCTTTTTCTGACAACCTAGCCTTCATTAAAATAGACATTATTTGGTAGCAGAATGTATTGAACAGTAGCATAACCTAATTATTTAAACAATGTACTATAAGCTAAAACAAAATTTTGTTCTGCTGCTATACAAAGTCCCCAGTGCTATCATTTTACCACATACTGATGGCATATTATAAAGCAAAAGGGAGAATTTCTCAGCCTACGTCTACACTGCAGCCTTTTGTCAGCAGAGACAATGCAAATGAAGTGCTCGTTAGCATTTGTCGTGCTGTCATGTGCATATTCTCTGCCGATGCTTTTTGCACAAGAGGTTTTTGCGTAAAAACAAGCAATGTAGACAAGGCCGTTTTACCCCAAAAAAAACTTTTGTACAAGATCTTCTAGACCTCCTTTTTTGAGGCATAAGGGATCTTGCGCCAAACAGCCCCGTCTACATCGCTTGTTTTTGCACAAAAACCTCTTCTGCAAAAAAGCATCAGCAGAGAATATGCAAATGACAGTGCGACAAATGGTAAGGAATGCTTCATTTTCATTGTCTCTGCCAACAAAAGGTTGCAGTGTAGACATAGCCAGCTAAACATATGCTGCCACAGCTTTGTTGCATCAAGTCACATGATATTTCTTCAGTTTAATTTGTTGCCTAAATATTAACTGACCTGGGTAATTAAGTCTCTAGGCAACAGCTATACCAGCATAACAAATTCAAAAAGGATTATCAGTGGAATGCTTTGACTCTGAGCCCTGGTCTACACTAGGGAATTATTTTGAAATAACCCTTCTTAGGTTGACTTAATAAGTGGAGTGTCCACACTACCAAGCCCATTATTTCAAAATAATGGCCTGGTTATTCCGAAACCTGTACTCCTGCTTTCCTTGGGGAATAATGCTAATTTCAAAATAGCACTAGTGTGAATGCTCTGCTTCTGCTAATTCAAAATAATTGGCCTCCAGAGGCCTCTCAGAGCTGCAGTTCTGACCACTCTGGCCACACCTGGCATCTCCACTGCTCCCCTTCTCCTGCGGTGCTTAAAACTCCAGGCAACAGGAGAAGGGCTTCTGGCACGTTGGTCTTAACTGTTGCTGTAGTCTAGGTACCACTTTCATTGCTCAGTAACCATACTAGGGCTACATCTACATTGGCGCGATCTTGTGCAAAAGCGGCTGCTCTTGCGCAAAAACTTGCTGCCTGTTTACACTGGCCGCGTGTTCTTGCGCAAATACACTGACGTTCTAATGTATGAAATCAGGGCTTCTTGTGCAAGAACTCTGATGTTCCCGCTCAGGAAGAAGCCCTTTTGCGCAGCTGTTCTTGCGCAAGAGGCCAGTGTAGACAGGCAGCCAAGAGATTTTGCACAAGAGCTGTCCAAACGGAAAAAAGCCCTAGTGGCCGCTTGGACGCTCCGTATGCACAGGCACCGCTCTGGACTTCCTGGTAACCCGAGCCCCCTTAAAGGCACATGCAGCCTGCAGAGGCCACGCGGCAGAAGCACCTCTGCCACCGAGCTCTGCCACGCGGCTCTTCTCATTCAGCCACCAGACCACCCAGAATGGCCGCTCCAGCGGGGGAGCAGCAACCCGCACCCCCAGCGCAGGAGGCCCCAAGGGGCACAAAGCGGCGTGCCTTTTCCTGGTCCCCAGGGGAGATTGAGGCCCTGCTGGTCAAGGAAGAAGTCCTCTATGACCCACGTGCCCGTCGCAAGAATTCAGACATCTTCTGGCGCATGGCCCAGGCACTCTCTGACCAGGGCCATCCAGCCCGGATCCTTGAACAGGTCCGGGCTAAAGTCCGGGCTATGTTCGGGCCAGCGAGGGCCAGGGCGCAGGAGCCAACAGCTGCCCCCATTACCAGTGGCTCCATGGCATCCTGGGCAAGGCGGCACCCCGGGGACCCTCGGTGCAGCTGACACCAGCAGGCACCCCCCCATCACCAGGCCCAGTGAGGTGGGGGATGATGCAGAGCTGCCCACTGGGTCGGAGGACGAGGAGGAGGACCAGGGCAGCACTGTGACCCTGCAACTGGAAGTCCTGTCAGGCAGCCCAGATGTCTCCCGTGCATCGTCAGAGGCTGGGGAAGGATCCACTGATGAGGGTTGCACTTTGCACTCACAAGGGCGGGGGGAGCCAGGTGCCTGGAGGGGGGGGAAGGAGCGTCACTCAGGCAGCTTGAGCTGCACGGTGTGTACCATACCAGTATGCAGCACATGCAACCACTTGCAGCCTGGTGACTGAGCGGCATGTGGCTGCGGCAGGCACCTCCAGAGCATGCCTGGGACCGTGCTGTTCGCACACATCTGGACTGGGGGGAAGGGTGGATGCTGGCAGGACCCCAGGGGCTCAGGCCAGAGCCCACACCTCTCACAGGGTGCAGCACACAGACAGCACACTGTTCATGCCTGGCGGCGCGACACAGCCAGCTGCTCCTGGGAAAACCGCAGCGACACAGCCCTGTGAGTGTGGCCTCCACTGAGCCCCTTGCCTGCTCCTGGTGCCTTGGCTGGCCCCCTGAGGGAAGTCCCCACCGCGGCCACACATGTCCCTGGGCTACGTGTGTGAGGGCTAGTGGGAGGGGGAGGGAGGAAGCACTTGGGCCGGCCCTAGCGCCACCTTAGTTTCACTGCAAGGATGGTACACGCCCCAGTCACCCCTGGTTCCATCCAGGAGACATCCACATGATGGGGATCTGAGAGCCCAGACCACATCTGCCATATGTGCTCCCAGGCATTGTGTGGGGATTCATCTTGCTCCCTGTCAAACACCATTGATTAGTCCAAAGGTTCACAGCCTCCCAGCAGGGAGTTCCACAGGTTAACACAACACACACACACACACACACACACACACACACACACACACACACACCCCCCTCCCCCAAGGGGCCAGGACACAGACCGGTGGTTACAATACATGGAGGAGCACCCTACTCCAGGGGCGGTCCTGCATGCAAACATACAACACGGGGGGGGGGGGAAACAAGTGGGCCCAAGCCACAGTACTGTGGTGTCACCTGGGCTCAGGTGCATGAGGTGTGGGGACAGTGGCCGGGCTGCCTAACTGACCCATCCTTTCCTCTGTTCCCTGCAGTGGGACCAAGCAGGAGTGGGGGACCCTCCAGCCCTGCAGCAGTGGCAGCACCCCCAACCACCCAGGCACCAAGGCGGCGGGTCCGGCAGCGGGGCCAAGTCCTCCGGCGGCACATACAGGCCATTGAGAGGATTGAGGCAGCCATCTCACGCCCAGTGGATGCTGATATGGAGTGGTGCCAGCAGGCCTGGGGCAACTTCCAGGCTCAGTGTGAGTGCATCGGTGATGCCATCACTGCCATCACTGCACACATCGGGCATGCTGTGCACTATGGCATGGCATTGCCCCATGCACCTGCCATCCCTCCCATGCCAATGCCCGTGCCCCCTCCTGCTGCCCCTCCTACTCCCGCCATGCCCCCTCCTGATACACCCCATCCTGCCCACCTCCCATGCTGCCTGCCTGGATGAGGCCTGAACCACATGTAGTGGTCCGCCCCCGCAGAGGCCACCCCTCCCAGCAGTAGCTCCCTCCTCCCCCTCCCAGTTCAGAGCCCTCTCTCTCCTCCCCCTCCCAGTTCAGAGCCCCCTCCCTTCTCCCAACCTACGTCCCCATTGTAAATAAAAAGTTCAATGAGTTGTTTTTAAAAAAAACCTGTGTTGTTTATTGGGAGGTAAGGGGAGGGAAGAAGGGAAGGTTTGGGGATGAGAGGGAGACAGAGGTAATCCTACTGTGGGGCCTGGGAGAACATCTCTGTCAGGGCCTCCCGTATGCGCACACCATCATGGTGCGCCTGGTGGATGGCAGCTGTGCAGGGCTGTTTGAAGGCCTGGCCCTCGCCTGCAATCTATGCAGGGAGGAAGGCCTCCACCTTCCGCTCCATGATGTCGTGGAGCACATAACACGCAGCCACTACCTCGAGGACATTCCGCTCACCCACCTCAAGATGAGTGAGCAAACAGCAAAACTGGGCTTTCAGACGGCTGAAGGCGCACTCCTCCTGGTCGCAGGCCCAGTTGAGGTGGTCATTGAACCGTGCCCGGTCATGGTCTGTCCGCCACGTGTAGGTCTGCATCAACCAGGGCAGTAGGGGGTAGGCTGCGTCCCCCACAATAAATGTGGGCATAGGCACATCCCCAACAGTAAATTCCTGCTGGGGGAAGAAAGTGCCCACCTCCAGCCTGCCAAACAGGCTGGAGTGTTGGAGAATGCGGGTGTCGTGTGCCCTGCCAGTCTAGCCTGCATAAATGTCCGTGAAGCGGCCATGCTGGTCCACGAGGGCCTGGAGCACGATGGAGAAGTACGATGGAGAAGTACCCCTTGTGGTTTATGAAATGAGCTGCTCGATGTTCCAGGGCATGGACGGGGATGTGGGTTGCATGCAGGGCTCCCCCGCAGTTGGGGAACCCCAGGGCAGCGAAGCCAGCCACCATAGCCTCCAGGTCCCACAGGTGGATGACTCGCTGGAGCAGGACGTCGTTGATGGCACAGACAACCTGCAGAAGGGTGCACAGAAACACAGGGGAATGCATCACATAAGGCAGGGTGACTGCATGCTCCCTTGGGGGGGTTCCCTCCCCCCCTGTGATGCCCTCTGTCTTCACACATACCAGGGCCCCCTCACACCACGGGCCACCCGTTCCCCCACCAGCAGGCCTGTGCAAGGGAGAGATGACCCAAACCCCTGGGTAATGGGGCATTCCCCATCGCCCCAGCCTGGAGTCTTGCCTGCCCCTGGGCATGGAGTGCAGCACCCTTCCCCGCCCCTGGACTTACCTACATGACGACAGCACCAACGATTGATCTGCCCACGCCGAACTGGTGTGCCACCGATCAGTAGCTGTCCAGGGTGGCCAGCTTCCATATGGCAATGGCGACCCTCTTGTCGATGGGGATGGGTGTCCGCAGCTGGGTGGTGCTTCTCTGGAGCGCAGGGGCGAGCCAGGCACATAGCTCCAGGAACGTCCGCTTTCGCATCCGAAAGTTCCAGAGCCATTGCTGGTCGTCCCATTGCCCCAGGACCAGCCGGTCCCACCAGTTGGTACTGGTGTCCAGTCTCCTCAAGGGCCTCTCCATGGTTGGGTGGGGATGCCACAGGGACGCCACCGTCTCCCTGGTGAGGGAGTCCAGAGTGACCTGCGCCTCGAGGTCCTGGATAACGAGTGCAGCAGCATGGAGCAGCAGCTGCAGGCACTCAAAAATGGCTGGAAGGGGCCAGAGCAGGCACAAGGCAACCCCTAGCTCCATGGCACAACAAAAGAGCTGATGTCAAAAAAATCAGCAAATGGCACTAAGGCACAAGCTGTGGTGTCCAAGAAGGCAGAGGGCAACAACAACTAGAACTGCTATGGTTGTCAGTCCCTGCAAGAAGTCCTAAAGCACGCAGCAGGAGAGAAACAGCTGTCTAGGGAGATCCCCTTAAGCACATGTCTCAAAGGAGCTCCAACCCCATCCCCAGAAAGGGCTGGTGCCTTTTTGCCTTCTCCAAAGTAGTTCTAGGCTCCTGCTTTTGCGCAAGAGCATCCCGCCAATGTAGACGCTCTCTTGCGCAAAAGTGCATCGCTCTGACGATGAGTCCCGGCCAATGTAGACGCTGTCTTGTGCAACTACTTTAACGCAAGAACTCTTGTGCTAAAGAGTTTTTGTGTAAGATTGTGCCAATGTAGACATAGCCTTGGTGTGTGGGTTACACTACCACAAGGCTAGGAAGCAAAGTGGATGCTTCGGGGAGGCACCACAGACCTGCTGATATTTCAACCAGCTGGATGCCATCCTGGGGGGGGGGTCCTTGTCATGGCCAGGACACACCCAGTGTCAGCCTCCAGGAGGGCGAGGAGGAGGAGGAAAAAGACAGCCAGGTGATCATATCCGCCAGCCAGTTGCTGCTCCTCTCTCTGGAGCCATCCCCCTCCCCCTACCACCTCCACCATCACCACCACCAGGATGTCTCCCAGGCTTCGGACAAACCTGGGGAAGGCACTTCAGCTGAGTTCTATAAGTTATCCTATCTACACATGCTATAGGACTAAATAAAATCAGTAAAGATGCACCACTTTTCAGTTTAGAGCATATTTGGAAACCTGAATGCTTTAAATAAAAATGGTCTAATTTTTCAAAGATATTTTAATATAAGTACTAAATATGGATTCTTTGCTTCTAATCTATGTTTTTATGGATGGCAAGTTACATATATAGATACTGCATTCCAAGAAGTCCAGATACTATGTTGTATTTTACAGATATTAGCGAAGTTTTACTGATAACATCTTAAGATATTAGATGATGCCATTAAAATATAGAAAGCACTCAAAAGAGTTGGAAAGCCAACAGAACACTTTCATTTAAAATTACAATATATAATAATAATTTACAAGCCAATTTGCCTTAGTACTAGTCACAATAAAATATGAAAAAAAATAATATAAAATACTTACTGGAAGATTCAAGAATTCATTAAAGTAGTTCACAAGCATATCATCTGTTGCTAAATAATCTTCCTATAGGAACATGAAAACACAGGACAATGTTTACAATAATCCATCTTAATGTATTTGTACATATTATAGCATTATAGTATGATTTGCCTGAAAGGAGATCAGAACATTTGCACAAAAGTAGATTTTTCCCTGTCATTATACAGGTTAGACCTCCCTGGTCTGGTACCCTCAGGACCTGACTGGTCCCAAAGGAGGGAGTTTGGCAGACCAGGGGAGGTTGACCCATTTGCCAGGCTCCCCTACCCCTGAGCCACTTGATCCCAGTTCCTTGGCCAGCCATGGGGCTGCTGGGGCGCCACTGCCCTGGAGCTGATGGGGCTCCGCTGCTACAGAGCCACTGAGGCTCCACTGCCCCAGAGCCACTGGGGCTCCACTGCCCTGGTCAGATACTCTGGGGCCACCAGAGCTCCATGGCCACCTGCGGGCCATGGAGGCTCCTCTGGAGCCAGGACTGACAACACTCTGCAGCCTCAAGACTGCCCCAAATTGCCAGAACTGCTCTGTCCTGAGCCGGGGCTTTCTAATCCAGGGGCTCTCTAGTCCAGCAACATCAGGGGTCCTGCCAGACCTCAGAGAGGTTCAACCTGTATTGTGGTTTAATATCTGTTGTACACCACTATACAAAATATACTGAAAACATAAGAATGGCCCTACTGGATCAGACCAAAGGTCCATCCAGCCCAGTATCCTGTCTGCCGACAGTGGCCAATGCCAGGTGCCCCAGAAGGAGTGAAGAGAACAGGTAAATCATCCAGCGATCCCTCTCCTGTCATTCATTTCCAACCTCTGACAAACAGATGCTAGGGACACCATTCCTACCAATCCTGGCTAATAGCCATTGATGAACTTAACTTCAATTAATGTATCTAGTTCTTTTTTGAACCCTGTTAAAGTCCTAGTCTCCACAACATCCTATGGGAAAAAGTTCCACAGGTTGACTATTCACTGAGTGAAGAAAAACTTCTTTTGTTTGTTTTAAACCTGCTATCTATTAATTTCAGTGGGTGACCCCTAATTCTTATGTTATGGGAACAAGTAAATAACTTTTCCTTTATTGACATTCTCTACCTGTCATGATTTTATAGACCTCTGGTATATCCCCCTTAGTCTCCTGTTTTCAAAGTTGAAAAGTCCTAGTATTTTTAATCTTTCCTCATATGGCACCTGTTCCAAATCTCTAATCATTTTGTTGCCCTTTTCTGAACCTTTTTCAATGCCAATATATCTTTTTTGAGATGACACAACCACATCTGTACACAGTATTCAAGATGTGGGTGTACCATGGATTTATATAGAGGCAATAAGATATTATCTGTCAATTCTCTATCCCTTTTAAAATTATTCCTGGCATTCTGTGTGCTATTTTGATTGCTGCTGCACATTGAGTAGATGTTTTCATAGAACTATCCACAATGACTCCAAGATCCTTCTCTTAAGTGGGTATAGCTAAATTAGTCCCCAACATTTTGAATGCGTGGTTGGGATTATTTTTCCAATGTGCATTATTTTGCATTCATCAACATTAAATTTGATTTGCCATTTTGTTGCCCAATCAACTAGTTTTGTGAGATCCTTTTGAAGCTCTTCACAGTCTGCTTTGGTCTTAACTATCTTTAGCAGTTTAGTATCATCTACCAAAGAACTTATAGGCAAAACACTTGTAAACGTAAAAGCTAGTAAATGTGGAAAATTTGCAAATTTGCTTCTGAAAAAAATTTGTTATGCAAGTAGCCTACATATTCCTGATTTGTTCCACATCAACCCTTCTACCTTCACCTGGGAAAGAGGAATGTAGCTGCTTTATAGAGCATTCTTCCACCCCAAATTGATAGATATAAGTGGGTAGCCACAAAAGATGAATTAGGGCTATTGACGGTTCATACCAAGCAGTAGTATGCCATAGTTAGGTCCCAACCTAAGCTAGGAATTTCCCCCCTGTGTTAACTGGAAGTGGGAGTAAGGCCTGTATGTGCAGTTTTTTATATTTATATTGTTTATCATGGTTATATATCAGTATCACAAATATGATATGAAGGTTAACAAAAGAACACAATTAAAAAAACATTTTTTGAACTCATGAGATCAATAAATCTGGAGCTCAAACTTGCTTCTTCTGAAATCCATGGCAAAACTCCCACCACTCATGTCAATGGGAGAAGGAACAAGTCATCATATCTTACATTTTCTTGTCTTTTTGAAAATCTGTCAGCTTTATGACAGAGAATTCTATCTCGTTTTTAATAATGTCACTATTAATGGGCCAATAAAATACCCTGCACAGTTTGCCACAATAAAGAAATAAACCTCTTCCAATCACATGCCCCAAGTTGTCAACTACCTCCACACTCTGGAACTCATACAAGGTATCCCCCTCAAACAACTACAACACGTAGTCAATGATTCTGACAGAAATCATTCCTGAGCCCTCTCTTCTGGCCTTCAAACAACCCCCAATCTCTTCAAGTTCATCATCAGAAACAAGCTCCCCACAGACCAAAATAAATCAACTCAAAGTGGCACCAGACGTTGCCAGAACAGCAAATGAAAAACCTGCAGATATAAATTTGTTGCTAAAATGATCAACACACCCCCAATACACTTCTCAAGATCCCAGGTCCTATGCATGTCTATCACAACATATGTTGTACCTCACCAAGTGCTCCACATGCACCAATGGAAACTATGTGGATGAAACCAGATATACTCATGAATAAACTGACACAAGAAAATGATGAAAGACCATATGCCCTGTGGGTGAACATTTTTCAAAAAGTGATCACCCTATAGCTGATCTATTAGTCCTTATCCTTAAAGGAAACCTGTACAACAAGCCCCTGAGCTTAAATCCATATCTTTGCTGCACACTAACAATCATAGTCCTAATGAAGACACTAGATTTATGGTTTATTACAACAGTTATAACTCACTTTTTGTTCTAGTACTGGAGGGGTGTTAATGAGCTACTTCACCTTGAATGGTCTCCTTAGAATATGTACTATTTATGTTAAACTATCCATTCAATCTTGTATTCAGCTGTAACACTTTCCCAGATTTGAAGAAAAGCTCTGTATAGCTCAAAAGTTTGTCTCGCTCACCAAAAGAAGTTGGCCCAATAAAAGATACTACTTCACCCACCTTGTCTCTCTAAAATCCTTCAACCACACTGCATACAGTTTCTCAAAAACAATGAGTCCTGTGGCACTTTAGCCCTGGTCTACGCTAGGGAGTTATTTCAAAATAACAAGCAGAGCGTCCACGCTACCAAGCCCATTATTTTGAAATAATTTTGAAATAATGGGCTGGTTATTTCCATTTCTGTACTTCTGTTTTCCTAACGGAATAAGCTTATTTTGAAATAGTTATTTCAAGAGTAATTATTTTGAATTTATTTATTTTGAAATAATTTCCTAGTGCAGATATGTCCATAGAGACTTGGGGGTACGTCTACACAGCACACTTATTTCAAAATAAGGGTATGTCTACACTAGCCCTCTAGATTGATCTAGCAAGGCTAATGAGGGTGACCGAAATTGCAAATGAAGCGTGGGATTTAAATATCCCACGCTTGATTTGCATGTTCCCGGCCAGTCGCCATTTTAGAAATTGACTAGCCCAAAGTAACTGCCCATGTCTACATGCGGCAGTGAAACGGGATTCCGAAATAAAGCCCTAACTCAAATTAGCTGGTATTCCTCCTGCAATGAGGTTTACCAGCTAATTCAAGTTAGGGCTTTATTTCGGAATCCCATTTCACTGCCGCGTGTAGATGCGGGCAGTTACTTCGGGCTAGTCAATTTCTAAAATGGCAACCAGCTGGGAACATGCAAATCAAGTGCGGGATATTTAAATCCCACGCTTCATTTGCAATTTCGGTCACCCTCCTTAGCCTCCCCCACTCTAGGGGGCTAGTGTAGACATACCCTAAGCTGTTTCTGAATTCTTTTTCTGAAATACCTTATTTCAAAATACCACATCTACCCCACAGGAAAGCCTCAAAATTAGAATGAAGCAGGCTTCCCTAATATGAACTTGCTACCTCGAATTAGAGCCCCAGGAAGCCCTGGGGAGTAATTACTTTGAATGACCCTGGGGAGGAGCAGTGGAGCGTCCACACTACCGTTATTCCAAAATAACTATTTTGGAATAAACATTATTCCTCGTAGAATGAGGTTTACAGATTTTGAAATAAACCATTATTTCAAAATTATTTCAAAATAATGGAATTGCTGTGTAGACGCTCGTATTGTTATTTTGAAATAATGTCTATTATTTCAAAATAACTGTGCTATGTAGACACACCATAAGGGTATGTCTACACTACCCCCCTAGTTCGAACTAGGGGGGTAATGTATGCATACCGAACTTGCTAATGAAGCCCGGGATTTGAATTTCCCGGGCTTCATTAGCATAAAGCCGGCGCCGCCATTTTTAAAAGCCGGCTAGTGCGAACCCCGTGCCTCGTGGAATGAGGCGTACAGATAGTTCGGATTAGGAAGCCTAATCTGAACTATCTAATCCGTGCCGCGTGTAGCCGCGCGGCACGGGGTTCGCACTAGCCGGCTTTTAAAAATGGCGGCGCCGGCTTTATGCTAATGAAGCCCGGGAAATTCAAATCCCGGGCTTCACTAGCAAGTTCGGTATGCATACATTACCCCCCTAGTTCGAACTAGGGGGTAGTGTAGACATACCCGAGGAGACTGAGGGGGGATATGATAGAGGTATATAAAATCATGAGTGGTGTGGAGAGGGCCGATAAAGAAAAGTTATTCATTAGTTCCCTAAATAGAAGAACTAGAGGACACCAAATGAAATTAATGGGGAGCAGGTTTAAAACTAATAAAAGAAAGTTCTTCGTCACACAGCGTGTAGTCAACCTGTGGAACTCCTTGCCAGAGGAGCCTGTGAAGGCTAGGACTATAATGGAGTTTAAAGAGAAGCTAGATAATTTCTAGCTTCATAAAAGGCTATTAGCCAGAGGATAAAATGGTGTCCTTGGCCTCTGTTTGTCAGAGGCTGGAGAGGGATGGCAGGAGACAAATCGCTTGATCATTGTCTTCGGTCCACCCTCTCTGGGCACCTAGTGCTGGCCACTGTCGGTAGACAGGATACTGGGCTAGATGGACCTTTGGTCTGTCCCCGTATGGCTGTTCTTATCTATTCCAACCCCCTATTCAAAGCAGAACTAATCCCAACTAAATCATGCCAGCCAGGGCTTTGTCAAACCTGGCCTTAAAAACTTCTGTGGATAGAGATTTGCCACCTCCCTAGATTAGGGATGTAAGAGACCAATCGACTATCCAATAAGCAATAGCTTATCGGATAGTCGACTAGTGATGTAGTTATGCGACTGGTTGCTTCCCCTCCTTGCTGCCTCTATCAGAGAGAAGCATCAAAGGGGGAGCAAGAGCCAGTGCTGGGGGGAGCCGGCCTAAAAGCTGGTTCCCCCCGGCATCATCTCTGAGGGGGGCAGGAGAGGTAGCGGCACAGTGGAAACAGTGCAAGCAGGGACTGAAACAGTCTCCGCTTTCGCTGCTTCTGCTGTGATTCTGCTCTTGTATAGTTCAAAGACTGAGGCACCACAGGAAATGCGGGGCCATAGGGGTCCCCTGCTGGTTCCACGCTCCCTGCAGGGCTTCCTTTTTGAAATGCATAAAAGCCCCACTGGGGCTCTTGTACATTTTGAAAGAAAACTCCGTGCTGGGCTCTTACTACAGTTCAAAGGTGAAGGCACCCTTATAGACTAATTGAATAGTCGAAGAAAATCCCATCGACTATTCAATTAGTTAATTAATCTAAATTTAACATCCATAACCTAGATAACTCATTCCAGTTCTTCATCATCTCCTAGTTAAATAGTTTTTCCTAATATCTAACCTATACCTTCCCCAATACAACTTGAGACCATTGCTCCTTGTTCTATCATATGTCACCACTAAGAACAGCCTTGTTCTATCTTCTTTGGAACCTCCCTTAGTTGAAGGCTAACCCCTTGATAGTTGAAGCCTGTTATCAAATTCCCCCTCGTTCTTCTCTTCTGCAGACTAAATAAGCCAAGTTCCCTCAGCCTCTAGTCATATGCTCCAGACACCTAATCATTTATTTTGCCCTCCACTGGACTCTTCCCAATTTGTCCATATCCTTTCTGTAGTGGAGGCCCCCAAAACTGGATGCAATATTCCTGATGAGGCCTCACCAGTGCCAAATAATGGGAAATAATCACTTCCCTCAATCTGCTGGCAAAGCTCCTTCTAATGCAGTTCAATATGCCATTAGCCTTCTTGGCAACAAGGGTGCACTATTGACTCATATCCAGCTGCACATCTACTGTAATCCCCTGGTCCTTTTCAGCAGAACTGTTGCTTAGCCAGTTGGTCTCCAGCCAGAATCCCATGTAGCAGTACATGGAATTCTTCTGTCTAAGTGCAGGACTCTGCACTTGTCCTTGTTGAATCTAGTCAAAATCTATCTATGGCACAGTTAAAGTTCTTAAGGAGGTAAATCCTAATGTTTCCTCCATGGTGATTAAATGCAACTATGCAAAGGGGGACAGTATTTGCTGGGACATATAGGGCCTGAACATCCCCAGCACTACTATATCAAACTTGGCTCCATGATGGCTTCCTGTGTACTAGCACTAAGGAACTGGGAGAGGCATGGAAAGGGAAGGGCAAAAAAATATTTGGATTAAGCATTAAACAGGAGAATTTGGATCAGTGTCTGCTCCAAAGCACACTGAAGTCAGTGGAAAGACTCCCATGGATTTTTCAATGAGCTTTGAACCAGGTTCTTAGGCCTGAATTCAGCAAAGCAATTAAGAGTGTGCTCAACTTGAAGACAATGAGAAGCACATGCTTTAAACAAACACATGGTTCTCTCCTGAATCAAGGCACAAGGACCTGATCTAATGCCCAATGAAATTAGTAGAAGACTCCCTTTTACTTCAATGGACCTTGGATTGAGCCCTAAGTGCATAAGGACTTTCTTATTTATGTAAACAGTTTTGTTAGAAAAAGGCTGTGAATGTATAAAAAGTATCTATATATCACATTTACTATGCTTAAGTAATACATCATTAGATTTGAAATGAGTATAAAGTAGTTTGATGATTAGATACAATAATATACAGTGTAAATACTTCTCTCATCCAAATGAATTATTGGAAACAAAGTATTTGTTATTCACAGAATTACAAGTCCTATGAAAATATACAGGTACATGTGTTTTTAATTTGCTGGGAATATGTTCTTTAAAGTCTCATATAACAGCAAGAAATATAAACAAACTGGTTCACTAATCAATAAAACTTTTACTACACTGTTAACGCAAGCTTTGCTACTTATTGCACCTATCTGCAAGTTTTTTTAAAAATATGAAGAAAACAATAAAACTTTCCTATGGGACTTTTATTTCACCAATCAATCTTTTACTTATTTCAAAATAATATTTACATACCTAATATTTGCCCATTAAAGTTCATATAATTTTATATACAATAAATCCTTTTAGATGTTTGTGGCATTAGGCATTTTCTTTTAATCCTTTCCCTGATGTGCTCTATGGTGTACAATACAAGTTATTACTATTAAAAGCATTCTCATGATTCCAATAGGCAGTCTTGCTGGACTACAAATGGCTTGAATTTCCAGTGCTTATGCAGGCAAAACTTCAAAATTGAAGTAACTGAGAATTTTGCCGGCACATAGTATGCAGGTATCAAGGGTCCTATTACCGTTGGTCTTAAAGCAGCAAAGGGGATATTAAAATCATTTTGTCAGTGGTATCCTGTAAAAATACTGTTTAGATTTTCTAGGGAAGCATATCTCATGACACTATCTACTCTACATACTAGCTTTCTCCATGTCATTGCCATGAGTGGGTTAGCACAGATACAAAGCAATGTTATAAGATACCCAAGGAGGATCTGAACACAGATGGTCCTGGTAAGTCAATAGAACAATACATTAAATGCAGCTTCTACTGAAATGACATGTGTTCACAGATAAAAATCAGTTGCTCACTTTAAATGTCAAAACCTTAAAGTGATTATAGAAACCCCGATTTAGTGCTGAATTCTGTATAGTGGATCTGTACACTTACTTGAGTTCCACTGAATTCAAAGAGGGCCTGCCCACACATGGAATCAGAGCTGAACCCAATGTAAACTTTTGGTTTAATGAGGTTATAAATATGTGATAAAACATATTTTCAGTTTATTCCTAAATGAAATTAACCTGGATTTCAATATATATTATTTATACAGTGTATTAGAGTAGAACCTAGAGAGATAGCAGCAGCTATCAGAGAGAACCAAATTTGTTTTAAAAAACATGCATACTTCATAGGTGTTCAAAAAAGGAAAGGGAAGTAATAATCAGAGCACAGATGAATCAGTTCTCAAAATAGCAAGAAAAATGCATCTGTAGAACTTATCAGATTGGACCTTCCAATTAACTATTTCCTTCCTTCTTTCTTTTATTATGCTTTTCTTTATCTTTGCAATCCTGTTCCCTTTAAATTTCTGTTTCGCTTTTTCTAACACTGTAGCATTTTCTTCCTACTCAAAAGAAATAATGAGAACCATTTTTCTAAAAGGATTATTATCCGAAGTATCTGTTTTTCTGATGGGAAAAGGCGTATCAAAGCTCAGCTACCATAGTGGAAGAAATGAGAAACCATAGAGTAGTTTTCCATGACCTGCTATTTTCTCTGTAATTCCAAACCAACACCAAAAAATTATCGGTCTTTTTAAAGTGTACTTACAAATACAGCTTCTGTTATATCTGGTGGCTCTGAAACACAGATATAAAAACCTGCTTGTTATTCATCCAACATGTTTCCATTTATTGAGGTTTGTTTCTCTGCACGCAAATTAGAGATTACTTTGAAAAATTAAATAAGTTATGTTACTTTACAAACTTCCTGGATTTTCTGAAATAAAATAACCAGATCTGAAGAAAATAAAACAAATTCTAAGGAAATCTGTATTGCTAACTCCTGCCAGTTACAAATCCTGAATCAAATCTAAAAAAAACCCATGAGATTATCTTAAATATCATGAGAGTTTTTGAAAAATCACATATTGGGAGTATTTGTTTTGGTTTTGAGCCTTTATGGTGCACTTAGGTCACATTTTTCAGCTTTCCTCTAAAATCATGAAGATCAGAAACTCGTTCTTTTTATAAAGAAATCTGAGCTTTCCCCATAATCACAGGACTCCAGAAGATGGGGCTAAACAGACTAGATATTTTGATACTTATGGTAAAATCATGAGAATGGGCAACACAGGAAAAGTTCAATAGCTGTGCTCCAAGTCTCACCCACTTGAAAAAGAGCATATGAAGGAAGTGTTTATGGTCTTTTATTCTTAAGACTGAAGAATTTTGTTATATGAATTTTAATGATACAGTTTAAATCTCCCCCCATTGAGTCATTGTCCCCATAGTCTGAAACACAGCCCTAAGTGGTAACTGCCCCTTTGCCCTGTTGGAAGAACTTTACATACCAGTGGTGAGCCTCTTCTCCCTCATGTTGGAACTTTTTGCACATGCTGCGTTGTCATTGGGACAGCCAGGGAATCTGTGCTTGGGGATCTGGAAAGAGACGCTGCAGAACCTTGGCTCAGGGCACACAGGCTGCAGCAACCCAGCCTGGCTTTCTTGTGTGGTTCACAGCAAGTCTGGGTTGCTATGGAATTGCAGACAATGCATGGAAAGAACATGAGCCATTAGCAAATACTTTCCCTCCTTTCTGAGCGTGACTCATTGAAACAAACTTACCAATTGGACAGGCTGGCTAGATTATCACTGTTCATCTCCAGGGGAGATATTCATGAATAAGTGATCAGGGGATATACATTACTCACTGATTTTGGATGGGAAAAAAGATTACGCCACCCAAACTTCCCTACTCTAAAACTAAACAGCTCTCTGCCCAGCAAGATTCTGTTTTCCCCCCAGAGGTACCACACTTGTCTTGATTTAAGAGGCTGGGTATTATATGTAAATTTGCCAAGCAGTTTGCACCATCTATCAAGTAATTCCGTGTCAGTAACTGGATTCTAGACGCTGATCACACAAGAGCCACTGTAAATCGTAGATGCCGTCTGCAGTTCCCACCACAAGCGAGCAGAAAGGGGAAAGGGATAGGGGTTGTGTCATTGCACTGAGGTAACATCTGGGGGGTTTCTCTAACAGCTACAGCAGACTCCATTGTGATGTGTTAGCTGCTGCCCTTGTGACAGCCTTCCCTGTGAGCCTGTAGCTGTTGCTACTGCTCACAGGGCCCTGACTCAGCAGGAACACAAATATAGCTGTGTTTCCCATATGAAGGGAGACACTAAAGGTAATATGGGTGTGCAAGGAAGAGACCAAGGGAGGCAAAAGAGGGAGTGATCATGATCTAAGGATTTTTAATTTTAATTTTTCCCTTCCCTGAGGAGAACACCCTGGAAAAAGAAAGGAAAGACTGAACCTTACTTTTGAAATAGACACCAGAGACCATTTCATATACCTGCAATAAAATAAGTAGCCAATCTATATAGACTATATCCTTACTGTGAATAATTGATTATCTTTCTTTTTGCGCCTGAAATTATTGACCTGGTAATGACTTGAAGCCTAATAGAAAGAACTGTTGTTACAGTCCCCCTGACCAAAAAAGCTTTATATGTACAAAACAGCCAACTTAGCCTACAATGTATTAGTAATGAAATATCCAGATAGCCTGAGATTTTCTAAGGAGTCTGAGGAAATTAGGCACCCAGCTCCCACAGATATCAATGGAATTTGGGCCACCCAACTCCCATTGGCTCCTGATAAAATCTCAGCCTGCAAACTTTAAATCAAGCAAAATGCACTTAAGGATATATGTTGTTCTCTCTTCAGTACAGAGATCTTCTGCATAGGTACATTTACTTTAGATGGGTACCCAGGCAGCCTTAGTTTTTGTCTAGTATGGTTGTTTTCAAAGATGCTATTTTCTAAGATGAACTGGGTGTTTTTCCAAATATGAAATATGGTTTATTGAATATTATTTTTCAACTGGAAGTTCCTTCTGAGAATAAGTAATGCCTTGAGAACTAGCCAGAGAAATCCTGCTGGTATGATTGCTTTTGGGTGACAATGCTTCTGGAATCTGAAATGGGATAATAAAGCATTAAAATGAGATTGGCCTCGTGCTGGAAGGAAAATGTTAGTAATTTCCCAAATTAAATGGAAATGAAAGCCAGGTAATTAAAATAATAATACTTCCAATTGTCTAGATGAGAAATTGTTAGCTATAACTGGAGTTCATTTAAAGTACTACCAGCTATTTAAGCAATAAGGCATAGACTGTACAGTAGTGCTGAATAATATAGCTGAGGTGTTCAGTGCAAACAAAGGTAATGTCAAGTGCTTCTGTTACACTGGAGAAGTATATTATTTAAAACAAATGTAACACAAAATGTAAATAATTGCAATCGTCCCAAATTAAGGGGGTTATAGATAATTGCAATGTCAGGATAATCCGTATTCTAGCACCTGATTGAAAAGTGTTTAATTACTTGTAAGTGGAGTTCCATGTAGGTAGTTTATAAGCAACTAGAGAATTTACCCAGTATTGCTCAGGTCCTTGTAGGGGCTAGGGGAAGGGGATGGATGGTGCAGGAGTTCAAGGCAGGGAGTTGGGAGGTGTGGAGTAACTTAGGCAGGGTATGGTGGGTGCAGGAGTCAGGGCAGCATGTCGGGAGAACAGAGAAGTTAGAGAAGGAGCTGGGTGGTGCAGGAGTCAGGGCGTGGGAGGAGTCTGGGAGGGGGGGCTGAGGGAAAGAGGTGAGGGATGCAGGAGTCAGGGCAGGGAGTGATGGACTCAGGGAAGAAATATAGAGGGTGCAGGAGTCAGGACAGAAGGTTGGGTGTGTTGTGGGGGCTCAGGGTAGAGGATTGAGTTGGGGGAGTTGTTGGCCAAACAGTGATTCTCCAGGACTGGCTGGGATGGTGGAAACCACACTGTTTGGCCTGCTGCCTCCAGATCTGGAGCTGGCCAGGGCAGCAGGGGCTATGCTGGCTGGGTTGTGGCTTCCTGGGGCTGGCTGGGGTTGCAGGGGCCTTGGTAGCTGGCCAGCAGGTCCTCAGGACAAGCAAAGTGGTGGGGTCCACTGGATATGGTGTCCAGCAACAACCAGAGCTGTGTCCTCATCCTGCCACTTGTTCTCAGTGTGGCTATTTCCTTGTGGTCATTCAACAGCATGACTGTCACTGCTAGCAGCCCCTCCCTTTCCTTTTGATTAAAAACATGACCAAACCCTGACCTTGCTTTAATTTAAGATAAGAGAAAGCTGTGTACCAAATTTGGTGCTTCTACCTCTTACAATTCAGGAGGAGTTCTTGAGCAAATGAACTTACAGACAGAGTCTCTCTTTCTCTCTCAAATATACAGTAGATGAGACATGACAGACCAAGGGGTTAATGCAGAAAAATGTGCATCTAAATACTTTATTCACCACTGTTAAACAATTTGGCATATGTATTGTAATTATAAAATAACTTTTTAAAAAGAAACACCTTAAATGTTTTAAGAATATTTAATTCTCCCAAACAGTTCTTTGGAAGAGAGAATATACCTGCAATATTTTAATATAATATAATTTATATACAGTTCTTTTCAACAGACAGCATTAAACTGCATTGAATTCTTCCACTTCAGCACTGTAATAATTATAATCAATAATAAATAAATGATAATAAAATAATGATAATAAATGGAAACTGGTTATTATATCCTTTTTGAAAATAAAAAGTGAAAGCTACATATCAACTCCAGTGTAAGTGAAGTACCTTAGAAATGCAGCCTCAAATAAGCTCACCCATCAGGAAATAACAGATTTCTTATACAGGTTTCTTATATTTTCAATGGAAAAAATTCATTCTGACATAGGTCACTTCAAAGCCCTCCATAACGTTGGAGACTAGGAAGTAGAGTTGCAGGGGACTTTTAGTTTTCTGCAGACCATGGAATTTAGTGACAACTCTGAATAGGCTTGTGTATATTATTAGAAATAATCATAACTATTAAGTAAGTATTATTATTATTACTATTATTTGGGATTTTAGTAATGTTTGAAAGTCCTAATCAAGATCAGGACCTCAATGTATTCATCAATTTAAAAAATGACATAAGAAAACACAAATCCTGCCCTAAAGATCATCCATTCTGGAACTCCGTTTCAGCTGCTGTCTGGTTTACTCCTTCATGATCTCACCTCACTGCTAAATTGTTCCATTTGCAAAAGCTCAGTCCAGGGATGTCGAAATAGCGAGGCCAAAATAACAGGCTTGCTCTGAAGACACGGGATAGCTATTTTGGGCTACTCCGGTATCCTGAAATAGCATTGCAATGTAGATGTAGCCCTAGAGTCCAGTGACATTTAGTTAAGTTTTTGTTTCAAAGTAAGGAGAGGGTGGGAGATTAACACTTTAATTTTCTAAATTCCAACCAAATTTTCATCTAATAAAATAAAATTAAAGGGATGCTATCATCTTAATATCTAATCAGTTGTTTTAAAAAATTAACTAGGTAGATAGGGATATGCATAGTTCCTGAAACAATGACCCCTACCCACTTTATTTTTATTTACCTATTTTCCTATCTTTAAAAATGTTTTTCTCTCCCAAATTGCTAGTGGAAGATAAATAATAGGGAAAATAACTACATGCAAAATAATTAAATGTATACATTGCAAAAAGGTTTTCCCCTAAACTCCTTCAGTTATGGTAATTGTATGCATTGCCTATAAATTAACAGTAGTAGGTAAATACATGCATGGTTAATATTAATCAGGCAATTTTTCCAAATGCAGCAAATATGAGAGCATTTAGATTTTACAGTATAAAATTATGTTAATATTAAATTAATTTGCTTGGCTTAATGCAAGTAAGAAAAACAATTACAAGAACTAAATAAAATACAGGACTAAGTACAGTACTAAGTACTAAATAGTTTCCTTTCTTTCACAAATCTTTGGTGTCCCCTAGTGGCAAAATCTTTCAAACACACTCTTGATTGCACAATAGGCAACAGCCAATTAATTTCAAATTAAATGTAAAATTCAGGGGGAAAAAACACATGTTGAAACCCCACAATGTGAACATATCTAAGTTGATTAACTGAACAATCTTCTGTGACCTGTGTTCTTCATTTTCCTCCTTTCCATGCTCCTAATTCATTTTTGAGAGTAGAATTTATACTCATAGTTACTTAGGCACTTTTTTTAAAATACGCATAATTTTAAGAATTATTAAATTAAATAGAAATTTTTCGGTTAAATACTACCTAAAAAATGAAATAGCCTAAACTGATAGGTTTAAAATATCCTCTTCCTCTGTGTCTTCATTCATTTCACTGAGGGTACATCTACTCAGCACCCTTACTCGAAATAAGTTATGCCAGTGGTTCCCAATCTTTTTGATACTGGGGACTAGTAAACCCATTCACAAGCTTTTGAAGGACCGGTAACATCTATTTGCATATTCATTAAGAAAATATTGAATATGCAAATAAATTGTTTCTTGTCCTCCCAAAGCCCCCAGTGCCAACTTTAGCAAAGCTTTTGATATGGTCTCCCACAGTATTCTTGCCAGCAAGTTAAGGAAGCATGGATTGGATAAATGGAATGTAAGATGGATAGAAAGCTGGCTAGACTGTCGGGCCCAGGGTTTCCCAAATTTTATATAGTTTTATATAGGAACCTGCTTTTTGTCAGTACCTTTTTTTGTGGCCCAAAAATATAAATGCATATAAACTGGGTTGAGACAGGAGGTGCGGGCTCTGGGGTGTGAATGAGGGATTTAGGTGTAGGAAAGAGTGAGAGGTGCAAGCTTTGGGAGAGAATTTGGATGCATGAGTATGTGGAGAAGGGGATGCTGGCTCGGGGAGGGGGCTCCAGGCTGGGGAGTGTTGGGCTCAGGTGGAGGGTTGGGGTCCTGAGCAAGCCACAGGCTTGTGGATGTGAGGGTGCAGGAGTTTGGGGATGTGAGAGGCTCAGGACAGGGGGTTCCAGCGTATGATAGGCTCAGATTTGGAGTTGGGGTGGGGAGTACAGAAGTGTTATGATGCTGTGACCAGATGACGACTTGGCCCCAATTGGGGGCTTGTTTGCCAGGCTTCATTTTTAAATAAAATATTGTCAAACACAAGAGGTTTCAGCATCAGCTTTATTTATGAGAGGGGCAGGGAACCTGTTTTGAGTCAGGGGTCACTGGCCCACAGAAAAGTCAGTCAGGGCCACACAAGTGACATACAAAAACACATACCCTCCGAACCCCTCAGACCTCACTAATGTGGCCCCAGCTGTGCTTGTGGGTGCTGGAACAGGGTTCTGGGGCAGGGTGCCAATGGGTGCTGGGGCAGAGGACAGGGTGTTTGTGGGTGCAGGGGCAGAGGATAGGGTACCAGTGGGTGCTGGGGCAGAGTACTTGTGGGAGTCTGGGGGCGGGGGGGAAACAGGGACCAATACCTGGGGATCCTGTGGCTGCACGCCAAGGCCCAGAAAGTGTGTGGGCTGCTCCCTCATCTCCAAACAGCGGCGTGGTACCTGAAACGCTGGTCTGTTGCACGCATGATGCCTTCCTGCGAGGAGAGGAGGAGTCTTGGACCGCACCATCCCCAACTGCTGGGGCAGTGCGCACCTTGCTCCTCTGCTCCCCACGGCAGCGCACACCTCCCGAGCAGCTGGAGCCAGCGCAATCCCAGATCCCCATCCTCTCCCCAGCGCACGATGGATTGGTGTTTTAGGTACCACGCTGGCTGTTGGGGCAGGGGAGAGAGCAGCCCACACACTTCCAGGACCTGGTGTGCAGCTGCAGAACTGCCCCGCAGGAAGCCCAAGCTACCTCCATGATCCCTGGAGATAACATCAGTGTGGTCACCCTGCCTCCTGGACCCAATCCCGGCCACTTTATCAGCCAGCACCAGCTCCCATTCTGCGTCAGTGCGCCCGGCCTTCTCTCTGGGTCCTAGCGCCTGCTGGATCTAGTCCCACCGCCCGGAAGCATGCCTGGCAGAGACGCTGCAGGCGGCGGGCTCTCTCCCAAGAATTGTGCATAGAAATTTATCTGAGGACCGGTATTTTTTTTCTGAGGACTGGTACTGGGCTGTGAACCACACTTTGGGAAACACTGAGTTATGCAATTTGTATTTCGAAATAACACGCTATTTCAAAATTCCCCTTATCCCTTGTGGAATAAGTGTTACCGGGACATTGGAATAAGCTGCCCGTTATTTCAAAATCTATTTCAAAATAACAGGCTGCTTCAATAGACACAGCATCTGACGAAGTGGGTCTTTGCCCACGAAAGTTTATGCTCCAACACTTCGGTTAGTCTATAAGGTGCCACAGGACTCCTCGCCGCTTCAATAGACACAGAGTAGCTATTTCAGGATATTTCTGGTATCCCGAAATAGCTCCGCAGTATAGACCTCCGGTATCCTGGAAAAACTCTGCTGCGTCGAGGGAACATGTTTGTTCTCCCGCTTTTTTTGCCGAAGTGAAAATGCGCTCTTTCGGAAGTCCTGTCTTCCTCATTCTATGGGCCAAATTTCAGAAAAGCCTCTTCTGTAAAAAAATTTTCAAAAAGCCAGCTGTAGTGTAGACCTAGCCTTAGAGACTGATCTAATTCCTACTAAGATTAATGGAAAAATTCTTCTTGATTAAAATGGGTATTGTATTGAGCCCTCAATATAAATGTTTGCTTGATTTGAAGAACAGTGATCAATATAAGGATGATCTTGTTGTTAGGACATTGGGGTATGGCTCAGGAGATTCAATTTAAATTCCCTTTTCTGCTACAGACTCCATTTGATCTTTGACCCTAGTTTCTTATCTGTAAAATGAGGCTATTCCTACTTTCCCCCCTTTGTCTTTCCAAACAAGTTGGACTGTAAACTAAATAGGAATGAATGTTCTATCACTTTAATATGCGTACAGATAACATGTAACACAACAGGGTCCTAATTTCAGTTGAAGTCTCTACCATCTACCTCAACATCTACCTATATTTTTAGCAATGTATATCTGTCTGTTCAAGAACTCCTGAACAGTAAGAGGTAGGGCCATCAAATTTGGTATGCAACTTCCTCTTATCCTAACTTAAAGCAAGGTCAGGGTTTGGTTGTGCCAAGAAAATGGGCAGTGCCAGGGATGGGACTATTTTCCATAACAAGGAAAGGGAGGGGCAGAGAGAGGAGGGACAGAAAAGGGAAGGGCACGGAGAGGAAGGCCAGGATACTGAGGGTATGTCTACACTACCACCCTAGTTCGAACTAGGGTGGTAATGTAGGCAACCGGAGTTGCAAATGAAGCCCGGGATTTGAATTTCCCGGGCTTCATTTACATAAAGCCGAGCGCCACCATTTTTAAATGTCCTCTAGTGCGGACTCCGTGTCGCGCGGCTACACGCAGCACGGACTAGGTAGTTCGGACTAGGCTTCCTAGTGAAACGAGGAGTAATGGTAGTTCGGACTAGGAAGCCTAGTCCGAACTACCTAGTCCGTGCTGCATGTAGCCGCACGACACGGAGTCCGCACTAGCAGACATTTAAAAATGGCGGCGCTCGGCTTTATGCAAATGAAGCCCGGGAAATTCAAATCCCGGGCTTCATTTGCAACTCCGGTTGCCTACATTACCACCCTAGTTCGAACTAGGGTGGTAGTGTAGACATACCCTGAGAGTGGCCACTGAAGGCAGCTGCACTATCAAGAGAGGCCAGTAGGGGAGGGGCTCTACAATCTGGCCTGCCATCAACTGGGTAAGTAGCTCCCTTGCCCCAAACCCTTTTCCCTTGGGCACAGCACCAGAGGAGGGAAGAGAGAAAAGGCCCCTGGTGGCTGGAGGGGTGAGAGGAGACAGAAGGCCCCTGGCAGCCAGAGGAGCTCGGAAAGACAGAAGACTCTGTCAGCTGAGGGCATTGAGGGGAGAAAAGGCCCTGCTGGCCATGGGGAAAAGAGAAAGCCCCACCAGATTGGACCCCACGTCCTGAGCCCCTCCTCACTCCCCAATCCTAACTCTTGCAACCCCCATTCCTTGGCATCTTGTCCTGCCCTGACTCCTGCATTTCCTCTCCCTCCACTGCCAGCCCCTTACTCTGAAGGACCTGGACAATGCCTGGTAAATCTTCTAGTAAAAATAGTAAGAGATGCTGTTACAGGCCTGTAAGGAGAATTAATGCAGTGAGATTTAAAGACATGCATTAAAGTGCTATAACCTGCATTTTATATATGACAATGGAGTTTGTCATATATTTAACCTGGTAATGTTCCCAGTAAGCAGGATGCACGGGTAATTAGAATGGAAATAAATGTTAGCATTTTTTTAACTAACTTTTTTTCTTCATCTGTGAAATATAGTTGGTACAGTACTGTCTCATTCACTGAAGTTAGACTATGAATGTGAAACACTGCTTTTTTTCTTGTTAAATACATTTTGACCTATATAGGATCATATATTGCACTCTGATCCACACTGAATGCTTTACAATAGTATATTAAGAAAATGCATGTACTTCTGTCACTTGTCATTTGTTCTCTCATCCTCTCCCAGGTAGAGACTAGAGTCTGGAAAACTGATTGCAATTCATAGCATTTGCAATTTTAAAAGAAAATGCATTTGTGATAGCTTTACTGAATCAGAAATTACTAAGAAGATGTCTTAGTAATGATAGAGAGAAAGAGGATTGAGTGTGTGAACTTTTAAAATTTAAGATAAGCTTATTTCTGTGATAATGGTCTGCACAGTCTGGCTAATGGCTGACATATAGCACAAAAAACTAAATGTTTCTTTACTGACTCAGGTAATTGCTACTAAATCATGCCCAGCTGAGGACATGAATATTAATACTAAACATCAATAACTTGCAGAATATTTTATATCCACTTGCTGGGTATATTGGAAAGTTCTTTGAAGTACATTAGGCTATGTCTACATTACAAGATTTTTGCTCAAAACCAGCAGAGCGGCCACACCTCAAGCGCATTTTTGCACAAGAAAATTGACAGAACAGAGAGCTTTTGCCGGTACAGTTACTCTTCTCCCCACAAGGAATAACTCCTTTTTGTGCAAGAACTCTTCCGCAAAAGGTTTCTTGCGCAAAAACCCTGGGCTGTGTCTACACTGGCATCCCTTCCGGAAAAGGGATGCTAATGTAGCACTTTAGAATAGGCAAATCCGCGGGGGATTTAAATATCCCCCGCGGTATTTGCATTAACATGGCTGCCGCTTTTTTCCGGCTTGGAGATAAGCCGGAGAAAAGCGCCAGTCTAGACGTGATTCTCCGGAAAATAAAGCCTTTTCCGGAGGATCTCTTATTCCTACTTTCAAGTAGCAGTATAGACTAAGCCTTAGTGTTTATAATAGACACAGTTTCCCATTACTAACACTGCCTGATATTGTTACCCTTTTGTTGATCCAGTTAGCTACAATTTGGGGTTCAGCTGATTGTTTTGGTTAGGAAGAGAAATTGATGGAATTGGGTATTTATTTGATGCATGGTTGTTTGTTTATTTTAAAAAACATATGAGTCCTGCTTCTCTGAACATAGTAGGAATCAAACAACAGGAGATAGCTTCTTTGCTCACAAGTTACAAGGCTCTTTCCAATCAGCATTTAGCCCAAAAGCACACTGAAGGCTTTTCTCAGTGCCCAAAGTTACATAACAGGTGTTGTGGGGCAAGTACACCCCATCTCTATTTGGGGGAGGGGCATTGGTGTCACACTCCTGTGGTTAAGTCTGCCTATCTAACCTCAGGCTCAGAGTAGTAGGGCCTACCAGACTGCATCCACACTTTCCCTTGGCCATTGCAGCTCCCTGCTGGGGCTGAGGCCACTTCTAACAGCAACCTCATGCGGGGTAGCAGAGGACTTAGAAGAAACTGTGCTCTTGGTAGTTCTGGCCTTTCTTGGATATCCATATGTATGCAAGCATCTGCTTGGGTCTCGGCCCCTCTGGCTCCCATGGCTTGTGGCTTCAGCTGCTCCTGGGCTGGAACCTGTGGCATATATCCTTCCTTTCTGGCAGTCTGCCTAGAATAAGCTGCGCTGCTCCCTTTTATACTGCAGTAGATGTTGGAGTATGCTCAGCAGGGGGAAGGGGAGGTGGTTTCCTCTGCCCAGAATGTGTCACACCAAGACACAATTTGGATTAGTGTGGTGTTGTCGCCCCCCTGCCCTGCAATCTTACTCTGATTTATATAAGCTCTTCTGTTCCCGTCTGTGAAAGAAGAACAGAGACAGTGAAGCCATTTCATTTTCTTTCATCCAAGTTACCTGAGGTTTACAACTCTGCTTCACAAGAAGAATGCCAAAGCATTGGAAAATAAATTATGAAGTATGCTTGTTGTAATCACACAAGAGGCACAGAACTCAAAACATAGAAATACATGAAATTTTGGAGAAAGAGTAAGAGAAAAATACTTAAAAAACCAAAATAAACAACATAGAAAAAGCTCTCTATAAATTGTGAAGCATTTTAATGTTTTTCCTTCATTTTCAAGCTATCCCTTTCATACAAAAAACTACAAACTTCACACAGCCTTTTCATGGCTCATCTATAATTAAGTATTATTCGGTATTTAACTGGTCTAAATGAATCCATCTTCATCTCTCTATATATATTAAATGTCATTAGGTATTTTCTTTACCGTTACTTAGCAGTAATCTTGTCTCTTAAGAGTGAATTGTCTATGCAGCTTACTGCTTCAAGAGCATATGTATTCCAGAAGCATCTTCTTTATACTGAGAACTACTGTTCAAATTGTCAATACATAAGGTATTCACTGAATCAGCAAATGCTGGAACTGTAATACATTGCATCAAGGTCCTCATCTAAGGAACAGTAAAGTCAATGGAAAGACTCCCATTGACTAGACGGGAATTGTATTGAGCCCCAAATGTATCCATTACAACATGCACTTTAAAAAAAATGAAATGCAATGTAGGATCCAGTGCGTTTCCCCAAAAAATTGGATTTTGGGACAATATTATAATCTCCCTGTCATCCCCTTAATCTGTTCTTCCCAAGGTAGATAAGGTCCTGGAGTTATTAAGGAAACAATAAAGGACATGAAGATAAACCTCCAATAAAGTAATTGAGGCAGGCAGTATTCTTTTCAAAACAAAGTATTTTTATTAATGTAACCAATAACCTGTACTACAATATGATCTAAAAATCTTTAAAAAGACACAAAATCCATTACACTAATTCCTTATTCCAAGTTATAGAATGTTCAAACTACAATAGAATGTAGTTCAAATGATTCTAAGTGAAGTTATTTGTTATAAGTGGTCATTTTACAACAAATTGCTGACAGCAATTCCTAAAACTTAAAGTACAATTTACTTAAAATACAATTAACACACACATTCCAAGCATACACATATTAAAGATTATGCTATTCTAAAAACTATATAAAAATTAGCAAGAATACTTTATAAATCCATTAGTATCCCATTAAAATCACTATTGCTGCATTTTAAATCTTTAAGCACTGTTACTGTTCAGTTCCTGTTCACCTTTGCTGTTTCTTCTCTCTCTGAGCCATCCCGTCCATAAGATGGTTCGGTTCAGGGCCCCCATGGTGACCACCTCACCCATCCTATGGATGGGATATTCTCCCATGTTAGCCCTGGAACCCAGGGTGGCCTGGGGGCTTACCTGGGAGAGGGGCTGGCATGGGGTGGCAGCAAGACTTGAACTCCTTCCCCATGCTCTTACTCCCACTCTCCCCAAGGTGGCAGGAGCTGCATGAAGCAGAGTGATGCTGCAATGTGTTCTGTGCTGCTGCTATCTCCCAGCCAGGTCACTCCACTTCCCACATCACTTGGGGAGGGGGCTTTGGAGGCACCTAGCAGCAACAGGGATTTGACCCTATTTCATTGAACCTCCTGAGATGAGCACCACCTGGATCCAGCACCCCAAAACCCTCCTGAGTCCCAAAGCCTTCATCCCTGACTTCACTCTAAATCCCACACACCCAGATGGATGTCTCACTGTCTCCCACATTTGTTTTGGTTAACTGTTAATTAATTGGAATATTTGACTAACCAACACCCATCCTTTCCCCATCAGGCTGGATAACAAAGCTTTTACTGTATTATGCCCCTGTATCACATTTGCTTGTACCACAAACATAGCTGATACTACTATTTGCTGCAGCCATTTTAGAGTAATGAAGGAATTTGGGGGCTTAAAATTGGTAATTGTTTAGAGAAGGGTTTTCCAAGTGGGACCCAAACCTAACAATGGTACCCGCAGAGTACAGTAACCTAATATTAAACAGCAATTATTAACTTTAAACGTGTTTAAAGCTGCAGAATCAGATAACTCATACCCAAGAATGTTAAAATAAACTTACTATTAATGTTGATTTTTAAAAACAAATTCTGGAACACTAGGGAACTTCCAGAGGACTCGGGGGGGAAAGCCTAATGTTGTGCCAATACTGTATTTAATAAACAGCAAACTGGATGAACCAGGTAGCTGTAGAGTGTGACATTGATTCTGAGCAAATACATGGAAAGGTTGATATTGGATGCAATCAGTCAAGAATTAGAGGCTAGCATAATTAATGCCAATAAACAAGGTTTTATGCAAGATAGGTCTTGTCAGTGTCTTTTTTAATGAGATCACAAGTTTAGTTAATAAAGCTTACTACTGTATTCACATAACATATGTTGATTTCTTAAGGCACCTGACAGTCTCAAATGACATTGTAAAAAACTTAAAAGCAATGTAGCCTATATTAAATAGATTAATAACTAGTTAACTGATAGATTGTAAAAAGTAACTGTAAATGGGGAACTGTGATTTAAAGGGAGTATTTTCTAGTGCAGTCCCACAAGAATTGTTCTTGACCTAATTCTATTAAATATTCTTATCAATTTTCTGGAAGAAAATATAAAATCATCATTAGTAAAATGTGCGGATGACACAAAAATTGGGGAATTATGAATAACAATGGGTATGTTTACACTGCAAAGTTAATTCTAAATAACAGCTGTTATTTAGAATTAACTTTAATAGCGTCTATACATGCAAACCGCTATTTCGAATTTAATTCAAAATAGCGGAGCCTTAATTCGAGTTTGGTAAACCTCATTCTATGAGGAGTAATGCCAAATTTGAAATAATTTTTTCGAATTGAGTGCTGTATAGACACTTAATTTGAAATAAGGGGCCTCCAGCCCTTCCCAGGGAGCCCTGGTGGCCACTCTGGGCACAACGAGGAAAACTTACTCTCCTCTCCCCCAGCCCCGGAACCATTAAAGGGATAGACCCTGGCCACAGTGCCTGTGCCAGCTCCAAGCCTACTAGTCCAGAGCCAGCAGTGGCTACCAGGGCCCCTGACCCAGTGGCCCCAAAATATGAGCCAGCAAGCCACTGGCAGCCAGCCCTCCACCACTCCCCAGGAGAAGTCTGCCAGCTCCCAGGAGCCTGACAGGGACTGGAGAAGGCGGGCGCCTTCCTGGTCCAGGGTGATCATGGACCTTATTCAGGTTTGGGGGGGATGCCCCCAATGTCCATGATCTCCACACTAGATGGAGGAACACAGCCATCTATGGCAGGATAGCTGCCAGCCTGGCCTCCAAAGGCCACATGCGAACCCATGAGCAGATTGGCATGAAACTCAAGTTGGTACGGCGAGACCCCCAAACCTGAGCCCAGAGCTTCCCCTCATTGAGGTAGACAAGCAAGCAGGGAACCCTGAGAATATCTGTCCGGGGTGGGGGCACGGAGCTCAGTTAGCCTTAGGCAGCAGCCCCACACACTAAGTCCTAACCTAATGCCCTGCTGCACTGGTTCTGGCCAGCCTTAACTTTGGTTCAGGGTCCACTCAATGTGGACGCGCTATTTCGAAATAGGTTTTGTGTATAGATGCATTATTTTGAATTAGCTTAACAATTCAAAATACTTAATTTGAATTAACTCGAATTAATGCTGTAGTGTAGACATACCCTATGGGAACAAGTCAGTTATAGAGACACGCTTTTTTCAACAACATGCATTTTAATACAGCCAAATGTAAAGTAAAACATTTATGAATAGAGACCATAGATCACACAACACAGAGGACTGCATGATAGACTGTAGTGGCATTGAAGGTAAGTTAGGGGTCATGGTAGGTGACCAGTTGCACCCAAGCACTGAGTGCAGTGCTATAGCTAAAAAGGTAAATGTGATCCTTGGATGTAGAAGCAGAAAAATATCAAGTAAGAATAGGGAGGTGTAATTACGCTCCATATATTGCATTGGCATGAGCATTATTGGAATACTGTGACCAAGCTCTGGTACTCACAACCTTCCTTGGTAGTTTATTCCAAACTTAAAGTACCCAAAGTTTTACCAACTACATGACCTAAACAAGACAGGGCAAGAAGTAATGTGTTCATTCTCCAGTGGACAAGAAAAACAATTGATCCCTGTCTTCTTTATAAGAGCCCTTAATATATTTGAAGACTATCAGTTCCTGTTTCAGTCTTATTTGCTCAGTTAAATATTATTTTTAACTTTTCCTAAGTTTTGAATCATTTTTGTTGCTTTCCTCGGGACTCTCCCCCATTTGTCCATATCTTTCCTAAAGTGTGCCACCCAGAATTGGACATACACTGTACTCCAGCTGAGGCCTCACCATGACAGTAGAGTAGAACAGCGAGCTCACAAAGCTTATGTTAATAAGTCCCAAAAGTATATTAGCTTTTTCACAACTATATCAGTATTGACTCATTCAGTTTGTTTCACTTATAACCGCCACATCCTTATCAGCAGTAATACCACCTTGCCAGTTATTTGCTTACGTAGTTGTGCATTTGATTTTTCCTTGGTATATGAAGTACCTTGCACTTATTTTCATTGCATTCCATTTTGTTGAATTCAGACCAATTCTCCAATTGGTCAAGATCATTCTGAATTTTAATCTTGTCCTCCAGAAGTATTTGCAACTCCTCACAGTTTAGTGTACTCTGTAAATTTTATAAACATCCTCTCTCCACCAGTGTTCCCTCTAAGCTGCGTGGGAATACAGCTGCACAGGTGATTAAATAGCTCTGCCTGGTAAATCAGCTCCATGCAGGAAGCCCTGAGCCTCTGACTAGGCAGGGCTGATTAATCACCTGTGAAGCTGTGCTGCCACACAGCTTAGAGGAAATACTGCTCTTCAGTTCATTATCCATGTCTTTACATGAAAATATTGACTAGTATCAGGCCCAGGGCCGACCCCTGGAACACCTATTTAGATATACTTTCCTACTTTGACAGTGACCCATTAATAACCGCTCTTTGAGTATGGTCTTTAACCAGTTGTGCACTCACCTGATTGTAATTTCATCTAGACCGCATTTCCTTTACTTATAAGAATGCCATGTGGGATTGTGTCAAAAGCCTTACTAAAAAACAAGACAGATCTCATCTCCTCCTTTCCATTAATCTACTAGGTCAGTAACCCAATCAAAGAAGTAAATGAGGTTTGTTTGGAATGATTTGTTCTTAATAAATTAATGGCAGCTGTTCCTTATAATGCTGGTCTCCTCTAGATGCTTACAAATTGTTTTTTTTCCCCCAGTATCTTTCCAAGTATCAGAGTTCAGCTGATTTGTCTATAATTCTCTAGGTTCTCTTTGAGCCCTTTTAAAAAAAAATTGTCCTACGTTTGCCTTTCTTCAGCCCTTGAGGACCCTATCCAACTCCGTGAGTTCTCAAAGATAATTGTTAATGGTTCCAGGATTGCCTCAGTTTGTTCTTTAAGCATACCTGGAATGTGCCAGGTTGCAGCCCCTATTCCAGCTCCTCGGGAACCTCTTCTTGAGGTTCTGGCTGCATTTTTTCCCCTCACCTTTTTACATACGCACACTCCATCCATTGCCCCACAAAGTCACGAGACCTCCTCGTCAATCTTCTCCTGGCCTTGGCAAAAGCCGTTATATACAATAATGTGGGGCCTACTTCCATTCTTCCCTGGTCTCACACATCTGGGCAGAGTTCCTCTAGGCAGCATCCGCTGGCTCCCTGCACAGCTTTGAGAAACAGTGGGCACTGTCTGGGGTTCTCTGCTTGGGGTCTCCATCTGGTTCCCTCATTTTAAACCTTTGACCTGCACCCCTTGACCCTGTTTTTCATTTTTTGTCCCCTGGAATCAGTTGAGCCCCGGGTCCAGTCATCCCTGCCACAAGTCTGGGGGAGGGGCTTTTCGAAGTAGGCAGGCTGGTGCCCGTCCACCACCTGGGATTCAAATAGGTCTTTAAGCACAATAGGATGAATTTAATCAGGCCCTGCCAACTTGAATACACCTAATTTATCTAAATACTCTTTAGCCTCTACTTTCCCCATATTGGCTTGCATTCCTTCCCCTTTGTTAATATTAATTGTGCTGAGTATCTGCTCACCATTAACTTTTTTAATAAAGACTGAAGTAAAATAGGCATTAGACACCTCACGCTTGCTGATGTTATCAATTATTAGCTCTCCTTCCCCACTAAGTAGAGGACCTACGCTTTCCTTGGTCTGTCTCTTGCTCCCAAAGTATTTAAAGAAAGCTGGTTAGTATACACTGTTGCAACACCTGGAGGAAGATTAACCACAGGTGCTGGTTGCAGATCAGACCTGCTTGGGAAATCACAGTGAGGTGCAGAGGGACTGCAAGCATAAGCACCGGCTCTTGAGGGAGAGAGATGAAGGTTCCTTCTCAACAGAGGTGACAGCTAGGAGCCTGAAACTTTAAGTGGGTGCCCTTGAGAAAGACTGGAGGCAAGAAGTACGCTAAGTTACAGCTACCATGAAACTGATAGATGGCTCGTTAGCAGAAAAATGCATAGCATAACAGAGTCCAATGTATGGAAACTGAATTTAGACAAATTCAGATGGGAAATAAGGTTTATATTTTTAAAACAGTAGAGGTAATTAGCTGCCAGAACAATGGGGATGTGGTAGAGTCTCCAGTCACCAGAAATCCTTAAATCCAGATTGGATATCTTTCTAAAAAGATGTTATAGCTAAAAAAAGAAGTTATGGACTTGAGGCAGAAGTTACTGAGTGAGGTTCTTCAGCTTGTGTAATACAGGATATAAAATTAAATAATCATAAATGGTCCTATCTTGTTTTTTAAAAAGCCTAATATTTTACGTTGGCAGCATTGTCAATTGAATAGGTGATATTTCCTCCAAGTCAGAGCTTATCTAATGCTCATTATAGCATGTTTTAAAAAACTGTAGTTGTAATTTTTAACAGTCTCTCATAATAAAGCCCATAGAAGAGAAAGCTTTAATGGTTCATTCTCTTTAATTTGCCATTGAGACAAGAATCAGCTTTAAATTTTCAAGTGATTTGTAAAATAGATAGTGAATACTATATTAAACATACTTTATTGAAAAGTTAAGATGTTGGAAGTGTCTGACTACATGATGGGTAAAACGACATAAAAGTTTAAAATCTTTTTTAATTTTTTCAAAAACTTATCAAAAATACACTGTTAATTTAAGATATGTACATGAAAATCAGATTAATCTGAGCAAAATGACACTTATTTTCAAAATATGCATATTAATAAAAATATAGACAAGATCAGAAATTGAGAGAGAGCAGGGAAACCTATTTTCCTTATAAATTTAGAGTCGTTTTAAATTTCTCTTGCTTTGGGCACTTCCTGGAAGAGCATCCTTTTTATTTCGTCGCTTTGCAGATGCACTTCTGCACTCTTTTGACCCATGGAAAGAGCACAAGCACAAAATACAGAAGTCAAATGCACAGGCTTCTCGGCTACATAGTCCTCTTTTCTTTAAAGGCTGATATTTAGCTGGGTAATGACATCTTGGACAAGGTTTTAAAGCTTCATCAATAAAAAGGGTTTTGGCAATCTGTTTCAAGAGGGGAAAAACGACATTAAATATCTACAGTTGTTGACTGTACAGCTTAAGAAACGTTTGTCAGTGCAAATAACTGTCTACATTGCTTACCTTAACATACTCTTCCTGTTTACTAGTTGACTGGGGAACAGAACTGCATATTATAGGCGTTAAAAGTTCATTGCAAGAAGGTGGCGTTTGCAATACAGCAGTTTTAGCTTGAGCTTGAACAGGCCTTAAAGCAGATCTACTTAGAATATTAAGTCGTGTGGCAGCATCTTCAACATGCAAGAGACATCCCTGTTACAGATGATGATCATGAGAAGAGAAATTAGCTTCAAATGAGTACCAAGATAACCTGGGCTATATTTAACATATGTTAAATTTAAAAATAGTTCTAAAGCTTTCACAATAACATGGTACAAAACATATGGTGTAAATTTCTTCAGGTAAAAGTTTAGTATCTAATAGACAGACAAAATAGGACACAGAGGAAATATATTGTGGTCTATAAAAATCAGTTCAGAATGACCAAATCAAATCTACTTTCCCACTTACAAGACCTCATCTTCTCCCTGCACCTCTGATATCTTTCCTACTTCAGAAATTTGAATGGTAAATGCTTCCAAATGTTTATAGGATAGTCACTTCACGGACCCCTACCCTATAGGCAAATTAAACCACAAATAAAAAACAAATCAAACAATTGGGAAGGAATCACAGTTTTAGTCCTATTGGACCTGCAAACACTGATTAGTATGGAAGAGGGGGAAAGGAGGGATGGAAACGGAGCATTTGAAAGATTAAGAGGAAGAGATGGAATTTTAAGTCCTGATTTACTTTAAATTGAAGTCTTATTACTTCCAAGCACTAAACGTTTAAAACATTTTCCTTGAAGTGGGGCTAGAGCAGTGGTCACCAACCAGTAGTTCAGGATCTGCCGGTAGATCTTGGAGCCTCTGACAGGTGATCCTGACTGGTTTGGCCAAGAGGCTATCAAATACTGGCACTTCAGCTGCCCCTCCCCTCACTGCTGTGCATCTCCTGCCCTTTGCCTTAGAGCTGCCTCCGCCACCTCCCACTTGGTGGGCAGGGAAGGAAAAGGAGGGGGTGCTGAGGTCAGGGTGCCCCCTCTCCCACCCTGTAGTCTATCTCCACAGAAAGGAGGGGGGCACAACAGGACCTGGGATGGAAGGAGTTTGCTGGCTGTTTTTGAGAGTGGTGCAGAACCAAGGCAGGGCTGAGCCTGCCTTAGCCCCACTGCACCACCTGTGGTAAGCAGTATCTAGCTGGAGCCTGCATCCTGAACCCTTGCCCCAGTCAAACCTCCTCCTGTACCCTAAGCCTCTGTCCTAGCCCTGAGCCCCCCCAGACCCAAACTCCCTTACAGAACTGGTGCCCTGAACCCCCTCCTACACCCCAGCTCCCTGCCCCAGGCTCAGATTAGAGCAACTCCAAGACCAGAGTCTGCACTCTAATCCTCTGCCCCTGCTTGATGAAAGGGAGGAAGGACGAGTGAGTAGGGGTGGGGCCTTGGAGAAGGAGCACAAAGGAGGCTGGGCAAGGATTTTTGGGTGTGCAATAGATCCTGGTTTGCACTTAAATTCAAAAAAGTGATCTTGTGCCTAACAAGGTTGGCGATCACTGGGCTAGAGTCAAAAGACTAAAAATGACATTTTTACTAAGAATGGTTCTCTGTATGCATTCTGAGCCAAAGTTACTGCATAAAGATTTTACAACTCTCATTGTCAATTGGGATGTGTCTGCAGTTCACTAGGATGTTTATAGTCTCCTCCTCTAACCCAAATCTTTCTAACATGTCCAATATTTAGAACAATACTGCATTTGTGTGATACGTTACCCCAGCTTCTGCCTTCAGCTGTTTTATGTACAGCTTTCTCCTGAGATACGCATTTTTGTCTTGTATAACAATTTCACGCCAGTTCTTGCTTACTTTCCAAATACTGAATCAAATAAAAAATAAAATATCATCCCCCTTTCAAGTCTTATTTTAGTTTAATGCTAGATTTTAAGATCCTAATACTCAAATTAAACCTTCCAAATTTTATCATAACAAACTGTTACCTTGATTATTTTGCAGAACATTGCAAACTTCACTTTATACACTTGACATTAAACATAATATTGCCTCATATATTCTTCTGAATCACAATGTAGAATTAAATACAGGAGATAGGAAATTTGACTCTCTTACTCAAAATAGAACACAATATAAAACTCATTGATTACTTTGTATGGAGGAGAGGAGGGGAGATTGAGAGCTGAAGGGAAGAGAATTGGCACAGAACTAGGGAGTTGTACCAGAGCTTCTGAGCATGGGAAGGGGAGGGCTGGAGTGGAAGTGGAGGGGACAAACATGGGGGAGAATTACATAGCATAACAGTGTCCAATGTATGGAAGCCTGGAACTGAGCAGAGCTTAACATTTATGAATATTTTCACTAAATTACAAAAGTATGGTAATTAATAAGTATTATTAGATAGAATGTCACTTGTAATTATGTTCTTACATCTCTTTGTTACTTCAAATGTGTCCGTATTAACTTAATATTTTTGGTATATGGGTTACACTGCTCAGCTCCCCAGCGCATTAGCAGGAAAAAAAACCCTTATTTTCAAAATTTTGAAAAAGAATATATATATAGTTGTATTTCTTACCTGCATAGACTTTCCACAGTCAAAGCACCTAAAACTATAGCAAGAATATGCTTTAAATCTCTGTATTTTAATTCTGTTAAAATATCTAATTTTTCAAGGCCCATTTTCTTGCCTATAAGTCCAGCAAGAATATATTCTATTACAGACATTTTCTCTCTCTCAGAGTTCTCCAAGGATCCATTTTGTTGTGGTCTTTTTCTTTTGCTTCGCATGAAGATTTCATGGACTATTTGTAAAGCAGGAGTTCTTGATAAGTCCCCAAGATTTAGAACCAAATCTTCACTATTCTCCTCATTAAAAACCAATCCAGTGTCTTCACTGGTAGGGTCTCTTGCTATTTTTGATCTACATTCTGAATTAATTAGTGTAATATCATAGTCTTCCTCTGTCTCTGACTGTGAACCCCGTTCCCGAAGGGTGGATAACCTCCTTGCTCGGTCTAATTTTCTTAACGTTCTTTTAACATCCAGAAGTTCAGAAACTTCCTTCTGTTTTTGAAGAAGTTCTTGGAAAGATCCCTCATGATCTGAAGAGGAATCTTCTGATTTATCCAAGCCAAGAGAATTAAACCCACTGTCTTCAGGCACTGAAAGGTCTGAGTCACTTACCACATGAGTGAGAGGAGCATTTATGTCAAGTAAATCCAAGTTAAAATCTGCTATTAGGTTGCTGACTGGAGTCAGAAATTGATCTTCATTTGTTTCAGACAACATACAACATGCAGGTGTGGTGAGCAGTTCCAGATAGGTGCTTTCATCATTAATACTTGTAAGGGCATTATCATTGAACTCATTAGGAATCTTGTCAAGAATAATGTCTTTAGAAGTATTAGGGTGAATTGGAGATAAACATTCAGGTTCTGACAAGAAGTCATTTCTACATTTGGAATCATCTACTGTAGACGTCCTTTGCTGTGAAAAGGAAAGCCTCAATTTTTGGCAAGCAGGACTAGACTCCTCAGTTTTTAAAGTGCTAGTAGCTAGAGGTTTGTAAGTGTTATCTCTTGGAGAATGTGAAGAACTTTTTGAAAGTCTTTCTTCAAAACTGAGAGCATGAGATAATGTTTTTTTCCTACTGCAACCTGAAGCATTGGCTTGTCTTTCAAAGCATCCTACAGAGCCTCCCAACGCAGTTTTAGACAGAAGCAGTCTCCTACGCAGTGATGAGTCTTTTTTACTTACTTTAGGAGTTTCAAAAAAATCTGTGCCTATATTTACCTCTTTTCTTTCAGCTAAGGAGATAGAATTCCTTTCATTTTCAATGGGAGACAACACTGGAATTACTAAATTAGGGTGTATATGTTCGGAATACTCATGTAGTAATGATACACCTCTTGAGCTCAGTTCATCTTTATGTCCTGCATCAGTATGATCAAAACTTGAGTCTTTTAATGATGCATTGTATCCGCTGTCATGAAATATGGAAGTGGAATAAGAGTCTTTAAAGCTGGAATATTTCACATTGTTGCTAGACGTCAATCTGCTTCTTTTAAGAATAGACAACACTGAGCAGCTCTCTGACATCTTTCACTTGGAATTTCTCTGATTCTGTAAAGTAAAGAGTATTTTATCTCTACAAATGATTCATAAAGAACTTATTTTAAATATAATTTGATATGTTGATAATTGTATCTAAGATTATTTATTTATATTGAAGTAACGTTCTTTCAGCATCAAAACAGTAACTAGAGTGAAAAATATTTAACTCAGAGGTGGGCAATAATTTTTGCAGGGGGGCTGTTTCGTACATGGTTATGCCAGCTCTGTCCCCACAGAAGGAGTGGGGCCTCTAGCAGAAGGTGTAGGGCCACAGCTACAGTGTGAAAGAGACACACTTCGGGCACATCTAGACTGCCCACGGCTTCTGAAAGAAGATATGCAAATTCGGTGCAAATTTGCATATCTTCTTCCAATCTCGTTTTTGGAAGAGTTTTTTCGAAAAAAGCAGTCTAGACACGGTTATTAAAAAAAACCTTTTTTCGAAAGAACCCTGTACACCTAATTTTTTTTAGGAAGAAGGGTTCTTCTAGACTGCTCTTTTTTTAAAAAACACTCTTCCGAAAACGGGATCGGAAGAAGATATGCAAATTTGTGCCGAATTGCCATATCTTCTTTCGAAAGTCACGGCAATCTAGTCGTGCCGTATGTAAGAGACACAAATTTTGCAACACAGATTGAGTGTGTGAGATAATGTGCATGTGATAGAGTGTGTGTGTGTGTGAGAGAGAGAGAGAGACACGGACAGTGTGGCACAGACTGGGAGTGTGGGACAGTGATACGGAGAGTGTGTATGCTAGCTGCTGCTGGGTAAGTTTCTAAGAGAAACTACACTCTGTCTCTAAAACAGGGAAAGTTGTCTTGCTTTGTTGTTTTCCCCCTCCCCTGCTCGGTAGAAATGGGATAGGAGGGGAAGTGTATGCGCTTTTGAGAGAGAGCACACAAGCACTGAACTCTTAGAAACATCTTAAGATTTTCTCTGAGTCACTTACCAGCCATGCTTCAGCCTGGAGCAGTTCTTCTGTGTCTCTCCCTCTCCATGACCTCTGCTCTTCAGAGATGGAGTACAAGGGGACACCCTGACTTCAGCATTTCCCTTTCCCCTCAGTGCCACCCCATCCCTGTTCTGCACAGCTAGCAGGAGAAGCTTGGGGGTAGCTCAGCTGCAGGATGCAGAATGGTGGAGAGGGGCAGTGAAACATTCCTTGCCAAATGTAAGTATGAACCTCTGCTAAACAACTGGTCATGCCAGTGAAAAAATGCTTGACCCCTGGGCCTGATTTTGCCCACCTCTGTTTTAACTGCATCTCTGTGGAAATAGCATTCACACATGAGCATGATGGATGCACTATATATATTTAAAAAGATAAATTGTTGGTAAATACTTTATTGATGTAAAACAACAGGGATGAATAGCTTAAAAACATGCCATAAGAGAAATTAAGTGAAAAAACATATCTGATTAGCTAGCTCATATACCAACCATCATCATCCATGGAAATAGGTTCTGTCTGATCACAGACACAGTTGGCAAAATTTTGGCCCCATTGAGGTAAATAGCAAAACTCCCATTGACTTCAACAGTATCAGGATTTCACCCTCCATGTACCATTTCAGTTCTTGAGAGACAACAAGGGATTAAAACTCACGAATTAGTCTATTTTATTAGTGCTGATGGAAAGATGGGAGAAAAGAAAAATTGCCACAAAGGCTTTGGTTTGTTTAAAGAAAGGAGGGAGCCCTAGTGGCTGATAATCCTTACTAATCAGCTAGACTCTAGAGACTCAGCATTCCACCTTCCTGCCTGCTCTTCTGTCACAGAGTGGGGAAAGCCCCCTCAACCTGACCCCACTCACCACCAGGAGCACAGGGTGGGATAAGACACCACTAAAGGCAGAAGGTAAGGGGAGTGGCTCTGGGCTCCACAAAGTACTAATCTGCCTCTGCATAGAACTGAAAGGACTTAACCAAGGTCACATAGCAGGTCAGTTGCCAAGAACAAAATACATATCTTCTGATGCCCACTCTACCTCCTTTATATATCATGGTTTATTAATTTAAGTATACTCATACAGTGGTTTTCAAAAGTGGTCTATGGACCAGCAGTGAGTGTTTTCTGACAGTCTACAACATATTTTGAGAACCAAGCTATGGAAGGATTAGGATGTCTAGAGAAAGGGTTTCATGAGACGATCCCTCTTATGAAGTGGCCCAAGGATGCATTGATTACTGGAAAACAAAAGAGCGTAGTGACTAAAACCTATCAGTCCCAGGAGTGGGTCCTGAACTGACTCTGCCACAAGCCTCTCTTTTAAATTAGTTACTATAAAAGGTGTCCATTACCTGCATCACCAAACTTATTTCTGTCCCCTTTTCCTCAGTGCCCTGCTTTTTTAAAGCAAAAGGATGGAGGTGACTTCTTGGTACTGAGATGAATAGCCTTCTCCAGTATTTAAATCAAGTCTAATCTCTGAAGCAAACAAACTTTACCTAAAGATTCTCCTACATTCATCAAGCTGTGCAAGTATCCCAGTGTAACTGACCCAAAATGAGTCATTGCAACTCAACAACGTTTATTATTATCTATCAAGGAAGTTGTACCAAAACACTCTCCCCTCAATAGGAATGTTACTTACCCACCTGTGTGAAGCACTTTAAGACCCTCAGATGTGAACAGCAGTGTTACTCTGGAAGACAGTGTTCCAGAAAAGGGTAAAGGCAGGAGCAAAAGTAAATCAATGCATTCCTGGGAATTAGGCAGTTCAGAGGCAAAATCCGTTCCAGTCACAAAATAATTGATGCAGCTAGTCTATGTATTTACTAGCCGTGACCTCCGCAGTTAGTGCCTATCACAATAGTAATGGAGCTAATTGACTAGACCAACCACCTAAGGAATAACACCTGTAGGGCTCCCAGTCACCTTGAATGATGGACACCAGGAAGGCAGGAGCTTCACCCCCGCACTCCTTGAGGCAATTCGGGGGGCAAAGGGAAAGCTCTATCCCCTCCCCCCCTTGACAATGGAGCTTCTTCAAGAAGTCAGTGGGGCTAAGTGATGGGGGGTGCAGTTAACAACATCCCGCAGGCAGTGCTGGGAACAGTCAGGGCCACCGCTCCCGCTGCTCTCTGCCTCTTGCCGCGGCAATGTCGAGCCTCCCTAGCCCCCAGCCCTAGCGCGTTGCCCTGGTGAGGAGCCGCCGCCTCAAGCCAGCACCAGGTCTCTGCGTGCGGCTGCTCTTGGTTTCCCTCGCTTGGATTTGAACTGCCCGCCCTTATCAACTGCTGTCTGTTGCTTTTTTCTCTTCCCCCGGAGCGCTGCGTCCGGGCACCTGGGGCCAGAGCGAAGCAGGGCTCACGAACGAAACCAGTTAAACTGGGGGAAGAGAGGGAAGCTACAGCTGTAACCCGCTCCCCCAAGCTGTCAGCTCCTAACATCCTTTTTCTGATTCGGGAGCCTGGTAGTGTAATTGCACTAGCGCCCTTGTGTTCTTATGATTTGGCGGGCGCGACTGCATTCTCCCCCTTCAAAGTCTGTCTGATCACATTCTAGGGAACGTTTTGGTCTAATGTACCTTCTTTGACTCCTATGACCTAAGCTTGCTATAAACTTCAATGCACATAGGTAGCATGATTGATCATAATGCAAAATGTTATCGTAGTGCATATGTATAAACCAAGAGTTGAAAGCACTGCTGGCAAAGCCTTACCTTGGCTTTCTCTACTTTTCTAGTTTTGTGCTTGGGTTAAAAAACATAGTTATGTGCACTTAACAGGGGAAACTTGGTCAAATTCTCGGTTCGTCACCTGAAGCAGCTTGTTATAATAGCATAAAATAAACCGGGGCCCGGCTGTGGACCCCGTAAGTGACCGGCTGATGGTGGGGCTCTGAATGCTGCTGGCCGCTGTTCACAGGTAAGGTCCGGCGTTGCTATGGAAAGCTGGCCTGCCCATGTTATGCTGCTCGCTCTCTCCCCCACAGGAGCTCAAATCACCCTGTGGCACTTTGCCATAGTGCCAGACGGCTGGGGTCGAGGCCCCAGGTCTGGTGGGTCCGAGCCAGCACCCCAGGCTCCACTCCTTTAGCTCGGGAGGCCTAGCAGCGAGGTTACAGTGTGCCCCATCCAGTCCGCGGCATGGCCGCACCTCCAGCCAGAGCATCTCCTGCACCTCTGCCCTGATTGACCGCCCTTCCCCCCAATTCCCAGCAACGGCACGTACCTACCCATCAGGAAATTAACATTGTAACAACCATGATGCTCTTTTTATTTGCGGTCTGTATCTTTAAGGGATACTTCCCTTGCTTCCTATTTTCAAACTTTTCTCCACAATTATGAAAGCTAAAAACCTATTTGCCGAGGTCAATTAATAAAAAACCCTGAGAGTCCCATCCAAACTCTTGACTTCAACACCTGACACCTAGAGGAAATCATCAACTCTCTCATGATTGTATCAATAATCTTGTAAATTGGCAACACCTCCTGGTATTCTGCGCTGATCCTTTGGCTTCTTGAAGGAGCTAGGCGGGCAGTCAGTAAAGCTAGGCGGAGGGGGCTGACACAGACAGAGTTTCAGGGCCAGGCCGGTCACAGCCCGAGGAGCTGGAAGCATTCAGAGGAGGACAGAGAGAGCCCCAGCACGAGGGATCTGCAGCTAGAATGACAGTCACAGCCCCGTGCCAGCTGGAGCAATAGCTCCTCCCTCAGGACCAGTCCGCGCTCCATTCCTCCTCCTCCTCCTCTCGCGTCAGGGCGCCTGGGGTGGAGTTGGCCCCTCATTGCTGCGCCTGCGCGTTTCGGGAAGACGCGGCGTAGAGACGCGATTCGGCCTAGGGCTTCGGGAGCGATTTGTGTCTGGGGCGAGCGGCGCGGCGAGCGGGGTCCCGCTCCGGGGAGGTACGGAGCGGTTTGGGCATCGCTTTCTCCCCCGCCCCCCAGCTCCCTGATTCCTCCGCCGCGAAGACGGGTCCCTGCCGAGTCCCCTTCTCCTTGGCCGTACTGCTCTCGAGTAGCCGCCGAGACCTCTCCCCGTCTTCCCCAGCAGCCAGGGGTGGCCTGACACCCCCCCCCCCGGCTCCCCTCCGAGCGAGCGAGGCTACGGGTCTGTGCCGCGCTCCTTCCGCCCGGGAGGCTGCGGAGCAGAGCCCCTGGCCCTGGGGCACGCGCTGCTCGCTGGCCTGCCAGGTTCCGAGCACGTGGTGAAGCTGCCGGGGCCGCTCAGCTGTGCACGGGGAGGGTGCTCCGCAGCGGGCGTGTTGGAAAGTGGTGCAGCCTCCCTCTAGCTAGGGATGCAAAATCCAAGCCTGTCAGTTAGCCGGTTAAATGTTAGGTTGATCAATCATTGAACTCTTTAAGCAGGATCGGGGCTGGGGGCCACTTGCCTGCAGGGCTTCTGCCCCCCAGTCCCTGCGGGAACAACCCCTGTAGGAGGCGGGCCTAGGCTCCCTGTGGACAGCTGAAGCAGCCCTGCCTGTGGGGCTCCCAGGCTTCCTAGGGACATAATAGCTGTTCTGGTTGCAGGAGCCGTCCCTGTCTGCTGTGGGTCCCTGTGGGGCTGGCGCAGTGACAGGGGGGAGATGCTCCAGCCCCCACCAGTTAACTGGAACTAGTAAGTGTTACCCATTTAAGGTGATGCTTACTGGTTAACCAGATAACTGAATAACCTTTCACATCTTTACCTCTGGGCCTGTGAAAATACAAGCCATCCAATTGTAGGCACATAGGATGCACAGAAGTCAAGCCAGTTTGTAGTACTTTTAGCAGTGTTTCCATCCATACTGAAAGTATCTTCTTATCACAGTTGTGCCACTGTAATGTGTGTCTGACCATATCACTTTGCCTAACTGCATTCATATCAGTGTATTTTGAGCAATTATTCATGTGGGTGGTTTGCCTACCAAACATGCATTGTTAAGACACTTCATTAATGGTTACAGGCTCAGACTTTAAACATGGTTTGTATCCACACAATCATCTTATTACATATTTTAGAAATGTGCGTCTGTTTGTTCAAGAACTCCTAAATGGTAAGAGAGAGAGAGAACCACCAAATTTGGTATGCAGCTTCCTCTTATAACTTAAAGCAAGGTCAGGGTTTAGTTGCGCCAGGATAATGGATTTGCCTGGAATGTGATTGTTCCCTTTCCATTTTATGAGAAACAGTCTGGTAGGAGGGAGTGAAATGGCAGAATAACTGGGGCGGGAAGGGCAGGCAGCAGGGGGCCAGAGATGGGGCCCAGAACAGCTATAACCTCATTGGGCCAGCAGGAGACAGGGGTGGAGAAAGGGACAGCTATCTACTATATGTTTTAGGCCAGGCATGTCCAAAGTCCGGCCCGCGGGCCAATTGCGGCCCGTGTTCCGGTTTAATATGGCCCCCCAGGTAATTTGGCAATATCTATCTTTTATGGCCCCCAACGAATCCATATGTATTGAGATGAACACATTGTAAAATCTCAGTTAATGTCAGTTGGTCTAAATCAGTTATAAATATATTTGGACACCACATGTATACTTGGTGTTATGTTCCTGTTCATATTTTTTTAACTTAAAAGTTGACAGACAGCCTTTATTACCAATAATATGTAATGTACTTTACAATGTTCCTGACATATATTTCAGCTTCCTGGGGTTTTTTTGTCATCTGGCCTTCAGATATGAAAGGCAGAGTGATTTAACACCTGTTTAGATTTGTCATCCATGTGACAAAATGAAAAGTATGCTGTTTGCAATAAACTTTGCATAAAATAGTTAATTTGCATTTAATTTTAATGGTTCAAAGAATGTCAGGCAAAATGGTCGGCCCTCACGCATGTTCACTTCATCAAATCTGGCCCTCTTTGAAAAAAGTTTGGACACCCCTGTTTTAGACATTGTCTCTTTCCCCCAACCCAGGGACATGCACCCCTCCCCTGGCTGTGCCTGTTTGGGCTGCAGTGGCTGTGGATATGCTCTTCTTACCTGACCCAGAGAGGATTGGGTTTGTCCTCTCTTCCTGGGTCAGCCTGCATACTGAATCCCTTATCCCTTGCCCCACCCCAGAGCAATGATTTAAGTGAAGAAAAACAAAATGTATGTGAGTTAAGGACCTGAGCAGTTCCAGGTAAATCTTTTAGTGTGGTTAATGTTTGGTTAAACTATTGCAGCTCTTGCTAGTGGATTCATTTGTCTACCAATATCAAGTATATTATTTTGCTGGGATCTCCTGTGTAATTGAGTTAGCTGTCCTCTTTTCAGATCTTTGTACAGTAGGATAGATCAGGTCGGTAAAAGGGCCTCCGTGGGCTGGATCCAGCACGCTAAGCAGGTTGATCTGGCCCACGGAGCCCCTGCTACTCTCCTTTTTGGGTTGGAGGCTATTGACTGACGGAAGAATCAGTTGGCAGCTGCGCACAAGTGAGAAACAAAACCAAAAAAGCCCTCACTCACCTGGTTTCCAAGTCAGGAGAGGGGGGGGAAAAAACCCTCTTATATACAACCTTCAAACTGAGAAGTGGAGGGAGGGGTAAGATACTTCCCTGGCACTCCAACCCCATGGGGGGGAGTGAAGAGGGTGCCAAGGCTCAGGCACCAGAGGAAGATTAACTTTTCTGGGGATAGTAGATCTTGTCCCCTCCCGGGTTCTGGGATGGGACCATAAGTGAGGGGTTCATTGTGTAGGAAGTGATTGCTGGGGAGTTGGCTGCGGTTAAGGATGCAGCGTCTAGGCAGGAGGTAGGGTGCAGGAGCCAAGATGAGGGTGTGGTGTCTAGGTGAGAGGTAAAGTACAGGAGTCAGAATAAAGGTGAGGTGACTGGGTAGGAGGGAGGGTGCAGGAGCAGATGGGGGATAGGCGTGTGAGGTCTGGGCAGGAGCTTGGGGTGCCTACCTGGCATAGCTCTCAGGGGCACAGGTGGCTCTATGCCACCCTTCCCCTGAAAGCACTGCTGCCACTCCGCTTGCCGCTCCTAGTGGCCGTGATTCCCAACCAGTGGGAGTGATGGGGGCAAAGCCTGCAAGTGAGCACAGTGACAGAACTTCCCTCTGTTGCCATTCCCCCAGCCAGTGGGGATGTGGAATGGCATCACATACAGCTGCTTCCTCCCTCCCCCCCTCCCCCGGAAGGCAGAGCCTGAAGACCGGATGAGGTCTGCAGCTTGTCTCGATCCAGCCACAAGGCTCAGTAGTACTCCTTGCTGCAGCAGAGAGCCAGCACTGACACTGCAGCCACACTAGCAAGGGTCGCTGAGGTTCAGAGACTTTCTGTGGGGCTTCCCCTGCTGTGGTGGGGGGATGGAGTGCCCCGAGTCTCATAGACTGGATTAAGGCTAGCCTCTCCCTTGATCCCTGATGTTGCATAGTGGTAACCATTGTAATCAGGTCAGATCAGAATGTATGACCCCCCCGGGGCACAGGAGTAATATTTTAAACGGTTGTGACGTACTCCATCTGTCCAGGTAACTGCAAGCAAAGTTTTAGTGGTTTCCACCATGCCACTTTTTTGTCATGGCTGAGGCATATTTATATGTGCGTTCTGGGAAGATTAGAAAAACAATTCCTTAGTGCTTCAGTAGGGGCCAGAGTACCTGCAGGATATGTATACAGACCATGGCAGTCGGTACATAAAGCCGTGCAATCTGGGTTGTCCTATTTTTTAGGACAGTGTTTCTCAATGACTAGTCTTTGGATGGGGATTGGTCACTGAGACCTCCTTGACACAGTTTAGGAAGACAGCAACCAGTCTCTAGCATCAAAAAGTTTGAGTAACACTGGTAGAGGAGAACCAGCTATACTGGTTATGCAGCCATAATCCCCTGCCAAAGAGCCCTTAATGACTTGAACTAGCTACAAGCAAATAAGTTCCTGCTAACTGAAGTCTCTCATGGGAAGCACTATTTGCTACCAGTTATTATACAAGTAGTAATCATGGTTATAGATACAACTGTTTAGAGCCAATAATTCTACAAATGTTAAAAACCTGTGGAGTAGATGTGGTATAGATCCTCTATTCAAAAATATCTTTTTCTGACATCATAGGGATAGACTTAGTCCTAAAATAAGGTTTAAACTAACTGATTAAATATTATTAGATTTTAATGATTATTTAAAAAGTCCTATTAATTATTTCAGTGTTGATTGGTTTAGTAGTCAGTTCTAGTTACGCTGGAATTATAAGGGAAAGTACTACTACTATTCTGCCCTCATTCTGACCCCAAGATTTCTGTCCAGTTTATCCATCAGAAATAGTGCAGGATTAAGCAGTGGTTTAAGTGTGATTGGCTTTATCCAATATATGCAAGTAGTGATGTTGTCCATTCCCAAAATAAATTACTGATAGGTAGTTGATCATATCTTTTTTTGTAGCTACAGCAAAATCTTTCATTAGTGGGAGAGACTACTGCTCTCCAAGCTTTATCCAAAGACAGATAATCTAACACATTGAAGGAAGATGAGGTTGGTGTTAAATTTGTTTCCAGAGGTTTTTCTGTCCTAATTCTTCATTATCCAACAGCATGGTTTGTCTTTTTTAATTGATAGAACATGGATTCCCAAAAGGATGTTCAGCCTCCAAAGCAGCAGCCAATGATTTACATTTGTGGAGGTAAGAATAATATCAAATGTTTAATTATGTTTACTCCTCTCCAGCTTGGTCCTACTAACTTTTGTATAACATTCATGAAAGTCTTTGCTTTAGAGGCTGTTTTCTGGAAGTGGGTGTATGGTTAGAAATGACACTAAGGTATGTTGGCTTTGGTTCATAATGTACAGTTTCACCACCAAATTTGTCAATGGGAGTAAGTGTGATTCTGTTGTCAAGATGGAGAAAAGTAGATACTACTGACTTTGGTCTCAGCTGCCAAATTTGAAAGTACTCCTCCATGATCTTACAGTCTGATGCGTCATGTCAGGTTCTTTAAAACTATGGGGCTGAGTTGCAAGTGCACTGCTCTAGTGCTATTGAACAGTGGCCTTGGCCCTAATATACCTATTTGATGAATATTGTGCATCCATATCATGGACAAAAAGCTGCCATGCCAAATTTGCAGAAAGGCAGCTGAATCAGACCATGTGAAACATCCCGGGCTCTTTAAAATCAATATATCTACCGTAGCTTTCTGAGTTAGCTGGAGATTTGATGTTTGCTATCCGTTGAGGTGTAGCTGCAACATGAACATAAATCTGCCGAAAACTACTCAGAACTTCACATTTGACAGGCTATGGACAACGTCCCCCAACGACGTCTGAAATTGTGAAAACTATTGTGGACTACCCATGACCACCTCATATCTCTGGATCTCGCCAGGGTCTTTAGCTACCATTCCAGTCAACACATCATTCACTCAGTTAGCTGCCATCCCAGTTTCAACCTGCGATGCAGACTATGGACCACACTGAATCTCATCTGAACAAAAATAAATCATCCCTGTTTGTCACTGTAGTGAGAACATGCAAATCATTGAACACATTGTAATCCAGTGCCCCAAATATAGATTCAAAGGTGAATTTGACATCCACATTATCATAGAGGCCTTGAAATGGGTTAATTACCTACAACTGTATTTACAGAATGTTGCTATGTAGCTGTGCTGTGTACAAGAGAGAAATAATATCTGTTGAACCTAATCTTGTTAGTAGTAAATTGTGGTATTTTCTAAGGGTAGCATGCCATTAACTGTAAATGGTGCAGAATAATTATACTAAGGCTACGTCTACGCAACAGTGTGACTTGATCCACTTGCTGTTGATTTAGTGGGTTTAGCAAAGACTTGCCAAATCAACTGTACATTGCTTTGCAGTCAATCCCTACACTCTACCCCAGACACGAAGAGTAAGGTAAGTTGATGGGAGAGTTTTTGTTGTTGATCCCCTGCAGTGTAGACCCCGTGGTGACTCGACCTAAAGTATGTTAACTTCAGCTACGTTATGCATGTAGCTGGAGTTGTGTATCTTAGGTCAACTTTCTGCAGTAGTATAGACATAAGCTAATATGATGGATCTTTGCTTCATGGAGTGAAGGTAATTGGAAATAGCTCTTTAGAAATTCTGTCACACAGGTCACATGTTGCAGTTCATGTGGTGCATTGTCTGTAGAGTATATTTGCACAGTATGCCCCTATGTTAGATGTGTAAATATGAATAAAATTGCCATCATATCTCAGAAAAAGCTGGTGTGGTCACTTTTTATTATTAGCTAAAATTGTTATTGGTAGCGTTGAAATGCAATCATTTTTAATCCCTCTACAGTACTGTTACATTTTTGACTCTGATCCTTCTGGGGACATTTTTTGAAATACAGTGTCTTCCATTTGGAGTAATCAAAAGGCAAAATAATTTTGTCCTACAGAAGTATCTTTGATACAAGGAGAAGCCATTCCTTCAAATGATGTACTCCACGAAACAGTCTTTCTTAATGCCTCCAACCTTTTAGTGTGAGGAATGGCTGTTTTCAACAAGGGTCTGTGGTTGACAGTCACTGGCTAGTAATATGGATTGCAATACATCAATTTTGGATTGCAATACATTAATACCTCTCAACTGCTAACATATTACGGAAAATTATTTATGAGCACATTTTTGTAATATGTCAATAGTATAGTTTGACTACCACATTTTGTCATCAGTAAAGATAATAGAACATTAAATTGCAAATTTACAGGTGAATTGTTTACCAGTAAGAGAAATCAAGAACTTAATATTACTCCTAAAGTAAATTCAATAACATTGTGGTGTTTGCCACAAATGCAGGTTTTGAATTGTTACTTTACTTTTGGAGAAGGTATAACATCTTGAATCTTGTATTTCTTGTTACAGTGGACTAATAATATTGGTTTTTGTCTTGTAGAATGTCACACAGAAAATGAAATAAAAGCAAGAGATCCTATAAGGTGTCGAGAATGTGGGTACAGAATAATGTACAAAAAAAGAACAAAAAGATGTATCCTTTTGCATTTACCTCTTCAGTTGTTTGAGTGGGTAGGGGAAGATGGTGGCTATAAATAAAATGAGAAATTGGGGTAGTACTGAAGAACTGGTCCAGTGCTGAAAAAGTCTTACTAGTACATATGAGGAAGTATCTTAATTAACAGGGTCACCACTGAAAATAATTGAAAACACAAACTTGGTAGTCACGTATTACAGTGCAAACAGGTAAAAAGTACGTGGCTAGAAGATACTATTGTGCATGCAATGCATATTCATTTTTAAAAACATACAAACAAATGCTAATTGTGGTGGTAACTGAGCCTCAACACATTTTTACATGACTGACTTGTGATTGCATTTTAAATTTTTTTTCCCCATTCCATTTTCTTTAACTCTGAACTATTAGTGGTTGTATTTGATGCTCGGTAACGTGGACTCAAGATGTAGCTGTTATGACCTGGTTCATCTCAGTATTTTGATAACTTCGGTTTGCATACATATCTGTTGTGTACAAATACATACATTTTCATTCTGATCAGTTGTAAATTATTCAAGTAGTTAAATAAAGATTTTAATATCGAATATTCAGCTTCACTTTTGAATTTAGTCAAGTTATGTTTGCTTACACCAGAGCCCAGCTTGGCTCCATATCTCCATGTTCCTTGATTTTTCTTTTCCCATCCTAGAACATCACTACTGCACCAATTCTGTAGAGACTTAACATGTTTAACTTTATGTACTGAGTAGTAGTCCCGTCAAGTACGCTCTGGAATTTCTGTAGAAAGTTAAGCATACATAAATGTAGTTTATAAGGTAAGTAACACTAACTCCTTGAGCTTTTTACAAGGCTTCACAAGAAATACTTTATACACTTATGTGACCTGACTGCAAAGAGAGAGGTGTCTACCTGTGACCTGAGGTGTAGATTCCCATGGAAAGGGAAGCATTTACAACAGCTAGTATTATAAGGAGAGAGCACCTGGAGGCAGGTTGTAGGAATTGGGGAATTGCATTCTAAAGCAATTACCTGCCCCATTCATTGTACAAAGAGCCAAAGCAACTCATTCAGCCTGCATGAATTCTAGTGTTCCTATGATTTTTAGGCATCTAAAGTTTGGTATTAGGTATTGTGACACTGAGCATCATACGTCCCTGGCTTTGAGCCAATGTTTTTAACTGTTAATTTTCTTGCTTTTAAAAAAGTCCAAAATGTGTAAATGATACATTTTCAGTAATCAACTTTCAGTGGCTAATGAAGGGAAACAATATAGGAGCTCCTTAGTAGCTTCTCCACTGTATTTTGTTTCCCACTTTTTTGTTTCGCTAACTAAACATTCTGGAAATATACTGTCCTATTAAAAATTGAGCACCTTGCTACATTGAGGAAGGATTGCTGCTGAAGATAATGATGGCTCAGTTTCTTTCAAAATACTCTTGCCAAAATACATTCCATTGTGTAGGATAGGCTAATACAATAACAGCTGCTGAGGGGGTAGTGTTTTTTTTCCCTCTTAAAATACTAGGCTTGTCCCAGACTTTAGGAAATCCTGCAATAGGATGCTATTGCACCATAATGTTTGCAAGATCAGCCTGACCTCTTCCTCTCAGGTTCACCAGGCCATAAGTTCCCTCACTATCCTCCCATGGAGAGAGGACAAGGTGCCCTGCTCAGCTCTGCCTCCCGGGCAGGCTCCCGCTACCCCATCTAAAGCATCAGAAGGGTAGCAGTGTGAGTCTGAATCTGCTTAAACGAGAAGTCCTGTGGCACCTTATAGACTAACAGATGTATTGGAGCATAAGCTTTCCTGTGCAAAGACCCACTTCGTCAGATGCCTGTAGTGGAAATTCCAGAGGCAGGTATCTTTGCCCACGGAAGATTTTGCTCCAATAACTTAGTCTATGAGGTGCCCCAGGACTTCTCGTTGTTTACCCATCTCAAGCAGGCACGCCTCGCGCAGCGTGTCCCGGGCAACTTGCCGCCACTAGCGGCTCTCGGAGGGGGGGGGGGGGCACAAGCCGGCCCGGCCTAGACCAGGCTCTAGCTTGGGGCGTGTGTGAGCGCGCGCTCGTGTAGCCCGGCGATTCCAACGGTAGCGCTGCAGCGTTGACCCCCCCCCCCACCTTTGCGCATGCGCTGAGTGGACGCCGGAGGCTCCGGCTGGGCGCCTGAGTCCCGTAGCCCTCCGCGGGCAGGTGAGGCGTGGGGGCGCAGTCGCCGTCCCTCGAGAGCTAGAGCGGGGCGGGCTGGGCTGCTACAGCGCCGGTGTCTCGCTCTCGGCGGGATTCCTGACCCTTCCGCCCGCCGTTGTGCCTGGGCCAGGGGAGCTGATAGGGTAACCGCTCGCCGTGCGGTAAGTAGACTCGGGAAGCTCTTGCACCTCGGGGCCGGGCCGGGGGCGTCTCCCACAGCAGGTAGCGCCCTGCGTGCGGTCCCGCGGTGTGAAAGGGGGCGATGGCAGGAGCGGCGTGAGGAGGGTTAACTCCTGGAGCGGCCCCATGCTCTGTGGAAGGGGCCAAACTACAGTGTTGTTACCTCCCCTGTTACGACCTGGCTGGGTGGTGAGGCTTGGTCCTTAGCCCATGCTGCTGGGACTCTCCAGGAGCCATGCTGTACATAGAAACAGTTGCTAGGGGAGGGCGGAGGGAGTTTTGCGGGGTTTATTCCGTTTGTTGTGAGAGCGGTGCAAAAATTGCCAAACACACACGTTTGAGTTCAATTTTGCTGGTGTTTCTTGGTGACACTTACGCTGACAGGAATTGTCCCTATGCTGCTTAAGGAGAGGAATGCGGCCCTTTGTCTTTAATCAATAAAGGGTAAAACTAAGAAAAGTCCAATTGTAAAAACAAAACCTGGTTGCATAAATACATGTGCATTAGAATGAATTTTGACTAGTCAAGCTGTATGCATCCCTCTGTGTAGAAGAAGAGTAAACACTATTATTATTTTTATTATTATTATCTCATGTTATTGGCCTGCTGGGGCCAGGGACAAGATGCTGGGGTGGGTGGCAGGTGCTGGGGCCAGTGCTAGGGTGCTGCTGGGCACTGGGGTAGGTGGCAAGCTCCTGGGGCCGGAGCCAGGTTCCTGGGGTGGGTGGCAGGGTGCTGGGGCCAGAGACAGGGTGCTGCTGGGTGCTGGGGACAGTGTTGGTGAGGGAAGTGGTCAGGGTACTCCTGGAGGGGGGTCTGGGCAGGGGACAGGGGCAGCTGGGACCAGTACCTGGCAATCTTGCAACTCTGGGTTCCGGAAGTGTGCAACTGCACTTCCCTTCCCCAAACAGCTGGCATGCGTGCTGCCTGAACAGCAGGGGCTGTTTCACCCCAGCAACTTACTTCTGCGATGCCGTCCTGCGGTGGGGAGAGTGCAGGGAGTCCCAAGGCAGAGCGTGCTGCCTGCACAGTCGGAGCTGCGCAGCCCCTGGTCTCCTGACCTCCCTCCCCCCCACCATGCAGAAAGGCCACGGAACTAAGTTGCTGGGTGCTGCTGTTCAGGCGGTGTGCGCCGGCTCCTTTGGGAAGGGAAAGTGCTTCCCTCCCCGCTGTGGGTCACATGGGGTCACCCCTGTCCGGCACCCCTCTAGTATGCTGGCCAGGAGCAACTGTTCCCCTTTGCCCCCGCCTCGCTATGCCTCTGTGTCACCAGGGAGGAAGGGGAAACAAGTGTGCTGTTTCTTTAAGAAGTTGGCTAGCCGGCTCTCTCTCTTTCAGAGGGGGCGAGGGAGTGCTGGCTCCTCGCGGAACCCCTACTTTTGCTCCGCACCCCAGGGTTCTGCAGAGCATCAATTGGGAAACACTGGTCTAGACCATCCCTGATAGATGTCATCTCACCTGCTCTTAAATATCTCCAGAGATGGAGATTCCACAACCTCCCTAGGCAATTTATTTCAGTGTTTAACCACCGTGACGGGAAGTTTTTCATGGGCTACGTCTACACTGGCCCCTTTTCCGGAAGGGGCATGTAAATTTCACTAGTCGTCGTAGGGAAATCCGCGGGGGATTTAAATATCCCCCGCGGCATTTAAATAAAAATGTCCGCCGCTTTTTTCCGGCTTTTAAAAAAGCCGGAAAAGAGCGTCTAGACTGGCCCCGATCACTGCAGAGGAAAGATAGGAAGTATGGCAAGAGTCTACCCTGGCTCAACAGGAGATCTTGAATAATCTAGAAATAATAAAAAAGGATTCCTATAAAAAGTAGAAACTAGATCAAATTACAAAGGATTAACATAAACAAATTACAAAGGATTAACATTCCTACTTTGAAGTAGGAATAAGAGCCTCCGGAAAAGGGCGCTTTTTCCGGAGGATCTGGGCCAGTCTAGACGCTCTTTTCCGGCTTTTTTAAAAGCTGGAAAAAAGCGGCGGACATTTTTATTTAAATGCCGCGGGGGATATTTAAATCCCCCGTGGATTTCCCTACGACGACTAGTGAAATTTACATGCCCCTTCCGGAAAAGGGGCCAGTGTAGACGTAGCCCTAATGTCCAGCCTAACTCTCCCTTGCTTCAATTTAAGCCCATTGCTTCTTGGCCTATCCTCAGAGGCCAAGGAGAACAATTTTTCCTCCCTCCTGCTTGTGACACCCTTTTAGATACCTGGAAACTGCTATTATGCCCCCTTTCAGTCTTCTCCTTTCCAAACAAAACAAGCCCAATTCTTTCAGTCCTCCTTCATAGGTCATGTTCTCTAGACCTTTAACCATTCTAGTTTCTCTTCTCTGGACCTTCTCCAATTTCTCTACATCTTTCTTGAAATGTGGTGCCAAGAACTGGACATGATACTCCAATCGAGGCTTGATCAGTGCAGTCGAACGGAAGAATGACTTCTCATGTCTTGCTCACAACATTCCTGTTAATGCATCCCAGAATCATATTTGCTTTTTTTGCAACAGCGTCACACTGTTGACTTGTATTTAGCTTGTGGCCCACTATGACTCCTAGATCCCTTTCTGCAGTACTCCTTAGATTGATGAGGAGTATCAGGAAACCTTGACACAACATCGGTCAGCATGATAGGTGGTAGTATTAGTACACAGTGCCTAACCTTTGTCAAGAGTTTTGAAAGCATCACGGCAAAGGGAAGGTTGAAGATAGGATTTTGAGGAAGATAAGAGCTAGTGAAGGAAGTATGAAATGCCTTTTTTGTATAATATGTGCTTAGTTTGGTGAGTCTTAATCTGCCACTGGGAATTTCCAAATTTTATAATTTAAGTATTTCCTATTAAAATAGCATGCCATCTGAATTTTTTAAAAATATCACAAGAAATATATATCTGAATTACAGCAATATTGATTCAAATTAACAGCATCTGTAGATGTTTTTCAGCAGCAACTCCACTTAAAAATGTGAGGTGATCCCACATAAGCTCCTCAGAGTTATCCTCACGTAAGTCCATGGAAGGTAAATTAATTGCATCAACTTGTTAGTTGTTCTAAGATGATTTTTCCTCAGTGCTTTTCTTTATGAGGGACCGAATAAAATAGCAATATTCATTTAAAAGACATATTACCCTGCATGAGAGGAACAGAAGCCAAAAGGTTTTGCAAAGGTGAAACTTGAATATTTAATATATGATATTTCTAATTTTTGCTTTCATTGTTATAATTGTTGATTATTTCTGTAATGCTATCTGTGTGTGTAGCACTTTGTGGTTACAATAGAAGAGACTAGTTTTGCTCAAAAGAGTTTACAATCTTGGATCTCAGTCCTGCAAGCTGAGATCCTTATGTCCACTCAGACCCCCAGTGAAGTTAGTGGGACTCTCAACAGGTGGAACAGTTTGCAAGACAAGGACTTCAAGATGGCAACTTATTCATCATGTTAGCGGGACTATGCATCTATGTAAGGATTAGATATGAATTAGCAGCAAGGCTATTTCCTAACATTGGAATTGCATCAAAGTGTATCTGAGTACCACTTCAGGTATCAGAATAATTAGGCTGATTCTTTAAATATTTTAGAAATGAGTGACCAGCCAGTTTCATCTTTGTGGGACCAGGGAACAACAAAAACATATCAAATTCCTATTAATCATTTTGATTACAAGTTCATTGAAAAGTGCTCAGATGTTAAACACCTGGAAAAAATTCTCAGGATATTGAGGTAAACATTTAAAATTCTATCTTCATTAATATTTATATTACTGCTTTTTTGCTTTGTTTTTAGCTAATAGTTTATCTGTTGGTAAGATTGAAGGGATTGGGCTCAGTACTTGACTTATCTTAAAAGTGTTGGTGTCTTAACATAAGTTAAATCTCTAAATTAAAATTAATGAGTCATTAATGCTTGTGAAAGGTTCATTATTTGACAACCTTGGAAATAGAAATTCTATGTTAAATCTTCAGAAAGGGTACAGCTTGAGTAGCAGAAAAGTCTTCCGATTCTACCACTATTGTACCTTATTTGTGGCAAGGAAGGACCTGTGAAGAGGTGTGATTATTTCAGAAAGCGTGCTGATTTAATTCTTGCAATTTTTGGTGAGAGTGACAACAATAGTTATATATGCGTGGTTTATGTAGCCATGTGTATCCACTAAAAATATTTGCAGTTAATACTAATTGCAATGGTTTTTGTAATGTGAACATTTGCTCATTAGACACTGGACCAAGGCTGCCAGCTCATTTTACAGTTGTCATCAAACTATTGTAAAATGGTTATAACAATTTTCAATCACTAGGGGTGTGTCTAGACTATAGGGTTTTGTCGACAAAAGTGGACTTTTGTCAACAAAACTACCTGTGTCTACACTACCGCCAAGTTCTGTCGACAGTAAGTCAACAGAGCGTGGCAGTTTTGTCAACGGCAGTAAACCTCATTCTACGAGGAATAACGCCTTTTGTTGACAGAGTTCTGTCAACAAAAGGCGCTATTACATCCACACTGCTTTTTAAAAAGAGAGCGTCTAGACTCTCTGTCAAAAAAGCGGCTTGCTTTGTCAATAGAACGGGCTGTAGTCTAGACGCTCTTTGTCGACAGAGGCTTTGTTGACAGTATCTGTCGACAAAAGCCTATAGTCTAGACGTACCCTAGGAAGTAAAAGAGACCACAATAGTGACTACTCTATCTCATATATAAAATTAGAGGAGAATGCAATATTGTTTATTGGTTTTTCGTCACCTTTAAATTGTCTTGTTTACCTTTTAAGATCTGGTGAGGAAGGATATTATCCTGATCTTACATTATTCTGTGAAAAACGCATTGAATGTTTAGCTCCGGGGAGTAGAGCCCTGCGAAAAGATAAACCTCCAGCCTCTGTGTCTGATTTTACAGCTGAAGAATGGGAAAAAATTAATGATGAAATGAAGGTAAAGTATATATGGTATGGCGATGTAAATATATATTAAAGTTATTAATTAATTAGTGCTCTGATTTTTTGAGTAAACCTAATTAGAATTTGATGTCACTGTTGTTCTGAGACTGGTTACATATCAATTAATGCAGCAATTTACAGTTGCTAATAGTTCATTTGCCCTTGCACAGTAAAACCTGTTTAACTAAGTTAGAAAATATTGACTAGAACACCCTTAATTTTTATTTTTATTTGAATAGGACCCCTGAATCTTTAATTTCTATCAGAACAGCCACAACAAATGATGACACATTTATATATCATCTTTGATTTGAAGAGTCAGAAAGCATTTACAAGCTACATGGAGGGAAACATCCCACTATCAAGTGAAAAAAAATGTAGTTTCTGATTGTGTTGTGGCACAGCAGCACGGCATCACATTTTAGGACAGGAACTGAAGAATTCCATATGTAGCTAGGTAGAAGAGCCTTTAGATTGAATACTTCATTGTAAGGACAACAGTTCTTACACAGTAGTGTGACACCTCCGAAGTCAAAACTGGATGCAAGTCTAAGTCATAATGTGAAATATGAATGTGATTTTCTGGCCTGGAATTAAGTTTGCCACTTACTGAGTCATACTGGGGTTCAGCCTAAGATGTATCAAATGCTTTTAGAATGTTTTGAGTTTCATATTGTGACCCCTTTGAGGTCTTCTCTTTTTGGTTAGAGATTTTACAACATTTTGAGTTTTAACATGGTGAGAAATCGCTTGGAAAGCGATTCCTTACAATAGTATGTATGGGTAGATGTTTTGTGATACTATTGGATTTTTTTGGTGACAAGTCATATGCATATTAGTCTGTATCCTAATCACATTTACATGGTTTCTGGTTTTGTTTAATTATTACTATTTTCCCCAAAGATGATTCTCTTAGCTCTTGTAAAAAATATATTTTTTAAAAAAACCTGTTCCTGCTACTACTCTCCAAAAGCACGGCTTATGATGACTATCACACCAACAGAGAAGTGCTAGACCTGAAATCCATCCAAGTCATTCCTTGATTTGGGTATATACAGGGCAGTATATTAGACCATTGAGAGGTCTGCATTCACTGTTTTGAAGTATAGTGATATTGTCTGTTTCTTTTCAGAGCTGGGTAACAGAAATGAAGGAAGATGATTATAAAATACAATTTCCTATAACAGAAACACTTCATGAGAGACTAGACAATTTGCCAGCAATTCGTGGTTCAAATTGCTGCCTTCATGATGGCCAGGTATCTCTTTTCTTAAAAATGTGTAACAAATTCATTTTAAATTGTTATTTCTATGATATAGGTGTACCTTTAAACATAAGTAGTGTGTTAATTTGAGCCTTTCTTGACTATTTGTTGTAATCAACTGTATAATGATGAGCTTAGTATATGCTCCCTAGAAAGACTAGGCATGGTTTCTGGTTTTGGTGGGGAGACGGCCTAATGGAGCTCAGGCTAGCTTTGTATGCTGAGGTCCAAAGAGAGCACCATTGCCATCCCCTGACTCGCCTTGGCAGGCCACCCAGCCTGTCTGGGTCTCAGGGACCCAAAAATTATAATTGAAAGCAGAAGAGTCAGCTCAAAAAGTCTGAAAACTGCTCAGGAGGCAATGAGAGGGTTGCTAGGGGCTGTGTACTAGGAGGAGTGTAGCTCAAGATACAGGGAGGGGTATTGCTAGGGGCTGTACCTCCATTATCCACTGGGGAGCCCTAGGTGGTGTGGTGGGACCTAAAGATGGAACAGGGCCAAATGGATGGCAGAAATGAGCTCACCCATCCCCAGTGGTGCCTGAAGCTTGCACTTTGGGGAGCCAGTACTCTCTCCTGCCTCCCTTAACAGTTCTTGAAAGGTAAGTTGTTACAGGGCCCCCCATGCTTTATGAAAATTGTCTTATGAATATGCATAACTTGAAGAAGCTTTATGCAAAACAGATCATATAACACATCATTTTTAAAGTTACAGTCTGCTGAATCTGTATATCCTATTTTTGTGCAGGTAGCATTTTTTATGTGAAGTTAGAAATATGAAACATTCATTTGTGTTTAATTCTGTATGTGCTAATGAGGGCTATTAGTAATACTTTGGGAATTTAACAGCTCATACTTAAACCAAAGGCCCATGAATGGTTTTATTTTTACTGTAAGCCCAAACTGATCCTAGAAAGATATGTGATCATACCACCTGGTAGTGGAATCCATCTTGAGTCTGATACTTTCCCATGGGAATGGGAAGACTGACCAAAGGGTTCCCGTTCTGGGGAAAAGTCTGATTAAGGAATGGAAAGCAATCAGGTCTTTGTCTTCGGCTGGCTTTTGGAATTGCCTCCCTACCCTAAGAGGATACACATGAAGAAACCTGGAAACAAAAACAAAAAACTATAGCGAAAGAGTGAAGGCAAAGCTGTATGGCCCAGGTAAAAAAAGATCAATTCTGACCTGAGATAAGAACAATTGTTTAGGGCAAGACTTTCCATGTAACAAGTGTCTTAGTATATTAGAATTAGCTGGTGTGTTTTGTTTATTTTAGCTTAGTAATTTACTTTGATCTGCTTGTTTTCATGTACAATCACTTAAATCCTATTTTTTATACTTAATAAAAACACGATTGTTTATTATCAAGCCCAGTGTAAGTAATTCTTATTTGGGAGGAGCAATCACTGTGCATATTTCTCTTTCATTGATAAAGGGGCTGAACATCTTCATGAACTTTCTCTGTATAAAACTTACACAGAGTAAGATGGATTTATTTGGGGTTTAGTACCCTTTTGGGAGTTGATTTCCTGGGTGTTGTCAAAGATCTTATAGTTGAGTCCTACCAGAGCTGATGGGGTTCAGTGTTTGAGTTGCTCTGCAGGAGAGCAGTAACCCCAACTCTCTGCCTTGGCTGGGGGAGACCAGAGATTTTGGCCCAGGAGTTAGTGTGGAGACATAGAGGTCAGGAAGGCTGGCATTAGTGCTTGATTAGCACTAGGGATGTAAAATCCCATTTAATTGGCTAACCACATAAACATAGTTTAACTGGTTAACTGATTGGCGGAGGGACCGCTACAGCCCAGTCAAATCAGCTCCTTCCTGCACCCTCCCTTCCTCCGCTGCTTATAGGGGCTGCTCTGGGCAGGATGCCCCAGGGGATTTTTGTGATCTAACCTGTCACATAAATGACCAAAATTAAACCAAAACTACCTATTGAATACAGTACTCCACCTATATATTTTATACTCTGAGTTATTTCCAGTGCTTTTTAAGAAACAGCTATCTTCCTGATATAATAGTATATATAATAGTAAGATTATAATAGTAAGATTTACTTAACAGATCCTCACAACAGGTTCACAAGTACTTTTTCCTTACAAAGTTTATTAAAAGGAAACTTTCTTGGAAACAAATCAATTTTTAGTAGTGATGTAAAATTCCATTTAATTAGTTAACTGGTCAAACTTAATGTTTAACCAGTTAACTGATTAAACGGGAGCAAGCAATGGGGCTGCTCCAGTCCTGCTGCTTCTGACCACACACTGGGCTGTTGGTTCCCTGGCCATGTGGGCTGGGAGTTGTACTGGGGTGTGGGAACCGGCTCCCAGCTCGCACAGGTTTGAGGGGTGGGAGTTGGCAGCCTCGCACGGGGATAGAAGTGGCAGGCAGGAGGGTGGGGGTAGGCTGCAGGCAGGAGGTTACTCCTGGGTAATGATTAACTATTCATATCTCTAATTTTGAAGCCACTTTAGTAGGGAAGACTTTTCAGGTTGAAGGTGGAATTTCTGATCAAAACTTGAGACACAGACTGAGATGAAACTGATTAGCCTTCACCCCAGAGTAGTCCTGTGACTAGGGTACAGACCTGCGATATAGGAAATCTATGTTTAATTAAGTCTGTGCTCTGCTTGTTTCAGGGCAGGTACTTAAGTTTGTTAGCTATTTGTCTGTTGTGGTGTGGGTCTCTGGACTTGATGACCTCTCGAGGTTCCTTCCAGTTTTATGATTCTCTCTATATTTTGTTGTGGGAAACTTTGAAAGGTCTCAGATTTGTTCTAATGCAGAAAGGGAAAATTCCTAAAATTTCAAAAAATGTTATGGGAAAGAAATCTATTTCTTGTGCATTTCAAGCAGGATATATATAGGAGGGTGATTTTGAATAGTTTTACCTATGTATAGTGCAATTACCAGAAGAAAGTTATAGGAGGTCAGGTTTTGAGGTATCAGAGCTGAGGTGTCCTTGATATTGTGGTTCTATTGAGGCAGCAATTGTGGATGTGGATGTTAGGTTCCCAAGAGCACGGGAGTCTTTCTATTGAGGGCTCTTACCCTTTTGTGGAATGAACCCAAAAGTTAAGCCCTGTTTCCATCTTCACATGCTGAAACAATATGAGGATAACTGTGTAAGTGAAATCTCACTAAGCTTCCTTACTTTGGGTTTCGCCCTGTGATTTGTCCTTTTGTTTTAAATGTAGGACTTTCAGGTTGAAAAAAACCCTGCTAATTGATATGAGTGAGTATGTAGTGTTGGAAACATACATATGAAGCACCTAATAGATTTTCCTTAAAAGTCAAAACTAGGAAAGGCTTGAAAACTAGTGAATTTTTGAAAATAGCTACAGGCTGGAGACCAGTCATGAATACTGTTGACCCCAGATACTAACTAGGGCTGTGGTTCTCAGCTGGTGGTCCATGGACCACTTGTGGTTCATGGTGACTTTTTCTGTGGTCCACAGGAACATTGTCCAAAGTCACATGGTGTGAGCAGGTGCTGCCATTAGGCTGTTTTACGTCGTGTTCACAAGCATGCGGCGCATCATCCATAGCCATCACCTAGGATGCAACTGCGTGGTGTAACTTCCGTCTGAGGCTCTGAGCGTCAGTGTGGCTGCTGCCGTCATGCTGAGCGGTTGCTGTGTCGTTCGTCTTGTGCTGCATGTGCTGGAGGTGGTCCATGAACTGAAACCAGTTGAGAACCACTGATCTAGGGGAACAAAAAGAGAAGCTAACAATCAAGTAACTTGGTAAATAATGAATTCTCAGCCTCTTTCTTTTCTTTTTAGAGCAAAGAATATAAACAAAGAAAGAAGAAAAATATACCACGAGATTACAGGGAATGGGACAAGTATGTTAAATCATTCTTTTAATTTTGTATTGAAATTTGTAACTTTATTTTTATAGTAGAATACTACTAGGTAATATGGACCAATTAATTTTGATTTAAAAAAAAACATGTTTCACCTAAAATTAATATTTCATGAAATTATAAAAATACAGGTGAGACTTGTTTTTTATTCTAGAAGACTTACCCAGTGTTGCCCCAGTCCTTCAAGGCAGGGGGCTGGTGGTGTGAGGACTGCAGGAGTAAGGGTGGGGGTTGAGGAGCAGCTTAGGACAGGGGGCTCGGGATGTGGGGAGTGCAGGAGTCAGGATTGGGAGATGATGAGGAGCTCAAGTCAGGGGGTGGGTAGGAGGGAGAGCTCAGGGCAGGGGGTGAAGATGACTGTTGGTTTCTCCCTGGGGAATGCCCAGGGTGTGAGGGAGGGGTCTGTGAACTCTGCCCACTGGCTTCTCCCTGGGGACCAGAGGAGGACTGGGAAACATACGCCAGCACTCCCAGGAACTGGTCCAAATGGTGGGGAAGGGAGTTGCCCAGGCTGGGTTGAGGGCAGGCTATGGCTCCTCAACGAGTGGGAGCTGGGGCTTTGCTGCCTGGTTCTGGTGGCGCTTTGGCGTGGGTGCAGCAGTGGGGCCGGTAGGGCTTTCCCCCCTTCCACTGTCTGGCACTGCAGCCAAAGGCCAGGGGAATGGGTTTGGGGTAGGAGGACCACTTATTTACCTGGGCTGCTGGCTGGCAAGATGGTGAGCCCCAGCCGGTCACTCTCTTCCTCATGCAGCTGTCTCCTGTGATAACAAAGCTTATTGCTCTGCCTCCATCTCCTACTATCAAATCTGGCTCCCAGCAGGTCAAGGCAGGCTGAGGGGGAAGGAGGCACATGCTGATGATGTCAGCCAGCAGTGCTGGCTGTCAGAAGCTCCGCAACAGCTGGCTGGGCAGGCAGGAGACATGTGTGTGCCGAAGATGCAGTGGTTTTATGACTGGGGCCAGGGCTCTTTTCCGGTTAACAGAGTGCCGGATAACAAAACTTTCATTGTAATTTAATTGTTTAAATTCATTTTTAAACATCTTAAGACTTTAAAGTCTAATGAGACAGTAATAGAACAAGGAAGGACATTTAAAATGTGATTTTTTTTTTACCCTAACTTTAAAAACCAAACAGTATTCATTTTATGTTCCTAAATTGGGGGGTGTGTGTGTGTGTGTGTGTGTGCATGCTTTTGGTGCTTCGTGGATTCCTGCTCCTGTGCAGAGCTCCATTAACTTAGTGGGCGTGGGCTTGGTGCAGGCACAACAGTTTGTCCTCACACAATCAGAGGTCTTTATAGGTATGGTTAAGATTTTGTCATAGATATTTTTAATAAAAGTTAGGGACAAGTCACAAGAAAAATAGAAAAACTAATGGAAGTCAAAACCTGTCCCTAAATTTTACTAAAAAATCCCTGTCAAAATGGGGATCTGCTTTACACGGGACAGCTGTAGGGATGAGAAGCTGCTTGTGGTAGCTGGAGAGGCTACCCCTACGGCCTGCAGCTCAGGGTGTCCCCTGCTGCCTATGGGAGGTGGAAGCTTGGAGGTTCCCTGCAACTCGTATGTGGACAGAAGCTTTGGGTTTATTCACAGCAGCCCGGAGCTGTCTGCCATCCTCAATGACCTGCAGTATCTAGAAGCTCAGGGTTCCACTGCCAATCTTGGCAGCAGGGAGCTCAGAGGTTTCTCACTGCCACCCTCCAGGAACTGGGGGTTTCTCACTGCTGTCAGTGGCAGAGAGGTCAGAGATCCCCTGCTGCTCCACTCATAGTGGTAGGGAGCTGTGGAGATAACCTTGCCAGCGGTGGCAACTTGGAGCAGCAGGGGTACCCCACAGCTTCTTGTCTAGTTAGTAGCAAGGGACCCTGCAGCTCCTGACCACCACAGGCTGAAGTCATGGAGACCATGGAAGTCACAATTCTGTGACTCCGCAATCTCCATGACTAAATCACAACCTTACTTATAGGTATTTTGCTATTGTATAAGTTTCTGATGTTACAAAATGTATTTAAGTGCATAAATATTTACAAAAACAGAGCATAGATTTTTACACGTTCTAGAAAAATATGTTGCCAGAATAATTTTGACAGAAATTTACTTTTTTTGTCATGAGCCCTCTAATCAGTGGCATTTGTGCAGACTGATTTAATAATCAATTTAATTTTCAAATAACCTGTCCCAGGTTACAAGTGCAAAAGAATAAATGGAGTAAGTATTTTTGTTTTTCTTTGTTGACCAACACACTAGAAAGCTGTTCTTACCTTTACTTCTGTGGAAAAAAAAATGATGTATTATAATACTTCAGTGTTATATCTCTTATAATTTTTGCAGTTTTACTTATCTGTTCTGCCTTCAGAAAATAATTAAAACTATAGCTGGTTGAACATTTTTCAACAATACTTTTTTTGGTCAGAAAAATCTGTAGAAACTGAAAGTGTTCATGCGAAAGAATTTCTGATGCATTTCCCATTATGAAAACATTTGGAAAATAATAAACTCTAATAGTCAAAATCTTATTTTAACATGTTTTAAATTTCAAAAGTTCCATTTTCCAGGTTGAAATTTAAGTAAATTTAAGGTAAACTTTTTGTATAAGGTCAAAGTCAAAATGGAACATTTGATTGACCTGATATCATTTTTTTTATTTTTGGTACAAAAATTTGCAAAACTGATCTTTTTATCATGATTTGGGACAGGAATAATTTTTTTAAATCTTGAAAATTTTTGCTAGATGCTGAGATTGTTTCATGCTCAGCTCTAATTAGGTCCTTATTGTTTACAAGTAGTGGATCACTTGGTTCAGAATACATTTCTTTTGATGGATTGTGTTACAACTGTAACATTTACTTGCAATTAATTAGTGAAAGGTCTTTAGAAAAAACACCTTGATAGCAGCTGTGAAGTGGTGGCTAAAATACTGTTTTCCCTTTGGTCTTCCATTTGCAATATTTAATCACTTTCAGACTGTTCTTGAGAAGTGCAGAGTACCTGCAACCCCAGTTGTCTTCAGTGAGAATTATAAATGCTCATTAACTGTTAGGTTCAGCCCTTTAAAACAGTCTATTGAATTTTGCCTGATTATTAGAATGCCACACTGACTTTGAAGAGTATTTTGGAGTGGACAGCATGAAAGAGGAACACACACACAAAGGAAATATAAATTGTTTTTAAAATTGTGTGTTTCTGCTGAATAATTTTTGATTGTTGAACAGACTGACAAAGTCTTTGTACACGATTTAGTTTATATCTGAACTGACATATATCGTTACGTGCATTTTATTGTGTGCATATGTAATATAGGTTTATATTTTTTTCTTTAAGGTTTGATGTGGAAAAGGAGTGTTCAAAAGTTGATGAGGGCAATGAAGAAAATAATTCAAAAACATGTTGCAATATTAGTTCAGATTTACCTGTAGTTGAAAAGGAAATAGACACAGCAGGTAAATTGTGACTTAATATCAAAATTGTCTTTTCTTTTATTAGATACCGAATTAACATTGCTCAGTAGAATGTTCATACAAACTGAAGAAATATTATAGAGGGAAAATGTGCTTTTGTTATATACTGTATCTCTTCCTTGGTTTTTTTCCCCAGCCATCACAGAAAATAAAAGTAAAACATATCCTAAGTCATCCCAGAAAAGGTTCATTTTGCAGAAAATTTAATATGCCTTCTAATAATGCATATAGAAAAATGTTTGCTTTAAATATAAGCTTATTAAATTGGAGTTGGGGATGCTGACGAAAAGTATAATTTCAGGACTGATTTCCCCTTGCCAACCCAGGGAGTATCTGGCAGGTGATCTGTGTGACACCTCCTCCTCACCCACCTCAGGATGGCCGCACGGAGAAGCCAGAAGGTGGGCTGCACAGTCCCCCCTGCTTCTCACAGGGAGAAGCTGGTGGGCAGACAGCAGGCTCCCACCACTCTGGGCTAATCCTGGGGAGAAGCTGGCAGGCGGGCTGTGTGGTCCCTGATGTCCTGAGCCATTCACAGCCCATGCCTGGTAGGCTTCTAGTAATGTGTGTGTATCTATAGAGAGAGAATTTCTTGTTGGATGTCCAGATACTCACTTCACTTATTTATTTAATCTATAGTATAGGCAACTTGTTGGTATGGAGGGATGGCAAGGATCTGAAGTCCTATTCCAAATGCTGCCAAGAGGCACAGATTTTTCAAGTATTACCTTTCTAAAGCACACCCAGTTTTCACTGCCCTTGGATTCTGTTGATCCTAGAAAATTTCAGTGCAAATTTTCCACTGAGAAGAGTTGGGAAAAATCTCGTCTTTGTTGATGAATACAAAATAGCAACATAAAATCTTTTATTCCGAAATATAAGAGTTCTGACAGTTTCCTTCTTTTTTATTTCGGGAGTTTCCAAAAATTTTTATAATATGGATCATGTTTTAATAGAAAGATTGTCTTTTAGTCCAGTCCTTTTATGACTTCTGAAACCAATTTGTACAATATAATTAAATAAAAATACTTGTATGTTAAAATGTTATATTTTGCTTCTGTTAATAGTTAGCTATTTTTATATCTAAAGATTATGTTCTAGGTATGACTAAGAAAGAAAAAAAATTTATTGCTAATCGTGAAAAAGAAAAAGGTAATGAAGCTTTTGCCACTGGGGATTATAAAGAAGCAGTGACATATTACACTCGGTGAGTTAATGCAATTTGAACCATTCTTTAATTAATGGTTGTTAATATTATGTATATATCAATATAGCTCAGGATCTTTCTTGTTGAAGGAACAAATGGGCAACTTACAAAAATGGCAAAAAATTTCTCATTGAGCTATGTCAAAATTCTGCATATTGATTAATGAATGTATAAGCGACCAGGAAAAATGAGTGAAAGGTGAGGTAACAATATCTGCAGATGACACACAACTGTTTAGGTTATTCAATACTAGAGGAGACTCCTGAGGCACTAGTGTTCCAATAACTTTTTCCTCCGCTGAGCAGAATGAATTTTATTATGCGGAGGTGATGTGCAACACAGGACACACAATTGCAGGAAGACAAAAGATAGTCTTGTGATTAAGGCAATTGAATGTTACTCTGAGAATTAGATTCTGTCCTTGCCTCTGCCACAGAGTTTGTGTATGAGTCTGGGCAAGTCAATAACCAAAATTTTCACAGGTGGACACAATCTAGGTCTCAACAAAGATGCTAATTATCTTACCCATTACAAAGATAGCTTCCCCAATTATCATCTCTAATATCATTAGCTCACAGACATTTACCTCCCTCCCTCATCTCCCCTCTGTTCTGAAATTTGATTTGTCCTTTTCATATGTGTTCACTTTTTTTGATTGTATCCCTTTGGTATATATGGTCATGCCAATTTTCTTCCACAATTTGATCTGAGGTAGTGGGTCTGGCCCACGAAAGCTCATCACCTAATAAACCATCTTGTTAGTCTTTAAAGTGCTACATAGTCCTGTTTTTTGTTTGAATTTTCATGTGCACAACCCCAGTTTGAGTGGAGAAAAAAGGAGGACTCTCAGAATTTATAACAGAAAAAGAAGGGAGAGTTAATACCTGTCAGTTGTAGTGCTGGTGCTAATGAAGCTAACTGAATGGGCTGGAAGTGTCCCATACTTAGCTTTTGACGTCAATGGGAAGTTCAAATGTAAGGAAGGCTTGTTTTTATAATGGGCCATCCAGTCAATGTCTTTGTTCGGGCATAGGGAAACTGTCAGATTTGCATATGAAGGTCAATTCTGCACTCTCTCTCTCTCTCTCTCTCTCTCTGCATTTGGCTTGTGAAATTCCTTTGTAGAAGAATGGCTGCTTTTAAATTCATGATTGAGTGCCCAGGGAGGTTAATTAAAGAGGGTATCATAATGCGTGCACAGAAGAGGAAGCACAGGCAAACTTAATTCTGATGTTATATCTTTTGAGTGCTTCTGTTTGCAATCTTAAATGTTTAATGTATTTTTTGGGTAACATATGGATATCAAGAACATTCACGGTAGCATTAGATAAGATTTTTTTTTTAAAGAAACATAAACACTCATTCTTGAGGGCCTGAGCCAACTGCTAATTTGTAGGAACAAGACGAAACTTCCCCAGTGAACAAGTTATTCCATATTTGAGCATAATGTTTTGTTTATTTTTTATTTTTTTTCCCACCTTCATCTCAAACATTTGCCATTGTCCACTGTCAGAGACAGGATAATATGCTAAATGGAATTCTGGTGTGACCTAGTATGGCAATTTTTATTTACTTAAGTTTCTAAAATTTCTAAAATTTGACTAAAATATGTTTGAGTGGATTGAGAGTAATTTTAAATGGCTACAATCCTATCTAGTGCACAGCTATATAGAAAAGATCATTACAACCTGATTAGTTTATACTGCACTTCAACTTTTTTTATCCTGTATATCATCTACCCAGCTGTACCACCTCAAATGGAAAAAAATAGATTTTTATTTTAATTGGCATAATTTACAAGAAAGATTTAATAAAAGACTAGAAGCCTCAAAGTTCTCTAAATTGTTTTAAGTGCTGCAACATTTCTGCACAAAGCATGCTTTGGTGCAGTTCTATGTTGTCATGATTTTAAATAAATTGATAAATTGAAATTGCTTTGCTTCATTATTTTAACTTTATTATAACTCTTTATAATTTAAAACTGATTTTGATGACTTCATTAAAGAGTTTATATAATCTTATTTTCTTTCTAGCATACAGTTTACTTTGTCTTGTCCTTTGCAGGAGCATATCAGTATTGCCCACTGTGGCAGCATATAACAACAGAGCTCAAGCAGAAATCAAACTTCAGAACTGGCACAATGCTTTTCAGGATTGTGAAAAAGTGTTAGATATGGAGCCTGACAACCTAAAAGGTGAAAGTAAACTGGCATTTCTCAGAATTTTATTTCTAGTAAAAAGTCTTTTTTGGGGTTTGAAACACAGGCCTGATTTTTTTAGCATTCATTGAAATCAATGGGAGAACGTTGACTTCAGTTGTCAGATCTCAAATGTGTGAGGAAAATGGTCCAGACTAACTCTTCCTATGCTAGTTTAAATGGCGGTTTGGAGATTTGTGCTGGTTAGTGCTGCCTATCCTTGATCAAGATTCTTGTGCTGAAGTGACGGTAGGATAGTGGTGTGCGGTCACATCATGCTCTCAAAATGATGACTGTTATTCACATCAAGTGGAGATGTCTCCCAATCATCACAGGAGAGAACTCTTAACAATCTTTAAGATGCCTTGAAACAGCAGTGAAAGGTGCTTGGTGCATGTTTTCTTACTAAGTTAAGTAAGTGAAAACAGTTAACTAAACTTATAAGGGGAGAGAGGGACAGGTAGAAAAATTAAGAGGAATGACAGTTCATGTATCACCATATATATACGTAGGGTACATTATATGAAATTACATTATCAGAATTTAAAAAAAAAATCTGTAACTTAGATACATAGCTATTATGAAATGGATGCAAGGCTTTAAAACAATTTAGCCTTACATTTCACATTGTACTTTCTCTAAGTGTGAATTAATTGTAGTCTGCAGAATAATTTACAAGAATACATTCTAAACAGTGTGTTCTTTGTTTTTTATAGCTCTTATGCGCCGTGCCACTGTACACAAGTATCTAGGGAATTACCAGGCAGCTATAGAGGATTTGACCAAAGTATTACACGTTGAACCAGAAAATGCTATAGCTAAGGTAAAGACAATGACTTTGTATTTGTAGAACAAAGATGTGTTTATAGAACAAGATGCATGTTGCTTGTGTTATATGTGTTTGATGCAAGATAAAGTTGATATACTACAATACAGGCAGTCCCCGGGTTACGTACAAGATAGGGACTGTAGGTTTGTTCTTAAGTTGAATTTGTATGTAAGTCGGAACTGGTACATATTGTAGGGGAAACTCTAGCCAAACATTTTTTTTAGTTTTGGATAGCATAGGGAAAGGTTAACTCCCCTCTAATGTTTGTTTTGCTGTCTGTTCCCTTGTTCAGAAGATTTCACATCTATTTCTGTCCCTGTGACAAACTCAGGACTAAAGGAGTAACTCATCAAATACCAAACAGCTCTGCACCATGCTTTGAGCTAATAGCTTTATTTCCTTTTTTTGCTAACACAATGAGGCCAGCACTTTGTTTGTTTTGGTGGAGTCTTTGTTTGCCCAGGGAGCCCAGCATGTATAGGGGGAGGAGGGGCGGAGAGGCTGCTTTTGTCTGCTGTTCCGCAGCCTGTTGCTCAGGGGAGGGGGCAGCCTGTTGCTGGCAGGGGGGGGGAGGGGGGAGGCGTGCAGGATGCGAGGCCGCGGGGGGGGGGGGGGGGGCAGCGGGCGTGGGGAGGCACTTTTCCTCTGCCCGGCAGCTCTGCGGGATCCCTGTCCCTGTGGCCAGCTGCTGCAGGCAGAGGCCAGTTGGAGCCGGCCGAAGAGGAGGAGGAGGAGGAGGATTCTAGGACCCAGGTGAGCGAGCCCCGGGGACGCTGCTGCGCTCCGGGAGCCCGGCATGTATAGAGGGGAGGAGGGGCAGAGAGGCTGCTTTTGTCTGTTCGGCAGCCTGTTGCTCAGGGGAGGGGGGGCAGCGGGCGTGGGGAGGCACTTTTCCTCTGCCCGGCAGCTCTGCGGGACCCCAGTCGGAGCCGGCCCGAGGAGGAGGAGGATCCTAGGACCCAGGTGAGCGAGCCCCGGGAATGCTGCTGCGCATGTGCGGGAGTTGCCTCACCCCGTTCGTATCTAGGGATCTGACGTAAGTCGGATCCACGTAAGTCGGGGACTGCCTGTATAGCAGTACACATATATCTACTCACTTTTTTATTCAGGCAAACTTCACTGAATTTCTATCTGGCTGAGCTTCTACTTTTTTTAAATTGCAAATATATAGATGTGAACTGGAAGATTCTAGCTTAAAACACTGGTTAAAATGTTAACATATAATACATATTTTAAATAACTATTTTTAGAATATACCTTAATATGTTACTCTGTGACTATAGATGAGATAGTAATTATAATAAGTATCAGAGGGGTAGCCGTGTTAGTCTGAATCTGCAAAAGTGGCGAGGAGTATAGTTAGTCTATAAGGTGCCACAGGACTCCTCGCCGCCAATTATAATAAAAATGTGTGACTGATTTATATTCCCAGTCATATAATTAGTTCTAGAGGAGACATTGCTGAATCATTTTGGTGTTTTTTTTTTCCCACACAAAAAACTAAAGCTTGTTATCTTGTTTTCATACCATTATTAATATTTACATTTTACTAGTAATTTATCTAAAAAATTATAACGGAGTAATTCACGCTTTACTGTTTTGCTTTCTCTATTTCACATAGAATGGCAATCTTCCTCTTCTTCTCAGCCAAGATTTGATTCACTGCTTTCACAAAATAAGTAGTTTCCCATGAATTTCCAGTTGTTATAATAGGATTTAATGTTCTGATCATCCTGCAAGGTTCTGAGCATCTCTGAAGGTGTTGAAGCACCTTCAAATCCCATTGACTTTCATGGGTGTGGAGTGCACCAGATTCCTTTGCAGCTTCACCGGGTCAGGCCCTAAATCCATGCATAGTATGAAAGCGTACAAAATAAATCCATTACAGTCAACTCTCTCCCCATCCTTGTTTTTAAAGTCCCGAAGAATAGATTGTCTTTGTCAGTATGCACTTTTAAGTCAACAAATTAAGGGTTTTGTTGTCTGAGGTAGGAAATTTGCTCAAGAACTGAAATTCTTTTCTTGCCAATACCCAGCATGCATCCTTCTCATATGTACCAACAAGCTGTTGGCTTGAGTGCCATGACTAACCATCAGTGCAAATTATCAAGATTCTGCTGTGCTTCAATCTCATTATTACTGTGGAGATTTGTGATAGTAATGTTTTCTTAGAATTAAATAGAAATGTTGCAAATGATTGAAAATGCAATTTTCTGTCAAACTTTTTTGACAGATTTTATTTGTGTGTGTGTGTGTGGTAATTGTGACATTAAGTTGTCCTTTAGATATCAGGTAAATCACAAATTCCTCATCTCAGATAAAGCTATTACATCAGAAGTTAAACATGCAGAAAATATTAGAGAATATAGATATTGCATTAATTTCTTTTTAAAACACACTTTCTCTTGTTTTCCTTTAGGAGACTTAGTGTAGACAGAGAGAGAGAATGTAGTCAAAAGTATGAAATCAACAAAGGGGCATTCTCCTCCAGCAACCTCAGAATGTGAATGGTAGATTGAAGAAAATACACACTCAGGATAGGTCTACTCCAGGAGTGGGCAAGATATCTCTCACTGGCCAGATTCGGCTCTCCAAGCCACTGGATCCGGCCTGCAGACACCCCTCCTGGGACCCTCAGGAACGCAGCAGCTGCTGTTTTAAATGCAGGGTTGCTCAGTGTGACTCTCTACTCCAGAAGGATCTCCCCGACCCAATCCTCAGCTCCTGTTGGCCAGAAATAGCCAGCCAATGGGAGCTGAGAGATTGGCCTGGGGATGGGGGCGGCGCGAGCCTCTCCTCCCTCCCTGGGGTTGAGAGCCACTTGGAGGAAGCAGGCTGCATTTTCAGTGCTCTGGAGCTATAGCAGGCAGGGAGCCAGGCCTGCCTTGGAGGTGTTGCAGGCCGGGAGATGCTTAGGTAAGCACCTCCCAGCCATAGCCTGCCTCTGGTACCCCTGTCCCTCCAGCACCCCAGCTCCCCCCAAGTTACCTTCCAAATGCTCTGCACCTCCTGCCCCAGGTCACAACTCCTTCCCAGACCCTGCACACCTCCTAAACCCCTCCTCTAGCCTAGAATCCTCTCCTGAACCCCCCACTCCCTCCCTGACCCTATACCGCCATCTCCTGACCCAGGTCACAACCCCCTTTCATCCAAACACCCTCTCAGACCATCTCCTGCATCCAACCTCCATCCTCGATCTCACACCTCCTCCACAGAAAAGTGCAGCCCTTGAGCACTTTCCAAAATCTTGGAGTGGCCTCCCACCAAATATTGCCCACCCCAGATTACTCAAATGCAGCAGTTGGTTTGCAGACAAATCTTGCTTTGGCAAGTTTTACAGTTTGGTTGATTAAGTTAAGTGGTTTGCCCAAGAGAATGCAATTACTGACTTAATTTGTAATAAAAGAACAAAGTTCTTGAATGCTAATAAATAGCTGTAACCTCTAAGACACATGCCAAATTTGGCTTTTTAGGAGCTGTTTAAAACAGAAAATAGCAGCTTTTGAATTCTTCTAGTATTTTTCATATTGTTATGATAATGAAGTAAGTGGGAGAATTGTAAGCTCTTGTAAAATCAGCACAGCTTTTCATCAGTCAGCAGTGCACTTCTTCTAAACTCTCCAAGAAATTATAATTTCCTAAATTTGCTCCTAGCTGTTAGTTTAACTATTTGAAAAGAAAACAAAAGTCTCTGGCAAACATTGGGTACTCCATACTGTGGATTTTGATTATATTTATTTTTAGGCCTTTTCTTAAATTCCAGTGTAGTAATCCATTGTCTTTAGGCCTTAAATCTGTTAGTCTACAAGGATAGAGACTATGTCAGTGGTTCAATTGTCACTGTTGCACTGTCTGCACACAGAGGTAGACACAATTTATGTTTCAAAGAATTATTAATAAATGGTACCTATACATTTGTTTAATATTTATATGCAGTAGGTATTGGATATAGCATTGAAATGGAAGCCAGAAACAATTTAGTTCTAATCCTAGTTCTGGAGCTGACTCACTGTTTAGTCAAGAAGTTGTCTGTTTTCTTATTTTTAAGGTAATACTGATTAATCACTTCATAGGCTTGTTGTAGGCATTATTTAGAGAATGGAAAATGCTTTGCAAAGGTGAAGCACTATCTAAATGCTAATTTTGGAAGACTTCTAAAATAGCTATTATTCTTATACCACAGAAAAATCTGTCAGATATTGAACAGAAGCTGAACGATTTAGAGCCTGTTTCTGAGATTTACACCAAAGGAAAAAGAATACTTATTCAAGATATAGAGGAGTCAGATGATGATGGAAGAGGAGAAAATGAAGAACATGAAAATGGCAGTGGAGATAAAAGTAATATGATTGTTTATGTAATAGTTACCTGTGGTACCAGTCTTTGCAATTTGAAAGTTGTGAGCAGTGTTAATGTCCTACTCTCACTATATCTTTAGCCCATTTTTTTTTCCTAACTTTGAAGTGGCACCCAAGGCTGCAGAAGCAATTTTGATTTTTTTCCCATTCTTTTTGAGGATAGTGATCCCATTTATTTCCAATATGGTTTTCCATTGCCCTAGAATACTGAGTCCTTGATCATTGAAAAGGACACATCTGCCCAGTTAAATCTTATGTACATCTCCATCTCATCTATTTTTAGGCCTTTATTCCATATCTGAATTCTACCTCTGCCCAATCTGAGTCCTTTTTTAAAGATCCTTCTTGCAAGTATCTGTGAGAACTTGTTGCTTTTCTGTTGATTAAAATAATAGGCAAAGGTAAAAGGATTAAATGGTGATTTACCCTCATTTACTCATTATGGGACCCAGTGCATTTATTTTTTTCCCTCTCTTCCATTTCCGTACACTTGTTCATCTCATCCAGCTATTATATCTAGGAATTTAAAATCCTGTTTAAAATTAAAATTTTAGCTTGTTAACCGGCTAAATTACATGGTTAACAGGTCTGCTATGGTATGCTTTGGGCACAGGGTGGCTGGAGCAGTTTCCCCTCCTTGCATGCCATAGTGGGCCCAGCTGGGCTGGAACAACCTCCCATCGTGGCATGCCATGGGCAGGAGATACTCTGGTTGGGCTGGGTGCCAATAAACTGGTTACCCCAGTAAGCATGCTAGTAAGGAAATGCTTATTGAGTAACTGGTTAACCCGTTATCCCTTTACATCTCTAATTATATCATGTCTTTTTTAAATTGTAAACTGGCACAGGGACTATAATTTTTATTATTTGTACCTTGCCTACCACAGTGGGATCCAACCTGGCTGTGGCCTTTAAGCACTACTACCATATAAATGTTGTTGTTAATAGGTTTTCCTTAATGCAGTTCAGGAAGAAAAACTACAAGGCTGTGTCCAGACTCCATGCCTCCTTCGACGGAGGCATGTAGATTAGCCACATCGGAAGAGGGAAATGAAGCCGCGATTAAAATAATCGCGGCTTCATTTAAATTTAAATGGCTGCCCCGATCTGCCGATCAGCTGTTTGTCGGCAGATCGGGGGAGTCTGGACGCGATGCCCCGACAAAGAAGCCTTTCTTCATCGACACAGGTAAGCCTCGTGAAACCAGGTTTACCTGTGTCGATGAAAAAAGGCTTCTTTGTCGGGGCATCGCGTCCAGACTCTCCCGATCTGCCGACAAACAGCTGATCGGCAGATCGGGGCAGCCATTTAAATTTAAATGAAGCCGCGATTATTTTAATCGCGGCTTCATTTCCCTCTTCCGATGTGGCTAATCTACATGCCTCCGTCGAAGGAGGCATGGAGTCTGGACACAGCCCAACTGTTTGCATAACTATGGCTCGTACACAGGCTGTCATTTGTGCAGGATCATATTTATCAAGGTGACCCAAAGGCTATAATTTTTCTTCAGAATTGATTTTGTGCTCTTCATCTTCAGAATATTGTTTTCTACATTCTGAAAATAACAGTTGATATAAAGAAGACACAAGATGGTGTGGTAATAGGTTTTCTTAAACCAACTTCATCAAATAATTAAGGAATTCATATGCAAACATCTGGAAGATAATAAGGTGATAGATAACAGCCAGCATGGATTTGTAAAGAACAAATCATGTCAGACTTATCTGATAGCTTTCTTTGATAGTTTAACAAATCTTGTGGATAAGGGGGAAGTAGTGGACACGGTATACCTAGATTTTAGTAAAGCAATTGATATGGTCTCGCATGATCTTCTTATCAATAAACCAGGGAAATACAACCTATGTGGGGTTACTATAAGATGGGTGCATAAGTGGTTGGATAACAATTCTTAGAGAGTAGTTATTAATGGCTCAGAGTCATGTTAGAAGGGCATAACAAGTGGGATACCACTGGTTTCAATTTTGGGACCGGTTCTATTGAATATCTTCATCAGCGATTTAGAGATAGAGTATGCTTATTAAGTTTACAGATGATACCAAGCTGGGAGGAGTTGCAAGTGCTTTGGTGGATATCATCATAATTCAAAATGACCTGGACAAACTGGAGAAATGGTCTGAAGTAAATAGGATGAAGTTTAATAAGGACAGTTGCAAAGTACTCCACTTAGGAAGGAACAATCAGTTTCACGCTACAAAATAGGAAGTGACTGTATAGGAAGGAATACTGCATTAAGAGATCTGGAGATGGTGGGGGTGGACCACAAGCTAAATATGAGTCAACAGTGTGACACTGATGCAAAAAAAAAAAAAAAACCCCAAAACAAAACATGATTCTGGAATGCATTAACAAGAGTGTTGTGAGGAAAATACAAGAAGTAATTATTCTCTATTCTGCGCTGATTAGGCCTTAGTTAGAGTACTATGTCCATTTCTGAGCACCACATCAAGAAAGATGTGGAGAAACTGGAGAGGTTCCAGAGAAGAGCAACAAAAATTATTAAAGGTCTAGAAAACATGACCTGTGAGGGAATACTAAAAGAATTAGGTTTGTTTAGTTTGGAAAAGAGAAGAGGGGACATGATAGCAGTCTTCAAGTACCTAAAATAGGGTTACAAGAAGAGAAAAATTGTTCTCCTTGATCTCTAATGATAGAACAAAAAGCAATAGGCTTAAATTGAAGCAGGGGAGTTTTAGGTTGGACATTAGGAAAAACTTTCTGCCTGTCAAGGTGGTTAAACACTGGAATAAATTACTTAGGGAGATTGTGGAATCTTCATCATTGGAGATATTTAAGAGCAGATTGGATAGACATCTATCTATTAGGGATGATATAGATGGTGTTTGGTGCTGCTGTGAGGGCAGGGGGACCTTAGGAGGTCATCATTCCAGTCCCTTCCTGTTCTAGTATTCTGTGTTTCTGTTGGTGAGAGATAAGCTCATCAACAGAAGTTGTCAAATGAAAGATATTCATTTGAAAGATATTCTGCCTCGTCTCTAGAGTATCTTGGGGTATGTCTAGACTACATCCTTCTGTCGCCAAAGGGATGTAAGTTAGACATACCGACATTGCAAATGAAGCGGGGATTTAAATCTCCCGCACTTCATTTGAATAAAAATGGCTGGCGCATTTTGCTGAATCAGCAGTGTGTCGGCAAAAAGTGGCTGTCAATACAGGGATCGGGTGACAAAGCCTTTCTTTATCGCCCGATCCTGTGAACCGCATTTTACGAGGCATAAGGGATTGGCCAACAAAGGCTTTCTTTGTTGCCCGATTCCTGTCTTGACAGCTGAATGTTGCCGACAAACTGGTGACTCAGCAAAACTCGGTGGCCATTTTTATTCAAACGAAGCATGGGAGATTTAAATCCCCGCTTCATTTGCAATGTCGGTATGTCTAATTTACATCCCTCTAGCGACAGAGGGATGTAGTCTAGACATACCCTTGGAGCCAACATGGTTAAACAGCATTGGTATAAAGTATTTTCTGTTCTAGCTTGTTTATTACTCCTTCCTTTGCTTTGCATGTGGCACCCTGGGTATTCACCAAACTCTTGAAAGTGGGTATGAGTCACTTTCCTCTGAGGCTGAACAAGGAACTTTATTTGAATAAAGAAAAAAGAAATTACCCCAAAGCTGCTCTGTCTCTCTGCTTTACTGTAGAACTTCTGCATAGAATCTCCCTCAGTTCCCTGCTGTATGGCTTCCTTCATCAGATTTAAGAATCGGTATTTTCCTCTAATCTTAAGTATCCCAAACCTAGAGGATTCTATGTACTCATGGTAAATAAAATGATCTTGTCTGTATCTCAAGGACTCTAGTAGTCATGTTTGATTTGATTTAGGTAATTTTAAAAAAGTTAAATCAGGAATAAATTAGGCATTCTAGATTATGTATTTTCATATAATATTTTAAAATATTAACTAGTTTGAACACTCTGGAATCAATACTTAAAGATATGAGGGCATTAAAAATTCTTGTGGGATCATTGGGTTCTTCTTTGAGTGGCCCCGTGGGTGCTCCAGTCCTGGTGTCGGGTCCCGTCCCGGTGCCGCAAATCGGAGAGCTATCAGAGCTGTGGTCCGCCGGACTGCACATGTGTGGCTGCCTCCAGCAGCTTTCTTGCCTTTGATGTGTTACGCGAGGTCCTGCTTCGCTCAATTCCTCTCATCCACCCCTGGTCGTGGACGGAGCTCCCTTTCTGTCAGTTTCAGTTTTGATTGTTCTCTTCAAAACTCATCAAAAACAATTGTAAATAATTCAGAGCCTTTTCATCAGTTACTTCTTTCTTCAATAGTTATCTAGTTGTTAAAAAAAAATTCCTCAGATGTTTCAGGCAAGCCGTTGCCGCTACCTGTCTAATAAACCGCAATTCAACAAAGTAAGGGGACAGACGGAGGAGAGAGAGCAGCTGGTCAATTTCTCTCTCCCGGCTACATTCAGCGATGCCAGCATCCCCTGGGTTTAAGAAATGCTCTGTCTGCCGGGAAGCCATGCCAGTGTCAGACGGACATGACTCCTGTGTGAGGTGCTTGGGTGAGACACGTACCCCAGAAATGCACCCACTGCAGTAAGTTAACTGCAAGAGCAAGAAAGGATCAGGACCTGCGCCTGAAACTGATCCTATATGGCAAGGCGCTGGAGTCTGATACTGTTTCCGTCTCTGAGACAGCAGTCCATAAATGGTGAGCAACGTCTCCTGGAACAGTCGTTATAAAGAAGAAGAAGGCATCCCCAACTCGATCCTTGCCACTGACTACTCGATGCCCTGAAAAATCATCCGGGGCAACGACCCCAGAATATCAACAGGCTCCCAGGGCAAGGAGATTGCCGCCCGCGCTCTCAGCCCTGGCTCAGGCGTCGGCACCAGCAGCGGCGAGAAAGCCGGCACTGCCAACGGCTGTTCGAGCGGCGCTGGCTGTGGCGGGGTTAACCCCCTTGGCGCTGAATTCGTAAGTCTTGCCCGCGGCACTGCCGGCACCGTGCGATATGCTGGCACTGAGCTCCTCCTTGGCACCGCCAGCACCACCCCCAAGCCTCCTACCTCCTCCATGGATGAGGTGATTATGGACCCAGCAGACAATATCTGGCAGACCCCAGCATCCATCACTCCAACCAATAAGAGAGTCGATTGGAAATACTTCGTCACACCAAAGGGAATGGATTTTCTTTTTACCTACCCTCCATCGTCGATTCAATCAGACACAGAGCCAGCCAGCCAAATATGAGATCATCAATGCCACACGACAAAGACCACAAAAAAATGGGCATTATGGGCCACAAAGTATATTTCTCGGCCACTCTGCTCCTCAGGGCAACAAATTATACCAGCATGTTAGCAGATTATGACTATTCCAATTAATCCAAACTACAACAATTTACACAATACTTACCCAAACATAAGAAGCCTATCCTCTTAAACATTATACAGGAGGGCCATACAATTTCTCACACGGCACTACAGTCCACGATGGATGTGACAAATACAGCTGCACGTCACCGCCACAGCAGTTATGATGTGGAGAATATCTTGGCTCCAAATCCCTTGGCTGAGGGGTGCCTAGGGATTTGTAGCAGAAAGTCAAAGTCCTACTCTTCAATTAGACCAACCTCTTTGCTGCAAAAACCGACAAAGTTCTTCACTCGATGAAAGACTCCTGCACCACCCTCTGGACCCCGGGGATGTATATGCCCCCATTTAAGAGAGCCAGATACAATAATTACCAAAGACCCAGGGAGCCATGCAGACAGCAACCAAGATATGACTTCCAACAAAAGCAAAGATCCCAACGATGTAGGCCTCAACGTCAGCAGCAACACCAAACAGCGCCAGCCCAACCCTCCACATCCAGATAGCAAATTTGAAGGTTCATTCGGGAGCCAGAAAGAAACTCTCCTTGTGGTTACACCATCAACCAACCATCTGCAATTCAATTACCGCCTCCGCCTGTTCTCTCAACAATAGGCTCAAATCACATTGGACAAATAGGTCCTAGAGCTCATCCACTATGGCCACTCCATCCCTTTCCTTTCTCTTCCTCCCTACCCATCTGTCACGTTACTGGATTTAAAGGGGAGCAGCCAGATCAATGCTGCACCCATGAGGGGGTGTTTGCCCCAAAGTGTATACAAAGGGGGCCATGTAAGGTGTCAAATGAAAGCTTCTGTTCTATTGATTCTGTATGTGCTATTCATGTAACGGTATAATATCTGTATGTGGCGTTAGAAATGTACTCTATATGGATGCTGGAAAATTCTCTGTCTGTGGCAGAGCAAAGGGTCAAGGAAAGCTCAGCCTATGGCTATGCTAATTAGAAAGGAGACAGTGAATTTCTAGGTGCCAATACACATCTCAGGAATGTGACTGATACCTAAGGGCTACCAGCATGGAACACAGGGATAGGCCATTGACCAGGTGACCTGCTGCAGCCAAGAAGATGCCAGGAGAGGTATACAAGTGCCATGTGGCACCCTCCATCTTGTCTTCAGTTTTGCTCCTGATCCCCGATGCAGCCTTGCAGGGAACAACGAGCTGGAAAGAAACATGGACCCATCCTGAAATAGGATGTACACCAGAGACTTTTAAGATTGCCGTTTATAACGTCTCTGCGAAGAGCCTGCATCGAGAACTGGGTGATTCGATGCACGTAATGTATTATCCTTTAACAGCCTACTCTCATGCTTTTCTTTCTTTTAGTAATAAACCTTTAGATTTTAGATTCTAAAGCAGGGGATCCCAAACTTTTTGACACGGGGACCAGTAAATCCATTAAGGAGCTTTTGGAGGACCGGTACCATTCATTTGCATATTTGCATATTCATTAAGCAAATGATGAATATGCAAATATGTTTCTGGTCCTCCCAAAGCCGTCAGTGCCAGCTTTAGCAAAACTTTTGATACGGTCACCCACAATATTCTTGCCAGAAAGTTAAGGGAATATGGATTGGATACGTGGACTGTAAGATGGATAGAAAGCTGGCTAGACCAGGGTTTCCCAAACTTTTTACTTTAGTTGGAACCTTTTTTTTTTTTAGTACTGTTTTTTGCAGCCCAAAAATATAAATGCATATTAAAAAAATGAAAAATGAATACATTTTCACTGTGTATTTTTTATTCACAATAATAACAGTACATAACATAAATCTTAATTACAATTTAACCAGTAGAATTTTAACAGTTGTAAAGTTTGTTTGTTTATAATTGAATGAGTTGAATATAAGTCATTTGTGTGCACTTTATAGCTTTTAAATAACTAAAAAGAGAACTAATGGGAAGGGTGATGTTGTTTTGCATCACATAGCAACTTTATGTCAGGAGCAAAAGAAGAAAGTTTTACCCTCAAATCTGGTTCAACATTCAATCTATTTCTATATTTATTTTTGAAGAAAACCAAAGATGAGAAACTAGTTTCACACTTATATGTCGTGACGAAAGGCATTAAGAATTTGACTGCTTTTTCAGATAAATGTGAATATTCATTTCTACAGCTCAACCAAAAATCAATCAAGGAAAGTTTATCAAAGTTCTCTTTTATGGCAGAGTCACAGGAAAGTTCAATTAATGAATCCACTTCTGATGCACTCAATTGTAGTACCTCTTCATTTTCGGTGTCAACAGTAAACGGGTTCTTAATCCACATTTTACTGGTGTCAATTGGAGGAAAATATTCATTTAAACTTGATGTTAGCCCCAAGAGGTGTTCTTGGATTGCTGCAGAAATCTCATTTGAGATATTAGTTTCAGCATATTTTTCTTGTAATTCAGTTAAAGTACAAAAAGACTTAAAGTTTCTCTTGTTAACTCGCTGTGCCCATAAATGAAGTTTTTAATTGTTGCCTCAACTTTTTCATGAACTTTGAAAATACTAATTTTAGTGCCTTGTAAATTCAAATTTAAATCATTTAAAAGACAAAATATGTCACATAAGTAAGCCACCATTATTAACCAATCAAATTAATGAAACCTGTCTTTAAATGTAAACATAACATCTTTTGCTGATAGGGGTGTCGCTCCAAGAACTATCGAACTTCATCCTTCATTTCAAAGAATTATTTCAAAATGTTTCCTTTCAACAGCCATCGAACCTCACAGTGTAGTAAGAGATGCTCACGTTCACTTCCTAATTCGTTACGCAAAGCAGTAAAGATTCTGGAATTTAAAGGACGAGATTTTATTTAATTTATAAACTTCACACATTCTTGAAGAGTGGAAATCAAAAGTGATGGCATAGTTTTCACAGCTAGTGCCTCTCTGTGAATACTGCAGTGCACCCATACACAGTCAGGTGCTACAGCTCGGATCTGCGGGACAAGCCCAGTGCAAGACCCTACCATTGCTTGAGCCCCATCGCTGCTCAGTCCAACACACTTTTTCCAGTCAATATCGCTTTGAATAATAAAATAATTGATTAGCTTAAAAATTTCAGCAGCCGTTGTTCTTGTTGGAAGTGGTTTACAAAATAAGAGATCTTCCTGAATGGAGCTTTCATAATCGTATCTAACAAAACAGCATCAGCTATATCAGTGCTTTCATCCACTTGTAATGCAAAAAACTGACTATTCTGTATTCGATCAATGAGAGTTTCTTCAATATTTTTCGCCATTTCTTCAATTCTACATTTCACTGTATTTTTAGTTAGACAGAGAACCCAACTGCCTGCACCAGTCTCTGGGCCCCCTTCCAGGGGTAGTTGTTACTCCATGGGTTGTGTGTTTCAGGCCTGGCAGCCAAGGAGCTTACTTGGCCCGAGTCCTCCTCACCCCGCCTTGCTTCCCCAGTGCTGCTTTCACTCCAGGGAGCCTCCTGCTCTCCTAGCAGCTAGGCCCTCTCTGCTCTCCTCCCAGAGCAGCAGCCCGTCTTCCTCCCCCCTCCAGGAGTCCTTCCTTTTATAGGCCCCAGCTGGGCCCTAATTAATGAGGCCTGCCTCAGCTGAGGCGTTACTCCCAACCCTTGCTCCGGGCTGAGGTTTTCCCTTAAAGGGCCAGTGCAGGGCAAGCACCCTGTCACAGAGGGGTTCAGGAGCAGAGCCAGCCCTGAATCTAGCAAAGGAACTCAGAGAAGCAGGAGTGCTCACCCCAAAGATAAGCAGGCCCAATGCTACCACTGTGGCAGATCTGGCCATATAAGGCCTGACTGTCCAGACCTAAAGAGCAGGCCAAGGCCAGCAACTCCTGACTGATCCATAAACATCAACTCTGTCATAGTGTGCCCACAAGCAGGTCACACAGACCCCAGCGAGGCGTCTGATGCCACCATGAGTCCAGGTGTGAGCTCTGCAGTGGTTAATGTTAACCCAGTGACGTATGATGGTGTGGGGGAAGGCAGTGAGTTCACCCGGTATGTCAGGACTGAGGCATGGAAGGGCAGCGAAAAGTTTATGGGGGAGGCGAAGGTCAATGGGAGTTGAATGTAGGGGCTGGCGAGACACTGGCTCTGATATCACAATAGTTAAGGGGCACCTGGTAAAACCGGAGGACATGTTGCCTGGGGAATGTGTGACGATAATGGCTTTGTCTGAGTACTTGGTGAGCCTGCCCATGGCTAAAGACCATCTAGAGTGGGGAGGCTTTAGGGGGCAGGTCTTGGGGGCTGACTGGGACTTGATTCCAGCTGATGTCTTGGTGGGGAATGACATAATGGATGTGCCTAGCTGGCTTAATGTGGTAACCAGATCACAGAAGGAATATGTGGGTGAGGCAGACACCCCAGCAGGTAGCAGCTGGGGGGAAGGCGGACCAGCCCAGAATGTGTCCCTGACGGGGGATGGAGAGCGATTATCCGAGGGATCGGACATACCTCTGGATCTGAGTGACACGCAGCAGGAGTTCATTAAGGCACAGCAGAGTGATGCATCCCTGGAGAGAGACAGGGATGATGCACAGAATCAGGCCCCTGCTAATGAGGAGAGAGGCAAGTTTCGCATACAAGATGGGTGTTATACAGGGAGCCCCCCAGGGGAGGAAGGGTTCCCAGGCAGCTGGTGGTGCCCGAAGCATATCGTGAGGAATTGTTGAAGTTGGCCCATGACGGTCCGTTTGCAGGGCATCTGGGTGTAGGCAAGACTTGTGACAGGCTAGAGCAGAACTTCTATTGGCCTTGCATGTTCAGGTCAATGAGGGAATATTGCTGAAGCTGTGAGTTGTGCCAGAAGCATAGGGATCCAGGGGGCCCAGCAAGGCGCCCCTGCAGCCTCTACCTATCATTCAATCACCAAAAGATTCCTTACTGGTCTACAAAACATCTTTCCATCCGTTTGCCCACTAGTTCCTATTTGGGACCTAAACCGCTTACTCAAGAGCCTGACAAAGCCACCTTTCGAGCCCTTGGCAGCCTGCCCTTGGTGATACCTATCTATGAAGGTCTCCTTTTTAGTTGCAATAATCTCCAGTAGGAGTGTGGGGGAACTTGCTGCCTAATGGTGGATTCCCCCTCCCCCTCTACAATTTTCACCAAGGACAGGGTTACACTTCGACCTCACCCCAAATTTCTCCTGAAAGTTCCCTCTCTCTTCCACATCAATGAACTGATACACTTACCTGCGTTTTCCCCCAAAATGCACACTGATCCATCACATGCAACATGTCACACCCTCGATGTCCGCAGAGCGCTCATGTTCTACATTGATCATACGAGAGCCCAGCAAATATCTCCTAGACTCTTCCTATCCTTTGCGGAACAATCCAAAGAGCAGGCTTTCTCTTCTCAAAGGATCTCCAAGTGGATCTCTTCATGCATCCACACATGCTCCACCATCCACAACAAAGAACCACCGGGCAACATCACAGCCCATTCCACAAGAGCCGTATCCTCTACAACCGCTTTCCTCAGAAATGTACCTCTACAGGACATTTGCAATACAGCCACTTGGTCATCAGACCCACATTTGCACAACATTATGCTCTCGCATCCTCCATAGCGTCATCCATGGCTGTCAGACACACAGTATTATCCTTCTTGACGACAATAGGGCTCCAAACCCACCTTCATGAGCTGACTACTGCTTTATGGTCACCCAGGGTATGTCTAGACTACGTTTTTCTTTTGAAAGAAGATATGCAAATTCGGTGGTAATTTGCATATCTTCTGATCGCTTTTTCGAAAGTGTTTTTTTCTTTTCGAAAAAGCAAGCAGTTTAAACATGGTTCTTTTTTTTTTTTTTTTTTTTAAAAACCCTTTTTTCGAAAGAACCTGTAAACCTCAATTTTTGAGGAAGAGGGTTCCTTCGAAAAAAGTATTTTTTTTCAAAAGAACTGCATCTAAATTGCTTGCTTTTTCGAAAAAACTTTTGAAAAAGCAATCAGAAGAAGATATGCAAAATAAAGCTGAATTTGCATATATTCTTTTGAAAGAAAAACATAGTCTAGCCATACCCCCAGAATGGAGCACCCAAAGGGACTCTACTCGAAGAAGAATAAAGAGTTACTCACCTTGTGCAATAATGGTGGTTCTTCGAGATGTGTCCCCCATGGGTGCTCACTACCCTTCCACCTTCCCCTCCTTTGGAGCCCCATGCTCTACTAGCATGGGTAGAAAAGGAATGGAGGGAGCCACAATGCGCGTACACCTAATGGACACCAACAGCACGAGGGGGGCACCACGGCACATGCGTGGTGCAGCGAACACTGCTAGAAAAATCCCCAATTGCCAGCTCGAGGATGTACCAGCACCCAGAGTGGAGCACCCATGGGGGGGACACACCTCGAAGAACCACTGTTACTGCACAAGGTAACTCTTTTTTCTTTAGTTCTTTACTGTGCAAATATTTGTAATAAAAATAAATGTGAGCATTGCACACTTTGCATTCTGTGTTGTATTTGAAATCAATATTTGAAAACATCCAAAATATTTAAATAAATGGTATATGTTATTACCAGTGCAATTAATTGTGATTAAGTTTATTGCTTGAGAACCCTAATATTTTCTCATTAATTATTAGTAAAACAATTTAATTTGGTGCTGATGTATTAATTCAAACATAACAAGGCACTGTGATTTTCTGAAGGAAAAACTGGATCTGTATTTTCATATAAAGTATCAGTTTTTATTTAGCATTTAAATGGTTAAATTCAAGGTGAATTCTTTACCACTCCATTATTTAAGAAAAGGGGGCCATAGGTTCATTAGCAAGGAGAAAACACATTTGACAGTGTTACATTCTTATTACATATTACAAAATGTTTATAGCTAGATGTTAATCTGTGTTTACAGAGTGTTTTCTGTGGAAATTAATTTTTATAAACAAAGACTCTTGAAGTATTGTATGCTGTGGACTTTAGTAGTACACCCCTCCTTTGGTTTTACAATAGTTTCATCTGATGATGCAAACTCTAACTTAGCTTATTTAACTTCCTTGTAGAAACTGGTGTATCACTGGAAGACAAGATTGCGAGGAAAAGTGAAATGGGGAATCTACAAAAAAAGTTTTCTGTCAAAGGAGATGGTTGTAAGGCAAGTCGTCAGAAGCAGGCAGAGAGTAGCGTAAAAAAAGATATATCTGAGAAAAAGGCAATTGAACATTTACCGGACTGTGAAGGTGAAGTTAATGGTTATCTAAACAACGGTAAAAAAAAGAATGAAAGCAATGATGTTAAGGAGACCTCCAGTTCATGTTGTACAGAATCTTCATCAGCTGGGAAAAGCAGTTTTAATTTGCTTCCACCTACTGCGGCAAAACTGAAAAGTGAAGGAAATGAGTTATTTAAGAATGGACAGTTTGGAGAAGCTGTGGCCAAGTACTCAGAGGCAATTGAAAATGTCATTAATTTAGGTGAGTTGTGATACTTTATGAAAAGAGTAGACTTACTGTTACTATTTAAAAGAACCACAATTTAACCATTTGTAGCCTAGCCACAGATTGACAGAAACAGACAGCCTGTAAATTCCTCAGTGATGAATAATAAAGTCAGTTTACAAAATGACTCATAAGGTACAATAGAGTGAAATGAATAGAAAGATTGATAATTCTTCATGACAGGGATGTTTGCATATGTTTACATATTAGAATAATTATGTATATTGTAGGTGATATACCGAATAAATAATAGTTCCTTGAAGCTTTGCATCCTTAGCAAACGGCAGTAGTGCAGTGTAACTCAGAACATACATTATATTTAAATAATGAATTTTCATTGTGCTTGCATATCTTTTTAGGAGTGAAAAGTCAAGATGATCTAAGTATCTTGTATTCAAATAGAGCAGCATGTTTCCTTAAGGAAGGCAACTGCAGTGACTGCATTCAAGATTGTAGCAGGTAAACCACACACTTTCTTTGTAGGGAAAGAACATTCCTACTGATAAACATTTTTAATTGGTTTCTCATGATTAAAATACCATTTAATTAAGTCATTCTAAGGATGGGCCAGTTTCTTGTCATATTGACATGAATTTTTATCTGTTAAAATATGTTGTGAATCACTTACTCCTAAAGGAGAGATAATTAGACTATTGTATAAGCTGATGTGTAGAAGTAATTAAATCTTTCCAGATGTACATAGAAATGCAGGGAAGGCTCAAATTTACAAAATGTTAATATTACATGAAAACAGGCTCTTTACTGAATAGTTCATCAGTGCTCCATAGTTATTTATATATAGTCTGTTTTCCTGTTAGGACTGATAACTTTGTTTGAAATAATTTTTAAGATTGTATACTATAGAAATTGTTTTGCATATACACTCAGTATATTCGCAATCTATGTTACAACTCCTTTCAGAAATTGAGCTAGAATTCTGCTGTCTGCTTATGGTGCATAATTGTAGGGCACGGCACCACTGGCTAAAGGTAAGGTAGTCTAAATCCCCTTCCCCAAGTCTCCCCCCCCCCATATTTCTTCAAATATTACCGTTTTCCCTAAAATAAGTAGTGATTAACGAGGCTTCAGGGGTTGAACAGGATATCATATAGTCAGTGTTCTCATCATCCAAACGAATTTCCTCTTTTGTAATGCTATGCTGTAACATTCTGGAGTGCAGTCCAAACTTGTAGAAAGTATGGCGTTGCCTTATCAGGCAGGCTTAGGGACCCTAAGCATTGGACCAATCCTGTGCAATATATAGACATGAGTGCACATTTGTTGCTGACCCATGCAGAGAGTCATAGTAACCACATATTGTGAGGCACTTGGGGTTACAGTAAGAGATGGTATAATTCTTCACTGCTCCGGATTGTACCCCAGAATGTGACACATGCACAAATAGAGTATAAAATATTAACTGGATATAATGTAGATTAGCTTTGAATTTGTATTAATTAAGCTGCTAGCATATTATATATAGTTTACCCTCTGCTTTAGGAGTTTTCTTAGAATGAGCAGTTTTTTTCATATACTTTATAATACTCTATGTAATTTAAAGGCTTTGTTGTAATTAACGAAGATATAAGAGAGCTGAAAACCACGTTTGCTGTCCAAATAAAATTACAGAATTATAGCAATAAATTGCTTCTTTTGTTTCTTGGACTATAACTCTGCCATTAAAAACAATACTATGGACCTGTCTTTTGTTTTCTTTCTAAGTGGAAACCTATATCATAATTTTCATCATCATGTGTACAATATTAATTTATGGTACGTCCCATAATATGCTATGTGCTTTTTGTATAAACAGAGAGGTATGGTTCGTGCCACAAAGAACAGTGACAAAAAAGTAGGCAGAGTTGGAAAGAATGGGAAATAGAAACAATATTAAAAAATTAAAAATCAACTAGATTTGCTGTAGTAAGTCTAACAGAAAGAAAAGGGTAAGGTTTAATAATGATTTATGATTGACTTCAGCAAGGCCATGGATGGCATAGTGCTTGTATTCTTGATGTCAAAAAAATTACACATTTGCCTTCTAATATTTGTTTCTTGAGAGTCTTCAAGAATTCTCTTAGCTCCTCTTCCCCATAAGGGCTCTGGCTTGGAGTAATTTACCCTTTATCTGTGGAAGGTAGCATGTAGCTTCCTTATACAGTATTACCTTCCATTTCTTCATATTACTGCTGCTGCATACCCAGTCACCTGGTTGCTATTACCCTGCAGGTATACCCTGGAAATGGATGCTGGCTGGCTTCACCTCCCAGATGCTGGTAGTCCCTAAGAAATGCATCCCTTTAATCTGACTGTATCCAATCCTTTTAGATTAAACCAAATTTTTAGGTGTTAGGAAACTGAAAATTGTGCAGTTAGTGTTCAGTAATTAGTGATTGTTCAGTTATTAGTGTGCTCAAGATTAAAAGGAAGTTAAGAGCAGTAGTTGAGCCTGGTATGTACTATGTAGTGATGCACAATTGCAATTGTAAACTGTATTTAGCAGTAGAAGAGCTCTTGGAAGCATTTAAATATATCTGTCTTCATTATTTAGATATATGTTAGGATATGTAGTCCTGTATATATCTGCTTGGAATCCTCTAAATTGTAATATTCCTATTGTCCCATTAATAAAATACACTTTTTAAAGTCATGTCTTTGTGGACATTTTATACTTTTGTTAGCCCATCATGCAACTGGAACAGTCCATTTTGTTTATTTCTAAATATTTTCTTTGTGTTTTACAACTATAAAGGAAATGAAAGCTGTTAGAGGAACAAGCAGACCTAACAAGCATAAAGTTGAGATCCACACAAATCTAGGCACCATTTTAGAATAATTATCCCATTAAGATTAAGCAGAATAATGATGTAAGATGCTATTAAACATTATGGGCCTTAAATATATTTACTGTGAAGGAAATAGGTTATCAGGCGTAATTAACACATTTGAATTTAATACCTGGTAATAAAATATATTAGCGCAAACACATTTTGGAGTTTTATTTAGTTGCTAATAAATCACTTTAGATCTGCTCTCATATTTTGTCAAGATAACCCCCATATGAAATAATGGACATACTGCGTATAGTTCTTTATGTCATTGGATAGCTTCATTAGGTTTACATGACAATTCTGTTTTCAGGCCTGTACTGCTTCTAATCTTATTCTTTTTCTTTTGTATTTCTCAAGAGCTTTAGAACTTCATCCATTTTCCCTTAAACCTCTTCTGCGACGAGCAATGGCATACGAGTCCATGGAGCGATATCGGCAGGCATATGTTGATTATAAAACAGTACTACAGATAGACAGTGGGATCCAAGCAGCAAATGACAGCATTAATAGGTAACATTAATTGTGATTTTTGTATTCTTATGAGATACTGAATTAGAGAAATAGGATTTTATTTTGTTCTCTTTTATCTATTCCTCTCCTCTGTGTGCCTCAGGGTTAGAAGTATCATACACAGAAGCACCAATTGCTTGTTTTTAATTGTGTTTACAGTACTGGTTGAATCTCTTTAGTCCATAACTCTCTGGTCCAGCAATATCTATGGTTCGGCATGATTTTAGATGTCGGTGGCCAAGTTTCCCATGGTCCCATAAAGTTTGTTTACTGCCCATTAGTCCTGGCTCTCATTGGTCTGTGCTGTTATTTAGCTTTAATTTACCCCTACATGACTTCTAAGAGCCCAGTAAGCAGAGGAAGTGTTGGTAATGCTAGACAATGTAGTAGTTTGGCTCCTGTAGTTCAGCAGATTCTCTGGTTCGGCATCAGTCAGGTCCCAAGAGTGCCAGACTAGAGAGGTTCAACCTGTAACGTCATTTCCCATTTGTTGCCTTCACTCTACAAATAAACCATGAATGTAACTTGACTTTTCTTTTGCTTTGAATATATCATCTTTTTTTCTTTCTTCTACTGTTCTGTCCTTTGTCCTTTGTCCATGCTATATAGTTCCTCCTTTTTTGTTCTAGGCTTTCTCATTTCTTTTGAATTTCTTCTGTGTTCTGGTCAGTGTGAAGACAGCAGCAAAATGAAACCTGTAAGACTCCTGATCCTTGAAGTTCCAGACAAATGTTTTACATCTTCATAGTATGCACAGAGATCCACATTCTGTGATGTTTCACTTTGCTACCACTTGTCAACAGTAGCTTATTAGTGGCTTGTTAATTATCCTAGCCATATCTAGGATGGCTGATTTGTCCTTTTTTTCCAAGTTTGTATCACTTCCCTGGGATTATATTAAAATGTTGATCTTAATGCCTGTAAGCAAAATTTAATGCTTTTTTGTTTTGCGATGGCTATTTTATCCTTTTCCGTGTGATTTAAATTTTTTAACCTAAGGCAAAAATCTCCTGCAAGTTCTGCATGGCAGATATCAATTCTCAATATTCTCCTTTCTCTTCTGGACTCAATGAGAGATGCATGTATCTGGAGAGAGCAAAATGTTAAAAGTGAGATCTTCTATGTGTGTCTGAGAATTTTTGCCCTTAATAATTGGGTCTAAATAACTTTTTTTGTAGATGACAAAATACTATCTTGGCTGGAGTGGAATGATAATTTCGTATGATGTTCTGGACAGAAAGGTGTCTAAGCTAGTGGTCTCCCAATCTCTCTTGTTCCAATGTCTGCATTAGTCATCCATTTAACACTGCAGCATACAAGAGAGATGCTCAACCTTTTGCCATATAATTTAAGTGCTCCTTATATTCAAGACCAAGTTCATAAATGCTAAAATGTATAGTGTTTTATATGCAGCTGCTAGCAGTAAAAATGAAATGGAACTGTGAGGAGCTATGTATCAGTGTTTGTGTAACAATATTTTTCTGAGCTATGAAATTTGTACCTCATACATCTCATGAGTATAGTATCACCTTTTTGAAAAAAATGTTTTAGTTATTGATTTTAACATACTGGACAAACTTAATATATGAGTTAATTAATATATGAGTTTTTTGGAACGGCAGTTTTTTTTAAAATTGTATATGTGTGGTTCTTTATGTTTGCAAAGCTTTATTGTTTTGGGGTAGGGTTCAGTTTGCTCCCTTAATTTTTGTGTTTATCAGGTGAAATAACACTTAACATCTACCCTTCTTATGTTATTTATATTCTTTTATCATCCAGAGGTCCTGCTGAGGAATGGGGCCCTGATGTGTTGGGGCTGTACAAATATAGGGGTAGCTATAGTCACTGTCTACACGGTGTATAGTCTTAGGGTACGTCTAGACTACATGCCTCTGGCGACAAAGGCATGTAGATTAGGCTACCCGACATAGTAAAATGAATTTTAAATAATCGCCACTTCATTTAAATTTACATGGCTGCCCCACTGAGCCGACAAACAGCTGATCAGCTGTTTGTCGGCTCAGCGCGATGGTCTGGACGCACTGGTGTCGACATGAAAGGTATTTGTCGACCACCCAGGTATGCCTCGTGGGATGAGGTTTACCTGGGTGGTCGACAAATACCTTTGATGTCGCCATCTGCGCGCCCAGACTATCGTGCTGAGCCGACAAACAGCTGATGAGCTGTTTGTCGGCTCAGCGTGGCAGCCATGTAAATTTAAATGAAGCGGCGATTATTTAAATCGCCGCTTCATTTTACTATGTCGGGTAGCCTAATCTACATGCATCTGTCACCAGAGGCATGTAGTCTAGACGTACCCTTAGAAATATAATTTTTCTAACCTTTTTCTTAGTTTCAAAATCCCATCTTTCTTGATGTCAACTGCAGGTTATTAATTTCTGTGATTATATTTATGACAAAAGTGTATAGGATTGGGCTTGATACTTCAAATATTGTCATACTTACATTTCCTTTTACTTGATAGTAAGTAATGGTATGAATCACAGAACAGTATTTGCTTTTTTTCTACTTTAAATATTGCGTATGACTGCAGAGAATCCATTATGCATTGAGCAGAGGCCACCATACATTCAACTTTCAATATAGAATGTATTTTATAAGGGAGGGACAGGCATTGACGTTATTCCCTATGCTTTTTGCAAAGTTCATGATGGCTTTAACTTCTACCTGTTAGTGTATGTGCCTCAGAAGGGATCTTAGGCTGTGTCTAGACTACAAGGCTTTTTTGAAAAAAGTAACCTTTTTTCGAAAAAACTTCACCTGCGTCTAGACTGCCACCATGTTCTTTTGAAATTAAATTGAAAGAATGCAGTGGTTATTTCGACAGCGGTAAACCTCATTTTACGAGGAAGAACATCTTTTTTTGAAAGCTCTTTCGAAAAAAGGCATTCTTGACTGCAAACAGGGCTTTTTCAAAAGAGAGCATCCGGATTGCCTGGGTGCTCTCTTTCAAAAAAGCGGATCGCTTTTTCGAAAAAGTTGTGGCTGTCTAGATGATCTCTTTCGAAAGAAGCATGTAGTCTAGACGTATCCTAAGTGTAACATTTTCTGTAAAGAATGTTATATTTAACTGCAGAGTAAACTTGATAGTACATCCATGTCTACATCTGCTACAAGATGAGCTCTTGGTGTGGTGAAATCATGGATGTCGTACTATTTGTGTGCTTGGTTTTATCTCTGGATCTCTTTATCTTTTATTTATAAACGGGCATTGTAGAAATTTCCCGATTGACATTCTTGTAACTTGCTTAGTATTTAAGCTTCTCATTTTTCTTCTTTAATATTTTTCCTTTTTTTCTCTCTAGGCCTTCCTTATGCTTTTAGCTTCACTACTCATTACTCTTTCCTCCTTGACAACCTATCATCTAATTTCAGCTGCTTCTTCCTTCTCCTCCTTTTCTGGTAATTCATTTTTGGCTTTCAGATTCTTTGTTTTTAAAACATAGTCCTCTTGGGCTTTAAATACAATATATTTATTTTGAATTTTTTATAATTTCTAAATTCAGTTTAAATAGCTGACCAGATAAAAAAAACACTGTTTCAGTGAAGAAAAATTTTCTTTAAAAATTGTTTAAATGAAACACAAACAGAAAAAAGTGGCATTTCTACCTTTGTAGATAATTTTAAAAATGTTATTAAATGTATCTTCTACTTGACTTTTATATTGGGTGTATAAGGTCCTGGCTTCCTGTTTTTACTGGAGGACTTTATAAGGACTTTATAAGATGGTCAGGGGATCTGGATGGTGACATTATAGGAAGCTATCTGAGCTGCTGGTCTTTTAACCTTAGGTGAAAGACAGGATTAATAGAATCCTATTCAGGTTATGTTCTAGAGCAATGGTGGGGAATCTTTGGCCTGGGGGCCAGATGTGGCCCCTGGTTTGTCTGGATCTGGCCCTGGAGGATCAGGACCTCATCCAGCATTGGGGAGCCGATGCTGGCACTCCAGCCCTTCCCTACCCCCGCTGCACCATTGTGCAGCTGGAGCACACACAATCGACTAGGCTGGGCTCTCTTAGGCTAACGTGCGTGGGTTGGGAATGTGGGAGTGTCTTTCTCCTTCTCAGTAGGGGGTCATGTCAGTGAGGGTTTTTTTTTGTTTATTTGTTTGTTTTTTGTGTTGTTTGCTTCTCACTTGTGTGCAGCCCCTAACTGATTTTTCTGTGGGTCAGTGGCCCCCAACCCAAAAAAGGTTCCTCGCCCCTGTTCTAGAGGTTGACCTAAATAACAGTATTCTCCAAAATCTTACAAGTTAAAATGGAGTTCAGGTCCCGAGGTTCTGATTATTAGTCATGTAAAAAAAAGACAAACAATTAAAAAAACATCTGTATACATCATAAAGAAAGAATTTGAGTGTGAACAATTTATTTATTTTTGCTTTGCAGTCCACCACTAATAAGAGGGTTATTCATGTTTATTAGAATATGTTGGATCTTTTGTGATGTCCTGATATGCTATCCTGCAGGAATGGTACCAAGCACTCTTATTTGAGGGACCTTGCTCATGGAAACTGTTCCCTTTAATGGTGTTCCAGAAGTACTAAGATTTGGCAAGCTTCTTTTCAGCAAGGCTTTAATCAGTGGGATTTTACCACTGACTGCATACCATCCAGTTTCTGTGGCGAGTTTCTTTTTCAATTTTCTGTTGGATTGACTCATATTTGTACCATTCCTTTTTAATTATTGTGAAGAGTCCCTATGCCAGGGTTACTTCTGATGCAGTGATTGTGGGGTTTTTCTTGACTTCTGAACTCATATAAGCCTACATGTGTATATGCACTTCCAAAACGGCAAAATATCAAGCTCTGAAGTCTTTAAGTGAGCATTTCTCAAACTGGGGGTTCTGACCCAAAAGTAGGTTGGAAAGCTATTGTAGAGGTGACATTTTATAGCCATCTTTCTGTGCTATCTTCAGAGCTGGGTGGCTGAAAAGTGGTGGCTGCTAGCTGGGCACACAGCTCTGAAAAGAGTGCTGTTACCCGCAGTAGCACAGAGGGAAGGTTGGCAGAATATCTCTCTCCCTCACCCTCTCCCTCTCTCTCTCCCTTTTGAGTCAGGAACCACATTTTCAGAAACACTTCCTGTAGCATAGTTTAAAACTACCCAAAATACCAGATTTCATGGGGGAGATCAGATTTCACAGTCTGTGACACAGTTTTCATGGCTATGAATTTGGTAGGGCTCTACATGCAATTTAGAACTTAGTGATAAATACTAGTAAACTCCAACTTTGCAATATGAATGCCAGAATGTTTTCTTGTTAAACACCATTTTTGGTGCAAGACTGTTCCTAGCATAGTTGAATGACTGGGTAGGGATCATGTTACAAGGAACTAGCTCCCCAGCACATTCATCCTTTATAAGTACCAGGAACAAAATATAGTCTTTGATCTTCTTGAGCCTGATTCAGTATCCACAGAAGTCACCAGGAGTCTTTTCTTTGACTTTCTGTGCATGATTGGGGGGACACAGTGCCACAAATGGAGGGGCTAGACAGGAAGGAAGCAGGGTTCAATGTGAAGTTACTCTCTATTTAGAACAATAACAAAGTATGGTGATTTGCCTTCTGTGTAACACAGCTTATTTTACAGTGAAATAACCAAACAAAAGGCCAGGGCTGATCAACATGCATAGTACCCCTAATTTTATATGAGCTAGTTCATTCAAGTATTAGTGAGGAAAATATTGTGCCTAGATTACAATAAAATTACAGCTCAGTGATCTAACACCATCATGTATTCTTTACATCCCTTACTGAAAGACACCCTATTGTTAGTTTAAAGAACAAAAATATTTTTCTCTAATTTGAAAATAAATTAATCAGTTAGGTAACAATGTGGAATTAGTGAGTGTCGCCTGTATTTTGTGCATGATGCAAATACAGGTTTGAATCTCTCTAATCTGGCAACATCCATGGGCTGGCATGATTCTAGTTAGCTGGATGTCCACTTATGGGTGTGGCCAAGTTTCCCATGGTCCCATAAAGTTTAACAGCCACAACCTCTCAATATTCTTTGATGTTATTTAGTTCTAATTTATCCCTAAATCAGCGGTTCTCAAACTTTTTGGACTATGGCCCACCTGGCTCAATGCAAACTTTTCTGTGAACCAACAGTTGCTAATGGAAAGTGGCCATTAATTACATAATTACACCTGAGCCATTTTGCTAGTGCTGCAGCTACGGAGAACAGTTTAATAGCCAGTAAGAAAGGAAATATTAATTAAAATTATTAAACAGATTGAGAACCTTAACTTTCTCGTGTTAGTTTTAGAAATGTACGCGAGTAGTTGAGTACTTGACTACCCGAAAAGCCTAAGCTTATCAGGTAGTCAAGTTGAGTACTCGACTACTTGCTTCTTCCCCTTTTACTGCCTCATTCTCAGAGGCAGCAAGGGCGGGGGGGGGGGAGAAACAGGAGCCGGTGATGCGGGGAGCCTTCTCTGCAGTGCTGCCTGCCCCTTGGCCCAGCTGCTGCCTCTGTCTGTGGCTCTGACTTTTAAATGTAGTAAGAGTCATGACACTTTTATTACATTTAAAAGGCAGAGGTGCAGCGATCCAGGACCCTGTGCGATTTGGGACTGCCAGGTCCGGACCTACTCCCACTGCAATTCTGCAGTTTAAATGTAGTAGGAGCTGGGCTGCCCGCATGGCCGACTCCTACTACATTTAAACTGCAGAGCTGCAGTAGGGCCCCTTATTGACTAATCGTGTACTCAATATAAATGTTATCGAGTATACAGTTACCTGCTTCTTAACATCCTTAGTTAGTTTATCAAATTTTATTTTAAATAAATTAATATTTTACTTTATGTCCAATGCAAAAGATTTCCATGTTTTCTTTATAGCAGGGGTGGGGAACCTTTTTAGGTTGGGGCCCACTAAGACACAGTAAAAGCATTTAGGTACCACACAAATCAGAAGCAAAGATCCCCTCCAAAAAACCCCAACCCTCACTGATGTGGCCCCCAGCTGAGACACCTCAGTCCCCTGGAGCTCCAGCCCCATGGCGGGAGGGGGATGAACAGGGAGAACTGAGGTTCAGGTCAAATTTACTCTTCTGGGGTTCCAGGGTTAGTGGATTTTATGGATCCCCTAGGCTCTGTGGTGGGGACACAAGGGGGATGAACAGGGAGAACTGAGGTTCAGGTCAAATTTACTCTTCTGGGGTTCCAGGGTTAGTGGATTTTATGGATCCCCTAGGCTCTGTGGTGGGGACACAAGGGGGATGAACAGGGAGAACTGAGGTTCAGGTCAAATTTACTCTTCTGGGGTTCCAGGGTTAGTGGATTTTATGGATCCCCTAGGCTCTGTGGTGGGGACACAATGAGGGGTTCAGTGTGTGGGACAGGGCTGCCAATAAGTGGGATAAAGGATGAGGGTGCAGGATCTGGGCGAGGGGGGGATGCAGGAGGAGGTGAGGGTGCAAGGTCTGGGTGGGAGGTGGGATGCAGGAACAGGCTGGGAGCAAGGTATCTGACCAATGGGTGGGGGCAAAAGCAAGGGAAGGTGCAGTGTGTGGCCAGGAGGGAGAGTGCAAGAACAAGGGAGGTTGCAGGAGTGGGCTGGAGAAACGGAGTCTTGGCAGGAAGGTGTGTGTGTGGGGGGGTGCGGGTGCAGGGTCTGGGCATGAGGGGGAGTGGGGGGCAAGGCCAAGATTCTAGCCAATGGAAGTACCAAAGAAAGCCTTCAGGAAGCGCATCTGTGCACTGCTGTTCCGCCAGTCGGGGGAGGGGGAATGGCAGTGCACAGAGCCTCTTGTATCCTCTTCTTCCCCGTGAGCTGGATCATGCAGCGAGGCTTAGGGCTTTCTCTCTCTCCCCCTCCCTGCAGGAAGCTGGTGCTAATGCTCCAATCTTGCATGAGGCTAGAGTGCCAGCAAGGGCTCCCTGCTGCAGGGGGAGGGAAGAGGGCTGAGCTTGAGCCATGGGCCCACCTTTAAAGGAATGGTCCGCAGACCACAGTTTGAAAACCACTGTCCTAAATATCTTCTAAGAGCCAGTAAGCAGTGGAAGTGTTGGTAATGCTGCTAGACAATATTGATCTCTCATGGTTTGGCACCCATCAGGTCCCAAGGATTCTAGCTTAGGGAGATTCAATCTGTAGCATTTTTTAAAATATTTGGAAAAGCTGCATAAATCAACGTAGCACCTACATATAGTACATAAAACAGTACCTCACACAAATCAGCATATCGGTCAAATAATTCAGTTATTTTATAACTTGCTTTACACAAAATATATTGTGGAAGTATACTTACATAGGAAGCAAGGTAGATGAGGAAATATATTTTACTGGACCAACTTCTGTTAGTGGGAGCGGCACTTCAGGTCTGGGAAATATACTCAGAGTGTCCCAGCTAAATAGAAGGTGTAACAGATTGTTTAACATAGTAGTAAACTATTTCAAGGGACCATTCAAGGTGAAGTCGTCTGTTAACACCCCTCCAGTCATTTGTTGAATCAAGGGGTAGTGTGTAGTGCTGTGGTCACCAAACCGTCGATCGGGAGGGCTCGACCAGTTGATCACAAGGTGTTCGGGGCCCCGCCAATTCCCCCCACCTCCAAGAAGCCCCACTACCTACCTCCAGCAACAATAGAGGTAGTGCCAGCTTCCCGCGGGGTGGATGGAAGTCCAGCAGCTGCACGCCACTTCCAGGGTTTCTGGAAGCGCGCTGCCTGCTCTCCTCCTCCAGGTTTGTGGCGTGCCGGGGACTTGCTGCGCAGGGGGAGGAGGTAGGAGTTGCTGCGCTGGGACTTCCCTTCTCTGGGGGGGTGGGGAATCCCGGGGGGAAGCGCATGACAGGGCTTCCTTCCTCCATGGGGAGGGGGTTGGCCCCAAGGGGGCGCATGCATGGGCTTCCCTGCTCCACGGGAGGGGGGAGTCGGGCCGGGAGGAGGCGTGCGACAGGGCTTCCCTTCTCTGGGGGGGAGGGGAAATCCTGGGAGGAGGCTGGTGCAGGGGACTCTCTGCCCTCACTGGTCCCCTGCCACAGAACCCTGTCCCCTGCCCCCCCTGCACCCTGTTCTCTCTCCCCTGCCCCCAGACACAGAACCCTGCTCCCACTGGCACCCTGTCCCCTGCTGCAGAAACCTGTCCCCACTGGCACCCTGTCCCCTGCTGCAGAAACCTGTCCTCTGCTTTCCTGGCACTCTGTTCGCTCTCCCCTGCCCCCAGCTGCAGAGCCCTGTCCCCTGCCTCACTACCTACTAGCACCCTTCCCCAGTACCATGTTTTTGTTTTTTGGTTTTTGGGGTTTTTTTGCATCTCATTTGTGTGGCCCAACTGACTTTTCTGTGGGTCAGTAACCCCTGACTCAAAACAGGGGTTACTGACTCAAAACGTTCCCTGCCCTTCTCATAAATAAAGATAATGCAGAAACTTTTTATGTTTGACATAGTATTTTATTTAAAAATGAAGCCTGGCCGACAAACCCCCAATTGGGGCCAAGCCCACATCTGGCCACAGCATCAGAACACTTCTGCATTCCCCCTTCCTTCAGACCCTAGATCTGAGCCTATCATACACTAGAACCCCCTGCCCTGAGCCCTTTACATACCCCAACCCAAATTCCTGAACCCTCATATCCACAAGCCTGTGGCTTGCTTAGTACCCCAGCCCTACATCTGACCCCAACACTGCTTGGCCTAGAGTCCCCTCCCCAAGCCAGCATCCCCTTCTCCACCTCCTCCTGCATCTAGATTTCCTCCCAGAGCTTGAACCTCTCACCCCTTCCCACACCCAAATCCCTCATTCCCACCCCAGAGCCTACACATCCTGTCTCAACCCAGCGAGGGTACGGCTAGACTGCAGGGCTGCGTCTAGACTGGCATGATTTTGTGGAAATACTTTTAACAGAAAAGTTTTTTCTTAAAAGTATTTCCACAAAAGAGCGTCTAGATTGGCACGGATGCTTTTGCGCAAAAAGTGCTTTTGTGCAAAAGCATCCGTGCCCAGTATAGACGCGCTTTTGCGCAAGAAAGCTCCAATGGCCATTTTAGCCATTGGGCTTTATTGCACAAAAAATTAAGGAGCCTGTCTACACTGGCCCTCTTGCGCAAGTGTTCTTGCGCAAGAGGGCTTATCCCTGAGCAGGAGCATCAAAGTATTTGCGCAAGAAGCACTGAATTCTTACATTAGCACGTCAGTGCTCTTGCGCAAATTTAAGCGGCCAGTGTAGACAGTTGGCAAGTTTTTGCACAAAAGCACTTGCCAGTCTAGATGCACCCTAGGAGTTTTTCAGGATTCCAGAGATATCCAAGAAAAACTCTTCCGCATCCAGGGATGCGTTTGTTCTTCAGCTTTTTTTAGTGGAAGAGCAAACATGCTCTTTTGGTAACCCCTGTATTCCTCGTTCCATGAGGAATAAGGGGGCTTCCAAAAGAAGGGGTTTTTCTGATATTTGGTCCAGTCTAGACAGGCCAAATATTGGAAAAACCTCTTCCTACAGAAGAATTGAAAAAAAAAAAAAGCAGCAGTATAAGGGTTGGGGATAGCAAGTGATGGAGGGGAGGAGAAGAGAGAGGGCGGGGCTTCAAGGAAGGGACGGAGCAGTAGATCTTGGCTTGTTCTGTCATTTAAAAAGTGATCTTGGGTGTAAAAAGGTTGGAGACCACTGGTGTAGTACATTACAGATTGGATTTATGTCTTATTACAACAATGTCTAATTCATCCTGTCCAGTGAATAAAGCTTGCATATACACGAGATGCCTTCATCATAAGAGCCTTTAAAGATATCTCAGATATGGATGAAAGTTTGTTTAAATAAGGTATGTCACACATAGTGCCACATAGTGGCTGAACAAGTGTTGTATTATATTTCCCACCTTTAACCTATATATTCCTTCCACATACAATATTTACACTATCACACTATCTTTGAAGTTTAATATGTATAACTCTATTGTGTGTCTCTGAATCATACTGGCTTTTGATTATGTGACCCAAACGTCTAAGATCTTGGTCATCTGGCTATTAGTTGCAATGACTGGCTATAGTTGATTTGGAATCCTTGAGTCGTTATCTTTTTCTATTCTCTGTTCTTTTCAAGTCCTGCAAGAAACAGAATTTTCAATACCTGCTGGCTGGGTATTGAGCCTCAGAGAAATACTTAATTATGCACTTAAATGCTTTACTGTATCAGGCCTAAATGAGTTTCTCCTTTACTGAAAAGACCCCTAAAAATACCAACGAAGAGCATAAAACTCTAAGGGGAAAAACTAAGGATTTAAAAAAAATTGAGGACACTACTACTTAAACTGGGTACTATGGACTAGTCTACACTAGAAGCACTACATGGATGCAATTGCACCAGTGCAGCTTCTCCATTATAGTGCATCTGATCAAGATGCTCTATGCCAACAGGAGAGAGCTTCCCATTGGCATAATAAATCCGCCTCCACCAGAGGCAGTTCCTGTGGTGGTGGGAGAAGCTGTCCTGCCAACATAGTGCTGTCTGCAGTGGCACTTATGTCAATGTAACTTATGTCAGTCAGATGGCTTATTCACATCTCTGACAACTAAAATAGGCAACGTCTACACTACCATTTATCGGATTTTTTTTTCAAATTGTCCCTTTACTGATAATTGCTTAAATATTGTAGTAAAAGAACTGAAGGGCAGTGATATTTTTAAAATTGAAGTTATATATAAAAATATATATATATGAAAAATCATGTGTGTTTTTGTCTTCAGAATAACAAGAACTTTAATAGATCAAGATGGTGCAAATTGGAGAGACAAGTTATCACCAATTCCAGTTGTCCCTGTTTCTGCTCATCTACACAAATGGGATGGGAAAAGCTTTACGTCAGAGATTAAGCAAAATAAGACTGCAGACTTCAGTGGAGACAGACAATCAGAGATGAACAGTATGTATAGCAAGTATACAGAGGTAGAAAATTAGAATTATAGTTTAACAAAAGTTAAACATACCATTTCTTTTCAGAATATTATCTGAAGACCCAATATATTTAAATAATATTAACCCCAAATATTTCTGAAAGAAGTTGGATAACAGTGGTCAAGACTGGATTTAATAACCTGTGTAGATCCATAAGCTTTTTTTTTTACCACCTGGTGGTTGAGTTTTCTTTGTAAATGTAGTAGGAGCTGGGCTGCCTGCATGCCTGGATGAATTTTCAATGTGCATTTCTTTGAATATTTGTATGCTGTGACTTTTACATAACCTCTCTCCACAATAAATGTTACCTCTTAGATCAAGGATAAATGTACATACTGAATTTGTAAGAATGGCAAATATTTTTTTCTAACATGTGCTGTCTTCAGGAAACTCAGGGCATTTTTGCGTTAACAGGAGTGTTGTGAGCAAAACATGCGAGGTAATTCTTATGCTCTACGCTGCACTGATTAGGCCTCAGTTGGAGTAGTGTGTCCAGTTCTGGGCACCACATTTCAAAAAAGATACAGAGAATTTGGAGAGGGTGCAGAGAAGAGCAACAAATAAAAGGTCTAGAAAATGTGGTCTGTGACAGAGGTGTAGCGAGGGTATTATGTGTCCGGGGGCAAAGGAAAAATTTGCGCCACACACACACCCACCCACCCACTGCCATGTAGCAGGGCCCCGAACCTGGTGCACAGCTGAGCCTGACCTTGGGAGGAGTGGGGGGATGGAACTTGTACCGCTTCTTCCCCCGCTCTCTCCAGTTTGGCTATGTCTAGACTGCAAGCCTCTTTCGAAAGAGGCTTTTTCAAAAGATACTTTCGAAAAAGCCTCTTTCGAAAGAGAGCGTCTAGACTGCACGCGGAACTTTCGAAAAGGCAAGCCGCTTTTTCGAAAGAAAGCAGCGAGTGAGTCTGGATGCTCTCTTTCTAAAAAGCCCTGTTTGCTTTCAAGAACGCCTTTTTTCGAAAGAGCACTTTCGAAAAAAGGCATTCTTCCTCGTGGAATGAGGTTTACCGCCGTCGAAAGAAAAGCCGCAATCTTTCGATTTAATTTCGAAAGAACACGGCTGCAGTCTAGGCGCAGGTGAAGTTTTTTTGAAAAAAGGCTACTTTTTTCGAAAAAAAACCCTGAGTCTGGACACAGCCTTTGAGGCCAGGGTCCCACAAGCACTAACCCACCGGCAGAGATGGAGGAGGGTCGGGCTAGGAGCAGAGAGGCAGGGAGGAGACTCCAGCAGGTGGAATAGGAGCAGGCGAGCCGAGGGATGACAGGGGGAGCAGAATGGGATTAAATTGGCGCCTCCCTAGCATGGTGCCCAGGGTCAACTGACCCCTCCAGCCCCCATACTACACCACTGCTTCCCCCTACTGCAGATCTATCATCTTATGCATGTGCAAGATCTGAGAGAGCCATCCCATGCAGCTGCAGTTAGTGTTTGTGGGGCCTGCTTCTGGGGGGTGCCTCAATGCTGCCACATTCACCTCCGAAGAGGGGGCTCTCCAAAGTAGGCCCTGGCTGCTAACCCACAAGGCATCCACAGGTTCATTCTCCTTTCACTGGGCCCACTTCTCAGGGCTCATTGGTCTTGGATCTGGCTTCCATCCCCTCTCCAACCCTTGTAACTGCCCAGAGGTGCTCGCCTTCCAGCTTATCCATTTCCACCTCATTCACCCCACAGGGACAGTCTCTACCTCACTTGTTTTAGGGACTATTCTACCAAGATGTAATACAAAGTTTCCATGTAAAAGGACTCAATACAAAGCTAAAAACTTCAGTGAGAGAATGATTAATACAGAAACATGTCTACGTCTGCTGCAGATAGATACCTCTGCCTGTCTCCACGCCTCTCCCCAGAGTCTACAGCCCCATTGCAAAGAGGGGGAGGGGAGGGAAAGGGGCTGAAGTCCATTCACCGGGACTGAAGCAGTCATGAGTAAGCCATGCCTGGGAGTCATTCTCCTGTCCATTGCTGGTGCTGTGTTGCTTCAGGAATGCTGAAATGCAGTCACCTCGGGGGGGCTGGACAGCTGTTTAACACCTTCACAAGGGGTTTCAGGCAGGGGGCAGCATGGGCTGCCTTCCTGCAGAGCCCTCATCAGAACCTCTGTGCCCACCTGGCTAGGAAAAGAATAAACAGGAGGATTGGAAATTAATCCACCCAGTCTCACTTCCCCTAGGCAGGGAATGGGCCATCCACATTAGGCCCCGGCCCCCAGCTGGAGTATCTCATCCAGTTTTAGGTGCCATATCAGGAAAGATGTGGAGAAACTGGAGAAAGTCCAGAGAAGAATAACACAAATGATGAAAGGTCTAGAGACCATGACCTGTGAGGCAAGGCTGAATGAATTGGCCTTGTTTAGCTTGGAAAAGAGAAGACTGAAAAGGGACATGAGAGCAGCTTTCAAGTATCTAAAAGAGTGTCATAAGGAAGAGTAAGAAAAATGGTTCTCCTTGGCCCCTGAGGTTGGGACAAGAAGCAATGGGCTTAAATTTCAGCAAGGGAGGTTTAGGTTGGACATTAGGAAAAACTTCCTACCTGTAAGGGTGGTTAAACACTGGAGTAAATTGCCTAGGGAGGTTGCGGAATCTCCATCATGAGATATTTAAGAGCAGGTTAGGCAGACACCTGTCACGGATGAGCTAGGGCAGTGGTCTCCAACCTTTTTAAGCACAAGATCACTTTTTCAATTTAAGTGCAATCGGAAATCTACGTCTCACGCAAATATCCTTGCCCTTCCTTCTTTGTGCCCCTTCTCTGAGGTCCCCTATACCTGTGCACTCCATCCTCCCTCCCCCTTCTTCCCTCACTTTCACCAGGCTGGGGCTGAGGGTTAGAGTGCAGACTTTGGTCTTGGATTAAGGGATCTGGAGTATGAGAGAGGCTCAGAGCTGAGCTTGGGACAGGCAGTTGGGATGCTGGAGGGGGTTCTAGGAGCAGGTTCTGGGAGGGTGTTTGGATGCAGAGGTGCTTGGGGCTGGGGCAGAGGCTTGGGGTACAGGAGGGGGTTCATGACTGGGGTAGTGTTTCAGGATGTGGGCTCCGTCCGGGCCCTACTGACCTCAGGTGGCTCCTGGGTGGTAGTGCAGTGAGGCTAAGGCAGGCTCACCCCAGCCCTGTACCACTCCCAAAAGCAGCCAGCAAACTCCATTCCAAGTCCTGTTGTGTTCCCTCTCTGCTTTGTGGAGATGGGATACAGAGTGTGGAGGGGGAGCACCCTGACATTGGCACCCTCCTGTCCCTCCCCTGCCCAGCAAGCAGGAGGCTCCTGAGGGAACAGCTCCAAGGCAGAGGGCGGGAGAGGCAGCTGAAGTGCTGGCACTTGATAGCCTCTTGGCCAAACCAGTCAGGATCACCTGTCAGAGGCTCCAAGATCTAGCAGTGGTGACCACTGAGCTAGGGCAACTCAACTTTGGAAGCCCTGGGAGCCTCACTGATACGCACAGAACATGCTGAGGGCCTCAACTTAAGTGTGGTTGCATATACAAGCAAATATATATGCAAATACCTTCTTTCACACTGACAGGAATGAATACCATGATTAAGGCAAGACTACACAACATGCAGGTCACATTTAAGTCAGTTCTGCTGATATTAATAAAATGCAACATTTACCCGATTTCCCAACATGCACCATATGACAGCACTTTTCACGAGCAATGATAGTCCAAGAATTAAAACTATGCATCTCAACAGACGACCATTACATTGACTACTTTTTTGTTTTGTCTCCCAGCTGCGTGTTGATCCCCACATAAACCCAACCCATACCACGGGCTGCAAGCAAACCAACCATGGGCAGCATGCGGCCAACAGGCCATGTGTTAAGTAGCCCTGGATGCTTGGTCCTGCCATTAAGGCAGGGGACTGGACTCTATAACTTCTCAAGGCCCCTTCCAGCTCTAGTGTTCTGTGATTCTGTACGGCCTGAATGGGGTTAGATAGGAGCTGGTGCCCCCTAGAAAGGACAGGTCCCCAGAGCCCATCCAGACTTGTGCCTGTGCCTGTGCCTCCTACCCTGGGACTGAACTGGAGCCAGCGCCCCCTAGAGAGGCCTGTAGCTTCTTGTGCACAGTGGGATTTTGGCACCAGGCCCCTCCCTCAAGTGGATCCCTTGAACTGGGGGTCAGATCAAGCCCTGTTCAGTCCCACATGGTGGGGTTCCAGGGTCACAGTGCGAGGGGTGTGAATTGGCTAGGTCAGAAACATTTTCCCCACAGGGCTCAGCAAGCCTGGGGGGGCGGGGCTGAGCAGATGGAGAATCAGGGGCAAGGGATGGCTGCCAGGTATCAGTCTCTGCCCCTCACTGTCATTAGTTGAGCTGCACTTTGGGCCAGCGGGCAGCTCCCAGGACTGTCTCCTTTGAACGGGGGGGGGGGGGGGGGGGGCTTGATTGCAGCACAAGCTAGCCAGGGTGTGATTGCTGAAGCCCCCGCCCACCCCGCGGTTGTTCCCCACATTAGTCAGATTGCAGCGAGCCGGGTTATGCCAGGCTGTGCTGCGGTCACATCTTCACTACTCGTGTAGACAGCCCCTGAACCACTGGAAACTGAGCTTCTAGTCCAGCCTGGTGTGTGACCTCAGGCATGTCACAGCCCCCACTGTGCCTCAGTTTCCCCAGCTATAAAATGGGACAATGGTGGCCTCCTTGGGAAAGCCCTCTGAGTGCTATCAATGGGTGGAGCGGGGGCTGATGTGGATTAAATGCCATTCCAGTGGGCAGATGGTGTGTCAGTTACTTGACAGCGCTTTGTGTCCATATGAAATCAAGTGAGGGGGTTTAGTGACAGCTGGCTGAGTGGCTGAAAGTCAGTGGGCAGGGAACCTGGTGTCAGGCATCAGGTCACTGGCAAATTCAGCATACGGGGAAGGGGGGCTTCCCACGCCTTAGCACCCAGCACTTGCGGGCGGAGTTCACAAATTACAAAGCTCCCCACCAGCCAAGCCATCACTTTACTGCGGGTTCTTAACATGTGCTGTCCCTTGCCTTGGCTGGGCACTGCTCCAGGGTGGGCCCAGCTCTCCTAGCCCAGAATCATAGAAGTGCCCAAAAAGTGGGGTTGGGGGGGGCCACAAGCACCCGGACCTGTGATCCCCCACCCTGTTGTTCTTGCCTCAAGGTCCCACCCACACACTGTCCCACCCCCTCCAAAATGCTTCTGAGTTACCTTTTCCTCCCAAGATCCTACCCCACACTTGTGCTGTCCCTCTGCCATTGCCTGCTCTTATACACCTCTGGTCCCCTATCCCCGCTCCATGCCTTCTGGGCCTGGTCTGCCCAACCAGGGGCTGCCACTGGAGACTGGCAGGTTTTCTGCCAGCTGATACCAGAGCCAGGCACCCCTAGTACCCCCCAACTAAATCTCCCTCCTTCAGAGCCAAGCAATCCCAGTGCCCCCCAACTAAAGCTCCCTCCCTCAGAGCCAAGCAACCTCAGCCCCCCCAACCAAATCCCCCTCCTTCAGAGCCAAGCAACACAGCGCCCCCCCCCCCAACCAAATCCCCCTCCTTCAGAGCCAGACACGGGAGGAACTGGTCGGGTAAGTTAATCTTTATTTTAAAAGAGGCTGCTCCTGCTGGATACCTTTGCTTGCAGTGTATTCCGGGAGGCAGCACATGGCCCAGCTGCCGGCTCACTGTTCTAAGCGTCAAGTAGGCCTGCGCGGTGTACGCTTCGCTTCTACCCCAGCCTGGCGCCCCCCTAGCGTGGCGCCCGGGGGCAACTGCCTCTCCCTACCCCCCCTTCACTACACCTCTGGCCTATGAGGGAAGACTAGAAGAACGGGGTTTGTTATGTTTGGGAAAGAGAAGACTGAGAAGGACATAATAGCAATTTTCAATTACCTAACTGGATATTACAAGGAGGGAGAAAAATTGTTCTCCTTGACTCTGATGATAGGACTAATCAAGTCACTACTCACCTATCCGATAGGCATATGCTTATCGGGTAGTTGACTAGTCACGTCTTTAGTGAAGACAATGAAATATAGGCTTCCTTACAGGGTAGTACAAGCTTGGCATGGACTCTGGATATGTACTTGTCTCACTAGTCTGTTCTGAAGCCCATGCTGTGCTGTTTTCATTGGTATTAACATCACTAGCTGGCTCAGTTGGGCTAACCCCTGAACACAGGCTATTGGAGAGTACTTCTTTAAGGAAAGATATAAAGCATACAGTTTCTTGGCACTCTGTGCAACAGTTAAAAGAGTTAGTCCTGGTATCCTGGCCCCATTCTGACTCAGTCTGTTTGCATGCTGCTTGTCTAATTCACATCTGATTTCAACTGGATAAGTTACTCTTTATTTTCCCACAAGTACATTATTGTGTAGAGTTTCCGGTGCATAATGGAGGCCATGTTTTCCTCCTAGAGTTTATTCATTTCAGTATTGGCTAAAATGATCCTCGTGTATGCAGTCTTTTAAGCGTGTAGGTCTCTTTATATTTGGTTTAATGAAACTAAGAAATCATACAGATTTAAGCTTGAAGAGAGAGAGAGACACTGCATCTATATACTCTGAGGGGTAGCTGTGTTAGTCTATAACTTTAAAAACAACTTTAAAAAAACCAGGTTTCCTGGGGCTTAGAGACTAACAAAAATATATGTATAAGCTTTGGTGTGCAAAACCCACTTCTTTAGATAAAATGATTTTGAGTGGGGGGAAAAGGGAGACCCTCAGAATAAGAAGGGAGAGAGGAAAGAAAAAAACCCTGTCAGTTGTAGTCCTGGTGCTAATGAGGCTAATTGAGTGAGCTGGAAATGTCCCATACTTAGCTTTTGGTGTCAATAGGGTGTTATAATATATTAACCAGTTCAAGTCTTTGTTCAAACAAAGTGAGAAGGTGTCAAATTTGCATATGAAAGTCAATTCCGTATTCTCTCTCTCTCTCTGTAGTTGGCTTGTAAAATTACTTTGTAGAAGAATGGCTACTTTTAAGTCCATTAATGAGTGCCTGGGTAGGTTAAAATGTTCCCCTAAAGGTTTGTGCGTGTTAATATTCTAAATATCTGATTTGTGTCCATTAATCCTTTGTTGTAGGGTCTGTCCAGTTTAGCCAGTATGCATGGCAGAAGGCATATGTCACAGAGGATGTGCTGTTGTATGAGCCTCTAATGTGGTGGCTTATGCAGTTAGGTCCTATGACGGTGTTGCTTGTATAGATGTTTGGACAGAGTTGGCAACAGGATTTATTGCAGGATTTGGTTCCTGCGTGAGTGTGTCTAAGGTGTGATATGTGTTTGCTCCCAAGGCCTGTGAGAATGAGGGATCATTTTCTAGGCTAGATGGTAGAGTCTTAATAATGTGCTGGAGGGGTTTGAGCTGCGGGCTATAGGTGATGACTATTGGTGTTTTATTATTTTTTCTTGTTGGGCCTGTCTTGGAGAGGCAATTCTTGGGTACTCATCTGGCTCTGTCAGAAGTGTTTCTTCACTTCCCCAGGTGGGTATTTAAGTTTTAAGAATGCCTGATAAATTGAAGGTGTTTGTCTGTGGGATTGGAGCAAATCCAGTTGTATTTTAGGGCCTGGCTGTAAACAAACTTGCCTCTGTATACATCTGTTTAAGTCTTTATATAGGTTAAATTGCATTTATTCAGATTCCTAATTTTTTTATTTTTTGTTACGTAAAGAAATGTATCATTCACATTTTCTGTTTATTAGATTAATATTTTACTTGTGATTTGTATCAAGGTCTATTTGAATTGGAATTCAGATTAAATTAATATAAAAATCAGAATTTTTAAAATTAGCAAATAAACCTACATTAAATGTGCTAGATACATAAGGTAATAAAAACTTTTTTGTTTTTGCATTTGAACTGACTAGTTAGTTCACCCTAACTCGGCCCTCTGGAGTGGTCCCAGACTCTTTCCCTTTAATCAGTTACCTGATTATATCATTTTAATAATTTAAGCAGTTAACTTTTAAACAATATTTACATGCCCATATTAAACAAAGGAATTTATAATCTCTACTTAGTGAATTGAACTGATTATTTCTGGTCACTATTTTCTCCGGATTTTAGAAATAGTGCATGTCAGAGCATTTATTTCATAGATTGGAAGAGGAAAACAAGCCTTATTGCTTTTTTCAACTCCAACTTGGTTTCTTAATTTTGAATGCATTTGTCATTTAATTGACCTAAATCAGTGGTCCCCAACCTTCAGAGGGTCCCGGGCGCCCGGGAGGTGGGGCCACTCACGCGCCAGGCGCCCGGGAGGTGGGGGCCACTCACGTGCCGGGAACCCGGGGGCGGGGCCACTCGTCTGGGGGCACGCTAGGGGACTGGGATGCCCTTGCACCCGGCGCCGGCGTGTGCCCTAGGGCCGGGGCTGGGGCCGCCCAAGCGCCTTGTGCCGTGGGCCCGGGGCCGGCGATGCCGCCCGAGCCATGCACCTGGGGCCGGCACTGGCGCCGCTCAAGCACCACGCGCCCGAGCGCCTGCATGTGCCCCAGGGCTGGGGCTGCCCGAGCGCCGCGCACCCAGCGCCAGTGCGTGTTGCGCACCTGGGGCCGGCGCCTCCAGTGCACCGGGGGCGGGGCTGGCCCAGGTTGTCGGCAGGCGCCCACAAATGCCCCGGCGGGCGCCATGGCACCCGCGGGCACCGTGTTGGGGACCACGGACCTAAATAAACAGAAAAGAAAATATTTTCTGTTTACCTATGGAAGAAGATACTGCTATCAAAAACTGGTTTAGCACTTCAGCAACTTAGGTTTTAGGTGCTTAGCTAGTAACTTCTACCAGTTCAGTGTTTTGACTTTCTTTAAAACTGGGCACCAAGTATTGTTTAATTTTATTTTTGGTGTAAGATTATAAGTATTGGTCTTAATGCAGGTTTTCAATTTTAATTTTAGACGTTTATTTTTAAAAAATAAGATCTGTTTTTAATAAAAAAAATCTAATTACAATGAAAATATGTTTTATGTAAAAGGTAGTTGATTTTTATCTACCATATGTGATAGGAACACATTGTCACAGAGAGAAATTATGCACACAGATAGTTTGCTTCATTGCATTCGAAATTGTTTTCTTCAGTAAGCTAGAAACGAAAAAATTGGTATGATTTATCCTTACTAACATCCTACCTAGTTGCCAGTTTACCATAAGCATTATGATAGATTGTCTTCAAAACAAATTGTAGACTGGATAGTGAAGTGGTGCAGTTATTTGAGGGATTATTACACCACTACTCCATCCACCAACATCACTGGTAGGGCTGCAGTGCAATGCAATGCAGCTATGTCATCCCTCCTGAGTATGCACACATGATTGGGAAGGTAGAAGTGGTGAATGTGTGGAACCTTAGCCCTGCCTTCTTTCCCAATATATAGCAACTTTTGGAGAGGATACACTGTGCCAGGTTTATGTCTGGTACAGTTTGTTTTTTCCTTGGACCAGTGAGATAAGAGAGATTGTGACTCAAGGAATCAAAATCATGATCTTTAAGCTACTACAGGGCCAGTGTATTGTAATCTGGGTGGGTTATTAATAAACTGGTCATTTTAAAAATAATATTTTTGTCCTTTTGTTACCAAGGTAAAAAAGCTGAGGAGAATTTCAAGATCCTTAAGAATGAAGGAAATGAATTTGTAAAGAAGGGTAAATATAAAGAAGCTCTAATGAAATACAATGAGTGCATGAAGTTAAATTCAAAGGAATGTGCTATCTATACTAACAGGTAAAGAGCTGAAATCTCTGCCATATTTTATAAGTATACTAAATGTAAGCTGGGGAATGGTCCCGCTATTGTGGGGAACTTTCCTCGCTTCTATAGTACCCCGGTGAAATGGACCAACGAAAAGATCTGAGTCCCCGCTCCCACTTCCTTTACCCAACAGCCTCCCTGACCCTGAGGGCTCCCCTTCCATTCTCCTGAGTAGCAGAGTCCTCGAAATCCCAACAAGGCTGGGCCCAGGTTTCCTGGGGCTTAATCTCTGACCTTGTAGTCACTTGGGGCAGGGGCTAGGGTGTCCCCACTCCGGGGTGCTCTCTTCACACTGCATGCTTTCTTGACCCAGTGATCATTTCATACAGTTCAAAGTAAATACAATTTATTAAACATCAACTGATTAAAGAGAAAAGAATAAGAAAAAATGACAAAGGTTAAATGAGAACACACAGTCCTGCTCTGTAGCATGGGGACATCACAAACAGCAGTCTGCAGAGTGTAAGGACAGTTCATAGTCTGTTCCTTATAGGTCACAGGGCTCTCTCTCAGGCCCTGGCTGTGCTGCAGGGGGGCTGCAGGCCTAGTCTGGCCTGCAGGGCCTCTTGGCTGGTGGTGTCTCCCTGCCCAGAGACTCTCCCCCTACTTCGCTGGTCCCAGCTGCTCACCACACCCAGCTGCAGGCTGTGCTGCTTTGCCAGTCTCCATCTCCTTGTGTTGCTTCTCTGTCCCCTTTGGCTCTTGGATCATTGCAAAAGATCCCTTATTCCTGATTTTAAGAGGAATAAGGGATCTTTCGGAAAAGGCTTTATTTTCCGAAAGATCCCCGTCTAGACTGGCGCTTTTTGCCAGCAAAGCCCCGAGCCAGAAAAAAGCGGCAGCCATGTTTATGCAAATGAAGCGGGGAAGATTTAAATCCCCTCTTCATTTGCAATTGCGCTGTGTCTAATTTGCATCCCTTTTACGGAAAAGGGGGGCAATCTAGACACAGCCTAAGAGATATGGATTTATGAATACTATTGGATCTGACTTTGTGCACTTCTTCAAATACATTGTTGTCCCTAAGTCAGTTCCAGCTATATTCTTGGTCCTAAGGAGCTCCACTGCCCTGGCAGCTCAGGTTCACTTGGCTCTGGTATGTTCATTGGTTCCAAATATGCTGTAATCCTATCAGCTCCCACAAATTAATAAGGATTTTACTGGGAGAGTATTTAGATATGAGACCTCCAAGTAATACCTAGCTGCAAAATGCTGCAGAAAGTAGAGGTAATGATTTACTAGGTGGCCCTCTGTTTTTCCTTAGCCATTATTTAACTGATGTCCCATTGAAGTATTTAGGTGTATTATAGTGACATAGACATTGATACTGCAAATACTTATCCCTGTGTTTAATTTAGCTGTGAAAGTCTCATTGAGTTATGCTTGAGAAAATATTGCAGGAATTGGCCATGTGAAAATATTATAAATCCAGTGCTGTGATAACTTATAGCATAAGCATTTTTGAAGAAATCCATTTTTTTTAAGTTATGCTTAATTCTAACAACCAACACAATTCCCTTAAACTGAGTTGTATTTTATTGTATTATTTTAGGGCTCTCTGTTACTTAAAATTGTATCAATATGAAGAGGCTAAACAGGATTGTGATCGTGTTCTTCACATAGAAAACTCTAACATCAAAGCTTTTTATAGAAGAGCTCTAGCATACAAAGGACTACAGGTAAGAAAAAAGATTGAGACAGGTATCCCTAAATATTTTTAAATAGTTACAGTGAATATACAAATACAGGAGAGGTATGGTATTTTGATTATTAATTTTGGTAAAGCACTTGGCAAAAGTAAAGCACTGCACAAGTATTTTGAGTCTATAACAATAATTTGAATAACAATTTCATGTAATTGATTCATGCATGCAGTAATGTCAGGAAGTAACTCAGTTAAGGTTAACTGGAATTGAGTTAAAAAAGATATCACCCTGTATGCTGTTGTATGAGCCTCTAATGTAGTAGGTGATATCCTCAGCAAAATGAAGACTGAAGCAAAGAATTCGTTTAGCTTCTCTGCAATGACTATCATCTCTGAGCACTTTAATCTCGATTATCCAAAGCCTCCTTGGTTGTTTAGCAGACTTCCTGCTTCTGATGTACTTAAAAAACATTTTGCCATTACTTTTTGAGTTTTTGGCTAGCTATTCTTCAAACTCCATTTTGGCTTTTTTTTAATTATATTTTTACACTTACCGGTAATTTGACAAAGTTTATGCTCCTTTCTATTTTCTTTACTAGGATTTGACTTCCACTTTTAAAAAGAGGTCTTTTTATCTCTCACTGCTTCTTTTACTTGGTTGTAAAGTCATGGTGGCATTTTTTTGGTTCTTTTACTATATGTTTTTAATTTGGGCTATTCATTTAAGTTAGGCCTCTATTATGGTGTCTTTGAAAAGTTTCCATGCAGCTTGTAGAGATTTTACTTTTGTCACTGTACCTTTTCATTTCTATTTCATTTCTTCGTTTTTGTGTTCCACTTTCTGAAATTAAATGCCACAGTGTTGCGCTGCAGAGGTGTTTTTCCCATCACGGGAATGTTAAATTTTAATACATTAAATTTAGTCCACTTAGGACTAATAGTCTCTCCCCTTGTGGGTTCCAGAGCCAGCTGCTCCAAAAAGCAGTCATTTAACACATCAAAAAATTTTGTCTCTGCATCCTATCCTGAGGTAACGTGTACTCAGTCAATATGTGGATAATTGAGTTTTTTATTTTGATAGCCTCTCTAATCTCCTTTAGTATTTCATAGTCATAGTCACTGTCACTGTCCTGATCAGGTGGCCGATAATATCCCTACTGCTATATTCTTATTATTGGAGCATGGAATTACTATCCACAGAGATTCTATGGGATATTTTGGTTCAATATCCTCCTTTAAAACAAGGCACGCTAGTTCACCCATTTTATTATTTAGACTCCAAGCTTTGGTGTATAAGCACTTTAATAATTGTCGCTATTTATCTGTCTGCCATTTCCCAATGTATCAGACTCTTTTTCATTTGATTGTGTGTCATCTGATCTGACCCATGTTTCCATCCTCTCCTCCTGACAAGAACACAGAGACATCTCCTCTAAGAGATATCTGTCCGACCTATGTGCTCCTCCGCACCCATCGGCTTTCCCCCAGCCCTTAACATTAAAAAGGTTGTAGAGCAGTTTTTAAACTAAGTGCCAGCAGTCTGGTTCCATTTTGGTTTAGGTGGAGCCCATCTTTCCTGCATAGGCTTCCCCATCCCAAAAGTTTCTCGGTTCCTAATAAATCTAAACCCCTCCTCTCTACACCATCATATCATCCATGCATTGAGATTCTGAAGCTCTGCCTGCCTACCTGGCCCTGCATGTGAAACTGGAAGCATTTCAGAGAATGCTACCATAGAGGTCCTGGATTTCAATCTCTTTCCTAGATGCCTAAATTTGGCCTCCAGAACCTCTGTCCTATCCTTTCCTGTGTCATTGGTACCTACATGTACCACGACCACCGGTTCCTTCCCAGCACTATACATAACTGTATCTAGCTGTCTCAAGAGATCTGTAACCTTCATGCCAGGCAGGCAAGTCACCATACAGTTCTCCCAGTCATCATAAACCTAGCTATCTATGTTTCTAATGATTGACTCCCCCATTATTAACACTCGCCTTTTCCTTATGACTGCCACCAGTGAAGGGGAGAGCAGACTGGGGATGGAGTGCCAGAGCGGGGGGTGCTCAGTTGGCCGATGGAACTGAGGCCCCCTTGCCTTCAGGTGGAGCACACGTGGGTCTGTGCCCACTTCTCCAGGCAGGCCAGTGCAGAGTCACTGGGGGCGCATCACGCTGTCCCCTGCAGCCATGGAGACCTTTGTATCTTCTCTGTCGGTCTTCTCCAGCCTTACCATGGCGGATCTGCTCCTGCGCTGAGCCCCCAGTTCCGCCCCTTCCACCTGAGGCCCTGCACTCCTGGGGTCCCAGATCTTCCCACACACACCTTGCCATGGGGGTTGGTTATTCTGTCAGCAGCCCTTCCTGATCCCATAGTTCCTGTGTCGGTGGCCTGCACCCAGGTCTGGACCTACACCTAGGAGAGAGACTGGCTTTCAGCACTCAACTATTAAAAATGGTCCAGTGCTACTGGTGTTAAACCTAATTAGGGAATGGGTGGTCCAGCCCACCGCCCACTCAGGCCCACCCATAGCTACACCTCTCCTCTTTCAGATATTTTTAATCTGCCTAAAAATCAAGGTAAACTTTTTTAGCAATAATGAAGCGATACTATGAGTCTGGCAGTCAAAAATGCAAAAAAAAAGATGAAGCAAAAAGACAAAGTGAAGCAGAAAGACAGTTTATTATCTTATTTTAAAAATCTTGAAATAGTGAATAGAGGACATTCATCAAAAAGTATGGGTGAGGAAACATCTCACTTATCTGATCACTTGCCGAGTGGTGGGGATACCATGATGACTGCAAAAGTTGAACAAGCGGACTCTGAAGTGGCAATGGAACTACAAATAATGGCAATTTTGTCAAAGTACTGGAAGAAGCCTACCCTGAAGGCCTTGCATTATGGCCAAAATCTGTTTCATTGGACATGATAATTCTGAGTGAATTAACCAAAAAACATAGGTAATATGGAAAATTTGAGAAAAGCGTATGATGTTGGAGGATGAAAGCAATTTAGAGGTCTTCATGTGTCCCGCTTTCTGAGGATGAAGAAAAATTGGACCACAGAAATTGGTTGATTTTTTTCCTCTGGAAACCAGCAAGGAAGTCTACTATTATGTTTGCAAATTATTCCCTGACCATACTAAAGGAAAACAAACATTTGATGATGGGCACTCTAATTGGAGAAATGTTGCAAGAGACATTGCTGATTATGAAACTTCCAAAGATGTAAATTGTCTGTGTTATTGGCTCAGTTTGGCAAGGAGTAGCCTTATTGGAGGAAAGTACTGAGACGTGTTGTTGCCATGGTGAAACTGCTGTCTTCTTTGGGACTACCTCCAAGAGGAAACAATGAGCCATCAGTGTCAAATTGAAAAGGTAATTTTTTAACCTGCCTTGAATATCTTAGTGAATTTGACAATTTTCTCAATGAGCATTTGAAAAATTATCTGTATTGTCACTCAGGGAAAACCAACTTTTTAATGCACCAAACCTACAATGAATTCATTACCATAATGGCAGAACAGCTCAGATACCAATTCACTGAAGAAGTAAAGGGTGCCAAGTACTATTCCATAGTGGTCGATTCAACACCAGATTGCGAGTCATGTAGACCAATTAACATTAATTTTAAGATTAATGTTGAAATGGTGAAATTGTAGAGTGTTTTCTTTGTTTTGTCCCACTAAAATCCCAGACTTTTGAATGTCCAGAAACTAGAGTTTTAGAAATCATTATAAATTTAGGTTTGGACATCAAAAATTGTTGTGGGTAGTGCTTTGATAACACCACAAATATGGCAGGAAAATATTTAGGACTACAGGAAAGACTGAACAAAGCAAATTCCTCTGCTTTATTCATACCATGTTCCAGCCATTCCATGAATTTAATTTGCAACACTGCAGCAACATCTTATGAAGCTAAACATTTTTTTGACTTCTTTCAAAACATGCATGCTTTTTTTTCTCCCCCACACATCGGTGGAATATGCTACAATTAAGCTTGGAGCAGGCAAATTGAAAACATTTGATAATGAAAAGAATTTTTGACACTAGGTGGTCTACTTATGCAGATGCTGTTTTGTCTTTGAAAATGAGCTATGATGTTATACAGAGAACCTTATTAGACATTACCACATCAAACTCTGAAAAAACACGTGCAAAACTGAAATAACATCCTTAGCAGAAAAGTTTGAAATGGTATGCTATTGCTGTTTTTACTATTTTGTGGAACCATTTACTTCCAAGAATTAATGCCATCAGCAAATCACTGAAAAAAAGTTAATACAAATGTATTGAATGCTGCACAATTGTTAGCCTCAGTTACAAGTTTTGTCATGGAAGTTCGAAATGGCTATAGTTCCATGGAAGCAAAAGCACTAACATTAATAGGAAATATAGATTCTTCTGATATATATCTGATGAGAACTGTAAAAAAAAACCAGGAAATTATTTTGCAATGAAAAACAAGAGACAATGAAATCAATTTAAAAGGGAAAGAGAAGATCATCATTGAGATCGTCAGTGCAATAATAGTACAATTGCAGAGTAGAGGTGAATCTCTAGAGAGAACATAGACACAGATGTTTTTGAAGATGAAGTGAAATATTTCATTCATTTTATCGAAAACGATGAGTTCTGTGCTTCCAGATCACCATATGATTTGTATAGACTTGTACATGACTGGTTGCAGGCAATCTTTCCAAATTCAGAAACCATTCTGAAAATATTTTTAACAATACCTGTCACGGATGCTTCTGGTGAACATTCTTTTTCTGTATGGATATGAGTTTAAATTATTTGCAAAATACGGTGAGTCAGGAACATTTGACACATTCAGAAATATTTACAATTGAAAGTGCCTCTTTACAAAATCTTTAAGTCATCATAAGTAATATTTTGTAAAGAAAAAGTATTGAAAGAAAGCTATGTGAATAAATATTTTTAAACATTGATTAAGTTTCTTCAGAGTAAGTTCATTTTTATTTTTCCATTTATTTGTCATCTGTACATCTTTTTAACATATTTTTCATGTTAGCTTAATGCAAATGCAAGCTTTCATCTAGACCAGAAGTTCTCAAACTGTGTTCTGAGAACTCCATTCAGGTGGACTGAGGAAAGGTTGTTATGTTTTTTTTATAAAGCGCTTTTATCCAAAGCACTTTGCAATAGTTAGGTCATGGTACAAACAATATTCGGAAAGATCATTAAGTGGTTTACCAAGACCCTCAGCAATTTTCAAGTGGTCTGTGGAAAAAAAGTTAGACTACAAAAATAATCAAGGTACTTCACTTCATTTTTATTTACTACTTATTACTTATAGGAAGAGGATTAAGAAAAAAGAATGAAAAATGGTAGGGGCAGGAAGAGTGATTGTTCTTTTTCTTGGCTGTGTCCCTGGGGGGAGGGGGCAAAAATGAAGCTGAGCACAGTGCCCCACTAACTCTAAATCTGCCACTACCTTATACCCCTCATCTTGCTATCTCCCATTGGCTACCTTAGGTGAAAAGCATCCTAATATGCTGGCTTTTGTGGATCCCATTATAAGGTGTATATCTGTCCCCCATTCATTTGGTGCCTAGACACACTACACAACTCAAGCTTTGTGAACCCTAATGAATTTCTAGGCACTAAAAAGTTGGGCATGGTAATGCTCAGCATCACCATGCTGAAATTTCTTTGAGAATCTAGCTCTTTGCGTCTAGCTGTTTCTGGATTATGAAGCTGTAGCCTCTAGCTTTTTTGGCACATATGATAACTTGTTTGTTTTTTAAAATATCTGTTTAAAGCTAAGTGTATTTTCAGAATGAATATATTAAGTATATTATATTAATCTTGAAAATGGCGTGACATTAAGTACCATCATGACAGCAAATTAGAAATACAAATATACATAAAACATTGTTTAATAATTCATTTGCTAATGGGGGGTGGATTTTCTGAAAGCAAATTATTCACAAATTGGATATTTACATATATAAATATTTAGCTGCCTAATATTAGTTTAAAGGAACAGTGAACATATTCCTAGCTTTTTTTTCTTTAGCAATATTATACATTTTGAATCCAAATCTAGATTCTTTCTACTCCTCTGCAGTCAGTATCCCAGCATTTTTTCTGAATAATTGTGAACGAGAGTGTAGCAGTTAACTAATTCTACTAGGGCATCTATAATTCTTTGAGTAATTGCTCATGTGCATTCCAATTAGGTGTGTGCACACGTTGTCAGAAGTTTTTCCCTCAGCAGTACCCTTAGGGCTGGCAGGGAGCCCCCTGGAGTGGCGCAAGTATATCAGCCCATATATACCCCTGCTGGCCCCCTCATCCACTCAGTTCCTTCTTACCGCCGTGATGGTCACTGGAACAACCCTCAGCTCATCTAGCGATATTTTTCTTCAGTATTGTTCTTTGTTTCTTCAGTTACCTTAAATACCTGCAGTTAAGTTAAAGACTCATTTGTTGTTTTCGTTACTGTTCCCTACTGCGGCGCGCTGTGTGCCTGCGGCAGGGTATGCCCAGCCCACAAGGCTTTAAGTCCTGAAAAAAGTGCCACAAGCCTATGCCCCGCGGCGACCCTCATTCCTCGTATTTCAAGTGCTTGGGGGAGATGCACCTCATGGAAGCCTACAAAATCTGCAAGCCATTTAAGCCGCGCACGAAACGCGCGAGAGAGTCGCATCTTAAGATCATCCTTATGGAGGTGGCTCTCCGGCCGGTACCGGCGTCAGAGTCGGCACGAGATCCTCAAAGTGCACTGGCGTGGTGTGGGACTCCCCCCTGCACCATGCCTCACCAGCACCATGGAGACCCCGAAACCGGTCTCAGTTTCAGGCACTGCAGAAGAAGAGGAGGCCCAACTGGGGATGGTCTCCTGCTAGACATACGCCCTCTGTTTTCCCTCCAGTGGGACACGTAGTGCCAGCAAGTCTGGAGCCCGGACCTTCTAGGTCGGGCGGATCTTCCTCCCAGCATAGGGAGTCGAGTCCATTGGAGGACTTCCCTGAACCCTCCACACTGGAGGCCTTAGAAGCGACAAGAGTGATTATAGACTCTTCCCTCTCACCGCCCCCCACTCCAGCACCCTCCAGGTAACACGGGTCGTCACGGCACCAGCAGTCGAAACAATCTGAGACCATGGCACTGGAGGCCCGGGCCTACTGCCCCTCCCTCCCTGCTCCACCAGCACCGTTCGCGGCACCGATCAGTGGCACACTACCCATGGTGCCACATCAGGATGCGGCACTGGATACACCTTGGTACCATGCCCTGACACTGGCTTACACTGTTATGGCACCTACCTCTGCACCAGACGTCTGTATCACCATGCCACCACCTCCACCTTGGCACCGTGGGAAACTGGAATCTGTGGCCAGGCATGCAGCTGCTCTGCAGGTGTCTGTGTCGGCTCCTCCCTGACCCACCTTGGAGTATACGTCTGACTCCAAGGCAGAATCCATCTCGTCTTCTTGGGGCTCCCAGTCTCAGTTGCGGCACTGCTCCCAGCACCATAGTCTGCCTTGTCCATACCAACAGCAATGGACACAACCAGTCCCAGTACCGGTGCTCCAGCAATCGTGGCCTCCTCAATCTCCGGCCCAGTGGCCCTTCTGGACTCCTTGGACATATCACCAGGCCCAGGGAAACACCCCTTCCAGGTCGGCTTCGGTCGCTTTGGGTCCTCAGGCCCCTCTTTCGGCGACCCCATTGGTCAGATCGCCAACCTCTGGCCAGTCATTGCCCCTCCGGCCAGCAGTTACCAGGTCCTTCGGGGAATGTGGCTCCGGTGAGCCAACCTCCCCCACCCTTGTCTGCTGGCACACTACAGGATCCGGCGCATTTGGGGATATCTGTCAAAGAAGTCCGAAAGGGATCATCATCCTTCTCCCTTGATGAGGCTCTGGGAGACCCTGGACCATCTATGGCCTCTATGGATGCCAGGGCCCACCTGGACCTCCTCCGACGTCTGGCCCAAAGTTTGGGAGTCTAGATGGATAGGGTGTCTGATGACTCCGTTCCCGTGGTGGACATCCTCTACGCAGACCCTCTAGAGTGGCCCTCCCGATTAACAAAACGGTGTCCAAGATCTCCAAAGCCTTGTGGCACACTCCTGCATACATCCCCCCTATGGATAAGCGGGCTGAAAGGAGATACTTTGTCCCCCAGGTAATGAGCATTTTTTTCCCAGCCTCCACTGGGCTCTCTCGTAGTGCAAGCCATGAACCAAAGAGGAGAGGCAAGGTCAGCCTGCCATTGTTCCTAAGAACAGGGAGGCCAAGAAAACTGACCTGCTAGGCCAGAAAGTCTATACATCCAGCAGTATCCAGTACTGCATTGCAAACCAACAGGTCCTCTTGTCACGGTATGCTTTTAACACCTGGGCCTCGATGGACAAGTTTGTGGACCTGCTTCCCCGAGATTCCAATGCTGAATTCATAGCTCTCCACAAAGAGGGGAGAGTGATTTCCAGGGCAGCTCTCCAAGCGGCTTTAGATGTGGCTGATGCTGCTGCCTGAGTAATGGCCTCCGGGGTGGTCTTAAGCCGCAGTTCCTGGCTCCAGGATTCTGGGGTTCCCCCAGACCTCCAGAACACCATACAAGACCTCCCTTTTGAAGGCCCCTCACTCCTCTCTGAGCCAACTGATCAGAGGCTCCATGGCCTGAAAGACACTCGTGCTACCCTAAAATCATTGGGCATGCCCACCTCGGCTACCCAGAGGCGCTCCTTCCCCGTTAGGAACGTTCCTAGAGCACCTCATCAGGGTCCACGTACCGACTTCTCCCGCTGTAGAAGCAGAAGCAGTAATGGCAGGAACAAAAGGCGTCGCCCTCGCCCAACCCCAGACCATGACCAGGAGCCCCCCAACAAACCCTCTGGTCCATGTCAGGGGTTTTGACGAGACCTACGAGGGCAACTTTCCAGTCTCCCCATTTCTCTTCCGGGACCATTTATCCCATTTTACCCCAGCCTGGAGGTCTGTTACTTAGGACTGCTGGGTGCTCGAGATAGTGGAAAGAGGTTATGTAATCCCTTTCCACGCCCCTCCTCCTTCCCAACCCCCATCCCGTCCCTTTTCAGGGACCTCTCTCACGACCCTCTGCTTCAAGAGGAGGTCCAACATCTCCTTACAGTAGGGGCAATAGAACGCGTTCCCCCCGAGTTTCGGGGGAGGGGATTCTATTCCCGTTACTTTCTGGTCTCGAAGGCCAAAGGGGGCTTGCGTCCCATCCTGGACCTAAGGTCCTTCAACTCCTTCACCGCCAAAGCAAAATTCACAATGGTAACATTGGCGTCCATAATTCCCTCACTAGCCCCCAGAGACTGGCACGTTGCCCTCAACTTAAAAGACGCTTATTTTCACATTTCCATTGCTCTCCACCACTGCAAATTCCTCAGATTTACTGTGGGCCCAGACCACTACCAATTCATGGCCCTCCCATTTGGTATTTCCACGGCCCCTTGGGTCTTCACCAAATGTATGGCGGTGGTAGCCGCTGTGCTCAGGAAAAGGGGTATCCAGGTGTTCCTCTACCTAGACGACTGGCTCCTGAGGGCAGACTCGGAGTTGCATGTGCGAACCCACATCACCATAGTTGCGCGCACTTTTCGATGATCTAGATCTTTTGTTAAACTTGGACAAGTCAACCCTAACGCCTGCTCCGATAATAGAGTTTGTGGGAGCCACCCTGGACTCTACCTCGGCAAGAGCCTCCCAACCCAATTCCCAGTTTCTCACACAAGAGGCGACAGTCAGGGAACTCCAGAATTTTCCAGTGGCCACAGCCCAGACTTGCATGCACCTCCTGGGTCTCATTGCCGCCTGCACTTATGTAGTGCAACACACCAAGCTGCGCATGTGCCCGCTACAGATGTGGCTATCGCGAGTCCACAACCCGGTCATCCATTCATGGGACAGGGTGGTGACGGTCCCCGCCCCTGTCCTTCTTGCGCTGAGCTGGTGGACCAACCAGGCAGAGGTCTCTGCGTCGGTACCATTTTCCAGGCCGTTACCGTCCACCCGCCTTGTCACAGACGCGTTGGACACCGGCTGCGGAACCCACTTAGGAGACCTTCATATGCAAGGTATGTGGTCTGCGGACAAGATCTCCCTGCATATCAACATCAGGGTGCTCCGGGCAGTCTGACTGACTTGTGCGGTTTTCCTTCTCCACCTCAGGGGCAAGTCTGTCCTCATCCTATCAGACAGCACGACAGTGGTGGTGTATATAAACAAGCAAGACAGGGCCTGTTCCCTCACCTGTGCTTGGAAGCAATTCACCTGTGGGAACTTTGCATCGGGGCAGATATCCACCTGATGGCCTAGTACCTCCCAGGCTCCCAAAATGTCCTGGTGGACAAACCGAGCAGGTCCTTTGCAAGATACGAATGGTCATTGAGATGGGATGTAGCCCAATCTATCTTTCATGCATGGGGGTCTCCCCATCTGGACATCTTTGCCATAGGGCAGAACAGGAAATGCCACCGATTCTGTTCCCTCATGGGACAGGGCTCACTGGGAGATGCTCTCCTTCTCCCCTGGCTGCAGGGCCTACTAAATGCCTTCTCACCACTCCCGCTAGTCCACAAGGTCTTACTCACGGTGTGGGAGTTCAGGGCGTCTCTGATTTTAATCGCCCCAGCATAGCCCAAGCAGCACTGGTTCTCAACCCTTCTCAACCTGTCATGTGAGAGACCCATGACCTTCCCACTACTCCTGGACCTGATTACTCAGGACTTGGGCAGGCTCCGCCACCCAGACCTGCACTCACTGCATTTGACAGTGTGGAAGCTCCGTGGCTAACGGCCAAGGAACTTCAGTGCTCAGAATGGGTCCAGGAAGTCCTATTGGGTAGCAGGAAGCACTCCACTAGGACCACATACCTGGCTAAGTGGAAACAGTTCTCTATCTGGGCTGCCCAGAAAGGGGTACACCCAAGGCGAGCTGTGAGTCCCTTGATCCTGGATTACCCGTTGGACCTCAGTCTCCAGGACCTCTCTTCCTCCTCCATCAAGGTTCACTTAGCGGCCATTTCGGCCTTCCACCTGGGGGAAGGGGAGAAAACTCTGTTTGCCAACCCAGTGGTCAACAGGTTTCTGAAAGGGTTGGACAGGCTCGACCCACATGTCTGCCAACCCGTCCCCAAGTGGGACCTAAACCCGGTCCTTTCCAAACTTATGGGACCCCCCGTTTTAATCTTTAGCGACATGTTCCCTTCTATACCTGTCTTATAAGGTGTCTCTCCTGGTGAATGATTAAAGGTCTAGAGAACATGACCTATGAGGGAAGACTGAAGGAATTGGGTTTGTTTAGTTTAGAAAAGAGAAGACTGAGGGGGGACATGATAACAATTTTCAGATATCTAAAAGGGTGTCATAAGGAGGAGGGAGAAAACTTGTTCATCTTGGCCTCTGGGGATAGAACAAGAAGCAATGGGCTTAAACTGCAGTAAGGGAGGTTTAGGTTGGACATTAGGAAAAAGTTCCTAACTGTCAGGGTAGTCAAACACTGGAATAAATTGCCCAGGGAGGTGGTGGAATCTCCATCTGTGGAGATATTTATGAGTAGGTTACATAAATGTCTATCAGGGATGGTCTAGACAGTATTTGTACCTGCCATGAGGGCAGGGGACTGGACTCGATGACCTCTTGAGGTCCCTTCCAGTCCTACTATTCTATGATTCTAAGAAGGAACTGAGTGGGTGAGGGGGCCAGCAGGGGTATATATGGGCCGATATACCAGCGCCACTCCAGGGGGCTCCCTGCTGGCCCTAAGGGTACTGCTGAGGGAAAAACTTCCGACGACGTGTGCATTCTGCGCGCACACATCTAATTGGAATGGACATGAGCAACACATCTCGAAGAATCACAGTTACGAGGTAATTAAGCGTTTTTTATTTTCTGAAAACAACTTATTTTTCCCATTTTGATTTTCAGAATTACCAAGCCAGTGTTGATGATCTTAGCAAAGTACTTATAATAGATCCAACTGTGGCTGAAGCAAAGAGGGAACTACAAAAGATCACCCAGTTGCTTAACTTTAAAAATGATGCTGGAACCAATAACCAACAGAAGCAAAGAAAGACAATCAAAATACAAGAGGTATTTCCATTCTTTTGCAGAGCAGGCAATATTGAAATCACACACTTAAGTTTAAAATAGGGTTTTCTTCTGTAATGTTGGCAGATATTTTGAGCTAATAATACTTACATATAGTGTGTTTGTTCATGTGCTTGCTAGTTTTTAAAAACATTCCAGTGTACTCACATCTTAAATGTGGTGTGTATTTGGTGTAGGGATGTTAAAATGATTAATCAATTTAATACTAGCACTTAACTGGTTAACCATTTTAAATTAGGGCCTGTCACCTGGCCTACTACCTGGCCATAGGGACCTGCTGCTCAGCCTGCCAGCCCCCTGTCACTGAGGCTGCACTGGCCCAGTATGGCTGGCTGGCTCCAAAATTCACCAACAAGGCCCAGTGAACTGGCCTTATGCTCACTGGTATGCTTACTGGTTAATATCCCTAGTTTGGTGTCCTTGTCTATAATGCTTCATGGTACATCCAAAATCCAGCAGAAGTAAACTGACCTAGGCCTAAACAAGAAACTTTCAGATGGAATTAAATTTGAGGACATGTTCCTTTAAAACAAAACAAAACACTTTTTTGTGAAAATATCTGTCTCATCTGATAGTACAACATTTCGGGTCTCTTTCAAATGTTGTTTTTAGGGGTCCAGAAAGAGGCCATACTATCCAAGAGTTCCCTGTGGCTCTGTGTTTTTGTCAGAGACTATGCCTTCAGTTAGATTTGGGTAGTTTGGTGGGAAAATGGAACACTAAATATGCACTGGAGTAGAGCGTGGGTGAAAAAAACTACAAAATCATCAGAGAATGTTTTTTTAATATTGTATTAAGACTCAAGTGATGTAATATTACTAGGTCAGAACAACTACACTGAGTTTCTGGTGCCCAAAGAATACTGAGTCACTGTTGTTAAATAATGAGTCATTTCATGGTGAGATTTCACTGTGACTAAAAGATTGTGGTCCTGTAAGAATGTATATCTTTCTTCCTTATTTTATTACAAGAAATGTGGCTACTGATCTAACGTATGTGACATTAGAATTTGGCCCTCTCATTTTAAAATTGTTGTATAACTTTTTTATTAAAATAAAACTGGAATTGCAGACGGTAATATAAACCATTAGGGAGCCCCTTGTACAAGTGGTCCCAAGCAGAAATCCCATCAAAATCAAAGGGGTTTTGATAACTTTGTGTAACAGGCATAACCTAGGGGTTGTTTTTTTCATTTTAACCAAAATGTACTACATATGAGATCAAGAAGCCTCCCTTAATAGTAAGAAGTAAAGAACACAATCAGATTATTGAAGAGAGAAAATCCCCATTGAAACCTAGGGGTTGTTTTTTTCATTTTAACCAAAATGTACTACATATGAGATCAAGAAGCCTCCCTTAATAGTAAGAAGTAAAGATCACAATCAGATTATTGAAGAGAGAAAATACTAGTAGATTGAACACAAAATTGTTATATCATACCCGAAAACTTTCCTGAAAAGTTTTATATACATTTCAAGAACCACCACCCCCTGAATTTGTATTAATTCAATTTCATGACTTTTCATGTTTTGAAAAAATAAAAATGTTTTTAGTAGATATTTACTATTATTAAAATATAGCTCTACCCTTGATCTACTATTTAATAGATAGTATGTACAGTAAAACCTGTGTTATCTGGCATGCCAGGGGATTAGAGCGTTCTGGTTATATGAGGGTCCCATCAACCTACGAAAAACCAATGGATAATAATAGTAAAACTCAAGTTTTTAATATTGGTAGGTTTGTAGTGTGAGGCAGTTGGTTTCACATTTCTATTTTGAGTTAAAGATGATTAGTACTTCTTAAATAAAAAATTGTTAAGCCAGTCATGGTAAACCAAGCCAGGCCTGTGCGCCTGAAGATGTGACAGTATTGTGGCTGGGGGCAATGCCAGTTAAAGTTTTCTGGTTAACAAGCGTGCCGGATAACAAAGCTTTCACTGTATATTTAAAATTATTACGCTATTGATCGTATATTTAGTTTCTGCCAACAACTTACAGCTCTTTCCTTGAGAAAAAGATACAACATACTAATGATAAGTATAAAATATGCACTGTGGACTAAGAAAAACAACCTTTTAACATGCATGAATATATTAGGATACCATTTCTGGAAAGGGAAAAGTGGAAAATAAAAAGGAGAACAGCCATCCTGTTCCAAAAAGTCTTCCCACAAGATGAGGAAAGTGGTAAACTCTAATTTAGTGGCATCAGTGCAGGACATATTGTCAGATGATTTATGAAACTTGAGGTAATATATATGTCAAAACTAAAATGATTTGTGTTCCTATGAAGGTTAATGAGATAAATGAAGAAGAAAGCAAGGCTAATACCTCAGACGATGCTGTGCTGAATTGCCATGTTGCCAAAGGAGCAGCTGAAAACAGTGTGCCATTGAAAATCTCTGAAAAACTACTCATTTCAGAACCATCTAATGCCTATGAGTTTGGTCAGATTGTAAATGCAGTGAATGCCAAGAGGGATGAAGCTGCCTGTGCAGATCTTTTAACCATTATTGATCCCCAAAAATTGCCAGTGCTGCTAAGTAACAAACTAGACGGGAATACCTTTCTGATCTTCATGCAGGCATTGGAACGTCATCTACTTGGAAAAAACCCTGGCCTTGTGTATCAGCACCTTCTTTATCTGAGTAAAGTTGAGAGGTTTAAGGTAAGAGCATATATTCAATGCAGTTTCTCTCTGGCAATGTCAAGAAACTCAAAATGTAAAAAACTCAATTCAGTATAAAGATTGTTAAATTTAGCACTTAACAGAAAAACAGGAGATTACACCTATCTGCACTAACTATTCAAAATATTTTTTCAGGTAGTGCTGACACTTCTTAGCAAGAATGAAAAACAGCAGGTTCAGGAGTTGTTTGACTCTCTGTCAAAAAAGCAAAATCACCAATTTTCTTTAGAAGACCTGGAGAGCCTTAAAAGGGTTTATGAACTCTAAACAGAATGTTAACTTTTACATGTATATAGTTGATGTTGGTAGACTGGATGTATGAACTATGAAGACTTGTAGGGGATAAAGTCAGTCTTTTACCTGGATTGTTGAACATGCTGTATTTTTTACAGTATGTGCACATTTAAAATCTGCTGCTGTTTTATCTTGCATTTGTATATATTTGTAACCTATTGTGTGCTAATGCACATCTTCATATTTAATACATAGGTCATATTATTTGATGATATAATGATTAAATTAGAATATATTGATTTTATATAGAGAGTGTAAAAACATTCTAATGGTACAGCATGTGTCAGACTTCTAGCCATTCATTTGTCACCTCATTTTAGGTCAGATTATATTTTCTAATGCTAAGAAGTGTCCTCAAGATAAGTGGGTTATTAGTTAGAAATAGCTTTACTAAAATGTGGGCTTGTCTACATGGTGAGTTAGTCTACATTAGAGGCATGTAAACTCTATTGCACATTGATGTGCACCACTGTGGCCCATGTGAAGCCTTGTAATGTGTATTAAAAATTTCCTAATGCCCACTAATGTTGTGTTGTTTGAAACAGCGCTACAATAACGCTCACTAGAGAACCTTTAGTCCATGCTGGCAGAGTCAGTGCAGGCTAATTAGTGCACCATATACTAGTGTGCACTACAATTCGCACTCCTCTAGTGCTAACACATCACATAAACAAGCCTTGTGTTTGCAAAAAATATTCTGTTAACTTTTTCTGATGTTAAATAATTACATCTTTCTTGGAATCTACAAAACATATTTTTATACTCTGTGCCACACAGGTTAACAACAAAGATGAATCAAAGTAGACTAGTTTGTCATGGAACTCTTTAAAGCAATATAATTGTTAAATTGTGAAGTTTCTGAAATAGGGAAGAGGAGAATAATTTATTGTCAAATGTGGGGAAATTTTTTGACAGGATTGCTGATACTTTTGAAAACAGTACTTATTTGTGGTGACAATGTTGTAGTGATTGACCCTTCATAGTATGCTATTATTGAAATACTAGGTGCTAGTTTAATATTTTATTTGGTTGTAATTAATTTTGGCTTAATTTATGAGGAGAATGTGTACTCCTGAGGGAATTCCGCACAAAAAAATTAAATTATGTGCACAGTTTTTTAAGGTTATGCAAAATTCTGCATATTTTGTCAAAGTGCAGGATCCAGCCTGGCAGGGAGAAGCTAGACTACTGGTTGCATGAAGGTTGGAGATCACCCTAGAACTTCTACCCAAGAGGAGACACACTTGGCAGTGAGGATTCACTCAACCCTGACACAGCACAAGGGCTGGGTCTGCCCTCAAAATAGCCCAGGGTCCTGTTCCTCAATGCTAGCTGCCACAATATAGCAAGTGAAAAGGATAGTCTCTCTCACTCCCGGCCCTAGTCCCAACTCAGGTATGAGGCAGGCAGGCTCTACCCAGCATGATACAAATGTGGAGTGGCTTAGTGTTGGGGGAGGTTCAGGTGTGGCGTGAGAGTGTTCTGGGTTGGGTAATATTAGTGCACACTATGCAATGTGGAGGCCTAAATGTGGGGGATTTGGATGCGCAGGTGTTCCTTTGGGGGTTCCAGCTGGAGAGGAAATGGGACTCTGCGGGGAAGTCCAGGTGAAGGTGGTTGGGGCTCAGCCGGGGGGGGGGGGGGGGGGGGAAGAGGTGCAGCTGGTTACAACTTGTTGGAGTGAGGGAGACTTTGGGGAGTAGTCTGGTTGTGAGGGGAGGGGCTCAGTAAGTATCCAAAGGCATGGAGGTTGAGAAGGTGGGGAGCACATTCCTGTACTGTAACCCTCTCTATCTGTGGCAGAGGAGTGATGAGGGCAGGAAGTAGATGGGTTGGGGGTGAGTTTCTACTCTTATTTATCTCTAATCCCAAAGACGACAGACTTTTAGTGCCTCAGTGAGTTCGTCTGTTGTTTCAAGTTCAAGATGATGGTTGTGACCTCTGTAATCCCCTTCATTAGATCCTCATCACTTGTTTGTGGCTCTAGAATCGCAGGACACCTATTTCTACCTGTTCATACATCCATCATATAGGAACTCTCTCAACTTGATGAATTGTGAGCAGCCTGTGGGCTAGAAGTTCTCCGCCCTTGCTGTAATTTTTGATGTTGCAAAATGTGATAACCAGTTCTTACCCAAACCAAGATTTCCTGTTGCTCCAGCCCCAGCCTGATTCAGCAATCCTGTCTGTTACTGACTAATGTAATGATGATTCTCTTGGGTATGGAATCATCAAGAGCAAGACCTATAATTCACTAGTGGTGCAGCTGCTGTGGCTGTCGTGACAATGGAATTTGAGAGCTACTCTTGTGCCTGTTGCTTGCTAGGGGTGCAGAACGTGCCTTTTCTAAAGGGGTCAAATTTATGCTAAATAATTCATATGCAGTTTGTTCCCAGGCCCGTGACTCAACTGCAAAGACCACATTTTAGCAGAACTTCGCTAATGCAAAGTTCACTGACATCAGTGTTCAACATCTAACCTGCTACATATCAAGCAACTACTCTTCCTCCCTTTAAATCATTAAAGCAGCATGTGATGCATTTTGCTATTGAGATGTGATCCTGAAAGCCCAAATGGAGGACACCAAAACATTTTAAAAACCTTTTAGCAGCTGGCTGCTAAGTCAGGAGATTTGTCTACACATCACAGTTGTTGGTGTAACTTATGTTGCTCAGGGTACCATTCAAACACCTCGCCCCCCCACCCCAGTGTGACAGACATTATACTGTCAGTAGTGGCCAATGGGAGCTGCCTGTTTGCAGGCTGGACAATGCATGAAGTGCCCCTCCCCGAGGGCTCTCAGCATTCAGAGAAACAGTGCCCTCTGCAGCCCATGCAAAAGGCAGGGAGCCTGGCCGAGGGACCTGCTGGCTAGGAGCTGCTCAGGTAAGCACCTCCTGGCTACAGCCTGCTTCTGGCACCCCAGCCCCTCCCTCCCCCAACTCTGTCCCCCATCCCATGTAACCCAAACCCTCTGCACCTATACCCCCTCCCAGATCCTGCACCCCAATCCCTTGCCCCTGGTCATAATCCAAACCCATGCAATCCCCTTCTGCCCCAGGGTCACAACCCTCTCCTAGACCCTGCACCCTTCTTCCAGGTTTTAACTGCCTCCCACACCAATCCTTTACCCCCAGTCACAACCCAAACTCCTGCATCCCCTCCCGCCCCTATTAACCCTCACCCAGACCCTTCACCCCAATCTCCTGCCCCAGGTCACAGTCTCCTTCCAGAACCTACACTCCAGGCCTCTTGCAACCAGACACAATCTATCTCCTCCACCCAAAACTCCTCCCAGATCCCACACCCCCAGCTCCCATTTGCAACCAGCCTCTATCCCAGACCTTGCACGTCCTCCATTAACATTATGGACAATTGCAGTCCTTGACCACTTACCAAATTCCTGGAATAGCCCCAATCAAAAAATATTGCTCACCTCCGCTGTAGACTGTAATCGTGTTTTCATAATAAAACAGTGCAGCCCTTTTGACTGTAGAGACAACCTTCCAAGTGTACATGCTGCAGCTGCCTAGCATCACTATTGCTCTGAAGCAGAGTGAATTTAACAACTGGACAGTGCCATTGCTGTGGTGTGGAACATAGTAGCAATCCTGCCACTTTCCGGCTTTGGACACCAGCAGCCTCAAACCCAGGCACTTTAGTTTAGGAGAGAAGTCAACTTTCCCCACCCCCCATCAATAAAAATCTACAGCTGAGTAGCTGAATTTAACAGGAAAAACTTAAACAACAAATAGACTAGCAGCACCTTAAAGACTAACAAAACATGTAACCCACTTCTTCAGAGGGAGACTTCTCCAACTCAGCAGTCATGAAGCAGGAGTGACAAAGTAAGGGCCCCAGAGGTCTTGAATGCACATGGCATGGCTTCCCTCCGGCTGTGTCTACATTGGTGTGATCTTGTGCAAAAGCAGTCGCTTTTGCGCCAAAACTTGCTGCCTGTCTACACTGGCCGCGAGTTCTTGCGCAAGAACACTGACGTTCTAATGTATAAAATCAGTGCTTCTTGCGCAATAACTATGATGCTCCCGCTCAGGAATAAGCCCTCTTGTGCAACTGTTCTTGCGCAAGAGGCCAGTGTCGACAGGCAACATGAATTTCTTGCGCAAGAAAGCCCAATGGCTAAAATGGCCATCAGAGCTTTCTTGCGCAAGAGAGTGTCTACACTGGCATGGATGCTCTTGCACAAAAGTACATCTCTTGCGCAAAGGCACATGCCAGTGTAGATGCTCTCTTGAGCAAATACTTCAACGCAAGAGTTCTTGCATTAAGAGTATTTGCGCAAGATCATGCCAATGCAGACGTAGCCTTCCTCTGTGCTAACGACTCCTGGCTAAATGGGTGGTCTCTTTGATACCTCTAAATCAGTGGTCTCCAATTTTTAAGCACAAGATCACTTTTTGAATTTAAATGCAATCCAAGATCTACCTCAAACCCAAATACTCTTGCCCTGCCTCCTTTGTGCTCCTTCTCCAAGGCCCTATCCCTGCTCACTCCATCCTCCCAACATCCTCCATCCCACCCCCATCTTCCCTCACTTTCACCAGACAGGGGCAGAGGGTTGGGGTACAGGCTCTGGTCTTGGATTAAGGGATTTGAGAGTGGCTCTGAGCTGACCTTGGAGCAGGCAGTTGGGATACCAGAAGGGGTTCTAGGTGCAGGCTTTGGGAGGGCGCTTGGATACGGGGGTACTCGAGGCTAGCGCAGGGGTTTGGGGTACAAGAGGCAGTTTCTGACTGGGTAGGATTTTGGGATGTAGGCTCTGACTGGACACTGCTTACGTGAGGTGGTTCCTGGGTGGTGGTTGAGTGGGGCTAAGGCCGGCTCACCCCTCCCAAAAGCAGCTAGCAAACTCCATCCCCAGTCCTGTAGTGCCCCCCACACTGCTCTGTGGATATAGGATACAGGGTAGGAGAGGGGGCACCTGCTATCCCTCCCCTGCCCTGCCCAGCAAGCAGGAGGCTCCTGAGGTGGGGGGAGACTGCTCCAAGGCAAAGGGGCAGGAGATGTGCAGCAGTAGGGGGAGGGGTAGCTGACAGAGGCTCCAAGATCTACCAGTAGATCCTGATCTGCTGGTTGGTGACCACTGCTCTAAACTCAGAGCACTGCAAGGAAGGAAAACTGGAGCATGAATATCTATTTTATGTTGCAAGCAGAGGCCTGTGAAGGGATTAAGTACGGCCAGGGTCCTGGCTGGCCTATCCTACTACAATAGGACTGCTGAGAACACAAGCCAGGTGTGGTACCATTCAGAACTTGTGCAGCTCCCAAAGTAATTCCGCATTCACTGATGCCTCACAGTGTCCGATTCCAGAGGCAATGATGAGTCACAGCTGGCATAACTGCTTGCTCTGCATTTAGGCCTCTGCTTCTTCCCCTTCTTGAGCTTGATTTTATTCCCTGTAGTCACATAGAAACACAAATGCTGAATAATCATCTGTGGTAACAGCATTGTACAAGCTAGTGAGAGATTTTCAGTAACAATATTTAGCAACTGGGAGCACTGCACAGCTGGTTCATTCCAGTTTGGCACAGGAGCCATGCCAGGACTTAGCCATTAAAGCCTAAGAGCTTGACTCATCAGCTGGATGTCAGGTTGCTCTATTTGGAAAGCTGTTTATTTTACCAACCTCCCCTCCTGTCCTCTGTGCATCCACCCCATTTGCTCTAGAAATACCCAATAAGCACAATCACTTCATTCTACATTGGTGGATTCTACTGATCAGAGTGACAGTCTCTGTACTTAAAATAGGCTTAGACACTGACTGGCTCCGTGCAACTGTGGTTCCAAATAGCCTACATCAGAAGCAGACAGAAGAAAGGCACGATCACCCTCCACTTCTTTATGGCTGCATGGGGGAAAGGAACCAAAACTAGTTTAAAATATGGTCACACTATGGCAGATTGAAAACAACTGTCCTGCTCATAACACAAAGCCCACCTCCTGTTTGTCATTGGTTCTCACAGGGCTAAGGAGACTGAGTCCAGCCCGGGATGAGGTAAACCCTGGTCCCCAATGGGGTGAGAATTCTCTCCACCTGCACTCCTGATTTGGCTTCTTCCTCGAGCCACAGCCATGGGATCACATCAGGTAATGAGAACACAAAGCAAGTGAAGCAGCGGCTGCAGAAGGAACTGAGACACCACTACTGCTGGTGGGGAAAAGCAGTCACATGAAGTAGACTCAGCTAACTCCTGCAATCAGAGCCCTGCACATCCGTTAATCTGGATATCCACACAGGGCTCTCTCTCCTCACCCCCACCCCCACCCCCGCCAGGCAGAGGGGGAAGGGCACTAGGACAGGCCCCTACACTGCCAGCAGGGAAAGGACACAAGAAGCTGCATCCTAAATCTCCTTGGAGGAGTGGCCCAGTGCCAGTCCTGCCCTCCGTCCCTGTCTAATATGCACTGACCTGCAGAGCCCTGGCCCACTGTTAAAGGTCAGCAGCCTCCACCTGTATGACTAACAGACAGCCCTGGAGCCCCTTCCCCTGCCCTCTTTCTGTATCTAGGGTCAGAAACAGCAGCACTCAAAGGAGACTAATAAAACAGAAAATGTGACAAGCCCCCACGAATGCACACATTCTCGCCGTTACTGCCAGCCCCTTCCCTGCATGATCCTGCCGCTCCTTGCTCATAGAATCCTAGGGCTGGAAGAGACCTCAGGAGGTCATCAAGTCCAGCCCCCTGCCCAAAGCAGGACCAATCCCAACTAAATCAACCCAGCCAGGGCTTTGTCAAGCCGAGACTTAAAAACCTCAACAGCTGGAGATTCCACCACCTCCCTAGGTAAGCCATTCCAGTGCTTCACCACCCTCCTCGTGAAATAGTTTTTCCTAATATCCAACCTACACCTTCCCCACTATGACTTGAGACCTATTGTGCTTGTGTTCGCTTTGTGTTAATACGCTGTGTTTACATTGAAATGGGGACTGAACTAGAGCTGGGCAGTTTGTGTGGAGTTCCTTTAGGAAGCAGAAGCCCGTGAAAATGAGAAAGACCTTTCCTATGCAGTCAAAACAAATCTCTGGGGAACATTCACTCCATTTAATCCCTAATAATTGTACAATATATACAAGGGACCAAGATGTTCTCTAGCTTGAGAACTGAACTGACAAAAGTGCCAGGCCCTTCCAGGGTGCTTTCTGCACAGCTTCACAAATGGATGAGCTCCTGGGCTCAGGGGAAGGGCCTTAAGTCTCACCAGTTTGTATGTCTCAAATACTTTCAATTTCACAAAGCAGGTGGGCAGGGACTGCTACATTTTATAGGAAAGACAGCAAGATCAGTAAACACTTAGCTTTATTAAAGTAATTCTCATCCACAGAGCTCAAAGCACTTCCTAGGGAAAGGGAAACACAGCTGGGGAGATGAAGCAGACAAATCAACTGACTTGCCCAAAGTGCCACAGTGAGTCAGTGGCAGACTCTCCTTTCTTAACTCCCAGTTTTCTATCCCCTGTATAATGCTGGTATCTTGGAAAAATATGTGGACTAGACTTAGCATCTAGGAGTCTCTGCTCATGGTCAAGAGCTTAGTACACACAATATAAATCTCTGTCCACGTAAATTGAGCAACCGATTTAAACTTGAAATGCTGCTTCCAACCTTTTAAAGTACAGGGCAGAGCAACACAATATTCTGAGCAAAGACACAGTCAACTACTACATTGACATTGAAAATCAGCCCCACATCCACTGTATTAGTACCTGAGCTCCACACTGAGTATCACCTGGGAAATGCCAAAATACCTCAGATACTTGTGATGGCTGAACTCAATAGACAATGATCAACAAGGTAAGAATGCTTTGTCGATACAACTCATTTAATTACCTGACAGTAAAAAAGGAATCCTATCAAAAGTAGAATAACGGGTAAACGGCTGAGTACAGAAGAAAAGTACACCTATGTGGGGACAAAATCAGAAAGGGAAAGGCATACAATGAGTTACACCTGCCAAGGGACATAAACGCACCAGAAATGCATTAGAAGCAAGAGAAAGACTAAGGAATCTGTAGATCCACCACTCAGCAAGGAAGCAGAGCTAATAACATGAGAGCAAGGAGGCTAAGAAATTTAATACCTATTTTGCTTGTCTTCACTAAATAGGTTAAATGTGACCAGATGCTTAACCCAATTAATATTAACAAAAGGGAAGGAACACAAGCCAGACTAAAGAAAGGCCAGATTAAAGCATATTTAGATACATCAGATGTGTTCAAGTTAGTAAGGCTTGAAAAAAATTCAGCCTAGATTACTTAAGGAGTGGCTGAAACAATCTTGAAACTTTACATCTCATGCATGAGGTCCTGAGTATAGAATGGCAAACACAGTACTTATCTTTAAAGAGGACGTGGGGAAGTATAACCCAGTCAGCCGTACTTTGATACCTGGAAAGCTACTGAAACAACTTACTAAACTATTTGTACGCACGTCTAGCAGGTAATAGGGTAGTGAGTAATAGCCAGCATGGATTTCTCAAGAACAATTCATTCCAAACCAAATTAATTTCCTTTGCCTGGGTTACTGGCATAGTGGCTGGACAGAAGCAGATGTGATATACAGGCAGTCCCCGGGTTACACGGATCCGACTTACATCGGATCCCTACTTACAAATGGTGATAGCAGACCAGGGAGACGCGAAGCTAGCGCCCTCCCCCCAGCAGACCAGGGAGACGTGGAGTGGCTTTTCTCAGCAGACACCTCAGCTTGAGAATAAAGGACTGAGGGAAGTGAGGTGTAGGAGAATAAAACTGAGCTCTGGAGAAATGTTTGGTAGAATTTCCCCAACAATATGTACCAGTTCCGACTTACATACAAATTCAACTTAAGAACAAACCTACAGTCCCTATCTTGTACGTAACCCGGGGACTGCCTGTATCTTGATTTTAGCAAAGCTTTTGACACAGTTCACATGTCATTCTGATAGCCATGGAAAGTAGGACAAGAAGTCATAGACTTAATCTGCAGCAAGGGAAATTTACATTCAATATTAGGGGAAAAATCTAATTATAAGAGTAGTTAAGTACTGGAACAGGCTTCCACAAAAAATTAATGACTAATAATTAAAAATTTTAAACAACAGCTTAGACAAACATTTGTCAAAGATGATCTAGATTTACTTGGTCTTGGACTAGATAATCTCTTGATATCCCTTCCAGCCCTACATTTCTATGATTCAGTTCCAGTAGTGGCTTGTAGCCAATGAAGGAATGCTTCAAGCAGGCTGAAATAAATCTTGTGCATCATAAGTGAAACTGAACAAGGTCACACAGGAATCTTGGCACTGCCAGGAATAGAATCCAGGTACTTAATTGAGGAAGTGATGAAATTCAACAATGTCAGAGATCTCAAGTTTCATAGATTCTCCTGTTCTTTTCATTTCTGTAGAAAGTCTCCATTGCGTAATAATAATGCTTTGAAAACTGACCTCTAACAGCAACAGAAGCTAATTACAAAAACTAGCACAAGAGGCAGAACAGGCGTTAGGAGGAAACCTAGAAGAGGTTGTTACTTACCTGGAAGTGGAGGTTTCTTCAAGTTGTACAGTCCCTTTATGTACTCTACAGTGGGTTACACATGTGCACCATGCCTCAGGAGACAGAACATTTGAAACTAGCATTTGTTGGTTCTCACATGCACTCTGGTTTACCTTGTGCCCCCAACTGAGGCAATAAAGGCAGTGTGAACTCACCACTTCTTCAGTTCCTTCACCACCACAAATCAGATAAGATTCAAAGTAGAGGGGAAGAAGGGCAGGTAGTGAAATACTGATAAGGACCACATATCACAAAGAATCTCCAGTTACAGATAAGTAACCTCCCTCTTCTTTGAAACTATGGCTCCGATTGTATTCCTGTGGGTAATTGACAAGCAGTACCTAAGTAGGAGGATGTGACCATAGGGTTGAGCAATGAAGTAAACCATCCCAAATGTAGCAGCATATACACCTTGTAGTGGCTTGCAAATGTGTGGACAGAGCTCCATGTGGTGCCTTACAGTTATCTAGAATGTCCTGAAGGGATGCCACTGACATGGCTTAGGCTCTCCTGGAATGTGCTCATATCACTGAAGGGGGGCAGTTCAAGATCTGACCAAGCTGAATACAGCGCGATATCCATGTGGAACTTCTCTGGGTGGAGGTGGCGTGCCCTCTGACCCATGCTGCTGTAGGTACTGGGGAAGTTTTAAGGTCTTTCCAGAACTGAGTGGTTAGCATGTTTGTGAAAATAGCATAGTCCTCCATAAGGGGTGGAAAGCTCTGATAGCTGTCAAGTGGACCTGCAGGGAACTGAGGGATAGGCCTGATGCCTTCAGAGATAGGATATAGCATAGGAATGAGATACCCATCAATTCTGATAGAATGCCTCTCCTTGTCCAGGATGAGAAATGTTTCCATTTAGATTGGTAAATTTCTGAGTTGAGTCCTTCCTGCTACTAGAGAATGTTTCACATGGCCAAGAAGCATGCCTCTTCTAGGACTGACCACCATCCAAATACCATACCCTGAGGTGAAGCAGTAGTGGCTTGGGGTGTCTAACCCTTCCCCGGCACTGGGGCGGGAGCTCAGGGAGGATAACTGGGAAATGAGACAGGTGCAGGAGATTGGGGAGTTGGAGAAACAAAACTACCTGGGTTAGAAAAGGGCAAGCACGATAACTGTTTCCCTGTCCTGTCAGATCTTGTGTAGTACTCATGGCAGGACTGGTCATGGAGGGAATGCATAGTTGAACTGATTTCACCGCGGAAAGAGAGTGTTGCGCTGAGAGTGGTAACCTAGGGCTCCCCGGAACAGTATGTGGCACGCTTATTTGCCAGGGAAGTGAACAGATCCCTGCCTGGGGTTCCACATTATGAGAAAAAGTCATGAAGCACCATGTCATTAGGTTCCCACTCATGGTCGATTGCTGGGGCCTTGTCTATACTTACACAGAGATCAACACTCCACTGATAGATATTCCAGGGTTCTATTTTGTGGGTCTAGTAAGGACCCACTAAACTGAAAGCTGATAGAACGCTCATTGACCCTGGTACTCCACAGGGTTGCAAGGAGCAAGGGAAGTTGACAAAAGAGTTCCTCCCACTGACCTCCTGCAGTGGGGCTGCCTCAGAAATTCAGTTTAAGGTACTTCTACTCCAGTGATGCAACTCTCGTAGCTGGAATTGAGTATCTTAAGCCCAATTTCTGGTGTAGTGTAGACCTGGCCTAAGTATTTGTTGAGGAAGTGTGTGAGCATGTGCAGTGTTTCTGGAAAGAAGGCTGTGGATAGGCGATTTGATTGCTGATAGACCAGGTCCAGACATTGACTGCTTCTGCACCCCAGGAGCCAGATCTCACACCTCTTTTTTTTGTCAATGTAGAAGACAATTGTGATGTCTAACATTATGAGGACATGGAGAGAGCAGATGAATGGAAGAAAGGACTCATACGCCTTTTGGTACAGCTCAATTCCAGGATATTGTGCATTCTGGATTCTCAAGATGTCCACATCCTCTACGCCACGTGGTTGCTCCTATGGGCTCCACAACCTAGTACGGGACACATCTGTAATGGCAGTACAGTTTGGTGAAGAAAGGGCAATGGGGACTCCTATGCATACATGATGTGGATTTGTCCACCATAGGAGGGAAGACAGGACCTTGGCTGGAACTGTCAGTGTGGGGTTCATAGAATGGTGGCTTCCATAGCAAACAGACTGTAGGCATGCCTGAAGGCAGCGAAGATGGAATCTTGCAAATGGAGGTACACGTGTCCAAAACTATGGAGGAACAAGACATATTTTGACTTTACCCAAGGTTTGCGCATTGTCTGTGTGTAGGCTATTTTATTGTTCATGATCTGGAACCTGTCTGTGGGTACATACTCCCTTTGATGACAACATTCAAGGTTGCCCCGATAAAGTTCAAAGATTGATTAGGGGGTAAGAATGGATTTTTCAATATTCAACACTGATTCCAAGTGAGGAAAGGATATGGAACATCAGAGGTCAATGCGAAAGCTTTCCGGTGAGCAAGACATTGTGGTAAGAAAAGATTAAGAGGCTTAAGCTGCTATCATGGAAAATACCATGGTAAAGACACTGGGGTAATGGCTATCCCAAAGGGTAGAACTCTGTACCACCCTGGAAATGGTCAGAGCTCACTGTAAATCTGAGAAGTCCGTAGGTGGGATGAATATTGATCTTGAAGTACATGTCCTTCATATCAAGAGTGGTGACCCCATCTGCCCTTTTCTAAAAATGAAATGGTCCCTGCCAATGTGACCATGAGAAATGTGAGTTTGCGAATCAAGCAGTTGAGTTGGTGGAGGTCAAGGATTGATCTCCACTCACCCTTCTTTTTGGGTCTGAGGAAGTAGATTCAGTAAAAACCTGTCCCTCGACATTGTAGAGGAATGCATTCTACTGCTCCTCATGGCAGTAAGGACTTCATCTGCTGAGTGAGAACATCGTCATGAGAGTGTTCCCCAAAGGGGGATGAGGAGGTATTTTGTGGAGGAGGTAGCATTGCAAAACCAATTGTATAGCCACAATGGATGATATTCAGTGCCCAATTTCCCATTATTGCTCTTCAGGTATCAAAAAAGAGTGCCAGACAACCCCTGAATGGGGTATGGAGGCTCAGTGATTCCCCAAATTCACTTCAAAAAATATCAGGCTGGAGGCTGGAACTGAGATGTCAATGCTGATGTAGGAGAACATAGGGAAAGGGGGTCTCTAAAGGTAGAAGTGTTGCACCCTATCCCACAAAAAGGTCAATTGCCTATGGATGTTCTTTGTGGGCAAGTGTGTTTAGACCCAAGGATTCAAGGGTAGCCCTAGAGTCTTTCAGGATGTGTAGGTGCTCAATTGTCTTCTAATTGAAGAGATGATCATCAAAGGGGAGGACCCTGATAGCATTCTGAAGCTTCCTGGAGAATCCTGAGACATGGAGTCAGGACATCCCTTGCATAACAATGGAATTAGCCATGGCTCAAGAGCCACATTGACTGCAGTCTGCAGGGCGGTCCTGGTTATAAGTTTTCCTTTCTCCATCAGAACTTGGAAATGAGGATGATCCTGCCGTGGGATACTGTTGTTAATTCCTTCAGTCTTAGCTTAGCTCACGAAATTATATTTAGCCAGGTGCACTTGATAATTGGCTGTCCTGAGGTCTGGAGAAAACCTTTCCCCCCCCAGAAGGTCTACGTTTTTACCCTCCTTGTTCACAAGAGTTGACCCATGATGATCATAGAATCATAGGACTGGAAGGGACCTCAAGAGGTCATCGAGTCCAGCCCCCCGCCCTCAAGGCAGGACCAAGCTCCATCTACACCATCCCTGACAGATGTCTATCTAACCTGTTCTTAAATATCTCCAGAGAGGGAGATTCCACCACCTCCCTTGGCAATTTATTCCAATATTTGACCACCCTGACAGTTAGGAATTTGTTCCTAATGTCCAATCTAAACCTCCCCTGCTGCACTTTAAGCCCATTACTCCTTGTCCTGTCCTCAGAAACCAAGAGGAACAAATTTTCTCCTTCCTCCTTGTGACACCCTTTTAGATATTTGAAAACCGCTATCATGTCCCCCCTTAATCTTCTTTTTTCCAAACTAAACAAGCCCAGTTCATGAAGCCTGGCTTCATAGGTCATGTTCTCTAGACCTTTAATCATTCTTGTCGCTCTTCTCTGTACCCTTTCCAATTTCTCCACATCTTTCTTGAAATGTGGCGCCCAGAACTGGACACAGTACTCCAGCTGAGGCCTAACTAGTGCAGAGTAGAGCGGCAGAATGACTTCACGAGTTTTGCTTACAACACACCTGTTGATACAACCTAGAATCATATTTGCTTTTTTTGCAACAGCATCACACTGTTGACTCATATTCAACTTGTGGTCCACTATGACCCCTAGGTCCTGATCTCCTAACTAGGTCCCATGACGGGGTCTCACTGGTCCCTAGACTTCTGAATTAGAGCAATAAGCATTTATCTAATACAAAATCTTGTTAGAACTGTTACAAAAAGGATTAAAAAGAGAAACTGCAGAACCACTAAGAATTTATCTCTAGTATAAAATATGCTCTAAACTTAGAAATTTTATTGAGCATTGTGAAAGTTAATGATATTAGCTTAAAATAAAGACTCTGCTGCATGGCAGGAAGGCCGTGCGGAGCCCAGCACGGCAGCCTTAGAGCAGCCGTGACCCAGGCAGCAGCGCTCAGCTGGGAGGCCTGGGGGGGCTCTAAGAGGGAGGGGGTTGGCACTGAGGGGCTCTGGGGGCAAAGCTAATACTGGAAGGCTCTGGGTGTAAGGCTAGTACTAGGGAGCTCTAAGAGGTGGGGTTGTTAAGAGGCAGGGGGCTGACGCTGGGGGGGCTCCAGGGCATCTGGGGTGGGGAATCTAGGAGTGAGACTAGTAGTGGGAGGGCTCTGGGGGCTGGGCTGACACGATGGCTCTGGGGATGGGACTAATATTGGGGATGGGGGCTGGCACTGAGAAGGTCTATGGAGGGGTTGGGTGCAGTGGGGCTCTGGAAACAGGAGGCTGGCACTGTGGGGTCTGGTGGTGTGGGGCTCTAAGGAGCAAGGGGATTGCACTGAGGTGTTTGGGATGGGGAGCTGGTACTGGAGAGTTCTGAGGGTGGGAGGTTGGCCCTGGGGGGTCGGGTGCAGGAGACTCTAGGAGCAGTGGCTGGTGCTGAGGGGTAGGAGAGCTCTTGAGGTTAGGGCTGGCACGGGGGTGCCCTGGGAACCAGGGCTTTTGTTAGACTGATAACATTTTATTTGCATATTCATGGTTTGCATAATGAACATGCAAATAAATTGTTACTGGCCAGCCAAAAGTTTGTGAATGGGTTTGCCGGCCCCTGGTATAAAAAAAAGGTTGGGAACTACTGATCTAGACAACTGTTGAAATGAAATTGTGTACAGGCAGTCCCCGGGTTACGTACAAGATAGGGACTGTAGGTTTGTTCTTAAGTTGAATCTGTATGTAAGTCGGAACTGGCATCCAGATTCAGCCGCTGCTGAAACTGATCAGTTTCAACAGCGGCTGAATCTGGACGCCAGTTCTGACTTACATACAGATTCAACTTAAGAACCCCAGGCATCCCCAAGTCAGCTGCTGCTGAAACTGATCAGCGGCTGATTCCAGGAAGCCCGGGGCAGGGGCTTCCTGTAGTCAGCCACTGGTCAGTTTCAGCAGCGGCTGACTTGGGGACGCCTGGGGCAGAGCAGCCGGGGTGCTGCTGGGTTGGTCCAGTAGTGCCACCGCTGGACCAACCCAGCAGCACCCAAGCTGCTCTGCCCCAGGCGTCCTGATTCAGCCGCTGCTGAATCTGACCAGCAGTGGCTGAATCAGGACGCCTGGGGCAGAACAGCTGGGGTGCTGCCCGGTTGGTCCAGTAGCGCCCAGAGCGGCGCTACGGGACCAACTGGCAGCGCCCCAGCTGCTGTACCACAGGTGTCCGGAGCAAAGCCACGGAGCACGGGGGCAGCGGGACAGCCCAGACGCGCCGTGGCTGTCCTGCTGCCCTCGGGTTCCGTGGCTTTGCTCTGCTTTGCTCCCCGTCCCCCTGGTCTGCAGACCAGGGGGACGGGGAGCAAAGCGGCGGAACACGCGGGCAGCAGACAGCCCAGACGCGTCTGGGCTGTCCGCTGGCCGGGCGCTCCGCGGCTTGGCTCTGCCTTGCCTCCCCCTCCCCCCCCGTCCCCCTGGTCTGCAGACCAGGGGGACGGGGGGGGGGGCAAAGCAGAGCCAAGCCTCGGAGCGTGTGGGCAGCGGACAGCCCTGTCCGCTGCCCACGTGTTCCGCCGCTTTGCTTCCTCTCCCTGGTCTGCTGGAGACCAGGGAGAGGAACGCCCCATTCGTAACTGCGGATCCGACATAAGTCGGATCCGCGTAACTCGGGGACTGCCTGTATAGCAATTCTGAATCAAAACATTGGCATCTCTTGACCCACACAGAAAATAGATGAACTGTCTGCATAAATTATTGCCTGTTAGAGAAACACTGACCAATATGTCTTTTACCTATCCTTACAAGACACAGACAGAGGAGCTTTATTAGTTCATTTACTCCAGTCTTCTGTCAGGGCAGACTTATTCCCTATATTAAATTCTCTAATGCTTTGTCCAGCTTAAGTGCTCAGACATCCTCCATTTCCCTAAGAAGAATAATTCCACTTCTTGCTGTTTGAATTCAGTCTACATATTTTTTCAACTTCGACTCTGTTTATACTATAGCTGGGATCGATGTTCTGCAATGGATCCACCAGTGATCGATGTAGTGGGTCTAATGAAGACTCGCCATATCGACCATAGATTGCTCTCCAGTTGACACTGCACTCTCCCAATGAGAAAAGAAAAATGGGTCAATGGGAGAGTGTCTCCCATCAAGGTACAGACCCCACATTAATTCAATGTAAGCTATGTCTGCTCCAGCCACATTATTCATGTACTCTTTACTGTTGTGCTACTACACAATTTCTCCTCTGAATTTTAGAATGTCAATACTAAAGCAATTATCTCCTCTACATCCCCAGTGTCTATTCATGCTCTACATATTCTCCATCTATAAAGAAAGTCATTATAGCCCATTTTTCTGTGAATTTCCTCCAACTGGTGACAGTCTTTCTGATAATGAGGGCGGGAGGGCAGAAATTTATGTAATATCATAGGAACAGCAAGAATCAAATAGTCCCTATCAGCAGAGTCACAGATTCCTGGCCATCTTCTTAATTAGGATTTCTTATCGCTACATATGCAAAGCAGCAGTGATTCTTTTCCATTCCAGTCAATATTTGCTGTTCCCTATCACTCCCCTTTTCACAAAAATAAATGGCCAAGTATCTCCCTCTCATTGATACAAACCATACTCTATTTAACACTCACAAGAAAGGTTCTATGCTTGAACAAGTAACTACTTCAGCCTGGTATAAATGTAGGAAAAATTTGATATTGCTGGGGGGGGAACAAAAATCAATTATTATAATAAAAAAAATGTTTACTTGTGTGACAGGGCCCTGCAACCTTGCACTAAAGCCCCCGCGGCAAGTGCCCTATTCGGGTGGCGGGGAAGCGTGCACCGGCATTGTGCCGGGTGTTCCCGCACCGCAGACCAGCTGGCAGCCTCAGGCGCGGCAGCTGCAGCACGGATGCTGTGGGAGGGGCAGAGCTAGACGGTGACGTCAGGATGACGTCCCCCTCCGGCGCTGGGCACACTGGGAGTTTTAAACGCCACCCCGGGCTGTGTGGAGGAGGGGGGGATGAGGCGGGGAGACAAACGGCTGAGATTGGAGCCTTTGACCCCGGAGGATGGGTGAGGGCAAGCACCAGCGGCCGCGGAAGGCAGGACATCGCGGATACCCGTGGAGCAACGGGGTCCAGAAGGTCGTCCGGAGCGACGAGCGGCTGGCCCATGGAGAGCCGGGTAAGCCAGCAGCAGGGGAGGGGAGACGGAACGGAGAGGAAGTAGCCCAGGGCGGGGTCATATAAGAACCCCACAGATTGGCAGGACACCCCTGTCAGCCGGACCCGGACCAAAACCAGTCCATGTCCTTTAGGGCCCTGGGCTGGGGCCCAGAAGTGAGGGTCGGCCTGGGCCCCTCTCTCCCCTTCTCGCCCTCCCAGAGCAGCTAAGGGGCGTTTTAGACATGTGCCGCCGGGAACTGGCAAGAAAAGCACGTCATAGAGGGCGACAATAAAGGCGCGGAACAAGGGGGCACCAGACTGTTCTGCCCGCGCTCGGACGTCCCAAACTATCCCCGGAAGGGGTAAAGCCCAGGCTGTGTGGGCACTGTCGGAGGACAGTGACCCGAATAGAATAGCGCCACCGCCGTCAGAGCCAATTCCCCAAAATCGACAATGGGCGATGCTGTAGGGGGAGTCGGAATCTCTACAACCTGTCACAAAAAACTGCTCTTCTCATGGAGCATAATTTTGCAGAGTTAATCTATGGTGTAATTTTTGGGCAACATTTCAAATGTTCCAATTGAGAAGCATATCCAAACATGAACAGAACAGGTATTTTGACAATTAATATTTATCTACTTATAGGAAACACAAACAATTTTCAAAAATGGAAAAATTCCAGTGCAAGTCACTGGAACAAGAGTAAAAGTCATCTTGAAGTTTCCATACTGAATTATTTTTTACTTGTGACCATCAAATAATAAAATGCTAATCCATACTCTACATGTTTTTGCTATACAATTATCAACGATTCTCCAATATAGTGGACCTTAGTAGGAATTCAATTTCCTTCTAATACAAAACTAAGCTCCGATTGTAAAACAGCTTAGAGAACATACCTGAATTTTAAAATATGGAATTTAATTTCAAGGGACATCAATGGTGGTTAGTTCCAGCAGCAGTATTAGGGTATGTCTAGACTACATGCCTCTGTCGGCAGAGGCATGTAAAATAGGCTACCCAGCATAGTCAATGAAGTGGGGTTTTAAATATCTACGGCGTCATTAAAATAAAAATGGCCGCCACGCTGTGCTGGCTCAGCTGATTGTTGGCACAGCCCGCGAGTCAAGACGCGGATTGGTCGACAAGGGAAGCCTTTGTTGATCGCTCCTGTAAACCTCATTTTACGAGGCATAAGGGAGCGGTTGACAAAGGCTTCCCCTGTCAACCGATTCATGTCTTGACTCGCGCGCTGTGCCGACGATCAGCTGAGCTGGCGCAGAGGCCATTTTTATTTTAATGAAGCCAGGGATATTTAAATCCCCGCTTCATTGACTATGTCAGGTAGCCTATTTTACATGCCTCTGTTGGCAAAGGCATGTAGTCTAGACATACCCTTAGATTGCAGTTACTTTATTGCTATTATATGAAACGATGAATGCAAAGTTAATCTTAGAATAAGTAAAAGCCAATAACTGGTTTACAATCTTTTGTTAAATGCAACAAGAATCTATGACCTCAAGAAGATATGACTAAAGACAGCCATGTGATTTTTGCACTTGAATTCATGACCATGATGGAGCGATTTCAGAATAGTTCTGAAAATAAAATCCAAAATATAATTTTAACTTCACATTTAGCTGAACAGTGACAGCTTAACTTCAGTCAATTTATCATAGTTCAGTCAATCCTGATGTTCACCAAAATAAAATTCAAAATAAAATGTGATCAGAAATTTGATTAGTTAGCCATCAGCCCACTTTTTAATTATTTGACTGTAACAAACAAGTATGACATTTCTGTCCTTTGAGTCAGCAATTTACTTTTCTGCCTCCTGAAGTGTCAATGCAAGTCATTACTTAAGCAAGGGAGGAGAAGAAAATAGTGAAGTCACCTTGCAATAGTATGAAAAAATATTTTGGGTGCCATCCTATGAGGTGCCAGAAACCTTCAACTTCCATTGAAGCTATCCCTAGCAAAATGATTGCAAAGAAAGGCAATGGGAAAGGGGAGGGCACCACTCCTTGCAGAAGAATCACTGATGAACAGTCACATTATTTAGTGCACAATTGGCCTTATAAGAAATTACAATTACAAGTTATTACATAGACATTTATTTCAGGTATGCAGTTTACACGCATATTATTGAGCAAAACTGAATTGCAAATATACAAATACCATAACAAGCATTATCAAATAACATAACTGGCACTAGTGTTATAAGCATATTAATGAAACTGGTGGGGATAAGTCATGGAAGAGAACTGCAGCCCATGGCATTTTTCTTTTTACCATACCAAACTTCTGGTAGCACCATAATGCAATACTTACAAGGAACACAAGACAGAACATTGTTAACTGTTATTCTGGTAGCCACATTTTTTTCAGTTTAATGAATTATGCAGCAAAAATTTTAATAGTGCAGGCGCTTTTGCCAACTTCAGCTTGTGTTTATTGTATATCTTCCATAAGCAAAAGGAAAAGGAAAAGCCAGCCAGATTTGGAACCTCTCCTTTGTACTTGTGCAAGCTCTGCACTGTGCTTTAATTCTGTGACAGAAGATGTTCATGTGTTTTGCAAACAGATGTCATGTAAATGTTATCCACTAAAGCCTGAGTGAGTCTTTGGTAGGCTAATACTTAATTATTATTATACACATTATCTACCACAGTCATTTTATTTTCTATAAAGTTTTCCTTTATAGTCCAAGGTGGCCCAAGAGGACATTCTGGAAAACATTACAGTAAAATCCTCAAACGACCAGGCACTTACAACCTAGTCTATTCCAAAGGCACCAAGAATCAAAGGGGCACTGTTCTTCCACAAATGAAAGATGACTGTATCTCTTTCTCTGCAATGTTTGTAAATCAATGGATTCTTATTTTACAGTTTTTATATAGTATATAGTAGCTGTATCTGTTGCCATCTGATGCATATATAATTTAATTACCTCGATTGTTCCTCATAAGGAAATGTCACCTTTCTGCCACATAGTAAGTACCGATTTTCTTTATGTCAGAATTATGCAAAATGCCATAACCTTGCTCAAGGTGTACAAGTATACAAGCATTCCTGAAACAGGCTGCATCCAGCTCTGAATATGCGATTCATTCTAAATGCAAACATTTGAAATTTGTGTCCAGTTATGAGGCAAAATGGTCAGAAAAATATTTATTACTGACAAGTATTTATTACCGCTAAGGTCTCTGCGACATTCTCGTTTCCCCTAACTAGTGTTCACCCTAAAACGGTCTCATTAAGTTACTACTGCTGACCTAAAACCCACTTATCCCAAGCCCCACATTTTTCAAGTGAACAGTATAGGACATATTATTCAATTTAGCATTTAACATATTATAATTGAGCCAATTTTTTATCTGACTACACAAGTATATACTTTCAAGCAAAGTTGTGGCAACAATACAAAACATGAACTTATTGTCCTGTTGTAATGCACTTGTTAAAGCCTTCATATACTTCATACAGGTCTGTAACAAAGATCCACATGAAGCATTCTGCCTTACTAGACAGGCATATATAAAATGTAATTGCATCAAAACCTTGCTTCTGCTGGCCACTAGAAACTTATAGTAGTCACATGTAGTTCAACCAGCTTTCAGACAGGGTTCTTTAGTGGTAAATATTTTTGCAGCACTTGTAGGTCTAAATTTCAGTCTGAAGTGCAGTGTTTAATTCCACAGCATGGTTATTATTTGTTTCTTTCAGTGTTTCACCAAGACCTACACCTACATCAGTTGAAGTTCCATTATTAACACATTCTTCAGTAATGTAACTCAGCTGTGGAACTTCCGTGCTTGGGGCAGGGGGAGCAAGCACAGGAATTCCACTCTGGTGTGGAGAGTTTTCCAAACGGTCATTCTCTACCTCAGGGAGAACACTAACTGTAGTAAAGCGAGTATGGTAATCATTGGAACCGTGGCTACATGAGGTTTTCATACTTTCCATATCAGAGCAACTAAACTCAGAAAAATGACTTGAGTGGGAATCTGCTACAGATGGGATACTGTCACTTAGAGAGGGAGAGTCAAATTCACTGGAGTTTGTGCTTTGTTGCTCCAACAACTGAGCATCCATGTCCTCTCTGGTCTCATTTATCTTCATGCTACTCTTTTTTCTCAGTTTACCTTTACATTTTTTTCCTGCTGTTGTTTCTTTGGACCACTTGGTGGCACTAGATTTACTCTCTGGCAAGCAGGAAGACGAACAACCAGCATTACTGCGACCTGGAGCACTGCCATCATCAACACTACTGCTTCCACTGTTGTGTCTGAATTTAGCAGGCTTCGATTCAATATCCACTTGCACCTCCATACTGTTGCCTTCCCTAAAACATGAAATAAATGGTTAGGTTAAGTCTCCATCTTTAAGACAACTTAAAAAAAAATCATCAAAGCAAAACATGCTCAAGATTCTATGTGCATGACATGACAAGAATGTTAAACTTGAATATTCAAGGTTTTTTTTAAAAGGAATAATTTTATACATTTTAAAGGGTTTTCTTAAAAAATCAAAATTAATTAAAACCAAATAAAATCTGAGCTCTAACTATTTATTATGCTATCATGACAGTATTCCCATGGGAACACAGGGTCACCCAATTGTTTATCATTAGCCTGGCAGCATGTAACACCTCATAAGATACATATTTATGTGTAATCCTAGAGGTAAATCTTGTAGATGAAATCCTCTATGAAGGTAAGTCATTTGGCCTAATATACTGGTAATATCTCATATCAACTAGACGCATTAGTCTTCTCTGTTCTCATCATATGGTTCTTACCTGTCCAATGGGATGTAGGAATTCAGAATAGATCCTGCCATTGCTTTGGTGCTAGCATTATCACTAACTGTTCCCAAACTAACTGTGCCAGATTCTCCACTCAGACTGTATCGTTCTTTCTGAACATCTGCTTGAACTTCCAGCCTTGGAGAGAGTAAAACAAATACAAGAACATTTCAGAAGCTACCTTTATAATATTATTGCCACAGCTGAAGTTCCTGGGTTAAGTGTCAGTGTCATCTTGTATCATCCCTCACCATGTTTTATCAAGAACAGCTGACAAGTATCTCCCCAGCACTGCAAGACACTTCTTTTCTTTACTGAAATGGACACTTTTCTTTTGCTCCATCAGTCACAAATGCTGTCTTGTCAATTCTGAAAAATGAAACTCACTGCAAACTAAAAATGAACCTCCAACCAAAAGAATATGGTGCAGGCCAAGGAGGAAAACTGATCATTATGAGAGTTTTCCAGACTAAGGTATGGTCCTATTGCAGACACTTCTACTGTATAGTAACCAAGAGATTATTACCACAATTTAAAAAGTTCAAAGAACTTTTTTACCTTCCAAGATCTAAGTTCAAGCCATTACATTTTCCATGTTCCTCCTAGGGTTACCAAGTAGCTTCAGAAAAAATACACTTGATCCGGGGACGTGGGGGGGAGGGACTGGCTGGGAGGGGAGTGGAGATGGGAAGCAGGGCTGACAGGGGTGGGAGCAGCAGGGAGAGATCGGGGGGGGGGGGGGAGAAGCAGGGCTGGTTGCAGGGGAGGTGGTTGGGCAGTGAGAAGCAGGGCTGGGAGGGGGGAGGGGGCAGCGGGGCTGGCTGGGGGATATCGGGGGGGTTGGGGAGAGCGAGACTGGCCAGGGGAGATCGGAAGGAGGAGAACCAGCCAGCAGGAAGCAGGGCTTGCCAGGAGGGTTTCAGGGGGAGCAGGGCTGACCCGGGGGGGGGGGGGGGGGGGGGAAGAAATCGTCCAGCGGGGAGCGGAACTGACCCGGGCACATGCAGATCCCAGGGCGCTGCCTGTCGCACGGTCCCGCCGAAGCACGAGCCAGTCCAGCTACTGCTCCACAACATGCCTGAACAGCACTCAGGAGCACGGACAGGGCTTCTCTTCCTCCCCAAGGCATCACTCCTACGTCACAGGCAATCAGAGGCTCCCAGTACCAATCGTGCCCCGCCTCCCAGTCACTCCCCCCATCCACGCTAGGCTTCCATTGGGTCTCCAGCTGGAAAACCAGAAAATACCAGACATTGCATATGTCCGGTATTTTCTGAATTTTTTTTTACTGGACAGAGGGCCCAAAAACCGGACTGTCCAGTTGAATACCGGACACCTGGCAACCCTAGTTCCTCCTGCAACAGTAGAAGATACTGCTCATCAAGGAATGCAGGCCCAGGAGCTGCATTCCTTGTTCTGTTTTCTGCAGTAGCGATGCTTTATATGAATCAGAGGAGAATTATAGAAACCAGACCAGCCACATTCAGTTGTGAGCAAAGTATGTACAGAAAAATTAGGTTAATACACATTTGTGTTTATTTCAGTTTAATTATTGTCTACTCATATAGTCTGACTATGGACTGGCAGCAAAGGTTTGGTGATTTTCTGTTTAAAAAGCACTTTCGTTTGCTGTAAAGGAGAAGATTTCTATCCTGTCCATACCAATTCAACATATCCTGGATTTCTGAATTGGTTAAATAAAGAAAGAAAAAAACAGGGTTAAAGAAACAAGTTGAGCTCCCCCTTCACTGCTGGACTTTGACACTTCTCAAGAGATGTTCCACCTTCTCTGGGGTGGAGAATAGAACATGGCCAACAAAGCAGCTAAGTGGTTCAGACTGCTCAGAAGTGATTCCTCTGGAGCAGGCTGGGGCAAAATACGGCCCACAGGCCGCATTCGGCCCACCAAGCCACCAGATCCGGGACGCGGATGCAGTGGGGAGCCCTAGGCAGGCTCCCTACTTGCTTCGCCCCACCCGCACACCTCTCAGAAAAGCAGCTACTGGATCATTTCTCTTTCAAAACTGTAAGCATGCAAAGGGGAAGTGGGATGCTTCAGGCGCTGTCCCCGGATCCCAGCACAATCCCATTGCCTGGTTTCTAGCCAGAAACCAGCCAATGGAAGCTACCTGTTTAAACAACAGGCAGCACACGAAGCACTACGTCCCCTCCCCTGCCCAGCTTGTAGTTATTCAAACAACTCTGTATCCTGTGTGGGGGTGGGGCAGGCTCCTGCCTGAGAAATGTGCTGGGCTGCTGACCAGGAGTCACCCAGGTAAGTCTCCTGGCCAGAGCCTGCCTCTGGCACCCCAGTCCCTCCCTTTCCCAACTTTCTGCTCCCCCACTCCACATAACTCAAACCCTCTGCCACCCTCCTGAGCCCGTATCTCCCCCCAGATCATGCACCCCAAACCCCTGCACCTCAGTCCAATGCCCCATGTCACAACTGCCTCCTTCACCCAAACTCCCTCCCAGACCCACACTTCCTCCTGCACCCCAATCCCTTACCCCAAGCTCCTTCCTGCACCCAACCTGCATCCCAGACCCCGCACCTCTTCCAGTCATATCATGCTCCCCTCCCCCAACCATTAAAAATTATAGCCCACCCCTGCTCTGGAGATCAGTTAAGCAGTGACATTATGAGTCCCAAAAGAAGTTTCCAGAGTCTTTCTTGGAAAATTTAAGGTAATTGTGATGTGAGGCCATAATGGTAACAATATCTGGGATCTGGTATGAAGGTGAAGCAGCCAATTATTATATAATAGCACCATGCTGTTACCAGTAAAAGAAAATGGTTTGTGTTGTTATACAGACATATGAAGATTAGTTGATGGTAGAGTGAGTGGGTACTATAATACTGTTAACACTTTGTATTTTGGACAATTATAATACTTATAAATGGCAAAGTCCTGATCCTACATATGTGGTGTCTGGGATTCTTTCTTTTGACTTTGGTGGGCATACACAAGACTCATAATGAGTCATAATTACATCAAATGATAAGAATTTATTTTATAACCTGGGTTACAAATAACTAAATAGCCAGAAGATACTACTGCATCTTACATTGCTTCAGCATATGGAATTTATCCTCCTCTGGGAGGCACACATTTCAGAATTGACTTGTGATTTCAGAAGCCAAGAGGGTAATCTATATAAGACAGCAGTACAGCTACAATTGCCATTTCCACGTTCAGCCCCATCAGAAAAATCCTCTCAACCACACCTTTTTATTCACATACAAAAACTAGTTTGATTTAAAATGAGGTGTTGGTATAATTTACTCCCTACATTATGCAGGTTTTCTGCCTTTTAAAAACAGTTAATTCTGAAGAGTACTTGTCAGACATGTTCAGTATTTATGTTCATTAATACTCTTGTTAAGCAGTGATGGCTTTCAGTACAGATTGCAGCATGGATATTAGTCAAATCCCTCTGATTTCAGTGTGACTTTGCACACTAACATTTAACTGTTTAAGTGAACGAAGTGTTATGCAAAATATTCTTGCCATATATAATATTGGTAAACTAAACTGTATCACTGTGCTTGTTATTTATTATTGCCTTGTGCCCAAAGGTGTGCTAGATACTTCACAAAAAGCAGACACAGTCCCTGGACCCCAGAACACTTACTATCTACATTTCAGGTGGGACATAATGAGGTGAGGACAAATATAACTGTGCAGTTACTCAGTTTAGGCATGTGCACACTAGTCTTATTCTTTTAAAAATTACAATGTGAAAGTGCTGACGAGATAATTAAAATGCTCATTATAAAACTAGACAGATGCTGGTAAGTTTTTCATTGGGTATTTTAAATGTGGGTTAGTGTCAACAATTATAGCAACTTGACTAACCTGTCAAGCAACACACTTATTAAAGATATTAAAAATTGAGACATCATGGATACAGGTAAATTATGGGAAACGATCATTAATTTACTTTACTCTAGCTTACTTTAAATCTGAACTGATCTAAATACTAAGAATAATAGTTACTCCTCCATATATACCAGGAGTAGGCAAATGTTTTGGCCCGAGAGGTACATCAGAGTTCAGAAATGGTATGGAAGGGCCAGGCAGGGAAAACTATGGAAGGCTGAGCCTTGCCAAACAGCAGGGTGTGGCCCATCCCCAACCCCCTGCTCCCCCACTCCTTATCTGATCCCCTCTGCTCCCTACCTGACTTCTCCCCAGGGATTCCCTGACCCCTATTCAATCCCCACCCCACCTTGCTCCTTGCATCCTGGAGAACAGGGGAAGGGTGGCACTACAGCTGTGCCATGTGGCAAGAGCTCACATCTGCACTGCCTGGAGCATCAGGGCTGCGCTGCCCAACACTGGGGGGAGGGGCCAGGGCCAGCCTCCCTGGGCAGGAGGTTGGTGGCTGGACAGAAGGCTCTGGTGGAACAGATGTGGCTCGTGGGTTGTAATTTGCTCCTGATATGCACCTTCCTCACATTTAAAGTTAGGTACCAGAAGAACAGAAAGTGTGGTTCTTACCTGTTGAAACAGCTGACCATTGCACTCCCGGACAGACTCCCTGTTATACTTGCTCCAGCTAGTGCCATAGTGCTTGCAGTTTCACTTAAGTTGTCCCGAATGGCTCCTATTCTATCCATGTGGCTGCCACTTGCACTCAGGCTCCCAGTCAGTCCTCCCACACTTCCTTCTCCTATACTAGGATTATTACGTGCCTCTGCGACTGAAGTGGTATCTAGATAAAAATGTAACAGGCTTGAAAGTCAAGGGAAATAAAAAGTTTTAACTCGTCTTAAATGTGGATCAGAAAACTGCTTCTGGAATAACACAGAGTGCCAGAGAAAGAATCCAGACAAGTTTGTGAAAACATATGCTATGCACCATGGGAAGATTACAATACGAAACGAAACAGGCTTTGGGTTGGAATTGCCAGAGGGTACAGCCATACATTTTTTTGGTAAGTTGCTGAAAGGCTTTAAAATACTTGAGTCTACACAGGAATGGTAACCTGCCTTAACTGTAGCAACCTGCCACCAGGGGGGGGTCTCACTCTGATTAAAAAAAGAGTAATAAAATTCCAAAAAGCAGCAGAACATCTGACAGGATTTGGCTTTGACTATTAGGTTATGTCCACACTACAGACCTTACAGGGGCACGGCTATACTGCTAATGCTGTGTCACTGTAAAGTCTCTCATGTAACTGCTCTTTGCTGGCATAATTAAACTAGCCCCAGTGAGGAGCGGCATTAGCTCTGTCGGTACTAGCTGTTCGAAAAGAAACACAAGCATTTCATAGAATCATAGAACACTGGAACTGGAAGCGACCTTAAGAGGTCAAACTCCAGTCCCCTACCCTCATGGCAGGACAAGCACCATCTACATCAGGGGTGGGCAATAACTGTCGAAGGGGGGGGCTACTTCACAAATTTTTAAAGTGGTCCTGGAAGGGGCAAGGCCTCAGGCAGAAGGGGTGGGACAAGGACACTTCCCATGCTCCCCCATCCACAGAGCCTGATTGGCCTGAGGGTGGGGGAGTGCGGGAAGTCTTTGCCTCACCCCGCACCAGAGAGAAACACCAGCTGTTCTGAACAGCTGGCAGTTGCCTCTAGGCGCTGCACGCCTGAGGCAGCACCAGGAGACTTTGTGTGCTCTCCCCACCCCCAGGCCAATTAGGGCCTACAGGGAGGGCAGCACATGAAGTCTTTACTCCTTGCACTGAAAGGGGCACATGGCGCTTAGAGTGAACCACCAGCTGTTCAGAACAGCTGGTGGTTCACTGTAGGAGCTGTGCCCCTGACTGGGGGAGGAGACTTTGTACATTCCCCCAATCCCCAGGCCGTGATTGGTCTGGGGCAGGGGTGCAGCAGGGCAGCTGTGGGTCGGATCAACCAGCTTGGCGGGCCGGATCTGGCCCATGAAGGCTCTCTTGCCCACACTGATCTACATCATTCTTGACAGATGTCTATTTAACCTGCTCTTAAATACCTCCACGATGGAGACTCCAAAACCTCCCAAGGCAATTCCAGTGTTTAACCACCCTGACAAACAGGAAGTTTTTCCTAATGTCCAACCTAAACCTCCCCTGCTGTAATTTAAGTCCATTGGTTCTTGTCCTATCAACAACTTTCCCCCATCCTCCTTATAAGACCCTTTTAGGTACTTAGGTATTAGTTCTCTCTCATTAGGTCTAAATAAGCTATGGACTTGGACACTGCAAATGACCCATTTGCTGCTGCAGTGCTCCTATGAATATAAAGAGGCTTCATGCAAGTGTCCACTCACACAGATCAAGGATCAGGGCTCAAGAAATTAAAATATGCTTATTTTGACTAAAACTTTCACTGTTAAATTATTTCTACGGGCGTGGCTGTTACAAAGGGAATGGTAATGCAGTAGAATGCTTTTCATCACTAAGGCTTTGTTTACACTAGCAAGTTTTGTCCAAGAAGAGTGCCTTTTGGGAAAGAAAACTTCGTGACCATTCACACTTCAACGCAACTTTTGTCAGGAAACATGGCTATTTTCATCAACAGAGAACTTCTCCATCTCTTTTCCCCTCCCTTTGTGATTGACAAGCATGCACTGTAGATACCTCAAGGCATTTTGTTGTCAATTCTGGCCGGCAGGAAGTGGCCCACAATTCCCAATCAGCAGCTCTGGTCAGCAGTTGCAACTCCACTGCCCTGCAGCCAAGTGACCAGCTACCTGCTCCTCTCCCTTGCAAGCTCCACAAAATTTAAATCCCGTTTCCTACTGGCTGGCTTTTCTGTGTGAGTTTATTGGAGATGATAGTGACAATCTGGTTTCATCCACATGATCACCGCGGCATTTGATGCAATCAGTGAGGTAGGTACACCACCCAGGGCCGACCTTGCAAATCGTGGTGCCCTATGCAGCCTAAGCACTCAGACTCCTCTCCTACCCTACAGGCTGGCTCAGTGTGCAATGGTCTCATGATATCTTCCTAGGTGCCCATGCAGTGCAGAGTGAAGATTAAAGAACTCAGACAAACATAAGGTCTGTGAAGGGAACTGATGTTCTGGCACTTCTCTGAAGACCTGCCATTTCTATAAGGATCAGGACACTTTCCTGCATGGAGACCCCACCTCCACCCCATGGATACTTCAGAGGACATCAAGGCAGTAAACAGAGGACCTAACCCCAAGGAAGAAATCGTAGATGAAGATGTTGAGGCAGACAAGGATCAGAGGCTCTCCTTGGTGTCGCTGAGTGTCTTTGGCAGCCAGAAACTGGTGAGGGACATAGCCAGACTGAGCAACTGCTTACTGGCGGCAAAGAAAGAGCTCCAGTGTCCTAGGGTTTCAAGTGGGGCAACTATTACACTAAAACACTAAATTTACAGAAAAAAGAAAAAACTGAGTTCTCTTACCTACTGCTGCATTTGTTCCACCAACGTTTATATCATTTTCATCATCAAATTCTATCCTGACACCCTTTCCATTGCCAGCAGATACCCCACAGCCTCCACTGCGACAGAGGGAGATGGGAACAACTCCATACACATAAGCCAACATAATAGGCACGCCAATACCTACAAAGAAGGAGGAAAATCTTTATATTCAATATAATTATTTCCTTCAGCATCTTTTATAAGACTATCCCAGGTTTTGTAACTATATTATTTAATAATGCACATTTAAAATAAACCTATAGAAGAGAAAGAAAGGATTTGGTGCTCACGTGAGATTTGAGAATAGATGGCAAGTCACTAAAGTAGAGTGAAACAGGAAAGCTGTTCCAGGTAGCAAAAGAGGAAGGAATTAGAGCAGCATGAACCCATACACCCTATTATAGCCTCAGCAGTAAACACAAGGAGGATGCAGGGTACATGTGCACGTCAACAGGCACTGCTATGTAAACCTTCCAATTCTAGGGCATGCCGCACATGCACACCACCCATCTGGGATCAATCAAAGAAGGTTCTCCTACCAACAATGGAGAAAGGAGATTATTGAAAACTTTTCGGATATAAGAGCATGGAGCTATTTCAAATTAAACCCAGAAATGCCTACCAATGCCAATTTAAGGGCTCAGTCCTGGTCCTACTAAAGTCAGAGAGTCATTGCGTGGTTTATGAATCTCACTGTTTCCATATAAAATTATCTCAGTTTCCAAGTGAACTGATGGGCAAAAGCCAGTGAAAAGTATTATTTAAAGAAAAGCAGCCTGCACTAGGCTGCACTCACACACAGAGCACCCTTTCGCTTACACTGTGAGAGCGAATTATTTGGGGCAGGCACTCTAGAACTATGCACTGGACTATTCTGCAGCTTTGCTGATGGAAGCCTGTGAGAGGGTAGTAAAAGCGGCAGGCCACACCAGTCCAAACTGACCCAAGTGGAGCAAAAAACCGGCTTCAACAGAGATTCAGTAAAGAGGCTCTTCCGTCTGCTCTAAAAGGAAGGTCAACAGGTTCCCATTACTGAAAATCCAATTCTCTGGAAATTCATTCAAGAGCTCTACTGTGGAGAGCAGCATGCGTAACACTACTCTCAGAGGCAAAGTAAACTAGATAGGAGTGTGGTAGTACAACAAGCTCCAAGAGGCTATCAAAAGTAAAAGGAGTGGAGAAAAAAAAAAACCTGTTATCTCTGTGAAGGAAGAATGAAGAGCTGTAACCCTTGAGTAAAGTCCAGGGCAACAGATAGCAATGTAGGAGAAATATTATCTTCCCTCCTGCTAGCCTTGCAAACCTATACTAGGATCTGAGACACAAACTTGGTTCTTTTTTCCCCGTTTACAGCCAACGGTACCATTGACTTAACAGCAACAATGTTTATTACAGTAATGACAGGACTAGTCAATACTGGGGACCCACTGTGCTAGGCATTGCGCAAACACAGAGTAAACAGTCCCTGCCCTGAAGAGTTTACAAACAAAACAGAAAGGACAGACCCAGCTTGAGGAAAGGGGCAGAATTTACAGGCAGCATGAGCAGAATGAACAATGTGATAGCAGTAAATAGCATTCCATGATTTTTGTTTTGTGTGGGAGAGTTTACTTAGGAGAGGGTAAACTACAGAAACCAGGGAAAGCACAGGGAAGGGAAGTGAGATGGACAGAGTCAGGAGAAGACAGTAAGAGGATAGGATGAATTGAGGCTGGGATGAAGAAACTGTGGCAGGGGTAGGGTTAGAGCAGACAGGTAATCAGTGAAAGGAAGAGGAAGTTGAATATTTTAAAATAGGCGGGGTAAAAATAGAAGGAGGGAGGGAGAGGGAGAGAGAGAAAGAACTCTTCTGTCCAGAGCAGTGTTTCTCAAAGTGAGTTGCATGCTTGCTTTGGGAACGCTATTAGTGGGCCCACACTGCTCTATATTAGCCACAGAGCCTCACAGGTCCCATTGTCTCCAGTTCGTTGTTTCCAGGCACACCCCTTCCCACAGCTCCCCATAGCTGGAAACGGCAAACCGGAGCCAATGGTGAACCAGGACTGCGAGGCTCGGTGGCTAAAGTAAACAAAGCAGCACAGGCCCACTAGTGTCTTTCCTAAAGCAGTCCCATGGCCCACTTTGAGAAATACTGGTCCAGAATTCCCTGCTTTGGTTGCTTCTGCTCTTAACTGGCTGGAGTTTCCTGCTAGTCCCAATTGCAACCCTACTTTTTTCTAATGCAAATCTCAGTGTCATCTACAGAAAGTATGAGAGAGAAGGAAAAAAACAATTTTTCTCCCAAAAACTAAACTTGAGGTTGCGGTGGCAGATATAAATTATTATTTATATATTATTAATTAATTTTTAATGATTAATTTTTAAATACATTTTAAAAACTAAAATTGAGCAAATTTGCTCTTGAATCACTGGCACACACATAAGGACCCATGGTGACATTTTTAGAATAACTTTTAAAAACAGTTTTAAATGAGATTTTCTTTTCAAAGAAAAAGATTAAATTGTGAAATATAAAAATAAGAGTAAAGAAGTGTTCTACAGTTTTTCATTTAGAGACAGCATCTTTAAAGTCTTGACATTGGTCTCTGCTTCAGTGCAATTTTTAGGGTGTGTTTACACTGCAAAGTTATTTCAGAATAATGGCTGTTATTCCAAAATAACTATGTGAGCGTCTACACAGCAATTCCATTATTTTGAAATAATTTTGAAATAACAGACGGCTTATTCTGACCTATGTAAACTTCAGTCTACAAGAAATAACGCCTATTCCGAAATAGCTATTTCAAAATAAGGTGTGTGTAGACGCTCCACTTCTGCCATTTCGAAATAAAATGGCCCTGGTAAGGGGCTAAGTTATTCCTCCTGGGGCCCAGTAGGGAAGCCTGCCTCGGACTCATTTTGAGGCTTCCCTGCAGTGTAGATGTGCTATTTCAAAGTAAGCTATTTCCAAATAACTATTCTGGAATAGCTTATTCCAAAATAACTGTGTAGTGTAGACACAGCCTTAGTGTAATCTGGGGCAAGTCATAACTTTTTATTCCTCCATTTTCCCATCTATAAAATGGAGTTAATACTTCTAATTCATTTATTAATGTGTGTGTAAACGTCTTCTCAAATGCTTGGTTGCAAGATACTATTCTTATGCAGTGGTAGTATTTGCTTACCTACAGTTACTGCAGCTACAACTGGAGAAACAATTACAGACAAGGTTACACCACCTGCAATAGCCAAGTTTCGTTTGTGTTTCGAAATGTCCTTGCCTTCGTATCGATTGTGAATCTTGAGGGAAGAAGAAAGGAAGAAGAGGGTTTCAGGATACATTGCACATCACTGATAAACTGCTGCAAAAAAAGCATAAGGATTAGAAATCCCTATAATTCCCATGTGTGACATTCTAAAGGGTACAGTCTGGACTCATGTACAGCTGTGTTGCCTCAATTCTCCAACCTGGGGTGTTTTTTTAATATTGCTTTGCTGTGAGAGAAGCCACTCCTGGTGTGCCCACGCACAGCAACTAGCATCTAAATCACTCTCAGATACACTCTGTGCTATAATAAACCACAAATGAATTACACTGCAGGGCAACAGCAGCAAATTTCCAGACTTGCACTTTCTCCCCAAAATGTTCATCTGGTACCGCCCAGCATCCTCCTGGACAATACAAGTTCCTATAAAACATTAATAGACGATTACATGTACAAATCTTATTTCCCATACACTTCAGTTCAAACCAACACTGGTTTAGATAAAACAATGAAACACGTTAATTAACTACAGAAATATTTTAAGGTGATTACAATTAATGAGGCATAAAAGTCAAAATTGGTTACAATGAAATAAAAAGATAAAATGCAACTCATGTCCTACTTAACAAGCTTCATGGGGTAGCCGAGTTAATCTATACAGGATAAACTTAAACAACAACAAATGGTCTGGTAGCACTTTATAGACTAACAAAACATGTAGATGGTATCATGAGCTTTCGTGGGCACAGCCCACTTCTTCAGATGACCAGAGTTTTGAGTTTAGGATGTGCAGACCTAAAATAAATAGGGGAGAAGGGTGGGAAACAAGAAGCAGAGGGTATAGAAATATCAAAGGGAAAAACAGGAAGGCAGAACTGGGAATAGTAAACACCTGAAGATCGGGTAGTTAAAACGAAGCAGATAAGAATCAAAGGCAATAACAGGAATCTGTTTGCACCTTCATTGAATGTTAGGTTGATAGTGTCCCAACCATCCCTCATCACGATTGAGACCATTACCATGAGAATTGAACATGCAGATGAATTGTAATTCCAACGCCTCTCTGTGTATTTAGCTAGTAGAATTGGTTTGTGACAAGACAGCCATTTAAAGATCTTTTAAACAGCGATTAGGTAGATTAAAGTGTTCCTCAACAGGTTTCTGTATGTTCCTTTTACGTATATCTGATTTGTGTCCATTGATTCTATCCCATAGGAACTGTCCAGTTTGTCCTATATATATATATATATATATATATATATATATATATATAGCAGTGGGGCATTGTTGACATTTGATGGCATAGATCAAATTACTGGATGTGCAGTCAAATGACCTTGTGATTTGGTAGCTTATGTTGTTGGCTCCAGTGATGAATTCATTTGTATAGATATGTGGGCAGAGTTGGCAATGTGGTTGGTTGCAGGGCTGGGTTCCGGGATACATATGATGTGGTTGTGTGGCATGGTTACTGGAAAGAATTAGTTTCAGGTTGGGGGGGGGGGGGGGGTTCTGTAAGTGAGAAAAGGCTTTTCTCCCAAGGCCTCTGAGAGTGAGGGGTCATTTTCTAAGATGGGTTATAGATTGTGTATAATGCATTGGAGGGGTTAACAAGGTAAGTGAATTCAAAGCAAAAGGTCTCTCTCACTACATTCTAGCAGTCTTACTGGCTGAATCTTTCAGTCAGGATCCCTCCCCCAGTCCAATGCTTCCTTTGTCCTTCAAATACAGAAGGATACAGAATGGCTAACCTAGTGAGGAGAGCTTTAAACTAGGTTCGATGGGGACAGGTGAGCAAAGCCCACAGGTAAGTGGAGAACATGGAAACCTGGGAGATAGGTCGGAAATGGGAGAGAGCGTGGGCTACAATGGCAGAGAGAAAGGAGGATCAGGGCAAAACTGGGAGGCAAGGTCAAATCAGGATCTTAGATGCCTGTATACAAATGCGAGAAGTATGGGAAATAAGCAGTAAGAACTGGAAGTGCTAATAAATAAGTACAATTATGACATTGTTGGCATCACAGAAACTTGGTGGGGTAATACACGATTGGAATGTTTGTATGGAAGGGTACAGCTTGCTCAGGAAGGATAGACAGGGAAAAAAGGGAGGAGGTGTTGCCTTATACATTAAAAATGAACACACTTGGAGTGAGGTGGAGATGGACATGGACATAGGAGACGGAAGTGTTGAGAGTCTCTGGGTTAGGCTAAAAGGGATTAAAAACAAAGGTGATGTCATACTAGGAGTCTACTACAGGCCACCTACCCCGGTGGAAGAAGTGGATGAGGCTTTTTTTAAACAACTAACAAAATCATCCAAAGCCCAAGCTTTGGTGGTGATGGGGGACTTCAACTTTCCAGATATATGTTGGGAAAATAACACTGCAGGGCACAGACTATCCAATAAGTTCTTGGACTGCATTGGAGACAACTTTTTATTTTCAGAAGGTTGAAAAAACTACCAGGGGGGAAGCTGTTCTAGATTTGATCCTAACAAATAGGGAGGAACTGGTTGAGAATTTGAAAGAGGAAGGCAGCTTGGGTGAAAGTGATCATGAAATCAGAGTTCACAATTCTAAGGAAGGGTAGAAGGGAGAAAAGCAAAATAGAGACAATGGATTTCAGGAAGGCGGATTTTGGTAAGCTCAGAGAGCTGATAGGTAAGGTCCCATAGGAACTGAGACCGAGGGGAAAAACAACTGAGGAAAGTTGGCAGTTTTTCAAAGGGACATTGTTAAGGGCCCAAAAGCAAGCTATGTGTCGGAAAGATAGAAAATATGGCAAAAGACTGCCTTGACATAACCATGAGATCTTGTATGAACTAAAAATAAAAAAGAAGTCATACAAAAAATGGAAAGTAGGACAAATTACACAGGATGAATATAGGCAAGCAGCACAGGAATGCAGAGGCAAGATTAGAAAGGCAAAGGCACAGAATAAGCTCAAACTAGCTACGGGAATAAAGGGAAACAAAAAGACTTTATAAATACATTAGAAGCAAGAGGAAGACCAAGGAGAGGGTAGGCCCACTGGTCAGTGAGGAGGGAGAAACAGTAACAGGAAACTTGGAAATGGCAGAGATGCTCAATGACTTCTTTGTTTCGGTCTTCACCGAGAAGTCTGTAGGAATGCCTAACATAGTGAATGCTAGTGGGAAGGGGGTAGTTTTAGAAGGCAAAATAAAAAAAAGAACAAGTCAAAAATCACCTAGAAAAGTTAGATGCCTGCAAGTCACCAGGGCCTGATGAAATGCACCCTAGAATACTCAAGGAGCTGATAGAGGAGGTATCTGAGCCTCTAGCTATCATCTTTGGAAAATCATGGGCGACAGGAGAGATTCCAGAGGACTGGAAAAGGGCAAACATAGTGCCCATCTATAAAAAGGGAAACAAGAACAACCCAGGAAACTACAGACCAGTTAGTTTAACTTCTGTGCCAGGGAAGATAATGGAGCAAGTATTTAAAGAAATCATCTGTAAACACTTGGAAAGTGGCATGGTGATAGGGAACAGCCAGCATGGATTTGTAAAGAACAAATCGTGTCAAACCAATCTGATAGCTTTCTTTGATAGGATAACAAGTCTTGTGGATAAGGGAGAAGTGGTGGATGTGGTATACCTAGACTTTAGTAAGGCATTTGATACAGTCTCGCATGATATTCTTATCAATAAACTAGGTAAATACAACTTAGATGAGGCTACTATAAGGTGGGTGCATAACTGGCTGGATAACTGTACTCAGAGAGTAGTTATTAATGGTTCACAAACCTGTTGGAAAGGCATAACAAGTGGGGTTCCACAGGGGTCTGTTTTGGGACCGGCTCTGTTCAATATCTTCATCAACTATTTAGATATTGGTATAGAAAGTATGTTTATTAAGTTTGCAGATGATACCAAATTGGGAGGGGTTGCAACTAATCTGGAGGATAGGGTCATAATTCAAAATGACCTGGACAAATTGGAGAAATGGTCTGAGGTAAATAGGATGAAGTTTAATAAAGACAAAGGCAAAGTGCTCCACTTAGGAAGGAACAATCAGTTTTATACATACAGAACGGGAAGCAACTGTCTGGGAAGGAGTATGGCAGAAAGAGATCTAGGGGTTATAGTGGACCACAAGTTGAATATGAGTCAGCAGTGTGATGCTGTTGCAAAGAAAGCAAACATGATTCTGGGATGCATTAATAAGTGTGTTGTGAGCAAGACACGAGAAGTCATTCTTCTGCTCTACTCTGCGCTGGTTAGGCCTCAATTGGAGTATTGTGTTCAGTTCTGGGAACCACATTTCAAGAAAGAAGTGGAGAAATTGGAGAGGGTCCAGAGAAGAGCAACGAGAATGATTAAAGGTCTAGAGAACATGACCTATGAGGGAAGACTGAAGGAATTGGGTTTGTTTAGTTTAGAAAAGAGAAGACTGAGGGGGAACATGATAGCAGTTTTCAGATATCTAAAAGGGTGTCATAAGGAGGAGGGAGAAAACTTGTTCATCTTGGCCTCTGGGGATAGAACAAGAAGCAATGGGCTTAAACTGCAGCAAGGGAGGTTTAGGTTGGACATGAGGAAAAAGTTTCTAACTGTCAGGGTAGTCCAACACTGGAATAAATTGCCCAGGGAGGTTGTGGAATCTCCATCTCTGGAGATATTTAAGAGTAGGTTAGATAAATGTCTATCAGGGGTGGTCTAGACAGTATTTGGTCCTGCCATGAGGGCAGAGGACTGGACTCAATGATCTTTCAAAGTCCCTTCCAGTCCTAGTATTCTATGATTCTATGAAATGTTGATGATATCATGAATACAGATGAAGAGAAAGATGATTTGGGACTTCGGTTCCCCATTCTTTATACTTTTCTTAGAAAGTCATCTCCAGCTTAGATTCAGGAGACAAAGTCTGTGTGATAGGTACCTTCAGCTCCCCCCGCCCTTATGTAAATTCCTCATTTACGCTCTTTTTCCTGCAAAGAATGGCCATGTATCCAGGTAATATTCCGTTTGATTTTGTTGTCATTTTGCCTGAGGTCTCAATCTGCCTTTTGTTTTTGAGGAACCAGTTTGTGCCTGCTTCTCTAAACTTGGAATATGCCTCAGTGATGTCATACAGTATATATTATAACTTTGCATACAATTTTACCACACCTATTATACCACTACATTAATGGTCAGCAACATATGAGTTTGCAAATGATATCTCACAAGGCACACTTTGTATAAAATTTACCATAGTTTTTTAAAAAGGGTGAACATTAGGGTACAGACTGTCATGCTTCCTCCTTTAAAAAGGTGCAGGAGGGCTAGCCACTGGATGATCCATGGGCAATAGGTCAGGATCCTCTTTCTTAGACAGAGCATCTGCCACCACATTTTCTTTTCCTTTTTTCTGCACAATTTCCATATCAAACCCTTGAAGTATGAAGCTCCAAAGTAGAAGCTTGGAATTTGAGGCTTTGGTTGTTTAGCAAGATCAGCAGTCAATGATCTGTTAAGACCTGAACTTTCTATTCAAAAGGTAGGTTTTCAGCTGCTTAACTGCCCACACCATAGCATAGCATTCCTCTTCTGAGACAGAATAGTTGAGATCAACTTTTTACTTAAGGCTTCTTGCTGTTATCCTGTATGCATCCAGACCAACATCTGATGCATCTGTAGACAGTTCAAACATTTTGTGAAAATCAGGACGAGCTGGAGCAGGCTTTTCAGACAAGATTTTATCTTATCAAATTTTTTCTGGTATGCTTTTATAACCCAAATGACTATTTGGGCTGGGTGTTTTTAAATACATCTGTGAATGGAGATACAATGTCAATGAATCATATAATCTCTGGCAGTTTACCATACTGATGAAAGATTGGGCCTGTTTTTTTCGTTTGGGGTACCAGCCAATTTACAATGGCTTCAACTTTCAAAAGATATGGGGATATTTGACACTTCCCCCTATGACCCAGTGTTGTATGACCCAGCATTTTAAAGAAGGGACTCTTGCTGCTCAAATTTTACATTAGAAGCCTTTACAGTTAGGTCTGCTTCCTCGAAAGAGAAATGACCCAGCAGCCGCTTTTCTGAGTAGTGTGCAGATGGGGTAAGGCAAGCCTGCCTGGGGCTCCCCGCTGCATCTACATCCCGGATCTGGTGGCCTTGCAGACTGTATGCCCCAGCCTGCTCCAGCCCCCACCGGTTAGCTGTAATTGGTAAGCATCACCCATTAAAGGTGATGCTTACCAGTTAACCATTCACGTGCCTACTGTATACAATTTAAAACTTTGTTGACCAGCCTCTGGAATGTGGTCTCCGGATTACTTGCACCAAACAGTAACACTGTGAATTCAGAGTTCTGTATCAGTGATTAAAGTAATTTTTTTCTGTGCATCCTCATAAATCCAATCACTTTGAATTAAATCAAAAGAATTAAGATATTTAGCTTTCCTTAAAATGCCCAGCATATCATCAGTTCTAGGTGCAATATATATTTGGTACAATAACAGCATTGAATTTTCTATAATCAAACACAAACCCTTATAGTGATTTTTTTCTTAAGGATCAAGAACACAGGTGATGCATCAGAGCAGTCAGACTCTTTAATTAATCCAAAATCTAATACTTTATCTGCTGGGAGGTCGCTGTGGTCCTTTAGTACTGTTTTTGTGTGCTAGCAATTTTGTATTCTCCTTGTTAGAAAACACCTCTTAGTATTTTTGCACTGACAACACCTCTGCTCTTTCAACTGGTATTAACTCACTGCAGACAACAATGCATTTCAGAATTAAGTCATTTTGTCAGTCAGTCATCAAATCAATGAGATGGTGTGCCTCAGTTTCCCCTTCTACACAGCAGATTGTGTTTACCACAGCTTCCCTGGTGTGATAGGCTTTAAGTGTGTGTACATGTTGGGACAAGGTGAGGTCACAGACGACCTCTTGGGGGTGATTCCTGGGGTGCTGACAAGGCCACTGTCACTTGCCTTCCTGTTCCCTGGGGCTTCTCACCACTCAGTCCTGCTGGGCCAGCTCCACTGGTCTCCCGCAGCCAAGGCACCAAGCTGAGATCTCTGCCCCCACCCCCTGAGAAGCAGTACAGACAATAAATCTCTTCAGGTACAAGGTAGGGATGTAAGTGACTAGTTGACTATTGGATAAGCATAAGCTTGTCCAATAGTTGACTAGTGATGCGACTAGTCGCTTCCTCTATGAGAGAGAGGCAGCAAGGGGAGTAGCAGGAGCCGGTGCTGGGAGGAGCCATCTTAAAAGCTGGTTCCCCCCAGCACTAGCTCCACAGGGGGCAGGGAAGGTAGACACACAGCAGGAAACAGTGCAAGCAAGGACTGAAGCAGTCTCTGCTCATGCCGATTCTGCTGCACTTCTGCTTTTGAAATGTACAAGAGCCCTTGCAGGGAATGTACATTTCAAAGGCTGAGGCACAGCAGGCAGTGCAGGGCCAGTCCCCCACTGACCCTGCGCTCCCAGCGGAGCTTCTGCTTTTGAACCAGTAGGGCCTCTTGCTACAATTCAAAGGTGGAGGCGCCCTTACTGATTAATGAAATAGTCAATGGAAATCCCTTCGACTATTCGATTAGTTAATCTAAATTTCACATCCCTAGTCCAAGGAAAGTGCATTTTAGGGCCCAGCTTCCTGGGATACCACTCCCCAAATTGGATCAAATCCCAAAGAATTATTTGGGTAAGCCCCCTTTAACAATGAAAGGGGGAATGTGCACACTGATGACTCCCCCGGGTAATAATTGTTTACATTGGGCTTGATAGTAAGTACAAGTGATTTTATTGAGTACAAGCAGAAGGATTTAAGTGAGAACAAGCAGAGCAAAGTAGATTACAAATCAAAAGTAACAAAAATCTTAGCTAATTCTAACATTTGAATCCTCAGCACAAACTTACTATGAACTCACCTGAAACTGTTTCTGTTCCAAGTGCACCTTCAAACCAAGGAAAAGCTCCATTTCCCCCTGGGGTTTCTGGTTCACCCTCCTCGGGTGTGTCCAGCCAACCAAAGACCAAAAGACTCCCTACCTTCCTATTTTTTATAATGAATTCCCTGATAGCATAAGGAATCACTTCGTCGTTCCCTACCAACTACTGCTAAGACTTAATCACAGAAGGCTATTTGCATGATTTCCCAAACACTTAGGCCTCCCTTGATTACTTTCATTCACACATTTCAAACCCATAAAGTGTTCTCTACTCCATATGTCTAATTTTACACACAACAGTGATACATACACCAAAATAAGATAAACATACCCAGCGGATTACGACATGAAGATCGACAGGTTAACATGAAATAATTTGCTCAAAGCACCTTTGAGTTATGAAATGGACTTATGGACATAAATGTGCATAAAGCATGGGGGAGGGTGAACTGTCATACATGTACTAGCTGTGTGACAGCATTACCATAAGGATTTTTAACATATGAATCTATCACCTCAAAGTGTCCTTCCCAAGAATTCAGCATTTTGTACCTTTTCACAGGGCTTAATGCTAACACCAAGTCTCCTATTACCAAAGAATGTAACAATCCATCTCAATTTTGAACCCCTTTGATTTGCATATATTCCCAGAATAGATTTTAGGGTCCCATTATATCTTTCCACCAAACCATTGCTATCTGGATGATATGAAGTAGTTTTTTGTTGTTTCACCCCACATAACTTCTATACCTTGCAGAATAGGTGTGACATGAAATCTGACCCACAATCAGGTACCATCTCCTTAGAAAACCAGCTTTGCTAAAGAGAGTGAGAATGGCTCTTGCTACAGTTTCTGCTTCAATGTTAAGACAGGGTTAGCGCTTCAAAATATCTAGTAGCAATCCACTACCACTTGAGTCTCTCCCACCTGATCTCCTCCTTGTCATTTATCTTGACAAACTTAATATGTTCCATATCTAGCTCTGCAGGGTCAGGTACCAATCCTTCAGATAAACTTTAGGCACCTCTGGTGTTCTGTGATTGTGACAGCTGCACTAATATGGATTGGCTTAGGGTTTAGTTTCTTTCACCTTAGGGCACTGATTTCTTGGATGATCAGTGGAGTTACACTGGTGGCACCTTCACAGGAGGTCTATGATGGGGATTACCAGTAGAGGATTGATTCTGCCTGGGGGGTGAGGGAGGAGGGGAGACAGGGGACAAAGTGATGGCAGGGAGTGCTTAGTCTCCCGACCAACATAAAACTGGCCATAATGGATTGTAAATTTAATAGGGCCCTACTCATGAGACATCTGGGCTTGCACGAAGGTATGAACTTGTGTAGCTATCTTGGAGAACAATTTTACAGACTTATTCAATGAGCAATTTTTTACATCAGACCATATGCTCAAGAAATGTTCTTAAGCAAACACCTTTTCCTTTTACCCATTTTCTTATTAGGTCACACATCTTACAAATATTCACTATGACTCATACCAACACTCCTTTTAAGATTTCTAAATTTCACCCTATACACTTCAGGAGTGAATTGAAACTTCTGTAAAACAGATTGCTTAAATTAAGAATTTATCACCGCTTACTAAATTGGAAATTCGTTAAATACATTCAAACCGTTACCAGACAGTTTTGCAACCAGCATGGGGAGTTTCTTTTCCTCTGGAATCTTACGAGTGTGTCACAAATTTTCTAAAGTGGTGATGTTTTCCTCAGTGCAATCTGTCTCTCTGTATGCAGGACCCAGCTGACCCTAGCTGTGGATTCCTCAATGACAGGAGATGATGTTGATTGATGCTGTCACGTTTTTATATCAGCTCTAGATTATATTTCTTCTGCTTCTCCTCAACTTCTTGTTGTTCTAGCTCCCTGGTTCTCTTCTGACTTTAAGCTTCTTGTTGTCTCAGCTTAATGGCTTCACTTATGGGATTCTTCAACTTCCTGTTCCTTCAGCTCCACAGCTTTTCTACAGGCAGCTTCGTATGTAGCAGCTGCTTCTTTCAGTCTCATCTCTGCCTTCCACATTTGGTCCTGCTCTTCTCTCTCTCCTTTTGCTGCACTCCCTCTGGCCAGCTCTAATTTTGCAATTGTGTCACTTTCACTCATTGTTATGCTTTACTGTCTCTATTTTCCTTACCTGAAATAAGCAAAAAGAAAAACAAACTAACCCTCCTTGGACAGTTTCCAGCCACCACACTTGAGACTAAAGTGCTTAAAGTGTAAACTTCACTCAAAACAAGCAGCTGTGAATATACCCTGCCCCTTGTTGTACCAATGAGGCATCCCCAGGGTACAATCTGGACTGAGAGACAGCTGTGTCCCCTCAGTTCTCCAACCCAGTGTGCCTTTTATACGGCTTCGCTGAGAGAGAAACCACTCTTATCATGCCCACACACAGCCACTAGCTTGTAAATCACTCCCAGCTATACTGTGTAAGTGCTATACATAGCAACCCATGTATTACAATGCAGGGCAACACCAGCAAACTCCTGACCCCCAGAAAAGTGCATCTTGTATTGCTCAGCACCCTCCTGCACAATACAAGATCATATAAAGTCCATTGTTTCATTAATAGAAAATCTTTTTGTCCTAAATAAAGTTTCCCAAACACTTCAATCCAAATACACACTGGTTTAGATAAAGTAATAAAGCAACTATCTTTACAGAAAGATAGACTGTAAGTGATGACAAGTAATCAGGCTTAAAATTCAGAATTGGTTACAGTGAAATAAGTAAAAGTAAAACGCAACTAATACCTAACTTAATAGGCTAAGTGAATTTAAAAAAGGTCTCTTACCATATGCTGTAAAGTCTTACTGGCTGAATCTTTCAGCCAGAATCCCTTCCCAGTCCAATGACGCTTTCTTTGTCCTTTAAGTGTTGTAGATGCCACGAGTGAAGATGAAGGGAAAGATGATTTAGGACTTCTATTCCTCATTCTTTATATTTTTTTCTTAGAAAACCATCTCCAGTTTAGGTTCAGGAGCCATAACGTTCATTTCCAGCTTTTTTTTTTTTTTTTTTGGGGGGGGGGGGGGGGGAAGGTCGGTCAAGAGGTAAAATCCTTGCTTACAACCTTTTTCCTGCCAAAGAATGGTCGCTTGATCAGGTGATATTTCATCTGATTTTGTTGACACCTGGACACCTGACTGAGGCATCAGTTTGCCTTTTGTCTTCAAGTAACTAATTTGTGCCTGCTACTTACTGTAAACTTGGAATATGCCTCAGTAATGTCTTACAGTAGAATTTTATAACTTTACATACAATGTTGCCACATATATATTTACCAGGATAATAATGGTCAGCATATTGTGAGTTTTCAAATGATACCTCACAAGGCATACTTTGTATAACATTATCGTAGTCTTTTAAAGGGGTGAACAGACTGCCATGACAGGCACACTTTGCCTTTTACATATATTATTTTGTAGCTGTAATCAACTTAAAAAGAAAGATTAATTATTGTTTCTTCTTTAAAATAATCTTTATTAAATATTAAGAAATTATAAAATCTTATTAGAGACTTATTTTTTCCATAGTTTTAATAAAGTGGGAGATGAGAAGGGGTTTCAGCAGTGTAGCCTTTACCAAGGTTCAACTGAGAAGGATAGGGCAGGAATTGTGCCCAGTGCCTGTGTGCCCATTTGTGATGAGCGTGAGGACAGGGATATTTCAACTCCCTTATGTCTTATTGCTATCTTACGTATAAGGAGTTTGCAGGGCCAGTCCCTTTATTTATGGCCTGCTGTATACTTTAGAAATTTTCCAGGCCACGTGTTTGTCTGTAGCAAATGTTATATGAATTTGCAAGGCCTTGGTGCAAACTGTGCCACAAAACTTGGCAACCAAACTCTTCATAGCTCTTATGGTCCAGAGTTAGACTCAGACTATGCCTAGACTACAACACTTTGGTGAAGTTGCTTTGCTGTAGTGCTGGTGGTTGAGATACCCTAATCTAGGAGTGGGGAACCTTAGGCCCCGGGGCCACATCTGGCCCTTGGCTTGCCTGGATCCAGCCTCTGAGGCAAAGGACTCCCCACAGCATTAGGGAGCCTATCCTGGCACTTCAGCCACTCCTCTGTCTCCCTGTGGAGCTGGAGCACACAGAATCTACTAGCCTGGGCCCTGCTAGGCTCCAGTGTGCGGGAATGTGGGGAGTGTCTTTCTTCTTCTCTGTTAGGGGCCATGTCAGTGAATATTTTGTTTGTTTGCTTTTCACTTGTGTGCAGCCCCTGATTGATTTTTCTGTGAATCAGTGGCCCCCAACCCAAAAAGAGATTCTCTGCCTCTGCTCTAAGCCAAAAGGACAGAGCGCTCCCTTTGGCTTAACTCCTGCCTCCAATAGAGACAGTAGCTGTGTCAGTGCGAAACGTTCTTTCACGGACATAGCACTGTGTCATTGCGGTGTGGGAAGTCACTGGGCCCTGTACCTCCATTTGCAGTCAGAGGCAACTCTCAGCCAACAGGTAGAACAGATGGTTTATTAGTCCACAGGGAAACTGCGTAGAACAGACTTGTCAGCACAGTAACCAGAAGCAGTCAGTACAATCCATCTTGTGGAAAGGGGGCCCAGAGTCTAGGGCCCAGTCCTCCCCTTTCTGCACCTCAAGCCAGCAAGACTAACTCACACATGCACCAGCCCGCCCTGCTCTGCAGCCAGACCTGTCTTCCCCCTTTTCCAGCTTCCTGGGAAAAAAAGTGTCACCTGGTTACATCCCCTCACCTCACACTCAGGTTACAGAAAGCATCAGCCATTGTGTACGTGGGAAAGGCTGTCACCAAAATTCCCACCACCATCTAGGTATTGGTGCATTGCCCAGGGACATTGAGGCACACACATGCACGTACACAGAGTTACCACAGGCCAGTAGAAATGACATGTACCATAACAAGAGAATAGAGCGAATGCAATCCCCCTTTGTCACACACGGTCAACACCAATGTTTAGATCAGTATAACTTTCATTGCAATTATTCACATCCCTGAGCAACATTAGTTATAATGAAGCTGCAAGTGACCCTGCCCCAAACTGCAGAAGATGATGAAAACCTCCCCGAATCTCTGCCAATCTGATCCAGGAAAATTCCTTCCTTACTGCAGATATGGTGATCTGTTAGATATGGAGCATGTGGGCAAGACCCAGGAGCCAGACACATGAGAAAAAATTCTTGCAGTAACCCAAAGCCCTCAGTGTCTCTATCACTGTCAGAAATATTTGCTGCTAGCAGTCGCAGATCAGTTCCATACCAATGTATCAGCGGGGTAGCCGTGTTAGTCATGCATCTGACGAAGGGAGTCTTTGTCCATGAAAGCTTATGCTCCAACACTTCAGTTAGTCTATAAGATACCAATGTAGGCAGTCCCATCTACCATCTCCTCAATAAACTTATGAAGCTCAGTCCTGAAGCTAGTAGGCACTGCTCCTCTTGGAAGGGTGCTCCAGAAGTTCACTCCTCTGACAGTTAAAAACCTCCTAATTTCAAGCATAAACTTGCTGATTGCCAGTTTATATCCATTTATTCTTGTGCCCACATTGATGCTTAACTTAAATAACTCCTCCTCTCTTCCTGGTATTTATTCCTCAGATGAATTCGTACAGAGAAATCATATCTCCCCATAGCCTTCTTTTGGTTAAGCTAAACAAGTCAAGCTCTTGGAGTCTCCTCTCAATAAGGTAGTTTTCCATTCCTAAAATCATTCTAGTAGATCTCTTCTGCACCCCATCCAGTTTGAATTCAAACAAAAGAGCTCAGAATTGCACACAATGTTCCAGATTAGGTATCACTAGTGCTAGTATAATGGTACTAACACTCCCCTAGCTCTACTGGAAATGAGCTGTCCTTTATTTGATGGTATCATGAGTTTTCATGGGCACAGCCCACTTCTTCAGATGAGTGGTCATCTGAAGAAGTGGGCTGTGCCCACGAAAGCTCATGATACCATCTACATGTTTTGTTAGTCTATAAAGTGCTACCAGACCATTTGTTGTTTTTTCCTGTACAGACTAACTCAGCTACCCTCTGAAGCTTCTTTATTTGATGTACAATTCATTTGCATGTGTGTAGAGCTTAAGTGATAAGGCTCTTATAAGAACACAGAGAAACAAATGGAAGAGCTATTAGTAATTGTGTGGACATTCAAAATTAGTCTTTCTTCTTTTCTTATGCAAGGGTTGAGAACTGGTTTTGGGTGTGCAAATAGAAGAACCTCATTTTGAAAAACATGGCTTCTGACAAATAAAATGAAGCTGATAACCATTTTCCAAGTTATGCCTGAACATATTTGGCAAGGAATCATGAACAGCGCCAACAGAAAGCACATCAATGCATATGTTCAAGAGTGTTGCATTTTAAAACCAGAAGCACGGTAAAAAGCACAGTGCACTTTACCTTACGCCCCACATACACAGGGATTCCAATAATCATAGCAGGAATAGCAATACCAGCTATTAAAGCAATTCCTACTGGAGCGCCAACAAGTGTTCCCAGTTGCCATAGTATTTTCTTCTTACGGCTCCATGGTTTCTTTCCCCAAAACGTACAGCCTGATGGGCTAATAGAAACAAATTGTAAATAAATACATACAGATGCTTAGAAATGAGCCAATGATAAGTTACTATAAGACATTACAATGACAATATCTAATAAAATTTATGTTACACAGATGGTGACTGTTTACAAACTTATTTCTTTTGACCTTTCAGATGCTCCAATGTCCTTTGCAAGGCACTATGAATCATACACCACATAGTCTTGTGCTGCTCATTGCTAAAGCAAGTTGTCACTTCTACACTGAAACTATGACTTCCGACTATATCCAGTTAACACTCAAAAATAATGGTCAGCACCTAGGACTGCAATAAAAGTAGCTTTGTTAACATCTACAGTCGCATTGCCCAAACTGTGGGTTCTGACCCCCTGGGGGGTCGCGAGCAACTCAGAGGGGGGTTGCGGTATCACAAAGTTTGAGAACCCCGATCTACAGCATTTCATTGTGTGACACTAAATATGAGCTGCATCTATCTTTCTGAACTTGAAACAAAGTTAGAGAACATTTGATTTTTATTTTCTGAAATAAGATTAACAAATAGACTATTTTAAGTACCTAAATGAAAAAAAAATCCATTTCTCATACATATACACTAGAGGCTTTTCCTCTGCTCTGCTGAGATACAAGATTGCCTCTGGTTGACAAGAGAACCTGGCCCTACATATTTAGCACAGAACAATTATCCATCCAATCAGAACTTTAACTCAGCCTGCATTAGTATAATATACCTGTTTTTCCTGAAGTTACAAGAAGTCAAAACAGGGGAAAGTAATGTAATGTAAAATCAGGAAACAGGATGTATGTAATTGCTGAACGTACAAAATGAGAAAATATTTGTCTCATATACCCTTTGACAATAACCATTTTTCCTAAACATACCTTAAATAATGCAAATCTGAGATCTCTTTCATGCACAGCCAACAGAATTCACAACCACACACTGCACAAGTCATGTGGTTGCAGCTTCCATCATTCATTTTTATTATGTAAGCAGCACAACGCGGGCATGGCTTTATATCATCAGCTGTTTAAAACAAAACATGAGGATCATACCATTTCTATGAAAAAGTGAAATTCATCTAAATGCAGGAAAAAAAATACTTATGAGATTTGACTGATCTATGGTAGTTCTGAAGAAGACCTATCTAAATCTTTGTTATAAAAGTATGCTTCACTAAATCCTAAATTACAGGCAGTTTTTAATCATGACCATTTCAAGCCATCTATAAACTAGAACTAATCACAATAATAAATTAAAACATAGAAAATATATCATATTTAAATAGTTCAAGTGTTTCAGACAACACACACCCTTAAGAGAGATTTTCAAAATCAATGAGATATTAAATAGGCACACATTAATAAACATGAATGATGACAGGCAAACTCTGCATATAATCCTTTCCTCATTTCATAATCTTCACTCATGAGTCCTCACTCCCCAATCCTTATTTCTTCTTCACACTGACTATGCACGTCACCTTCACTATTCCATATCTTTTGTTCTCTTTTTCACTCTTCTGCTTCACTCCACTGCATGGCCTCCCTTAATGCTCTTGCTTCCCAAACCAGAAAATGTTAATTTATATTTGTTCAGAAAAATCAGAATCTGCCTAATGCTCTTAAATGAACTTACCACTGAAAATATCTCTAAGAGTTTATTTCTGCACAGACAAGTGAGGGACAGCACTTCCCAAAGGGGAACCTTAATGATAGGAAAGACAAGGCATGGCATACTGACAAGATTCTGTTATGACCTAGACTATTTCCGAGACTGCTACTCTGATTCAGAATTACAGGACAAGCAATTTACTCACCATAGCACTATAAATCACCTGTGTGTAGCAACATTAGTTATGTAAAGCACACCTCACAGGTTAACTAGCCAGAAATAACCTGCTGGTGCAGAAGAAAGGTGAAGGCCAATAGGCTTTTGATGGAGAAAATGAGGCTGTGAAAAACTGCAGATTCTCTCTGCTGTAGATATATCTGGCATGGGAGAATCTGCAGCAGGTGTAGAAACATCATAACCAGCTTCTACACCATCCTCCCTGGGGCACAGGAATAGGGATTGATGAGAATATGGCAATAGACAGCATGTACCGACTGGCATGTATTCCAGTGGTGGGGAATGATATTTGATGAGGGGAGGCCACTCTAAGATTTTTGGTAAATGGTCAAGTGCGGCACTTTTCTATGGAAGGGCTGTGGGGTCTGTGACAGAGGTTGGGTGAAGTAAACTCAGGGTGGAGGGCTGGGAGAGGGTGTGAGATCAGAGGGAATTTGGGTGAAGGAGAGGGCTGCGATCTGGGGCAAGGAAATGGGGTCCAAGGTTGGGTAGGTGGTATGGGTGCAAGAGAGGATTCTGGCCTGGGGAAGAGGTATAGGAGGGGGTGGAAGGTGATCTGGAGCTGGGATGGGAGGGAAGAGGGTGCAGAGGGTTTGGGTGGTAAACTGGGGCAAGGCATTGGGTTGCAGGGTCCATATGTGGATATGGGTACAAAAGGATTCTGGCCTGGGGGAAAGTTTAGGAGGGGTGTGGGATCTGGGAGGGATTGGGGGGAGGGAAGGGCTGGGGTGTCAGAGGCTCTAGTCAGCAGCACTCTCAAGCAGGCTTCCTCCCCAGCCCAGGCCACTGACTGGCTATGTATATGGCTCTCTGCACTGAAGAAAGAGAGGAAAGAGGGAGAGGCTTCACATGGTGCCTCCCACCCCAGCAAAATCTCTCAGCTCCTATTGGTCAGAAACTGGCCAATGGGACCTGAAAAATTATACTGCACTGTCCCCACACTCAGCAGAATCTCTCAGCTCCCATTCGCTGGTTTCCGGCCTATAGAAATTAAGAGATCTTGCTGGGGGGTGGTGGCGGGTGCAGCATGCTGAAGCTTCTACCTCCCACCCTTCTCCCTACAGATCAGAGAGCAACATGGAGCAGCTAGCCACTTTTATTGGTGCTGCTCCCTGCTGTGGGGCGGGTGCGGGCCATATCAAAAGGCTTGGCAGGCCAAATTCAGCCCGTGGCCCATATCTTGCCCGCCCCTGTTATAGTATCGAGGGGACCAGATCCAGACTGCTTAAGTCAGGGCTGTCCATAGGCTACAATTAGGTCACAGAATCAGGAAGACATAATTAGACACATGATACAGTAGAGAATCTTTCCTCCCATATGTCTAATTAGTCTGTCGGAGAAATAAACCAGCAATAGTTTAATTTGACCAAGTTTGTGTCAGACAAAACAGGCATTTCTTAGCGATACCAAATCATTGCTCCACTGATTAATCAAATCTCCCTCTTTACTCAGTAAGAGCTGCAATAACAGACGCGTGAAGACTAAGTCTATCGGAAATCTTCTGGTTGCCCAGTGTAGAAAGACTTTATCGATTAGTAGAAATTACCTTGATGCATGCCTCATGCAGATTAACATTCTTACATGTAATCTACCAGATATGGGAATTGGTAGCAGACCTGCCTGAAAAAACACTTTTTTAAAATCAATAAGCACCCTGCTTTTTAAAGTCTAATTATACCAGTTTTTAAAACCTTGTCAAAAATTCCACTGACAGGGTAAAAAAACTGTTTTAGCCATGGAAGCTAGACAAGTGGGAAGAGTGTGATTCTAGTCAGACAGAAGTAATCCAAAATGCCTGGCTACAAGTTCACTGAAGATTACAGTTTTAAACTACAAACTGAGTCAAGAATTCAAAACCTTAAAAGGCCTGTAACAACTGAAACTGTCAGCTTTGCACCTTTTAGGATTATTGAAATGTATTTATTTAGGTAAAATTCTGAAAATTTTGAACTGCTGAAAATTTCAGCAGTTACATGTTTACACTCGGATTGGGGAGGGGTAGGCAGTGCCATGGGAGCTGGTGCACATGGGGAGCCAGTTTTTAAGCTGGCTCTCCATGTGTACCAGCTCCCATGGAACCATCTGCCCCCACATATGCCGCTGCCTCTGTAGTAGAGGCAGCAAAGTGGAGCGCGGGTGGGGAGGTGATGTGTGTAACCATGAAGGTTAACAGATGAGCCAAGGCTCATCGGTTAACCATGTACACGTTCACACTATGACATCCCTAGCATCTTTGTGATTTTACAATTATTGAAAACCAAAAATTTCCCATATTAGAAAGTCTCAGCTTTTTTTAAATTAATATAAAGCTGTATTAATATTTTACGGTTTTATGGAACAGGTATGAAAAAGAAGGAATGAGGGACAGAGCTAATGAAGTCATATGTTTCTTGGTTTATAATATTCATCAGGTACATAGTTCTGTAATTGTATTACAAAGACATTCTACAGACACACATGATCATAAATACCTGCTGCTCCAGACTCCTGGCTATAGCTAATAGATGAAGAACGAATTGTTCTCAGGCGTAGACTATGGGCTCTTTCCTGGCGAGCAGCATCACAGGTCTGATTTGGATGCCAAATTTGCTTACAATGGTAGCAGAACTCAGTTCCACAGCCTTCACGCCCACAGGTAAGTTTGGGACAGCTGGCGCAGCCAAAAGCAATCACAGCATATCTTAAATAATCAAGAAGAGTGGGAGAAAGATTTTTGTTAATACAAAAATAGTATCTCTAGACAAGCTGGAAGGGCACTAACAAAAGCAGCTTAAGCATGTACTCTTTGCTGGGGAAGAATGGGGACTGTAGCTAAGGCCACCCCACCTACCTTCTGAGACCCAGAACTGTTCAAAGCATCCCTCAGAGGCACTAAGACAGACACAGAGTCACCTCTTCCCCTGCAATTTAGGTTTGGGGGGGGGAACTACAGGGAGGAGCAGCTAGAAACTAAACTGGCAGAACTCTTGCAGAAGAGCAGTTTAAGCAGGGACAGATATATACTAAAAATATTTTTCTACAGCTTTGCCCCACAAAATAACAATTGTAGCATCATATATATATATATATATATATATATATATATATATATATATATATATATATATATATATATATATATATATATATATATATATATATAAAATAGCCCAATGTCTGTGACTCTGTAATGCTGAAACGCTAGCTGTTCCCTCTTGGTGGCGCTGTTGCCTCCCGCCATGGCGCTCGACTGACTTCTGCGCCACTCAGCCGGGCCGCTGCATGGGAGCAAGCGGCCGTTTGAGGTCCGTGCTCCCCATGCAGCACAGGGTTCTGCATGGGGAGCACGGACCTCAAACGGCCGCTTGCTCCCGCGTGGCGACCCGGCTGAGCAGCGCAGAAGTCAGCCGAGAAGCACAGCGGGAGGCAATAGCACTGCCCAGAGGGAACAGCCAGGGGGTGGGGCCTGGACAAGCGTGCGTCTCTGACATCAGGAAAGGGTGCCAGATGCAAAAGGAGGAAAGTGGAGCAGACACAGAGGATACGGAGGAGAGTGAGAGAGAAGCAGCAGGAGGAGAAGAGAAACACAGAGCGAGAGGAGGGCAGGGGAGTAGAGAAAGAGAGAAAGATGGAGAGAGAGGCAGGAGGTGGATGAGAGCTGAGAGAGAGAGAGAGGGCAAGGAAGTAGAAGGAGAAGAGAGAGGCTGTTTGCGCTGCTTGCTCCCACACGATGGCCCAGCTGAGTGGCACATGGCGAAGAGGCGAAGGGGGGCAGAGCGGTGATGTACATGCCCAGAGGGCATGACCTGGACGAGAGTGCAAAGGAGAGTGGAGAGAGACTGAGGGGGAGAAGGGAAAGAGAAAGAGAGAGACGGAGAGAGGCAGAAGGCCGAGGAGAGCTGAGGGGGGGAGGGGGAAGGCAGTAAGAGGAAGAGGAGAGAGACCGGAAGCTCAGGAGAGAAGAGCAACGTGGAGGAGAGACATGAAAATCCCGTCTTATAACTAGCGTAGGGTATGACTACATTAACCACCCTAGTTCGAACTAGGGTGGTAGTGTAGACCTACCCTAATTGGCTAGTTAACATAATGTTTGCCATCCTCACATAAGCACTTTGCTTCTGTGTTAGTTTTCCTTCCCTTACTTTGTCTTATATAATGATAGTATAAACTATCTCTGGCAAGGACTCTTTACTACTCTATTTGTACAGTGCGTAGCATAACTGGTCCCCAATCTCAGTTGTTGTCTACGCACAACAACAAACAAACATGATTTATAATAATGCAGTGGTTTGGTCCTGCAGCAATTATTTCTTGGGGGAAAAGTCAGTACTCCAGCATGTATGACACACTGATGCAGCACCTACAAAGAAGATAAATAATATATTGCTTTTCTGGATATCTAATAAGTTTCTTCAGAACACAAATTAAATTTCTAAAAACAAGTTCTCTTTTAGGGGCAAATATGCATCTGGGGTTAGCAACTAAAGGGTAAGGCAGCTTTTTTAAAGTATTTAGGCATTGCTGCACTCAGCATTGTAGGCCTAACTGATTTAGGAGCCACAATGGGACTTGTCTTAAGAGCTTAAACCCCTTTTGTAAATGACACTTAGGCTCTTTAAGTCTAAATTAGGGATGTTAAAAAATTGTATTCAGGAAAATGTCAGCAGTTACACATTTACATGTGGGGAATAGCTCCCTGCAAACACCAGCTACAACTTGTCACCCTTGTGCTACTGTCTTTGATACAGAAGCAGCAGAGTGGAGGGCGGGGAGGCAGCTCCACAGGAACTGGTGCCCATGGGGGGCCAGCTCCCCCATCCCCTGCTTCTGCCTCTGATCCAGAGGAAGCGGGGCCCAGTGGCTGCGTGTAACCATGAAAGTTAACTGATGAACCCAGGCTCATCGGTTAACCATTTACTCGAACACACTACCACATCCCTAGACTAATACCAGTAAATATCCAGGCCTAAGAGCATACCCAAATGTTAAAACAGAGTTTTAAAATAGCAAATGCCATATAACCTCATTCTCTTCCCTCTATGTCCATCAAGTCACACAATTTCTGTTCAGGGCTTTCTGCATCCCGGAGACATGGGATCGGGGTTTGCCTCTAAGAATTTCCATGAACTGCAGTTACGTCAAGCAAAGACTAAACAACTGGTAAACTCAACTGTCCATTTGCCTACAGTCTCTAATGACAATCAAAACATTTACATGAGTATAGTTACCATAAAAAGTTATTGGATGTTTTTAAAAAAAACCTAAAGGCTATCACAGCACTTGAGTGCATTAGTATTTTCAGAATGCATATAACAACATTTATTTACAACAAAATTATCTTCATACTGCCACAAAAATCAAATTAAGTACAGCCCAGAGAGGTCTAACGGTAGCACAACATATGCTGCTACAAAGGAGATCCAAGTTCAAGTATCCTGTCCGTTCCCTTACTCCTAGGTTGATGAAGATCAAGAATACTGAAGAAATAGCATGTTCAGAATGCTAAAGATAGATGCAAATTGCTGTTTCGCTAATCCACTCAAGGTAAAAACTGCTGTCTTGCAGGTTTCACAGAGAGTACATCTCCTCCGATAATACTGACAATCCAGATACAACACAGCTTGGACAAGATTGGAAGGATGAAAGAAAGGAAATTGAAGCTCTTGAGTTCCTCAAGTAGGTCTGGAGGAATGAAAAAAATCAGTATATCTATGAGGGAATCAGTATATCTATAAAAATACATTATATTTATGGGGGAAAATATTTATGCTGGCATGGAAATATTAACATTAAAGATTTTCAAACGTAACTACAGAGGGAACCTCGCTGGCCTGGCATCCTTAGTATCTGAGTAATCCCAAATGACAGAGTTTGCCAGACCAGGGGAGGTTCCCCTCCTGGAAGCTGGCCCTGCTTCCTGCTACAGGCCTGCTGCCCCCAGCCCTGACTGGGGGCTATGCTCCCCAGTGTGCTGACCCTGGTGTGGGCTGCACTCTCACCATCAGCCCAATCGGCACTCCTGGGCTCCAGTCCAAGCTGCGCTCCTGGGCGCCGGTCCCGCTACCTCTGGTCCAGAGCCACTTCCTCCCTTGCTGCCAGCAGAGTCTGCAGACTGGCTCCATCCTGCAGCTTGCTGGCTCTGTCCCGTGAGGCCCGGGGCTTGCCCCTACAACGAGAAGCTGGAGCTAGTGCTCCTGCCATATGGGGAGAGGGGAGAGAAGGGCATGGAGCTGAGTGCCAGTGTTGGCTCCACGATGCTGGGGAGGGGAGGGCTGGGCCTTACAGGCCAGAACCAGGCAAGCTGCAGGCCAGATCCCCTCCCCACCTCTGGTCTAACTGATCACCATATTTGGGTGGAAAGTATTTTCCCCCAGGTCAGATTGGCAGAGACCCTGGGGATTTTTTGCTTACTTCTGCAGCACAGAGGACTGGACATTTGTAGGTTTAAACTAGAGTAATGGTGTATTCTTTGCAACCTGAAATTTTTTAATTCAGCTAGCGCTCAGGGCTGTAGTACAAGAGTGAGTGGGAGAGGTTGTGTTGTCTGGGATGTACGGGAGGTCAGATTAGCAGATCACAACACTCCTTTCTGGCCTTGAAGCCTATAAAAGGGTAAATTTTGAGAAGCAAACGGTAACTCCTCACTACTGCAGACTCCTTTAATTTTATTATGAGTTTTGGGATATTTGATGTTTTTCTTGAAGCCCTAGCTTCTGGAATAATATAATGATATCTGCTTTTATTTCATAATAAAATGTATAAGGGTCATGAACTAGGGATGTTAGGAATCATGTAGTTGAACAGTTGTGTAACTGCATGAAATTCAATAGTCTCCAGGGGCGGGGCCGGCAGCCAGTACATTCCCAGCTCCACATCCAGGAAGCCTCCTGCTACTTGCACTGCTGCCTCTGTATCAGAGGCAGCAGCCCAGGGTGGCAGGCAGGAGCCAGTCTATCAGGGCAGCCAGTTTAAAATCCAGCTACCTGCGCAGACCAGCTCCCACCTCCTGCCCCTGCTACCTCTGATACAGAGGCTGTGCCGCGGGGTAGCAGCGGGGTAGCAGCAGCCTCTGTCTGTGAAGAGCTTGGACCTCCCACGACAGTGGCTGCTGGTACGGACCTCCCTCTGTCCGTAGTGAGCCCGGGCTGCTATGGATAGAGGCTGCTCCCCTGCCTGCCCCCCCACTAGCCATGTGGAGGTGGGGGGGAGAGGTGGGTCCACAGAGCAGGTACATGTCGGGAGCCTGCTTGAAAGCCTTCTTCCCACACATTTCAGCTCCAGCCTCCCCTCCCCCCCCGCCCCACTGCAGCCTCTCTATGGGTATGTCTACACTGCCACCCTAGTTCGAACTAGGGTGGCTAATGTAGGCATTCAAAGTTGCAAATGAAGCCCGGGATTTAAATATCCCGGGCTTCATTTGCATCTTGCCGGGCGTCGCCATTTTTAAATCCCCCTTAGTGAGGACTCCGTGCCCGCAGCTACATGCGGCACGAAGTAGGTAGTTCGAATTAGGCTCTCTAATTCGAACTACCATTACTCCTCGTGGAACGAGGTGTACCAGTAGTTCGAATTAGAGAGCCTAATTCGAACTACCTACTCCGTGCCGCATGTAGCTGCGGGCACGGAGTCCGCACTAAGGGGGATTTAAAAATGGCGACGCCCGGCAAGATGCAAATGAAGCCCGGGATTTAAATATCCCAGGCTTCATTTGCAACTTTGAATGCCTACATTAGCCACCCTAGTTCGAACTAGGGTGGCAGTGTAGACATACCCTATCAGAGGCAAAAGTGCAGATGGGGGAGAGGAGGGACAGATGGATCTACTGCTCACAGGGAGTCTGCTTAAAGCCAGCTCCTCACGGGCACCAGCTTCCACACACACCCCTACCCACCCCTGCTGCCTCTGATACAGAGGCAGCGGGGGAAGGGGCAGAGTGCGTGTAGTGAACAAGATTAACCGATAAGCCCAGGCTTGTCGGTTAATCGCATCGTCGACTGCACGTTGACATCCCTATCGTGAACAAAGCTTGAAAATGTGAACCAAATGAATTCTAAGTGAAAAAACCAGAAGCCAAACATAAAAGAACTGAAAATGCATTTAAAGATACATGATTTCTGTGTGCTTGGGTCTGGCAATATTGATTCCCCAAAGTAGAATTCAGCCAGGACAGTGAAATTAAACATAACAATTTTTAAAGAGGCAAGGTTGGTGAGAACTTGTGTAAACTCAAAAGTTCATGTCTCTCCTGAATAGAAATTGGCCAATAAAAGATTTTCTCTCATCCATCTTGTCTTTCTAAAATCCTGAGACCAATACTGCTACAACCCTGAATACATTAATTTTCAGGCAGTCTGGTGTAGCACTGGAATTAGAATTTTGTAACTAAGAAGTCAGTTATAATAAATGTATGTTGTAGCAAAAAGTTTGGATTAAACTTAAATACAAGATGTAGGCCTCAGACAGGCCAGGCAGCTTTGTTAACTTAGCTTTAGCTCTGTTTGATGTTAGCATGTTAAAGAGAAGAGATGGAATATTGTATTACATAGTGATGTTACTGTTAGATGAGGCCTTGTAATGGATAGAAAGAAGTTTAATGTTGAAAGACTTTGTAACTTTGTTAAAGTGACTAGAAGTACCCCTTTGTTCCATGCTGCAATTCTGTAAATGTATTGTTTGTGTGAATGAGAGAATGTTTTAGGAGAGGTAAGTGTGAAGGCCACTGCATGCTCAAAGGGACAGAGGAGGGGCGGGAGACTCATAAGCACCAAATAATCATCAACTAAGTGAAAACACACTGAAGTCGCAGACTACCAGGGCAGACTGGCGAACCCTGAAGTTAGTGGCAAGCACCCCTTGATAGGGAACCAATAGCAACTTTCGCTGGAAGGATAACACCCCCGAGAGGTCGTCAGCATACGGATATCAAATGACTGAGAGAACAACTTCTTCCCGATAAAGCTTATGTGGTAGGAAGATTGATTGTGATGCCAAGTGACTGATTAAGGCCTGACGAGGCAAAATGCATAGACTTGCATGGAAGGAAAATCCTATAAAGGAATGGGTGTCTGGTATGGTTCTTCGGGTTCTGTCCTTCAAAGACCAAGTGGAGCATCAGTCTGAACTGACAAGAATTCGGTTCCCTCCCTCGCACTCGACCTATCTGGCCAGTAGGTTGGGCCAAGCAACAGACTGGTAACTATTCCATCAGCGGTGGGTGGTGTGTGCGTGTGCGCATGCATGCGTGTAAAAATGCATATGCTACTTTGTTATATTATCAATAAATACGGCATGTTGCCATATCCCCCATAAAAAGATCCCATGTGTTTCTTTTAAGTATAACACTGTCTTGCTAGAGATTTAACAGTGTAAGCAGGAAAAACTGTGCAGCCTGGAAAAACCCCTCTCAGAAAGGAGAGATGCAGCTCACCACCCAGGAACAGGGACAGCTGAGGAGCCAGGAGCCTTGAGTGGCTGCTCTTGAGACACCATGAAAGGAGGAACAAAGGCACAGTTGCCCTGAATTGTGACACATTCCACAGCAATAAACTAATTTGAGAAAAATACATCTATAATTTTGCAAGTTTATACTCTGCAGTTTGTCAAAGCACAGATGTAGAAGAGAATGCCTAGTGCTGCACCATGTAACAGTTAAAAAGCATGTTTGTTCATCTGGAGAGAGTGTATTTCTTAGAAATCTATCCTTGTAATTACTTTCTGCAATACCAGAATTACTATGGAGCACCTAGCAATCACTCCACTTAATTTTTAACTTACAAGTATTCAATACAATGTTCTTGCTGTACACTCAAATAGCACAGATGTATTTGTAAAATATTTCTGGTTTTCTTCAGTGGATCCCTAATCCCAGATTTCAGAATTCTTATACTCCCTGCCCAATCAGCTCCAGCCTCCTGTTGGCTCACACTCCCAACCTCCCCACCTAGGCAGTCCCACTGTCACCAGACTCCTTCTCCAGATCTACTCTTTACCTCTATAATGGTCCAATCTTGTTTCTTCTCTGCATTTCAATGGGACTGCTTACTCCGCCTACTACCTATGTACCAAGGAAGTGAAAAGGGTGAGATGACAAGACAGACAGGTCCGGTGCCTAGACCCTGTCCCTGCTCAGAGCAGCTGGGAGAAAGCATTTCAGGGAACTCTGTTGCCTGGGTTGGAGCATGTTCATTTGCTGTGTGAGGATGGCACAAGTGCCATCTGGTCAGCACAAGGTGAAATGTGCTACAACAGGGGTGAGCAAGATGTGGCCAGCGGGGGACTGCTTGAGTCCTCCTCTGGCCATGCTCCCTGCAGTGCTTAGCTTTTGAAATATACATGAGCTCTCCCAGGGCTCTTGTACATTTCAAAAGCAGGGAGCATGGGGCCAGTGATGGACTGTGAGTCCCCAGCTCATCCCAGGCTCTCCACAGTGCTTCTGCTTTTGAATTGTAGCCAGAGCCCTGCTCTGGCTACATTTCAAAGGCAGAAGTGCCGCCAGTTCCCTGCTGTGCTCCTGCCCTTCTCTCCACAGAGACTGTGCTGGGGGGAACCGGCTTTTAAGCCAGCTCCCCCCAGCACCGGATCTTACCCCCTCCCCTTGCTGCCTCTCTCTGATAATGCTTGTAATGCCTGCCATCTCCTCCTTCAGGTCACAACTCCCTTCCAGATCTTGCACCCTCTCCTCCTACATCCCTCCTGCAGGCCAAAATCCTTTCCTGCACCTGTACTTCCTCCCAAACCCTGCACCACATTCCCCTGCCTCAGATCACAGCCCCCTCCTTCACCTAAACTTCCTCTCAGACTCCACACCGTCTCCTGCACCCCACTCCTCTACCCCAAGCACTCTTCTGCACCCAACCTCCATCCCAGACCCCGCACTCCTTCCACAGAAGTGTGGACGTTGATCACTTAAAATTTTGGAGTAGCCTCCCATTAAAAATTATTGCCTGTGTGCTAGACCATGGAAGAATACAATACTAGGATATTTTAGCCGTTCAACCCTAGAAAGTCTGCAGAGCATGAATTTTTAAAAAGGTAACTTAGCTAAATTCGGGAGATTTTCACTTGGAAAGCAAAAGGCACATTCTTGACACCAAAGATACCCAGCATAGAAAAGTCTATCCCAACTGATGGAAGTTTAGAAAAGTTATAAACAACTGAAAACAGGATCTTATAATGAAAATTGTCAGACAAACCTAACAGGTAGGGCTACTAGCACCACCTATAAAATACAGAAAATTAGTTAGGCTCAACGGATACTGTGTTCCAATTGAAAAACAGATGAAAACACTCAGCACTACAGAAGTATATGTGCTAAAGTACTGTACATTTGTTCATAATGATGTGTTCCTAAGACACAGTGTGAACATCCTTAACGTTTGTGTTTTCAAATGGCACTTTTCAGTTAAAACAAAGCATTTTACAAAACCCACTGTTGATAAAATTCAGTGGCACTGAATTGATACAATTAATCAGAGAGGCTCTAGATGGAAAAAACCCAGATTAAATTTGCAAACAAAGTATGTTCTTCTAAAAGATACTTAATATTCCAAAATACAGTTGTTCATTAAAAGAGGGTTCATACTGAATATAATAAAAGTTTTCCAAACACACACACACAAAAAAAGGAGTTTGTTTGGATGTACACATTCCCCTGCAACACTTACAACACTGTAACACCATGGCAATGCATGATGACAAACATGTAAAGCTATTCTTTATATTCTGTACACCATTCAGTACGAACTAAGTAATAACTATCAGCGTTTACAAGTATTCATTTTAATTTGCTAAGTTTTTATTATGCAAGCAAATTTTAAATCAGTGGTTTATATTTTAATTGAAAAAAAAAAAAGGCTAAGTTAGGAGCACTGAAGAAGTTCCTTAACTTGCAGTAGTGATCAAGAAATTTATCACAGAACTGAACAATCAAAAGGGGAGGGAATAAAAGGATGGTCACAAAAAAGTAAGATCCTTTTAAAATAAATTTGTCTACACTAAGAATTCTTTGTAAAACTTCCAACTAGTGGGAGCTCTAGTACAAATAAAGGAACTATCACTAGATTCATTTTTATTACTATGTCCATAAAACCTGCTTTTCAACAGCTTTAAACCAACAATCGATAAGAACTGAAGAAGACTTGCCAGTTCTATGATACTGATCCTCCAAACACTTGTACACGTTTTTAGCTTTAAAGACATGAGAACTTTCATTCAAGTCAATGTTATTACCCACACACTTAAATTTAAGCATGCATATAAATATCTCCAGGATCAGGGGCCTAAAATTCCTACAAGAGAATTTTTGGGTAACATTTTTAGTGTAAATAAACTCTTGGTATGTACTACTTTACTTATTTTTTCATCTTATAGTTTGCTGCCTTTATCCTTCCGGGTTCCTTCCTGTACCCTTCTTCCCCTGTCCCCCTCTTGTTTTTAAGCCCACTTCCTTTGGTCAAGGAAAATGTCTTTGTTCTGCAAGGTACCTAAAGCATTATCCAAGACGTGTTTGATAAATAGCTACATTTTGTGAAGTAGCAAATTTATTCTTATTAGCAAGTTTAATCTCTCAGCTCCCATTGGCCAATACCCTCTCTCCCCCAACCTCCTCCAGGTCACAAAATGTACTGAGATAATTTGATAACAAAAGCGTAGCAGAACTTATTTACGATAATGCTCCAGATTACACAAGCACATTCGCTGCAGTGCTGTTAGGCTAGCATTCTCACTGCAGTTCTGTTTCTGCTCTTAAATCATTGCTTAAAAGCCAGGAGAAACTGCATGCAAATTTCTGGTATGGAATTAGCACAAATGCAAATTAACAAAAATTCTACAATACATTATTCTACTGAGGAAACAGCAATTTCAAAATTCATGAATAGAAGTACTTCTCCATACATAAACTATTGAATACTTTCTCCCCCTATACCACTACATCAAAAGTAGGGATGTAAAAGTATGACCATTTGAATGGTTAACTGATAAGCCTGGGCTTATGGGTTACCATTAATGATTACATGCAGGCTCACGCCCTGGTTCTGGGGAGCTGGCTGCAACCCTGCACTTCTGGCTCTGTATCAGAGGCAGAAGCATGGGGCAGCAGCTACCTACCTCCCTTTAGCGGAGCTGAGGGCAGGAGCTGGTGCATGCTGGGAGCTGGCTGCCATCCTACGCTGTGGGTGCGTGTAACTGTATACATCTGAGATTTCCAGAGGTTACCTAATTATCTGCATTTTAACACCCCTAATCAAAAGCAGACTTCTTGTTTTTGGCCTCAAGCCTCTGTACAAATTTGCACATTCCCTTCTTCCATTCAACCTACCATGTCACATGCACTGCCTCTACTCTTGCCTTGCCCCCTGCCTCTTCTCCAAGGCTCTGCCCCCACTCACTCTCTCCTCCCCTCCCTCCATTACTCACTCTTCCCCACCCTTGGCTCACTCATTTGGGACAGAAAGTTAGGGTGTGGGAGGGGGTGAAGGCACTGACTGCAATGTGAGCTCTGGGTGGGGGCCAGTGATGAGAGGCTTGGGGTGCAGGAAGGGGCTGGGCTGAGGCAGGAGGTTGGGTGTGGGAGGAGGGCTCTGGCTGGGGGTGTAGGCTCTGGGGTGTGCCCTGTAATGAGGGACTAGATGTACAGAAGTGGTCTCTTGGCAGGGACTGAGGGCTCTGTATGGTAGTGCAGGATATGGTTTGAGGCTAGGGATGAGGGATTGATGTAAAGGAGGGGCCTCAGAGCTGGGGCCAAGGAGAGGGTGGGTGGGTGGGTGGGTGGGTGGGTGGGTGGGTGTGTGTGTGTGTGTAGGGGACATGTTGCTGGTTCTGGGAAGGAGTTAAGGAGTGGGGGGGGGGGGCTTCAGAGCTAGTGAGCTAGGGTTGCAGGTCGGGAGGAGAGGGGGGCTGGGCGTTCCGAGCTAGAGCAGGGGCTGGGGTGTCGGAGAAGATGAGGTGTGCAAGCTCCAAGCAGCGCTTACCTTGAGCAACTCCCGAAATCAGCTGGTATATCCCTGTAGGAGCTTGGCACAAGGGCAGTGAGGGGGCTCTATGCACTGCCTTCACCCTCAGGCATCTCTCCTACAGTTCCCATTGGCTGTGATTTCTGGCCAATCAGAGCTGCGGAGCTGGCACTTCAGACACCACATGGAGCCTTCTGAGTCAGTGCATAGGGCCTGCAGGGAGACACTGGCCACTTCAGAGAGCCACGCAGTCCTAGGGGAGGCAGAGATCCCCACTGTGCTGCCAACTGGACTTTTAATGGCCCAGTCAGCGGTGCTGACCAGTGCCACCAGCATCTCTTTTCAAGCAGGCACTTGGGTCAAAAACAGATGCTTGGAGGCCCTAACAGCATTTGGTGTGTCTAAGAACCAAACAGGAAGATGGGTGTTGGTCAGTCAGTGAAGAAAATGCTAATTAAAAATATTTACAAGCATATTTCTCAGGGGTTTTTTAAATAATAGATATTTATAATACATTTTAGTTTAACTCAGCAAATTAATTTGTTGGATGTACTTACCATAACTCAAAAAAAAACCTAAAACCATTTAATCTCATTATCACAACAAATGAACTATTACAGTTTTAAACTGTTACTTCACCACAATATCTATGTGCCTTACCCTTAAAATAAAAAGCAATGGTAATGTCCCTTGTGTAGAGTCTCTAGCACTTCTCCCTTGTTCAGGTCAGAATTCTGCTTATAATAGGATTTTTTTTGAAGGACTTTGTTGCTGTCATTGTTAAGAGAATTCTGCTTTCCCCAGTCTAATAGTCATAAAGTGCTTGTGCTTTAAGGCACAGCAGTTCATCCCTCCTTTTAAATAGCCTGACATTCAATACTTAGAGCTCCATACACCTTACCTAATTTGTCACCTGATATACTGTGTATCCTCTAGTCACAAACTAGAACAATTTCTAACCACAATTTTCTTAGTTAGAGATTAAGAGATCAATAATGTGGAAATTATTACTACATTAGAATTACTGTAATTTACTTCTTACAAATTCAAACAATAATGCAGATGGATAATGGGGGAAGATTTTGTGACAGTGGTTTTACTAGATAGATTTTGTGACAGTGGTTTTACTAGAAGTTCAATTTGTCCTCTGGGATCAGATGGGAAAGAAATTAGAAAAAAGTGCTCTTACCCACAGTCCGGAGCTGGGCACCACCTACAATCCGGGTCTGCAACTAGCCATCGTCGAAGCATAAATTCTTCGTATTTTTCCATCAAGATGTCGTCATTTAATATCAAACGAATATCATGGGGATTAAATCGTTCAGAGCATTCTGGGCAGCTGATATTAACTCTGCTCTCAGAAATTTCTATCCGGAGATACTGACGTAAGCAATCCACACAAGACCTATGGTGACAAGTCATTATTTCTGGGAACCTGTCCTTAGAGTGCCGCAAAAGACACAAGGGACACTCCATAAAGTCTCCACTCGGTTTGCTGATAGAGGTGGTTCCGCTGTCTGAAGAGGTATATGTGGAGAAAATGGAGTTCTTGTCTGTACACATTTCCGAATGTATACTTTCAATACTTGCAATGCCATCCACGCCTCCATTTAAATCCCTGGATTTGCGTTTTGTGTCCTTTTTCCTCCGAAAGATAGAGGCCAACGAAATTCTTCTTTTCTTTGGTGCCTTTTTAACTGAAGGCAAACTCACTGAGGATGCAGAAGACTGCAGGTCCCGATCAGAACCCATTTGCCGATGCAAACTCATGTCTAGGACATTCATCAGAAGTATATTAAAAGTTAACATGTAATCCTGATCATTTTTAAGGCTCAATTCAATACAAGAGGATATACCCTAAGTCATGATGTCAGGTAATCCTATACTGGTCAGTCTTCATGCAGCAACTTCTTCTCTTCACACTTGTTTATTTCCTGCCAACTCTTCATAGAAATTCTCTGAATGAGAGAGGGGAGAAGGAGCAAGAGAGAGAGAGAGAGAGAGAGAGAGAGGAAAAAAAGACAAGTTAAAACCATACTCATTCAGTCCTCTAGCTAGTTATAAAAAGGAGCACATAATGGCTGAGCACCTTATGACTCATATTATACATACTACTGCTAAATCCTCCTTCTCTCCAACAGCCTGGCCTGTTTGTTTCATTCACCTGTTGCATCTTTGTCATTTACCAAGATTGCAAGTTCTTGTCTTTTTGTTACACTATGCTGCAAATAAGACAATAGGGCAACAGCTCTCATAGGTACCAGCATAATACAAGTAATGATAAAATGACAGAAAATAAAATATAAAGAACTCTTCCACAAAGAAATATAATGTAATTGGTGGATTTATAGTGTTTAACCTATTAAGGCTACAATACTTTATAGCTTGGGGAAAACAATCATAGAAGTATTATAGCTAGCTAAACAAAATAAAATAAAATAAAATAAAATAAAATAAAATAAAATTTTGGGATTGGTCCTGCATTGGGCAGGGGGCTGGACTTGATGACATCCTGAGGTCTCTTCCAGCTCTATGATTTTATATGGATATCCTTCCACTCAGGACCTGTGGACTTCTGAAAACAGGGCAGGAAGGGCAGAACAAACATGGGATTCCTATGTTGAAAACCAATCAGGATATGGAAGCTATACTTCCTTCAGTTTCTTTCTGTCTCGTCTACTAAGCAGCTGACAGGAGACTGTAGCTAATGATTTTAGTTATGTATTAAATCAAGAGTAGGCAATAAAACAGCAGCAGTTTGCCAGGAGTAGCCAGCCTCTGGTGGGCCACTGCTGCTATATTCACCTGCGCCTCTTTAGGTATAGGTGATTGCATAGATCACTGTTCTCAGACAATGGAAGCTCCGGGAAGTGGTGTCCCAGACTGTGCTGCTTCCCGCAGCTCCCACTGGCTGGGAACGGCAATCCACGGCAAATCGGAGCTGCAATGATCTGTACCTGGAGAGGTGCAGGTAAATATAACAGTGGATCTGGTCCATGGACCGATATTTGCCTCTCTCTGTACCAGACACAAGTAAGAGAAGCTGAAATGCAAGAATCTGTAGGCTGATGCCTGCAAGACTTTAGCCTAGCTATTTTTGGCGTTGCAGACAAGACAGACAGACATGACTGACCAAAAAATAACCCAATGCCGTAAGATTACGTGACAACAGGAAATAAATGATACCTAGCTAACAATGAACAAAACATAAAGCAAAGCTAAGCTGCGAGCAAGAGACAGGACCCTGCTCACAGAACAGGGCTGAGTGTGCAAAACAATAATTGGTAATAGGCCCAGGTGTAAAAACAACAACAACAACAACAAAAAACTGGTACTGGTCATGAGTTGAAAGCACATGGTAACACCAGCTCATTAAAAAAGATCTTGGTACACACTCCACACAGATACAGACCCAGGTTCAGGAAAGGTCTAAAATGACAGCATGATGGAAAGATATGATCTAATCAAACCACGAGGTACAGGGTGATGGGCGAGATCTAAGAAGCATCAGAGAGTGGTAACCTGACACATCAGGAGTGATGTGTAACTTGTTTGTACCTCTATAGAAAATGTTGTTTTGGGGGGCACAGTCTTTGTCCAGACAGGGAGCAGTGGGAGTTTCCCACTGGTTTTGCTGAGGCCACTGTAATGAATACATGTGTGTAGTGATTCGGTAGAGTCTACTGACAACTATTACTGTGCTTGGCTTAACAATAAACCTGGCCGGGCACCTTCAATCCTTATCTGATTTGTGGTCTGTGGAGGCTCTCTCAGGGTCTGCTGAATAAGTCGACACCATTGAGCACACATGCAAGCAGCATTCTGGTTATCATCATCAACAGAGCCAGAGACCTGTTAGGAACTTATCGGGAGGACTCCGCCTGACTGACAACACAAGTAACCAACGTGATTTTCACTCTGTTAAGCTTGAAACTGTAGCCGCCAGAGCCAAGTCCATGGTGATGTCATACCACATTACAAAATTTACTATAAATTAAAATAAAAGGCTAAAAGACCCAGCCGATGTCGGCATGGCTCTTTCACTGGATCTTGATTCCAGGCAAAAGGGGAACCAGCACAGCAGCAGTCACCCGTGCAAGACAGCATGGGTCTCCCTTCCTCAGGCTCAATGAGACTGGGAGGGAGCATGGCATCTAAGATCCACAATGTCCCTTTTTCACTGTCATCTAGCAAAAGGAGCCAGTTATAGAAAAACGCAGCAGCAAGGATATCTCCGTTTCCCATCCTTCCCACAGGTTTTTCCATTCAGAGGACTATGTGGATCTCAGAAAACATGGCACCTGATAATATAATGAGGGAAAATGGGAGGTGTTTCCTGGGAGATTTAAATGTATAATTGGATATGCTGGCTTGCTAAGGTGAACTGTCAAATCCCACATCATTGGTCTTCATATTTTATTTCTCAGTGATGCAAACTTTATCTCAATATGGAAAAGGAGGAGTGCAACTGGTTTTTAATGCATGATACTGAAGATAACTGCTAAAAATAAACAGGAAGAAGAAATAGAAATGTGTAGGGTGTTCATAATGTATAAACAAATACAATTAGTAATATATCACATTTTGGTAGCTAGGAGCCTTAGGAATCTGTTAAATATTGGCATATTGAACAGGAAACCTTGAGCCAATGGCATAACACATTTTATATTCTAGATACAGGAACAATCACTGTTTGAACACTAGAGGTATGTCTACACTTAACTGAAGATCCGTGCTCTGGAAGTCAATCTTTTGGTATTTGATTTAGCAAGTAGAGAGTATAGACCCATATATTGAACACTGAATGTAGCACTAGCCAGCTTCCGGTACTCCTCCTTTTGCAAGGAGCCAGGAAAACCAACAGGAGCATTTGCTCCCATTAGCCTCCTGCAGTTTGGATGCCACCAAAGCTGAGCTTAAGTTAAGCTGACTCCAGCTACACATTTTATGTAGTTGGGGTTGCATATCTTACACTGACCTTCCTGTTTAGTGTAGAACATGCCTAGGTGCATGTCTAGAAACCTTTCCCACAACAGTCAGACCAGTAAACTTAGAACGCAAGATAAAACATGGAAGGCTTCAAAGGAAGACTGACTACTAGGAGAACTCATCAATCTGACAGCAAGATCTCATTCCATGTATGTACAACAAGAAACACTAAGTCAATATGGTCATATCATAAGAACATAGAACATGAGAATGGCCATACTGGGTCAGACCAACTGTCCATCTAGTCCAGTACCCTGTCTGCCGACAGTGGCCAATACCAGATGCCACATGAGAGAACACAATAGGTAATCCTCACATGATCCCTCTCCTGTGACCCATTTCCAGATAAACAGAGGCTAGGGACACCATTCCTACACATCCTGACTAACAGCCATTGATGGACCTAACCTCTATAAATCTATCTAGCTCTTTTTTGAAACCTTATAAAGTCCTAGCTTTCACCACATCCTCTGGTAAGGCATTCTAGAGTTTGACTGTGCACTGAGTGAAGAAAAATTCCTTTTGTTTGTTTTAAACCTGCTAACTATTAATTTCATTTGTGACCCCTAGTCCTTATATTATAGGAATAAGTAAATAACTTTTCTTTATTCATTTTTTTTCCACATCAGTCTTGATTTTACATACCTATCATATCCCCCCTTCGCCTCCTCTTTTCTAAACTGAAAAGTCCAAGTCTTTTAAATCTCTCTTCATAGGGGACTCATTCCAAACTTGTAATCATTTTTGTTGCCCTTTTCTGAACCTTTTCCAATGCCAGTATATCTTTTTTGAGATGAGACGACCACATTCGTATGCAGCATTCAAGATGTGGGCGTACTATGGTTTTATATAGAGACAATAAGATCTTTTATGTCTTATTCTCTATCCCTTTTTTTAATGATTCCTAACATTCTACTTGCTCTTTTGACTGCTGCTGCACACTGAGTGGATGTTTTCAGAGAACTATCCACAATGACTCCATGATATCTCTCTTGAGTAGTTGTAGCCAAATATTAGTTACCATCATATTGTATGTATAGTTGGGATTATTTTTTCCAATATGCAGTACTTTACATTTATCAGCCTTAAATTTCATTTGACATTTTGTTACTCAATCACTTAGTTTGGTGAGATCTTTTTGAAGCTCTTCACAGTCTGCTTTGGTCTTAACTATCTTGAGTTTGGTATCACCTGCAAATTTTGCCACCTCACCATTTACCCCTTTCTCTAGATCATTTATAAATAAGTTGAATAGGATGGGTCCCAGGACAGACCTTGGGGGACCCCCACTAGTTACTACCTCTCTCCACTCTGAAAACTTACCATTTATTCCTACCATTTGTTTCCTGTCTTTTAACCAGTTATCAATGACAACTTATTTTATTTAAGAGCCTCTGGTGACCGATCTTGTCAAAGGCTTTCTGGAAATCTAAGTATACTATATCCACTGGAGTCCATGTTTGTTGACCCCCACAAAGAACTCTAGCAGATTAGTAAGGCATGATTTCCATTTACAGAAACCGTGCTCTCTTTCCCCCCACAACGTATGTTCATCTATGTGTCTGACAATTTTATTCCTTACTATAGTTTCAACTAATTTGCCCAGTGCTGATGCTAGACTTACCAGTCCATAATTGCCAGAATCACCTCTAGAGACCTTTTTAAATATTGGTGTCACATTAGCTATCTTCCAGTCATCAGGTATGAAAGCTGATTTAAGGGATAGGTTACAAATCACAGTTAATAGTTCCACAATTTCACATTTGAGTTCTTTGAGAACTCTTGGGTGAATGCCATCTGGTCCTGGTGACTTGTGAAATTAAGTTTCTCAGTTTGTTCCAAAACCTCCTCTAATGACATCTCAATCTGGGAAAATTCCTCAGATTTATTACCTAAAAAGAATGGTTCAGGTTTGGGAATCTCCCTAATATCCTCAGCCGTGAATACTGAAGCCAAGAATTCATTTAGCTTCTCTGCTATAACTTTATCATCTTTGAGTGCTCCTTTAGTATCTCTACCATCCAAGAGCCCCACTGGTTGTTTAGTCGGCTTCCTGCTTCTGATGTACTTAGCAAAATGTTTTTTATTACTTTTTGAGTTTTTGGCTAGCTGGTCTTCATGCTCTTTCGGCTTTTCTAGTGTATATTTTTACACTTTATTTAACAAAGTTTATGCTCCTTTCTATTTTCCTCACTAGGATTTGACTTCTACTTTTTAAAAGATGTCTTTTTATCTGTCAGTGCTTCTTTTACTTGGTTAAGCCAAGACATGGTGGCACTTTTTTGGTTCTTTTACTGTGTGTGTTTTAATTTGGGGTATACATTTAAGTTGGGCCTCTATTAGAGTATCTTTGAAAAGTTTCCATGCAGCTTGCAGAGATTTTACTTTTGTCAACTGTGCCTTTTAATTTCCGTTTCAACTGACTTCCCCATTTTTGTCTACTTTCCCTTTCTGAAATTAAATGCTACAGTGTTGGGCTGCCTAGGTGTTTTTCCCAGCACAGGGATGTTACATTTTTACATTTTATTACATAATGGTCACTATTTCCATGAGGTCCGGTTATAATTACCTCTTGGACTAGAATCTGCACTCCACTTAGGACTAAATCAAGAATAGCCTCTCCCCTTGTGGGTTCCAGAACCAGCTGCTCCAAGAAGCAGTCATTTAAGGTATGAAGAAATTTTATCTCTGCATCCCGTCCTGACATGTACCGTCAATATGGGGATAGTTGAAATCCCCCACTATTACTGAGTATTTTATCTTGATAGCCCCTCTAATCTCCCTCAACATTTCATAGAATCATAGAGTCATAGAATCATAGGACTGGAAGGGACCTCAAGAGGTCATCGAGTCCAGCCCCCCGCCCTCAAGGCAGGACCAAGCTCCATCTACACCATCCCTGACAGATGTCTATCTAACCTGTTCTTAAATATCTCAAGAGAGGGAGATTCCACCAACTCCCTTGGCAATTTATTCCAATATTTGACCACCATGACAGTTAGGAATTTTTTTCCTAATGTCCAATCTAAACCTCCCCTGCTGCACTTTAAGCCAATTACTCCTTGTCCTGTCCTCAGAAACCAAGAGGAACAAATTTTCTCCTTCCTCCTTGTGACACCCTTTTAGATATTTGAAAACCGCTATCATGTCCCCCCTTAATCATCTTTTTTCCAAACTAAACAAGCCCAGTTCATGAAGCCTGGCTTCATAGGTCATGTTCTCTAAACCTTTAATCATTCTCGTCGCTCTTCTCTGTACCCTTTCCAATTTCTCCACATCTTTCTTGAAATGTGGCGCCCAGAACTGGACACAGTACTCCAGCTGAGGCCTAACTAGTGCAGAGTAGAGCGGCAGAATGACTTCACGAGTTTTGCTTACAACACACCTAGAATCATATTTGCTTTTTTTGCAACAGCATCACACTGTTGACTCATATTCAACTTGTGGTCCACCATGACCCCTAGATCCCTTTCCACCATGCTCCTTCCTAGACAGTCGCTTCCCATCTTGTATGTATGGAACTGATTGTTCCTTCCTAAGTGGAGCACTTTGCATTTCTCTTTATTAAACCTCATCCTGTTTACCTCTGACCATTTCTCTAACTTGCTAAGGTCATTTTGAATTATGTCCCTATCCTCCAAAGAAGTTGCAAACCCACCCAGTTTGGTATCATCTGCAAACTTAATAAGCGTACTCTCTATCCCAATATCTACATCATTGATGAAGATATTGAACAGTACGGGTCCCAAAACAGACCCTTGAGGAACTCCACTTGTTATCCCTTTCCAGCAGGATTTAGAACCGTTAACAACAACTCTCTGACTACGGTTATCCAGCCAATTATGCACCCACCTTATCGTGGCCCTATCTAAGTTATATTTTCCTAGTTTATCAAGAAGAATATCATGCAAGACCGTATCAAATGCCTTACTAAAGTCTAGGTATATAACATCCACCGCTTCTCCCTTATCCACAAGGCTCGTTATCCTATCAAAGAAAGCTATCAGATTAGTTTGGCATGACTTGTTCTTCACAAACCCATGCTGGCTATTCCCTATCACTTTATTACCTTCCAAGTGTTTGCATATGATTTCCTTAATTACCTGCTCCATTATCTTCCCTGGGACAGACGTTAAACTGACGTTAAACTGACCGGTCTGTAGTTTCCTGAGTTGTTCTTATTCCCCTTTTTATAGATGGGCACAATATTTGCCCTTTTCCAGTCTTCTGGAATCTCCCGTCTGCCATGATTTTTCAAAAATCATAGTCATAGTCACTCTTACTGTCCTGATCAGGTGGTCGATAATATAACACTACTGGTATCATCTTATTATTGAAGCATGGAATTACTATCCATAGAGATTCTATGGAACATTTTGGCTCATTTAAGGGGTTTTATTTCATTTGATTCTACATTTTCTTTTACATATAGTGCCACTCCCCCACCTGCACGACCTGTTCTGTCCTTCTGATATATGTTGTACCCTGGTATGACTGTCGTACTGATTGTCCTCATTCCACCAAATGTCCATTATGCCTATTATATCAATATCCTCCTTTAAAATGAGGCACTCTAGTTCACCCATTTTACTATTTAGACTTCTAGCATTTGTGTATAAGCATTTTAATAATTGGTCACTATTTCTCTGTCTGCCATTTCCCGATGTGTTAGACACTTTTTCATTTGATTGGGTCTCATCTGATCTGACCCATACTTCCATCCTCTCCTCCTGACTAGAACATAGAGCATCTCTATTAATAGACCCTACACTGAGAGATGTCTCTGTCCAATCCATGTGCTCCGCTGCACCCATTGGCTTTCCCCCAGCTCTTAGTTTAAAAACTGCTCTACAACCTTTTTAATGTTAAGTGCCAGCAGTATGGCTCCATTTTGGTTTAGGTGGAGCCCATCCTTCCTGTGTAGGCTCTCCCTGTTCCAAAAGTTTCCCCAGGCTCCTAATAAATCTAAACCCCTCCTCTCTATACCATCGTCTCATCCACGCATTGAGATGCCGAAGCTCTGCCTGCCTACCTGGCCCTGGATGTGGAACTGGAAGCATTTCAGAGAACACTACCATAGAGATCCTGGATTTCCTAGCAGCCTAAATTTCACCCCCCGAAACTCTCCCCTACTCTTCTGTATGTCATTGGTACCTACATGTACCACGACCACCAGCTCCTCCCCAGCACTACACACAAATCTATCTAGATGTCTCGAGAGATCCACAGCCTTTGCACAAGGCGGGCAAGTCACCATACGGTTCTCTCAGTCATCACAAACCCAGCTATCTATGTTTCCAATGATCGAATCCACCATTACGAACATCTGCCTTTTTCTAATGACTGGAGTTCCCTCTCCCAGAGATGTATCCTCAGTGCAAGAGGATACCATAACATGCTCTGGAAGGAGAGTTCCAACTATGGGATCATTTCCCTCTGCTCCAGTTAAATGTTCTCCTTCCCTGAGCCTTTCAGCCTCCTTAACAGCACTGGGGCTGTCTAACTGGAGGTGGCACAGTTCTACAGTGTCCTGGAAAGCCTCAATCTACGTCAGGAACATCCTTAGGGTTTATGGTGCCCTACGCGGGATTATTAAACTGGTGCCCCTATGCCTCACATGCTCTTCCACTCCTACTCCCTCCCCCCCCCGACACCCCAGCAGCCAATCCCCTCCCTCAGACTGTGCTGCAGGCAGTGCATTCGGCTCTCTCTAGGACCCAGCCCTGCTCCATTGCAGTGTTTCCCAATTATTTGGCCATGGGACCCTTTTCAGAATTTCAAGGAACCGCTAGGTTTGTCAGGGGGAAAAAAAAGGAACCCACCAATACATTACAATCACATTCCTTCCCCGAGACCCCACCCCTTTGAGGACCCATCCTCTCTGTTCCCCTCCTCTCCATCACTTGCTATCCCCAGCCCTTATACACTCTCACTGAGCTGAGACAGAAGGTGCAGGCTCTGGGGTGGGAATGAGGGATTTGGGTTTGGGAAGGGGTGAGAAGTGCAAGCTCTGGGAGGGAATTTTGATGTAGGAGAAGGGGATGCTGGCTCGGGGAGGAGGCTCCAGGCTGGGGAGTGTTGGGCTCAGCTGGAAGGTTGGGGTGCTGAGCAAGTCACAGGCTTGTGGATGTGAGGGTGCAGGAGTTTGGATTGGATATGTGAGGGGCTCAGGGCAAGAAGGTTGTGAGTCTGATGGGTTCAGGACACATATTTGCCATGTGTGGATGGTGCAGGAATGTTGTGGCAGAAGACAGAGGATGTGGGGATGCAGGAGTTTGGGGATGTAAGAGGCTCAGGACAGGGGTTCCAGTGTATGATAGGCTCAGATTTGGGGTTAGGTGGTGCAGGAGTGTTATGATGCTGCAGTGAGATGGGCATGTTGGCCCCAATTGGGGGCATGTTGGCCAGGCTTCATTTTTAAATAAAATATTATGTTAAACTCAAAAGGTTTTAGCATTGTCTTTATTTATGAGAGGGGCAGGGAACCGGTTTTGAGGCAAGGGTCACTGACCCACAGAAAAGTCAGTGAGATGCCAAAAAAAACCAAACAACCCACCACCCAAGCCTCACTAATGCCATCCCAAGGATGCTGGCGCCAGGGACAGGGTGGTACTGGTGACAGTGTTGGCGGGGGAGGGGACAGGTTACTTGTTGGAGGTCTGGGCAGGAGACAGGGGCAGCTAGGACCAGTACCTGTGCGACTGCACTTCCCCTTCCCAAACAGCTGGCATGCATGCTGCCTGAGCAGCAGGGGCTGTTGCACCCCAGCAACTTACCTCTGTGATGCTGTCCTGCAGGGGGAGGAGAGGAGAGGGTGTGGGGCGAGCACACTGCCTGCACAGTCGGAACTGTGCAGACCCGGGTCTCCTGACCTGCCCGCACCATACAGAAAGGCCCCGGAACTAAGCTGCCCAGTTCCACAGCCCACGCTGTTCAGGTAACTCGCGCTTGCTCCTCTGGGGAGGGGAAGTGCTTCCCTCCCCGCTATGGGTCCCGTGGAGTCACTCCTGTCCTGCACCCCCTGGTGTGCCGGCCGGAGCAACTGTTCCCTCTGCCCCCGCCTCCGTATGCCTCTGCGTCACCTGGGAGGAACAGGAAACAAGTCTGCTGCTTCTTTAAGCAGCTGGCTAGCCGGCGCTTTCTCTTTCAGAGGGGATGGGGGAGTGCCAGCTTTTCGCACTGCTCCACTGCTTCCCGACCGTCCCGACAGAGTGGTGCCCCAGAAATACTGGTGCCCTATGCAACTGCCTATGCCTAAGGATGGCCCTGATCTACGTACCTCTTAGCCTCCTCTAGCTCCTTCAATTCAGCCACCCTGGCCTCCAAAGCCAGTATGTGGTCTCTGAGGGCCAGGTGCTCCTTGCAGTGAATGCACACATATGCCACCTGTCCATAGGGCAGGTAATCATACATGCTACATTGGGTGCAATAAACAGGATAGCCCCCACTCTGCTGCCTGGGCTTCTGCCTGCATTCTCTCCTATAATTAGGTTATTACTAGGGTTTTTATTTAAATCAGATAGTTTTGGTTTTAATTTAGTTTAAAAGTTGTAAAGAATGGCAAGTTTACCTCGCACTCTTCCAATTCCCTCACAAAACTCCGTTAGCTGCCCCTTTACTAACCTCCCTGGTCACTTACTAACAGGCTTTATAAAGTCCTGGCCTTGCAGACAGCCATGCCTCTGGCTAAGGCTTGACCAATGATCAGAAGGTTCTAGATTTCAAATCCTCATTGGGAAGCTCACAGCTTCCAACTTCCAGCCACAGCACATAGTCCTTCAAACAAACAGCTCAGCACATTAATCTTCATACAAACAGATAAACACAAGCTCAGCACACCGTTTCTTTCAGGCAACTAGCAAGTAACCCCCAAACAAACACAAACACACACTACAGACAGCCACTTACCTCATGGTTTTGCTTCCCCAAATGTGTTTGCTAGCTTCTCTCACATTTGTAACAATAAATAAAGACACACCCTCTAAAAATAACCTCTCCTCAATCAGTAGCAAAACAGCCACTAACACAGCACACAGTGATTACTCTAGGGAAAACCAAACATCTCACTACCCCCACACACATTTTATACTTTTAGTATTAGTATTTATTTATTTCCATTGTACTGACAGTTTTGTAAGCCAATATGTGACTGCTATGTTGTGCAAATACTTAAGATTAATTAAATTAGAGCTGATTTCACTAGCACCAAGAACCATGGTTAAATGCTTTTAAGTGTATTGCTTTCAAACCTGGTATATTTCAAGTCCTGCATTTATGGGACTGTTTAAATATAAGATTTATATAAATTGTGCAAACAAATTCTGAAGTGACTCAATACACATAAACAATACTAATAAACTAAATGGAACAAAGTATTTAAGCTACTGTATTATGCACTCACAAACTGATTTACCAAGAACAGGTTCCTGAGATCTTACAATAACTTCATCATTCCTCTACTGCAATGGCATTAGCATTTACATGCAAGATGCAGGTTGAAAAAAATCTAGGAGAGTCATTTCCATAGTAACTTTGTTGCCAAAGTGCGTAAAGGAAGGCCTATTTAAAAAAAAAAAAAAAAAACACCACCTTGCAGCTTCATACTATTGTTTGCATTTCCAGTTAACAGTCCATTTACACTCAAACGGATGTAAACAACATGAACTAGGAAACCTTTTTCTCTTTTGCAAACTGGAGAAGGCCGCAAGGCGCTGGTAAAGAGGAATTTCATAAACAAAATCTATTCAATGCATTGTTAAAAACATAATTTTTTCTGCCTTTTTACTGATAGGATGCTTGGGCTTGCCAGCTGCCCTATTTTCACCTGGAAAGTCTGGTTGAAAAGGGGACTTGGCAGTGACCAGTGTACAGACTGAACACCAACAGTCCGGTTATCACTAGGCATGAGGAAATAGGTAAGTCATTAACATGTGCCAGCTTCTGCTCAGCCAAGGCTGTTTCCTACCCGCTGGAAGGTTGTCGGGCTGCATTCCCATCTCAGCCCCTGAGCAGAAGGAGCACAGCTCACAGGCGGAAGGGAAGTGGAGATGATCCAGTGAGCCACTGCCTTGGGAAGAAAAGCAAGGGGCAAGGGTGGGGTGATATGGGTCTGGTTACCTGAAATTAGAGGTGGCAACCCTATAGACTGTGTCTGAAGTACAATATTTAAAATGCTACAATAAGTATATTTAAGAAGAGCTTCTACTTCAGAGCATCATATATCTTAGTACTAAATTCATGGCTGAAATTCAACAAAATTGTACTGTTGCTGGTTGAATTATTACTATTCTTTTGTGTCATGCCTCACTTCACATTGGTTAAAGTTACAATTCCTTCTATAATAAGTTGTTATATAAGAAATTGATCCATAAAATACATTACCTCACCAACTTAGTCTCTCTAATATCCTGGAAACAACATAACTATAGCCCTTCATTACATATACTGACATATATGATTTGACTTGCCATTTTGCCCATCTATGGCCTATGACAAACTGATGCTAAAAAAAAAAAAAAACGTGTTCAGATGCAAAATATCACATCTCCTGAAGTAAATGAAGGTTACTTTGTCAGACACATAGGGTATGTCTACGCTACCCTGCTAGTTCGAACTAGCGGGGATAATGTAGTCATCCGCAGTTGCAAATGAAGCCCGGGATTTGAATTTCCCGGGCTTCATTTGCATGAAGCCGGCCGGCGCCATTTTTAAATGCCGGCTAGTTCGAACCCCGTGCCGCGCGGCTACACGCGGCACGGAGTAGCTAGTTCGGATTAGGCTTCCTAATCCGAACTAGCTGTACGTTCCACGAGGCGTACAGCTAGTTCGGATTAGGAAGCCTAATCCGAACTAGCTACTCCGTGCCGCATGTAGCCGCGCGGCACGGGGTTCGAACTAGCCGGCATTTAAAAATGGCGCCGGCCGGCTTCATGCAAATGAAGCCCGGGAAATTCAAATCCCGGGCTTCATTTGCAACTGCGGATGACTACATTACCCCCACTAGTTCGAACTAGCGGGGTAGCGTAGACATACCCATAGCTATTAAGTAACTGTATGTAAATCTATAAATTAAGTGAAAACAAAGTCTTTGTAGAATTCTTCTATTTCCTATAAAACAATCTTACAGAACTTTGATAACTAGCATTTTTCCATTTTACAAAGGAAAATAAGACTTCATGTCAGAAAGTTGTGCCATTCATCTTTTATTGTAAATAGAATATACTTATTGCATTATATGTGAACCAAATACTTGTTACTCGTTTTTACTAAAAAATTGAAAATTAGAGTATTAACAGTACACTTGAATTTGTCCGAAATGGAATTCTACTACCAGTGCCAAAGTCAGTGAAATGTCTTTAAACTCATGATAAACTGACAAGAGTACACTTTTTTTAAACAATAAACGAAAATACAGTAGTTCTATGTGGAAGTCTAATCCTGACTAAAAACACACAAGTCTGTGGGAAGTAATCCAGTATTAATATATATTAATATACATACATATATGTGTTAATATTTCTATACTGGACAAATTCTAGCAGAGCAGCATGGAATACATTTATTAACACGATCTATAGTTTACCTACATAAGAACATAAGAACGGCCGTACTGGGTCAGACCAAAGGACCATCTAGCCCAGTAGCCTGTCTACCGACAGTGGCCAGTACCAGGTGCCCCAGAAAGGGTGGCCCGAAGACAATGATCAAGCGATTTGTCTCCTGCCATCCTTCTCCAGCCTCTGACAAACAGAGGCCAAGGACACCATTTCTATTCCCTGGCTAATAACCTTTTATGGACCTAACCTCCATGAAATTATCTAGCTTCTCTTTATACTCTGTTATAGTCCTAGCCTTCACAGCCTCCTCTGGCAAGGAGTTTCACAGGTTGACTACACGCTGTGTGAAGAAGAACTCTCTTTTATTAGTTTTAAACCTGCTACCCATTAATTTCATTTGGTGTCCTCTAGTTCTTCTATTATGGGAACTAATAAATAACTTTTCTTTATCCGCCTTCTCCACACCACTCATGATTTTATATACCTCTATCATATCCCCCCTCAGTCTCCTCTTTTCTAAACTGAAAAGTCCCAGTTGCTTTAACCTCTCTTCATATGGGACCCGTTCCAAACCCCTAATCATTTTAGTTGCCCTTTTCTGAACCCTTTCCAAGGCCAAAATATCTTTTTTGAGGTGAGGAGATGACATCTGTATACAGTATTCAGGATGTGGGCGTACCATAGTTTTATACAGGGGCGGTAAGATGTTTTGTGTCTTATTTTCTATCCCTCTTTTAATAATTCCTAGCATCCTATTTGCCTTTTTGACCGCCGCTGCACAGAGTGTGGAAGTTTTCAGAGAATTATCCACGATAACTCCAAGATCTCTTTCCTGATTTGTCATAGCCAAATTAGCCCCCATCATACTGTACGTATAGTTGGGGTTATTTTTCCCGATATGCATTACTTTACACTTATCCACATTAAACTTCATTTGCCATTTTGTTGCCCAATCGCTCAGTTTGGTGAGATCTTGTTGGAGTCCCTCACTGTCTGCTTCTGTCTTGACTATCCTAAACAGTTTGGTATCATCTGCAAACTTTACCACCTCACTGTTTACCCCTTTCTCCAGATCATTTATGAATAAATTGAAAAGGATTGGTCCCAGGACTGATACTTGGGGGACACCACTAGTTACCCCTCTCCAATCTGAATATTTACCATTTATTCCTACCCTTTGTTTCCTGTCTTTTAACCAGTTCTCAATCCAAGAAAGGACCTTCCCTCTTATCCCATGACCATGTAATTTACACAAGAGCCTTTGGTGAGGGACCTTGTCAAAGGCTTTCTGAAAATATAAGTATATTATATCTACTGGATCCCCCTTGTCTGCATGTTTGTTAACCCCTTCAAAGAATTGTAATAGATTAGTAAGACATGATTTCCCTTTACAGAAACCATGTTGACTTTTGTCCAACAAATTATGTTCTTCTACATGCCTCCCAATTTTATTCTTTACTATTGTTTCAACTAATTTGCCCGGTACTGAAGTTAGACTTACAAGTCTGTAATTGCCAGGATCGCCTCAAGAGCCCTTTTTAAATATTGGTGTCATGTTGGCTACCTTCCAGTCATTAGGTATGGAAGCCGATTTAAAGGATAGGTTACAAACCATAGATAATAGTTCAGCAATTTCCCATTTGATTTCTTTTAGAACCCTTGCATGAATGCCATCCGGTCCCAGAGGTTTGTTAACATCAAGTTTTTCTATTTGTTCCAAAACCACCTCTAATGATACTTCAATCGGGGACAGTTCCTCAGATTCATCACCCACAAAGGACGGTGCGGATTTGGGAATCTCTCTAACGTCCTCAGCCATGAAGACTGAAGCAAAGAAATCATTTAGTTTCTCCGCAATGGCTTTATCGTCCTTGATTGCTCCTTTTATATCTCGATCGTCTAGGGGACCCACAGGTTTTTTAGCAGGCTTCCTGCTTCTAATGTACTTAAAAAACATTTTGTTATTTCTTTTTTAGTTTTTGGCTAGCTGTTCCTCAAAATCTTCTTGCTTTTCTTATTACATTTTTACACTTGATTTGACAGTGCTTATGTTCCCATTTATCTCACTAGGACTGGACTTCCACTTCTTAAAAGATGCCTTTTTGTCCCTCACTGCTTCTTTTACATGGTGGTTAAGCCACGGTGACTCTTTTTTAGGTCTTTTGCTATGTTTTTTAATTAGGGGTATACATTTAAGTTGGGCCTCTATTATGGTGTCTTTAAAAAGTTTCCATGCAGCTTGTAGGGATTTGGCGCTAGTCATTGTGCCTTTTAATTTCCGTTTAACTAACCGCCTCATTTTTGTGTAATTCCCCTTTTTGAAATTAAATGCTAGAGTGCTGGACTGCTGAGGTGTTTTTCCCACCACAGGAATGTTAAATGTTATTATATTATGGTCACTATTCCCAAGCGGTCCTGTAGCGTGGACTTGATCCTGCACTCCACTCAGGACTAAATCGAGAATTGCCTCTCCCCTTGTGGGTTCCTGTACCAGCTGCTCCAAGAAGCAGTCATTTAAGCCATTGAGAAATTTCATCTCTGCTTCTCTTCCTGAGGTGACATGTATCCAGTTAATATGGGGATAATTAAAGTCCCCCATTATTACAGAGTTCTTTATTTTGGTAGCCTCTCTAATCTCCCTCAGCATTTTAATGTTAGTATCGCTGTCCTGGTCAGGTGGTTGGTAATATATCCCTACTGATCATTTCTTATTATTGGAGCATGGAATTACTATCCATAGCGATTCTATTGAACATGTTGATTCACTTAATATTTTTATTTCATTTGATTCTACATTATCTTTTACATACAGTGCCACTCCGCCACCCACCAGGCCTGCTCTATCCTTTCGATATATTTTATATCCCGGTATGATTGTGTCCCACAGATTTTCCTCATTTCACCAGGTGATGCCTATTATGTCAATCTCCTCCTTTAATACGAGGTACTCTAGTTCACCCATCTTATTAGTCAGACTCCTAGCATCTGTGTAGAAGCACTTTAAAAATTTGCCACTGCTTATTTGTCTGCCCTTCCCTGATGCATTGGATTCCTTTATATGCGGTTGTTTGTCTGCTTTGGACCATGCTTTGTCCTCTCCCCTCCTCTCTTTCTGACTACAGCTTAGAGAATCTCTATCAATGGATTCTCCTCTAAGAGAAGTCTCCATCCAATTTATGTGCATCTCCGCACCAATCGGCTTTCCCCCATCTCTTAGTTTAAAAACCTATAGAACTAAAATTTAAAAGGCAGCTCTTTGACCTAAAAAGTAAAATTCTGGGGTAACATCTGGATTTTGCAAATCTCTACATGTGACGCCAAATCAACATTTCAGAAAATTACTTTATTTACTTTAGTTTTCTGGGTTAAAAAATAATTCCCACAATTAAGTGAGGCAATGGAATTGCTAAAATATAAGCAGGCCAGGATGTGTAGTGGTTGAAGATAATCATATTCCTGTTATTATTTGTTTAAAGAGCTCTTACAATTAGCGAAGTGCTTTACAGAAGACAATCCTGGCCCCAAGGAGATTGCAGTTTAATTTTACAGAATGTCCTCAGTTGTAGCATCAAAGAGTGAAAAACAGACAGGGTTGAAGAGGAAGGAAAAGATAGAGCAAGAATTAAGATGATTGTGTTTCTTCGGTTAATCATGTAAATCTTGATGGAACTGTAGATATCAGAACATAAGACCAGCCATACTGGTCAGACCAAAGGTCCATCTAGCCCAGTATCCTGTCTGCTGACAGTGGCCAATGCCCTAGAGGGAGGGATCACAACAGGTAACCCTCACATGATCCCTCCCGTCACCCACCTCCAGAGAAAACAGTTTGGTATAGAAAACAAGAATGTATAGTTTTCTTCTTGCTGTTATATTGCCTAATTCTCTGGTTCCACAGTTGCTTCTCCTCCATATGGATAGGACAGCCTGAAGGGAGCCCCAAGGGTTCCATCCACAGAAGGAGTAAATGCTGTCTAAATTACACAATATATGGAGCTGTGCCAGTTCTACTTCAAGTGGGCTCTCTGGACCTGTGGAGAATGTACCTATGGCCATACTGAGTCAGACCAAAGCTCCATCTGGCCCAGTTTCCTGTCTTCTGACAATGGCTAGTGCCAAGTGCTCTGGAGGGAATAAACAGAACAGATAATTATCAAGGGATCCATCCTCCTTGTCAGGGCTGGGAATGGGTGATAAACAGAAGCTATGGACACCATCCCTGCCCATCCCAGTTAATAGCCATTGATGGACCTATTCTCCATGAATTTATCTACCTCTTATTTATTTCTTATCTTATCTAGTTTCTTTAGAATGGGGGCAGTATTTTTCCCACTGAGAAATCAGTGGCTGGGAAAGGCAGCCTGAGTTCCAAAGTAGAAGGCGGATGAAAAAATTCAACTAAACTCTCAGAATCCCTCCTTGGAGGGCCAGTTTTTAGTATAACATTTAATAACATGATTTAAAATGTATATATGCGGATTGCAATTTAATAATGAAAATGAAATATAAAGAATAAATATGGGTACAGATCAATAAGGGTTTGTGTCTGCCTTGTGAACAGCAGATAAAATATCGTTTTCTTGCAAGTGTTCACATCTCTCCCATTTTTCAAGCCCTTCAGCTAGAAAAAGCTACATCTGATTTAATAGCCTTTCTTGCAACCAAAAATAAGTGTTCGAGTCTTTAATATAAGAACAATCTAATATAAGAACTTATTTTGAGGGTGGGGGAGATCAAGAAGACATTCTACAGGAAACAGAAGGGAGGGAGGAAAAAATAAAGCTGAAAATAAAGTCAGAACAGTGTACGAGGGACAGGAAGGCAGGTGAAGAGAACAGCAGGAAGTGCAATAAGCATTTAACTTTTAGAAATGAAATAGATATTTTAAATGTCAAAAGGATCATTTAAAATTTGAGACGTGCACTCACTTCTATACAGCCATATAGAGTACAAGTACTTTGAATTAAAATGAGATAGGACTGCAGGAGGCCACTGGAAACAAGAGAAAAAACAAAGACGTGCAAACCTTCAGTAAAAGAGTTACAATTGCTGAGGGCAAATAGTGCCTATTTCATTTTCCTTAGGTTTTTCATCTCTCTCTCTCTCTCCATACATAACATTTTTTTCCTGTGGGATGATAGAGTGACTGTATCCTACTGCCTGCTCTGCCCTCAGCTGCCCTGCCTCCTCCCTCCCTCCCTCTCCGGTGCGATAGGTCGGGAGCCACATGCCCTCCCCCCTTGTGGGGGGGGAGCCCACCCTTTGCACAGGGGGGGACCAGGAACCACTCACCCACCCTCCCCTCCTAGCATGGGGGGGGAGGGAGGGCAGGAGCCGCTCCCTCCCCAACAAGCCACGAGGTAGGGATGTTAAATATCAGTTAATTGAATAGTTGAACAACCTCGTGAATTTTTATCAGTTAGTTGACTATTTCTATAGTCCCCGGGGGCAGGGGCGGCAGTCAGTGCACTCTGGCCTCATTACCGAGGAGCCCCCTGCCACTCCACACTGTTGCCTCTGTATCAGAGGCAGCAGCAGGGGGTGCCACGTGGGAGCTGCTTCACGAGGAGAGAATTTAAAAACCAGCTCCCCTGGTGGACTGGCTACTTGTCGCCCTGTGCTGCTGCCTATGATAAAGAGGCAGCAGTGTGGGGTGTCAGCAGCCCCTGTCTAGGGGATCTGAGCTCCGGGGCCCAGCCTGAGCGGTAACTGAGCTGGTTGCCTGCCTACCCAGCTCCTACTACACTTTAAATGCAGAGCAGCATTAGGGATAGGTCCTGGAGCCGTCACAATCCAGGACTGAGCCAGGCTGCTAGCCAGCCTGCTAAAAAAATACACTGGCAGGAGGAAGGGAGAAATGCATGTAGTCTATAGCATTAACCTATAAGCTTTTGACTAAACTATCACATCCCTACTGTGAGGCCTCCCCCCCCACCCGCACCCTCAGCCCCATTACACACAGCCCCTCAATCAAGACCCTGCACCCCCAGTCAGCTCACACACCCTTGGCCGAGGCCCCGTGCCCCCTAGCCTGCTCCCGCATACCCCCCCCAACCTGAGAACTCATACCCCAAGTCTCCTCACTCCCCACCCTGCCGAGACCTCACACCCCCAGCAACCTCACTCACCACCCTGCCAAGACCCCACACCCTCAGCCTGCTCCTGCTCTCTCCCCTTGGCCAGACACCTACCCCTATCCTGCTCCTGTCCCCTTTCCCCTGGCCATTCACCCTCCCCACAGCCAGACACCTACCCCCAGAGAGAGAGGGGGTTGGCAAGTACAGCGAGCAGGTGGTGCAGCCCTCTAGTTTATTTTTAAATGAAAACATTGTAAAGACAACAGAGGCAAACAATCACTTTACTCCAACCCCACAGGTCCCTCTGCATGCCTTTACAATCCCTGCTACAAATCTGGATGAGACAAATTATTTACGGCTTGTGAAACAGACTTTCAGCCAGCAGACCACAGATATTTTGCAGGCTGAAGCTGCTGTTAGATGAGAATAGCCTCTCAAGAGCCACTTTGCCACTAGAGATCTTTGGCATCTGTGATATTTGAAGTGGACCAGTGGAGTCAATTCCTGAGGGGCTGTGAGGAGCACAGATGTCAGCTTTTCTGATGGAAACCTCTCTTGGTTAACTCTTTGTGGTTTGCCAGATGAAAGTTTTAATCTAACTGACCAAAGGTGATTTGTCAAAGTTCAGATGTGCAGCAGAATGGAAGAGGAAACAATGAGGAGCACAGGGAGAGACGTGTGTGGAAGCTGAAGGACCATCCATCACAAGAAGGATGAATGGGGCAGGCAAGCCCCACAGAGGTAGCCTAAACTCCTCCCTGGCTTTGCAACACGCAGTCATGTTCTTCTAGACCCTCTTCAATATCTTTGAAATGTGGTCACCAGAAATGAACATAGTATTCTAGCAGCAGTCACATCAGTGCCAGGTACAGAGATAGATAACCTCACCACTCCTATTAGAATGTCCTTGTATGGGCATCCAAAGCTCATAGTAGGCCTTTTGACTACAATATCACTGTGGGAGCTCATGTTGAGCTGATTATTCAACCATTAAGGATGTAACAGTGCAGTCAACTAACCGGTTGACTTGTAAGCGGGAGATTATCAGTTAACGCTATTGACTACGTGCAAGACTCCCTGTCTCTCTCCCCAAGTAAATTTTTTAGTGTGCTGGCTGACAGGCAGGCTCAGTCCCAGCTCGTGCCAGAACCCAGCATCAACCCCTGCACTGACTCTTAGTGCTTTTAGTGCAGAGCGCCAGTGGGAGTAGTTGCCAGGTCCCGGAGCAATCCAGGACTGAGCCAGCCTGCCCACAGGCCAGCTCTTAGTGCTTGCACTGCAGAGGTGCAGCGGGGTTGATGCCAGGTCCTGGCATTAAGAATAAATTACATGCTTCTTAACATTCCTACCAACCATACCCCCCAAATCTTTTCCAGAATCACTGCTTCCCAGAACAGGAGTCCTCAGTCCTGTAAGTATAGCCTACCTTTGGTGCTAGATGTATACATTTATATTTAGCTGTGTTCAGACACACACTGTTGGCCTGATTCAAAGATCACTATGTATCAACAATCTGCCCTGTATTATTTAACACTTCCCAATATTTGTGTTATTTGCAAACTCCAAACTTTATCAGGGGTACCCTCCTGGGATCTGGCACAAGCTGGGAACGATTGAGCCAGGCTGCCTGTCCGCCAGCTCCTAAATCACTGTTAGTATACAGCCACAGCGGGGTAGCTGCTGGGATCCAGCGCAAGCCAGGACTGATCCAGGCTCCGGGACAGCCTGCTGAAAAGTTTACTCACAGAGGTATGTGGGAAGGGGTGATTTGGGGAAGAGGGACTGCACCTATCTGGTAGCATTAACCAATAAACATGCGCTTATTGGTTAATCATTTAACTGGCTACACTATTACATCCCTAATGTTAACCAAAACACAAAAACAAAGCATACATCACAAATCAACAGAAATAAGAGAATTTATAATCTATAATACTCTCTTCTCTGTGCCTACCAACATTTATCACTCATGAGCTATGTTACTCTGAATTTAAATTGTAAGTTCTTTTGAGTAGGATCCATGTTTTATATTTGTCTGTAAGGAACCTCTTAACATACAAACATGTTCTCTAATTAATTTTATCCCTTGCTCAACTCTCTATTTTCTGCACTATGCCACAAAAATGTGCTTAATTAGCCTGATTTCTACTGGATGTGAAGATTTATCTGACGATAATTGCTGATGGACACTTTGCAAATAATGCATTCAGACTGACTTCATGTGAGGACAGACTAGAAGTTGGAGAAGTACCCTATGCATTTGCAATTCTCCTTCCCTTTACCCACATACACAGGCCATATCCAATCTGACCACTGTGTCTTCCATAACATTTACATAATACACTCTTTTATATTCATTCCTAAGGCTAAAATTCTTTTTTAGGCTCTCATCTCCTGTTTACTGTCACCTCCTCCTCTATGGGCTTCCCAACTCCTACATTGTCCACTCCTATCCACACAAAATGTGCTGCCAAGATCACCCTCCTAACCTGTTGATAACCATACACTGCTCCCTTTTCCTAAGGCAGCACATTTAAGCTTCTTGCCCTTGTCTTCAGGTTTTCTACATAAGTGTGCCCTCCATACATACATAGCCATCCTTATCACTCTGCATCACCTCCTGTCCTGCCATCACTCATATGTCCATTCTTCAAGACATCTGACAACTATTTCTCCAACTTCTTCCATCCTGTCCCCCGTTTGCAGAATGGCTGCAAACCTATAATATGCAACAGAATTATGCATCTATTTTCAAGTCCTCCATGAAGAACCAATTATGACATGAAGATTTAAAATAAACATTTAACTATTCACTGATACACTACAGCAGCGTTTCCAAAACTATGGGCCGCGACCCGGTACCGGGCCGCGGGAAAAAAAGACTAAGCCTCAGCTGCCTATTTCAAGAACAGGCAGTGCGCGAAGCACCCTTTCCTCCTCCCTTCAGGCTCTGCAGCCTGTGAGGGGGCAGGGCATGCTCCTGCCTGAGGAACATGCTGGACTGATGGCCGCGAGTCTCACAAGTAAGTCTCCTGGCCAGAACCTGCCTCTGCCCCCCAGTCCCTCCTCCCAGCCCAGCCCTATGCCCTGTTACCTCACATAAACCAAACCCTCTGCCCCCTCCTAAGACCATACACCCCCCCAGACCCTGCATCCTAATCCCCTGTGCTAGGTCACAACCCCTTCTGCCCTAAGTCACAACTCAACCCCTGCACCCAATGCCAGGCCCCAGGTGACAGCTGCCTCCTTCACCCAAACACCCTTCCCAGATCTCACAGGCCCTCCTGCAACCCAATCACTTACCAAAGCTCCCTTCTGCGCCCAATCTTCATCCCAGAGCCCGCATCTCTCCATTAATATTATGGAAGTGTGTGGCCCTTGACCTCTTTCGAAAACCCTGGAGTGGCCCCCATATCAGAAATTACTGCCCGCCCCTGCTGAAAACAGATAAACATGAACACATAGCAAAGTCAAAAGGGGATCAGCCAGTTATTTAGCGAAGGCAGAGAGAAAACTAAAATGTATAAATCTGTGCAATGTTGCACCGCTGCAAATAAAAGCTGTTATGCACAATTTGGATTTTTCTTCCATTAAACTCCAAAACATGACAAGCATATATTTGCATGGGCTGTTGGTGCAGCTGAGGCTGGGGAAGGTGGGCCAGAGCCCCACCCCTTTGGCTGAGGCCCAACCCCTCATGGGGCGGGTAAGAGGCAGGGCAGTGCACCAAATGCGCTTATCCAGGGGAGGAGAAGCCACAGTGCCCACGTACATCCCAGCCTCTCCGGAGCACTGGGGAGGGGCAGAGAAGCCAGGCAGCATGCGTACAGCACAGTTCCTAGAGCACTGGGGAGGGGAGAAGGTCGGGCAGAGTGTAGGCGTTCTGGGAGCAGAGCGTTGCAGTCCCCCCCCCCCCACCCAGCATCTCCCCTCCCCCAGTGCTCCAGGAGCAGCGCTGCAGGCATTGGAGAGAGGCAGAGAAGCAGAGCAGCGCTCCAAGCACTCCCCAACCTCCCTAGAGCACGGCGGGAGGGAAGAGAGGTGAGGAGAGTGTGCATGCAGCGCTGCTCCTGGAGCACTGGGGGAGGAGAGTTGGTGGGGGGGGGGGGGTAACGCTCTGCTCCCAGAATGCCTACAGTAGGCATTCTGGGGCAGACTGTGGGCGGGGCCGGGGTGGCAGTTTGGGAAGGCAGAGCCTTCTCCTGCCTAAGCCACCAGATGCCTGTGTATATTTAATCCTTCTGTGACTATGGTCAAGTGTTTTCACCTCTGCGCTGTGTGGAGATATAATACTTACAAAGTGTCCTAACTCATTTAATTAGCTATGTGTCAGGAAAATGTTACCAATCTAAAACTGCACAAGTAGAATACAAACCCAACTGTAGCAATACTTTCATTAAAACAAAAACACAAACTGTTCCTCCCCCATCAGTGCAAAAGCAGCCATCTTGTATCAATGAAGAAATTCTTTCTTGTTTGAATTTCTTGTAGGCCAAGTTAGAACACTAAAGAAGGATCTACAGCAAATTCAACATTTAAAATCCTAATTAGCTACATATACAGACCATGTGGAAAATGGTGCTAAGAAATTTAAATAGAGCTTGTCTTTTCTGAGAAGGTTCTTAGGGCAATAGGAATCTTGATCGTAAGGCACCTACAAAAAGGACCAAAAATTTAACTACTTCATTAATCCAGTCTTGACAAAAACCCAAAGAAAAAGAACATAATGAGAGATCTGGTGCAGGTTTTTAGTTAGTACGAAGATTATTTTTCATTTTGCCAAATTAAAGCTGACAGTCCATTCTTATTGCTTTTTACATTGCTTGAGTTAAAGATTGTGCCTTTGAATTTGTTCATCTGCATTTCATTCTTAATCATAAAAATACCACGAAATATTACGCTTATACACAGGTTGGCTGCAATTTAGCTAATAAATCAGAGTTTAGTCCCGTATAAATACAAATGCTTCACCATCAGTACTTTTCCTAACATCTTGAACGGAAATATCAAACTTCTGGAATTACAAAGCTATAATAAATTCCTTCCTGACTTCACATCTATAGTAATGACTGATCAAAGAGTTACTGAAACCTCTGGTATTTTATAACAAAGATCAGCATTTGTCATGACACAATCTCCTAGACAACTAGGGATGTGAAATCCCATTTAATTGGTTAACCTGATGTTTAACTGGTTAACTGATTAAAGGACAGCCGGCCTGGAGCAGCCCGGGGCCGCAGACAGGCTGCTCCAGTCCAGCCAGATCAGCTCCTGCCTGTGGCACACCCGCCACACACTAGGAATGTTAGCATAGACATGTAAACGATTAACCGATAAGCCTAGGCTTATCAGTTAATTCAAATGACTACATACAATCCCCTATCCTTGTTGCCTCTGTATCAGAGACAACAAGGGGAGGAAGGGGGAATCCATGTGTGCTGGTTCCTGTGGAGCTGCCCTGTCCCATCCTGTCTCCCTCCCTGCCCCCGCTGCCTCCCATAGAGGCAACATTGTGGGGGGCAGGCAAAAGCCAGTGCTTGGGGGTTCAGCTTAAAAGCCAGCTTCCCAGGAGCACTGGATCCTGTGGAGCAACCCCCGCCCCCCACAACTCCATGATGCAGCCTCTGATAGAGAGGGAGCAGCATGGAAGGTGATGGTTTCAAGCCAGTTCCCCATGTGCATCAGCTCCTGTGAAGCCACCTGTTTCCCCCCAACCTTGTTGCTGCCTCTCTATCAGAGGCAGCTGCAGGAGTGGTAGGGGGCAGGCGGGAGCCAGCTTTTAAGGGTAATTATAACTGTGCAAGAGATGCATTTCTCACTGAGAATTATGGAAGAAACATCCATGGGAACCAAGAACTACACCAAACTCACATTCTGCGCCTAAATTCCAGATATACGTCTTTAACCTTGTCTTCCCCAACATAAACACATAGCAGTAGATACCAATTTAGGGGTTTTTTTAATTATCAAAACTTAGAATGTACACAATTCCCCTGCTGAGATGGGGATAAGAGGAAAAAAATGAATCACAAGTGCCAGATGTTAGTCACATTGCTTAATGCAATGCTATATGGCACTAAAATGCTATACAAGAACTTACATGCAATAAAATAGAATTCTACTAGGCCTTAAACTTCAACATTAGATAACAGAAACTTTCTGCTAAAATCTAGTGGCCCATCTGCATACAGACTGAAAGCATGGTGAACATGGTAATCACATTTATTTCATTATTTTCAAATTAACTAATATTTCATATAAAAGTGTGTAAAATAATGACCTGAAAATTACAAAAATAAATAAAAGATTCTAAAAATCGTCAATTGTAATGTGACTTTCCTGTTGAAATTCTAAGGTTTAGAGTTTGACAACGATCTGCAAAATTCAAGTTTGTCCTTATTAAAACTGTATACTTTGTGAAATGGTCAACAGGAGATTTTCTTTTCTTTTAAGGGGCTCAATTTATGGAAGTTTTAAAATTATTCACTTGGCTCTATAAAAATCTGTGAATCTGAAAAAAACTGTCACATAATTTAATCAAAAATATTATAAAATGCATCAAACAGTAATTATTTAACCAGCAACACTTAAAAAAATTTTTGCTTAAAAAGATCACATGTGCTTATTGAGTATAAGAGGGATCAAATGCATAATGTTTATATAAATTTGTCAGTTACCACTGCACTATATCATATCTAGGATGTCTGGTAGCCTGTTGGGACAAATTTGATCAATGCTGTTCTTCTTCTGTTTTCCCAAATCTTCTGCCATTTGGTCTGCTATTGCCTAAAAATGCTCATTGTTGGGTGGTGATGATACAGAAGCAGAAAAGTTCTCTCACCTCCCTTTCCCTCACCTTGTTAATTCACAATTAGCAATTGCCCAGAACTATTCTACCGATAAAAGGGCATTCAATCACTGCATGTTATACAAAATGTTATTCAAAAAGGATCAAAATGTAACAGTTTGTTACAAATATACAACAAAGATTACAAAAAGATACTTCACAGAAGGAGATACAATTCTCAGCTAGACCAATAAAGAGATTCACCTCGTAGCTACCAGGGAAGTATGTTCCGTTACTGTGACGTTAGTCATGAAAAGGGACTATGTTTAACAAAAAGCAGATAGATACGCTTAGAATATTTTAGTTGATACAAGTGCACTATGTGTACTAATACAAATAATAATGTGTCAAGTTAATGATCTGCCAAGCTAACTCTGGTGTCACAATTCTACTACTCAATAATGAATTGTTCTGTCTTGGATCCTAAGACCTTCTTTGTCTGCTAATTCTAACAGCTTTAACTCAAACTATAATGTATGCTGAGCAAAGCTTTTTAAATAACTGTGGGTCAGGCTGACATTGTTTCATACTTGACAAACCAGCAGTTACATTTAACAACCCCCTTACCCCCACCACACACACACACTTCTACTTGTATTCATTTTAATCTACACTAAATTATAAGTACAATATTTTTGATCAGCTGACTTTCCTACTAAAGTTCAGAACACCTTCAATTAGATTAGTGACTATTACTAAAGTGAATACAGTAGAAAATAAGGCAGAGGCTAAATTTAACTGGCCAGTGAGATTGCTACTAAAATGTAATAGCTTTGACAATGTGGATACAATCTCCACACATTCTGTAGCAAGGGTGCGCAATAAGTGGCATGCAAGCCAGACATGGTTCACCAGGGTTAGTCACTGGTGGCCACCAGAAGCTTTATTTACCTGAGTGTCTGCAGGTATAGACGTTCGCAGCTCCCACTGGAACTGCAGCGAATGGGAGCTGCGATCAGCCATACCTGTGGACACTCAGGTAAATAAAGCATCTGGGAGCCCTTTGGCGACTAATCCTGAAGAACTGTGCCTGGCCTGCATGCCTTTCATTGCCCACTCCTGATCTATAGATTACATCTTCCTACTACCAGCTGCAAATCCACTTACCTGTGATGTCATAGTGCTGTATAACAACTAAGAACAGGTGGTCGAAAAAAGGGGAAGGGACAAAGAGAAAGAGGGAGAGATGAAGGTGTGACTTAGTGGGGGTACTTGCTGGGCTGTGGTGACCCCTGCTGTCTGGAGCAAGACCCAGCAGGGAAAGCCTCACTAGGCAGAGGTAATGCCAAACTTGTTGAACCAGTGGCCAGACACCCCCCATGGAGAGGAACAAAGGAAGGTGGATGCTGCCCTGGCTGGGGGGCAGGGCTTGGAGAGGGTTAGTTAGTTCCTATCTGGAAGGCAGGGCATAAGGAGCTGGGGAGGGGGCTGGGACTCCCCTATCTCAAGGGGGGGCACTGAGGCCTCTTAGCCCCAGTTCCTGTAACCAGATTACATCTGTGCTGCGCTGTGCTGGAGGAGCAATAAACCACCCTCAATTCCACTGACTGGTGCAGTCTGTTTGTGCCATTTCGGGGTGCAGGAGACGGGGAACCCCCAACGCGCCGTCACAGAAGGGGCTTCAGGTAAAAGGTCAAACAACCTCCAAAGTCATAGAACTCCAGTAGCAGCAAGTCTATACACAAATGGTATTGTTGGCATGTGAGCTCTTGATGCAACCTCATATACAGTAAAACTCCATTAGTCCGGCATCCAATGCTCCGGGACTCCTGATGGTCTGGCACCATCAAGAACCCCGAAGTGCTGGGGCAGCCGGACAGGCTTCCCCCATTCAGCTGCTGCTGAAACTGACCAGCAGCTGAATCGGGGAAGCCGGGAGCAGAGCAGCTGGGGTGCTGCCTGGTTGGTCTCATAGCGCAGCCCCTTGGGGCTGCGGGACCAACCCGGCAGCACCCCAGCTGCTCTTGGGGACGCCTGGGGCAGAGCAGCTGGAGTGCTGCCGGGTTGGTCCCGCAGCGCCGTCCTTTGGTGCTGCGGGACCAACCCGGCAGCACCCCAGCTGCTTTGCCTCAGGCGTTGGGATTCAGCCGCTGATGAAACTGACCAGCAGCGTCAGTTTCACCAGCAGGCTGAATCTGGACGCCTGGGGCAGAGCAGCTGGAGTGCTGCCGGGTTGGTCCCGCAGCACCAAAGGACGGCGCTGCGGGACCAACCCGGCAGCACTCCAGCTGCTCTGCCCCAGGTGTCCCCAAGAGCAGCTGGGGTGCTGCTGGGTTGGTCCCGCAGCCCCGAGGGGCAGCGCTACTGGACCAACCGGGCAGTACCTCAGCTGCTCTGTCCCAGGCATCCCCAAGAGCAGCTGGAGTGATGCTGGGTTGGTGCCGTAGCGCTGCCCCTTGGCGCTGCGAGACCAACCCGGCAGCACCCCAGCTGCTCTATTGCAGGCATCCCCAATTCAGCTGCTGCTGAAACTGACCAGCAGCAGCTGAATCAGGGATGCCTGGGGCAGAGCCGGACTATCGTAAGGGGGGGCTATGAGGGGTGGGGTGGCATCCCCTCCGACCCCACTCCAGACCCCCTCAGCCCCCCCTTCTGATAGTCCGGCATATCTGATAATCCGGCACCCCCTGGGTCCTAAAGGTGCCGGATTATCGGAAGTTTACTGTATTCACTCATTTCATCCAACTAATGATATCATAGTATGCAAATGATTTTAAAAAGCAGAGGAGAACAGGTAAAAAGGAGGGGGAAGGTCTGATGTCAAATAGCAGCAAGAGGTTAGAGGAGCACCTCTTCCAACATCAGTTCCAAAATCCACAAATGTCATTGTGTAAGTAGGTACCTCAGCCTATTTTAAAAGGAAATATAAAACCTCAGGTTCAAACTTCAGTCCTCCTTTCAGAGGTCATGAAGTAATTTTTGTTTTCAGAAACGGGTCCTGGTACAATGAAGTTTGAGAACCCTTGCTCTAACTTCTGAACTAATTGAGGCACAGATTCTTCAAAGAATAGCCTCATTCACTACTAAACCATCCTGAGCACTGAATGTAACAGGTAACCTTTCAGAAAAATAGTATGTGATCCTCTAGTTAAAGATGCACCATTATGCATATGGCTCAAAGAGGCCAGAACATTGGTTTCATGGACCCTTAATTGCAGCATACCCTAATTTTTGAGCGCTTGGCTTTACTGCCTTACCATTAATTTAACATAGGGAGGAGATATGTAATTTTCAATCTTAACCACCACCACCTCCAAAGCAAACACACATTCCATCATCTGGAATCTATCCTTATTCCCACAATGATTATCAGCAGTGTTGGGAACTCAAGAACTTTAATACAGACCTCAACAATTTGACTAAGGAAGAAAATGTTAAAGGATAATAGCTTTACTACTATATGCATCAGTTCCTAAAAGATGACAAACACCTTACCAGTGGGTTTCAAAGCTATTTGCTAGACAGATTAATGTTGGAACCTAGGAATTCTATTCTATTCCAGGGTTCTACTGGATACAAACCCTTCTGTTGATGCTGTTCCCCCAGCATGTTCCCTTCTGGGTCTGCCCCTTACTTAGCATTTTCTCATCACCCTCTCCCCTTATCAGCTCCCTGGCCCTGTTCCCTTCCTCCCTCTAAAACAAGCTGCTTCCTCACAGCCTGCACACCAGCAAGAGTTTTCTAATACTTGTGAGAGTCTTCTAATACTCAGTTCTGGAGCCCAGAATCTCAGCAACCCTCTGGCACATGGGAGGAGCCACTGCAAGGAAAGTTCTCAGTTTCAACAGCCTTGGTTGGAACATGTGTAAGGCAGAAATAATCTTTTAAGAATTTAGTTGCCAAACACGCCCCTGAACACGTGCCAGATTTTTCAAAGGTTTATCCTTCTGCTAAATGTGTGTGGATCTTCACAGTGATGACAAAATACCGCTTTCTGACTCTAGGGCAACAACTCTGTCAAATTTCAAGTCCCTGCTCCAAAGCATGGTGGCACTAGAGCAGTGATGAGCATCCTAGGCTGCATAAGTAAACCTCCTTCATCTCCCTCGCTGCAAGACTGTCGTAACCAAGATGGTCTCCTGGGATAGGGTAGTTTTGCTAACTGCACTTGCATACCAGAATTTTTGGTGTGTACTGACAGAACCGTAGCAGCACCTAGATTGGATGCAGAGGATGGAGAGGAAGTGTGGGATGGGAAAGAACTGAAACTGGCACAGGGAACCAGGGAGGGAGGAACACTGAGATTGGATGAGAGGAAAAGACAGAACCCAGTGGCTGCAACTTGGAGACAGATTGAGACAGAGGTTGCTTCGCAGCAGCCTCCCTTACCCCCAGTCTCCCACTGCTGTCTCTTATAGAGGAAGCAGCAAGGGGGGCAGGCAGCTCCTCCTTCCCTCTCCCCCTGGCTGCTGCTGCTGATACAGTCAGCAAGTGGGGGGGAGGAATGTGTGCAGTTGACAAGATTAACCGATAAGCATAGTCTTATCGGTTAATTGTATAGTTGATTACACGTTGATATTCCTAATACAGAACAATCTTATTTTCATAATGCTTTATGCTATTCAATATTCGGCAGCTTCTTCTCCTCGTGTGGGGTCCCAGCTCCCCGCTGGAATCTCCTTCAAACAGGGACTGCTGGATCTGGCACAAGCTGGGACTAAGCAAGCTTGGCTCGCGCTGGGTCCGGGACCTACGCCTTCTGCGGCTCTGCAGTTTAACTGTAGTAGGAGCCAGGCTGCTTCCTGCCTGCCTGGCTCTTACTACATTTAAACTGCAGAGCTGCAGCAGAGGTAGCTCCTGGACTCGGTGTGGAGAGCCAGGACTGGGTGGGTAAAGACACTGTATCTGAAGCGAGGGGGTATTTTTCTCTTCATTAGAAATCCTAAACTCTTCCTGTAAATTACAAGCTTGCTAGATTTAATTAAAAACAACAAACAAAAGAATTTGGAGAGGTAACATATTTCTACTTTTGGCACCACATTACAGAAAAACAGGAAATGAATCTACACGCAATAATAAACCTTGAAAAGTTGAAACACACCATGGAAGTGCTTGGTCCTACCATGAAATTATTGGGGGAGAGCAGGAAGGGTTGCTTATGTTTTTATTTTTGTCTGTATAAACTGCCATCATAAACTGCCATCTCAAACTGCACACATTTTGATGAATATCAAAATGATCTATGGGAGTGGTCAAGAATAGTACTGGGTGATATGATCAAATCCATAGCTGGAAATATGTGTTGCTTCTCAGAGCAAAGTGATCGGTTTCCTATTTCTCTCTCATTGTAACAAAACAAAAAAAACCCTATTGTACCCTAATTCTGCAACTTAATTTTTTTTACTGATAGTACATATCTTTCACTCCTAAGCAAATTACCATGTACTGCACTAATTTATAAATGATTTTTTTACGGTCTGAAATTCTGTTTAGTAATTATCTTCCAGCCACTCTGACCAGATACAAAACATCTAGTGATGTCTATAAATTCACAAACGTTATTGAAATATTGGAATTACTTTTTAAATTTTAATAGCAACTCTGGTACTATTGTTCAGAGAAATTATTTTCAAGAACCCATTTTGGGGGCATTTAAATCTTTCTGGAAAAACACCACTAAAATATTTATGTTTATTCTAAATATTGTAAGAAACTTGTTTGGTAAAGCATGTTCAGCCATTTGAGTTATCAGGCGTGTGAAAAGGAAGACTATTTTATACTTTAAGAAGCCTTGGCTTAGATCTCTTTATATGCTAAAATCTGCATCTGAAGTTAAGTGTATATAAAAAAAAGTCTTCAGTGAGGAATCTGTGTTCTGAGATTTAAAAAGGCCGGTTGAGAAAGTTAAACTGAATATGTAACATTATGGCTCGAATTTTCAGTGCGCAAAAAGTAAAAAATCTGATGCTATCGCTCCCCCCAGAAACCATTACTTGGCCCTCTCCTAAATTCCTGAAATATTGTATATATACTAGAGGGTTAAATTCCAACTGCAGTGGGAATCCTATTTTAATGTGATGACTTTTGTACATGTAATACCGAATGTAATGTCACATTAAAATATGAGTTTTATACCTGTGGCATAAGATTCCATTTCTCATCTGCTTTTTATCTCCTTTCATGCCTATACAATACTGTGAAGATATAATCCATTAAACTGATTGACCAGGTACATCACAAGCAGTGCAAGTCTGCTTACACTAAACATATGAAATAAACGTGTTTTAGCCTTGAATACATTATTAAGAGTTGCTTGTTTTCCAGGAAGGCGTATACCCAACCAAGGCTATGCTTTAGCCTAAACTCCACTCCACTCCTATTCTCTGGGTAGTGAGAGACAGGGGGATGAAGTTGTTCTATTACTGTCGCACCATTGCTCCCTCAGTATTAGCATTCTAACGTAAGTGTCAAACCAGGGCCGGCTCGAGCCATTCCTGCACCCCGGGCAGCAGGTGTGCGACGCATGCGCGGCTCCGCCCTCAGGCACATGGCGCATGCGCAACCCCACCCCCCGGCGCACCTTACACCTGCAATCGGGCACGCGGTGCCGGACTGCAGCTCTAAGGCGCACCGTGCGGCCCCCGGCCCTGGGAGCACCACGCCTGATGGCAGCTCTAAGGGGCGCCAAGCGACCCCCAGCCCTGGGCATGCGGCACCCCTTACAGCTGCCATTAGGTGCCCCCCATAGATTGGTGCCCCAAGCAGCCGTCCGGCTAGCCCTCCATCAAACTAATGACTGCCAATCTCAATTTGGTGAATTAGCAAGAGAACATCATCATCTACTATGATATGTGTAAGAAATCAGTCAGTTAACTATGGGCAGATGAAGGACAAATGGAGATAGCCAACTATTCTACTTATACACTTTCTTTTTAAAATTGTATCCGTTTGTTTCTCCTGTTTTGTCCCATCCCATCCTGTCCCCTTATCTCCTCTCACCCCGCTGGTATTCATTTTATGCCTTTTTCTTAAATTCCAGGCTCTCTGATACAGGCATTTCATTTCATTGTATTTTCAGTATATTACCTAGTACAATATGACCCAAACCCTGACCAATTTAATAATCAGGGCTCGACAAATAATACAATATACTCGCCCGTGGCGAATAGATTGCAACCTGGAAGAGCCGGGTTCAGGTGATCTGCGCAGTTGGCAAGCGGGGCTCGCCGCGGTTCAGCGAGCCTTGTTAATAATAATAATGGGAGTTAGATGTGAGGAATTACAAATTTCTTTACATTTATTATACTTCATAGTACATTACTAAGTGCATTTAGTATGTTTATAAAAATAATGCCTTATTAATATAGAATCTCATTCCAGCATCTGCTATTAAACCCATGAGAAACAACCAATTTTTGTACAGATACAAAGAGTACAGTTTAGCAAGGTTCTATGGAAACGTATGCAATTCACGGCACACTGCTGTAAAAAAAAGTTTAAGGACTTACATTTAACTAGGCAACTTTTTGTGTATTTTAAACACAGAACCTGATGTTCAGAATTAAATACTTGGAAGTTAATATGCTCTTAGCTACTAAAAAGTCAGAGCATAGATCTAGTGGGTCTTCCAAACTCACACGAATGTGTTTTATTTCAGGAAGTCAATAAAGCAGTTGACATTTTAATCTCTCCCTCAACCACGGTTAAAAAATATTTACTGAAAGAAAACTTCAGACTCTCTGCTGCAAATATGAGAAAGCACAATTTTGTTTACAAAAATATAATGCTGTATTTTAAAAAGCTATCAGGTTACCTAAAGCTCTGATATTATAGAAAAAAAAGAGAGAGAGTGAAACCTTGGGGGGAAAACAGTCTAGTTTTTTTTTTAAATATAGGTCTAGAGTTGAGGAGATAAAGGATGAATGCCTACACAAAAGGTGCATTTCTTAATGTGACTGTTCTATTTTGGAACAATACTGTCCCATGAGCGTGCTCTTCCCTCTGCCTACAGAGCCAGAAGGGGAAGAGACTGTCTTCATTTGTTCAGAGTTTGGTTGAACAATGCAAGTCAGACATTTCACTATCTCACAAAAGTCAAATAAAAAGATCAGTTGTTACTGTTAAATGTTTGCAAGTATGCAGGAGAGAGGATGAAGGTTTGGAAAAAAGAAAAGGCAAAACAATCTAAATATTGTTTTCATGGCTACTTCTGTAGGCAACTGAGGAGGAGCAGAAAAGTGTTTTCTGTAGAACTAGGCTCTACTTCAGTATTTTAAAATGTGTCAACTGTGTGTGCCTGTTTCTTTTATGCAGTCAGAACAAGGTCATCCCGACACGCAGAACTCTTCAGATTATGCTTTCCTTTATTGGCGTCAGGAACAAACATACTATAATGAAAAGAAGTGAAGTCTGTTTAAATTCAATTGTACCATGCTCAGCAGGAAAGGAAGGCAGACTTTCTTAAAATTCAGAGTACTCAGAGTGATAGAAGGAGGAGAAAAGTGTTAAAATGAGCTTATCCCACCATAAAGATATGTGAAACTTCATTTCAGCTCTGAAAGTGATGTAACTGAACATAATTTCATACATTTGCAAATTCATGGAAAAATTTCATCATTTCACTTGAAAAATTATAAAGATTATTGTTAGAAATTGTGTTTGTTAGTAACTGATAGGATATCAGTTACTATCACAGCAACCTAAGGTCTGATCCTAGGAAGTACTGAGCAACCCTTCAAAACTGACTTAATTCAGTATCTTCAATGATGATGCCTTTAACTTCAATGATGCCTTCACTGATGATGCCTACAATCATCTCTTTTGGCAATTAACTTGTGCAAGACTTATTATAATACTCGCAGTGCAAGTTCTAACATTACAATAGGGACGGAATTGCTTTTCCCTGGCAACTGGCTTATTTCTTTAAAAAGAACAGAAAAGTACTTATGAAGTTTAAGGGGTCTGATTTTTAAAAATTCTGTACATTAAGAATAGTTAGAGATATCCATAGTCTATTGTAGTTCTAAACTGGTTAGAGCCAACAAGCTTTGTAAAATTCCAACGTTTGAGTAACTTATTTAATTCATGAATGCCTGCAGAAGATACAAACGCTAATATTTACTTTATATTTTAATATCACTAATTGTTTGTACTGTAGTAGTATTGCCCAAGGACCCAATCATGGATCAGGATCCTACTGTGCTAGCATTCTGCAAAACAAAGTGACTGTCCCTACTATGAATAGTTTCTAATTTTAGCAGTAATAATCCACACATGCCTGTTTTAGTAATTAACTATAGCCTACTGGGGGAAAGAAAACATGTATTCACTTTTCCATTGCAGTTAAGTTTTTGTATGTAATGTTATAAAATGGAAAATAATTATTTTGTGGAGATATAAAACCTGCTGAACGATTTGAAGTAAAACCACCCCAGTGTAATCATTTTTAAAATAATTAAATAGCTTAGATCAGTGTTTCCCCATTTTATTTGGCCATGGAACCCCTAGGGTTGCCAGGGTAAAATTTGTCAAGAAAAAAAAAAAGCCAACTCCCGTCTCTTTAAGAGGGGGCAGAGGAGCGGAGGAGTGCCGGGTTCTTGCGGAACCCTTGCTTTCCACGGAGCATCAATTGGGAAACACTGGCTTAGATAAATTAAATGGAGCATATTCTGATCTAGTCTTCATATTCTAAACAGCTCAGTGATTTTGAAATTACAACAGAATCTATTGGGGGGAGAGATAGGTCAATGGTTTGAGCAGTGGCCTGCTAAACCCAGGGTTATGAGCTCAATCCTTGAGCCATTTAGGGATTTGGGGCAAAAATTTGTCAGGGATGGTACTTGGTCCTGCTGTGAAGGCAGGGGACTGGACTCAATGACCTTCAAGGTCCCTTCCAGTTCTAGAAGATAGGCAATCTCCATTAATTTTTTAATCAGGGCACCCCAACTGAAAAGTTATCAAAGGCCACCTAGCAAAATTACTGAACCTAAGAGATCATTTTATACTTAAATATGATTCTCACATTGATATACTTAATTCATAACAAACCAGCTTGGTGACACAGTAAGATATTATATAGGTCTAACACATAAAGAAGTATATTTCCACAAACTGCAGTGAAGTGCACCTGAACTAACGATTTGGAAAGAACACAGAATTTCTAAATCTGAAGAAAACAAACTATCAGTAATTCTTGAACGATTATAACATGATGTTAAAGCAGTATGATTTGCTAACCCAACTTTAACAATGGGATTGATTGGAGATAAAAATAACCTCAGTGTCTGAGTATCCCAAAGACATTATGGGACCTGATTTTCAAAAGATATCTATCAATATCTAAAATTCTACCTGAAGTCACTTAAAAACTAAAGGTGTTGAGAAGGAATGTAAAATCCGGTTTAATTGGTAAATTGGTTAACTGACTAAGGGGAGGGGCTCCCGCTGGGCTGAAGCACACACTCTCTCCCCGTCACTGGCAGAGGTTGCTTCAACTATACTGGAGCAGCCCCGACCTGCAGGACACCTGGGCCCACCGCAGACAGAGGCTGCTCCGAACAACCAGAGCAGCCCTGGTCATTGGTGGGCCCCCACGCAGGGCTGGAACTGGCCACTGCCTGCAGCAGGGCGGAGTTGCTCCAGTCCCCACTAGTTAACAAATAGTGCTGAGTTCCTTTAGTTTCCACACCACTAATTGATATAACTATACCAATATAAACCCAGGATGGACAAAGCTTGCATGGACAAAGTTATGTCAACAGAAATGCAAGTATGATTTACGATCTCTGTTTTCCTGAACAGGCAGAAAAATCCCTTCTGTCAGTCAGTGTATGCTGTATTACACTATGGGTCTATGCTGGCATAGCTATTCTAGTCCACTTTCCCTTATGCAGACATACCCACTGTACAACATGCAACATCACTACAGAAAAACTTTGGTGGACTGTCTCTTTCCTGCATTTATACTCATCTCCTCGAGCAAGTGTGGCTTTTTAAACTTCATAACATGATATATGGGAATAAATTTAGTGGTGTTCCTCCCATAATAATTCCTTCTATAAAGGACTAGGAAGAAAAATGTCTCTGTCTACAATCTAGATGTAGACAGCATGTAGCAAAAATTTTAAAAAAGTTGTTTTACTTGCAAAACACAAAATAGTTATTTGCTTTTGAAGGAAATTCTCCTTGAAGCCAGGAACCTCACTGTTTACTTGAAGCCATTTATTTCAAGCACATATATAAATTCCACTTGAAAGGCAGTAACATTAAAAGGAACGTTTTATACAATTAAGTTTATATATATATTTATTTTACACACACACACACACACACACACACACACACACACACACACAGTGGTGAACAGCTTTAATATACATCTCCTCCCATTGTACAGTTAAATAAATATGAAAATTCCACAGTACAAGCCAGCGACACCATCACAGGACCTAACCAGATCAGCTACACCATCACGGGTTCATTCACCTGAACATCTACCAATGTAATATATGCCATCATGTGCCAGCAATGCCCCTCTGCTATACACATCGGCCAAAATGGACAGTCTATTCTAGTGTAAAAGAATAAACGGACACAAATCAGATACCAGGAATGGTAATATTCAAAAACCTGTAGAAGAACACTTCATTCTCCCTGGACACACAGTAGCAGATTTAAAGGTAGCCATCCTGCAACAAAAAAACATCAAGAACAGACTTCAAAGAGAAACTGCTGAGCTACAGTTCATCTGCAATTTGATACCATAATTTTAGGATTAAACAAAGACTGTGAATGGCTAGCCAACTACAAAAGCACTCTCTCCTCTCCTGGTTTTCACACCTCCACATTAACTGCTAGAAGTGTGCCTTGTTCTCCCTGACTGAATTGACCTCGTTATCTCTAGCTTTACTCTTGATTGTTACTCTTTTCTTATGCCTGTATATTTATACCCGCCTCTGGAAAGCCCACTACATGCATCTGACAAAGTGGGTCTTTGCCGACGAAATCTTATGCTCCAATACATGTTAGTCTATAAGGTGCCACAGGACTCCTCGTCGCTTTTGCAGATTCACACTAACACGGTTACCCCTCTGAAACTTGAGTAAAAGCTGGGCCATTCCTGTACAACCAACACCACAAATGTGTTACAATCAGTTTTCTTTAGCACTTTAAACAAATCACTGTATGAAATCTTACTTATACAAAGAAAGTTCCTACTATCAGTGCAATTAAGATGATCAGTTAAATATGTCAACCAGAACACAGAAGTGCTTTACAGTTACTAACCCACAACCATAAACTGAGTACAAAGGAATGAGCGTTAGTCTGGATATACTTTTTGCCTTATAAATAGGAAATACCTTCAAGTTAAATAACTTAATTTATTATATGGACCACAGTAGCAACTAGAAATCCCATTGTGCTAGATAAAGAACCAATTGTTGTCCAATGAAATAAACGGGCAGCACATTTAAAATGAACAAAAGGAAGTACTACTTCACATAACACACAGCCAGCCTGTAGAATTTGTTAGCAAGGAATGTTGTGAAAGGTCAAAACTATAACTAGGTTCAAAGAAGCATCAGTAAACTCAGGGGAGATAAATCCATCAATGGCTATTAGCCAAGAACAGGGTCAGGAATGCAACTTTATGTTCTGGGTGTCCCTAAATCTCTGACTACCAAAAGCTGGAACAAGAACACAGGGTGCAGATCACCTGGGGCTCGTCTACACTGGCCCCTTTTCCGGAAGGGGCATGTAAATTTCACTAGTCGTCGTAGGGAAATCCGCGGGGGATTTAAATATCCCCCGCGGCATTTAAATAAAAATGTCCGCCGCTTTTTTCCGGCTTTTAAAAAAGCCGGAAAAGAGCGTCTAGACTGGCCCCGATCCTCCGGAAAAAGTGCCCTTTTCCGGAGGCTCTTATTCTTACTTCAAAGTAAGAATAAGAGCCTCCGGAAAAGGGCACTTTTTCCGGAGGATCGGGGCCAGTCTAGACGCTCTTTTCCGGCTTTTTTAAAAGCCGGAAAAAAGCGGCGGACATTTTTATTTAAATGCCGCGGGGGATATTTAAATCCCCCGCGGATTTCCCTACGACGACTAGTGAAATTTACATGCCCCTTCCGGAAAAGGGGCCAGTGTAGACGTAGCCCTGATGTTGACTTGTTCTGTTCATTCCCTCTGAAGAATCTGGCACTACTCACCTCCAGAAATACTGGATACTGAACTAGACAGACTAGTGTAGCTCTTTTTTTTTTTTAAATGCTCAAACACTGCAGACACCAGTATTTCTTAAACTGTGTTCCGTGGCACACCAGTGTGCTGCGAAGCAGTCGGAGGTGTGCCACAGAGAACAGAGTTAGAATCATAGAGCTGGAAGAAACCTCTGGAGGTCATCAAGTCCAGCCCCCTGCCCAAGGCAGGACCAATCCCAATTAAATCAACCCAGCCAGGGCTTTGTCAAGCCGAGACTTAAAGACCTCTAGGGATGGAGACTCTACCACCTCTCTATGTAACCCATTCCAGTACTTCACCACCCTCCTAACAAAATAGTTTTTCCTAATGTCCAACCTAGACAGTTCAAAATGGCCACCCTTAAAGGGGCAGGCAACTCCCCCCCACCCCCCAACAAAAAATCCTTGGTGTTCCGTATTAAAAAAAAAATTGTTTGGTGTTCCTCGGGGTCTTAAAAAGTTTAAGAAACATTGCACAACATTTTGGGGCTTGGGCTGTATTTATGTTTTAATTTTTATGAAAGCATTTGGACTGCGAATTTTTTACAATGAGGTAGTTTACAGAAAACTAAAATTAGTACTGATATTTTAATACCTTACTCTTTAGCAAATCACTGGATAACTCAAATGCAAATGGAAAGGTAACAGAAAAGCCTGATGAGAATAAATGAAGATAGATGATGGAGAAAGAAAAATAAGTACAACAGAACCCAATTTTCCTAATCCAGCAGTTCTCAAACAGCTTCACAGGTGATCAATCAGTTCCACTCAGTCAGAGGCTCAGGGCTCCATGCACAGATTAATCACCTGTGTGCTGCCACGCAACTTAGAGGGAACAATTGTCAGGACCCCAAAGTATGTTGCAATCTCATTTAATGGGCTAGCGTTAGTTTTGCCTGGGTCCAAATCCAAAACCTACTGCCCAAGGCCGAAGTACATAGCCTTCAGCCCTGGGAACGGGGCTCAGGTTCCAGGCCCTCTGCCTGGGGATGAAGGCCTTGAACTTTAGCATTGGCTTCCTTCCTCCCCGCCACGACCACAACCAAAACCAAGTTGGGTGGCAAGGGATGGTTGGGCTCCGGCTTCAGTCCTCCCTTCTGGGGACATAGCAATTTTTGTTGTCAGAAGGGGGTGGCAGCGCAAGGACGTTTGAGAACCCCTCATCTTATCACTTGGGATGGGGGCCAGATTGGATAATCAAAAATTCAGATAATCCCAAAATACACATGTGCAAAGTTGTAGCACCAATTTATGGCCACAGGAGAGATCACCTGCTGTAATGGTTGTTTGGTTAATAGGGATAACTGAAGGTGGACAAAGGGATTATAATGTATTTAAAGATAAATACATAATATTAACTTTAAAAAATATACGGAGTGGAGAAGAAGAGTGTTTGTACTTTTTCTTGACTTCTAAAACTATTTTATGGATTATTTTCTGTCCTGCTCTGTTTCAAAGTATTGTGCTATATTTGCATTTTAGAACTTTATAAAATATTTGGCAAGTTTTACTTTGCAGTTCATGGCTCACATCAGAGTAAGCTGATGAGCTCGCAATATGACTTTTTTTATGTTGTATGATCTAGGGCTGCCATGTGAAAATAGCGTACTACTTTGTACATTTAAATGGCTGCAAAGTGCAACACATGATGGAGTGAAGCAGCACTTACGAAGCTGGCTATCTCCAAAAGGCAACAGCAGGATTACAATATGGGTGGATGTAGTGTACTATAGTTAAGCAACAGCTCCTTCTATGGCTGAAGGGAGGCTAAGCAAATAATTATACACTAAACTGGAAAAAAATATAATCTTGCACTATTCAAGTTGGAAGCCAGTGTAACAAGCAATCAAATATGTTATGACTCACCCAACTTCTACAGCTCAACAACAGTATTTCTTATACTAGGCTGGAACGAAAGTGCTACCTGTTAAGATTGCCTTACACTTCACATTTTAAGACTCCACTTTAAATTGCTTATTACTTCACCAAACATCAACCATTTGAGCATCTGCCTCAGGCATAATTGTTTTTAATTGTTACTAACAATGTCAGCCAGTCCCAAGAACAAGTGCAAGAAAAAATGCATTTTGCCTACATCAAAACAATATGTTTGCAACCTTTTCTTTGAAAGGTTCTACTATCTCCATACTCGGAAACAGAGAATTGAAATTTGGTACAGGGGACCCTTGTGTCAAGGACATGCCTTTGGCCATCCCTGTGAACATCCAGGGAAATTTGGTCCCATTATAAGCATCAGGGGGGGAAAAAAAAAAATCAGCTCACAAATGCTCAGCAGATATTTAGAGTTTAAACAAACAAAATCTCCAAAGATTCTATCTACACTGAGCATACTCCAGCCCTTTAAATACTCTGGGGGGGGGAAATCAGGTCTTAAATATCTCAAACTGAATAATTTTGACTTTAATCTGTCCTCAGTTCCTCATCTGTACAGTGAAGTTAACACAAATTTTGTGAAGATAAACAAATATTTGTAAAGCACTTAAATACTGTAGTGATAAGAGCCACAAAGACCAAGGAAATTCAATAATCTGTGCAGTGCAGTCTTTGAATAATTGCATGCAGAGAGAAAGACAGTCACATACTGAACAAGAAGAAAACAAAATATTGACTAACTGCTCTGTAAGTGTCCACTATATGATTCAAAGAACCTGAGAAAAACACGTTATATGTAATTAAAAATTGTAGCCATTCAGGGGAATGAATTAAGGACACACAACCTTCCTTAATTCTGACATTTCTTAACAGCAATGTAAAAAGTTAACCAATTAGCCTGGTTTTGGTTAACTGGTGGGGCTTGGAACTGTTTCCTGCCTGCCTCAGGCAGGGAGCTATTCCAGCCCTGTGGGGCCCACTGGAGCAGCCCTGTCTGTGGTGGGCCCAGCCAATTACCCTCCATACCCCCATTGCAGGTTATACACTGTCCCTAATCCTAAACTTGACAGGTCTACTCCTAGGGAGACTTCACTGCAGGCTCTTCAGTATTTAAGCTTTATACTGCAGAGTCCACAGTAGGGATGTAAGTAATGAGATATTGTGTCCTTGGCAGATCCAAGTCTCTTCATTGGTAGTGGAGACAGAGAATGTGGTGCTGCAGATTCCTTGGAGGCGCACTGTGCTCCAACAGTGCCATACTCTAAGAATGCTCTGAACTTGACAACTCCGAAGGGGAAAGAGGGAAGTGCCACTTTCATAACAAAACACGCAAGTTTTGCTGCTCTGTCTTTGTGTATTAAACCCACTGCAAAAGTGAAATTTACTGTCTAGGGATATCACAGCTCAGTGACAAGTAGGGCAACTGGGATGTGGGTCAATGACTGGCACCAGTCTGGCATATAACCAACAGGGCTTGGACCCCAGAAAGCAAGGTATGGTTCTAATACCAAAAATGAAATTGGGTAAAATCCATCTATAACTACTACGTAAGAAAAATACCATAGACAAAGAGGCTTTGTCTACACTGCACAGTTTTTGCGCAAGAAGCTTTTTGTGGAAGAAATCTTCCACAAAAACTTCTTGCGCAAAAGTGCATCCACACTGCATGGACACTTTTGTGCAAGACAGTTCTGATTGCCATCAGAGCACCTGTGCTTTTTGTGATAGGCTCTTTTTGCGCAAGAAACCCCCATTGAGTGTCCACACACATCTTTTTGTGCAAGAGTTCTTGCACAAAAATGAGTTATGCCTCGTAGGAGGAGGTATACCAAACCACAAAAAGGCCTCTGTTCTGTCATCTGACTATAGGTTTTCTTGCGCAAAAACATGCTTGAGGTTTTTGCTTTTTTTGTGCAAAAACCCTGTAGTGTAGACATAGCCAGAGCGAAGTAAATGAACTTGTCTGGAAGCACTTCAATAACCATGAAGCAAAATGCAGGACAATGTAGCACTTTAAAGACTAACAAGATGGTTTATTAGATGATGAGCTTTCGTGGGCCAGACCCACTTCCTCAGATCAAATAGTGGAAGAAAGTAGTCACAACCATATATACAAAAGGATACAATTAAAAAAAATGAACAAATATGAAAAGGACAAATCACATTGCAGAACAGAAGGGGGATGCGGGGGGGTGGGAAGGGGGAGGAAGGAAGGTAAGTGTCTGTGAATTGCTGATATTAAAGGTAGGGAGAGTGGGATGTTTGTGAGTTAATGGTATTACAGGTGATAATTGGGGAAACTGTCTTGGTAATGGGTGAGAAAGTTCAAAGTCTTGTTAAGTCCTTGTTGACAAGTGTCGAATTTTAACATGAATGACAGTTCAGAGGATTCCCTTTCAAGTGCAGATGTAAAAGGTCTTTGTAGCAGAATGCAGGTGGCTAAGTCATTTAGAGAGTGTCCTTTCTGGTTAAAGTGGCAAGAAACTGTTTTCTCTTTGAGATCTTGTCTGATATCTGTTTTGTGGGCATTAATCCTTTGGCGAAGTGTCTGAGATGTTTGTCCAATGTACATAGCAGACGGACACTTTCGGCACATGATAGCATAGATTATATTTCTGGATGCGCAGGAATATGTGTTCTTGATCTTATAACTCACTTGGTTAGGTCCAATAATGGTATCAGCAGAATGAATATGTGGACAAAGCTGGCAACGGGGTTTGTTGCAAGGGAAGGTACCAGGGTTGGTATTGGTGTGGTATGTCCTGTGGTGGTTGGTAAGAATCATCTTGAGGTTAGGTGGTTGTCTATAGGAGACTATGGGTCTGTCTCCCAGAGCCTCTTTGAGTATGGTATCCTGTTCCAATATAGGCTGTAGTTTATTGATAATGTGTTGGACAGGTTTAAGTTGGGGGTTGTAGGTGATGACAAGTGGTGTTCTATTGTTGGTTTTCTTGGGTCTGTCTTGAAGTAGATGGTTTCTAGGTATTCGTCTGGCTCTTTCAATTTGCTTTTTTATTTCTCTGGGTGGGTAGTTGAGATTTATAAATGCTTGGTAGAGATCCTGAAGCTTCTGGTCTCTGTCAGTGGGGTTAGAGCAGATGCGGTTGTATCGAAGGGCTTGGCTATAGACGATGGATCGTGTGGTGTGTTCTGGATGGGAGCTGGATGCATGTAGGTAACTGTATGAGTCGGTGGGTTTTCTGTAGAGAGTGGTGTCTAATTTTCCATTGTTGATTTGTACTGTGGTGTCCAGGAAGTGGATCTCTCGTGTAGAATGGTCCAGGCTGAAGTTGATGGTGGGGTGTAGGTTGTTGAAATCTCTGTGGAATATCTCCAGTGTTTCTTGGCCATGTGTCCAGATCATAAAGATGTCATCGATGTACCGTAGGTAGAGGAGGGGTGAAAGGGGACGGGAGTTGAGGAAACGTTGTTCTAGGTCAGCCATAAAGATGTTAGCATACTGTGGGGCCATGCGTGTACCCATGGCTGTGCCACTGATCTGGACTTGAAAGGGAATCCTCTGAACTGTCATTCATGTTAAAATTCGACACTTGCCAACAAGGACTTAACAAGACTTTGAACTTTCTCACCCATTACCAAGACAGTTTCCCCAATTATCACCTGTAATACCATTAACTCACAAACATCCCACTCTCCCTACCTTTAATATCAGCAATTCACAGACACTTACCTTCCTTCCTCCCCCTTCCCACCCCCCCGCATCCCCCTTCTGTTCTGCAATGTGATTTGTCCTTTTCATATTTGTTCTTTTTTTTTTTAATTGTATCCTTTGGTATATATGGTTGTGACTACTTTCTTCCACTATTTGATCTGAGGAAGTGGGTCTGGCCCACGAAAGCTCATCATCTAATAAACCATCTTGTTAGTCTTTAAAGTGCTACATTGTCCTGCATTTTGCTTCAACTACCCCAGACTAACACGGCTACATTTCTATCACTATTCAATAACCATCACTCTCTAGCAGTCAGAAGAAACTGACATAACTTGAGCAGCTCTTCCCTCTGATACCAGAAGGCAGTGGTGCACAATGGTGGACGGCACTCAAGCCACTCTCATGGGTAATGCTAAGGGAAAAAGTTCTCTGACAATTCTGTAAGAGGCATGCAGACCCCTACTATGACATAGGCATGTGATTACTCAAAGAAGAATTATTGCTCAAATCCATATCTGGATTACTTAGTTTGGCTTGTCTGGTGATTTGAGCACTATGTACTCAAATCAGCTACTAATGAATGCAACACTGGGTCCACACATCAATGACTAATGAACTAAATGCACAAAACTGGAAGTGACTCAAATACTGTTTATCTTCCAATCACTCATCTCTTACAGCTTCTTTAAAATAATTTTGATCAAGAAAAGTGTGCACCTAGGAAGAAGTTTAACTTCACAAACCGGGTCATAGATGAAACAGACTATTTGCATTAGTGTAGTTCAGCATGTGTGTCAATCTTTTTCAGGATTGAGTGTCTCCTAACAATCTGCTTAAGCTTCCTTTAACTTCCATTGCTAGATGGAGCTCCAAGCCCTGCTCTCATTAAACATTTTCCTCTCTGAACTTTTTAAAGCATAGTGAAATTATTTTCCTTTCAATGCCCAAACACACTACAGATTAGATTTCCCTTGTTTGGCGCCCTCGAAACCTGACCCAGCCCGAATGAGGGAATTTGCCGGATATCGGGAGGTCCCCCTGCCACTGGACTCCCAGGACACTCTCGTTTCCTGCAGTTGGCGCTGCTCCCACCCCACTGCCACTGGGCTCCATCCTGTAGGGCTTGGACTTGGACTCTGGCCTGCTGGAGCTCCCCAGGATGGAGCTCCCCAGCCTCTGCGGCCCTACTTCTTCCCCACTCGACTGGGAATCCTCACTTGAGATGAGGCTTGCCAGTCCTGCTGCTGCCCCGCTGGCTGGGGCTCCACAGGGACAGGACTTGTTGGCTGCTATGCTTCTGCCATTCACCAGCCCCACTGCTGCTCCGCCCAGCCAGGGCTCCCCAGGGACAGATCTCCCCAGCCTCTCTTGCCTCGTTTCTCCCCTGCCCAACCAGGGATCCCTGCCGGGGACGGGGCTCACTGGTTCTGCTGCTGCCCCTCCCGGCCACGGCTCCCCGCAGATGGAGCTACCCAGCCGCATGGTCCTGCTTCTCCCGTACCTGACTTGGGCTCACCAGGGACGGGGTTCACACTTCCAGATGTCAGGGCTCTCTGATCCAGCAACATCTGCATTCCTGCTGGACCACGGATGTTGCCAGACCAGAGAATCCTGCATTTTGGAGGTTCAATCTATACAATTAAATGATCAAAACTGCCTACATATTTCACGAGTGCTAAGACACGTCAAAGCATTTCTTACTATTTTGCACTGCTCTGGTGGCTGGCTGCACAAAGCAAATGCATGTATCAAGAAACAAAAATGACTAAATAAAGCATAACTTCAATGAAGTCAAAGAAACTTAGCCAAAAGAGAATATAGCCTATAGAAAACAGCATGCTGCAGTTTACTACTCAGTTATCCATATATCTTGGCACTACTTTCAGGAATGGTAAGCCCCCAGCAACAGCAGTCACATAATTTTTAAAAAAGCATTATCAGGTTTTAAAAATGTATGGCAGTATTATTGCATGACTACTCATGCAAATCCATAGAAAACAGAACACTGGCTTAAAAAGTACACTAGTCATACTGCAGGCAATGAAAACAAAAACTACAAGTATGGTGGAAACCATGGTTTGAACATATTCTTGTCCTTTTTTAAAAAACATATATCATCTAATACCTTGAACTGGCAGTATACGAGAAGCTTATCTGCAACGGGATAGCTGTTTTCTAAGATCTGGCCAAACAAGTGCAGAAAACAAGAGATTTTGTTCTTTCTTCCAGGCAAGCTGCAGACCGTGCCTGAGATATTTTGCATTCTTTCAAGGCAGCATGCATCCTTCTCTTTGTTCCTCTTGCGTTTTCCATAGCCGAAAATGATTTAGTTAATTCATGGGCTACTTTATCCTGGAATGGTCACTTAAATTGTTAATAGTGGAAACACTTTGTATTCTTTCATTAAGTCGAGGAGGCTTTTTTGTATTCTTACTCCGGTTGACTGTCTGCAATGGTGTCAGATGGCAGAACGGTTCATTTTTCTGGGTCTCTCTGCTACCAGTACAAGTAAGAGTTGTGACTAGAAGTCCACAAGAAAATGTAAACGTGAGCAGCTAAAGGAAAAACAGGCAAAGATGGCAAGAACAACCAGTCAGGTAGAAACTCTATGAAAAAGGTTCTTGGCATCCAAAGACCAAATGCAATACCAGTTCCAATGTGGACATTCAAGTCAGTTATGGAAAATGAGGGAAGACATATCGGTTGCTAGCTTTGCACCTTTCCTTTCTATATACTCTTAGCATAGGATGCATAGGATGGCTGAATGGAGAATCTTACATATTACCAGACACACCAGCACTTTGGCCTTATATGCAGCACTTTGGCTTTGAATGTGGCAGCTCCTTTTATGATCTTCAAATTGAATGAACAAAGTTTCTGACTTCCTGTGGAGACATGATTTAGGTTTCTCCTAATATTAAAAAAGAATACAAGTACTGTATCTTGATATTTAATTTATAAAAACAACAAAAGTAAACGGCTATATCCTTATGGAGAAGGGAGGGAAAAAGACCACTTCTGACAGGAAGCTGGAACAAGTACAAAGTACTCCCTGTAGAAAAGCAACAAATAAGCATCATATTCCTAGACTGAATGGCAACAGGATAAAAAATGCATACTGATTTAGACCTCCAGGAGTGGAGTATTTGGTGCAGGACCTTAGGACTCCTTTGTGCAAAAGGAATCTTCCTTGAGGATTCATTACGAATCGGTCAAGATTAAAGAATTTAGCTTTGAAACTCACATCTAAATGAGTCTGCAGATCAGCAATGAAGAGCAGATGTGGAAAGGGAGGAAATTTCTGCACAATTGATCAAAAGATCCACTTTCTGAGTGGGCTTTACTCTTTAATCTCTTTGCCAATTGGGCTAGGTTACCAAGGCCTTACTGTCTGTTCAAAGTTAGATGTCCTGGTGGTTTTATGTGACTAGAAGACAGGACAACTTGCCTTACTATCCTTATCTCCAGGACGCTGATGAAGCAAAGGGCCTAGGTCATGCTGATGCCTAAGTGGATTTCCAAACAGCCTTCTTGTTTGTTATAACATGCCATCAATCAAATTATAACCAAGAAGGCTCTTTTAACATGTCTGACTATTAAAAGATACATTTATCACTGAATGAGGGGGATTGCAAGAGGAGATCTTACTGACAGAAAGAGTTTCAGCATTTGAAGTCTGGACAGTGTACAGTACCAAATCCTCAACTCTGAAAAGGAAATTTGCAGCTCTGGGGAACTAGGGTAGTTGAGGACCAAGGCTATCAGTTTATGCCACTCTCTTCATTAAGGGAAAAACATTTTCTACTTTAATGTCTTATCGGGGTCTCCAGAAAAAGACTTATTGGAATAGTGTATCAGTGAGCATTCTCCCTCCCTCTTATTCCTGTTCACCACTATGGTAATTAACTAAAGTATAATGGAAGTTCTGTGTCCTCCTTCTGTTCATTCACAGAAAGGGAACTGGATGAGCAAAGTATCTAGGTAGGGTTCCGTCAACATCTGCCCTTTTTGATATGCTACTACTGTCGTCATGATTGAGGTTAAAGGTTCTACAGTCTGATGAGCTTCTATGGGAAAGAAGGCAATAAAATAATACTGCTAGTATACGCAGGTGCTATAATGATAGAAATGACATAAAGCTTTCCTTAAATTGACAAGCACTACAAAATCCTCATGTTCAATAATCTAGGATCATGTAGAAGAGTTTCCAGTCCGAACTGCTAGTCTTTAATTTTTGGAGAAACAGCTTTACAGGTGAATTATAATGGTTATAAACCTCAAGTTGATCATTTTAGTAAATGGGTAAAGCTAGCTCCTAGGAACCACTTGTACAGAAAAAGGAACATGCATGTGCTGAAGTCTTGGAACTTTAGCAGTTTAAGAAGTTTTTGCTACCTGAGAAAGAGTCAAATTCTGTAAAGTACCCTTTCCTCAAAGCTAGAAGGCATTGCGGATTTAAAATAATTTTTGCCCAAGCTCCATCAAAACAGCCAATCTGTTCTCAATGAAATCATCTGATTAAGAGGTCAACTGATAAAACTGGGTTTTTTTAGGATTTTTTTTAAAATGGAGTGACACTAAAGACTTGTGAAAAGGACAAAATGAAAGAAGTCCATAGAATATTGGTATGGCTCTCCTATTTCAGACGCAAATTTTTCAAAGATAGTTCTCTTGTTGGAACACCTTTTATTCTGAAATGATGCAATGGGAAAGAAAAGCCTTTGTTCCAAAAGAGCTTTTAGGGCATAGTCTAGTTCCTCCACAAAATATGTCGGACTATTAAAGAAAAGGACAGTGAGCTTTAGTTTAAAAGAAAAGCCCATCTCCCCCAATCCCTCATTTTGCTAGAAAAAAAAAATCTAGTGGACTACAAATGAGATGGCTATAACACTGTTTCACAACTTTAGAAATCCAGAGCTATGACAATTAACACATTGAAAGCGAGTGAGTGTTTTACAGAGTATTTTCTAGATTGTTTAGATAAAATTAAGTGCATGTCCAAGCAAGAACCACTTAGAAAACCTAAATGAACTGCTATGATAAGCAAAACTGTAACCAGCTCATAATTCTGATGGGCACCTTTCAATTTTCTTTTTCAGCGCATTTTGTAAGGTCTTTTTCTGCAACCACATTAGGACAGCAGCAGCAATGAACCAAGGATCAGAAAATCATGTCCCATTTAAACTACATTAAAACAATGAAATATTAGGCTGTTAAAAAAGGCTCAATAGTACCCATCATCACCAGATAAAGAAACAGTTCTTAAGATGTTTGAAGAACACTGTTTGATTGATTCCTTGCCAGACAGAATGCTTTTACCAAAGTTGTCAATGTGAAATTGACACCATTGTTTTGCCTTTCTGGTCTCTTCTTCTCTATTACTGATCTATATGGTTTCTGTCTGGTTGTTTGATTGTTCCTGTCAGTTGCTTAACTAATTTTGCAAGATTTATATCAACTGAATTGGTGGGGTAGGACTGGATAAAGAATTGTTTCATAATGGTCCAGGATTGGTGAACAATACAGTTTTGTAGTACACGCAGTCCCCGGGTTACATACAAGATAGGGACTGTAGGTTTGTTCTTAAGTTGAATCTGTATGTAAGTCGGAACTGGCATCCAGATTCAGCCGCTGCTGAAACTGACCACCAGTTCTGACTTACATACAGATTCAACTTAAGAACCCCAAGCGTCCCCAAGTCAGCTGCTGCTGAAACTGATCAGCGGCTGATTCCAGGAAGCCCGGGGCAGAGCAACTCTGCCTCGGGCTTCCTGTAGTCAGCGCTGGTCAGTTTCAGCAGCGGCTGACTTGGGGACGCCTGGGGCAGAGCAGCTGGGGTGCTGCTGGGTTGCTCCAGTAGCACCACTCCTCAGCGCTACTGGACCAACCCAGCAGCACCCCAGCTGCTCTTCCCCAGGCGTCCTGATTCAGCCGCTGCTGAAACTGACCAGCAGCGGCTGAATCAGGACGCCTGGGGCAGAGCAGCTGGGGTGCTGCCTGGTTGGTCCAGTAGTGCCCAGAGCGGCGCTGCGGAACCAACCGGCAGCGCCCCAGCTGCTCTGCCCCAGGGTCCACAACAAAAGCCTGGTCTGCTGGTGGGGGGGGGGGCACACTAGCTGCGCCCCCCCCCCCCCCCAGCAGACCAGGGACACGGGGAGCAAAGCCGCAGCGGCAGCGGGGTGCCGCGCCTCTGAGGCTTTGCTCTGGCAAAGCCTCAGAGGCGCAGGACCCTGCCGTGGCTGCGGCTTTGCTCCCAGTGTCCCTGGTCTGCTGGGGACTGTCTCCAGCAGACCAGAGACACTGGGAGCAAAGCCGCAGCCACGGCGGGTTCCCGCGCTTCTGAGGCTTTGCTCTGCCAAAGCCTCAGAAGCGCGGGAACCCGCCGCGGCTGCGGCTTTGCTCCCGGTGCCCCTGGTCTGCTGGAGACGGTCCCCAGCAGACCAGGGGCACCGGGAGCAGCTTTTCTCGCCCCAGAGGTTGAGGAGGCGGGACCTCTGCCTGCGAGCTCCAGGGCGAGAAAGCCCCGTTCGTAAGTGTGGATCCGACGTAAGTCGGGGACTGCCTGTACTTCCATTTAAAATGATTTGGTTAAGATAAATTTGAGTCCTGCTTAGCTATTACTGCATAAACTGGGGTCCAAAAGGAAATTTTTGGAATCAACTTGAGGACAGAGACCAAGATCAGAGCTGCCAGAGCTCAACACTCTTTTCCTGGCTGATCACCAGGAAAAGTTCATCTGCCTTATTGGGAGCGGTGAGCACTAGGGATGTAAAATCCAGTTTAATTGGTTAAATGGGTAAACACAGTGCTCCCACCAGTGAATCAGATCAAGACAGAGCAGCCCCCAGTGTAGACAGGTGCTACTCCAGCCCAGTTGCTCCTAGCCACTGCAGCTCCCAGCCCCTGTGCAGTCTCCCAGCCTGCATAGGCTGGGAGTAGGGATTTAAAAATGCAATTGTGCATAATTAGCCTTCACAGTTACATGCAGGTTCCTGGTACATGCAAGGAGCCAGCTTTCCATGCACATTGGCTCCCGAGGAGCTGCCTGCCCCACTCTAGCCCACCGCATGTAATCGTGTAACCGCTGAAATTTTCAGTGGCTACACAGTTACTTAATTAAATGCATTTTAACATACCTACCTGGGAGACCTGAGCGGGGGGCCTGGTGGGGCTACTTTGGGGTACCAGTTAACCATTACCCTGTAAGCATCACCCATTTACCATTTAATCGACTACTCATTAACATCCCTAGTTAGCACTCCATGCTTAACATGTGCACTCTGTTTGAGTAACTGTAACAAATGGAGGTTAAAGAATATTAGCATATAAAGGCTCTTTCACTGCTAAAAGGCCTTGCGATCCCACAGAAGATTATACCCTTAGCCTTGAGAACAGGGTATGGGTAAATGCCTTTTGCCTGGAGCTCTCAAAAATAAGAAAGGATGGGTGGGGTGCCTAAAATTAACCAGGGTACATCTTGAGACCACAGAAGAGTAAAGGTGGGGTGCCCTAGAGCAGGGGTTTTCAAAGTTGGGTTGTAGGCCAGCCCAGATAAGTCTCTGGCAGGCCACAAGACATTGTTTACCAAGCAACCATAGGCATGGAGCCTCGCAGCTCCCATTGGCTGTGGTTCGCTTTCAAGATATACCGACCTCCAGAGAGAATATGTGGTAAAACATGAAAAAACAGCTCCATATACCAAATTACTAAAATTTCTGTTAGCCATATTACACATATGTACTAAACATGATTTTGGCTAGAACTATTACATCAGGAGAATTTGTACTGATATTTATTTTTCAGAAAAAATCCTTTTATAGCTATTTTTAAATTTGTAAAGGACTATATGCAGTGTTTTAGCTATTTTTCTAACAGGAGAGTAATAGTCATGCAGCAGGCAATCCTTTCAAAGGAGGGAGGGTCACTAAACTTTTCACTTCTTGGAAAATGATTAAGGGAATGGAAGCATTTTAGCCTTTTCTATGTCCAACAACAAACCCTTTACCTGAAGGTAGAGTTTGTGGCTTCCTTAGATTTATGTTTATTGCACCTTCTATGAAAGTCAAGTAAAGGGATTAGAGTGAAGGTTAAAATAATAATAATATATGGAACTATACCTCTCTCACAGAACTGGAAGGGACCTTGAAAGGTCATTGAGTCAAGTCCAGTCCCCTGCCTTCACAGCAGGACCAAGTACCATCCCTGACAGATTTGCCCCAGATCCCTAAATGGCCCCCTCAAGTATTGCGCTCACAACCCCGGGTTTAGCAGGCCAATGCTCAAACCCCTCCTCCCTCCCAAGGTTCAACCTTGGCTGCTAGAAAAGTTTCATTCAGCTATAAAAATCACACCATGCCTTTTCTATCTCATATCCACCTAATCCTAAAAAGGACTGAATTGGGATTTTTTTTTTGCCCTTCCAATACCTCAGCAGAGGAATATGTGGTAATGCACACACTGGGGGCTCGACCAGGGGAAGACCCATTGGGTTCCTCTGAATGGCAGCCTAGTGTAAATGCCATAAAAGAACCTGCAGCTCTGGTAATACACTACTGATCCAAAGAGAGCTAGAAGCACATGTAAGTCTTCTTTCTTTTCATTTCTTGAGCCAAAAAATGAAAAGAGTGGTGCTTCACTAAAGGAAAAAATGCTGAGTAGTACTGAAGCACCATTTTGAAAGTAAAACTTATTACAGGTAATGCATGAGAACTGCCAAAAATAAAAGTGAAACAATTAAAGAGGGGAAAGCTGCTGAAGACAGATAGACAGACCCCCTTCCAGACACACAAAAACTCTTCATTTAAACTGGCTACTGCTTCTCTGACAGACAAGGAGAAACTCATGTGTAAGGGTTAGAAGATTAGAAGTGATCAGATGAAAAAATAAACATCAATAGACTAACATGTTACCACAGAACTTGTATATAGAATACATTGCTACAGAAAGTAAAAATATGTCTGTTCAACAAGTGTTCAAAAGTTATCTGTTTCCAGACACAAAAACTCTTCAGAACCCAAGAATTTAGTTATACTTTAATAATGTTACCAAACCTTCCCTTCTAACAAGGAAAGTACTGAGGTTAGTAGCTATAGGAGATTCCCATTGTATTCTTTTTACCAATGATCTTTAGTTTCGAGGATTCTAGCTGGAATCACTTATTTATGTTTGATAAGTTCATACATACAGGTTGGACCTCTCTGGTCAGGAACCCTTGATACCTGACCAGTCCCAGATCAGGGACTTTGCTGGATCAAGAAAGGTAATTTCTGCCCCCTCCTCCTTGCCACCATTCCCTGCAGCCCATCTACTGTCGCAGGCCCCTTTGCATGTAGGGTTCCTGACCCCACCATAGCAGCCCCGCCACCGCACGCACAGCCCCACTGCCAGTCTAGGGGCAGCTCCTGGGCTGAGGACCAGTTGCACCGCCAGGTGGCACTTCTGCTTGGGCTTCAGCCTCACTGGGCAGTCCCGCTACCTCCTGGTCTCACCAGACACTCCACCGAGCAAGAGAGAGGCTTCCAGGCTTTTTGCTGCACTACCAGGCAGCCCCACTCCTAGGTTAAGAGAGGTTCAATGTGTAGTACTTACACAGCTACTGAATTTTTCCCATTTTTTGTATTTTTAGTCAATTGTATGGCACAGACTAATGAAAATCTACAAATGAAACAAAACACGCTACCGGGAGAAACAGCTGTTTCTTGAAAATGAAAGATTTAAGATTTTTTTTAAAACAGAGTATCAAGAAGGCAAATTGCATATAAAACTCATGAGTCAAAGAAACACTTTAATTTAAGAGGGGAAAAAGAAAAAGTCACCTTCTGCCACTAATCAAACATACTGAAAAATTTGTATTCTACTAGGTATTTGTATAACCTCGAAGTACAGAAAACAACAACAGATATCACAAGTCATTGAAAAATAATAAAGCCTAAAGTTTCTTGTTACCTTCTTGGTGGAAGTTTATCTCCATGTGCAAGTCAAATGTACTTAGCAATACAACATTCCTATCTTGAAGTTGTGTACATGCATTGGCTCATCCACAGTTACATATCTTCCATCAGCTAACGCAGAAGTGACAATGGAAACTTACAGCTGAAATAAATGCAGAGGGAAAGGAAAATAAAAATTAGCTCCTTTATAAGTAAACAACCATAAACATGAACCTCAGAATTGGTTCTTTGAAGAACTTTAATTAGCAATAACCAGTTTGAATCTTGACTCCTCTTACAGATTAGGAGTCAGACCAAATACAGGCAGTCCCCGGGTTACATGGATCTGACTTACATCGGATCCCTACTTACAAACGGGGTGAGGCAACCCCGTAGTAGCTGCTTCCCCCCAGCATATCAGGGAGACAAGAAGCTAGCGCCTCCCCCAACCCCTCCCAGCAGCAGACCAGGGAGACGTGGAGCGGCTTTTCTCAGCAGACACCTCAGCTTAAGAATAAAGGACTGAGGGAAGTGAGGTGTGGGAGAATAAAACTGAGCTCTGGAGAAATGTTTGGCTAGAGTTTCCCCTACAATATGTACCAGTTCCGACTTACATACAAATTCAGCTTAAGAACAAACCTACAATCCCTATCTTGTACGTAACCTGGGGACTGCCTGTACTTAGGAATTTAAGTGCTTGTGTGTCTATGCTCAGGTTTTGTTAAAATTTATTCTCCAAAGTCTGGTGGCTCATTAACAGCATACTGCATTACTAAAAATCCTACTTTGAGGCTAAGATGGCTTTCAGTTGTCTTGCAAACAAATGGGGTGAGGAGAGCGAATGGACCATAAAACATATGGAAGAGCAATCTACTTAACAGACAAATAAGAAAGGGTTAACTCAAGGGTTAAGACAGACATACTACATAAATGTACACATTTACATCTGTCAAATATCTTCCCTCTTCCTAATCCACTGCTGTTATCGCTAAATAGAAATGTAAGAATTCTAATGACAAGTTCTGCCATTTTATGTATATAAGACACAGTTATTTAAAAAAATTTCAGTTCCATTTTTAGAATTAATGATCAAACCTATCATTTCTGAAAAGCTAAAAATGGCTGGGAATGCAGAGACAAGCAGTAGACTTCAAACCATTTAAAAGTGACAGCTACTTTCTATCTTAATATTTTGTTTTAAAAGGATTTGATAAAATATTACAAATGTTTACCAGATTCTCTGATTTCAAGAGAAACTTATTTTTAAAAGTAAGCCTTTTTTCTGTGTAACTGTAGTCACAAAGAACAGGAGCATTACTGCCAGTACAAAAGAAAGTGAAACTGACTGGCTTATTTTCATTTTCGAATCTGAATAAAATGCAAAACAATACTAATTTTCCAGGAATACCTAAAACAAAATGCCTGCATATTTTCCTGATTTTTAACTCCATTTACACTTGCACTGGCTACCTAAACTGTTTTAAACAGTTTCACAGCTGAACAAGAGAAAAATTTAGCAAAACAGTTCAGCTACATATGGCCATCATCATTTTTCTGTTGATGCAAATTAATTTTGCCAATTTAAGCAAATTCCATTTTATATTTTACTCCCATTTGGATCCCTCAGATTTGATCCACCAGTCAGTTAACAGACAGATCTCTTGAAAAAAGTTAATTAGAACACTTTATTCGTAATCATAATACTAAACTGGAAACATTCCTTTGCAGTGGACAAAGTGAAAAGCAGCTCACCAGATGCTGAAGTCCACCCTTTTCACTGGCAATACTTTTGGAAGCTTTATTTGGGGGGTGAGGGAAAGAGACAGAAATGAAAAATATTGATGGAAATAATTTAAAAAAAATCTAAGGTCCTGATTAGACTTATTTGCTGCATTCAGTATTGCAATTCCCCTCTCCACAAAAGTGCTTTGCCCTTTTTCATAAATTTGACCTTGGCGATTAGCATCCCATTTTGAGTAACAGCTGATATAAAACACTACTCAAAAACAATGCCAGTTAAAACTTTTAAGTGAAAGGAAAGCTGCTGTGCCCACCATGTGGAAATAGTCAAATTCTATTAAGAATCCTCAAGAATACCAATGCCAATCTCCTCTCCTGCTTGTTTGCTCAATGCAGATACCAGCATTCTACATAGTGATAGAAATGTAGCCCTGTTAGTCTGGGGTAGTTGAAGCAAAATGCAGGACAATGTAGCACTTTAAAGACTAACAAGATGGTTTATTAGATGATGAGCTTTCGTGGGCCAGACCCACTTCCTCAGATCAAATAGTGGAAGACTACTTTCTTCCACTATTTGATCTGAGGAAGTGGGTCTGGCCCACGAAAGCTCATCATCTAATAAACCATCTTGTTAGTCTTTAAAGTGCTACATTGTCCTGCATTTTGCTTCAGCATTCTACATCTGTCTCTTATAACCAAAAGACATAGGAGACTCTGAAACAGACCTGCTCCTTATGTCCTTATTTATAGGTGGACCTCCAGGGGACCCCCCTCCCCGGCATATTTAATTTTAAGGTTATCTGTTTCCAGCTCTATTTTCCTACTCCACCCAGACCCTCGCCTGCTAATTTTAGGGCTCTATGGCTGTGTCTACACCAGATTTCCTGGGGAAAATCTGCTCCTACATTACCACCAGTACAAACCCACTGTGAAATGCCTGTGTAGACAAGGCAACAACTGGCACTAACACACTTAAACACACTCCGAACAGGTCTACATGTTAAACATGCCAATAACAGCACCTGGAGTCCCATTACGCCACCGTGCTAGTGGCTTTAAGTAGGTGCAATCCAATCTCGTGCGGCGGGGGCATTCGTGTGCCTCCCGCTCTGCACCGGGGACAATGTTTAGGGTTCAAGAGGGGGAGGGTTAGTGTCGGCAGCAGGCCCGTTCCGGTGGGGGTACCACAGGCTCCCCACAACCATTCCGGGCGGGGAGGGGACGTCTTACAGCTTCTCTCCGCCTGGGGATTAACGGCAAAGCGGGACAGGGGGCTGGTAACGTCTCCCCACCCAGTGGCCTGGCCCCTCGCCCTGCGGGAGCCCCGACCCCCGCTAGCGGCCCCGACCCACCCCTTGCACAGCTTGCGGCGGGGGAGGAAGGGAGGGACGGGCCCCCCTTGGCGCCGCAGCCCGGGCTCCCCCCGCTGGCGGCCCGGCCAGGAGCTGACGGGAGACAATGGACACGATGACTTCACCCGCCAGTAATGTGAGGAGCCGCCGCCGCCTCCGGCAGCCAGGACGCTGTTCCGCTGCTGGCGCCGGGGGAGCGGGGATCCCGGCCGGGGCCTGGGGGCGCGCTCCCTGCCCGGCTTCTCACCACAGACCCCGGCCCGAGGTGCCCCGCGTATTGGCGGCTCCGCCCGCGCCTCCCCGCTTCGGGCAGCGCCCTGCCGGGCACGCCACGGAGGCCGCGTCTGGGCCGCTCCCCGCGCGGCAGGGGCCCCTGTCGCCGCGCCAGGCCCACCCCGATACCTTTCACTCCGCAGCCGCCGCGACCCCGCTGCGCCCGGCCCGGGCCCGTGCTGCGAGCGTCTGTGTGTGAGGCGGGCGGGGCAGGAGGCGGCGCTGCTGGGCCCGGGGCGGGCCGAGTTGGGCTGCGCCGGGCCGGGCTGGTTGGTTTCCGAGCCCCCACCCCCACGCGGGGAGCTCGCATTCGGCGGGGCCCTGTGCCCCGAGGCCGCTCGTCCTGCCGCCTGGCTGCGGGCGGGGTAACGTGAGCTGCGGGGAGCTGGCTCGTTTCACCGGCTGCTAGCCCCCACCTCGCTCCACGCACACCAAATAGCTTCACTGACTTCCCATCGCGGGGACTTGTTGCCTACCACCCCTCAGCCACAGCACAGGCCTCTTGCCGTTCAAAAGCCAGAAGTCGTCCCTTACCCACCCCCTAATCACACTTTCTATTGGATTCAAATGATGAACAGTTAGAAAATAAGCAGTTTCCGGGGGGGGGGGGATTATGTTTACCTGCTGGATTAGGAGACCCTATTTTATCATTTCATGTGTTTTCCCCCCATCACAATTAGGTCTAAAAAATACCCTGGTTTGTAAAATACAAACACAGCACCAAGAGCTGTTACTTTAAGAGAAAACACCAAATATCCTAAGATCCACGATAAAAATCAAGAGCTGGCTGTGCTCCCTGTCTATAAGGAGGAAGAAGCCTTAAAGCTGTGCACGCAGTCATCCATCCAGCACCACTCGCAGGCAGCCCCCACTTAGCACTCCTCCACCCAGTTTTGGAACCAGAATCCTGTCTTGTCCTGACTTGCCACCTAGTAGTAGATTGTTGCTGTGTTGAGGAGGCCTAGTGACACAGCATTACTTGGCAATACCATACCACATCAGTTGGTCCCACTAGAAAAACTCAAAACAAGAAAGTGCTAACCCATTTAGGAGGTTACAGCTCCCAGCATGTGATGCCCTATCTCCAGCCAAGCAGCCTGGAGCTGCTTTGTAGAACTCCATACGCTGCATTTTGGCCACCCCTGCTGTAACTGAAAACAAAGGAGGAAAGGGAGCAGTTTAATTTATTTGCAAGGGTATTTAGGGCAATGTTAATGTTAATTATCCAAGCATGAAACTGACTTACTGAACAAGCATGCAGGGACTTCACAGTTTTGCCAGCAGCAGCACCAACACAAAGTAATTATTTACTATTCTGTGGACTTCATACCCATTAACATGTAAAAATTCAGTGAGAAGAATGAACTATTGGAACGTTTCTGTAGGGCAACATTGTTGAGTGCTGATTAGCACCAGCTACCTGCTGCAAAATATAGTATTTTCCTTAATTTCTGTCCCTCATATTGTTGCTTCTAAAATAACCTGTTTCAAAATTATTCTAAAAAAGGTGTGTTTCTTCTTGCACAATTCCACAATCAGGGGCACACTGTCAGCATGTATTTCATAGGGATGTTAAATATCGATTAATCAATCAAATAGTCGATTGGATTTCTGCCTTTGAAATATACATTTCAAAGATTGAAACACCAGGTGGAGCCCGGGGCTAGCAGGGCATCCCCCGCTGATGCCAGGCTCCATGCAACACTTCCTCTTAAATTGGGGCTCTTGTACATGTCAAAGAAGAAGCGCCCACATGGAGTCTGGGGTCAGTGGGGGACTACCCGCTGGCCCCAGGTTCCACACAGCATTCCATCTTTGAGATGTACAAGAGTTCCCGCAGGGGCGCCTCGTACATTTCAAAGAGGAAGTGCTGCATGGAGCCTGGGGTCAGCTGGGGACCCGCTGGCCTCAAGCTCCAGGTGGCATTTCAATTTTGGAAATGCACAAGAGCCCCTAATGGGGCTTTTCTACATTTCAAAGAGGAAGCATCGCCGCTGCACCCCTGCTCTGTCCCATGGAGCTGGGGGGAACCAGCTTTTAAGCCAACCCCCCCAGCACTCCCTCTTCTTTCCCCCACCCCCGTCTACCCGCTGCCTCTTTCTGGGTATGTCTACACTACCCTCCTAGTTCGAACTAGGAGGGTAATGTATGCATACCGCACTTGCTAATGAAGCCCGGGATTTGAATTTCCCGGGCTTCATTAGCATAAGCGGGGAGCCGCCATTTTTAAATCCCCGCTGCTTCGAACCCCGTGTAGCGCGGCTACACGGGGCTCGAACTAGGTAGTTCGGACTAGGGTGCCTATTCCGAACTACCGGTACACCTCGTTTCACGAGGAGTACCGGTAGTTCGGAATAGGACCCTAGTCCGAACTACCTAGTTCGAGCCCCGTGTAGCCGCGCTACACGGGGTTCGAAGCAGCGGGGATTTAAAAATGGCGGCTCCCCGCTTATGCTAATGAAGCCCGGGAAATTCAAATCCCGGGCTTCATTAGCAAGTGCGGTATGCATACATTACCCCGCTAGTTCGAACTAGCGGGGTAGTGTAGACATACCCTGAGATAGAGGCAGCAAGGGGGAGGGAGCAACTAATGTGTTGACTACTCAATAAACTTTTGCTTATTGGACAGTCAATTAGTCACTTACATCCCTAGTATTTCATGTTTCTATCAATTCCTGCAGAATTTCAAATCTGTCCCTTCTCTGTACTCATTGTCAAAATCTTGATTCAAACCTCAGTTCTCTTTCGCTTGGTTTATTGTAATCTCTCTGGTCTCTCACATTTCAACATTTGGCAACCCAAGTAATCATCTGCCCCTTCTACCGTATCACAGCATTCAGGTTCCTTAACTAATACTCAGACTTTTTTCAGACAAAGTTCAAACACTTCTGCCTCACTTTCAAGACTCTGGTTAGCACTTCATCTGCCTATATCTCATCTCCTGTCTACCCACTGCATTATGCAAGTTGTCCATTCCCTTTGTTTTGTCTCTCCATTTATCTCTTCTTCTCACTCTGACCTTCATGCCTTCTTTCACATTACTCCCTGGCTGTGTCTAGACTGGCATGATTTTGCAGAAATACTTTTAACGGAAAAGTTTTTCCGTTAAAAGTATTTCCACAAAAGCGCGTCTAGATTGGCAAGGATGCTTTTGCGCAAAAAGTGCTTTTGCGCAAAAGCACCTGTGGCCAGTCTAGACGCGATTTTGCGCAAGAAAGCCCTGACTGCCATTTTAGCCATCGGGGATTTTTTGCGCAAAACAATTCTTCCCTGTCTACACTGGCCCTCTTGAGCAAGTACTCTTGCGCAAGAGGGCTTTTTCCTGAGCAGGAGCGTGAAAGTGTTTGCGCAAGAAGCACTGATTTTGTACATTACAAAGTCAGTGCTCTTGCGCAAATTCAAGCGGCCAGTGTAGACAGCTGGCAAGGTTTTGCACAAAAGCAGGCGCTTTTGCGCAAAATCTTGCCAGTCTAGACACACACCCTATGTCTGGAATCATAATCTCTATCAAGTGTGCTCACTTTTCTGCAAACCTGTCCTCAAAACTCACTTATTTTGCTTTTTTACCACTCCTGGCCTCCACTCCTGTGCTATCATATCCCTCTACTTTTCTATGATCTTATTCAGAGATACAAGAATCACTTTCAATACGATACACATGGATGTGCTTTGCCACTCATCCTGCCTTTTTCTAGCCTTTCTTTATTCTGTGTATATTCATCCTTTCCAGAATTGTTCTTTAATTGGACCTTTCCTCCATGACTGTCAAATATTGCAAGAGTTTCAGAGGGGTAGCTGTGTGGATAGCTTTGTTAGTCTGTAACTGGAAAAACTTATTTCTTAAATATTGCAGTTAGGAATATTCTGTTCTACATAGGTTTAGATATCATACTCATCACTGTAGTATCTGATTGCCTTCCAGTAGTGCATTAAGCAATATGACTACACATCTGTCACATGTTGTTTGTTCTCTCATCTGCTCCCCAGGGAGAGAAGCATGTGCAGTGGACTGTCTTGTTTTTGTAGGGTATTGGTTTTAGCGTTTGTTTGTTTCAGGTTGGTAGAAAGCGGTAATTTGGGGGTTTATTTGATTTAAATACATATGTTGCTATATGTTTATTTTAGAAAAGACAAGGTCAAAGAAATGCACCTTGCACTTGGAACAGAATGTAGTAAGGTTTATGATAGCCCTTAGTTCCTGGCGGAGTTCATTAGTCTTGATATTACCCCGGAGAAAACTGTCTCCTGCACAGATGAGCTTTCCATTTAACATTGAAAGTTCCAATTTGTATCTGAGAAGCATAGCTGTCAACCAAAGTCTTCATTGCTTAACTTTGGGAGATCTTTTAGATATACTGGACCAGGCCATTTAACAACTTCAAAATAAGGACCATAACTTGAACTTGCTTCAAAATTCTCTAGGAAATCAGTTTTGAGGGTGGAAGAATGCAGCCAACTGTTCATCATCCCTGAACTAATCTTATTCAAGCATTGGGCCATTTCAGTGGTAATGGTGAGGTCAAATGCATTCGATATAAATTGTGTACATGTAAATGATTCAGAGTGTGGTTGGTTGTAGTGTTTTGGTTTGGGGTCTTTTGTTGTTGGGTTTTGTTTTGTTTGTTTTTTTGTTTTGTTTTGTTTTTGTTATGGGGGCAAGATCACTCCTATTCATGATCATACACAGGGCTGGCCTTACTATGAGGCGAACTGAGGCGGCTGCCTCAGGTGCCAGACTGTGGATGGGCACCACTAGCACCCAGAGTGTAGAAAATTGTGTCTGCTGCTGGTGCATATGTATTCTCTCTGCTTTAGATGCACAGAGATGGCAGAGTGCTGTGCTGGAGGAAGGAGGGCACAAGAGTCATAACAGGCAAGCAGGAGAAAAGGTGGAATGGGGGCGTCATTTGAACTCCCCACCTCAGGTGCCAAAATGTTGTGGGCTGGCCCTGATCATATAAATGGTTTTAAGAGTCTTTCTTCCCCTTAGTTCTCTGTGTGTTAGGGAAAACAGAGAGGAGGCGGTTATGCTGGCCAAGACAAGAGATGACAAACTTCTTGACAAGAGTTTTGGCTATCTTAGCAGCAAGGACAAATCTTAGAAATGTTATGGTGAAAGGAAAGAAAAGATTTGAATACAACTTAGGTGTGTTTGCCAAGAAAGAATAGGTGGAAAATGACCAGTTCTGAGCTGAATAAAAGGAAGGTGGTGACAAGTTTGTTGGTTTTTTAAACAAAACCAACTTCTGGTTGTGCTTGACAATTCCACTTTTATATGATGAAATCATATCCATCCCACTTACCATTCCAATGATAACTCCTGAGGATGTTGAACAAAAGCTACTAAAGTTAAGACATATTTAAATCAACAGATTTTGATCATTTGCATCCAAGAGTTTTAAAGGAGCTTACTGACGCATACACTGGATTGTTATTGTTGATTTTTAAATAATTCTTGGAACACTGGGGAGTTTCTAGAAGATTGGAAGAAAAGTAATTTTGTGCCAATATTTTAAAGAAGTAAACCAGGGTAATTATAGGCCTGGCAGTCTGGTAGCAATTGTAAGCAAAATAACGTAATGATTGAATTAATAAAAAATTAAAGGCAGATAATATATTTAATGTCAATGGTAGTAGAGAGAGCAAGAGAGCCTGAAATCATAGTTCCAGTGCAAGGCCTGAGTTCTGAACCAAAGCTAGGTAAAGTTATGCTATGAGCAACAGTCAGGCCCTGTCTAAAGCAGATGCTTGCTTGTAAATCAGTGTCTGGTACACAAACTCGGCACCAGTATTACCATCATTGCTAAAACACACTGAATATGTAAACACAGGCCAGCAAGACAGCACAAAAACATTCTAACATAGCAGATGATAAAATGGTTTGACAGAAGTGACAAATCATGATATTTTATCTGAAATATGAGGACTGAAAGTACAAAGTCAAGTGATGAATAGGAAAATTTTGTCTGAAACATTACTAGAAGAGTACAAGGGGCGATAACAAATATGTCATGAAACATGTAAGGTGATCCATTGTTTATCCCTGCTTGCTTGTCTCAATCTGTAAATGATGGGATACCTCACTTTGACCCTTCATCTAACCTAGTGGGGCAGTAGAAAGCCTGACTGAGCCGCTTCCATTGTCATGGGCATATTTGTGCTAGTGCTGTGGTCTTAAACTTCATTGCACCATGACCCCTTTATAATAACAAAAATTACTGCTAAAACAGGTTTTGTGGTCTTACTGGGCAGTTGGAGGTCTGCTGTAAGGGCTATCCGAGCAAAACCAATGCAGCATGCAGAAAGAACGTATGCATGCAGACAAACATCTGATGACACTAATCAGCATGGGTTTATGGAAAATAGATTCTGTCAAACTAACTTGATATCTTTTTTATGAGATTACAAGCATTTTGATAGGAAAGCTATAACAATTCAAAATCCAAATGGAACACATTAAGCAGATTTTAAAATGGCTAACTAATATGTCTCAAAATTGTAAACAGGGAATCATCATTCAGTGGGCGTGTTTCTAAAGGTAACTCATAGGGAATATGTCTTGTCCCTATGCTCTTTAACGTTGTTTTTAAATGGCCTGGAAGAAAACATAAAATTATCTCTGATAAAGTTTTCAGCTGACATAAAAATTGGTAGGGGGTAGTAGTAAATAATGAAAAGAACAGGTAATTGGCACAAAATGTTCTGGATCACCTAGTAAACTGGGCACAAGCAGACAATATTCATTCTAACATAGCCAACTGTAAAGGTATACATCTAGGAACAAAGAATCCAGGTCATACTCACAGGATGCTCTACCCCATCCTGGGAAGCACTAACTCCGTAAAAGGACTTGGGAGTCATGTCAAGTAGGAATAGAGAGGTTATATTACCTGTCGCTGGGACTGGTGCAACTACTTTTGGTGTCCACAATTCACAAAGGATGTCAATAAAGTACAGAGGGTTCAGGAAAGAGCTGCAAGACTAATTAAAAGATGGCAAAATATGCCTCATAGTGACAGACTCAAGGATATGGGCAACAGATATCATAGGCCAAAGGAGGCTAAGCCGCCCCAAACTGCCAGGCACGGCTCCTCCCATGCACCATCCCAAGGCCCCCTCCTTTTATGCTCTTTCCCCCTGCCCAGCCCAGAGTGCTTTTCTTCTCTGAAGTCAGCTGGGTTTGGGCTAGGGACTTGGGGTAGCTCAGTCTGGTGCTCGGGCTGCCTGGTGAAGGGGCTGTCCAGCGCTCCAGCACTGGGGGCTCCTTGCCTGGTGCTGTGGCATCGGGGGGCACTGGGGCTACCCAGCCGGTACTGGGGCCATGTTGCCCAGGTTTGGAGATGGTCGAACTGCATGTCCACTGCTCTGGGACTGAGGGCACTGGAGCCGGAGCCATTGGGGCCATGCTGCCCGGCACTCTGGGACTGGAGGGACTGGGGACACTAGAGCTGCTCAGTGCTCCAGGGGGTACTGAGGTCACCCACGTGGCACTCCAGAACTGGGAGTGCTGGGATTGCACTGCCTGGTGCTCTGGGACTGGGGGTGCTGGGCTGTGTGCTCAGCAGGACTGGGAGCACTCGGGTGGGCCATCAAGGGCAGTGAAGCAGCTACAGTTGGGGTTCAGGGTTCTAGCAGAGGAAGGATGGGGCCTTGGGCAGAACAGGAGGAGCTAGGAGATCACCTCACGGAATGGTGGGTTCACACACCATTCGTGCCGAACGAGCTCACCCTGTTTAGTTAATAGAATGAAGGTCATTATCTGATAATAATTCATAGAAATGTATCTGAAAGTGTGCGGTGAAATCACTTTGAGAAACACATTAACAAACCGGGGTGACCAGTTAATGTGTTTCTCCAAGTGATTTCATGGCACACTTTCAGAAACACTGGTTAATAGTATCTACATGGGAAACAAACACTTTATAATAAGCTCTTAAATCTAGATATCAACAATATAACACAGTCCAGTGGCTGGAAGCTGAAAACTTCAGACTGAAAATAATGGAAATGTAGACTGGAAATAATGTATACATTTTTAACAATGAGAGTAATTAATCATTGGAACAGTTTACCAATGTTTGTGGGGATGTGGTAGATTCTCCATCACTGGCAATTTTTAAGTCAAGATTAGATGTTTGTTCTGGTTCAAACAAGGGTAGATTCAGGAAAGTCCTATGGTTAAAATTATACAGGAAGTCAGACTGGATGATCTCAATGGTCCCTTCACCCTTTATATTGTAATCTGTGGTTTTGTTGTACTTTTTCTTAAGTAGACTATTAAAGCTCCACTGAAGTCAGCATCCTATGCAAATGTATATTATTTGAAAGATATTTTAAATTAAGAGCAGAAAGTTATCAATGTCCTCTCCCTCCTCTTTTCTCCCCAGCTTACATAAGACGTATTTTTCCCTTCTAGGCCTCTCCTCTCCTTTTGTCATGTTTCTCTTATGTTTTCCTTTCTTCGCTATGATAGTGGTGCTGCATGTAAATGACTTTTCAGACTACACTAACTGTTTTATTTTGAGGGTAATATTTTTTACTTTTCAACAGTCACCTATATTTTTGTTAGCAACTGAATTAAACTATCCAGTTATGCAGGCTGAATATTTCAGTCCCAGATGCCATCTAGAAAGTGTTGTGAAAACATATGTTAAACATTTTTCAGAAATCATGTCTTGTCACTGAATATTACAGGTGTGAGGTATTTCCTTTCCACTTCAATAAGGAGGTTTGACAGCTGGCACTTTATCTTAATAACTCTCTCTCATCTCATCCTGTAACAAACATAATAATTATTAATAAATTAAATCCTACGTATAAATCTAAACAAATGTTACCAACTTGTGTGTATACTTAGTGCAAAAGTCATTACTGCAGTAAGTTAATTTATCATGCGTATTTTTTTAGCGTGCCCCAACTTAACTGGCATCCCACTAGCCTTGCAGAGCTGGCACCCCAGGGCTCTACAGAATGTTACTGAGCCTTCCAACTTTTTATTGTTTCTCCAAATTCCTGCTATCATCCACTCTTGCCACCTAGACCTGTCAGGAACCTTTTTTAGCCAATAAATTAATGCTTCGGTTTTCATTTTGGTCTTTTTTTGTTCATGTCACTAGTAATTGCCAGTTATGATATTTGAGTTTCTTAAATGATTGCTACTGGTGCTCCAATCAAATTGTGTTGCCTTCTTTTACTACTCAACCTACATTCTCATACTACCTTCTCACTTCTCTTTCCCACCCGTCAATATCTTTTCTCCTTTAAGCCATACCCCTCCCCTTGTCCTGTTATGTATCTTCTACTTCCCTTACTCTGTCTTTGTCTTTATCAAACTCCATAGATTAAACAAAAGTGTACCCGTTCATCCTGCAAACATTTATGCTCTTGATTTCTTTTCTACATATACAATAGAACTCAGTGGGACTACATGTGTGCATAAAATTACTTATGGGTGCATAAGCATTTGCAGTTTTGGAGCCTAAATATCTCACTTACCTACCAACATCTACAAAGAAGCAAGGAACTGTCATGATTTGTACACAAGGTACCAGTACCCCCACATAATCTTATTGCTGTTACTCCTATTTTCCATCTTCCTTCCCTCTCATTCTTTGTTGTATTAATTTGTTCTGCAATTTCTAACACGTCTTTGATCTTTCAAATACATGGTACAAACATGGTAACAACTGTAATGGGACTATACACATGCATAAAGTTAAGCATGTGTGTCTTTTCTAAAACAGGATTATGCATATTACTTGTCTAAAAAACATCCTGCACATTTCATATGAAGTACACATCATATCATTAACAATCCTAGCAATTTTGAGGGAATTCTATAGCAGCTAAGTGGAAGCACCATTGTACTCTGCAAAGAAAGGGTGATATAGAGAGGATCAAACATAAACTCCTCAGAATTTATGCTGAGGCTCTATTTAGGGTTGCCAGATGGTTTCAACAGAAATACTGGACACACTTGACATTACAGCACAATATACATTACATCTTATTTAGAAAATACTGGACATTTATATTTTCTCAATTTGTTTCCTGAACAGAAAGCTCAAATACTGGATTGTCTGGTTCAAAACTGGACACCTGGCAACCCTAGCTCTATTACAGGCCAAGAGACACTTCCTGTCAATCTCTTGAAGATGCCAAGTCTACCCAAAGGAGTTGCCCAGACCTTGCCTCCCCGCCTTCACTGGTGAATGCAGGAGGAGTGCCAGCACCAGCCCCGCCAGTCCCCTGGGGGTAGAGCAAGGGTGGGACAGAGTAAGAGGATGGAGCAGGGGAGAGGAAAGGCAAGGCATGAGGTAGAAGGGGATTGTCCTGGCCCTTCCTTAGGTAAAGGGGGGATGAAATGAGTCATCTCCTCCCCCCCCCCCCCACCCCCATCACCAGTCACCACTGCTCCCATTGGCCGGGAATGGTAAACCACAGCCACTGGAAGCTGCAAGGGGTTGTGCCTGTGGACACTTAGGTAAACAAAGCCTCTGGTGGCCTAACTGTGGCTAACCCTGATAAACTGCATGTGGCCTATGGGCCAGAGATTCTCCACCCCTGCATTAGAGAGTATATATGACCTTCTCAATATATAAAAGTAGCACCAGATTCCACTAGTAGTCAGATAACGAAAAAGCAAGAAGTGGCAATTTAAGGGTTCTGGAACTGCATACTTCAGACTATCCATGACCCTGAAAAGAAAAAGTCACTTGAAAATAATCAGTTATTTTTATTTCGAGATGTGAGTTTTCTTATTGAAATTAAAAGGAAGGAACCTTTTTCTAAGGGCCTCAGCCTTCACTGTTTACTATGGCAAAACTTCCACTGACTTCAACAAGAGTTTTGTCTCAGGAATGAGTTTATGTTTGGGCCTGCAAAATTGAGAATTATATTCTAGGGGAAAACTTAAATTCTCAACAAATGTAGTTATTGCCAAAACTGCTTGACAACTGGTGTCTGACTCCCAGGCAATGTCTATACTACAAGCCTCTCATGGAAGAGCAAATGCAAATGGAGCACTCATTTGCATAGGTCGTACTCTCATTTGCATTTCCTCTTTCTTTCCCTTTTGCACAAAAAACCCCTTTTGTGCAAGAGCTGTTCTTCCTTGCAAAAGAGGGTTTTTGCGCAAAAAGGTGCTTTCTATGCAGCGCTTTTTTTGTGCAAAAAGCTCTTGTGCAAAAGGGAAAGGAAGAGGAAATGCAAATTAGAGTGCGCCCTATGCACATGAGCGCTCCATTTGCATTTGCTCTTCTTCAAGAGGCTTGTAGTATAAACGTAGCCCCAATGTGAGTGATGACTCTTTATGACTATTTTTCAAGACACAATATATCCCTCTTAAATGACCTAAATTGCTGAGCTAAATATTTTTATCGTAGTATTTATGCCAGGCTATGTGGGTTTTGAATTTAGGTTGAAAGTTGTGTTTTGTGCCAGTTGTTTCCAACAGTTAATCATAAAGTTAGAGCTGGAAGACTATAGTAAATCATCCCGTTAATCTCCCTGCAAATGCCCATGCAAGCCGGGTCTGAATGAACCCTCCCTTGATATGCATATGATGAAGCTGATTTACCAAAATGAACAATTTTTGGCTGGTTTTGGTTATAAATCACTCTCATTTTTGAATGCAGGGATAATGAAATGTTGTTATCCTGATTGTCTGAGTAAAAGGAAGTAGAACTGAGACTACTGCTTTCACAGTCCCCTACTGTGTGGGGATTGTGAATGACAGCCCATAGAGTGTGCTGGTTAAGAGGTTCTGTCCTACCTGCTGAAATCACTCAGAGCTAAGTTAAGTGGTAGAACCTAAGGACATGACATTGCAGCTGAAGCAAACAGTGCTGTCAAAGAAACAGCTGCAAAAGAGAAGCAGTCGCATTGCTCAATTGTCCCTCCCATCCCCAGGGGAAGGAGGTGAATGCACTTCTGAACCCTGAGTCTTATCTCACCAAGGACAGCCAACTGTGAGTGGGGCACAGCGACAGGAGATGGATGTGTTAAAGGGATATTCCTTTGTCCAACTTGCCCACTGCAAGGTAGGAAACTCAAGCAAAGGACACTGCAACGTGCTGTGGGGTTGGGTTATGTATGGTCACATGCTTTTGAACCTGGTTACGATGTTTTCCCACATTAATTATTGGTTTCCTTTCCCTTTTAATAAAAGTTCTCTTTTGTTATATACAGACTGAGTATTTGTGAATGGAGAAGTATTGCCTCTTAGGCTACATCTAGACCACAGACTTCTTTTGGAAGAAACTCTTTTCGGAAGAGATCTTATGAAAAAACTTCTTCCAAAAGAGAGCATCTACACTGCAAAAGTGCATCGAAAAAGCGATCTGGTTTTTCGAAAGAGAGCATCCAGACTAAATGGATGCATGTAAGCTGTGATTGCAATGGACAGAATAGCCACCATGGCACCTGTGCTTTTTCCTCTTTCCTCTTCTTCCGAAATAACTCCCTTTTCCCTATTCACAGACACCTTTTTGTGAAAGAGCTCTTTTGCAAAAAGGCTTCTTACTCATAGAACGAGGATTACCAATGCTGGAAAAAACCCTCTGTTCTTTTGATTTTCTTGCGGAAGAATGCAATTGCAGTCTGGACGTTCCTCAAGTTTTGTCGGAAAAACAGCCATTTTTTCCGACAAAACTTCGTAGTGTGGACATACCTTTAGAGGACCCAGGAGTAGTGTTAAGTTTTCCCATATTATTAGTGCAAGCTCCAGTTTTATTATCTGTTGTTGAGAGAAATACCTAGATAATGGAACCTAGCCTTTGTTGCTGCTGACTCCACATAGCAGAAGAGTTACATGTACAGTGTATTTTCTAGAGATTTATTCAGAAATGTTACATTTACTATTTTCTCTGCTTCTAACACTGAAATTGTGATACCTTATTTTGTTCTGAAAATCATAAACACTAAAAGTTTGCTTGAAATATTTTAAATTAACACCAAAAAAAAGGGCAGATTGTAAGATAACAGCATTTTCCAACCACATTCTTATGGGTGATACGGTATATATGCTTGTGTTATGATGTTTTTATTTCCTACTCTTCTTCTATTGAAGTCAGTGGAGATATAACTACTGAGGGTCTTCTCCCAAGTGTTTGCAAGCCTTATATCGGAGTTCATTCTTTATTTGCCTTTCCACCCCTGGAATAGAAAAAAATACTCTGTATTACCTGTGTTCATCCATTTATATTTACTTGGACCAATAACAGGTGCCCTTTCAGAACCTCAGCCTAATCAGTTATTTGCACACTTGGTTCTTCTTTGTAGGAAGAAAATTACTCTTCTTGTAGCCTTGCAGGAGAAGGGGTTAAAAATCACTATTCCGATTGAGTTCCTTTGAAGTTTATTAGTCTCTTGTTTTGCTAAAGTGAGTTTCCTGCCATAGAGCTCTTCCTCCCTTAGCCTTTTTAATGGAGTGGGGGTTTTTTTCATTTGGAAGGGGTCTGATTCCTTTCACTTTTAACAATGTCTTTTTTAAAACAGATTAGGCATCCTAGTATTTTAGAGTAAAGGCTACTTGCTACCATTTCCTACTGTCATATAAGGCAAGATATTCATAATGTTAAACTAAACTACGGATGCTTTCTAAGGTAGGAAGAACATTCTAGAAGAAGAAAAGAAAACCAAATAGGAGTGATAGCAAGTGTAGTAATAAATTTTGTTGTTCATGTTGCGTAATACTGTTTCTATCTTGTTTGTTTTTCTACAGTTGCTCAGAGCTTTCTGAAATTTCCCTTTTTAGGGTTGAAAGAGTCTATGCTTAGTCTCTTCCCAAAGGTGACAATGTTTTTGGAAAACTTGAGCAAAAGCAGTTCAAGTATGAGGAAAATGAGAAAGAAAAAAATACATTATAAAAATGTTTTTTGAAACAGCTTTTCCATCAGAATAGCTAGTGGAAAGTTGAAATTTGTGAGGGAAATAGCCCTGGCCAAGGAAAGCACCTTTGATAGTTCACAAGAAAAACTGCTTTTAATCAAGTTATGAGCCCTTGAAAATATTATCTTATTCAGTCCTAGAGATGGGAGAATTAGAGTTGCCCTCCTCAGGGGGGAATTTCTGCTTAGGCAGACTTGTCTCCAAAATCACAGAATGGTATACATTGGACAACCATGCTTTCACTAGGATAAATCAGCCCCCAATGTGGTATATGATAAATCATGTAGGGTCAGGTTGAACCCTTTCATGCAAAACCTAAGAGAAGGAGAAAGATAAATAAACTCCGTAAGATATTGTATGTGGATGAGAGGACAAGGTTTGTTGGGCCACACTGTTCTTTTAAGCATCCAAAAAACATGGCACAATCCCAGAGATTTGCCATAGGGCCATTGGTTGTCAAACTGTGGAGTGTGCCCCCTATAGGAAGTACAATGAGGTTATCGGGGGCATTAGGTCCTGACTCCTTTCATTCATTGTGGCTTCTGCTGCTGCCAGGCTGTAAGAGTAAGGAGGAGGGACGGATCAGGGGAGAGGAACGTGGCCTCTCCCTCCACAGAAGAGGAATTCCAGCTCCCTCACCTATCCAGAAGCTGATGTAGTGTGCCTCCTTGGGAGGTAGTTTCTCTCTGCTCACACAATCTCTTGCACAGGCATGCTGGTGATTATACCAGGGCCAGGGGAAAGTTTGGCCTATCTATGGGATGTGGAGGTAGGGCACAAGGGAGGGGTTCAGATCAGTGTTCTGTGTCCTGCTGAGACCACTTGCCCAGTCTGTGTCTTGGGCAGATGCTCGCAGGTTGGGGAGCAGAGAGGGTGTCCTTCTGCAATCGGCTCCTGGACCTCAGGCATTTGTGGAAATGCTGTTTCTTAGAAAGAGAGGGCATGAGACCCCAATCTCTGAAAGAGGAGAGCAGCATGAAAAAAAAAAGTTGGGACTCTCTGCCATAGACCATGGCAACTGTGTAGAGGCTCAGCCATGCGATGTTGCTACCCATAGGAGAGGCTGAGGCTATGGAGTAGGACAGGGGTTCTCAAACTTTGTAATACCACGACCCCCTAAAATGCTAAATGAATTTGTGTGATCCCCCCACCCTCACTGCTCCAAAGTTGTTAAGCAAAAAAAAAAAAAAAAAAAGTGTGGGGGGGAGGGGAGCCAAAGTTGTTAAGCAAAAGTTGCACCACTTTGTCCAGTTTGGGACTGCACACTAACCACCAATGCACTCACCCCTCTCCAATGCACTCACCCCTGTCTCAAAGCTAGGCCTCCCCCAATCCCAGTGCACTTCCCCCTGCCTCAGACCCAGGCCCCTCAGGATCCCCCATCCCAGTGCACTCTCCCCTCCCCCTGAGGCAGGCATCCTCAGCGTTGGGAGCCCCCACTCCAATCAAATCTCCCCTCTTCCCCTCCGCAGAGCCAGGCATGGAGGAGCAATCTTACTTTCAAAGTGGCTGCTTCTGCCACCCAGCCCGGCTGCCTCAGCTCGCAGCTTGTAGGGGAGGCATCAAGTGGCCAGCTGCCAGTCTCTGCTGGTCACATGGGCCAGAACAGCATGCGCTCCACTCCCACCCAGCCCGGCGCCCCCCTAGCATGGCACCCAGAAACTGCCCCCTTTTGCCCCCCCTTCACTAGACTCTGCAGCGCTCTTAACTTCCCCGCCCCCACTAGATGCAGCAGGGGAAAATTGACCGGACTGTCTGGAGATGCCGGGGAGACACAAATGCAAGAAAAAAAAAACAGATCCAGCTGCAACCCCCCTATAAGTTGCTCGTGACACCCCTGGGGCTCGTGACCCACAGTTTGAGAAATGCTGGAGTAGGATGTTGTCTTAACGTCCATGAGAATGTCACTTTGGATTTGGGATAATACTGCATAAAGCCGCTGTCCTCAGGTACAATCTCCCACCACCTGGCCACTCCTCTCTATGCTATTGTACTCTACATAGGTTTTTTTTACCATGCTCATCAAAGTAGTATCTGGGTGCCTATCTTAGTATGTGTGGGAGGGGAAGTTTTTGTGGATTCAAGGAGATGATGAGTGAGAAAAAAATGCTACCAAGTTGAGGGTTTGTTTTTTTCCCCTTTCTCCTCTATTGAACAGTTTTACAGTCATAGGAGTGAAACTTCCATGCTTGTCCTGTACCTATAGCGGGAAGGCTGATGTGGCCCCTATATTTTCCACAATGAGCCATGCTATTTTCCCTTGTCACTATTATAAAAAAAGGTAATTTTATTATATGGCCTGTTCTTTAAGCCACAGTTGTTAAATTCTAGAACTGGCACATGATCTTTGGGGGTTAGCGTCTATTTTCTTTTATATTGGAATTTGCATTTTATCCCAAAATAATCAGTAGAGGAGCCAGTGGATTTGGCATCACTAAGTACTGTTTATGCCTCTTTGAACAATTCTGGAGGAGGTGCTTTATGAGCGTGTGTGTGTGTGTATGTGTGTGGTGGTTTGGTTTTGCACTGCATCACCCCCATGCTGCATACTGAGAACATTCATGTCTCTTTTTTTCCTCAAGCCGGACTAAGACACATGGATAGCGAATTCCTTTCACTCTAAGATAATGACTCACAAAATCTGGAATGACACAAGGAAGGTACTCAGCTTTCAGTGATCTCTTAAGCCAGAGATTTTCAAACTTTTTTTCTCATGACCCAGTTGAAGAAAATTGTTGATTCCCGTAACCCAACATAATTTGACTAATAATTTGACCCAGAGTGTGGGCTCTGGGGTAAGGCTGAGGATAAGAGCTTTGGGCTGTAGAAGGGAGGGTCTGGCTTTGCGGGGGGAACTCAGGGCTGGGGCAGGCGGGGCTTACTTTGAGCAGCTCCTGGTCAGTGGTGCAGTGGGGGTGCTAAAGCAGACTTCCTGCGTCGCCTGGCACTGCAGACCAAGCTGCACCCCAAAAGCAACCGGCAGCACATTCCCAGCCAATGGGAAAGCTGAGCTGACACTCAGGGCAGGGGCAGTGCATGGAGCCTCTGTGTGTTCTCCTCCCCACCTAGGAGCCAGGCCTGCTGCTTGCTGCTTCTGGGGCACAGCACAGTCTTTGGTGCCAGGACAGTAAGGTAGCTGCCTCAGCACCCCCACTGGTCACCTGATCCCCCTGCAGCAACGAGATGCCGTGCCTGACATTTCATAACCCAGTCCTGGGTTGTGACCCGTAGTTTGAAAACCACTGTCTTAGGCTCTTATATTTTTCCTCAATTCCCATTCTTACTGCTTTTTACTTCACTTCCTAGGAGATGCTTATACTCACCTTCTCCGTAACACATATTTTGCCCACAAGCCTGAACATAGGCTTAAATCTGGATCTTACCTGGCTCCTTTTTGTTTGTTTGAATACAAGTTTAACTATGGGGCAGCCCTAGTTTATGGCTTAATAAACACAAGGGCTAGCACGGCTCAGCAGGCAAACATCCACTGATGTCACTGTAAGTAAGTGTGAAGAAGGACTTGGTAAAAATGGAGGGCCAAATTCTGCCCTGCTTTCCTCTCTTTGCCATATCTTTAGCTGTGATGGGTGCCAGGGATGTACATCAGGACAGAATCTGGGCCTAGCCCTTCTAGTGTTGATGTGTCTATAGTCATGTCATAACTATTTCACCTTACTTGTTATGTGTGGATATTTCTTACTTACGGTTAGGATCAATTTCTGAGATCCTTCTTCAACTTCGACTTATTCTTTTCCTTCAATGGGAGTGTTGGCTGAGTAAAAACTAAGTGTAAGCGGGGGAATGATCCCGCTATTGTGGGGAACTTTCCTGGCTTCTATACACCCCGGTGAAATGAACCAGCGAAAGGATCTGAGTCCCCGCTCCCACTTCCTTTACCCCACGGCTCCCTGATCCTGAGGGCTCCCCCTCCACTCTCCGGAGTAGCAGAGCCCTTGAAACCCCAACAAGGCTGGGCCCAGGTTTCCTGGGGCTTAATCCCTGACCTTGTAGCCACTAGGGGCAGAAGTTAGGGTGCCCCCACTCCGAGGTGCTCTCTTTACACTGCAGGCCTTCTTGGCCCAGTGATCACTTCATAAGGTTCAAAGCAAATACAATTTATTAAACAACAACTGATTAAAGAGAAAAGAATAAGACAAAATGAGAATGGTTAAATGAGAACACCCAGCCCTGCTCTGTAGCACAGGGACATCAAAACAGCAGTCTGCAGAGTGTAAGGACAGTCCACAGTCTCTTTCTTAGAGGCCTTGGATATGCTGCAGGGGGGGCTACAGGCTGGACACGCTAGCTCTGGTAGTGACCACACAGTCTCAAGCTCGAAGTGGCCAGACCCCTCTCCCAGTCCAGAGCCTTTCCCCACACTTTGCTGGTCCCAGGTGCTCACCACATCCAGCTGCAGGCTGTGCTGCTTGGCCAGTTCCAGCTCCTTGTGTTGCTTCTCTGTTCCTTTTGGCTCTCTGAGCACTGCCAGTCTGCTGCTCAACACAGGGTCTGCTCTCCTTGAGTTGTGTATGCCTGGCTCTGCTGCTGCAAAAACTGCCCCTCAGCACAGCTTGCTCCTCTTAGCAGTCTCTCAGCTCTCTGTTTTTGCAGGACTTCTTCACACAGCTTGTACTCCTATTTCAGCTCTCTGTCTTTGCAGGACCTCTTCTGCACACAGCTTGTTTGTTCAGAGAGAGAGCCAGAACAATCCCAGCTCACAGGGAGGACGGGGCCTAGCCTCTCCCCTTCCTCACTGGCCTGTCCAACCTGTCAATCAGGCTGAGCTGGAGTGTTGGCTGCTTTCCATTGTCTCTGGGATCAATCAGTCTCATGAACTCTTCCCCTTCAGATACTGCGAGCTGGCAAACCAAAAACTCCCACAGAGTTTTAGTAAGGGGTAACAGTCCCCTTACATAAGCAAGGCCCTCAGGATTTGTCCTAGAGTTATTAGTTGCTATAATAACTAGTACCACATGCCAATGTGTTCCTTTCTGTATGTGCGGACAAAGTTTTTTCTGTAAGGAGATACTGCCAAAACCTTGTCTCTCAAGCCCCAATTTATCCTAATTGTACACATATATGGCACTGTGATGGGAACCACAAGCTTAGATTTTAAAGGTTATTTTATAAACTAGTATAATCAGCCACAGGGATTCATTGCCATGGGGCATACAGTCACATACTTTGCTGGAATTTACAAAAGCTTGGATAAGTTTACAATTGATAGTAGCTACTCGCATAACTACAGTTGTTAGGGTAAGGATAATCAAATTGCATGCTTCACAGCATAAGCTGGTCACGACTGGCCAGAGAAGACTTTTCCCCTTGCACATGCAACATTACACAATTGGCTCCATTTGTCCATATTTGAGTGGGGAGGATTGTCTGCCAGGGACAGGGCTCAATGGACTGTGATCTGACTCACAGTGTCAAAAAGCATTGATGCCATTGATTTCAAACCTTGTCATGCAGTATTGGGATTTACTTCTTAAAGACAAGAGTTTTTGTTACATACCACTTTACTCTTCAGTTTGGATTCCACACCTTCCCTGCAACATTTTTATTCCTTGTGTATATGAAAAATGTATTATTAAGACATAAGTAGGGGGATGTGCCCTCTGCTTGCTATGCTCACCTACCCGCCTCTCTCTGGCCACTTTCGCTTCGCTGAGAGAGCCTGATTATTCTGATGACGTCATTCTGTCGTCTGGTGGGAACATTCTTTTTATATAGAGAAATAAGGAGATAGGATTAAAATTAACTTACTTTGATGCCATAGCAAAATGCAGGATAATGTAGCACTTTAAAGACTAACAAGATGGTTTATTAGATGATGCGCTTTCGTGGGCCAGACCCACTTCCTCAGATCAAATAGTGGAAGAAAGTAGTCACAACCATATATACCAAAGGATACAATTTAAAAAAATGAACAAATATGAAAAGGACAAATCACATTGCAGAACAGGAGGGGGATGCACGGGGGGGGGGGGGAGGGAGGAAGGAAGGTAAGTGTCTGTGAATTGATGATATTAGAGGTAGGGAGAGTGGGATGTTTGTGAGTTAATGGTATTAGAGGTGATAATTGGGGAAACTATCTTGATAATGGGTGAGATAGTTCAAATGTTTGTTGAGTCCTTTTTGGAAAGTGTCGAATTTTAATTTGGAAATTCGACACTTTCCAAAAAGGACTCAACAAACATTTGAACTATCTCACCCATTATCAAGATAGTTTCCCCAATTATCACCTCTAATACCATTAACTCACAAACATCCCACTCTCCCTATCTCTAATATCATCAATTCACAGACACTTACCTTCCTTCCCCCCCCCCCCCACATCCCCCTCCTATTCTGCAATGTGATTTGTCCTTTTCATATTTGTTCATTTTTTTTAATTGTATCCTTTGGTATATATGGTTGTGACTACTTTCTTCCACTATTTGATCTGAGGAAGTGGGTCTGGCCCACGAAAGCTCATCATCTAATAAACCATCTTGTTAGTCTTTAAAGTGCTACATTGTCCTGCATTTTGCTTCAGCTACCCCAGACTAACACGGCTACATCTCTATCACTATTTGATGCCATAGGCACTTGACTATGAACTCCCCTTTGGTATTTGTGCAGTTTTTGTTCTCCTGTTCTGGTCTACAAGGCTTTACATTTATTAGGACTAAATCCTCTGATTGCCTGCAACCACCACTGCTTCATGCCTTTTTGTAGTTTGTTACTGTCCTCCTCTGTGTTATTGTGCATTCAATTTGATTTCACCTGTAAATTATGATCAAGTTTGAGCTTACACCAAAGAAATACCCAGCACAGAAAGAGACATAAGGCACCTGTGAAAAGTGCTGGGAGATGCTTGTTAATTTTTAGTTGACCAAGAGGAAAAAAAGAGAAGTATCCAGGATGCCAGTGTGTCCTAGACTGAGCTACTTAAAAAAAGTGTAGCCCCCTGACTTTTTCGGGGAGGATCCTTTTGTGCTGCAATCTAGCCCTAGAGACTACAACTCCCATCAGCCCTTGGGAAAAAGGGGGAACAGTGTCTCTTTCAGGTTATGCAAACAGAGAGTTAGGAGTCTCCATTTTGGGAGAGAGGAGACAGGCTGCTTTGGAGGAGCCTTATCCAGTCCAGGAGCTGTTGTGTTGCAGCTAGAGCCTGGGACTGAAAGCCTGCGGGGCTTGGATCTAGCAGGCTGCTTCAGAGGCTGCTGATTGTCCCTAGAGGGGAGAGACTGGCTGTGCCTGTGGCTGAGAGGAGCCTACATAAACTTGCAGGAGGTAACTGTGAGTAATTGGGCTCTTTGGGAAAGTGCTGCTTGGGACAGAGCACAGAAGCCAAACTGACTCTAGGTCGATTGAGCAGGGCTCAACAAATAATGCAGTCTATTCACCCGTGGTGAGTAGATTGCAACCCGGAAGAGCCGGGTTCGGGCGATCTGTGCATGCGCAGAACAATCTGCGCATGTGCAGATCGCCGGACAGCGCGGCTGGCGAGTGGGGCTCGCCGTGGTTCGACAAGCCCTGCCAATGAGAGCCAGAGTGATCTGCCCAGTGAACCAGAGCTGCTGGCATTTGGTGGGGCCCTGCTCCAGTGGCAGAGAGATTTTGCAGCTGGCTTCCTGCCTGGACCGACACACACAGAACCTGCACAGTGCTGTCTCCACTCCAGCTGCAGACTTTCAAGCGTGCCCATGCAAGCAGGTGTCTGGGACTCTGAATCCAGAGGACTACATGCTCTGGGTGGGATAAATGGTGGCAGTATAAATGCCAAATAGATGTGTTTCCTTTCTTTCTGTGTACTTTTTTAATTGATTTTGTTCACTTTTAATCTGTTCAACCCTGTTTCTTTAAGTTGTTAAGTAAAGGTGTGTTAATTCTAACATAATCAATTAGATACATCTTACTTATAATTGTTGTCTTCAAGTTAGTTCCAGGATATTACTGGAATAATTTTATTCCCGAAGGCTCCCACGGCACACCATAAGGCTTTATCTGCACTGCAGGGTTTTTGTGCAAGAAGCCTTTTGCAGAAGAGTTCTTGCACAAAAACCTTGTAGTGTAAACATAGCCTAAGTGTGTACAGGGCCCTCCAGGTGGAGGCACTGCCATTGTATATTCTTTAGGAGCAAGGGACTGTAGCAGGGGGTGGATAGGGAATCCCCAACTAAACACCACCACCACTGGGGTACTCAGGATCTCCTTTTATGTTTGAAACATCAGGTGCTCAGGCACACCTGTGAGTGTGACCTGCTCCCAAGTAACCCAGGGAGGAAAAGGAGGGTTACAAAAGAAAAAAGAGAAACAAACTGCAGTCTCCGGTAGCTAACCGCCCAGTCTTAGGCAGGCAAATACACACACAGACCCCCCTGTTACTTTCCAGGACACAAGAATCAAATCATCACCTTAAAAAAGTAATTTCAGGATACAGGTTGGACCTCCAGGGTCAGGCATTCTCAGGACTTGACTGGTCCCAGATGAGGGATTTTTCTATACTAGGGAGGTCATTTCTGGCCTTCCTGCAGCTGGCCCCCCTCTGCCCTGCCCCTCCCACAAGCTTCCTGGATCCCTCTGCAGCCTAGCTGAGCCACACGCCAGCTCCCAGACTCCAGAGCCCAAATGAGCTGCATGCTGGCTCCTGTCCCCCCTCAGCCCAGCTGAGCCACATGCTGAGCTTCCCAGCTCCTGCCCCCCTGCAGTCCAGCTGGGCCGTGCATCACCTCCCCCTGACATGTAGAGCCCGGCTCCTGACTCCCCACAATGTGCTGGGAATGTCTGATCCTGGAATATCCATGGTCCGTCTGGACCACTGAGCAGAGAGTTCCGGTTTATACAGGTGCAACCTGTACTACCATCGAGCAATATCAATGCATGAAGCCTAAGACTTTTCATCGCTGTGAATGAAACAGCTCTGTGGACTAACTGCATGAGGCACAGGGAGCATGATTTGAGAACTAATCTAAAGAATAGGCATATTGCATATAACTTAAATTGTGATGCCTACATCACGGGTTAAATCATATGCTTTATTGCAAAGCCAGGGAAGATTGTTTTTCCTATGGCATCACATGACTTTTTGTCAACTCTTAGTAATCTAAAAAGAGGTTGCATAGAAGCTTTCATATATATGTTCACAACATTTACATTTTGCATTAGTTTTCAAATCCTAGCTTCTTTCCTTTCCCCCACATGCAGCTAAAAATCAAGATGATGATTTTGATAGACTTGCTGAGTACTTGCTTGTGATCTACAGAGAACTGGCTGATCATCGGTTCCTGGTTTGTCCTCATTTCTAGTTGCTAAACTGCAATAAATGCTGGGGGGGGAGGGGATACTTTTCCATACAGGCCCACTGACAGCAATTCTGGGCACTAGGACAGAACACTCAGTCTGCCCCTGCTCCACTCCCTCAGTTAGAACCACCAGTCCCCACTCACCCAGAGAAAACCTGATTACCCACCCTTGACCAGAGGACCCCCTGGCTGGTTGCATTCCAGTCCCCACCTGGCCAGAGGACCCCAGGGCTGGCTTCAGCCCTGTCCCCCAGTTGCCTGGGACAACAACAGCGACAGCTACGCCTCCCCTCCCTTCCCCGAGCAGTATTTGCTATTCAGCTGCCCCAGAACCTGCATAGAGCATATCAAAAGCATCTTTGAAGAGGTGCTTTTCCCCAGACCAGGATGGGTCTGCTTTGAACTCCGGGGGGGGGGGGGGGGGGGGAGAGGGGAGGCTCAGTGCTTCTCTGGACAGATGTTTGTGGCTTTGGTCAAGGGAGAGAGGCAGAGAAGAGTCTCATGGCTCTGGCCAGGTGGGGTGGTGCTGGTGGAAGGAGTGGCGTGCTGGGAGCTAGCTGTTCCAGGTGATTTCAAGTGGGCCTAGCAGGTGATTTCCAGGTGATTTCAAAGGGCCTAGCAAAGTTCTCAGCTGCTGCTACCATGGCCCCTGGATCCTTTTAAATAATCCATGCCCCTTGGCAATTGCCCCCTCTGCTTTCCCCCCTCCCCTTCCCTGTCAACAGGGCTGTTTCCTTATAAATAAATTATAAGCTGGGAAGGGGCATTATGTGAGCATGATGATGAGTAAGAGAAGAGATGGTCTGCAGAACCCTGAAAGGGGGGGGGGGCATGTTGGCAAGTCAATCCATTAAAACATGCTTCTCCATAGGAAAAAGTTGGACAACTGAACTGGGCCCTTTCACTCCATGCTAGATTAGCAGCTAACCTTCCTCCTCTTCTTCCCTAAGGAAGTTACAATATACTGCCAAACATAATCCTGCACAGCATATGAACACTACCTTTAAATTGTAGAATAATAGAAGCCAGAAATGGAAAACGTCTATTTAGATTCTCTAGTCCATTTGCCAGCTAGTGCAGGACTTTTCGGTGTATTCTAACTTCAAGTGCTTTGTTCAGTGCAGAATTAAATTTCTTAATGTGTGGCAGAAGCTATAGAAAAATCAACGGATTCTAACAGATCTCTAAGTTATCTAAATAATTTAGGCCAAATAGGAGTTTTCCCTAAGAGCCGCAGGATTTAGCCATAATGAACATTCAGTTTGGATGTCTGGCCCATATGAATTAGAAGTTTTTAATGACTGAAGAAACATATTATATATATTTTTGCCTTGAGTGTTTAAAATCCCCTCACTAAGGTATTTTATAATGCAACTATTCCAGATGATTTCAATGTAGCCTCTTTAAAGAACATCTTTAGTTAAAGGAAACATGCCAAATGAAAAATCTTCAGCTAAAAGACAAATTCATTCTAACTATAAAGAACCAGGAACACTAATTTTAATACAGGAGTTGGCCAAACTCTTGCAAGTTTTATAGCTTATCTTAGTGCTGAAGCCTGGGATAATGTTAATCCACATTGTTCACAACTACAGCTGTTTGAGAGGCTAGTCATCACTGTCCATACTCAAAGCCCCCTGTATTCTGCCAACATTTTCCACAAAATGTATTGTCTCTCTGCCACTGAATTAGGGCCCCGATTTGCTGTTAAATCCAATGTTGTTGTTTTGCTCGCTTCTTTTGTGCAATTCTCTCTAGACTAGATTCTCTTTTTATGTGGGGCTTTGCTGTAGCATTTCTTGAAAACTAAAAAGGATTTGTTATCAATTAATGAAACTGATCCAGCAGATAAGGTAGATTGTACTACTACTGGATCAGAAAATAGCTTTTTAATACAAAAGCTAGTCTCACTGTGCAACAAACCAATGATGTTGTAAAAATCTGAATGAGTTCACACTCAACAGTGCACTTAATACTATCACTTAATCAACTAATACTTGTTACTGTAGCCCAGCACTTCTATGCTGATTCATTACTATCCAGCTTTCAAATAGGTTCTTGCAAGGTCAGGGGTAGCCTTAAGATTAAAATAGGCAGCTATTTACAGCACTATATTTCTAAAGAGGCACTTGAATAATATCATGGTTGTTGTGGTCACTCCCAGGCAAATCCCAAGCTGCTCCCACGAGCGGTGGTGTTTCCGCACACATACCTCTCATTTTCCAAAAAGGTGCCCCTATTTCTCTTTTCATCGTGGGAAACATAAGCCTTTGAATGTTACATGCGATCCGGAATACTTCATATCAGTTGTTCTGGGAATCTCTTTGAAGCAACACCATAGCAAATGCAAAGGATTCCAAGGCATGTTTGGCAACTAAATGTTCCCATTGCAGATTCCTGATCAGAAACAGGAGCACCCTACTGGAAAGAGAAATGAAGCCAACAAAGTGCACTGCTGGCAGATGCTCAGATACTACAGTGATAGTTGTGATACAAAAACGTATGCAGAACCCAATCCAAAACTGTGGAAGAGAGGAAACAGCACAAGGAGTAAGATTTTGAGACGGCCGTCTCTTTCCCCAACTGTACATACAAAATTGTATCAGTAGCAGAACAGTTATTTCAGGCTCTTTGCAGCCACGGGGGATACATCACCGCATCAGGTTGCTTTCAGTTCACCTTTACAGTTTTTCCACAAACATAAGAGTTCAAGATTTAATTGTGTTAAAAATGAAAGAGAATTGTTCAGCAATTTATGGGTCCACATAACAGCATTATACCAGAGACCCTGAGTGCAATCCGTGTTTCACTACATCTAAATTTGAATTATTACTAAAGGAAAAAAGAGGAGATGAGACACAAAAAAAACCTTCATTTACTTTAAATCAGGGGCAACTGGTGAGGGGGAATGGGAGGGCCCACCGGACATATGACCCCACCCCAGTTTGGGGAAGAGCCAGGATATACCGCACTCCAGGACCTGCTCCACTCCTGCCCTGCCTCCTCCCCACCTTTGCTCCATCCAGCTCTTCCCCCTCTCCCAAATGATGAGGGCCAGGGGACTAGGAGGACTGGGGGCTGGCACTGGCAGCAGAGGTCTGCTCCCACCCCCAGCTGCATTGCTCCACTTCCCACTGGTGATCCCACCCTCCCCTCAAGCCACACAGCCAAAGGAGCTCAGTGAGCTGGGACTGATGCTCTGCTTGTTCTGTCAGTGAGTGTGGGGTGGGGGGACCCCTGTTACAGGCACCAGACCTTCCTCGTTAGTATCCCTGCCAGCCCCTCTCACCCACAGTGTTTGGGCACACATGACCCTCCCATGTATTGCCTGTGCTTTTAATGACTGCTGTCCAATAGTATCAACCCACAATTTAGCTTTTGAAAGGAGCATATTTTACAAGGCAAAAGCAAACCGGGTTGACTTTTAAACATCTTACCACAATAACATTGATAATAAGAGCAATTTGGATAATTACATAGGGGAGTGACCAGGATTCACCAGAAATGTGCAAGAACCTTGCAAATGTTCACAGATGCAAGATTTCTGACATCTTACTATGCCATGTATACCGAGTACAAACTCCTCACTATATGTCAGTAAAAACATGGAGTTATGTTAATGAGTCTGTAAAAAGTTTATAATGAACTTGCAGTGTAACCATCCAAGTAATTAAGAAACCCCCCTGTTTGAGCACAATCTGGGTTATTAAACTTAACAGTCAGGATCTCATTACTGAATCTGTGTCAATATTAATAATAAAGGTGCTAGAGGACATGCAAAACCAAATTTCAATATGTGAGAGTGGGGAGGAGAAGGAATCCGTATATGTTATATTACCATTCTGTTTAGTATTGCGTCACAATAGTCATTTCAATGTGGTGAGAAGAACAAGAGAAAAGCTCATCAGAGATTTTAGAAAATGATTTATATTGTATTCCTACTGAGATTAGATTCCAGAGAAAGGGGAAGAATATTAATTGATCTGTAGGAGGAGACAGACAGTCTCACCAATAAAAAGTGTTATCACAAGCAGTTGGATTTTCTTTTTAAAACTCTGTGATGCAAGGCCAAAGAGAAGCTGAAACAAGCCGTCCAAACAGCACAAAATCAAATGCCAATACCAAAAACTCAAATTCCATTGATCCCAGATATGATTGCGAGAGACATTCACTGAACAGTTTTCAGTGGTCAGAACAGATTGTTTTTTCATCAATATGAACATTTTTTGTTTGTGTTTAGTGCTCTACAAAGGGAGGGAAAGAAATGACAGAGGGACTATTGGCAAATGTTGAGGTGAAATGGAGGCGCTACTGAGATTCTCCCCACCCTTTCATGAGCTGTATAAATATTCTTTGTTTAAACAAACACTCCCTGTGATAGGTTCCCAGTGGAATGCTCAGAATAACGGCTGCATGTGATCTCACTACTCTTATAAGCCACAACAAACAGACAGGAGAGTTTCGGTATAGGAAAAATCCACCTCCTGTTAATTACCACTGTGAACTTCCTCTGCAAAAATCTCCCATGTTCCAGCTGCTCTTAAAATAAATATGATGAACTTTATTAATGTTAATGTTTTAAGTAAAAAGTAGCAATACCAAGGAAAGTCTGCTATAACCATGCTGGTCAGCCCTCAGAGAGAGGACGCTCTCATTAATTAAAATCACTTTTCTAATATTCAGTGTTTTAGTTGGATATAGTATTCTTCCTGCCAATATTGTTCCAATCTGTGTTTTACTTTATTTTTTAGTCTCTCCATTATTTTTTTCCATTGAATTTTACTGCTCCATTGTAGCTGCTCTTAGAAGTGGAAACAGAGGGTCTAGTTCTGGAAAGTCTTAAGTGTTCTCATCTACCATTGACTTCAACAGGAGTTAAAAAAGGCTCTATTCTATTCTATTCTATTCTATTCTATTCTATTCTATTCAGGTTCTTATACCATGCTTGTCAGTGTAGTAGCTGAATGCCTTCCAGCAGTGCATTAAACATCTGCCATCTGTTTATTCTCCCAGTCTCTCTGCAGAGAGAGAAGTGTGTGCAGTGAAGTACTTTGCTCTGGATTATTTAAAATATATAAATATATACTCACTGCTATGTGTTTATTTTAGAGACAGCAGATTAAAAAATGCATCTTACACTTGGATCAGACAGTGATGATGGTCCCTGGTTTTGGGGGCATTTATTCTGCAGCATTTGAATTTTCTTGGGGGCTGATCCATCTCCCACTCAGATGAGTTTTATCCTTACTGTGGAGAATTCCATTGTGCCAGAGGAGCAAAGGGGTTGATCATGGTCATTCTGGACCTAGAGCTTTGGGGTGGGCAATGTTTTTTGATGGGGCGGGATTAGTCCAAGAATTTGGTAAGTGGTCAAGGACCACATTCTTCCATGCTATTAATGGAGGAGATGTGGGGTCTGGAATGGAGGTTGGGTGCAGAGGAGAGCCTGGGGTAAAAGACTGGGCTGTAGGAGGGGCTATGGGATCTGGGAGGGAGTTTGGGTGAAGGAGGAGGTTGTAACCTGGAGCAGGGTGCTGGAATGCAGGAGGGGGTGCAGGGTCTAGGAGGGAGTATGGGTGCAAGAGAGGATTCTGACCTGGAGGAGAGGTATAGAAGGAGGTGTGGGGTCTGGGAGAGGATTCTGACCTGGGGCAGGGATGGAGGAGAAGCTGCAGGTGTTTGGGTTGGCACCTGGGGAAAGGGATTGTGGTGCAGGATCTGGGAGGGGTTATGGGTTCAGGAGAGGATTCTGACCAGGAGGAAGAGTGCAGGGTCTGGGAGGGGGTTGTGACCTAGGGCAGGGTGCAGAAGAGAGGGCAAAGGGTTGGAGGGAAGAGGGGCTGGGGTGCCAGAAAAAGGATCTAGCTGGGAGGTGCTTACTTGGGTGGTTGCTGGCCTGCAGCACAGCAGGTCCCTCATCCAGGCCCCGTCTTCCACACACTGCTCAGAGCAGCTTGCTGTAGGGGCCATGTGCTTATCTTTGTATCTCTGAACCCTGCTAGCCCTGGGGAAGGGGAGGAGGTACTCTGCATGCTGCTTGACATACAAATAGGCAGCTCCCATTGGCTGGTTTCCCCCATTGGGGGAAGGGCAGGTAGAAAACCTGTTTCATGCTCCCACTGGGCCATGGGCCAGATCCAGCAGTTCCCAGGCCATATTTTGCCCATGCCTGAGCTAAGGTCATGGAGTGTTTGCAGATAAGGATCAAGGCTGAACTTGCTGCGATATGCCATGGAAAGCCAATGTTCATCATGTGACATTTTTCTCAGGAAGTCCAGAAATGTTAGCACTGTGTTACCTCTGCTGCAAGAGAAAGCTTTGCTGGAGCTCAAACTGGGCAAGAGTTCCTGGCCACACGTTCTCTCTGCTAACCAGAAAATTGCTCTTGATACTGACAATCTAAACCAGGGCTACTCAAGGTTGGAAGCCTGGCGGCCACAATGATACTCTCAATACATGCCAAGGGCCGCAACTTAAATGTGGTTGCACGTCCATGCAAATAGCTTCTTTCACACTGACGGGCATGAATACAAAGACTAAGGCAAGACTACACAACACACAGGCTCCATTTAAGTCAGTTCTGCTGATATTAATAAAATGCAATATTCACCCAATTTCTACCCATATGACAGCACTTTTATCGAGCAATGCCAGTCCAGGAATTTAACTACTAAGACGCATATCAACAGAAGACCATTATATTGACTCACCGTTGTGGAGCATGTTTCCAGTGGAGGCCTTGTTCAAGGATCCCACCCGCAGGCAGCGTACAGGCAACCCCCGACTTGTAACATGATTGGTTCCTGGAGAAGCATCGCAAGTTGGGGGTGTCGTAACTCGAACCCTCATTTATGATAGGCCTTGTAAATGTGGGCCGAGGATGTAAATCGAGGGTTTTCAGCCCCTTCCACACTTAAAAAATGGCTATAAGTGCGGGGGGTTGCAACTCGGGGGTTTCCTGTATTGAGTCCCGCATAAACCCGGACCACACCGTGGGCTGCAACAAACAGGCCGCATGTTGAGTAACCCTGGTCTAAACCTTGCCTTGCAGGTAAAATTCAGTGAACTCCAGTTCCCACGTTTCCCAAGAGACATCTTCTGTATTATTCAATCCCTCAGAAATTAAGTCTGCTGTCTCCAAAGAGACAATGTGCACACATGCTACCCTATAAGCCCAGCTGAGGACACATTCTTTACCTTAAAACAAAAACAGACTGAACAAAATTAATCTATTTACAGTTATAAGCTATGCCTGAGTAGCTTGCTCATATCGAATTATCACTATCTCCAAAACCTGAGGCAGGAGACGTCACCATTTACCCAAGAAGTTGTTATCTTTGTCCCTTAAGTGATGGATAATGAAGGGATCCTCTCCCCTTCTTTATTATAGTCCAGGAAACCTTTGAAATGTATGCCCCCAATAGGGTACTTCTCTGCTGGTGTGGATATGCCATGCTGTCTGCCTCATCCTCTGGTCAGTCTGCTTTTTTGATTGGCTTAATCACTTTGTTTACCTTAGATGGAATTGTACTTTTGTTGTCCTGACTTGTAATCCAGTCATGCAGACAGGAAAATCCATATCCTTCGTCTAGGGCAGACTTGTTTATTAACTGCCTCCAAAACATAATTTAAGTCCATAGTTCAACAACGCCTACAAAACTCTTTACACATAATCCATCCATATATTCCTTACCAACCCATCACCATTTGTTAGGATACCTTACAAGACACTGTGTGGCTAAATATTCTGGCAACAGTGTGTTGGATATTCCCTTTGGCGGTTGGCAAAAAAGGGCTCTTAGCTCACAGAACAGAGGCTGAGACCATGGTAGATTGTGATACTGAGGAGATGCCCTGCAGGAATCTGTATCAAATGGATTTTCCTTCATGCCCACGTGTATCACACTTCTGTGTTTCTGCTGAAAGGTAATAACGGCATGAATAACCAAGGCCAGGCCATGGGCTGCCAGGATGAAACTGAGCCTGCCATACAACTGGAGATGGTAGGAAGCATTACAAGCAGATGCTGCTAAGTGAGAGTTTGGCATCAGAATTTGAGATTTAGGAAATCCAGGAGAATTCAACAGAGTGAAGTGCTGCAGAGATGTCATGAGGATGAGAATGGATGTCTGCCCTCTACCATCAGTACCACTGAGGCGGTTTAAGCTCTGTGTCCTGGACTGAGCCCAGACTGTGCTGGGTCTAGACATTAGCTTCAGTTAGATGAGCTTGGCTAATTTTTCTGAGGACTTCAGGGTGTATGCAGCTGCTACTAAAGTCCACGGTCTGCAGTAGTGGCAGTGGAGTGGCTGCAACAAACTGCTGGATCGGTGGGGAAGAATCCTCGGCTACGTCTAGACTGGCATGATTTTCTGCAAATGCTTTGAACGGAAAAGTTTTCCGTTCAAAGCATTTGCGGAAAAGAGCGTCTAGATTGGCACGGACGCTTTTCCGCAAAAGCACTTTTGAGCAAAAGCATCCGTGGCCAATCTAGACGCGCTTTTGCGCAAAAAAGCCCCGATTGCCATTTTCGCGATTGGGGCTTTTTTGCGCAAAACAAAACTGAACTGTCTACACTGGCCCTTTTGCCCGAACGGGAGCAGCATAGTATTTCCGCAAGAAGCACTGATTTCTTACATGAGATTGTCAGTGTTCATGCGGAAATTCAAGCAGCCAGTGTAGACAGCTGGCAAGTTTTTCCGCAAAAGCAGTTACTTTTGCAGAAAAACTTGCCAGTCTAGACTCAGCCCTCCTGTTTACTCTTGCTATGTGTAAGAGAAGGGAGGTCCAATGGGAGAGAGAAAACAGGTAAAAATTCTTTGGCGTAAATGGATTTTTAGCAGAATCCCTTAAATATCTTAAAATAGGACCTCTCCATCCTAACAAGGTATAATTGGCTTCAATGGGCAAGTCTTGCTATCAGCTACCTCCACTGGAAGACAACAAATGCAGCCCAGAACTCTCAGGAAAACAGTACTAGAGTCATGTGAGAAAACACTGTCTCAGATATGGGAGTTGCTAGCATGTCAATGGATCCTCAGAAGAAGTAATAAATTAAATTTACCTGACCCGGAAAAAGTGGGTGTTTCAATTGGTAGATCAAAACAACAATAGCAGCAGCAACAACAAAAAATGCTCTTAACTTCAATTTTTAAGGAAGAGGCTCAAGAACCAACTCCAAACCAATCTCTTTCCCCAATGCCATTAGGATTCTACAGATTATCTAAAAGGCTGTGCAAGTAGAAACAAACATGCAAACTGAGAACTAGGCAGTTTCCATAAATTGCAAGATTGATTAACAACAGTGTTTGCTTCAGCCTACCTCCAGACTTACTCAATCTAAAAGCTAATAGATGCAAAATAAGATTTTAAAAGGGTTTTCCTACTCTCTATAGCATGGGTAGAGGAGGTACCACATTGAGAGAGGAGGTAGTCAAACTTTCGATCGAGGTCATATTCACAATCTCAGAGGTTCCCCCTTTTTTTTCTGTACATATAGAAGAACTTATCTCCTCAATTCATCACCCAATCAGTTTCCTTACATTCAAAAGTAATTCTCCTTTTACATACTCATTCAGAATGGGTCCCCAGTAACAGTCTAGGTCTTTAATCATCACTATAATACAAATAAACTATATATAAGAGCAGTATTTCTCTCTGTGCTCACGATGAGACTGGGGATTCCATAGTTTTAAACCTACAGATAATAAATGTACAAAACATGTCTGCAAAGTTCTATAGTCTTTATGAAAGTTCAGAAACTATGTTGTGGAATGTATTTTAAGCTAGTCTATCTCTGTGGACCTAATTCTGATTTTGCTGCACACCAGCGTGACGTGGGTCTATGTGCTGAATTCAGTCAAGTTATTCCTTATTTACACTGGTGTACATGAATACAGAATCAGGGTCAGAGTGTGCAAAGGACTACATGAAAGCAGAATAGTCTTCTCTTTGAAGACACTATAAACAAATGAGCTTTTGTCTTGAATTGAGGCTGCAACATAAGTCAACATTTAGACAGTTTGAATTGTAAATTTGTACAGTAAAATCAGGCATTTGATAAAGCAGAAAAATGTTCCTGTTGGTTTCTTTGTTTCCTTCACAATTCATCTTACTTGTAAATCTTGAGAATGATTTTATTGCAGATCAATTAAAATAGGTGATTGTACAGTGCAATAAACAAAATAAAATTAAATACCAGGTGCAAACCACAATAAAAATTATGAATACTGGCATTCAAAACTCTATGGACAATTACCAGCAATAGTGACACAAGGAAACGTGGGTATCACAGGAACAGCTCACAGCCCTTCACAGAAAATGCCCATTAAAATATGAATAAAGGACCCAGTGTCATTTGTATCTAAATATTCATATATAATAACTAATGACAAGCATTTGTATAGGTCCTTTCATCCATAGATCTAAAAAATCATATAAAAATCAAATAAATAATAGTCATAACTACTAGCTTTTATACCAGTGAAAGGCAACCTAGGCTAGTGAGTGGGCCACGAGTGTCCCTCCTTCATCTCAGTGGGCTGGAAGATTGCCGTAACCAAGATGGTCTCCCAGGATAGGATAGTTTTGCTAACCATGCTTGTTTACCTAGAACGTGTGGGGTGTGTCGAATGAACCGTAGCAGCCCTTTGATTGGATGCAGAGGGAGCACATGGCTGTCACAATGTTGTATGCAATCAGCATGCACCTCACTTCATATGCCCTTGCTTTAAGTGAGTGTCACTTTTGTAATAATTGTAAAAAAACTATGCGGATGAAAACCAACAGAATCTGGCAGCCCTGTGACTGGGCAACGGTAAACAAAATGCCTTTTGAACCATACATAGAATCCCAATGGGCCACATGCAGCTCTCAGGTTGCCCACCACTATTTGTACAATGCTTTTCTCCAAGATCAGAAAGCCATTCACCCAACTGGGTAAATACTATTATCTTCATTTTATAGATGGGAAAACTTAGGCACACATATGTTAAGTCAAATGCTTGCTCAAAATGTAGCAACTCAGTGACAGAACCAGGGATAGAACATAGAGCTTCTTATTCCCAATCTGGTGTCCCATCATTGGACCACACTATGTGCATATGGATATACATGTATGTGATAGTGTTCACAAACTTTTATACATGCACACCTGTATGTACATGATAACTAAAGGTACCGTATATTCCGGCGTATAAGACGACTTTTGATGTTAAAAAACATCCCCCCAAAATCGGGGGTCGTCTTATACGCCGGGTATACAGCTTTGCGGCTTTGCAAAGCCTCGGGGGAAGCCGGTGGCGGGGCAGCCCAGGCGCACCTGGGATGCCCCGCCGCCGGGGCGTCCTCAGAGGCTTTGCTCCCGGTGTCCCTGGTCTTCTGGAAACGGTCCCCAGCAGACCAGAGGCACCGGGAGCAAAGCCAAAGCGGCAGCGGGGTGCCGCGCTTCTGAGGCTTTGCTCTGGCAAAGCCTCAGAGGCGCGGGACCCCGCCGCTGCTGCGGCTTTGCTCCCGGTGCCTCTGGTCTGCTGGGGACCGTCTCCAGCAGACCAGGGACACCGGGAGCAAAGCCGGAGAGGCGGAGGGGCGCTGGGGTATAAGACGAAACCCTATCTTTTAACTAAAAAATTAGGGGGTCGTCTTATACGCCCAGTCGCCTTATACGCCGGAAAATACGGTAGTCAGAAAATCAGAAGGGTTTTGGTCAGAAAGTTTTGATTATTTTTGTTAAAAAAAAAATGTTTTCCAGTTTTGGCAACCAAATACCCAGAAAATTTCACCCAAACACTGCTGCAGACTGAACATTTTCACCTGAAAAAGAGAAACCAGTTTTTGGCCTGCAAGGTTGGGATTTGGACTTCTGATGAAAAATCAAAAGTGTTCTAAGAAATCAGACATGTCCCGTTTAAAATTTTTTTGTCAGAAACCCAATTTCCCACTATAAGTCCCAGTAGGAAATTTTTGACCACCCTTAATTACAACTCTAATTTCTTCACATTTCAGAATGGTTTCTGCTCAGTTGTGTCACTTCTTTTTCCAGACTTCACTTATACACAGGGGCAGCCTAGAGGCAGGGGAGCTGATCGCGCATTCCGCCTGGGGTGCCAGCTGCCAACAGTCCGCCTCAGGCAACCCCTGCTTACGCAGGTAACACCTTCCATGACCAGACATGCAAAGGTGCCTTCTACTATTTCAGAACCCTTCTCATGGCCCTCTTGTGCTGCAACAATTACATGAAAGCCTGCCAATGTATGACAGCAAGACTGAAGAGCAGTTGGGAAAAGTCAACTCATAATTCCAAATAGTTATATAAAAGTTGTACATGTCTAATGGTATCTCTTTCCCCCAGCCTTTGTATATCTCTTGTCTTTTAAGACTGTATGCTTTTCAGAGCAGGATCTGTTTTCCACTATGTTTATTCTTCATCTGCCACAATGGAAGCTGATTGGGACTTCTTGAATGTCACTGTACTAAAAATATCAAATCAGACCCAAAAAGCTGATTTAGAAGCGCACTGCTGATGTTGCAAAGTCAAGCACTCGGAAGCTAGGCAAAGCCAGAATTAAGGTTGCCTGTGCATTCAGTGCCCTTGTGCATATGTGCTGTCATGCAGTCTTTAATCACATGACCACATCCTATTTTTCCACAGAACCCCTGCATCAGTCAAGGCACAGAATGGACAGTGCTCACTGACTCAGCAGGCATTTAACACTTTGTTTTATCCTCTTTGTTCAGTGTGTGGCCCTACATCTTATTTACAGCACACTAGTCAGTGCTCACAAGACACAATTATTCATTTCCTCATGGGCTTTTCTAAGGTGTCATTACTATTACACCTGAGGCCCAGATTCTCAAAGCTATGTAAATGAGAGTGAGGCACCTAAATATCTTTAAAGATCTGGGCATGAGAGCTTCACAAACATCAATTAATTTTCACAATGCCCCTCTGAGGCAGGTTACCCCATTTTACAGAGAAGTAGCTGAGGCCCAAGTCCTAACTGCTCCTGAAGGCTCCAAACTGCCATTGACATCAATGGAAGTTTGAAGGCTAAATTTTTTTTGGCTCTGTGCCAGAGAGATGAAGATCAAAAGTTTTCACTATGTTGGGGTGCCTAATATGGAATGTCTATGACCTGATTTTTCTGAGCACTTAGTGTTATGCAGCACTTACTACAGCCGTGGCCAACCCGCGACTCACAAGCCACATGTGGCTCTTGCCCTCCAAAAGAGCGGCTCGTGAAGCTGCTCCTGCACCCGCCCCCAAATGCCCCTCCGCTGGCGCTCGGATTCCCTGTGCTTACTGCAGGGCCGGCTTTAGGCCAATTTGCCCGATTCCCATGCCTAAAGGGGCCCCACGCCCTGAACCCGGAAGTGTGCCGGGCGCCATGGGCGGCAAGTTAATATTCAGAGCCAGGGCCCTCCTCCAGCAATACGTGGAGCAGGGTATCTCCCCTGGTTCGGAGCCCGGGGCCTGAGCGCAGACTCTAGCCCCGCAAAGTGGAAGGCAGAAGGTAGGGGAGGGGGAAAACTAGGGGGAAGGGGTTTATGCGGAGGGAGGAGGGGGAGAGGAAGGGGCTTGTGTGGAGGGGGAGGGAGGAGAGGAAGGGGCTTGTGTGGAGGGGGAGGGAGGAGAGGAAGGGGCTTGTGCGAAGGAGGAGGGGGGAGAGGAAAGAGCTTGTGCGGACGGGGGAGGGGGAGGAGAGGAAGGAGCTTGTGCAGAGGGGGGAGGGGGACGAGAGGAAGGAGCTTGTGCAGAGGGGGAAGAAAGAGGAAGGCACCAAGAGACAGGGTGGAGGAGAGACAAATGCCCGGGGGCCAAGTACAGACAATGAGGAAAAGGGCAGGAGGGGAGGTGTCAATGGGAGGGGGGACAGGGTGATGCTGGGAGAGGAGAGGAGAGGGGAAGAGCATTGGGAGCTAGAGGGAGGAGGTGGAGGTGCTGGGAGAAGGCTTGAAAGAAGGGGTGGGCATGAGAAAGGTGGGGATAAAGCAAGTCATGTGTGAGGGCACAGAGGGGCAGGAGGGGAACTGGACAGAGAGTGGTGAGGGGGTGAGCATCAGGGAAAAAGAGGGCAAAGGGGGCAGGGGCAGTAAGGGAAGGTGCAGGTGCCAGGGGATTCTGGGGTGAAGCAGAAAGGCAGACAACTGCAGGGGAGGGACCAGCACCAGAGGAGAGAGGCAGGGCAGGTGTGTAGAGAGAGGTGTTGGGCGAGGCGATGAGGAGGGGTAGCTCACATGATCAGAGTGGGGCTACTGGAGGAGTGGGCACAGGGAGGAGAGAGGGGCTGGTGGAGGGGGGCAGGTCGCAGCAGGGCTGAGGGCAGTGAGAAGGGCAGGAGTCAGGACAGCAGAGGAGGGTGAGGAGTTGGGGGGCAGCAGGCACCAGGGGAGCTGATGGAGCAAGGGGAGAAGACATGGCAGCAGAGAGAAAAGATAAAGGTTTATAAAATATTTACTAATAACTTGGGTGTCACAGTGGCACATCCAAACAAGCTACATGAACTCAGTACAGATGCACAACACAAAATCCATTTTGCTCATGGGAGGAAACTCTTAGGCTATGTCTACACTGTCGGTTTCTTGTGCAAGAAGTCTTGCGCAAGAACACGTCCACACTGCCATGTGCGAGCTGTGCTTTTGCGCAAGAGCATCCATGGCAGTGTGGATGCTCTCTTGAACAAGAAAGCTCCAATGGCCATTTTAGCCATAGGGGTTTCTTGCGCAAGAAATCCCTGCCAAGCATGCACACTGCCCTCTTGCGCAAGAGAGCTTACACCTATAAGAAAAGAGCGTAGCTCTTGCGCAAGACACCCTCTCTTACCACGCCGTACTGTAAATTTCCTTGCGCAAGAGCAGGTGGGCAGTGTGGCTGCTCTGTGGGTTCTTGCGCAAGAACGGCTGTACTTGAGTAAGAAGCCGCGAGTGTAGACAGCCTTAGAGGGAACACTTCCCCCAGTCTCTCTGCTCTCGACTTAATGTCACACACATTGGGTTAATGCAATGTCAGGATAGTTGCATAAGGGGGGTTTGGTGGGGGCCAAACTAATCCCTGTTGGTAGGAGGATGGTGGGAAAAGTCCTTCGAGAGGGGTGACATGACACCTTTTACTTCTGGTCATGTGTCCATCTTGCCCCAAGTGTGTTACCTCCAGAGGCCTGGTTAATGGCAGTCAGGGGGTGTGGCTAATGGAGGTCAGGGGGTGGTTAATGGAGATCAGGGGGTGGTTAACGGGGGCCAGGGGGTGTGGCTAATGGGGCACCACCAAAAATTATACACAGGAGGTGTGAGTTTAGCACAGGGTTTTTTTGCTAACCAAAATTGCCGTGGGATCTAATCGAAATTGTTCAAATTGGGCCCCGCACTTCCTAAAGCTGGCCCTGGCTTACCGGGTCGGAGCTGTGGGGTTTTCAAATGGCCCCCAAGATGGCAGCTGTCTTAAAGTGGCAATTTCCTTTTTTTGTTTTTGCTCGACAATTCTGGTCTGGTTTGGTTTTTTTTCTTTTTTTGCTTGACAGTTCTAGTGCATCTCTTTGAATTTCTTCTGCCACTGTTTTGGCTCTCTTTGTTAAATGGGTTGGCCACCCCTGACTTCTTATGTTCAAGATACAGATCTCACTGACCTCTTTTCCCACTAGGAGCACTCAGCACTTCTACAGACCAGACCACAGAGTATCAAGCTAGGCACCTAGAAAAAAAGGAACACACAATTAGTAACCAGCTGTGAGAAATCTGGCTTAGGTGATTTGCCAACGTCACATGAATTCAATGGCAAAGGCAAGGATAAAATCCAGTTTCCCAGAACAACATTCAAATACCTTAACCAAGAGATCCATCCTCTCTTTCTGCAGTACCTTGTTTCTCTTACTCCTACAATAAATGAAGCAGGCTTCTTGCACCTCGCTTCACTCCGAAAACCTGCTCCTCTCCCAGTGCATATCCACTTAATACACTGAATTAGGCAGGGTCCTGTGGCAAAAAGAACTAGCGCAACATTGTGCCAAAGCTGCGCCAAAGCACCACCCTGCAGATTGCAGGGGAGTAAATCAGATAAAAAACAATTCTGAGAAATGTTTTCCAAGCAAAATGTTTGTATCAAAAATGAAAGGCTCTAATGAGAGATAAATGCAGACTGATGCTGGCTGGTAATGAGAGTGTTTGTCAGTTGTATGTCAAGGGATTTGGAACTCACTGCCTTAGAGCATTAGGCCAGCCAATTATACCAATGGCTAAGAGCAGACTAAGAGAGAAATAGAGCAACACCAAAATCCTATATACAAATATCCCTGACCTTAGAACAAGTTCAGATTCAGAATAAAAACCCATGTACTGTATACAGCATGACCACTTTTAATTGAGCAGTGAGAGTCACTGCCTGAGGACAGGGCTTTTTGTGGTGCATATAATGGGCCAGATTGTACACGCAACCCTCCGAGTAATGAGAGCGGGAATGCTGGATGTGCAAAGAATACAGCACTTGTACGCCTTTATATTTTCAACCTATCAATAAATGCAGTAAAATTTTAAACAACTCATCAAGACTGCTGTACTCTTATGATGTGATTCACCTACATTCTGCAACAAGGAAGCTGGATTCTGTGGTATTCCAGGGCAGCAGACTGGAAATCCGGTGGCAGCTTTAGATAAATTTACCGAATGGAGGAAGCTTTAATTAATTAAATCTGAAAATAAGTAACGCTCATAGTACAGCATTCCTGGTGCTTGAGAGTATATTTAATTTTACACTTCTCCTAAATATTTAAATTGATTATGCCCTGGAATTTTAGGGAAAACACATGACTACCTCATGGAAATTGTCCAGGGAGAAGAATAAGGTTCTAGCAGCCAGGAAGGGGGACAGCTGGAGCTTTTGGCATTTGGGAAGATATGGGAGGCTTTTTAGGACTGTGGAAGAAACATATCGATTGGATATTTCTGCTACAGCTATCAGCAGTGAAATGGTAATCAATGTTGACACTGATATCATTTTAGGATTAGCCAACATTCCATGGAGATGTATGAAACAGTCCACACCTCGCTCAGAACTATTGCTTGGAGAAGTCTGTGTGACTTGCAGCTGTTTACATAACCATGTCTCTTTGTACTTGGTTCATGTCTGGAAAAGCTTCTTCACAACTATAAGGTCTAGAAACAGGTAGGCTTTTTGTTTTGTTTTTGAAGCTAGACATTCTATGGCCCAGGGCTTCATAGTACGTGTTATTTTTTTAAGGAATTTGTGCCCCTGCTACATATATGCTTTACCTTTTCAAGCCCATGGAATGACTTTTTCTCCACTCATTCCTTGTTTCTACTGTTGTCTTCTCAAGACATAGTTAGATCTTTTCCCTTGATCAACTGGCAAAGCTGGTGTTTTGGCATGATTCCAAATATTCCTTGTGTTCTTTCCCTTCCTTAAATGCATAAACACATGTTATTTTACTAGGATACTGTGTGGGCTGCCTGCTCTGATCAATAGTGCTTCATGCTGCAACAAAATGCATTTGATCTGTCCTACCATCAGCTGAAGAAGACCATTAAAACAGTTTTAATTCTTTTACCGTACACTGTTTGCCTCTCTCCTGGGAAGAGCACAAATAACTCAATCTATTTCTACAAATTTCCCTTGTAGGGAACATTTGGTCTTATATCACAGTATGTAAGGAGGCAAAGAGAATCATACTCAGCTGCCATAGTGATCATTTGCTTTTATATTTCATTGTGCACTTGTCAGAACCGAAAGCAAAACATTCTCTTAATGTGCCCTGAAGCTTAAGATCTCAAAAACACAAATGTTATGACATTCAGAGTTATCTATCTTAGAGTTTTGTACTGCCACCCGTCCCCATAGTATCTAGGCACATTATGGTTAGCACCAAGGGGGCCATTTGTGGGGATTTAGGGAGGACTGTAGCCCCCCTTCCTTAGTTTGAACCACCTGGTTTTCATCCTTGCGGTCTGATTAAAGCTGCATGCCCTGACTCCAGAGACAGTTCATAAATGTACCAGAGTTTGAGCTGCTTGCAGCTGTGCCTTTGGGACAAGGAGTTTGTTATAAAAAGATGAAGGCAGGACGATTAAGAATAACAAGACTGGGAATTCCAGTAATTGAAGGATCATTAGAGCATCATGAAAACATTGCTAGGTACACCACTTAAAAGATAAGAGGGGAAAAGTAGGAATGAGTGTTGTGCTGCTGGGATTTGCATATTCCAAATGCAAATCCCAGCAGCACAATACTGCATTAAACTTACAAATGTTCTTGAAAAAAGGAGGAACAGGGGCTAATCCAAAGCTGAATGCAAAGAGCTACAAAAGGATTTCACAAAACTGGGTGACTGGGCAACACAAAGGCAGATGGATTCACTGTTGGTAAATGCAAAGCAATGGAAAAATATAATCCTAATTATAGATTAAAAAATAGCTGTTACTACTCAAGAAAGAGATCTTGGAATCATTGTGGATAGTTTCCTGAAAACATCTGCTCAATGTGCAGAGGCAGTCTGAAAACTAAAGAGCTAACAGAATATTGGGAATCATTAGGAAAGGAATATATAATAAGACCAAATACTATATTGCCTCTACATAAAGTCATTGTATGCCCAAATCTTGAATATTGTATGCAGCTCTGGTCAACCCATCTAAAAAAAAGATATATTGTATTTGAAAAAGGTACAGAAAAGGCAACAGAAATGATTGGGGTAAGGAGCAGCTTCCATATCAGGAGAGATTAACAAGACTGGGACTTTTCTGCTTGGAAAAGAAATGATTAAACAGTGAGGGAATATGTTAGATGCCTAGAAAATCATGAAAGGTGTGGGAAAATAGAATAAGGAAATGTTATTTATTCCTTCACTAACACAACACAAGAAGCTGAGCCAATTACATTTATAGGCAGCAGATTTAAAACAAACCAAATAATGTGTGGCACTCTTTGCCAGGAGATAGTGGAAAGGCCCAAACTGTAACAGGGTACCAATAAGAACAAAATAAGTTCAAGGAGGATAGGTCCATCAATGGCTATTACTTTAGCCAGGATGGGTAGGAATGGGGTTCCTACCTTCTGTTTGCCAAAAGCTAGGAATGGATCATGAAGATTGCCTCTTCTATTTATTCCTTCTGAAGCACCTGGCATTGGCCACTGTTGGAAGACAGAATATTGCTAGAAGGACCTTTGGTCTGACCCAGTATGGCCATTCTGATGTTCATATATAGAGCTGAAATGTATCTGCCCCCTTGATGTGACCCACTAGACCCCACTCCTCTTCCAGAGCTGAGTTAGAGCCCAGGAGTCCTGATGGGGCCTCTCTCTCTCCCCATGGAGCTTGTAACAAAGAAAGAATATACATTACAATTTTAAGGCTAACCAGTGTCCCTTAAGTGACTTGCCACAAGATGTGAGAATGTTAGTGTTAGAGATGAGTGGGTCTAATATTTATTTAATTTTCTTTCTTTTGTATAGGAATTGGATACAGTGCTCATGTCAGCTAACTGCTAAGTTGACTATCAAAAAAAAGTAGAGTTTTCCAGTGCCTTGGTAGCCCCTGGATAGAGATGAAGATGGAAGGGGTTGATTCTCCCCCTCCCCACTTGGTTGTGCTGAGCATGCTCAGTAACACTGCTGAAGCTTCTGTCTTCAGTCCACCCCCCCCCCATGCTTTCATTCTCTACCTGCCCTGCCATCATGGCAAGGGTTGCCTCACTACCACCTGAAATGGTGCCCTTGGTTATCACAGCAGCCATTAGAATCACTTTGAGACTAGGGTTCTGAAATAGATGGCACATATGTTCTCCACCAGCTCTGTATTCTTGGGAACCAGGGCATAGTCTGATTCATGAAAGACCTCTCCCTCCCCAGCCTCTGCTTGAAACAAAGCTGATCAGAAGAAAAACTTATGAAAAGCAATGAAAAGGCAGGGGAACACCTCATACCCCCTCTGGAAACTCCTCCCTCCATTTACATAAAAAAAGATGAGACAGGAAAGCATTGCTATCAGCATGCAAAATGGAGAACAGCAGTTCCAAGGCAAGAACCACACTAAACTCTGGGACACAGAAAATAGGAAAGCATTGCCTGATGGGAAACCTCTGTTCCAGATACTAATGAACCCAGGCCTGCCCACACCCAGATCAGTAATTATCAGACCAATTCTAGTAATAAATCCTCTACTGGGAGCCAAAATACTGAAACTGCCTAATTGCATTATCAGCTTCATGGAAGGAACAGCTAGGAAAGAACTCCACCTATATGAGCTCTGCCCATGGCCAGGAATAAGCATTTCCTATTGTCTAGCCTAAACAAAACAACTTTGGAATACTCCTTGGAACAATCTATTTACCAACAAACAAATCTAGTGTTTCCCCCTACCCATGCTCAGGTAAAGGGCTCTGATGCCTGGATCTAAATTCTGCATCAGTTCCATTGGGAATTCATCTTCTACTGACTGATCATGCTGGGGGCTCTGCTCTGCCTACCTACCATCATCACCTGGGAACCCCGATCAGTGTGAGCTTCACCAAGCAGTGACCTCTCTCACTCTAGGAATAGCCTCCTAACCCTGCCTTATGTGATCAGTTATGGTTTGCTAGCCCTAACTTTTGTAATAAAATTTAAGTTAGATTTAATATTGTAAACGTTTTGTTTGGCTCTCCTTGTATGATTACTATTTGGCAGGGCTGGCTCTAGGCACCAGCAAATCAAGCACATGCTTGGGGTGGCACATTTCCAGGGGTGGCATTTCCAGGTAAGCAGCTGCCCCCAGCAATGCCCGGCCCCGCCCCGCCAATTTTAAAGGGCTCCGGGAGCTCAGCTCTGGCTGCAGAGTACAGCTCCCCAGGAGCTGGCTGCAGAGTGCAATGCGGCCAGGCTTTGCCCCGCCCTACCAGCTCCAGTCCTGCCACTGCCCCAGCTCCCTTCACCGGCAAGAGACCGCTCCCTGCCGGTTACTCAGCTCGCTGTGTCCACCCCGCCCCGCACCATCCGTTCCCCGCCCCGCCCCCTCCTCCCCTGCACCCTGCTCTCCCTATTCCCTGCGACTCTCTGGCTCTGCGCCACCCTTGACCCCGCACCCTGCTCCCTGCGCCTCTCTGGTTCTGCACCTCCCGTTCCCTGTGCCACCCCTGTACCCCCCCCTACTGTTCCCTGCACCCTCTGGTTCTGCGCACCCCAGCACCCCAGTCCCCCTGCTTCCCCTTGTCCCCATGCCCCTCTGGCTCTGCACCTCCCATTCCCCATGGTGAACCCTGCTCCCCCTGTTCCCCATGCCTCTCTGGCTCTGCGCTGTCCTGCACCCTGCTCCCCCTGTGGGTCGGGAATGAGGGGTGCTTGTCCATAGGGAGGGGCTGGACAGGGCAGGGAAAAGGCTGTTGTGACCCAGAAGCGAGTGAAAGGGGAGGGGGAGTTTACTTGAAGCACCTTTGCCTTTATGGAAAAAAAATAAAATTATATTTGCTATTTATAGGGCAAAAATGCTGGGACAAAAACGAAAATGAAAACAAAAAAAATTGCAAAGTGCAAACATGTGTAAAAGCCAACAAAAAAAGAGGGGGGCGGTCAAACATTTTTTTGATCGGGGTGGCAAAAAACCAAGAGCCGGCCCTGCTACTTGGACATGAATAACTTTCATGGTTAAACTTAAAAAAAGCAACAAATAGTCTTGCAGCACCTTAAAGACTAACAAAACATGTATTTGGTATCATGAGCTTTCGTGGGCACAATAACTCCACTTATCTGAAGAAATGGGCTGTGCCCACGAAAGGTCATGATACCAAATACGTGTTTTGTTAGTCTTTAAGGTGCAAGACTATTTGGTGTTTAAGTTTTTCCAGTTACAGATTAACTCGGCTACCCCCTGAAGCTTTCATGGTTAAGTTAAGCTGATTGTCTCTTTTACTCCCTTTCTCTTCATATGAGAACACAAGTGGCACAAGCAGCACATTGATAGAATTATTGATACCCACCCCCTCCCAGAAGAGTAACCCTAATAACTGAGCAGACCCCAAAGTCACGGGGATGCAAACCTGGCAATACAGGGTATATCATGATCAGCGAGTTGGAGGATGGGCGGCACATGAACCCCAGGCTGGGGGATGCTAGCCCCCGGCCTCACCTCTTCCACACACTCCCAGCCTCTGGAGCCCAGAGCCCCCCTCCTGCAGCCCCACGTTTTTTCTTGCCCAACACTGGAGCACCAGGACGGCAAACAACCCCACCCCATCCTGAGCCGCTGCACTGCTGTACACAGTGCAGGTGGGAAGCAGGAGCGGGGTTCTGTGGGAGTGCATGACTGGTTGTTTGGGGAGGCATTGCCTCCCCCAGTCTATGCTATCCACTGCCCACAAACTGGAGTCAGAGGGCCAATGTTTCCAGGAGCGACTATTCTTGACAAGCTGCCAGGGGAATGGGAAACATGAGGAATTAGGCTGGAAGCAATGTCATCCCATGGACACAGCAGTGCTCTGGGGTTAATAAAGTTTCACTTGTTCTGTTTAACCTGCATTTAGCTTCACTCTTTGCTAATGAAACATGATAGCAGCATCCGAGCTGAGTTCTCTGCAATGCAGCTGCTGGCAGCATGAGTCATGGACTTGATGTGAAACCCACCAGGGGCCTGGGTTTTGTGAATACTAACCCAGCTTGGCAATGGACCTGGGCAAAGGAGGAGTGGGAGCTGTGCACAGACCTGGCCATGCAGAGGACGACAATAAGTGGAAAGTAAAACTGCTATTCTATCTCACTGGGGGGCACAGCAGAGAGATCTGCAGCACTTCAAAGCTCACCATTGCCTCTAGCCTCACAGCAGTCCTGGGAGCCCTGGGACCTATTGCTCACCAAAGCAGAATGATACTCTGTGGAGCAAGCAATGCAGGATCTCACTAGCAATCAGTCCAAAGGGGACTGTAGACCTGTGTTACTGCCTGATGCACTCTGTCTGCTTTGTGCAATTTTAGGGACTTGATGGGCTCCTGGAATCAGGGCAGGATATTCCTATGGCATTTGGAATCACCATCTGCAAGAGCAGACACTCCAGGAAGGTGATCTCACATTAGGCAAAACTTAAAAAACAACAAATACTTCTGAATCACCTACATGGCACTGTCACTCAAAATAAGATACGCAATTTGAGCTATGCAAATTGCGAATCTTATTTCGATGCTATTTTGAAATAGCGTATTTCGTTACACAGTGCCAAATTTCAGAATGAAGCGCTATTCTGAAACGTTCCTTACTCCTCATAAAATGAGGTTTACAGGGACGTCGGAATAGTGGGCCCAAAATAACGGGCTTGCTGTGAAGACATGGGATAGCTATTTTGGGATACTCCGGTATCCCAAAATAGCGAGCAGTGTAGACCAACAAAACATGTAGATAGTATCATAAGCTTGAGCTTTCGTGGGCACAAGCCACTTCTTCATATGAATGGAGTAAGGGGCCTAGACATGGGATGTGCAGCAGAAGCCTTCAGAGATAAAACCGAAGCCCTAGGAGGCACAATACCCCCAGAAGTATATGCAGTGGGACAACAGTATAGGAGAGCTGGTGGCCAGGGTTCCATGCTCCTAGAGAGATGCATTTACTGGGGGGGGGGGGGGGGAGAAGCAGGAGCAGGCAAAAGAAAAGTACAAAGTCCAGGGAGTGAGCTGGAGCTGAGAGCCAGGAATCAGGAGCTAAGAATCAGAGCCGGAGTATCAGCCGAAGAGAGGCAGGAGCCAGGGGAGGAATCCAGGGTCGGGAAGCTGTGCCAGAAACACAGCTGCCGGTGTGGAACCCTATTGTGCATGCAGACCTAGCACTGCTGCAGGATTTAAGAATGTGCCTGCTGGAAGCCACACTCATTAGCTCAATCAGCTGAGGGCAATGAATGGGGGCTGGGTTCAGTTGTGGGTCTCTGACACACCCCTGGTTGAAGTAACAACCATATGTCATCTCACAAGGCAGGATGTTGAGAGGGACTGGGCAGGTCACCAACAGTGAGCATTTGACATGCTGAAACATGTGACACAGGAAGTCCTTGTCCTGTAATACACCTCAAGCCACCCAACCCATGCAGACAATCATAACAAAGCCCCGCCCTAGTGCTACAGATTGCAGCTCACATTGATGCACCTTCAGCACTATCAGGAGCAGATCAACTATTGGCCTGGATGGCTACTGATGCTGGCTGATACCATGAGCAGGGCATCTATATTCAGCATCAGCAAGGCAGGAGAATGGTGTTGCATATTCGTTCCTAGCCAATAAGCACACTCCTGAGTCTGTCTAAGACAGCTGCCAATGCTTAGGTGTGTGTTTACTGGTCAATGGGATCTGTGATGGTTGTGCTGGGGTTCGGGCAGTGCACAAAGTCCTCTCCCCGCCCACGGGATGCATTGTGCAAAGTGGCACATGGCCCCAGCAGCTGGATACTTTGAGTGGCCTGGGGCTGCAGCAGGCAGGGAGCTCCCAGAGGGTCCCGCTGGGCTGCTGGCTGGGAGCACCTATATAAGTGTCTCCTGGCCAGAGCCTGCACCTGACACTCCACCCCCTCCCGCAACTCAGCTCCCTGCTCCAGGTCACCACCAAATCCTCTGCACGTCGGGAAAAAAAAACCCTCTTTTGCAAGACCCTGTAAACCTCGATTTATGACGAATAAGGGGTCTTGCAAAAGAGGGGGGGTTTCTGACATGTGGCCCCATCTACATGGGGCCAAATATCGGAAAAACCTCTTCCGCAAAAAAGAATCAGAAGAAGATATGCAAATGCAAGTGCAATTTGCATATCTTCTAAAAAAAACCCAGCAGTGTAGCCATAGCCTCAGACCCTGCAACCATTCTACTCTTTTCTGCCAGGGTAGAATTGTCTCCTGCGCCCCTATCTCCTCCTGGACTCCATGCTACCCCATTTCCCTGCCCCAGGCCACAACCCCTCCTTCACTCAAACTCCCTCTCAGACCCCTCACCTTCTCGTGCACCCCAGTTCCTCATCCCAAACTCCCTCCTGCACCCAACCTCCATCCCAGACCCCACATTCCCTCCATAGAAAAGTGCAGTCCTTGGCCACTTATCAAAACCTTGTAGTGGCCCACCCATCGAAAATTATTTCCCACCCCTGCTGTAGCACACGACAGCTCCGCCAAGGATCTGTTGTTTCAGAAAACAGGTACACCTGGGAAGCTCCAGCTATTAAAGCAGGGGTGGGGTACCTTTTTTGGGTCAGGGGCTGCTGACCCACGGGAAAAAACCCCAGTTAGGGGCTGCACACATGTGAGAAGCCAACCCCCCCCCCAAACCCCAAACTCTCACTGATGTGGCTCCTGACTGAGGAGAAAGACACTCCCCACATTCCCCTTACACACCAGAGCCCAGCGGGGCTCAGGCTAGTAGATTTTATGTGCTCCAGTCCTTCAGTATGCATGGACTCCCCAATGCTAGGACGGGAGCCCTGAGCCTGGATTCAGGCATGCTGGGGGCTGCATTGGGTACCTGGCCCTGAGGTTCCCCACCCCTGTATTAAAGTGATAACACAAGGAGTGGATGTGAGGAGTGCAGTGATACCCAGGTCTATGCTGAAGGAACAGGAGGAGACACATGCAAGCCAGCAGAAACAAGATTCAGAAGTAGTCTAAAGACATAACTGCAGTGCAGAGAGACAGCGAACCCCCAGGGAGGGAGGCGACTTTGCAGAGAGACAGTTTGTTAGACTTGGTGATTGGGAGAGACCTCTTTCTCTGTCTCCTGTCAGGTTGCCTGTTGAGAAGACCGAACTATGTCACAAGGTGAGTCTGTGGTAAAAACAGGACTCCAGCTCGGCTATGTGCTAACCACCAGTTGGGAGACTGGGTAAGAACCATACCTACTAGGCATGTGGGTTGCATAATGTGGTTCACATGGGCACTGATTATTTGGTTTTAACGTTCACTAAGCGGCTGAGCCCTATGCTCATTATATTCACCAACCCCCTCTGTCTGGCTACTTTCCTGAGAGCCTGATGACATCATTCTGTCACACAGGCAGGAAAAACTTTTATATATGTATAGAGAAAGAGAAAGAGAGATTTAAATGTTTGTAAAACAGGGAAGACATATCATGGTCAGTGGAGCTGGAGTCAGTGGGCCCATGCTCCCTGGTAGATTGTTATTGAAAATAGGGATGTAAGAGTTAACTGTTTAAATGGGTAACCAGTAACCATGAGCTCATCAGTTACCCAAACAGTTACTCACCGCTTCTAGTCTGGGTCTGGGGGAGTTGGCTGCCACCCTGTACTGCTGACACTGTACCAGAGGCAGCAGCGTTGGGTGGTAGGTGGGAACTGATACATGCAGGAAGCTGGCTTAAAAGCCTCTGTATGAGAGTTTGCTATGTGGAGTGGGAGCTGGCTCCCTGGGAGTGGGACTAGCTGCTGGGAGTGCATTGGCTGCTGGCCCCGCCCCCAGGGAACCAGCTGTGTAACTGCTAAAATTTTAGCAGCTACATGGTTACAATAATAAACATTTTGTAACATCCCTAACTGAAAGGGAGCCAGTGGAACAGGGAAGGTGGGAAATTAGGTTGGAAGCAACTCAGCCACATGGACAGGGCATTCCATGAGGTTTAATAAAGTTTCACTTGTTCGACCGAACCTGCATTCACTGACTGTCACTTTATTCTTTGCAAATGGAACACAGGAGACCACAGAAGCAGGCCAGAAGAGCTTCTATGCCCTTCCCCATGTGTGTTTGGGGGAGGAAGCATCTGTTTTCTCCTTTATCATGTGCCTTTCTGTTACTGACTCCTTTTTATTGTTAGTTGCAGACTCAGCACTGCCAATAAGACACCAAGTCCTGCTCTGACTGAAAATAGCAAAACTCCCATTGGTTTTAATAGGAGCAGGAAATGACCCAGGAATTTGGTGAAATTCCAATGCTATGTAATATGGATTTATGTAGGATTGCCATATTTCTCTATGTTGCATATGAGACACCTGGTAAAATTACTTATATTCAATGGCAATCAATCAGAACTGTGCAGTATAAACATTCAAATTATCAAGTTGACTAAATACCTATTACAAAGAAATAGTGTGTGGCTGGAAGCTTCAGAGGGTAGCCGAGTTAGTCTGTACAGAAAAAAACAACAAATGGTCTGGTAGCACTTCATAGACTAAAAAAAAAACATGTAGATGGTATCATGAGCTTTCGTGGGCACAGCCCACTTCAGAAGTGGGCTGTGCCCACGAAAGCTCATGATACCATCTACATGATTTGTGTAGCTGAAATCTGTATTTTCCTTAGGGTATGTCTAGACTACATGGTTCTGTCGACAGAGCCATGTAAACTAGTTTACCCGACATAGTCAATGAAGCGGGGATTTAAGTAATCCCCGCTTCATTAAAATAAAAATGGCCGCTGCACTGTGCCAACAATCAGCTGATCCAGCACAGCGCAGGAGTCTGGATGTGGATCGGTCAACAACGAGGTTTACAGGAGTGGTCGACAAAGGCTTCCCTTCTCGACCGATCCGTATCTAGACTCCCACGTTGTGCCGGCTCAGCTGATTGTCAGCACAGCACGGCGGCCATTTTATTTTAATGAAGCGGGGATTATTTAAATTCCTGCTTCATTGACTTTGTCAGGTAAACTAGTTTACATGGCTCTGTCGACAGAGCCATGTAGTCTAGAAATACGCTTAGGCTACGTCTACACTGGCATGATTTTCCGGAAATGCTTTTAACGGAAAAGGTTTCCGTTAAAAGTATTTTCGGAAGAGCGCGTCTAGATTGGCAGGACGCTTTTCCGGAAAAGCACTTTTTCCAGAAAAGCGTTTGTGGCCAATCTAGACGCGCTTTTCCGCAAAAAAGCCCCGATCGCCATTTTCGCGATCGGGGCTTTTTTGCGGAAAACAGAACTATGCTGTCTACACTGGCCCTTTTGGGCAAAAATCTTTTGGAAAAAGACTTTTGCCCGAATGGGAGCAGCATAGTTTTTCCGGAAAAGCACTGATGATTTTACATTAGATCGTCAGTGCTTTTCCGGAAATTCAAGCGGCCAGTGTAGACAGCTGGCAAGTTTTTCCGGAAAATCATCTGTGTAGACACAGCCTTAAGGTTTGCCTAGGGAGAAGTGACACACACACACACTCCCATTCACCTCTTTCACACTGGGTAAGGGGAACTGATCAACCTTTCCTGCCTAGTGCTCACCACCGTCCATGCCTGGCTGGGCCATTGGGACGGACCTGCCTCTCCTGCTACCTGGTGATGCATGTTCTCAAGGCAACGTGTGGTGGGCACACAGGGTCACAGCCCCCCTCCACAGATTTCTGTCAGGGTTCACACCAGACAATGGCCAGCAGCCGCCTTTCAGCAAGGTGTGAGAGGGAAGGGATGGGAACTACTTCCAGCTGCAGGGAGGTAGGCAGTAGGGTTGACCTGGCCTGTGTACTGGAGAAGTCATTTCTTCCCTCCCACCCCTTGTCGTGCTTGCCAGTGGCTGGAAGCAGCTCGTCCCTTCCTGCCTGCACAGTGCTGAAAGACAGCTAACATCTCCAAGGTGCTGCTGGCCAGTGACATAACCGCGCTACCTCCTGATGCCTGGCTAAAGTGGAGTCAGGAAGGGGTTAAGCCCTAAGGATGCATTGAGATCCAGGAACCAGAGAATCTGTCTGCTTGGGCTTCAGTGAACCAGGCCATCGAGGTGGCTCAGCAGGGGAGGGTGCCTAGTGGACAGGGACAGAGCAGCCCCAACTCACCCAGAGGGCAGGGCCTAGGCTGGGGGTAGTATGTGAAGAGGTTGCTATGCCCTTGCCTAGTGGGGGCTGCTGTGGAGCCTGCAGGGTTGGGGCGCAAACAAGTTGGAAGTGGCTTCCTCCCTGCCACTGCAGAGCTTAGCTGAGGGGTGGCAAAGCTTCCTTGTGCCAGCGCCGTGTGGGGCTTTGGCACATGCAGGGCTTGGCTCCTCCTGGCCAGTGTCCAGACTATAAGCTCTTGAGCTTTCGCTGGGTGCCAGCCCATACAGAGGCAGTGGAGGAAGGAGGGAGAAGCCTGTCAGCCAGGGTGTTAGTGAGCTTATTGAGCCAATCAGAGTCTGGTTCTCTGCATAGCACTGGGACCAGGACACATGCTCCTGGTGGGATATGGAGGAGCAGCAGGGCTGGGGGAGTGTGTGTGTGTGTGGGGGGGGGGGGTGAATGGGCACAGCAGGGAGAGGACAGTGAGAGGGGAAGCATGTCAAGGACTGTTGGGTGGGCAGCACAGCTGACATGTCACCAGCCACCACCAGCCCACACTCACCAGCCATCAGAGCAGCAGCCAGTGCTGGCTGGAAACGGAACAGGGAGAGAAGAAGGCCTGCTGGCCAAGAGGAGGCACCACAGCATGGACTTCATTGATGGACCAGCAGGGGGCGTGGCTGGCCCTGCACATTGCAGCTTTGCCCAACCACCAGCCTTGCACTCCCAACCCCATCAGCCTCCACTAGACCCCCCTTCACTCACCATTAGCGGCTGGGCAGCTGGAGAAATTCAGCCAGCAGCAGAATCTACCAGTACTGATGGGAGAGGAGAGACAAAAAAATGGACCAATTGTCCCATATTTTCTAAAAAAATGTAGGGACACCTGCAGAAAGGGTTAAATCCAGGGCCGTCCCTTTAAAACAGGATAGCTGGTCACCCTAGATTTATGTAACACATTAAAGATGAAAAATAAATCAAACTAAATGATCAAATTAAAACACACATAACAAAAAGTTAGGACCAACATTTAGAAATCAGGAACTGGTTTAGAATTAATTGATTTGTTTTTACTTAAATGAAAGTGTGGGCTCTGAGAGGTGAGAGGAAATAGCCTTTTAAATGAGTAAAATCTTCCCTTTTCTCCTTCCCTAGTTGCAGTAAACATCACACAAACTCTTCCTCATACACTAAGAAGGGAACTAGAAATCTGTTCAATTGGCGTTAAACAAAATAGTAAAGAAGTGTGACATTTAGGTGCCTGGTCGCTTCAATCTGTGTGCATTAAATCAATGGTGCAAGCAGTGAATTAATTGCTTTTCCCTTTTATGCACTTTAGCTGGCAACAGCTGTTCTAGATACTTTGCAATATCCAAACAACTACAGTACTGTTTGCTAACATTTTCGAAATGCTCTGGTAGGCATCTGGTTGCCTTACTAGTGCCAGCTGTTTTGAGTCACTGGAAACAGCAAGTGGCTCTGCTTTAGGCCCATACAGGTGTTTTGGAAATAGTCAGAAGCAATCTTGGTGCCTCATAAAAGCTGCTGTGTTTATTTAATTGTCTTTACATAGGAGCTTCTAGTCAGAGCGGTGTGGAAATTTTCACACATGGAGCAGTCTCAGACAAAAATGTGGCATTGTGCGTAATGCAAGGAAAAATGTCTTTTCACCTGATTTGACAGCATGAAATCTGTTGTAAGTGAAAGTGCATCTGAAAGATTAAATTGGGGAGGAGATGCTAAAATCAAAATGTAGACTTGCCTGCATGAGGGATTAGCCCTAATTTCAGCCACTGATGCCCAGCAACCAACATAGTGGCATTGGCCCAAATCCCTAGCACAGACAAGGAAACAGGTGATTTGTGCTGGTTTCAAACAGAGATGAGTTCAACTAATGCAATTTGCAGCTTACATGCCTACATGGGTGGTAAGTGAAGCAGTAGCCTGTGGCCCCACCCATACTCCACCCCTGCTCTGCCGCTCCCCCACTGCCTCCTTCTTCTCGTCCATTCCCCTCTCATACTCACCCTTTCTAGCCAAATCCCTGAACCCAAATGTAGCAGGGGGAGGGAGTTGCGGTGTGGGAGGAGGCTCCAATGTGGGGCAAGGGGCTGGGGTGCAGGCTTCAGCCAGGTGATGCTTACCTGAAACAGCACCCAGTCAGCAGTGCAGGGGAATTAAGGCAGGCTCTCTGCCTGCCCTGACTCTGAATTTCTCTGGGAAGTGGCTGTCATGTCCAGCCCTTAGGCAGAGTGGCCAGGCAGCTCTGCATGGTGTGCATTGCCCACCTCACAGGCACTGCCCCTGCAGCTCCCATTGGCTGCAGTTCCTAGGCAATGAAAGCTGCAGAGCTGGCCCTGGGAGTGGGGGTCATACATAGAGCTTCCCTGACTTCTCTTTGCCTAGGGGCCCTAAGGACATGCAGGGGCTTCCAACCTGCAGCATGGCAAATTGCCACAGGAAGATCCACCCCTGTCTGAAATAAACAGAAAAGCACTGCTCCATGTCACAAACAGGAAATGCAGGTAGGTGTCAAAGCTGCAAACAAATATACAGGAAAATTCCTGTGGAGTGCAACAGGAACGTATGACACTGGCAGGCCAGATGCCAGCTCTTGTTGTCAAGATTGTCAGTTCTTAGCTAAAGCCTGCAATATCATAGCTGGAGACCAGACCAGTACACTTGTATGTTAGTTTTGCTCAAAACAGGTATTAGTCATAAGAATGCATTTAATGTTTAGACTATGAAATGCTTGTAAATTGCTGCACTAATCTCCCTTGTGTTCTTGTGTGTTGTGTGTTTGTGTTTCATGAAAATATGTAAATTTTGCTTTATAACTTTGAAAATGTTTGTTTTAGACTTGTGAACCCAGACACAAGAATCATCCAAAAGGACTAACAAAATCAGATGGACCATCAAGGAATATCACAATACAAAGGATTGGTTAGTGGTCCTATCGCATTTTCCTGTGAGTTTATTTCTTTCTTTCATCCTGTGGGCTTGGAAGCTGAAAGGAAATAAACTCTCAGGAAAATTTCCCATCACTTTCTTTGCTGTTTGAACTCCAAGGCCAAGATCTCTAAGTGTTGCCCCTTCGTCCATGCTGAAAGACACTTTGAATTGACAGATCACTCCAACGGCGTCACTCTTAGGATTTAGATAACTTATTTGGACCTGTATGTGCACTTACTTTAGCCTGTAAAACACTCGTGTCTTTGTCCTTCTTAATATACTTCTATACTAGTTTATTACAGGAACAGCTAGAGGCATCTGAGACTCCATGGTAAGACTATTATAGTGATCCAGGAGTTTACATTTGTTACTGACATTGTGAAATCTAATTATAGCATTTTCCTCAGTTTGGAGCGTCTGTCCTGATTTTGTCTGGCCTGAGGTAGCAGGAATTCATGGCCATGAGCCGCTGCAGACAGTGTGAAGCCTCTGGTTTCTCTACAAATTACTCTAGAAACCTATTGAATGTAATAGAGTGATGGCTATTCTACAGGGAATTTTAAGCCATGCTATAGAGTACAGTATGCAGCTAACAAATCTACTTCCACACTCCCTTATTTCTCTGTGTGATGAGAGCCTTCTCCCCTGCGCTAAGTTTAGAGAGAGAGAGAGACATACACCCTGGGTTAGGTTTAGAGAGAGAGAGACCATTTTTTACAACTGGATTTGCAAGAGGGTCCTCTTTCTCATTAATCATCTCTGATATGCCAATCTCATCAGAGACATTTGTGCTCTGTAGCGCTGTTTAGCCTCAGTCTGTGGGAGAAAAGGAGTCCTTGAACCAGGCTGGGCTGTAATGAGAAACATGTAATAAAAGAGACATCTTCCTTTCTGATCTGTCCCCAGATTCATTAAGAAACTAAGGGACTGTCTCTTACTCCAGGTCTATGGCACAGTGGGGCCCCAATCTCAATAGGGTGCTATTGGAATAGAAATAGCTAATAAAATTTACTTTCATATTTAGTATGAAAAAACAACATTTTCCCTCTTTTCCTGCTTGATCAGCTTGAATCTAAAAATCTATCAAGAATCAGCTCCTTTGATCTGTAGGCACTAACGCCATAGGAAAAAAATTAGTAGGTGCTCAGCACCTACCAGCCAGAGCTGTTTGTTTTGGTGGAGCTGCTGATCAGTTGTTTGGCAGCTGGGGTGGCACTTACATGTGGGGGGGCAGAGAGCTCGGTAAGAGGGGTTGAGGCAGGAGTGAGGACAGGACTTGAGGAGAGAGGGCAGGAAGAGGCAGAACAAGGTGGAGTGTCAGGGGAGGGAGCAGAGCAGAGATGGAAAGAGGTAGAGTGAGGATGGGGTTTCAGGGAAGGGATAGAGGGGCTTATTGAACCCTATAGAGCACTGATCTCTTTCATGATTAAAATGCCATCCTCCCACCCTGCAAAACACACCCATATATGCATAATGTCCCTTGAACATTTATTACATATAGCAAGCAAATGACAGAGATGATGTGGCCCATAGGAACATTTATACAGAGCCCCATACATGTGGCTTCATGTAAGGGACAGAAAAATTGAGGATAGTCAAGGAAGACATGTCAGTGAGGGTATGTCTACACTACCCTCCTAGTTCGAACTAGGAGGGTAATGTATGCATACCGCACTTGCTAATGAAGCCCGGGATTTGAATTTCCCGGGCTTCATTAGCATAAGCGGGGAGCCGCCATTTTTAAATCCCCGCTGCTTCGAACCCCGTGTAGCGCGGCTACACGGGGCTCGAACTAGGTAGTTCGGACTAGGGTCCTATTCCGAACTACCGTTACTCCTCGTTTCACGGGGTTCGAAGCAGCGGGGATTTAAAAATGGCGGCTCCCCGCTTATGCTAATGAAGCCCGGGAAATTCAAATCCCGGGCTTCATTAGCAAGTGCGGTATGCATACATTACCCTCCTAGTTCGAACTAGGAGGGTAGTGTAGACATACCCTCAGATACACAGAGCCAGACCATTGCTTTCTACATCTCTTAGACCAGTGGTTCCCAACCTTTTTCATACCAGATCAGGAAACCCATTCGCAATCTTTTGGCAGACCAGTAACATTATTTGCACATTCATTGTGTTAATTTTAAGAGGTCAAGTGTTATTTTACATTGCATCTGTATGCACACAATACTTGTTGTCATGGATCAGTTTGCAGATATCTACAACGCTAAAAAAAAATCTGTTAAAAGAATCCTTTCCTTCCTTATCTTAAGCCTATATATAGTTAACACCTATATAAACTTCATTTGAAATGTAATGCAAATGTCATGAGCTAGGCCTTTTGTTCCAGTATTCAAAAGCAGCCTAAAAGCTTTTAACCTGCCTGACATTTTGGCACTACCCTATACAGCCTGCCCCTCCCATCCCCCCAGCCCAGGAGAGGGTCCTATGTCTGCAGTCCAACCAGGCCAGCTGTGCTAAGACAGACAGTCTGCAGTCCAGGTGGGAGCAAGTTAAGACACCCAAATAAATGCTCCTCTGTCCCCATCTCACGGCATAGATGCCAGCACCCACCATCCCCATGCAATCTGCTCCCCCCTGAACGCAGCCAAGGAGAGAGTCCTAGGGCAGGGGTTCCCAAACTTTTTGACACGGGGACCAGTAAATCCATTCACGAGCTTTTGGAGGACCAGTAACATTCATTTGCATATTCATTAAGCAAATGATGAATATTCAAATAAGTTGTTTCTGGTCCTCCCAAAGCCCCCAGTGCCAGCATTAGCAAAGCTTTTGCTACAGTCACCCATAATATTCTTGCCAGCAAGTTAAGGGAATATGGATTGGATACATGAACTGTAAGATGGATAGAAAGCTGGCTAGACCAGGGGTTCCCAAACTTTTTACTTTAGTTGGAACCGGTTTTTTTTAGTACTGTTTTTTGCAGCTAAAAAATATAAATGCATAAAAAAAAGAATGAAAAATGAATAAATTGTCAGTGTTTCACCCGGCTGCATCCTCCACCCAGCCTGGGCCAGGGCTTAGGGGACCCGGTGCCGCATGAGCACTCCAGGAGGAGATTGGGGGTAGAGTATCTGTCTAGGAGGGAGGGTGCAAGGAAGGGTAGGGCTGCCAGGTGGCCGGTTTTGTACCGGACAGTCTGGTATTTGAAAGTTTTGTCCGGGAAAGAAATTGAGAAATTATCAGACATATAAAATGTCCGGTATTTTCTAATTGGGTAAGTTTAATTATAATTAGGTGGATCAGTCCTTAGCTGCGAACTGCTTGGCTGGTAGATGTGCTCATGCTGCGTAAGTGTGTCTACCTGCCAGGCAGTTCGCAACTACTCGAGGGAGAGTATGGGGGGGGGGGGCAAAATGGAATCCCCGGCCATACTCACTCGTCTGCCAGGGTCTACAGCAGTGGTCCCCAACCTTTTGAGGTTGTCGGGTGCCAGGGGGCGTGGCCGTTTGCCCACCGGGCGCCAGGGGGCGGGGACACTAGCGCGCCCGGGGGCGGGGCCCCCCCATAGCCGAGCGCCCGGGGCAGGGCCCCCTCCAAGAGCCGCGCGCCCGGGGCCAGCACTCCCCCCCTCCTGCCGAGTGCCGCGCGCACGGGGCCGGGACTCCCCCCCCCCCCCCGCCGAGTGCCGCGCGCACGGGGCCGGGACTCCCCCCCTCCCGCCGAGTGCCGCGCGCCCGGCGCTCCCCCCCCCTCCCGCCGAGTGCCGCGCGCCCGGGGCCGGGACTCCCCCCCTCCCGCCGAGTGCCGCGCGCCCGGCGCTCCTCCCCTCCCGCTGAGTGCCGCGCGCCCGGCGCTCCCCCCGCCAAGCGCACTCCCCCTGCAAGCGCCCGTGCGCCATGTGCCCAGGGCCAGGCCAGCCCCGAGCACCTGGCGGGCGCATTGAAATGCCCCCGCGGGCGCCATGGCACCTGCGGGCACCGTGTTGGGGACCACGGGTCTACAGGGTCTGCATGTGCCCAGGTCAGTCCTGCTCCCCTCCTGATCTCCCCAGTCCAGCCCTGCTGCCCCCGTCCAGCCCTGCTTCCAGTGGCTGGTTCCCTCTGTCCCCCACCAATCTCCCCCGGTCAGCCCCGCTCCCCCGACAACCCCCCCGACCAGCCCCGCTATCCCCATCCAGCCCTGCTTCTGGCAGCTGGTTCTCCTGTCCTTCTCCTTCTGATCTCCTCCAGCCAGCCCCCCCGGCTCCTGTCCAGCCCTGGTTCTGCTACCTCCAACTCTGCTTCCATCAGCTGCCTGCCCAGATCTCCGCGGGACAGCCCCACTGCCCCCAACCCTGTTTTCGCCGGCTGCCCACCCGCCTGCCTGGATCTCCGCGGGACAGCCCCGCTGCCCCCAACCCTGCTTCCTGGTGGCTGGTTCCCCCCTCCCCCCTCTCCTCCCAGCCTGCCCCACTGTGCTCCCCTCCCGGCAGCCATGCTGAGGACTGGTATTTTTTTCCTGCGGCCCAGTACCAGGCTGCAGCCCATAGTTTGGGAAACTCTGTCCTAGGGCTTCTGTGCTGAGACATACAGGGTTTGACTCTTGCTGCCTGCAGCACAGAGGGAAACAAGTTAAGACACCCCAAACTCCCCTCTCTCCCCACCTCACTGCACAGACACCAGCACTGCCCCCCGCATTTCCCCACCTACCCCATGCAGTCTGCTGCCTCTCTCCCAGACCAGGAAGCTAGGGGAGCATACTGGGTTTCCTCATAGGAAGCTGCAGGCAAACATAGCTGCTGTAATCAAACCTCTCCTCTCCCATACTTACTGCATGTTCCAAACTCCCCTCCCCTCTGGCCCCCTCTGTCCAAGACACATAGGCTATGTCTACACTGGCAGCTTCTTGTGCAAGAACAGCTGTTCTTGTGCAAAAACTTGCCGGCTGTCTACACTGCACGCACGTTCTTGCTCAAGTAAATTTACAGTATAGTCTTGTAAAACAGGGCTTCTTCCAGAAGTGTTATTCCTCTCCCCACGAGGAATAAGCCCTCTTGCGTAAGAGCTCTTCCAGAAGAAGGCAGTGTAGACAGGCAACATGAATTTCTTGTGCAAGAAGCCCCTATGGCTAAAATGGCCATCAGGGCATTCTTGCTCAAGAGAGCATCCACACTGCCATGGATGCACTTGCACAAAAGCACATCTCTTGTGCAAAAGCACATGGCAGCGTGGACACTCTCTTGTGGAAGATTTTTTGCACAAGAACTCTTCCGTAAAAGAGTTCTTGCACAAGAAGCTGCCAGTGTAGACGTAGCCATATAGTACTTCCTCCTTATGTCCCCTTCCTTACCAGCACGCCCAGCTCATTGTCTGGAGCAAGGAGCTTCTGCTGCTGCGTCAGTACCCCTCCCCAGCCAAGAAGCTCTCAACTAGCTGCTGTACAGCTTACAGGGGACTTAGATTCCTGCAGAGCCAATCATCAAGGCATGGGTGTGGCTTGGCAGTGTGCTGGCAGTTGGGAACCGCTGTTCTGACTGTAAACTCTTTGGGGACAAAGAATATGACTTGTTCTGTGTCTTGTAAAAAGCAATGAACATTTATCTGCAATGCTCTTCAAATGGTTAGCTTGACTGGACCATGTCTGAATGCAATTACTCAGGCAAAACCCCGCTGGATTCCATACAGTGTCCAATTCAGAATAAGGACTGGAAAAGGCCTTCAGGATGTAATGCATTAATAGTCATCTTGTAAAATGTAATGGGTCAGAGATTGATTAAAGCATCCACACTCCCTGGCTGGTAAGGTACTCGCATAGCTGTAGTTTGACTGCTATATTTGGGACAGGCCAACCACACTCATTCACATGCATGCTGAAGCCAGTGCCTTTAGCTCTTTCCCCCCCTTCAGTGGTACCAGGCTGGGAAGGGTAATGGGAGCACCCCACCTGCTTCTGGGGACCACTCCAGCACTGACTGCTGCAGCGATGTTCCTGTTCTGGTGCTGCTGTGGTCGCCTCTCTGTGGGGGCTGCTGCTGTCCAGGGAATGCCACATGCTGGGTGTGACATTTTCTGATTATAATAGGACCATACAAAATTACTGATGATATTGTTATAGCTGCAACAAATCCTGTGTCAAGCAGGACACAGGCAGAAAGGGTTAAACCATCCTAGGCCAAATGACCCGAGTCAACCTGTAGAGGTATGTGAGAAAAGTATGCAAATGGTAATTAAGGTAATTCAGTGCTAGCTACACTAGAGCTTTGAAATGTAATTCTAGTTATACGTATTTACTTATATCTTATAGATGCTAACCATGTAAAAAGGCATTTCCTGTCTCTCTCTATAGCTGTTGATTCAGAGATCAAAAAGAGAATATTAACATTTAGGTGAATCTTGGGTGAGCTAAAGTCACTGTCAAGATATCTCTTTAAAGTGTGTGATAAACTGCTAAATGGATACATTACCTTATGTTAATTACCTTATGTTTAATGACCATGAGGTAGTATCAAAAGACTATTGTTTTTCCCCAGGCTAAGAGGCTGCTGCAAATGTATGAAGAACCTTGAGTCCTGACCCTTTTTGTCTCCTATCTGCTTGGATGCTCCTGGGGAAAGCTGCAAGCCATAAGAAATGAGATCCCAGGATACGCTAATGCCCCTTTAATGAACATCGACTTAGGTTCTCAGATCTGATGGAGGTTTCATATTAGGGGAAACCTCGGTCATAAGGACTGAGGTCCCAGTTACTAGCAGAAGTCACCCTGGATATGGATTTTGGACCATAACCATGGATTAAATTCTAAAAGAACTTTTTGAATCTACAAGATCACCATCTCTGTTATGTAACTGAATCTCAAGAACTGAACTTAGTGTAAGTGGGGGAATGGTCCCGCTCTTGTGGGGAACTTTCCTGGCTTCTATACACCCCGGTGAAATGAACCAGCGAAAGGATCTGAGTCCCCGCTCCCACTTCCTTTACCCCACGGCTCCCTGATCCTGAGGGCTCCCCCTCCACTCTCCTGAGTAGCAGAGCCCTTGAAACCCCAACAAGGCTGGGCCCAGGTTTCCTGGGGCTTAATCCCTGACCTTGTAGTCACTAGGGGCAGGAGTTAGGGTGTCCCCACTCTGAGGTGCTCTCTTTACACTGCAGGCCTTCTTGGCCCAGTGATCGCTTCATAAGGTTCAAAGCAAATACAATTTATTAAACATCAACTGATTAAAGAGAATAGAATAAGAAACAATGAGAATGGTTAAATGAGAACACACAGCCCTGCTCTGTAGCACAGGGACATCAACACAGCAGTCTGCAGAGTGTAAGGACAGTTCACAGTCTCTTCCTTAGAAGCCCTGGATGTGCTGCAAGGGGCTGCAGGCTGGACACGCTTGCACTGGCAGTGACCACACAGCCTCAGTCTCTAAGTGGCCAGACCCCTCTCCCAGTCCAGAGCCTTTCCCCACACTTTGCAGGTCCCAGTAGCTCACCACATCCAGCTGCAGGCTGTGCTGCTTGGCCAGTTCCAGCTCCTTGTGTTGTTTCTCTGTTCCTTTTGGCTTTCTGAGCACTGCCAGTCTGCTGCTCAACACAGGGTCTGCACTGCTTGGCCTGTCTGTGTCTGGTTCTGTCGCTGTAGGACTTCTTCTTGTACTCCTCTTTCAGCTCTCTGTCTTTGCAGGACCTCTTCTGCACACAGCTTGTTTGTTCAGAGACAGAGCCAGAACAATCCCCACTTACAACCTGTCAGTCAGGCTGAGCTGGAGTGTTGACTGCTTTCCATTGTCTCTGGGGTCTGTCAGTCTCATGAACCCTTCCCCTTCTGAAGCTGGTAAACCAAAAAACTCCCACAGAGTTTTAGTAAGGGGTAACAGTCCCCTTACATTCCCCCTTGCTAGAATTCTACCACAGCCACAAAATTCACACCATATAAAAAACATTAACAATTAACAAAAACATTTCACATATTTAACATCTTATTTCTACTGGACATGCGGACACTCATTAAGCCATTACATAGGACCAATAACATAATCATCTCTAAGTTTAACAGGCAATACACCCTTATTAGTTCTCTGGGACCTTCTTACAACAGGTGGTTCATTACCCATATTTTCTATTTCCCTGTCTTCAGGTAATACTGGGTCAGCCTGAGGGATCTGGTCATCCTCGTTGTGGTCAGGGGTTGCTACCCTCTGCTCCCTTTGGTATTCAGTTTGTGGGACTAAAACCATTCCCCAACTCCTTTCAGTCTCTTCAGGCCGTCCTGATCTACGCCTCCTAGGATTCCTGACTGAACTAAAGGTGCAATGTTTTAGCTGGTCTCTATGAACCGTTCTCTCCTGACCTCCGCGTTCAGGTCGAATGGTGTAAACTGGTAGGTCAGGATTGTTATGAGCAACTACAATGTGGGGACTCGACTCCCATTTGTCCTGTATTTTATTACGCCCCCGGTGTCTATGATTACGAACTAGTACACGATCACCAGGCCTGATGAGAGCCCCCCTGGACTTGCGATCATAAGTCCTCTTCCTGCTTTGGGCTGCCTGTTTAGACGTACTGAGAGCAACTTCACAGGCTCTCTTCAGCCTGTCATGGTGACTTTTGACCCAGTCATCCAGATTGGTCACATCATCTTCCTCAGGGCCCTCTCTGTCCAGAATATCCAATGGCAACCTGGGATCTCTAGCAAACATGAGATAAAAAGGAGAATACCCTGTCGACGAATGGATGTGACTATTATAGGCCATCACCAGCTCAGGGAGATGCTCCTGCCAGGCTCGTTTCTTTTCCGGCGGGAGTGTTCTGAGCATGTCATGCATTGTCCGGTTAAACCTCTCGCACTGAGCATTTCCTTGTGGGTGATAGGGTGTTGTTCGGCTTTTGGCTATGCCATACAGTTTACACAATGCTGATATCACCCCTGACTCGAAATTCCTCCCCTGGTCTGAGTGTAACCGTGCTGGACAACCATAATACATAAACCAGTGTTTTAGGAGGGCTTCAGCCGTTGTCTGCGCTGTCTGGTTTCTAGTTGGAACTGCAACAGTGAGTCGGGTAAACATATCTGTGAGAACCAGTACGTTCTCAAACCCCTCTGAAGATTTCTCTAGCCGAGTGTAGTCCATTGCTAAGACCTCCATTGGGGCAGTCACGTTAGTGCAGGTCAAAGGGGCCCGAGTGGGCGGAAACACATCCTTGGCTAGGGCACACCGCTTGCACTGACGGATCCATGCTGTTACATCACTAGCCATTGTAGGCCAGTAATAGTTCTTCCTCATCACCTCAAGAGTGCTTCTGTCTCCAAAATGCCCTCCATGGTCATGCCTGGCTTCATAAACTTGTCGGCGAAGTGACACTGGCACCACTAACTGCCACACTTCTTCGCCATCACGAGGATGACAGATTACACGGAACAGCACTCCACAGTGCAACCTAAGTCGCTCCCACTGTCTGGTCAGCTTCTTAGACTGAGGGTATTTGGCCCCAAAGCTCCGGTCTGGCCTCATCCGGTTCATGACTGCCTCTAAGACTGGCCCAAGGTCCCCTTCTTTTTGCAGGGTGCGAATTTCTTCCCATGAATACCCTGAGATTATTGCATCCTCACCTTCTACCAGGTTTTGTGATACCTCTTTTACCATCACTTCACCCTCTTGCTTCGGAACCTCTAGCCACAAACAGGCCCGCACAACGTCTGCAGGAATGACCAGAAAGTCCTTTTCAAGGTCTTCACCCTCTTCTAATTCCTCTTCCAAAGGCAATCTAGACAGGGTGTCAGCACTGATATTCTGTCTTCCAGGTTTATACTGTACTTCAAAAGTGAACTCAGCAAGTTGGGCCACCCACCGGTGTTCAATCGCACCTAAGTTAGCAGTGGACAGGTATCGGAGAGGATTGTGGTCTGAGATCACAGTGAATTTAGAGTACATTAGATAATCCTTAAATTTTTCAGTAATAGCCCACTTCAAGGCCAGCAATTCTAGCTTAAAAGCACTGTAGTTTTTGTCATTTCTTTCTGACCTCCTCAGCCCTCGGCTTGCATATGCGATCACACGCTCAACCCCCTCCTGTTTCTGGCTGAGCACTGCACCCAGGCCATGTAGGCTTCCATCTGTTGTCACCATAAATGGCAGGCTAAAGTCAGGATATGCAAGCACAGGTGGTGTCATCAGCCGGTGTCTTAGTTCATCAAAAGCTGCCTGACAGGCATCATCCCATACAAAGCATTGATCCCTTTTCTTCCTTTCAGTTGGTTGGCCCACCAATCCATATAGTGGCGCAGCAATGTGTGCAAACTTTGGAACAAATCGTCTATAATAGCTCATGAAACCCAGAGCTTGTCGCACTTGTTTGGCATTCTTCGGGACTGGCCAGTTTTCCAGAGCCCTGGTCTTCTCCTCGTCTACCTGGATTCCATCCTTCGAAATCACATGGCCCAAAAATTTGACTCTCTCACGTAAGAGGCAGCACTTGCTTGGCTTCAACTTCAACCCATGTTCCTTCAGTCGTGTGAAGACTACATCCAGTTTTTCTATATGACTCTCGAAATCTTTGGAAAACACAATAACATCATCCAGGTATATTAGCAAAGTGTCTAGGATGTAATCTCCCAACACCCCTTCCATTAGTCTCTGGAACGTAGCAGGTGCATTGCACAAGCCGAATGGCATACGCGTCCATTCAAACAGCCCAAACGGAGTTGTCACTGCTGTCTTTTCCTGGTCCTGTTCTTCCATTGCAACCTGGAAATAGCCAGAAGTCAAATCAAGAGTTGAAAACACTCTGGCACTTCCTAACGCATCCAGGGACTCTTCCACCCGGGGTAGCGGGTAAGCATCCTTGTGTGTTACTTCATTCAATTTCCTGTAATCACAGCAGAATCGCACCCCACCATCCTTTTTTATTACAATCACTGCAGGCGATGCCCAGGGGCTGTGGCTTTCTTTAAGGACACCTTGAGCCACTAGGTCCAGGATGTGCCTTTTTACCTCCTGGAACACTTGTGGTGAAATCCGCCGGTGTCTCTGTTTTATTGGGACAGCATCTCCAGTGGGTATTCGGTGTGTCACTGTGGTGGTGTAACCAAAGTCTCGGTCATCCCTGGAAAAGACCTCTTGATGTTTCTCCAGTAGTGCCCGTAAACGGCCAGCCTGCATAGGGGTTAGCTGTTGGAGATCCACTTGGACTGGAATGAGTAACTCTCCATCAGGTGCCTCTTGAGGTGTAGTAACCTGTGCTCCCTTCTCCAACCTTGTCACTCGCAGCTCATCTCCCTTTTCTTCCAGGACTACTCCTCCTGGGGGTACTACTTCTTCGGGTCTGTGTACCTCTGCCACTCTAGTGCGAGGGTACAACTTTATGGCCTTCTTACTTGAGTTTAGCAGCCTGACTGGCACTTTTCCCTTGCTGGCATTAGCAAGTACGTTCGCAACCAGTAGTCCCTGAGGTAGACTGGCCCCTCGTGTTGGCTCAACAAGCACCCGGTATCCATTGAATCCGCTTAGTACCTGGCAGCGTCCATCAACAATCTTCTCACTCCAGGGAGGTATAACTACCTTCTGTCTCCCTGCCACCTTTACGTAGCCAATCTGTCCTGTGGGACCAGGAAAACATCCTTGTCTCTCCACTTGGGCCAGTACCCGCTTCAATGCAGCCTTCATCCTAGGCTCCCCATGCCGGTTCATTTCTTGGGTTCCTTCCCCCACTAATAGTAATTCTTTCAGCTCTCTTATTATATTCATCCCGAGAATTCCTGGTACTCTGTTCCCCATCAAAGTCTTTTCCAAAGCTGGATCCTTTAGGATAAAGATGCATTTTCCCGGGATTATCCGACCCATATACCCTACATCAGCTTCAAGGCACCCCACAACAGGGATAGCTAATCCATTAGCTGCTGTTAGCTGTACAAACCGGGTATTATGCATGGTCAGATCTCTCTCTTTTAAGTAGTTTTGGAAATATGATTCAGAAATAGTGGTGACTTCTGAGCCAGTGTCTATCAAACAGCGGGTCCTCACCCCTGCTATGGTTATTTCCACTGTCAAGCAGTCCCCAAAAGCTCGACCGCAGAAGTCATCAAATGCACTAGCATCATCAGGGTCCTTTCCCTTACTGCTGGCATGCTGCCCTTTTCCGAGGGACAGCCGTAGGAACCCTTCTGTCCCCGCTTGGCCTTCCCCTGATGTGCTACTCGATCTTGGTGTCTCTGGGATTTCAGACACTCGGGATTCCAGTCCCCTCTTCAGTGGACAATCTCGGCTAGTATGCCCTGGCCTTTCACAAGTATAACAAATGTACCTTCCCAGCTCATCCTTTAGTGGGGGCCTTCGGGACCCTGGGGTCCTGGGGTATTTTGGCCAAGTAGTGGAGGAGGTGGATTTTTCTTTCACCACCTCAGTCATTACTTTCAGCATCTCCCCCTGCTGGACTGCCAGTTTTTGGATAGCTTCACTTAAACTTTCCAATGTTAACTGTGTTTGGGGCAGGGCCTTTTCCCCAGTAGTTGCACTGACTAGGCCCCCACTCCGTGTTCGGGAGTTAGGCTTGCCGGTTTCTTCCAAAGGAGCCTCCTCTTCTTCTGACCACATAATGGCAGCCTGCATGAGTTCAGGGAACTTCTTTCCAGGCTCTCCCTTCAGCCTTCTCTTCATTTCACGGCGGAGGGAGTCATCCCGAAGCCCAAACACCATCTGTTCTTTCAGCGCCATATCTGCGTCTGAAACTCGTTGAGGGTCTCGCCGCTCCACTTTGCTCATTCTCTCCTGGAGTTCATAGGCATATGCCCGGATAGTTTCACCAGGCTCCTGCTTTCGCTCAAAGAACTCCTTTAGCCGAGTTCCAATAGGTACCTTGTCTCCATACACTTCTAGGAGGAGTTCAAATACCTTTTTCACATCTTTCTTGTCTGCCATTGCCATAAACTTTACTGTGGCCTTGGCCTGGCCCTTGAGGTGCTCCTCTATGAAATCCACATGATCTTCTTCAGGTATTCTTAGCACATGCAGAGCTGCCTTCACAGACTTCACCCACTCCTCTACCGTAATGTCTCCTGGCCTAGTTGGGAAGCCACCAAACTCTGCAACCTTCCGCTCCCGTGGGACATAAATAGTAGGGGGTTTCTTAGCTTCTGCTGCCTGTTGGTCTGATAATCTGCGCTGAAGTTCAGCAACTTGGATCTGTAGTTCTTCAATTCCAGCCATGGTTGTGCTCTCGACCAGGCCTGGCTGGTGCTACCAGAACTCAACAAATAAACCAATGGGGTGGACCCTTTGAATAGGATCCTGTTCGTGACGCCAATTATGTAAGCGGGGGAATGGTCCCGCTCTTGTGGGGAACTTTCCTGGCTTCTATACACCCCGGTGAAATGAACCAGCGAAAGGATCTGAGTCCCCGCTCCCACTTCCTTTACCCCACGGCTCCCTGATCCTGAGGGCTCCCCCTCCACTCTCCTGAGTAGCAGAGCCCTTGAAACCCCAACAAGGCTGGGCCCAGGTTTCCTGGGGCTTAATCCCTGACCTTGTAGTCACTAGGGGCAGGAGTTAGGGTGTCCCCACTCCGAGGTGCTCTCTTTACACTGCAGGCCTTCTTGGCCCAGTGATCGCTTCATAAGGTTCAAAGCAAATACAATTTATTAAACATCAACTGATTAAAGAGAATAGAATAAGAAACAATGAGAATGGTTAAATGAGAACACACAGCCCTGCTCTGTAGCACAGGGACATCAACACAGCAGTCTGCAGAGTGTAAGGACAGTTCACAGTCTCTTCCTTAGAAGCCCTGGATGTGCTGCAAGGGGCTGCAGGCTGGACACGCTTGCACTGGCAGTGACCACACAGCCTCAGTCTCTAAGTGGCCAGACCCCTCTCCCAGTCCAGAGCCTTTCCCCACACTTTGCAGGTCCCAGTAGCTCACCACATCCAGCTGCAGGCTGTGCTGCTTGGCCAGTTCCAGCTCCTTGTGTTGTTTCTCTGTTCCTTTTGGCTTTCTGAGCACTGCCAGTCTGCTGCTCAACGCAGGGTCTGCACTGCTTGGCCTGTCTGTGTCTGGTTCTGTCGCTGTAGGACTTCTTCTTGTACTCCTCTTTCAGCTCTCTGTCTTTGCAGGACCTCTTCTGCACACAGCTTGTTTGTTCAGAGACAGAGCCAGAACAATCCCCACTTACAACCTGTCAGTCAGGCTGAGCTGGAGTGTTGACTGCTTTCCATTGTCTCTGGGGTCTGTCAGTCTCATGAACCCTTCCCCTTCTGAAGCTGGTAAACCAAAAAACTCCCACAGAGTTTTAGTAAGGGGTAACAGTCCCCTTACATTAGGTCTGTATGCACACTGATCTCTCAACCAATGCTCTCTCTTTTTTCATTATTAATACATTTTAGTTTAGGTGCAGGCCCATATGTAGGAATTTCTGGGTGTCTGTGTCCTTTTTTGTAAATGTGGACTGGAAGGGTGTGAACACACCGTCCATGGTCCTGCAAGTAAGCATGGCCCAGATGGCTGGGGAAAGGCAGGGGCTGATGCCCCCACAGCAGGAGCAAGGCCCAGCCCTGTCCCCAGCTTCGCTCCTGAGGGAAAGGAGAGGGGAATCAGCCCCAGACTTCCGCCCACCAGCCAGAGCACACTTACTTGGAGGACCCCATGAGGGGTGCATTTGCACTCTTCGCACCCCTCCCCCCACATATACAGGCCTAGGAAGATCCCCAAACCCCAATCATACTAACACTAGTGTGACCCAAAGAGGTAAATTGTGGAGCTAGGTTCTGCCCAAGGAGCACTGCAGCCAGCTCTGACTCCCTGCAAGGCAAGAGGGGGCTGAAGCACACGCTGGCTGTGTCTAGACTGGCCAGTTTTTCCGGAAAAATCAGCCGCTTTTCCGGAAAAACTTGCCAGCTGTCTACACTGGCCACTTGAATTTCCACAAAAGCACTGACTTCCTACTGTAAGAAATCAGTGCTTCTTGCGGAAATACTATTCTGCTCCCCTTCAGACAAAAGTCCCTTTTGCGCAAAGCTTTTGCGCAAAAGGGCCTGTGTAGACAGCTCAGATTTATTTTCCTCAAAAAAGCCCCGATCGTGAAAATGGCGATCGGGGCTTTTTTGCGGAAAAGCGCGTCTAGATTGGCATGGACGCTTTTCCGCAAGAAGTGCTTTTGCGGAAGAGCATCCATGCCAATCTAGATGCTCTGTTCCAAAAATGCTTTTAACGGAAAAGTTTTCCGTTAAAAGCATTTCTGGAAAATCATGCCAATCGAGACGCAGTCGTTGTGTTTGTGTGATTGTTGGCTTCCCAGGTAGCTTGGCAGAGACCCGGAGCACTCATTACACAGGTGGGACTCACTCATTAGAATGCCACACTATCAACAGACAAAGCCCCCTTCCTGGAAGCATGTGAGGTTTAACTGGCTCCCACCTCTCACCTCTTTGGTGAGGGGAACCTGGGATCTCTGGCTGCCCATCAATCTTGGGCTGGTGCCTTGGGGAGAAAGCAGCCCACACAGGCCAGAAATTAGCTTCTGCCAGGCTGGGGACTGTTATAAGCTTGGCTTTTAGTTCAGGCCAGTTTCTAGGAGCTAGCTCAGGCCTTGGGTTGCAGGGTAGGACCACTGTCCTCATTTCAAAGCTGGGACAGCTGAGCCACTGGGGCTGTGGGCCTTGCCCAAGGCCACCAAGGAAGTCAGTGGCAGAGCTGGAAAGAGCCTTTGGGAATCCAGATGTTTCTGTTCTGACTATCAAACCCCATTTCCCTGCCAGAGCTAGGACTAGGACCCAGGAATCCGGCTCCCATCCCCCCTTGCTCTATTTAAACTCCACTCCCCTGGCAGCGCTAGGAATAGGCTCTGGCCATCCTAGCACCTCCTCCTTCAGGCTCTAACCAAAGATACCCTTAAGGTTGGGTAGTGAAGGACGTGGTCCCCTCCTGTTTCAGCATTAGCCAGGGATAGCTGCAGCCCCAGAAGGCCCAGGTAAAAACAGTCCATTAATGTCCCTGATGGAGGCAGCCCCTCTACCCCAAGGGAGAGAGGGAGGCTTCAGGTACAGAAATTCTGTTGTCCAGCTTCTGAGAATTTGACATGAAAACAGGGTGCTGGAACCAGCAGCAGGCAGCCAGGCTGTGCTGTGTAATGGCGCCTGTGTTGGCGGAGCAAAGCCATGGCCTTTGATTGCATTTCCCTTGTGGGGAGTGACTGGGAACCTGGCCCTTATCCCCTCTGTCAGGCAGCAAGTGTCTAGCGGTCAGAGTAGCGGAGTAGGAGTTGGGCCTCCTCGGCCTACGCGTAACACCAGCACTGTCTTGTTGTCATGGTCTTTAGCAGCTCTCTGCGGACCCAGTTGGCAGACTTCAGCACTCCCATTGGGAGCATTTGAAAAATCAGGCTGTTAGCCTCTGTGTGGCTCAATTTCCCCCTCTTTATAGCGGGGGTCGTGACGGCTCTCTCCCTTGTACAGTGCTTTGTAATCCTTAGGTGGGCACAATTGCTCTTTCCTCTGGTAAGGGATGGGTCCCTGAAATCCCCACAGGTAACAGGGTGCCCTTTTGAAAAAGCAGCGTCCCATGTGCATGGAATTCCCCCACAAGGCACAGACAGGGAATGTCCACATGGGCCACCCTGCCGTTTTGGGCACGCTAGCATAAGCAGGGGCTGCCGGTGTTTGTCCACCCACATGCAGCAGCTGGAGCCCAGTGGCAGGGAGCCCTACCCAAATCTCCATCCACCCTGCTGTGAGCTTCCTATGGGCCAGGCCTGGACCCCTGGACAATTGCCCTCTTTGCCTCCCTCCACCATTGGCAAGCCTGCCCCCAATCTATACCTACGAAGCTACTCCCTCTGGTTTGAGATAGCGTCGGACCAGTCCATTTGGCATCTGCAGCTCTCGTGCGGTTACAATGAGCTGCACAAGGACAGCCGAAGTAATTATAGACTTGGCAGGAGATGGCCAGCATCAACGCTGCAGTCTCATGTCTCCATAAACCATCCTGGGCAATGGGACCGACGGAATGTGCACGGGAACACATTTGCCATAGGGATGAGACATTTTCTAAAGCAGCAGCATATGGCGAAGCTCCTGCTCTTTTGATCTAGAAAGCAAAGTGTCCTCCTGTCATGTGCTCTTTCTTTTGAAGTTATTTGGCACTGGTGCATGTGTTGGCATCTTGCCTCCAGCAAGGCTTTGAGGAGCTCTCTCTTGGCCACTTTCTCTCTCTCCTCACTTTTTGGTTCCCTTTTCTTTCTATGACCTTTAATTCATAAAAGTTTCACTTGCCTCTGAGTCTTTGCTATCTCATGTGTCTGTGGTGTGCTGGAAAGATCCCCTCTGTGTTTACAACAAGGCCTTAGCAACACAGAGTCCATTCCAGTCTGTACATAGAACAGTGCATGCAGGGATTGTAATGGAAAAAAGAAAGCTTTGAACGGCTTCATCAATGGATCAAATCTAGATCAAGTTGGTACTGAAAGTTGTCACCCTCTCTCAGCTGTCTGGGGAGCACGCCAGCTATCTTTGCTGGTCTCAGTCCAAGTCCCAATAGACAGGCATTGCAGCACACACAAAAAACACCACGACTGCTCAACATTTGGCTGTCACAGCAGAGAAGTTCATGGGAATTGACCCACCCTCGCCTTCACAATCAATAGATCATCTCTCCGGACATCAGGGTCCAAGCAGTGTGGGCTGGCTTGCTATTCTTGGATAGGCAGATGACTCTAGCCTCCCTCGCTCTCAGTCTGGTCCCTTTCACTAAGAACCAGTACACACTGGGGCTGTGTCTACATTGGCACCCTTTTCCGGAAAAGGGATGCTAATGAGACAAGTCGGAATTGCAAATGCCGCGGGGGATTTAAATATCCCCTGCGATATTTGCATGAACATGGCTGCCGCTTTTTTCCGGCTCAGGGCTTTGCCGGAGAAAAGCGCCAGTCTAGACGGGATCTTTCGGAAAATAAAGCCTTTTCCGGAAGATCCCTTATTCCTCTTAAAATCAGGAATAAGGGATCTTCCGGAAAAGGCTTTATTTTCAGAAAGATCCCATCTACACTGGCGCTTTTCTCTGGCAAAGCCCCGAGCCGGAAAAAAGCGGCAGCCATGTTCATGCAAATATCGCGGGGGATATTTAAATCCCCCGCGGCATTTGCAATTCTGACTTGTCTCATTAGCATCCCTTTTCCGGAAAAGGGTGCCAATGTAGACACAGCCTGGGAGTGGGACAGAATCCATGAGGTGTCTTAGCTACCGGTGGAAGCAGCTTAGCCTGGCTAGGGAGCCAGTCAGCCTGCTGGCCCTTTATCTTTATCTCAAGCTTTCATGTGTTAATTAAAGGCTACCACTCATAAGTTCCATGAGTAACACTCAGGAAAGAGGCTGTTTTACGGGCTACTAATCCTGGTGGCCTTTTCACCTCTTTGTTTCCATCCTTCCACCTGTTTCTTTACTGTCTGTTTCCTTGCTGTGCTACTCAGTGACAAACAGTTCAGGCTACCTGTAGAGCCATGTTCCTTGTATGCTGAATAGCCCTTCCACTCCATCAAAAAAGACAGGCCCGGCTTTTGCACCTTGTTTCCTTGGGATGCCAGTTTGTCAGAGCTCTGCAGTCTGCACTCACCACTGGAACAGGGCTGCAACTGGCACCAAGCACTAGTAAAGGGCTGGGCAAGTTACTTAGGACATGGCTACGCTAGAGAGTCTACAGCAGCACAGCTGCAGTCATGCAGATGCGCTGCTCTAAGACAATGGGAGAGAGCTCTCTGATCCAGCCCTCTCTTCTACCAGCAACACTGTGCTGTCCAGGCCAGCGCTTGTGTTGGTGCAACATCTTATGAATAACTCAACTCCCCACCCCCCAAGTGACATACATTGTACTGACATTAACTGTAGTGTAGCCATTGCTTTAGTTCCCTTTCAGATAGCACATAACGGAAAATTGCTATTTCTGCCCCCACGCCACAGCTAGTGACAAGAGTGTAAATAACATGAGTCCATGCAGGACTAAGCTATAGTATATGGTATTGTCTCTGGAGCATTGCAAAAACAGCCACTTTGCAGCACTTAGGAGTTTTGTAACCCAGCAACACATTCATCTCAAGCTGCTCACAAGACAACACTCTAATTCGGCACAGTTTTCCTGTTCTGTCTCTGCCTTACCAGATTCTGTAGCTTAAACCTCTGAAACTATCCCAGACTTCTTCGGGTAGTCTCACTGTGATAGCCGCAGACCACTGGTGAGAACGGCTCAGGAGATTTCTCGCCAGAAGCAACCAAAAGAGCAAACTACAAGTTTTTAGGGGTAAGGGCAGGATTTTCCCATTCCCTTTGCTTTCCCAATGGCTCTGGAGTACTCAAAGCAGTACACCCCACAAACTCCTCACATGAGGCCTCTAAGCATCCTTGTGCTTTCTACTGCAAGTTGAAGTGAGAGTTCATCAGCTTCAAGTTTTTTTAGTGCTGTTGATCTCAAGCAGCCATTTGTCTACAAAGGAAGGTGCGAGCAAAAGGACAGGTATGCCTTCATTTGTGATTTTTCTAATTATGCTAATATATATGCAAATTAGATGCAACACTCAAGCATGTAGCAAACAGCAAGACCCTTTGGGTTGCAAAGTTTGTGCAATTCTGCATTAAACTGTGCCAGGCCTCTTTTCCTTCCCTTTCTTTCTTGTGCCACTATCACAACTCCTTCCTTGGGAATGAATCAAACAGCTTTCAATGCTCATTGTCTCTCCTCTGATAAAGGCACTTCAGTACCTACACCTCGCCTCCCATCTGTCAGCACTAGCTTGACCCCTTTCTAGTGCACTTGACACCCATATCACAAAAGCTCTTCTTGTTGGTTATAAGCTTGAATAAAATTATGAGTGCAAGTGCTCTAGTCACAGCCCACAGGGTCCAGACAACAAGGCCCAGCATTATTACTGAAAGACATGACGCTCACATTAAAAATGACTTGCTTTTCAAATCAGCTAACTGGCAATGAGTCAGTCTGAATGCAAGCATGTATAACAGAAGCTTAGGAGTGAATGCTCTGGCTTGAAATGTTCCTCTTTCATAAACTAAGGCGATCAAAGGGTGAAAGTATCAGAGGGGTAGCCGTGTTAGTCTGAATCTGCAAAAGTGGCGAGGAGTCCTGTGGCATCTTATAGACTAACCGAAGTGTTGGAACATAAGCTTTTGTGGGCAAAGACCCACTTCGTCAGATGCATGTGACGCAGTGGGTCTTTGCCCACGAAAGCTTATGCTCCAACACTTTGGTTAGTCTACAAGGTGCCACAGGACTCCTCGTCGCTTTTGCAAAGAGTGAAAGTGTCGCAGACCTGACAACTGATCAAAGAAAGTGAATGTGTCAAGTTCCTAGAACTGTTCATAAGGAACAGGAAAAGACCATCAGCCCCGAGAGGCCTGCCCATCCTCTGGCTCATTCCTCAATTTTCTCAGAAATTTTGGAAGGTGTGTCGTGATCTGGCCCACAGACTGCATCTGGCTGCCTGTGCTACTGAATTTCCAGGTGGTGGCTCAGGCAGCAGGATCCTATTTAAATGGTTCACGGCTCCCAGTCACGGTGCTATCCTGGCAGGAGCCAGAGCTGTGGACCTTTTAAATAGCCTCAGCAACCCCAGGAGGCTGCCAGCCAACATGGTAGCAGTGGGGCCAGGAGCCCATGAGCCCTTTGCTGTGTTTTTAATTCGAAGCCTCCAGCCCCACACAATACTGGGGGGTGGCTAGCCCAGCCCCTTTAATCCTAGGCCTTGCTCCTTCCAGGAGTGGAACCAGCCTGCGACCATGTACCAAAATTCAGTAAGTGCCCCCCTGCAAAAATTATTGCCCACCCCTGCTCTAGACCATGTCTCAGTCAGTGCAAGGGCTTATGGCACACAGTGAATGAGGCAGCACAGGGCGTACCAGACACTGAACAAGGCAGATACATTTTGAATGGCCTCATTCACATCCCATTCACTGGACACTGAAGGAAGCCAGCACCATAGGGCTCGTCTAGATTATGGGGAAGATTCGAAAGAGGATGTGCAAATTCAGCAGGAATTTGCATATCTCCTTCTGATCTCACTTTCGAAAGCAGAGCTTTTTTGAGGAAAAATGGCTTTTCGGAAAAGGGAGGGCGGTGCTGAAAAAAACCGCATCTAGATTACTTTCACTTTTGAAAGCTTTCGAAAGTGAGATAGGAAGAAGATTTGCAAATTCCCACTGAATTTGCATATCCTCTTTCAAATCTTCCCCATAGTCTAGACATAGCCTTACAGTAGTAAGACATGATTGAAGGCTGTGGTTGGCCCAGCCATGAGGGCTTAGGGGACTGGACCTGATGGTCTTTGGAGGTCCCTTCCAGTTTTAGGATTCTAGGATTCTACAACTCTGTGGTACAACTACAGTGCAAATAGTGACTGGAGACACATGGTACAGCTACAGTGCAAGTTGGAGATGGAGCTTTTAGCTCAAGGAGGCATCCGCATGCTGGTTTTAACCCAGGTAGGACATTGCACATCGAGTGTAGCTGCAAGCAAGGCTACCACTCAGAAGTTCCGCGAGTAACACTCAAGAAAGAGGCATTTTATGTGCTACTAATCCTGGTGGCCTTTTCATCTCTTTTCCCCCATCCTTCTACCTGGATGGATATATATCAGGGTGGCTAGTCCCTCACCCTTATTTCTGCACGCTAGCTCGATCAAAGCTTGTGAGGCAGGTATGTTTCCTTGAGCTGGAATTCACATCTCCAGCTCAAAGTGCTGACATGTCCAGAGTGCAGGCAATATAACCCAGGTCTGGTTGGGAGTGAGAAGGAAGCAGCTTACCAGTGACTTGTCCAGCCAGTTAAGGAGCATTGAGTTTCCCAGTCCTTTGCAGCTGGGCTGTGCATTCCTTGAAGTGTGTGTGCGTGTGGGTGGGGGGGAAGATAAGAAGTGGATCCTCAAGGATTCTCAGTGGGTGCAGAAGATGCACCCCATAAGGCAGTACACGTTTTATATAATCTTTGCCAGAGTGAGAGCACGCAACTCTCAGCACTCACCAGACCCAAGCTGCTTATCACACTCTTTTCTCAATGGGCTGCTTGAAAGAAGACATTAATCTTAAAAAACCCAAAGCAACCACAGAAATTATAACCTAGAAAGGGCAGGGTGCACACTCTAGAAGGAGCATACAGTAATGCTGGGCAGTCACCTGGAATTCACTTGGGAAAATAACATTTAAAGCCATGCCAGTTGGTGTAGTAATCTGAGTAGTGTAGGGTTGATGTGCTCTGTTAGGGCTTGTCTCTACTACAGGGTGGATCAACCTTGCAGTAATCGATTAATCGGTGCTCAATTTAGCAATTCCAGTAAAGATCCACTAAACTGATTGCCACTCTTCTGTCGACTCTGGTACTCCAGCAGAACAACATGAGTAAGGGGAGCCAACAGGAGAGATTTTTCTTTTGACCTCCCACCCACAGTGTGGACCTTGTGGTAAATCAATCTAAACCACATTGATTTGAGTTACATTATTCATTGCTTTGATTGACTTTTCCTTGTAGTGTAGACCTGTCTTCAGAGTTTGTGTAGCCACAGAGATGGCCACGTTTCACTGGTGGGTGACATTATCCCCTCATTCCTGACCTACACCACAGCAGGATTGTGATATTTGATTATGGAATGTTTGGAAAGAGCTTTGAGATTTTGGGACAAAAACATCCATAGAGAAAGATACACTAGGAATAAACAAATATTGAAAACTATTGATTTAGCTATTAGTAGGCCAATTTCAAGTGAAACAATCATTTCAGCTGTTAACAGATGGGAGGAAATCTATAATTCAACTAGCTCATTTATAATGATATGGACCCAATAACTTTACTGATGTTTCTATGTAAAGAGCAAGCATCACAATATTATGTATTTTCATGCATAAAATTCAGATGCAAATTCATCTTTATCCTGCAGATCCTAGACTTATTGTTATACAATTATTGCCATAACAAATGTGAAATAATTCAAATTAAGTTATGGAAACTGTTAAATATAGCACTATCTCATCCTCCTCTGATATTTTCATCTATGATAGGTCTTTCTTTTTGGATTTTCATTTTGCACTGTAGTCCACCTTGGGCCTGATCACTTGAGCTGTTACGTATTAGGATGACTTGGCAGAGCTTAGGAAAAAATGTAGTACCAAGATTAGGGTGGCAGGTTTTGAAACTAGTTATTTGAAACTGATAGCTAATTTCATGCCCTTTTACAATCTATTAATAATAGGTTGTAGATAATAATTTAAATTTCTGCTGTCAAATATAAAATGCCCATGAGGTGACAAATATTTTTCATCATACTTGGAAAATATGATTCTTAATTGTAACACTATCATGGCTGCCAATTATTTCAACGTTATCCTGACTAGCAATAGCTGATGTATTTTTTCAAGGCTCGGCTCCTGGAGTCTAGTGATTATGAGAATCTGGTTGTGGAGAAAAGCTTTCAAACTTGGCCACCGTGACAGGGAAAGCGTTCCCCGCACTCGCAGCCGCGGCCCAGCAGAGGCACGCAGTGGGGAAGCCGGGGAGGGGCGCCCGGCCGGGGGCAGAGCTGCGGCTGCAAGCCCGCCGTCCAAGGCGGGCATTAGGACCCAGGGAGGTCCAGGTGGCACGCACGCCGCGTGGGGGCGGGGCCGCAACCAGCCTGTTCAAGAAGGTGGCGGCAAGGGCAGAACAGGGGAGAGCCAGGGGAGAGCAGGGGCTGGCTGTGTTCTTCCCCCTTTTGCAGGCAGCCCAGGGGGAGCGGCAGCTGGAGGACACCCGGGGGTGTGGCGGTTCACTCTGGACCCAAACAGGAGCTGGAGGACGAGCCCCGCCGGCAGAGGAACACCTGCAGGAAGCAGAGACACGCCGTCTCGACCAGGGATGCGAGCGGGCAGAGCCTGAACCAGGACATTGAGGCTGCAACAACCCGTGGGGACAATCCGGTAATGGACACTCGCAAGGCCTATAAGCCGGTGGCCCGGGGGTCCGCAGCCGGGTTAGAAGGACGGGAGAGGCGAGGGGTGGTAGTTAACCACCTCGCCACAGCCACTGTGCACCCTGAAAGTTTAAAAACTATAAGTCACTGAAAAACAGCTGAACATTCATTATATTTTTTAAAATCACACAATTTTAAGCCAGTTTCGTGATTTGGGGGCCTGATTCATGATCTTGGAATACTGTACTGTGGATCAGAAAGGCAGTTAGTTAGCTATTTAGCTTTAATACATTACATACTTGCTGTTTGATCTGTTGCTGAAACCCCTTCCTGCTAAGTACACCCTTTGCACTTGCATTCACCATATTTGCATGTGAAAATCTCATATTTGCACATATATACTGGGCCACTGCATGTACAAAAAAGTGTGTATGTGCTCAGATATCCTTTTTGCAAATGCCATTGCACAAAAGTTACAGGTTCAGTTTAGGTGCCTGTCTCTGACAATGTGGATCATAACCTCCTAGGTGAGTCATTTCATACCCTAAGATCAGAGACATCATGAATATGCTTAAGTAGCTCTATCTAGTAATGTTAACAAAAAATCAGAAGAAGAATTAAAAAGGGGGGGAGTGTTTTCCCCCCACAGCTGTCTCAGAAACTAACATTTCACACTAGATGCTGGAGAACTAAGAGATGAGATATCTTCAATAATGGCAAAATATTTCCAGGAAACATAAGTGGAAATGTCCAGTTAAACCAGTGGTAAGATGTGGGCAGTTGCTGGATTTTATTTTGGTGCGTGTGTTTTCATGGAGAGAGAACTCCACAGGCAACATTCCATCAGAACCCCAACACCTGGACACCACCTCACCCCCACACTTACTCATCTTCCATGGTGGTAACCTTCCATTAGGTGCTCAGCCAGCCAGATGCTGCCTCTTCCGCACATCAAATTTCAGAAGCCCTGGGATGAGGTGTGAATAGGAATGTGCCTTTACGTCACCCCAGCGGGCCCATCCAGCTTTGTCTCATTAACTCTCTGCAGTAGAAGGTAGAATTGTTGCTAGGATACAATATCTGTGTGACTGTGCTTTTCTGCCTCAAAACAAGACGTAGCTCCAGCTCAAATCAACATCATTAGTGCTCAACCATGCAAAGGAGATGCCACCACTAAAAAAACAGCTAACATTTATACCTTCCAAGTCAAATTCATCTCATAGAAATCGGGAACCTTGCCCAGGTTGAATTTAGCATTTATGATAAAACTGTTTGTATAAATATAAAAAAAGGATTAAAAACTAGCAAAACAACAAAAGTGGCATATGTTAGAACTTATATGGCATTTTGCATTTGAAGGTGTCCAGCGATTTACAAAGGAGGTCAGCATCACTTTCTCCATCTTACATAGGGGAAACTGAGGCACGGGAGGCTAAGAGACTTGCCCCAAGTCACACACCAGAAGCAGAGGATGGCATTGATTCCAGGTCTCCCAAGTCCTTTATTAAGTGGCCTCCCTGCTAGATAATCCTGTCTCTTTGTAAAGGGTAGAATACAGCACAATGGACAGGAAGGACAGGTTTGTGCAGGAAGAGCAGGCATAAGAGTCAGAGACCATGGTGTCTATTCCTGGCCAGGCCAGAGATTCCCTTTGTAACACTGAACTCAGTCCTGCAGAGCCCGCAATGCCATTAGCTTTGTTTGAATTCAGCAGCAATTGAAGGTCATACACTTTGTGGGAGGTGTTCTGCAGCCTGCAGATTGGAGCCCACAACATCTGGGTCTCCATTCTCCCATTTATAAGATGAGGCTAATAAGACTTATCTCTTTTATGGAGCTATTATGAGACTTAATTCATCTATGTTTATAACGAATAGTGAGGCCTTGTAGGGAGAGTGCTGTAAAAGTGGGACATCCTATTACTAATGTGCTAACTACCATCCAGCAGACAGATAAAGGAAAGGTTCGGGGGTCTTTGAGGAAGAGTCCATGCAGCCATCAGGAAAAAAGAGAACACCTGTCGAACCCAAGCGCATCCCACCCCTGCTAGGGCTGAGGCAGCAGCTCCTAGGCACAGAGATCCGGGAGTGGCTCTGCTGGGTTTTGCCATGGACCTGCCCATACTCCCAGTAGCGGCAGCCACTGTAACAAAGAACAAGCGGCCTGGAAGAGGAGAAGGCGGTGTGGCTGGAATGGGGCTCCGTGAGGCAGTCGCAGTCCCATGGAGGGAGGGAAGGAGGTGTGTGAAGGGGGCGTGTGGTGATGGGACAACATGTGGCATGGTGGCTGGAAACCGCACGCCACCAGAAGCTGGCCCAGCTGCCCACTGGGAAAGCTCCAATGGAGCTTCCTACATGCTCTGCTGGGCGGGGGCAAGGGGGCTGCTGCGCTGTGCAAGGAGCAATGGCACGGAGCCATTTCTGGGTCACTTCTTCCCTGCAAGCCGGTGTCCCCATCAAGTAGTGAAATGTCCAGTGGGGCTTTCTGGGACTTTTCTTTACTGTAGGGGGCACTGGGACAGAATTTTAAAATTTGGGACTGTCCTGGAAAATTGAGGGTGTATGGTCAGCGTATTTAAGCCACATGGTGGGTTCTGGGCTGGAGCACCCATGGGAAAAAATTAGCAGGTACTCAGCATTCACCCTTCTCCTTCCCCCAGTGCCCTGCTGATGTACTTCCCTCCCAGCACCTCCTGCCATTGTAAAAGAGCTGTATTGTAGTGCTCAGAGGTTCTGGGAAGGAGGGTTTGGAGTGCAGATGCAGTGTTCTCGGAAGAGGAGGCAGAAAGAAGCAGAGTGGGGGCAGTGGCTTGGGGGAAGGAGTGTACTGGGAATGGGTGGGGCAGAGCAGAGATGGGAAGAGGTGGGGTGGGTGTTTGGGGAAGGAAGGTGTGGAGTGGGAACAGGGCCTGGGGTGGAGTGGGAGAAGTCGACCCTCCCCTGGCTAGAGCAGAAGTCAGCACCTTTGCCTTGAGCCACCTTGTCATTCAGGCCATGTGCAGGAATTTCTGTGGGGGGCAGGGGATGCTTTTTTTAGTAAATGTGGACCCAAGCCTTACTCTTTGCAGGGGAGGGGAAAATCAGTCCCAGCCTTCTAACAGCCAGCTGGAGCATGGGGGAGGGAAGTTCGGACAACATACTGCTTTTGCCTTCCCCTGACCGTCCAGAGCACGCTTATTTGGGGAAAGATGGGGGCGGGTGTTTGAACCCTTTGCTCCCCTCTGCCACACATGGGCCTGATTTTCCATCTGGGGTGATACCCAGGGGACTTTTCTTGACCCTTCCTCATAGCTTGCATCTACATTAGAGCCAGGGCCAGTTTGGTGCACTACTAACAGAATTATTAGAACTTGGATCCAATCTAATTCTCAGTTAAATTTATTTTAATCCGGAGCAACTTCATGGAAATTGGTGAACTTACTGATGATTTATACTAGTGGTAATACAGCAAAGTCTGACCTCTTGATGAGAAAATCTGACTCCCAGAAGAGCTGTGTATGTTAATACAAAGTGTATCCACCCTTTTCTCTGGCTTCTTCCTTTTAAATTAACTCAGTTACACAAATTCCTGCTTGCAGTTACCCTTTGTTTTCTGGAGTGAGTTTGCTGTGAGTCACACTTTCTCATTTTGAATTCCCTCAGCACAGTCAGTGAATCCAGAATTATGAAAATCAGAAACAAATGCAATTACTATGACTTGATTGCCAGAGATGTCCGGTATTAATTCACCCTGCTCTGCAGAACCTCTGCGCTGGCATTCAAAAGCAGATTCTCCATGGGAATATTGTTAGCTATCTCCAATGGTACCAGAACATATGGGTGGGGTTACTTCTTCTGCGGCTTGCTATGGATTCACATTCTGTTCACATGTACTTTCACACACAAATCCTGAAGAAATCATGACACAGATGTAAGCAGGGTCTGAATGAGCTCTTCCTTCGCAGCTAATGGGTGACGGGAAAGGCTTCAAGACCAGAGTGCCTTGACATAAACTCACCCACTCTGTCTAGTTACCCAGCAGACAGAGAAGTGTTGCCAAAGGATCAACTTTGGCTGGTGTTGGGTTACAAATCACACCGAATGTTGGGGTAGTTAAATGTTATTACCAAGGGGCTGCGTCTAGACTGGCATGATTTTGCGGAAATACTTTTAATGGAAAAGTTTTTTGATTAAAACTATTTGCGCAAAAGTGCGTCTAGATTGGTGCCGGAGTTATTGTTATAACGATGCGCTTTTGCGCAAAAGCAGGTCTACATTGGCAGGACGCTTTTGCACAAAAGCAGAAGCCCGGAACCATTTTGAAGAAGGCAAAAGGGCACCAGCCCTTTCCGGGGGTGGGGGCTGGAGCTCCTCTGAGACACGTGCTTAAAGGGATCTCAGTCGTTTCTCTCCTGCTGCGTGCTATAGGACCTCTTGCAGGGACTGACAGCCGGAGCAGTTTTGGTGGTTGCCCTCTGCCTTTTTGGACACCACTACCTTTTGACACTTAGTGCCTTTGCTTGTTTTTTTTTCATCTCCCTTGTTTTTTCTGCCATGTGGCCATGTGCCTGCTCTGGCCCCTGCCGGCCATTTTGGAGTGCCTGCAGCTGGTGCTCTAGGCTGCTGCCCTCCTGTTCCAGGACCTGGAGGCACAGATTGCTTCGGACTCACTCACCAGGGAGGCGAGGCCACAGTGGAGATTGGACACCAGTACGGCCTGGTGGGACCGGCTGGTCCTGGGGCAATGGGACGACCAGAATGGCTCCGGAAATTTCACATGTGAAAGCAGACGTTCCTGGAGCTCTGTGCCTGGCTCGCCCCTGTGCTCCAGAGAGCCACCACCCGGCTACGGGCACCCATCTCCGTCGACAAGGGGATTGCCATCGCACTATGGCCACCCCAGACAGCTACCGATTGGTGGCACACCAGTTCAGGGTGGGCAGATCCACCATCGGTGTCATCGTGATGGAGGTAAGTCCCAGGGGGAGTGGGGAATGGGGTGGGGGGAGGATGTTGCACTCCATGCCCAGGGGCAGCCAAGACTCCAGGCTGGGTCACCCAGGGGTTTGGGCCGTCCCTCCCTTGCACAGGCCTGCTGGTGGGAGGGAGGGCATGGGGCGAGGGGGCCTTGGTGTGTGTGTGTGTGTGTGTGAGAGAGAGAACAGAGGGCATCACGGGGTGGGGGGCCAAGGGAGCGCACACTCACCCTGCCTTATGTGATGTGTTCCCCTGTGTTTCTCTGCACCCTTCTGTAGGTCGTCCACACCATCAATGATGTCCTGCTCCCAAGAGTCATCCGCCTGCACGACGTGGACGCTACCATGGCTGACTTCACTGTTCTCGGGTTCCCCAACTGCATGCATGCAACCCGCATCCCCGTCCAGGCCACGGAGCATCGAGCGGCCCATTCTGTGTGCTGCACCCTTGCGGAGGTGGGGGCTCTACCCTGAGTCCCTGGGGTCCTGGCTGGTTCCAGCTAGCATCCACCCTTCCTCCCTGGTCCTGCTGAATGTGTGTGAGCAGCACAGTCCCAGGCGTGCCCTGCAGTTGCCTGCTGCGGCCACATCCCGCTCGGTCACCAGGCTGCATGTGGTTGCACATGCTGCTTCCTGCCTAATGCTACACAGCGTGCAGCTCACGTGGCCTGAGTGATGTGCTCTCCCTCTCCCCCGCCCTTGTGAGTGCAAAGTGCAACACTCACCGGTGGATCCTTCCCCGGTCTCCGAGGATGCACGGGAGACATCGGGGCTGCCAGAGGGGGCCTGCAGGGTGGCAGTGCTGGCCTCATCCTCCGACGCACTGCTGATGTCTCCTTCCCCTGCCTCGGTGGTCCTGGTGACAGGGGGGTGCATGCTGCTGTCCATGGGGACGTCCGGACCCTGTGGTGCTGGCTGGCCCAGGATGGCATGGACCTGTTGGTAATGGGGGCAGGTGTCGGCTCCTGCCCCCTGGCCCTCGCTGGCCCAGACGTAGCCCAGGTGCAGCTCCTTTACTTTAGCCCGGACTTGCTCCAGGGTCTGGGCTGGATGGCTCTGCTGGGTGAGCACCTGGGCCATGCGGGCAAAGATCTCCATGTTCTGGTGCCGGGAACGGGTCTCATTCAGGGCTTCCTCCTCCTGCCACAGGTCCAGCAGGGCCTCCAGTTCCCCTGAGAACCAGGATGGAGCCCTTCTTTTTCTGGCCCTGGAGGCCTCCTGCACTGGAGGTGCGGGTGGCTGATCCCCACCTGGAGCTGCCATCGTGCTTGAGGGTGTCTGCTGGACAGCAGGGGCCACGTGGCAGACCTCTGGCCAGAGGTCAGAGAAGGGCTCCTGCCTTGTGACCTCAGCAGCCTGCGTCTGCTTTAAGGGAACTCGGGTTACCAGGAAGTCCGGGAGCTGATTGCGGCTACGGAGCCTCCAAGTGTCCACTAGGGCTTTTTTCCGTGTAGCCTGCTTTTGTGCAAAACATCTTAGCTTCCAGGCTACACTGGCCCTTTTGCGCAAAAGCATTTGTGCAAGAGGGCTTTTTCCCGAGCGGGAGCGTGAAAGTATTTGCGCAAGAAGCACTGAATTCTTACATTAGAACGTCAGTGCTCTTGTGCAAATTCAAGTGGCCAGAGTAGACAGCTGGCAAGTTTTTGCGGGCAAAATCTTGCCAGTCTAGACGCACCCATGCTGTTTTCATTACTGTGTAAATAAAGGGCACCATCTCAGTGGAGAAGCAAGTGGCCAGCAAGGGTGGCCAGTGGAGAAGCAAGCAGCTGGTGGGGCAGCCAGAAGAGCAGAGTAGTAGCTGGTAGATAGAGCAGTGGTGTCAGAGCAGGTGCTCAGATGACAAAGCAAGCAGGGTAACTTCTCCTCCACCCCTGGGGTGGGAGATGAACTCACTGACCAAGGACAACCCTTGTGAGTGGGATGTGGTTGGGGAGCAGAGAGGGAATGATAAATGAACTTTTGCTTGTAGAACTCAAGAACCTGAGGCAGAAGACTCCCCCTAAGGTGCTCTGGGGTAGGTGTTTTGCTCTCAATTTTATGTCAATGAGTCCTGGTTGTGGGATTTCCCCTAATTAATGTTGGGTGACTTCCTTCCTTTCATTAAAAGTTTCTTTTCCACACTCAGACTCTATGCTTGCAAGCGGGGAAGTATTGTTTCTCAGAGGTACCCAGGAGTGGTGTGTAATTTTCCTCAGTTACTGGGAGGGAGCTCAAGCCGGTTCTGTGTTGTACTGTTGAAAAGGAACCCCTAGATATTGAACCACACCCTGGTTAGAGAGTATCCAAACTGGGAATCCATACTATGAAAAATGTATTTCCTAGCTCACTCAAGCGAAGGGATATGCCTGCATATACCATGTAAAATGGTCAGAAACTACTAAAATGTTCCCAACCCTCTTTAACTTCGAAAGACAAGAAATCATTGCATGCCAGCTCCAAAAACTACTGTTGGTAATATTCTTTAGGTATACTACTCTAGTGGGCAGAGATTTTCTTTGAACACACAGAGCATATGTCTCACATTTCTTGTGAACGTCCTGAGTCAGCAGGGGCCAATAAAACCTACTGAGAATAAGTTTCAGGGTTCTCTCCATTCCTCATCATCCAAAGTCATTGTGCAAGGCTATTATGGCCAGGGATCTCTGTTCTTCTGTATTTGTTGATTTTGTGAAGCAGGAGTAGGGAACCTTTTTTCTATCAGGGACTATTGACACACAGAAAGAAATCAGTCAGGGGCCACACAGAAGTAAAAAACAAGGCTAGGAAAACGAAGTGGATTCCAGCTTTTGGGTGGGCAAGCAATGACAAGGGAGCCATCTCCCCCAACAGAGAGTACAGTTTCAGGAACCTCCCTATCCTTTCCATCTGTACTTGCCTCTACTTGCTAGGGACTGACTCCTCTCTGCCCGCCCGGTGAGCCTGATGGAAAGCAGGGTCAAGGCAAGGGGGTTTGCTCCATTCTGCCCACCTGGTGATCCTGCCAGCGTACATCTGGTGATTTTAAGAAAGGGACTAGATCCAACCCATGGGCTGTAGGTTCCTCAACCCTATTGTACTTTGGTGCAGCATTCCCCATATCAGTTTTAGTTTTTTCCATTCCCTCAATAGCAGTTTACTCTCATGGGTAGATGGAATAATTGCAGCAGGGAAGCTAGAGAGGGAAGTGCTGGGGAAGAGTAGGCAGAGCTGGGGAGCTTTGACCAGGCAAACCTCCAGGCTGAGGCCTTGCTCTCAAGCCCCGAGAGGTATTAGGGCTTCAGGAAGGCAGCCAGGATGGAAGAAGGGAGCAGGTCCACACCCTCTTGCCAATGATGAGTGGCCATTTCAGACTGCAGTTTGCCCCTGAGGCAGGCACTAGATGATGACAAGCAGTGGGTCACGGAGACAAGATGGGTATAGGGGGTTAGAGTTCCCTGGGAGGGGAGGACCTAAGAGTGTGGGGGCACTGCTGCAGGGCAGTACCATGAGGTAAGGGGCACTGTGGGCTGGGAGGGACATTGAGCCTGACGAGTGGTGGGGACACTAACAGGAGGCAGGCAACAGACTGGAAAAGGCAAGCAGAGGGTGTGCCACAGCAGGAGAAGAGCTAATTCCCAGACTGGCCAGCAGGAGGCACTATGGTGGTGAGTCATGACTTGTTACACGTATAAAAAGTAGAAACATGGACAAACTACTTAGGAGATGTACAAAAGAACAGCACAAGCATGTAGGGACAAAATCAACTGGGGTAAGGCATAAAATGAGACATATCTAAGCAGGGACATCAAAAGCAGTAAGAGGAGGTTCTTTAACTACAATGATGAAAGAAAGTGTGGGTCCTCTAGTTAGTGGTGAAGGAACAATAACAGCAGATAACATCAAAAAAGCTGAGGTGATTATTGACGATTTTGCTTTTGTCCTCACTACAAAGATTAGTGGTGATGAGATACATGACACAGGGAAAGAACAGGTTATACACTATGTAGATACATTTAGGGCCTGATAAAATCTATCCTAGAATACTTTAGGAGCTAACTGAAGCAATCACAGAGCCATTAGCCTTTGAGAAGTTCTGGAGGATGTGTGAGGTCTTGGAGGACCAGGGAAGGGCAACCGTAGTACCTGTCTTTAAAAGGGGGTACAAAGAGAATTGGGGAATTACACACCAGTCAGCCTAATTTTGATACCTGGAAAGAAACGGAAACAAATTATTTAAGAATCCATTTGTAAGCATAATAGGGTTAGCAGGAATGGCCAACATGGATTTGTCAAGAACAAATCATACCAAATCAAACTAATTTCCTTCTCTGAAATAGCCTAGTGGATGGGGAAAGCAGGAGATGTGATATACTTTGGTTTTAGAAAGGTTTTGACATGATCTCATATGGTATTCTCATAAGAAAACTGGTGAAATGCATCTAGATTAAATTACAATAAGGTGGCTGAATAACTGATACAAAGACCTCATTTTAAGAATAGTTATCAATGGTTTACTTCAAACAGGACAGGCACGTTGAATGGGTCCTGTAGGGATCAAGTCCTGGGTCTGGTACTATTTAGTATTTTTTAGTAAAGACTTAGATAATGGAGTGGAGAATATGTGTATAAATTCTGTGGTTAACATCAAGCTGGGAGAGGTTGCAAGCAAGTCAGAGGATAGGGTTAGAATTAAAAAATATTTTGACAAGTGGGAGAATTGGTTTGAATTCAACAAGATGAAATTTATTAAAGACAAGTGCAAATTATTTCATTTAGCAAGGAAAATATAAAAGGCAAAACTGCAAAATGTAGGTTAGATATTAGGTGAAACTTTTGAATTATAAGGATAGTTTAGCCCGAGAGTAGGATTCCAAGGGAATCCTTATAGAATCCATATCATGGAATCCGTGTCATTGCAGACCTTTTAAAAATAGGCTGGCCAAACATACATCAGGGATGGTCTAGGAGGTTTACATGGTCCTTCTCCAGCACAAGGGACTGGACTTGGTGACTTCTTGAGGTCCCTTGCCACTATATTTTTCTGTGAGTCTATGAAAAAAAAGTTAGTTTTTTTAATGTAAACTTTCAATATTCTACCTCTTAATGTAGAAAGTTTCCAGAGTTGTCCAGAAAGTCCTACAGTGAAATCCAAGAAAATAGGTCATGAAAGCAACCTGAAATGAATCTGTGTTCCTTATACATCATGAAGCACAAAATAAGTGCACAAATGCCATTTCTTTTTTTTCCATCAGCAGAACTCTTAACACCACAGCACTACCAAGGCAATTTAGGTTGGCAGATCTTTATACCTCAAGTGAAATTTGGCCATGAAACAGGAACTAGCTAATTGGAACTAACATCTTCCTCTTATGGGAAGTGCCTTGGTATCTTTGCTGACCATATGTGACCAGGACCTTATCTTATATCTCATCTGAAAGCCTCCAGCAGAATAGTAACATTCAAAGCTATACCAGACTTTGTCCCAGTAATGTTGCAGAGGGCAAATAACACTCCCTGCAAAATGCAGGTGTCCTCTGGAGGTCACTCACCCTGGCACTGATCCTCTTTGCCCTGTGAGCTGTGACAGGATCATAGCAGCAATCAGATGCCTGAGGCAGCAAATTCCTCACATTGACTATACAGGATGTAAAAAAGATATTTGGTTGCTCTTTAGTGAGTTTTCATTTCCATCAATCTGCCAGCGGTGGCACCAGGATACGAGTTGAGCAACCCCAAATATATTGGTTGGTGATACTTTCCAATGCTCACTGTGCTCCCTTTGGATTTGCAAACACTTGCTCCTGCTCAGAAGGGGCACAATAGCTCCTAGGTCTGATATCTGTGATATATGACCCCTTATGCTGTACCACCAACAGATTTTGGCACTAAAGCCAGTATAGCTGACCTTAGATGGCTCACTACGGTATACAGAGAGCTGCACTAGCATATCCTATGCCATCCATGTTGTTGCCAGCCTAAGGGGGGTGGCTAAGGAAAGGCAGCATGGCAGGGGCCTCCTCATGCCCCTTAATTTCTGACTACTGCATTGGTCCTTGTAGGCTGCTCTAAGCTACACTAGGAGCCTAGCATGGCACATAGCTAGCAGGGGATCAGGGGGATGTAAAGGTTACCTCTTCAACCCCTATCCTGAGCTCTGCTGCATATTTCTCCACTATTGCTAAGGATCTGGGTCAGTATTTGTTTTCAGCTGAATTACAGCTAGGTCTGAAATGTAGGTCAGAAGCTCAAGAATTACTATTTAGTATGTAGTTATCTACTACCTATTTGAGAGATCCTGTCTGTTTGTCTGTTTGTTCAAGAACTCCTCCTAAATGGTAAGAGCTAGGACCATCACATTCAGTATACAGCTTCCTCTTACCATAACTTAAAGCGAGATGTGGGTTTGGTTGTGCCAGAAAAATGGAATGTGCCTGGAATGGGATTGCTTCTCAAAAAACCATATGGAAAAGAGACAGAATCACCAGGCAGGTGAAAGGTGCTGTCTGGGGATGCACCTCCATCTCTGTTCAGGACTGCCTCAGCCCCGAGCCTACCATCCCCCAACGTTGTAATGTTTCTCCAAATTAATGTCAAGTGATTTCCCTCTTTTCTTAAAAAATTATTTGCTATACTGAGACTCTCTGTTTCTGAAAGGGATGATATAAAGTTGTCCCAGGGTAATGGGTCGGGGATTGGGCCAATTTTGTACTATATTGTTGAAAAGGAACTCTTAAGTATTGAACCTAGTTCTTTGCTGCCAACTCTGACTGGGAAATGGGTTACAAACAGGTAGAAAAATGCATATGGAGAACATTTAAAAGAAACATAAAAAGTAAAAGTGATGACATTACATTTAGATCCCTCTAGTATTTTAAAAGCTAAAACTGAACATTTCAACCAATATACTTCCTCCAGAGCATACTTAGAAAGCAGGCAGGATCTGTGCAGTAAGCATGCTAATAGCATTAATAGACTCTCTTAACAGCTGTGCAAAAGCTGGTCAGCTTTTTGAAATCATGGCTATGCACTGACAAGACAGGATGATCTGTGCATTTCTTCTCTTTCCATATGTAATATCTCACAGTTCCACATACAAGAGGTGGCAAAATAACAGCCCCTCTCAGCTGTGTGCATTCAAAATCCTGCAATGGCTAAGTTAATGCAGTCTATTGATCATCACTTTGTCAGTACTCAGAATATCATTAATTGCACATCTCCCTCCTGGCTGCAGAATATGGTTGGTGTCATGTGGTGACTCAGCTTTTTGTTTTAAAATATAAATGTGAGTACATGTCCCCAATAGCATACCTCAGCACCTCATATGGTGCCCACCATGGCTCTCCTTGAAATCAGTTGGGCTAAGATTTGGCCACCAATTACTAGGTCCCCAAACCCTGCTCACCCCACAGTAAGAGACCCACATGAGGACTTAATCATATTGATCATTGTTTTATAGAGCTCAGAGTCATGCTCACCTTGTTGTTCTCTGCAAGCTAAACAGCCCTGGATTTTAGATTCTTTCATTCCATATAAAACCATCCCACTACACAACATGGCTAACCAGGGGTGGAATGTGTGACTCACAGGATGGGTGCAACGTAGAGAATGGCTGTTTTGGGAATACGTTTTTATTTCCTAAATCTCATAACAGTTATAGATTAGTGAGAAAATGCTAAACATGTTTATAGCCTTTTAGAGATGTGTAAGAGTTTTGTTTTTAATGTAGAATTTTTCATTGATTTCAGCTTAGCCAGATTTTTATTTGTGAACATTTTAGTCTGCCAATTAAGTATTGCTGAGATTCATTTAGTATAGCTCTTGGAGAGCAAGCACATAGGTCAACAATATTATGATCACATTCTGTTCTACTTAACATGTTAATACTCACTACAGTTACCGAGCAACATTAGAATAATTTTCAAATGATCTTTACAATATAGTCAAGGTTCAACTTGCTATGACATCAAAGTAAGTAGAAGAACAAAGAACACAAACATATACATTAGTCAAAATCAAACCCTATGTACATCAACAGAGAGGGCCACCTGGCATAACCAAATCACCTATCATCAGTGTTTGTCATGACCCAGAATGGGGAAAAAGGACAGAATAATTAACATTAAGATAATGTGTGAGGGGTGGCTGAGTGGATCATGTGGTACTAGGGATGCAGAGCCTTTTTCTTCTACCTCAAAAGCAAATACATTGTTGCTTCTGCTTGCACAGCTGGCTTATTAGTGCTGTCAAGAACAAGTGAAGCAGCGTGAAACTGACCAATACTGGCCAGTTTCATTCTGCTGCTCCTGCTGAGTCGTAGGGGAAAACGTTCTGTGAAGTTGTTCAAGCACAGGAATAATTTTCTAATTGCTGCTGGAGGGGGTACTCTAGTAAGATCATTTACCCTATTTATTTTAATTTTAGGAAAATTACAGACAAAAGACCCTCTGTTACACTCATGAAAACCCATTGACTTAGGTTAGGTGGGATGTGATGAATGGGAGGAGTACTACACTTTTCTGGACATTCCAGCCATTCAGTTAACTAAATTGCCTGTAAGAGTAAAAACCATAGACAGTGGGTCCTAGAGATTCTCCAGGATTGCTAGGGAAACAGGAAATGAGTTGGTAGGAAGCCAGGACAGCCAATGAAAGCTAGAGTGTAGGTTCTTGAATTAGAAGCAGTGACCTTCCTGTTCCAGTCTTTGTGTGACCAGATGAGACCTAAGAGACATGACATGAGTTAGGGAGCCAGGCCTAGAATATCCAGAGACGTCCATTTCAAGGGAAGGACTAAACTTTGGAACAACAGATATGTAAGTAGAACAGGGAATGTTTAGTCAAACACGATCTGGTTATTTTCTTAATTTTTGGGTTTGTTGGACTTCTCTGTCCTGTATGCCCTTACATTGTAACTCTCCAAAGTTGAATACCAGGGAAGCAATTCTCTGTAGTCTAACCTTCCTTTTTTCATGTACTTTGCAACATCTAGCGACCAAGTAATGTTTTAGCGAGTATGTTTTCTTTGTTTTGTTAATAAAAATCACCTTTTAAGTCCATGATCTGATTCCTGTGTCCTAGAAGGCAGGAGATTCTGTGCGCCTAAGATTGCAAAGCCAGCTATTAAGAAAAATTAGTTTTTCAAGCTCTCTTCAGAGAAAGGGTTAAAGAGCTTGAGGGCATCCCACAGGATCAAAAACCCCTAACGTCTCTGCCTGAGTTCTCAAGGTTTTTTGTTTGTTTGTTTTGTTTTGTTGCATTTGGGTGGTGGCAGAAATAACAATCCAAGCCCAGAGAATCCGTGACTTTGGGGAGTTTTTAAACAGAAGTGGCAGGGTATTTCAAAGTCCCTTGTGGCCCCCCATCTTCTGCACTCAAAGTGCTAGAATGGAGAACAGCCTTAGGAGAAGGTATAACTAGACTAAAGTACTCATGACTCTATGGGTTAATGGCAAAATCTAAATGTCTTCCGTATGCTTCTCTCTAAGGGTACGTCTAGACTACCGCGTTTTGTCGACGGAAGTTTTGTCGACAGATACTGTCGACAAAACTTCCGTCGACAAAGAGCGTCCAGACACATTGAGTTCTGTCGACAAAGCAAGCTGCTTTGTCGACAGAACTCCGTAGTCTGGACGCAATGTTACAGGCAATAACACCTTCTGTCGACAGTTCTGTCGACAGAAGGTGTTATGCCTTGTAAAATGAGGTATACCAGCGTCGACAAAACTGCTGAGTTCTGTCGACCTTATGTCGACAGAAGTCAGCGGTAGTGTAGACGCTGGTATAGTTTTGTCGACAAAAGTCCACTTTTGTCGACAAAACTAGGTAGTTTAGACACACCCTAAGTCATGGGAGTCAATCAGGGAAGGCAGCTATCCTTGAAGAACACTGAAGTCATGAAAAAGAGTAATTATAGCAGATCATCTCCAGCCATATAGGATGTTCTTGATTAATTTACAGTCAGAAGGAGGATGGTGATAGTTGGTATTAAATATATTCCCATACTTTGGATACACATAAAGGTAGCATTGCATAGCCCCCAGTGGCACAACTTGCTGGAGATCAACGGGAAGGACTTACTCAAGAAGTGCCAATGCAGGTGCAGCCTCTGTGTCTCAGCCCATGTCTATACTGCCCTTACTCAATGTACCTTACCCTCTTTCAAAGGAGCAAACACTCCCCCACACACAGTCCCAACTGCCACAGTAACTGAAACTGAAATCACCTGAAATCAGAATCAAAATTCAAACAGTTGAGCAAACTCACTCACACCAAAAGCAAATACTCTTACCTGGTAGCCTGTTCAGCGGTGGTATTTCTCTCTCTTCCTCTTAAGCTCCTGTCTGCAGCCCACTGTCCACTGCTTTACATGGTCTTTTATAAGAACAAGGTCCAGCTGCATCCTCACCCAGCCTTTCTGCTTATGGTTGTCTCCCAGTTCCTTACTGGTCAAGACACTTACTTCCCAGTCCTTTGTCCAAAGACTCATGCAATGGGAAAGGAATGCAGGTTGCATACTCTGGCCATCAGATGGACCCTGGCTTTCTACATAGATTGAACAAAGCCATTCCATAAGTCAACATAGTTGTTCATTGTTGTCGTGGACAGGAGAAAAGGCGACCCAGTGTCTAGCCAAATAATATCATTGTGGATCATAGCCTGCATCTGCTACTGTTCTGACCTAGCAAAGGTGCCCCCAGTAGCATTAGTGACAGCTCACTGAACTAGCACACCATGTTCTCAACAGTCTTCCTCGCTCAGGTGCCGATCCAAGAAATTTGTCAGGCCATTACCTGATCATCTGTACAAACATTCATTTCACATTATAAGCTGACCCAGGAAGCTTGAGATGACACTGGTTGCAGCAGAGCAGTGCTCCAATCTGCAAGTCTATGAACTCCAGGCCCGCCTCCGAGTATTTTGCTTATGTGTCACCCACAATGGAATTGACAGGAGCAAGCACTCGAAGAAGAAAAAACAGTTCCCTACCTTTTTGTCTCTGTCATTCTTCAAGCTGTGTTGCTCATTTCTATTCCGTTACCCACCCTCTTGCCCCTCTGTCAGTTGTTGGCAAGAAGGACCTGTGAGGACATATGGCTGGCAGTGCCTAACACACTGTTGCATGAGTGCAGCACTCCAGAGGGCACCACAGATGGCCCTGAGGATGCTGCCAAGACAAAAATCTCCAACAACCATACACGTGGGCGTATAATGGAATGGACCTGAGCTACACATCTCGAAGAACCACAGTTATGATAGGTAGCTAACCGTTTCTTTTACCAGGAGAGGAAAGAATGGGCCCTTTGTTATTTATTATTAATGTTCTTCATTGACTGGTTGGACTCTGACCTTTCTCCACCACTCATTGTGTCTCTGCCCGTATTCCTCACTCTCAGCTCTGTTCTTGACATTTTCTACTTTTTCCCAGCAACAACATGAACTTTTCAGTCAAAGTAAATACAAGTAATAAACTAATACTTGCACTGCAGTGACTTCAACCCAGGTTAAATGAGAATTTAGATAGCTCTCTACTTGCATGAACTGTTTCCATTTACTTCTGTTTCTCATATATGTGCAATGTGGTCCTTACCTGTGTGTTTATTTTCTCCTAGTTTGTAACATGAGCCCAATTAAACCGGCCATTCCTTTGTGTGGGAAGGACAGCTGCATTCCATTCCCTAGTTTCAGACCCATCAGAGCTGTGAGCAAGAATAACCTGTGACATATTCCAACTGGAATGTCTTTTTTTAAAAGGAGTTTTTGGCAACATTCCCAACACAGCAAGTGCAGGATCAGGATCCAATTTCACTTCTAGTGCTGGAAATATCCACTCTAAAATGTTTCAATGGTTTTTATGGAGCAATGGCAGCAAGAGTTAAGGTTTAACTAATTTTCTGTTATAATTTGATTTTTTCCCTCTCTTGTGAACACACATACACACCCCTATTTGCTAAAGATAAATGAACCAGCCTGAAATTTCTAATCTGTTTTTCTTTACAAGAGGAGAATTTTTTAAGGCTTGAGGGTAGCTAGAGAATGTGCTTATCAGATATGAAAGTTCATGAAAATTCTATGCTTATATTTTAGATTTTTTTTCCTACCACTTTTCTGCCAGTTTCATCACTCCATTATCTCCAGGTTTGTATTGTCCTGCCTGCCTGGGGAATGGAGTTAGTGCAGCAATGGTATTTTGTGCAAGTATGGTAGGAAAATGTTAGATTTGCTTGATTTGATCCAATCTAATGAGAAGCCCAGGCAGTTTGTAAAAGTCTGAAATAGTACTGGAGGCACTTCAGACAGGCAGCCACAGACTGCCTATATCAGAGCTCTAGCAGAACTGGCCAGGTATTTTGGAATCTGACATGTCTGTACATGAAAGCATCACAAAACTGCTGTGGGAATCCTGCTACTGTTGTGGAGCTTGCTACTTGGAATCCCTGGGGAAGTTATAAACCCAGGATGGGCTCCTGAAGAGATTATTTACCTGCTAGGATCCAGTAGGAGGCTTGCACTACATTAATAGTTTGCCAATGTAAAGAGGAATATATTCCAATCCCTTCTTTCTGTGTGCCTAACACAGAAAAGAGTTAGAGGACCATTCATAAAATGGATTTTAAAGAGCCCAAGGAGATTTCCAGATCAAAAAAATCTGAGAAATTGGAATTACATTTGTAAATATGTCTCAACAACTTAGGAGGAAAACTTAAAAGAGTATCATTAAGAAATCAGAAAGGCAGGAAATTCACAGTTAAAGATACACTTAAAATCTCTTGACCCGAAAAGCAAACATTTGGGAATGCAGAAACACACAATCGCTTTAAGCCTGTCCCTTGCCTCACCATGTTCTGAGAACAGTTTGTCTCCCACTAACCCCAGTGTAATACAGGAGGAAGTCCATTGAAGTCAATAGGGTTATACTGGCAAACAACTCATGCAAATGAGAGAAGAATCTGCCCCCACCCCCACCCCCAGAGCTGTGCAGAGCATGGGGTGTCACACTATGGAAATGATTTAAAGTCTGGGAGCTCCAGCCACAGCCACGGTAGCAGTGACCAGGAGAGTTGGATGCCTTTGAATCACCCAGCCCTGGGGCATTTGCTCCCTTCCTACCTCTTCCCCCAATGGCAAGCTTGATCACAGCGACCAATGGCTGACATCAGACCCGCTGGTAGCAATTCTGGGCCTCGGGGCAGCATAGACAATGGCCTCCCTACATGATATTTGGGTGGTTACTCCTGCACTGCTGGCATGCTCCTACTCAGTTTTTTCATCCATGAGCATTATGTGTTGTTTTGTGCACCAAGGTATGTGCAGATGCACACCACCTAAACAGAAAAACCTAAATATAGTTTATATTTGAATAAGTTCCCATTGGGCTCATTACCCCAGCCTGGCAGTTCAGAACTCACTGCTCAAAGAATTAAATGTAGGTGTAAGAGACATAAATATTACAAATCGCATAGACCAAAACACTAAACTAGCCCAGTGTGAAAGAACACAATTACAGAGAATATCTGTGCTTTGCAGGAAGTGCAAGTAGTAACACCAACAAGAATATCAGTATGTGCTGGGAGTTGGTCTTACGCAGGATGCTGTGTGCGAGTGTGTGCGCGCACGTGTGTATGAGAGAGAGACAGACGGACAGGGGATTCTGTGTGTGTGAGAGAGACATAAAGACAGTGTGTGTGCTGGCTGTTGGGGAAACTTGAGATGCTTGAACTGTATCTGTAAAACACTCACTTAAAGTTCTCCTTCATTCCTGTCTCCTCTCCCCAGCTCTGCAGAGATGGGGTACGTGGCAGGGAAGGGAAGAGGGGGGGGGAGAGAGAGAGATTATATGTATTAGCTGCTGGGGAAATCTTAGAAGCAGTGCACTGTCTCTTTAAGAGCCAGGGCATTCACACACTCACCATCCCAAGTAGAATCAAATAGAGGGACCAGAGTTCTCCTAAAGCTGAGCCCCTGCATCCCCTCCCCCCTGCTCTGCACAGCGGGGGGCACAGAAGCAGAGAGACACCCTGACTGTAGTCACATCCCTTGCCCCTGCTCTGCACAGCTAGCAGGAAGATCTCAGGAGCACTGAACTGCAGCAGGACTGAGCAATCTTGTGGTGAGGGGCACCTGCTGCCTCTCAACTGAGAGGCACGTGAATCTCTCCTGTGTGGCAGGGCCGCTTTGGGCCCTTTGAAATCACCTAGGCCCTGGACAATTGTCCCCTTTGCCCCGCCGCACCTCCAGCAGCAAGCCTAGCTGACATCTCAAACTTAATAGAGCTCCAGAGGAGTAGCTGCCTTAGTCTGTGACTGAAAAAACAGCAAATGGTCCTATTGCTAGTCTCGAAAGTGCTGCAGGACTATTTGCTGTTTTATAATAGAGCACCGTTTCCCAAACTATGGGCCGCGGCCCGGTACCGGACTGCCGGAAAAAAACTACCGGGCCTCAGCGTGGTTGCCGGGGTGTTCTGCACTCCCGGAGTGCCCGTGTAGCGCTGGGTCCCCCAAGCCCTCTGCCAGCCTGGGCAGAGTCTGCAGCTGGATGTTCCAGCTCCTGGCAGAGTCCTAGCTAGGGAGAGCCGGTCACTGGAAGCAGCACTGGACAGGGGAATCGGGGTGGGATGGGGAGATTGTGGGGCTGGTGGAAGCAAGGCTGCTGGGGGGCACGAGGTCAGGGGTAGGGAGCTGGCCGGGGAAGATGGGCGGGGGGGGGAGGGGGAGAGAAGCGGCCGCCGGAAGGAGGGCTGGACCCGGCAGCGGGGCTGGCCAAGGGAGATTGGAGGAGAAGCAGGGGAGAACTGGCTGTCTGGGAGGGGGTTGGGGGAAGTGGGGAGCGGGGTGGGGGAGTGAATCGGCTGGCAGAGAGCAGGACTGATCTGGCCATATGCAGATCTTGGGGCGCTGCCCCCCTTTCCTCCTCCCCCCCTGCAAAGCACGAGTTAGTCTGGCCCGGGATTCTATTGTTCCCCGCCACACACACACACCCTCAAGTAGTTGCGAACTGTCTGGCTGGTAAACACACTCATGTAGCCTGAGCACATTTGTCAGCCAGGCAGTTCGAAACTACAAACTGATACATCTAGTAATAGTAAAACTTACCTAATGAGAAAATACCAGACATGTTATATGTCTGGTATTTTCTGTTTGTTTTGTATGTGTTTATATTTTTGGGCTGCAAAAAACAGTACAGAAAAAAAAGGGTTCCAACTAAAGTAAAAAGTTTGGGAAACCCTGGTCTAATCAGCTTTCTGTCTGTCTTACAGTCCATTTTATCCAATCCATATTCCTTAACTTGCTGGCAAGAATATTGTGGGTGACCATATCAAAAGCTTTGCTAAAGCTGGCACTGGGGATTTTGGGAGGACCAGAAACAACTTATTTGAATATTCATCATTTGATTAATAAATATGCAAACATGCAAATGAATGTTACCAGTCCTCCAAAAGTTCGTGAATGGATTTACTGGTCCCCGTGTCAAAAAGTTTAGGAACCCCTGTAATAGAGCATAGCAATTTGGAGATTCACCTGACACTTTGGCCGTGGACAGTAAGAAGTCCTTGTCCTATAGCTGCAGAAATCTTACTTGGATCATAAACTGGTTTAAGTTGGGATACACAGCTGAATCATGAGAGCATATGGGCTTTTCTATATTCACAACTAGCCCAGTAGGACTTATGCCCAGTGGGCTAAACACTATTTATTAAGATTGAGATCTTAATGAGCAATCACCCTTTTTTACATACCTTGCCATGACCAGTCACAAATCATTCCTTTCTAAATATAAAGATTTATTATAAGTGAAAGAAGCAGCAGCAAAATAGTCAGGAAGGAAAAATGATTATTAAACAAATAAGTGACTGAGTCCAAGAGTTTTATCTAAGGGTACGGCTAGACTGCGGGGGGTTTTCGGGATACCTCCGAGATCCCGAAAAAAACTCCACCACGTCCAGGGAACACATTTGCTCTTCTGCTTTATTTTTTTGTGGAAGAGCAAACACACTCTTTCGGAAGCCCCTGTAGTCCTTGTTTTACAAGGAAGAAGGGGGTTTCTGAAAGAGGTTTTTTTTCCAACATTTGGCCCAGTGTAGATGGGCCAAATGTCGGAAAAGCCTCTTCTGACAAAATAATCGGAAAAAGGTACGCAAAATGCATAGCGCATTTGCATACCTTTTTTCCAACAAAAACTTGTAGTCTAGCCGTACCCTGACTATTTGGGGCATTTTAGCACTGACAAAGCATCAAAAGCAAGAACATAAGAATGGCCATCCTGGATCAGACCAAAGGTCCATCTTGCCCAATATCCTGTCTTCCAACAGTGGCCAATACCAGAAGGCAAGTAGAACTGGAACAGTTTTCTTTGAGATTATTAACTCTACTATTTGCATATAAACATTAGATAAGCTCTACTCCATTGCAAGACGATTATTTTACTCTGTTCTGCCAGAATCCTTCTGGCTAAACAAATGCATGTAAATTCAGATGGCATACAATGAAAGCCTGCTTGCCATCGTAACTACACAGTCATGAATCTGGTCCTGTAATAAGGAGCTTGTCATGATTACAAAACTTCATTTTAAATAAGACCTCTTTAAAGGTCCCGGTTGTTGCCCTCAAGCTCAGAGACTTAACAAGCAGGCTTGGCTGACAATATTAATCAAGATTAGAAGAAAACTGTTTTATGTTGATAGCACACACACCGAAGTTAACTTAAATACTCATGCAAGAAGGCTGCAAAGTAACGCTACTTTTTTTCTTAAAATTCAGAACAATAATGCACAAACACACAAAACAGGTTGCTTCCTAAAACACAGATGCACAACTCAGCTCACTTTATTCTGACTCCTTCTCTCTCTCTTTCTCTCTCTCTCTGATTTCAAACTAACTGCTGCTATGCCCAGATTCCTTAGAAAACACCTCGCCTGAAGCAGGATGAGGAAACACCCTGAAATTTAAAGTCATAGATTATAATTTTAGCACAGTTTCTAGTACACCACAATCTACTTCTCCATAGTCTGGATTGAATGATGAGATTCCAGGAACTTCTATATTTTTAGAGATGTAGCTGTGTTAGTCTAGTCTAGCTGAAACAAAAAACAGGACTATGTAGCACTTTAAAGACTAACAAGATGGTTTATTAGGTGATGTTCTTTCGTGGGCCAGTCCCATGATCTGAGGAAGTGGGTCTGGCCCACGAAAGCTCATCACCTAATAAACCATCTTGTTAGTCTTTAAAGTGCTACATAGTCCTGTTTTTTATTTCTTCTATATTTTTGTTTGTGTGAACTTAGTTCTGGTAAAAGGTGCTGGTCTATGTGAAGTCCACGAAAGCAGTGGAACTCCAAAGGCACCTCCCTCACAACATGGGGAAAGGACCACAAAAACAGGGGGCTCCACTACCTGATAGGGGACAAATATTGAGAAAATAGCTAGCGGAGTGGGGTTGGAGGGTCAAAACACAGGATCCAGAAGGGAGCATCCATGAAAGACCCTAGGACAGTGGCCTATGGCTCCAAGCAAGCATTAAGGCAGGTAAAGTTAAATTGATTCCTCTGCCTCTAGTTTGGATACTGACCAGTTCATGTTCTTGATTAATATCAGCGCACCCTAATGCACTAGAGACCTGAAGTGGTTGGACAGTATCAATAGTGCAATAACCATGCTGCTTACGTTGCAGTTTTGCACCATGTCCTCTCTTGTGCTACACTACACCGTGGAGGTTGCACAGGGCAGCTTTCCCACAGTTTCCAGAACAACTGCAAGGTGGGATGCAGTGGCTTGTGGGAGATTTCAAAAAGCTTTCTGGGAACTCAGCAGAAATGTGGGAGATCAAATTCCCCTGGGCTCCTTGGAAACGTTTCTAAGTCCTCGTGACCAGGACAGAGGCTTTACACAAATTTTGTGCTCCCACAAACCTGGGCCAGCTACTTACCAGTCCAATTGTCCTGTCAATGCCCCTTTCACTCCAGCCCTACACTGTTATGGAAAGGACAGGTGTCACAGGAGCTCTATGCCACTCTAGGACTCTACTTTGGTGGCGAGATCCTCTTATAGTTGGCCATACCAGCTTTAAGCTGCTTTACAAAACAGTGCAATAATTGCTTTAACCACTATGACTAAGGATACAAATTTGTAACAGACGTCATGGGTTCCGTGGCTTTAACAGACCTCCCTGACTTCCTTGGCTTCAGCTGCAGGGATCACTCCCTGGGAATGAGGGCACTGCAGGGAGTCAGTGATGTAGGAGAGCTAGAGCAGGCATGATTTAAACACCACCAGCTTCTTAATGCAGCAGCTGCTTGCTCCAGCCTCAGGCTGCAAGCAAATGAGCAGGTAGAGGGCACATGGCTGGCTGTGCTGCTGGTGCTCAGGACCCAACTTGTATGGGAGAAGGCACATAGCTGAACAGGTGGCTATTAACAGGGGAGACCCAGGTCCCTTTGTTCTCTTTTAAGACAAGCAATCAGGTGCTGCCTTTTTCACCAGAACTTGAACACAGGTTGCCAGAGCCCTTAATTCCTGAAGCTGGAAAGAAATGAAACAGCAAATACAATGAATTGCAGACCTCCCCTTGGTGTCCATAGCATTGCCAGAACATTCCAATGGAAACTATCATCGAGTGCAGACCATTATGGGGAAGAAGGTCACTGAGACTCTGACTAAGGCCCTATCAATTTCACAGCTATGAACAATGTGTCACAGACTACGAATTCTGCCCTGCACGGTGAAATCTGATCTCCCCATGGGGCTAAGTCACCCAGCTGCTATTCTGGCCAGGCTGGGGGGAGACAAAAGTTGTCCTTCCCCTACATGGCCACTCTTGGTGGGGAGATCAGAGCCGACTTGAGAGGCAGTGAAGAAATGAGGGTGAAACCTACTCTAGCTCTGCCCTGAAAGCAGAAGATGAAGGTGGCATTCTTGTGACCCCCGCCCCACAACAACTTTGCAAATACCTTCCCCCCCACATACACACACAATATTATTTTGGGTCAGAACCCACACAGTTAGAACATCATGAAATTTCAGACAAACATCTGAAATTGACAAATTTGGAATCGCCTCCGTTCCTTCTGCACTGCACTGTTATGCTGCTGCTGTTGTGGGGGTAGGGGTGGTGCAGAGCTGATGCCATTAGTCAGGTGCCTACCTCAGCAGGCAGTGCCACTAGCAGCAGCAGAACAAAAGGAAAGTGGCATTGTATTGTATTGCCACTCTTCCCTCTGTACCATTGCTCATGGCAGCTCTACCTTTCAAACTGGTGGAGAAGAAGGGTAGCATGGTGTGGTATTGCCTCACTTTCTTGTGTGCTACTGATGGCAGTGGCACTGCCTTCTAACGGGGTAGCCAGGAAGTGCTGGCAATTGGTGAGGTGCCCAGACTAGATGGCAACCGATCCACCAGCAATAGCGCAGAAAGAAGGCCGCATGGTCTGCTTTGGCCACCCTTGCTTTTGTGCCACTGCTGGGTACAGCACTTGCTTTCCCAGCTGCATAGCTAGAGAGTGACAGCTGCTGGCAGGACACCCAGCTCAGTACTCAATGCAGTTGCCAGCAGCAGTGCAGAATCATTAAATCATAGAATACTAGGACTGGAAGGAACCTTAAGAGGTCATTCAGTCCAGTCCCCTGCCCTCATGGCAGGACCCAGTCCTGTCTAGATCATCCCTGATAGACATTTATCTAAACTACTCTTAAAATATCTCTAGAGATGGAGATTCCACAACCTCCCTATGCAACTTTTTCCAGTGATTAAGCATCCTGACAGTTAGGAACTTTTTCCTAATGTCCAACCTAAACCTCCCTTGCTGCAGTTTAAGCCCATTATTTCTTGTTCTACCCTCAGAGGCCAGGAAGAACAATTTTTTTCCCCTCCTCCTTGAGGCACCCTCCTTGAGACACCTTTTAGATACCCGAAAGCCGCTATCACGTCCCCTCTCAATCTTCCTTTTCCAAACTAAACAAGCCTAATTCTTTCAGTTTTCCTTCATAGGTCATGTTTTCTAGACCTTTAATCATTCTTGTTGCTCTTCTCTGGACCTTCTCCAATTTATCCACATCTTTCTTCGAATGGTGGCGTGGCGTGGTATTGTCACTCTTCCTTTTGTGCCACTACTGGTGGCATCTCTATCTTCCAAGCTGGGGGCTGGAAAGAGCAGGAGCCCAGCTTTACCTCAGTGCCACCACCAGCAGCAGCACAGGAGGAAGTGTAGCAAACTATGGTATTGCCCCCTTCCTGCTGTGTCAGTGAAGTTCTCAACTGCTGCATGGTTCTGCTATGGAACATTAAACACCAGCTGAGTTCCATGGCAGAGGTGGATCAATTTTATTTGCAGTTGAACTGATCCATTTTTATCCCTTAGCCTTCTCCACAGATATGTGAGTCCAGTAGGCAAAGATTATATATCACATTTTTTCAGCAAATGGAGATAATTACTGACATAGACAGCATAGGCTGTTGTTAGGAGAGGAGATGCCAATACACCTGTTTGAGAACTATTTTGAGCCAGCAATGGACAGAGTACCTACACTCTCAGCATCACTCAGTATACTGAAAAGCAGCTTTGGATACCTGGAGAAGGAAGGGTGTTACATACAGATAAAAGCTAGTCTAAAATAGAAGACAGTACAGACTGGGCACAACTCAAACAGAAGACACACTATATTGCAGTGAGGACAGGATAAGAGAGAGAACGAACCATGAATGAAACATGTTAGCACTAGCAGATTGTCGTGAGAGCCACAGGTCCGATGATGCATACTCAAGGGGAGAAGGACAGAACCAGGTGGACCGTTTTAGCAAATAAAAGATATTTATTTACGACAGTGATGAATTTATAGTAGTTAGTCTAAGATTTTTAATTGACCATGTCAGAATGAATTTACAGTATTTATTATATTTATTCTATGGTTTCTAGTTAAATGTGTCAGAAATATAAGGATGGGAATGGTAAGGGGAATAGTCTCTATTCTAAAGATATCCAGCTGCACTAATTAAATAACAGTGATAACTACAAACTCTATGTACTACCAAAACCAACTACAACACTAAGCTTATACAACAAAGAAAATCAAATCATACATACCAACTTACATAGCACAGGAACATTTCAAAGATATCGGTTCAGTTGCGAAGGCCTTGGTTACGCCCGAGAGTCGGGGAGGTGATTGGTTGGTTGATCAGGCTGGCAGTGCTTTGATGTATATGGGAAGGCACATGCACGGTGGTATGTGTGTTACGAAGACCTTCTTGAGCGAACTGTGCGATGGGTATTTATCCCCAAGTCTGCACATCGCTTTCCCACGCTTGCATATTACCATATACGGCCCAACGGTCACCAAGTGGGGGTCTGTGTCCCAGGGGTTGGGCCAAAACTGTGCAGGTTTCATGCGACCAGGTAAGCCCCGCAGTTCTCATGCCAAGGTGATGGGTGGGAGAGTCTGAAGCTATTTTCCCCTTTTTACACCTTCCCTTTTTCTAAAGGCAATGGTATTCAGGAAGGGTGCGGCTGGTTTCTCTCAAGGAGTACTGCAGCCCACTATAGCAAGAGCGGCCTGGCCAAACTTTTTACTGGGGGGGGGGGGGGAGTTTTTTTTTCCTAACACAGATGCTGTTGCAAGGAGGCTAATTTAATCATCTACGCAGGACAGAATACTTTTAAAAATTCATCAAAACTTTACATTTTGATTCCGGTCCTGCAATGCACCAACTCTTACTCTAGTTCAGCTTTACTACATGCTTCGGCTGAGGCATGTTGTTAAGGTATGTCATGGAGAAGTTTTCCCTTTAAATTAATAGCATTATCATAAGAAAATATATTTTAAAGCCATAAAATATGAGGTAGCATTAAGATCATTTGGGTGAGGCCAAAGGTCCATCTAGTGCAGTACCCTGTCTTCTGACAGTGGCCAATGCCAGATGCCCCAGAATACTCTTAAAATTTTTTAAAAAATTATTATTTAACACATATAATTGCTCATATAGGGTGTTAAAAATGAAAAATAACAGTATTAATAAGCAGCCTTATTGAGAACAAATTCCAAAGGTGCACTACAAATCAGTTTCTGGGACAGAAATCACTTTGCTTGTCAATAAAACATAGCTGCCTTTGGAATGGCAAGTGACAGCTGTCCAAGTGTGTAGAGCAGCACTTCATGGCAGTTTGAGACAGGAAGTGAAGAATACCAACGCCATCCTAAACACAATATGCTTTTTTCCCATTGTATATTTTCTTTAAAAAGCTCCATGATCTATTAGATCCTGATCTAAAACCCTCTAAATCATTCCCCTGGACGACTCCCCTGGACTCCAATGAGCTAAGGACCTCTTCCAGTACATCATTCAGATGTCAGTCAGCAGATCTTTAGCAAAAGTGCCTCTGTTTCCTGTAAAAATAACAGCAACAAAATGGTCTGGTAGCACTTTATAGACTTACAAAACATGTAAATGGTATCATGAGCTTTCATGGGCACAGCCCACTTCTTCAGATTACCGGAGTTATGATTAGGGGATAAGGAAACTCAAAATAAATAGGAGAAGGGGGGGGGAGGGGAAGAAAGATGTTCTTTCCCCCCCTACCTCTATGCAAAAAGTATCAGGAGAAAGGGTGCTAAACCTGAGTAGATAAAGATGAAAGTCAGTGGATGGATAAGGCAGGAAGGATACCATTCACAAAGTAGTTAGCACCTTCAATGATAAAGGTTCCATCACTCCAAATCTTGATTGAGTCCATAATTAATTCAATTGAATTTGCATATGAATTGTAATTCCAAGCTTTCCCTGTGGATTTGACTTGAGGAACTGGCCTGTGACAAGACCGCCACCTTCAGATCTGCGAGATTATGGTTAGGTAAACAGAAATGTTTTGCCGCTGGCGTCTGAGTATTTTCTTTACATATATCCGATTTGTATCCATTGATTCTTTCATGAAGAGAATATCCAGTTTGACCAATATATATAGTAGAGGGGCACTGTTGGCATTTGATGGCGTAGATCAAATTACTAGATGAGCAGTCAAATGACCCTTTGATTTTGTGTCTAGTGTTCTTTGCTCCAGTGATGAATTCATTAGTGTAGATATATGGGCAGAGTTGGCATCTTTTCTGGTTGCAGGGTCAGGTTCCTGGACGCTTATGATGTGGTTGTGTGGCATGGTTATCAGAAAGAATACTTTTCAGCTTAGGGGGTTGTCTGTAAGCAAGAATAGGTTTTTCTCTCAAGGCCTCTGAGAGTGGCCTTTCCTGTGTTATACTTCACGTCACACAGATAAAATTATCTGTATTGTTACTGATTCTTGCCATCATCAAGTCCAAGTTGTAGGCTACTGTAGTGACTAATGCTGGCAGTAATGTCAATTTTCTACTGAATTTACCAAGAGCATTACCAATATTTCAGAGATCTTGAGGAGCAGTATGTCTCCTTTACCACCAGCATGTGGGATGTCTAGCACAGTGTAAGGCTGATCTCAATCAGAGACTATTTCAATACACATATTAAGGAACAACAACTATAATGCAGCAGAAGTTGGTGTATGAAATACTGTAGGGATAAAAGGACAGGTTGTAGCAGGAAAACAGCTGACAGGAGGATATAAAAAGTGTAAGATAATAGTCTTAAGGCCAAATTCCTCTCCTGGTTACACATGTGTAAGAAATCTGGTGTATCTCCACTGAATTTTTAGTGGTGGTACCCCAGATTTAGCTCTGAGTAAAATGGACTGCTTAGCTGTTCCTGTCATACCCTCTCCTTCCACCCTCTCTGAATATAAATTACCTCAGTTTACACTGATTTACCATTGTGTAATTTAGATGTTGTGGCAGGATCAGGCCAGAGGGCTGCTGCAGAGGGGGAGAAAAGCAGCCCCTAAAAGGTAAAAGACCAGCTAAATAGAAGCAGAGGGCTGCAGGACAATTAGAAGCAACTGGGAAGGAGCTGGCTTGGGCAGATTGGGGACAGCTGACTTCACTGCTGGCTTGCTGAAGGCCTTTAAAAGCCTCCACAGTTGAAAATTGTGGGGGAGAGTGAGAGGACAGGTAAAGAAGAGACAGAGAGCAAAAAGTTTGAAAATGAGTCATGCCAGCATTGGAGCAGAAACAGCAGGGGAGGGAGTCCCAGAAGGAGTGGCTGGGCTCCCTCCCACAGACAGCCACTGCGAACCCCAACCCCTGAGGTTTGGAGCGAGAGGCTGGCCCCAGCAGTGGCCTGGGTAAGAGGGGCCCTTGCCACAATGTCTTTTTATATTATCTCTGTATTTGGCCTAGTACTTCTCTTGTAATTATCACAGTTATGCAAAATAAACATGTTTGCATAAATGTTCATGAAAACTCTCTCAAACTCCAGTCTGTATTTCACACATGGCATGCTTTTCAACTTAAACCAGCTTCCTTATGCAAATGTCAGTATCAGTACAAAAGCTCCACACACATTAGCCACACCACCGTCTCCATAGTAACTACTATACTTCAAAAAGGAAAAACCAGAGGGAGATTTTAAAAGGTCAGACCTCAAGGCACAAACAAACTGTGAGCTGGTGTGAGAGGTGCTATAAAGTGGGGGAAAACTTTGGGGCCAGATCCAATGTCCTCTGAAGCCAATGGGGATTTTTCTGTTGATTCTAATGGACACTGGATCACGCTTCTTCTGATCATGGCAACCAAATGGTGGCAACATTGAATTGCATCTCTATACTCATTTGGGTAGAGAAACTTCAAGTGAAAAATGTTCAGTTTCATTATGGATCCAATTAAGTTTTCGGACCATGCAGCAGATCTACTGGTCTTTGGAGTTACTCACTGAAACTAGCATTGCCCAGGAAAAACCAGCAGAGACCAGCTGAAGGATTCTAAAAGAGTTTAGTGGAATTTCCACTAGAATATTCATAGTCATGAATGTCACATATAAATATTTTAACGTCCCCATTTCTTGTGATACAGTATCTATTGTGTTGCATTAACCAGTGACTGCTGGCTTTATGGAATATTGGGTAAACAGTAAAAGACACACAAAGCTCTATTGCCTTCAAATAAAGACATCACTACCTCCTCTCAGTGGTAAAGCATTTGTCTTGTATCTGGAAGACCCGCGTAATAATAGTTCTCAATTATTCTCTGGATATTTGTTAATGGCATAAGATACAGTGGATTACTTTGAGGAGTTTGAGATGGACCTACCTTTCATTTTTACCATAGGCAGGAAGGCATCGGATATAATGTATTTTCCCTTTTAGCATCCATGAAGTTATCAAGGCAGGGTAATATTTCTGTCCCACAAAAAGGCTTTCAGCTTTACTGTTTGTAGTATAAATTGCTATTAAACATAGAAAAAATGAAGCCACTGGAAACATTTATTGGGATGACATTAAAATAGGGTTAAGATGCTGTTAAAATATCAGAATTCTAATTGTGTTTTAAAAATGAATTTGACTTCCTTATTCCTATAATCAGGTTTCCTTACCCGAATCCTATGGCTAGTCAGTCATGCATTCAGTTTTATGTAAAGTATTCCTCATGTACAAGCAGAGCTGGTTATTGGCTAGAAAGAAGTAAAAGTGTAACTGGGGATTTTATTTAGGTCCCTTGGCTTCCATCCAGCTGAGATACTAATTTCCAGTTACAGAGTTTTTTACTATTAATTTCACAATTAAAATTTCATGATACTTTTAAAACAGCATAAATACAAATATCAATATGTATACAGGCTTTAATCACAGGCTGCTGCAATCAACTCCTGGCCAAGCATTTTAATATCTATGACTTTTGTCTCCATGCTGAGCAACTAAATGTTGTGTATTAAGGAAAATGAGCTTGCATCTCTTACTCATGCACATAAGCAATACCGCTGAATTCGGTCAGGAGCAGACACTCAAGTAAAGACTATATGCAGAGTAAGCTGCAAGAGCAGGCTCTGGATCTACAATTTCCATCTACCATAGAAGCTTTTCTAAAAATTGCTTGGGAAATAATGAAAGCTCACTCGACTGTTAAATCTCCCTTTCAAAAAAATACCATTTAGTGCAATTCTCAGTGACATCAAAATAAACAAGGCAGACCTAACAGAAAGGAGCTATTAAGATGTTTCCTTCTTGGAAATGAGCATTGTTCAACCACAGCTCATAAAAGCTGTCATCTAGAGCAGCTAAAACAGGCCCACCAGCTGATCTTAAAAGACTGGTTATAAAACACAGTTCTGAGAAACTAAGAAGTGTGTCTCCACATTGTGCTTTGAAGGCAGGTGATGGGGAACCAAACTGATTGAAAAGCTGCCAGGCTGATGATTTGCAGCTGATAAAAAGTTTGTCAATTTACAAATTGTTGAAAGACTAGGAATTGTTTCTAGTGATTAAGAACAGCAAACCTGGCCTTTAAAGACGGATAAAGATGGATCACAAAAACTTGTAAGATTTTCAAAATGCTCTTGGCCATTATATTGTATTCACAGCATTAAAAACAAAAAACAAAACAAAACCTACAAAACAAAAACCATCTAAAACCCCCCAAGAATTCACCAGATTCAGGAGATGTCTGGCCATTCATATATTCTTCATATATTGCAACTCTATATTTATAATGAAGTAACTACCAAGACAAAAAACTCACTCATAAGCTATCGACTCTGTCAATGCTCACAAATGCTTAATAGGTCAACAGGGAACTCATCTTGGTGACTGCTGTAAAAATATTGCCTTAGTCTGTGAAGCAGTATCCTGCACATTTCACAGCTGGCAAAAGTGCAAGGGACTTTAGCATAGTTTTGCTACATATTTACTAGATATTGGTCTATACAACGATGTGGGAGCATTGTGGGTTCTAATCTCAGTCACATCAGTTAATTTGGGGTAACTGAGGTTAGAACCTGGCATACTGGTGATCACTTATTTTTCATTTTCTCTCAAAGCCAAAACAAAACTGAGCGGATTCTTACTCTCAGTTAACATCACACATTCTGTTCTTGTAAAGAACAAGGAATTTCCAACTTGGAAATCTCCTTGCACTGGCACCATATCCACCTTCATGGAAAGTGTGTGTGCAGCTGCATGGGTCACATTCTGACAGGCCCATCAGCTAGGAACGTCGGGGAAGTTATTCCTTTAAACAGTTAATTTAGCTGAAAGTGCAAAAATATTTTCTGGAGTAATTTTTTTTTAAACTTACTATATATTTTAGAAATGTGTCAATCTGTCTGTCTATGAGCCAAGAACTCCTCCTAAATAGTAAGAGATAGGACACCAACTTTGGTATGTTCCTTTCTATTATCATAACATAAGGTCTCCTGGACAAGGAGCTTGTCTCCATTTTTGGCCCCAGTCCTGTATCAGGACCCATTAGTGTGGACCTGGCACCTGTGCCAAGTCCCATTGAAGACAAGGCAACTCCACATAGGTGCATAGGAATCTAACAGAGGATCAGGGCTTGTCTGCAAACGTCCATACACGTGTGGTGCTGTGATATAGGGGAGCAGCCCTTTCTACTCACCTCCACCATTAAGTCCTGTTTGAAGGAGCATACTCACTCCTCTGTTCCATGAGACACAGGGTTACAGGAGCCTTCCCGCAGGGTCGGCTGCTCCAGCAAATGCACGTGTCCTAAAGGTCACCGCAATAGCAATGGCTGGGGAGATGAAGGGCCTCACTTGACCAGAAGCAGCCGGGTCAGGCTGTCCTCCCTTGAAGACTGGGCTTAGCAGAAGCCAGGGCTACCTTCCGCTCTGCCCAAAGATCATCAGCAGTAGGGCACCTGGCTGCAGGTACTTACTTGAGCGCCTGTATCTGAAGGAGCCTTTTGTGGAGCAGAGCCTTGTGTTGCCAGCAATCTGCACCACATGCTCTCTTCTCCAGCTAATGTCCAGAGCTGGGCATCCCTGGCACAGCTCTGCTGTGTCTTGGGGTTAATCCATCCCTGCTGATGGTTCTGAAGAACAACATAGACGCTTGCCTTGAAGGCAGCCTCTCATCTGCCCTCCCAGCTGGAAATAAACACTGAGAAGGGACAAAGTTCAAGAACTGTACAAGGAAGAAAACAAAAAGCAAGTGGAGAATGAAGAGTTGAATGGCCCCATTTAAATTTGGCTTAAGCAGCTGAAAGCGAGCTTTTGATCCAGTATATTGTTAAAAAATGGAAGTGGAAATTAAACATCAGGGTACTTATTTATAGAACCTGACTTCTTAAACTCATTCTGTATGTAGCAGTTCAGACCAGAAGATTTTCTACCCTGATTTTCCATCTCAGTAGTTTCATGTTCGGTTTCAGTCAATTCTGTTTAAATGCTGTTACAAGGAAAGTACGCAATAGACTCCTATAAATACTAGCCAAGAACAAATATGATTGTTTAGGTTTCCTGTTACAAAACTGAGCATATTTTGGTTGTCGCAGCTGTACTAGCTCCAGTAAACTGACACTTAAAGGCCTCCATCTGGAAGAATGAAAATGGAAAGATTTCTCAAGAAATTTACTCTTTCCTGCCAGCAACAGGTCTGAGCCTGTCCAGCTTGCTTCTTTGGAATGTCTGTAGTTTTTATGGATGTTGGCTAATCTCTCTTCAGCTCTTTGTTCACCACTTTTTGATCCTGCTCTTGCAAGCATTCTTCTTTTATGTGCCAGAGAGACACACTGGAACTCAGATTCTATTATTGCTTTTATCACTGGAAACCACAGGAAATTAATGTATATATAGCACTTTTCAGGCAGAAAATATGCTCTATTTTGTGCATCTATGATACTCAAGCAGTAGTCAGTGATTCACAGACCCCTTGTTGAGGGGTCCCTCAGGGATAATGCAGATTCTGCCTCCTTTCTTACCAGTATTTTCTACATAGGTCAACACTCATCATTACAAGGAAGAACCTGGCTGCCTGTAGAAGATGCCACAGGAATGTTGTATGACTGCAACTGAGAGGGGAAGTGGCTTATAGCAGTGAGAAGAGACCGGTAGGGCTTCCATCAGCAAACCCCCACCTTTGGGAGAGGGGTGTCAAAGCAAAGCCATTTGAGGGGCCTTTTAAAATTATGTAAAAGAGATCAGTGCTTCGGCTTTCTGTTCCAGGTATAATCTTTTCACTGCTAGAGAACCCCACCCTATGTATACAGTATGCTGCTGCTTATACAAGACATGGGAACCCCGGCTGTGATTCACAGTTGTAAATCAGGGCTACTCAACTTTGGAAGCCCTGGGGGCCACAATGATACTCACAGCACATGCCAAGGGCCACCACTTAAGTGCGGTTGCATATACATGCAAATATATATACAAATGTATGCAAATAGCTTCTTTCACACTGACGGGCATGAATACAAAGATTAAGGCAAGACTACACAACACGCAGGCCCCGTTTAAGTCAGTTCTGCTGATATTAATAAAATGCAATATTTACCAGATTTCCACCCATATGACAGCACTTTTAATCATCAATGACAGTCCAGGAATTTAACTACTAAAACACATCTCAACAGAAGACCATTATTGTGACTACTTTTTTGTTTTGGCTCCTTCCCGCGAGCCATGTGGTTAGCCCCGCATAAATCCAAACCACATCATGGACCACAAACAAATGGGCTGAGGACCGCATTGAGTAAAGAGTTCCAGAGAAGCATTTCAGCAGATGGTACAGATGTATGTTCAAAAACTAAAATAAGGCCAGACAGGTTTTACTGGTTCATTGCTCAGGGCATTTAAAACTACACTGGACAATACACTAGTAAACACACTAGCCCCAAATCTGGCCTCTGCTGTCTGCACCTCTCCAAATTTCTATCTTCATAATATTATCTCTTATGAGGATGCATCTCTAAATTGTAACCTACAAATAGCTTTCTATAGGCGGGGCTTCAGAGGCCCAGCTCTCTGGCCAAGTCACACACAATCAATATGCATGAAAAAACTCCTTCTGGATTAAAAGGCCCAAGGGGGCCTGTTCCTGTGCCCTTGTTAAAGCCTTTAACCCTGATCAGTCCTCAGGCTTTGGAGCTAGCTTTAAGTCCATGCTTGCCCTGGTATACAGCAGTGGTTCAGGACTTCCTCCCTGGAATTTCTTTGCCTTCTCAGTTCTTATTGTTCCAGCTGTCCAACAAGGCCACTCCTTGAAGTTCAGCTTGTCCCTTTCTTGGGGCTTTGACCACTCTGCCATTGGCTGGTGGGAACTTAGGCCCATACATTACTCCAAAACCAAACCCAACAAATAGCAGCCACACACTTCTTCTTTTAACAGTTGCTGCTGCTATTCTAAGTTGCTTCCCATGTAACTGTCTCTTAGTCACTCTTACCTCATGGCTGAAGTTCTTCCTCAATGACAGTGCCAGCAAACCCTGTCTTCTGGTTCTCCCTTGAGCTCCAGCTACAGGCACCTTCAGCGCTTATTCCAGGCTTTCAACTTCTTTTATCTGAGACTCCTGTGCATTGATTGGCTGTTTCCCTGCAGCCTTTCTAGGTGGGCCTGAAGGACCCACTTTCATTGCTCCTTTTCTGGAGAGTAGTGTGGTAGGCCTCTAGTAGGGGGCCTCAAAGGGCCTGATAAACCCCATCACATACCTCTCCCAACAGAAAGAATTAGGCTGGGGGTACTGTGGAAGGTAATGTCCCCTCCTATCCCGTCTGACCCTGACTTCACAGGGTCTACATTTTGACTTAAAAAAAGTCTGGGAGTGCCCCATTTCCTAGCTACAGATAATGTACAATTGCATTTCTTACAATTGCATTTCTTCCCTTTCATCATAGACCTTTTTGCCTGGAAAGTTTTTCTATCTTTGCCTGTCTTGTCTCTGGGATCTTCACTCTGTTTGCAGTCTCTGCCCTGGTTAGCCTACCAAGAGAGTTTATAATCTTTGCCCCCTTTAGTCGGGGCTCTTTCCAAGACCTCTGGCTGAAGAGATTTTCCAGTTTCTGTCCTGCTTTGCTCAGGATCTTCTCCTTCAGGCCTCTCAGCCTAGTCAGCACTTCTGCTGACTCGAGTGGCTCTCACTGCTCATCAGCCCTTAGGAATGGGGCTGATAAAACAGGCCCTGCTACCTCTTTCCCCGTCCTGGGGCCCTGTTGTCCTACCCAGACCTCTTATTGGGGGTCTCTCTGTTAGAGCAGTCTTGTCTGAATCCCTACACTAACTTCTTCAATGGGTAGTTTACTCTGGGGGCCCACAGTATCCTGCTGTACCCACGACTCTATCTGGGTCTCCAATCAGTATTCCCTCTCTGACCTTGGGCCGGTTCTTTCCGCAGGGCCCAGCATTGTTTCCTCTGCCTCAGACTTCCACCCAAACCCTGGCTGACTCTTGTTCTACTCTGACAAGCTGGCTGAGGTTCCCCTGTGAGGTGCTTACTTCATACAACTCCTGTTGACACTTCCTAAGATGGTCCCTTGAGCCTTGGGAAAAAACCATGTTCTTCTTCAGCCTCTTTTTGCTGTCTTTACTCTGGTTCTGAGCCTTTTTACTTCCTTTCCCAGTTGGTCCCGTATCCTCACCCCCGATCCTGGGCTGATGATCTAGTCCCTCCTGCATCAGGGCTGAGAAACCCACCTAGTCTCTCCCCAAAAGCATAGGTACTGGAACTAGGGGTTCTGCTACAGCTCCTGGCATAGTGTCCATTATTTAGAGGGTTTACATTTTGATTTAATAGCTCTCAGCACCCCCGTGTGCATAGGAAATATGTACAGGGAGGTATCAGTCCAAGCTATTTAAGCTCACCTAGTTTTCCTGGGCCATGGTGCACCCACAACCTAAATCTAAAACACCATTAATTATGGTCCCTCCCACACTATCTGCTACTACCCAGGGTGGGGCCATCCTGATTTTTGGAGTAGATCTGTGGATTTTTTACAGTGCACCTCATTTTCCTATTTCTAGTACAGTGTATTTTTAAATTTCAGATCTTCCTGAGAAATTCCTTTTGCAGACACATTGGCCACTACACTCTCATTTTAACAGGAATTATAGCTTGTTGCCCCTAAATCATGGCACATCAGAGATTCTCAATCTTCTTTGGACACTAAAGGATTATAATACAGCCATCTCATCATACTTATTTGGGGGACTGCTGTCTTTATAGGGAAGGCAGAAGTGTCTTTTTGCCTCATGATTCTTTCTGAGGAACCAAAAACCCAACGTTGCTAGTACTGGGTCTTCCTAAAATTCCTTAGTTGCTTAATTCTTAGTTACTATGGTGATAGACACTCTATTAATATCTAAGATACACATTTTTTAAATGGCTGTCTACTGCAAATTTAAAAATTATTTTGATAAGAACATCAGCAGTGGTTCAGTACCTCTGATATCACAGAATATCATTGTCAAGACTATGGGAACTCCTACTTTCTCTCAGATGTCTGCTACATTTTGACTTAAAAAAAGTCTGGGAGTGCCCCATTTCCTAGCTACAGATAACGTACAATTGCATTTCTTACAATTGCATTTCTTCCCTTTCATCATACATTTCTAAGTATCTTTTCATACAGCATCTCTGAGCACTGTACAAAGACAGACACAAAAAACAAATTCCTTTCAAGCACCGGAAAGGTTAAAGACAAGATTTCTTGGACTTAACTATAAGCAGAGATACTGAATTAGCTGCAATGTCATTAGGCAGGGAGTTTCATAACATTTGGGCTCAACCAGCAAATGCTCTTTGCACCATCCATCTCAAATCTGCTAGCTTACTAATAGTGCATCATCCAGGAAACGTACTATACTGGACTATTTTATACTGCCCAGAAACTGTACAGACTCTAAGGAAGTGAGACAATTGATTCTTTCCCATAAAAATGTCCAAAACCCTGGAACCACAGGTTTGAATACAGCAGGTTAAACTTAGCTCTCTATCCTTGCAAAAGTGAAGGTTGAATTCCAAGCAGTTTGCTGTGTGGGAGAATCTGGGGTCTGCTGTTTTGAATGGACCCCAGAAATTGAAGTCCAGCCTAGGATGTGGATACTTAAAAGATATAAATAGCCTCTTTAGTGAAGGGGATTGCTGTTATGTATTTATGCAAAACTTATCCTCCCTGCTCTCTTTGCACAGTGCTGTCCTGATTTCCTCTACTCCACAGATGGCTAAATTTCAGTGGTCATCGGTATATACTGATGCACAAGGAGTGCTTTGTATTCTTTTAGGATGAAACAGGCTAAATTAATCTATAACCTTAGACATTAGAGAAACAAACAACTGACCAAAATAATTCCAATAAGGCCAAAAAACAAGCAAGCCAAAAAATAACCATTCTTCAAAACAACGTATATTAAAGCTAGGTTTGACTAAAGCCCTGCATCATCACAAACCGTCATGTCTCAACCCGTGGGAATGGAGAAACAGACTCTTTTTTTAATACTCAGTGTTTCAATGTGGTCAGTGCAAAATGGAAAGAAATTAGTGCCAATCACTAAAATGAAATAACATCTTTAGTTCTATTCTAAATTAGTAATAAAATCAACATGTTTACTCATACACCTTTATTTCTGGCATTTATCCACATTTAAAATACATTTGCAAATGATACTGAGTGCGCATAATGGAAAACATAATTATTTAATATAGCATATGACACAGTATTCTTAACAGAAATGAACTTACCTATATGAGTGAAAGCAGTTTATATATAATAGCTTATGTTCCTCTATTCAAAAACAGATTAACAACAAACTAAACTTTAGAAGAGAAACTCATTTGGGAGGTTTCCTTCTTTGCTGCATTTGTACCATTTTGAGACAATAGCTTCTAAATGAAAAATAAAACTCAATTCTTCAGAAGCAATTTAGAACAGATATTTAGGGAAGCCTACTATAAACAGAAGAAGTCTCCTCAGTCAATGCCCACAAAATAAAGACAACAGAAACTTATTAACACAATAATAAGATATATTTATATCCACTCACATTTACTGTAATTTCTGACTTTAAAATGATCCTAAATTATTGCAAAATAATCTGAACGCTTTCAATTAAAAATCATTTTGCTATTATATTAAAGTTTGCTGAATTTACTTAGACTGGAAATGTCCAAGCCACCTAAGGAAGCTAGGTACCTAACTGCAACTAAACTGAATGGGAGGTGGGCACCTTTGACAATCCCAACATTACTGCATGCATATTTACCCTCTCTCGATAAAAGAGTATGAAATCAACATATATAATAACCTTAGATTAACTACAACAAAGACCTTGTATTGGGCCAGATTTAAATTTCCATAAGTCCCAAATATTAAGACACTCACTGTAGCACTGAATTATCTTAACTCAAGTGCCCCATCAGTTTTTAGTGACATTTGAAAATAGCTGAAATTGACAGCAATATTACCAAAATTACATTCTAATTAAATCCTCCCACAAAACTACAAATACTGTTTAATGTAGTTTCTAAGAAAGCACAGTTATTCTGCATGAGACAATGTTCCACAACAATACAGGACAAAATGTTTAAATTGCTGAAACATAGGAAAAGAACGTTCACTTTTTTATATGGAAAAGAAGCTGATATGGTTCTGTACAATGTCACATTTTTCATGCTCAAGAAATTGTTATTTATTTATGAAGGATCTTTTTATAACCATCACATTTGATCAATATAGACTACTATCTATACGTTTTTATTAGAAATCAAGATATGTCAGCGGTAGCCTAGGAATGCTTTAGAATTTAGTGTTGCTGGCAGAAATAATGCAGCTCTCTTCCAAAAGGGTAAGCAGTACATATAAAAGGCAAACAATATACACAGCTGCATTAAGAATTATAAAAGCTCAAAATACAAATTAGAACTCAGGAAAAGACTGTTGTGCCTCTTTTAATTTGCTTTAATGCACCAATTCAGGCTGATTTTCCACAAAAGGAAGCACCCCACTAACATAGTATGCGATTCCGAGAGAGAGAAGGGCAATGACAATGATCAGGAGTAGCACCCTCCAGAATCCAAGGTCCTCCACAAACTCTTGCCATGTTGTGCGGAAGCTGGAAAGCACCCCTTCACCTTGCTGCAGATTTGGATTAAGGAGGGAATGGCTTTCCATTGCACTGTGAAGGATTAAAGTTATAATTATATCAAGTCAAAGAATGCATCCTTAAAATATAACAGTAATCCTGCTAATACAACTAAAAATACTCCAAATAAAAAATTAAACATTTTTCAAGTTTTCAGTATTTACTCATAATCTCAAAATAGCATATAAGAAAAGAACCCTTCCCTAAATACATCAAATCAACATACAGTAATTGACAAGCAACCCTTCAAGGCAGATGATCCCATAATCTATTTTTTCAAAGTATCTTTGCTTTGGGTACAGAGTAGTATTTAGGAAAGAACAATCAGTTTCACACATACAGAATAGGAAGCGACTGTCTAGAAAGGAGTATGGCAGAAAGGGATCTAGGGGTTATAGTGGACCACAAGCTGAATATGAGTCAGCAGTGTGATGCTGTTGCAAAAAAAGCAAACATGATTCTGGGATACATTAACAGGTATGTTGTGAGCAAGACACGAGAAGTCATTCTTCTGCTCTACTCTGTGCTAGTTAGGCCTCAGTTGGAGTATTGTGTCCAGTTCTGGGCACCACATTTCAAGAAAGATATGGAGAAATTGGAGAGGGTCCAGAGAAGAGCAATGAGAATGATTAAAGGTCTAGAGAACATGACCTGTGAGGGAAGGCTGAAGGAACTGGGTTTGTTTAGTTTAGAAAAGAGAAGATTGAGAGGGGACATGATAGCAGTTTTCAGGTATCTAAAAGGGCGTCAAAAGGAGGAGGGAGAAAACTTGTTCATCTTGGCCTCTGAGGATAGAACAAGCAGCAATGGGCTTAAACTGCAGCAAGGGAGGTTGAGGTTGGACATTAGGAAAAAGTTCCTAACCGTCAGGGTGGTCAAACACTGGAATAAATTGCCCAGGGAGGTTGTGGAATCCCTATCTCTGGAGATATTTAAGAACAGGTTAGATAAATGTCTATCAGGGATGGTCTAGACAGTATTTGGTCCTGCCATGAGGCAGGGGACTGGACTCTATGACCTCTAGTCCCTTCCAGTCCTAGTAGTCTATGATTTAAAAAAATCAGCAAAGTTATTTCCTTTACTGATGTATGAAGGAACTACAAAATCAGCAGAACTGGCTAAAGTCTTGCTCACACACTTGTGTGTGTCTAACATTACTCCTGTAAGTAGCCCCATGACTTCCCACATGAGCAATGTATGAGCATAAGTGTCTGCGGAATCAGGCTCTTACTGGATACAGTGAAAATAGCTAATTGGGTATAGTGAAAATATACCATGATGTTAAGGCATAAAATAAACAGAGTAAAACCAGATTTCCCCTTTCACCAATACCTCTTCAATTACGGTCATATCCTGTACCAATAATAGGAACAAAATATTTCAGATAAAAGCAAGTTAGCAATATCTGTTTAAATGCTCTTGCTTCTGATACGATTAAGATGACAGAAATACATGCCTAGAAGGAAGAATCATTTGTAAACCTTTTTTCTAAAAATACACTTTTGGTTAACAGTGTTATTCATATGACATTTTTCCTCATTGTGGAGTACAAGCACTGAATAATAATTAGACAAAGCTCCAGTAATTTACTGAAATATTACAGTGCCGTATGCAGAAATTTGCAGGCATTTCCTGTAAAGTAGCTTGTCTTTTTTGTTTTTTAAATATTTACTTGGCTGTAAAGCTATGATGGTTTGCCCACAATTACAGGAGTTAGTCATCTTCCCTGCTTATTATGATTTCTTAACAAAACAACAGGGTTATTTAAAAAATATCTGTTGGCATAATATAGGTCTACTTATTAATTAAGTACCAACTAGATAATACATAATCTCTCCAGGGGTTAAATAAACTTAAAATGCAATCTTTTTTTTTTTTAAAGGTGTTCATTTAAAAAAAAAAAAACCTACCACATCAAATCATTAAAAAAAAAAAACACCTACCACAACAAAACCAAAGACCTCACTCATCTTAAAGAAGACTCCTGTGGCATTTTTCTATTGCAACCAAATTAAAAGCTACATTAAAAATTCCTGAATAAAACTCTTCTGGGAAAACTGAGAGAAATTCTTCTAACAAAAGCATTCAATGTTGCTTCCTTTTATTGTTACAGGTCACTAAAGCTATGCATACAAGCAAATTTTCTATTTTAAAATAGAGAGGGAGGGTTCTGCCCAGGTGTAGCACAACATGGCATCACACAGGGCACAAAGGAAAAAAGAAGAAATGTGATTTGGGAATCTAGATATGTTCTATGCTTGTGAGTCAGAAGCAACTGAAGGGAATGAGGAGGTGGTAGGATTAAACTCAGCCACGAAGGGAATGAACACTTTTGCACTGATCTCTAGAAACTTCTCCAGTCAGTTCAAGAGTGAACTTCAGTGTTTCCAGAGGGAATAGCAATTATCCTCCTTTGGCTTCATGCATAGATGGGAATGAGGGAGGAGAGAGACAGATGGGGATTGTATTCTGAGAGTCTCTAGAATCAGGAAATATTACCAAGAGCTAGGAGTGAAACTAGAAGTCTGAAAAGCCAACCCTGAATTGTAAATCTATAATTCCAAAATGCAAGTTCCATGTTTCCCTGCTAAATCAAACAAGAGACTATTAATGAAGGTCAGACAAAGGAAAGGAAGTTACAGGTTTTAAAGGGACATTATCAGTTCAAAAATCATAGCTAAAGCCAAGCCCCATTTAAGTCAATGGTAAAACTCCCACATGTAAAACTCCTTTAGGAAACAGGAATTGCCACACTGGATCAGATACATGGCCTGTCTAGTCCAGTGTCCTGTCTCCAACTGTTGCCAGCACTAGACACTTTGGAGGAAGATGCAAGAAATCCCAGAGCAGGTAGATATGAGGATAATATTTCCTCCACATTAGATCTCTCTCCAGTTGTTAGAAATTGGTTTAGCCCCCAAAGCATGAGATAACATTTCTTCCAAAATTGTTAGCAGTAACTATTCTAACTCTGGATAGTCATCTTATCCATATCATTGCCCAAACCCTTTTAAGACTGTAAAATTTTAATGATATTAAATGTAAAGAAAATAGGCTTGTTTTTTAATGGGGTGACTTACGTTTGGGCTCAGGCTGGAGCCCAATATCTGAGACCCTATGAGGGGAAAAGCGTCCTAGAGCTTGGGCTCCAACCTGAATGTCTAGACCACGGTCAAGAGCTCCCTAGCACAACAAGCACCATGAACCTGAGTGAGCTGCCATGGGCCAGTTGTGTGTAATTTCAATGTAGACATACCCTTAATTTCTAGTGTATAATGCTGCAGGATATTGAAGGGCCAGCTTATAATCAGTTTCTAGTGAATTTCATTTTCAGATTGTCTTGCACCAACAAAATGGCACTATATTTGGGTGGTAAGGTATTTTTTATATTGTTTTTATTCCGTTTTGAGGAACAAGCATGTCAACACACGTATCTAGCAGAAAACAATATGGATCCACCAATAAAGATATACTTTTAATACATGTTTTTATTTTTATAGAAAACATCTGTCTTTTAATACCTTTCACTTTCCGCAGTTTGCATGGTTTCCATCTTAGAGTGAGCTCCTCTGTTAAACCCTTTCACCTCCTGCTCCTCCAAAGACTCCAGCAATCGAATCACATCTTTATTTACTCCTCTTCGTTTTGCCAGAACAAGTGGTGTTGCACCTTGGTGATTGCTAAAATAGCCCCCGCCCCAAAAAAAGGAGGAAATGGGGAAGACAACACATAAAATGAGAATTCTAAGATAGGATGAATCTGCATAAGCATAAGATCAATAAATATCTAGGACTAGTCTCTAGTTACAGACTAGTAAACTACTCTTAGTTATAAAAAAATCAAAGAAAAACCACACCTGTATGAAAAAATTCAGTACAATTTATTTTTAAAATACACAGCTGTATAATACTCTTGGTACAAAGTCAAAAAACCTAGTGCAATGGAATCTTATCTTGATTGCAGCCTTTGGATGCTATCGTGACAAAAATAAACTAACAACATATTTATACCAGTGTATAAGACTTCATACAATTACCCTTGAAATCTAAGTTGCTTCATGGCTCATTATTGTATATGAGTCACAGAATATTAAGTATTAAATGAAATACAAGATGGATAAATCCTCCTACTGCGAGCTTTGAAAAGAAAAAAAAAAAAAAAGCAGGAGTGCATTTGTTGCCTTCAGATTAGAAGCTGCCAGCAAACATGCGCTTGGGATAAAGAAAGAAGGGGAGAAAAAACATAATGACCCCAGGCTGGCCAATTAATACTGCCAGGACCAAAGACCTAACCCACCAATAATTGCTGACTGCCATTTTTTCCTATGCTAGGATGCATGTGCAGAATGTTCTAAGAACAATGTGACCCTGATTAACCTAAATGTACTCAAAATAATAGTTTTTAGGTATTTTGAGTGCCTGTGTCTGGACACTAGCATCTGACAGCTGCTGGGAGGTAGGAAGAAAGAATATACAATATTTAAAAACAATGAAAGGGGGAGCACTGAAAGTCACCACTGTCACCCAAAGAGTACAGAAGAACTGTTACACATTTACAGTTTTCTTTTCAGACAGCTGTCAATTAAAGCATTAGAACTGTGGTACAAAATTTTAAAAAACCCCACAAAACCCTGTTATGCTAAATTATTCTGTGATACCATCCACCCCCTTCTGGTTGTCTGGCCAAACCAGGGTGGCAGAGCCTTAGCTAACTCAGGGGCTAGGCTGGGGCTAGGCTAGCCCAACATCCCCTCCTTCTATCTGCTTTTCTTATATATATAATTTTTAAAAATTGAACTTTACTGAAAATCATTTGTGTCAGGCAACATATCTGTACAAAATACTTTTGAAAGAATAATTTACTATATACTTGAGAGTTGGTCTATGAGCGTGTCTGCCTGTCTGTTCAAGAACTCCTCCTAAATGGTATGAGCTAGGACCACCAAATTTGGTATGTAGCTTCCTCTTCTCCTAACTTAAACCAAGGTCAGAGTTTGGTTGTGTCAGGACAATGGGATGTGCCTAAAATGTGGCTCTCTCATATCAATGGAAATGGAGGGCTCTGCTAGCAGCAGAGACAGTTATATTTTTTAATGAGAACAGGGGGGCAATAAGGGGCCAGAGATGGGGAGCGGGACAGCTATAACCCCATTTGGGCAGCAAGGAGCAGGAGCGGGGAAAGGGACAGCTATCTACTATATATTTCAGAGTTTATCTGTTTGTGTGTCTGTCTGTCCCCCAGTCAGAGGACAAATATCTCTCAGCCATCTATGCTTGCTGCGGAGGCCACGGACAGGCCTCTCTCACCTGGCTCTAAGCTGCTATGGTGAGAGAGAGCTGGGGTTGTCCTCTCTCCCCGGGGCAGCCTGCATCCTGAACCCCTCAGCCCCACCCCAGAGCAATGACTTAAAAGAAGAAAAACAAAAACTGAGTTAAGGACCTGAGCAACATTGGATAAATCTTATAGTATGTTCTGGGGGTTTTTTTGTTTTGTTTTTAATTTTAGCAGGCAGTTTCTATTGACTGCAGAAGACACTTATATAACTCAGTTTCCCTTTCTTTTAGAGGATTTTTGGTGATTCTGTAAAGTGGCAAAAAAAGAAAAAACAAACTTACCAAATATCAATCTTGAGTCCATTAGAGACTAGGAACTGGATAGTATCCACGTGCCCACATAGGTGAAGGGCTGTGTTACCTTGGTAATCAGTGGCCAGTAGATCGGCACCAAATTTGTGCAACAGCTGACATATGTCTACATTTCCTCTGGCTGCTGCAAGATGGAGACCAGTTCGGCCACGACTGTCCCGAATATTAGGGTCAAAGCCACTCTCCAGCAGCCGCTTAGAATAGTTAAAATCTCCATCAATGCAAGCCTGTAAGAGGGGTACATTTGTCTGGGAAGAATCATTTACAAAAACATAGGACATTGCTCCACTTCTGTCTGGAATACGTGGCAAACCTGCAGTTAAAAATGACATGAAATGATGGTGAAGCAAAGTAAATAAATACAACACAAATACTTTGCAAATGCTTTCACCAATAAAAATGCAAAGTAGTTTATGAATATAAACTCTGAAATCATCGTGTATTGCTTATTTTAATATGCTGCAGTCTTTTATGATACATAGAGAATGCTCCTTTTATTGCTGTTCACATCTGCTGGAACAGAAATGCATAGCCTTGTTCTTTCAGAGGATTGCAAAAACATTGCCATGACTTGCAAGATACTAGGTAAACCCCTCAGAGAAAGAGAACATATTATTATATTTTTATATTAAAAAGGAAAAGCTGATGAGTCCAGCCTGTGAGCTAATTCTGTTTGCGGGGAGGGGCAATCACCATTTATAATTCAGATTACAGGATTGAACAAACACACTTTCAAAGTAACAGATATAGTAACATCAATCGGGGATATTTGCTTACTATAAATAAAATCACTAATGGGATTTCCTCTCATTTATCTGTTCCTTATTTACATCTGAACTTCAATACACAATAGTGACAGCCGCTAAAAATTCATTGTTACTGTGTGCATTAACTCCTTCACTCTCTGCAGGAAATCACATTCTTCTGCCACCTGTGAAGAACATTTTTATACAGTATCATGAGGTGGGGGGGGGGGCGCATGGGTTTCACAACAAATTATAAAGATGAGGTCTCTGCCTAGAAGAGCTTTTAGACAAAGAACAAAATGATAAAACAGACAATGTGAAGATAACAAAGGTAAATTAAAGGAAGTTCTAGAAGTGCCGTGGGTGCAATTTTTACATTAGCGCCCCATATCCATCAGAGCAAGAGGTTTTAAAGATAAACATGTGCTATGCTGTTAGGAGCCTAAAAGTGTGAGGTAGAAATGGTTGCTCCATAGATTTTTTGCTAATTATTATTTGATGAAATATGATTCAACTAGCAGGTGAGTCCTATTGTTGACCGAGCAAAGTCATTTTGCGTAGATTACACTTATAGGAAAGTTCAAGAAATTAAGTACGTGTAATAGATGTTTTTAGTAATGTGCTTGCAAAAGAGAAGTAAAAGAACAGTTTTAAATTTGCAGCATTTCAACTTCAAACATTATTCATTTTATTGAATAATTACCATACATAGTAAATTTGAGAAACTCGTAAAGCTTCCATTACTCTTTCTGTAACTAATTGGAATTATTTTGTGATTTGTAACAGTAACATTTTCTTTGCAGTAAAATGATAGTTGAATGAGTGACTTCATTTTAATTTTGTTAGCAAATATTTTTATGAATTCTAATAATAATAGTCATTCTTTTTTTCAGATGAAAAACAAAAATAATTATTTAAACTTTTCAGTCAGCATATTCCAGTGTAAAAAGTAGTGTGTTTAAGTGACATGATTGTTTATGCAAAATTTGATATCTGTAGGTAATCACGAAGTATGATTTTATTTTGCACAAACAAATCCACTAACAAACTCTTCAAAATATACTAGTGGACTACACCCCAAGCTAGCTACGCCCGCCTTCCACCTCTCTTTGGCAGCTTTTGCTTTAGTGGCCAGAGAGCATGAGAGTGTGATGACGTTATTCTGTTGCCCAGCAGAAAAAACTTTTTTATATATAGACAGAGATAATAGATTGATTGACTAGAGATAATCAGTATTGTGGAAGGAGTGAGTTTTGAGCACAGATCTGAATGAGGGGAGAGTGAATATGTGGCTCACAAGACCATATTCCATACATGATGGAGAATAGGCATGAAGGCAAATATGAGAGAAGAGGAAAAGAATGGTTACACAGGAGGATTCACTCTTGCAAGAATGCATGAGAAAGATAAAAAGTTATGAGGGCTGGAAGGAAGGTAGGAACAGAACTGTTCAGGACCTTACAGAAGAGGACCAAGTACAGTAAAACTCCATTGGTCCGGCATCCAATGCTCCGGCACTTTTGATGGTCCAGCACCATCAGGAACCAGTGCTCTGGCTGCCGGACAATTGGAGCTGCTCTGCGCCCGGCTTCCCCGATTCAGCCGCTTCTGAAACTGACCAGCAGCTGAATCGGGGAAGCCGGGGGCAGAGCAGCTGGGGTGCTGCCGGGTTGGTCCTGTAGTGCTGCCCCTTGGGGCTGCGGGACCAACCCGGCAGCACCCCAGCTGCTCTTGGGGACGCCTGAGGAAGAGCAGCTGGAGTGCTGCCGGGTTGGTCCTGCAGAGCCGAGGGGCGGCGCTGGGACCAATCCAGCAGCACCCCAGCTGCTCTTCCCCAGGCATCCCCAAGTCAGCCGCTGCTGAAATTGATCAGTGGCTGACTCCAGGAAGCCCGGGGCAAGAGCAGCTCTGCCCCCGGCTTCCTGGAGTCAGCCACTGATCAGTTTCAGCAGCGGCTGACTTGGGGACGCCTGGGGAAGAGCAGCTGGGGTGCTGCTGGATTGGTCCCATTACCGCCCCTCGGCTCTGCAGGACCAACCCGGCAGCACTCCAGCTGCTCTTCCTCAGGAGTCCCGGATTCAGCCGCTGCTGTAACTGACCAGCAGCGGCTGAATCAGGATGCCTGGAGCAGAGTCCCCACCCCACCCCAGACCCATCATAGCCCCCCCTTCCGATAGTCTGGCATATCTGATAATCCGGCACTCCCTGGGTCCTAAAGATGCCGGATTATCGGAAGTTTACTGTAGTTGAACTTGAAGTGGAAAACAAATAGTAACCAGTGGAGAGCTTTGAACACAGGAGTAATGTAGTCAGGGTAGTGGGCAGGCAAAATGATTTTACCAGACAAATTCTGAATAGACTGGAGTAAGTAGAGAATCACAAAGTCAGAGAGGGGACATTTAAATAAATAAAATGAAAGAGGATTGAGATTGGAATTTTTCTAGTGAGCATGAAGAAGAAATGAAGGATCTTGGACACTCAGTACTCCATGGTCATGACAAATCTCTAGCATATTATAACAGGATTCTGATTAGCTATCTGGACCTTTTTTAATAGCATACTTAAGTACTTACATTCTCTTGCCTATATAAGGCATCCTCCCATCCAAGCACACTCATTTGGCTGGAAGAATGGAAATATGGCCATCAGCCAAAGAATTAGATTTAAGACTTCTGCTTTTGGGGAGTTTACACCATTCATGCTTTATAGCTCTTTTCTAATGCTCCAGATTAATCATTTTACAATACCTATACTACATAAACCTTGATTTTAAATGCTCTTTTGATTATGAGACAATAATATTTTAGTCTAATCAAATTAACAGGTATTATTTACCCCTCACAAATTGGTATTTCTCATCTGGACTAATTCTGCTACAAAAATATAGTTTAATTTGTCTAGGTCAAGAGACAAAACTGACTTATCTCAGGCTTGGAAGAGGGAGAGATGGGAATAAGCTCCTAGCTCTTAACAGCTACAAAAATAATGACTTAATTATTCAGCCCCCATGCAGAATACATTCTGAGTCCATAAGTATTATTTTTGTAGGGGATAATTTAGTGCCTACTTGAAAGCACTCTCTTCCACAATCACCTCTAACAACAGAAAGCCATAAGATAGTTCAAACAATATTTTTCTCCTTGAGGGCATTAACTGCTTCCATTTTATCCAAATATGGACAGAGCAATTGAAAGAACACAGAACCTATCTGGTACTTCCAACTGAAATATTACAAGAACTGTGGTGAGTTGCAAGACAAGGACTCTACAGCAATCTAAATTTTCTTGCCTGTTTCCCTTTCAAAATTAAAGTAGCACAACCGTATCTTCTTCAACGCTAACTGTCCCTGAAAGCTGACATGTCCAACCTCCAAAAGATGCAATTTGCAGATTAGAGAGCTGTACACTAGAGATACCTTAAATCACTTTCAAATCTTCAAGTAGCACAAACATATCAACAGTATAAAAAAAACTCACTTGTTCTAAAAAAATAAGATTTTGCTTTCAAAGGTTGGAGGACAGTGCTGGGATCATTAAACTTAGATGGCTGTAAATGTCATTTACATGTATTTATTAGAAGCCTGATATCTGTAATTTTGCTTGTAACACTACTATGTCAACACTACTACTACTTTTAATTTTTTGTGCCCCTTTAGGCAAGATACTGCAGAAGCAGCAGGGAGGAATTATCGTTAGCAAGTCAAATCACACTACTAGCACAATTTGTGAAATCTTATACTGCTTGTAAGTTTGGAATTTAACAACTCTGTGTGTAATTTTATTTTGCAGCAAGTGGATATTTTCCTCTTTGTATTTTTCAATATGTAGAAATCAGAACAGCTAAGTAAAGCAGCTCCCAGTCAGTGCCACGGAGACACAAAGAAATGGCTAGATCGTAAATGAGACAGGACCACTCATGGGGACAGGTTCTCCCTTTTTCTCATACTCATCACAAAAATATTAGTTATGATTAGGGATCCACAGAAAAATGCAGAATTTATGTTTTTAGAGAATCTTTAGTATTGTAGAAAAATCATATATTAACTAACTACTATATTCTGAAAGCGTCACTTGTTCAATGTGCAGAATCTTCCCCTTGTTGATTTTTGAATGTGCTTTAAATTTACATACAGTAGAACCCCATTTACCCATCATTCAGCTCTATATGTCATCATTCAGCCTCTATCATTCAACTCTATATGTTAATCAAACAACCAACAGCCTGGGGTTGAAAGTAGCAGGGTTCAGCGACTCCCAGGTAGCTGGTGACTTGGTTAACACAAATATCAAAGGGGTAGCCATGTTAGTCTGGATCTGCAAATGCAACAAGGAGTCTTGTAGCACCTGACAGACTAACAGATGTACTGGAGCATAAGCTTTCGTGGGCAAAGACCCACTTCATCAGATTCATCTGAATAAGTTGGTCTTTGCCCACAAAAGCTTATGCTCCAATACATCTGTTAGTCTATAAGGTGCTACAAGACTCCTTGTCGCTTTTGGTTACAGAGAGAGCTAGATATTGGAGACTCAGAAAAATGGGGTTCTACTGTTTATCAGTAAAAGACTGTGTTCAACTCATACCTACCCACACTGTGGTTAGAGAAAGTAAAGTTTAGTGTTGCAATCTAATCACAGATTTTTATCAGAGATTTTTTAATCACAGAAAAACTAGGATCTCTGGATAGGATGGGCTAAAATGTACAAATCACCCAATCAGCACCACCTGTAATGTAACAGTTCTGAGAGCTTGTGGGGGGGAACACTCACGCCATCTCTCAGAAAATGAACAAGAGTAACTGATATTACCTTTGCCCTTTTAAAATAGATCAATATTCTGCAACCATATGGTAACCGTCAATGAGACTTTCCAACATTAATGACTACTTCTGACTCCCAGAGTCAAAGTGCCAGTGATTACTGCTGGCAATATTCTGACTAGCAGCAATAGGATATTAATGGTGTGTCCACAAGTCAGTGTACTCTGATGGAAAACATGGGGAGGTTAATGCAAGTGGTACACAGTTTACACATGAGCTATTCATTCATCAATTTCTTAATTGCATATAATCTTCCACTCTTTTGTCATGCACTTCTGCAATATTTAATTGACACTGGCTTATGTAGCCTCTCTTTTTTTAAAAAGTAACTAAGCATCCATCATAAATAGTTTGCTATAGCAGTGTGCCCACATCCTCTGAAAGTGAGGTTTCCTGTTCAACTGGGATCACACATAAAAATACAGCGAGACAAAAACAAGCCCTATTTATATGTGCATGCAAGATAAAAATAAAATTAAAATTATGTAATTTTATCCACGAGACAAAAGCACACGAACACTCTCTCAGTACTTATATGACCTCTCCTTCATCACTGCTGTATATAGTACCTCTTAAATATTTAAAAATAGAAACAAATGGCCCTATCCCCCTTCCTGGTAAACAGGAGAAATTTGGTGAGTTTACAGGATGTGTTTGCATGTGAATTCTATGGTATATAGAAATTAAGGGAAAGTTAAGTTGAACAAATACGTTTTGTATTTAGTTCTGAAAATGGTAAGATCTATTATCATTTTTGTTTAGGGAGAGAATTCCATAGTTTACATTCAGCTCCTCTGAAAATAAGGTCTCCTGCTCTCTCACACCCTCTTCTTTTCTGGATTAGTTTCACTATTCCAGTGAAATAAGAATTGTTGTGGGAAGTAACTTACCAGATAGCCAGAACCAATCCCACAGAGGGCTCCGAATACCTTTCAAAATATACAGATCGCTTCGCTAACCTACAGCACTTGGCATTTTCCCTTCCTTCTGCCTTCACCTATTTTCCCAAGAGTTCCTCTTTCCATGTTGCGGGCATGTCGTACCAAGGGGCAACAGAGATGATCATTTTTAGTGGCCTGCTATCATTTTGTGTTTTTTCAGATGGAATGTATGAGTTGTTGGCAGTGCAAAAGCAGCACTACCTATGTTATTTGCTGCACACTGAAGAGACTCAAGTGTTAAATCCTTTCCACTAACTGGGACTGAAAATCCAGGTTAGAACTGGAATATTCTAGATACCAAACTTAGACATAATCATTCCCATTTTCCAATATTAAACATGGGGGTGTGGGATTTATAATTATACTATCCTAATTTTAATATCAACTGTACCCTAGAGAGATGACTGTATAGCCATTTACATGATCAACCGATGACCCTGGGCTCATCGGTTAATCCTAATGGTTACACACACTCCCCTACTGTTGCCTCTGGGGGGGGGGGGGCGGAGACATGCAGGAGCCAGTGTTTCTCCCTGAGCACTGGCTACCACGGAGCCCACTTGCCCCCTCTCCCCCCGCACACATACACTGCTGCCTCTGATACAGCGGGGAGGTGGGGGAGGGAGATGTGCTGGAGCCAGTGCTTGCGGAGAGCCAGTTTAAAAGCAGCTCCCCCAGAACACTGACTCCTGCAGATCTGCCTCCTCCCCCCTGCGTTGTCTCTCACAGAGGCAGCAACTTGGGGGGGCATGCAGGAACTGGTGCTCAGGCCTGCTCTTCTGTGTGTAAACATGTAACCGCTGCAATGTACAGCAGTTACACATTTACAAAATTAAACATTTTAACATCCATACCATGGACTGAGAAAAACTTTTCATCAATTGAGTGGAAAGTACTTTACAAAGGAGGTAAATATAGTTATCCTCATTTTACATGTTGCTAAACAGAAAAACAGCAAGTGGAAGTGTCTTTGTATAGACACTCAGTAAGTCAGTGGCAACAGAACCAAGAACGGAACCCAGATTTCTTATTTCTATCCAGTGCTCTCTCCACTACGCCACACTGCCTCCCAGTACAGTATAATGAATGTGCTGTAAAAAAAAAAAATCAGATCTTGCTCTGTTGCAGAAAAGAATGTTACTTTGTATCAGAGCTTTACTCATGAGGGAATTCACAAATATTTTCCCTACCAACCACGTGCATGAAAATCAGTTGCACCAAAGTCTTTTTACAGACAGAATTTGTTTCAGAATATTTTGCTGTTTAACAGAGGTCTTTAAAAAACATTTCTGAACCTTTCCCATTTTTATCCTTTAGATAGGGAGTGTTCGGTGAGGAGCATAATTTACAGTCATGTTGATTGAATGTGCCTGTTCAAATTATTTACAGTCTTAATTCACTGCTTTTGTCTCACAGAAATTGGATACAATAACTGAGGAAAATGAATATAAACATATATTTCTATATTTAACCTCCATATAAAGGCTGAAATCACTTAAGCCATAAATTCGAATACTTCAGTTTTTATGAGATGTTACTGAATTACACTCTTCATAAGTATAAATATCTTCCTACTTAGAAACCTTTATGCAAATTCTCTTTTCACTAGTATACTGCAGGAATGCTAAACAAGTACTTCCAGCAATTAGTTCAAGGTCATTGCAACATTTTTTTAATAGCTACTGGTAATTATTTTTAGCTCTTGATGATGCATTTCAGCTTGAACTTGCTGCAGCTTCTTATGCAATAGGAGACAAGTGCCAGTGAGCAACTGTCCATCAGAAATCAATTCTTTAATAAGTAAATTATTCTCCAATTGCCTAAATGCTGTTTGTATGTGGATGAATGGCGCCACCATGTGACCTGTTGAGTTCACATGCAGCTGAAGCAAACAGCATGCAACTCCCTTACTATTTCTTATTGCTTGTGTTTGTTGTTTTCTTGAAAGCAAATATATTAGTAAAAGTTTAAATTACTAGGTGGATTAAAGGGGATCCTGAAATCCAAAATCACTCATGGAACAGCTAGAGAGTAACTTTTTGCAGAACAGTTACAAGACTCTTTGATCTGTTTACTTCTAAAACCAGAGTGCGTTGTCCAGTCATACCAAAGCTTTGTACTAAAACATCTCTAATCAAATATGCTAAAAGCGGTTATCCTTCCTGGTCTTTGATCCCATTCTATTGATATTAGAGGCTTGGATTTGGGCCATGGGTTCTCAAGATAAGATTAGTTTCCTTCAAACCAGGGATGTAAACAATTGTGTAAAAATGTAACCGTGTAACCACTAAAAACCGTAACAGTTACATATGCTGCAGGCTCTGCAGTATAACTTTTAGGCTGCAGAGCCCGCAGCACAGGATGACAGCTGGGCCCCACATGTAACTGTAATGGAAACCCATAAGCTGATGCTTATCCATTATCCATTTGAACTGTTACGCTTTTACAACCTTACTTCAAACCACTCAAGATTACTTTTCTCTGTTTACAGAAGAACAGTTTACATATGTCAACAGCTTTAATACCTTGAGATTACTAAAACAGAGCGACATACAGTATTATTGCCTTTCAGCGACAGACCTGAGTGTCATGGGTACCTCTGGCAAAATGTTGCATATTGTGAATTATAAACCAGTCAGACACACAAACTTGGTATTATTATATTGCCCTTTTCTTCTCTTTTTTGTCTATCACTTGCCATACTCTAACTAGGAGGATTCCAATTTGGCATGCACAAATGTACATTTGAACATTTCTGCTTAAATTTTTCTACCTAAAATCTCTTACCCATACATTTAGTCTCTCTGAGCCACTTCATAAGCTTTAGTGGCCTCACTGGCAATTACAACACTCAGCCCCATTTAATGGCTAAAACAAAATAAACAAAATCAGGTCAGTTTGGAGAAACTCATAGGTTAGTGAAGCCATCTTAAAAGTGTGCATTATACATCCATAGTTTTTTATACTCTCTAGTAACAACTTTAAAAATATAAGAAATGCACTGCTGTGCTTGTTCACAATAGGTCTTTATTACTAATATGCTTATTTACCAATACTGAAGACCATGAAATTGACACCATCTGATTTATGGCTCTAACTATACAACCGACACACGAATGATAGTTTTGGCAATGTATATTATAGCTAAATATGTGATGGATTGAAATAGAACATCTGTTAAGAAGTGGGTATGTTTCTATAAGTAAAATGTTTTTTTAAATTATTACACAATATCACATTATGCAAGGGCATGCCACATCATGTGGCATAAAATTATATAACGGCAAAACATTTTTAGGCTACATTTCTAATGAGTACATACTGATGCTAAGCACGGACACTTTCCTGTGCCAAAATTTAAAAAACAGAAGCTAAACATACAAATCAATAGCCTAGTGTTTAAATTTCTTTCCCCTCATGTCAATAATTATTGCTGAGGAAATTTAAATGTCTTCTTCATTCAGTAATACTTTTGGTGGTTTTGAATTTTTCTAGAAAAAATATCAGTAAAGAAAAAAAAATAAAAGTTAAAAATAATTCCTGTTCTCCAGGCTAAAGGAATTCATCCATAACTTGTTCAACAGGATTATAAGAGACAGCTATTTGCCCAAGTTTCACATCTTAATTGCTTCCAAAAGAATCACCCATCTAGGAAGTTGCTATGGAACACAAAACAAAAAGTTTCCAGTCATCAGGTTACAGCAAGAAGCAGTCTGTAGACACAGACTCAACTAAATTGTTCACTTTAATTTCTGCTATCTAAATTGCATCCTCAAAACCCTTGCAAACCAAAGATCCCAAAATTTGTGAAAACTGTTTCAATTACTTTTGTTTTTATTAGAGATTGCCTGTTGCCCTCAGTTCTCCTACCACCACAACAGTATTAATCCTGGCTCTTCTGGTTAACATAGTGCTTATATGTATGTATGTATGTATGTATGTATGTTTGGAGAAAATGACCAACTATAACTCCCCCATATGGACATTATTCTAGAATAACTAGCCAATTAGCCCATCATAAGATGGAATTTTTAGGTCTCTCCTCCATGTCGGTCTTCTCTCCTGAGCTTCCGGTCTCTCCCTCCATCTCTCTCGTCCTCCTACTGCATCCCCCTCTCTCTCTCAGCTCTCCTCCACCATCTGCCTCTCTCCGTCTCTCTCTTTCTCTTCTCCCCCTCCTGCCTCTCACTCTCTCTCCGTTCTCCTATGTCTCTGTCAGGGATGCACGCTCGTCCAGGCCCCACCCCCTGGGCATGCACGTCGCTGCTCCGCCCCCCTTCGCCTCCTGCCGTGGCACTTGGCTGATTTCTGCGCCACTCAGCCAGGCTGCCGGACGGGAGCAAGTGGCGCAAACGGCCTCTCTCTCTCTTCTCCTCCTCTGTCTGCCTCGCCCTCCCTCTCTCTCAGCTCTCGTCCGCCTCCTGCCTCTCTCTCCGTCTCTATCTCTTTCTCTTCTCCCCCCCCCACCTCTCACTCTGTTTCTCTTTTCTCCTTCTCCTGCTGCGTCTCTCTCTCTCTTGCTGTCGTCTGCCTCCTCCGTGTCCTCTGTGTCTGCTCCGCTTTCCTCCTTTTGAATCCAGCGCCCTTTCCTGATGTCAGAGACGCACGCTCATCCAAGCCCTGCCCCCTGACTGTTCCCTCTGGGCGGCGCTGTTGCCTCCCGCCATGGTGCTCGGCTGACTTCTGAGCTGCTCAGCCAGGCCACCACGCGGGAGTACCCCTGTGCTGCAAAGAGAGCGCGGACCCCAAACGGCCGTTTATGCTGCTTGCTCCTGAGTGCGCAGAAGTCAGCCGAGCACCACTGTGGGAGGCAATAGCGCCGCCCAGAGGGAACAGCCAGCATTTCAGCGTTATAGAGTCACAGACATTGGGCTACTATATATATGATTACTTGCTACAGCTAGGCTAGATTTTTTCCTGAATTTCTAACAAAGTATTCCATCTTTTATAATCATCTGCTGAAGAGGAATGTTCAAATGTGATTAATTATGTAAACGTGTACCCACTCCCTGGGAGCCAAGGTGCATGGGAAGTCTACTTTTAAGCCTGCTCCTCATGCATACCAGAAGCCTGCATGTAACTATGATGGTTAACCAATGAGCCCAGGCTCATGGTTAACCATTACACCTTTACACTTTCACATCCCTCCTGCTGATTAGGGAAGTACCTGAAAAATCTGAAGCTCAACCCTCTATGCTGGAAGTTTGAAGAAATGTCTCCTCCCTTAAATAATCTTTGGGGCTATCAGAAGGTGTCTCTGCTACTCAACCCTTCCCCTACTCGGTCAGTTAGTGTTGGATTTTTTTTCCCCTCTCTTCCTCCCTCTCTCTCTTTCATATGACAATATAGCTTTTCCAGGCAGAAGAAATATGCATTTGACACGATGCTTGAGAGTTACACTGCTATTTACAGGATTTTGAATATTAACAACGAAAGTGACCAGTGTCTTAATTCTACTCCACTTCTAGGCAAATTTGTGAAAATTCAGGAAAATACTACAACTATGATTTTACATTCAGTTCACAACTGCAAGAGGTACAAAACTATTTTTTTTATATAAAAAATGAAACAAATTCTAGAAAAATTGGTACCTTTGCACCCCACACTCATCAGCAAAAGTTGTCCCAGTTGCCAGTGGACTGTGAATGCCCAGACTTTCAAATGTTTGTAGTCAATGATGTGTTTTTAAAACACAAATAATACGACTGCATCCTAAGTCGCATCTATTAAAAAGCTAAATAAAAATGTACACAATTATTTTAAAGGCAGAGCCTTTCTGGAATGGCCTCACCTTTCTTGATTAAACTGAAATCATACTTTCTTCCCTGGGTGTAAGAATATTCAATAAAATAATAGGCATATGAGAAGTAAAATAAAATTATACTTATTTAATTAAGCTGCAACTTATTTAATTAAAATTAACTCAATCCTTAATTAAACAAATGGCCACAAAATAGGGCAGGGGTGGCCAACCTGTGGTTCCAGAGCCACATGCAGCTCTTCAGAAGTTAACATGCGGCTCTTTATATAGGAATCAAATCCGAGGCTGGAGCTACAGTTGCCAACTTTCCACTGGGCCAGAGGGTGCTCACTGTTCAACCCCCAGCTCTGCCCTAAGACCTTTCCCCTAGGATCCTGCCACTTCCTACCCTCTTCACTGAGCCTGTCACACCCATGCTTTCCCCTCAAGTATCTCCCACTGAGAAAGAGCTGATCTCAGTGGGCAGGAGGAAAAGGAGAAGGAGGCACCAACCGGCGGGACTGCCAGTAGGTAGGATGTGCTGAGAGTGGTGGTGGTGGGGAGATCATCAGGGCTGGTGACATAGAACTGTTGCTCTTTGGCAATGTGCATTAGTAAATTCTGGCTCCTTCTCAGGTTTAGGCTTAAATTGGGGCATTTATCCTATTATTTTAAAGTTAGCATTTTTCCCCCTAAAAAGAAAGTTATCCTGTGCATTCATTTGGCTAGCAGTTCTCGTAATTAGTTTTAAATTTAACATTTTGGAGTTTTTTTTTCTGTTAAGTTACTCAACATATTCAGTAAATTACATAAAACCAAAGGTTCAGAAAGCACAGCAAGTCCAGGCAAAACAAAAACACCATTCAACCTGCAATATCTGCTGATGTGCAGTGTTTGCTGCTATCAAAGCACTTCTGTCACAATACCAAAAAGGTTAGGCAAATAATGAGACAGTTAATAAATGGGGGTGTGACGTAGTGGGGGTGCTGTCTGCTCTGTAACCCGGGGTTCCCCTGTGCTGATGTGTGATTCCCACTGACTCACCCACATGTGTATTGGCCCAGATACCTAGTCCCAGATGATAAATCTCTTCCCAAAGGGAGAGACAAAAGAAGGGAGGCGGAGACAGCCACTTGGCTGGGGGGCAGCGTCTGGGAACAAGGCAGTTTCTGGCTGGGAAACATGAAGGGAACAGACTAAGCTGTGTACTGAGGGGGCAATGGACCCCCTAACCCAAGGGGTCTCAGGGATTCTGGCCCTGACTCCTGTAACCACATCACGTTTATGCTGTGCTGTATCCTGGAGAAGCAATAAACCCTCTCTATTCTACTGGCTGGCAGAGTCTGTTCTGGCTGCTACGAGGATGCAGGATCGGGGGGAACCCTGATGTACCATCACAGGGTAACTGATATTTTACCTGATCTTAAATAAATAACTTTAAAAGTGATCAATTGTTTATTATATATTAGAGGTGTAAAATCTAGGGATGTAAGCAAGTAGTCGACTATCTGATAAGCTTAGGCAGAGGCAGCAAGGGGTGGGGGAGGAAGAGCAGGTCCTGGGGGCAGCTGGGTTAAAATCTGCTTGCTCCTGGTCCCAGACCACTGCAGCTCTGCTTTTTAAATATAGTAAGAGCCACCAGGCTCTTACTACTTTTAAAAAACAGACCTGCAGCAAATCATCTTATTGACTACTTGAGTAGTTGATGGAATTTCCATCGATTACTCAATTAGCTTCCTAACTGCTATTTAACTTCCCTAGTAAAATCCCATTTAATCAATTAACTAGTTATGTTTAACCAATTAATTGCTTAAACAGAAGCAGGGGGAGGGCCGTTCCAGCCTTTCTGGGTTGGAGTGGTCCCCACCCATAGCACACTGCTCCAGCCAGCCCAGACCCATCACAGGCAAGGGCTGCTCCAGTAAGGCTGAAACATACCTCACCCCTCCCACTGCTGGGCTAGAACAGCATCATGCCTGCATCAGGCAAGGGGTCCTTCAGCCTTTGCTGGTTAACTATTCACATCCCACATATAATGAGTGTGTGTGTGTTGTCCTTCTCCCACCACATTTCACATGCAATTTGCCTTTTTAGGCTCAATATGTTTAATTGTACACCAGAGTAGTCCTACTGACAAAGGCATAAAGTTAAGCACCACATAAATGTATGCAGGATTGGTGTATTGGATTATAAAATTTTCAGGATAGGAACGGATATAAATGACAGTTACTTTAGAAAAATTAAACTTTAAACTAACTAGAACACCCTAAAATTGCTAGTATCCAAAAGAAATGAATAACAACCAGATCTCCTAAAAATGCCTTGAGAGGCAATTCATACCAACATGAGAAAGAGTGGTTAGAAAATGTACACAAAATAAAGAATCACAGCACTTACAGCTACTGTGATCACAAAGTCACATTGCATTGGAAGCAGCTTAGTTCTATTCTGGCAGTTCTATACCATTGAAGGAAAAAGCCTTACAGCAGGAGTATTCATTGGTGGGTGGGGCTGCCCTTTATGTTGCTCTGTCAATGTGAAAGGATTGCTGAATACAGCAGAATTTAGCTCACCAAATTTAGAAGTGAAAGTCTCATTCAGTCATCTGGTCATTCCTCTGCCACTGCAGGACCATTCCGTACTTATGTATGAGATTATCAGATTAATAACATTTACAATAACTAGCTTGTAGAGCTAATACAATTTAGACTAGTACAAATATTAAAAATCTAACATTAGTATTGTTAGTTTTCTCCCCCCGACACGCCATTCTCTTGAAGTCACAAAACTTGCATCCAGTCAATTTCACCTTTTGATGCTTACACATTAGCATGATTCCATATTAGTGTTGCAAACACTGCATTACTTTCATAGCATATTAAAAATACAGAACATACGGCCTGATAATAAAACTTATTGGTTTGTATTTAAAAACGAAACAAATCTGAACATGGAACTAAAATTGTCTTAGGTTTGGTCTACATCACAGACTCGTGTCAGTATAACTACATCACTGGAGGATGTGCAAAATCCACACTCTTAGAGCCCTGCAAATTTGCAGATATCCGCTTTGTATCAGCAGATACCTGCAGATACAGATATCTGTGTACCATGTTGATGGATAACGGATAGATGTGGATTCCATTTTTATATCTAGAGCCCTGCAAATCTATGGACAGCCACTTCATATCTGCATCCGTGAATGCGGATATCAACAGACCGGCTACGTCTACACTGGTCCCTTTTCCGAAAGGGGCATGCTAATTTTCAACTTCAGAATAGGGAAATCCGCGGGGGATTTAAATATCCCCCGCGGGATTTAAATAAAGATGTCCGCCGCTTTTTTCCGGCTTGGGGAAAAGCCGGAAAAAAGCGTCTAGACTGGCCCGATCCTCCGGAATAAAGCCCTATTCCGGAGGATCTCTTATTCCTACTTCAAAGGGCTTATCAGTTAATTCTAATGACTACATGCACATACACACCCTTGCTGCCTCTGTGTCGGGAAGAGGGGGAATACAGGTGTTGGTGCCCATAGGGAGCTGGCTCCTTATGCACTCTGGTTCCCATGGAGCTGCCTACCCTCTCCCACAGAGGCAGTAGCATGGGGAGCAGGTGGGAATTCCCCATGAGTACCAGATCCCATGGCGCTACCTGTCCCACCACTGACGCCTCTGATAGAGAGGCAGCAGCATGGAGGGTGAGAAGGCAGGTGGGAGCTGGTACACATGGGAGCTGTTTTCTCCCTATTGCTGCCTCCCACAGAGGCAGGGGGGAGAAGCAAGAGCTGATACGCATGAGGAGCCAGCTTTTCAGCCAGCTCTCCATACGTGACCCCCCACGGATCTGTCTGCTTCTGCTTTGCTACCTGCCAGCGGCAGCAAGGAGAGGAAGGGAGGGAGAGAGAGAGAGAGAGAGTGCGTGCGTACGCACAGGTTGGCAGGCAAGAGCTGGTGCTCAGGGAAGTATCTTTTAAAATGAGATCTACCATTTCTCTTCAAAAACTATTTCAGTCTAACAGATCACCTCACTGTTGTTAGTAAGTTGTTCCTGATGAACCACATTTTCTTAATTCTACCCTAATGTCATTAGTTATATTTTTGGTGGAACAAAAAGAAAATTCATCTGTCTCCTTACAATTTACACACTTAATTTTCTTGTACATGTTTACATCTTTCACACTCATTTGGGTATTTAAATTGAGCTGTGCATATTTATAGATTTGCTCATTTTGCTTTGTAAGTCAAAGGTTAACCGTCAGAGAATTTTTTTCTTCACTCATTTTCCTTCTACAGATTGAACCTCTCTAGTCCTTTATACTCTGGTCTGGCAACATCTGTGGTCCAGCATGATTTTAGTTACCCATGATAAGTGAACATCTGGCTGTGGCCAAGTTTCCCACAGTCCCCAAAAGTTTGTTTACAGTCACGAGTCCTGGCTCTTAGTGTTCTGTGCTGTTATTTACCTCTAAATGTATTCTAAGAGCCCAGTAAGCAGTAGAAGGGTTGGTAATGCTGCTAGACAATACTGACCTCCTGTGGGTCAGCAAATTCTCTGGTTCAGCACTGGTCAGGTCCTGAGGTTGCTGGACAAAAGAGGTTCAACCTGTATTACTTCTAGCTTTTCCCCCCTTCATTTTAAAGGTCTCTCTACTCCTGCCGCTTTCATAGTGACACTTCAAATATTTGTAGACAGTTACATCACCCAAGCTATGCACAGTTTGTATTTTAGTCTTCTCACATCCTGACAGTTTTGTGGCTAGGCTCAAATTTGTCAGGGATGTTCCTGACGCGAAGGTACTAAAATTCAGTCAGTTATGCCCCAGTGTAGGCATCAACTCTGCTACCACATCACAGTGGGAACCTACCTAGCCGCCTAGGCAGCATCACAGCTGTTTTTCAACACGTGCATCTGCATAACGCCTTGGGCTCTTCCCCTGTACCTGTAGCGAGGCCTACGCCGAGTACAGGTCTTGGCCCAGGGTGGGTCCGGGGACACACACAAGCCATCACTTGGTCAGGCTTGAGCCCCAAGGCGATTACCTGCGAAAGGGGCAGGCACGTTTCTGGCCGGCATCGCCCGTAACTGCCCCGGCCTGGACGGGAATGGCCGGCTCAGAACACCGCTCGGCGGGCCCGTGCGGCGCCCCGGGCTGGGCAGGGGGTGGCAGCTCCGCAGCAGCGAGCGGCGCCGGGGTCTCCGCCCGGACGGTGGGTGGCGACCGGCTGCCCCCAGATAAGTGCGGGCTCCTAGGCCGCCCCCGCCCCGGCAGCCCCGCGTCCCCAAGCGGCCGGGCGCTCAGAAAGGAGCAGGCCCCGCGCCGGGTCCCCTCCCGCAGGCCTTGCCTGGCTCCCGCCGCCGTCCCGGTACCTGCCTCAGCGCCGCGCGGCCTGTTCCTTGGGGCGCTCGCAGCGGGGCCGGGCTTGAGGCCGCGCCACCTGCTGGCGGGAGGCCGCCTGCTCAGCTCCCTGGGCCGCAGTGCGAGGGGCCTCGGCCCGGCGCTGGCCCTGGGGGGAGGCTGCTGGGCCCCGTGCACAGGGGCGGGTGCTGCCCCCCTGCCCCGACGGGGTTTCCGCGAGAGACGGGCTCACGGGTTGGGTCAGTGGCTCTCAGCGTTCCTGCCCCGGCCCACCAACCCCAGCGCAGCAAAGCCGGGCAGCAGGGGTGGGGTTGGTAGGTGCCAGGCTCTGGGCCAGAATAACCCGTGGAAAAGGGATCCCGGTGCCTCTGGTCAGCATCACTGACTGGGCGGTAAAAGTCTGCTCCGCGCTGCGGCCGGGCTAGGGCAGGCAGCTCCCACAAGCCACTGGCACGTCCCTCTGCCTCACAGGCAGACACGCCACAAGTACTCTGCTGCCAGGAGCCACCTGAGGCAAGCACTGCCTGGACCCTGCACCCCCAATCCCCTCCTCGACCCCACTCACTTGCCCCAAGCCCCTGCCCCACCCCGGAGCCCCTCCAAACCCGTATCCCAGAGCCTGCACCCTCTCCTGCACCTCAAGCCCTTACCTCAGCCCAGAGTCCCTCCACACCTAACCTCTCTGCCAAACTAGTGATATGAATGACTAGTCAACCATCTGATAAGCAAATGCTTATTACTCCCTCCACTTTGCTGCCCCTCCCCTTTGCTGCCTCTATCAGAAAGAGGCATCAAGGGGGGATGAAAGAACAGGGTACAGTACTTGAAAGTGGCAGTTCCGCATGGAGCTTTGGGTCAGGCTCTTCCCAGCTTTTCGAAGAGGCAGCTGAGTCCCCAGCTCACCCCCCGGCTCTACTCACTGCTGCCATCTTGAAACACTGGGAGAAGCCTGATACCAGGCTCTCTCCACAGCATCTCAAAGCTGCAGCGCTGCATGGAGCCTGGGGCCAGCGGGGGAGTTCTCAGCTGATCCTGGGCTCCACACTGCGTTGCCACTTTGAAACGCCATGTGAGCCTGACACTGGGCTCCTGCAGCGTTTCAAAGTGGCAGCACTTCATAGAATCATAGAATAATAGGACTGGAAGGGACCTCGAGAGGTCATCGAGTCCAGCCCCCCGCCCTCAAGGCAGGACCAAGCTCCGTCTACACCATCCCTGACAGATGTCTATCTAACCTGTTCTTAAATATCTCCAGAGAGGGAGATTCCACCACCTCCCTTGGCAATTTATTCCAATATTTGACCATCCTGACAGTTAGGAATTTTTTCCTAATGTCCAATCTAAACCTCCCCTGCTGCACTTTAAGCCCATTACTCCTTGTCCTGTCCTCAGTAACCAAGGAACTTCACGGAGCCCAGGGTCAGCACTTCACGGAGCCCTAGGGCTGTTGCTACACTTCAAGGGCAGAGATGCCCTATTGACTAGTAAGCAAAATGCATTGACTATTCGATGAGTTTGTTGCCTGCAATTTAACATCCCTACTCAGAACCCACACCCCTCAGTCCCAGCCCACACCCTGCATAGCTCATCTCTATCCTTATCCCTATCTATCCCAGAGACTGCATCTTTAGGAAGAGCCCACAACCCCCTCCACAACACAACAGCCTGTCCCAGCCTGGAGCCCATCCACAGCCTGAACCCCTCCTTTCTGACCACACCCCAGAACCCACACCCACAGCCCAGAGACTTGATCCCCTCCCATATTCTCTCTCTTTGCCCCAGTCCAGAGTACCTGCCATATTCTGAACCCCTCATTTCTGGCCCACACCTCCAGCCCAGAGCCCATATTTCCCGGATCTCCCTATACCCCTGCCCTAGTCTGCAGCCTCCTCTCACTCTCCAAACCTTCATTTCTGCCCCCAGCCTGGAACCCATGCACATCCCGCTTCCTCTTCCCCCCACTAGGGGCACAGGCAGCTTCTGTGGGCCCCTGGGCAAAGTGTGTGTAGGGAAGGGCTCTGCACTCCCAGAAGGGGTGGAAATTCGGGCAGTTAGGAAGGAGCCAGGGCAGCCACCCCTGCATGCCACCCAGAGAGCACTGCACCCCTCCCAGCCCTCAAAGCTACGTGGAGCACACGGTGCAGCACTCTAATGCAATTTAAAGGATCCAGGGCTCCAGATGCCACCACTGCTGAAGTAGCAGTGGTGGTGGCTGGGAGCCCTGAGGCCTAGCGATTCAGAGGCCTGAGGCAACTTCCCCCTTTGCCCTCCTTCCTATGCCCACTGGCAGGCCTAACCCCTGCCCAGCCTAGTGAAAATTATCATGTGAACAAGGGTAGGGGACACTGAATGATGGAGGGGGGGGGAAAGAGTGATTGTTGGGGGAGGCCTCAAAGAAAGGGTGGGGTAGAAACAGGGCTGCAAGAAGGGGCAGGTAAAGGCAGGGCAATGGTATTCAGTTTTCTGCATTTGGAAAGCTGGCAACCATAGGTGGGGAGTAGGCACCACTCAGGGCTGGGATCAGGGTTGGGGAGGGGGCTAACATGCCTCTTCATTCGCCTTACTCCAATTCACAGCTAGCTCAGGTAGTGTTCTCTGGGCTGCTGCAATCACACTTCCTGTCTGCCTTGTCCATGTACAACTACAGAGCTTCTTGCGCCAGAAATATGTAAATGAAGCTAAGCGTGAAAGATCGCTGAGCCTCATTTGCATAGCTGAACTGCCATTTTTACAGAAGAGGCTCTTGTGCCAGAAGGAGCTGTCTACACTGCCCCTTCTTGCACAAGAAAAACCCTCTTGCGCAATGCTGTTATTCCTAAAAATAATTGGTGTAAAAGCATTGCACAAGAGGGGTTTTCTTGTGCAAGGGGCAGTGTAGACCACTCCTGTGCAAGAGCCTCTTCTGCAAAAATGGAAGCTCATTAAGCATGCAAATGAGGCTCACCATATTCCACACTTAGCCTCATTTGCATATTTCTGGTGCAAGAAGCCACGAGTGTAGACATAGCCCAGAGGTCCAGGTACCAAAAGGAGTCCTGCCTTAAAATACAGGTTCGACCTCCCTAGTCTGGCTCACTCAGGCCCAGAGTGGTTTCAAACCAGGGAGTTTGCCTAACCAGATACAGAGGCAGCAGGGAAATACAAGTAGCTGACAGATTAATGGATAAACCTAGGCTTATCAGTTAATAATTTGGGGTACGTCTAGACTACATGCCTCTGGCAACAGAGGCATATAGATTAGACTACCTGGCATAGGAAAATTAAGCGGCGATTTAAATAATCCCAGGAGGCATACCTGGGAGGTCGACAAATGCCTTTGATGTCGACCACGGAATGTCCAGACTACCGCGCTGAGCCGACAAACAGCTGATCGGCTCAGCGCGGCAGCCATTTAAATTTAAATGAAGTGGTGATTATTTAAATCGCCACTTCATTTTCCTATGCCGGGTAGTCTAATCTACATGACTCTGTCGCCAGAGGCATGTAGTCTAGACGTACCCCTAGTTTATTACTCGTTGACATCACTAATTAACACAAGGTGAAACATGTTTCACCAATATGCTAAAGAGTGACATTGGGACTGTTTAGGGCTGCTGCCAAAGCTACAAACTAGTTTTATAAAAATGTCCATAGTGGATCAGATCAAAGTTCTATCTAGCCCCCTGTCTTCCAACAGTAGCCAGTTCCAGGTGTTTCAGAGGGAATAAACAGAACAGGCAATCATTAAGTGATCCCAGCATTATGCCTGCTTTAATAGTGCCTTATAATTCTTTGTTTTGGGGCCTTAATATACCATAAGATAGTGAGAAATTTGTTGTGTTCTGGTAATTCTCACTTTCCACTCATATTTTTAACAAGACTTTGTATACTTTTATTTTTAAAATAACGATTTTAAGAATGTAATTTTCAGTCATTTAAAAAGTTACTCAGGCCACTTGAAAAAAAAAATGGTGCTGGCAAAGGTGCTACACAGACTGCCCCAAAACTGCAAGTCTTCACTATGTACAGAACAAAGAGGCAGCACAAGGTTCTCACACTCTAAGGCAGTGGTTCCCAAACTTTTCTGCATCACGCCTCCTTTTTGATTTTTGAGAAACCCTCATGCTCCCCCCCCCAAAAAAGCAGCAAAACTTGGGGTGAGATTGACGGAGGGGGCTGGGTCACCTCATGCCCCCCCTGGAATTTCTTCATGCCCCCCCTAGGGGGCACACTCCCCAGTTTGGGAACCCAGGCTCTAAGGCACACACAGTCTATCACTGATACGTTTCATGCATAAGAATAATTGACAGTGACCTTACTGTTTGATTAACCTCCCCCCCTCATCCCCGCTCTGTTCTGAAATTTGATTTGTCCTTTTTATGTGTTCATTTTTTTGACTGTATCCTTTTGGCATATATGGGCATGCCAATTTTCTTCCACAATTTGATCTGAGGAAGTGAGTCTGGCCCACGAAAGCTCATCATCTAATACATGTATTTAGTCTGATCTTCATTTTGTTTTGTATTATTTTTTTCACATTACATTTTTATTCTCTTCACAAAACTCTGACCATACAATGGAGTAACAATTTGTTCACACCATTTCTGTCACAGACCTAGTGGAGTCTTTTGCATTCTTTTTATAGTCAGCTTTCGCTCAATAAAAGTATGCACCTACAGGTTAGGCTGGTCTCCAAATGCTTTGGGTGAGTAGTAAGAGCAAGTTGTGACTCTTTTGAAATGCTTTCCTCTACAAAGTATACTGGTTAAAGCATATCCAGTCCTAACACACTTCTAAATGTTTACTGTCAGACTACCATGGCTGGTCTTATTTGACAGATACCAGATAGGCATCAGCCATAAGTGAAATACTTGAATCATTTTGAGAATGGCCTAAAATGTGTATTTTTATTCATAATGGAAGGTTGGTGCCAGTGGAAAGCAGTGCTCAGTGGGTCCATGAATGGGGCAATAAAGACTCTTATCCCAGCTAATGGTTATAATATTTAAGGCTGCCCCAGAAGGAACCTGAACATGAAGATAAGAGACTTATAGCAAACAACAGCAGAGTTACTATGCTGATTCTTGATGGTTGTTAAAGCCTATTCCAACAATTTTTCATATTCATTGTTAATATTTTTGGCATTCAAGTGATTTCCCATTGTATACTACTAAAATATGTTTACATTTTTAAAAGTAGCAGCTGTTACTATTAAGACAGTAATGGACTTCAGGCATTTTAAATTATGTTAGCACAGTAATTATTTTTTCCCTCAGAATTACAATATAATGGGTATTATTAATGAAGATAAGTGCTACTGCCGCTAAGAAAACAGTGGCTCTTTTAGTTGTTAGGATTGTTCTACTGTTTATTATAGGCCCGTGTCTTTAGTTTAGTACTAGATACTCCTGAAAACTTTAAATGTTGAAAAAAACATTTCAAGTAGTTAATAGACATTTAGTAATCATTATGCCTCGTTTATATCATGAATAAATCTTTCCCTATTGAAATTTGTCAGCCAATTTTTTATCATGTGAATCGTAACTTTCAACTGTCCAATTATTTACATGTTGAGGTATGTCTATCACAAAGTAGCTTCACACCATACTACAAAGTGTGCACAAGCACAATATATGGTCAGAAAAAATCAATCACCCAGCCTCGCACACTGATTCAGCCCATGACAAGACCTGGAGCTTCCGTGTGCAGCAAGGGGAGCTGGCGCTCATGCTCCAGGCCTCATGCTGGTGGCATTGGCTGAGGGGGCTGGAGTGTAAGTTATTGATTGATTGATTCTTTGCTTTTCACTTGGTGCATGGACCCTGGCTGATTTTTTCAGTCTGTTAGTGGCCCCCGTAGGAAGTCCATTTACAGTTGCATTCAGGATCTGTTGCAGTCTCCAGATCAGCATCAAGTGAAGCTCAGATAGAAGCACGGAGGCTCGGTAGTAGGCTGGCTGCTCTTGATAAGGAAGTGCATAAATGATCATAAGGAATGTTTTCAAGGGAAACGAGTGGACCTCCCACATTATCCCAAGATGGCAACACTGTAGCTGCACTCAACCATTGTCACAATATTTAAACCAACACTCTTTAGAATTAATTAATACCTTGCATTTTAATGCAAAATAAAATTTTTCAATTCTTTAACATTTCAATAGACTGTTTTCTATTTTAAAAATGTATGCTTTAAGTTATTAAAAAATACACCTATATAAGAAACAAGATGTTTTTATTTTGCTAATTCTAACTCCAGGGAGTGGTTAACTGAATCTTTAAAAACTACAAAATCAAGAATGTCATAATTATCAAGGAATTAGAAACATTTATAAGGTATTGTTAAATTGAAGACTATTTTATTATAATTGAGACTTTGCAACATATTTTATAGGCAGTTCTAAAGAATCTCACAAATCTTCCTCTCTTATCTTCTCAAACACATTATCCTCTTCATCTGATCTAACCAAAATCCTTTTTCTTGGTATAAAACCAGAGTGAGCTATCTGCAGAGAAACAAATACACAATTAAATACAGTAAGAGCACACAAAGCACAGTAATCAAGAAAGCCAATAGACATTCAGAGATAAATATGAACAGTGCAACTAAAAAAAGTTTAACAAGTATCCTGTTTTATTGATGCAGTGGGTAGCTCTTTAGGTCAGCATTTAGGAGACAGAATTGCTTACTAGAGCAGGAAACTGCTCTAATAATTAAGACATTTACAGCAATGTTTATTTCAAATGTTCTAAATATGACACACATTGGGACATTTGGGGCTGCTTTTTATTGGTGTTATGCCTAAATAACAATGTCTCAATCCAGCAAAGACCTACATAGATGTGCTTAACCTTAGTATGTGACCAGTCCGATTGAAGTCACTGGGAATTTTCACATGCTTAAAAGTCTCAGAGGGGTAGTCATGTTAGTCTGTAACTTTTAAAAAAAAAAAAGTAGTCCTGTGGCACCTTAGAGACTAACACTAATATATACATAGTATCATGAGCTTTTGTGGACAAAACCCATTTCTTCAGATGAGATGATCTTAACACTGAGCAAGTGTTTGCAGGCCTGAGGCCCATGTAAAGTGATTATGTCCAAACATTAGAAATGGCCAAACTGGAGTGTGTCTATACAAAAGACTAAATGGATACAAGTCAAACATCAACAACAGTAACATTCAAAAACCAGTAGGAAAGCACTTCAGTCTCCCTGCATACTTAGTAACAGAGTTGAAAGTTGCAATTAAGCAAAAAACAAAACACATTTCAAAAACTTCAGTGTGAAACTGCAGGGCTAGAACTTGTATGCAAACTTGACACGATCAAACTGGGTCTGAATAGAGATTGAGGATGGCTCTCTCATTGCAAAATAATAAATAATAATTTTCTTTCTTGGTATTCATGCCCTCTCATCAACTGTTAGGAAAGGGCCACATCCACCCTGACTGAACTGATCTCGTTAGCACTGGCGCTCGGTATAGTAATGTAACACTCGCATCATTACATGACATGAGTATATCTACCTTCAATACTGAAGTTTCCATTTCATGCATCTGATGAAGTGGGTCTTTGCCCATGAAAGCTTATGCCCAAATAAATGTGTAAGTCTTTAAAGTGACACAGGACTCTGTTGTTTTTGCTTGCATGACTAGGCAAGAAATACATGGCATAATTCTTTAGAGATAGATACTTGGAGAGTAGTTTATTAAGCATCCTCCTGGGCTCAGTGCTTACATTCAACCAGAGATGTCCAGAACAGAGCTCTGGAAAACACTTTCAAACCCCTGGGGCAAAAGCCTGGGGCTCTGGGAAATACGCTGAGGATATAAGCCTGGCCTTGGTAGAAGGAAGATGAGCAAGATCTTTGATCAAGCTGATAGTTGTGAAAGTAAACACAGGCAGTCCAAGCAAATGTCTCTCTCTCCTTCTGAAGTGTTAAAGACTAAATGTTACGTATAGTTTTTCAAGCATCTTAGCAAGTGATAGAAAAGCTTCAAGGAGGGGGATGGAGTAGGGAAGGTTCAAGAACCATAAAATTGAGACATATAGGAGATTTTAAGATGTTCAACTCAATAAGACACAATCAAGTGAAATCTTCACATTTTTGATAATGTAAAAGTGCATTCCAGAGATGTAATGTCCACAATCAACTTCTTTCGCCCTGAGATTATTAAAATTAATTTGAAGATTGAATTTTCTACACAGCAGGTTTGGGGAACCTTTTTTGGGCTGGGGGCCACTGACCCACAGAAAAATCAGTTGAGGGCCACATACAAATGAGAAGCATACAAAATCCCTTCACTGACATGGCTGCCAACCGAGAAGGAAAAAGTCATTTCTTACATTCCCAAGATCCTAGGGAGGCCCAGGGTACTAGATTGTGTGTGCTTCAGCCCTGTGGTAGGGCGGTGGAGGGGCTGGAGCACCAGCACGGGCTCCCAAATGCTGGGGGAGAGTCCTGAGGACTGGATTCAAGCAAGCTGGGGGCCACATCCAGCCCCTTGGACTGAGGTTCCCCACACCTGCTATACAGTCTGGTTTCTTAAAACTAGGTATAATGAAAATTGAAGACCTACCCACTGTTGGTTTTATAGCTTAGGAAAAAGGATTTTGAAGTCTAGACTAGCATTTCATGTAAAGATTCAATAAAAGTGCTAATAGTGTAGAAAAATAGTACTTGCACATAGTATCAGTGAACACATTACTTTTTTAGAATTTGCTATGGATGTTATTCACTGCGGTACAGAATAGGGATGTGAAGGACTAGTCGACTATCCAATAGCAAATGCTTACCAGATAGTCAACAGGATAGTCAACTAGTCACCTAGAGGCAGCAAAAGGGGAGGAAAAAGGGGGTACTTCAAAGCGGGTGTTTCAAAGGGGCAGAACTGTACCATGCTGACCCCGGGCTTGTGCACTGCCCCTTTGAAACACCGCCCCGGCTGCTGAGCTCTGACTGAGCTGGGAGCTTCCCTTCTTATACCTCCAGCCCTAGCTTCCTGTGTCTGGCACCACCCACCAAGGGGTTTTGAGGGGAGTTTTCTTCTCTGGGTCAGCGGGAGGCCATGCTGACTCACTACAGGGCTTCTACACTGTAGTGAATGTCACTGTAAAATGTCAACAAGGCTAATAAAGTGGGATGTTTGAGAAGTAAGTTGGAATCAGAAGAGCGGTCCCTAAAATTGACCATTCCTCACAACTGAAGAAAAAGAAAGAGGTTTTGGTTTATTTTAATGATACACCAGACGCTATTAGGACCATAGGATATGAGCCTTCTCAATCATAAGAAACATTAGGTGAACTATAGACAGTGAACAATCGATTCAGCAAGTTTAATATTCTTTTTCCACTTATAAAGTATCTGCAAATGTAGAAATTACATTACAGGCAGTCCCCAGGTTACGCAGATACGACTTATGTTGGATCCGTACTTACGAACGGGGCTTTTCTCGCCCCGGAGGACGCGGGCAGCGGGACCGCCCAGACGCGCCGCGGTCCCACCGCCCGCGTCCTCCAGGGCGAGAAAAGCTGCTCCGCGTCTCCCTGGTCTGCTGGGGGCCCCACTAGCTGCGCCCCCCCCAGCAGACCAGGGAGACGCGGGCGGTGGGACCCAGGAGACCAGGCTTTTCTCGGGATGCTTGTGGTACAGCAGCTTGGGTGCTGCTGGGATGGTCCAGTAGTGCTGAGGAGCGGTGCTACTGGAGCAACCCAGCAGCACCCCAGCTGCTCTGCCCCAGGCGTCCCCAAGTCAGCCGCTGCTGAAACTGACCAGCGGCTGATTCCAGGAAGCCCGGGGCAGAGCAACTCTGCCCCGGGCTTCCTGTAGTCAGCCGCTGGTCAGTTTCAGCAGCGGCTGACTTGGGGACACCTGGGGCAGAGCAGCTGGGGTGCTGTCGGGTTGGTCCCCGCAGCGCCCCAGCTGCTCTGTCCCAAGCGTCCAGATTCAGCTGCTGTTGAAACTGATCAGCGGCTGATTCCAGGAAGCCCGGGGCAGAGCAACTCTGCCTCGGGCTTCCTGTAGTCAGCCACTGGTCAGTTTCAGCAGCGGCTGAATCTGGACGCCATTTCCGACTTACATACAGATTCAACTTAAGAACAAACCTACAGTCCCTATCTTGTATGTAACCCGGGGACTGCCTGTACTAGAGCAAACTAGTGGTCCACTTAGTTCAGTAGCCAGCCTCCAGTAGTGCCCAGTACCAGACACCTCAGAGGAAAGGGACAAGAACTCGATAACAGAAAAGTATTGGATAATTTCCTGATGAAGGAAAACTTCTTCCTAATTTCAGCATATTTAGTGGTTGTTTTATACCCTGATGCCTGAGGATTTTTAGCCCTTATATATTTTTCTCTGAATTCTGATAAGCTGTTGGTTTTATTTACTTATGCCACATGATAACTTTGCATTGTGTAAAAAGTTCTTTATTAGATTTAGATTTGCTTACCTTTCAATTTATACATTTGGATCTTATTCATCTATTGGTTTAAGTAACATATTTTAGCCAATAGGTGCTCATGAAGTATTAACTAGCAATTGCTACTTGTGATTGGTTATATTCTCTGTGTGACTGTTAAACATATTATCATTTCTATTCACTGATGGAATAACTTGCAATCAAGTAAAGAGATTAAGAAAATTTCACAAATAATGCTAGCGAAAATACTGGTATGAGCTCTGGCGGCATGACGGGGCCGTCAGGAATTCCAGTGGGGCTACTGTAGCTTGCAGGGTCGAGATGCTGGAGGAGAAGAGCCCTCATGGCTGGAGAGAGGAGCCTAATGGAGAGACTGATTCTCCCTCTCCCAGACTTCCCCTGGTCTGGAAAACTCTCTTTTCCGGGACCCATCAGGTTCGGGGGGGGGGGGGGGGGGGAGGGCGGGGAGAGAGGCGGACCAGGAAGGTCCAACCATTGCTTTCTGCAAACAAAATTTTCAGTAATGCAAATATCTACAACATGCAATGAAAACAGGAGCTGGGGGTCATCAAATCCATCAAAGCAAGCTAGCATTTTTATATAAACCAAATTCAATTCCCCCCCCCCAAATATTTGTCCAACATTGAACTCAATGGGAATCTGCTCAGGTAAGGAAGCCCAATGTCTATTTGAACAGCATTAACAGGCAAAGCTGTTTGCAATTTTGTTTTCGTTACACCATTTCTCACTTTGACATCTTATACCCATGTTCAGGGTTTGTAGAACCGCGGCAAGCCCTGCTCGCCAGCCACGCTGTCCGGTGATCTGCACATGCACAGATCGCCCGAACCCGGCTCTTCCGGGTTACAATCTGCTTGCCACGGGCGAGTAGATTGTATTATTTGTTGAGCCCTGCCCATGTTTATATCCTACATTCTATTGTAATAATGTTTGTACAAGATACATAAGAACATAAGAGTGGCCGTACTGGGTCAGACCAAAGGTCCATCTAGCCCAGTATCCTGTCTACCGACAGTGGCCAGCACCAGGTGCCCCAGAGAGGGTGGACCGAAGACAATGATCAAGTGATTTGTCTCCTGCCATCCCTCTCCAGCCTCTGACAGACAGAGGCCAAGGACACCATTTTATCCCCTGGCTAGTAGCCTTTTATGGACCTAACCTCCATGAAATTATCTAGCTTCTCTTTAAACTCTATTATAGTCCTAGCCTTCACAGCCTCCTCTGGCAAGGAGTTCCACAGGTTGACTACACGCTGTGTGAAGAACTTTCTTTTATTAGTTTTAAACCTGCTCCCCATTAATTTCATTTGGTGTCCTCTAGTTCTTCTATTTAGGGAACTAATAAATAACTTTTCTTTATCAACCCTCTCCACACCACTCATGATTTTATAGACCTCTATCATATCCCCCCTCAGTCTCCTCTTTTCTAAACTGAAAAGTCCCAGTCTCTTTAACCTGTCCTCATATGGGACCCGTTCCAAACCCCTAATCATTTTAGTTGCCCTTTTCTGAACCCTTTCCAAGGCCAAAATATCTTTTTTGAGGTGAGGAGCCCACATCTGTACACAGTATTCAAGATGTGGGCATACCATAGTTTTATACAGGGGCCGTAAGATATTCTGGGCCCTATTTTCTAAGATATGCCTTATGAATGATCATTTAAAAGCTCAATTTGCTGCTCAATAATATTATGGCAAAATGGACACAGCAGCATTATATGTGATGTTATAAACATAAGCTGAGATCATAACTAGAAGTATGTTTTCTGAGTAAGTCTGGGCAGTGGCCAAATCAGTTCCTCAGAGACAAAAGACAAATTGGTGCTCACCACAGTGTAAACAAAGCTGATGGATCATTACCTACTCAGTGGTCATTCTCTGACTGGAAAGGAGGCAGGGTCAGAAATCTACATCTTAGCAACAACAACAAAAAAACAAAACAAAACAAAAATTCCACAGCATTCCCTTCCACACAGCTGCCTGTTGCCTCGCTCTTAGCTGTAAGCACTTCTCTGAGCAGGGGACAGGACTATAAAAAGAAGAGGCCCCTTCTCTCTTCCTCAGTGTCTCTGGCTGCACCTCAGGTGACAAAGGAAAACAGCCACTGGGACTTGAATGGGAAAGGAACGGTCCTGACCTGAAAGTTTAGCCAGTAATCTATTGGGGCACATGGTGATGAACTTTGCTTGAACTAATATCATGTGTTAAGTTAGGCAGCAATAAGCAATTTTTCATTGTTTTTCTTATAACCATTTCTGATTAAGCCTTATTACATACACTTTCAATGTCTTTGTAGTTAATAAGCTTGTTTGTTTTATCTAATACAGCAGTAGTCTCCAAACTTTTTAAGCACAAGATCACTTTTTGAATTTAAGTGCAATCCAGGATCTCTCTCAAACTCAAATACCCTTGTCCCGCCTCCTTCTTACCCCTTCTCCAAGGCCCCGCCCACTCCGTCCTCTCTTCCTCCCCCCATCCTCCCTCCCTTTCACCAGGCTAGGGCAGAGGGTCGGGGCACAGGCTCTGGTTTTGGAGTGTGAGGGGCTCTGAGCTAAGCCTGGGGCAGGAGCTGGGACGGGGGATTGGAGCTGGCTCCAGCTGGACACTGCTTATCTCAGGTGGCTCCTGGGTGGTGGGGCAGTGAGGCTAAGGCAGGCTCACTCTGCCCTGGCCCTGCACCACACTCCAAAGCAGCCAACATACTCCCTCCATCCCAAGCCCTGTTGTGCCCCCACCCTCCGTTCTGTGGAGATAGAATACAGGATGGGAGAGGGGGAACCCTGACATCAGCACCCCTCCTCTTCCCTCCCTGCTCTGCAAAGCAAGCAGGGGGCTCCCAGGGCAGGGCAGCTCCAAGGTTAAGGATAGGAGATACATAGCAGTATGGGGAGGGGCAACTGAAGTGCTGTGCTTGATAGCCTCTTGACCAAACCAGTCAAGATCACCTGTTAAAGGCTCCAAGATAATAATAATAATAATATATGGAGATATACCATCTCAGAGCTGGAAGGGACCTTGAGAGATCATCAAGTCCAGTCCAGTCCTCTTGCCCTCACAGCAGGACCAAGTACCATCCCTGACAGATTTGCCCCAGATCCCTAAATGGCCCCCTAAAGGATTAAACTCATAATGCTGGGTTTAGCAGGCCAATGCTCAAACCACTGAGCTATCCCTCCTTCCCGATCCTGATCTACTGGTTGGTGACCACTGTAATACAGTGTGTTTAAGTTGAAGAGTTTGGATAACAATTTTAAATAATAAACTGGTGTATTAGACCCTTAATGAGATAATGGATTTATTATACCTGTTCTGTTCTAGTGTGTGTGTGTGGGGGGGGGGGCTGGGCAGTGCAAGACACACAGTTTCGGGGATCAAGGAATGGCTGGCTGCAGCACACACAGACAGAGCTAGGAGTGACTTACATGCTGGAGGCTGTTTGTGAGCAGTCCAGGTTGGAGGTTATAACAGCAAAGCACTATAAAGGGAACCCCAAGGCAGGGATGACACAGCTACTCAGAGCTTGTATTCACATACAGCACTACAGCTGCACCACCCCTCTCAGAGGTGGGAGCTATGTTGATGGGAGAAGGTCACCTGTCACTGTAACACGGTCTACACAGGTGGTTAGGTCAGAGTAACTATATCACTGACAGGTGTGAATTTTTCACACCCAGAGCAACACTGTTACACGGATATAAGTGTGTAGTATAGACTGGGCCTCAGTCCAGATTGTACCCTGGCGTGTCACACTCCCTCACTGACCTGGCTTTGTTGGATACTAGATTTCTTACTCTTCAAGGATTCAGGCATCTCAATCTGCTAAACAAAGTAATGAAATTTAAAATGCAGTAAACTCAAAGAAAGCAATTATGCAGACAAACTGGACTGACCCGGTTTCCATTGAATCCAAGGGGAGGAACAGAAGCAGAGCGTTAGTTAATTTATTTATATTTTCTTAATCCAGTTCAAAGTCACCATAGCTACCAAGTAGGAGCAGTAGCAGCAGCTGAAAATTAGTCATTGTTACATCTAAAATGTTAACATATTGTGATATGCTATACTTTGGGGGAGCTCCTGTATCCCCCATAATCCTCATCTGGATTTGTGATAGTATAAAATATATGCGGCCTGCAATTATGATTGGCTGAAAGTCACTGTCCTAGCTAAATACGTTTATCTTAGTGACTAAGGATTTATGAGATTATGTTGCATGGCTGTCTCTAAAACATGCTGTCAGTTAGAGAATCAGCCAGAGACAACTAGGAAGGAAGGTAACTAATTCTGCGCTGATTAGGCCTTGATTGGAGTACTGTGTCAAGTTCTGGGCACCATATTTCAAAAAAGATGGAGAAATTAGAGAAGGTCCAGAGGAGAGCAACAAGAATTATTAAAGGTCTAGAGAACATGACCTATGAAGGAAGACTGAAAGATTTGGGCTTGTTTAGTTTGGAAAGGAGAAGATTGAAAGCGGTTTTCAGGTATCTAAAAGGGTGTTACAAGGAGGAGGGAGAAAAATTGTTCTCCTTGGCCTCTGAGGATAGGACAAAAAGCAATGGGTTTAAACTGCAGCAAGGGAGGTTTAGGCTGGACATTAGGAAAAAGTTCCTAACTGTCAGGGTGGTTAAACACTGGAATAAGTTGCTTAAGGAGGTTGTAGAATTTCCATCTCTGGAGATATTTAAGGACAGGTTAGATAGACATCTATCAGGGATGGTCTAGACAGTACTGGGTCTGGTTGTGAGGGCAGGGGACTGGAATCGATGACCTCTCGAGGTTCCTTCCAGTTCTAGTGTTCTACGATAATTCCCCGGGCAGGTGTCAAACAACCATCAATAGCCACTGTCCAGCAAGAGAGCTACAAGTCAATGACTCATCTGCGTAAGACCACACCAAGGGAATTCTCAACCTTTCTGGGGGACTCAGCAATGCCCACCAGACATGCCTGTACTTGTGTTCATAGGCCCAACAGTATAAAGCAGAACAGAGGGGCCCTTAGCCTTTCTCCTGTCCCCACCTATGCTACAAGCCAGTGGTTCCCAACCAATTTTATACTGCAGATCGGCAAACCCATTTGCAATCTTTTGGAGGACTACTAACATTTTATCTGCATATTTATTAGACAAATAATGAATATGCAAATACAATGTTAACTATCCACCTAGCCCAAACCCAGCCCCTTGCTCCTCAGTGCAATACCCTTTGACCCCACCCCTACACCCCAAGTCCTTTGACCCTTTAACTTCTGGCCCCTACAGCCCATGCCAATGCTCTCTTGCCCGATGATCCTACCACACCCACACCCAATACCCCTTTGACCTCACCCAAGCCCTGCACTCCCCAGAGCAAGGCTGCCCCCTCCAGGGAGCAGGCATAGCTATTACTGCTGCGCAGGCAGGGGGAGCGGCTGTTGGCAGTGCGCACGCTTCCTCCTCCTTTGCTTCCCCTTCCTCCCCAAGTGTGTTGCATGTCTCCATGAGTTGAGGCAAAGTGGAGGAGGGGGGAAGTGCAGAGCCCCAGCTAGGCTGCCATCTTACTGGGGAAAGGGGGAGGGAGGTGCCTCCTGCCATGGCCTCAGCCCCAGTGCCACCACCAAGCAAAATCAGCCACACGGCTGCCGGAGCTAAGCTGCTGCGAACAGCCAACTTCAGCTCTGGCAGCTGCCACAGCCCCAGCAATTGGGACACACTGCTATAAGCAACAAGGACTCTGAGAAGACGACCAAAGACTCCAACAGAGAAGACTGGGTCAGGGTTAATCAGTTTCAAAATTCGAACTGGTCTCCATCTCCATTTACTCAGTGTCAATTTTAAAATTGTTTAAAATGGAACACATAAGTCATGTGTTGCCTTCCTAGTCACTTTAATGAGCAAGAGGATATCAAAATCCTAGTACTAACCCTGCAGTCCACATGTAGTGTCTTTTTTTCAGTTCTTAAAAAGAACTGAACATAGCAGCTGTTCTACACTACCATCAAATGTCAGGACATCAGCAAAGGTATTGACATTTAGCACTCAGTACAGCTAAGAACACCACAGAAACTCTTATTATGAAGATAAGTATAAAATTAAAGGTTAATTTGGTTAAGGAGATATAAATATATATTTATAAAGAAAGCCAGAATCGGCAAGTAAATAAATCCATGAGAATAAGTAGTATTAACTATAGTGTGAGAAGAATGTATGTTTCCAAAAGTAGCTAATAAAATAAAGAGCTGCAGTAACAAGACAAAGAAAAATGGTCTTTAAAGAAACAAGCCCAAAACTTCCCACTGTTCTGTTGGTAAGCAAAGAGTAAGTGACAAGATAAGAAAGGACAGGTGTTAGGAAGAAGGAAGGGTAAGCTGTCTCAAATTGGGTTTTAGCAGAAGTCAATAATTGGTGATGACATCACTTGGTTGTTTAAAGGTACAAAAAGTAAACTCTTAAAGAGACTATTGCTAATACTTGCCTGACCACTTGGAGCCAACCAGTATGGGTCTAAGTATGCCTGGGTTTACCCCATTTGAAAAAGTCTTGACTACATTCTTATAAATGTTTTGCTACTGTCTGGATACAGTAAATTGCTTATTAGTTAGGTTTTTATGCATCTTTAGAGCAACTGCATGAAGTACCAAATGGCCTTTGGATTTCATAAAAGAATTTATGGTTAAAATAGTGTTTAGTGATTTCCCATATTAATAATGTCAATTAATAATTCTAATACCTATAAAAGATGTTCTAGTTTAAATTTAAAAAATACATTCATGGACAACAGGGAATTTTCTGACTCTCCACTTTTTAAAATTTACTAAATTTCTCTTGAAGTCTCTCAGTATTAATTTTTCAAAATTTCAGACTGATCATAGTAAACATGGTGAACAAAATGTTTTAGTAGAAAACAAAAATTCATACAGGACATGAATAAAGCAAGTCAAAGACACAGATAAGAGTTATAAAGTAAGTGTGCGACAAAAGGTCAGCTTTAAAATCCAGATTGCACAGTATTTCTTGACATTTCCACCACCTTGTCAATTCATCCTGCATTAACAATGCTGGAAACTACAAGCCACTTTGGGGGAACAGATAGTTCAGTGGTTCGAGCATTGGCCTGCTTAAACCCCAGGTTGTGAGCTTAATCCTTGAGAGGGCCATTTAGGGATCTGGGGTAAATCTGTCAGGGATGGTACTTGCTCAAGGTCCCTTCCAGCTCTATGAGATATAATATATGGATATATACCTATTACACAACTGATGGTAGCGGCAATGGGAATTTCATTCCCATAAAATTCCCTAGCATAGATAAGAGAGGTAGCTTTGCTCACCATTTCTTTGTCTTCTTTCATTGTCTTCATCAGCTGTTCTGATATTATCTTTTTTAAGCAGCTACTTAGTAGAAATGCCTAAAATAGATCAAGAGAATATATTTTAATTTCTTTTGTTAAAGATTGACTCAACCCTATTTCCCTCCTCCCTTCCCCATTTTCTCAGTAACTACTGAACTATATTACTTGCCTTATTTGGCTAATTTTACCATGTACTTAAAACGTGTGCTTACTGAATTAGTTGCAAGTAGTTGTTAAAACCCAATATCATTGTGACTAAACCATGACACCACCTCTTAGAAAATTTAGGGTAGGAGTTTTTATTGTGGGTTCTGAACTGCAACTAATTATTTTATAATTGCCCATGTTTTGTGGCTGTAAGGCAGCTGAACATTCAAGACCAGCTTAGACAAGCCAATTTGGTATTGTCAATGCCAATACAAGTACCTACCATATTTCTAACACACCTTAGTTTCAGAAGTGCTGAAAATGCAAATGGCAGGAGTTCAGAACCTCTTAAATTCAGATCCAGCTGTGTCTACGTGGATCTGAATTTTTTGTCTACATGCAAAAGTTGTTGCAACAATGCAAATGTTGACAGTATACTGCTATTGCTTGGAGCCAGTCTCTCCACCGTTTTATACTGCATGGTTATAGTGCTAGTGTGAATTGAAAGGATTGGGCATGACAGCATCACTAGTTCTACAGAGGCCTGACGCAAAGACCTTCAAAGCCTTTGGGAGTCTTTCCATTGACTTCAGTGGATCAAGTCTTGGGGTCCTCTCAGCAGCTTTTCAGGTTTTAATTTCTTCACCTTATCTTTGAAGAAAGGAATGCAGTTTTTCTACTCATTAGCACCTAGGGGCAGCTTTAGTAAACATGTTCACCTGGAAAGTTAACAATAAGGGAATGCTGATTTGGCTGCTCTCTTCCTAGAACAGTGACCAAAGTGAAAAGCCTCATAGCTTGTGAATATGGGGGTGACTGATGTTCTTGTAAAACTCTGAGTGGCAGCAAGTTAATGAGCTTTTACATAAGTGGGTGAACTAGAGAGAGTCATGCTGAAATAAAGAAATAATGCATGAAAAATTAAGCATTTTGATTTCCCTTGGAAAATGATCTGCTACTAATTTTGGCTGGCTTGGGAAGGGGTGACTTTATTTAACTGAAATATTAGTCATCTGATTAAAATGTGGCACATGGCCAGAAAAAGTTAGCCAGCTCACAGTCTGACTGAACCAGCATCAACCTTTAAAGACGTGTTGGGAAGACCTAGAAATGGTAGTTGGATTATTACCTTACGTTAGAATTGACTTTGAAATGTGAACCTGCATTGTTAGAGCGGTAGAATGGTAGGTGTTTGCTCAGGTCTTGTAATGTAAACAAACAATCCTTGTCCGTTACTATACTGTAGCTTTGATTCAAGATCAGAAGGAAATATTAACATTTATGATGAAACTGGATTGAAGTGGATTATTGTTTATATATCCCTTTGAAAGTTGTGGTAAACAGCATGTGAACTGTTTAAAAAGGACAAATTACCTTATACTAATTGGCATGATGTTTGGGAGACAGGATGTTATGTCAAAACCCTATTGTGCTCTCCCAGGCCAAGAGGCGGTAACAAAAAATATAAAGGCCCTTTGAACAGGATCCTTTTTTGTCTCATATGCTTGGATGCTCCTGGGGAAAGCTGCAAGCCATAAGAAATGAGATCCCCGGACATCCTGGTGCTCCTTGCCTTAGATTCTCAGATCTGCTGGAGGTTTCATACCAGAGAAACCTGAGCCACAAGAACTGAGGTCCCAGGCATGGGCTAGAATCACCCTGGATATGGATTTTGAATTATGGCCATGAACTAAATTCTAAAAACTTTTGCAACTACAAAATCACCATCTCTGTTATGTAACTGAATCTCGAATTGAACTCATGTCTGTATGTACACTGATCTTTTAACCAATGCTCTCTCTTTTTTCTTTAGTAATACATTTTAGTTGAGTTGATAAGAATTGGCTATAAGTGTGTGTTTGGAACAAGGTCTGAAATATGCATTGACCTGGAAGGCAATGTGTCTGATCCTTTGGGATTGTTAGAAATTTGTTTAACTGGGGTGTGTGGGTGTTGGCCTGGGGCTGGGTATTTTAAGGGCACTGCATGGTTTGGACTGCAGAGTGACTAATAAGATAATACAGAAACTGGTTTGTGCTGGTTTGGTGACTATAAATATTGGAATAATCACCAGGGCTGGAGATTGGCCATCCCATTTTTTGCTGTGTACCCTAATTGAGTGACCTCAGCTGACTTCCCTGGATCCTGCATATAACAGGGAGTGTAAGGTAGGTGAGAAAAGGGGAAGAAAGAGAAACAGCTTATCTGAAGAACACCCCACATGCCCCATGTTTGCTTGTTTTAAAAAAGCCAAGTACTAGGGATGGATCTGTACCAAGATTCAACCCCTCCACTAAAATCTGGGTTCTTTCATATCTAGCTCGGAGTGCTACAGTACATAACTGTAAAATGGCTACTTTTTGAACAGTAACCAGAAACCTGATGGTGTGGTGGTGGAACACTATTGAGGTACTGTGGAAACAGGGATTATTATTATTTACAGTAGGCTATACAGATTTATATCAACCATGTTCTTGTTTTTTTGTTTAATATGTACTTGCATGTAAATATTCATGTGCGTCATCTACCAGACGGAGATAGGGTCTAGTCATTAATCATTTCCACCACATTAAATTTTGTGAATTTCAGGGGCTTAGTAAATATCAGACTTGCAGCCCAGTTCAGGGCAATCTCTCTTGCCAAAAATCAATCCCCTCTTTGAGGTCCCATGTAAGTCTGGTCTTAGACTGAACTGGCACCGGCACAGCTGTTGTCCAGTTACAGAAGAGTAAATTCCAGTTCCTTTGGCTAGCAGCCCACATTTCTCCACAGGCCTTCTCCTTTCCTGCCTGGAAGCTAACCTGTTTTGTGTAAAAGACGATCCATCTCCATGAGTCTGAATCTTTGTACTCGAACCGGAGTTCTAGGGTCTGCTCATATCCCTGGTCTTTTGGCCGTGTAATCGCGCCCTGAAAAGCAAGAGAGAAAAGAAACAGCCATGAAAGGGTATTAACTCAGAATCAGGGCTGGACTCTCCATTCAGACAGGTTCAGTTTATGCGGCTTATTGGACAAAAGTGCAATTGAAGCAGATGGCGATTTGTACTGGAAGAGGCCCCCTGTGAAGGGTGAAATCTCCACTAAGCAGGGGCAGTAGATTTATATAATATTTGGCAATGCCAAGAATGGGTCCATGCCTCCCCCTCTCCCCCCCAAATGCCTTGTAAGCCCATGTGGAATTGAGAGCTGCAGGCTGGGATCTGGGATGAGAGGCTCAGGGTGCAGGAGAGGGCTCAGGGCTGGGGTACAGCATCGGGATGCAGGGGGGGTGAGGGCTCTGGCTGGGGGATGGGTGGGTAGGCTCTGGGATGGGGTGGGGATGAAGTTTTTGGGGTGCAGACAGGCTACCTTGTGGCTGTGGCCAGAGGAGGCTTCCCCCCAGCCCTCTCTCATCGGTAGCAACAAGCTCCAGGGAAGAGGCCTCCCTTTCCCTGCCCACCTGGCCCACCAATGTGTGGGTGGGGGGGGGGGAGAAATAAAGAGTGCAGTTGTCCAGGGGCCCAGGTGATTTAAAAAGGCACCGGAGTCCTGGCCTCTGTAGCTTTGCTGAAAAACGTCTCTCGATTCAAAGACACTTCTGATATGCCCAATGCAGGTTCCAGGGTAGATGAGGCAGTGGAGTAGCAAATAAGCTATGGGGCATATCAAAAGCGTCTTTGAATCAAGAGATGCTGAAGCTGTTCCCCAGAGCAGGTTGGGTCAGCATGGCTCAGCTATGGCTACCTGGGGGCACCTCCTGGCAAGCAGTGAGGAGGGAGGTTCAGGGCTTTTCCATGCAGAGGGCTTGTGGTCCTGGCTGAGGGAGGGGGGCAGGGAGCAGCAGCCAGCCAATGCACAGGGCACAGGGACAGGCCAGGGGCAGCATGTGGGGCTGGAGGACAGGACTGACCCTGAACATTGGTGGAGGTAGGCCCCCATGCTCCCATAGGCCCCACAGGCCCATAGAACTTACAGCCTAGAAACAAAAGGTTGACTTAGACCCAAAAAGACCCCATTTTGAATTATACTGAAATATTTTGAGACGTGCAATGTCAACAAGGTACTTACTAGAAAAGTAACCTGCCAGCATCTCACCCTGCTGATCTTGAAACTGGCCTGTTTGGTCTGGTTACTAGGCAGCTTTATGCAGCAGCTAATCTCATTATTTCCTATATGAACAGCAGCAGAACAACCTACTTCTGGGTAGTCACAGGTGCAGGGATCAAGCTGTATATAGCCATAGTGCTGCACTTCTTGAACCAGCTCTAGAAACTGCATCAGAAACACAGAATTGGACAGTGATGTAAAGTAGTGTCCCACGTGATCTTCTGTACCATGTAGGGTTAGCTTGCCATGACTCAAGGCTATGCCCTACACTGACTTTCTCTGAGGCCCCACACCCTGCTCACCCAATCCCCAATCCTTTGGCGCTTGCTCTCCCCCCCACTCACTTTCACTGGGTTGGGGCATGGGACTGAGGGGTCTGGAGGGTGAGAGGGTGCTCCAGGCTGATGCTGGTGCAGAGGGTTCAGGTACAGGATGGGATGTGAGGTGCAGGTTCTGAGAGGCAGTTTGGGTGCCCTGGGGGTTCAGGGTTAGGACAGGAGGTTGGAATGCAGGAGAGGGTGAGGTGTGCTGGCACTGTCCCCACAGCTTCCAGTGGCTGCGGTTCCCAGCCAATCAATGGGGGCTGCAAAGTTGGCACCTGGAGTGGTGGCAGCACGCAAAGACCCCCTGTGCCTAGGAGCTGGACATGCTGGCTGCTCCCAGAAGCTGTATGAAGCCAGGGCAGGTAGGGAGACTACCTTTGGCCCACTGTGCTGAAGACTGGACTTTGGTCTATTAAAATTTCCAAAATGGCTTTTAATAGCTACCAGGTGTAAAATTCACCAGATTGTTTCCGTCAAACCCCTCTGCCCCTCTCCCAAAATCTGAAACAATGGAAATGTTTTATTCTGACTTTTTAAAAATTAAACTGATTTGTTTTGCTTCAGGACTTCATGTTTAGAAATTTCCTTCACTTTTATTAAACATTAAAAGTGTTTAATCATAGAATACTAGGACTGGAAGGGACCTCAAGAGGTCATCGAGTCCAGTCCCCTGCCCTCATGGCAGGACCCAGTACCATCTAAACCATCCCAAATAGATGTCTAACCAACCTGATCTTAAATATCTCCAGAAATAGAGATTCTACAACCTCCCTAGGCAACTTATTCCAGTGTTTAATAATGCTCATAAGTGAAACATTTTATTTTGAAGACATTATATGTGTAACCCAGAATTTTCTCTTCATTTTTTGGCACTACAGTGAATAAAAAAAAAATCCATTATTCATCTCTAATCATCTGGTATCTTCTCACTCACTTTCCCTATCTGTAAAATGGGTCTGAAAGTCAGAGCAAGAGAGAGTGTATATGGAACTTTATGATTCTATTTTTACAGTCACTTTTCAGAGGAATCCCCCATTTAACATATGAGGCTGCAGCCTGGAGGGCCTCCATCCGGAAATATACTCTCTCAGTAGGTTTATATCACTTTAAAAAGAGCAGATTACCTTCATTTTGTTTGCTGCTTTTTGTAGCAATTTCAGTTTCTGCATCTGTCCATCTGTGGGTTTGACCCAATTCTTTTCAATTTCCTGCAGAGCCTTATTTAGAAAAGTTAGACAATTTTAACTAAAAAATAGCATATCCATCTGCTCTTTAGGGAGGGACAGGGATGAAGATGAACAATGGAACACAAAATGTTTAGTCTACTCAACCCTCAGTCCCTGCACCAAAGAAGTTTCCAATGCTCAGTGTTGCTCAACATATCTGCAAGCCCCAACCTCTGACTATGAAAAGCGGCATCCTATTCTTATTCTGTCACAACATTATTCCAGTGCACAGAGAAAACATAACACTATATGGAATGATGGGGTCACAACTACCCATTGTAAAAATCAAATGAGCAAGCAGAAGCACTAATTAACCATGGGAAGGAAAGATCTCACAGCATGATATAGTGGTAAGGTCATTGGATCCATGTCTACACTACAGCTTCCATCAATGCTATTGCAGATGGTGTGCTCTGAGGATGAATTACAATCATGAAATTTGCCAACAGAGACTATGCACAGGTTTAAAGCCTTTTGAATCAAGTTCTCCGTTGCGAAAGGAGGAGCGTTACAGTTATTATGGATATTTTTATACCTTTAGATCAGGGGTGGGCAATAATTTTTAATGGGGGGGCCACTCCAAGAATTTGGAAAGTGGTCAAGGGCCACACTCTTCCATATTAATGGAGGAGGTGTGGGGTCTAGGACGGAGGTTGTGTGCAGAAGTGATCTTGCAGTAAGGGGTTGGGGTACAGGAGAGGGTGTAGGATCTGGGAGGTAGTTTAGGTGAAGGAGGCAGTTGTGACCTAGGTTAGGGGACCAGAGTGAAGGGGGTTGGGTTGTGATCTTGGGCACAAGGGGATTGTGACTTGGGGCAGGGGGCTGTGGTGCAGGAGAGGGTGCAGAAGTTTGGGTTGTGACCCGGGGCAGAGGATTGGGGTGCAGGATCTGGGAGGGGATATTGATGCAGGAGGGGGGCAGAGGATTTGAGTTGTGACATTGGGCAGGAGATTGAGGTGCAGGATCTGGGAGGGAATATGAGGGCAGAGAGTTTGGGTTGTGACCTGGGACAGAGGATTGAGGTACAGGATCTAGAAGGGGGTATGGGTGCAGGAGGGGGAAACAGAGGGTTTGGGTTATGTGGATTAAGGGGGCAAAGTGTTGGGATGCCAAAGGCATCCCGTGGCTGGGAGATTCAACTGCTTGACTCCCAGCCAGCAGCCTTCTCAAGCAGCCTCCCTGCCTGTCCTGTCCTCACACAGGCTGCAGGGGCCATGTGGTTTTTGAACAGCTACAAGCCCGAGGGGAGGGAGGAAGGTGCTTTGCAAGCTGCCTGTTGCTAACAGGCAGCTCCCATGGGCCGGAAGCCAGCCAATGGGAATGTGCTAGGTGCAGGGGCAGCACATGAAGCCTCTCCTCCCTCCCTCGGATTCTCAACTGTTCCAACAGAGCCCTGCAACGGCCGCTTTTCCTCAGCAGCATTGGGGGCAGAGTCTGCCTGAGACTCCCTGCTGTATCCCTGGGCCAGATCTGATAGCTTGGCGGCTGGATCCAGCCACAGAGGGCATTTTGCCCAGCCCTGCTTTAGATTAATGAGAAAGAGCCTAGTGGAGTTTTATGAAAATCTTCCAAAATAAGTAGCCTCTGGGCAGAGACTTCTGAGAGACATTTTAATCCCTACAGAGCTGGCCTTAGATATGGGCAACCTAAGGGCCCACCTAGGGTGCCACGGTCACTGGGGTGCCCTGGTAAAGGGGCTCAGAATCCTACTTGTTGCCTTGTGCTCTCAGTTACTGGTACTGCGGCACCTGCCCCATGCTTCCCATCTTCCCCTGCTCTGTCTGGTGTCCGGCACTGCCCCTGCGGGGTAGGCTGCCTGCTTGGGGCAGAATCAACACTTCCACTTATCAGCGGCTTCCAGAGCTGGCCACCAGAGCAAAGCTGGTGTTGGGTGTGCCCCCCTCCAGCTCTGGGAGTGCTGACCTGGTGGGGAGAAGCAAGAGGCACAAAAAGGCTTCTTGTGCAAGATACCACAAGGGACTCTCGATAGCAGGGCTGGGCAAAAAGATGATCTGTGGGCTGGATCCAGCCTGCCAAGCTGCCGGATCCGGCCCGCAAGAGCCTCAGCTGGGTCCCTGACTGCCTCACTCCCGCGCTTGGCACTCCAGAAAGCCGGGTGCAGGGCCACATGTGTGTTTGTGAAAGCTGAGAGCCTGGAGAGGGGGTGAGAGGCTTCTCATGCTGCCCCTGCCCCCCAGTAGCTCCCGTTGGCCAATTTTGGCTAATAGCAGCTCCCTATTTGCAGGACAGGCAGCATGTGAAGTGCCCCTCTTCCCTTATCTTTTGGGCTTACAACATTCAATTCAGAGCAGTAAACATGGCTCCTGCAGCTCCCCTGAGCACATACAGGGGCTGAAAGGCAGGAACCTTGGCTAAAAAACCTGCTAGGCTACTGACTAGGAGCCAGGTAAGGTCTCCCAGCCTGAGCCTACCCATGGCACCCCAGCCTCTCCTTCCCCCAATCTCTGCCCCCCTCAGACACTCCTACCCCATATACCCCAAACCTTCTGCAACCCTGCTCCAGCCCCCATACATCTTTCCAGGCACTGCACCCCCCCATACTCTTCCTCCAGTCACAACCCCCTCTCAGACCTTGCACCTCCATCTGCTGCCCCTGGCAACCCAAATACCTGCACCCTCTCCTCACTCCTGCCCCACGTCACAACCCCTTCCCAGACCCTGCACTCCCTTCTCCTACACCCCTCTTCCAGGCTAGAATCGTCTCCAGTACCCATATCCCTCCCTGACTCTGCAACCCCATATCCTGTCCCAGGTCACAATCCAAACCCCTGCACCATACCCCAGGTCACACTTCCCTCCCAGACTCTGCACCCCCACCTTACCCCTCTCCATTGTCCCAGGTCACAATCCCCTCCTTCACCCAAATTTCCTCCCAAATCCCACACCCCAATCCCTGATGCACCCAACCTCCATCCAAGACCCCTGGACCTCCTCCATTGATATAATGAAAGAGTGCAGCCTTCGGCCACAAACCAAATTCTTGGAGTGGCCTCCCCATCAAAAATAATTGCTCGCCCCGGCTCTATAGCAGTGGTTTTCAAGCTTTTTTTTTTTAATGACCCAGTTGAAGAAAATTGTTAACGCCTGCAACCCAACATAATTTGACTAGAGGAGTGGGCTCTGGGGTAGGTCTGAGGATAAGAGCTTTGGGGTATGGGCGGGGGCTCGGGCTTTGGGGGCCCAGGCAGAAGGTGTTTACCTTGAGCGGCTCCTGGTCAGCGGTGCAACGGGGGTGCGCAGGCAGACTTCCTGCCTCTCCTGGCCCCGCAGACCATGCTGCAGCACAGAAGCAGCCAGCAGCAGGTTCCCATCCAATAGAAGTGCAGAGCTAGTGCTCAGGGCAGGGGCAGTGCACAGAGACCTGTGCACTCACCCCCCTCCCCCTCCCCGTCCCCCACCCCAGAAGCCAGGCTTGCTGTTGGCTGCTTCTGGGGTGCAGCACAATCTGCAGTGCCAGGACAGGCAGGAAGCTGCCTTAGCACCTCCACTGATCACCTTACAGCAATGAGACCCAGGGCCTGACATTCCACGACTCAGGACTGGGTCATGACCCATAGTTTGAAAGCCACTGCTCTATAGGCAGCTTTATTCCCTCCCCAGTCCCACCTATGGATTTCGCCACAATTAGCCTAAGTATCATGGCTGGCTTCGGGACTTCTATGTGCCCCTCATGGGTCACTGCACCTGGAAAGCACCATTATGGGCTGGGAGCCCAGTGCCAGCATGGGACTGGCTGGCAGCTGGGGGACACATGAAGTAACAAAAGTGGAGTTTGCCGATTTCTACTCTGTTGCCATGGGGGTTCCCAGGCTTCACCCTGGAGGCCAGAGAGACTTCATGGAGCGTGTGCTCATGTGTCCAGCTCCGTCCCCCAGCCCAGTTGTGCTATTTTCAGGTGTGACTCCCTGCCGCAGCACGCTTCTCCCTGGGGGGCGCTGGCCGGGGGAGATGGAGTTACTGCTTGGTGGGTGGAGTCCCCTCTGCTGCACCTGGTGAGCTGCACAGAATGGGGGAAGGTGGGGAACATGGCAAGCTGGGCCAGGCCATGCTTTCCCTCCGCTGAGGAGGCCAGCCCTGGCTCTCTCCCCCCCACGAAGCTGGCATGAAGAGGCGTGGCTGAGGGACCCACCTCACTGTTCTTCCTTCCCTTGAAGTAGCTGTGTTTGAAGGACTGTCTGTTTGGAGGGACCGTCCTCACACTCAACAAACTCTGTCTGTCGGCTGGTCAAGCCATTCAAGTGTGTGAGATACAAGAGGCCACTCCTAGGAGGAGGAGAGATGCTGACACCTCCTTCTCCTCTTCCTCTCTGCATCCTTCGGGGCAAAGGAAGACACAACCTTGCTTCTGCTTGCTCCAGTTCCTCTGAAACTATGGGGTTGGAAGGAGCTATAGGCCTTCAGTCAGTAGCAACCCCAGACCACAGAATACAGGGGCATGGGTAAAGAGAGGGAGTTCGGCCAGTAAACGGAAGGAGACTTCCCCTTAACCTGGGATAGCAAACAGCTTCTTCTGCTTCTGCTCCAGGGTTTCCTGGGGAACCTGTTATTGGAAGGCAGCCATAGTGAGTTTCCAGCAGGAGGAATGGGAAAGCAACAGGGGGCACCGTGGTCAAGAGGCAAGGCACAGGATAGGGTGCAAGGCCATGGAAGGGAGTTGGAAGCAATGGAGGGAGAGGCTGCAGGACCTGTGGGTAATGGGAGGGGGAGCAAGGGAAAGCAGTGGAGGGGCAGAATTGCCACAATGCACGTTTGCCCAGGCAAGTTTCCCTAAAGCCAGCCCCGAATCACCAAGAGACAATTCTTTTTTTGAGAAAATGGTAAGTAGTGAAAGTGTTTAGTATGCAAATGCAATCTCAGCCCTACCACCACCAGCAGAATAGCACAGACATATATTGTCATGAGAAGCAGACAGACCAGGGTCTAGATACATTCCCTTTATGCATGGAATAATTACTTACACTAAACAGAAAAGGGAAATTAGATAGTGTTATTTGTACACGAAAAATTGTCAAGAACAAGTTCATCCATAGTTATATCTTTTCCATTAAACAAAAATACACCATGACAGAAGTTCTTGCTCATACTTAATCTTCAGATAACCTGCACCATGTAAAACATAGTTTGTACATTATTAAAATAGGAGACTCATTTTGGGAATTAACTTTTAAAAGTATCAGGAATTTTCTTCTTTCGTTACCTGCATATAGAGTAAGTTCACTGAAGAGCTACAGTTCATTAGCATTTTATCATGAGAGGGATCCATATACCTGACAAATGCAAAAATATTCCACTTTACTTTTCTAGGCACACCAATCAGCATTTCCATTTCCATGCAGTTGGGAATACAACCAAAAAGTAACAGAAACAGAAAGATACCGCTACTCACAAAGCAGTACAAGACAGCTACGTTACACCATTGAAATTACACATCTGTGAATTATGCAAAAAAATTACTCTTATACAGCATTGTAGCAAATAGTCTGCGGCATGGAATAAATTCAATTGCTCACCTGCTTTTATCGCAGTACCCTGGAAAACGATGAATGTAGAATCCAAGTGTTAAAAAAAAACCATCAAATGTTTCTCTTGCATGTGATTAAAACTTAGGGCCTATCTACATGGAGAAATTGAATGGCGGAACTAGACCAGTGCTGTTACATACTATAACTTCCAGTGTGGAAACACTTATTCCAGTCTAGGTGCCTTTTTGTGGTTTAGCTTTCACTATTTCCAAGCACACACAAGCCAGAGGTTCTCAAATTGCATCATATTGCAATATCCTTCTGATAAAAATTATTACATGACCCCATGACTGAAGCCTGAGACAACCTCTAGGGGTCAATTGTGGAAGAACTCTGTACATATGAAGTATAGGGGTGGTGAGGCCTGCATTCCCCCTTCCCTTCCCCCCTCCCCCTTCACCTACTACTGACGAGGCAGAAACAAGCCTCTAGGAACATACGCCACTGTAGCAAGAATGAATTGTAGATAAGGGCAGGAACATAATCTTCTTTACCTAAATGTACTGATCATGTAAACAAAGTCAAAGGACAAGCAGTGCAGATGAGCCATACTGTAACAAGTGATGAGTAACCCCTGGAAATTTACAAACTGCCAAACAAGGTAGACACACAATATTTAAAGCTGCACCAGAGCACAGCAATTTGGACCTCACCGATAGGCTTTGGGTACCGGAAGCTGAGACAGTCTCTCACTTCATCTGCAGCCGAAACAGAGTACCCTGTCTAGCAGAAGGGATGTAAGAAATGCCACTCTTCCTATCATGTTCTTTTAGTTAAGGGGCACAGCTGATAGCGGTCAGAAAATAAACTGCTTGTGTTTGACAGATAGATACCTCTGTAGCATGTCTTTGTACTTTGAGAACCCAGTGTTGGACCTGAGATTTACTCTTGCCGGCAACATTTGGCACAGCGAGCAGGGTTCTCTTGGTACAAATCGCTCAGCATGTGGAAGAAGGGGAAGCAGATGGGCGAGGGAGAGAGTAGGGTAGAGAGCTAAATTCCAGGCTGGCCTTGCACATCAGCCTGGGGTGCGGTTGCTCAAATCTGGTATGATGTAATGCCTGCCATGCGGTTTGAGGGGGAGCTAGGTGATGGGGTCAGTCCCGCTGGTATCCAAAAGGTGCTGGAGGCATTGGAAGTGCATAAGGAGGATAAGGGGGTGCGACAGGCTGGATGACTATTCCTAAGCACATTCCGCAGTGTATGTGAAGAGGAGAAGGAATAAACAATGTTTTTAAAGCAAGTATTGCCAAAGTTTAGGCATGGCCCATGGTCTGGCAATATTTTAACTTGTTTATATTATGCAGACCTTGAAAGCAAATTGGCAAACGTTTACAAACCCTTAATCTCACTCAAAAAAATACTGCTGCAGTCTGGCTGCTATGAAAAACCCTGTACTGAGGAGTTTAAAAAACAATTAGCTGACTGCAAAACTGAACAGTTGGATTTACCCATGTAAAGGAATCAGAAGGTATGATGCCTAATCAAGGAGCTCACCCTTCTTACTAAATTAGTAAAGGACAAAACCTATGTCCCTGGAAAGGAGCCATCTAGCAGAAAAGCAGGTTCAGGTACAGACCATAAGAAAGAAATAAGCATGTGAAAGGGGGTAAGAGGTTTGGGGCCCTGTGTGGGCATAGTAGAAAGAATAAGAAAAACAGTAGTACAGACATTGGAAAGTTTTCATTTGAGGGACCACGCAAGTGATTAAGGGTATGAGAAGGTGAGAAGTTGACTCCCTGGGAGTGTGGAAGGAATTAAGCAATTATTGTAATGTGAGAGAAGAAAACCTGCTATAAAAGGACTCCTTGTTTTTGTGCAGCCTCTTTCCTAAGCAATGTGTAAATAATCCAGGCAAAGAAACAAGCTAATTAAAACAGTTGGCTATGGACACTTTTGTTAAATTTGCTAAAAGGGAAATTGAGGCATGCCACCTTTAACTTAATAATTGAGCAGTGAAGTAATTTACCCAAACCCTCCAAAGCTGGTTTACAAAATAAAAGCATAAGTAATTATTGGGTAACAGCAGGCTGATCAAGAAGTCAGCAAAAGTAAAATGAAGTTACTCACCTTTGGTGCAGTAACTGTTGTTCTTTGAGGTGGTGTCCCCGCGGGTGCTCCACTATGGGTGCTAGGCTTGCCCCAGTGCAGCAGACGGAAGCTTGTGATGAGCAGTGTTCGGCCGGACTGCGTATGTGACGCGGGCTTGTGGCTTTCGCACTCTTCTGTCTTGCGCGGTCTGGCCCACCACCAGATCCTCGAGACCACCTCGGAGTCTGTAAGAGACAAGAGCAGAGAGAGAGAGGGGACTCCGAAGCGCGGAGGAGGGTGGGTAGTGGAGCACCCGCGAGGACACCACCTCGAAGAATAACAGTGGCTGCACTGAAGGTGAGTAGCTTCGCTTTCTTCTTCGGGGATGTCCCCGCAGGTGCTCCACTATGGGTGACTGCGTAGCAGAAGTCGCCAGAATGGAAGGAGGGCAAGGAGTCCCTATTTATCTGCTGTGGAGAGCACCGCAGTCGCCCCTGCTCCATCTGAACGAGTGATAAGAAAAATGGAATAGTGTTTGGTGAAGGTCTCATGTGAGGGCCAGGTCACCGTCCTGCAGATGTCCTTCAGAGATACCCCTCTATGAAATGCTGTAGATGTGGCCATGGCTCTAGTGGAGTGGGCGTGTGGTTGGGATGGAAGGGGTAAGCCTTTCACTGCGTACGATTGCATTATGCATGAGGTTATGAGATTGGAAATCCTCTGGGAAGATAGGCATTGACCCTTTGACCTCTGTGCCAAGGAGACAAATAAGTGGTCCGTACGCCTGAAAGGTTTAGTGCGATCTATGCAGAATGCTAAGGCCCTGCGGGTGTCCAAGCAGTAGTGTAGGGCCACTTCTCGTGGTGAGGCATGGGGCTTCAGGAAAAAGGTTGGCATGATCACTGGTTCATTGACATGGAAACGTGAGACGATTTTCGGTATGAATCTTGGGTGTAGTCTCAAGACTACTCCATCCTTACAGAAAATTGTATATGGTGGCATGGCCATCATGGCGGAAAGCTCGCTCACTCTGTGTGCCGACGTTATGGCAAGCAGGAAAACGGTTTTCAAAGTGAGGAAATGCAAGGATACAGTCTCAGGAGGCTCAAATGGTGGCCTCATTAGGGCGTCGAGGACTACATCCAGGCTCCACACCGGTAGGACTGGGTCGTGCGGTGGGGCCATGTTGGTAAGGCCCTTGAGAAATCTCTTAGTAGTAGGATGGGCGAAGACAGAAATGCCATCTATCAGTGATATGAATGCTGATATTGCTGCAAGGTGCACCCCGATGGAGGCTAACACGAGGCCTTTGTCCTTTAGGTGCAATGCGTAGTCCAGGACAGAGGTGATCAACGGACGTGTCGGAGCGTGGTCGTTCGAGATACACCAGGTGGAGAATCTGTGCCACTTGTGAAGGTAAGTTTTTCTCATGGTTTGTCGTCTACTGTGTACTAGGACGTGCTGGACTGGAACGGAGCAGAGGGATTCGAATGGAGTCAGCCCGTTAAGAACCATGCTGTTAGGTTCATCATTTGTATCTGGGGGCCTTTCAGGCGTCCTCGGTGTTGCGTGAGGAGATTGTGGAGAAGTGGAAGGCAGATCGGTGTCTGCGCAGAGAGACAGTGGAGGAAGGGAAACCAGTGCTGGTGAGGCCAGCCCGGGGCTATGAGGATTAGTGTTGCCCTGTCCGCCTTCAGCTTCTGAAGGACTTTGGGAATCAGAGGTATGGGGGAGAATGCATAGAGGAGGGGTCCGCGCCAAGTCGTAGGGAAGGCGTCTCCCAGGGATGCGCAGCCTAAGCTCGCCCTGGTGCAGTACTTGCGGCATTCTGTATTTGCGGGAGTTGCAAAGAGGTCCACTTGGGGAGTACCCCAATGTTGGAAGATCTCGCGTAGGACGCCATCGTGCATTTCCCATTCGTGCTTCACATGGAAGTGTCTGCTCAGGAAATCTGCCATTACGTTTGTGGTGCCAGGTAAGTAGGATGCCGTAGGTGTTATTCCATGGCAAATGCACCAGTTCCAAAAGCGGATGGCTTCCGTGCATAGGGAACGGGAGCAAGTGCCGCCTTGGCGATTCACGTAATACATGGCTGTGATGTTGTCCGTGAGTATTCTCACCATGGTGTTTTGAATGTAGATGAGGAAGGATTTGCATGCGTTGAAAATGGCACGTAGCTCTAGAAGGTTTATGTGGAGCCGTGCTTCTTCTGGGGACCATTGGCCTTGGACTGAGAGGGAGCCCATGTGAGCCCCCCAGCCTAGTAGGGAGACATCCGTTGTGATTTGGTGGAGTGGCTCCTGCCAATGGAAAGGTATACCTGACAGCAAGTTTGCATGGCAGGAGTGATTGGAGAATGCCAGGTGGCGGCGTTACTGGCCTGTGGAGATCGTATCTGGTGTGGTCGTATACGAGAGTCAGCCAGTACTGAAGGGCGCGCAGATGTAGTCTGGCGTATTTCACCACGTACGTTGTGGGGGCCATATGACCCATCAGTCTGAGGCATGTGACTGAGGCTCTCGGAGCCATCTCAGCGCTCTGCGCCAGAGTGAAGGGAAGCAGCTGAGCGGGTGCTGTCTGGGAAGCCGGCGTTTGGGAAGCCTCCCGTGGACGCTTAGGCTTCGGAGCCGCTGAGGCAGGGGGACGTGGCTTTACATTGCCAGACGTCCCGGTTGTGTCTGCCTGGTTTTCCCTGCCATTAAAGGCAGCTGGCAGGGATCTCACTGGGGACAGCCTTGCCTTCTTTTGGAGTCCCGAAGCGGGGGAGGAAGCCCGGCATTTGTGTGGCTGCTAAACAGAGTCAGCTTGTTGTGGTTGCAGGGCTTTGTCAAAGAGGAGCATGCAAAGGCACCTCTCTATCTTTTTTAGCCCTGAAGGTGAGTCTTGTACAATGGGTACACTTCTGGGGGATGTGAGATTCCCCCAGGCAACGGATGCACTCCGAATGGCCCTCAGAGGCTGGCATTGCCTCCCGGCAGGAGCCGCATTTTTTAAAGCCGGCCACAGACATTTTGCCAGCAGCCTGAGGCAGTTTTTTTTTTTTTTTAAAGTAGCAGAGAGACAGCTAGTTGTTCAAATGTTGCTAACTTGGCGATAATGTCTCTGTTCTGTTGTCTTTGTTCCTTTTCTCTTTTTACTTTTTTTTTTTTTTTAAAAGGTGAACGCAATTATGTACAACGGAGTTGACGGGAGAACAGCTGAGAGGCGGGAGCTAAGAGCATTATGCAGTTTCTGTTCTTAGTTCTGTCTCTTTTTAAAAAAAAAAATGAGAAAAAACAGAGGAAAAGTAGGAAATAGGATTGTATGTACAAGGGGGAACCAGAAGGAGTCTAATTCAATGAGTGAGGTAAGGAGCATGGTTCCAAGCATCTGCAGTCTGAGGCGGTGAAGAGGAACTGGCGGGGGACCGGACTGCGTGAGACAGAAAAGAGAGTGAAAGCTGCGAGCCCACGGCACATGCGTGGTCCGGCTGAACACTGCTCATCACCAGCTTCCGTCTGCGGCACTGGAGCAAGCCCAGCACCCATAGCGGAGCACCCACGGGGACATCCCCGAAGAAGAAAGGCGTATTACAAGATATAATGTGCCACCCCCATGAGGGTAGGAAAATGTTCTTTTGTCTTTCAGAATATCAGAAAGAGCTGGTACCAGCTGAAGAGCAACTGGAGAAAAAAAAAAAAAAAAAAAAAAACCATGGCTCTACTGTCATGACATAATAAATTGTGTTTTGTGTTCTAAGTTTGTCTTGTGGCACATGTAATGCAAACGTTGTTGTGTATTGTTTTTTAAATGAAAGAACATTCTAAGTAAAGCAAAAGCGTCAGCTAGGGGAAAAAACTGTTCAGCAAGAGAAAAGGAAAGAAAAGGATTGGGCCCAATCAAATGGCAACTCTAAAAACTTAGTGGAAGGATAATAGTTCAGTTAATTGTTTAAGCTAGGTGAATGCTAACAATGTATCTACAGGTGAACAAGAAAAAGAACTAAAAAGGTAACCATGAGGCCGTTCTTGCTGCAGCTCCTGCTACTCCTACAGAGCCTGACGAGGGAGCAAGGAGTGTGCGATGTAAAAAGGAGGACTAGGAGTGGGATACCAACCCCCTTCCACTGGGTTTGCTTTGCTTTAATTGCCACACTAATGGAGCATTTAGCTTTTGCAGAACTTGCACACTAACTGTGAAAGGGGCTTGGCCAGAGGTAACAATACATCTGCAAGTGGAACATCAGAAAACGTGGATAAAAATCATACATCAATACTTACAACAATAGGGAAACTAGTAACCTCACCATTGTAATAACAGCCGATCATCCAGTTACTCTGGTGCCAGGTGCTGGACACCTTAAAAGGCCTCAAAAATACCTAGAGAATCACAGAATTGCATGGGTTCCCTATTAATAATGAAAGACATTTTTAAACCATGCTGTGGTCTTCTCGGGGGATGGTATTTGCAATTAATGCAACCAGCATCCAGATCACCTTTAAGGACAGCTGAGTACTGACAGCCAAGGAAAATACAAGGCACTGGGCTACCCCTTGTTTAAACACAACTACTTTGCATACTGTAACAACACTGGCATTGAAAGAACCACACAATCCTCTGTACTATAACTTTTGTGGGATCTTGTAGGTAAGAAACCAAACACTGAAATCAATTAATGCATTAATTACACCAGCATAGTGCCTGTGGAAGTCAGGCCTGCCGACTCTGGATGGGGCCTCCCACTTAAAGCAGACTGAGGTCACCCCGGAAGCATGGCAAATCTTTGTGAAGCAATGGCCCATGCTGAAGTGCACTCAGCTGAGAACGATTAACCGAGTTCTCAGGAACAAGGTAAGAATGGGGCAAGCTCTAGCTATCAGCACACAAGGAATTGTAACAGACCTTTTAGATGGCTGAGTCCACCCAGTCCTTATGGAAGTGGTGAGACCCCCATCTCCCCAATACCCTTCTATGGGAATGGGGAAACAGAGGATATATGAGAATACAAAGGCCGATATGGATGGACCATAGCATGATCTTTACCCTTCTAGCACCTGGTGCACAACGTGGGCAAGCACCCATAGGCATCCCTCACACTCAGCTAGCAAGAATGGTGACCTCCCTGCTAATGTTAAGGCAAGGTCATGTTACTAAAATAGAAGGCGTGGCATATTCTGAAGTCACTGGAAAGGCACTGTACCCCAGTGAATGTTGCACCCACTCTAACAGAAAGATTCTATGTACATGTCCACTTAACGCTTTAACGAATCTGTCTAGGTTCGAGGTGGCTGTTACCAAGAAACTAATGCACGCAAAGTTGGTCCAAATAAATGGTACCTACTGGTATTACACTGCCCAGAAGCACTCCATCAAGTTAAATGAAAAGCCCTGCCCCGCAACACACCTATCCTTGTGCATGACGGTCTCTCGATGAGCAACCCTGACCATTGATGAGGTGCGGCTCTACCGTATGCCGCCAATGATGGGTAACCCAACATGGGATCCAGAATGACACTATGGCAGTAAGTACTTAGAGGAGGGCATACTCGCCTTGCAGGCGAAGATTAAGGAGTTGGTGGCCAAGGCCCAGAGACACATTCAGAAGGGCCGATTGAGGTACACTCAGATAGGGGAAACCGTGGACCAGGCCAATACCAAGTATTCCAAGGCCATAAACCAGGCAGTGGAAGTTAAAGCTATAGTCATGGGCAGTGCTATCTCAGGGGATGGAATACCCTGGGAATGAATTTGGGTGTTGTTCTGCCAAATTATGTGGGTGTATCAATTATAACATTCCTACTGGTACTAGTGCTCTATCAACGGTTCTTAAGTAAGCTAAAAACATTAACATTGCTGTATTTAACCTGGTGGGTTAGAGAACCCTACGTTAAGAGAAGGAAATGTAGGAACCAGTTTTTAACCCACTGTAGCCAGTAGCCCTTTGATATATAGGTAAAACCTTAAACTATGATCTGTGGCTAAGCTGTCCCCCCCAGAAACCTGCTGTTCAGTTGGAGCAAAGAGACAAGGCCTAGCTGAAGTCAAAACAGACAACAGGAAGCTTGGAGAAAACAGGACGGATGCAGAAAAGCGGCCCTGTCTGTTCATAAGCTAAGCAGCACAACACTAAACAGACAGCCATAATTGAATACCATTATCGTGAATTTCACATATACACTCGAGGTTATGGCACTGCAAGGTGCCCCACAGTCTGCATGGGAAAGAGACACCCAGCTGCCCTCTTAAGGCCAACCACGAATTGTTGCTAAGGAACTAGAAATAGCGCCCCCCCCCCCCCTTCACGAGCCCAGCTTGCTAATTTACCAAAGACATATCAAACAATTGCTGCTGCGTCTCTTTCTTTGTTTTGTTTTTGCTTTATACCCCTTGGCAAGCACCTATGGACCACACCTATCATGTGTCGGGAAGACACCATTACCACTCCTATGCATTCTAATGAGAATATGGGGGCTCGTCCCGGGATCCAAGCTTGTGAGCTAATCAGGAGCTGGAGACTGACATCCAAAGAGAAACATGCTTGCGTAAACACCCCATGAATGAATGAATGAAGTCCTTTTAAACACCACATTCTGGATCCTTATAGAATACGAATTGATACAGTGGGGGAGTATGTTATGGATAATATAGTTAATCAGACCATTGTGGTGCTCACTAATAATGTGCGGTGCTTGTGTGTGGTATCTACTACGCTTGTTATCTGGAGTGACCAGACACCCAGTTTACCCCCAGTCCGTAAATGCAGGTGCAATGCCTCTGCCCTAAGAAGCTGGCAGTCACATTTATGCCAAACCAGTGTATCAGCAATCTAAGGTTTTGGCTAAAATGTTTCCCCCAAATTGGACTCCTTTCCTCAGCCCAAAATGGCAAACAGTGTACGATCAGATCCACATCCTTAACAAACTGTAATAAAACAAAACACCAGGTCATCCTCGAATAGCTGACACCCTAATTAAGGGGCATACCAGGGTGAGGTGCAGTGCCCCACCACCCAGGGGTAGAATGTAGGGGTCAACTGCAGAAGAACTCTGTACATGTGAAGTATAGGGGTGGTGAGGCCTGCATTCCCCCCTTCCCTACTACTGATGAGCCAGAAGCAAGCCTCTAGGGACATACGCCATTGTAGCAAGAACGAATTGTAGATAAGGGCGGGAACATAATCTTGTTCACCTAAATGTACTGATCATGTAAACAAAGTCAAAGGACAAGCAGTGCGGATGAGCCATACTGTAACAAGCAATGAGTAACCCCCAGAAATTTCCAAACTGACACAAACAAGGTAGAAACACAATATTTAAAGCTGCACCAGAGCACAGCAATTTGGATCTCACTGATGGGCTTTGGGTACTGGTGCCTCGGAAGCTGAGATGGTCTCCCACTTCATCCGCAGCCGAAACAGGGCTCCCCGGCTAGCAGAATGGAAGTAAGAAATGCCGCTTTTCCTATCATGTTGTTCTTTTAATTAAGGGGCACAGCTGATAGCTGTCAGAAAATAAACTGCTTCTGTTTGACAGATACCTGCGTAGCATGTCTTTGTACTTTGAGAACTCAGTGTCGGACTTGAGACTTACTCTTGCTGGCAACACCACCCAATCTCTGACACTCTAGGTCAGGCATGTCCAAAGTCCGGCCCGCGGGCCAAATGCGGCCCGCGGTCGGATTTAATACGGCCCCCCGCTTCTCCCGGCTCCCCGGTGCTTTTTTTAACTGGCGCGCTCAGCGCGCCGCTTCGGGCCGCCGCCGCCGCCGCCGCGGTCCCAAACCCTGCCCCTGCACTCCGCTTTGGGGCTGAGAGTGCAGGGACAGCCCCCGCTTCCTCCCCCTCTCCTGGCTCCCCGGCGCTCCTCTGGCGCCGCTTCCGGTCGCGCCGCCGCCGTCCATGGCGGCCGCTGCGGTCCTAAAGTCCTCCATGTAGGGCACGTCTGCAGCCCCACTCCCCCGCTTGGCTACGGGTTCGCCCTGCCCCCGGGCCGCCGTGAGGCCAGCGTGCCCTGCGCTCTCCACCCGCCTCTGACCCTGCAAGCCCTCTACCTTGGGGCTGAGAGTGCAGGGACGGACTCCGCAGCTGCTGAGATCAGGGACGGACTCCGCAGCTGCTCAAGCTCAGTATCTGTGATTGGCCCTGCACACTGTCAGCTTCCTGGCGGGCTCAGGCACGTGGAGCTGCGAACATTAGAGACTTCGCCACAAACGGGCTCAGGCACGTGGAGCTCATCATTAGAGACTTCGCCACAAACAGCCACAAAGGCAAGAGAATTCTTGTTGGGCAGTGTATTAGTGCAGTGTATTACTTGGGCAGTGTATTAAACCTCTGGCACTGCGCTCACATGATCCCTTCCCCTTCTGGTCAATTTAAAAAAATGGCGACTGTAAATAAGAGAAGGAAAGTTGACAGTGAGGGCCGCCGCTTCCAGGACAGGTGGAAAGTGGACTATTTCTTCACTGAAATAGAGAATCACTGTGTTTGTCTGATATGCCAAGAGACTGTGGCTGTTTATAAGGAATTTAATGTCAAGAGACACTACCAGTCGAGACATAGCACATACGACAAGCTTACAGGGCACGACCGCAGTGAAAAGTTGAAGCAACTTGAAGCTGTTTTAATGTCACAACAGAAATTTTTCATAAGAGCCCATGAGTCAAATGAAAATGCCACAAGGGCGAGCTATGAGGTGGCAACGTTAATTGCTAAAAATTGCAAATCTTTTGCTGAGGGTGACTTTATCAAAGAATGCGTTATGAAAATGGTTGAGAATATCTGTCCCGAGAAGAAGCAAGAGTTTGCCAACATTTGCCTGGCTCGTAACACTGTAGCACGGAGAATTGAAGAGATTTCATCAGATGTTAAGAGACAGTTGACATCCAAAGGAGTGGATTTTGACTTCTTTTCAATAGCCTGTGATGAAAGCACGGACCTATCTGACACAGCTCAGTTGCTGATTTTTATGAGAGGGGTGGACGATGAAATGAATGTGACTGAAGAGCTACTTGACCTCCAGAGCCTTACGGACCAAACAAGAGGAAAAGATTTATTTGTTTCTGTTAGTTCCGCCATAGATGACATGAAACTGCCTTGGAACAAAGTTACTGGGATTATTACTGATGGGGCACCTGCCATGGTTGGTGAACGAAGTGGATTATCAACCCTAATCTGTAACAAGGTGATCGAAGAAGGAGGCAAAGCTATTAAACTCCATTGTATCATTCATCAACAAGTTCTCTGTGCTAAACATCTCAAATATGATCATGTTATGAAACCGGTGCTAAAGACTATTCGCTCTAAAGCCCTGTGCCACCGCCAGTTTAAACAGTTTCTACTGGACATCCAGGCTGAATACGAAGATGTTTTATATCACAACGATGTAAGATGGCTCAGTCGGGGGTCTGCACTGCAGCGTTTCTACTCTCTCAGAAAGGAAATCGGAGAATTCTTGGAAACAAAGGGACAACCAATGCGAGAACTATCTGATCCTATTTGGCTGGCTGATTTGGGGTTTCTAGTTGACATAACAAAGCATCTGAATGTACTGAACACGAGTCTTCAGGGGAAAGATGCAGCGGTGAACCAGCTTTATTCACACCTCAAAGCCTTTGGGACAAAGCTGCAACTTTTCATAAGGCAGTTGTCACAAACACAGCCCAATACCATACATTTTTCAGCGTTGCAGGAAATAATGAACAGTTTTCCACAGGACAATATCAGTGCGCAAACGAGCAGGTATGCAGCAGACATTGCATCTCTGGCTGGGGAGTTTAAACGGCGCTTTCAGGACTTTGCAGCTATTGAAAAGGAGATCAGCCTTTTCTCCTCTCCATTCTCTGTTGACCCCGAGGATGCTCCAGATCAGCTGCAGCTCGAGCTCATTGAGCTGCATTGTGACAGCGAGTTACGCAGTCGTCACCAACAGCTCTCTCTTGTGAACTTTTACCGCCAACTGGATAAGAGACGGTTTCAAGAGATTCGAACATTGGCTAAGAAAATGCTGAGCTTGTTTGGCTCAACATATATGTGTGAGAAGACATTCTCTGCTATGAACTTTAACAAGAACCGCGTGAGGACAAGACTAAGTGACTCTCACCTGCGTGACATTTTGCGCATCAAAACCACTGCCTTTGAACCAGACCTAGCCTATGTACTGCAGTCCAGATCTCAGTTTCACCCTTCACATTAGTGTAGGCAAGTTTTTTTTTCAATTGAGATGAATACATTGTAAAATCTCAGTTAATGTCAGTTGGTCTAAATCAGTTATAAATATATTTGGACACAACATGTATAGTTGGTGTTATGTCGTTTGCCGTTTGCAATAAACTTTGCATAAAATAGTTAATTTGCATTTAATTTTAATGGTTCAAAGAATGTCAGGCAAAATGGTCGGCCCTCACGCATGTTCACTTCATCAAATCTGGCCCTCTTTGAAAAAAGTTTGGACACCCCTGCTCTAGGTGGAGAGGCCATAGCCCGAGCCCCACTGCTCCAACCAGGGAAGTCCAAATCCAAGGACTTCAGCCCGAGGTAGGGGGCATGAAGCCCCAAAGTCAATAGATGAAGCCCTTGGGCCATGGTGAAGTGGGGTGGGGGAGCTAGTCTTCAGCCCTAGACCCCAGCAAGTCTAAGCCAGGCCTGGCTGGGTCACAACCCATAGTTTTAGAACCAATATAGAAGCTAAACCACAAAAGAAGGCACCCAGACTGGAACTAGAGTATCCACACAGGATGTTATAGCACTATGACTGCACTGGTATAGTTCCGCCATTCAATTTCCCCATGTAGACAAGCCCTTATAAACTGGAGAACTTACAGAAGAGCTTACACATGCCAAGATTCAGTACAAGGAAATTTAAAATGACAAGTTACAAGTGCCCAAAAATGCTTTTATATAGCTCAGTGACCAACACTTCCTAATAGTGACAATGCTATAATTCAGGCTTTTTGTGAGTAAATATTATTTCTCCCTCCTCCCTATACACACATACAGAAACATGCAACTCAGAATGATCAACCTTCTTGTTTTTCTTTTGGGAGATCCTATACAGCGTATAATTTAAGCAATTTAACAAAAAAAGTAAATATAAAAGGTTTTCTTTATTGTTGGCTTTGGCAAAATAAACAACCACAGAACATACTTGTATCTATAGATTTTGAAAGTGTTCAAGACTAACCAATGGATTGCAGTAATGGACATTCAATCACCACCACAATGACTAGATATAAAACTTACAGGATCATATAAACTGGTCACTTCCAACATTACACTGAGAGGTCCAAAGACTAGCAATTAGGAACCATTACATCCTTTAAAATAAATAAATAAATAAATAAATAAAGCTGTGTGTGTAGGCTCTCAGATCAAACACACAGAATTTAAGTTGCGAGGATTCTCTTCCCTAACACATGTATAATTTTAATTCATTATCCAAATTTATTTTCAGCTTCCAGCTCACCATTTTCTGATTCCAATCTTACAGTTTGATTCTTTCATACTTTGAAGACTCACATAGGGAAGTTCAAATTCTGCCACTTTTTTCACCACTGGGGACAGGTCGGGGGGGAAGGGCGGGGGGAGGGAAGGAAAAAAAAAAGAGACAAGTAAACCTGATTGTTTGAAACCCCACTGAAGTAGAATAGCTATTTAAGTATGTAAATAAGTGCTTTGTGACAATCTATCTTATGTAGAAGAAAAAAAGGACATTACAGTACATTACAAAAACAAGTTATAAAAAAATGTTTGGTGACATATGTTGTTAGATGCTTCCCATTTCCCATCCCCCCAACTTTAAGAAACAGTATAGAATTTTGTGCCTTATTCTGCTTCATGCTAATGCAAGGGGTAGAGACAAGGGGTACTAAACTGACACATCCAGGAAAGAAGATCTAATTTAGTATAGATCTCAAACAATGCTGAGCAGTTATGGACAGCTGTAAATATGGGAGACTAAACATGTTTTGTGATTTGCATATACGCTAACACTTGTTGCACTTTGTTTCATTCAAGCAATGAATAACTTACGGCAAACACACTGTCACTAAGGCGCAATAAGGAATACAAGTCACACTAGAGATGAATGCTTTCATTAATAAATTTTTCATATATAAAATTAAGGGCCTGATCCTGTATGTGATTACTACTGTGCTTAGGCCCCAATTTAGGAACATACTTAAACATGCATAACTTTAAGCATGTGAGTATTTAGGTGGTTCCTTAAAGTGGTTTGATTCTGGAGGTTATGCTACAGGTTGGCACTATGTGGAAAATCTATTCCAATATGCTGTGCATTTTTATACTACCACACAATTCAGAGGCAAATTCATTTGTGTAAAATGTATTTTATCGAGATATTATATAATGAAGTGCAAGTCCAGGATAGCACCTGACTGTCTTTCACACTGAAACCTAGAACTTCTGCTGAGGCAATGTGAAGCAATGGAAATAGCTACAAGCCTGGCTGAGAGCAATTAGTTCTCAGCCACTTGGACTTTATGAGTTACACTTGAGAGACACGGGAGAGGGGGAGAAGTATGGGGCAGGAAGAGGCAGAGCAAGGATGGGGTGCTCATGGAAGGGAGTGGAACAGGGCAGGAAGAGGCGGGATGGGGTGAAGCGGGAGCAAGAAGATGTGGAGCAGGCAACTGGGGAAATCAGAAAGTCGTGTCTGTGATATGTAGGGAGGTTTAGCAGCAAGTGATAATTGCACTTCAAACCCATCAAGGGACTGAATATCTGTCATGACCCCAATGCCCAAAATTCTTTCAGCATTAATCGAACATACATTAAAAAAAAAAAAATCTAGGTCACTGTAAAAAGGTACTTCTATAGCACTTTGCTCTTTATGGACCTGAAAATACTGTCAGGAGAGTATCGTTACCACCTTTTGGAGACTGGAAAACTGAGACAGAGCAGGATTAAGTGACTTGCCCAAAGCCACACAGAATCAGTAACTGAGCCAAATTCAAGGGTGAAATCCAGTCTCCACTGAAATCAATGAGAGTTTCACAATTTACTTCAGCCGAGCCAGGCTGTCACCCCAGATCAGGGTTGCAGCCCTGGCTTCTGTCCATTAGACTACAACTGCTCAAATGGAGGAAGCACAGATTTATCAACAGTCCATACTGGACAGAAACGCACAGGACTCTAAAAGATTATACATTTGTGAGCACAGACACCTTAGATTTAGAACACATCCAGCTCCATCACTGTTACGATCTTTCTACCCTTAACTAAAACGTGGAAGAGTGGAATATGAGCATGGGTGGCAGGTACAGCAGGCCAGGGAGGTCTAGCACGGTCTCCAGACTGCTAGCTGTGAGGTTTTGGGGGGAAGTTAATGATTTATTATGCCCCATGCAGGTCCGGGGTGGCAGAGGAGACGGTATGTGCTAGGCTCTCTCGGACACCCAAGAACCTGCATGTGACATAGCAAAAGCTTCTGCCAGAAGAGAGGCTATAGTCAGAGACATGCATTTTTGGCTGCTGGGAGTCTGGGGAGTGGAGGCGTGGCTGAAGCTGGCTCAGGACTACTCTGACCAGTGCAGGGGCGCTCGGAGCTTCGGTCGACTTGGGGCACTTCTGGACAGGTAGGGGAAGATGGTTCAGGGCTTCAGCTGACTCAGGGCTCATCCAGGCAGGTGGGGGCTGGAGTTCAGGGCTTTTGCTGACTTGAGGCTCCTCTGAGTAAGTGGGGAGGTTGCAGATCTGGTCATAGGAGGAAGGGGGCGAGGGAGTCTCTCGACTTCAGCTACAGGGCCCCTTTCCCCGCATGGGCAGAAGGGGTGGAGCCAGCTCCACCAGTCACCCATGAATATGAGGGCACAAATGAAAGCAAGTTGTGAGGGGATGGAGGCAAAAGTCTTTTGAGTGTTCACATATGAGCTTGAGATTATATAAACAATCTTTACTGCAAAGCAAAACCAGGAAGAGGAGCCTGAAATAAAGCTAACCTAGCTCAATGTTCACCAAACAAGCTGTACAGTAGTTACTGAGTTACCATGTGCCTTGTAAATTAAATGCAATGCAAACTGCTTATAGCTGAAGTCCAACCGCTATACATAACCCAAACCCACCTGTGATCCTTTGTCCCCCACTAGTGGTTGGCTGGGCTGCATAAAGGGATTTATGAGCTTCCAGCCTTTGAGCTAACAAAGATGGGTCTTTTAGCTCAAGCAGCACAGATTCATGCTTTTGGATCCAGGGGTCAGAGGTTCCATCCCCACTGGCAGCGATTCACCCTGGGGTGCATTACGTTACAGATACTGCACATGACTTACCAGAAAGAACTCCACTGCTGTGATCTTGAATAAAAAATAAGCTAAAATATCGTATTAATTCTCTTGACAGACCCATCTTGCATGAGACAACCTTAAAAACAAATGAGAAAGGAGGTCACCTATGCAGCCAAATATGAATTTATACAAGGCCTAGTCACCATCCACTAAAGCCACTTCAAATAGGGTTTTTAACTGTTCCTTTATCCTTTTAGGCAGAAGGAGCTGTTAAAACGTACATTTCAACTTTGCGCAGCCTTGCTACTGGAAACCATGAGAAGGAAAGACTGAACTCTCAGAAGCAGATCCTATTTTGCTATAGCCCATTTACATCATTCAGGTGTCAAAGGAGCCCTAAAAGGGGGAATGGCCCCCATCCCCACTGGCAAAGAGTGCAAGAACAGCCCTGTGCCAGCTCTGCCCCCCAGGCCTCAGTGCAGGAGATGTGAGATGTTAACTGATCAGAGTATGACCACACAAAATCATGGTTGCTACCACTGTTATATAACTGCAATGAATACTATACACTGAGGTGGGGAATCTAAGGCCCTGGGGCTGGATTTGGCCCCTGAGACTCGAGGCTGCAGCCTCCCCACCCTCTCCTCATGGGGCTACAGCACACAAAATCTTCCCCCCTTTTCCCCAAAGCTCTGGTGTGCAAGGAGAATGTGGGGAGTGTCTTTCCTCTTCTCAGTCAGGAGCCATGTCAGAGGGGTTTTTGGTTTTGTTTCTTTGCTTCTCACTTGGGTGCAGCCCCGGACTGATTTTTCTGTGGGTCAGCAACAGTGTTCTCTCTACCTGCACATAGCTTCACATGTGACTCGTCAGCTCCATGCAGGGAGCCCTGAGCCTCTGATTGGGCAGGGCTGATTAATCACCTCTGAAGCTGAGCTGTCATGCAGCTTAAAGGGAATAGGGTTGCCAGGTGTCCAGTTTTGAACGGGACAGTCCAGTATTTGAACTCTCTCTTCAGGAAAAACTGAGAACATATAAATATCCGGTATTTTCTAAATAAGATGTAATGTAGATTGTGCTGTAATGTCAACTGTGTCAGGTATTTTTGTTGAAACCATCTGGCAACCTTAAGAGGGAACACTGGTCAGCAGACCCAGATGCAAAAGAGGTTCCCCATCCCTGCTATATACACTATGACACACGGCCAGAAGGGGTTATACAGCTTGCAGGATAAATGATTCAGAGCCAATCAGGGCCTGGGGGACGGGGGAGCGCGAGACGTCTCCTCCCGCCCTGCAAAGAGCTTGTAGCACTTTGAAGTTCTGTGTGCTCCTCACAAGGCAGAGGAAGTTTCATGCGTTCCCCTACTCCCAGGCCTCAATTGGCCTGGGGGCGGGGAAGCGGCAGGACCTCCATGGGCCAGATCAACCCACTCGGCAGGCCAGATCCAGTCTGCAGAGGCCCTTTTGCCCACCCCTGCTTTAGACGGTATCAATTCCTCAAATACTTCCACTGGAGAGAGAGTTGGAGCATCAAATCACTTCACTCAACTCTAACTTAGATCCCTAGACACTTCTCAGATACAGCAGGAAGAAAGGTTCACAGGCCCAGGCAAAGACAATCCTGACCAGCACTTTCACCTTATATGTTCTTGAACCAAAGTCCCCATAACCTGCTACCTGTAATGGATTAGGGATTTGAAACAGCTGCCATATGATGAGAGATTAATAGAACTGGGACTCTTCAGCTTAGAAAAGAGACTAAGAAGGGATATGACAGACGTCTATAAAATCATGACTGATGTGGAGAAACTGAATAAGGAAAAGTTACGTGTTCCCATAACATAAGAACTAGGGGTCACGAAATGAAAATAGGTAGCAAGTTTAAAACAAACTAAAGGAAGTATTTCTTCATGCAATGCACAGTCAACCTGTGGGATGCCTTTCCAGAAGATGTTATGAAGGTCAAGACTTTCACAGGTTTCAAAAAAGAGCTAGAGAAATTCATGGAGGATAGGTCCATCAGTGACTATTAGCCAAGATGTGTAAGAATTGTGTCCCTAGCCTCTGTTTGCAGAAGCTGGGAATGGGGGGCATGAGGTGGTTCATTTGATGATTTCCTGTTTGTTCATTCCCTCTGGGGCATCTGGCATTGGCCACTGTCAGAAGACAGGATGCTGGGCTAGATGAACCTTTGGTCTAACTGAGCATGGCCATTCTTAATAATGAGGAACGCTTACACATGCCCCAAAGCCTGTCCCACATTAAAACCAAAGAACAGGCAGCAATTACAGTGCCAATGAATTATCAGCATCATTGCAGTTTACATATAGTGCCATTGTAAAGTGTATCCAAAGTACTGTTACAGAAAAAGTGGCACTGGCTCTCGAACAGGACAAACAAAGGCACCAGAACAATGTGCACAAGTGCTTATGTAAGCAGGGTCTGAATCAATGCTTCCAGTGCAGCCAGCTGAAAGAGGAAAGGAATCCTGGGTGTGGTTCTGCTCGCTCAGTTGTTTAGATCTGCAAGGTATTCAACTGTTATGTAAATACAGGTCATGCTGGAATGGGAAAGACATCCCGGGTGTGCTTATGTAAATCCAGCTCAGTCAGTGCTTTAGGCCCAATGGATGGTCAATTGTTAGAATGGTATTTTGCCTGTTGTAACTCATTTGGCTGTTATGGGATCACAAGCCATGTTAACCCTCAATATAGGAATTGTAAAATATGGCCAATGCTTGCAAGAGAGACAGTCATTATAAAGACTCTCAGATGGACAAGCCGATGGGGGGGGGGGGGGTGAGGGAGCGCAGAGCAGAGCTCTGAACCAGCAGGCTTCATGCCTTCCAGGCATATTCTGTAAGACTGGTTCAACCTCTTTCTCTCCACCTCCTCCCCACCCATTCTAAACCAGACACCATAAGAGATCTCTATATTCTGCTGGCATGCACTGTGGGTCAAGAACCGAAATCACTGAGAAGCTGGAATCACAGAGAGCTGAAACCATGAGGTTTGGGATAGATTCAAACCCATCATCAGCCGGCGGCCAGCAGGGTGGCTGGCAGGAGCAAATGGCCGGCAGGCAGATGGTGGGAGCAGCTGGCAGGATCAGTGGCGAGTGGCCAACGGAGTGGGTGCGACACCTCCTATCCCCACCCCTCCAAGGGTGTGAGGTCAGCTCTGAAAATCACCTCAGAGCTCTGGTCTGCCCTGACCAAGGGCAGCAACTGTGAGTGGGATAGAAAGAAAGGTTGGGCATGTGAATGGGACACTTACATTGCTGGACTTGTGAGCCTGAGAGGCAAAGGACATTGCTCAATCCACTTGAGTGGGATGGTTATGAACTCTGACTGTGGGGTTTTCCCAAGTTAATGCCACATTACTTCTTGCCCTCCATTAACAGTTTATTTTCTACGCACAGACTCTGTGCTTGCGAGTGGGGAAGCACTGCCTCTCAGAGGAGCCCAGGGGTTTATGTGAATTTCCCAGGCTACTGGGTGGGGGCTTGAGCCAGTTCTGTGGGAGATGGATTAAAAGGAACCCCTAGATATTGAACCCAGCCCTGGATGCTTCCAGCACTACCTGGCAGAAGGGTTACACTTAGATAGCAAGATATTATATGGAGTGATGGGACTGAAGATGCCAGTGATAAAGAAGAAAGCTACGCTCCTGCAGATACAAATTAAAAAGGTGCGTCAGTTCTGGATTAATAGATTTCCTTGTTCTGTAATTCCTTTGTTGGCAACTAAGCAGTGAAGAGCTCCAAAGGTAAAAAGAGTCTCAACAAACTTGAGCATGATGCTGTTCAAAGAGTGAGGGAAAGGAAGGTGGGTGGAATTCCTTTCACTCGCATGATACAGATCTGCTAGAAGAACATTGTGTGGCCACGCTGTACCACTGAGCTAAACCAGCTCTAGTGAAAAGAAACCAACGTGAGAGAAATCTTTATACCCAGCAAAGCAGCTGCTCAGTCGCAGTGTGCTTTACTTAAACACAATCTGGCCAGTATTCTGGCAGAGAGGCTAGCAAGTCTCTGTGCTTTATCAGGGACTTTGCTTGGAGAACAGATTTAGTGCTCTCAATTCTTGGACCCATGATGACCAGCTATATTAGAGGCACTGATAATATAGGTGGAAAAGATGGAGACTTATGGATCGGTCGGCAAAGGCTTCCCCAGCCGACTGATCTGTGTCTAGACTACCACGCTGTGCCAGATCAGCTGATTGTCGGCACAATGCAGCAGCCATGTTTATTTTAATGAAACGGGGATTATTTAAATCCCTGCTTCTTTGCTTATGCTGGGTAAACTAGTTTACATGGCTCCGCCAACGGAGCCATGTAGTCTAGACATACCCACAACATTTATACTGATTTGGCTCGAGCTAGATTAAAACAATCTCTTTTAAAATTAAAACACCAGTTTGCTAATCAGCTTAGATGGCCTCCTGTCCACAGGACCAAAACAACCACCTTTGGAGATGAAAAGAGCTGCAGGGATGTTGAGTGGGTGAAGTGAAAAAAAAAAAAATCTAAAACTTATCTATAGTATTTGTAAACAATGCCAAGTGTAGGTTTTCCTCGGGTATGCGCTCAAATAGGCATTTTTGACAATGTCCTCTTAAAATATGAAGGAAAGTATCTCAACATTTCACACACTTTTCCTTACATTTAGCAGTTTCAGCAGTGTCACATTTAGAAACCCATTACCTCTAGTACTCTTTCAGCAGTGTCTGATGTCTGGATATCAAGCCTAACATTCCTTCCATCTGCCAGGTAAATATCCAAAGAGGCTCTCTGTGTCTTGATCTTAAATGTATCCTGTTAAAGTGAAATAGGGACATGGTTTATTACTTATTAAAGTCTTGCTTAAGATATTGGTGTTCTGCTTTCCTGTTTACCTTAGAGAAATTAGCTGGGTTACAGGGAGAGACACTAGTACAGGATGGAGGCCTGGTCTACATTTTAAATTTCAACTGACCCAGATACATCACTCAGGGAGGTGAAAAATTCAGACCTTCAGCACTATAGTTAAGCCAACCAAGCCCCCAGGCTAGACACTGCTAGGTGGACAGAAGAATTCTATTAACCTAGCCACTGCTGCTCAGCAAGTTGGATTTCTTACAGAGACAGCAAATCCCCTTCCCATCAAAACAGGGAGTGTCTACACTGCAACGCTACAGCAACATGCATGCAACACTGTAGTTGTGCCACTGTGGCATCCATAGTGTTGACATGGCCTACAACATGAGAGTCTACAGGAGGGAAAGCGAAGTTACTCACCTCGGTTCATTGTTGTTCTCACTGTTCTTCGAAATGTGTGGTGCTGGGGCGACCCAGACCGCACATGCACAATGGTGTTTCGCAGCGTTCACGCTCTTTTGTGTAGTCGTACGGTCCGGCCCCCACCAGTTCCTTGAGGCCGCCTCAGAATCCGGAAGACAGAAACAAAGAAAGACTCCGAAGCAGGGAGGTAGTGGAGCACCCACGGGGGGGGAGGGGGGAACACATCTCGAAGAACGACAGTTACTGCTCCGAGGTGAGTAACTTCGCTTTCTTCTTTGAGCGATGTCCCTGTGGGTGCTTCAACATAGGTGACTAAGCAGCAGTACCCCAATGAGCAGGAAGGTGGGACTCAGAGTCCTTATTTGTCTGCTGATGAGAGCACTGCTGATGCCAATGTAGTATCTGAGAGTCCCCTCTGTTGGATTGCGTAATGTTTTACAAACGTGTCATGTGATGACCAGGTGGCTGCTCTGCAAATGTCCTTGAGGGAAACACCCTTGAGGGCCTATTGATGCTGCCATCGCTCTTGTAGAATGTGCTCAGGGTTGCATTGGGAGTGGTACTCGTCTGGTCATGTAGGCTTCAGTTATGCGCATGGTTATGAGTTTTGAGATGCGCTGAGATGATATTGGCTGTCCCTTAGATCTCTCAACTAGAGACACGATAAGCTGGTCCATTTTTCTGAAGGGTCTCGGTCAATATAAAAAGCAAGGGCTCTACGAATGTCGAGTGTATGGAGAGATGCCTCACGTAACGAAGAGTGAGGTTTGGGGTAAAAGGATGGAAAGATAATTGGTTCATTGACATGAAAGGTCAAACACATTTTGGGAATATACGTAGGGTGAAGCCTTAGGACTACCCCATTCTTATTGAAGATACTGTATGGGAGTGTTGCCATGAGTGCTGATAGCTCGCAGACTCTGCGTGCTGATGTAATGGTGAGAAGGAAGACCACCTTCATAGTTAAGGTCTGCAATGGTATGGTAGCCAGTGGTTCAAATGGTGGCATAGTTAGAGCCCCAAGTACAACATCTAGATTCCATACTGGGGGAACGGGTTTGTGAGGGGGGCTTAGGTTCATAAGGCCTTTCATGAATCTCTTGGTAATTGGATGAGCAAAGAGGGAAGAGTCTTCGACAGGTTGTCTGAAAGTGGAAATTGCCACTAGATGGACTCTGAGAGAAGCTAAGGTTAAGCCTGTGTGTTTTAGGTGCAACAAATAGTCGAGGATAAGGTGGAGTGTAGGTGAATGCAGAAGCAGCTGTTGTGTGGCACACCAGGAGACGAATCTACACCATTTTGAAAGGTAAGTGGTTCTGGTCATTTGTCTTCTACTGTGGATTAATACATCTCTAACCTGTGTAGAGCAGAGGGATTCGGAAGGATTCAGTGAACTAGGAGCCATGCGGTGAGCTGTATGGTATGTATTTGGGGGTGTCATAATGACTCTTGATTCTGGAGGAGAAGGTTCGGGAGGGCTGAAAGTGGATACGGTCTGCATGGTGACATGCGTCGAAGGAAGGGGAACCAGTTGACACACCCATGCTGGTGCTATCAATATGATTGTGGCGGTCCATTTTGACCTTCTGCAGAACTTTGGGAATGAGAACTGTAGGTGGAAAGGCATACAGCAGAGGACTGTTCCAATTGAGGAGGAACTCATCACCTAGAGAGCCGGGGCCAAGTCCGGCTCTGAAGCAGTAGTTTTGGCATTTCTTGTTGTGACACATGGCAAAAAGATCTATTGGGGGATGCCCCAGCATCAGAAGAGTATGTGGAGTACTCCATCGTGCAACTCCCACTTGTGAGCTGGAGCGAAGTGTCTGCTGAGGAAGTCTGTGGCGACGTTCATGACACCAGGTAAGTAAAATGCCACAGGTGTGATACCATGGCAAACGCACCAGTTCCAAAAACGGACTGCCTCCACACAGAGGGTGTGGGAGCAGGCTTCGCCTTGACGGTTCACATGATACATTGCTGTGACGTTGTCTGTGAAGATTCTCACCATGGTATTGTGGAGGTGGCTGTGGAAGTGTCTGCAGGCGTTGAAGATTGCCTGGAGTTCCAGAAGGTTTATGTGGAGTCGTGTCTTGGAGGGTGACCACTGGCCCTGAGCGGAAATGGTGCCCATCTGCGCTCCCCACCCGAGAAGGGAGGCGTCAGTGGTGATGTGATGCAAGGGTTGCTGTTGGTGGAAAGGCACGCTGCCAAGAAGATTCGTGAGGGTCATCCACCAGTCAGGCGACCGGAGGACAGATTGCGGAGGGGTCACTGACCTGTATAGGTCACGCTTCGTGTGGTTGTATACTAATGCTGGCCAATACTGAAGGGTGAGAAAGTGTAGTCTGGCGTAGCGTACCATGTAAGTTGTAGCCGCCATATGACTCATGAGTTTTAAACAAGTGATTATTTGTACGGTAGGGCTGCCTCAAGTGACTTCTATCAATTCCTGAATGGCGTGGAATCTCTGGATGGGTAAGTATGCTCTTGCGGCGGTTGCATCTAGGCGGGCACCAATGAATTCCAGGTCCTGAGTAGGATGAAAAGTGGACTTTTGCTCGCTGATAGGTAGTCCAAGGGTATGGAAGGTTCTCATGGTGGTTTGGACCATATCAAGAATCTTGGTACGGGAGCGGCCCTTCAATAGGCAGTCGTCGAGGTAAGGGAATATGATCACCCCTTCTCGGCAGAGGTGTGCTGCTACTACTGCCGCCAAGATTTTTGAGAATACTCTGGGGGCGGTGGAAAGGCCAAAGGGTAGGACCGTATTGGAAGTGGTCTGTACTGACTGTAAACTGTAAGAATCTTCTCTGTGCTGGACATATTGTGATGTGAAAATACGCGTCCTGGAGGTCAAGGGCAGCAAACCAGTCATCGCGATCCAACACGGGTATTATCGAAGCAAGGGTCACCATTTTGAATCGTTGCTTTCGTAGGAACTTGTTCAAATTCCGGAGATCTAATATAGGTCGCCAACTGCTCGACTTCTTTTGAGTGAGAAAAGAATGGGAATAGAAGCCCCTGCCTTGTCTGGGACTGGCTCTATTGCACCTATGGAGAGTAGGTGGTTGACTTTGGTGCATACCAGGGTCTCATGAGAGGAGTACCTGAAGAGGGACAGGGGAGAAGAGTGGGAGGTATTGCGAAGGGTATGGAGTATCCGGATTGAACCATCTCCAACATCCACTTGTCTGCAGTGATTGTGGCCCATTGATGGTAAAAGGGCCTCAAGCAATGGTGGAACAGGTGAGCGTGGTGACTCTTGTAGATGTAGGAGACTGTCTGCGTACCCTCAACGGGGGCGTCAAACTTGCTGTTTATTATTCAGTGGGGTCTGAGTATGGTTTCAATGCCTCTGAGGTCTTTGCCATGCCTGTTGCTGCTCAAGGGTCCATTGTTGGTGTTGCCATTGCTGTCTGACATATGGGAGGGAGGATAACGACATCATCTGTAACGTTCGGAGGGTCGTGCACAAATCTTTAGATGAGTGCAGCACGTTGCCTGTCTTTTCAGAGAATAGTTTGTCCCTGTCGAATAGTAAGTCTTCAACTTTGTTTTGGAGGTCTTTGGGCACCCCTACCAAATAAACATAGGATGGTCGTCTCATCAGTACCGCTGTAGCTGTGTCTGGAGTGCTGCTCTTGCTGAGGGATAGCCCTCCTGGACTACTGACTTCAGTATGGGTCGTTTTGATTCTGGTAGATGGTCAATCAGCGGTGTGAGTTTTGTAAAACTATCAAAGATGTGTTTAGAGAGATGTGCTATGTAATTGGCTATTCTGAACATGAGTATTGCAGATGTATATACCTTCCTGCCCATTAAGTCGAGTCTTTTTATGTCCTTAGCAGCAGCAGCATGTTTATACTGCGGTGTTTTTTTTACCTCGGCTGGGTAAAAAAGACTTGGGTTGGGGATGGGTAAAGAGGAACTCCATTCCTTTAGGGGGTACAAAAATATCAGTTTTGTGCAGTGCAGGCACTTTTGAGGGACATGGGTTTCTCCGAGGCAACGGATGCAGGAGGAATGACCATCAGCGGCAGGCATTGCCTCGCAGCAAGTGTCACACTTTTTAAAAACAGGGGAGGACGGCATTTTCTATTAAAGTTTTAAGGCTTTTTGGGGGGGGGGGTTGAAATACGAACAGAGTCCAACAGAGAGACAGAGACAGAGACAGAGACAGAGTGTGTGTGTGTGTGTGTATGTATATATAAATGATAACTATGAAAACTTGAGGAAGAGAGCATAAAAACAGGAGGAAAAAGCTTGGCTATTAATTTTTTTTTTTTTTTTTAAACAAAACTGCTTGCAAAGGCCAGACAGGACAGAGAAATGAGGCTCCGAATTATCTTGTTTGACAAAGCTCTTCAGCCGGAGACCTCTGACAGTGCAGCCTCCTCAAACCAGCCTCCGAAGTGTAGAGCCTCATCCCCTACGACAGCGCCATCCTAAAGACGTAGGGTGTCACCCACTAGGTCTCTACCTGCCATGTTGCAGAGCAGAGTCAGGAAGAATGCAGGAAAGAAGTGAACCAAAGAACAATAACTATTAACAGAACACTCACGATTGAACTATGAAGGAGGGAAGTTGAGGAGACCAGTTCACTCTGTCTGCAGCCTGAGGCAGTTGAGAGGAACTGGCGGGGGCCAGACCGCACGACCACACAAAAGAGCATGAACACCACCGTGCATGCACGGTCTGGCCAAATACTGCTAGGGGAAAGTCTCCGTTCTGCGGCGCCTGGGTGAGCCCAGCACCTACGGTGGAGCACCCACGGGGACATGACTCGAAGAAGAAGGGATAAGTATGGTATTGACTGGATTCCCATTCTTGCACTACAAAGTTGAAACTCACTACAGGCCTTGTGTGTTTAGAAGAGTCATCCTTTCCCTGGATTGTCTAAGGATTTAGTTACAATTCATTTTCCTTCTGAGGTGACACTATTTCCACTGTGATTTTGCCAAGAAAAGGAAGGTTCTGCAACTCCTCTGCAGTTCGTGTCCTTCAGATCATGGAATTTGGCTATTGCTGCACTACAGCTTAAGAAGAATTTGACATAAAATATGTTGTTCAGGGTGTGAATTAGCCACCCCCTTTAGCGAGAGCTTCTCCTGCAGACGTGGATACCACCACTTGATGGCGGAGGAATAATTAAGTCAACAGAAGAGCTCTCTGCATCAGTGCAACTATGCTGCTGTGAGCTCTCTAGTGTAGCCACATCCTTTCAGCCTTTCGTCTTCCTGCATCCAGGCCTTCTTTCCAGGGCATCGACATATCCCACACCAAAGCCGGCACACTCTGCATGAAGGCCAGTGTGCTGCGCACTGAAGAGGACATCACTGGGGGTCAAACTGCTGACTCCATAAGCAAGAGTATCAAGCACTGATCTCACCGTCTTAGTGCTTGCCCTGAAACTCCTGCAAATACTGCACTTATCTCCTACATGTCCTTCACCTAAGCACTTGAGGCAAGCTGTATGTGGATTCCCCTCTGGGCACAGGCTTGCTACAAGCGACACCGTTCTCAAACTCCATTGCATGCCCGGGGGGGAACTTGAACGGGAAATTTAAAAAAAAAAAAAAATCGGAAAGGTGGGAGGAACCTTCCCCAGCTACAACTATCAACTAACTAACCCACCCTAGCTACATTTTCGTATTTATAGTTGACTTGCCCAACAAGAGAGCAAGCGCTCCAACGACTGTCACTGGCAGTAAGAAGGAACTGAGGCAGTGCGGGGGGGGGGGGGGGGGGGCGGGAGGAGGATCAGCTGAGCCCTATGTGCTGCGCCATGCAGGAACCACTCCAGGCGGGGATGCTAGGGGGAAAACCTTCCGAGGACTGTGCATGCGGCATGCACACACCCATTGGAAAGCATGTGAGCGATCACTCAAAAGAGGATATACTATAGATTCTGGATCTATATAATTTTTCTTCTTCCGAAGCACATTTTTCCATCTTAAAATGCTGCCAATACGTGTCATACTAAAATATTTTTATAACAGGAAGAACAACAAACTAAAAGCCCATAATGCTCTCAGCATGCTTAGGGCATAGAGCTAAAACAAGGAGTTTTGGCCATTGATTTGGACACCCATGGAGTTCATTGGAGAGCAGAAAATCTACATGATCAAAACACCAGGTATACTCATGCTAGTGGAAAGCAAAGGAGGCTCTAGAAGTGAACGGCAGAGATGAACAAACAGAGTGACATAACAGGGAGATTATCCAGCAGGGTTTCCCTCTTCGGGAAATATCCAGGCACAAACTACTCCTATGTTCCTGTGCCCAATTTCAATCCCTGTACTCAAGTGTATTATAACCAGAATCCTGAACCTATCACGAGTCCTCAGCCAGAGAATAAATCCAAATCTGCAGCACTCAGAAGCAAAAACAAACATTAATTTAAAGCTTCTAGCCACACAGTAGGGAAGAAAACCTTCACATTGTAAAACAAACGCAGTCCCTGGCAGTGTTGTCTTTCAGAAGCCAAACCTACACTAGCACATTACTGTGCAGTAAGTCAGCCTCCAGTGCTGTAACTTTCACAGTGTCCACAATGGCAAGGCACTTAGTGTAAGAAGCAGAGAGCTTGCTGTGCTCAGCATAGTGCACTGGGGTACCACTCTGGACACCCTGGTGTAGTACTGCATCCTGGCTGGCCTCTGGCACCCTTCCCACAATGCCTGTTCTTGCCTCTCTGGCCATTTGTTTGAACTCTACAGCCCTGCTCAGGTGATCAATCCTCAGCCCGGTGAGGTTTTTTTGAAATTTGAAAGTCCCCTTCCGGTTTGCTCAGTGACACGTTGTGTGTTCTCAGCTTCTTTCTCCAGCTGGCCATGCCCGCTCCATGCACCAGGAGATCCCCTACTTCGAGCAATGTCAAGGTACTAGTCCTCATCAGCGTTTGGGGAGAGGAGGCTGTCCAGTCCCAGCTGTGCTCATGATACCTGTGAACACATCTATCAAGACTATCAGTACATAACCAAAAGAGGCCATGACCAGGACACACTGCAGTATAGGGTCAAAAAGAAGAGCTGCTAAATGCCTACCCTCAGGCATGGGAAGCAAACGTCCACTCTGGTGCTGCACCCACGCGCTGCAGGTGCTACAAAGAGATGGATGATATACTTGGAGGTGACCCCACCTCCACTCCAAAGACCCCATGGATACCTCAGAGGCTCAGGGGGCAACCGGCAGTGGACCAAGTCAGGAGGAGGAACCTGTGGATGAGTGCACTCGGGGGAGAGGGACCCAGAACCAGAAGAAGACTTGGCCTCCATAAAGGCTTGCAGTCACAAGCTGTTCTGTTTTGTACCCTTGAAGAGACGAGCTATTCGCAGACTTCAGAGGCTGTGGATGATACGACTGGTAAGTCGTTTGGGAAGCACACAGGCAACTTGCTGTGATGGAAAAGGTAACAGAAAGGAGGCATTTTTGTTCTGTGAGATGTTGCTACCAACAAAGGGTCGATCAGACAATGAACAGACCAAGCAGACCATTGACGTAATCTCTTACATCTTGGTAAAATGCCTCACAAACCTCATCAAAAGCTGCTCAGATTAGCTGGATAAGCAAATGTGGTATTGGACTCGTGAAGGCTGACGTTTCCTTGCCATTAAGTCAGTGGGGGGATGGGGGAGGAAGGATCATCATTGCACAAAGACAAGCTGAGTACGGTCCCAGAGGCAATCTGCAGTCAAATAAGAGACCCTCCCCTTTGCTTCCCTGCTGACCCTAAGCAGTGAAGCGTATGCCAAGGCGAACACAGCCTGTGGAAATGAGTGGCCATTACTAAAACTTTTGCTTCTCACTCAGTGTGTTTTTTTTATTCACATCTGCTCAGAATACAGTACAGCCATGTGCAAATGAAAACTCCTGCTCCCCAGCAAGAGTGAGAATCCAAGATGCACAAAGGGATACCTTGTCCACGCTGCCATGGCAAGGGTTTTCCTAGTCCGTTCCCCTGCCTCGCTGCACCTAGGTTTTCCCTTGAATGCCCTTAGTGAGGACTCACCATTGTGGGGTTCCTGTATGTTATGTACACTCGCTCCAGGACAGCCAGGTAGTGCTAGGGTATGTAGACCGTGAAAGCGTTTCAAAGGGGTCGGAGGCAGTGCTGTTTCTACCGTTAACGAAGGACCTCTGGCATGTTGCAGAATTGGCCTTGATAGAACCTGCCTTGGAATGCCAGTCTCAGGAAGTTCTAACTCCTGCAGAGCATCTGACACATACACGGAAGCACCCAAGAAAGACCGTGAGGAGCTTTTGAGACATGTCCTGAGCCATGCAAATACCAAACACGAAAATTGAGGAGTGGAGGGATAGCGACAGGAGAGACAGCAGTAGAATATGCAGCAGCTGCTAAGCATTAAGGAGCGGCAAGCAAACACACTGGAGGCACTGCTGGAGCAGCTGCGTGACCATCCCCATTCCCATAGCCGGTGTCTGAAAACTTTCCCATACACACCAATAAAGTTTGGGCATCACTCAGTCCACAGGCATCACCTACCGCACTCCCACACCTGCCTGCCCAACCTCAACCAATGCAGGCTGCCAATGCACTCTATGCCAATCCACATGCAGCTTAGCCCCGATGAACTGCAGCCCTCCTTTCAAGGCACATCAGATGACAAGGCTGCATATGAACCGTGGATATACACAAACCTGTGAAATTCCTGGGGCTTTCCTCACCTCCTCCTCCCACAGTACCGGTGTTTGTTTCATGCTTCACGGGTGTCCTACATTTACTGTGTTTAACAGATGAAATTTGTGTGTTTCAAAGAAATCTTTATTCCATTACATGAAAGCAAGCCAGCAAGTGTACCCCAGCAATGCTATGGTCACTGTAGCACTAAGTACCGTGCACACTAATGACAGTAACCCCCTAGCAACACAGCTACTGCACTCCCATGCATATCAACTAGTTTTACTGACTTTCAGCATCTAATTGCTGCCTCAAGGCATCCTTGATCCTTATAGCACCATACTTTGCTCCTTCAAAATCTCTAGTTTCTGGCTGTTCAAACTTGGCCTCCAGACATAGCTTCAGGAGTAACTCAACTGCCATTTATGACTTGTTAGTGAGACCTATTAGCATTTCTGCCTGCAGGTGAGGATCTACTCCTGAAGACCCAGGAGCAGAGTGCACAGCACAGAAGCTGTTGAAAAATGGTGCTAAATGCAGCCAGAAGCATAGGGTTTGCTGGGATGCGAAGCGATAAACCATGAGGCATTGGGACAGGATCCAGGATACCCTGTGCCTCCTCACAAACCTGTGTGGCAGAAAAGGAAGAGATGCACCATGTGATACCTGCCCAGAATGCACTGCTCCAAAAGGTGCTGCAAGTGGTCATGCTAATGCACTGGTGGCTGACAACATGGACACCCAACAGCATTTTTCCTGCTGCGCTCCGTGAGTGAGGCTGTAACTGCCAGCGCTTTACATCTGCCAGTGTAGATATGGCAGAGTCTGCTAACCATGAGCCTTAAACGGCTCAGATAATGAACTGTCCCTTTCATCTCAATGGGAAGTTAAGTTGTTGCCATGATTGAAAGAGAAGCACTGGCATTGTTAAATATTTCGCTATCAGTCATGAGTGGAATCATTCAGCACTAAGCCCATCTATTGCTGATGAAAAGTAGATGTTTTGGATGCCACCAGCTGCATCCAGTGTGGCTGAGCACTGACGCCTGGCATACATTAGGGAACGTATCATTCCATCTTGAACCAGTGGGACTGCACCCGAGCAAGTTACAACGTGTCAAACTTTCATAATGGGCACCCTGTGCGTACGGCATCCCTGCACAAAGTACTCCCTGCAGGTGCATGTCGAGCGGCACCCATACGTTACTTTGTGCTGCCATCTCCTGTCTAGACTGCCTCTGAAGTGCATGAGCAGTGCTCACATAGCGAGGCAGCCAGGAATAGGCTGACACTGACTGTGAAGAGCTTTCTAAATGCCATGAGTGGCCCATTCCAGCCTCTGCAGTGTCCCAGGATCAGGTGGGTAGGAAAGGCCTAAAGCTACCATAGCCTGGCTCTACCTGGGAAAAGAGGTGGCGCTGTGCCTCGCAGAGGCGGAGCACAGGTTTCTCACCCCCTGCCCCCCCAGTCACCTGCCTATGCTGGTGAGGGAAAGAGGAGAGGCATCTCCTCGTGTCAGATGTTTCAGCTACCTCCAAACAACTGCCCAACCCACAAACTATTGCCTAGCTTCCAGACAGACAGAAATACCAGCAGTTGATCCTCTGCCCAGCTGTTGATCTCCAGCTTTGCCTCCATCCATAGTTCAATGATTATATCTTCAATACAAAAATTAGCCAAACACTGAAAGCTTAAAGGTACCATAAACTAAGATGTATTTGGTATAAAAATCCCTCTGACACCACATTATCTGTTTTAACAGCAGACTGGGGGAGGGGGGTGGGCAAGAGGAGTGCAGTGGATTAAATCAAGAGCCTTCAGGTTTGCTCCCTGTTTGCAGGGTGGCCTTGCACAAGTTGTGTCATTCCAGGCCTTAATTTTCCCCAGCTGTAAAATGGAGACAAATGCCATCTTTTGTAGGGTCCTTTCTTCTGTACATCTTAAAGAGCAAGCTGTCATTAGAGCAAGCTGCTGATTGAAGCAGTACTGAAGCTGCTGCGGAAACTACAGGCCTTGCCTGAATTTTTCTTGCAAACCAAATAACGCACTAGTGGACTGGTCAATTTGGATATCTGCTGAAAGGTGGGAGGTAAGTGTGAAGAGAGAAAAATATGGAGAAAACCTTCTCCAAACAGGAATGGCCACATGGAGTCATTCTGGAACTGCATATTACTTAGTTCCCTTGTTTGCTATCTTATGTCCACACCTCTGTCTCCACTAAATTACAGCAATACAATAAAATGAACCAATTGCCTGTCACAAGATCTCCATTTCCTTATCTCCAATATTTGTCATAGCAACACTACGAATACTTGCAACCAATGGCTGCTTCCCTCCCCTCCCCCTCGAAAGTTCATCAGTATCTTAAATGCTTTCAGGTGAAAACAACTCAGATCACATTTACTCCAAAAAAAAAAAAAAAAAAAAAAAAAAAAAAAGTTAAAAACCAAAACCTCCATACATCAGCCAACATCTTCTGTGTATGTCATAGCCACATCCAGCTAACTACAGTGTAGACAAAAACACTTATGTAAAAGTGAAAAATAGGAATTTGGGGTTAATTTGTTCCCAACGTATTGTGAACAGTTTTGTCATGGCTGGAAAGGGAATACAAGATTACACTACTATGCATAACAGAAAAATAAACGTGTTTATTATTTAAAAGTCCACAACTTTAAGTGTGGCCTGGCTACCGCAGTGCTGCAATCACCTGCACGATTAGTCATCTATTTCTTATTCTATGTTGATGTTTTAATTTTATTTGAGGAGAGGAGCAATGCCTTTGTCTTATTTACTCAAAGCTCAGAAACTTTCCTCACACTCCAACTTCATGTTTTTCTTTGGTTAAATAAATAAAAAAGCAAGCTTATACCTTGGCACCCCTACCCTTCAGTATTTATGCCATTACCACTCACTATATTCCCTAGATCTCCGTGCCTCCGAAATACATTCATATATAGATTCCCAAGATATCATGAAACAGCTCACATTAAAAAAAAAGTATTTCTCTCTCCTAGAGTTGCTATTACTACCACCAGTAGTAAAATCTTTTGAACTGCAAATAGCGTCTGCCGTCCCCTCATAAATATACAGCCCTCAATAGTTTAATACAAGAATCCAGAGCAATAGCCACACTTCTGAGTAGAACTGGCCAGGAATTCTCCCCCAAATATGGTGTTGATGGACAAAGCCATTTCTGCACCGTTTTCCCTGGAGAAGTTTTGAGTTTACTGAAATTTTTTTCTTTTGGATTTTCCATTGTTAAGTCAAACATGAAATATTTCATTTTGGATAGCATCAGTATTAATGCGCCTTGCTGGAGCTGCAGCAGTGCCTCACTGGAATTATAGTTCTGGTACCTCATGCCCCCATTCCACTCTACAGGCCAGGCTCTCTATCTGAGCTACCTCTGATGCACACAGCAGCCTTCCCTCTGGCTGAGCTGCTGCAGTGCTTTATGGGGGTCCCAGACCATGAGCTGAGCCCATATGGGAGGGAAGGGCCATCCAAACTGCAGTTCCCATGAGGCATTGTACATAAGAACATGAGAATGGCCATGCTGGGTCAGACCAAAGGTCCATCCAGCCCAGCATCCTGTCTGCCAACAGTGGCCAATACGAGATGCCCCAGAGGGAGTGAACCTTACATGATTCCCTCCCCGTCACCCATTTCAAGACAGACATTGTAGCAGCTCAGGGGGGACACAGATGAAAGTCAAACTTAGCCAAAACTATTTTGACATCTCCAGATCAAAATTTTTCAGAACACCGCATCTGGGTATTTTAACTTTTCATTCTTTGAGTCACTGCTTTTCAAAGAGAGAGACCATTCTGTGGGCATACTGTGCATTCCTTGTGTTCAGATGTATTGCCCTGCATTTGGCTGTATTCAATATCATGTTGATGGCTTGTGACAATTTAACTAGGATTTAGATCACTGACTGTAACCTGTCCTCCTTATTACTTATTTTTACATTACTGACACCGACTTTACCAATAGATTTTTCTATTATTGTTTAGATCAGGGCTACTCAACATGCAAACCACAGCCCATTTGTTTGCAGCCTGCAGTGCACCTTGGGTTTACATGCGGCTCAACATGCAGCCTGTGGGTGGGATCCTTTGAACATGGCCTCCACTGGGTACACGCTCCACAACAGCGAGTCAATGAACTTCTGTTGATATGCATTTTAGTAGTCAACCTCTTGGACTGTCGTTGCTCAATAAAAGTCCTGTCATATGGGTAGAAATTAGATAAATATTGCATTTTATTAATATGAGCAGAACTGACTTAAATGGGGCCTGTGTGTTGTGTAGTCCTGCCTTAATCTTTGTATTCATGCCCGTCAGTGTGAAAGAAGCTATTTGCATATATATTTGCATGCATATGCAATCACACTTAAGTTGCGGCCCTCGGCATGTGCTGAGAGTATCACTGTGGCCCCCGGGGCTTCCAAAGTTGAGTAACTCTGGTTTAAATCATTGATAAAAATATTGAAATGGAAATCAGTAAATATGAATCCCCATTAGGGTTTCCAGGTGTCTGGTACTGGCCTGGACAGACTGGTATTTGTGGCTTCTGTCCGTTTAAGAAAAAAAAAAAAAAACCCAAAAAACCAAAACACAACACAGAAAATACCAGAGATGTAAAATGCCCAGTATTTTCTGTTTTTCCTCAAATGGAAGGCCACTTGGGACATTCTTCTCCTGCCACGTCTGGTGGGGGAGGGGAGAGCATGGGGATTTAAAGGCACTGTGACTTTTTTTTTTTTGCTCAACGAATTTTTTTCCGCCATGTTCAGTATTTTTTGTGGATCTATTTGGTAACCCTAATCCCAATTCTGTTTGGCTTGGGAAAGTAGCATTTTAGCCAAGGGAGACTCAATCTGGTCTCTGTTAGCATGCATGAATATGCAAGCACATAGATAAACTTTTGCTATGCGCACAAGTGACTGTGTTTGCATCGGACAGTTCTGCTTTTTGTTTCCAAGTGATAAAGATAAAAAAAATAAGGATGCAAGTATTTGTGAAAGCAAAGTATTTACATGCTCAAAGACTGGGGCATATGCTGAGAACATGGGCAAATACTGCCCTGGTCAGAATAGTCAAGATAATTCTTGATATCGTTTGGAGACACTTCAGCTTTGCAACATTGCCTATCGTCCTATACTCCTGATGGACCCAGACTACAGTTCCTTTTTGACATGCTCTCCTTGGCTTTCAATTTAATCCTAAAAGGAAAACAAATGCTCCATAAAAATCCTCTGATAAAGCACAAGGCAGGAATGCTGCTTCAACTTTGAGTATTTGATGCAATCAATAGATCAAGGAACTCTTAATCTCTTCTTTAGAGAGGCACCTTAATCCATTTACTCACATCAAAGAGCTGTTTATCTGGTACAGTAACAACCCCTAAAACACTCTGCATGTTTTCCCATGGTGTGTACAATATGCTACACTGATTACGTTCTTCATTTACTAAAGGGGCACAGGCCAGCCGCACCAAATTAGATGGGGGGGGGGGAAGGGATTCACACACACCCTGTCCAGAATAGGGCAAGAGAAGATATCACCACTGTCCTCCCAAGACACTGACGAGGGATGAACACCAAAGTTGACTGAATTTTTCCACTTAAATATTTCTTTTATTAGAAAATGCCAAACTGATTTTTTTAGCGATTTATGTAAATGTACATTTTGACAAAACCTCCAGTGGAAAGGTTTCTCAAGTGCACGATGGAAATTCTGGTCAAAGTGAGACACCCACTCTCTCAGTGCAACCAATGAGTGAATGCCCTAGGTGAATGCCCAAGGTGTCTCTCTTGCTTTTCCTTGTGAAAAATTTTCAGAAGGGTTTGCTTTCATTTCAAAGCAGAACAAAGCAAAATGTCAATTTTCTAAAAGAAAAATAAAACGTGTTTTGTTTATTTCATCCTTGTGAGCAACCCTAAACTGTGATTGGGGCCTGTAAACAGGTTCGTCCCTCAGAGTCCACTATGAGCTAATCTTATCACAGAGAGTTAAGCCTGAGCAGTCACCATCAAGGCCGGTGGCCCTTTTATTACGCACGTTCGCGTTTACACCCGAGCCAGATCGGCCTGTCGGCGGAGTAGGGGGGTTCGGGCCCGCCCCCTCTCCGAACCCCGGCCCAGGGCCCTAAAGGCAGGGACCCCGTGGTCCCTCCCTAGCGGATGGGGGAACGCCCCAAAACACACCCGCTCACGGGCTCCACGACCCCGCCCTGGGCCGCTTCCTACTCCACCAGGCCTCCCAGCCCGCTTCCCTTGACCTCTCCTGCCTCACCTCTCCCTCCGTCCCTCCTCGTCTTGCTCCGTCCACCGCGCTCCCTTGCACCGTGCCAGCCCCGGGTTTAAATCCCCCGCCGGCTCCTTTCCCCCTCTGTGTCACTTCCCCTGCGACGCCTCCCGGCCACCCTTCCCCCGTGACGTCATCCCCCTGCGCCTCCCCGGCCCCTCCCTCTTGGGCCCTGCTGGTCGGCGCCCGCTGCCTCCCGACGCTCCCTGCGCCGGCTGCCGGCGCGTTCCTGTAGCCCGCCGCGGCGGGCTGGGCCGTGTTCTCCGCCCCCCGGTGTGGCTGCCCGGCGCCTCCTGGCGCGCTCTCCGTGCGGGGCGCGAGTGCCCCGTCACCCCGCCCGGCGCCTCCCGGCACGCTCTCAGTGCGGGGCGCGAGTGCCCCGTCACAGGGCCCACAGAAACTGCCTCCAGCTCCAAGATGCACTGACTAAAATGTATGTCCTCAGCTTGTCTCCAGACTGGGCTGGCTCCAGGACTCAAGCTTTTGTAGCTGAACACGAAGGTACTAGCTGACAATATCTTGGAACCTTTCACAATTATCTTTGAGAATTTCAGGAGGTTGGGTGAAGTCCCAAAAGATTGGAGAAGCCCAAATACCATACCTATCTTTACAAAATGGAAACAAAAAGGACTGAGAATTATAGCCCACTCGGTCTAATTTCAATACCTGAAAAAACACTGGAATAATTTTTTTAACAATTCATAAACAGCTGGCTGATAATAGGGTTACAAAGAATAGCCAGCATGGGTTTGTCAAGAATTAATCATGCCAAGCCAACCTAGTTTCTTTCCCTGACAAGGTTGTGTGTCTTGTGCAGTGATACTGGGCCAAATGTGGCCTGCCAAGCCTTCTTGTGTAGCCTACCAGCCCAAAGTGTTTATAATTAAATCCATGAAGAGTGCTGCACAGCCTATCATTTGCTTTCTTAGTAACCAGCTTACTGGATCTCAAGGTCTCATGATTGCATTGACTAAGCTGAGCTAGGATGCACTCATTTTTTCCACTAGTGATGGAAATGGAGGAAAAAACACTAAATGCAAATGGGAGTAAGCATTGCAAAACCAACAGCAAGCACAGTTTTTGAGCCAATCTAGACAGTGGATTTTCTTTTTATTATGCCACCTCATTTAAATGCAAAATCTTTGTGTTTAACATGGCAACCCACTGTGCCTGTTTGTAAGGCTCTCAACATGAGGCACCACTTTAACTCAAAGCACAGTAACTCAGTCCATAGGAAACATTAGGACTACATCTACATTGGCAAGATTTTGTGCAAAAACATGCTGCCTGTCTACACTGGCCGTGAGTACTTGCACAAGAACACTGACGTTCTAGTGCAAGAAGCCCTGATTTCATACATAAGAACTATGATGCTGCTGCTCAGGAATAAGCCCTTTTGCGCAACTCTTCTTGAGCAAGAGGCCTGTGTATGCGAACAAGAAATTGATGTTGCCTAAGAAAGCCCTATGTTTAAAATGACCATCGGAGCTTTCTTGCGCAAGAGAGTGTCTACACTGGCACGGATGCTCTTGCTCAAAAGCACATATTTTGCGCAAAGGCACATGCCAGTGTAGACGCTCTCTTACTCAAATACTTTAATGCAAAAACTCTTGCGTTAGAGTATTTGCACAAAATCTTGCCAATATAGACGTAGCCCAAAAGTATGGTAAGAGGTCACCTTGGTTTTACCAGAAGCTCTTCAGTAACCTAAAACCCGAGATTCTTATAAAAAGTGGAAGCTAAGTCAAATTAGGAAGGATGAATGAAGAACAAAAACAAAAAACACCACCTCAGGCGAGGGATAGTAAATTTCAATTAATCAACTAACCGAGCAGTTGATGGAATTTCCATTGACTACTCAATTAGTCGATAAGGGAGACACTCGCTATCCCCACTGTGCCTTACCCTTTAAAATGTACGAGACACATCAGAGGCCCCTGTACATTTCAAAGGGAGAGACAACTGGAACCTGCTAAGTCTCTCACTTTGAAACGTACAGGAGCCGTGGGCAGCTCTTGCACATTTCAAAAGGAAAGAGGCAGCAGGAACCCATGCCAGCGGGGACCAAAGCAGACCCTGCTGGTGCGGGTTCCTTCTTCCTTTGAAATCACAGAACACCAGAACTGGAAGGGACCTCAAGAGGTCATCAAGTCCAGTCTCTTGCCCTCATTTGCTTCCACCCTGAAGCAAAACCTTTCCAGCAGCCACACATCACTCTTCAGATACACTCACCAGGAACCTATGCCTGCAATAAGGCCTGTCGCCAAATCTGTCCACAAATCTATACAGGACATCCCCGCTATAAGTCGCCCCAGTATACGTTGGTTCCTCATTAGTGTTGCTGACACCTGTGGGAACTGCTCCGTTTTAAATTGCAGAGATTCTTTCCACTCATTCTTGTTAAAGGATTTAGAACACAATTCATCTTCATTAGTTCACAACATACGCTGCAGAATGCCTAGCAGCTCTGAAAGCTACCAATTACTTGTTACAGTGCAGCATGACAACTCATAGGGTCTGTGACAAATGAAAGTACAGCAATCATCACAACATTAATAGGTGTATTGACAGTGTCCTATTCACACATGTACATCAAGCATGGCACAATTCCCAAGAGGCACCAAAAAGCACAGTCTACCACAATGCCTTACTGTTAAAGGGCTTTTTCAAAGCTTTCCTCAGAGCAGAGCTATATAGATGAGATCATTGGATAACCCGTGTGTCTGGATGTTCAACCTCAAACAGCCATTCCACCTCCATTCTGGCAGCAACTTCCCCCCGTGGCTTCACAGGTACCACACAGAACATGATAAATATCCCAGCGAGATCCAATCTTGTCAGTAAACATCCTGAACATCCCTTCTATCTACCAAAGGCACATTCAATGGTCATTCTGCCCCTGCTGGGCCAGTAGCTGTATCTTTCCTTAGGTGCCTACTGTACATTTCATAAGACAAGGAAGTAAAGGTAGACTTGGTCCCCCAAGATCACTACTACAAGACATTTCAGAATTCCCAATGGTAATCTGCTTGTACCTTTCCAAACAGCCCTATGTTCTGAAAGACACAAGCACCATGCACCTTCTCTGACCAGTACTTGCTGATGTCAGTGAAGCATCCCTTGCGACCCACCACTGCTTCCATAACTGTGGAAAAGTAGCTTTTTGCTACTGTACTTTGCAGCAAGATGGTCTGGTGCTAAGAGACAGCTGTGTGCCATCTATTGCAGGCTAGGAATGCCATTTTTGCAAATCCCTCTACTTTGCCCTGCATATCACCCAGAGTCACAGTACTGTGCAGCAGGAGACAATTAATGGCCCTGCAGAAAAGCACAACTGCATGACAAAGCCCCCGGCAATAGACTTTCCAATTCCAAAATGACTTCCCACTGGCCCGGGAGCAATCCAGTGTTGCGAGTTTCCACACTGCAATCACCATTTTCCTTCTCCACTCTCTGTGCAGCTCTCAGTTTGGTGTCCCTGCACTGGGGGCAGGAGAGAGCTTGGCACACAGATCCAGGAACATGGTCTTGTGTCTCCAAAAGTTCTGAAGCCATCAGTCGTCATTCCAAACCCACATTACGATCCAATCTCAACAATCAGCACTCATTTCTTGAGCCCAGAAGCAGTGCTCCAATATCTGCAGCTGCTCCACAAATCCCTTGACACCTTGAATTGGTTCTCGCTGTGTCCCACAGCAATCTGTCCTCCAAGAAATGATCCTGTTCTCCACTCATTCAGTTTTTCATGCAGCTCTGCTAATACTGAAGGTTTGCGTGCATTGTGCTTCCACTACTTACGACAATACTGCAGAGCTGTGCAGCATCCATGCTTCCAAAAGATGGTTTGTGGGATTTTGGGGGAAAAAAAGAGGCACAGAGTTATAGGATGGAGACAATTGCATACCAAGAAGCTGATCCTTTGTTTCCAGTCACTTCTCTGTGACTCGTTTCAGCCCCAGCATCCATTGCCAAAAAGCTTCCCAAAAGACTGTGCATGGGACTGTTACAAATTGGCTGTGGAGTACCTACCCACAGTGCACTGCATGTCAACAATACAAGTACTCCCGGCAAGTACACATTCCACAGACACATGGAGCCAAGTATGTATGTTCACAAGCAATATACATGGATGGTGGGTATGCTAGGCAAAACTGCCAGCCTGGCCCCACCCCCACTCCATCCCCAGAACACCTACTGTAGGCATACTGGGGGGCGGACTGTTGCTGGCCCCAAAGTGCCCTCCCTCCCTGGTGCTCCAGGGCTGGGGAGACGGGGGCCACAATCCACTTCTCCCTCCCTGCGGTGCTGTGGGGTGGTGGTGGCTTGGCTCCTATTGAGGGGACAGGGTTTGAACAGAAGGGGCAGAGCTGGGGGCAGGGCTGCGGGGCTTAGCTCCCTCAGCCCTGCCTTCACCCACTGCCCATGGCAATATGCTAACTGGTGGCTTTATGCCAAAGTAAGCACTGTTAATCAAAGTTTGTAGTGTAGATATGGCCTTTAAAAGGCTTAACACTACTATATTTATGTTTTCCATTCAACATGTCATGCAAGACACAATAAATGATGCTTGCAAGTCTTAAAGATGGAGCAATGGAATTGAGGACTCTACAAGGATATATGAAGGATCAAGTTTACTCATTGCTTTCAAAACTACTACACAATTCCTTTGCTATAAACATTTTTACAAGACATTGTCTGTGTTATTAAATATTTGGAGCATCGCCACCGAAGCCATGTTGTTAAGCAAGATTCTTTAATATCTAAGTGGATGTTTGTTAAGTCTTTAGTTTCACCAATGAAAGGCACTTACATATAATGATGGAGAATGGATTTGTGTCAGTCACATAGCGTTCTGGTTTGTCTCAATCTAGCTCTTTCCAATAATGAAAGACTATACCCAGCACTATTGCTATGTATATTATGAAGAAACTGTTTTGTACCACGTCTAACAATTATAAGATGAAATTGTAAACAAAAATGCTGTGAAACTAGTACCTTTGCCAGGCAGAAAAAGCACAGAACAAGAAAAAAGTCATTCCAAAGCAGAACAGAAAGTTTTCTTAATTTTGGTGTTGGGAGGATATAGTGACCTTGTATTAAACTTGTAAGACTTATTCCAGACTACCATGAAATGTAGGAATCAATTGACTATGTGGTGTTCAGTATCTTCTCACTGCATATTTTAATAGGATGTATTTTTGTATAATCATAATTAGAAACATTACCCCCATGAGATGTGCCCCAAGCCAAAGTAGACTCTCTCAATGCAGACAGCCAATGTCAAACACCTGAAATACACATGTAGGGGGGACATGCCATTCCAAATTCAGTGCCCAACTTTCCCAGTTAAGACAACATAGCATCAATGTTTTTTTCCCCCAATCAGAATGCTGGCAGAAAAGGCTCACTATCAGAAATGAGTAGTTGAAAGAAGAAATGACAAAAAAAGGGGATTGGTAAAATTGTTCTAATTGGAATAATTTTATATGCACCAAGGCATGTGCAAATGTGCTCCATCAATAGAAATAAAAAGCCCAATTTTGGGTGCTCTGCTGATTTAAATCTCTCCAAGCAGCCACAGAAGTGCGCAGCTTACAGGGAACACAGATGGTGATGAGACTTCTCTGTTTAGCGACCTTTATGGATCTCATTCAGGCCCCCATAGGAATCATCCTGAGTCATTCTGTTGACTTTCAAGGGCTCTGGATCAGAGCCTAAGTCCTTCCCCAAATAAATCTCTAACTCAAATACAGAAAGCTGCTTTGCTCACAGACTCAAGAATATTTCCTGATCTGGAAAAAAGAGGCAGTAAATAAGCCACATTTTTATGATGAAAGAATTTGTCTATGCTTTGTGTAGAATGCTTCTTTGTATAGTTGCTTAGAGTCTTGTTAGCCCTAAAGTTCATAACAAATATGAAACAAGAGCAAAATAAGTTACAAAGTTACACATTAACCATTGCAGTATTAAATTCTTTCAAGCATAACTTCCTCTCAGGAATTTGTAATAGCTATTTGGATTATGGTCACACAATGGGTAGGTGCTTTCCATAAACAAAAGACAAACACTCCTTTCAGAAAGAGCTGCTCACTATGGAATTTAAGAGCCACATTGAACATAAAATTAACATAATGCAAAGTATTGCACTTCCAGAAAGAACATGGCCAGGGAGGAGGGGATTACTTTGGGAGTCATAACAGTTGCCTTGTTGTGCATTTGCTGCAGTGTTTTGGTTGATGTTTCAATGTAGTGGAGATTCGAGTTTATTATACTGGATATTCCCCTCATGTCCTCCCCTACCCTCACTATGGAGCAAATAAAATGGATTTTGAAAGACAGTCCAGGTTGCAACACTCCATATACATGCCAAACTGCCTGCCACCGGTGTTACAAGATAAGAGAAACTGACATTTTCACAGCAGTCATCAATACACTTATCGCCCCAAAGTACTGACACAACCAAAAAAAATCTCTATGCTTGCAAAACCCAAGAATGTGTATAATCCTTTCACTGAGCTCCCAACAAAAGACTTTTCTGAGTATTATTTTGGGGCAAAAGATTCATCAGATATCCCAGCAGGACATAAATAAAACAAAGCAAACAATTATTTGCATGGTGAGGTTGTACAGAGGGGAACAATTTAGAATGTGGACAAGACGATAACACCTAGCTTTTACACAGCAATTCTCACCTGTAGATCTCAAAGGGCTTTACAAAGGAGGTCAATATTAGGAGCATATGAATACAAGGAAGCCCACACAGAAAACACAGCCTACGTGCAGAGAAGATGAAGCATAAGTCAAATGGTTCCAAGCAGATAATTATGTTGCTGAAACATTAAAAACACACTTACCTGCTGTAATTTTCTAAAAAAACTGATGAAGACGTCGTTGTTTGTAATACTTGGATCTACAGTTACTGAAAAACAAGGGCATAGAAACCAGAATTAGTTGAAAGTGGGGCGGAAAGGATCTCCATCTGAAAGTAAGATTCTTACACCACCCTCCTAAGCATTAACAAACTTCTGGTCAAGCTGTGAATGAGTTATTCATATACACTTTGATTAAAGCAGAGTTTGCTCTCTATTGGATGGTGCTCAGATTACTCCCACCCAGTACCATACAGTGGAAGGCAGGTACTGCATTAGGCACACATCCTAATGGGGAAATCCTGGCTCTGTTGAAGTCAAGAGATGCTTTGCCATGGACATCAACAGGGCTAGGATTTCTCCCCAAGATTTAATATAAAGGCCTAAAGCTGCGGTCATTTATTCAAGAGCCTATTTTCTGAAGTGCTGAGTACCCAACAACTCCCATTGACATCACCAGGAGCTGCTGAGTGCTTGGCAGTTTGGGAAGTGGGGTTACTGAAGAGATTAGTCTTACAGTTTTTGGAAAATCTTGGCCATGAAGCAGATGTTGCCTCAGAAGGCCTAAGAGCTTCCTACATCTTGTAGCTGAAAGGGTTACATTTGTTTATTGGCTTGTGACATTCATGCATGGCATATTATACCTGCAGAGCCCTGCATTTCAGATATATAGTTTTTCCTAGGCTATGTCTATACTGGGAAAGTTTGGCAACAAAAGTGCTGCTGACATGCAGTCACCAAAAGCGAAAACCGGTCAAACCCGGTTTTCTGCCACCCATTGCTGACATTTCATGGCCACATTGTCAGTACCCTGTCAACAGACAAAGCAAAGCAATGTGGGTAAGCATCCCACAATGCCTCGCGTCACCTTCTGTTATTAAGAACTGTGGGAATGCGCAACATAGCACTATGCATTTTAGGAACATGGAACCATCCTGTCAGCCACCTCTGCTTCCCACCTTCTCCCTGGGCTTCCAGCTTACTTTTGCACCATTTGAATGACAGTCCTTGCGTCAAACTCCAGCATCTGCTGTGAGAAATCATGGATCCCACAATTCTCTGCAGTAAGGAGCAGTTTGACATCAGGCTAAGCCGATACCACATGGCTGTTGAATGTGCTTTTGGCAGATTGAAAGCTAGACAGGTGTGTGTCTATGGCAGGCTGGATTGATTGGAGGACCATGTCCCCACATGCTGTTCCTTACAGAATTTGTGAAAGAGTAAGGGTGAAGAGTTTGGCTGTGGAAGGAACAATGAGACTCAGCACCTAGATGCAGTTTGAACAGCCAGGTATTCATGTTATCAGAGAAGCCCCTAAGGTAGCCACCAATATTAAGGAGGCTCTGAGGAACCACTTTGATAATGAGGGGTACTGACATTTCTGTGTGTTAGGGTTGCTTCCCTGCCTCCCCTCCCCTCCCCCCCCCCACTACTCATCCTGAGCGAGGCATTCCCATGAAACCCAAAGGATATTACAGGCTGCCATCGGGGCCAGGAAGATTGGTGTGGGTTGTGTCACAAAAAATAAACTCATGGAAACCTGCACCACCTTTGTCTTTATTGATACCTTTCAATCAGGATATTTGGTAGTAAGGGTTATTGGAAACCACTTTGATAATGTCCAGATATCAAATTCACAGCTCATTTCACTGGGACTAGAGTATGCTGGATAAACAAACAAATCATTACTTGATTGTATGTAGAGGGAGGGTTACTGGGTAAAGAAATTTGCCTGTGCAGCCATGGAGGCTGATGTGTGGGTGTGGTGGATGGTTGCTATGAAAAGAGTTCTTCAGAGTGGGGCCTCTAGTTGTGTTTCCTCTGCTTCTTGATAAGACACTTCAGCATCTCATTTTGGTCTTCCATGAGTTGAGTGGTTCGTGTTCTCACTTCCATCTCCGTAGCTCTTTGTTCTTTTTTCTCTGTTTGAAGTATTGACTGACGCAATACCTCCTTGCGCAGATCCTCCCTTGTTTTTTTCCCCTTAGTTGATGGAGTCTGTCTGAGGGCGAACATGCCTGACTTCTCAAGGTCTGGAAAAGTAACCATGAACAATGGAGTGACTATACTATTCCTGATAAAGATGGTAACATTTCACTAACATGCACACCTCTGAACAAAACTTGACACTTTTCTTGTTACCCTAGAGGCAAATACAAATCTCTCCAGACCCCTCGACTATGGCGAGTTTTAAATGCAAGGGAGCGAGTGTTGGGCATGGGTCCCCAAGACAGTCTGGGCTTGTGCAGCAGTTGCACATGGAAACAATTTATAATCATCCTACACTTGTCCACAGGCTGCCATTACTCTGGCTGACACATCCCTGCTGAAAGTTAACAGGCAAGCCTTGGCTCTGCTTCCGGATGTGAATGGGGGGGGAGGGAACGGGGGAGGAGGGAGTGCTCTGCTCCTTATGCAGCCAAACTCTGCCACCTTAGCTCCAGCAGCACGGTATGAAGAATGGTTTGGGAGCACATCATACCACTGAAGTGGGGAAATGGTGCCCGACCATGGAATCCTCGGGAGGAAGATTAGTTAGTACGTCAGGCAAAGCTTCATCACCATCTCCCAGCAAGTTATGCTCCTGTTTGGATATAACAGACCTAGGCCGGGCTTAGCCAGCTCACGGAAACAGCCTCCGTTCGCCCGGCACCTCAACCCCACCATGACTGGAAGAGCAACTTCCCAAGCTGCTGCCCATCCCTCCCTCACCCCACTACAATACACAGGAACTTATCGCCCCACCCTACCCCCACCCCCCTGCAATACACAGCGACTATCTGCCCCACACAGCCTCTGCCCACCCTCTCCTGGCTCCACTAGAGCAACTTTGCACCCCACATAGCTGCCAACCGGACTCTTTCCCCCCTCCCCCCTGCCTGCATAGCAACATACCCTGCAGCTCTTCCTTTGCTTCACGGCTCCGCGTCTCTTCCCTTCCTTCACGCCCCACATACAGTTGCCAAGGGTCCTCCCAAACATTGAAAGTTAAAAAATTCCGCACTGCCTGGTGCGCGGCTTGTCACTAGATTGACTCGTGCCCCTTTGTCCACTTCCACCTCTTCATCAGTAACGTCTGTCTCCAGGAGAAGTGTTTCTGACTCTTTCTTACAGGAAGTATTCACACCCTCCTTGGGCGTGGCCATGAGGTCACCCCAGTCCAGTTCTTTATAAAAATGTCAGGTTGGGGGTGCAGCACCAGACCAGCTGTTTGCTTCCTTTACCTTCTGGTATGCCGGTCGGAGTTTCTTTATCTTGGCTCTGCATTGTAGGGTGTCTCACTCACACCTCTTCTCACACAGGGCTTGAGAAATGTGACCATACGTGTCCCAGTTCCTATGGGCCATTCGCAGCTGTGACTGCACCAATTCTTCACCCCACACACTGATAAGATCCAAAAGCTCTGCCTTGCTCCAAGTAGGAGAGTGTTTTGAGCAATACACACACCTGGTTTTCTGAGAAGACCCCATAATGACCCATTTCACAATGATCCAAGAGAACCACTACACAGTGAGCCAGACACCATGAAATGGATTTTTAAAGTTCCCGTGGTACGCAGGTGGGAGGGGCGCATCTGCTTATGTGGTTGCAGAGCAGCAGAGTTCAAAGTGCTGGCCAGAGTGACTAATCGAGCATTGTCGAAACAAGCTAGAGGTCAATAAACTCAACAAAAACCCCACGATAGTACACACTACACGATTGTCAACAATAAAGGCAGGGGGAAGACACAAAAGCGTTGTGCAGAGGTGGAAGTTTTATCACCAAAAACTGGGCATTTGTCATGGAGAGTGTCCACATTTTGATGTGACAAAAGTCAAGTTGTGTCACCAAAAAGGGGGGTTTGGCAACAAAACTTGCAAGGCTCTAATAACTCCATTAATCTTGTAACAATTCTCAAGTGTCTGCTTGGAAATCTGGGAAAAACTAATTAATTTTGTTCTAGGGGGGGGAAAAAAAAAGAAGCTAATTTAAAGAAAAGAGGAGGGATATAAAATGTCGAAGGGACTGCCCAAAGGCTCTGTTTTTCACTCTGAGCTCAGTGGAATTATTTGACATACTAGGACTGCAAGATCAAGTCCAAAGTACTTTAGTCCCAACATTAAAGGTATGCCCCCCCCCCACAAATCATGACTTGCAGAAGCAATAAACATATCCAACTGTTGAAGCGACAAGTTGAAAACCCAGATATGTAGTTAAAGCAGAGACTCCATACCATTTTGTAGATACTGCTCAAGTTGAGATCTCCTCTCATCAGCCATGGACTCGGTCATTGCAAGGTAAAACTTTGGAGGGAAAGCAGGCACGGTACTCCCAAAGATCCGTCTTAGCTACAATAGCAGTCAAATAACGCTTAACGTTAGTGACGATCTGCTCAGGGCTTCAGTGAACATCACCATATTCCCCAGGTCAGTTGTGATCTGCTATGGTGAAGGGGGTGTCCGTTCACTTTGGCCCCAAGGCTACTGACAGCTCTCCCAACCTCTAAAATGTATTCAAGATTGTATAAAACTAAAAACACCATGCTTTGCACTATCTGAGTAGCAGCTTGGAAGCAGCTTTTCAGGCCCCAGTCAGAAGGATCACAGCATGTCTACTTAACGAAGTCTTGTGCATTTTATAGACAATGCTATGGGTTATAGCTATCTTAGTCCACAGTACTTACTTTCCACACTATCTATGCCAGTGTTTCCCAAATGGTGTTCCGTGGAACCCCAGGGTTCCACGAAGTGAAAATAAGAGTTCTGCAAGAAAATTCCATTACAATAACATTATTATTTTTTTTTAAATTAATATTTAAGCATTTATGAATTTTATTGAAAAGAATTTTCATTTGTTTGCGCCACAATAAGTGTGCCTGTGTAATGCCAGCTTAGCTGGAGAGTGGGGATGATGATGTTACTAATCAGCGCTGCACGCGCAGTCACTCAATGGTGCAATCGTCTATTATATACCACTGTAAATCTTCGTATTCACTCTCAGGAAGTGTGGATCACATGGGTGACTGAATACGAATATACCGGTACTAGCGCTGCATCAGACAAAGTCGAAACTTTAGCTGTTAAACCAGTTGCTGTTATTAGGAAGTCCGCAAAATTCTTTCGAGTTTAAAAGGGTTCTGTGGCCAAATAAAATTGGGAAACACTGATCTACGCTAACACAATAGGATCACGTAAAACCTCTCTTTTGGAAACCACTGATCACTATCTTTGGTTTTCATTCACAACATGCAAATATCCTCCTCACAGGTCTCCTATGCATCACTGTATTTCTTTAACATGTTACACACACTGTATATAGCTGAGAAGTATTCAGAGACATTTTACACTTCCAGTGAGCTGTTACCATATTGTACAGTCACCTGGGGTTGAATGTTAAAACAGTAAGTTTTACAGAGAGCATGTTGCTTCTTGAGCACTTAATTCAGATTGCAACCAAGCTTAGCAGAAAACAGAACTTTGTTCTCACACAGAGCATTCAAGTTGGCTTAGCTTTTATTTTTTTTAAAATGTATTATTCCAGCATAGTTACTTCTGTTTCCTACATTCGCCACCTAGCACAATACCTGTTTCCTCATTGTTTAGATTAAGAGCAGTGACAGACACAGGAAATATGATCCTCTTAGTTCAGTTGAATTAAATGCAGAATTTCCAACTTGGCATCTGGACAATGCAATAAGAATCTTCCAGTACACGAGAGGGAGGAATCTCAAACAAAAGGAACAAATGTTTTTAATGCTGCCAACTCCATCACAAGTCCCATGATGCTTCAAGAAAAAAATGCCAAGCCTCAGCTTCTAGAGTCATGTGAATTCAAGGTGCTCAGCTTCCACTTAAAAATAAAATATTGGTTTGGGGGATGGGAGACAGACTCCAGATTTTTGAGATGGTAGGATTAGCACTACTGAAGTTTAAAAAACAAAACCAAAAAAAGCACCAAAACCCTGAAATGAAAAGTTTCCATTCTCTCCTACTCATCCTATTTGATCATACGATCCCAAAGTTTGAAGTGCTCCTGTTTTCAGGACCTCATCTGATCAGTTAAACACATACACACATTAAGACCCAGCTTTTGTAAACCCTTAAGGGGCCACCAGACTGCAGGCTGGCAAAAGTGACAGCAAGTCAACTGAAAGCATATGCACCTCACAGATCTTCCTTGACTATACTAGAGACTGTTGTAGTAAGTAAATAATAATTAGCTTTAAAAAAAAACCCTCACACATTATCCTACACAAAAGGTTCACATTAATACTATTTGTTGGTTTTCCCACCCAATGGCTCAAGGCCAGACCATTCAAACTTTAGTTAGAAAGCTATTTTATTTACTAGAAACGTAGACTAATTTCTACAGCCAAATAGGCTACGTCTACACTGGCCCCTTTTCCGGAAGGGGCATGTAAATTTCATGAGTCGTCGTAGGGAAATCCGCGGGGGATTTAAATATCCCCCGCGGCATTTAAATAAAAATATCCGCCGCTTTTTTCCGGCTTTTAAAAAAGCCGGAAAAGAGCGTCTACACTGGCCCCGATCCTCCGGAAAAAGCGCCCTTTTCCGGAGGCTCTTATTCCTACCTTCAAAGTAGGAATAAGAGCCTCCGGAAAAGGGCGCTTTTTCCGGAGGATCGGGGCCAGTGTAGACGCTCTTTTCCGGCTTTTTTAAAAGCCGGAAAAAAGCGGCGGACATTTTTATTTAAATGCCGCGGGGGATATTTAAATCCCCCGCGGATTTCCCTACGACGACTCATGAAATTTACATGCCCCTTCCGGAAAAGGGGCCAGTGTAGACGAGCCCATACTGTGTGGCCACTACTGAGAAATTACTTTGTACAGATTATTATAATACATTTAAGTGCCACTTTCTGGAAGCAGGGGGAAAGAAGATAGAGAACATCTTATGCCTCTTTCTGAAAATGCCTAACTGACAAGCCTGGACAAAAATCCCTCTCAGTAAAGCAGTTTCTGAATGTTTTAAAAGATTCATGGGAGCTTTGCTTGTGGCACATGTTGCAGATGCTAGTGTAGAAGTAATGGAGTAACACATTAACAAATGGGACACTGGCAATTATTTACATATTATTAGATACTTGTAAATTGCTTGGAAATACACAGAGTATAAAACGAGATATATAAAACCAGTACCTAAATATAACAGCAACAGATTTTACATAGTGCTTTTCATCTTGACAGTTTTTCACATACACTGATCCAGTGCTTTTTTTGTGACGGTACTGCCTGGTACGCAGTACCGGCACCTCCAGATGCAGTACTGGAACCTTCAGTCAGACTTCCACAACTTTTCTCCTGGAGAACTGGCACTTTTTTTTTTTTTAAACACACACACACACACAGACACACAGACACACACAGACACAAGCACTGCATTGATCCCTCCAAAACCTTCAAGATAGAGAAGCACTCAGTTTTAAAGACAGGGAAATTGAGGCAAAACTAGGAAGTGATTTGCCAGAGTTCAGAGATGGTGTCAGAGTTCAAGTTTTTCTCAACCTGAGTAACCCTTTTTTTGTATTTCTAAGAACTATAGAAAATTTCCATAATAGATTATACACACACTCTGGAGCATGGAGTTAATTAGGCTGAGCTGAGTCTGCAAGCATTAAGTTTCAGTCCAACATGACTGGAATCTTGCTTGTTTCCAATATTCTCCAGCCCAGAAGACAGACTTTAAAATTTAAACACAGACAATTATTAAGATTGTACCTGGCAGAGCTATGTTCAGATCCAGCACAACATAGGTTGCAGATTTCCAGAGGGTAGTAAATTCACCTAGAGAAGGCTCCAGAAGCAAAAGCTTCTTGCAACCCTTGCTCTGTTGAAGACCTCACAGCCTGGTAACATCCTAAATTGGGCAAGGTCAGCCTGAATAGGAGACGTGCTGAATCAATGTCTCTCCATGGTTGCTTTCACACGTAGAGCTCCTATGGATGCCCAGCCAGGTTTAAAGCTGTCCTATCTTGTGAAGAGATAAGGTGGGTGAGACACTATTTCAACCCCTGAAGTTTGTCCAATAAAACATGTTACCTCACCCACCTTGTCTCACTGAGCTTTTCTTCAGGTCTGGGGAAAGTACTTGGTGTCACAAGCAAACACAAGATCAAACTGATTATTTAGCACAGTTACTCTCAGTAGGGATTTGAACAACTAGTTGACTAGTCACTCCCCTCCCCCCTCTTGCTGCCTCTATCAGAAAGAGGCAACCGGGGAGGGGGAGGGAGGGGGCAGAAAAGGGGCAGTGCCGCATGGAGCTTGGCATCAACTGGGCTCCATGCAGCGCTGACACTTTGAAATGCCGCGGGGAGCATGGAGCCAGCGGGGGACTGCTTAAGTCCCCTGCTAGCCCCATGCTCCTCACAGCGCTTTTGCCTTTGAAGTGTAGCAACAGCCCTGGAACTGTTGCTACACTTAAAAGGCAGAAGCACCCTTATTGACTAATTGAACAGTCGATGCAAATTGCATCAACTATTTGATTAGCCAAATAATCAAAATTTTACAACCCTAATACTTAGGCCTCAGTGGTTCAGAAGCCAAACCAGTAATCAACATTATCCAAAAGACACAGTACCAGGAACTCATTGTTTCTTTTTATATACACACACACACACACACACACACACACATATATATTAATGCACCACTGCACTTGCTGCGATAAGCAGGCGTAAGACCCCTGGATCTCAAATCACGTGTTGTTGAGGGTATTGATCATCATAGCAGTAATATGGCAGAGTCTGGTACTGATTTGAGTTGAAACAAGACACCCACATACCTGGAGAGAACTTACTTCAATACAGGAAAAAAAGCCTCATCTGGTCATACACCCCTAAGCTATCACATGCTACCTCCTGCTGGAACAATACAGGGTATCGCTATACAATTAAGACCCATGCTTGAGGACCACATCTTGAAATAAATATTTTCTGAAACTCTCTTCGGACCTTTAAACAACCCTTCAACCTTGTCATCAGAAAAAAACCAAAAAAAGAAGAAGTTCCCCACAGACTAGGATACATCAGATCAAAGCAGCATCAGACCTTGATATGATACTAACCTTTAAAATCCATCAGACCTACCCATGCACAGCACAACATGATGTGTACCTCATCCAGTGCATGCATACCCCAACAACTAAGTGGGTGAAATGAGACAGTCATTACACTCCTGACTGAGCTCACACAGAAAAAATGAGACAAACATACCATATCAACCATAGCTGAATACTTTTCCCAGCATGAAGCTCCATATCTCACCTCAGTCCTCACTCAAAGGGAAACTGCACAACACCTTTGAAAGATGAGCCTGTGAGCTTAAATTCATAACTTCCCATGATATTTAGTTTCTAGCATTCATTCAATGAAGAGAGTGGACATATGGCCCATTATAACAATCTGTAACCCCCTAACACACCTTCATCCCACTTCACCTTGAAAGCTCTCTAACATCATGTGACGTCCTTATGCTAAACAATCTGTTCCCCCTTGCATTTAGCTGCAACACCCTGGGTATGTGTACATGGCAATCCAAAACCTGCAACAGAGTCTTCGAGCCCAGATTAGTTGACCTGAGGTAGTAGGGCTTGGCTTCAGGGATAACTAAAAACTGCAGCGTAGACAGGGGTGATGCATGATGGGGGGGGGGGGGAGACAGAAGCATCACATCACCCCCAAAATTCTGGGAGGAGGGGGGAGGCAAGGGGCCAGCAGCCAGTGGGGTCAGAGCCTCCCCTCTTCCAGGCATACTGTCTGGCTGCTGCATTCTCAGGAAGCTTTTGGCCAAGCTACCTGGGACGATGCTTGCTGCCTGGCGCAGAGTAGTAGGACAGACACCATAACTAACACGGGATGGAAAAAGGGACAGGACAAGGAGAGCATGTGGGCCCTGAGCTAGAGGTAACACAGGGAGGAGTCATGTGGCCCCTTTTGGCTGGTGCCACCTTTGTGTCTCTCCCACTAGTCGCCTCTGAATGTAGCTGTTTGGGCTCAGGCTGGAGCCCGGTTTGGAGATCCCGCAAAATGAACCGAAATGTATACAACACAATTTTACAGCTCTGCAGACAAGCTCCACTAGCCCAGGGGGTACTTCAAAGTGACAGTGCCACGCAGTTGAGCTGGGGGATCAGTTGTCCAGCACTGTCACATATGGACCCTGGGGTCAGCTGGGGAGTCCCCAGCTGACCCCGGGCTCCATGCTGCGCTGCTGCTTTGAAATGTACAAGAGCCCCCGCTGGAGCCCAGAGTCAGAGGGACTTCCCGCGTGCCCCTGGCTGCACTCGGAGTTCCACATTCCTCCTCTGAAACGTACAAGAGCCCCAGCGCCTCTTGTCGAGTAGTCAATGGAAATTCCATCGACTACACACCTAGTCAATTAACCATTACTTAACATCCTTAGGCTGGATGACTCCAAAGATTGGTTGTGGGCTATAGAAACTTTTATCTAGGTCACCAGTTCAAATCCAGCTCTAGTGATAATGTCCAAAAGTTGTTACTGTCTGTCTAGTTATCTCAGTCTTAGTCCCAGAGGATGCTTGTGCACATGACAAACACAATAACCACAGTTAATATCTTTGTTGTCTACTTTGGAAGAGAGACCAAGAGAGACCAAATGAACCTGGAGAATGAATTATATCTTAGCATCCCTCTAACAGAGTTTGGAGCTATACTAACAGCAAAGGGTGGAGAAGGTTGAAGAGCTGAGAACCAGTAAATGTTCAGATACTAAACAGGAAACTTTATTTCTAGGGCAGACACTCGTTGCCTGTCAGTGGCAGAAAACATACAGACTTACACAGACTCAAGAAGAGTGGGTTGTGGATTCATCCTTAGTATGTCATGCTCCTTAAATAAACAAATGAACTGTGATCATGATAAACAGCATAACCAAAACAAATGGATTATTTCTCTCTTTTTCCTCTCTCTCTCTTTTGTCAAAGTTTCCTATAGTTCTATAAGCAGGCGCACGTTTCTATCCTTTGCCATCATCACTCGGGATGTGAATGGTTAACTGGTAAGCCTTATCCTTAAGGGCAGACCTATGCTTCTGCACTGATGTGGTGAGTAGAGGGGGGCTGCTCCAGCCCAGCTCACCTCCATTTAATTAGTTAACTAGTTAAACAAAGCTGAACTGGTTAACTTACTAAATGGAATTTTATAACCCTAATCATCACTGGGCAAACTGCATCATTTGCTCTTCTGGGTCTCTGAGATCAGAGGATATCTAGCAGTTACCTGTATCAGAGGCAGCAACACAGGTAGGGGGAGGCTGTTATTCTTGAAGACATTAACTGGTTGCCACATTACAAAGTCAATTTCTCCTGCCTTTTCACATCTGCATTTTCATAACAAAGGCTATGTATGGGACACATCCAGCCCACTTCATTAGCTTCATTAACACAGGTACTACAATTGACAGGTACTTTTTTGTTATATATATTTTGGTTTCTGTTATTTCTACTCCTACTCTATGACAGCTCATGATTCTATAAATCTGGTCATCTGAAGACATGGACTGTGCCCATGAAAGCTCATGATACCATCTACACATTGTTAGTCTTTAAAGTGCTACCAGACCATTTATTGTTGTTTAAGTTTTTCCTGTTACAGACTAACTCAGTTATCCCTCTGAAACTATATATTTTTGTTAATCTCTATTGTGCCATTTAAGGATGTTAAAATGCAATTATCTGGCTAATTGTATAGTTGATACAATTTGTATCGACTATACAGGCAGTCCCCGACTTACGCGGATCCGCCTTATGTCGGATCCGCACTCACGAACGGGGCTCTCGCCCCGGAGGTCGAGGTGGTGGATTGCTACCTGCGAGCTCCGGGGCGAGAAAGCCCCGTTCGTAAGCTGCTCCGGTGCCCCTGGTCTGCTGGAGACCGTCTCCAGCAGACCAGGGGCACCAGGCGGGTTCCCGCGCTTCTGAGGCTTTGCCAGAGCAAAGCCTCAGAGGCGCGACACCCCGCTGTCGCTGCTGCTCTGCTCCCCGTGTCCCTGGTCTGCTGGGGGGGGGGGGGGGCGCGGATAGTGTGCCCCTCCCCCCCCAGCAGACCAGGCTTTTGTTTTGGACCCTGGAGCAGAGCAGCTGGGGCGCTGCGGATTGGTCCTGCAGCACCCGCTCTGGGCACTACTGGACCAACCCGGCAGCATCCCAGCTGCTCTGCCCCAGGTCCTGATTCAGCCGCTGCTGGTCAGTTTCAGCAGTGGCTGAATCAGGACGCCTGGGGCAGAGCAGCTGGGGTGCTGCTGGGTTGGTCCAGTAGCGCCGAGGGGTGCTACTGGAGCAACCCAGCTGCTCTGCCCCAGGCGTCCCCAAGTCAGCCGCTGCTGAAACTGACCAGCGCTGACTACAGGAAGCCCGAGGCAGAGTTGCTCTGCCCCAGGCTTCCTGGAATCAGCGCTCATCAGTTTCAGCAGCAGCTGACTTGGGGAAGCTTGGGGTTCTTAAGTTGAATCTGTATGTAAGTCAGAACTGGCGGTCAGTTTCAGCAGCGGCTGAATCTGGACGCCAGTTCCGACTTACATACAGATTCAACTTAAGAACAAACCTACAGTCCCTATCTTGTACGTAACCCGGGGACTGCCTGTACGATTAGTTGATAAGCGCCACTCTGCAGAGTCACAGCGGGGGTAGCTCCAGTAGCTGACTCAAGCCGGGACTGAGCAGTCCTGGTTCCTAGGCTAGCTGTACAGACAGCACCAAGTTACGAAAGAAGCTATTTCAAAATAAGATCTGCAATTTGCATAGCTCAAATTGCAAATCTTATTTCAAGTTATGGTGCAATGTAGATACACCCTCACAGTTCAGAAGTGCGTTAACAGCAGGACCTTGACTCTGACACACATAGTTAGAGCCTAGATACCTGAACTCAAAACAACGTCAGCACCTTCCAAGCAAGAATACTCTGGGGGAAAAAAAACCCTCTGATTAGCCCAGACAGGGCCTAAAAGAGGCCCCAGTGTAATTTATGACTCAGAAAGGAATGCTGCAATAGTTTCAGATGTCCTAAAATCAGAGAAAACTTCTTGCAGTCAATGATACTAAAAATAACTGTGTGAAACCTGTTCCCCTGAATATTGGGTACATGACCATTACTCAATTCTCCTTTCAAGTTTTCAGATGTTACTAAGTGTCAATAAGGAAACACCTTAACACACCTCCATTGGGGAGTCATACGGGGAAAAAGTTGAAAATATTTTGCAAATAAAAGAAAAAAAAAAAGATAGCTCATCTCTTGCATATGGTTCAGACCAGCATGCCTGGGGAAATGCACAAGAGCCAAAGAACTACCATGAAAATAATTTGAAAAGAAGCAGAAAATAAATCAGTGTTTACAAATGGTGGAGAATTGACCAAGAAGCAGTTAGACTTGTAATCACCTTCATTCGCACTTCACATCACCTCTATGTAAGCATAAGTGCAATGGGGAATAGCCAAAATATGCCACCTCTACTGCCCAAAATTTAAAAATAGCTCTTTCTTGACACTAATACAAATCCCCGGAATTTTGTATCTCAATATGTCTCTGTGATTTGATTCAGAGTGTGCCACATCCTGTGGACAAGGGGGTCTTAAAATGTGTGTAATAAACACAACAAACACTCAGCTCCACAGTATCCAGAATTTTACGAAACTCCCTCCCACTAGAAAAGCTCACTACCATCCACAAGTAACGTTACGGGATTTTAACCTACAGTCATTTCAATGAGGTCAAGAAGAGCTCTGAGCAGCTCTAAAGCTTGTCTCTATCAGGAACAGAAGTTGGTTCAGCAAAAGATATGACCTCACCTACCTTGCCTCTCCTCATTCAACAGACCGTTCAATGGAAGCTGCCCTAGCTGAAGCTGGCAGGACAAGAGTGAGAAGGGCTTGGGCTGGAATCTCTTACCTGATCATTCCAGTGGTGTAGCTGGCTGTAGCGCACCTTGCAGAGGAGGAAGCCTTCCAGGTACACAGAGTACAGCTGAAAATATACCCAAGACACATCAGCTCCCCTCCCTGGAGAGCAGCCCCTCTCATTCTCCCGCCTCCCCACATAGCTCCCCTCCCTGCATAAACACCTCTCATTTCCCCTCCCTGCACAGCACCCCCACCCTCCTCCTACCTGGCTCCTCTCCCTGCCAACCCCCCACTTCCACCATTCCCCCAAACAACTCCCAGCGCCCCTTCCTACCCAGCGCCCGCACCCTCCTATCTGGCTCCCCGCCCATGTCTTCCTTCCCCTGCCCCCCGGCTCCACTCCCTCCCCAGCTCCCCGCCAGTGCTGCCCGGGAGGCGGGCCCCGCGGCGGCCTGGCCCCTCAGCCCGAGCCGAGTTACTCAACCACGTAGCGGCCCCCGAACTTCTCCAGCAGCTGCTCCGACACGGGGATGCTGAAATGCATCTTCATGGCGCGGCGCGCCCGCTCTCCGCAGGGGCCGGGCAGCGGCAGCAATAGCGTTTGTTTCCCGCACGTGATAGAGCAGAGGGCGGGGATGTCTCCTCCCTCCTGGCAGGTGATGGGGAGAGGGTAGTGCCTTGTTCCCACCCCGGCGGGGAACTCCTTCTCGCACACCCCAGGGAGGGCTGCCTGTCCCAGTCAGCTGTTCCCCCCGCCCACACAAAACACAGAGCAGAGAGCTGAAAGGAGCAGCCAGCCGCTTCGAGCTGTTCCATGCTGCAAGAGCAGGCTGGATTAAAAGGCTTGGTGGGCCAGATGTGGCCTGCCCACCCCTGTGCTGAGTGTTGAGCAGCTCTTAACCCCAGCCTTCTTGTTTTTCTGTAGCATCTGGGACTAGGCTCATGTAACAGGTACTTACAACCCAACCACCAAGTTTTCAGACTCCTCAGCCACCAGTATGCACCTGGCATGAAGGGGTTTATCTTTGACTATGTAATTTGGATAATAGCCATGACTCTCAGTGAATCTCTATCTAGGCAACACTTCTGATGGGACTGAACGAGCATGGGGAGGCTGGGGTGTGAATCCTGCAGCTTTCACACTGATTTGCATTACCCAATACCCAAGCTTCACTACAGGATCTTCATAAACGTCTCATTTAGGGGCGTGTTAAAGGGAGGTGGTGAGAAAACATGTTACTAAAGCAATTGAGGTTTATAAAGCTTTTGCAGAAGCTGAATTTTTGGGAACTCAAGTAAAAGGAATAAAGTACAATTTTTGTAATATCTTTTATTCATCTGATTTGTTTAGCTTCTTCATTGTCAGACAAGTGACTGACAACTTCTGAAATACCTAAGCAGTTACAGTGTTATGGAAGCAGTCACTCTCCAGCAGTGATAGAGTTATTCCATGGTTGCTCTCGCACTGCATCAAACTCTTTAGGTTGACCATGGATCCATGCTATTTGGGGGTGGTTTTACTGCATCACTGTAATGGAGCACTTACTTCATCAGGAGAAAAAAATTGAGTGTAATAACATGCATAAATAGGTTGCTGCAGGCTGACTTACATCACCCTAGCTTTGTAACATGGACCAGGACTTAGAGTCTCCCTATGGTGCTGCAGAGTTGAAGCAGCAGTACTACATAAGAAGCCCTTTAAGAGCATTCTTGAAAGACACTGGGTGCCCCACCCCATGCTTAGTTTGTGCCAAGTCTTCCTAGGGCTGAGCCCTGGGTCTAAACACCCCTGAGTTTAGCCTGTTTGTAAGTGTCTTGATCAGATGCTTATAAATGTTTTGTTACTGTTTGGACATAGGAAATTGCTTGTTATTTAGGCTTTTTAGGGATGTTTAGACCAATTATATAAATATCATCTAGCCTTTGGATTTAATAAAGGTAATACCCTGCACAAACAACAATAAACTTCAACAGCTGGTCTGGCAGGCCATTGCTCTTTTCTGGCAAACCACAGAAACTCTGCTAGAGGGAGAAGCTGTGGCACTAAGCTACAAAGTCTCTCCCTCCCTTTCCTGGTAGCCTCTTGTGTAAGGTAACTGCAATTGGCTAAGGGAGAAGAAAAGCAGCTTACCTGTACCTGTTCCTGAGATCCCTTGGCTACGTCTAGACTGGCATGATTTTCCGCAAATGCTTTTAACGGAAAAGTTTTCCATTAAAAGCATTTGCGGAAAAGTGCGTCTAGATTGGCATGGATGCTTTTCCGCAAAAGCACTTTTTGCGGAAAAGTGTCCGTGCCAATCTAGACATGCTTTTCCGCAAAAAAAAAAAAAACAAACCAATCGCCATTTTCACGATCAGGGCTTTTTTTGCGCAAAACAAATCTGAGCTGTCTACACTGGCCCTTTTGCGCAAAAGCTTTGCGCAAAAGGACTTTTGCCCGAACGGGAGCAGCATAGTATTTCCGCAAGAAGCACTGATTTCAGACAGTAGGAAGTCAGTGTTCTTGCGGAAATTCAAGTGGCCAGTGTAGACAGCTGGCAAGTTTTTCTGCAAAAGCACTTGCTTTTGCGGAAAAACTTGCCAGTCTAGACACAGTCCTTGAGTCCTGTAATCATGGTTCTTTTCTCCTGTTCCTTGTGGCGTCCATTGGTACTTTGGTTCCTGTAATTCCTGTCCTGGTACCTTGTGTCAATAAGAATGGGAATATATGTACCCTTTTAATTTCTATTAACCCCTCACCCCATATTGTTGTGGTTTTGGGGTTGGAGCTTAAAGACTATTAGATCGGTTAACATGTGAGTAGGGTTTGTCTGTTAATTGGGAATAGTTGTTGGGGCAGAGTTTCTTAAATAAACTGTTCTCTGTTTTCATCTATTCCTGCCTCCTTGGTTCTTTAATCAATAAATCACTAGCCAGTGATAGATGTAGGTGGGGGTTGAGCTTGATTGATTGGTGTTTGATTTGGTTCCCAGCTCCCTTGCAGTTTGGTTCCTTGTGATGTGTAAAAGGGAAATCAAATCCCCCGGAGCTATTGATTCCCCTATGAGGGGCATGTACAATATACATACATTGCTAATGCTTAGATATATTTGCTATTTGTATAGGAGTAAGACATAACAAAGGTCAAGGCCTGTCACAGGTAATAACTTATAATAAGGAGACGAGGGGAAGTGAAACCAGTCTTCTGTTAAGTAGAGATATGGATAGATTCCACATCCTTTAAACTTGTGACCGGCTCAAGCAGGAAAGGAAAAAGGGAAGTATGGCTTGCCCATTGTTCAGCAAGTAGGCACTGTATTTAACCTCATTTGGAAAATTAACCTGACCTATAGGAATGCTAAATGTCAAAGATGAAGTAACCTATCATGTTAAGGCACCTAAACCAGGAAAGATGTGAACCCTATAAAAACCCCTGCCTATGAGATGTTGGGGGTCGGCTCTGATTTGAACATTGAGTTCCTTAGCCGTACCTTGGTTGCAACCAATAAACTTGAGTTGGACCCAGCCTGAAAGTGTGACTCTCTTCTTGGGGTAAATCAGACTAGCCTCCAAGGGGACGAAACCAGCAATTTATGCAACACTTGTTATGGTGGAAGGAGACAGGGTTGGGTGAGACTTACAGATGAAGGTGTGACAGCAGGGATACATTTGGGCCAAATAGTGAGATCCATTTTATATTGTAACTTCCATTTTGGATTGGGACATCCATTTGTGTCATGTGCTGAACTTGTGTCTGAGGCCTTGTCTACACAACAGAGTTTTGTCACTAAAAGTAATCTTTCATTGACAAAAAGCTGGAGATGTGCATACAAAAGCATTACTTCTGCCAACAAAATAAATCCACCTTGGTGAGGGGCATAGAACTTTTTGTGGCAAAGTTAGCTTGACAAAGTGTCATTGTAGATCCTGTGCTTTATGTCATGTCACTGTAAATGGCCTTCAGGTAAGAGGTGTTAAAAGTGTGTATTTTTGTAAATGTGTAACTGCTGACATTTTCAGCAGTTACACATTTACATGGGAGGAGGGATAGGAACTGCTGCTTGCAGGATGCTTGCCTGCTCACCCCCCAACTGGTGGGGCAGGAGGCAGTGCCGATGAGAAGGTGGCTAATTGTGCTACAGGAAGAATGTGTGTGTTTTCCCTTCCTTCATTCTGAAGCCAATACAGAACTGCTTGCCATGCCCCCCACTCCTCCTAGACATTCCTTGCATCTTCCCAACCTAAGTATCATGGTCACTCCATCCCTTCATCTGAGGAAGTGGGTCTGGCCCACGAAAGCTCATCATCTAATAAACCATCTTGTTAGTCTTTAAAGTGCTACATTGTCCTGCATTTTGCTTCAACTACCCCAGACTAACACGGCTACATTTCTATCTCCATCCCTTCAGGCAGCTTTCAATTTGATAGCCGGTGTTATACACAATGAAAACCTATGTCAGGACACTGTGCTTCACTGTTATCACCCTTTCCAACCCTTGTTTCTTGGTTGATGAAATCTAATTCCAGAACTCACCACTTTTGGGGTTTGTGCCTTGTTTCTGGTCAGCCATGAGGCTGGTATTCTAGCTTGTAAACCATTCCAGATAAGTAGCAGCTCCATTCCCATTTCATTTATCACCCTATCATTTCTCATTTGCATTGGAGCAGTCAATGCTACCCTTTGATCACCTCATGAAGCCAGCCTTCATTGCCCACTTGACTGTGGTCACTGAAGAAGCTAGATTGAGAATGGTCAATGAAAGCAAACTGCGAAGAGTAGGGCAAATGAACCCCAAAACTGGTGGTTTATTTTTATAATTAGATTTGCCAAGCCAGTAATAAAACAGCTTCTGGACTACCTTATTGATCATCAAGAAGCCAAAATACAGTTTCCTTCAAGCAATCGAATTTTTGGTTCCCACCCAGACAGCCAAATTTATAAAGTGAGGAAGCTTAGTCGCTAAGATTGGACACATTACTCACCAGGTCAATGGATATTTCAGATCTTACCAAATAGACATTTATAGTCAATTAACTAAATCTAAGATTTGTTTTAAAAGAATAAGGACTATGTGTGTAGATAGTAGTAAAGTTCTTAGGTCAGTTTCATAGTAGAGACAGTGAAACTGCTGATTTTTAGAAGTCCTTCCAGAATTAGTTCAGTAGTCCAGCAGGCCATCCCTGTGCAGAGTTTGTTCAAATTCTTCCATAAGAAATTGCAGGGCTAATCCAGAGTGGATATGGAGCCCTTTGTCCTGCAGCTCAACCTTCCCCTGAAAAAATGTAAGAAGATCTGAGATCATAAGGATCAGGCCCCAAAGTCCCTTTATACCTGAAGCTCAGCTGATTAGCCTCTTGTCAGCAAATGAACACAGCAGGCAATCCTGAGATGAAGACTAGGGAATGTACACAGTTGCTTTGATGTAAGTTTCTATTTCCTGGGCATAAACGGATAACTAGTTGTACTGATTAACATAAGGCAATTTACCTATGAATTGTTTGAATGGTTGTTTACCACAAACTTCAAAGTGAAATAAAGACAGTGATATTATTACACCACACATTTTGTCAAATGTTAATATCCTCATTATATCTCTGAATCCATAGAGTATGGTATTGAAACACAACAAACAGAAATAGAAGTTTAGCATCTAAATACTAAATGGTTGTTAAATTTCTAACAAGATATAAGTAAACACAGTCAAAAACAATTAATATCTACTTTCTGATTCTCTAGCAATAGAGACTTACATTTCAAGAACTCTAGTCTATTTAATATGGCTTTCCTAATGATCTTCAAAAAATGGCCCTGTTTACCACTTCAGTACTTTTCTAATATGTCCTTGAAAGGTTGCTTTTCATTTAACCAGCCTACTAGTTGCTTAACTCTTGATGACTCAGTGTCTCAGAGGCATTCTCCCTAAATATCCACAAAGCTACCTCCTTATCCTATAAATACCTCCTCTTTCCCTTAATGCCTACAGAAAAACTTTGGGCTGTTGGTGTACAGATACCACTACATATCTATGATGACCAATATTCTCATAATTTCCTGTGCTCCACCCTCTGTCGCTTTTGTCTTGCACTTAAATTGTAAGTTCTGTGGAACTGGGACTTTTTGTTCTATGTTTGTACAGCACCTAGCACACTGGGCCCTGCTAGCATGAAATAAGTGAATCTATGCAATACTGAATTTCTCTCTTAACTGCTAGCATGGACCTGCAATTAAAGTAGCAGAGTCAGGATTCCTGGATCTATTCTTTGTTCTTCCATACAGTGTGTAAGTTGGACAAGTCATTTAATATCTCTGTGCTTCATTTCCCCCATCTGTACAATGGAAAAAGTATGTTATCCCACACTTGTAAAGTGTTTTGAGATCCATAAACAAGTGCTGTATAAATGCTCAGAATTGTAATATATGTGCCAGCACTAAACAAAGAGATAAATGTGTGTGGGGATGAGGGAATTCTGCTGTTAGCTGGAGTTCTCCCATTCATTAAGACTTCAATGAAAGAAGGATCAAGCTCTATTTTTCCCACTTTTCTGTTAGAAAATAACCACCCAGGCTAGAAAACAGACACCTCATTGGCATCATTTTTTTAACCTTCCAAAGCATTGTTTCTGTCCTTTAAATTATTTTAGAGCTAACAGGATTATTTATTTTGCTTCTTAATGCAATATTATCTTTTTAAAGTGTTAAGCAGTAGCCCCTCCCCCCACTCAGGAATGTCAGTTTATTCAGCAGGCAAGGCATTGTTACCTCAGGCTATTAGCTAGTTTAATCAGCAATCACTTCCTTCTATCTCACATTCCCTCAGGGCATTCTGTTTATCACAGGCTTACATAGTTCAACCCATCCAGAGCCAAAACCAGGAAACATTGATCCTTTACAGTACCACTGACCACTAAGCTGATTTTGCTGAATCCTCTAGCATTTCATTTCCTCGGCTCCCATCTTCCATTTAACCAGAGAAAACATTTCAAGTGAGATGATGGGATGAGAGAGTCAAAAGCTGCTGGTTGTATCCATGAAATGTGGGGACACTAGAAATATTTGATGGAAACATTTAAATCTCCAAATGTTCATAAGCAGAGAATACTTTTAGTCACATACAAAGGATTACACAGAAACTATTTGGGTTGACAAGCATTCTCTTTGGGATTCTGCAGTGGGCCTGGTGATTATATTTTGGAGGGGGATATCTAATCAGTATCTCTGGTTCAGGCAGCATAATCACAGGTGCTCTCTCAGGTCAGATAGGCTCTGTGACCGTCACATCAACACACAATCTGCATTTCAATAAGTAAACAATGTCCTTCAGGCTAATTATATTCTCTTCCAAGAAATCAGCAACATTCTCAGTGACTGTCATGAAGAACTGGATTTTGGAAGAAAGCCACTACCATTTTTCTACACTAAGAACCTTAGCAAATAGGCTTTTTTCCTTCTACTTCTAGTAATCAAGATTTTGCATGGCATATCAAGACAATCTTGAAACATAAGATTTTTTTCTTATCTTTAGAGATAATCCAAGTGATGGTCCATAATTCTGACATATTTCCAGAGTCTCATGTCCCACTGTTCCAGGTGATTAGGACTTACAAGGTGGGCTAAGAAACACTTCTTCTGCCAGGACCTTCCATGTCCAGCAGTGCTGACAAACCTGCCTCTGCAACCCAGTATACTTCAGATGAGGTTGGAAATTCTCCCATTTCTATGATCCTTCACTTAGTGTTGTTCCCATGACACCTGGAGGAATTCTCCTACTATGCATACAGACCTGTAAAAATTGATTTGCCAGCCATGGGAGAACTCCTTCAGCACAGGCATTGAAGGGGGCTGCTGTAGAAATGCAAGCACCCGCTTCCGGAACACAGCTGGGGCCATCTCTGAGGTTGTAAGGGGTGAAGTCAGAACACAGACAGCTTGAAATTTTGAGACAGCTCTGGATTATGTGGAGTACAACCTGTAAGTCTTGCTGTAACAGAGCAGGTCCTTGGCTAGCAAACTGATATCTAGGACTAGTTTGGCCTCTCTTGGTTCAGACATGGGAGACTGCAAAACTGGCTTTTAACCACTTTTGCCCTCCAGGAGACATAGCACTTTCTTTCTCTGCTCTCTTAGAATCTAAACTATAGCTTTTGTTGAAGTGAAAATTCAGGCTAATCTTCAAATTTACTAAACTTGAAAAGTGCCAAGTCAGCAGAGTATTTAGGCAGAAGATATTTAGGCTGCCCTGACCCAACCTCCTCCTCCGCCCGCTCCCTTAAAAAAAAATCTTGTATCTTTACAACCAATAGCTGCAACTAGTTTGTTCCAGAGAAGCATAAATCTTTTTTATAAGTTCCTTTGCTAAGGCAGCACTAGCGCCAGGCCTTCCCAGCTGAGGATGCATCTAGTCCACTTCAAAACTATATAAAAGGGTTGTGGAGTTACTGGAATTGGGGTCTATTCTGGAGAATGACCCTGTGGTCTCTCATAAAACTTTTTGGCTACGTCTACCCTTGCATGATTTTCCGAAAATGCTTTTAACGGAAAAGTTTTCTGTTAAAAACATTTTCGGAAAAGCACGCCTAGATTGGCAGGATGCTTTTCCGCAAAAGCACTTTTTACGGAAAAGTGTCCGTGGCCAATCTAGACGCGATTTTCTGCAAAAAAGCCCCGATCGCCATTTTTGCGATCGGGGCTTTTTTGCGGAAAACAGTACAGTGCTGTCTACACTGGCCCTTTTGCGCAAAAGTTTTTCGGAAAAAGACTTTTGCCCGAACGGGAGCAGCATAGTATTTCCGGAAAAGCACTGACAATCTTACATGAGATCGTCAGTGCTTTTCCGGAAATTCAAGCGGCCAATGTAGACAGCTGGCAAGTTTTTCCGCAAAAGCAGATGATTTTGCGGAAAAACTTGCCAGTCTAGACACAGCCTTTATGTTTGTGTGTAAGCCTCAGTGGACTCATCAGAATTAAGCCTGAAGACATTCTGGGTGCAATACAGACCAGTGAGGGGGAGGTGTCAACCCTGCCCTGCAGCCTTGAATGCCTTGCAGCAGTAGTTCCCACCTGAGTCGCTCACAAACAGCCTGTCAGCATACAAGTCACATCCGGAGTGTCAGTGTATGGTCACAGCGCTGGTTCAGCAACTCTGATTTCAGCTGCTTGTCAGCAAATACAAGCCACACTCTGGCTTCAATCAGCCTTGGTCATTATTTGAAAGGTGACTCCATCACACTTCCAATCCTGAATCGCCCCTCCCTCAGAATGCGTGTTCTCTACTGTGCAGCCCTTTCCTGGACCGTTCAGAAACTTCAGGTTCATTGTCTTCATAGGTGAACAATATACAGCAAATTGCCACCTTAAATAGATGTACTCTCACAGTTCACAACAAAAGAGTAAAAAGTTTATTTAACTACAAAAACAGATTATAAGTGAGTACAAGCATCGAGGTATAAAAGTCAGAAATGAAAATAAAGATAGAACACTTTCTAAGCAAAATAGAGTTGATTCAAAGGAAATTTTTACCACAGGTTTTTAGTGTCCTTGCTGACCAAGTGTTAGATCAAGGACTGCTCGGTAGGTCCAAGGTCTCTCTGTTTATCTTTTTAGGTGGAGAGAGAGAGAGAGCAGGTCAAGGAGAGAGAACATAGGGGTTTTGTCTACACTGGTGTGATCTTGCACCAAAAATATGCAAATGAGGCTAAGTGTAGACTATCGCTGAGCCTCGTTTGCATATCTAATGAGCCACCATTTTTGCAGAAAAGGCTCTTGTGCAAGGAGCATCTACACTGCCCCTTCTTGTGCAAGAAAAACCCTCCTGCACAATGCCATTATTCCTGAAAATAATGGCATTGCACAAGAAGGTTTTTCTTGCGCAAGAAGGGGCAGTGTAGACACTCCTTGTGCAAGAGCCTCTTCTGCAAAAATGGCTGCTCATTATATATGCAAATGAGGCTCAGCAATATTCCATGCTTAGCCTCATTTGCATATTTCTGGCACAAGATCGCGCCAGTGTAGACATAGCTAGGGTGTTTCATTCCTGACACTTATAGTTCAGTCCCCCTTTGAATTGCTTTTTCCTGAGAGTGACCCCTAGATAATAATCTCTCTGGGTGAGAGAAAGGAGATATGGAGTCTGGTGGGAAGTGATGCCAGGCTATTCCTTCTCCCCATGTTTGCAGAAACACATTGTCACGGCTGAATTCCCCCACCTAGCACTTACAGTGTAGGTAGCAGGGGCTGGCTAGCGAAATAAAACCTCTGTAAGATCCTGTCTCTGCAACTCCCGGAGACAAAACAAACAAAACAAAAAAAACCCCACAACTTTTCCGGTTTCAGTTCCCTGAAATCCAGCGATCGCTGCCACCCCCAAGTGTCCAAATCTTTTTCCATAGAAGAAATCACTTGGAATCTCTTTCCTGAGGGCTAAATTACCCAACCTCCTTTCCCCAAGAAGTGGGAAAACAAACAGAGCACACTTTAGCAGAGAACAATGAACTTGTGCTCTCTCCCTGATAACATGTCTGCAGCCAGGCACTTAAGCTTAAGGACACACAAGATAAACCAATACCAGTCAACAGAACTAAAAAAAGAAAACACTTTTATTATTAAAACAAGACTATCCTTGCAAGCATAGTAAATGACTTGGTGTTAAAAGCCATGAATTGGAATAATCTCAGGGATTTTCCCTGGGCTGTAATCAATGTTCCCACTGAACTGTGAAGCAGCACAGTTTCACAGGTGTTTAATCAGCCCCGCCCAGTCAGTCAGTCAGGGTTCCATGCAGGGAGCTGACTCATTGGCTGGGCTGATTAATCACCTGTGAAGCTGTGCTGCCTCACAGCTTAATGGGAACACTGGCTATGATCCTTGGTTACTAGAAGAAACAATTAACCAGCTCAGACATAATTCCCAAACAAGAAAAACAGTAAACCTTGGAATACCTACATTTTCCCCTATTCTCCCATTCTAAAGAAACCAGGGGATCTGCTTTTGGGAGAGTTCATCTCTCCTCTCTGTGCCTGGAGAAGATTCTGTTTGAACCAAACAAAAGAGATTGCTCTGTTCAGTTTGAAATTCTTTAGCTGCATTTCATTGGCCAACGACCAAAGCCCCCCTGCCTCAGGTGCAGTGCTTTAAGGTTAACATAAACCCTTTCATCACTCTCCAGGTAAGTTAGCTTCCCCAATTATCACCTCTAATATCATTAGCTCACAGACATTTACCTTTCCTCCCCCCATCCTCCTTCTGTTCTGATATTTGATTTGTCCTTTTCATGTGTGTTCATTTTTTTAAATTGTATCCTTTGGTATATATGGTTGTGACTATTTTCTTCCACTATTTGATCTGAGGAAGTGGGTCTGGCCCACGAAAGCTCATCATCTAATAAACCATCTTGTTAGTCTTTAAAGTGCTACATAGTCCTGTATTTTGCTTCAGCTACACCAGACTAACACGGCTACATTTCTATCAGGTAAGTTAGAGTCTTCTTTGCAGCTCCCATTCATGACACACCTATTTTGTCTTCTCTTTTTCCCGTCTCACTGTCAAACGCAGTGTTTCCCAAATGGTGTTCCACAGAACCCCGGGGTTCCATGAAGTGAAAATAAGGGTTCAGTGAGAAAATTCCATTACAATAACATTTTATGATTTTAAAAAATTATTTATATTTAAGCATTTATGAATTTTATTGAAAACTATTTTGTGTTTGCCACGATAAATGTCCCTGTGTAATGCCAGCTTAGCCAGAGAGTTGGGATGATAAAGTTACTAATCAGCAATGATAGCTATATATTAGACTTTTATTAGGGGTTCTGCAAAATTCTTTCCAGTTTGAAAGGGTTCTGTGGCCAAATAAAATTGGGAAACACTGGTCTAAGGCTGCTGTTTAATGGTTATATGCAAATGGAGGTAAACACACATCCTTTTGTTAAGACAAACCTGCTCAGCCAGATTTACCCAATCAGGACTATGTGAGTTTGGACATGTGCCTTTAACATCATACAGGGGGATATCATAACTTTACACATGACATTGCTACATGCCAATCCCAACGATATCAGTGACCAGTAATGTCACTTTCAAATGATACCTTACAAGGCATATTTTATTATTACAGTGGAGTATAAATACAGCCCCCTGCCTGCACCTGAACCAGCACAATCCCTTTCACTGTGCAGGAAGATAAAAGCCTTAGGCTGTTATTGTTGTGTGCTTTACCTGAGCCTTGCTATGTGTGGTTCTAGGAGCTGAGAACAAAGGAGATTTAATGCTGACAGGAAAATCAAGGTAGCTGTGGAATACAGGGGTTAGCACCACAAAATTTGGCACCATTGTGCCATGAAGTATAAGGAAACCTTATAACGAGTGTGGTATGCTATTCCATATGCTTTATGAAAATGTACTTAGGATATGAATTACATAACTGATATACTTTAAGCAAGATGGCACATGTAAAGGTATAATTGGAAAAGTCATGATTTACTGAATATAATTATCCCATGCATATGTACATACCATTTTTGTAACTAAAGTTAGTAATATTGACCTGTGTATCTGTATTTCATATTTGCTGCTTTGGGTCACTCTCACTACTGACACTTGAAGAACTACAATGAAAAAGCCAAATGATGTCCCATCAGCTTGAACAATGGTCTGTGGATAGGTTTGGCCTTCCTGTGGATGCTCTACACTGCTACAGACAACAGTCAGGTGACTTGGTCACCTGATACTAACCAGCATTTTGGACTGCTGAATAGTTCCATGGGCTGGGGAGAATCAAACAAAGGTTTCCTGCTTTATGGAAATTCTATATAAGGTGGGGGGTGGAGAAGAGAAGATAAATGATTTTCTTCAGCTTGCTTTATTTCTGCTTCTGCACTCCAAAGAGATACTTGAAAACACCTGAAAACAAAGGGATTGTTAGAGGAGCCGGGGAAGATCTGTGGGTTAAGTTACCTAGTCTGTGAAGTGCTGTACCTGAAACAATAACTAGCGAGTAATTATTGTTTGTAATCATTTTTTTAAATGAATCTAGCTTATATTACACACTTCGTATTATTTTCTTAGACCAAGTCTATACTGGCAAGTTACTGCATACAAAATTGAGGTGACTACATTGTCAAGGCACTTAATGCGCACTAGCTCTGCATTTGCTGCATTCTAGGTAAACCACTTCATTAAGAACCACAGAGCTTTCTGCACTCTGGATACAGCACTGGGCTACCAGTGTGGGCACCACTGTGCAGTGCTCTGTCTTGACTGGTCTCCGGCAACCATCCCATAATGTCTGTTCTTACCTCTCTGGTCATCTGCTTGAGCTCTAGTGCCTTGTTTTCAGGTAACCAAACTTCAGACACGCCCTTTGCATTCTTTTTGAAATTTGAAAGTCCTCTTCCTGTTTTCTCAATGATGCGTGTTGTGTTTTCAGCACATCTTTACAGCTGGCCATACCTGCTACATGCACCAGGAGATCACCTGCTTGGAGCCACATCAAGGTGCTGGACCTCATCAGCATCTGGGGAAAGGATGCAGTCCAGTCCCCGTTGCTCTCCAGCCATAGGAATTATACCTATAAGCACATCTCAAGGAGTATGACTGAAAGGGGCCATGACCAGGACACACTGCAGTGCATGTCAAAGTAAAGGAACCATGAAATGCCTACCACAATGCGTGAGAAGCAAACTGCCGTTCCTGCACCCATGACCTGCAGGTTCTTCAAAGGAGCTGAGTGATATACTTGGACGCAACCCCACCTCTGCTCCAAAGACTAAACATAGCTGCCAATCCATAAAAGTTAAGGACCAGCCTAGATAGCTTATCAGTTATTGTTACAACTGGAAAAGGGAGACTTTTTGGATGTCGCAAGCTCAGGAAGGGGCTTAGTTCTGGAATTCAATTCCTGTTTGCCAGAGCACAAATATGGCTCTCTTCAGGGGAGAATGTGAAGAGATAGAAGGCCAGGACATGCCCAGCTAATCTTTTGGGCCCATTAGTCAGCATGTTGAGTAGCTTGGTTTAAAATCAAATAAATACGACTAGAGAAAGTTTAAGGAACTATGAAAAAAAGATTTCAAAACATGTTGTAAATAAATCAGAGATCCATATTCCTGTGGTTTTGAAGAATATCTATTCTTGTATTCAGTTGTTTTTTTTTTTGGGGGGGGGGGGGGGGGGTCGGGCATATGCTCAAAGTCTATATTTCCAGGCAGTACAGTTTAGATCTTCAGAAACTTCCACAGTTAAGGGAACTTTAAATCATTTGAGCATATCTGCTATTTTAGGATGGGATGAATTTAAAACATTCACTCTGAAAGAAAAAGGTCACATCTAGCATGTCTTTAATGAAATATATTTTACAATTGATCTCTTCAATGCTTACAAAGGGAAGTTTTTTGTAAATTCATTGTCTATAAACTCAGTCTAGCCAAGTCATGGTTCCACTATTGCTATCAGTAATCTAGCTACGCTAGTACAATCTGTACTCTTGCTAGCGCAGTGAGAGCAAGTGGATATTGCTAGGCATCAACTTCTGCATTGAGCACCAGGCAGTCTCAAGTCACTCAGATTGCTCTCTGGTCTTGTAAATAGGCAGAGTGGAAAAGGAGTAGAATGCATTCATGTAGACTACGGATGAAGAACCTTTTTTGGGGTTGGGGGTCACTAATGCACAGTAAAATCAGTCAGGGGAGAAGCGAAAAACAAGCCCTGAACTGAGAAGCATGTAGACACAGGTGCACATGCACACCAAAAACAACCCCCACAATGCCCCCTAGAGGTGACATCTTTTTTAGTATTTTAGTGTGATGTCTGAGACTGCTTTTCCTTGCTGAGCTTCATTATGTCTTCTGGACTGAAGATGTTGCTATTTTACCTAGCAGTGATGCTTTGCAATTCTGTAAATTCATGTTAAAAGGCTTCTATATTGAACAGTCTGAAAAAAAATGTTTAATTCCAGTTCTTTTGATCTTAGGTCTTGAAATAGGACACAATTTGTGAAGTAAATGTGCATAATCCCTGGCGTAATCTACTATAGACACAAGTTTTTGTTCCTGAAATGTTGGGAAATGCACCATATTGCCCTTTTCAAGTTGCATTTGCCACATCTTTAATTTAGCTTTGAATGATTTGACGTTTGAAAGAAGGGAAGCAAGAAGCTTGTTATGCCCTTGCAATTTGACATTGACCTCTGACAAATGCTGAGTAATGTCAACCATAGTCATGCAAGGTCATATAGCCAGTTGAGGTCACTCAGCCCACCCACGAATTTTCTCTTAATCTCCATGAAAAGTTTCACTTCATTCCTCAATTCATAAAACCACGTCAGCATCCTCCCCCAGTTCAGCCATCGCATTTCACAATAATAAACTAAATCACCATACTCTGCTTTGAGATCTTTCAACAGCTCTTTAAACTGGTGGCTGTTCAGTATTTTACTTTTGATATTGCTACTGATATTTTGTTGTTCAATTGCATGGATTGTGTGCACAGATTCTCTTGAATGATGCAATGACACAATCAACTTACTTGGATCAAAACCAACACAATCCATTCTTTCTTGACTAAGGCAACTAATCCCTTCTGAGATCCAACCGTCGTTAGAGCACCACTAGTAGTAAGTATCAGAGGGGTAGCCGTGTTAGTCTGAATCTGCAAAAGCGGCGAGGAGTCCTGTGGCACCTTATAGACCAACTGAAGTGTTGGAGCATAAGCTTTCGCGGGCAAAGACCCACTTTGTCAGATTCTATGCAGGAAAATAGCCAGCTAGAGTCTATTTGTTATATCTGTTGCCTATCAACACCAGAGGGTGTGTCTAGACTGGCAAAAGCTTGCCGCCTGTCTACACTGGCCGCGAGAATTTGCGCAAGAAAACTGACTGATGTACAAAATCAGTGCTTCTTGCGCAAATGCTTTGATGCTCCTGTTCAGGCATAAGCCCTCTTGTGCAAGAAGGCCAGTGTAGACAGGAACGTTAATTTCTTGCGCAAGAAATCCCGATGGCTAAAATGGCCATTTTAATAACAAATAGTTTTGAAAAAAACAAAACGATCACAGCTGCCCCAGCCAGAGCCCAGGCTAACCCAGGGGAGAGTTGTAAAACAGCAGCGGCCCATCAGGGTTAGTCCCTGGCAGGCTGCTGCTGCTCTTTACCTGCACCTCCAGTTATTGGGTGATCACATCTTGTTGGCTGTGGATCATCATTTGCTGCTAATGGGAGCAGCAGGAAACGGCACAGACTGGAACACGGCTTCCTGCACTCCCAGACACTTCTATTGGCCACGAGCAGCAATCCGCAGCCACCAAGAGCAGAAAGGCAAATACCTGGTGGGAGGGATAGCTCAGTGGTTTGGGCATTGGCCTGCTAAATTCAGGGTTGTGAGCTCAGTCCTTGAGATGACCATTTAGGGATCTGGGACAAAATCTGTTAGGGATGGTACTTGGTCCTGCTGTGAAGGCAGGGGCCTGGACTTCATGACCTTTCAAGGTCTCTTCCAGCTTTAGGAGATAGGCAGTCTCCATTCATTTCAGCCCAATACCCATGGAGGCACAAGTAAACATAGCAGTGATGGCCTGGATCTGGCCTGCAGGCTGGTATTTGCCCTTCTCTGGGTTATCCTGACTGGCTGCTCCTTCCTCCCTTTTCTGGATACCCCATGCAGGGAAATAGCTCAGGGGCTTCCCTTCCCCTCCTGTTCCTACACTCCACCTTACTCGATTTCTTGCAGGTGGTGTCTGGGTAGAGCTGGACACTGCAGGAAGTCACTGCCCGACAGCTCCCTGTTGCAGCTGCCCTATGTGGGGAAGGGACTCCGTCCATTTCCCTGATGCAACCTGGAGCAGCTCTGGGCAGTAAGTGCTGAAGTGGAGAAGGAGCTCTGGTGCTTTCTGTGATGCTGCCTGGAGCAGCTGCCCCCTCCAGCCACCTCACCTGCATGCCTCCTCACCTGTATTCAAGGAGCCAGAAGTGTCCAGGTAGGTGCTGCAGGTGAATTTAGCTTGAGATTGGCAGCCACTGGACTGCCTACAGCAGTACTGCATGACTGTTGGACCCCCCTGTGAGCCCAACTTAGTTGTCCAGAGGACCAAATGTAATCCTTAGGCTATAGGGTCCCCACCCCTGAGGAGACCCTCAGAGGAGACATCCTCTCAGAGTTGTTTCACTGCATTCCAGTGTAGTCTGCTGCTAAGCAGGAGTCACTTGTCACTGGCAGTGCACAGTAGAGCTCTCATTAATGCAGGATAGGATTCCTCTCCACCAGGGGTCAGCAACCATTCCGAAGTTGTGTGCCAAGTTTTAACCCTCCTGCCCTGGGCCGTGCTACTCTCTGGGGGGGAAGAGGGGGAGAGGCAGAGAGGAGGGAGAAGGGGCTTTCTCCCTCGCACACCCCTTCCACAAACAAACAGTTGCTAATGGAAAGAGAACGATTACTTACCTGTATTTGTTGTTCTTCGAGATGTGTTGTTCATGTCCATTCGAATGAGGTGTGTGCACGCCACGTGCACGGTTCTCCGGAGCGTTTTTCCCCTGGTGGTACCCATAGCACTGACAGGTCACTCCCTGGAGTGGCGCCGCTATAGCGGAGCATAAGTACCCCTGCCAGTGCTCCGCCTCCTCAGTTCCTTCTTGCCGGACACTGAAGGGGAAGTAGGGGGGAATTGAATGGACATGAGCAACACATTGCAAAGAACAACAGTTACAGGTAAGTAACCGTTCTCCTCTTCTTCGAGTTGTTGCTCATGTCCATTCGAATGAGGTGACTCCCAAGCAGAAACCTGGGGATGGGGTCAGAGTAAGTCTCTAAGATCACGAACACCAAGTTGTATCCAACAACCAGAAAGTTTATTAAACAAAAATGGAACAGAACAGTAACAAATAACCTGTGGTTTAAATTTACAGTACAGAGCTGAGAACAGCAGCACCCAATGCAGCATCATTCATGACCTGCTGGGAGAGTGCGTAGAGTGCCATGAACGTGTGTACGGAGGACCACGTGGCCACTCTACAGATTTCGATAATGGGAACCTGTGCCCCAAAAGCTGTGGAGGACACATTACCCTAACCTGGGGTGGTTCTCTGTGGGCCAACCTATAGCAATCTCTGTTACACAAAGAGACTCAGGTAGACAATCTTTGGGTCGAAACTAGTAGACCCTTCATTCTTTCTGCAAACGCAATAAACAGCTGAGGTGATTTACGAAAGTGTCTTGTTCTATCTATGTAAAAAGCCAAGGGATGCTTGGCATCTAAGGAATGCAACACTTGCTCCTTAGGGGAGCGGTGTGGCTTCAGGAAGAACACAGTTAAGAATATTTCCTGTGACATATGGAAGGGTGAGACTACCTTGGGGAGGAAGGTCGGGTGTGGGCAGAGCCTAACATTATCTGCCCAGAACACTACGTAAGGTGGCTCTACTGTCAAAGCATGAAGTTTGGAGACTTGGCTTGCCGAAGTTATGGCCACTATAAACACTACCTTAAGAGACACGTGCCTTAGGGAGCAGGTAGCAAAGGGCTCGAAAGGGGGCGACATCAGCTTTGTGAACACCAGATTGAGATTGCACTGGGGAATGGGTGGTCTCACACGAGGGAACAATTTGTTCAGTCCTTTCATGAACCTCTTGACCACATGGTCAGTGAACAGGGAAGTACTCCCGCACCCAAGGTGGAAAGCTGAAAGGGAAGCTAAGTGCACTTTGATAGACAAGGTAGATAGGCCATCCTGCCACAACCCGAAAAGGTGGTCCAGGACACGGGCTCGGCATGGGTCCAGTCCTTTTTGGGATGCCCATATGATAAAGAGTTTCCACTTAGCTGCATACGACCTTCTAGTGGATGGCATTCTGCTACCTAATCGGACCATCCGTACTGCGTCCGAGCATGCCCGCTCATCCCACGTCAACCATGGATAAACCATGCAGTGAGGTGGAGTGACCTGAGGTTTGGATGGACTAGTAGTCTGCCCTGCCAAGGTTGTGTAATGAAATCTGAAACCATGGGCAGGGGCTGTGGCTCTGCACGCAGCATTTCCAGCAGTATGGGGAACCAAAATTGTCTGGGCCTATTAGGATGATCAGTGCCCTGAACACCCTGAGCCTGGTTAGGACCTTGGGGACCAGCGGGAACACATACAGGAGTCTCTGAGACCCTGTCATTGTTAGTGCATCTCCCCTGAATTGCTTGCCCAGCCCCAGAAACAAGCAATAATGGGGGCATTTCTTGGCAAAAAAAGAGCCACCTGGCAATTACCCCACCTGTGGAAAACCTGACCCAGGACCTCCCCCTTCAGGGACCACTCACAGGCTCCGAAGGACCTGCTCAGTGCATCTGCCAACAAGTTCTTGCAACCCTGCAGGTACTCTGCTTGAATGTGGATGCCATGCCTTATGCACAGGTCCCATAGGAGCAATGCCTCTCGGCATAGAGGGGATAATCAACCTCCCCCACTCCCATTTGTTTATATAAAACACAGCTGACGTTGTCCAAGCGCACCAGAATTGAGTGTTGCGAGATCATGGTCAGGAACACCTCACATGCTCTCCTGACCACCCTCAATTCCCTTAAATTGATATGCAGGGCCCTCTCCGGTGGAGTCCACATCCCCTGCGTCCTGTGGCAGCCCAGGTGAGTGCCCCAGCCGACATCAGAGGCATCTGTAACCAATGTCACTGAGGGCAGCTCGATCTGAAGCGGCACCCCCTTGCATACAACCTTTAAGTCAACCATTGGAGGGAGGCAATCACTTCTGGAGGGACAGTGAGGATAACACCCCAGTGGGCTGTGGACTGGTTGAAACACTTGCCAGCCAAGCCTGGAGAGGCTGTAGCCTTAGCCTGGCACGGCGAACAATATAGGTACACGCCACCATGTGGCTGAGCAACCTCATACAGGTGCGGGCTGTGGAAGGGGAGGGGGAATGCTTGAGGTCATTCACTATGCTTAGTATGGTATTGAATCGGACTGCAGGAAGAAAAGGTCGCTTTCTCCCTGGAGAAGTTCCCACAAACTCTATGTCCTGACCGGGGGGGGGGGGCCCGAGGGACGTCAACATAGACTTTTTGTTGTTCAGCATTGTTCAGGAGTTCCTCGTGAGATGGGTCCCTGAGCAGGGATGGGGAGGAAGAGAGAGAAAGGGGGGGGACCCAGAAAGGGAATGGAGGACCCCATCTTTACCAGGCCGAGCACCCATCTGTCCGACGTTGCCACAGGTTGGTCCGAGGTCAAGTGGGATCATCTGTCCCCAAACAGGGGGGGAAAGAAGGAGGGTTGGCACACGGTCCTCAAAGGTGATTTCACAACGGTGGCTTGGTCTGCTGGGAAGAAGGCTGACCCGCTTCCCTAACATTATCCGGCCGAGGACGGCAACGCCTTGCGCAATTGGAGGCTGAAGTAGATGTCGCCGCTGCGCCCCCACTGGGAGCCTGAGGCCAAAGCCTCCAGTAATCGCCACAGGAAGGCTGGAATCGCGCTCTGCCCGACTGACTATAGTGGAGTTGCCGCCTCTGAGCAGCCGGTGTGTGGATCCCCAACAACCGGAGCATGGACCTAGTGTCCTTCAAAGTGTGCAGCCTGGAGTCTGTGTGCTCTGAGAAGAGGGCCTTTTCCTCGAAAGAGAGGTCCTGAATCGTAGACTGCACATCTGGAGGTATGCCAGATACCTGCAGCCAGGCACTGCGGTGCATAACCACACCAGAGGCCATGGTCCTGGGAGGCCTGCAGGACAGTACGAGCAATTGTCCTGCCCTCCGTGGCCATGGCAGCGAACTCCTGCCACGTATCGGGGGGGGGGGGGGGGGGGGGGGAGTTTGTCTCTGAATTTGTCCATCGCCTGCCAGGTGTTTAGGCATAGCGGCTAAGCATTACCTGTTGATTGGCAATGTGAAGCTGAACCCCCCTATCCTCCCCCGTAGCATATACCTTATGCTCCAACAGGTCTAGGCGCTTGGGCTCTCTGGCCTTTGGTTGCAGCAGCTTTTCTTTTTGTTCCGTGGCCTGGACTACCAGGGAGCCCGGGACAGGGTGGGAGTACAAATGCTTATGCCCTGATCACAGGACATAATTTCTCTCAACACCTTTAAGGGTAGGGGGGGTCAGTGAAGCCGGGGTCTGCCAAAGCGTGTTCGTAATTTTGCCTACCATCTTGAGTGGCAAAACGAATTTGGTAGGAGTATCTTCCGAGAGGATGTCCGTCAGTGGGCGCGATCCCTCCAAGCCCAATGAAGACTGTGGAAAGGCCATGAGGTGGATCAACTCATGGGCAGCCTCAAAGGTCTCTGACATGAATAGTTTGTGCAGCGGCATCATGCCTGAGCTACTGGGGTGGTCAGTGGCCTTTTTCTGGGTCTCTGAGGCAGCAGCGCTGGTAGGGCTCCGGTTGGATGGCCGATGCCGGTGGTGCTGACCCATACAGGACTTACGGCTCGGTGATCTGCCCCTCGAAGCTTTAGCCTTCTTTAGGGCCGGGGAATGCAGTGGTGCCTCGGTGCCAGTGGCTTCGGCACCGATGCCTTATCCCATGCCAGAGCGCTACGCGTTGACCCCAGTGCACTGCGTATCGTGGCCTGAGGAACCAGTGCTGGTTGAAGCACCGCTTTCATTAATAAAAGTTTTAAACGAGAATCTCTCTTTTTCGGTGCGCGGCTTGAATGCCCTACAGATCTTACAGGCGTCTGCCAGGTGGGCCTCCCCAAGACACTTTAAGCAGCAGTCATGGGGGTCACCCTTGGGCATAAATTTTGCACAGGACGCACAAGGCTTAAAACCCAGCAGCCCTGGCATTCTCCACCCCCATAGGGGGGAGAGAACAAAACGAACCTTAACACTAAGTACCTAACTAATGCAAACTATTTACACAAGAAAGCCAACTGGCGAACAACGCTGCTAACTAAGCTATCTATCATGGGCGGTAAGAAGGAACTGAGGAGGGGGAGTGCTGGGAGGGGTACTTATGCTCTGCTATAGCAGCGCCACTCCAGGGAGTGACCTGCCGGTGCTATGGGTACCACTAGGGGAAAAACACTCCAGAGAACTGTGCACGCAGCGCGCACACACCTCATTCAAATGGACATGAGCAACTACTCGAAGAACTATTACATCGTTACGCCCCAGCCATTTTGCTAGTGCTGCAGCTGGGAAGAACAGTTTAATTTAAATTATTAGACTGATCAGGTGTTTTAACTTTCTCAAGCTAGTTTATCAAACTTCATTTTAAATAAAGTAAAATATTATGTCCAAAACAAAAGGTTTCAATGTTTTCTTTATTTAGGGCAGGGATGGGGAACCTCTTTTGGGGTGGGGCGGGGGGTCAATGACCCACAGAAAAATCAGTTGGGAACCACACAAGTGGTAAGCAAATAAAAAAATCTTCCCAACCCCCCCCAACCCTCACTGATGTGCCTCCCCCTCCCCCCCATACTGAGACACTTCACTCTTTGGCACTCCAGTCCCCACAGGATGAGGAGAAGCGACAAGGAGGACTTAGGTTCAGGGCTTCCAATAGGCCAGATTTACTTTTCTGGGGTTCAAGTTAGTGGATTTTGTGTACCTCCTTAGGTTCTGGAATAGGAACAAAAATAAGGGGTTCAATGTGTGGGACAGGGCTGCTAGCGGGTGGGATAGGGATGCAGGACAGGATGAGGAGGCAGGATCTGGAAGTTTGGTGGCAGGAGAGTGTGCTGGTTAGAGGGAGTTTGGGGGAGTAATGCAGAAAAGGTGAGAGGGTGAGAAGGCAGCCAAATAGCTAGTTGGGGAGGGAGGCAAAAAAGGGGGGAATAAAGGAAAGTGTAGCTTCTGCAAAGTAAAATTATAACCCCCTCATCTTCCTCTGCTCCAGTTGCACTCTCCTCAGCCCCATGATCCTCCCCCAGCCTGATCTCCTGCATCACCCCATAACCCCTCCCATCCTGCTCCCACAGCCTGATCCCCTGCATTGCCCCCTCCCCTCTTACCCCCACTTCCCTGTGCCCCAAGCACATTAATCAGCAGGGCAACAGCTTTGGGGCAAGGAGATATGGGGGAAGGGGACAGTCTCATCCCTGCCTGGACCAGCCCTTTGCTTGCTGCTCAGGGGCTGGTGCAGGCAGAGCCTGGGGCTGCCCAGGGCTGGCTCTAGCCCAGCTGGGCAGAGAGGGGCACTGGGGAAGGAGCTTCCCCAACCCTGAACACAGCCTGCAGGGTGCAGCCCAGTAGGACCTGTGCCAGTTGCCCAGCCCCACCCCCTCCCAAAGCAAGAAGCCGGTAGCCAGGAAGGGGAGAAGGGTTAACCTCTTAGCTCCTGGGAGCTGCACACACAAGCTAGGCAGGGGCAGCCCTAAGGACATGTATACACCTCCCCTGACTCTCCCCTCTCAGCAGGGAGTCAGAGCTAATGCTCTAGCCAGGTTGCCGAGACGAACTCCTGGCTGCAGAAGGGGAGGGCTGAGCGCTCACCTCACATGCCACGGGAAATTGGCTTGCCTGACCCTTGGTCTAGACTCAAGTTCTGCCCTGTCATTTTTGACTTTTTACTCATGCAACATTCCCATCAACACTGTGCAGGACCAAACCCTCTCTCTTGCCCATTGGAGAGAGAAGTACTGCCTATGGGGCACTGTTGACTGGGTGACTGCTGCATGTTTCTGGTTCAAAAGCATTTTTCCAAATGAAAAAACAAGTTCACTTCTGTACTGAAAATAATCGTTTTCTGTGACCATTCACAGGAGTGATGCTCTTGCACATAGTAATGTCCTAGAAAGTGTCTTGCCTCTAGAGCAGGGGACTGGACAAGATGACTTTTCAAGGTCCTTTGAATCACAGAATACTAGAACTGGAAGGGACCTTGAGAGATCATTGAGTCCCTCAGGGCAGGACCAAGCATCATCTAGACCAGAGCTATTCTATTTTGGAAGCCAGGGGACCACAATGATAGTCACAGCACATGCCGAGGACCACAACTTAAGTGTGGTTGCATATACATGCAAATATATATGCAAATAGCTTTTTTCACACTGACGGGCATGAATACAAAGATTAAGGCAAGATTACACAGCATGCAGGCTACATTTAGGTCAGTTCTGCTGATAATAATAAAATGCAATATTTACCCGATTTACACCCACATGACAGCACTTTTAATGAGCAATGACAGTCCAGGATTTTAACTACTAAAATGTGAATCAACAGAAGATCATTATATTGACTTGCCATTGTGGAGCGTGTTCCCAGTGGAGGCCATGTTCAAATATCACGTTGAGCCCTGCGTGAACCCAAACTGCACCGCGGGCCACAAAGGAACCACGCACCACCTATTAAGTAGCCCTGACCTAGACCATCCCTGATAGATGTCTATTTAACCTGCTCTTAAATATCTCCAGAGATGGAGATTCCACAATCTCCCTAGGCAATTTATTCCAGGCTATGTCTAGATTACAGAGTTTTTCTGGAAACCTTGCTGCATCCAGGGAATGTGTCTGCTCTTCCAACATTTTTTGTGGAAAAGCAGACAGACTCTTTCGGCCCTATCTTCCTTGTTTCACCAGGAAGGGCGGCTCTCCCGAAAGGAGGTTTTTCTGAAATTCGGCCCAGTGTTTAACCACCCTGACAGGAAATTTTTCTTAATGTCCAACCTAAACTTCCCTTGCTGTAGGTTAAGCCCATTGCTTCTTGTCCTAATCTTCTTGAGATCTTATGAGCAAGTGAAAAGCATCTTAAGCAGGGCCTTTGTGAGTGTTCTTCAAAGGAAAGTGCAAGAAACCCTCTAATAGGTAGCTCTAGGATAAGAAATTCCCTAGGGACAGGTTAATGCCAGCAGTTAGAGAATGGCTTATATCCTGAGGGCTGCACCCTTCTGAAGCTCCTGTTTTAATGAGTGCCAGGAGCTGATTGCACATTGTTTTTAAATATCTCCTTTCATTTTTGAATTTGCCACCTTTTAATTTCATTCATCATCCCTCTCTCTCATTAGAAAGATTAATAGAGAGCTGGTTCCTGTTCTCAGTGAATACTTGTAGACTGATTTTTGTGCCGTTGCACATTTGCACTATGTCAATTTTATATCAAGGAAACACTCATTTTCAAATAGAGGGAATAGGGAACTGCAAAGTGCTTAATTTTGTCATCTTCTATCTAAACAGTGGAAAGGAATCAATAAGCCAACTTTATATGAACAGGTTTAGACCTGCTGGAGAATATTTACAGTCAGTGTTTGTACACAAGCTTTTCAAATGTGTCACTGTATTAGGGAAGTATGCTTTTGTTACTTTACTGCAGATTACTATTGCTCCTGCATATAAAGCATTAATGATGCGCCTACACTGTGTTCTGCTCTAGAAATATCTAAGTGAATAAACTGTTCAGTAATTGTGGACAATGATTAGGCTTAAACCAGTTCCGATTCTTAAGTCATCTGGTCCATTTATGAATTAAATGCATAAAATATCTGCATTACTTTCAGATGATCCAAGTGTGAGTTACATAGCATTTTTTATTGGTGGAGGAAAGTTGCAGGTGTTAATTACAGAATCCCCATTAATTCTTCCACATCCTTTAGGATATATTTTGAGAATCTCTCTTGTTTAGACTGGTCCACACACTCAAGTACTTGCTTCAGCTATGGTGGATGAAACTCCTTTAGAGTTAAAAACAACAAATGGTCTGGTAGCACTTTATAGACTAATGAAACATGTAGATGGTATCATGAACTTTCACGGGCACAGCTCACTTTTTCACATGTGGGCTGTGCCCACAAAAGCTTCCCCTGAAGCTTCAGAGTTAATCAACTTTCTTAAAGCCAGTCAAAAGGGTGCATGCAGATCATGTTTCCTTCCACAAAATGGGAAAGGGTGGAACATTTCGCCTCGCTGAAGGGGGTAAGACCCAATTCCAGTAGTCCTATATACTAAATTACTTCCTATAGCTCACTCCAAAACAAAATCCTGTCTATAAATAGTCAAAGAAGACAACACAAATGCAGGATACTAAGAACTGAAAACTACAATGGGGGATCCAACTATTAAGTTCCTTTTTTTAGTACTTGAGTTTATACTACTAGCAACAGGTGGGTGGCTAAATGGAGGTTAATCTGATATGGAAACTGCATAAGGGTATTATACTGACTAGGATTCCATCTCAGATTCTAGAGACTGGGTACCCAAACTGGGGGGAGTGAAAAAATTCCAGGGGGGGGGGGGGCACAAGGCAACCCAGCCACATGCACCCCCGTCAATCCCACCTCAAGTTTTGCTGCTATTTTTTGGGAGGGGGGCATGAGGGTTTCTCAAAAAAACAGAAAGGGGGCGTGATGCCGAAAAGTTCGGGAACCATTGTTCTAGAGTGACATCAGCATAGCTTGAGACATACCAACATGACAAGAAAAAGGAAAGAGTATTTAAAAAAATCCATGTTTAAGGAATTTTTATTAAAGCAAGAATTTTATAATCCAAATTACGTTTCTTCGCTCAGCTATCAATTCTCACTGTTAACTAAAACAGTGGTGATATTCTGAGCTTTTCCACAGTAAAGAATTACAAAATTAAAGAAAGGAATGCTTTAAATTTCTGTACTGTGCTGAAAATTCTTTTCCCCCGGGTTTATAAAACATTAATTTGTATTTTTTATTTTGCTATTTTTTTTGTTTTAAATCAATAGGTAAATCTAGGACCAGCATTAGTTTTGCTAGCCCTGGCATTTGCTCTGTACATAAGCTTCAAAGTTTCCTTTCCTTTTTTTATTTATTTTATATTTTGCAATGTTTTTTCTCAATATTTAATAATTTTTCCATGTTTAGCTTTTTTTCCTTCGGTGAAGCGAAGTTCTAGTTTGAAGTCCCGGATATTTCTGTAAACAAGAATAATATCAGCTTTTAATGTGAACACAATTAGTAACTTATAGTAATATTTTGTACTTTCATAGTATCTTCTATTCAATGATCTGAAAGACCTTCATACACATATCAACCTCACAATGTATAGATGTAGAAACAGGTACAGAGAAGTTGCGCCTTTTTTAAAGGTCCTTGCTAGGCAGAGTTAAGATTAGAATTCCTATCTTTGTACAGAGTTTAGCACAATTGGGCCATGGTCCATAGGGTTATTGAAATTCAAATAAATATAGTTTGAATGCAAGTCCTCCCTACTCATGCCAGACTATATTGTCTCATTCTGGGACAACTATTACTAGGCACTAAATTACAGCAATGGAGAACCCCTAATAGCTATTTCCAATAGCATATAGTAATTCACGAAGGAGCTTAAAAAACAGTATTACAGTATGGGCAAAAAATTGAGAGACAAGAATCAGCACAAATGTTGATAAATAGTATTGTGATAGTAGTAGTGAAGGATCTTTCCAAGAAATGCTAATTCTTAATTATAGTAATTTGCTGGATATCAAATCTGATTCTCCTTTAACAGCAGAAGAGAGACATTTGGTACCCGGTAAAGCTCCAAGACTATCTAAATTAAGGAAGAGCAAATTTACTGGAGAGCACTCACAAATTATCCTTTTGCTTCAGGTGTTTTATGTTGAGTGGGGGTCAAAATTAGAACTTCAAGAATATTTTCTTTTCAAGTAGCATGCACACATTTTCTCCGTTCATCTAGGCACAAACTAATAAAGGCAATAATTGGCTGCTTAGATAGGCTATACTGAAATCTAGCATACAACTGTTGTATTTGCACCCAAAAAATAACAGATCATGATGAAACTGGATGTTTTGCAATCTGTCTCTGCTTCCCCCAACCCATTTTAGGGACCTATATCACAATTCAGACTTTCATTTTTAAAAAGCATGTCCCTAAGACATTTTTAGTGAAGGCAGTTATAAGATGTTAACTTATATAGGGGTACTTTATTTTGGCCAAAGTGTAAATTTTTTGGTCAAGGTGCAGTCAGGGTCTAACACCACAAAGTAATAAAAAGTCAATAACAATGGTATGTAAATAAAAATATTTCAGGGTCCATTCAAAAGTGTCTGGATTTGGCCAATAGTACACCTATTCACTACCCCAATATCAGTTAATGTGGTTTTTCTAGACAAAACACTGGACCACCTGCATTGTAATTATCAGTTGGCATGACTGGCACTAGGACCCAAGAGGCAGAGATTGCCTGTAGAGTCAGTGGAGCCCAGACTGGGAGCTCCTTCAGCTGGGAGTGCTGCACTTGCAGGAATGGAGGGTGGGGTGGAAGGGAAATGGTGGGTAATCCTCCCCCCCACCCATGCCTTGCCTTTGTTTTTGGGTGGGGGGGAGGGGGTGACAATCTCCCCGCCCTCAAAATGGTGTCCCATGCTCCTGCAGAATTTCCCCAAGAGTAAACTATTCCCAATTTTTAAAAAATGTTGGCTACTATGCATAAAGAGGCAGACACTCACCCTATGCAGTTTCTGATGTTCTTTGAAATGGTTGTTCCTGTGGGTGCTCCATTTAGGTGTTTTAGCACCCTGTGCCTATACTCTGATATTGTTACTAGTACTGCTTTGGCTGCTGACATGCATATTGTGGTGCCACTCTCACACATATCATTAACTGTCCCTCTGTTTCTTCTCTACCATAGAGAAATATTAAGACCCCAAAGCAGAAGGGAGGTGAGAGGGTCATGGAACACCCACAAGGACAACCATCTCTAAGAACATCAGTTACTGCATAGGGCGAGTAACCAAATGCCTCTTTCAAAGAGTGTCCCTGTGGGCACTCCACTGTAGGCCACTAAGGAGCTGGAAGGTGGTGCTGAGGATGTTTAGTATGGGCTGTAGAAAGCAATGGTAGGCCAAGTTGAGTGCCCCAAGTGGCATATTTATCTAATATGTAATGTTTGGTAAATGTGCATTGAAACCCATAGGGCTGCTTTGCCTATTTCTGCAACTGGGACAACGAGAAATGTAGCTTGATGCATGTGGCAATCCATTTAGAAAGTCTGATTGGAGATACTTGCAGAATGTTCTAAAGGCCAACAGAGAGAAAATCTAGTAGATTGTCTCAACTGTTTTGTTTGTTCTAGGTAAAACGCAAGTGCTCCGCGAACGTCCAAAGTATGAAGAGAGGTTCCTTCCTGAAGGGACGTTCCAAAGAGGATGGAGATAAGAACATAAGAATGGCCATACTGGGTCAGACCATAGGTCCATCTAGCCCAGTAGCCTGTCTGCCAACAGTGGCCAGCACCAGGTGCCCCAGAAAGGGTGGATCGAAGACAATGATCAAGCGATTTGTCTCCTGCCATCCCTCTCCAGCCTCTGACAGACAGAGGCCAGGGACACCATTTCTATCCCCTGGCTAATAGCCTTTTATGGACCTAACCTCCATGAAATTATCTAGCTTCTCTTTAAACTCTTATCGTTTTAGCCTTCACAGCCTCCTCTGGCAAGGAGTTCCACAGGTTGACTACATGCTGTGTGAAGAACTTTCTTTTATTAGTTTTAAACCTGCTACCCATCAACTTCATTTGGTGTCCTCTAGTTCTTCTATTATAGAAATTAATAAATAACTTTTCATTATTTGCCCTCTCCACATCACTCATGATTTTATATACCTCTATCATATTCCCTTCCACCACCCCCCCCCGGTCTCCTCTTTTCTAAACTGAAAAGTCCCAGTCGCTTTAACCTCTCTTCCTATGGGACCCGTTCCAAACCCCTAATAATTTTAGTTGCCCTTTTCTGAATCCTTTCCAAGGCCAAAATATCTTTTTTGAGGTGAGGAGACCACATCTGTACACAGTATTCACGATGTGGGCGTACCATAGTTTTATATAGGGGCAGTAAGGTATTCTGTGTCTTATTTTCTATCCCTTTCTTAATAATTCCTAGCATCCTATTTGCCTTTTTGACGCCACTGCACACTGTGTGGAAGTTTTTAGAGAACTATCCACGATAACTCCAAGATCTCTTTCCTGATTTGTCATAGCCAAATTAGCCCCCCATCATACTTAGCCCCCATCATACTGTACATATAGTTGGGGTTATTTTTCCCAATGTGCATTACTTTACACTTATCCACATTAAATTTCATTTGTCATTTTGTTGCCCACTCACTCAGTTTGGAGAGATCTGTCTGGAGTCCCTCACAGTCTGCTTCTGTCTTGACTATCCTAAACAGTTTGGTATCATCCGCAAACTTTACCACCTCACTGCTTACCCCTTTCTCCAGATCATTTATGAGTAAGTTGAACAGGACTGGTCCCAGGACTGACCCTTGGGGGACACCACTAGTTGCCCCTCTCCATTCTGAAAATTAACCATTTATTCTTACCCTGTGTTTCCTGTCTTTTAACCAGTTCTCAATCCTCTTATCCTATGGCAATGTAATTTACACAAGAGCCTTTGGTGAGGGACCTTGTCAAAAGTTTTCTGAAAATCTAAGTATATTATATCTACTGGATCCCCCTCGTCTGCATGTTTGTTAATCCCTTCAAAGAACTCTAAGGCTACGTCTACACTGGCCCCTTTTTCGGAAGGGGCATGCTAATTTTGAAAGTGGGAATAGGGAAATCCGCGGGGGATTTAAATAAACATGTCCGCTTTTTTCCGGCTTTTCCTACTTCAAAGTAGGAATAAGAGATCCTCCGGAATAAGGCTTTATTCCGGAGGATCAGGCCAGTCTAGACGCTTTTTTCCGGCTTGGGGAAAAGCCGGAAAAAAGCGGCGGACATGTTTACTTAAATCCGCGGGGGATATTTAAATCCCCCGTGGATTTCCCTATTCCCACTTTCAAAATTAGCATGCCCCTTCCGAAAAAGGGGCCAGTGTACACGTAGCCCAATAGATTAGTAAGACATGATTTCCCTTTACAGAAACCATGTTGACTTTTGCCCAACAAATTATGTTCTTCTACGCGCCTCACAATTTTATTCTTTACTATTGTTTTGACTAATTTGCCTGGTACTGAAGTTAGACTTAACTCACTCAGCCTACTGAGATAGGCTGGGATTAGTCCTGCTTTGGGCAGGGGGCTCGATTTGATTATCTCCTGAGGTCTCTTCCAGCTCTTATGATTCTATGAAGATGAGCAGCATTGGCATCTTCGTGCAGTTTGGGATAAAAGACAGGGAAGTATAGTGGTTGATTAATATGATGGCAACCAGGAAGGCAACTTTCATTGACAAATGTAACAATGAACATATGGCTATAGGTTCAAAAGATTTCCCTGTCAGAGTTATGAGAAAAAGATTCTGGTCTCATCAATGAAGGGGTTGTATCAAAGGAGGAAAGACATTGTTCAGTCCTTTAAAAAAATTGTTTGTAGTTCGGAGTGCAAAGACTGCATGGCCATTCATGAAAGAATGCTCACTGGAAATTGCAGTAGAAATTACTCTGACATAAGCATTCAGAAGTTTCTTCTTTTTAAAAGGAAGTAAATAGTTTAGAACTTTGGGCAGAGGCACCTAATTAGGGAGCATAGTGTTCTGTAGCCTGTAATTGAAAACACTGCCATTTTTGTATGCATGTGCATCTACTGTTTAGTTTTCATCATGATCACTTGCTTAACCTCTTCTGCGTAAGTTAAATCTGATGCCCTTCAGTAACCAGGCTTTGAGATGCAGGCACTGGATATTCAGATGGAATATCAGGCCTGAGTCCTGTGAGAGACGATGTGGAATGTCTGGAGGTCATAAAGAAGCAGCTATGGCCAGCTGAGCTAGGTAAGGAAACCATGTATGTTGTGGCCACAAAGGTGCGATAAGAATTATTTGAGCCTTTTAGGAGGATTTTGTTGAGAAATGGAATGGGAGGGAATGCGTACATGAAGGAGTATGTCCACTTAATTAGGACATTGAAATTTTGTCCCAAGCCAGCTCTGGAGCAGTATTTGAGGCATTTTGAGACGTGATATGTCAGAATCATAGAATACTAGGACTGGAAGGGACCTCGAGAGATCATGGAGTCCAGTCCCCTGCCCTCATGGCAGGACCCAGTACTGTCTAGACCATCCTTGATAGACATTTATCTAACCTACTCTTAAATAGCTCCAGAGATGGAGATTCCACAACCACCTAGGCAACATATTCCAGTGTTTAACCACCCTGACAGTTAGGAACTTTTTCCTAACATCCAACCTAAACACCTCCCTTGCTGCAGTTTAAGCCCATTACTTCTTGTTCTATCCTCACGAATAAATATTTCTAGAAAGCCCCATGCCATGTGAGCTATGAGTGAATCTCCCACTGCTTAGGGGATCTGCAATAGTGTTCTGATACTCTGGTAGGTAGGCTGTGGAAATGTCCACCTGGTTTATGCATGAAACCAAAAGGGTCATGGCCTCTCTGCATAGGTGATATGATCTTGCTCCTCGATGGTTTATATAAAACATACATGCTATGCTGTCCATAAGAATTTATCGATTTGTTGCAGATCAGCAAGAGGAAGTGTTCACACACTTGCCTGACCTCCCAGAGCTTGAGCACTTTGATATGGGATGTTTCCTGGGGGTGGGGTGGGGGGAGAATCATTCCTGGATGACATGGTTGTCAATGTATGCACTCCATCCCTCCAGGGATGCACCTGCAGTGATTATGACTGAACGGCTACGTCTACATTGGCCCCTTTTCCGGAAGGGGCATGGTAATTTTTGAAATCGCAATAGGGAAATGTGCGGGGGATTTAAATATCCCCCGCGGCATTTAAATAAAAATGTCCGCCGCTTTTTTCCGGCTTTTAGAAAAGCCGGAAAAAAGCGGCGGACATTTTTATTTAAATGCCGCGGGGGATATTTAAATCCCCCGCGCATTTCCCTATTGCGATTTCAAAAACTACCATGCCCCTTCCGGAAAAGGGGCCAATGTAGACGAGCCCAAGGAGCGTTCTTGTAGGGCACTCCTGCACATAGGTTTTGTGGTTATAACCACCACTCTAGGGAGCCTTTTTGGAAGGCTGAGGGATTTCTCTAAATGGTGTCTATGCAGATGAAAGCATATGCATAGCCATCCTTGAAGATAATACATATGTAGCCTAGCCAGCTTCCCTACATAAGCTGTTGCTGATGTATGCTCTGGAAACTGAAGGCATTATCTGGCTGAAACTGTGGGGCTGTTCATGATGGACAGCGAAGTGACTGGTTGGAACTGGTGGTGCAGGAGCCTGGCTTGACCCTGAATGCAGTCCAGAGTTGTTCCTAGGCATTCTAATTGCTGAGTTGGGGGGGGATAAGATTTTTCCCTTGTTTATTTGAAACCCCAGAGCAGTGAATAAACTGATTGTGCAATTTGTATTAAGTGTTGCTAGCTATATTGATCGGCTCACTATTAGTCATCTAGAAAAAATCATTACTCCTGATCGAGGTGTGTGACTGCCACTGACAGTATCTTTGAAAATACTCTTGGGGATGTTACCAGTACTAGGCCAAAAAGTAGTATGCAACATTGGTAGTGTTGATCTCGTAAATTGAAAACTGAGAAATTTCCTGTGTCAAGGGTGACTTGTGATGGAGGTTGTGTATCTCCTGCTGCAAGAGCATCTTGTGGAAAGGATCTCTGAAGAGGAACAGGGAAAGGGGCAGTGTGGGAGGGAAAGATAGGAAGGGAATAACACAGATTATTTCCAGAATCCATCTGTCCATTGTAATATGGGTCCAGGCTGAATAGAATGGAAGCAGGCTGTGATAATTGTAATCCCATCAAGTAAGAGGTGTCAAACCCGGGACCAATGCTTTATGACGACTGATGTGATGTGGATTAAGGATGTTAAAAGGTGGGTAATACAGAGCCACAGTGGAAGAAGCTCACAGATTGCTGTGGCTCTGCATTTTATATGTAGTAAGAGCTGGATGGCTCTTGCTACATTTACAATGCAGAGCTGCAGCAGTCCTGGCTGGCGCTGGTCCAGGAGCTACTCCCACTGCAACTCTGCAGTTCAAGTTTCTGAAGTATTTATAAAGTATATGAATAATTTATGATAGAACTGTAACTTACACAGGAGCTATCTCCAAGTAGTCTCACATTTATATATAAGGAGCCAACGGATTAGGGACAATGTCTAGTGAAGTCCTGCATCTAAAATAGTTCTAGTAATAGGTAAATTTTATTTTATAATGTAGTTTAGTTGTTTCTCTCCCCCCCCGCAAATTATTATTGCCTGAACTCTCTCATGATAGGCTAACAACAACTTGTTAGGAACTTATTTCTAGGAGTACAGCAACTTTAGCCACTGTAGGTCACATTGAAAGATTCCTGACTAAATAAACACACAATAAAATTCCAGCACAACACCTTGATTAGTTGAGAAAAATTGAGATTGTATTCTGTAGGAAAACTTACATATTAAACACTTGGAACCCCAGTGGGGTTGTTAACAGCTTTCTGAGCAGCCTCTTTAGCTTGGTGGGCTTGTAGTACAGCTACAGCTTCATCAACCTAATAGGATAAAATAATTTGTTACCACATGCTTTACTTAATTTCAATAAATAAGATAGTGAAGCTGCTGACAGAATACACATATAAAATCAAAAGGAGGTTTTAGGAGTCTACCTACCTTCGAACGAAGAGACTCAGGAGACTCAAGCATATGAAGGAGTTCAGAGTTGTCAATCTCCAACAACATACCGGTGATTTTACCCGCCAGAGTAGGATGCATCGCTTGAATTAGAGGAAACAGCCGTTCACCTAGGAAAAACCCATCAGAATTCTACAGTTATAGCGATTAATTACAAGCTAATTTAGCCTCTCAATGCCAAACATAGGCAGTAAAATCTGCCAGGTAATCTGAATTTATATCTCAATTCATCAACATTATTAAAAGGAGCATCATATCCTACCCATTCGACTCTTAAAAGTAACTCATGAATGACCATAAAAATCTAGTGTTATCAGTCAAAAAATAAGATTAAAGGAACCTAATGTACATACCTAACATCTGCTTTTGTTCTTGTGGAGGGGCAGAAGCCAACATGGAAGCAGTCAAGGGTTCTTGACCTTGCACATGGACAGCTGGCTAAAATTTAATAAAACATTGTACTTCAAGGTTAAATTCTGGAACATTCAAACATTTTATACTTCCACGACTTAGAACATTAAAAAGGCCATACTGGATCAGACCCCCAGTATCCTGTATTCAAACAGTGGCAAATGGCACATGCTTCAGAGGGAATGAACAGACTAGAGAATCATCAACATAATTATGCCTGCATACTTGACAAATTAGAAATAATGATAGTAATTTTCATCCAGAGGCTAGTAAAAGTTGAGTGATATTGCAAGGCACACTACTGTTGACTCAACCCCTTGCTGAGCATAATTAATATATTAAACAAAGCTCAAGCCCACAGTGTTCATCAGATACTTGAGTAGTACAAAACAAGTAGAACAAGGTATGTCCCTCCTTAATAATGCTTGACATTTATTTTAAAGTCCAGGCTTGCAAACTTTATGACAATTTGGTACTTACATTTTGGTGCAGTGGTGGGAAAACTTATGTAGAAGCTCAAGAAAAATCTGAACCACATAAGTAACCTCGAAAATACATCATATAATCACAATGGAAAAAAGTGTAATATGTTTTACATTTGTGAAAATAAAGCCTCAGACTGTGGCTTTAATGGCCTCAGTGGTGAAGGCAAACCGTTTACAATTATGATACAGATTGGGGGGGGAGGGGGAAGTGTTTCCTCAGCAAAAACATCACTTGGCTACCAAAAGCAAGACTACATACCTGCTGCATAGCAACCTGTGGTTGTGTGTTAAGATGTTGTTGAGGATTACGAACACCTGCAGCATATTTATACTGTGGAACTGCACGTACAGCAGGAGTGGCTGCAGCAGCAGCTGCAGCAGGACGTGGACCCATTGTCTGTGTTGATGTATTAGCTGGAAAGATTAATATTTATACATCAGCAATTCAACTTTCATTAAGCTTATATTTTGTATAAGTAAATGAATGGGCACAGCATTAGGACTATATTGAATATCTATTTTAGTATTGTATTATATTTGATTATCGCAAGGTTAGTAAATAACGCCAATGGTTAACTTGTGAGTGCAAAACCAAAAGCATGATTTTTTTCCCCCCTCATTTTACTAATTACTTTTTCTTTAAACACTATAAAAAGCATCATGGAGGGAACATCTACCTTGGATTAAACATGCTGACTTGAATTTCATCTTACCCCAATCATAGTTAAAAGTAACTTTTTTCAATTAAAACACTTTGCCAGTTAAATTATTCTGAAAATCACTTTATGTTACTAATATACAGCAGACTAAAACATTTGAATGTTCTTCTCCTTATGTAACAGTTGTCCCCGGAACTTGGCCTGTACTACATGCTGCTGATCTCCAGACAGTAATGACATGTGATACTGGCACTCCTTGTTCTCAACTGCAACAATGTGTTAAGAGCTAAAAATAAATGCTCTTTCAATGGTATTCTTCCACATAATCCACTGCTGTAGTTACCACGGGAACGGTACAGATTCAAATGGGAGGAAGAGGCCACTTATGTAATATCAATGAGATGTGGGCCACAGCAACTCCTAGTCAATGTTAATCTAATGCCATGATGTCCAATCAATTATGAAGCAGTAGCCACTATAGTGGCTACTACTATAGCAAACTAGCCACACTTAACTGGCCAAATAGCCACATGTTGATAGCATGCTGGACACCACAGATCTAGTGAGTTAAATTGATGTTGCATTGAGCAACATTTTCTCATAGTTGTAAGCAAAAGAATTGAAAAACATAGGCTACGTGAGAAGGATTAAACAGATAGCCCTCCCTTAGAGACATTGGGTCATCCTCAAATGAGCAGCCTTGGCAGGGCATATTCCTAAGCAGGAAGCGGGTCCAAGGGAGAGGAGTAGGTGATAGAGAAATCACAGTAAAGGAGTAGGAGGACAATAATCTGACATGGGAGGGAAATACTGGGAAGAATGAAATCACCACAAACTGAAGAGAAAAGTCTGGTGTGGGGCGGGGGGAGGGAGCGGGGGCAGAGCCCTTATACTCAAATTCCCTTATACACACTGGGCTAACACGTTAGCTACCCATTAAGAGGTACGAAACTTCAAAGCTAGCTAGGGCAGGGTGTCGCCTCTGCTCTACTCAGCTTCAAAAAGGTATCTGAAATATCATTCAACATTAGCAGAGTATATGAATTGTGTCCAAAAATAAGTTACATAGTTAAAGGTGGACAGTGGTGCACTCTGATGAAGGACGATGCATTTCTTAACCTGAAACTCACCAACTCGTTGTGTTGACATGACTCGTGGAACCTGGGAAGAAGCTGGTCTCATGGTACTAAATGGTGGTCTGGGAGCTGCTGGGCGGATAGCACCAGGCATATTCTGGAATGCTGCATTTAAAACAATGAGAGTTTAAGTTTTATTATTATTATAAGATGTGTGCAAAGAGACAGTCTTTCCCCTCTGCCATCCTCACATGGCATTTACAACTAATATTACAGATAAGGGTAGAAAAGGAAAATTCCGCAATCTAAGGGTTTTTTGGGGGAGGAAGGGAAGGAAATGCACGTGCGTGCGCTGGAATTCAACCCAATGACAATTTGTAATGGCTGCTAAATAAAATCTAGGTCATTATAAAAAGTCTCATGAGTTACATTTAAAAAGAAAAGGACCTTAAATTAGGTTTCCTGGCAAACATCTGCAACAGGAGACAGAACTAGTGTATTACTTTTCTACCAATTACATGTAATGACCACCAAACTTTGAGAGCTACATAATTAGCCTTTGCTAGACAATAAATGTTCCATGTTTATTTATAAAGTTAAGAGGAATCTTACGATGAGGTCGGGCACCCTGAGCAGTCCAGCGAGGACTTGGTCTGAGTTGAGCAATTTGGCTAGTTGGATAATATGCAGCACGGTTCTGAGTCTGTCAAAAAAATAAAGTGACAGCTATTTATTAATCTTGATGTATCTGCTCCCCCCAGCATTTCTAAGTACTTCTGTAAGTGTTCTTAATTCATACATCTCCGGAAATCCTGATTTACGAAATATAAAGTATTGTTCCATCCAGAAATTTAGGCATTTTCATACTCTTCAGTATGTAACAGCAAAACCATCATTTTTATAAATGTAACATACTAATGTTAGAATAAATCAATTTACTGCTAAATATAAACAGATTCTATCCATGGTATAGAATATGCAATTATTTTCTACACATACCGGTGGGAGAGCTGCCATGAAGTAACCTGAAGGCGGTGCTGGTTGGTAAGGGTTGATTACAGGATTAGGTACTGCTCTCACACTTGCCATTCTCTGCATATACTGGTTGGTGAGGTGAGCCTGGCGCTCTTCTTTACGTTGGGCTAGAGCTACATATAGGGGTTTGGTAGCCACAATTCTACCATTCATTTCTGTGACAGCTTTGGTTGCTTCTTCTGGTGACGAAAAGCATACAAACCCAAACCCTTTACTGCGGCCACCTTCCATCATGACCTGCCAATAAATACAAGACAGTTTTTTAAAGGATACAGAATTAGGTACAAATAAGAATTGAATTCTGCAAGTGGAAGGTATAATATAAAGTATACTGCTTAGATTTGAGACATAATACACCCTGTCACTGCTGACTTCTGCTAGCAAGAAAAAAAATCTAAATCAATTTGACTAACAGGCAACATCTCAAAATCCTGAGCTAACCTTACACATTTTCTACAAGTTAAAATCATCTACTCCAGCTCTGAACTGAGGAAAACAATTTAAAAAAGCACTTTTGATCAGTTGCTCTGCATACAATGCACCTGCCAGCTCCTGTGTCAGGGCTGTGAATGGCACAGAAAGAATTTTATTTTTTTCTTCCGTAGCTAGTTTATTGGATACAAGACTGTCCTCTAGCAACAGTTGTCACTTCTCGTCTATTAGTGAGGAGCAGTATGAATGAGCCATTACATTGAAAAAGATTTCTTTATTAATAGTAAGGTTGGCATCCATCCATCCCAGATATGGATTGAGATGTCTGGAGTTTTTCCATAGTTGATTGGTCTGAGTTTCTATGGTTAAAGATATATGGAAAAAATAAAGAAGTACTTATGCAAGTGGTTCTTACCAAGAACATGATGCCCAGGAAAATGATTGTTTTAAGGTTTAAAAAGGTACTGTAGAGTGAAATTCTTAAAGTGCATGTGTTATAAGCTATTACATATCCCTACATACAAAAATACAAGATGAATATGTTTTAAAAAAGTTCTGTAAGAATCAGTACTCAAAATTTAATGACGACTGGATTTATAGGTAGTTAAAATCATCTCTCCAACTTCTTCAATTCTTTTCAGCTGGCAATAATATAAGAATGCAACTCGTGTCTTGGGTGACAAACCACCATTGTCCTCCTTTCACACAACACATTGTAAAACGCAATTTAAGTTTAAAATGTTAACTTTACCTTTGCACTAGTGATTGTACCAAAGGGGGAGAATTCTTTTCGCAGACGCTCATCATCAATTCCATCATCAAGATTTTTCACATAAAGGTTTACACCCTAAAAAAAATAAAACTACCTTTAGAAAAAACAATTGCTTAATTGAAAAAGATTAATCATAAAATAAAACTTTCATTCAATTTTAAAATATAACCTGGTATCTGGTGATCCTATCCTGCTTCATTTGTTCAAATTTGCGCTTGAGCTCTGTTTGTCGTTCCACTTTTTTCTGAGCACGGCCAACATAAATTTGCTTTCCATTGAGCTCCTTTCCATTCATCTCATCCACAGCCTTCATAAATAAATAAAAGGTCACCAATGCTCATAGTACATTAACTTTTTCAGCCACCAACTAATGCAGTTTAAGTTTACAAGTTCAATGAAAACTAAATATTTTCCCCACCTACTGCCCCAAGAAACAGATGCAGAATGATTAATTCAAACAAAACCATCTCTAAAACATCTTGGGTCATACTGCATTTAAGAACTATAAGATGATATGTACAAGTTTATTTCCTGGATAATATATGGCCTACAGAAAAATCAAAAGGGGACAGAAGTAAACACTCCCTGTTTGTACAGTTAAATACACTGAAAAGATCATTAAAGATATCCTCTCAATTCTTCTGAGAACCAACTCTTGCAGAGAATACATATCAAGAACCCATGCCACATTCATGGCTCTAACTCAGGGCTGATCTACTTTTTAAATTGTCAATCTAGTAGCATCATTTAGAGTTGTGAAAAAATTCATGCCCTGTGACATAGTTAAGCTGACCCTACACTCAGGTGTAGACAATACCAGGTTGATAGAAGAATTCTTCATTCAGCCTAGCCCATCTCTTAGAAATGGGTCAAATGTTTAGAACTACAGCAACATCTGCCACAATAGCATTTACACACACACAAAATTACTGTTATTTAAACTTCCCCCAAAATGTGTTCACTTTGTGCTTTTGACATCATCCATATACTTAATTTACCTTTCCTCCTCCTGCATCTTTTAAACACTTCAAAAATAGGATAATTTGAATTTAAGACTACAAGCATTGCTAAGAGCACTCTAGTAGACAATCCTCAACTCTAAGGCTTTGAATTTACAGTGTATCCCAACAGTGTGAAAGCTTTAGCTCTGACCTTTGCTTAATTAAAATACAGAAACAGATGTAACAGTTTGTGTACCTCCAACAATTAAAGCTGTTTTTAACGGGTATTTACCCAATATACTAGGATTACTTAGCTACATTTGTGCAAATGCATTATACGTACTAAAGTACACATTCTCATTTTCCACAAGAATGCAATACATATATAACAAACACCACACTGGGTCAGACCAATGACAGTGGCCAATGTTAAGTGCCCCAGAGTGTACAGATGTTAAATGTAGATTAATTGGCTAATCGAATAGCCGATGCAATTTGCATCAACTATTTGATTAGTTGATAAGGGTGCCTCTGCCTTTGCAGTGTAGCATCAGCCCCAGCAGGGGACTCAAACAGTCCCCAGCTGTCCCCCGTACTCCCCATCGCATTTCAAAGCAGTAGTGCCACATGGAGCCCAGGGTCAGCAAGAAGGGGGGGGAAGCGACTAGTCCTTCACATCCCTACAAGACGGAACAAACAGAACAGGTAATTAGGGAAGTTAGATAGTGTGTAACTGAATAGTTGTGTAACCACATCAAATTTTAGCCATTACATGACTTTTTGATAGTCTCCAGAGGCGGGGCCCGGCATCCAGTGCACTCCCAGAGTCCCCTGCCACCCTGCACTGCAGCCTCTGTATCAGAGGCAGCGGGGGGAGGGAAGCCAGGAGCTGGTGCACCAGATCCACGGGTACTGGATCCACCACACCCCTGAGCTGCTGCCTCAGAGGCAGAGGGTAAAGGGGGCAGATGGGAGCCAATACTAGCATGGAGATGGCTTTTAAGCCAGCTCCATGGCCCTACCATTGCCCCCCCCCCCCTTCTTGCTGCCTCCTACAGGGGCAGTAAGGGGAAGGGGGGAATGCATATAGTTGAAGGGATTAATCGATAAACCAAGGCTTACTGGATAATCGTGTAGCTGTCTATACACTGACATCCTGAAAAGGGAAAATCGTGCCTGACCAAACTGATTAGCTTCTATGATTAGGTTAACTGGCTCTGTGGACGTGGGAAAGTCAGTGGATGTGATATACTTTGACTTTAGCAAGGCTTTTGATACGGTCTCCCACAATATTCTTGCCATCAAGTTAAGGGAATGTGGATTGGATAAATGGACAGTAAGATGGCTAGAAGGCCAGGCCCAGTGGGTAGTGATTAATGGCTCGATGTCAGGATGGTGGTCGGTTTCTAGCGGAGTGCCCCAAGGATTGGTTCTAGGACCGGTTTTGTTCAATATCTTTATTAATGACCTGGATGAGGTGATGGATTGCACCCTCAGCAAGTTTGCGGATGACACTAAGCTAGGGGGAGAGGTAGATAGCTTGAGGGCAGAGATAGGGTCCAGAGTGACAGACAAATTGGAGGATTGGACCACAAGAAATCTGATGAGGTTCAAGAAGGACAAGTGCAGAGTCCTGCACTTGGGATGGAAGAATCCCAAGCACTGTTACAGACCGGGGACCAACCGGTTAAGTAGTAGTTCTGCAGAAAAGGACCTGGGGGTTACGGTGGATGAGAAGCTGGATATGAGTCAACACAGTGTGCCCTTGTAGCCAAGAAGGCTAATGGCATATTAGGTTGCATTAAGAGGAGCATTGCCAGCAGATCGAGAGATGTCATTATTCCCCTTTATTCAGCTCTGGTGAGGCCACATCTGGAGTAGTGTGTCCAGTTCTGAGCCCCCCACTACAAAAAGGACGTGGATGCATTGAGAGGGTCCAGCGGAGGGCAACCAAAATGATTAGGGGGCTGGAGCATATGACCTACGAGGAGAGGCTGAGGGAGCTGGGTCTGTTTAGTCTGCAGAAGCAAAGAGCAAGGGGGGATTCGATAGCAGCCTTCAACTTCCTGAAGGGAGGTTCCAAAGAGGATGGAGAAAGGCTGTTCTCAGTAGCGACAGATGGCAGAACAAGGAGCAGTGGTCTCAAGTTGTGGTGGGAAAGGTCCAGGTTGGATATTAGGAAAAACTATTTCACCAGGAGGGTAGTGAAGCACTGGAATAGGTTACCTAGGGAAGTAGTGGAGTCTCCATCCCTAGAGGTATTTAAGTCTCAGCTTGACAAAGCCCTGGCTGGGTTGATTTATTTGGGATTGGCCTAGAGCAGGGGGCTGGACTTGATGACGTTCTCAGGTCTCTTCCAGCTCTATGGTTCTATGATCCCTAAAGGTAAATCAAGTGATTCCATCCCATATCGCGTATTCCCAGCTTCTGACAAACAGAGACAATGGACACCATTGTTACTTATTCTGGCTAATAAGCATTGATGGACTTATCCTCCATGAATTAATTTAGTTGGTTTTTGAAACCTGTCAAGGTCCTGGCCTTCACTACATTCTGTGGCAAAGAATCCCACAGGTTGACTGTGTTGAGTGAAGAAATACTTCCTTTTGTTTTAAACCTGCTACCTATTAATTTAATTAGACGACCCCTAGTTCTTATGTTATGGGAACAAGTAAATAACTTTCTTATTCACTTTCTCCACACCAGTCATGCTTTTATAGACCTTTACCATATCCCCTCACCCCTTAGTCTCTTTTCTAAGATGAGAAATCCCAGTCTTCTAAAATTTCTCTTCTTATGGCAGCCATTCCAAACTCCTAATCATTTTGTTGCCCTTTTCTGAACTTTCCAATGCCCAGATATCTTTGAGATGAGGCAACCACATCTGTATGCAGTATTCAAAATGTGAGCGTACCATGGATTTATACAGAGGCAATAAGATAGTTTTATTCACTATGATTGCTTATTTGTTTGCTTTTTTGACTGCTACTGCATGCTGAGTGGATGTTTTCAAAACCATCCACAATAACTCCAAGATCTCTTGAGTGATAATAGCTAATATAGTCCCCATCACTTTGTAGGTATAGTTGGGATCATGTTTTCCAATATGCATTACACCTTGCATTTATCAACATTAAAATGCATTTGTCCTTTAGAACAAAGAAGTTTAAGTACACTTAGACTAGAAAAATATGCAAACCTAAACGTCACTTCTATATTTACAAGGTGAAATTTATTCTAATATATTGTGTGCACAGTTATGCTGGTGACAACTGGGGGAACTGGCTTGTGAAAATGAAAACTCCATTAAATTGTTCTGATTTGGCTTGTGTGTGTTGAATTTGTTCCTGATGCAAAATGTCCACTGCCATTTTATTATTTCTACACCAGGACCATTTCTGGGAGAAGCAGAAAACTTAGCAATATTCTTCAAACGTCCATTTTCAAAGTGTGCTCAAAGTAAATCAAATAAAAAACACTAGCATCCAATTAAACTGGCAGATTTCTCTCCTGTTTCTTCACATCTTATAAAAATAAAATCAATAAAAATTTGAAAGGCTCCATAGAATGCAAAAAAGTTTATATTCAGACTTAAACTTAACAGTTTCCCTGAATGGTGTATATAAGAAAAAAATTCCTGTATCAAGCTTACTTTCTGGGCATCTTCATGTCTTTCAAAGCTAACAAAGCCAAAGCCTTTGGATTTTCCACTCTCATCAGTCATAACTTTCACACTTAAGGCAGGCCCTGAAAAAAAGTATACAATATATTTTACAAGTATGTTCTATTATACCCTTCTGTTTGGTGGTAACTCAGTAATACTTGCAAGAAGCTATACCCTAAAAAACTACAGAATTAGTAATGTGTTCTATTCACACCACCATTATGTTAAAGTATCTTAGGGTACGTCTAGACTACCGCGTTTTGTCGACGGAAGTTTTGTCGACAGATACTGTCGACAAAACTTCCGTCGACAATTTGCATCCAGACACATGGAGTTCTGTCGACAAAGCAAGCCGCTTTGTCGACAGAACTCCGTAGTCTGGACGCAACGTTACAGGCAATAACACCTTCTGTCGACAGAAGTCTGTCGACAGAAGGTGTTTTGCCTCGTAAAATGAGGTATACCAGCATCGACAAAACCACGGAGTTCTGTCGACGTTATGTCGACAGAACTCCGCGGTAGTGTAGACGCTGGTATTGTTTTGTCGACAAAAGTCCACTTTTGTCGACAAAACTAGGTAGTCTAGACACACCCTTACATACCACTTCAAAAATATAGGTTTTCCATAAACATCCAGCTTCCAACCCACCTTCTCGTAAGTTTTACAGTGTCCACAAAGTTGCTCAGTGCTTTGTAAACGAAAGGACAGATTTAAACTCTTCAGGACTGGAACTAATTTATATTACTCTGTGTCTAACTAAAGCTTGGTTATCACTGATGCTATGGTATCACAATCCCATTCTGAAGAATGCCCCAAGTGTGCTGCTATCTGCCATCCTCAGTCCCTAGAAATGCCTTTATATAAGAACCATGTAAAAAAGACTCTTGGCTAAAACTGTCAGTTGCCTCAAGTTAAGCCTGATTTTCACAAGTATGAGCATCCACAAATCCTACAGATGGCAACTGAAGTTCAGAGCCTCTAAGAAATAAGTAACTTGTATTCAGAAGCTTAACAGTTGGGACTTGGTCCTCTTCACTGAAGTTGACCGGATGAACAAATGAAGCTTCCCCCTTGATGAGTTTAAGTGACATAACCCTATATTTTATTTGCTTCTATACAAATGCATGAGCGGGGCTGATAGCCCCATCTAAAGATTGCCTAATACTTCTAAGATGTTCTTATTTTGCAAAATCAATTTCGGCTGAAAGGTTCTACACATTGTGTCAGGCTCAATTTTTCCAGAAAATTCCAGACAAACTGTCCAGCCACTTCAGAGAACATGGTTAGGGGAAAATACAGTTTGTCCACATTAAAAAATCCTGGTGACTTTTCCTTTGAAAGTGTTAGTGTCCTGTGCTTTGAAGGACTTAAATTTAGCATAGGAATGGCGTTTCTATCAAGGACACGCCTTTTTTGCTAGCCTCACGAAAATCCAGCTAAATTCATAAGCCTTGCAAATCTGCTTGCAGGAATGGGCAGATGGGTCTATGCCCACTAGAGCACTTTTAGAGCCTGGAATTTACTTCACTCCACCCTTTTATAAATGAGACAGCTGGCATCATATACTAACTAAAAGGCCATTAGTCATCAAGCATGCATATGAATTATGAAATACTTCTTCAAACATAACACTAGCAAATTACCTCAGGTAACATCTGGAATTAAAAGTTCCCAATGATCCATATGAATCAGAACTAGAATTTCAAGTTTTGTACACTAGACTCTTTCCTCCATATAATTTGCTGAATTACCAGTATTCACCACAAATCTAAATAGAGGATGGCTTGGCAGGCATAGTAACATGTTTGGGAAAAAAAAACACTTACCAAAGTTTTAACAGCACTAACATCAATAGTGATGTCATGCAATATGAATTACTAGGTCATGAATGACAACACCAGTACAGATTTTAGGCATTAACAAAATTATTATGCAAGATTAAATTTAATATTTGATACTGATATTGCCGATAGCTTAAGTTTTCTATATTTCCATCCTTCATTCAGAAGCAAAGCAAACAATTGTGTGGAATAGGAGAAGACCCTCTAACAGAGGGAAGACTGCAATGACTGTACCCTGTCCAGCAATGGAGAAGTAACAAATACATCATTCATTTACAAATGTCTTTTCAAAGACCTGCTATTCAATGGCCATAGCAAACCTAAGAGGCTCAATTCCTCATTTCATTTTTAACTCCAAGATCCTCAAAAAAAAGTATATGTACTATTCAAATGTAATGTCCTGTTTTTAATTAGAGGGGGACCTTTCTGATATCTTGGTTCTCGTATGTACTTCCTTGGACAATTGAAATTATTTAGTAGATATTAATTTTTCATTTCTCTGGAGCTGAATACTGAACTGACAACTAACTGTTCAGCATACACGCATTTTAGTTGTCTATACAAAGGCCTGAACACTATATTTAAAAGGTTGTTACGTGCCAGCCAAAGATTATCTTCTAGTTACATAAACAATGTGGAAAAATTAATACATTACCAAACTTGCCAAAGAGTTCCTTAAGTCTTTCATCATCCATGTCTTCTCCAAAATTCTTGATGTAAACATTGGTGAACTCCTTTGCTCTTGCTCCAAGTTCTGCTTCTCGTTCTTTACGGGATTTAAACCTTCCAACAAATCTGGTTACAGGAAACCAAGGTGACTCTTGGGGTTAAAATAAACCTATTCATGTCTAAAGTTTTCCCTAAACTGCCTATATCAGCACATGGCCAAAGATTCAAGCCACAGGTTATTTCTTGAACATGGTGTTGATAAATATAACCATAGACATTAAAATCCCAGATAAAATGTTTAAGTTACAACTACACAAGAGAAGCAATTACACTGTTCTTTACTATTTAAATCCCCCTTTCCATGGAAATCTTATCAAGACTTGATGTGATTACTCACTAAAATCCCAACTTTCCTCTTGACAGAAGCCTCATATAGCGTTCATCCTTCTGAGTAAAGTAGTATCGATTTGGCTTGCTCTTGCATTGGCCAATGCCAAAAGCTAATGAGAAACTGACCTCACTGTTCCCAACACCAGAGAAGGAATGTGCTTTCAGCACAGACTTTGTTGTCTCTTAGAACAATTCAGTACAATCACAAATGCTACGAGTTTCAATTTTTGTACCAGTCTTCTAGTCTCTTCAATTCTATTTTAAAATTACTCATCTTGCAAACCCACATCTCAATCAACACGTCTCTGTAATCTAAAGTGACTCAACATTGCCTTGTCTTGATTTGTAATTGCACTTGGACTTTAATGTTGATGATGCCTGGTATGTTGCTCATTTTGATAGCCAGATTCTATGATTCTTTAAATAGAAGTTTAAAGCAAATGTAACTTGTATGATACAATAAACTGTGTTTAAAGTACAGGTTTTTAAAGTGGTTAACCTGCTAGAACTATGTTGTCAGTTAAAAAAAATATGTACAGATGACGCTATAGCTAAAAAGCACCAACTATTAAGTGCCTCCATTCAGCTAAAATCATGGTATAAAACTACTGGGAAGAACCTCCCATTGTAACCTTTTATAGAGCACAGACCACTAAGATATAGACTCTTACAGACCACTAAGTTAGACTCTTCCTCGCTGCTGCCACACTCCTACTTCTTGATGTATAAATGAAGATAGAACAAAAAATAGAATGTTGATTTTCTATGATCACAATTTACCAAACCATTACCAACTTTAGCTTGTTGCAGAAAAGACTGTTACACAACAGCCATGCTTGGTTTTACAAGTACAAAGGTTTGGAAGAGGGCTCATTACAATGTCTTAAGAAATCATTTGTTTAACACATTCAAACTTCCAGTAGACTAAGAAACAGGAATCTAGGAGTCAAACAAAAGTTGTCGTGTCAGTTTTTGATAATACCTGCAGTGGGAATCAAGTATTATTGTTCTGAAAACTTTATTGATTCAATTTTATTCTAATGTGATTAGAAGGCTAAGGAATAGTAACAGATCCTAGTTTCCAACTCCACTACATTCAGCTATAAACCGGGTGCAACATTATTTTAACTCCATAAATTGGACTTTAAAGACTTCAAGATCAGTTTGTCTTCATATTGATTACATATTCTGAAGAATGTATTTACAGTACAACTGCATTAGATTTTAAAATCATTTTAAAAATAGCAATGTATTTACAAAAATCTGCCTTTTGTAGATAACTTCAAGAAGTAATCTACTTTAGGCTGAATCTCAGTCTTGAGAGCCCCGAGTATGTAATTATGTACTTACACTTTGCGATCATTAAGCAGCATACCGTTCATTTTTTCAATAGCTCTTTCTGCTGCTTCCTGTGTCTCAAAATGTACAAATCCATAGCCTTTGGACCCATTTTCATCACATACCACCTATGAAAGAAAAAAATGACAACTTGTAGAAACAGCTTCAGTATATTTTGTGGCTTCTAATATCAAATCACTGGGCACATTTGTTACTTTCTGCTCACCTTACAGGAGAGGATATTTCCAAAAGCAGAAAATGTATCATACAAAGCTTTATTATCAATTGATTTGTCCAAATTCTTGATGAAGATGTTTCCAACACCACTTTTGCGTAGAGATGGATCACGCTGAGACCACATGATGCGCACTGGCTTGCCTTTAATGACATCAAAGTTCATAGTATCCAAAGCTCGTTCAGCTGGAAGAGACACAAAAGTTAGTAGGAAATACTAAACTATTTATGTTTAGCAACACACTAGCTCCCACTTGAAGTTCATTAATTCTTTGCAAAATTTTAGCCATTACATTTTTGTTCAAAGATTTAAGTTAAGTATGGATAGTAAATGAACATTAGATGTTCATAAAATGAACATTTTTATCGAAGAGAAAAAAAAGATTGGATTGCAAAGTGGTATGATTTTCTTTATTTCTGGGCTAGCAAGAGTAGTAAGCACTGTAGACATTCTGTGCTCAAGATATAGTATGGAAGAGCAAGGATCACAATGTATCAATTGCTGGCATACCTACAACAGCAAACCCTCATATGCAGATATATATTATACCAGCAAAAAAAGCACTTTTGCCAATATAACTGATGCCAGCTCTGCATGAAGCAAGTTACAACAGCAAAAGCTCTTTTACGCTGATAAAACTAATAGTATCAGGGCTTTTACTGGTATAAAAAGTTGTTTAAAAAAACCCACCTCTAACATTACTATGCCAGCAGTTTCTTGGGTAGACTTGTCCTACATCAAGTTCAGGGGTTCTCAAACTTCATTATACCCAATCCCCTGCTGATAACAAAAATTACTATATAACCTAAGGATGGGCCTGAAGCCTGAGCCCTGCCACCCCAGGTGGGACAGGCAGAACCAAAGACTGAGCCCTGCTGCCCTGGGCTGGAAACTCAGGGCTTCAGCCCCAGGATGGGGAGGGGGAGGGCTATGAACCCCTCCACCCACCCAGAACCGAAGCCTTTGAGCTTCAGCTTCAGTCCCAGATGCCAGAAAATCTAATGCCAGCCCTGGCAACCCTTTTAAAAATGGGTTCCAACCCACAAGTTTGGGAACTACTACTCTAGTTCCTGTGCAAGTCCAATACAACCCTCAGAGCAATATGGTTATTAAGATGGTGTGAAGCATGGAAGGGGGATCCAAAAGGGATGGGGATGAAAAAGCAAGACTAGGACATACTGGTTTTGCTGAGCTTATATTCTATTCAAATATTAAAAGTGAACACAGTGAATGAATGTGGCAAGTATTTAATTAGCAAAGAAATATTATTTGTACTTCAAAATGGATATAAGGAAACATTTTGCCACACTTTTCCAGACAACAGTTTCTATATATAAAAGCAAGAATGTTTTAGAAAATGTACAAGATGCATAAAGTATCAAGTATTAAAACAGAAATATAAAATAATGGAGAGAAGGTGGGTACATAATGTCTTTCACAGGCCCAACTTCTGCTTGGAGAGACAAGCTTTCAAGCTTTTACATTTACACAAGTGTACTATATCTCCCAGACCTGAGGAGCAGTAGCTCTGTGTAAAGGCAAGAACTCACCTTACATACCAACGGAAGATCCAATAAAAGATATTACTTACCCACCTGGTCTAATATATTGGGACCAACATGGCTACAACACTACATATTATATAAAATAATGTGTTAGTTTTTAACGACTCCTGTGGAGCAACTTATCCAGTAAAGGCCCAGGTCCAACTTTTTTGGAGGATTGGGATTCCTTATGTCATTTTATTTGACATTTGCACCTTTTAAAAGTATTTTTACATGGCCATGGGATGGCAATTCCTAGCAAAAACATGACTACAAATCAGACATATATGAAAAAGTGAAGTTATTTAATCAAGTAGTAAAGGCACTAAATTATAGTGAATGTTATTTATGGGTCCCCTGGACCAGCTTCTTTCAGTTTTAATCGCTTTATGTAAGCCTGGAGGGTGAGTTTAAGAATCAAAGCCCCAGTATATTCCTTGAAGTCTCAGTCAATGGTTGAACTGCTATCTGCCTTCAGAACAAAGCAATGCCAAAAATCAGAAAAACCTTGAATACAAGTAAAAAGCTTTAAAAATTACTAGGGGGCTATGCTTCCTGCTCACTATGCTTGCCAAGGAAGGGAGCAGGAGTGGGCTGTGGGCAGGGTGTCTGGTCCGGGGGAGAGTGCAGGAACAGCTGGGGGTAGGTGTCTGGCCAGGAGGAGGGGGAAAAGGAAGGGACTGGGGGGTTCAGGGTCTCGGTGAAAGGAGAAGGCTGGGGGGGGTTGGGTTTGGATGGGGTAGGGGGATGTAGGCCAACCCGGGGGAGGAGTTGAGCTCGGATGGCGGAGGGGACCCAGTCCCAGGAGCTCCTCCCTGGCAGTGCAGACCCCTGGGAGTGAAGCAGGAGCCAGAGCTGGATCAGCTCATGCCTGGAGGGTAGGCGCCAATGCCAGCCACAGCAGTGGCTGACAACAGAGGCGGGTGGCTGCATGAAGATGCAAATGACACGTCACTGTCATCATACAGAAAAAATGTGTGTGTGTGTGTGTGTGTGTGTGTGTGTCAGAGAGAGATTTATTAGAACTAAAATGTTTACTTTAAAAAAAAATCAACTGTTATGAATGATCCCTTCTAACCTAGGAATCTTTAACCACTGTAATACTTTTTACAGGGCATTATTTACTGCCATAATCATCTATGAAGATAACATGACTCTTCTATAAAAACAGAACTGACAAATTATAAGAAAAATGGCTAGCCTTTCCTTTCACAACAAAAGGAGACTTTCAATCATTTAGTGATATAGTAGGAAATTGTTAATGAAAAAATCAAAATGCATGGTATTAGTAAGCTTTTATTTTAAAAATACACCCGGTCCCCAACTTACAGCCACCTTGACTTACGACCATCTGCACTTACAACCAAAGCGGTCATAAATGTGGGCTCTGAGTTATGAACACGATTTGTGCTTACGAACAGCGCGGTCGCAATTTAATTCAATGGGTTCTGAGTTACGACCATTCCGAATTACGGCCAAGCGTTTGGTCCATAATGCGTTCATAACTTGGGGACCGGCTGTAGTAATTGTGCCAATTAACCATTTTTTCTAAGTGGAAGAATGGACAAATGAGTTGTAGAATTCATTCTCAATTTCCATTTCAAAATCTACTGTTACTTCTCTGCAGAAAGTAAGCAGGTACATACTACTGACAGAGACTTACTACTGGAAAGAAACTGATGGAAAATTAGTTCCATTTAAACTCTCATCCAGACATTATCACATAGCATCATTTACAAACTATGAGAATAAAATAATAGGATCTGCTCTGATGAAAATGTCAACAGATTATAAAGCACCACATTAAAAAAGTTAAACTGGACAAAAATCAAAACGGTATAAAATGAAAGTTTATTCCTCCACTGAATATGCTATTACAAAATTAGCTTAATGCAAATTTAATTATGAACCTAAATTATCTATGCTCCCTGCACTCCATGTTAGTAGTGAGAAATGGAGCATCATCTGAGGCTAATAAAAATCAGAAGTTGCTATCATCACCCCACACTAGTAGCCAAGTGAAATGATTTGGAGGATTCAGTAAAATTCTCACTGGACAGACATCTACATCCTGGTACGACAACTGGAGATAATTAGAATCACTGTTAGTAGCCTTCGAATACAGGCCAAAAACAGAGTTCATTATTTTGTTTCCTGCACTTAAGAACTTGTGCATACACATTGTCTATAAAGGATAGTGTAGAACACATTCCTTAAGTATTTGTTTGAGGGTGAGTCCAGACTACCCTTTTAGAAATATATAAAGGCCAGTACAGACAATACAAACTACTGTTGCCCATGATATACCTGGTCTAGATAAACATATCTTCTACAGTTGCCAGTTTGCCACCTTTCCTGAGCATTGAATTCATAACAGTTCTTAAACAATAACCTCTGTATGGGAAAAATATTAATTCTTTTTCCATTTGTAAAGCTTGTCATGTGGCATAAAACGAGGATTGAATACACTTTAAAACAAGGTACCCCACTCAGTTGCTGGCCTTTTTCCACACCTATTAAATGGTAACTAGTAAAACTGACTGCATCTACTGTATTTTAGCTTCTTCTCCAAAAAGGACTGCACAGCTTGACACACACAAATAGATTCAACTTATTACAAAATGACCACACCTACTGAGTTTACCCATGTTATACTTTTGCTGATTCTGCTTAAGCGTCTATTGAATGAGTCAGTAGTTCCTATTTTAGATGTGAGCTGGGCAGTAACTGCACTTTGTCACTTTACATAAACTCTGCATGGAATATATCCCATAAAACAGGAATAGTACCACTAAACAAATACAGAAATGTATTTAGTACACGAAATAAAATGCTGAAAACATTTAATCTAGAAATTTTTCTGAAAAAAGCTACTGTTTGAGACCTTTGCCCATTATAATTTCTAATGTAGAGGGATTAGACAAAAATACCTATTTTCTTGTCCTGATTGACACTGACTTACTCTCACATCAGATACATCATAACATGAAGTGGAGAAACTTGCATACCTCATAAGGGTATCATCAAACATAATTAGTGTCTGAAAAAAAGCTTTGAGCTTCCTGGATTATTAGTACTCTATATGAAACAAGATTTTCAAATACCTCTTAACTAGTTATTAATAGCTGTAAATAAAATGAATATAAAAGAGGTGTTACAGCACATATAAGAATTAAACCTAGATTGAGTAAAGGCAGATAATTAAAGGTAGTTATGAAGTAGAAGTCAATTCGTTTTCAGGCCTTTATAGGATTATCTGCAAAATTCTTCCACAAATACAACTTTTGATGGTACAGTATTTGCAAAGCTTGTTAAAATGTAAAAAAATACTGCATGGTTTAATTAACTAGTATTTTTCAGCCAAAGGAGTTGTACTTCCTTTCACCTTGATCAGATCTCTAAGTAACTGACAATCTTAAATGACACAATATAAGGAAGGATCATTATCCATCACTAAAATGCAACTGCCTTTGGGTGGAACAAGCAGGTGTTGAACCAGAACTATCAACTCTGTATTAAGAAAATATTTTATCCATCTAAAACTGCAAATAGAATTTAGGATAAACCACAATGAAATTACCTATTCAATCAAGTGACTGAAATGACAGTATCAACGCTTGTCATACACAAGGTTATGTTTCAATGCTGAATCAGAAAGAAAAGTGGCATATGCTGAATCACCTACAACTTCCTACAGCATTTACACATACCATGCAGTTATATCAAAGTACTGATTGTCTCAGTCCCAACCCCCCTTTTTTCCTCTATCATCACGCAGAGGAATGGCTGTAGGCCTTTGCCAATGTAAAACCAAGACAAATGTATGCTAAATAAGCATTTAAATCCTGTCATTCTGAAGTATTAGTCAAAATTAAAAGCTCTATAAAATGTGAGAAAATTGTTAAATCAGTTTCATAAATCAGTTAATCCTCATGCCTGAACAGCTGGGAAATCGAGTAGTGCAGATCCTTTACCATTTGTAAAAAATATATATTTTGGTATTTGACAAATTGTTCTTTAAACAAAGCCATATGAGATAATGGCATTTCATAATCAAATACAATTCCAAAGGAAGGCCTTGTATGCCAAGGTTCACCTTGAAGCTCTGTTTACAGATCATTTGTGAACTGCATAAAAATAGCTTGTGCCTTGCTTTCTATTAACTTATAAACTGCACCGACACTAGTAATGCAAGCTTTGAGAAATGTATTGCAGACAAATTAAGTACTGAAAGCAAGCCTGCTAGATGAGAAACAGACTGTAGATGCTGAACATTATATTACTTTAAAAGTAAAATACATTTTGCTCCACAAACCGTCTATAATTCTTTAACGATTTTTATGTATGTTCATCTATTTGCAAGCATTTTATGTGATTTCATTTCTCACTACTAGGGTATTTCACAATGGCCTAAACACTTCCTCCTTTTACTTCTTAACCACACCGTGGCTATATGCCCAACTCCTAGGGCCACAGTCAAGGTGTTAATTATTGTGTCATTTCCTTCAAGCCGGTTTTCATTCCAGTTCCCCCCATGTACTCAGGGTATCCATTTCGAAATACCTGGACACACCCTTCCTGGCGACCACAAATACTGTCACGAGGTCCAGGTTCTGGAAATTAGGGCTGAAACTAGTGAGCAGAGCCGGTCGGGCCGCCGGTCACAACTCGACGAGGCAACGACCCACTCTTCCCGGAGGCAGGAGGCCTTTGGGAGGCGAGGCCCTTCTCTCGAGTTTTATGGGTTCGCATTTGCTTTCGGTTCCCAAGCAAGCGAAGCACCTCCCCCACGCCACGAGGCGCAGACACAGCCCCAGGCCGCATGTCACCGAGCAGCGGCGGCGGCTCCAGCGCACAAACTTCCCCAAACACGGCGCCAAGTTTTGCTCGGGTCCCACCCCTCATCCCCAACATCCAGCTGGGAAAACACCGGGAGAGGAGCCCCTGCCCCCTCCCAGCGTTGCGGCTGGAGAGGGGCTCCAGGGCTATCTAAGGGGGAAGCACAGCAAGAGCCACCCGAAGGGGTGGGGTAGGCAGCGTGAGCCTCGTGGGGACGAGGGGCCACGGCTGTTGCTGGGTGGAGAGAGCACTCGCCCCGGTTCCGGCCCTCACGTCTCAGAGGGTGGGTCTGCCCCTCTCCCCGGTGGGTGCTCACCGTCGGCGGGCTGCTGGAAGTTGACATAGGCGTAGCCGAGAGACCGGCGGGTGATCATGTCCCGGCAGACGCGGATGGAGAGGATGGGCCCGGCAGGGCTGAACTTCTCGTACAGCATGGCCTCGGTGACGTCGGGGTGCAGGTCCCCCACGTACAGGGAGGCCATGGGGTAACTGGGGGCGCTGGGGTTCATCCTGCCGCCGTCTCCAGAAGGGGAAGGGGTCACACTGAGGCGAGGAGGCCGCGGCGGCCCCGGGGTCCGTGAGGGGCGAGTGGAGGATTCGAAACTTAACGGCTCCGGGAGGCGGATTCTCGGCGGGTAGGGCCCGGCTCGCTCGGGGCCGCCTCTGGCTGAGGTCTCGGCTGCTTCTGGTCTCGGCGGGAGTCGGGCTGGCTCGGTGTCTCCTCTCGGCTGTGCCGGGTCCGGGGCTTCGCTTCACCAGGTTATTTTATATCAAACCGGCCGGTTTCGGGGGGATTTTTATGGGTTTTTCAGGATTTTTGGATTTTTTTGGATTTTTTTTTAAATATTTTTAGTAGTAAATGGTGCGGCGGGGCCGGGCCGGCGTGTCCGGGGGGCCGGAGCACACGCACTGCGCACACAGCACCGACAGCGGCCGGGGGACAAGGGGGAGGCCGCCGCCCCGGCCGCGCACTATATATACCCGCCCCGCCCCCGCCCGCCCCCACCGTACTGCACGCCACGCACCGACCGTACGCAGCGCGCAGGCGCCAGCTGGGAGGCATGAAGGGCTGCGCACAGCTCTTGAGCGCAACATGGAGACTTAAGAAAAGGCGCATGCGCTGAAGAGGGAGCGGACGAGCGATGGAACGCCGAAGGGAAGAGAAGAGAAGAGATAGACAAGCGCGCATGTGCTCCGTGACAGCGGGTTGGATTGCCGTACACGTGCAAAGCAAGAGAACGAATTAGACGGTGCATGCGCAATACGGATTTGTGATGACTAATGGGACATAAAGAGGTCCATGGTAAGTCAAGGTGCCCAAGAATCTGACGAGCGCGTGCATAATACTAAAGACAGAAGACAGCGCATGCGTTAGAGAACCATTCCTCTCTCTCTCTCCCCCCGTCAGCAGGGGAGGCTATGACAATGGTGATAGCGCACGCGCCATGACAGAGTGAGCGTTCCTGCGGCATCACGTCTGAGAGGCGGAAGGCTCTGGGGCGCGTGCGCGAGCAGCTGTACGCGCGCTGGGTGGGGAGGCTTCTGCTGAGCTATGCTGACCCTTGCCCTTACCCAGCGCTGCGTGCCGCGCGGTCTTGTTTCCTGGGGGGGAGGGGTCGGAGTACCGCCTAGGCGGGAGGGGGAGTTTTGCGCAGGCCTGCCCCCCGGCCCGGCCCTGCCTCAGCGTGCTCTTGACGGGGTGGCCCGCGCTACAAAGGGTTGGCCTGTTGCCTTGGGCGTGGGGCTCCCGACGGCCCTTCGCAGACACAAATCCCCCACGCCCTGTCCCCCACCTTTCCGCCTGCAACCTGCCCCTGCCGGGCCATGCGCAGTTGCCACCCGCATTACACTCCCAAGGCAGCAGCTCTGACTCCGGCCCTAGAGCGGGCTCCCCAGTCGACTGGACAGCGGCCCTGCCAGGAGCGGGTCATTGTGACGCTGGCCTGTGGTAACTACTGCAGTTTATAATGCAGTGGAAATGAAGACTAGGAAAATAAACTGCATTCAAAAGCGGCTAAAAACACTGTAATAGCTGCAACAGTGAAGAGGTTAGAGCTATGTGAAGGGCCAGCTCTCTCCTGATGCTCCTTTGGAAACTGCTGCTTTAATATGAGGTGGAGTCCTGGGTCTTTGCCCACGAAAGCTTATGCTCCTACAGTTCAGTTAGTCTATAAGGTGCCACAGGACTCCTCGCCGCCGCTTTTGCTTTAATATGAGATTTTCGTGCAGTATGAACACTGGCAGAGGCCTTGTCTACACTTAAACCCCACTGCAGTAATGCTTGTGTGAAATGTTACCTGTGCCATTGGGAAGTCTTCTCCATAGGATCCTGTCTACCTACTGCTGTCTAAAGTGGGGACTAGTTTAGTTTAACTGCATTGCTTTGGGAAGGGCATGGATATTTTTTTTCACATCCCTAAGCAACATAGTTATACTGATGGGCTATGTCTAGACTGGCATGATTTTCTGCAAATGCTTTTAATGGAAAAGTTTTTCCGTTAAAAGCATTTGCGAAAAATAGTGGCTAGATTGGCATGGACGCTTTTCCGCAAAAGCACTTTTTGCGAAAAAGCGTCCGTGCCAATCTAGACGTGGTTTTGCGCAAGAAAGCCCCGATCGCCATTTTCGCCATCGGGGCTTTTTTGCGAAAAACAGTTTTCAGCTGTCTACACTGGCCCTTTTGCGCAAAAGCATTTCCGGAAAAGGGGCTTTGCCCAAACGGGAGCAGCATAGCATTTCCGCAAGAACGCTGACAATCTTACATGAGATCATCAGTGTTCTTGCGGAAATTCAAGTGGCCAGTGTAGACGCAGCCTTACTGTTTAGGAGGAGTTCTTGAGCAAACAGACTCATGGATGGATGGATGGATACACAAACATGCACAAACTCTCTCAAATACATACATACATACACTATTATCATTAGATCTTTATAGTTAGAAATTAAAAACAGAAAAAAACACTTATAATGTAAATTAGCATGTAAACATAATTGAATGTTGTTGTAATGCATCTGATTATCTTGTTTCTTCCTAATACATTTGCTTGTATGTTGTACTTAAGATGTCTGCTCTGCTGTAAAATAAAACCAGAAATTTTCATTTATTCTTAATTCTGGATTAAAACAATTTCATTGACAAATCAGTGCTACTGGCATGCAATAATTGATAATCACATCTACACTCAGTACATGAATACCCAGTTGCTTGGACTATAATTTCTGTTACAACTTTCAGTGTGTTCACAAGAGGACTAACTCCCTCCTCCCCATCTATAGATACAATTCTTGTGATGGGTTAAGGATTCTCACCCTAGCAAAATCACACACCAGTAAATTGAAGTGATATTGTTACCCCCATTTTATAAGTGAGAATCTTTAGCAAAGATATATGAAAGCAAAAAATTCAGGTGCCCAATTTGAGAAGCCATGGCCTGACTTTTCAGAGTACTTAGCATTTAATAGCACTTTGAAGCATAGCTCCTACTAACACCAGTTGTAACTATAAGGTGACGTCGTCACTGCGAGTTCTTCTGGTGGAAAATATGCTAATGAGGGACTCATTAGCATAAATCAATCTCATTAGCAAATTTTCTGCCATTTCTTTTTGTGCAAGGGGTTTTTGCTCAAAAAGAAGCAGTGTGGACGGGACAGGAATAAGGATCTTTTTCAAAAGAACCCGGTCTAGACTGTAGTTTCTTTTTCGAAAAACCGTTTTTTGAAAAAGCGCTCGCATGCGATTATGCAAATAAAGTGTGAGATTTGTAAATCTGCGCTTCATTTGAATTTTTGATCGGGTTCATTAACATTCCCACTTTGAAGTAGGAAGTAGGAATAAGATCCTCCGGAAAAGGGCGCTTTTTCCGGAGGATCGGGGCCAGTGTAGACGCTCTTTTCCGGCTTTTCTAAAAGCCGGAAAAAAGCGGCGGACATTTTTATTTAAATGCCGCGGGGGATATTTAAATCCCCCGCGGATTTCCCTATTACGATCGCTGAAATTAACATGCCCCTTCCGGAAAAGGGGCCAGTGTAGACGTAGCCCCTGTGTGTAAGGCAAGGATCCTGTGGAAAAAGTGTGGTTGTAAGCTGTAATTACAGGCTATCCTAAGGAATACAAATTAATAATACATGGACAACCATATTTCTGACTGCCAGTGGTTTTCAGAGATATTTGCTGAGAGTAGAGAAATAATGTAACTCAGGAATCTTGGGTTTCACTCCAGGTTTTGAGGATGTGTATGCTTTAGTGTGTCTTCCAGACACATCCGTTTCTGTTTCTGTTAGCCTCTCATAGTTTAGGAGGAGTTTGTGAACAGACTCACGGATGGACCGATAGATAGTCACGCACATTTCTACAATATATAGATAGGTATGTTTAGTAATGCTTTCAGATGAAAAGGGTGGTGTACCTTTGGTGATCAACATAAAATAATTGTTCTTTGTGTGCTGTTTGATTCCTGTAGCAGTTATCTGTGTTTACTTTTTTACTGAATTTCCCACATAATATTAGCTAATGTTATGGATTTTATTAAAACATTATTTTTTGGAAGTAGAGAAAGTCATATCAAAACAATACAATGAATGTCTGTGTAGCTTTGGTAAGGTTAATCAAAGCAGGGTCTGATGTGTAGATTAAAGAAAATAAATTTGTAAATTACCTGCTTGCAACTTTATGGTGCTGTGTCAGTCCCTTGTGTGCCACTCCCCCTTGTTTTAGGCGTATGTCTCCTATAGATAGAACTCTGAAATGAGACTGCATTATCATATTGAGGTGGAGTTCACAGGAGCACTTATCTTAGAGGGGAAAAATTCCTTTTAACCTAAGCAAAATAATGTTTGTACTTTCCAGCTGAAAGTAATTAAAAATACTCAAGCAACACCCTCAATCAAGTCAATGGAAGCCTAATTAATATCCAGAAGGTGTAAGGAGTGGGAGGTGAAAATGGTGTTTTATTCTCTCACACCCTTAAAGATATAGTACTTCTATTTTCCAATAATTTTCTCTGAATTATTTCTTATTTTATATCAAATATAAATTCTTGACAGATGATGTTTGATCTGACACAGAAACTAGGAGCAATGTTAATTAGTCATGAAAACAGATGTAATGCTTTTCCACTAGATCAGAGGTGGGCAATAATTTTTCATGGGGGACCACTCCAAGATTTTGAAAAGTGTTCGAGGACCACACTCTTCCATGATATTAATGGAGGAGATGTGGGATCTGGAATGTAGGTTGGGTGCAGAAGGGAGCTTGGGGTAAGGGCAAGGGGTGCAGGAGGGTTACTGGAGTCTGGGAGGGAGTTGGGATGAAGCAGGGGACTGGAGTGTAGGGGTTTGGGATTTGACCTAGGGTAGGACGGGATTGTGATCTGGGGCAGGAGATTAGGATGCCAGATCTGGGAGGCGGGTAGGGGTGTAAGAACGGGGACAGAGAGTTTGGGTATGTTGTGTGCGGGGGTGGCGGGAGCAGAGAGTTGGGGCAGGAAAGGGCAAGAGTACCAGAAGCAGGCTGTGGCCAACAGACTTATTTGTCAGCTGCCAAACTAGCCTGCCTGCCTGCAGAGCTTAAAATATTTCTCTCCCAGCCAGCCAGCCAGCCATGTGCTTCATGAATAACTGAGCCCAGGAGAGGGGGCATGATTCTTCTTAGCCGCCTGTTATTCTAACAAGCAGCTCCCATTGGCTGATTTCTGTCAGAAACCGGCCAATGGGAATGTGCTGGGAGTGGGGCAGCTCCTAAAACTTCCCTCCTTCCCCCCAGTTTTAAAACAGAAACAGAGCCCTGCAGCTGTGTTTCTGCACTGTGCATGGGGCAAGCTGGGGAACCTGCCTGGGGCTCCCCGCTGCCTCTGTGGGCCAGATCCAGTGGCTTGGAAGGCTGGATTCGGCCTGGCGGCCATATTTTGCCCAGGCCAGATCTAGATGGTCATATTCATTCACTTATAGGATTAGGAATAAGAGAGCCTACTAAACTTTGCTAGTCACTGATAAAGTGACCCCATGTTTGATTTTGTGGCTCCTGTAATATGTTGTTTCTTCTGCATGGACGGCAAGTATCCTAGGTAGAGGAAGGCAATGCCTTCCCAAACTGCCTCACCTGGCCTTGCCCATGCTCCACTGGAGTCCCCCAGACTAGGGATGTAAGTGACTAGTCAACGATTACTCAATAAGCCTAGGCTTATCAGTTAGTCGAGTCACCACTCAACTAGTCACTCCCCCCCCCCACTGCCTTTATCAGAGGCAGCAAGGGTGGGAACAGGAGCTGGTGCAGGAAGGAGCTGGCTTAAAAGCTGTTTCCCTCCAAGGGAGGCTGAGGTGCAATGGGGGACCTACTCGCACCTGATCCCAGATGCTGTGCCTCTTCTTTTTAAATGTAGTTAACATCCTTACCCCAGACTCCCTCCCCCAGCCCGATTTTGGGATGCCACAGACGCTAGGGGCTATACTGCTTCTCCTCCCAGTGCTGGGGCTGGTGGCTCATTTTTGGGGGCAGAAGGGGCTTGTTGGTCAGGGGTCTGGCTGGCAGGCAGGGTCCAGGGAGGCTGGGGTCACTCTGTAAATTCCCCAGGACTGGGGGAGGCGGGGACTGTGCTATCCCAGGCTCAGGGTGCTACCCATGGCAGCCACATGGAGGGGGCTAGGCAGGGGAAGGGCAAGCCCCCAGCCCCACTCCTTCCATGCCCCACTGTGGCCATTATAGGTGGATGTGGACAAGGATCCTTTCTGTCCCTCTCTCCTTCAAATCATGACCCCTGCGTATTTTGAAAATGACAGCTGCTGTACCTTGCAATCAGCCTCTGCGACATGCTAGTTCCACAGCTATTAACTGTTTACATGTCTGTGGCATGGAGGGCACTTTTCCCCATCTGCCTGTTCTTCTTCAAGTGATGTCCCTGTGGGTGCTCCACTGTAGGTGTCAGGCTCGTCCCAGAGCCGCAGATCAGAAGTTGTGATAGCAGTAGTCAGCCAGACCATGCATGCACAGTTAGTGCCTCGTGACGTTCGCGCCTTTCTCTCGTGTGTGGTCCGGCTCCCACCAGTTCTATCATTATGCCCTCAGGTCGCAGACGGAGCGAGCTCTTCTCCTTAACCACTAAACAAAAAATTCAAAATTACTACTTTCTTTCTTCATAGTTGTACATAGTTATAGTTCTCGTCCTACTGTTAGTTAGTTAGAGTTAACTGTTCAAAAAAAATCTTCCTGCTTTTACTTTCCCTCACAAAAAAACCCCCCTACACCACCACCATTCATTTGGGAAAAAGTCAATGCTTTACTGAGACAGTGGTTATGGGAGAAGAAGTTTGGTTAGTCTTCATAGTTCCATGAGAGAGAAATTCAAATTGCATACCTGGGTAAAGATGTAAATACATCTACCTGCTATAATATACATGGCCTGTCACATGTATTCAAGCTGCAGTCATTACAGGACCCTATCTGTGTTTCTTTTCATTTTATCCATATTTTCGGGGGAGATACAGCAGAACAGAAGATTTGAGGAATTGCTTCATTTTGTTTTGTTTTGCACGTGATAGTAGACAGCCATGCATCCCATCCTCAAATCTAGCTTGTACGGACTTCTCACTCTTGTACTAGGGTTGCTGGATGGTTTCTGAAAATGTACAAAAAAAAAAAAGACCCAGAGAGTTGTTAAGCAAAAAAAAAAAAACAAAAAACAATCCAGCATGACCCCTTTAAGAAACGCTTTTGAGGCTTTTTGGCCCTAACAGGCTGCCGGCGACCACTCGCCATCTTGCCTTCCTGTGCCGGGCTGGACAGCTCCTCTGTGGAACCCGGTAAGCACCCAGGATTTTCGCCTCCTGACCGGGAAAAAAATCATTTTAGGTGTCCAGTATTTTCTGAAATTTTTACTGTACAGGAGGCAAAAATTAAAAGGATAATTAAATCTCATCACAAACATGCTGCACCTACACTTATCGTCCCATAAAATTGATTAATTATTCTAATCTGTCCAGCCTAACAACCATCTCTTGCTTCCTGAAAGTTCTGAGCTTTAAGATTTGTTTCTCAGCAGACTAACATGCAAAGACAGACACAGGTTAGATAGGATTGTTTTTGTTCTGTGCCTATCCGGTGGTGGACCTGAATAAGCACTGCAGAGTTAGTTAAAACACTGTCTAAAGACAGAGACACAATTGAGGGTATGTCTACAGTACAGCGCTATTTCAAATTAACTTAATTTGAAATAGTTAATTCGAATTAAGCTAATGCGAAATAACGCATCTATACACAAAAACTACAGGCAGTCCCCGGGTTACGTACAAGATAGGGACTGTAGGTTTGTTCTTAAGTTAAATCTGTATGTAAGTCGGAACTGGCGTCCAGATTCAGCCGCTGCTGAAACTGATCAGTTTCAACAGTGGCTGAATCTGGACGCCAGTTCTGACTTACATACAGATTCAACTTAAGAACCCCAGGCATCCCCAAGTCAGCTGCTGCTGAAACTGATCAGCGGCTGATTCCAGGAAGCCCGGGGCAGGGGCTTCCTGTAGTCAGCCACTGGTCATTTTCAGCAGCTGCTGACTAGGGGACACCTGGGGCAGAGCAGCTGGGGTGCTGCTGGGTTGGTCCAGTGGCACCCAGAGCGGCGCTACGGGACCAACCGGCAGTGCCCCAGCTGCTGTACCACAGGCGTCCGGAGCAAAGCCGCGGAGCACGGGGGCAGCGGGACAGCCCAGACGCGCCGTGGCTATCCTGCTGCCCTCGGGCTCCGTGGCTTTGCTCTGCTTTGCTCCCGGTCCCCCAGGTCTGCAGACCAGGGGGAGGGGGAGCAGAGTAGAGCAGAGCGGCGGAACGCGCGGCCAGCTGACAGCCCAGACGCGTCTGGGCTGTCAGCTGGCCGCGTGCTCCGCTCTGCTTCCCCCCCCCCCCCATGGTTTGCAGACCAGGGGGAGGGGGAGCAGAGCGGAGCAGAGCAGAGCGGCAGAACGCGCGGCCAGCTGACAGCCCAGACGCGTCTGGGCTGTCAGCTGGCCGCGCGTTCCGCCGCCGCTTTGCTTCCTCTCCCTGGTCTGCTCTAGACCAGGGAGAGGAAGTGCCCCGTTCGTAACTGCGGATCCGACGTAAGTCGGATCCGCGTAACTCGGGGACTGCCTGTATTTTGAAACAGCAAGTCCACACTGAGTGGACCCGACCCGAAGTTAAGGCTGGCTGGAACCAGTGCCGGCAGGGCATCAGGTTAGGACTTAGTGTGTGGGGCTGCTGCCTGAGGCTAACTGAGCTCCGTGCTTAAAGGGACCCCCACCCCGGACAGACAGTTCTCAGGGTTCCCCGTTTGCTTGTCTACCTCGATGAGGGACAGCAAAGCAGTCCTGTCTTGGAGTGCCTGAGTGCCTGTACTCGGGACACCACAGCACTCAGCCACATGGAGCCAGAGCTGCCCCTGGGCACATCGGAGCTGCCGGCTGCAGGCTGCCGTCCATGGGGTCCATCGGGGGGCTGTCAGGATCCAGGAGGCTCTGAGGGAGAGCATCCACTCCGAGGAGACCTCAGAGCCTCCTCCGTCCCCCCACCGGGGGCTCGTACCCCATACCTCACTCATGTCCTTACACTTACCCCTCCCTAGTCCCCCTTCCTGATGTCAAATAAAAGACACGTATGTTCAAAAATAGAAACTGGGTTTATTGAACAAAACTGGCGGGGAGGGGAGGGAGATGAACTTCTGGGGAGACTGGGAAAAGGAGGTGGGAGAGGGGAAGAGAGAGGGTGGGAGAGGCGAGGGGGAAACCTGGGAGGAGGGAGCTGGAAGGGGGAAGCAAGGGGAAGAAGGGGAAGGGGAAGCTCAGGGCTCAGGGTTGGGGGTCTCGCCGGACCAACTTGACTTTCATGAAACCTGCTCCTGGGTTCGCATGTGGCCTTTGGCAGCCAGGCTGGCAGCTATCCTGCCATAGACAGCCATGTTCCTCCGTCTAGTGCGGAGATCATGGACGTTGGGGTCATCCCCCCCAAACCTGAATAAGGTCCATGATCTCCACCCTGGACCAAGAAGGTGCCCACCTTCTCCAGCCCCTGTCAGGCTCCTGGGAGCTGGCAGACTGCTACTGGGGAGCAGTGGAGAGCTGGCTGCTAGTGGCTTGCTGGCTCATGTTTTGGGGCCACTGGGTCAGGGGCTCCGGTGGCCACTGCTGGCTCTGGGCTGGCAGGCTTGGAGCTGGCACAGGCACTGTGGCCAGGGTCTACCCCTTTAATGGCTCCAGCGCTGGGGGAGAGGAGAGTAAGTTTTCCTGGTTGTGCTCAGACTGGCCACCAGGACTCCCTGGGAAGGGCTGGAGGCCCCCTATTTCGAATTAAGTGTCTACACAGCACTTAATTCGAAATAGCTATTTCGAATTTGGCATTGCTCCTTGTAGAATGAGGTTTACCAAATTCGAATTAAGAGCTCTGCTAAATTCGAAATAGCGGTTTGCATGTATAGACGCTATTAAAGTTAACTCGAAATAACGGCTGTTATTTCAAATTAACTTTTCAGTGTAGACATACCCATATAGAAAAGGATGGAAGTAGCATAGAAAGGAACAGTGGTGGTGTGGGCTGGAAAGAAAAAGGGAAGACATGTTTTTATGACATTATTCAGCACACATACAGCTTCCTGTATTTCCCTATACTTTTGCCACAGAAAAACTGTCCTGGCTTCTGGGTGTAAGAGAGAGTATCTGGGAATATTTTGAAGAAATTTGTTCCCTGAATAAAAAAGGAAAATATGTCAAGTGTAAGCAATGGAAGAAGATGAAAGGCCTAGCTGCAAAAATGAAACATTAACAGGAAAACTGCTTATTGGGAGAAAATGATGTGGCTATGTCTGAAGAACAATATGGATCAACTTTGAAATGCATCATCCTTCAAGACTTTCTGTATGCCTTTTAGTATAAATGTGATTTAACAAGTAAATTCTCAAGTTGTTTGCTGTGTTGGAACTTGCTAGAAAAAAAAGTTTAGCTTAGTTAATCCTTATGATTTGTTTAATTAGTTAATTAGGTTTAGAATCTGTTACCAAGTATATAGTTCAGAAAGCTGCAGTAAGAGAAATCTAAAGTCGCCAGTTGCTGCTGAGTGTCATTTTCTTATTTTGTATTACATAATACATGCCTCTTATTTTGGAACATTATGGTAACAGACCACAATGATGATGTCATAAGGTTATTCCCTATTTTACTTCGGCATAACTCAGCTTTCCCAAAGGAATCCCATCCTATACTTCTTTTCAGTGGATCTTAAATGGTTTTTACCCACAAAAGCTTATGCCTAAATAAATGTTAGTCTTTAAGGTGCCACAGGACTCCTTGTTTTTCCAAAATTAAGTCCACTCTAAACACAGTCAGTCTTGGCTCTTTTGGTAACATGGAATTGGATCTGCATTAAAATGAAAGTGGGAGTAATAGATGAGAGCTTATTGCAGCAGTTTTAAGGACACCATACACGTAGGCTGTGTCTAGACTGGCAAGTTTTTCCACAAAATCATCTGCTTTTGCGGAAAAACTTGCCAGCTGTCTACACTGGCCGCTTGAATTTCCGGAAGAGCACTGATGATCTCATGTAAGATCGTCAGTGCTTTTCCGGAAATACTATGCTGCTCCCGTTCGGGCAAAAGTCTTTTTCTGAAAGACTTTTGCACAAAAGGGCCAGTGTATACAGCACAGTACTGTTTTCCGCAAAAAAGCCCCAATCGCGAAAATGGCAATCGGGGCTTTTTTACGGAAAACCGTGTCTAGATTGATCACAGACGCTTTTCCGCAAAAAGTGCTTTTGCGGAAAAGCATCCTGCCAATCTAGACGTGCTTTTCCGAAAATGCTTTTAACGGAAAACTTTTCAGTTAAAAGCATTTTCGTAAAATCATGCCAGCGTAGACGTAGCCATAGGGTGCGTCTAGACTGGCAAGATTACTTGCCAGCTGTCTACACTGGCCGCTTGAATTTGCGCAAGAGCACTGACTTTGTAATGTACAAAATCAGTGCTTCTTGCACAAATACTTTCACGCTCCTGCTCAGGGATAAGCCCTCTTACATAAGAATAATTGCGCAAGTGGGCCAGTGTAGACAGGCACCTTAATTTTTTGCACAAGAAAGCCCGATGGCTAAAATGGCCATCAGAGCTGTCTTGCGCAAAATTGCGTTTATACTGGCCACGGATGCTTTTGCACAAAAGCATTCGTGCCAATCTAGACGCTCTTTTGCGGAAATACTTTTACCAGAAAAACTTTTCCGTTAAAAGTATTTCCGCAAAATCATGCCAGTCTAGATGCAGCCTTAGTGTTCTGCAGACTTGTCTGCTAGAATTAATAAAATTTGAAAAATTAAAAAAAAAAAGTTTAAGGACAGCTGTCAACTGGCAACTAAGGAGACTGCTCAAATTGCAAATGTGAAACTTTTATATAACATTTAATATTTAGTTTAATAAAATATAAGTGTTATTGTGTTTGTGTATGTGATTTAGTTCTTATAATTCCTAATGTACTGCTACTGCATCTGCACTTGACACAGGTAATGAGTAGTTTGTACTATGTCCTTAATTAATAAAAATCAAGTTATCTAAAGAAATACAAACAGTATATACACTTAGATGTTGTAAAACGGTGTACAGAGCTGTAAAATTACATCATTTAGTGATCATATTTGCAGCATTGTTTGAAGAAATATGTAAAGTAGTATCAATAGGCAACTTGATTTAAATCAATTTTTTGAGTGATTTAAATTGTAATTTAAAATTAGACATCTAAATCACCTTGATTTAAAATCAGTCCACCCTGCTACCCACTCCCAAATAGCATATGCAGAAATCCCATTGCACCCACCACCGTCCTCCATCATATAGTTCATTAACCCTCTCAGCGTACGGCTACCCTGTGTTTTATTTTTCAGAAGAGGTATGCAAATAGTGCTTGCATTTGCATACCTTCTTCTGTTTTTTCCCCCGGAAGAGGCTTTCCTGCCATTTGGCCCCATTTACATGGGGCCAAATGTCGGAAAAAAACCACTCTTTCGAAAGCCCCGAAAACCTCGTATGATGAGGAAAAAGGGGGCTTGCAAAAGAGGGGTGGTTTCTGACATTTGGCCCCGTGTAGACTGGGCCAAATGGTGGAAAAACCTTTTCCAGGGAAAAAAACGGAAGAAGGTATGCAAATAAGAACAGAACATAAGAACAGCCGTACTGGGTCAGACCAAAGGTCCATCTAGCCCAGTATCCTGTCTACCGACAGTGGCCAGCACCAGCTGCCCCAGAGAGGGTGGACCGAAGACAATGATCAAGCGATTTGTCTCCTGCCATCCCTCTCCAGCCTCTGACAAACAGAGGCCAAGGACACCATTTTATCCCCTGGCTAATAGCCTTTTATGGACCTAACCTCCATGAATTTATCCAGCTTCTCTTTAAGCTCTATTATAGTCCTAGCCTTCACAGCCTCCTCTGGCAAGAAGTTCCACAGGTTGACAACACGCTGTGTGAAGAAGAACTTCCTTTTATTAGTTTTAAACCTGCTACCCATTAATTTCATTTGGTGTCCTCTAGTTCTTCTATTATGGGAACTAATAAATAACTTTTCTTTATCAGCCCTCTCCACACCACGCATGATTTTATAGACCTCTATCATATCCCCCCTCAGTCTCCTCTTTTCTAAACTGAAAAGTCCCAGTCTCTTTAGCCTCTCCTCATATGGGACCTGTTCCAAACCCCTAATCATTTTAGTTGCCCTTTTCTGAATCCTTTCCAAGGCCAAAATATCTTTTTTGAGGTGAGGAGCCCACATCTGTACACAGTATTCAAGATGTGGGCGTACCATAGTTTTATACAGGGGCAGTAAGATGTTCTGGGTCTTATTTTCTATCCCTTTCCTAATAATTCCTAGCATCCTATTTGCCTTTTTGACCGCCGCTGCACTCTGTGTGGAAGTTTTCAGAGAACTGTCCACGATAACTCCAAGATCTCTTTCCTGATTTGTCGTAGCCAAATTAGCCCCCATCATACTGTACGTATAGTTGGGGTTATTTTTCCCGATGTGCATTACTTTACACTTATCCACATTAAATTTCATTTGCCATTAAATTTCAAAATGCGAACACAATTTGCATACCTCTTCTGAAAAATAAGACAGTGTAGCAGTACCCTCTGAGATTCGCCTAAGGCTGGGAAGAGCTTCAGGGAGCTAGTCACATGTAGCTACATGAAAAAGTGCTACCATGGCCAGTTTGGAAAATGAACAGTCATGGAATATGAACAACTGTTTTCCAGATGCCTGCAATAGCCAGACTCTCAAGGACAGGATCTCTGTGTGCTGCTGAGAGGCTGGCTAGCCAGAGGAGGAAGACTTAGGATGAGAAGATTTCAGAACGCATGGCAGTCATATTCTCATATTGGTTATCTGAGAAGTAAAAGTTTTATATATGGATCCCGAAGGATAAAGAAATAAATTTATCCCAAGAGATTATAGCAGTGGGCAACGATAGCATTACCATGGCTAAGGACACCATGGGAAAAGACAGAAAGCTATAGTGGTAGCTTGTGGATGCCATTTTGAGACAGAATATACTATGCTCCAAAACATGCTCTTCCTTGGCCAGCAAGTTTTGTAATCCAGGATCCAGCAGAGTCCATCAGCCAATGGGCAGTACTGGATAATCGGATCAGCAGCAACTCCTTCCCACCGAATGACCCCCATTGGTGTTCCTAATGTCATTTTCCTCTCAGAATCAACCTCTGGGCACCAAGAACTCTTACACATAAAAGCCCAGTCCTTTTGAGCCCTGCAATATCCCTGAAGCCTTAGTCACAACACTCCACTGAAGAACATTTGTGGAGAAGAGCAAGATACAAGTTTAATTCTTTCCTCCCCATTTTTTTTCTATTAGCAATGTTCTTATTGTTGCACTTTCAGTTCTGTTTGCACCAGATTAAAGGTTGGCTTATAGTTGGTTAATTAATAGCTTGTTTAGATTTTATTAGCAAAATATATATTTTTCCATTGGTTTCATAAAACCTTTACTTTCGGTTTATTGTTCTTTCATAATAAAAATAGCATCCAAAACATCTGTTATGTGTCACCCTTGCATTTGATTGAAATTCATTTAAATAAAGCTGAAATAATTCATAGGGTTTTACAAAACTATCTAGGGCATGTTTCACTTTCTTTACCCATGTACAGTAGCCATGCTTGTGCTTGCAATGTGTCTATACAAGCATACCAACCATGGGGTGGAGGAAGCAAAGGGAGCAACTGCCCTGGGACCCGGCAATTCAAAGGGGCTGAGGGATCCTGGCTGCTGCTACTGTGGAGCCCTGGGTGCTTTAAATCACTACCAAATCCCTTATAACATGTTGCAGAGCCCTGGGCAGTGCGCACCAGTTGACACTAGGTGGGTTGGGGCAGTCTGGGTGGTGCTTAGGGTCAGTTGCCTTGTTCCCGTTATTTCCGCTTGAGGCTCCTCCCCTTCAGGAAGCACTGAGCTGGCTCCTCCCATCTTGCAGAGGGGCACAGTGATGCTGTCGGATTGCCTGTGTGTATACTAGCTGTCCTTGCCACATGCTAACATGCTCAGGCTTGCCTGAAATACAAATGATAGTCATTACCATCAATATTAATAAGAATGGCCATACTAGGTCAGACCAAAGGTCCATCCAGCTCAGTATCCTGTCTGCTGACAGTGGCCAATGCCAAATGCCCCATAGGGAGTGAACACAACAGGTAATCATCCCTCTCCTGTCATCCATTTCCAGACAAACAGAGGCTAATTCCTACCTGTCCTAGCTAATAGCCAGGACCCAACCACCATGAACTTATCTAGCCCCTTTTTGAACCCTTTTAAAGTTCTAGTCTTCACAACATCCTCTGGCAAGGAGTTCCATAGGTGGACTGTGCACTGGATAAAGAAAATTTTCCTTTTGTTCATTTTAACCTGCTACCTATTAAATTCATTTGGTGATGCCTAGTTCTTATATTATGGGAACAAGTAATTAACTTTTTCTTATTCACTTTTTCCCCACCAGTCATGATTTTATAGACCTTTATCATATCCCTCCTTAGTCTCCTCTTTTCTAAGATGAAAAGTACAAGTCTTTATATGGGACCCATTCCAAACCCCCAATAATTTTTGTTGCCCTTTTCTGAATCTTTTTCAATGCCAATATATCTTTTTTGAGATAAGGCGACCACATCTGTACTCAGTATTCAAGATGTGGGCGTACCATGGTTTTATATACAGGCAATAAGATATTCTTTGTCTTAGTCTCTATCCTTTTTTTAATGATTCCTAACATTCTATTTGCTTTTTTTGACTGCCGCTGCACACTGAGTGGAGGTTTTCAGAGAACTATCCACAATGACACCAAGATCTCTCTCTCTAATAGTTGTAGCCAAATTAGTCCCCATCATATAGTATGTATAGTTGGGATTATTTTTTCCAACGAGCATTACTTCACATTTGTCAATATTAAATTTCATTTGCTATTTTGTTGCCCAATCACTTAGTTTGGTGAGATCTTTTTGATGTTCTTCATAATCTGCTTTGGTCTTAAGCAGTTTATTTCCCGTGGGCGTTAGCATTTTCTGGGAGATGCCTAGCTGGCTGCTTGAACCTCCAAGCAAGTCTCCACACCCTTGTCTCCCACTCACCGAGAGTAGTTGCTTCCTTGCTCTCACAAGTATCCTATAGTACACAACATGTAGTCATAAAGGTCAGAAGTTTTTTCCTGCCACTTCCAACCTTTTCAATGAACAATGCCGTCTGCCTTTCCCACGGCCAAATGCATATTTAACCATCATTCTGCAACTGCTCAGGCAATTATTAGTGTTTCTTCCTTCTGTTCACCCTGAGGATCAATAGGTGTTTACTCCTTTCATTCTCTCATACTCCCCATTAACACATTTTTTTCTACTTTAGCTTCCCATCCCCAGAATTGCTCAGTGACTGGAGCCTACTTGTATTATACTAATTGGACTGGGAGAGAACAATGAGAGTGAAGTAGATTGGGAAAGAGAATGTACTCATAATAGATCCAGTTCAGCAAGCTAGCTATGGATGTGCCTAACCTAAGTCCCATTTGACTCCACTTGGACTATTAATATGCTTAGTTAAATATGTGTTTAAGTACCTTGCTGATTCAAGGCTGCATAATGAGAAGATCCCTGCTATGTAATTTAAATATAAAGTGCCACACAGGATGTAAGTCTTAGCTTTCAATAGCACATTCCTAGGAAATAATCTCAGTGGGAAAATTCTTATTGATATTTACTGATGCCATATATGATGTCTTTGGGGTCTATTTTGGCCTGGTTCTGTTCAGCCTCTATATGATGGTTGCTTACCTTCCTGTTGGAGATTGTGTCGGTGCACCATGACCTACTTTCCACTAGGAAGACAATGGGGGCATGTCTACACTAGGAAATAATTTTGAAATAAGTAAAATTGAAATAACTCCCTGTGACGCAGCGGCCCTGCTCCACACTCAAGCCCAGGGAAACCATCTGGTGCAGGGGGCGGAGAGGGCCCCACCCACGCAGTCCTACTGGGCATGCTCCCAGGGGAGCCAAGGTATAAAAGGCTGCAGGCCTGCTCAGAAGGGGCAGACCGCTCTCAGCGCTGGAGCTAGCGCCCAACCTCCCGAGTCGCAGACTGGAGCGCCAGAGAGGGAGTCACCAGGCCCAAGCTGGGCTCGACCCCGACGACGGAGCTGCCGGCCAACCCCCCGTGACCCCGGCACCGGACCGGCCACCGCAAACCCCGACATTGGCTTTGGAAGTGCCACTCCCGTCACCCGACTCAGGCCAGCAGGTGAGACGCTACGGGCTGGGGCCAGGGGTAGGAAGCGACCCAGGGCAGGGAGCTGGAGAAGCCCCTGAGGGCTCGGCGCGTTGCGGGGAGGAGCCCCTGCCGAGCCAGTGGTGGGAGCCGCCTGCTGCTCCCTGAACTCCGGCGAGGCAGGGCTCGGCTGAAGGACTAGGCCTCAGAGCCTGCATACTTTAAGACTAGGCCAGTGGGCTGTAATTCCCCGAATACAGGGGCAGCATACTGTGGGACTAGGCCAGTGGGCCGTATTTTACCTAATACAGGGACAGTGTACGGGGAGACTAGACCCGAGCGGTCTAAACTATGCCCCGGACTTGGGTGGCACCCTCCAAAGGGGGGGCAGCCCCCCGACACTCCCAAAATAACAAAATCAATATAGCCTGTCCATATTACGGGGGAGCATTGAAATTATTCAGAATTATTTTGAAATAGCACGTCCACACTAACTGGAGCGTGCCTTAGATTTAGATCCCAGGAAATACTCTGGGGAGAGCACCAGGAGGGTGGATACTTCCTGTGGCTGCTGGGTCAGGCAAGCTGCAACGCGTGCTTTCAGGGGCTCTTCTCTATTGCTGTGTCTTACACGCCACTCCTCACTGCCTACCCCCTCATGGGTCACCAAAAAGATGTAATGTGCTCTGGTTGCCCTTGAGGATGCCACATCACTGAAACATGGAGCTGGAGCTGCTACAAAGCACTGCCAGGCTCATGGGCCGCATGCTGTGCCTCATGGCACAGTTCATTCAAACTGCCCACATGCTGCTCTAGCAGGACGACAACCAGCCCAAATTGGAGGACCCCTTCACCCAGGTCCTGGTGCTCCTGCTCCTGCAAATGCCACTAAATCCTCTGGACACCTTTGAATACCACTTCTGGTGGAGGGAGGCCAGTGCCGACTGGTGGGATCACTTCATCTTGCAGGGATGGGATGACCAGCAGTGGCTCCAGATCTTGCGCATGTGGAAGGCCACCTTCCTAGAGCTCTACAAGTGGCTCCCCCTGCCCTCAGGTGACAGGAAACCCAAATGAGACCAGCCATCCCCCTGCAGAAGCTCGTCACCATCACACTGTGGAATCTATGAGCTCACACCAAAGGTCTTGGTTCAGAGGATAGCGATATGCTTCGAGCAAGGCCATCTGTTGCCTAGACAGCAGGCACTTTCCTTCAGGTGCACAGATGTCCCAGGGGAGCATCACTATACTCAGGTCTGGGGGCAAGCGGGCATGGGAAAGTGCTGGTCAGGCCAGGAGCCTGCAGGCAGGACAACGGAACAGGGTGGCTTGGCTTCCTTCTGTGTCCCACACACACTGGGTCTGGCACTGGCAGCATCACGCAAAGAAAGAACTTCTTCTGTCCCCACCTGCTGGGGGAGGGCTGTTGGGGGAGGTGTCTGTGAGCAGCAGAGGCTGCTTGCCAGGGAGAGTGCTCCTGGGATCCCCTCCTTTCCCTTCCCCCAGCAGGTTCCCATGCATGGGATTAGTCTCCTCCACATTGTCACGCTTGACCAGAAGCAGATGTTTCCCAAGTGTGGGCATGACCCTGTGCCATGTACAACACTGCTGTGTGATTCCATGATCCCAGCCTTCTTAGTGGTGGCTTGTCACGGGAAGGTGTCCCAGCAGAGAAGCTGGAATAAGAAAGGCCTCTCCAGGAACCTTGTGAGAAGGACCAAGGGGTTCCTGAGTGAGAGCATCATGGGGCTGAGTGCTCTGGACTGGTACTCCATGTGCACCCACATGCACAGCTGTTGTGCAACCCCCAGGCCGAGTAGGCCAAGAGAGGAGCATGAAGCCCGCCTCCTGCCCCCACATGTATATATAGGGAAAGTTATGAACTCATCTGAAGTGCCTTCGTGGGTTCGTCCAATGCCTGGAGACATCCTGGGAGAGGGAGCCAGCTCCAGGGTGAGGAGCAGCACCTGGCTTGCAGGCATGGTTGCCTGACTAGCCTGCTCCTCCTCCTCCTCATCTTCCACAACCCTGCCCTTGTGGAGGCTGACACTGGGAATGTCCTGGCCAGACATGACGATGATGCATGCCAGTCCCCCTCCCAACATGACATTGAGCTAGTTGTAGTAGCAGCAGGTGTCAGGTGCTGCCCCAGAGTGTTCACTCTGCTCCCTGGCCTTATTGTAGGCTTACTGGAGCTCCTTTATTTTCATGTGGACCTGGTTGAGGGTCCACATGTGTCCTTTTTTGGCCAGGCTAGTGGCCATCTGGCCATAGACCATTCCTTTTTCTGGTGGGTGGAGATTGTGGAGGCTAGTCTCCTTACCCCCAGGAGCAGCCCTAGATGAGCTGCCAGTAACTGGCACCCTAGGCGAAATGCGCGATCGGCACGCGATCAGCGCCCCCGCTTCCAAAGCCCTCAAGGCCATTTTTCTTGGTGCCCTAGGCAACCACCTAGGTCGCTTGTATTGACAGGCCGCCACTGCTTGCCCCAGACCTCGATGATATCCCAGCTGGTGCTCTCGTGTCCCTGGCCAGTGGCAGTTGAGGGTGCTGTGGGAGTGCTGGCAGCAATGGGGGGGGGGGATCAGAGGGAGCATTGGGGGTCTGCCATGGCCCCTTGGATGGTGTGGTGTGGCACGGGGCTGGCAAGGCTGTCCTCATGCCACAAGTCCTTTTCCTGCAGCCTGCTGCTTTAAAAGCTCCACAGAAGAGGAGCAGTAGATCTGTCAGGTGTGGCCAGCACTGCCACAAGTGCAGCTGTGAGAGGCCTCTGGAGACTAATTTCAAAATAGCTGTAGCAGAACATCCACACTCATGCTATTTCAGAATAAGCATTATTTCTTGGGAAAAGCAGGAGTATAGATTTTGAAATAACCAGTCCATTATTTCAAAATACAGTAAATCCTCATTTAACACGGTAGATGCGTTTCAGAAAATGATTGTGTTAAGTGAAAATGTGATATGCAGGGTCAATTTTCCCATTGAAAATAATGGAAAAGGTGGGGGCTGCATTTCAAGCAGTGGTGTCTGTTGGAACCGGGACACAAGGTTGGGGGAGAAAGGGGACTGGATTACAACAGGTGTTTGGCTCTGGGGAAGGAAAGGGGAGGAGAAAGGATGGGGACTGGGTTGGGAGTATGCCCCTGTGACGGGTCTGCTGGGACCTACACTGCATCTGGCGAGCGGGGGAGGTCGCCGGGGAACGGCATGGCGAACCCTCTGCTGCTTTGCAGGGAGGCAGGGCAAGCCCCGCGCAGTCGCTGGCGATGGGCCAGCTGGGGAAACCCAGCCGCTGGCCTGCAAGTGGGGGCAGAGGAGAGGGAGCAAGGTGTCCAGCGAGGGGGAGTCAACGGGGAACGGTGTGGTGAGCGGTGAACCCTCTGCCACTTTGCAGGGAGGCGGGGGAAGCCCCACGCAGCTGCTGGCAACGGGCCGGCTGGGGAAATTGTATTATTCCGGGGATGGTCGTGTAATTCAAAAAATGTTCCCTTAAAAAAAAAAATCATGCTATCGTGAAAACGTGTTAAGCGGGCACATGTTAAATGAGGAATTACTGTAACAGGCTTTGGTATTGTGACTGCTCCACTTGTTATTTCAAAATAAGAGGGCGAGGGTTATTCCGAAATACCTCCCTAGTATAGACAAGGGCTGGAAGACCAGTGCAGCCTTTGCAGAGAAAGGGTGGAATCATCTTGTCCATATTCAGTGCATCTGCTGTTACCATATATGCTAAGGACACCTGAGTAAAATTGAAAGCTCTTCCTGCATGTAGAAGCACGGCCACTCTCCAAGTGGAATCTTCCTTTAAAACAAGGGGTCCAGCAGGCATAGGGAAATAATTTACAGCTTCTTTTTACAGTGTGGATGAATCTAAGCCTGATAGGGTAAGGAGTGATAATTCTCTTGTTATGGTTCCTTGGATCATTCCACAATCCAGATGAAATTCTGAGGATTTACCAGTACTGAAAGACAAATTGTCTACTGTCAGCTAAATAAGAATGAAATCACTGAACAAGAGAACCAAAGCCAAGTTTATTTGGTATATTTCACTAATAGTGTTTGGCTAGCCATATCAGAATCTTTACTCTGTACAGAGATCTAACATAAAATGTAATAAAGATAATGTAATTTGAAGCAAAGCTGCATTGGTGGAATGGTTCTCCAAACAAGTAACATTTTTTGATACGAAGAAAATCTTATGATTTGTGAATTTTCTTATTTCTCAATCATTTTAGGCTCCAACAGAAATAATGAAATTGGTTAATACTTTATTAATGTAGATTTTCCTCTTTGCCCTGTAGTAAGTAGGACTGTGAGTGTTTATATGGTGTTTACTGTTTAATCCTTGAAAATGATAAATACAGATTAGACCTTATAATTTGGTTTGGAAAATATTAGTTTTAACTTTGTGCCCAAAATGTGCTAATTCTGGATTTCTGTTTCAGGTTTTTTGCTCTTTGTTTGTTATTCTAGTCATTTGAAAACACAGGTAATACTTGATTTATAAAATAGTCGTGGCATTCAAATATGTCGCATAGTTGAAATCAGGTACTGCAAGATCTTTCTTGCCCTCTTCTAGTTTTTCCACTCTTAAGTAGTTGGGATGCAATACCATATGCTAACAATACTATTATGAAAGCTAAAAGGCTGAGGAACTGTGTCAGAGAGATAAGGAAGGAACTGGGGCTTTCACAAGGGTGTGTCAGTTACCTTAAACCAGCTGAGTATATGACTGATAATGCTTTGTACTTTTGGTTGCCTGCTTAGTTGTTCAGACATGCTTTTCAATGGCAGATCATCTCTTGGGCAGTGCAGTTCCAAATTTTCAGTAATACATATTTAAAGATAAGAATCCAGGAGAAAAATAACGAAAAACCACAAAGCTATGTATCTGTGGAAATTCTTGTGACTAATGGCCAAAGCAGTTGCTTCACTTACAAAACAGACCTTAAAACAGGGAACTCTTCAAGCACTAAAAACATTGTACTTCTGTTTCCCAATTGTCAGTCACTATGGGTATGTCTACATTGCACGGCTATTTCGGGATACCCTGCGTCTAGACTACCCGCCCTGTGTAGACGCACCAAATTTTAAAATAAGCTATTTCAAAATAGATTCGAAGTAAGATGAGCAAATTGCGTATCTTATTTTGAGTTTAGGATGCTGTATAGATGCACCCTATCGGTCATATTGTGGTTACTCAAATCTTGCTGGGAACACCAGGCATAGTATTCTGCTCCAAAACACTTACTCTTACAGCCTGAGCTCAAGGACAAAAACCCCTTAGCTGTTAGAAGTACAGGGCATATGACACACAAATCAACAGTTCTAATTCTAGTTAATAGAGGGCTTTGGCAGACAGACGCACTAGTAAGTACTTAACAGTAATCTAAAATTCACCAGCATATGTACATATATACACCCGTGACATAATTTAGTGACATTGTTCTTTGGGGAAACAATGTTGCCAACTATGTTTTGAGACCCATGAAATAACATCACCATTATCTTTCTCCTATGCATCATGACTACTTGGAGAACAGAGAGAGGATTTCTCCTCTGGCTAGTTCCAAAATTACTTCTTTGTGTCCCCAGAATCTGATTTCTCTTGCATATCACCAAGTTTCACCTCATTTAAAAACTACTTGATTACAAAATCTTAGAAATGTGCATCTGTCTGAGTCCATTTGTTCAAGAACTCCTAAACGGATAAGAGTGAGGACCATGAAATTTGGTATGCAGCTTCCTCTTATAACTTAAAGCAAGACAAGGGTTTGGCTGTGCCAAGACAAAAGGGTATGTGTCTGAAATTTGATTGTTTCTCATAAAATGGAAAGGGAGGGGTCTGAAAGGAGAGAGTTATACTCCCGAATGACTTATGGGATGGAGGGGGGGAGCAAGAGGCCACAGATGGGGACTGGGACAGTTATAACCCCTTTGGGGGCAGCAAGGGGCAGGGATGGAGAAAGGAACAGCTATCTATTATATATTTCACAGAGTTTGTCTATTTGTGTTTCTGTCTGTCCCCCAGCCAGGGGACTTGTACCCCTACTCCAGCTGCGCCTGGTTGAGCTGGAGCAGCCAAGGAGAGGCACTTCTCACCTCACTCCAAGCTGTTGCAGTGAGAGAGGGCTGGGGTTGTCCTTTTTCCCCTGGGGCAGCCTGCATCCTGAACCACTCATCCCCAGCTCCACTGCAGAACAATAATTTAAATGGAGAAAAACAAAACTTATTTGAGTTAAGAACCTGAGCAATGCTCGGTAAATGTTCTGGTCAGACATAAAAATACCAAAGTGTCACATCACACTGTTACTAAAAAATCGCTCCTTTCTCATTTTACCTTTAATTATAAAATAAATCAGTTGGAATATAAATAGTGTATTGACATTTCAATATATAGTATTTAGAGCAGTACAAACAAGTCATTTTAAAACATGAAGTTTTAGTTTGTACTGAGTTCACTAGTGCTTTTTATTTAGTCTGTTGTAAAATTAGGCAAATATCTAAATTAGTTGATATACCTCCTGGAAGACCTGTGTGTACCCTCCAGGGTATACGTATCCCTGTTTAAGAGCCACTGATATAGATGATATCCTGAGCTTTTCAAAGGAAAATCTATTGCATTCGGAACCTCTCTGCAATGTAAAACAGACTTTACCTAAGTAGAATCCATCTTTATGAATGACAGATTTCTGAGCCTGAGCAGGAAGCTTGTTGTCAGCCATCTTGTAAGTGGCAAAAACAATGCAAACAAGCCATATCCAGTGTGCCTAAGGAAATAAAACATTAAAGGGATAGTAATGTTTAACTTCTGTATGATGGAATAGTTGAACCTGAATAGAAAGAAGAAAATGTGAGAGAAAGAAGGATAAACTGAAATTCAGTGATCCTGAAAAGAACATAAATCAGACAATAAAAAGAAACTAAAGGAGAAACAGAGAGCAGGAGGGCTCCCATCATTCCTCAGATATGAACAAAAGCTTCAATATACTGAAGAACTGGAGATCACAGGAAAAAAATGGGTACACGTTGTGGGTAGCTCAGATTTGTTGTTTAACATTTACTTTGCAGTAGTGCCTAGAGTTCAACAAGGTAATTAAAAGTAATTGAATCACCTACATTTTCAGTAAATACTTTAACCATCAGGCTAGAGAGCCTTTCTCTCTCTCATGCTGAGTCATTTTGGCATGCAGGCCTTACTGTCTAGAAGAGTAAATGCAAAACCCAAGAAACTCAACATGTGTGGATGTGAGTCTCCCTAAAACTTCAGTTCTCTAGTAGCGGTACACCTCATCCATAGTTAAATGATATTAACAGAATTACACTTCTCTTTAATCTTGAGCACAATTCTGGCTATCAGCATCAATATATTTATTGGCCTTCAGCTATGCACAGGGCTTACCAACAGCACCTGCTCTTCTGGTTTGTCCCAGAACATGGTGCATCCTGTGGCGCAAGGCAGCCCTGCAGTAAAAACAATTCAGTGATGACAATATACAGGGATATGTTGTAAGGCAAATGACAAATAATTTAAAACAGAGTTGAAGAGACTTTAGCAGAAGAACCTCACTCTAAATCAAGATACATATGAGTTCTATAAAACCTCATTACAGTTTTTTGGCTGTATCTTTTTCTGCAGCTGGCATAGCACCAGATCTTAACAAGTCAGAAGCCATCAAAAGCTGGTCAACAGCTCCACAGAATTCCAATGACATATGCAGCCTCCTGTATTGTACAACTATTTTCCATGCTTCATTTTTGACTGTGCAACACTAGTTCACACTAGTTCACACAGTGGCTGAGCCATATCCTGGTTATCCTCTATGAATGCTCATGCAGCTCATGGTTGAATTTGCCTCACCTACTTCTTTACAAAAGGTTATCCCATTACTTGGCAAAACCTTCTCTCAATCTTTGAAGTAATCTCTGTTTATGAACCACCATTCCTCTGCCAAGATTTTTACAAACTTTGCCTAGGATTTCGATTTCCATAAGAGGAATGTGATTTCTGATTGGAGGAATGTGATTCCAGTAAATGGAAGCTGAGAACTTCACAAACATTTTACAAAAAAGCCACCAGTTTCTATATTAGAAGGAAATCCTTGAAAGGTTCTCCGAAACATGGCTTCTAATTGGACAGTCATTATATATTAGTGTCAAACTATATCTCAGTCAAAAGCTACACTACTTGGACATTATAAGCACAATATAAGAATCTGATTAGAATCGAATCACCATCACAATGGCATTTTTTATTCTGGAAAGATGAATTGTATTAGAAAACATGTTAATTAGCACAAATTGGCTCTTAGGGCTGCCTGGGGAGGTGGTGTAGCCATACAGTGTGCTCCAAGCAGCGCTGAGGGCTGGGGGGAGGGGAGGTGTCACACCACAGTCCCCATGGTGATGAAGGCCAGCTGTCGCTGGCTCCGCCCCTTCCACTTGAGGCCCTGCCCCTTCCAGAAGCATGGAGCTACCTTCCCTGGGGCCCAATGAGGCTGTCTGCTCCCCTCATATAAACAAATAACACAAGTATGTAGGGACAATATTAGAATAAACTAGCTAGAGACATAAAGGGTAACAAGAAAACATTTTACAAATATATTAAAAGCAAGAGGAAGACAAAGGACAGTGTAGTCAATGCAGGGTACAATAACAGAAAATGTGGAAGTGGCAGAAGTGCTAAATTATTTTTTTGTTTCAGTTTTCACCAAAAAGGTTAGTAGTGATTGAACACCAGTGAAAATGAGTAAGATCAAAGGCTAATGTAGGGAAATAAATTAAAAATTGTTTAGACAAGTTAGGTATCTTCAAGCCACCGAGTCCAGATGAACTACTACATCCTAGAATATTCAAGGAGCTGACTGAGTAGATATCTGACTTCTTAGTAATTATCTTTTAAAAATCATGAAAGACAAGAGAGATTCCAGAGGATTGTAAAATGACAAACATAGTGTCAATCTATAAAAAAAGAAATAAGGATGACCCAGGGAATTTTAGATCAGTCAGCTTAATTTCAGTACCCAGAAAGATCATGGAGAAAATAATTAAGCAATCAATTTGCAAACACTTAGAAGATAATTAGGTGATACATAATAATCAGCATGGATTTGTAAAGAGCAAATCATGTCAAACCAACTTAACAGCTTTCTTTGACAGGGTAACAAGCCTCATAGATAGGGCATAAGTGGTAGATCTGGTATAGCTTGAATTTAGTAAGGCTTTTGATATTGTTTAACATGCCCTTCTCCTAAACAAATTAGGGAGAAATTCCTCATTAGGGAAATACAACCTAGAGGGAGCTACTACAAGGTCGGTGCATGACTGGTCAGAGAGTAGTTATGCACCATTCCCAGAGAGTAGTTGTCAATGGTTTGCGGTTAAGCGGGAAGGACATATGAGTGGCGTTCCGCAAGGATCAATTTTGGGATAGGTTTGTTACAATATCTTCATCAATTTAGATAATAACATGGAGTGCACTTATAAAGTTTATAGATGATACCGAGCTTAGCGGGGTTGCAAGTGCTTTGGAGGATGGGATTAAAATTCAAAATGATCTGGAAAAACTGGAGAAATGGTCTAAAGTAAATGGGATGCAATCAGATGCACCCATGCAAAATGGGAAATGACAGCCTAGGGAGGACTACTGCAAAAAGGGATCTAAGCTTCATAGTGCTAAATTTGAGTGAACAGTGTAACACTATTGCCAGGGCCGGCCTTAGAGAAAATGGCGCCCTGGGCGAACTTTTATGTGGGTGCTCCTACCCCTCCTATCCTGGGCATGGTGCCCCCATTTCCCTTGGCTGCCATGGGCTCCCCCACCCTGGTTCCCCATCTTGTACTCCCTTTGCCATTAACTCCTGCCTTTCCTACACCCTAACTACTACACTGTGCCCCTAACCTCAGCATTATGTCATCTTCACCCCAACCTCTGCACAATATCACCTTTACCCCAACCCCTGCACTTCCCTCATATCCACACCCCCAGTTCCAGCGCTGTGTTGCCAGTGGCCTACCCCATTGCCTCCCTGCCCAGTATCACCCAATAGCTTGTGTCAGTGGTCCTCAAACTTTTTGGCCCATGGCACACCTGTCTCAATGCAAACCTTTTCCTTGATCACCAGTTTCTAATTGAAACTCACCGTTAATTACATAATTAAGCCCAAGCCATTTTGCTAGTGTTGCAGCTAGAGAGAATGGTTTAATTTAACCAATAAGAAAGGAAATATGAAATTAAATTATTAAACAGACTAAACACTTTAACTTTCTCACGTTAGTTTATCAAACTTCATTTTAAACAAAGTAAAATATGAATTTATGTCCAACACAAAAGGCAGGGTTGCGGAACCCACAGAAAAATCAGTTGGGAACCACACAAGTGAGAAGCAAAAAAACCCACAAACCCTCCAAAATCCCCCAACTCTCACTGATGTGGCCCTCAACTGAGACACTTCACTCTTCTGGTGCTCCAGCTCCACCGTGGAAGGAGGTGGGACAGGGAGGACTAAGGTTCAGGGCTTCCCATAGGCCAGATTTACTTTTCTGGGGTTCCAGGGTTAGTGGATTTTGTGGATCCCACGAGGCTCCGGGGTTGGGACAGAAATGGAGGGTTCAATGTGTGGGACAGGACTGCCAGTGAGAGGAATGGGGGTGCAAGATCTGGGCAGGAGATGGGGTGCAGGAGGATGTGAGGTCTGGATGGGAGGAAGTGTGCAGGAGTAGGCTGGGGGAACAGCAGTGTGCCTGCCGGGAGAGAGGAAGGGGAAGTGCTTCTTCCCCATGTGCCAGATCATGCAGCAAAGCTCAGGGCTTTTTCTCTCCCCCCCCCCCCCCCCGCCCCAGAAACTGGCACTAACACTGCAGCCTTGTCATTCCTCCTCTCTCCTCCCCCCCTCCCTCCCGCATGGTTGGAGCACCAGCATTGGCATCCCACTCTGGGCGGGGGGAGAGAGAAAGCCCCGAGCCTCACTTCGCAATCCAGCTCATGGGGAAGAAGTGCTTCCCATGTGCTACTGTTCCCCCAGTCAGGAGAGGAAGAAGGGGAGTGGAAACGCTTCTTCCCTGTGAGCCAGATCATGGAGCAAAGCTCAGGGCTTTCCCTGCCCCCTAGCGGGAAGCCAGTGCTGGCATTCCAACCGTGTTGGGGGGAAGGAGGGCGAGGCTGCAGTGCCAATGCCAGCTCCCTGCTGTGGGGGGAAGGAAGGGAGCTCAGCTTGAGCCATGGACCACATGGAAGGTGGCAGCAAAGACCCCTCACACTGACTCAGGAGACCATGGGGGGGTGTTCACACCCTTCACTCCCCGCCCCCCACCTATGGGCCTGCAGGAAGAGAAAAGCTGGCCAGCAGCAAAAAGGAGCCAAAGGACGGGGTGTGGGGGGGTGTGTCAGAGCCCTTTGTGGCACCTCAAGCACATTTTTGTACAAAAAAAATCAAAAAAACAGAGGAGGTTTTCCAGTGTAGGTATTCCTCATTCTACAAGGAAGAATGCCTTTTTGCAAAAGAGCTCTTTCTCAAAAAAGTGTGTGTGGACAGGTAAGAGGGTTTTTTTGCGCAAAAAGAGGAAAGAGGAAAAAGCACAGGTGCCCTGATGGCCATTCTGTGCATAGCAATCAGAGCTTACTTTTGAGAGAGCGGCCATGCAGTCTGGACTCTCTTTTGCAAAAGCGCATCACTTTTTCAATGCGCTTTTGCAGTGTGAATGCGCAAGAAGTTTTTGCGGAAGATCTCTTCTGATAAAAACTTCTTGTGCAAGAAGCCTGCAGTCTAGACGTAGACATAGAAGCAGCAAGGGGAGGGAAGCAACTAGTTGAGGGACTAGTCGACTATCCAAAAAGCTTTTGCTTATTGGATAGTCAACTAGTCACTAACATCCCTACCCTGCATCCTTTCATATCCTCTGACATGTTTTCTCTACTATTTTGGGGTTTTTTTTTACACATGTGCTGGATAGTTGTATATTCCCACCATGCATGGTTGCTCTGCATATATCCTGCCTTCAGCAAAAAACAAAAAGATATGTAGGCAGGGAAATCAGAAGCATGACAGGGAAATCAGAAGAGATGGGTGACAGGCAAAGGAGATAGAAATCTGATACATAACTTAAAGAAACCACTTCAGGTGATACACAAAAACAGATTAGCAAATGCTTCATCAGTAAAAGTTGCTCTGGTTACTGGTCAGTACTGTCTGGATTACAATGACAGAATACAAAGAGCAGGTGATGATAACACACATAACTGACACCTCTGAAGACAGACATTTTTGGTAGATGAGTGATGTGTTAGGACAACAGTATTTCTGTTAGTATGGCTTCTTTTGGACTGATACCCTGGATTATTTTGTATTCGTTTGTCTCATTTTCTCCTTTGATCTTTGCACCACTTAAATTAAGTAGGACATTAGAATCAATAGCTTTTGGGACCCATATAGCTCTTATTCTATCCCTTGCTCTGCTTACTGCTGGCTGGAGGCAGGGAAAGGTGCAGTTTGCAAGAATTCTACTCAAGTTTTGTGGTGACTTGTAAGGATTCCCCCCACATCTAAAGAACTCTATTTTATACTTTTGCAAGATGTCACTCTTGCCCCATGGCGAGAAAATGCCTTGCATTTGGCCTTGTCTGTATTTAAAAGTTTACGATATAACTATGTAGAGTAAGGATGTTTAGTGAAATAATTAAGCCAGTAAAATCCATAATGTGAATGCAGTTATGAAAGCTCTTTTATACTGATAAAACTGTGTCTGCATTATGAGGGGTATGGTAGGCAGCTCAACCTTTATGTGGAGACAAGATCTTAAACACCATATTAACTACACATTTTAACAACACAGTATTAAATACTTTAGCACGACAAGCACACTCATGTTTAAAAGCATATTAGATGTTTGTGGTTAACTTTAGGGCAGCCTTTTTTCATTTGTGGACCCCTAAAACCTTCACATTGGAAATTCAAACTGTGGTCTGCAGACCCCTACCATAGAAGTCTTAGACTGAAAACTGACTGAACAGAATTTAGCTATAATTGTTGTATGTGCTTAGCTCAGCATTTGATGTCCACATGAGAAAGGGCGTTAACCTGTGGGCTTCTATGGTAATGGCAACACTTCCAGTTTTGACCTGTAGGTGGGAGTATTCACATGCTTTTGATTGATCAGAAAAATAGAATGCCTTTTCTGGAATCTGAACCTTTATTTCCGTTAGCTTCAGGGGGTAGCCAAGTTAGTCTGTACAAACTCCGGTCATCTGAAGAAGTGGGCTGTGCCCATGAAAGCTCATGATACCATCTACATGTTTTGTTAGTCTATAAAGTGCTACCAGACCATTTGTTGTTTTTTAAGTTTATTTTCATTGTTATCTTATGTAGACTTCTTAAATATAGTCTGCAGACCCCCACTGGTCTTTGGATCACGGGTTGGAAAGCACTGCGCTAATGGGTTCTGTTAATTAAAACTACATACTGATACCAATGTACTACCAGTCACTCAAACCCATCTCCCCCACTCACCAGGGTAAACCATGACCAGTTAACACATTTTAAAATGTAAGCCTTGGACCTAGGAAGTTTATAAGGATGAAATACCATTAGAGGAGAAAAAATAGGTTTGGCTAGCTTTATTTACCTGCTGTATAAAATGGTTTACCTATAGTTCCAAACATTGTGTTTTATTGCGTTAGTTGGAATTCATCTGTGCTGGCTATATCAATGAGAACACAGAGTGGGGGACTGCCCAAGAGAAGGACTGGATGCACAGTGATTCCCGGAGCTTCCAGGATGCAGGGGGAACATGCCCACGGTGCCATCCCATGTGGATAGCAGTGTGTTCTCCTCTATAAAGTTGGTTCCACCATATGCCCACAGGCTCGACAGTATGCCAACATTTCTATGGCTGACTTAGAACAACGCTTCCTCAGCTCCCCTCCCCAAGTGCCCCTCCTCTGTTTATGCTACATCAATAGTATCTTCATCATTTGGACCCATGGGGAAGACAGTCTTGAAGAATTCCACCGGGATTTCAATAATTTCCATCTCACCATCAATCTCAGCTTGGTCCAGTCCACACAGGAGATCCACTTCCTGCACACTACAGTACAACTAACTGATGGTCACATAAATACTACTCTATACTGGAAACCTACTGACCTCTGCACTTACTCACATACCTCCAGCTTTCATTTAAAACACATCATACAATCTATTGTCTTCTGCCAAGCCCTTAAGATACAACCACATTTGCTCCAACCCCTCAGAGACGAACACCTACAGGATCTGTATCAAGTATTCTTAAAACTAGAGTACCCATCTGGAGAAGTGAAGAAACAAATTGATAAAGCCAGATGGATACCCAGAAGTCACCTACTACAGGACAGATCCAACAAAGAAAGCAACAGAACACCACTAGTCATTATCTATATCCCCCACCCCCTGCTAAAACCTCTCCTACACAACATCAAGAATCTACAATCTATCATAGATGATGATTCCTTGCTTTCATAGACTTTGGGAGGTAAGCCAATGCTCACTTTCAGGCAGCCCCTGCCAAATTGAGGCAAATACTCACCATCAACTTCACATCCCACAACAGATACACTAATCCAGGAAACCTATCCCTTCAGAGTCATCTGAAGAAGTGGGTTGTGCCCACGAAAGCTTGATACCATCTACATGTTTTGTTAATCTACTACATGTTTTGTTTGGTGCTACTAGACTACTTGTAGTTTTTAAAAATTTTCTTCTCACCACTGTGAGGGTATGTCTACACTAGAAAGTTAGTTCGAACTAACGGACGTTAGTTCGAACTAACTTTCCTATGCGCTACACTAGCGCTCCGCTAGTTCGAATTTGAATCGAACTAGCGGAGCGCTTAGTTCGAACTAGGTAAACCTCATTTTACGAGGACTAACGCCTAGTTCGAACTAGCTAGTTCGAACTAAGGGCTGTGTAGCCCTTTAGTTCGAACTAGTGGGAGGCTAGCCCTCCCCAGGTTTCCCTGGTGGCCACTCTGGCCAACACCAGGGAAACTCTATGCCCCCCTCCCGGCCCCGGACCCCTTAAAGGGGCACGGGCTGGCTACGGTGCCCGTGCCAGGTGCAAGCCTGCCAGCACCCAGCTAGCAGACCCTGCACCTGGCACGGCACAGAGCCACCCACCCGATGCCCCCCAGTCCACCCCCTCTTGCCGGGACCAGGCTGGCGGCTCCCGGGAGCTTGCCCTGGACCGCAAGAGGCGGGCACCTTCCTGGGCTAGTGCGGACATCGTGGACCTCGTCCACGATCTCCGCACTAGGCACAGGAAAGTGGCCGTCTAGGGCAGGAGAGCTGCCAGCCTGGCCACCCAGGACCAGGTGTGCATGAAAATCAAGGGGGTCCACTGAGACCCCCGACACTGAGCCCTGAGCTTACAATGGCCGTACTGGGTCAGACCAAAGGTCCATCTAGCCCAGTAGCCTGTCTGCCAACAGCGGCCAACCCTAGGGACCCTGGAGGGGATGGACCGAAGACAATGACCAAGCCATTTGTCTCGTGCCATCCCTCTCCAGCCTTCCACAAACTTTGGGCAGGGACACCACTCCTACCCTCTGGCTAATAGGACTCCATGGACCCAACCTCCATCACTTTATCTCACTTCCCTTTAAACTCTGTTCTAGTTGTAGCCTTCACAGCCTCCTGCAGCAAGGAGTTCCACAGGTTAACTATTTGCTTTGTCAAGAACAACTTTCTCTTACTAGTTTGAAGCCTGCTACCCATTCCTTTCCTTTGGTGTCCTCTAGTCCTTCTTTATGGGAACTCAGGAAGAACTTTTCTGAATGCACCCTCTCCACCCAACCCCTGCTTTTAGAGACCTCTATCCTGTCCCCCCTCCGTCTCCTCTTTTCTAAGCTGAACAGTCCCAGTCTCTGTAGCCTTTCTTCATCTGGGACCTGTTCCCAACCCCTGATCATGTTAGTTGCCCTCCCCTCTCCCAGCCTTTCTCTTCCCCTCTCCCACCTCCTTTTCCCAGTCTCCCCCAGTTTTTTTCAATAAAGACAGAGTCAATGTTGGAAGAAACGTTATCTTTATTTTGTACATCAATAAGAAGGGGGGCTAGGGAAGGGCAAGTGGAAGGAGGTGAGGGAGGAATGGGGTACGAGCCCCCGATGGGGAGGACTGGGCTGGCTCTGCGGGCTTCTGGGGGTGGAAGCTCTCCTGCAGCCCCCCAATTACTCCCTCTCCCCAGATGGCAGCCTGCGGCAAGTGCAGCCGGGCTGATGGCCGAGTGGTGTGATGTGCCCAGTGTGGGCACTCAGGGCACTCCAAGCCAGAACTTCTTTGCAAGCGGGGCACCCCTTAGAACTGTGTGTCCGGGGTGGGGGTCGGGACCCTTTAAGCGCAGCCCTCGGCTAGCCTGAGACAGTATCTCCATGCTCTAAGTCCTCCTTTTATGCCCTGCCGGCACTGCTTCCGGCCATCATTAAGCCCTGTTCAGAGTCCACTCAATGTGGACTTAGTAGTTCGAACTAGCAAAACGCTAGTTCGAACTAGTTTTTAGTTCTAGATGCGTTAGTTCGAACTAGCTTAGTTCGAATTAACTAATTCGAACTAAGTTAGTTCGAACTAGCGCTGTAGTGTAGACGTACCCTGAGAGATTAGCCACATCCATTCTGATTTCATTAGCACTGATGTCACACTCCCAACTCTGTATCCTTTTTCTCTCTTTCTGTCTGTCTTTTTCTCTTCAGCATCTGAAGAAGTGAACTGTAGCTCATGAAAACTTATGCTCTAATACCCTAATACATTTGTTAGTTTTTAAAGTGCCACTGGGATCATTGTTGTTTTTGCTGAAACAGACTAAATAAAGTTGAATAAAGTTGAGCAGTTACTCTAGCTGGTGTGTGGGCAGAAGAAGCTTGGGCCTATGGTCTTGCATCCTCCATGCCCTTTGGGGATGTCTCAAACACCCAACAAGCATAGAGCAGTTGTGGTGAACTTCTCATTCTGGCCTCTAGCAGCTGCTTCCATCATTATACTTCAGTCTTCTCTGCCTTGCCCTACTTCACATTCCCATAATCATCCTGCACACCAGCCTCTTCTCCACTGTTGCGTTCATATTCATCCAGTCACTTCTCTCACTCTCTGCCTTCCCCCATCCTCCATTTTACCCTCTTTGATCCCAAGCCAAAAGGCTGAGCTCCCTTCATTTCCACTGACATCAACATTTTGCAGAGTTGGGCCCTCTGGGCTCATCTAGATAGAAGAGGTATAAGCATGCATGCGTCAGGGCTCAAAACAACCTGCAATTATTGGGGGTAGGAAAGAAATTTTCCCTGGGGGCAGGTTATCACGTATCTGTCTATTGCAAGGTCTCTTCTAGCTTCTTCAGAAGTATCCGAGGCAGGTTGCTAGACTACATGGACCATGCATCTGATTCATATATTGCAATTCCTACATTTTCCTCCCTTACTGCTTTTGTTTTACTCCTCTCCCTCACAGCTCCTTTCCTCCCTGCAGAAAAATGTTTACAGTCACCATATACACAGTGATTTAGAAAGATGAAAGACCAGATCCTGGCTCAATCCCATTTGCACTTCTCCAGCAGTTCAAAGGGGAAAGGAAGAGCTGCACGGCCAGGGAATTCCCCAATGAGGTGGAATGTGCAGGTGGGGTCAGGCTGCTGCAGCCAGCTCTCTGCATCTGAGTCCCATTTCCACTTCCTATTATAGGGTGTAGACTGGGGACAAACCAATGGCCTGAAGAGGGCTGAGTGGGTAATGATCCCTGGACACCCCAGGGGATCTTAACAAACACACATTGTTTGAAATGCAATGACAAACAAAAAATAATGGAAGGAGGAGGACTGTGGGGCTGCAGGTAACCCTCCACCTACCCACCCCAGTTTTACTGAATCTCTTGTGGGGCAAGTTGAATCGAGATAGCTGGAATATCATTCAAGGATGTTACTCCCCATCAACACAGCGAATCTTTGGAAGAGGACATTGAATAATTCATTGCAAATGTCCTTTTCTCATTAAGTACTCATTTGCAAAGACATGGTTCTATTATGTGGCTAGCTCTCTTCATTAAAGACAAATTAGGTAGCTTAGAAACAAGCAAACCAACCCAAACAGACACCTCAGGACTATCATTGCTCATTTTATTCTGAAATATTATCTATTTTGGATATATACAAAGAGCTATAAAGTTCATTGCTGCAACGTCCAGTCTGTGAAACTTTGCTATTTCTTTGTCATCTACACACTGGTGATGCACTTTATTCCATATACAATGAGAGACTTTTTAAAAAAAATATGGCCAAGCCACATAAATGCATTGTAATGTCGCACATTCTGAAGGAGCAGTACTGCTGCAAGTGTACATTCTATTCACTACCACCAGAGAGCAGGCATAGAATCTGGAGCTACCATGGAAGCAGAGAATTGAACAGACTGCAATGTTATCACTGCTAGATCCTCAGACTACTTTCTTCATATGGTATCAGTTCCACACTCGTGCTATGAAGGCTACTTAATTTTACAGCATTTTGGATATGTAAAGTGCTATAGAAAGACTGAGTGTTAATTCTGTATACATTCAGTTCTAAGAGACAGGACTCTTTTTTTTTTTCTCAATTCCAGATGAGCATGATGTTTCCCACAAGCTTTGCATTATTAAATGGCCCCTTCCCTCTGTCTAGTATTTTGTTATGAGGTCTGTGGGCTTCTGAAAATTGCATCATCTCAAACATGATCTTTTTTAATTTGGAAGGTGCTCATAAAAGGGCCCCATCCATAGCTTTCCCCTTTCAGGCATTACATTTTAAAAACACTTTCTAGATAGAATGACTAGATTATATTTTCCTTGATTTCTTGTCAGAGCTAACACTTTTCAGTCAGAAGGCCGTGTGGAGCTTTTTGGTTATTGTGATAATTTCCCCTTCTACGTTGGCCTCAATAGAAATCTATGTACCTGAGCTGGTGCAGAAGGTAAAATATTAATTTCCAGATCTTTGCATGGTTTCTCCTAATCTGCCCTTATCTGTAGGACAACTGAAATCATACACAGCATTTTTCATCCTAAAAGTGCTTTTTAAACATTTACTAACTAATCCTCACAGCACTTTTGAGAAGTAGATGGTGTTGTTATCCCATTTTGAAGATGGAGAAACTGAGGCAGAGCCAGTAAGCAACGTTAGGCCACAAAAAAAAAAAAAAAAAAGAACAATGGAGACAAAATTAGACCTACAAAGTACCTTACTCCAACTTAAAGTGACAAGCTATCCATTATCTGGTGCAGAATGTCCCATATCAAGTCAATATAGAACATAAGAATGGCCAAACTGGATCAGACCAAAGGTCCATCCAGCCCAGTATCCTGTCTGCCGACAGTGGCCAATGCCAGGTGCCCCAGAGGGAGTGAACTGAACAGGTAATGATCAAGCAATCTCTCTCCTGCCATCCATCTCCAGCCTCTGACAAACAGAGGCTAGGGTCACCATTCCTTACCCATCCTGGCTAAGAGCCATTAATAGACTTAACCTCCATGAATTTATCTAGTTCTTTTTTAAACCCTGTTATAGTCCTAGCCTTCACAACCTCCTCAGGCAAGGAGTTCCACAGGTTGACTGTGAGCGGTGTGATAGCATACACGTTATTTCCTATTCAGCAATAATCATGAAAAGGATCATATATTGGTATTCAAAAACATGATTTTATGCTGTGCATGATTTGTATCACAATTAAAACTTCTGGAGGTTCTGTCCCTTAAAAATAAGCTTTGTACTGGTTTTTTTTCAGTTATCCTCTATTTTCTTGAAATGTAGATGATTAACTTGTTCTCTGAGGGTACATGTACACAGCAGCGTTATTTCAGAATAACCGACATTATTGCAAAATAACATATTCTTTGTCTATTCAGCAAGCAATTATTTTGACATAATGTCGAAATAATGTCAAGCTGGAGGACTTCTTACTCCGACTCCTGTAACCCTCATTTTACGAGGCGTAAGGGAAATCGGAGGAAGAATGGTCTTTCTCTAACTTCAGAGCCAAAAGCTGAAACAAGCTATTATGACGTAAGCTATGCAATTGATGAATCTCAGGTTGCATAGCTTATTTCAGCTTTAGCCCTGCTGTTTAGATGTGTAGAGACTAAATTTCATTATTAATTCATTTATAGATTAGAAGATGGCATTTTAGTAACAAGTACTTGATGAGAAGTAAAGGCACCAGTCAGCACTCCTCTCTCAGCATTTGATCCATAACCCATTGAAACCAATGGGAGTTACTGAATTTAAAAAGAAAATCAATGTATGTAGACAAGCTTTGGCATAGCAGCATTTAAGGAGAGTGGCTAAATCCAAAGGTCAGTGAGTATTAGTACAATATACTATATTCTATATAACACATTAATACAACATGAGTTGGCAGATAGTAATACAGATACACTCCCTCTCAGGAGTATCCTCTTTTTTGAAAGTTCAAATATGATTACACATTCACTCTATCTTTTTGAAAAGGGCTGAAACAGTCAAGGCACTATATAATTATTTACAGTTGTGTCTGCAACACTTCCCACTGATTATTACATGCTACTATGCTGCACACAGTCCATTTTCTTGGCTATTCATTCAAAACCTGTTCTTTAGGGATGAATGAATTATACAATGAATTTTCAACAGGTGAATCATGAGCACTCTAGAGAGGCTATGCACCCCCTTCCTGTTCTTTATAAGTAGATGACAGGTGGTGAGGGAGGGAAAAAAATTGTTTCCTAATATAACATGTGATCATGGTATGGAAAGGCTGGTGGTATATCCTGTATTCACTGGCTACATCTACAGTGCAGGGTTTTTGCGCAAGAAGTCTTTTGCGGAAGAATTCTTGCACAAAAACTTCTTGCGCAAAAGTGCATCCACACCTCAAAGCGCATCACTTTTGCAATACGCTTTTGTGCAAGAGAGTGTCCACACTGCATGGACGCTCTTGCACAAGAAAGCTCTGATGGCCCATTCACAGAATGGCCATCAGAGCACTTATGCTTTTTCGGAAAGGCTCTATTTGTGCAAGAAACCCCAGTGGAGTGTTCACACATGCCTTTTTGCACAACAGCTGTAGCGCAAAAAGTAGTTATGCCTCGTAGAAGGAGGTTTACCAACACCGGAAAAAGCCCTCTGTTCTGCCGTTTTACTGTCGATTTACCTGCACAAAATCGCGTTTGAGGTGTGGACGCTCCGTGGGTTTTTGCGCAAAAACCTTGTAGTGTAGATGTAGTCTTAAGGTATGTCCGTGCTTCAAGTTAGGGGTGTGATTCCCAGCCCAAGAGACATACCTGCACTAACTCTGATGGAGTTAGTATACTCAAAATGGCACGTAACCATGACAGTGCAAGCAGTGGGAGGGACTAATTGCCCAAGTATGATCCCAATCAAGCTGCTTGAAGTGTAGCCATACCCTTACTTGTCAGTACAGCTCATCAGTAACAACAACTAACCTTCTGAATTTCCCAGCTCTGTCTGTTGAGTCTTTGTTATTTTTAGCATTAAAACTGCATTTGCTAACAAAATAAACTCTGTTCATTCCTGGCCTTTTGACTAGGCCCAAGTGTCAGCGACACATACTCGGTTTGAAAACTATGTCCTGCCTATGTAGGAGAATGGAATCAGTGAGCTGATAGGTATTTTCCATCTCTAGCTGCTATGGTTTCTGTCCTTTTTACGTCAGCTCGAACTATAGCCAGAAAGAAGTGGTCAGCAGCAGCAACGCCAAGTTGCAACTCCCAGGCATTACCACTGGTGCTATTTATAATTCCACTTCAGACTGTGCCATGTTGATGAGATAATAGGATCACTGTTTTGCTGTGCAAGCCTTATTTTTGCCACAAATATCTCTCACTTTGTCATAATTTCCTTGCTTTAATACTAAACCTGTTTTTTTTTTTTTTTTGAGCTGCACTTCTTTCTATAAAAAAGGGAAAAGAGAGAGGCAGGTGTTGGAGCGAGCTAATATGTCTGTAATGAAATTCACTGTAAATTAATAATAAATTACTTCGACTAACACCAATGCTAATGACATGAGCCATTCTGTGGCACTTTTGTAGAATGCTCAATGCCAGATCTTGCAGGATGTTCAGCATACCACAGTGATTTCTATGGGACTCTTCACATGCTTAAAGCTAAGCACATACTTGCCTTCCTAGGGTGGGGTCAAAGTGCTTAGTGCCTTGCAGAAATAAGCCCACAATCCATAAGAAAGACCCTTATAACAGAACAAGGATGAAACCAATAAGGTTCCTTAGCATGAAATAGAGTTGAATTCCAATAGGATTCAACAGAGAATGAGATCCTTTAGACAGAAATGTTAGAGGCTCTTGTAGAAACAACTAGACTCTAGAGAATTATATCTCTACCACAGAATATGTTGGCTTAGAAATTCTATGAGCTGGTTGTCATTCCCTCTTCATTTCAATGGTGGTTTGCTCATGCACAAGTTGCACAGAGTGGCTGACATTCTGGGAACTGAGGTGCAAATATATCTATAATCACTTTGAGAAGCATTGACCACTTGCAGCTCTAACTGAAGGCTCAGCACTTCTGAAAAATCAGATCCTGAGTTACCTATCTAAAGTCATGGAGGGTATGTTTACACTACAAAGTTAATTTAAACTAACAGATGTTAGTTCGAATTAACTTTCATAGGTGCTACACTAGAGCTCCCCTAGTTCGAACTTAATTCGAACTAGTGGAGCGCTTAGTTCGAACTAGGTAAACCTCATTCTACGAGGACTAAGCCTAGTTCGAATTTACTAGTTCAAATTAAGGGGTGTGTAGCCCCTTAATTCGAACTAGTGGGAGGCTAGCCCTTCCCAGCTTTCCCTGGTGGCCACTCTGGCCACCACCAGGGAAACTCGTCTGCCCCCCTCCCGTCCCCGAAGCCCTTAAAGGGGCACGGGCTGGCTACGGTGCCCGTGCCAGGTGCAAGCCTGCCAGCACCCAGCCAGCAGACCCTGCACCTGGCACGGCTTGAGCCAGCCACCCGATGCCCCCCCAGCCCTCCTCCTCTTCCCGGGACCAGGCTGGCGGCTCCCAGGAGCTTGCCCGGGACCGCAAGAGGCGGGCACCCGCCTGGTCTAGTGCGGACATCGTGGACCTCATCCACAACCTCCGCACTAGACACAGGAAAGCGGCCGTCTAGGGCAGGAGAGCTGCCAGCCTGGCCACCCAGGAGCAGGTGTGCATGAAAATCAAGGTGGTCCACTGAGACCTCCGACCCTGAGCCCAGAGCTTAAAATGGCCGTACTGGGTCAGACCAAAGGTCCATCTAGCCCAGTAGCCTGTCTGCCGACAGCGGCCAACCCTAGGAACCCTGGAGGGGATGGACTGAAGACAGTGACCAAGCCATTTGTCTCGTGCCATCCCTCTCCAGCCTTCCACAAACTTAGGAGCGGTGTCCTTGCCCTACCCCCTGGCTAATAGCACTCCATGGACCCAACCTCCATGACTTTATATCACTTCTCTTTAAACTCTGTTCTAGTTCTAGCCTTCACAGCCTCCTGCAGCAAGGAGTTCCACGGGTTGACTATTTGCTTTGTGAAGAACAACTTTCTGTTACTAGTTTGAAGCCTGCTACCCATTCCTTTCCTTTGGTGTCCTCTAGTCCTTCTATTATGGGAACTAATGAAGAACTTTTCTTTATGCACCCTCTCCACACCACTCATGCTTTTATAGACCTCTATCATATCCCCTCTCAGTCTCCTCTTTTCTAAGCTGAGAAGTCCCAGTCTCTATAGCCTCTCTTCATATGGGACCTGTTCCAAACCCCTGATCATTTTAGTTGCCCTCCCCTCTCCTACCCTCTCTCTTCCCCTCTCCCACCTCCTTTTCCCAGTCTCCCTGAGTTTTGTTCAATAAAGAGAGATTCTATTTTTGACCACACGTTTTCTTTATTTTGTACATCAGGAAGGGGGGCTAGGGAAGGGTTAGTGGAAGGAGGTGAGGGAGGAATGGGGTACGAGACCCCGATGGGGAGGACTGGGCTGGCTCTGCAGGCTTCTGGGGGTGGAAGCTCTCCTGCAGCCCCCCAATTGTCCCCTCTCCCCAGATGGAAGCCTGCGGCAAGTGCAGCCGGTCTGATGGCCGAGTGCTGTGATGTGCCCAGTGTGGGCACTCAGAGCACTCCAAGCCAGGACTGCTTTGCAAGCGGGGCACCCCTGAGAACTGTCTGTCCGGGGTGGGGGTCGGGACCCTTTAAGCACAGCCCTCGGCTAGCCTGAGGCAGCAGCTCCACGCTCTAAGTCCTCATCTGATACCCTGCCGGCACTGCTTCCGGCCATCCTTAACCCCGGTTCAGGGTCCACTTAATGTGGACAGGCTAGTTTGAATTAGCAAAACGCTAATTCGAACTAGTTTTTTAGTCTGGATCCGTTAGTTCGAATTAGCTTTGTCGGAAAGTCATAGTTATTTATTATTATAGATTATGTTTTAGATATATTTTATAATATTACAATAATTTGATGTGTAAAATTGTTATTTGCTCATGCTAAATGTTTAAATTAATTTTACATAATTTTTAATTTAAATATAAATGTAAAATACTTTTACATTTTGTATATGATACATAACTTGTTTTGTTGAAATAAAAACAAGTGTAGACCATGGTTAATCAAATAGAACAGGCTTCTGTGAGAATTTCAGATACTTTGAGAGTTTGAGATTTTGCATAAAGATGTAATTATTCATGCAATTGCAAAAGATTAACATATTTAGTGATATAAAATTAATATACATTTTGGGATTTTATTTGGGAAAAATAAATTTAAAAAACCCAAAATATTAACAAAATATCCCCGTCCTCTCCCCCAGAGCCAGGCACTTCCATACCCCCCTTCTAACCCAATCTCCCTCCACTCCCCCAGAGCCAGGCCCCCTCCCAACCTAATGCCTCCCCTCTTCCCCCATAGCCAGGCACTCCCACCCCCCCAACCTAATGCCTCTCCCCTGCCCCAGAGCCAGGCGCTCCAGCCCCTCCATCTCATGCCTCCCTCCTCCCCCAAAGCCAGGCCCCTCAACCTAATGCCTCCCTCTTCCCCCAGAGCCATTCCCCCCTCCAACCTAATGTTCCCCCCCCCCCCGAGCCAGGTTCTCCCAGCACCCGCCCCCCCAACATAATATCTGGGTCCCAGAGTCGATGTTGCTGCCTGAGGTGGCGTGAGCACAGCGGCCGGCTGTGAGCACTTGCTGGAGCACCCAGCACAGAGCACCCAGCCAGCCGTGAGCACGTGCGCAGAGCAGCCCGGCTGGCCATGAGCAGGCACTAGGCCACGTGCTCTGAGCGGCCAGTGGGCCACACTTCATTCTTTTATAAAAATGTTCTGGGGGCTGCAAAAAATTTCCATCAGGCCACATGCGGTTCTCCAAACGCCAATTTGACATGCCTGAGCTAGAGTGTATCCTTTCCTTAAAGGAATAATGGACTTAATACATTTGAAACTGTCCAGGAACTGGCTGAATAGTACAAAACATACATTTCAGGAGGAGAATCTGGGACCGAGAGTGTGTTGTCATCACTTGCAGAGGTAAGCAAGTCTGGTAAAGTGTTGGCAGGCAGGCTATGGTTATACTCAGACACCCGGGGTGTGGCTTACTTGCTGGCAGTGTTTGTGAGTGACCCACATGGGAGTCACTGCATTAGCACATTGCAAGGCATCTCAGGAGGCAGGGCAGGGGTGACACAGCCCTCACTAGTCTGGATTGCAGCCTGGTTTGTGACATCTTTATACACCTCTCACTAAGATTATGAGTATCCGTACACTTCAAAATGTCAGTAGAATGGATAAATACCATGGAAGTGGTGTACTGAGTATAGAGAGTTTGTCAGGTCTGAGACAGGAGTTGCTTTAATGAACATTGAACCTTATGCCCAAGGTCACCAGTGGATCTGTGTGTCAGAGTTGTGTCTTGCAACATGGCCACCATAGTGTGAAACAGGCAAACCATGTGTTAAAGCAGGATGATACTTACAAATTCACTGTTCAGTACATGAACGTGACAAAACTGTTGCAAGTGTATTAAGCATTAGGTATTTACCTAAATGTATTCCAGGAAGTAAAGATATATCCCAATCTAGTACAAGATAAGATGGTTGAATAAAACAATAACTAGAGAAGTTTTGTCCAAGATATCAGGAACAAGGGGAGGTAACAAACAGATGTCATGAAATACATAGAGTGGTGCGTAAATCATGTAGATTAATCGTTTGCTTTAATCTATAAGTGTAGGGGTAATTTGCTGTAATTCTTTGTCTGACTGAGAGGGTAGTGGAAAGTTGTACTGCTTACTGAGTTGTTCCTTGCCACAGGGCACTCATGTTAATGTACCTGTAACCATGGAGTCAGGGCACTTGGATGGCAAACAAAGAGAAATAAGCCTGGCTGAGTGTCTTTGCTGCTGAACTGGGCCTATGGTCTTCCTCTACGATCAAAATCTGCTAATCAGTTATGTCATGTGAGCAACTAATAACGTTAAATCTTCAAGGACAGACGTACTGAGCATCACTATGAAGGCAACAACATTTCAGCAGGACCAGCTATCTACACAGAAGCAGGAAAGCACACAGGAAGAGCACACAAACACACAAAAGCTAATAGTCAGATAGAATCATAGAATCATAAATACTAGAACTGGAAGGGACTTTGGGAGGTCATCCAGTACAGTACCCTGTCCTCATGGCAGGATCAAGCACCATCTAGATCATGCCTGATAGATGTTTATCTAACCTGCTCTTAAATATCTCCAGTGGTGGAGATTTCAATCCCTCCCTCCCTCCCAAAGGAGGGAGTTTATTTCAATGTTTAACTACCCAGGAGCCTGGGGACTAAGGGGTTAACCTAGCCAGGTATCTGATCAGCCAATGGTAAGGCAGGTAGGGATTTCAAACTGAGACAAAGGAAATTTTAACTTTCCCTTCCTTTGTCTGAGTCAGAGCGGTTTTTCTTCCAGGTAACAGGGAGATGGGAGGCCGTCTCTCTCACCAAGAAAAGTCTCCTCAAAATGTGTAAGTAGGGCAAAGTTAGTTAACCTGTCAAGTTTTATTGTTTTATGGTCAGGGAATGTGGAAATGATGTCTGTGCTGTTAAAAGTAAGGCTTTCCTCTCTTTTGAGTAAACATGGCCTCCACGCTGTGCCGACAATCAGCTGATCCAGCACAGCGCGGCAGTCTAGACGCGGATCTGTTGGCTGCGGAAGCCTTTGCCGACCGATCCCTTATGGCTCGTGAAACGAGGTTTACAGGATCAGTCAGCAAAGGCTTCCCCAGCCAACAGATCCGTGTCTAGACTGCCACACTGTGCCGGATCAGCTGATCGTTGGCACAGAGTGGAGGCCATGTTTATTTTAATGAAGCGGGGATTATTTAAATCTCCGCTTCATTGACTATGCCAGATAAACTAATTTACATGGCTCCGTTGATGGAGCCATGTAGTCTAGACATACCCTTGGTACCATGTAGCCGGAGCTGCCCCTGGGCATGTGATGGCCCCACATGGCCAAGCTGCAGTTTCTGCAGCAGTTTGTTCAGGCTGCCTTCATGGCTCTCCATGAATTCGACAACGAGCTCATTCTTGAGACCCTCTCCCTGTGTGCGGGAGCAAGACCCGTACAACTGCACACCACAGTGGAGAGACGTTTCTGGAGGCTGTACACCAATTCCGACTGGTGGAACCGGCTGGTCATGGAGCGGTGGGATGACCAGCAGTGGCTCCAAAACTTCTGCATGAAGAAGGCCACCTTTTTGGAGCTGTGTGCCTGGCTCGCCCCTGCCCTCCAACAATAGAACACCCACCTGCGGCCTGCCATCACTCTGGAGAAGCAGGTCGCAATTGCCATCTGGAAGCTTGAGGTTTACAGGATTGATCGGCAAAGGCTTTCCTTGTCAACCAATCCCCGTCTTGACTGCTGGTTTGTGCTGACAAACAGCTGAGTCGGCACAACGCAGTGGCCGTTTTTATTCTAATGAAGTGGAGGATATTTAAATCCCCGCTTCGTTGACTATGTCGATATGTCTAATTTACATGCCTCTGTCAGCAGAGGCACATAGTCTAGACATACCCTAAGTGGAGTACTTTGCTTTTCTCCTTATTGAACTTCATCATATTTACCTTAGAGCATTTCTCCAGATCATTTTGAATTATGACCGATACTCTAAAGCACTTGCAAGCCGTCCCAGGTTGGTATAATCTGCATACTTTATAAGCGTACTTTCTATGCCATTATTTAAATCGTTGATGAAGATATTGAACAGAACTGGTCCCAAAATTAACCCCTGCAGAACTCCACTTGTTATGCCCTTCCAGCATGACTGTGAACCATTAATAACTACTCTCTGAGAGTATGTCTACACAGCAAAGTTATTTCGAAATAACAGCCCTTATTTCGAAATAGCTTTCCTAGTATCTACACAGCCAAACTGCTATTTCAAAATTAAATTTGAAATAGCAGAGCGCTTATTTCAAATTTGGTAAACCTCATGCTACGAGGAATAACGCCAAATTCGAAACAGCTAATCTGAAATAAGCGCTGTGTAGACGCTTATTTCAAAATAGGGGGCCTCCAGCCTTCCCAGGGTGCCAGCACAGAGCCAGCAGTTGCTGCCCCTGACCCAGTGTCCCCACCATGAGCCAGGCAGCCAGCGCCAGCCAGCGCCAGCCAGCCCTCCACTGCTCCCTGGTCCCAGTCCCCCAGCTCCCGGGAGCCTGCCAGGGGCTGGAGAAGGCAGGCGCCTTCCTGGTCTAGTGCAGAGATTGTGGACCTCATTGAGGTTGGGGGGGGACCCTCCAATGTCCACAATCTCCACACTAGACAGAGGAACGCGGCCGTATACACACGGATGGCTGCCAGCCTGGCCACTAAAGGACACATGCACACTCAGGAGCAGATGCACATGAAAATTAAGGAGCTGTGGCAGGCCTATGCCAGGGCCACAGGGGGCAGCTCCCAAACAGGGGAAAAGACCTGCCCCTATTTTGATGCCCTGGACTGCATCCTGGGGCGTGGGATGGTCCGTGCCATGCCGGGGGTCATCGGTCCTGGAGCAGAGGGCCCTGACCAGTGCATGGATCAGGAGCGCTAGGAGCTGCAGGAGCCCAGAGGGGGCGTTCCGTGCAGCCAGGACCCCCGAGGCGTCCCAGCAGACCTGTCACCAGTGTCATCCGGGGAGGCAACAACATGTAAGTGCCATCACTGTCCCCTTATTGGGGGGCAGGGAGGGAGACCAGGGAACGGGTACATGGGCCTTGCTTACCACAGATCACACAGCAACCTGTGCACGTGCGAGCATGTGCCATGCCACCCTGGGCACGTGGCCTCAGTTGGCTGCCACACCGGGGCTGTGGCCTGTTAGCCACATGCACTTGTGAAGAGATATGACATGCTCCTGACCCCAGGGTGGGACACAGCAGGACGCCCTCCCTCCACAAGGCCATTCTACACAGAGGCAAGGGACATCTCCCGCCCACCTCACCCACACTGTCCACAGCACAAGGGCATGGGTGCAGTCTTGGGGCAGCTCCCACTCCTGGGGATAGCAGGACATTCTGAACATGGCCTGTGTGCAAGCACATTGGCTCTGATGGTGCAGGGAACAGTCATCCTCACCTTGCAGAGGGGAGCTGGGCTTCACCCACTGTGTCCCCAGGGATAACTGACCACTTCTCTTGTTTCTCCACAGCATCACCAGCTGCGCGTGCAGGGCGCACCACCCCACCCAGGACATGCTCCCACACCCAAGGGCTCTGCAGGACCACCCGTGTAGTGCAGGGGTGCTGACAGCAGCACCTGGGGGCACTGCGAGCCCTGCACTGCACCCTCCAGAACTGGGTGCAAGAAGACCTGGAGCTCCAGCAGGAGCAGCTTGCCCAAGGCTGTGCCATCTGCCAACACCTGCAGGCCCTGGTGCAGAGTGTGCTGCCTCCTGCCGCTCCAGCTCCTGCTGCCTCCCCAGCTACCGCTCCTCCTCCCACTGCTTCTCCCCCTCCCACTTCTCCCTCCACTTCCTCCACACCCTCTACCTCCTCCCCATCCCTCCGGGGACACCGAGGCCCCCGCATCTGTGGTGCTAGGAGACCATTGGCCTGGTGAGACCCCCCACCCCTGAGCCCTGAGCTTCCCCTTCCCCTTCCAGCTCCCTACTTCCAGGTTCCCCCTCCTCTCTCCCACCCTCTGTCCTCCCCTCTCCCGACTCCTTTCTCCAGTCTCACCAGAGTTTCATTCCCCCACCCCAGTTTTGTTAAATAAAGACAGTTCGTGTTCATGAAAAAACGTGTATTTTGTTTGACATCATCGAGGTAGACAAGCAAGCAGGGAAACCTGAGAACTGGCTGTCTGGGGTGGGTGGGGCCTTTAAGCATAGACCTCAGTTAGCCTCAGGCAGCGGCCACACAAGGTAAGTCCTGACCTGGTGCCCTGCCGGAACTGGTTCCAGACAGCCTTAAATGTGATTCACAGTTCACTCACTGTGGACGCGCTATTTTGAAATAGCAAAACGCTATTTCGAAATGCATTTTGTGTGTAGGCATATTATTTTGAAGTAACTTATTTCGAATTAACTATTTTGAAAAGATATTTTGAAATAATGCTATAGTGTAGACATACCCTGAGAGTAGTTATGCAACTACCTTATAGTAGCCTCATCTAGGTTGTATTTCCCTAACTTATTGATTAGAAGATCATGCAAGATGGCTTCCTCCTTATCCACAAGGCTTGTTATCCTATCAAAGAAAGCTATCAGATTGGATTGACATTTGTTCTTTACAAATCCATGCTGGCTGTTACTAATCACCTTATCTTCCAGATGTTTTCAGATAATCTCCTTAATTATTTCCTCCATTATCTTTCCGGGAACAGAAGTTAAACTGACTGGTCTGTAGTTTCCTGGGTTGTTCTTATTTCCCTTTTTATAGATGGACACTATATTTTCTCTTTTCCAGTCTTCTGGAATCTCTCCCAACTTCCATGATTTTTCAAGGATGAAAAGCAGGTAACACTGGAGCAGATTTAAACAGATAGGGGACTATTCTATCTGGTGCTTTAACTCTGTATGCATGTCTTTCATTTGGCCATAGTTAAGGCTTGAACTAGAACCTTTGTGGTGGAAGTTGTCTAGTGATGGCTGAACCAATAAGAACAATGCTAAACTTACTGCTGCTAGAAGCTATTCATATACCTTACACCCGTGGTCCCCAACACGGTGCCCGCGGGCGCCATGGCGCCCGTGGGGGCATTTCCATGCGCCCGCCAGGTGCTCGGGGCTGGCCTGGCACCGGGCGCATGGCAGGGGGAGCGCCGGCCCCGGGCGCGCGGCGCATGGCGGGGAGAGCGCCGGCCCCGGGCGCGTGGCGCTGGGCGGGGGGAGCGCCGGCCCCGGGCGCACGGCGCTTGGCAGGGGGAGCGCCGGCCCCGGGCGCGCGGAGCTTGGCAGGGGGAGCACCGGCCCCGGGCATGCAGCTATGGGGGGGGGGCCGCCCCCAGGCATGCGGCTATGGGGGGGGCGCCCCCCGGGGCGCAAGTGTCCCTGCCCCTGGCGCCCGGCGGGCGAACGGCCACGCCCCCTGGTGCCCGACAACCTCGAAAGGTTGGGGACCACTGCCTTACACTGATCTATCATACTAGGCAAGGCAACAAAACATCCCACAAAATTTATTTTGAAAATCTGGATGAACCAAGTGGAAATAGAAGTTATCGAGAAATGTTATTATCGTTTAATTGGGCAGGAAAAAGATGATGGGTAATGCTTCTACTTATCTAGTCTCCCGGCATAGCAAACCAATCACCTCATCAACATCACTTTATTAATGGAAAACAATTGTATTTAGAATGTGAAGTCCATAAGTATCTCTGAAGTGTTAACTACTATTCAGTGGTTTCTTAGCCATCTTTACTGCTCTATTACTTATTTGTAGAATTCCAGCATGCTTAGAGTTGTCAATAATGTGAAATCGATCTTGTCTCTGCCCCAAGGAGCTTACAACATAAAATGGCCCACAATATTCCACCATACTGACAGCCTGGAATCATGACATGGCCAGATGGTGACTGCTTATGCAAAGGTGAAATGTAGATAGTATAGGTGATAGATAGTATAAGCGAAAGCCAGCTCCACTATAGTTTCGGTTGCGCAGCCATTTATGTTTAAAGGACCATTCATCTAAGTTCTCCAAAATCCACAGGGCTATTCAGATTATTTTGAAATTTTCTGTGCCTCATGAAGGAAATGGGCAGTGTCACTCCTTCAAATTTATAGTAATTTCAACAACCTACCCCAAAGTACCATTTTATAGAATCAACAGTCTCATGTGCACAGTCTCAATGGTCTGATAATGTGCACACTTGGTCCTCAGACCATGGCTCTAATAGTCTCCCACATGATCTTAGTTGCTCTACATTTATTTCAGCTAGTGCATGACTCTTATTGCTGCTGTGGGGAAGCAATATTAAAAAAGGTATCAAAGGAAGAGTTTGGTCTCTCTAAACAGGTATGTGCCAAACACTCTCATGCCGAAGAAATTGAAAAGTGCATGTGCAGCAAGAGTAGGGTAAGCAATTCCAGGTGTCTTCTTATCACATTACAAGGGTGGATCAATGTAACATGCTATGCACGTTGCACCTGAGCTAAACTCAAGCACTGTAAAGCTGAACAATGCTACCCTTGACAGAAATCTATAGGCAGGTTGTTATTGTCTGTTAAGGAATTGTTATAATTTTGGAAAATGTGCACTGCTAATTTGTACAGCTAATTTAGAAGGGGCTCTATTTTCTGAAAGATAATAAATTACACTTGTTTTATGCATGAGAGAATGATTACTCAGCATATGGCCACTTTTCCCACCTGCGGGATTATTACAGCAGAGCATCAGCACTGAATAATCCATTAGCATTGATTAACTAGCAGGAAGATGAAAGTCCTTTTCCACATATACTAGACCCAGATCTAGTTAGGGACTCTACCTCTCCACTTCCCTGTCTCTTCCTTTCTCCAGATGCTACACACTCCTCTCAGGATCGCCAACTCCCCATAGTCTCTCCATACTTACCAGGGTGTGTGTGTGTGCGTGAGTGTGTGCGCGCACGTGCATGCACGCGTGCTCGCAGAGATAGAGAGGGGGCCACAGATGAGCTGGAGTAATGGTAGGGAAATCTGGATAATCTAGGGTAAATGGGGGTCGGAGCAGCAAGGAAATGTGTTGGAACAACGGAGGGGAGAGTAGCATGGAAAGGAAGGTATAATGGGGGATGTTGAGGAGGCTTCATCTGCCCCCCCTAAAACTCTCACAGCCATCAAATCAATCAGTGATGGTATTTATAAGGGACATATTACCGTAGTGTCTGAGCACCTCAGACTATTTAATGTTTTTTTCCATATAACACTCTTGTGAGGCAGTGCTATTATCACACAGGAAGTCTCTTGCAGTACAGGGAACTGAATCCGGGTTTTCCAAGCTCTGGTCCTATCAACAGGATCACCCTTCCTCTCATGCTCACGCCATGTCAATGCCCCCTTCAGAATGTCTACATAGGCCCATGCAACTTCTTGCAGTATTCCTGCACTCTCTCCCTAGGTTTTCCACCTGTTGGTCCCATGCCAGTGCCTGTCTCTCCATAGGTAAGCAACTGAGAAGGAGGAACCAGGCTGTGCTGGACTAGCAGAGGAAGGACACTGAGTATATAATGCAGGGGCAGCAAAGTGGCCAACATACAGCTAGTACATTTGATGGTTAATCATTGCCCAGGAGCAAAAGGCAGCAGAAGAGGAGAACTGGACTGGGTGCTGAGAATTTTTTTTTAATTAAGGAAATTAAATGTCCCCCAAATTTAATTAAAACAGAAATAAGTTTCGTCAGTGGTGCCTATTAGGGATGAGAAAGTGCAAATGTGTACACAGCTAACCAATGAGCCTGTACTGGACAGTTAATCTTGATGGTTACACGCAGGCCCCCACCCTTCCAGCTGCTGCCTCTGTATTAGATGGCTTCCTGTGCATATTGGCTCCTGCAAAACTGCCTGCCTCCTACCTCCACACTTCTGACCCTGTAGAGCTATGTCTACACTCGCGGCTTCTTACGCAACTATGGCCGTTCTTGCGCAAGAATCCGCAGAGTCCACACTGCCCGCCCGCTCATGCGCAAGAAATTTACAGTACGGCGTGGTAAGAGAGGGCTTCTTGTACAAGAGCTACGCTCTTTTTTAACAGGTGTAAACCCTCAAGGGCAGTGTGGATGCTCGGCAGGGATTTCTTGCACAAGAAAGCCATATGGTTAAAATGGCCATCAGAGCTTTCTTGCGCAAGAGAGCGTCTACACTGCCATGGGTGCTCTTGTGCAAAAGCACAGCTCGCACATGGCAGTGTGGACGTTTTCTTGCACAAGATGTTCTTGCACAAGAAGCCGCGAGTGTAGACATAGCCCCCAAGAGGCAGCAGCGCAGGAGGGGGCAGGCAGGAGTCTGTATGTAAACAAACGCATTTTAACATCCCTAGTGCCTATTGGCCTTCCAGAATGCGGAGAGTAACTAAACTTCAACCTCTGAAACCAAGAAATACAAAGTTGAAGTACGCACTATCTCCATGAGGAGTTAAGGGCAGAGTGGGGAGTAGAGGGGAGTTGGAGCAGGGGTAAATTGGGTAGGCCGGGAACATTGCTGGGGAGGCCTAGCCAGAGTGAGGGCAAGGAGCCGCTTGGGGGTGCGTAGTGGGGGAGCAGCACTTGGTTCGGTGTACAAGTGAGTCTACAAAACCAACAAAGCGTGTGATCCTTCAGCAGGCCACTGCCTGTAAGATGTATACATACAGATAGAGCAGAAGATGCAGTGGAAGAGCACATAACCACATTAGCACAGAGGCTAACACCTTCTTTTTGCTAAGGCAACACTTGTGTTTAGGTGTCTAGCTATACTGAACAGGAGCTGCCAACACATGCCCAACACTCAAACACTCACTCTCCAGAACATCACACCTGCTACTTCTTATGATACCTTCATCTTCTTTTACAATCCCTTCACCTTTGGGCACAGGTTGTTACCTAACACTATACTCTCACTTACCCGTCTTTACGCCTACAGATCACGCCTCTATTCTGCCTTGCTGCTCACAACGCTCATGGTAAGAAGACCTATGTGCATGGCTTCTGACACAACCTACAGAACTCACCGCCAGGATGAGGGATATAGGATCTTTGAAGGTACATGTGCTTTTGAGGAAAAGCGTCCGTGCCAATCTAGACGCTCTTTTCTGAAAATGCTTTTAACGGAAAACTTTTCCGTTAAAAGCAATTCCAGAAAATCATGCCAGTCTAGACGTAGCCCATGTGTGTTCTTGCAGAAGTAAATTGTGCAAGAGCTCTTGTGCAAGAAGGCAGTGTGGACAAGCAACGGGAGTTTCTTGTGCAAGAAACCCCTATGGCTAAAATGGCCATCAGAGCTTTCTTGCACAAGAAAGAGTCCATACAGCCATGGATACTCCTGCTCAAAAGCACATGGCAGTGTGGATGCACTCTTGTGCAAGACCTTTTGCACAAGAATTCTTGTGTAAAACAGTTCTTGTGCAAGACGCCTGCAGTGTTGACGTAGCCTAACAGCTGAAGTCACCGGTTTGGACTGGAGCCAGACCCATTGCAGCCAGCAAGATTGCTGGTGGGAGCAACCGGCAGGTGGCCGGTAGGAGCAGCTGCAGGCAGCTGGCGGGAGCAACTGGTGGGCAGCTGGTAGGAGCAGCGGCAGGCGGCCAGTGTAGCAGCTGGCAAGAACGACCAGCAGGCAGCCAGTAGGAGCGGCAGCAGGTGGCGCCAGCAGACCACTGAAGCAGCTCAAAGGTGGCATGGCCTCAGGCTCAATGAGTGGAGTCATCAGAGTGATGTATCAGGGTCTGCACTGACTGGATAGAGCTGTAAGTGGGGCGTTTGAAGTGGGGTACGGAGAAAGATTGGGTAAATGAATGGAACCCCTACATTGTTGGACTGGTGAGCCTGAGGAGCAAAGGACATTGCTCAATCCATTTGTGCTGGGACAGTTACTCGTGGGGAGTTAGGAACTATGTTTGTGGTATTTTTCTGAGCTAATGCCATGTAACTTCTCTACTTCTTTCATTAAAAGTTTATTTTCCACACTCAGACTCTGTGCTTGAGAGTGGGGAAGCACTGCCTCTCAGAGGTGCCCAGGGTGTATGAATTTCCCAGGCTACTGGGTGGGGGCTTGAGCCGGTTCTGTGTGAGATGGATGAAAAGGGACTCCTAGATATTGAACCCAGCCCTGGCTGCTGCTGGCAATAGCTGGCAGAAGGGTTACATTACTTATTTTTGACCAGAGGGCTGTATTCATGTCCTTCCAGGGAAAATTAGTTAGCTGCTGCTTTCTCTGGAAAATCTGTAGGGCAGGCCACATCCTTAAATATGGAATAGATACATTTAAGAATAAAAGATTTTAAATTAAAAGCAATAATTTTAGGCTAGCTCATTGGTTCAATATAATTGGTTTCAAATATTCCAGTAACAAGGTCACCTGAGATGGTAGCTCCACTGTTTGGCAATTAGACCATTCAGCCTTACTGGCCTCCAGACTCTGGTCTTGGGATGGTCAAAGGAGTGCACTGAAACAGCTGTCCCTGACATTCCACCCTTCATCTCAGGAGACCTACATACAACAGGCGCCGTTGATCTGGACACCAAGCTGTGCTATCTGAGAGCATGTTCTTATAAACAGAGGCCCTGGCTCTCTACTGCCCTGGACATTGGACCAGAGAATCTGTCCATTTTGTGTCATTCGGGTGGCATAACATAGATGGGTTCTGACTGCAGCAGGCCAGGGGGAACTCACTCAGATGAAGGACTCAACACGCTGTTGATAAAGAGCCTTCAGAGGCAACAGAACAAGCTCCTGTGCAATCGCTCCTCTGGTATGTAGGAAGAGATCAGATATGGTAGGAGCATTTTGGGATGCATGTGAAGGAGTGAAGTTCCACAGTCTGTGCCAATCCTTTGCTGACAGAGTTTTGTCGGAAAAATGGCCAGTTTTCTGACAAAACTTGAGTTACATCCACACTCCAATCGCATTATTTCAAAAGTAAATTGAAAGAACTGAGGGTTTTTTTCTGACAGTGGTACTCCTCCTTCTACGAGGAAGAACGCCTTTTCTGAAAGACACCTTTCGGAAAAAGGCATGTGTGGACGGGAAGAAGGCTTTTCTTTCAAAAGAAGAGGCCTCCAGGAAATAACACAGGTGCCCTGGTGGACACTCAGTCCATACTAATGACAACTCTATAGTTCCTGTCTCCTGCCAGCTCTTAAAGCTGCAGGCACCCTGGACAAGCCTTGTGGCAGGAAGCCGGCCTGGGAGCAGTACCCTGACTGCGCGTCTCTCCCTGCTACAGACCTTGCCACCATGGCAGAACCACAAGCCCTCCACAAATCCTCTGGCCCTCGCACAGAGCAGCCCCAGGGGTTCCAGGACCCACCCAGGGGGACCAAGAAGGGAGCACCCTCTTGGTCTGGGGTGGAGATCATGTTCCTCTTTGAGCTATAGGGCAAGGAGAAGACATTGCAGGATCTCTGCTGCAAGCACCGCAACACAGACATCTTTGAGCACATGGCCAAGTCCCTCACAGAGCACGGACACCCACCCCGGACCTTAGAACAGGTCCGGAGTAAGGTGAAAGAGCTCTGTCAGGTTGCCCACCGACCGGTAGCTGTCGGGGGTGGTGAACTTCCAGATGGCAATTGCGACCTGCTTCTCCAGGGGGGTGGCAGGCCGCAGGTATGTGTCGAGTCTCCAGAGGGCAGGGGCGAGCCAGGCGCACAGCTCCAAAAAGGTGGCCTTCCTCATGCGGAAGTTTTGGAGCCACTGCTGGTCATCCCACCGCTGCATGACCAGCCGGTCCCACCAGTCCAAACTGCTGTTGAGCCTCCAAAAACGCCTCTCCACTGTGGGGGGCAGTTGCCAGAGTGTAGCTCCCGCACCGAGGAGAGGATCCCCAGAATGAACTCGGGGTCGAGTTTGTGCAGGACCAGGAAGCAGCTGGCACAAAGTGCTGCAAAAACTGCAGCATGGCTGTATGGGGCTATCGCATGCCTAGAGGCAGTGCTGGCTCCAAGGCAGCAAGAGAAAAGTTGTGGAGCCCCCAAAAGTGGGGCAACTACAGCAGGCACTGTGAGAGCTTTGCTGTCCCTTGAAGAGGTAGCAAGCACATAGCAGAAGCAGAGAAACAGCTGTCCAGGGGGTATCTTTAAGCGCATGTCTCTGCAAGTCTCTGGTACCAGCACTTGGAAGCCCTGGCTGAAGTGGTTCTGGGTGGCTTTTCATGCGAGAGAGCGTCCAATCAGTCTGGACACTCTCTTTCGAAAAAGCAGATTGCTTTTTTGGTGCACTTTTGTGTGTGGATGCTCTCTTTTGAAAAAAGGTTTTTGGAAGAGCTCTTCCAAAAAACTTCTTTTGAAAGAAGCCTGCAGTCTAGACAGCCTTAGAATAAGGCCTCCAGATAACTTCCTCTATGAATGGGCAGCATTAGATCAGGAATCCAGCAGCAGCTCCCTGTGAGACTGCTTTACCTGTCCTGTGGAGTTGAAGGGTGATGGAGAATAGAGCCCCTGATGAGTCATTTACACCAGTGCAAGTGACTTGCACTTCGGGTGTAAATTTCCACCCTTCTGATATAGTAGCATTTGACACCCTAATGCACATCTAGCAACCTAGCCTCACTCACATCACCAGAAATAATCAATTGAAAGCTATGCCATCCTACTCCAAAGGTCTACTCTCATCACATGCCTCGTTCCCCAATGACTGGCTCTGTAACACTTAAACATATTTACATATAAACAATGGGAAACACATTATTCCAACATGGTGCATCTGCTAAGGAGGGATCTACTGCTCTGATCAACATGTCTCTCCCCACACCTCTCTTCATCCAGACAGGCAAGGTCCTGAACCAGGGAAGGGTTGGGCCCTGTGATAGGGCTTCAGTGAATAGGCTGTCTAGTGGCTTGATCATAGTACCAGAACCTAGAGGACAGGAGGGAGACCTGCCCCCCCCCTCCCACCCCACCAGGTCAAACCCCAAATAGAGGGGACGGGTTTCTCTTCTGGTAGGGATAAGGGGTCAAGACGAGTTTCCCAGGGCTACTTCCTACTAGACTCTCTTTAGTTTGGAGCATGGCCCTGCTAGTCCAGTTGCCCCACAGTTGGGATGCTCTATACTGAGAATAGCAGCTGTACATGGAGTGCCTTTTGGGCCCCATGCTGTCAGGTCATAAATTCCCCTTCCATTCCCCTGAAAGCAAGGACCTGAGACAAATTGTACCCTCTGCAGAGCCTCTTCCAGGTTGTGAAAATCACCAGCCCCACAATTCCAATGAATTTTGTGTGTCCCACCACTTTAGTTTTCTAAATTGAGCCATTTATCAAATTTAGTAGCTATTAAAACCATACAAATATTGTTCATTTGATCTTTACTTACAAGTCACAATTACTATGCAGCCATGGGGCTTCCCTGTACTATATCATTTGTTATGTTCATTTATTATGCAGTGCCTTGAGACACTGAAGAAATTAGTGAATGATTTATAGAACAGTTTCAGTGACTGCAGTTTTTTGCCTCTCACATGATGGCAAACTTGGTCTCCCCAACTGACTGACACACTGTAACTGGATGAGCAACAGAAACGTAGGCCATTAGCAAATCATCACATTGTAAACTGGAAATCAGATTCTTGAGCAAAATTCTGCTCTGGGCTACATTAAGGTAAATGTGGATTTACTCCACTTATTTCTAAAAAATCACTCCAGATTTACATTGGTGTGATCCAGAGCTAAATTTGGCTCACTATGTATAAAGTAACTATGAGCTAAATTTGTCTGCTTCCCCCTTTTCATCTCCATGTCCCCCCACTCCCAGTTCTAGTGAAAATAATCTCTCTCTCCAGATCTCAGGGTACTCATGCACAAACTCGGCAGGATTTTGAATGTGCACTGGCAAGGTAAGCAAAAGGATTTCTTGAAATATTGTATTAGAAATTGAAGAGAGATGAATGTCTCAGAGAAAAAAATTCTAGAAAGGGGAAAACATTTCTACGTGTCACCTTTGAGGAAATATCATATGAACATAGCAAAGCCAAAGAACCCCAAAATGTCCACTATCACACAGGCATCCATGTCTGAAAATACGCACACTGCCCTTCAGAGCTGATGGATTGTGGGGCCAGTGCAAACTCTCGCAGGGGTTCCACATTCTTGCCTTCAAAGTTCTTTACTGTTCTGCCCTAAATGTCATCTCAGCCCTGATCTCCTGTTGTGCATCCCACCTCAATGCCTGTACTCCGCCTGTGATGCCAGTCTCATTGAGTGTGGGGAGTGACCCCATACCTTGCTGGGGGAAGCTCTGCAGTGGCTGCTCATGCACTGTGTGTCAAGAAAAACATCTGCTTTTAATAAACTGGGCCAAACTCTGGTCTGGTGGCAGCAGGTGCCACTCCTAGCTGGGGTCTGCATTGGGCCCTCTGTGTTTTCCTTTACAAACAGAAAGGTTCCAATTTCTGAGGCATCTGAAAAGCTAGGACTTAACCATAACCAGAGACCATTGGTGCTGTTGTGCAGCATTATCTTTGATGTCTTCTGTCCACATCTTCACAATTGCCAATAATTGGATGGCAGCCCCGAAGACCCAGGAGGGAATGGACATAAAGGCTAAATTACCATCTCATGCGTTCAAATCCGAATGTAGGTATACTGACAGGGCCGATGATGAACACATTGCCTCTGCATGTTCTCTACTTAAACCGAGGATTTCATTTTCTGGGGCTGTCAATCTAGCCTCTTGCATTAACATTACATTTATATCTTATGGCTGGGATTGCCAAAGAAGTCCAAGGGACTCCTACTTATTTTTAATGAGAGAGGAGTGCCTAACACCCATAGGTCCCTTCTTGAATCCCAGTGAAAAGCATTTATATTCTTTTTTATATTAACCCATTCACATGTCAGATGTGGCAGAGGAGTCCCACTTCCTGTGTGTGGCATGTGAGGATGAGAATTTTCAGAGCATTTTAGTTCCATGACTCCCAGTGACTTCTTTTAGTGGGGGGTCATGTGGCTCAAATTCTGTGCACCGCTTGGAAAATTCTGGGTGGGGGGAGGTGTTATAGATCACAGAGTCACATGGCAATGGACAGAACTGGAAATACTATTACTTTAGCATCAGTAGGTGGCAAACCTGAATCACAGTGTTAGACTGCCTCCCAACCACAGTAATTTAGGAGTGATTTCTGAGCAGGAAACAACAAAAAAAGTACTTGCAAAACTGAAAAGCTTTTATGGAGAATGAAAATGTTTATAATAATTTAGAAGGCTTGTTATACAGATGAGGCTTAGAAAACTCTTAGTGTCACAATTACATGCAGCAATCTGTAATGGGCATAAAGATTGCAGAATAAAAGAAAGAGAAGCAGTTCACTTGAGAAATCTGAAAGCTTTTTTGGTATTATAGAAAGACTAAATAATCTTAATCATATTAACTACTGGCTTGTAGCCATAATCTTTGTGAAAATTATGCATAATATCCAAAATTATCAACAATTTAAAAAATCTCCATAAAACTGAGTGTAGTTCAGGTATTCTTTTTATTTTTAAATGGAGATGAAAATCATCACCAGCACATTGTTGCCATGCTAGATTTAGTTTCAAATATGAAGCACTTTGGTTGAAAATGCATCTAGGTTTGTAAAAATTAGAGGCAGGTAGTTGGTTAATGAAGGCGTCAGATACATGGCACACTTCTTTTGCATAGTCTTATTCATCCAAAGAAAAGTATTTCAGTGCTTCATAAACAGCTAGTTTATAGCATCTATGCAAATCTTACCCTTGAGAGGGAAAAATGGTTGAGTGGGAGACGGATAGACAGACATATGGCATGTAGCATGTGGGTGGGACCAAGGTGTTCAGAAGAGGCTACTGATTGAGTGTGCAGCCTGAGACAGATTGGGCTTGCATTTCGGAATTGCTTAGCACTTAATACTCCAGTTTAAGTCAGTGGAAGCTGGGAGTACTTAACACTTCTGAAAATCTGGCCAATGTGGTTACCAATTGAACTCCCAGAATTACAAGCTGCTTTTGAAAATGTTCCCCTACAGTATTAGGCACTGGTTTGTGCAGGTTAATGTTGGTCGGAGAGGAAGATAGTGGTATTATTTTGTCAGACGCTGGGACTGTTTTGATTTTTGGCTTGTTTAAAAAAAAAAAAAAGCAGTATTTTATTCAAATAAAGGTACCAGCCTAGAAGCTGACTTTTAAAATCAGCTACATGTCAGATTACATCAGTGTGTTAGTTTGTGCATATGAAAAACAAACACCCAACTGTGTAATGGATCGAAGACTTAACTAAAGATGTCCAGCGGGAGTTTCCCATTCGAAGTAGTAACAGCAGTCACAAGTACCTGTTAATTAGCATTGCCTTGTGTATCCCTTGTTGTAGCTCTGCTGACTGGTGAGAGTCTGTAAGTCTGCGCTGGCCGCCATATGAGAAAAATACTCCTTGTGGTTTATATGCTCTTTGGCTGTAGAGCCCCACTGCTGGGTGTCAGGAATGCCACCGGGCTTTGCAGCTACCCTGCTTCTTCTCCTGAGTCATTCTCCCAGCCTCACTTCTCTAGCTCGCTCCCTCCCTCCCCTTGAATGACACAGATGAGTTATGTGCGGCACTGCAGACGTTCTGAGAGAGTGGGGGAGGAGTTGTTGAGTGCTTTTTCCCCATGAGTGCTCTAGTCCTAGAGCCACCCCACCTCTTCCCTCAAGCTTCTCCCCTCCCAATCCCTGCTCCGTCAGTGCCAGCCTCTCTGCTGCTGCTGGAGCAGAACGTCACAGCCAGTCACCATTGACCTCCCCTGGTCTGGCAAATTCCCTGGCTTGGGACTGGGCAGGTCCTGAGGGTGCCAGTCCTGGGAGGCTGAACCTGCACTGAGTTCAGCTTGCCTGCGTGATAAGATAGACTAAAGATGCTCTAAGGGGATGATCTGTGGCTTCATTGTAAGATTGTAGAATAGTGATCCAGGAGTTCACATTTGCTTTTGGCTGGGTAAAATCTAATTATAACACATAACACTAAATTGGAGGGAAGGGGGGGAGGGGGAGCTGTTGTTTTCTGACAGTCTGCCCAGACATGAGCATTCACAGTCACGAACCACTTCAGACAATGTGACAATATGCTTACTGCTATTAGTAACACCCCTCAGCTTCTGGAAGGAAGCAGTTTCCCCAGGCTCACCAATAGAGGGGGGCAAAAGGGACAGGTGCCCTGGGCCCTGGTGATTCAAAAGGGCCTGGGTGCTCCAGCTGCCACCACTGCTGCCTCCAGCTAGAGCCCTGGGCCCTTTAATTAACCCCTGGAGCACTGGGTGGTGCATTCCGGGTGCTGCTGAAGGGCTAGTGCGGGGATGCTAGCCTCAGCCCTGCCCCTTCTGTCTGAAGCCCTATACTTTCCAGGGATGTGAAGCTAGGCCCCCACGCATCTTGCCCAGGGGCCCAGCAATTCTGTTAGCCTCCCCATTTCTCCTAATTGGCTCTTGGAGAAGCTCTGAATCTTCTTGCCACTCTGAGAAGCAGTACGGATACAGACATTACTTCTCCATCATGTCTAGACTCCTGCCTACAGCTATTTGACTGGACATGCCTGGAAGATCCAGCTAGTCAAGCACAGCAATTCTTTTCAGCAATAAATCTAAATAGCTGCAAAATTAAACCCCTCTGCTTCTTCACTATAAAAGCCAAAATATTTAAAATTTGAAAACATAGGTTTTACTTCTCTCTCTAAAATGCCCCGAAATTACTTTGTATTATTATCATACAACTTTCCAATCTGATTTTTAAATGAATAGGGGCTAGATGCTCAACCGGGGTAAATAAGTGTAATTTTACTTGTCTACATTCACTGAGGATGTAGCCCATTGTTTTCAAAAAGCTTGGTATAAAATATGTAGATTTAAAATGTATTAGTAAACATATTTATTTTTTGTTTGGGTAAATATTTGCAATTCATATTTAAGATTATTACACTAACTAATGTGTGTTTAGGTAGTTTCCCCTCAACTCATTTTATAGTACATAAATATGGGGGGGGGGGGGTGTCGCACACACGTTATAATGACTCCTGCAATAACTAAGCAGTACCTAAGATCTTGCCACTTGGGAGTTATCAGTCTCCTCTCTCATCATAATAAATATCAGTTGTATTTGGGGAAGGACCAAGCCATCCTTTAGTACCATGGCATTCCAGAAATCATTTTGAGGCCCCATTAATTTCTGAAAAATATGAACTTTCATAAAAAAAAACCAAGCATCAATTGGGGTTCATTCTGAAGCCTAATGAAATAAATGGAATACCACTAGGTTAATATTATTGTTTTTGCAGAAAGAACCAATCAGTCTGGGAGAGTCGGTAGTTTAAACAGAATAGAAACACTTATTTTTTCTACTCTGGTCCATCTTTAAAAAATATTTCACTTGCTTTTGCAGTATTAGCAAGAGAAATGCAAAAGAGTATGACACAACAAGAAACCCTAACACAAGCTAGATGAAAGAAAAGACATAATAAAAGAGAATCTAAAACAATACAAATGATTCAGACTGCTGGGTTGACAGTTAAAAGAGCCATGTACCATCATTGTGTAACAAACATTGTTGGCTTCAGGAAAAGGTCATTGGGCTCATTCCTTTTGGATATCTCATTTCCTTTTGCAAGCCATCTAACTGGTTCTTTAATGTGTCCCAAGAATCATCCTCCAGACTACACGCAATGGTTCTCAATCAGTGTATTACATGTGGCACAAAGTCTGCTCTGCATGTGACTCTCTTTCATTTCATTTAAGCACAAAGCAAAACATGTAGTCATGTTTTGCTTTGTGCTTAAAATAGCTTCTTGACATTCCTTAAACTGCTTTATATCACATGTGTTAATCAAAAAGACACTTAATTTAAAAAAAACCCTCCAAGGTTTATATTAATTTAGTGTTTGTGAAAGGTACAAGGATGTAAGCCCTGGAAAGCAGCATCCCCCTTTGAACCACAGAACAGGAACATCAGAGGCTGGGCAGCACTGAAAGCTTCCCCATTCTCCTCTGCCAACCTGCCTTAGTCCTGGTCTTGATGGACCATCTCAGGGGTGAGAGAGTTCAGCCTAGTTCGAACTAGGGTGGTAGTGTAGACATACCCGTACTGTCTAGTTAGAGGTTCCTAAGGCTATGTCTATGCTGCAATGCTATTTCAGGATAATGGAGTATCCCAAAATAGCTATCCTGCATCTTCACAGCAAACCTATTATTTTGGGCTTGCTATTCCGACATCCCAGTAAATCTCATTCTACAAGGAGTAAGGGACGTTTCGGAATAGCGCTTAATTTCGAAATTTGGGACTGTGGTGACAGTGCCAAATGACCAAATAAGCTATTTTGAAATCACATTGAAATAAGATATGCACCCTAAGGTTGCTGGCGAGGATTTTCAAGTTCGTACCAATGCTTACTGTAAGTGTCATATTGGCTAACCTCTTAGGATTTTAAAAAAATATTTGAATCATATAGTTTTGCGGGGAGGAGAGATTCATGTCTTTGTTTCCTAAAGTGAATTAATTTGATCAGTGTGTCAAAGCAGCTGATCTCAGACAGGGCAGTGTGGAGTTCTTGAGCATTAATGAATATGTAAATTGATTAAAAAAAACATGCTTACTCTGACAGAAAATGGGGATAGCTTGAAAAATCAGGTACTGGACATGCCAGAAATAGCAGAACTTATGAATTTTCTACAGAACAGTATAAATTATATAGAAGAATACCAAAGAAGTTCATCTCTGCATTGCACAAAAATATCAAGTGACTCATCAAAGGGAAATGAATTAGATAGCGAAGTTACTCACCTTGGTGAGATAACCGTCGTTCTTCGAGATGGTGTCCCTGCGGGTGCTCCACTGTTGGTGCTGGGCTTGCCCCGGCACCGCAGATGGAGAATTTTCCAGAAGTAGTAGTCGGCTGGACCGTGCATACACCACTAGTCAAAGCATTCGCGCTCTTTTCTCTGTGCGTGGTCCGGCCCCTGCCAGTTCCTCAAGGTCGCCTCAAAGTCTGAAAAAGAAAGCAGAAACAGACTCCGAAGCGGGGAGAAGTGCGGTTAATGGAGCACCCCCGGGGACACCATCTCGAAGAACGACAGTTATCTCACCAAGGGGAGTAACTTTGCTTTCTTCTTCGAGGATGTCCCCGCGGGTGCTCTACTGCTGGTGATTGAGTAGCAGTGGTCGCCACAACGGAAGGAGGGATCCAGAGTCCCTATTTATCTGCCATGGAGAGAACCGCAGTCTCCAGAGCCCCATCAGACTGCGAAGCCTGAAATAGAGAATAGTGTCTAGCAAAGGTCTGGTGAGAAGCCTCAGTGGCTGCCCTACATATGTCCCTTAAGGGAACCTTTTTAAAAATGCGGTGGACACTGCAATGGCTCTAGTAGAATGAGCACGACATGGAATGGGAAGTGGAATATGCTTCTGAGCATAAGACTGCCTTATACAGTTCGATATAATTTTAGAGATACGTTGGGCTGAAAGCTGTTGACCCTTAGATCTGCCGTTGAGGGATAGAAATAGATGGTCAGTTTGCCTAAAGGGCCTGGTCTGATCGATGTAGAATGCTAGGGCCCTATGAGCATTGAGGGTATGTAGGAACGCCTCTCTAGGCGAGGAATGAGACTTTGGGTAGAAAACAGGAAGGATGAGTGGTTCATTCACATGGAACGTCCATGCTATTTTGGGGATGAATTTAGGATGAAGCCTCAGAATCACCGCATCGCTACAGAAAATGGTAAATGGTGGTGTTGCCATTAAGGCTGAGAGTTTCTCCACATGTCTTGCTGATGTTATAGCTATTAAAAACACCATTTTCATAGTCAAAAATTCCAAGGGTGTAGATGCTAGAGGCTCAAACGGTGGGCCCATTAAGGCCTGAAGAACTGTGTCTAGGTTCCAAACGGGTGGAGCCGGGTTTTGTGGCGGGCTCATATTCGCGAGACCCTTGAGGAACCTCTTAGAGAGGGGGTGAGCGAAGATGGATGCCCCTTGCAAAGGAAGTCGGAACGCAGATATTGCTGCCAAATGTCCCCTCATGGAGGATCAGGACAGTCCTGTCTCATTTAGGTGCAAGAGATAATCCAAGATGTCAGGAAGAGGGAGCGTCTCCGGAGGGTGCTGTTTTCCGGCACATCAGGATGCAAATCGTCGCCATTTGTACAGGTAAGTTTTTCGTGTTGTTTGTCGTCTACTATGTATAAGGACTTGTTTGACTGGAGCAGAGCATAAAGATTTGGCCGGGTCTAACCAACTAGTAGCCACGCTGTAAGGTTCAGTGTGTGGGTCTGGGGGTGTCGTAGTCGACCTCTGTTCTGGGTTAAGAGATTGGGGACAAGTGGAAGGTGGATGGGTGGTTGAAGAGACATTTGGTATAGAAGGGGGAACCAGTGCTGTCTAGCCCATGCTGGGGCTATCAAGATGATTTTGGCTCGGTCTGTCCTTGCCTTCTGCAAGATGTTTGGAATGAGTGGTATCAGGGGGAAGGCATCCTTTCCAATTGAGGAGAAAGGCGTCACCTAAGGATCCCGGGCCGAGGCCCCCCTAAAGACGTAGATGGGTCATTTCTTGTTGAAATGATCAGCGAACAAGTCCACAACTGGAGTGCCCCAGCGCTGAAATATTGTGTGAAGGACTTCGTCGTGGATTTCCCAATTGTGTTTGGTATTGAAGTGTCTGCTTAGAAAGTCGGCAGTGATGTTTCTGGTTCCAGGTAAGTAGGATACCGTGGGTGTTATGTCATGGCGAATGCACCAGTTCAAAAAACGGATGGACTCCATTCACAGGGAACGGGAACGAGCTCTGCCTTGGCGATTTATGTAGTACATAGCTGTGATATTGTACGTGAGGATCTTGACCACAGCATGGTATATTGTTGACTGGAAGGATTTGCAAGCATTGAACATTACTCGTAGTTCTAGCAGGTTTATGTGAAGTCGCCTCTCTGAAGAAGACCACTGACCTTGTGCTGACGATGTCCCCATGTGTGCTCCCCATCCTAGCAGTGATGTGTCTGTTGTGATATGGAAATGAGGCTCTGGCTGTTGGAAGGGAACTCCTGAAAGAAGATTGCTGGGAGTTGTCCACCAGGTTAGGGACTGAAGTACAGGTCATTACCTGCCTGAAACTCATGGGCCATATGGCGGCCACGACCTATGTGGTACTCCATGCCAGACTCCATTTTCATGCCCTGCAATACTGGATCTCACAGGCCTATAATCATACCAGCCTCATTTGTAGCTTGTGTCTCTTCAAGCATGATTAGGCAACTGTCCTCCTCCCTGCCCCTGCAATAAGTTAGAAATCAACTTTATCTATATGAATAAACTACTTAATAAAAATTCCATAGGGTATGTCTACACTGCAAAGTTAATTCGAAATAACAGCTGTTATTTCGAATTAACTTTAATAGAGTCTATACATGCAAACCGCTATTTCAAAATTAATTTGAAATAGCGGAGAGCTTAATTCGAATTTGGTAAACCTCATTCTACAAGGAGCAATGCCAAATTCGAAATAGCTATTTCAAATTAAGTGCTGTGTAGACACTTAATTCGAAATAGGGGGCCTCTAGCCCTTCCCAGGGAGCCCAGGTGGTCACTCTGGGCACAACCAGGAAAATTTACTCTCTTCTCCCCCAGCCCCAGAACCATTAAAGGGGTAGACTCTGGCCACAGTGCCTGTGCCAGCTCCAAGCCTGCCAGCCCAGAGCCAGCAGTGGACACCGGGGCCTCTGACCCAGTGGCCCCAAAACATGAGCCAGCAAGCCACTAGCAGCCAGCCCTCCACCGCTCCCCAGGAGCAGTCTGCCAGCTCCCAGGAGCCTGCCAGGACCCAGAGAAGGCGGGCGCCTTCCTGGTCCAGGGTGGAGATCATGGACCTTATTCAAGTTTGGGGGGGATGACCCCAACGTCCATGATCTCCGCACTAGATGGAGGAATGCAGCCGTCTATGACAGAATAGCTGCCAGTCTGGCCACCAAAGGTCACATGTGAACCCAGGAGCAGGTTTGCATGAAAATCAAGTTGGTCCAGTGACACCCCCCAACCCAGAGCCCTGAGCTTCCCTCCCGCTTCTTCCCCTTGCTTCCCCCTTCCAGCTCCCTCCTCCCAGGTTTCCCCCTCCCCTCTCTCTTCCCCTCTCCCACCTACTTTTCCCAGTCTCCCAAGAGATTCATCCCCCACCCCAGTTTTGTTCAATAAACCCAGTTTCTATTTTTGAACATACGTGTCTTTTGTTTAACATCAGGAAGGGAGTGTAGGGGGGGTAAGTGGAAGGACATGAGGGAGGAATGGGGTATGAGCACCCAGTGAGGAGGACCGGGGTGGCTCTGAGGGCTCCTCGGGGTGGACACTCTCCCACAGGGCCTCCTGGATCCTGACAGCCCCCCGATGACATTTCCCTGAGTATTAATTAGTTAGAAAAAAAAATGAACAGAATGACTCCATTTGGAACTACAGGGAAGCAAGGAAATGGTATAGCCATTTCAAGACCAGGACAAATCTGTCCTCTTAAACATTTTTAACAATGAAATAGTTTGTCTGAAGTGATGAACATCATTTATGCCACAGATAGGAAATGCTGGACTAGCCTTAAAGTCTGGCTTACTACTTCAGAAGACTGAAAAAGCAGAAAGGATGATATGCAGCATGGGAAGTGAAGGAAATGTATTAAAAAATCGACTGCAATAATGGATCCTGCCAAATGATCTGAGAAAATGAAGTTCCTTTCAATGAAGCAGATAGCCCCAGATGTATGGACTGTGAGAGGCGTGTTTCTGTTGAGACTGAAGCAGATGAGACTATGAGATACCTTAGAGAGTGCTACACACAGTGACACTTAAAAAAAATAAAGAGTAGAGGTTTAACTTAATTGTTCTGGCCAAAAGATAACTCGGGTAATTACAATCTGCGTACCTAAATCCCCCTGTAGTTGGATATGGGACACTCCACTGAGGGAGGACCTTGTACTGAAAACGGTTCTTTTCTCCCATGAAACAGAGACATTTCTGAAGACATGGGATGTACTGAAATATGGAAATACACATATTTTATATCAGAATGGCAAACCAATCCTAAAGAGGAAAAAAAGGGATTATACAAATTAAAGGTAACATAGAATCATAGAATCATAGAATCATAGGACTGGAAGGGACCTCGAGAGGTCATCGAGTCCAGCCCCCCGCCCTCAAGGCAGGATCAAGCTCCGTCTACACCATCCCTGACAGATGTCTATCTAACCTGTTCTTAAATATCTCCAGAGAGGGAGATTCCACCACCTCCCTTGGCAATTTATTCCAATATTTGACCACCCTGAATGAGGAAAGGAAATTTTTTATAAAGGTGTTTCATTTCCTGAGACTAAAATGAAGCCCTCATTTTTTGGGGAACTGGAAATGAACATGAATAGAAACATCTGCCTTGATATTTGTGACATACTTCCTATATCACTCCTGATTTTAATGGGGACTGAACCTCTTCTCTGAGAAAATTCAAATTAAATAGGTCTCTGACTGATGACAGGATGGAGAGGGGAGGGCAGGTGGGAGGAACGGGTTTGAACTGTATCAAACAATGGCATACAATAATCTCTGGACTCTGCCTGTCTGATGTTATTAATTCCAAGTAATGGTATAAATGAGACAGGTGGTCCCCAAATGGAGAGACAGCAGAATCTAGCAAGACTGGTTTGAAACTCTGTTTCCCTAAGTCATATATGTGAAGTTGGAGGAGTAGCAGCAGCAGATGAAGTTGGAAAGTTTCCGGTTATAGTGAGATTTAAATGACCTCTTCCTTTGCTGTAATGCTGCTGCTATTGTTGAGAGGAATGATTTTTACTGATAATATTACTAGTATTATTTGAAATAATAATTCCTTCTCTAACAGGAGTGAGGTGCTAACCACAAAGACGGTGGGTATTCTCTCTGGTATCGGAAACATAGAACAGAAGATGATCCCTAAAGAAGTAGCTGCAGAGTGACATTCTTCATTGTCTTTAGCACACTGTCTATCTGTGTACTAAACTAACCATTTCCTTCAAAGGGCAGATCACCTGAGGAAGACCTATTGATTTCAGCCAAGCATGTCATCTTAATACAATAGCTAAAGGTACCATTCTACTTGCTATCTCTAAAGACTCCAATGCTACTCTCAGCTGGTATTTAGTGACATTCCTTCCTTCCACTAAAAGAGCATGCTGTTCCAGTAGAGCATTCAAGACATTACAATTTTCCCCTCTAAATGATATTGCTAACTAGCCATGACAGCTTTATTATTTGCTATACATGTGCCCAATGATGCTGAAAAAAATAGTTTACCCCCAAACATATCCAGTCTTCTTGCTTCATCAGAAGGGGTAGAGTATAACCTTTGACCTCTGTAGTGCAACCTCTATTACTAACAGGTAAGGTGAGGGATGAGCATGGAACATAGGAAGGCCTTCCTGAGGGAATTGGTACAATTTGTCAGTGTTTTTGGACATAGGCTTAACAGATGAGGTACATTCCAGGGTGTATTAGATAACTGAGACAATCTTTCCACTAAAGAAACCTGACCTTCTGCCCAGGAACTGCCCTCAAAATTTTGAAAACAGGACAAGTAGATTCCACAACAGAAATGGACGGAACACTTAGTACAATGTGGAAACTTGGACAGATGACTAGGGAGGAGTATAAATATATTGCTTGAGAATGCAGGGGAATTATCAGGAAGGTGAAAGCGCAACTGGAATTGCAGCTAACAAGGGATGTGAAGGCATGCTACAGGCATGTTAGCAATAAAAGGGTGATCAGAGAGAGTGTGGGGCCCTTACTGGATGAGGGAGGTGACAGATGATGTGAGAAAAGCTGAAGTACTCAATACTTTCTTTGCCTCTGTCTTTACAGACAAGGTCAGCTCCCAGACAAATGCACTAGGCAATGCAATATGGGAAGGAGGTAGACAGCCCTTGGTGGGGAAAGAACAAGTTAGGAAATATTTAGAAAAGCTAAACATACACAAATCCATGGGCCCGGATTTAATGCATCTGAGGGTACTGAGGGATTTGGCAAATGTCATTGCGGAGCCTTTGGCCGTTATCTTTGAAAACTCGTGGGCTGCGTCTACAATGGCATGATTTTGCGCAAATACTTTTAACAGAAAAGATTTTCTGTTAAATGTATTTGCGCAAGAGAGCGTCTATACTGGAATGTGCCTTTGCGCAAAAGCATCCGTGCCAGAGTATACGCTCTCTTGTGCAAGACAGCTCCAATGGCCATTTTAGCCATCGGGCTTTCTCGCGCAAGAAATTACCGTTGATGTCTGCACTGGCCCTCTTGCACAAGGATACTTGCGCAAGAGGGCTTATCCCTGAGCGGGAGCGTCAGACTATTTGCGCAAGACCCACTGATTTTGTCGCTTTTGCGCAAAATCTTGCCAATGTAGACACAGCCATGGAGTTCGGGAGAGATCCTGGATGATTGGAAAAAGGCAAATGTAGTGCCCCTCTTTAAAAAAGGGAAGAAGGACAATCCAGGGAACTATAGACCAGTCAGCCTTACCTCAGTCCCTGGAAAAATCATGAAGGGGATCCTCCCTCAAGGAATCCATTTTGAAGCACTTGGAAGAGAGGAAAGTGATCACTGATCAGGAATAATCAACATGGATTCACAAAGGGCAAGTCATGCCTGACCAATCTGATTAGCTTCTATGATGAAGTCACTGGCTCTGTGGATATGGGAAAGTGAGTGGATGTGATATACCTTGACTTTAGCAAAGCTTTTGATACGGTCTCCCACAACTTTCTTGACAGTAAGTTAAGGGAATATGGACAGGATAAATGGACTGTAAGGTGGATAGAAAGCTGGCTAGAAGGTCGGGCCCAGCGGGTAGTGATCAATGGCTCGATGTCAGGTTGGCGGTCAGTTTCTAGCGGAGTGCCCCAAGGATTGGTTCTAGGACCAGTTTTGTTCAACATCTTTATTAATGATCTGGATGAGGAGATGGATTGCACCCTCAGCAAGTTTTCAGATGACACTAAGCTAGGGGAAGAGGTAGATATGCTGGAGGTCAGGGATAGGGTCCAGAGTGACCTGGACAGATTAGAGGATTGGGCCACAAGAAATCTGATGAGGTTCAACAAGGACAAGTGTAGAGTCCTGCACTTGGGACGGAAGATCCCAAGCATTGTTACAGGCTGGGGACCGACTGGCTAAGTAGCAGTTCAGTAGAAAAGGACCTGGGGATTACAGTGGATGAGAAGCTGGATATGAGTCAACAGTGCGCCCTTGTAGCCAAGAGGGCTAATGGCATATTAGAGTGCATTTGGAGGAGCATTGCCAGCAGATCCAGAGAAGTGATTATTCCCCTTTATTTGGCTCTGGTGAGGCCACATCTGGAGTATTGTGTCCAGTTCTGGGCCCCCCACTATAGAAAGGATGTGGATGCATTGGAGAGGGTCCAGTGGAGGGCAACCAAAATGATTAGGGGGCTGGAGTGCATGACCTATGAGGAGAGACTGAGGGATTTGGGTTTGTTTAGTCTGCAGAAGAGAAGAGTGAGGGGGGATTTTATAGCAGCCTTCAACTTCCTGAAGGAAGGTTCCAAAGAGGATGGAGAGATGCTGTTCACAGTAGTGATGGATGGCAGAACAAGGAGCAAAGGTCTCAAATTACAGTGGAGGTGGTCTAGGTTGGATATTAGGAAAAACTATTTCACTAGGAGGGTGCTGAAGTACTGGAATGGGTTACCTAGGGAGGTGGTGGAATCTCCATCCCTAGAGGTTTTTAAGTCTCTGCTTGACAAAACCCTGGCTGGGTTGATTTAGTTGGGATTGGGTCCTGCCTTGAGCAGGGGGCTGGACTTGATGACCACCTGAGGTCTCTTCCAGCTCTATGATTCTATGATTCTATGACAGCCAACAATGCAGGGATGCCCTATAGTTAGTAATGTCCACACATTTTCTATAGGCTGTGTTCATCCTGGAAGATATTTCGCTGCTGAGGGTGAGAAGAGAAGCAAGGGAGGATCTTCTGTGAGACTCCAGTTTCTGTCTTGGCCCTTACGTGGCTTGCCTATGTGCAGCACTATGTCCCACCCCCCACTATAGCACAGTGACATGGGATTGCAACCCTTAATGGGACAATGAGCACAGCAGCTCTGCAATGGAACCTGTGGAGGTAAGTAGCCCAGCATCTGCATGGAACTTTCAGTGAGACCTGAGAAGCCAATTATTATGAAGTGAGGGCGTCCATTAAAACCCTCTTCCAAATATGACTAGCCCTGTGTCGGTACTCGCACCACATACAGCCAAGCCCCTGCTTTCTGCAACACTCCCACTCCTAACAAGTCGCTTCAGCACTTTCAGAAACTAAAGCCACTTACCAGGGGCATCCTCTGCTGATTGTACTTTCCCAGTCTCCAACTGCTGCCACTGGCTAGCCTCCTCTGGAATAGAAAATAGAATCAAAGAATCCTAAAACTGGAAGGGACCTCAAGTGGTCATCAAACCCCACTCCCCTGCCCTCATGGCAGGACCAAGCACAATCTAGACCATCCTGATAGATGTCTATCTAACCTGCTCTTAAATATCTCCAGTGGTGGAGATTCCACAACCTCCCTAGGCAATTTATTCCAGTGCTTCACCACCCTGACTGCAAGCAGGTCCCGACTGTATGCATCTGTGGGCACTGAGCTGTACCCTGCCTCTGGGTCCCCCTCCCTCTCATCACCCTCATCTACGGTTTCCTCCTATTGGCTCACTCCACTCTGGGATTGCCCCTGAAGCTTCAAAGTATCCACAGGATCTTCGAAGCAGAGATGGGGTCCCTCCCAAGTATGTCATTTAGCTCTTTGTAGAACTGGCAGGTCATGGGGTTTGGCACCAGAACAGCAGTTTGCCTCCTGCACCTTGCTTCTTCACTTTGACCCTGCACTGCAATGCATCCTGGTCATGGCCTCTTTTGGTCATGCACGTAGAGATCTGCCTGCAGCTATCATAATTCCTTTGGCTGGAGCTCAGCTGGGATGGACTGCCTCCTCTCCCCAGATGCTGATGTCCAACATGGCTCTAAGTAGGGGATCTGCTGGGGCATGAAGCAGGGATGGCTGAGAGCACTCCATTTGTCACTGAACAAACAGGAAGAGGACTTTCAAAATTCCAAAGGAATGAAAAGAGCAGGTCTAAAGGTTGGTCACCTGAGGGCAGGGCAGCAGAGTTCAAACCTATGACTAGAGAGGCAAAAACAGGCATTGTGGGAGAGGCTGGTCACAGGACTGTGGAACATCACAACATCCACACTGGCGCCACAGGACTGTATATCACAACATCCACATTGGTGCCACAGCACAGCAAGCTCTATGCCTCTTGTCAAGGTGGTTTACCTAGAACACAGCAACTGTGGAGTTAGTGCACACTGCTTTATTAGTGTGGGCACCTTGGAAGTTTCAGTGCTGGGAGCTGATTTACGGTGCTGCAACTTGTCTGCGTAGACAAGGCATTACTCATGTCCAGTACATAGTTCAGTATTTAGAGGAACTATCTTACACTTTTACAACCCTACAAATTAACTCTGACATACAATGAATATATATAACAAAATCATAACATCATGCAATAATGAAAATTATTGGCTACAATACCTTTCTGGTAATTAGTCACACCAAGAATCCCAGCAATATTTAGGTTATTCCCTGACCCAAAGGACTAGTTACTTACCCAAGTCAATTGCACCTTATATTACACACCAAGGATAATGCTTGCAGTTAGACCTATAATAATTAAAGATTTAATAAGTAGCAAATGAAACCAGAGAGTTATTTACAAGGCTAAAGCAGATAAACATACATGTGTTATAATCTGAAATTTCAGAAAGTGAAAGAAGCTTCTAGAATATGCAAGCTCTATATGTCCTTTAGGACAAACCCTGGGTAAGTACTGAGGATCTCTTCTTTATGCCTAGGAAACTTTCCCCCCCATAGTCCAAGCAACAGAGATATTCAGTTACTTCTTGTAAGGGGTTTTTAGTCTATTCCTCCCTTATCCTCAGCTGAGGGGGGGAATCCACTTGTATGACTCATATTCATCTGGAGGAGAGTGAAATGAATGGAGATACCTATCTCCTAGAACTGGAAGGGATCTTGAAAGGTCATCAAGTCCAGGTCCCTGCCTTCACAGCAGGACCAAGTACCATCCCTGACAGATCTTGCCCCAGATCCCTAAATAGCCTCCACAAGGATTGAACTCACAACCCTGGCCAATGCTCAAACCCACTGAACTATCCCTCCCTCCTCTGCTCTGTTTTGTGAGAGCAGAACAGCAGTCTTTTGCCTTCTTAATGCCCCACTACAGTCTCTCTGGTGTAAATGAACCTTTTTTGTTTGCTGGACCTAACAATTTTTGTTATAGATCAGCACTTCACAGTAATTAATGTCTTTCTCCTGTCTGGCAATTTGCAAAGTTACAGAGGCTCACAGTGCTACGGATCATATATCACCTTGTAGTATGGGACACAGATGTTATAACTGAGATTAATGCAAGCAACAACACACAAGCATTTAGTACATTCTAATCACCAACCACATTCATATCATTCTAATACCTATTTTAACGACACTAACTCACAGGTGAGCCAGATCTGGCTTGCCCCCAGCTACAGATTAATCAGTACTCAGCTGATTTTGAGTATGCCCTGGTCCCAGGTCTGCCAGCATCACACCACCCTTCAAGAGCTCTGGCCCCTTGTGTGTCCCTCAAATGACAGATGCCAAAATGGCTTTTTGTTTCTGCTTAAATCCATTATCTCTGTTTCAAGGGTCAGGGAAGTTTTCTGCAGGTACAGTCTCCTTGTCATGATCACTAAGTGGTCAGTCCCCGCCCTTGCTAGTTTGATGGCTTTGTTTATGTTTTATGTAAATCTACTTGCATTGGAGACACAATCAAGCAGGTGAAACAACATTCCTTTATCTAGGATAGGCTAGATTCATGCATGGCTTGCCAAATAATCACCTTTTAAGAAGATATTTCCATCACAGATCTATAATGATTTATACTCTACCTATATATGTAGCTCACAATAATAGTAACAACCACTGTGTACCAGTTTGCATGATATCTTACATGATACTTTTGTATATAGACTATGATAACAGTGAGTTGGGACACTGAGTGTCAGGCCTGATGAAGGTCATGGTATAGTATGCCCTTTGCCAGGCAGTGGGCAGCAACCAACGTTTCGGTCACAAATTCTACCCTTCAGGCTACACCAGTAGGAACAAACCAAGAATGGGCATATGCACAGGACACTAGGGGTGTGTCTAGACTACAGGGTTTTGTCGACAAAAGTGGACTTTTGTCGACAAAACTATACTTGCGTCCACACTGCCTTTGAGTTATGTTGACATAACGTCGACAAAACTCAGCAGTTTTGTCGACGTATGTAAACCTCATTCTACGAGGAATAACGCCTTTTGTCGACAGAGTTCTGTCAATAGAAGGCATTATTGCATCTACACTGTCCTTTGCGTCCACACAGTTATGTCGACAAAGCGGCTTGCTTTGTCGACAGAACTGGATGTAGTCTAGACGCTCTACGTCGACATAAGTGTTGTCAACAGATTCTGTCGACAAAACTTATGTCGACGTAAGCCTGTAGTCTAGACATACCCTAGAAGAATATCTTATCAAAACTTTGTTATAATATTTTACATAGCACCATAAAGGTGGTCTGTAAAGACTTGTTTTCAAAAATTAAGCAGACGACAAAAGAACTCATCAAATGTATTTCTTTCTAAAGGCCACTTTTAAAGAACCCACACCACTTTCTGCAAGTTTCCTGGTATATTTCCACTTTTTCATTACATTCTTCCTGATTAAAATGCCCATGAAGTTTCAGATAGATATTTTTTTCCTTTAATATCTCCCATCATATAATGTTGTTTGTTTATGCATTTTGACTTGCTGCTAGGCCCCGGAGTTGGATACGTTTCTTCTATTTCCCTTTTGGTACAGTTTATGAAGTATTTTTGGACCCTTAAAGAAAACAGGGTTTTGAATAAATATATTATTACACTTACCCCCCAATTAAAGTGTTCACAATGGCTGTCTCAGAATGAGGATGGTGTAATCTACTGTGTGCTTTGAGGTTTCACGCTGGCTGTTTAGGTTCTCTATCGTTTTCAGCATGTTTGCTTATTTCCTTCTTGGCTGTCACTCCAGCTTTGTCACCTCTTCAGCCATTTATTCCACAGAGTATGGGTTTGCCTATTTATTGTCAAAGACTGCCTCTTCCATCACACGTAATTCTACACTCTCATTCTCTGATCCTTAAAAATAAAATTTGTTTCCATATCATACAAACTTAAATCATATTGTAATTACTTGACCTTCTGCTAAACCTTCCATTCTAGCGGTCTAGGCTGCAACATGCAATTCCAAGTCTCTCAAGCTAGCTCAGCAAAAATTGATCTTACACAAAAATAATATTCTTCTGGATTGAAGTTCATTGGAGGCCATGCGAGCACCAAAACCTTTCACCTGTTAGATTAGGACTCAAATGCCAGTGATGCTAGAATTATAGACTTGCCAACAGGCAGTTAGATCACTCATTGCCAATCATAGCTGCTGTATATAATAAACCCACCCTTTTGTTCTATAATTTATATGGGGACCACTGTCTTTCATTCAAGTGTGTGATCCTCTCACCCTCTAGTGGCTGTAACCTAGAGGACATATAGCTCTAATATGGATTTCTGTGACTTTTTAATGTGTTCATTTGCATCTTTCCAAATCATATGTGTATGTTCATGTTTCTGATCAATTAAGCATAGGCACTAGGGTCAGGAATAACAAGAGTTGAATCCTTAGTGCTCAAGTGTTCACTTTTGTACAAATGCACTTTACATTACCTTTCAGTGCTAGTGAAATTTCACCTCCAGACACTGAGGGTACATCTGCACTGCGGGGGTTTTCCGAGATACCAGAGGTATCCCGGAAAAACGCCGCGTCCAAGGAATGCTTTTGCTCTTCCACTTTTTTTTGTGGAAGAGCAAACACACTCTTTTGGGGAGCCCTGTATACCTCGTTCTACAAGGAATAAGAGCTCTGCCAAAGGAGGAGGCTTTTCTGCCATCTGGCCCCATCTAGACTGGGCCAAATGGTGGAAAAGCCTCTTCTGTAAAAGCGATCAGAAAAAGCTACGCAAATTGCAGAGCACAATTTGCATAGTTTTTTCCGAAAAAAACCCTATAGTGTAGATCTAGCCTAAGACTACATCTACACAGCAGTGTTATTTTGGAATAACTGACGTTATTCCACAACAACATAGTCTGCATCTATACGACAAGCAGTTATTTTGACTTAATGTCAAAATAAGGTCAAGCTGGAGGACTTCTTACCCTAATTTTACAATGAGTAAGGGAAGTCAGAGGAAGAGTGCTCCTTCTCCTTTAAGTCCTGGCTTAGCAAAGCCGGGGCTAGAATGATTTAATTGGGGTTAGTCCTGCTTTGGACAGGGGGTTGGACTAGATGACCTCCTGAGGTCTCTTCCAGCCCTAGGATTCTATGATTCTCAGACTTCCTGCTGTCTAGAAAGCACCAAAAGCCGAAATAAGCTATTTCGACTTAAGCTACGCAACTGATGAAGCTCAAGTTGCAAGCCTTATTTTGGCTTTAGCCCTGCTGTGTAGACTTACCCTAAGGGATTCAGTTCTCTTTTCATTCAGAAATGGAGTTGGCTATATTGCACAACTCATTTTTAACACACTTCGACAATTACAGGAGCTGTTTCTATAGACATCTTTCAAGTTTTAGTTCTCCTCCCTCATCTCTCCTGGTTTGGTATGTGTGGGTTTAGTGAAATTACCTTTGGATAGTACCATAATGAAAGCAGAGACATTAATAAAAGAATCATCTGTGGAATGAGTTTTCCATTCTTTTTTCTCCTTCCTCATCAATTACATTTGCATTTTACCATTGAAAAAAAGTGTTTTCTCCTGTATCGTGAATGTCATTTTATAAACTTGCCTCTCCCAGTGTGTGAAATCTGAAGTCATAGACTGATAAGGGTCAAACTGGATTCATCATCTGGTACATGAGGGTGAATATACAAGAAATAGAAAATGGCCAGTAAAGGGAATAAAAAGAAGAGAGTACAAGGTGAGATGGTGTAGCCAGACAGGAACCCCCCTATAACATCCATTTTTGCTTGCCTGGAGCATACAGGGCACACAGAGCCGAAGGCCCAGGCTGTGTGACCGTGAATGGCTGTAAACAGAGATATGCCAATTGCTGACCAAGAGGCTGCCAAGGAGTGTCCTTGACTTAACCCATATTGATACGAACACACAGCCGTCCGCGGGGGGAGGAATCTCTCGCCCAGTAAAAAAAGTGTCTAGTACTCACAATTTAGTTATCTCTCTTGCAAGTGTAAATTAACTTCAAACTTGCTTGTAAGAACTGGCGCCATAAAACGGACCAGTACAATTCAGCATCTTAGATAAGAAAGGATACGGTCCCCCAGGGGTATATAGATGGGTCCAGCAGCACATTTTCTCTGAGTGTCAATCTACCATCTATCTGCTGGTCGGGTTAGGTGTTTGATCTCCCGAGGTTCCAGAGGGGACGCCCACCTCGTTTTCGTCTTTCCTAGGAATTGAGAGACCGGCCCTGGCCTGACATGCTGGAGTCGAGAGGCACAGAAAGAGGTAAAAATTGTACCTGGATGTGGTTCTTTGTTTAAGTATATATATACATAGTGTTAGAGCTCTTTAAAGATTAAGCTGTCACTTGGTACCATTATTTCTATTTTCTATCTTTACCTTTTTCCTGTAACCATTTTTAAGATCTATATATATATATTTGCTAGCATTTAAGAAATAGAGCAATAGCCATTGTAACCATATGCTTTTATAAGTCTTTTAATAAACCTGTAACTGTTTAAGCTTTAACCTGACTCCTTTAGTTGCTGTAATCGAACCAAGCACAATTTAAAAGAACTTCAGCTGGTCATAAAGGGACAGACATAGGGAAAGCTTGGGCGTTTGGATCTGTGTCACTCCCAGGTGACAAGATCCGTTGGGGCACCTTTTCAGCCTTTCCTAGGCTGGCTGCTGTGAAGGAACCCCTGTGTTCTAGCAGCTAAAATCTAAGGTGTAATAAGCTCTTCCTATATAACGGGGCGTCTGTTGGCCGGCTGGCCACCCTCTGCGACGGGACCCCGGTCCTAGCAGTAAAGACACGGACGTTAAACCTTTTCTCGGAAACATACACACACACACTGCCCTGACCGTCGGCTGACAGATGGTAGCAGAAGGGGAAGGAAAGCAGAGGAGAGGAGAAGAAGGGCAATGGGAGAAGGCTATACTGTACAGCGCAACTGCAATCTGGACTAATGATATCTTAAAGTCTTTAAGTAAAAGTCTTATTCATGAAAAGGGGTTGCTGGAACTTTATGGGCAATACTACCTATCTACTAAGACAAGATTCTCCAGCTTGCTTTTTGGCAGTGGGAGCTGGAATTAACACAATACTGCTAAATGATTTAGCATTAGTGGCAAGACAGCTTAACCAACAGCTGCACCACCTCCTGCCAAGGCCAGGACTAGGTCTCGCTCCACCCAATCCCAAAGCCGTGGCAATGCCAGGACACAGGAAGGTGGCAGGACCCTAAGATAAGGGAAGCAGCGGAACTACTTGAGCCCCCCTCCCCTCTCCATGTTTTCAGTCCCCTACCACCCCAGTTAAAGGTCACTTCAGTTATATAACAAAATCTTTATTTTTGTGTGAAAGATTTAAGTTTACACATTTGAACATACACAGACAATTTTTTTTAAACAGTTGACACCCTTTCTTTACTGATAGTGTTTCTAAAAAAACCTAATGTCTGTGTACATTCTGCGCATCCATAAATATAATTTATGCTCTCATGTGCCGAAAGTGTCCGTCTGCTTTGTACATTGGACAAATGTCTCAGACACTTCGCCAAAGGATCAATGCCCACAAAACAGATATTAGACAGGATCACAAAGAAAAAACAGTTTCTTGCCATTTCAACCAGAAAGGACACTGTCTAAATGACCTGCTAACCTGCATCCTGCTTCAGAAGCCTTTTAAATCTGCACTTGAAAGGGAATCCTCTGAACTGTCATTCATGCTAAAATTCGACACTCTACACATGGGTCTCAATAAAGACCCCAGTTATCTTAACCATTACAAAGATAGCTTCCCCAATTATCACCTCTAATACCATTAGCTCACAGACATTTAACTCCCCCCCCTCGCATCCCCCTTCTGTTCTGAAATTTGATTTGTCCTTTTCATATGTGTTCTTTTTTTTTTAATTGTATCCTTTGGTATATATGGTTGTGACAATTTTCTTCCACTATTTGATCTGAGGAAGTGGGTCTGGCCCACGAAAGCTCATCACCTAATAAACCATCTTGTTAGTCTTTAAAGTGCTACATAGTCCTGTATTTTGATAAAGCCATGGGGTCTGTGCCGGACTACAGCTCCCCATCACGCCTCTAACAGAGGACTTCAGCATGGGAACTCACTGCCTTCTAGCTCCCCCTCTCCAGGAAAGCCTACTTTCACTGAATTCCCAGTTACAATGCATATATTTTTAAAGAATAGCTCCAGAGAAACATTTTATGAAACATTTTCCTAAAAGCAGATCCATTTTCCCCTGGTCTAGAGAAGGGTTTTGTAAAATGGAATTCCCCGAGGACTGATATGAAAGGCAGCTGCCTTTGTGTGTTGCATCTCAACTGAAAAAAAGTCACAGCCTTCTTTTTCCATTTGTTTAGACTCATAGGCTGTGTCTAGATTGGCAAGTTTTTCCGCAAAAGCAGCTGCTTTTGAGGAAAAACTTGCCAGCTGTCTACACTGGCTGCTTGAATTTCCACAAGAACACTGACGATCTCATGTAAGAAATCAGAGCTTCTTGCGGAAATACTATGCTGCTTCCATTCGGGCAAAAGTCCTTTTGCGCAAAGCTTTTGCGCAAAAGGGCCAGTGTAGACAGCTCAGATTTGTTTTGTGCAAAAAAGCCCCAATCGCGAAAATGGTGATCGGGGCTTTTTTGCGGAAAAGCACGTCTAGCTTGGCATGGACGCTTTTCCGCAAAAAGTACTTTTGCGGAAAAGCGTCCATGCCAATCTAGACGCTCTTTTCCGCAAATGCTTTTAACGGAAAACTTTTCCGTTAAAAGCATTTGCGGAAAATCATGCCAGTCTAGACGTAGCCATGCTGCTTCTCTCTTGGGAACAATCTGTGAAGTCAGCAGTTTCCCTCTAGTTTTAAATTAACTATGGAGGCACCTAATATAATGGAGTAAAACTTGCACCATGTGCCATCAATTTTTGTCAGGATGACACTAGACCATGCAGCTGCTTGGTCATTCTGCCAGTGCAAACCTTTCATAGTCAACCACAGTATTGTCACCTTCAGTCTAAATAATCATAGTTAGAATCCTGCATGGATACAAAATTGGTATCTACATCTGCAAAAATGATCAATGGATGTCCACGTCCACCACTGCAGATACCTGCAAATTGCTCTCTGCACACAGCAGTACCAAGTGCAATTCAAAGAACCTTTGACAATTTAAAATATTGGTGAGAGTCTTGCTTACCTGACATAAGACCTCCTGCTACAGATCCCATTGTAACACACCAACTGGGAAGGAGGCTTTTGCTTTCAGCTGTGTGGACTGATGCTGCAGGACTGGAGAGAAGGTTTCCAGCAGATTCTTCTGACTTTTGGGCCTCAGCCCCTTTCATGGAAGCTGAGATGGGGACCTGGGAGTGTTTTCAAATACATATCTGGTTTAGTTTAGATTTCTGAATGATTTTGTTTTCCAGTGATCAGCGATGTAGCACTATGTAATCTGTGCTCCTAAAATACTTCAATAGCACTTGCTATGGTAATTAGCACTCAGCCTATTCATTGCCTGATTCATGATTGGTGGAGCATCTACTTAAGTTTTACTCATCAAAATCAGCAGTTGCATCTGGGACTTTACTACTTTCTATCTCAGCAGAAGGATGGGCAGAAAGTGTAGAGTAGATGGAAAGTATCCCCTATATCTCACTTTGTAGAAGGCTAATTTGAAGCCTATGAGCATTTGTTCAAACACTACTGCTCTGCATCATTTCTACTGCTGATCAGAATATTTTACATTTTCAGCAAATTCCATATAAGAATCTCAATGTTTTTGCAAAAATAATCTCCCATTAGGTGTGGTAGGGTGAAAACATGGTTGTAGAGAGAACAGATTAAATGACCAGATTTTCAAAAGGGTTGGGCACCCACATCTTCCACTGATACCAGTTAAAAGCTGCGAGCACTGAGCACTTCTGGAAAATCAGGCTAACTATGGTCACAGGAAAAAAAATCTACAGCAGAGTTGGGAAGAGAAGACATTTCTCCTGATTTCTAATCCTTTGCCATACCCACAAAAACATTTTCCCTACTATTCAGAAGTTGGTCACATTAATCTGAAGGAAATTTGTCTAAGGGACTAAGAATTACTGCAAACATTGAGATGTACCCAACCATTAAATTATAGAATCCTAGAGCTAGAAGAGATCTCAGGGGGTCATCGAGTCCAGCTCCCTGCCCAAGGAAGGACCAATCCCAATTAAATCAACCCAGCCAGGGCTTTGTCAAGCAGAGACTTAAAAACCTCTAGGGATGGAGGTTCCACCACCTTCCTAGATAATCCATTCCAGTGCTTCACCACCCTCCTAGTGAAATAATTTTTCCTAATATCCCCCACTGTAACTTGAGACCATTGCTCCTTGTTCTGCTATCCGTCACTATTGAGAACAGCCTCTCTCCATTCTCTTTGGAACCTCCCTTCAGGAAGTTGAAGGCTGCTATCAAATCCCCCCTCACTCTTCTCTTCTGCAGACTAAATAAGCCCAAATCCCTCAGCCTCTCCCTGTAGCCTCCTAATCATTTTGGTTGCCCTCCAGTGGAACCTCTCCTATAAGTCCACATCCTTTCTAAGTGGGGGCCCAGAACTGGACACATACTTCCGATGTGGCCTCACCAGTGCTGAATAAAGGGGAATAATCACTTCTCTAGATCCACTTGCATTGCTCCTCCTAATGCAACCTAATATTCCATTTGCCTTCTTAGCTACATATGTTGATTCATATCCAGCTTCTCATCCACTGTAATCCCCAGGTCCTTTTCTGCCAAACTGCTACCTAGCAAGTCAGTCCCAGCCTGTAACAATGCCTGGGATTCTTCCATCCCAAGTGCAGGATTCTGCATTTGTCCTTGTTGAAAATCATTAATTTCTTTTGGTGCAATCCTCTAATCTGTCTAGGTCACTCTGGACCCTATCCCTGCCCTCTAATGTATCTACTTTTCCCCCTAGTTTAGTGTCATCTGCAAACTTGCTGAGAGTGCAATCCATCCCCTCATCCAGGTCATTAATAAAGACGTTGAACAAAACCAGCCCTAGAACTGATCCGTGGGGCACTCCGCTAGAAAGTGACCGCCAACCTGACATTGAGCCATCGATCACTACCCACTGTGTCCAACAATCTAGCCAGCTTTTTATCTATCTTACAGTCCATTTATCCAATCCATACTTCCTTAACTTGTTGGCAAGGATATTGTGGGAGACTGTACCAAAAGCTTTGCTAAAGTCAAGGTATATCACATCCACCGACTTTCCCATAGAAGCTAATCAAATGAGTTAGGCATGACTTGCCCCTGCTGAATCCATGTTGACTATTCCTGATCATATTCCCCTCTTCCAAGTACTTCAAACCAAGAGGTGTCATAGTAGCCACATCTTCCTACCTGGGAGGACCTGAAATCCAAGGCAAGAAGATTGCTAGCTTAAAGATGAGCACCTGATAAATAGGTACTGAGAGCTGATGCAGAAAAGGATATAACCAGATTCTTCTCCTAGAAGAGAAAGATGCTTTGAAGTGCCCATTGCCATTGTGGGAATCTTTCTCCAGACCCCTATACAGTCCCACAAAGTTGCTGATGAAAGAATAGGCTGGATTGTCTAATCTTCAGTGCAATGATTCAACTTTATTTTAAGAACCTTGTTCCATGATTAACTTTATAATTAGTTTATTTAAATACACCTGTCCCATCTGTAGTTGTGTAGGCCTCACCATGATATGTAGTTAACATGCCACTCTTTGTACACAGTTCTACCCTTCCAGTATCTTCTCCATACCAAAATATGTAAACAGGGTAAAGAAAACTCTCGAAACAACAACCCTCAGCTGATGGGATTCCTGGACCCATATTGTAGCTCCTTGGGTTCTGCTTGTGATACAAGCACCTTTGCAAATTGCTGTTTTAATTAGACAATAGGCAGTGCAAATAAAAAAGGTAAATAGCTAGGTAAGAAAAGAGACTTTGTGCAAGTAAATTATGACATCAATCTAACAGGCAGGAGACTTGTTCCATACAAGCAATTAAATGTGTAATCTAGTGCTGTGGAAACTCAAGGCTGTGCTATCTGTGCGAAAGATATTTAGAAAAGAGTTTCACACCTAAAACATTAGATACAATTTCCTGTGGATAATAACCTCTTTTCATAAAGCTCTTTGATATCTATGGGTGCAAAGCACTAATAAAACCGAGAATTATATTTAGGTTGTATTTTCTAGATAATAAATTGGTCTCATTTAACTTACTTGTACCAAGAACATCAAACAACAGCACAACTTACTAGTGTAGCATCTTACTTGCATATAACTGAAAGTGGCAACTCCCTTTCCGAGGGGTTAGTTAAAAAAATTTCAACTGAAACTATTTGTCTTCATTAATTCTGTTTGTAGATTGAAAGTAAACATGCAACTCAAATTCTACTGCTTTAGCACAGTGAAGCAGAGTCTTTATCAAAAGTGGATTCCTGCTCAGAAACTGAGCCTCCACAAACTGCAGATGCCTATCTTTGGTTCCTTGGTAGAAGCAGTTTTTAAAGTCCTCTTAACCTTCTGCCAGTCAGCTTGGTTTACACTTGGATTTCGGGATAGAACTGGGCCCTTTATTTAGTCAAAGCCAGCAGCTTTTTCCTTTAGACGGGTATTTGGTTTTAGTCATAATGCTAGAGAAAAGAATGGAAATATAAGTAGTTCTCTTGGCAGTGATCTTGGCTGATTTGCCAACTATTCCTTTTAATAAGGGAACTTGTTCACACTTATTTCCCCTGCAGTCTATTTGCTCTCATTTGTATTCTCCCAACTTGAAATTCATTGATTTGTATGATTTGTTCTGAATCCTAATTAGAAAAAGTAGATTGTAACCTGTGATACTCATAACATGTATAACAGAGATTATCCTCCCCATCTACTTTCATCATCTTCTTAGTTGCGTTGTTGAAAGATTATTTAATTTTTGGTAAAAAACTTTGGGTGAGTACTGAGGGTCACTATCTTAAAACAAATTGTAGTATATGAGAGGGTCAGCCATGAACGGCAACGATCTCGCCAATGCGTCGAGCTGACGTCATGGCTATTAAGAAAGCCATTTTGATTGACAAGTGCAGTAGAGAGCAGGTAGCCATGGGTTCGAGGGGTTGTCGGGTGAGAGCATTTAGTACTAAATAATGATCCTAAGGCTCAGTTCATGGTCTATCATAGGGTAAAGGGCCTGGAAACCTTTGAGGAATCCCTTCATCATTGGATGTGCAAATATTGTATCATCTTTGTTTATACAGAAAGTCATGATGCGGCAAGCTGTACTTTTATGGAACTCATCTAGAGGCCTGATTGTTTAAGGTACTCAGCAGGTACTCGAGAACTGTAGGCATGGGTGCTACCTCTGGTGGCATCTGTCTCTGATGCCCTTTGGGAAAAGCGCTTCCATTTCTGCATATAGGTTTTGGAAGTGGACTGGGCTCTATTATGAAATAAAACAAGTTGAACTGGTTCAGAGCATTCTAGTTCTTAAGCAGAGAACCAGTGAGGTACTATGCCTTGAGGTGAAGCATGGGTAGACAGAGGTATTGTGTTGTTATCCCTGATGGGTATAGAAGAGGGGGAGTTGGAGGGTGGATGGGGGAAAGACTGACATCCTGGAGAGGAAGGGGTACCAGGGTTATCTGGGCTATGAAGGAGCTATGAGCATGACTTCAGCTTTGTGTACTTATTTTGTGTACTGTTTAGTTCAGAAGTGGGATAGGTGGGAATTCCACTTGGTGAGGAGTGCATCTCCTAGGGATCCCGTGCCTACCCCAACTCTAGAGCAAAAAAGGTTGCACTTTTTGTTGTTGTATGTGGAAAACAAGTCTACGCTGGGGTGACTCCACTGGTGGAAGATGTTTCTGAGAATGTCATCGTTTTTGTGTTCGAGAGGTAGGGCTCTGCTGAGAGTGTCTGCAGTGGCACAGGTTGTACCTTCCTTTACAGGGACTCTGGTCTGACACCTGAGGTCTGGCAAGACCACAGATTTTCTTGGACCACAGAATCCAGGTATAGGGAGGTCTGGCCATGAGGCAGTAGCGCGGCAGGGAGGGAGGGCAGATTCACCTGGGAGCCCCATGGTGGGGAGGGGCACTGCAGCGGGGAGATCTGGACCCAGCAATTGGGCAGTAGTAGGAGGCTGGCAACAGCCACAAAGCTCCAGCCTCAGCAGCAGCCAGGAAGCTCTGACCCTAGCCATGCAACTCTGACCCTGGCACCAGTGGGGCTAGCAGGAGCCAGAGAGCTCCGGTCCAGGAAATGATGGCTGGCCAAGCAGCAGCGGGGGTGGAGGTGAGGGAGGAGAAGGGACAGCAGTTCAGCAAAGGCCATTAGGGGAAGGATCACCATTGGTCCAGGAAATCCCCTTGTCCAGGACCAGTGAGGTCCCGAGGGTGCTGGACCAGAGAGATCCAACCTGTATTAAGAACTCCTGGGAAGTAGAAGACATTTCTGGCGATCTTGTGCTTGAGGCACCAATTCCATAGGGTGATAGCGAGCAACACCCTGCATGTTTATGTAGAACATACATGCTACATTGTCGGTTAGACTCTCATGCAGCTATCAGCAATGAATTCCAGGAAACTGGCACAGGCATATTTGACCATTTACATGGAGTGATCTTTGTGTTGGAGCATAGTTCCTGAGCTGTATGATGTGCCAAATGTGCTTCCCATCCCATAGGGGAAGTATCTGTAGCAGGGGGCAGAAACCTTTTCAAACGAAACAGCCAAACTACATGAAAATTCAGAACAAAGAGCTGAATAAAAATGTATATTTTCAGTCATGCAAATGGGCAACTTAATATTATTGATAGTTGACATGATTAATAGCAGCATAAATAAAACATTGTACTCACACTTTATTTAATGGGACTTCTGCTGCTGCATCTTTTTTCACATTTCTTTAAAGTTTATATCATAACGGGTCAAATCCAGCTTTGTGCACGCATTCAGGCTGTCTTCTTTCAATCTTATGGCAGGGGGCTGGGGATGTGGGGTTGCAGGAGTCTGGATTGGGGTATATGAGGGGCTCAGGGCAGGGGATTTGAGTGTATGATGGATTCATGGCACAAGGCTGGGATGTGGGGGTGGAGTGTTATGGCAGGGTACCAGGGATGTGGGAGTATGAGGGGCTCAGGGCAGTGGAATCAAGTACATGATGACCTCAGGGTTGGTGTGGAGGGGTGGGGAGGTGGTGGTGGTGCAGGAGTGTTATACTGTGGCCAGGGGGGTGCTCAATCTCAAATGGGGGCTTGTGGCCAGGCTTCATTTTTAAATAAAGTAAAATAGTATGTCCAACACAAAAGGTTTCAACATTGTCTCTTTTATTTATGGGAGGGGCAGGAAACCTTTTTTGGGACAGGGGCCACTGACCCACAGAAAAATCAGTCAGGGACCACACAAGTGAGAGACAAAAAACAAACAAACAGAAAGGGGGAGGGTAGAGAGGACTGGGGTTTAAGGCCTCAGGCCAGATTTACTCTTCTGGGGTTTCAGGGTTAGTGGATTTTGTGGGCCCTTCTAGGCTCTGGGGCGGGGCCAGAAATGAGGGGTTAAGTGTGTGGGACAGGGTTGCCAGTGAATAGGACAGGGATGAAGGTGCAGGATCTGGGCCACAGATGGGGCGTAGGAGCAGGTGAGGGTGTGAGGTCTGTGGAGGAGCAAGAGTGCAGGAGCAGGGTGTTTGGCCAGGGGGGGAGGCTATCTGGCAAGGAGGCAGGGTGCCTGGCCAGAGGGCAGGAGCAGGCTGGGGACAGGGTGTCTGGCTGGGGGTGGGAGGTGAGTGAGAGGGTGGCGGTGCGGGGTCTGGGCATGAGGGGCTGGGGGTTAACTTACTTGTTTTCATGCCTTGTCACAAGCACCATGTAACATGGCTTCCTACTACTCCCATTCACCAGAAGGAAGCCTCTAGGAAGTGTGTCTGGGGAAGAAAAAAAGGCAGTGCATAGAGCCATTTTTTGCTGTTTAGTCCGTCTGCTGGGGGAAGGAAATAGGGAGCGCACATTCCCCTCCAACCTAATCTGGCAGGGAGGCTTGGGGCTTTCTCCACCCACTCCTGCAGAAAGCTGGTGCTGGTGTCCCAATCTTGCCAGGGGCCATAAGGCTGTAGCACACTGCTGCTGGGGGGGGGGGGGGGCTGAGTTGGGGCTCCACAAGAGCTATATCTGGCTCCCTAGTGAACCATATTTGGCTCACGAGCCTTAGGTTGCCAACCCCTGATCTATAGTAATGGTTATAGAGGGCTCTGAGACTCCTCTGAGATTTGTGGTGTTTGTTCACCATTGTAGTGAGAGTTTTACTGCTATAGGGATGGAGGGAGACTTGGACAAGTTTAATCTGTAAATGTTTAATCTGTAAATGATTTGGAGCCATTGAGACAATGCATGGACAGGCGTGCAATTGGTAACACAGGGTTGCATGAGACCATGTGTCCCAGTAGTTGGAGTCAGTTGTGAGCTGACTTGAGGGCTAAACTGTAGTTTGATGGCAAGGTCCCTGATTCTCAGGGATCTGTTGGTAAAGAGGCTGTTGCATCTAACTGAGCCTCTATGAATTGTATGGTTTGTGTTGGAGTATTTTATTTACAGGCCAATATCACTGAAGTATGCAATCGTGACAGAAGTAGTGCCGTGGACTCCATTTTGAAGGGTGCTTCGAGAAGACAATCATTCAGGTACAGAAAAATGACATTCTGCTTTCTGAGAAGTATTGGCAAAAGTCACAGCCTATGAGAATATTCAGAGCAGTAGAGAGGACAAAAGGTAGAACCGTGTATGGGAATGGTTGGAACCCAAGACAAAAAAACAGAGAAAACATCTATGAACGGGATGAATTGAGACATGGAAATAAGCATCTTGTAAGTCAAGGGATGAAAAACAGTCCCCCCGTTTGCTCCAATGCCGGGATTATAGTGGCGAGTGTCACCATCTTGAATCTCTGCTTTTTTACATACTTGTTAAGGGCTCTGAGATCAAAGATTGGGCAACAACCTCCAAATCCCTTCTCTGAAAAAGTAATGTGAACAGAAGCCCCTGCCCTTGTATTTGGAAGGTGCAGACTCTATTGTGCCTAACTGAAGATGTTGGACCTCCTGTTGGAGTAGTATATAGTGAGAATGGTTCCTGAGGGATAGGGTAGGAGGTATAGACATGAAGGGACTAGTATATCATTATACTATTTGCAATACCTGTCTGATGTTGTGTTGCCAATTGTGTTAGAAGTGGAGGAGACTGTTCAAATAGTTTTTGAAAAGATAGTGGCACTGTACAGAGAAAGAGTGGCTTTCTGAGCCCTCAACAGTAGCCTCAAATTTGTTTATTCAGTTGGGGAGGCTGGTGTGTGCTACTGGAAGGTGTGCACCAATGCTGAGGCTATTTCACTTGCACTGAGGTTGTTGGCGGTCTTGCCCTTAGTTTTGATGGGTACCTTGGCCTAGAATAAAGAGACTCTGAACTGCCTTCTTCTAGAAGCCAACATTTGATCTCCAAGGATCAGCACATAGCTCTGGAGTCCTTCATTGTATGTAGGACTTCAGTCCTCATGGCTGAGAACAGCTTTTCCCTTTCAAATGGGAGATTGACTGTTGACTGGATTTCACATGGAAAGGTGGCTCAATTAAACCATGAAGCTTGCCTCACTACTGCAGTGACTGTGGATATGGTTGACGTGTCTGCAGTGTCGAGGGCTGTCTGTAGTGCCGTGCATGAGATCACATGGCCCTCAGCGCTGACTGCTTTAAAGTGTTGCTTTTCTGCCTGTGAAATGTCGTTAATAAAGTCATCAAATTTTGAGTAATTGTTGTACTCATTAATTCACAAGGGCAGATAAGTTAGCTACTCTAAATTGTAGCATGAAAGAGGTGTAAACTCTTCTTCCAAAAAGATCTAGCCTTTTACTGTCTTGATCAGAGGCTAAGTACCCCTTGTAAGCTGCACAGTTGTGCAAGAGCACAGCTGTTTTCTGAGCTCAACTCAGACATTCAAAGCTCCTGCACAGACAAGGAGTTCAGCTGACTGGCAGAGGGTGAGGGCATCCTCTTGCTAAGCAAGCAGCTAAATGGAGCTAGATGCCTGCTTGAAACTCAGCAGCTTCTAGAGCATGTCAAAAGTGAGATAAGGAGACAATAAGGGGCTGAGGAGGAGGAGACTAGAAAAGGGCAGAGGGAGGGAGTGATTGGCTGGGTGGAGGTGTGGGGGGGGCAGACAGGAGGGAGGCAAGGAGAGGCAGAAACTCAGCACTCTCAAGATTCCTGGGAAGGTAGATAAGGGGCTGAATGCATGGGGTAAGGGTGGGGGAAATAGAGGGTGTGTGGGAGATGGCATTGGGGTGAGATGGGGGAGTTCCTGATTACCTTGTTGCAGTCCTGTGTCCAGAGGGGCGAGGGGGAAGAGGGAAGGAAGAAGCAGATGTACAGGGTGGGTATGTGCCGGGACCTTCACATGACTGCATTTCAAACAAAAGCTTATACAGGTGTTAATGGCTTAAGGTAAGAAGATGATTCTTGTAAACAATTTTTTGTAGTATCACAGAAATATAAAATCCTGATCTTAATGATTTCTAAAAATCCCATTACTAATTAATGCATGGTAAATTGAATTGCATTAAGGCCAGATCTTTGCTGTGTGGTAGAGTTCTGGCTCTTATGAGTCAGAAGTATCAAGTACTAGGTGTGACATTAGCTGTTTTGTAGGATGAAACCTTATTTGCAAGCTCTTTGAAACACGCATCTGTCTACAACCCCTGAAGCTCCATGTTAATTTTCTCTAGGGCTTCTGAGTTTCGTTAGACTCTAAAATGCTGTAGGATCATTTATTTTTTCCAGTTGCAGACTAAAACAGTTACTCCACTGAGACTTTAAGCTGGCAACACACAAAAGGTAAAAGTTTCAACACAGGAGAACTTTTATCAATTTCAACAGCATGGATCCTAAACACTCCCCAGAGAAACCATATAGGTCTTAGTGAATGCCTCTTACTCTCCTTTCCAGTGTCAGTAAATCTCTTATTAGTCATGCTCTCCTTGCAAATACTATTTCTAGTTGACTCATATTTGTTTAGTATCTTAAAGCTGAGCTATGTGTGGGTAAACAGTTTTAGTTACTTTACTAGCTTGTGTTGTTAGAAAGTATGATACATGTAAGAGTCCATGGGTAGTGTTGATTTTATTTGATTTCATATTAAATATTGTAAGCTTTGCTCCTTGTTAACTATTTTTAATATATTTTCTTCCACACATATGGATGGCTTAAAATATACGTGGGGTGTTGTTTTTTGTATGTATGGGTGGTAAATGGCCATACTCTACCTCAGTATTGGTGTTGCACATAAGAAATTTCAATCCATCCAAGGATAGGGAATGTTATAGGGAACACTGGTGGGAAGGTGTGGATTGAAGTGTTGTTGCTTAGTCCTCTAACGTACCACTTCCACAACCAGAGAGTTGAGAGAGGGATGAGGTTAAAAAAAAATCAGACCCCTTAGAAGTGATGTAATATTTCCTGTCCTCTTGCTTACAGGTAGGTGGTACCATAGCAGATGTCTGCCAGTTGGTCTTGGCAGGGTCCATTATTGTAGCATAGAATACAATCAGATTGCAGTAAGGCAATCTTTGATGAAGTTACTGATTGTAAGATAGCGGAGAGTTCCTGCTGGTTCTCTGCAATCTCTTCTAGGGTGATGTTGAGGTCTGCTGCAATTTGTTTAAAGAGATCCTAGAAGTTGGTGAAATCATCTGCTGCCATTCAGGTGGTAGAATAATCAGCTCATCTTGGGAGGATGAGATGGTGTCTGGAGACTATCTTGGGCTTCTTCCCCCAGCATTGTGGCAATAGAGATGGGATGCACAATGTAATGTATCATGTAGTAGTCCACTGGCTGTAATTGGGTCCCCATGTGTGCCAATACTACCAATGTCCCAGATAGGCTGGGCACCCATGGATGCCACCCCCTAAGGAGGCAAGTCTAGTTTTGGCGTATCTAGGTCAAGTATATGCTGACAGGATAGAGGCTTCAGTGCAAGGAGACGTTTGTGGTGCAAGTTCTTCACATCATCTTCATCACTGGAGAAGTCAGTAGGTGACAAATGTTGCATGTGACCCAGGCACCACACATGCATGGCCACAGAGAATAGAGCATGAAAGATACCAGTAGGTCTCTGTGGTGATTATATATTGGTGCCGGAGTGGACGGTGCTGTGCTGCTCCAAGGTAAGGTTCAGTGCTGTGATTTGGATGGGTGCCGAAGGAGGTGAGGCGTCATGTGATGGTTCCACGGAGCCAACAGTGGGTGCGGAAGGAGATTGAGGTGCCGAAGGCAGAGTTTGCTACACCTGTGTAGTGGCATCCGAGACAATCGGTGTCATAACACGTGAGGCAGGCAACTTGAAGCCCTTGGCTTTGGCATGGGGTCATTGTGTGCTGTGCTTAGTTGCGCGGAAGGCCGTGCCGAAGTCACCTGGAGCATCGTATGTGCGGAGGCACAGCACCGATTTGGCCGGAAAGTACAATTTCAGAAACAGAGCTTTGTGCAGCACTGAGAAGCATTATTTTGAGATTTTTCTTTCCTTTTTCAGGCTGAGGAGCTTCTGAGGGCTCAATCCCCCGGTCAGAGGCTGAAGGGATTTTTTTAAGCAAAACTAAGCTTGATGTATAGGTACCAATCCCTGTGAGCTTCAGTTTGGGGCAATGAGGGCAGTTCTGGGAAACATGGGACTCCCCCAAACACTGGATGCACTTACAGTGCCCACTGGGCATGGGCATAACGTCATTACAGGCACTACAGCACTTAAAACCTGCGGAGCCAGTCATTGTAATTATCTATCAGTATCTAACCAGAAATGAACTGCAGGAAGGATTTTTTTTTAAATATATAATGAGTAGGAAAAAACTTGGATAAACTCTGAAAGAAAAGGAAGAGGAACTACTTATTTAACTGGAAAATTTTAACAAAGGTAAATTTCTGAGGAAAACTGCAGAGCTCCCTCTCTGGCTGGGTATGGTTAAGAAGGAACTGAAAGGGGACAGGGGGGCTGTACATGCAAGGTGTCAGTACACTGAATGTATGTGACCCAGGCACTACACATGCATGGTCCCCCAGCACACTGCTCTAAAGACTCTAGTCAAAGACACAGGGATGCACCAACACCTACTTTGTAGCACCTGACATCTCTCAAAGAATTAATTCATTTCTGTCCCCAGTGGAACAGCAAATGAGAATAAAAAGGTGCTCTTCCTGTCTGAATTATGTGAAGTTCAGACTGACATCCCTGAAGGTGTGCTACCAATGTTGCTCTTATAGGGAGCATATGCTAGGGGAAGGAAGAGAGAATCCAACTCCAAATCCTTTCCCAGAATCAAACCGTAAAGTGCTCTGAAGAGTAAGAGCACAAAAGCAAATGGAGAGATTCAGCGTGGTTGTTGGATTCTGGATCTGCTCGACCAGAACTCCTCTTTGATGCCCTCCTGCTCATGGAATTCTTGGCTCTTGAAGACTATGTCCCCACTCCCTCCAGTCTTTTCTGTACTACAGGTTGCACCTCACTGGTCCAGCACCTGACTGATACCAAACGAGGGGATTTGCTGGACCAGGGAAGGTCTTTCCCTTCTGGCCTGTGCTGCCCCCAGGTTATAGCTCCAGCCTGCTCCCATTGCTGCTCCAGCCCTCTGGGGCTTTCTAGATGCCACTGGCACCACTACTCTGAGGGCAGAGCACCATGTCTTGGGCTAAGGGCTGGGCCCAGAGCTCCACGGCCAGGGCCAGAGCTCCCTTGACACTGCTGGAGCTGAAGCTCCATGGCTGCTGCTGGGGCCAGAACACCCTAATGTGCCACCTAATGCTCTCTGCCCTGCCGCCAGACCTCCCTGTTCCTGGGTTCTGTGGTCCAGGAACATCAGTGGCCCATGGATATTACCAAACCAGGGATTCCCGGTTAAGGGAGGTACAACCTGTAGTTGCACTTTTGTAAAAGTCTGTTTCACGGCTTTGCAAATGTCTTTGTAGGGGTGCTTCTGGACACTCACTAGCTCCCTGCAGTCCCACTGACTTCAAGTGTGTATTACGTACTTCAGCAGAACAATTCAGTTTCGGCTTTCAAGATAGTTAAAATGCTCTTAATCTTGCTACTTCGTTTCCTGTGGAAAATAAACCCAAATCTGGATGTAGAATCATATAATCAGGGGAAAACTGATATTTAATAGTTAAGATAATTCACCATGCCTCTTGTTTCACTACAATAGCTACTGATACTCTAAAAAATTTAGAGCAGGAAGAAAGATTTACATGAAAGCTACAGAGAAGGTAGTTGAAAAGTCCATTCATAAAACTTTTATTCCACTTACATCAACTTAATACACATGTTCTTAACAGTTATGCTTGGATTGTTCATGAAAATTTCGTAAGACATTAAACAAAGCTAGCCATCATCTCAAGTTATTTCCCTGTTTAACTATTTTTACAGCACATGCATGTTAGGCAAGTATCAAAAAAAAATAATCACAAAAGCAAAAAACCTAAAAAAGTTAAATACATGGGTTTTTGTTTTACTGCTGTGCTCAATATACAGTGTAGTTATGGATATCAAGCATTTCATTTTTACTGCATCTTTACTTGTACATTTGTTCTTAGGTTGCCTAAACCATTTAAATACAAATAAAATGTGTAGCAAAAATAATGAAAGCAACAGCAGGTAACTTTACAAATAATGGAATGTGAACCGTTTCTGCCCTTCTCTAGAGAAAGTTGACTGGGTGATCAAAACTGTCTTAAGGAACACTTCTCAGCTACAATAAGATGTACACTTGACTGTCTGTTTGATAGGATTTAACATGTCTGACCTGCAAGATACATGGGACATGTGTTCCCCCACAGCCATGGCATGCTTCAGCTTTGAAGTACTCACACTAACTACACCTGTGGCTGCAATTGATTATCCCTTTTTCCCTCCCCCCATCACGACAGACCAATATGCAAGCAGTTTTCTTTGCTCAACATAGGAAGCTGTTTAACCTTGGCTACCTTGTGGGAGCCACAATGTACCAAAAGTACTATGCCAAACATGTAAAACTTGTATAAAAAATTCACAACCCTATATTGGCCACCTCAGATGAAAACAGATAAATTCCCCAAATGTTAACTGGCTCTATTCCCCTAATATTAAACATAAAACCACATGGGAAATATAGAAATCCAAATAGAAGTAACATAAACCTGTCATAAATCGTAAACAAAAACTATTTGTGGGACAGCATGAGTGACAAATGGTCTACTGTGTAAATTTTAGAATGAGGCAGATGAAAGTTGGAAGGCTGGTTAATTCTCCCCTCCTTCTCCCGCTTCAGCTTCATCGCCTTGGGTATCCGATGTCCACAACTGTTTAAAAGAAAAAGGAGTAATGTGTTTGCATTTGGAAAAATGCTTAAAACCAACTTCCATTTTGGTTTCTTACTAAATATTCAGAGGATTTCAGCACTATTCCACTTTTCTTCAAGTCATACAGATGGAACAGCCCCTGTCCACAGTGTGCCTCCTTCCCTGCTCTCCACCCATTAACCTTAACCAGTAAGCCATATCCATTATAGGTGAGGCTTACCGGTTAACCTGTTAAAACTTAACATTCCTAATTATTTGATGAATAAAAACATCTTACCAAGGCAACTGACACCTAACGTGATATACATCCAATTACTAAGGATGTTAAGTACCTGGTAATTGACTAATCGAATAGTTGATGCATTTTTGCATCAACTATTCGATTAGTCGATAGGGAGCCTCCACCTTTGAAGTGTAGCAACAGCCTTGAAAGGCAAAATTGCCAAACCCTGGGGTCAGCTGGGGACTCCTCTGTTGACCCCAAGCTGTATGTAGTACTGCCACTTTGAAATGCTGCGAGAAACCCAGCATCGGGCTCCCCGCAGCATTTAAAAGCAGCAGTATCGCGCAGAGCCTGGGATCAGCTGGGAAGTCCAGCTGATCCCCGGCTTCATGCAGAATTTCAAAGCGACAGCATCACATGGAGCCCGGGATCAGCTGGGGAGTCCCCAAATGATCCTGGGCTCTTCGAGGATCCTGATGCTGGGCTCTCCACAGCATTACACAGAGCCGCTGACCCCAGGCTCCGTGCAGCGCTGCTGCCTTGAAGTATCCTCTTCTTCTCCCTCCCTTGCTGCCTCTATCAATAGAGGGAAGGGGAGAGGAAGGGAAGGAAGAGTGACTAGTCCTTCACATCCCTACCATTTAGAACTACACTATGGACCCTTCACTTTTTGGATCTATGCCTTATGCATATGATCAGACTGGACCCCAATATGTAAAGGCGACGAGAAGCTCTTTTAAAAAAAAAATCCCAAAAGGACGCAATGACCTTTCAATAAAATGTTAGCGGCTAGAACTCTAAGTCAAAAGTTAACCTACACTGCAGCTTGTTTTTTAAAATGCTAGATTCTTTACAAAAGCCAGAAAGTGTAGTTATTTGATGATGTAGTGGATTTGCCAATTGTGGTATCATAGAAAACTGAAAGTTATGCCAACTGACCTTTGGAGGCAAAAATGTGAACAAAATTTGAGTTCAGGAATAGAGCAACTTGCTGCTAACAAACATGATTCACCCAATACGTTAGAGATTAAACAGTCATCTGTTAACTGCTCATATACTTTAGAGACAAGCAATGGACAAAATGCATTCTTCAGCGTGACATGTAATAAAATTCCTTGCTTAACAAGCAAGTTTTAATGGTACTTACTGTCAAGTTGTCTCTCAGTAACTGCATTATTAGCGTGCTGTCTTTGTATGATTCTTCACTTAACGTATCAAGTTCAGCGATGGCTTCATCAAAAGCCTAGAAGATTTTTAAAAAGGGTTATTGCCCATGTAACAGATTACATAAAACATTACAGCTTTTGATTTTTTGTCTAAAAGAAACTTACAGTCTTTGCAAGGGAACAGGCTTTCTCCGGGGAATTCAGAATCTCATAGTAAAACACAGAGAAGTTCAGAGCCAGACCTAATCTAATTGGATGTGTTGGTTGCATCTCCTTTTTACTGATTTCAAAAGCTTCTTGATATGCCTGTTGTGACTGCTCCACTATTCCTTCAAGAAAAACATGTAAAATATTTTAGATGTACTTATACAGCTATGTTCAGTGTTTTTAATCCTGTAACTACTATGAGTAACGTTAGGGTTCAGTTTGCTCATTAAAAAGTAGATATTAGCTTAATACCCGAGATTCTGTCATCTAGCAACATCCACGGTCTAGCACTGGTGGCGACAATGTGGGTGCTCTGGGACTGAAGTACTCATGGGGAAAAAATCTGAGCCATGCTCTCCCCCTCTTCCTCACCCACTTCCCCACCTTCCTGATGTGGATAGCCCTCTGCTTAGTAACTCCTCCCTTGCCTCTCCTCCCCAGCTTTTGAAACAACGTTCAAGCTCAGAGTGGGGGGGGGGGGGGCGGGGGGGGGGGGTGGAGAGAGAAGGGAGGAGAGAAAGGGGGAAGAAGAAAGAGAGCTACTGCCCCCCAGCTAATGAGGAAGTGGTGGCTGGGACCTGTGGCTAGGACCCTGGGTTGCAGCAGAGGAACTGGTGGCTAGAGCTCTGGGTATAGGACCATGCTGGGCAAAAAGCCTAGGGGTGCTGCAACTTCCCAAACCTATGGGGACTGGCTAGAACTCTGCTGTGACCTCCCCTGGTTTGGAAGCTTCTCTAGTACAGCTTGGTACAGGTCAGGTCCTAAGGGTGCCAGACTAGAGAGATTCTACCTGTACATAGTGAAGGGGCAAGGTACAAAATTTAGCATATGTTTCAGAATTCTAGCATTTAAACGTACACATTACACACACACACACACACACACACACACACACACACACACACACACACACACACACTTACTTTAATCTGACAGGGTCCCTTTAATACTTCAAAATATTCCAAATGTAGCTTTTATTATAGACAGGGGTGGCCGCATTGCAGATTAATGTTGCTGCCACTTTTACCATTATAAGCCCCTGTTTGCAATTACTTTGTGAAACTTTTCCCCCTACACAAAACTATGAAGTACTAATATGTTACTTGGTGATCTTAGTTGAGGGCAGACACAGCTAGTCTCTAAGTACTGTTTTGATGCCTTTGTACCGGTTCCATGCATTATTCAATTATGGTTCAATGAAAAGTTAGTTTTGAACAGTTTGCAAACAACCTTACCATGAACTATTAGGGGACACATTTAGAATTAGATCACTTTTCCTCCCTAATCTTGCTATGTGTGTCAGCTATTTTTTTAAATATTATAGAAACTAAGGGTTTGGACTCTCAAGAACTAAGAGGCTAAACTATGGGGTATTGTTTACCCTTGTTAATCTGTCTACTAGGTTGTTACAAGTTTTTAATCTATGCCGATTCAGCAAATGGGTAAAATAAGTTTCTGAAACAATAAGTAGTCCAATTTATAGGACTGAAATTCAATTCCTATATCTGGACATGTTACATGGCTGCTGCTACTTCATTTTCAATGGTGGAAACACTTTAAAATTCTAAAATCACTAAGTGTTCAATAGCAATTGATCATGATCAGAGCTTGACAAATCACTGAATCTACTCGCCTATGGCAAGTAGATTTCATTCGGTAGTCCCGTTCACCAGTGGTGTGCGCATGCGTAGTGTGAGGCTGGGGAGTAGGTTTTGCCGCCGTTTGTCAAGCCCTGATCATGATAATTGCATTTTCCAAGCTTAGTTCTCACAAGTCAACATAATATAGGAGAGCCTATGACAGATGAGGTGCGTACACCCAGGTTATAAATTTAATTCAGAGATGTAAAGTTGTCATATAGGTTCTAACACTGAAGATAAAACTGGCAGGTTCATGAACTGAAGAATACAGACAGAAGAATCTAAGCATTTTTGTATAACTGGTAGAAATAGCCAGTTATATGTACATTTCTACAACCTCCAAAAATGGGACAATTTGCTCTGGGTACCCCCAAAGATTCTATGCTGGAATAATAAAAGCTATTTTTGTTCATTCAAGACTTCAAACCTTTTAGGCAATAGCACTAGCATTATTCAAAGGAATTTAGATATTACATTTCAATATTGACACTGATGTTCAGGTAAGGCAACCAACTATCTGCAGTATGAGGGGACAAAACAGTTTCCTCTGAAAACTCAAGGTGGTTGAGACATTAAAGGTGTCCAGATAAATTGGAGAGTATGTCTGCCTTAAGAGAATTCTCATTCTAATACCTCATGAGTCTGGGTCATTAGCCCCTTCCCAGGTGGGTTCTAGCCTCCTTGAGTATACACACCTAGTCTGTCAACATGTATCAAACAAAAAGTGCATCTACCAAAAGCCCTAAACATTAAGCCTAGTGGAGAATGAGGGGGATGGGAAGGATGGGGCCAGAATCCTATCCAAAGGCTGAAATATGAACTGAGATGGCTGGCTGGCAGTGAACTCATATCACAGTTCTGAAATGAGGAATATACCTATACACTAGTATTTTTATAACTGCACAGATAAACCATCTTTTTATTCTATTTTAATATTAATCATCGTTGAGAAGTGAAAGAAAGAACACTATTCCATTTAAAGAAATCCCGTTTTTTACAAATTTAAGATGCTGCTGACATACTGTACCTTTCTTGTCATCCCCAGCAGCAACCTCAGCCAAGTAACGGTAGTAGTCTCCTTTCATTTTCAAATAGAAAACTTTACTTTCTGCTTGAGAAGCGTTAGGAATCAAGAACTTTTCCAACAGAGACTAAAATGAAAACAGAATACTATTTTATACAATCATACATTTCAATAGTATTGTAGATATAAATAATTTGATGTATCACAGGTTTTTCAGAAAAAAAAAATCAAGAAAACTTGATTGATAAACTTTAGTCAGTCTAGCTTTATCCTCTTTGCTGAATATGCCACACTGTGATGTAGAGAATGTTCAGCAGTACAAAATACTTGAGTAATTGAAACAGAGTAATTGCCTATGAAACGCCTTTTCATGTAAGAGTAAAGGCAGGGCTGCACTAGGGGGCAATGTTAACCTAAGGCAGTGTTTCTCAACCCCCCCCCCTTTTTTTTATAAAGTACCCCCTTTAAAAAAAAGTACTTTAAAATAAACAAATAAATAAGTGTGTGCGCGCGTGTGCAAGTGTAAGTACCCCCAGTTTTCAGAGACAATTTTTTTTTCTACCATTGCAACACATTTGTTTAAACAACTTAATTGTAGCCGGGTGGACGATGAAATTTTTGGGTGTAAAAAGTACAAAAATAATCAAGTGCTGTAAGCCTTCAAACAAAAATTCCGTTTTCTCCAAATTTCAGTTGTGTTAATATACCCCCCAGACTTCTCTAGAGTACCCATAAGGGTGCTTGTACCACTGGCTGAGAACCACTGACCTAAGGTACACAAATCCAGCTATATAAATAGCACAGCTAGAATCAACATATCTTAGATCAAGTTGCTGCAGGGGCTCCACTGCAGATGGTCAACAAGAGAAACTCCCAGATGCTCCCCTTACACTTCTCCTTCTGATGGAGTAATGAAGTTAACGAGCGCGCTATCAGTGGTCGTTTTAGTGAGTCTTTTCTAGACCTCCTAAATCAACCCCAAGGGCATTGATCACCACAGTGCAGATCTCCCAGTAAGTGTAGAAGTGTATTACAAACTGGGAGAATTTTTTTCTAGCTACGCTAGTATGTGCATTAGCGCTTACATAGTCTTCACACAGTTGCTATCTCCAAGGCTACAAAACAACTTTACACAGGTTTTAGGTAATATTCTATGTAATAAGTGACTTTAAACCAATCTGTATAACATGCCATAAGTAATTCTTGACTTGAATTCTAGCACATTCTTCCTTCACCCTTTGATTTAAAATGGGTTATCTGGAGGAAGAATGAATAAGTTCTTTGAAAAGAAGCAATGTATTTATACTTCACATAAAACATGGATTACAAAAAATTCTAGTTAACACTTGGTTTTATAACTGCTCTACCTCAATCTGAATACAATTCCATTTAGCTAGCTGTAAATTATTCTACAAATGGAATCTTAAATAGGGATATGAAAGGTTAATCATGTCTGACAGATTATTCACTAGGGATGTTAATGGATAACCAGTAGGCATCACTCTTAATGGGTTAACTGGTACTCAGGGAGCAGCCCATCCCTGGCAGAGGACTATTTCAGCCCTGCACAGGCTGGGAGCTAGCAGCCCCTCACTGGGCTGGAAGCAGCCAGGCTAGGACAGCGGCCCACCTTCCCCCATTTAATCAGTTAACTAGTTTAACATTAAGTTTAACTAAATGGGATTTTATATCCTTATTCCACTAACAATAGCTTTCTGCTACATAAAGTTGACAAAAAGAACTAACATTTCAGCTTTATTTCTATCTCTCTGTTCTTAGACTATCCTTTCAAACTCATTATAGTACTGAAGGGTGGCAATATAAATGCAGTTCAAGATTCTAGAACTAGAGACTATTTTGCAGCACTTACTACTAAAGTAATGACCTACGAGATTAGCTGGAGCAGAAGCAATATGCATGTTCACTTCTTGGGAAGGGCATTATTCTCATATTCAGAACACACTTGTACTGAATTATTTTATTAGCTCCTGTAGTACCAGATTTGGCAAACAGTATATGAAGTGGCAGGAAAAGCCATCTTGTCAGACTAGTGATATGAGAAGAGTGAATCAATTAAAAGGGTGTAGTGATCCTTTTAAAAAGTATTGCTATCAAATTTCATGAATTGTGAATTTAGTATGATTTGAGACTAACTCTACTCAAATTCAAGATGAAAATGACTAAGCCAAACATTTCTCCATTCAGCAGATAGGAGTAATCAGGATATTGGGCGAATGGAAGCAAGAGTCAGACCAGAGGAAATAGCTATTTGTCTATCCTCTAACAAGGTCAGAGAAAGTTCACTGATGTGGTTTTCATACGAGGGATGTTAGGTACTGTATCAATTATAATTGAATAATCATGTAACCACACCAAATCTTAGCGGTTACACGTTATTCAATGACTCCCAGGGGCCAGGCTGGCAGCCAGCATGCTCCTGGCCCCACTCTGGGAGGTGATTTAAAAGTCAGCTTCCTTCACAGATCAGCTTCCACCAAGCGGTGTTGCCTCTAATACAAAGGTAGCAGGGCCCCACAGGGGACCCAAGTTCCCGATGGACAGAGATAGCACTGGCATCTCACCTACCTACTCTGCGCTGCAAGCAGCAAGCAGGGGGCTTTGTGTGAGTCAACATACACGAGGAGCTGGCTTAAACTGGCTTCCCACATGTATCCATTCCCATTTGCTCCCCTTACCCTCTGAGTTGCTGTCTCTCTATCAAAGGCATAAGATTAGTGATTCTCACAGAATCTTCAGCTCCTGTGAAGAAGGCATCAACTCCTACAGTTGTATAACGAGACACAAGATAACTGAAGCGTTCTTGTTGCTGACATGAATGGTAGCAGCAGGACCAATCCTTGGGAAAAAATCTGACATTAAAGTTAGTGAGCTAAGGAGAACTCCCTTATCTTTGTTTGAACCAGGCACCCTTTGAAATTTAAGTCTATGACCTGCTTTTCAGAAGTGCTAAGAATTTGCAATTTTCATTAAATTCAGTGATATCACTACTGAATTTCATGAAAGCTGCAAATTCTTGGCACTTTTGAAAAGCTGGTCACAGTCTTCAAAGTTTAGGGGTGCCTGATTCAGAGGACTACTAATCAAAACTAAAAAAACCCACCAATCCACTCATTCTTAAGTATAGCTTTCAAAAGAATATCTATCAGATTAGTTAGTATGCACATAACCTCTTGGTGTGAGAAGTCCTATCCCCAGATAAGCCATATCTACACATTCTCAGTAACAAATGTTAAGAAATAAGAATCACTCCCAAAAGAAATTTTCTGCAACATAGTCCCAGCTATGCAGAACAATAACTAGCTTCTCTTATGAAGTCTAGCAGGTGGCAACCAGTAGCATTCATATCCTTTTATTAACAACTTCCCCACTGCCACAGCTCCAAGTAAAATTATTGTTCAAACTATCTTTTAAAAAAATAATCTTCTGCTAATGAGAAACGTTGTTTAGGTACCTGAGGCTCTTGAATACCACAAGGTCTAGGTCTTTAATGATGAGGCTGAGTGCCTTTCATAACATCAAGATGGGCAAAGTACTGTGCAATATGCTTCTAGGAAGGCTTTGTTCATGCCAAGAACATGAAAGACTACTTCAACATTTTTAAGAAATGATCAGTTTGTTACAAGTAGCATTTAAGGTCAGAAAAACTATTCTCTATTTTAGTGATCTTTCAATGCTATCAAATGCCTAGAAAGCTTCGATATTTAGTCTGCATAGAAAGTATATCCTGTTTCTGTGGTTCTTTCACAGCAATGAAGGGAGAGAATAAAGCACTGGCAAAACAGAAGTTAGCAAGAACTCAACAGATGTAATACCCAAGATTTTTAAAAACTGATTTAAACAGTTTCGTGCTAGTTGATCTATGCCACCATTTTATGGACATAAAGTAGAGAGATCTTATCAAATCTACTAACAAAGTTCTGATCATGGACAGACCTGGAGAGATTTTGCCAGGATTATCAGAAATACCAATGAGGGATTGTGCAATATGAAGAAAGGCTGTTCCAGCAGTTTCATAAATATTCAAATTGAAAAACCAATGTCTCTTGCCTAGATTTTTCTCATTTATTGCCTCAATGTTAATAGCTCAACATTAACTGTTGTCCTTCAGAATTTCATCTTGTGGCCACAAAATACTTCCATAATAAAAATGCTATTCTTAGGAGGCAGCAAAGAATCTGCCTAACAGCCAAGAGTTTTATGAAAGGCAGTGAAAGAACAAAAGACATTGCACCATTCTTTTGGTTAGCATTGCAAGAATCACGAAGGTTACTGTCCCAGGCTCAAGAACTGCGCATGCACTGTTATCTGATGCAAAATATTGCTTGTCCATGGTAAATACCTTTAGATAAATAAAACTCCTTTTTCCAAGGCTGGCTGAGCTAGGCAGAAGTACAAGATTGCACTGCATCAGCTCACTGAACACACTGAAGATCTAAAGGGATACAGATTCTCTAGCATAGAAATTTTTTAGTTCTGGTTCGGAAGAGTAGCCATTATAAAATGCCTCAGAAGGTGTAATAACTCCCTCAACATACCCTGAACATAAGAGTTACGCAACCAAGCACTGGCAGTTAATGGGGTAGTACACACTGAAACAAAGAGGTTTATATCCCTTAGCTACATTATTTAGATAGGATATGGAACTTATTATGGGTAAGCATCTAATCCCTTGAGTCCTAAACCTCTTGGTGGCTTCATTGTCTTGAGGCAGTGAACAGTGCTTCCTGTAAGCTGTGCACTTTCATGGCCACTCAGGAGAGAGTCAAATGCTGCCCAGCTGATTAAAGAGCACCCACATCTAAATTTGTTTCTACTGGTAGTACACTAACTTACGTGCACAGGAGGTGTGTGCTATTTTGCACATGGATCTGGTGTGCATGGGGAGCTATCTTTAAAGCCAGATCCTGCTCCCCCTGGCTGCTTCTGATACAGAGGCAGCAAGGGGTGGAGTATGTATAGTTGGTAAGATTAACCAATAAGCCTGGGCTCATCGTATACTCAACTACACATTAACATCCCTAATAGGGACAACGCATACTAAAGAACTTCCAGTCAGAACAAGTAACCTTTTTGAGCATAGGTCCCTGTGTGTACTCCACATGAGCGACTGACAAATACTCCTATGAGTGGAAGAAAGCTGTCAAAAATGCACGCAGTACTGTAGATCCCATTGTTGCACTCAAGGCAGAGGCCAGGATTTGAGCATAATGCCTAGGTAGGACATGGGCATATGGAACTCCATCTAGCTGCTCTGCACATGTCCAATATTGGGACTGACTGCAGGAATGCTATCATGGTAGCCTCTGCTCTGGTGAAGTGGGCCATTATATTACCACAGAAAAGAACCAGTTTGTAGCATTTGATAAAGCATCCAGAAACCTACTTAGAAACATTCGCAAATATTTCTGCGCTTATGGATAGGACCAGTGGAGGATGGTCCTTTTGGACCAGCTTCATCCTCCAGTCTCAAGGTTTTTTTGGCATGGAATCAGTTCCTCAGCGTCTGACTTAGGGGCTGCCTAATAATGGTGGGCTCAAGTAGCAGCACGTCTCTTATGGATGGCCTTCAATGTTGTCTTTGTGCCCATGAGAATGTTCCTTGCTCTTATGGGAACCCTGGAAGAAATAAGTCTTTATTTTTAGAACCTTGAGGTAAGGACATAAAAAAGGTTTTAAAAAAGTAACTTAAAAATCCCAGCAGTTACATGTGCGGTGCACTCTGCAGTATAAGGCTTATACCACAGAGCCTGCAGCACAGCTGGCTCCCTGGGAGCAGGACGAGCAGCCAGAGCACACTAGAGAGCCAGCTGCCACCCTATGCTGCGGGCTCTGAAGTATCAAAGCCTGCAGCATGAGCTGGCTGTGCTGCAGATGGAAGCAGGGCAGAAGAGCTTAACCATAACTTCAGAGTTACTCCAAGCACATGCTTAAGAGAGGAGTGCTGCTCATTTGGTTAGGTATGGATGGGGTCTCCCTGGCCCAAATCAGAAACATCTCATGGACTTTCCCACCTAGTGTTGTAAGACATAGCTCACAGAGTTTGAGAATTCTCAGTGGAAACAATCAAAAAGCATTGCACTTTGTAAAAATATGCACGACAACAGAGGCAACCTTGGTGTTTGTCACTGATCGAGAAGGACATAGGGGCAGGAGACCGTTTTTGAAGCCTGGAACTCTGGAAATTGCTCTCTGCATTCAGGGACAATCCCTGGGTCTTCGGAAACAAACTATATAAGCTACACTAAAAACTGACTATACTAAAAGAATATTTAAATTTTTATTTAGAGGGTTTTCTGCAAAGGCTGGAGCAAGAAAGGGCACTGGATTCTCAGTGAGGCCATGTAATGGTAAGAAGGAATTCAGCAGGCATCAACCCAGACTGCCTCTTATGATACTTAGAAGCACAAGGAGATCTGTGTGTGTGTAGGTCAATGGACATCATTTGCTAAAATCTGAGTTGGGCACATGGTACATTTTGGGTACCTTACATGTGAAATACACATAGGCACTTAAGAGGAAACTTGGCACTTTCTACCCAATTACGGGGGTTTCAGTACTACAAAAAAAATATTTTAAGAGATGGAAAAAACTACAGTACAGCTTCAGCACAAGCTTCATTATTCTGCCAATGAATCTCAATCTTGATCTACTACTAAGCCAATGATGAAACAGCCTAGGAACACTAGTTATGGTTAAGAGTAATGTCTAGTAACAGGGGTGGGCTGGATCCGGCCCACTGAGCAGGTTGACCTGGCCTGCTGAGGCCCTGCCGCTTCCCTGCCTCCAGGGGAATCAGGGCCCAGAAGTAGGGGGAAGCACACCATTTCCTCCTGTCCTGCAAAGGGCTCAGCACTTTAAATCAACTGCCAGCTGCTGCTCAGTTGACTAAGCACAGCACTCCCTTGAAGGGCGGGGGCAGGGAGCGAGACACTTTGCATGTTCCCCTCTCCCATGCCCTCATTGACACTGGTCTGGGGCAGAGTAGGGAGAGAGAAGCACATGAAGTCTCCTCTCACTGCCAGGGGCACAGGCATCTAGAGGGAACCTAGGTGGGAGGGGGAAGGCAAAAACTTTGCAAACTCCCCCATCCCCAGACCAATTGGTCTGTGGGTGGGGAAGCCCGGAAGTGTCCTGGTCCCACCCCTTTCACAGTGGCCCAGGGCCACTTCAAAAATTTCGGAAGTGACCCCCAGTCAAAAATTATTGCCCACCTCTGGTCTAGTAATCTGCAGTGGCACACTGCCACTGCATCTTTTTTTGCCCATTATCTTAGACTAGATTGGAGCTAGTGATTTTAGGATATTCACTGTTGTATTCTGAGAAGTGACCAAAGCAAGAGATTTATTCTTCTACTGTTCCAGCTATTGAGAAATCAACTAGTTAACAGATCACGACAATGCACTTCTAAATATCACTACTAAGTTTACATGGAGGTTTACACATGTAGCAGGTATGTTCTTCCTCTCAGGGACCACAGTCACTCAATGCATTTGTTCCTGCAGTCCAGCAAAATCTCAGAGATGCTTACTGCTAGTTTTATTTTAAAAAGCATATTTTGCAGTGTAAGTGCTTTTCATGTGGACAAAGTACACAAACTGGAATTATGAAGTTGTGGTCTGGACTTTAACTGAGGACTAGAACACAACCCATAGAGATTAAAGTAGTGCTTTCTTTGCATCTGAGGCTTAAGCTACCTCTCCAGAAAAGCAAATTCATTCACATCTTTTGGTGAAACTAACCTAGTGGTAATTCCTAATAATTCAACCGAAGATGTTAAACCAATGTCTTATTTTGGCCAGATGCTTCAAGTTTAGAGCATATTCACGGATGAAACTGTTGGTGCAGCTTTCAATAAAATCAAATGTTGCCACTTGAGGATTCTGAATAATTAATACTGTGTCTGAGGAAGGTTTCCGCAGTACAGTGTTCTATTTATTTTCCTTCTGACAAACAAAGGCAGATCATCAGGAGTGGACTGACTTACTTTAAAGATATATACTGCTCATTAACCATAATATGTATTTTTTTTCCTCTTAAATTAGCTACAAGAGCTTTTCCTTACTTTATGAAAGATTTCTTTTCTACAAAAATGTTGGTTGCTGTTAAGATAGCAATGAGTGAAAAGCCTTAGAAGTACTGAAGTAAAAGCCTTACCTAGCACATCACCAGCAAGCAAGCTTAATAAACCAGCATTTCTAATCTACACAAATACGGTGGCTTGTAGCGTGATTGGTGTGAAACCAGTACGAGTTTGGGGCATAGGAGGGGGCTACAGAGCATGTTCTGGGAGGGAGTCTGGATCTAGAAGGATATCTGAGGTGGAAGAGAAGCTCTGGGCACTGGATAAGGGGGTGCTTACCTCCCATTTCCCTCACAAGCAGCTCATCTTTGTGGTTGCTGGGGAGGTGCGGCCAGGTGGCTGTAGGCATGGTGCCTGCATCCCCACTCCCTAAACACTGACTGTGGCTCCCAGCCTATTGGCCAGGAGCTGTGACCAACAGGAGCTATGGGGGGGAAGGAATGGCAACAAGGCAGTGTGCCTGCTTGCAGCAGAGCTGCCAGGCTGCACCTCTGCCAGAAGCAGCAAGAACAGGAACCTGGTTGTGGGGTCTCTCAGAAGTGAGCGCTTCCCCCCCCCCAATCTATCACCCCAACCACTTTCCAGACTCCTGCCCTGCACCCCTCTTCCCCTGCGCTCCAAACCCCTCCACTTTTAGCCAGTATTTTCAGTTGACCAGCACCCTCTGTTCCCACAACATGCTAGTTTTAAAAGCTTTTACCATAATAAAACTTTGAGCTCACGTTGGAAAAACATCAAACTTGAGATGGACCAAAAGTTTGAAGGCCTGTATTTGTAGAAATCTTGGACTTATAAGAACTCAAATCAGTGTCATGTTAGCATCAGTTCTGCTAAAACTATTTTTAACATTAATATCACACTTGTTTATTTCACAATGTTCAAAATTAATTAGTTTTACTGGAGGAAAAGTACTGGAGAACAATTTATTGCATTTTACTGATTAAGTCTGACAAATAAATGCAGTAAATCTGAAGTTCTTTTATGCAACCTATTTCTGAAAGGGACTGCCCTCTCCCAGTTCACGAGCATCTCTGTCAATTAAATTCCTCTTCAAAACCCATTTCTGTGAAGCCTACAGATATTGCCACACTTTAGCTGAAAATTTCCTTTATATAACCAAATGTCTTATTTCCAACTTGAGTCTTATTTGATCCTGTATATAAACGACATATAGGCAGGCATTTAGAACCATGACATTTAATGTCTCAGCTTGAACACCAGCATTTAAGTCTGACTATATTTTGTAGAAACTGCCAAGATTTCAGTATTATCCAAGTTGCAGTAGTACTTCAGCCCCAATCAGGATCAGGGCCCTGCTGTGACAGTTACTAGAAATCTGCCCAAAAATGCTTTTAGTTTTACTTGTATCCTTTAATAGACTACTACACTTGATGGTACAAAGTCTATTACAAATGGATGATCTCTAACATATGGAATTAATATGATGAAAGAAGTTTAGTGTTTCTTTAAGAAGGAATAGCAGGGACTGGAGTAGGAATTAGCCTGGGCTCATCAATTAACCCTCACGGGAACCAGTGTATATGGGGAGCTGGCTTTCAAGTTGGGTCCCTGCATCTGCCTGCCTTCCTCCTCCCCTGGCAGGCAGCAGTGGGGAGGGCAGGCTGGAGACAGTGCTTGTGAGGAGCCGCCTTTTAAGCTGGCTCCCATGCTGCTGCCTGCTGACAGAGGCAGCAGCACAAAGAGGGGCAAGAAGAAGCAACTGTTCGTGAACAGCTGGCTTAAAAGCTGGCTCCCCTGGAGCACTAGCTCCTGCCTGCCCATCAGGTGTCAACAAGTAACCACTGAAAATTTCAGCAGTTACACATTATGATAAAATGTGTTTCTTTTTGTAAACATGTAACCAATGTTCAGCAGTTATACATTTACAACACCTCCTTCCTCCCCCCCCCCCCCCCCCCCCGACTGGAATAAGAAAGGAAGAGATGAAAAAAAAAAGAGCAAGAAACATACTAAACAGAAAAAATAAGGGTGGCCAGTTGATGAATGGCTATCCATTTGCCCCTCCACCCTGCAAGTCAGTGTCAGTCCATCAAATCTTATAGCACATTCTAAGGTAATTTAAAATGTATTTAGTTTTGAGATACTTACAGTTCGGAGCTATAAGATGCTTCTCCCATTTCCAGTGTTATTTATTTAAAAAGTACATTTTACAATTTAAAGGGTTTGCCTTCATGTATACAATGTACAACAACCAACAACCAAGTGTAAGTTCAAGTGCAACATTATCCAAACTGCTTGAGATCTGGACTTCTTTGAAAGCAATAGTAATGAGGCATTCTATAATAGGCAAGGGCATTGCTATCCATCTTGCATCTTTGGGTACGTCTAGACTACAGGGTTTTGTCGACAGAAGTTTTGTCGACAGATACTGTCGACAAAACTTCTGTCGACATAGAGCGTCTAGACACATTCAGTTCTCTTGACAAAGCAAGTTGCTTTGTCGACAAAACCCTGTAGTCTAGACGCAATCCTACAGGCAATAAAACCTTCTGTCGACAGAAGGGGTTATGCCTCGTAAAATGAGGTTTACCAGCGTCAACAAAACTGCTGAGTTCTGTTGACGTTATGTCGACAGAACTCAGCGGTAGTGTAGACGCAGGTATAGTTTTGTTGACAAAAATCCACTTTTGTCGACAAAACTCTGTAGTCTAGACACACCCTTACTATAAAACATAATTTATACTAGTATAGAATCATGGGACTGGAAGGGACCTTCAGAGATCATCTTGTCCAAACCCCTGCACTCAATGCAGGATTAAGTATTATCTAGAGCAGTGGTCCTCAACCTTTTTGTGGCCAACAGTACATTCACATTTTCAGAAGAGTGTGGCGGGAGCCAACAATTTTTCAAGGCTTATTTTGTATTTGAACATTAAATAATACGAAAAACATCATTTAATATTACATAATATATGAATCCATAAGATAAAAAAGGTAGCTTTACATGTAAAATGTATTAATTAAATTATTTGGCAATTATTCGGCCCCCCCCTTTGGAGAAAAAATACAAAAAAGGTGTCAAATGAGCAAATTCATATTAAATGTGAATTGGGTAAATTTGATAGTAACTTAATTTAGCTGGATAATTTTTATTTTTATTATATTGTAATTCATTTTTAAACAAAATTCTGCATTAATAAAAAGGGGGGTATGTCCAAATGTTGAGCAAAAAATGCACCCTCCGCCTCCCCCCCCAAAAAATCATGGCACCTTTAAATCTCACACTCCCCATCCCCACCATGTCCCTACCATCTGCTGCCATGTCTCTTCCCCTTGCTCCATCAGCTCCCCTGGTGCCCGCTACCCCCCAACCTCTCACCCTCCTCTGCTGCCCTCACTCCTGCCCTTCTCACTGCCCTCAGCCCTCCTGAGACCTGCCCCCCTCCACCAGCCCTTCTCTCCCCCGTGCCCACTCCTCCAGTAGCCCCATTCTGACCATGTGAGCGACCCCCTCTGCTAATACCTCCCTCTACAGACCTGCCCTGCTTCTCTCCTCTGGTATTGGTCCCTCCTCCCCTGCAGGTGTCTGTCCTTCTGCTTCACCCCCAGAATCCCCAGGCATCTGCACCTTCCCTTACCACAGCACCCTCCTGGTGCCTCCCCCTTCCCTCAACGCCCATCCCCTTTTTCCTTGATGCTCACCCCCCTCTGCCCCCGTTCCTCTCATGCCCGTGCCCTCACACATGATTTGCTCCATCCCCACCTTCCTCGTGCCCACCCCTTCTTTCAAGACTTCTCCCAGCATCTCCCCCTCTAGCCCTTAATGCCCTTACCCTCTCTTCTCCCAGCATCACCCTGTCCCCCCTCCCACTGACACCTCCCCTCCTGCCCTTTTCCTCATTGTCTCCACTTGGCCCCCTGGCATTTGTCTGTCCTCCACGCGGTCCCTTGGTGACTATCCCTTTTTTCTCCTGACCTGCCCCTTTCCCCTCAGCACAAGCCCCTTCCTCTCCCACCCTTCCCCCTATTTTTCCCATACCCCCACCTTCTGCCTTCCAGTTTGAGTCTGTGATCAGGCCCAGCCCCAGCTGCTTCCGTAACCCCAGACTACGTGCCGGGCCTAGAGCTGGGTCGCGTGTTTCTAAAATTTAAAGTCCTGGGCCGTGACATCATGGCACACAGGCGTCTCCCCTCTCTACTGTTGTGTGGACATCTGAACACGCCGCGCATGCGCTCCCTCGGATGTCTCGCAAACCAGCATCTCCCCTCAGCTGTGGCACGGCAGCATGTGCTCCCTCTGGGGTGCGCACACCCCACTTTGGAGACCACTATTTTAAAACACGGCCATGGGCACACGTAAGTGCCCCGGTGGGCGCCATGGCTCCCCACGGGCACCGCATTGGGGACCCCTGGTCTAGAGCAAGGCTACTCAACACATGGCCCACGGCCTGTTTGTTTGTGGTCTGCAGGTGGTAGCCAAAACAAAAAAAAGCCAATATAATGGTTTTCTCTTGATCTGCATTTTAGTAGTTAAATTCCTGGACTGTCACTGCTCATTAAAAATGCTGTCATATGGGTGGAAGTTGGGTCAATACACATTTTATTAATATCAGCAGAACTGACATAAATCGGGCCTGTGTGTTGTGCAGTCTTGCCTTAATCTTTGTATTCATGCCTATCAGTGTGAAAGAAGCTATCAATATATATTTGCAACCATACTGTGACTGTGATTATCATTGTGGCCCCCAAGACTTCCAAAGTTAAGTAGCCCTGATCTAGAGCCTAGACCAGGGCTGGGCAAAAGGGCCTCTGTGGGCTGGATCGGGGTTGCAGAGGCCCTGCTGCTCCCCTGCTCTCAGTCCTTGATTGGCTTGAGGATGGCAGAGGGTGCTAAGCCTTCTCCTGTCCTGCCAGGAGCACAAGGCCCTTGCAGAGCGGGAGGGGGGAGAGCGGAGGAGATTCTGTGCACACTCCTGCCCCCAGGCCAATCAGGGCCTTGGGCAGGGGAGCTGTGGGAAGCTTCCTTACCCTGCCTCGGACCTGTGAGGAGCGACGGTACTTCTAAGTGCCAAGTGCTCCTCACAGGGCGGAAGGAGGCTTCCTGTGTTTCCCCGCCCTCAGATCCTGATTGGCCTGGGGGAGGGAGGCGTGCCAAGCCTCTTCCAGGGCATGGGTGCCTAGTGGGAGGGGGCACAAAGGGCCCCCCCCCACGCCCTGACTAATCATGGTCTGGGGGTGGGATAGCCCCGCCCTTCCCGTTTAGGCGCTGCCCCTTCTGGGGCAGCCCAGGGCTACTTCAAATATTTTTGAAGTGGCTCCCAGGCAAAAATTATTGCCCACCCCGGATTGCGGATATTTAAGAGTAGGTTAGAAAAACCAATAAGATTCTACAACCTCCCTAAGCAATTTATTCCAGCACTTAACTACCCTGACAATTAGGTTTTTCCTAATGGCCAACCTAAATCTTCCTTGCTGCAATTAAGCCCATTCCTCGTTCTCCTATCACAACAAAGTTTCAAACGCACTGCCTATGATGCTTTTTCCTCCCAACCAATGAAGGAGGGAAGAGCATATGTTAGGCAATGTAAGTTATTTTTCAGTGCACATACGGCACAAGACGACAAAGATATCCATCTAGTTTGTGTTCCAAATAGAATTTTATTTTATCTCTTAAGGGCATGCTAATAGTGCAGGACCATAGTTTTCCTGGTAATATTCCATTTTAGTACTATATATCTACTTCTAAGTGGTCTCATCTTGATCAAATTTTAGATGTTTTCTATTGCAATATACACTGTTAAATATATTAAGTTTGCAGTTATAACTGTTTTCCATCCAGCCACTATTAAATGCCAATTGTATCTGTGGAGTAAGAAAGCCATCATTTGCAAAATACAAGTTTTCTGGCTTTTTTACATACATTTGTCTTTCTCCCTCTACAGCAGGATCGGTAAAAAACAATTCACACACTTGGTATAGTTTGATAAATTTCAATCAATGGCAGCATTAAAAGATTTTATTAATCAAGCTCTCTTAATTTGAAGCTTTAGCTAATAGAGGACTCTAAGATGTCACTTTTCTCCTAGTGTGAGGACCACATGGATACTATGTACTTAGCATTCCCTTATTACAGGCAACTTCTAGGAAAAAGCCTCTTCAGATACTATTACAAGAGTTCTGGGCTAGCCTGTCCTTTACTAGTAAGATAAAACTGTCACCTTTTTCAGATTCATAATTAGCGCAAGTTAGTCAATCAGGACTTATTCATGAAATGAGCAACACTAATAGTTAAAAATGTGAAATAATATGGTTCAGTGCACAGTAAGACATTTCTAACATAAGGGGAAAAGTAAAGGGAACTAGTTCTGAGGCACTCCAAAGATATGCTGTTTAAACAGAAATTTATCTGAGCTTAATCGAAAATGATTACTAGATGGGAGTGTAGCCTCGAGGAATGAATAATTAATCATTAGTAAGTCAGTCTTTAATTGTAATCCTAATTGTAAATACAGACAAAACCTCAGTTAACCCCAATTTTCAGAGTAGGTATTACAACCTGAGGAGTAGCTAGTGTTCACACAGTGTTCTGGGAGGCATAGTACTTTCTTCTGAGCAACTGCACAAGTGCACAGCTTGCTGGAAACACTGGTCACATGCCACCTGAGGCACACTGTGCATATACTAAAGAGTGTGCCTTTTGTCTCTTCACGGAGCCCAAGATATCTTCTGAATTAAACTGGTGGCAAGTCAGGATGTTTCCAATTGTCTTCGGCACATTGCTTCTCCAGAACACAGTTCCATGCAAAAGAACCTTTGATGGTTGAAACAATGTATTAACCTATTCTGATTATGCATCCTGACAAATCCAGTGCCAAATTCATGCCAAGAGACCGCAAGCCCTACCATGCTGCCTTCCAAACCAAAAGTTACTATGGGAAGAAACCACAGCCTTCAAATCCACAACATGGGAAAGGGAGCTTTGGACTCTGGAGGCAATATAGAAACCTCTCCAAGTATCAGCAAGCAGTAACAGCACTAATCCAATGCTTAATAAGTAAAGATTTAAAGTTTAACAGATCTGATGCTTTACAATCCAGGTATTTGATTTCCTCTCCAGGTGCAATACAGATGTTACCCAAGTCATATATGCTGCTACCAACATAAGCAAGTGTGCTTATCTTGCCAATTTCAATGTTTCTGCCTGTACTTGTCCATGACAGCAACTTTATAACAACAATTTCATCAGCAACAACTGAAGCATGATCCCCATGAGCAAGGGTCAGAGGGAAAAAGACAAGTCAGTACGATGCAATTGACCAAATATGTCATTTTTATTTTGCTGCTGTCAGCACTCAGTTTCCTATTTGCAAAGTGTAAAGAAAGGCTTTGTTTCAATGCCTTCATATATAGCATCAAACACCATGTGTAGCTTTTGCTAATCAAACTAGACTTTAAAGTCAGGGGCGGGGGGGAGGAGAAGAGAGTGAGAGACAAATGTGTTTTCACTTCCAAATACTGACAGTTTCAGGAAACTTGTGATGGCTTTTTTAATTCTCTCTCACATCTAGCCCCTATTGTGATTGATTCAACAAATACATGTAGCTTATATCAGGGCCAGAAAACTCAATACGAACAGTTGCTCCTTCCTTTGTCCATACAGCTTTATTGTTAAGAATGAGCAAGTATCTTGACTGTGCTGGAGTCCAAACTCTTTGCTAGTGTGTTAGTGAGCCAAAGCTTCATAGATTTGCAAAAGAATTAACAATCAAATGTAGTCACTCTGAATTATATCACATCAAATTGATCTGGGTATTTAGCAGTCAGTCCATCTCAAAGTTAAATTATCAATGATTGACATGAAGTTTCAGGTACACTTGAGGTATTGGAGCTGTTTGCACCAAGTTAGTAGTTTGATGAGAAACCTTTTTGGAGAATTAAAGGAAAACTATATTTTTATTTTAGAAAGTTCCTACACACTTGTGATGGGGAAGAGTTCCGATACTTCCTGGTTGTAGCTGCATGTAATTCTCAAACTACAATGTGAAGTTCGAAGATTCAAGTTTGCATCTGCTTCCTATTCAATACTTTGGCAACTATGCACTGAACATTAACAGAAAGGCTGGCAGTAGGCAGCTGAATCAAGAGGAGACCTCATTTACTAGCTACAGTTGGTCAATTTTTGTTTACCATGAAGGCTCTAATCTGTTGATTATGCCAGTTACTGCCAGGTATCACATGTAAACCCAAAAAACTAAGTTCATGAATTTAGAATTTTTAACATTCTTTAGCATACAATGGTCTAAATGAGTGGTTCTAAAAAAAACCAGGAAAATAGATACGATTGCTAATGACTAAGATTTTTCAAGAGATCTTTAAAGGGGGCTAGGCATTCAACTGCTACTGAATTTTAATAATTGGAGCACCTAACTCTTTAGATATCTTTTAAAATTCAAGTAAAATTCAGCTAAAACTTGTGTCTAGAACTTCTGCTGCATACTCCAAGGAATTTTTAACACATACAAAAAAAATCTGAACTTATACAGAGCCCAAATATCAAGTTTACATTTAGATAAGATGCTAATGGCCACAGAATCACATTCAATCAAGTACCGAATACCTTTCCAGCAATTGTTACACCTATCACAGTATAGTGAATTATACTGTACCACAGAGTCAATGAATGCAATGTTGAAAAATCTACTATGCTCAATCAGCTGCTTCATGTTGTTATACCATTACAGCCCACCTAATCAAGTTGGCAAAAAGATTATGGTGGTGTTCACTAAAAATTAGTAAACTCCTTGGGCTAGAAGTAGGACACTGCATGTTAGATGCCACTTTCAAAGTGAAAATACTAATGTATGTCCATCTGTAAAAGCATTCAATGGAAACTCATTCTAGAAAAACCAAGGGAAGTTAATTTTTCTACTACTACTTCTCATTAACAGCGGATGCAAAAATATGAAGTGCAGATGGAACATGGTAAATCTGAATACAAATTAGGGATGTAAAATCCTGTTTAACTGGTTAAATTTCATGTTTAACCAATTAACCGATTACAGGAGGCAGGTGATATGCCCTGGTCTACTGCAGACAAAGACTGCTCCAAGAAGCCAGAGCAGCTCCTACCCGTGGCAGTCTCCATGGAGCTAGAGAAGCCCCCTGCTTGCAGCTGGTGGTGAGCTGCTCCATCCTCCAACGGTTAAATAAAACCAACACACATTTCCTGCTAAGAGTGATGCTTACCCGTTAACCTTTCACATCCATAATATGAAAAGATGATGGAATACTTATTACTTCCACTTGTATGTATTTATCAATAGAATATGAAATAGTATTTTAGAATGGCCAATCCTCACAAATAAGGTGACACAGCCTTGCTGTTTTTGCTAAACAAGCAATCACTTGGGTCTGTTCTGAAGCTATTTTTAGTCCTTCCCAAACATGACATTGAAGTGCTTATATTAAAAAAAAAAAAAAAAAAAAAAAAAAAAGAATTATATACCAAGAGATACACTGGATGATTAAATTCTCCCCTCTTCCTTCAGTTCCACTACTACTCTGCTTCAGTTTACAATTATTTGACTTATTGCAAGTCTAAATAAATGCACTTTAATGAAGAACTGCCATTATAAGCTTCTGATCCTGAAATTAGTAAGGAGCAGTAGTTGTACAAACACAGTTTAATGAAAAAAGGCCTTGTTACCTCATTCAATGAGACCCTGGACAGACCATTTGCCCCCTTTTTTTTGGGGGGGGGGGGAGAGAGAAGGAGGAGGAGGTTGAGCAAAACAAGGCCCTAAACTCAACTGCACTTTTCCATCTGTAACAATAACTTTGGAACAGCACAATCAATTCCAAAATGTCAGGGACTGTTTTAGGCATAAAAAGACGACAACTGATTTTGATGCAAACCACAGACGCCTGATTCAGAAAATAACTTGCTGTATGGAGAAGATATTTCTGTCAGAGGCCAGACAGTCTTACTGGTAAGATTTGTGGGAGAAAACTGAGTGAATAAAAGAAGGGACATACAAGGGAACAGAGGTGGGAACGCTGATGAGGGAAATCAGGGACCCAGAAAAGGGATAGAGGTAGACACATGGGGTGTGTCTAGACTACAGGGTTTTGTCGACAAAACTATACCTGCGTCCACACTGCCTTTGAGTTTTGTCGACGTATGTAAACCTCATTCTACGAGGAATAATGCCTTTTATTGACAGAGTTCTGTCGATAGAAGGCATTATTGCATCTACACTGTCCTTTGCGTCCACACTTACGTCGACAAAGCGGCTTGCTTTGTCGACAGAACTGGATGTAGTCTAGACGCTCTTTGTCGACAGTATCTGTCGACAAAACCCTGTAGTCTAGACATACCCATGGAAACAGAAATCTGCAGTTAGCTGAAGGACCAGGAAAGGGAAAATAGAGCTTAAGGATGGAGGGGAAACAGGTTATACAGCCCAATGCCAGAATATCTGCACTTATAGTGCTCCCTGAAACAGAAAAGCAGGGAAGGCAGCACATAAGTTGCTTAAGAGGGCAATGGAAGAATGCAAATAGCCTCTGGGTGCATGCAATGCTAGGCCTATACAAATCTAAGTATGCAACCCTCGTACTACTTTCCATTCTAAATTGTCAGATATTGTTCACCTTTTAAGTGAACACTCAGCAAATGACAGACCAACATTTGTATATAGTCCTCTGTTGCCTTACTACTGTTTACAAAATGTGTGTACCTGTATATGTACTATGAAGTGCCAGATCCTTTAAAAAATGACCAATTTCCCACACTTCCATTTCAAAATTCCAGTTTAAAATGGAGCACTGCTAATGCCAGGGTTACAGCAGGTCAACAGCAAAGCTGGGAACAGAACCCAGGTCTCCCAAACTGCAATCAGTGCTCCAACAAATGGACTGTGTTCATGCTATTTATTTTTACCTACCACTTTTATATGTTCCCAGTAAGTTACAAATATTACAAAGCTCCAGCAGTACCAACAACTGCCACATTCTGGTAATGTTACAAATAAATTAAAAGGCATCTCCTCCCATTCTTCCTTAATCTATTTAGTGATTAGGACATCATTTACTTCTACAGTGAATTGTGGTGCTATATTTCATACCTTGTAGTGTTACCTGAATGATCCTAAAATAATAGGGAACACCAGCAATTACATGATGATTATTTTTTTAACGATCAAGTAGAGTGGGAAAGAAAGCAGATGCGTTCATTTAAATTGAGCTTGTTATGGAATCATAGGGAGCCTGAGTAGAATTTTATAAGGGCCATTCACTATGTATAATGAACTTAGTTACCCAAACTAGAGATCAAGTTGTCTATATAAAAGCAGAGTTAATATCTATGCTCTCTGATCAGTCATTTCCATCTGAACTTATTTAGTTTGCTATGAGGACAGATGTAGTCTATTCTATAGAGATCAACTACAAAAACTTGCAATTAACTAAGTCTATTAATTTTCACTCATAGTAACATTATTCAGATCCCTATGTAGAACATGCAGTTATTTTTCTCTGTTTGCTCATTTCAGGTCATGCAGTCTTGTACAGAAACTTCTTGATACGTACTAATTTAATTAATGAGTATATGTGGGACATCTTAGTCAAGAAACAAGAATGAGTTTAGCTATAAGTGTTAATTATTTACCAAAATTTTTAACCTTGATAATTAGGCTGCACCCTTGACAGCATTTTAAAGCCAGTTGCTTGGATACATGATGGTAATATATTTTCAAATCAAGCATTTAGAAGAGAAGTTTTAAATAAATAAATGTCACTGCCTAAGGCCCTGTGGCATGAGGATGATAGCTTAGTCTCAACAGGTTTAGTTTTGATTAAAGAATAACTGGACTGGCCACACCCAGATGAGTAAGATTTTATCTGGCTGAAGTCAGTTAAGTATGCTAAGCAGTAAATTATCTACACAGATAATTTGTATTTTTGATCACCAAATACAGCAAAGAATTTAATGTTCCTTCTAAAACCTGAAGGACAGTGACAGAAGCAAGAACAAAAAAATTTTTCCACAAAGATACATTAGATTAAAATACGCTGAAATATTTTAGGTTCCTGCTCTATTTTTAGCCCAAACACCAAAAACCTTATTTTCATACTTGAGGAAAAAAAGATACTGCAGCGTTGGATTGCTGCCTGAAATAAATCTTAGCAGAATTTAAGAAATATTTTATTAATATGTTGATCTTCAAACTTTATGAACTCAGTTTATAAGATTGATTTTAAGTCGGCCCTGGCAGTGTCCCTTTCACAAACTGTTGTTCTCTCCCACCAATACAAGACCTACTGAAATAAAATTTGGAATTAGCATCTTTCAGTGTTACCCCTTAGTTTCTATTGCTTATCAGTCCCAGATCCACAGGTACTTTAAAGTTATCCTGATATTAAGACACAGTAAAGTCCTTTCTGCATGAGTACTTTTAGTGTGCCAGTCCCCAAGGAAGTTAGACCCTAAATAAAACTAGACACTCAGGATGATGCTGAAAGTGCCATATTCTCTTCTGTAACTTTGGAGAAGTTGTACTCCATACTTTTCAGTTCATTCTAAGGGATGATCATATTGTATTTCAATCTTGACTATCCACCAGACAAGATTTAAGGTGAGTCACTGCTCATAAGAGAAGTCTGAAATAAAGGTTCAGCTAAAAAGGTTGTGCTCCTTTTTAAATTAATGCCTGCAAGTATCTTAGCTAATTTTACAACACATACAAGTGGATTTTAAATCCTTATCACAATTTCAGTGAAGTCCATGATTTACTGTAGCTGTTATGATCATCAAGAGGCTTTCTACTTCAGCACACACGTAAAAAGGAAGACACTATCAATGAGTTCACTGTGTACTAGTATGTGTGTATTACTGGAAAGTTTAAAAAAAATCAAGTTAACAGATACTTAGTGTGTTTTATGATAAATCAGTTGTCCTAATAAGAAACTTAACATTCAGCCCTCATGTTAACAAGTCTTATTCTATACTGCAAGCCATAAAAGCACCCTAACTCAAGAGACCACCTTCTTTGTTATAGCTTTATACCATTGAAAAGCTGTAACTTGAAGAGGCCATCAGCAGCTTTGCTACTGCCTCCTCCTGCAGAGTTTCTGCATGGCTGAGTCATAACTAACATTACATCATCTTACCCAGGGAGGGGCACAATTTCCATAGTGAGAATTACAACCTCATGCAAGCAGCTCAGTACACTGAAGGTTCCAGATAAAAAGTAATCTGGGTTATGTGAAGAAAATACCTTTTGAAAACCAGATTCAAAGCCCCCTTAGTAAGTTAATGCATAGATAATTATTGTCTCAATATTTTTGCTTATTTACAAATACACACAAAATCAAGAAATCAATGGAATATAAAGTCTATGTACAATAGAGTTTAAACATATTTGCAAATATGTTAAGAGTTGATGCCCATGAGAACTTTAATACAAGTTTTGGAATTATATATTTAAGGATGAGGCGCCATCCAGTTATCCAACTTTGTTTTTCAGAAGTGGTGGTATTTGCAAGATTTGGATGCCTTGCATGGAATGCCTCAGTTTTTAGCAAGGGACTGAAAAATAGCTGAACAGGGTCAAAACTATTTATCCCCTAATATTAAGAAAACATGAATTAAATACAGTTTTATTATCTCTCACCAGCACATCATTGCAGATATCTCTTAGCTCTGTCTCAATTTTCTCTCTGTATTCTCTGGCCATCTGCTGTTTTTTCTCAGCACCTTCCGTCTTTTGTTCAATACTTGAGACGACTCTCCAAGATGACCTACGGGCTCCTACGACATTTTTGTAAGCAACAGAGAGAAGATTCCTCTCCTCATTGGACAACTCAGCTCCTTGCTCAGTCACAGACTTCATGCAGCCTGCCATGTCATCATATCTCTCAGCCTGCTCAGCCAGTTTGGCCTTTTGCACCAGCTCATTTTTATCCATGCTGATTTTGCTGAAGAGGGAAAACACGAAGGCATTATTCAAACAATATTCATCAAGGGCAAAATAGCCTCATATATATAAAACAAGTCTTTTTTTAAAAAAATATGCAATATTCTAGCTTGTCATTATGCAATTAAGGCACTCTAAATTGGCCCTGAATGCTGGAATATATATAAAACTAGTGACTTGGAAGTGTTCAAGCTATGATATTTCTACAAATTCAAACCTTTATTTAATTAGTACTGATAATCATTTGTTAAAAAAAAAATCACCACATTCAGAATGTTAAGGGGCACCATTTCTGTGCTGTTCAAGTATGTAGTGACAACTCTTGCCACTGCTCAGAATTCTCTTCAGACTTCCAAGCAGCATCATTAACTTCTTCAGTTGCATTATTCTGATGATTAGAGAACAAATTGAGAGAGCATCAGTAACTTACCCTTAAGCAGTTCAGAGAAAAAACACCCCAAAAAATGAAAAATAGAAATTAAAAAAAAACCCTCCAGACTGAAGTAGTAGCAGAGAACTCTACTCCCTGAAGAAGTCTGCTTTTAAACTTTCAGACACCCAGAGGTTAATATTACAATTCAGGCCCTAATTATACACCCATGCTAGAATGGGAGACTCTAAGCTTCTCACCTGGGCATTGCTCTTCTAACTCTCTAGTGATGGTTTGATGGGTTAAATTGCTCAATTTGAGTGAAAACCATCATTGAGATGCAAATGTTAGTTGGGTGTGTTGTAGCCCTTCAGGACTGCATCTTAACAAGCCCTTTCAATCATACTAACCTAACTTGATTAAAGCACACCCTTTTGTATCTCTAACTGGTCAGAATCTTCCCCCCCCCCACACACACACACTTCATGAATTTTTGGCTCCTGATAATTATTTTGAGCCCTACAATATGCACTAGCTATATGGTTCATTAGTATACTAACTGCAGAGGCTAAAAAGTGAAAAATCATTTCACCTAAGCATACTGTGTTTTTATGTTACATATTCCAATTGCCATAACATTGACCCCAACAGTTTTGATTTGGCTTATACAAGTGATATTTCACATAAGACTACCTGGAATAGAATTTCTTGTATTTAAACTCAATGAAATAAATTTGGATCTTTTTCAGAGATCAGATCATCTCAAGGTTATTTATAGCACGTTTCAGTAGCTGTTTTAACCAACACTAGTTGCTCCCATTTCTCTGTAATATTTGCCAGGGTGGTTTAAGGCCTTTGACCATACTGCAAACACTGCTAAGAAGCCATTTTACAGAATGGTTTCACCTACAGCTGTTACCACCCAGAATAGATTAGACAGGCAAATAGTTAAAATCTTATCTGAAAGCCAGTTTATCAAACTGTGGTTATTGGCTAGCCAACGCCACTAGACTAGCACGCCATGATCCTAGCCAGCACTGCTGCACTTTAACAGAGGAAAAGCTACTTTAATGAAGCACCGCGAGGATGGGAAAATGCCAGTCGATTTCTCTATACACTAGATCGTGTCTTGACAGCATAAAATGGTGCTGTTGAGCTCGCCGCAGCGCAGGGCCGCGCTTGCAGTGGGCACGGCTACACGGAGCGCGGGCGGCGGGGAACTGGGCGGCTACAACACGAAATCGACACGGCGTGGGCGAGGAGGGACGACCGGGCCAGACTCCTCCCGCCGCCCCTCCCGCGCTGCGGCCGCCGCCGCATCCGCCCGGCTCCGAGACAGGCAGCGCCTCCGCCGGGCTCTTTGTCATGGCGGATCCATGCCAGAGCCCAGCCCACCGGGCTAACGCGCTAACCCCGCTCACCTCAGCCCAGCGCCGTGGGGAGGCGGCCGCCGAGCCCCCGCCCCAACACAGCGACGGAAGGGAAAGCCGCAGCCACGGGGGCGAGGAGCCCGCCCCACGGCGCCAGCGCAGTCACCGCCCTGCAGGAGCTGCCGCGGCCACTCGGGAACCCGGCACAGCGCCCATTACACTCCCCGCGGCCGGGGCCCCCAGTGACCAGCGCCGGGATCCGGGGCGGGGCCACCGCAGGAGGGGCCCCAGGAACCCCGCTCGGCCGGCGGGAGGCCACACCCAGCCAGCGAGCCGCCCGCGCCCTGCCCGCAGGGCCCCGCGCGCCCAGGTGGGGAGGGTCGCGCCTGCCTTCCCCAAGCGCCCGCTGCCTCCCCGGCCCGGCGAGCCACCCCCCGCAGCCTCACCTGCCAGGGCCCGGCGAGAGCAGCAGCCCCCGCTGACCCTGCCCCGGGTCACACGCTGCTGCCCCCGCCTCGCCAACGGCTCCGCTTCCCACTCCCCGGGCAGCCGCCTAGTGGCCGGGACAGGGCGGGGCGGATCCGGCCTCACCTGTGCAGCGGCGGCCGAGGCCACATCCGCAGCGGCGGCACAGTTGCCCGGCGGCCGGCTCCCCGGCGCCCTGCCCTCGGGAGCGCGGCGCGGGGAGCCGCCCTGCTGCCTGCGGAAGGACCGCGGGGGGAGGGGGCCTCCGCTGCCCCGCCAGCTCCTTCCGCCCTCGCGGGCGCCCCGTGGGACTAGCGCTGCCGTGGGCCCGGTTACCTGCGTAAGGAGGAAGCGGCGGCGCGAGTGTCTCTGGGCGAGTAGCCGGCGCGGACTGTACCTCTAGCCCTGCTGCTCTCTCCGCTGCAGCCTCTCTCCAGCGCCGCACACGGGGTCTCCGCCAATCACTGCGCCGCAACGCACGGGCACCACACTGCCCGTGACGTCAAACGGGGCCATGGCAACCGCGAGGGAGCGAGCGCCTGCGCCCGCGCCTTCCCCTCCGCCCCACAGAGCGGGGGCCGCGCCAACCGCCGCTGGCGTCGGCGCGCGCACCACCGCGGGGGACACGCCTAGCCCGGCCACCACAGCCCCTGCCGCGGGCGCGCGCGCCTCTGCCTCTGACTGCAGCGCGTGAGTGAGTGAGGCGCCTTCGCGGCCCGCGCGCCGCTCCCCTGGCGGCGGGGCTGGGAGAGGCCGCGCACCGAGCCTCCCATCCCCCATACCGCCCTGCCACTCTGCCGCCTTCTCCCTCTTGCCGGCCGGGCCCGCCCTGGGCTGGGAGACCAGCCTTGCTCGCTAGGGGCGGGGCCGATTCTCAGTTCAGACAGCCCCGACTGCGGCGGCCTTCCGGAGCCCGGGCTCCCATGTGCCGCCCCACGTTGCAGAGCCGTCTGAGGAAGCGCGCGGCTCGGAGGGGCGCTTCGGGGAGCCGAGCTCTGCAGCACAAAGCCGGCATCCATCGGTCTGAGTTGCAGGCTGCTCCCATCGCGGGAGGAGCTGAGCGCCCGACACAGCCAATCCACAGCAATAGCAGAGGCCAGCCTAGCGGCCTTGCTGGAGTCTCTCGTGCGTCTCCCTTTCTGGGGTCGGCGCTCTGCTGGGCTAGCCGGGCTGGGCTTTCGGGAGGAAGTGTAGGGAAGGGTTTGAGAGCAGAAAGGGCTTTGAGCCGTGAGCGGGACTTCTGGGAGGAAGGCTTCCTCAGAAAGAAAATTGCCACATGATCTAAAAATGGTCAGGCTGCAGTTCCCCGATCAGATGATCGACAGCCAGATCACCTTGCCAGAAAATGTTTTGTCCCCCCACCCTGCACACTGGGGCCCTCCGTGGACTAAGAGGAAAAGTTGAAAGAATTGGGTATGTTTAATCAGAGAAAAGACTATTGGGGAGGGACATGATTACAGTCTTCAAACATGTCAAAGATTATGATGCTCCCCAGGGAATTCTGCTCCAAAAATTAAAAATTCTCCACTAAAAAAGTTTCTGCCTATAATATGCAAATCTCATTGTTGTCAATAAATGTGCAGGCACCAGCATGGCAGTGCAAAGCAAATGCCCCTGGCTGCATGGAGATCACCCTACAACACCTCCCTGCTCTCCATAGAATACGGACTTGAAGGTGAAGGTGAAGCTGCACTGAACTCTGACTACACTACCAGTTTAGGTCAAACTTAGCTGCATTAAGTTGATTTGCTAAACAAAGAGTCCACATCACCAACCCCATTCCCCTGACTTGAAGGGCTGTTAAAGTTGATTGCAGTACTCTTGCTTTTTGCAAGAAGCAAAGTTAAATTCGATGTTTTGTTAGTCTATAAAGTGCTACCCAATCAGCTTTTGTTTTTTAAGTTTAACTGTAGGGTAGTGCAGATACAGTGCTTTAAAAGTCAATGTTCTTGGCCTCTGGAAGGTGTCCCACCGTGCCCCCGTGTAGCCCCTAGGGCCAGTACTTTCAATTTAGCTCATCTCTGAGTATGAAGGAAAATCCCTGAAAAAATGGGGAAGATGAATCTATGTAGGTAGAACTATGAACCAAAAAAAGAAATGCTGATATCAATGCAAGATTACACAGGGCATGGTGGAAAAAGGATACACCAGGGATGCCCAGCAGTGCCACATGGAAATAAAGAAACTCAGGCAGCGTATCAAAAGACAAAGGAGGCAAATGGACAGTCTGGGTCTTCCAGAACAGAAGACTGGAATTTCCTCTTCAGTGATTTCTCTCCCCTTGCCCCAGCTCTCACTCGGAATTCCTTTTCAGTCTCTGCTTTCTTGTGATCCTTAAATACAAGTTTCTCTACAACAGTATCTTTATTGCTTTTGTTGCATGGGGGAATAGGGCAGATTGCGCCGGTCACAGGGTTTACAGGCCAGCACACTTAATGCAGGGGGCATCTCCTATAAAGTAACATACAAGATTGCCATATCACTGTCTGGTCATTCACAAACCTGTTTTTCAAAACCTCTCTGATTATCAGTGTCCCTTGCTGTGTTCACCTTATTGCCCTGATGTCTGGTTTCTCACAATTAGTGGCTAGGCAAGTTGCCTCAAGTCCCACCTCCCAATCTGACATGAAATTTCCCTCCCTTACTTTCAGAAGTGTTATGCATACGGTAACCATACAGCCCTTTTTTTCCAGGACAGACCCAGATTTAAGGGTTCTGTCCTGGTGTCCCAATAAAGGTGGCAAATGTCCCAGAAAACCTGTTGGGATCCAGCTACAAACAGAACTGCCATTTCCCACCCTCTCTGGGGCTCCCTCGCAGACACCTAGTACTAGTGCAGTGCAGCAGTAATGCCCCAGCACCACTCAGCACGTAAGCGGCTCCCTTGTTGCTTTGCGTGGGAACCCAGGATGGTGCGCAGTGTCCAGAGTGCCAAGCTCCCCTGCAGCACACGCTGCTGTCCGGCACGCCCTTCGCTCCCACCATGGGACTGCCTCTGCCGTGTGCAGCCTCCAGCCGGCCTCCATCATCCACAGGCGGCTGCCGCTGTTGGCGGAGGGGGAGGGGCGCTGGTTGGAGCTGATGAACCACTCCTGGGAGCTGCTGCCGGAGTCCCGGCAGAGACCACGCAGAGCCCAACTGGAGCTCTGCAGAGCAGGGAGCGCTTGGGCTCTGCTGGTGCACTCTGTGCACGGCCCTTTCTCCCCCCACCCCTTCCTACTCCGCTGGGGGAGCGGCAGTGCACGGACAGAGGCAGCAGCACAGGGCAGCAGCCAGCTCCCTGGGAGCAGTGCTGGCAGGCAAGAGGAGATATATGCTGGGAGCTGGCTCCCCCAGAGTATAAAGCTTATACTACAGAGCCTGCAGTGTAGCTGGTTCCCCTGGAGTGGGTCCAGCAGCTAGGAGCCGGCTCCCAGTGTGTGCTGACTGCCGCCCCTGCTCCCGGGGAACTGGCTGCGCTGCAAGCTCTGCAGTATACTGCAGAGCCCACAGCATGTAATCGTGTAACCCAGGGGTTCTCAAACTTTGTAATATCACGACCCCCTAAAATTCTAAGTGAATTTGTGTGACCCCCCCATCCTCACTGCTACACAAGCAAACGGGGAGTTGGGGGCAGCAGGGCTGTGTGGGGGAACAGGCCGGCGGAAAGCAGGGCTGGTGGGGTGGAGGGTTGGGTGCAGTGAGGCTGGCTGGGGAACATCAGGAGGAGGAGGGGAGAACTGGCCACTGGAAGTAGGGCTGGCGGGGGCAGCAGGGCTGGCCAGGGGAGTTGGGGGGTCATTGGGGCTGGCCAGGGGAGATCGCGGGGGAACCGGCCAGCGGGAAGCAGGGCTGGTGGGGGGTTGGGGGCTGGCTGGGGGACATCGGGAGGAGGAGGGGAGAACTGGCCCCCGAAAGCAGGGCTGGTGGGGTAGCGGGGCTGGCCGGGGAAGATTGGGAGGAGAAGTGGGGGAGAACTGGACGGCGGGGGGGGGGGGGGCGAATTTGCCGGCGGGGAGCAGGACTGACCCAGGCACGTGCAGATCCCAGGGTGCTGCCCGTCCCACGCATAGTCTCGGCAAAGCGCGAGTGAGTTTGGCTGAGGTTCCACAACGCGCTTGACCAGCGCTCAGGAACACGTACAGGGCTTCCCCTCCTCCCCAAGGTGTCACACGCAACCAGAGGCTCTCAGTGCTGATTGCGCCCTGCCTCCCAGCCACTCCTCCCGCCTCCTCCAGGCTTCCGTCGGGCGCCCAGCCAGAAAACTAGAAAATACTGGACATTCCACATGTCTGGTATTTTTTCCATTTTTTTACCGGACTATCCCAAAACCCCCCAAAAATGGAATGTCCTGTGACCCCCTCCCCCAAGTTGCTTGTGACCCCCCTGGGTTTGAGAAACGCTGGTATAACCACTAAGATTTTCAGTGGTTACATGGTTACTTAATTAACCATATTTAACATCCCTAGTCCAAGTGCACATTCTATCCCCATTCTACACTTGCTCAGCCTATAACTGCTCTTTAGTGTGGTCCAGACTGCCTGTGTACAGCTTCTTGAGCAAGCGGTAGGTTGAGTCACTAAGGATCACAATTGGCATTTCAGTTCCTCCAATGGTAATTTTCCAGTCTGGGAAAAAAGTTCCATCCTGCAGCTTTCTGAAGAGACAGGAGTTCCTAAAGATGAGTGCATCACACACCTTTCTCGATCATCCCACATAGATGTCAGTGAAACAACCCTTGTGATCCAACAGCACCTGCAATACCATCGAGAAGTACTCCTTGAATTTTCTGTGGAAAGGTGGTCAGTTGCCAAGTTAGGGATGTGTGTTTTATCTGTTGCCCTTCCACAGTTAGGGAATCCCATCATGGCAAAGCCCTCTACTGTGTCCTGAATGTTTCTCAGAGTCACTGTCCTTCGTAGCCGAAGGGTAATGACTGCCTTGGCTACTTGAATTACAGCAGCCCCCACTGTAGATTTACCCACTCCTAATTGATTCCCAGCTGACTGGTAGTTGTTCAGCACTGCAAGCTTCCATAGGACTAATGCCACTTGCTTCTTAACTGTCAGAGCGGGTCATTTTGGTATTGCTGTGCTTTAGAGCTAGGGAGAACACTTCCATGAAAATAGCCTTATGCATGTGAAAATTTTGCTGTCACTGCTGATCGTCCCATAGTTTCAAAACTGTGCGGTCCTGTCAGTCTATGCTTGTCTTATGGCACCAGAACCAGTGTTCCACTGTGTCAAAAGGATCAACTGCTGCCAGCATTCACTCAAATGTTTCATATGTGTCTGCATTTGTAGCCTTGTCACATTCTTCTTTGCTCTGGCGACTCCTGGCTAGGTTCTGGACATACCACAGCATAAAGTGTGAGATATTTGCAATGATTACCAAAGCATTGCATCTGTGTGGATAATCAGGGAAAAAGAACATATACAAATATCTTACTGTTGCTTTCAAGCAACTGGGGGAGGAGGAGAGTGTTTTATGGGACGCTGACGATATGTACCCAGAACCACACGCTGCACTGTTTTGTCCCATCAGACATGGGAGACTAACTCAGAATGCAAAGGGGTAGTAGGAATTATGGGATAACTACCCACAGTACATTGCTGTCCAAGTCGACAGTAGCTACCCTAATGAGGATGCGCTACATTGAACTGTTCCACACAGTGGGGACATGCATATTCAATTTTACAAAACCAGGTACTAAAAAATTAACCTTAACAAATTTAACCTGATCTTGTAGTGTAGACATGGCCTCTTACAGAAATGTCCCAGGGCCCTGCCCCTCCATGTTAGGCATACTAGATATAGCCAGGAAGGTTCAGCCCAGCAGGATGCAAGTGTATTTGTGTGAGGGGTAGATCCAGGTATGGTGTAAAAGGGTTTTATGTGGGGCAATCTGAGTGCAGGTGGCTGAGTAGGGGGGTTGGATATGGAGGGATCTGGATGCACAGGGATCATTTGGGCTTTCAGGTGGGAGCAATGGGATTCTGTAGGTGGGGTTCCAGGTGAAGATGGTTGAGGCTCAGAAGGAGAATCGGTGAGGAGGGGATGGGGCTCAGCAGGAGGAGATGAGTGTGCCGGGCTTAGCAGAGGGGTCGTGATGGAGAAGTCTGGGTGCAGCTGGTTGGGGGTCTTGATGCATGGGGCTTGTCACAGCGGGAGTTGGAGTCAAACGGTTCATGGGGTGTGTGGTGGTGAATGTGGGGGGGCACCTGTGCGGGGAGAAGGAGCAGATGGGGCAGCAGCAGACCTTCCACTGGCCTTCTGTAATCATGTTTGTCAGAATGTACATTTTTCTCTTTTTAAGTATAGTCTGACCATCCCAGCTGCCTTCAGAGCTTGTTTAAATTTTACATGCTACTCCTCAGATTTCCACAAATTAAAATGTCATCTGTTAAACCAGGGCTACTCAACTTTGGAAGCCCCAGGGGCCACAATGATACCCACAGCACATGACAAGGGCTGCAAGTGTGGTTGTATATACATGCAAATATATGCAAAGAGCTTCTTTCACACAATGCCCTGGCACTCCCGGCACCTCCTCCCTGGGGGCTAGAAACACTGATACCGTGTACCCATCTATTCCAGCCAGCCCGTCCACTTGCGTCTTTCAGTGCTCAGCGCGCCTGGGAGACACTTCGCTGTTGTAGAACATGTTCCCAGTGGAGGCCATGTTCAAAGGATCCCACCCAAAGGCTGCACATTGAGCCCCGTGTAAACCCAACCTGTACCGCGGGCCACAAACAAACAGGCTGCATGCAGCCCACGGACCGCATGTTGAGTAGCCCTGGTTTAAACCTTCACTTCCCCCTAGTCTTCCAAAACCTCATTCTTTTTCCTTTGGAAGATTTCTGGAGTACTTGTGAGACCAAAATAGAAGGTAACAAAAGTAAGGTCTAATAAGGTTTAGAATGGTGGAGACTGTCAGGTGTGCCAAAGCTCATCAGAATTCACTAGTTGCATTTGGTGAGAAAAAATTATTGCTGAAGTGAAATATGAAGAATATACCTTTTCTTCTTTACTGCTTCATTGAACCACTGTAGGACTGTGCAGAGCAGGACTCCCCCCATTTTTTTGTAGCATAGGTCATAAAGGCACTTCACTTTGTTGGGTCAGTAATATATTCCATTATACCATTCTTCTGCATCATATCTAGCACTTGTTTCAATTTTGGAAGCAATGAGATGAGTATCCATACTAAGGATGTAAGCAACTAGTCAACTATCCGATAAGCAAATGCTTATTGGATAGTCAACTCGACTAGTGGCTCCCCCCCCTTGCTGCCTCTATCTATGAGAGGTAGCAAAGGGGGGGGGGGGGGGGACAGGAACTAGTGCTGAGGGAGAGCTAGCTTAAAAGCTGGTTTCCCACCAGCGCTGACTCCGGGGTGCCGCCTGCCCTCCCCATTGCCTTTATCAAGTACCAAGGGGGGATAGGGGACACAGCGGCCAGAGCTGGCGGCAGGCAGGGGCTGCTCTAATACCAGCCCCTGTTTCTAGCATCAAGGGGTGGCCATAGCCAGGGACTACTGCCTGTTCGCTTTGTTACTTAGCTGGAGGACTGAGTCGGTAAAGAGCTGCCAAGTGAATTTCACAACCTACAAAAGGTGCCAGGAGCAGGAAAAGGATTGCAGTACTGCATTCAGCGGCAAGGAGTGCTCAAGAGGTGAGTGTCCTGTGTTATGGGGCCTGCCTTTTTCCTTACAAGAGTTGGGGGGGGGAGGGCCTGGGGGGTTTTTTCCATCATGCTTCTGCAGTTTTCTTGCTTGAGGAGTTGTTTCCAGTATCTCAGACTGTCAGGCATACTTGTCAACATCCAGAAAGCAAATACCAGTATATCATGAATTTGTAAAATTAAAGACGCATGCTTATACTTAAATTTTGCATAAGTACATAAAAACAGAGCAGGTTGGAAGAAGAGGGGTTAGACAGAGAATGATTCCAAAAAATCCTTCTTTTCCCATCTACAACATGTAATTATTTCTCCTCTAATATAATATCCCCCCTTCCAACTGTAACCTGTTAGAAGGTGGATAGAAGAAGCAGGACAAAGCTACTCAGACCCTTCCAGGTCTCGTGAGGTAGCAGCAGGGCAGAGTTTTTTATAACTCCTTTTCTTTCTGAGAAAGGGGCAATACATCAGGGAGAAGGCCTTTTATGGGGGTTGATAGCACAAGAAACCAATAGGAGCAGCTGCTTGCCAGCTGCTCTTGAAACACAGTGGTCCTGCCACATCACATGGGAGAAAGATGCATTGCTTGCTCCCTGTGCTAACAAAGTAAGGAATGTATCAGCCAATGCAGCAATTTTGATTGACTGCTTTTCCTGAGGGGTCAGGAATATGAGGAATAGCAGCCAATCAGAGAAAATATCCCTATAGGCTAGGGATTTTCCCAGCAGTTGCCTGGGAAAGCCTGGAAATCTATAGTCTGTGTGGGAAAACTGTAGTGGTAGTAGGTATGTCATGCTTAGTGTACTGCCTATTGTAGAGTTGGGTCAGATACGAACTAATTTTTTGATAGTTCTTTGCTTAAAATCCTAATTATTAGGGTGGCTGTGTCTAGACTGGCCAGTTTTTCCGGAAAATCAGACGCTTTTCCGGAAAAACTTGCCAGCTGTCTACACTGGCTGCTTGAATTTCCGCAAAAGCACTGACTTCCTACTGTAAGAAATCAGTGCTTCTTGCAGAAATACTATGCTGCTCCCATTCAGGCAAAAGTCCTTTTGCGCAAAACTTTTGTGTAAAAGGGCCAGTGTAGACAGCTGAGATTTGTTTTCCGCAAAAAAGCACCATTTTTGCTATTGGGGCTTTTTTGCGGAAAAGCGCGTCTAGATTGGCACCGACGCTTTTCCGCAAAAAGTGCTTTTGCGGAAAAGCATCCGTGCCAATCTAGACGCTCTTTTCCAAAAATGCTTTTAACGGAAAACTTTTCCGTTAAAAGCATTTCCGGAAAATCATGCCCGTCTAGACACAGCCGGACTGTGTTTTATATGTTCTTTATTGAAATCAATGTCATAAGGTTGTATTTGTACATTATAATACCCTTTCAAGGGCTTCCATTCATCCTTCAATAACAGCAGGCCTGTTTGTGTACTACTTTCCTTTCTGGAATTGAACATTCATACCTTTTTAGAAGGTGTTATAGTTATTCCAGTCTTCTTCCTCAGCGAAGGGTAATGGTTTATAAATATTTTCAATTTCATTTTTCATTATGTAAATTAATGAACAGGCCTATATGTTATCACTCTCTGTGGCAAGCTTGACCATGCTTTGAAATGGACTGATGTGTTTCTTCCTCGCAAAACATTTGGTCAGCTGATCAAGCTAAAAGGCTTCTGAGGAATTCACTTTTTGAATCTGTTTTTAATGGTTCAAAACCAATCAACTGCAAACACCGTATCATGTGACAGTGATTTAAAACAACCACAGAAAAAGTTCCTTCTTTAAATTTTCCTTGTTCAATGATGGATTAGGATAAGGCGAGGCATATTACCCCTAAAGCTATGCACATTCATGCTCTCTCTGCTTCACTGAAAAGTTTTTGCCTAGAACAGTGGCTTTCCGTCTGTGGGCTCGTGGGTGTGTGTGTCTGCAGGTGAAGATTTTCAAAGGGATTCATTCCTTCAGTTGAAATATATTAGGGGTCTGCAAAGGAAAAAATGTTGAAAACCACTGGCTAGAACATTCTCCAAGATCCTCTTTCCTGCTTGGCTTCCTCCTACAGTCTTAAAAAACAATACACATATCCTCCTAGGAAGACTCAAAGAACCAGTAGAACCTGAAGTCCTGTTTAGGTAATCCTTGTAGTCATATCTTTAGATGACTTTGGATAAGGAGTGATATGTTAATGCAGATGTTGATTGCAGATGTCTCCACTCAGAATATTTCTCTCACAGAGAAAGTCAGTTGATTTGAAATATCTTAGAAACATTTGTTTGCAAATGGTAAAACGTGATGAAACAAACAATAGCATTTTAGCATACTATTTGGAAACAACTATTATATAACCCCTAAACTGTAATCGTAACATTTGGGATGTAAATATCATTTAGCAAGCTAATTGTTTAAACTGTTAATTATATTGTTTAACCAGTTAATTGATAAAAGGTGGGGGGAGAAGATAAGTACCTAGTTTGTTCTGATGTGGCCGTCACAGTTGCTTCATGCTATGCCAGCAGCGGTTTCCATTTCCTTCATTGACCAGAGCACTGTCTGCCTCTGTGGCTGACCCCCTTCCAGTGGCACAGAAGAGGCTGGGAACTGCTCTACCCCTCAGTGGGTCCATAGCCCCTGCCTGCCTGCCCCCTCCTGACCTAAATGCACTCCGCTTACTTGGCTGGCCACCCCTTGGGTGAAGACCCTGTTGGGCTAGAGCATTAATATTGACCCAACCCCTTTAAGAGAGAACTGGGCCCCCAGTAACCTCTTGTGATGCCTGCCTCTTGCTGGTTGCTATCGTCCCCTCTTTGCAGCATCCCAAAATGGCATCTGTGCCACAGGAGAGCCAGTTTGAGGCCTGTGTGCAGGGAACTAATGATTAGGATAAATTAGTGGTAAGACTAATACTTATCAGCTCACAATTAAACCATTTAATATTTTAAATTGCTACTTAATATGCATTTTTTTTCTGAAAAAAATGATGTCAATACAACTTCTTACTCAGCTGATCCAGTTACCTGACAAACTAAAAAGCTTTTTTATTCCTATTAGAAGTGTAGAGCCAATACAGCTGAGAAAGCAGGCTGTATTCTGTTCTTGTCTCGTGTGTGAAAAGTTTCAATAGGTTAAACCTTGGCAAACCACTGAAGACCATGGGTTTGCAAAGGTGTCACTAAAGGCTTAATTTGATCTGCAGAATGTTTATTAGTGGTGACAAATATGTGAGATGAATAAAACCTAGCTTGAATTTGATTCCAGGCTGAGTCTGAAGGGCTGCAGACAAATTTACAGAGTGATAAGTAGGAAGATGGATTTATAGGTCTCTAATGGGTGTCAGGTGCACTACATAAGTTCATGGGTGGCTCTATTGTGGCCTCCATTAGTGGTGTATGAGCACCTGATAAAATAAATTGGGATTTATGTTGTTGATGGGTTCTTGGACCAAGCAGAGCTTGGTTTGAAAAGAGTCAGCTTGACATTTTTGGAGGTTGTTGACTTTTTTAGGGAAGAATTAATTTATTCCTGTGTTTGGAGTTGGTGTGACAACATTATATGCAAGCTGAGATGCAAAATGGATGAACAAAGTTCTCTAGAGTTAGATTGTCTAAACTAATTAAGCCACTTTGGGGTATAAATTAAGAACTGGATTAGGGGTGGATACTGTTACCATTGGAACCATCAAGAAGTCCTATAATAGACCTGCCAGTCATGAAACAGGCTTCCAGAAACTTATTGGAGATCTAACTGTAATTTTTTAAAACATTTGTCTAGATCAGGGCTACTCAAACTATGGAAACTCTGGGGACACAATGATACTTACAGCACATGCCAAGGGCCGCAACTTAAGTGTGGTTGCATATACATGCAAATAGCTTCTTTCACACTGACAGGCATGAATACAAAGAATAAGGCAAGACTACACAGCACGCAGGCTCCATTTAAGTCAGTTCTGCTGATATTAATAAAATGCAATATTTACCCAATTTACACCCATATAACAGCACTTTTAATGAGCAATGACAGTCCAGGAATTTAATTAATAAAATGCATATCAACAGAAGACCATTATATTGACTACTTTATTATTTTGGCTCCCACCCATGGGCCGCATGTTGAGCTCTGCATAAACCCAAACTGCACTGTGGGCTGCAAACAAATGGGTTGCGGGCCACATGCGGGCAACATGTTGAGTAGCCCTGGTCTAGATCACATACCTGTGTAGGAAGCAGCGTGAGGCCTATGTACCACTTAAATCACATTATTTTATCCTCTTCTGGTTCTTACACCATGCCTATTACTGATGTACATCTGTGCCTTCAAAGATACACAAAACAGAAACTATCATGTATCAAATGAAATTCCTTCTCTATTTCTCTCCACAAGGAGAAATGCGTGGTTTTGTCACTGTTTTTGAAGTCAACATACAATGTGCTGTCAAATATGAAGATGTGATGTTCATCTTTGTAGTTGACACCAAGGTTTGAACCAGGAACCTCCAGAACTGAAAACATGAGTTTCTACAGTGCAAGTAAGTACTATACAGACCAAAGAACCTAATGGTGAATCGATTTCATCTTCAGTTATGCTCCAATGAAATACCGCTGGATTTAGTAACTGAGAATTAACTCTTGCCTGTTGTTTCTAAGAAGGAAAAAGCATTAGGAATTTGAAACTTGGACATGTTCAGTGTTCGTTGTAAATAAATATAAAGTAATGCACGTTAGAAGAAAAAAGCTACTTGTACACATTATGCTCATTTAAAACTCAGGAAAGGAATCTAGGCGTCACAGTCTACAACCCAATGAAAACCTCTGCTTAACATGCAGCTATGCTAAAATAAAAATAAACAAGCAAAGAACATGTTGGGATGCAAGCAGAGGGGGATAAAGAATAGTATAATGCCATCATATAAAATAAATGGTGTGGCCTCTTTGGAAGTACTGTGTGCAATAGAAATCTCCCCATTTCCAAAAGGATATTGTACAACTAGAGGGAATGTAATGTTCCTTGCAGTGACTCGAGCCTGAGTACCAACCTCAGGGCAGACTGTTAAGAACAGGGGCACAAACCGCAAACTAATTTAACCAAACATCAATTGTAAACTACTCAGATACTAACCAGCCTAAACATAGTCACAGATCATCCTCTTGGGTAGTCTGATCTGGCTTGCCACCCAGGTGAGTGTATCTTTGTGATAAATGGTCCCTTACATCAAAAAAATCAGAGCAATATTTCAATTACTGTCAGTCCCAAAGAACTAGTCATTCCAGATCAATTGCTCCTTAAAAGATATCACGCCACAGACAGTGCTTGTTGCCAGTGCTATAATAAGCTATATAAAGATTTATTAAGTAGGAAAAGGAAACAAGTTATTTACAAGGTTAAAGCAGGTAAACGTATATATAGCAATGAGTTACAATCTTAAATTTCAAATGGTAATAGAAGTTTCTATAATAAGCAAGCTGTACATGTCTGTTAGGACTGATCTAGGCTACACAGCTAGGGATCTCTTGCTTAAGCCTAGGAAGCATTATTCCCCTACTCCTGAATCAAATCAGTAGAGATCCAGAACACTTGTTAGATGTTTCCTTCTCCCTCCTTCCTTGTGGTCTGAGCTGTCAACTTATAGAATCATAAAATACTAGGACTGGAAGAGTCCTCGAGAGGTCATCGAGTCCAGTCCCCTGCCCTCATAGCAGGACCAAATACTGTCAAGACCATCCCTGATAGACATTTATCTAACCTACTCTTAAATATCTCCAGAGATGGAGATTCCACAACCTCCCTAGGCAATTTATTCTAGTGTTTAACCACCCTGATAGTTAGGAACTTTTTCCTAACATCCAACCTAAACCTCCCTTGCTGCAGTTTAAGCCCACTGCTTCTTGTTCTATCCTCAGAGGCCAAAATAAACAAGTTTTCTCCCTCCTCCTCATGACACCCTTTTAGATACCTGAAAACTGCTATCGTGTCCCCCCTCTTCTCTTTCCAAACTAAGCAAATCCAATTCTTTCAGCCTTCCTTCATAGATCATGTTCTCTAGACCTTTAATCATTCTTGTTGCTCTTCTCTGGACCCTCTCCAATTTCTCCTCATCTTTCTTGAAATGTGGTGACCAGAACTGGACACAGTACTCCAACTGAGGCCTAACCAGTGCAGAGTAGAGCGGAAGAATGACTTCTCCTGTCTTGCTCACAACACACTTGTTAATGCATCCCAGAATCATTTTTGCTTTTTTTGCAACAGCATCACACTGACGACTCATATTTAGCTGGTTGTCCACTATAACCTCTAGATCCCTTTCTGCCGTACTCCTTCCTAGATAGTCGCTTCCCATTCTGTATGTGTGAAACTGATTGTTCCTTCCTAAGTGGAGCACTTTGCATTTGTCTTTATTAAACTTCATCCTGTTTACCTCAGACCATTTCTCCAATTTGTCCAGATCAGTTTGAATTATGACCCTATCCTCCAAAGCAGTTGCAACCCCTCCCAGCTTGGTATCATCTGTAAACTTAATAAGTGTACTTTCAATGCCAATATCTAAATTGTTGATGAAAATATTGAACAGAGCCGGTCCCAAAACAGATCCCTGCGGAACTCCACTTGTTATACCTTTCCAGCAGGATTGAGAATCATTAATAACTACTCTCTGAGTACAGTTATCCAGCCAGTTATGCACCCACCTTAGTAGCCCCATCTAAGTTGTATTTGCCTAGTTTATTGATAAGAATATCATGCAAGACTGTATCAAATGCCTTACTAAAGTCTAGGTATACCACATCCACCGCTTCTCCCTTATCCACAAGACTCATTATCCTATCAACGAAAGCTATCAGATTGGCTTGACATGATTTGTTCTTTACAAATCCATGCTGGCTGTTCCCTATTGCCTTACCACCTTCCAAGTGTTTGTGGGTGATTTCCTTAATTACTTGTTCCATTATCTTCCCTGGCACAGAAGTTAAACTAACTGGTCTGTAGTTTCCTGGGTTGTTCTTATTGATGGGAGGAATCCATATGCATGATTTTTCTTCACATGGAGGTCTTCTGCAATGTCCCATCATATGCCATCAGGTGCCAATGGACTTTTCCCATTGGGGAGGACATGGTACCTTTTGTTGGAGAGCTGTACTTCACCCTAGTTTACATCTCTGTTTTGTCTGATGACTTATACAGACACAAGCAATGAGTAGTCCTGTAACACCTTAGAGACTAACAAAAATATCTAGTATCATGAGCTTTCATTGGCAAAACCCACTTCCTCAGATGAGCAGACTAGAGAGAAGGGGAGATCCTCACAATTTATAACAGAAAAAGTAGGAAGGGAAGAAAAAAAAGTACCTGCCAATTGTAGGGCCAGTGCTAATGAAGCTAATTGAGTGGTCTGAAAATGTCCCACACTTAGCTCTTAATGTCAGTTGGGTGTTGAATGAAAGGAAAACAGGTTTTATAGTGGATTATCCAGTTCAGGCCTTTGTTCAAGCCATGAGAGACAGTGTCAAATTTGTATATGAAGTCCAATTCCACATTCTCTCTCTCTCTCTAGTTGGCTTTTTAAATTCCTTTGTGGAAGAATGGCTACTTTTAAATCCATTAATGAGTGCCTGAGTAGGTTAAAATATCCCTCTACACATTTCTGTGTATTACCATTTCTGATACCTGACTTGTCTCCATTTATCCTTTGTTGCAGAGACTGTCCAGTTTGGCCAGTATACATGGCAGAGGGCCATTGCTGGCACATGATGGCATATATCACATTACTTGCAGTATGGTATACAGATGTTATAAGTCAGATTAATGCATACAACATCTTACAAGCATTCAGTAAAATCTAAACATATTTGTATAAATCTAATACGTATTTTAACAACTTAATACACCAGCCAGATTGTTTCCAGCTAAGTATCTGTCCATGTTCAATGGAAACTTTGGCAAGAGTCATTTTCTAATATCACAGAAGTTTCAGAGCACCTTGTCTGCTAATATCGCAGAAGGTTCAGAGAAGGGTGATGAGAATAATTAGGGACCTGGAAAATTCTCACATGAAGAGAAATGGAAAAGATTGGAATTGTTTACCTCAGAAAAGAAATTAATCAGAGGGAACATATTAAAAATATATACACTGAATAACCTAAAGAAGATGTATTGGGTTCTCCGTGTCATAATACAAGAATATGTTTTCAATTAAAAGAAAAGGTAGGAATTTCAAAACTGATAAACACTCTTTCATACAATTCCTAATTACATGGTGGAATTCATTGCCATGAAAGACTTTGAGGCCTAGAATTTAGTAAGATTAAAATAGGAATCAGACATTTACATGGATAACAAGAATATCTGGAGTTATAATAGCTAATGCTAAGAAAGTTTGGACGGACTATTAAAGCTCATGCTTCAGGATTTAAGCCAATCTCTAGCTATTAGAATGAAACTGAAAATGAGGGGCATCTGCCCAGGTCACTGGCAAAGAGAATATACTAGAATAGGTGGACCTGAGGTCTGATCCAATCTGGCAGTTCCTATGCACTGACATAATATCTAAAGAACCCACTCAGTAATATTTGGAAAATTACAGTGATCCCAGTTGTGTACTGCTAAAGTTGGAGCATGGTGTAACAATCAGAAAAGACAAGCTGGACCCTCAAAATATTACATCAAACACCCAGCGTCCATAATCACATAAATAGGACATCCCCTCCATTTCCTTTATAATTAAGGATTATTCCCTACAGCACTTTTTCTGAAAATTTATTCAGTCACATTTAAAATGTCCCTAGTGATGGGGCTTTCTCCACTCCTTTTGGGAGTCTGTTCCATAGCTAAATCGAACTGTCATGAAATGTATCCTAAATATGTGCCCTAATTTTTTCCTTTCTTAATTTCCTTTCCCCCTTATTGTTGAAAAAGTTCTGCGCTAGCGAGTGACGCATGGACACTTGTGGCATAATTTATTGCTATTTTACTTTATTTTTAAAACCGTTTTTGAATGTATATGACATTCTTTATTAGGACCTTTTTCATAGGGCCATAAGAAAAACTAGTGGTGGAGAACACTACGTACCTATAACTATTTTTTTGAATATTTCTAATTTTAAATATATTTTTTTCAATCCCTTTTAATCTCACTCTCTTGGTTTGTGGGTGTTTTTGTTTGATCTGCTCACATACATCCTTATGTGGATGGTGTTTGAATGGCTGTCTTGGAGAGGTTAGCCCCTCAGCCTTCCCCCTTCTGTGCTCACTGGAGCCCCCATTCTTGAAGCCACTTGTGTGTTTCCCACACCCTCCTCATTGTGGCCACTGGCTGGCCCCTGCCAAGACTAATGCAGCATGGTCCCAGTCTTCTTGCCCTTGGCTACCTATTCTCCCCCTCCCCCTCTGGCCGCCAGCGCCAGGCCAAAAACAGCCTGCCACAAGAAGGTAGGAGAGGCAATGACCTGGGGCAGAGTGTGAGCAGGGACACCTATGTCTGTTTGGATAGTCAATGCCTTTCTTGCCTTCATTACACACTGCCCATGCTTCTTTAAGTATTGAAACTCAGCTGCTGTTTGATACCAGTTTGTAGGCCAGCAGCCACTTTTGAGTCATATACAAATGAAATTTGGCATATTGAGCCTTTCCTGACTGTGAGCTGAACAATGCTCTCAGGGCCATTTAACTGCTGAAATGTTAAAAAACCCAACAGGCTTGAAGAGCAACAGAAGTTTAAAACTCATTTTTTCTCCCTTCTGCCACTCATTCTTTTCTCTGACCCAAACAACCTCTCTTCACCCCTTTTTCTCCACAGGGCAGCCTATCCTTTGTTCTTTCCCTGCCAAAAATATTCCAACCCCGTTCCAATCCATAGAACATAATGGGAGTAGGGATTTTGATTGTGTGATTTAGTATTGAAGTCAGTAGTGCATTACAGCCATTCAATATCAGAAATGTTCAAATGGCCAATGAGAATGTGGCTTTGGATGATCAACTACACCTATGGTTAACACTCAAGCAAAGAGTGCTTGTTAGAGTGTACTGAACTCAGTCCATGGAGGATGTGTGCTAGACCTGAATGGCAATGTAGAGGCAAACTCTCTTAGTGCTGTCCACAGTCATTGTTTTCTGATCCCTTCCATCCAGGCGGTAATACAAAGGCATGATCGATTATTAGCTTCTTGTGGTAAGGAAGTCTGCCCCACAAAAGGCCAGAAGTGGGTAAATTAGCGCCAATTAACCTTAGACTACACCTGAAGGAAACATAGGGCATGCTATGGCTTAATTCTAGATGCAGTCCAGCTAGGAGGGGGAAGTTGGGCAGGATCTATCAAGAGTGGAAGTTGGCAGGCTGAGGAAAGAGATCTGCAGTTGCACTCGCTGATATAGCTTCCTACTTTTCCCCCTTGTAATGGGAGAGTAGGAAGTAATCCAGGAAAGGAACAGTAAGCGCTGGGAGAGTAAAAACCTAGAGCTGCAGGGTTGAGATTCTCTGGAGTGAAAAGAGGTGTATAGAGTGGGCCAGGCTTTCTCTAATATCCACTGGGGGTTGGCATAGACCAAGCAGTGGGGAGCAGGCTGCCTGGGATACCCCAGAAAAGAGGAGAACTTTAATGTGACTTGGCAGGAGGGCTAAGCTATGAAGAAGACAGTGCTGCTGCCAACAAGGCATTAGAGGTTATTTGTCAAAATAATACTATATAATATCACCAGTTTCACTTATTTAAATACCAGTCAGCTAGTATGTCAGCAGCAATGCAAACATGTGTGATCACCACTGGCTGGATTTGAACCGGGGCCCTCAGGAGTTGAGTATAGGAACTCTACCCACTGAACTAAAAGCCATTTGCTTCCTAGCCTATGCTGTAGAGGTCTCTTGGTCTTAACTGTTGCTGTGGTCGAGGTGCCACTGCATTGCTTAGTAACCACACTAGGTGTGTGGGTTACATATGCACACACATTTTTCCCAGGAGAAGAGAGTTAAAGAAACCCCTGTGACAACCCAGGTCCTGTTCCTTTGTGCTCTCCTCCTCTCCCCTCCCCTCCGAGCCTCAAAAAATGAGGAAGAAGGGCTCTTTCGCAAAAGGGGGGCTTTGTGCAAAAAGGTGCCATCTACACAGAGCTTTTTTGCACACAAACCTCTTTCACAAAAAGGATCGGAAGAGAAAATGCAAATGAGAGTGCAACATATGCAAATGAGCGCTCCATTTTCATTTTCTCTTCCAGAAAAAGCTTGCAGTGTAGCCGCTTAGCGTTTGAGTGCAGCAAGCCTAGGTGTTAATCTACAGTGCACCAGTTTATCATGTGCAATCTCGCCATGTGGACACTTATACACAGGGAAAGTTCCAGAGTATCGTTTAGCAAACTGTGCTTTAAGCTGGTGTGCTGTAAGTTCACACTGTGTCTTGCTGTGCACTAATTTGCTGTGTAGATAAGCTCTAAGTACATGAAGAAGAACTCCAAAGATATAGCAATATTCAGACAGCTTCCAGAAAGAAAGCAGGTGCATGCACAGTGTTGAAGCACACCATTACCATCCCTTGCTTCTTCTGCCACCCAACCAAACTACGTATGCTACGCTTTTCTTACTATCCTGCTCCAGACATATCCCAATTCCTGTAGTTTGGTTCTACTTATGCATGGCCTTACTCCATGCCTATAAATTCTGCACTTTTCACTTTGGGTCCTAACTCTTCCTCCTCATGGCAGGCCCCTCATTGATTTGTGAGTCTGCCAAGCGTGCATTCTGGTTCTCTGGCTGCTGGGATATGATTTACACCTCCAGCAGTAGTGCTGGAACTAGTTTTGGAGTGGAGGTGCTGAGCTACAGACCTCCCTCCCCCTTTCCCCCCCTTTAGATCTGCTGAAATCAAGTTGCCAACTCTCCTGGACTGGACAGACCAAATTCCATTGCTGCAAGTGGAGTCTGGTCTGACCAGTCCCGGAAACTTGGCAACCCTAACTGCCCCAGGCTGGAGCACAATTGGGGACAGCAGTAGAGCCTGTGAGAGGGCCAGCAGGTCATGGGACTCTGAGGCCAGTGAGGCTGGCAGGACCTTGTGGGGCTGCTAAGAGGCTGGAACTTGGGGCTGCAGAAGCTGGCAGTGGGGCTGGCTCCTGGGCACAGGGAAGCTGGATGCAAAACCTGGGGGTGCTGCAGCGCCCCTCTACTTCCTGAACCTTTGACCTCCAGACAGCTGTGTCCTTTGAACTCTGATATGCTCTGTTGCTTTATTGACAGAGTAACAAAGAGCAAAGCGCCTGCACTTCCCTTTCTTTGTGCTAGGTGATCAAAACCTATCATGTCTATATTGGAATTAGAGAATGGTGAATTTCATGAAGTTTGGGAAGTTGTAAATTATCGAACTACTTTTTATGTTCTAAGGCCTTGAAAACTAATTGAATTTAATGGTCCTTTCACCACCTGTAACTTAAAACTGTATTATCTTTGGAGAAAAATTCTGTTTTGTGTGTTACATGCTGGGGATAGCCTAATTTGGGGAAATTCTCATGCATATGGTATATTATTTTTTAATTATGTATTTTACAGCTCTAAATTTTTTCATAGGGTTTTAAAACAGATACTATCTTACAATTTAAATACTGTATTCATTAGAATTTTTCTCTTCCATTTTCTGCTCCTCTTTCAGTTGTTTCTTCTAAGCAAGGAAATGGGAGGTTGAACTCTGAGTTCATGAAAATGTGCACTCATTGCACATGCAAAAACTAGCATTTGTAAGTAATGTCCCACTCATTGTAGGAGTTATCCATTTACATGTGCATATGGGAGGTTTTGCTGGAGCAAGTGCACATGCTTTTTTTGTGGACACACCTGTTGTGCCGTCCTTTGAACACATGGCTATTAATGTCAGCTAAGCAGCATGCCTCACACATTTAGAATTCCAAAGGGAATGTCTTTTAGTGGGGGGGAGGCAAAACAATAAGAGCATTTTTTCTCACAAAGATGAAAATGTCAAGTTTGGGCTGAAATGTAGACTTTTTTTTATGTAAGATCATTCTTTTGTGATGAAGTCAAGAAGTGTTTCGCTACTTATATCACGAAGGCTCACCACTACTTTGGTGCTACAAAATAGAACTAATAGTAACTTGACAATCTTCACATGGATTAATCTGCACATTTTATCATAGGCGCACAAAAGTAGTGCTGGAGTGAAGTCTCATTATTTTTACAAAAAACACGACAAAGCATTTACTAGTACATTAGAAAATGCTACCATAAATAATTAACACTGCACTGCAATTGTCAAAATAAATACATTAGCTTCGCTATTTGATTGTGTTGGATCCTTTACAGATTTAGACATTATCAGCAGGTTTCCTTCCCAGTTACTGGTGTGAATTAGAAAGATTCTTCTTGTAGTTTTAAATATTTTAGGTGGGTATAACTTGGGGAAGGAAAACTACTCTTTTGGGAGAGAGAGAAGGAAAACTTTTTTTTTTTTTACAGTTTAAAAAAAAAAGGATAAAATGGCAGTTCTCTGAAGCTTCTTGAGGAGAGAGGGTTGGCAGGCTAGATTCAGTCCCAGTGAGATGTGTTGGTGGTAAGAGCTATAAATATATTTATGGGATAAACTGCATGAAATGGTGTAATGTATTTTTCATGTGCCTATGCAATCTATTTATCACAGAATTATCACAGCCAGATAGATCATATGTGCTTGTATACACTCTTATTAAATAGGTGTTTGGTATAGAAATCCTAATTCATTGAAGACCGCCTATAAATGGAAATTTGATGTATCGGAGGGAGGGGAATCAATCAACATTATAAATGATCGTAAACATTTCCAAACTCAGTTCTACACTATGGCTGCGTCTAGACTGGCAAGTTTTTCCGCAAAAGCAGAAAATTTCCACAAGAACACTGACAATCTCATGTAAGATTGTCAGTGTTCTTGCGGAAAAACTATGCTGCTCCCGTTCGGAAAAAAGCCCTTTTCCAGAAATGCTTTTGCGCAAAAGGACCAGTGTAGACAGCTGAAAACTGTTTTGCGCAAAAAAGCCCCAATGGCAAAAATGGCAATCGGGGCTTTCTTGCGCAAAAGCGCGTCTAGATTGTCATGGACGCTTTTCCACAAAAAGCGCTTTTGCAGAAAAGTGTCCGTGCCAATCTAGACGCTCTTTTCCGGAAATGCTTTTAACGGAAAACTTTTCTGTTAAAAGCATTTGCGGAAAATCATGCCAGTTTAGACGTAGCCTATATGTTTAATAAAAAGCAGTTCTGTTTCATGATGATTTTTTTGCTTTGTAGTACTTGCTCTAGAGTCATCTAGCCTCCAAATAGCAGTCTATTAATTTAGTATCTGGGTGCAAATTACAGTAGACTTCCGATAATCTGGCACCCTTGGGACCCAGGTGGTGCCGGATTATCAGAAATGCCGGACTATCAGGAGGTACTCTGGCAGGGGCGGGTCTCGTCGGAGGGCAAGCGGGGGAGGGGGCGGGGGTGTGCCAAACCCTCCCTCCTGCTGCAGGGAGGCAGAGCCTGCGAGCGGTGGAAGAGGAGAGGCGGTGACAGGCAGGCAGCCGCATTCAGGACGTTCTGGTCAGTTACAGTCACTCCGGCTGGATCCACAGCTGACACACAGTTAATGTAATTTTCCTCTCTACTCCACCGACCCCTACCTTCCCATGCCCCCTCCCCTCCCGGCAGTAGAGAGGAAAATTACATTAACTGTGTGTCGGCTGTGGATCCAGCCGGAGTGACTGTAACTGACCAGAACGTCCTGAATGCGGCTGCTTTGGCACACCCTCGCCCCCTCCTTCTCCCCCTCCCCATCTTCCACCAACCCCTACCTTCCCCTGCCCCCCCCTCCCGGCAGTAGAGAGGAAAGTTACATTAACTGCGTGTCGGCTGTGGATCCAGCCGCAGTTAATCAATTACTCTAACAACTTGAAGCAGCTGCCGGAGCACTTCCGGGTTGCAGTTGGTGCCAGACCATCAGGTGTACTGGACCACTGGATGCCGGACCACCGGAGTTTTACTGTATATAGTTTGAGGTTACATCAGTGCCACTTGAACAATGACCAAACTCTTCTTCCACATAACTTAGTTTTGATCCCCTTTTAAAAAAGAAATGGAAAAGAAAACTCTATGTGAAATCAGTGGCAAGGCTCCAATTGACTTCAGTGGAGCCAGGATTTCACCTCTAGTCCTGGTGGCTTTGGGTTTGTGTACATTGGAATGCAAGGAAGCCGACAGCCTCGCTGGGCCTCTGGGAAAGGAGGGGGAATAGTTCCATGCTCCTGGAAGGGATAGGGCCTCAGTCAAAACGGGCAGGGCCAGGGGCAGTCAGCCTTCAGTAATACCTGAACTGCAGCGACACCCTGCCCCCCTGCAGCCCTCAGTGCTGCCTGGAGCAAGGAATGTGGCACTCCAGTGTTGATTTTAAGAGCTCAGGCTCTGGGCACTACTTTTGCAGTGGCAGTTGGGAGCCCTGGGCCCTTTTGAATTGCCTGGCCCTGAGGCAGTTTCCCTCTTTGCCCCAGGAACTTGCTGCAATGTAAGTCCAGGGTTCATAGACCCTGGGTATGAACATTTTGAGCTTATGTCCACACTTATTGGTGATCTGGGTTAAGAATATTTGGACCTGGGCTCCATGTCAGGACTCCAGCATCCAGACTGCAACATGGAGGAATCCGGTCAACCATATCACAGACTGCATTGCAGCCACCTGAAATGTAGCTGGTCTAGCCCTTTGTGTGTGGTGGGTGTGGGAAAACGTGACTTTCCACCTTGCATGTTCCAGAAACTTGTGTCAGCCTGCCAGCACATCCTGCTGAGCCATCATTTTGGTCTGCATACTCCCTGCAACCAGAGCCAGCAACATGGAGCAACTGCTTGAAGAACTTCTTTTGCCTGGGATTTTGCTCCCATTTCAGGAAAGAAACAGAGCTTCCACGAGGTGCTGGTGGACATTTCAGTGGCATTTAATTGACCCTGACACAGCAGGAGAGGGATAATACAAAGATGGAAGACTCAGACTGGAGGCTGCTGCTCTTGACTCTTGGTATAGCTGCTGATGTGCCCTGTGCAGACCCTTGCTTCTGAAGCAGGACCATAAGCACAGATTGGCAGGGTCACCTCATCATGCATACCTGAGATGACCAGCAGCAGCTCCAGAACTTTTGCATGAAGAAAGCTAGATTTTTTTGAGGGGGAGCCTTCTAAGCAGCATTCCCTGCCCCTCTGGTGTCATGACACTTGTACAAGGACAGCCACATCATTCTGGAAGGAGGTTACTATCATAGTTTGAAAGCTGGATGCCCCAAACAGCTACAGGTCTGTTGCTAACCAGTCTAGTGTTGGAAAGTCAACTGTAGATAATGTGGTGGTAGTGGAGGTTTCTGAGGCAATCAGATGTTTGATTTACCCAGTGGAGGTGGGTAAAAACAATGTTCCAGAAGTAATTGCTTGTTTTGAGAGAATTAGCTTTCCAAACTCTGCTGGGGCCATTGATGAGACTCATGCTGCAGTTTGCCCTGCTCAGAGGGTGCTACTCCACTCTTAATGCAGTCTCTTGTGGATCACAGGGGCCAATGTATGGATCCCAAGATATGCTGTATGGAATGACTCATGATGCAAAGATTTTCCTTTGGGAAGAAGCCTACCTTTATGGATAGGTTGTCATTCCCACCAAATGACATTGTCATAAATGGAGTAACTATCCTACTTTGTTTTTCTAGGGGACCCTACGTTCTTTGCCTTAGCTTATGAAACTGTAGATACACAAAAGCTTCAGGGGATAACTGAGTTAGTCTGTAACTGGAAAAATTTAAAAAACAATGAATTGTCTAGCAGCACCTTAAAGACTAACAAAACATGTAGTTGATATCATGAGCTTTCGTGGGTACAACCCACTTCTTCAGATGAACTGAGTATTAAAAGTCCAGTTCCAAAATAAACAGGGGAGGAGGGAGAAGGAAGGGAAAAAATAGTAGTGAATTATAGTGTTAATGTTACATGAAGCTGATAGAGAAGGTGCAAATTGTTCTGAAGTACCCATTGTTTGGTTGGTTAAGTTATTAGGATGTAGACGGTAGTGTGCTAGCCAAGTGATGTCTTTATTCATACCTTGGAGATGGGTCCCAACTTGTAAATGAAGTTAAGTTCCAACGCTTCTCTGTGTATTTGGCTTGTGGAATTGGCCTGAAACAACACGGTGACTCTGAGATACATTAATGAGTGCCCGGGCAGGTTAAAGTGTACTCCAGCAGGTGTGTTGCCTTTTCAGATATCTGATTTGTGTCCATTAATTCTTTCCCATAGAGACTGTCCAGTTGGTCAATATAATGGCAGAGAGGCATTGCTGGCATAGATCACATTAGTGGTTGTGCGGTTAAATGAGCCTCTGAAATAGTGGCTGATGTGGTTGGGTCCAGTGATGAAATAGCTTGTGTAGATGTGTGGGCAGAGTTGGCACCAGGGCTGATTGCAGGGGTGGGTTCCTGGATGATTATGATGGAGGTGTGCTGTGTGGTTACTGGAAATAATTTGTTTGAGGTTAGGGGGTTGTCTGTAGGCGAGGATTGTCCTTTCCCCCCAAGGCCTGTGAGAGTGAGGGGTCATTTTCCAGGATAGATTGTAGATTGTTAATAATGCATTGGAGGGGTTTAAGTTGTGGTCTGTAGGTGATGACAAGTGGAATTCTGTTGTTTTCTCTTCTTGGCCTGTCTTGAAGTAGTTCATGTCTGGGTACTCTTTTGGCTCTATTGATCTGTTTTTTCACTTCTCTGGGTGAGTATTTCAGTTTTAAGAATGCTCTATATAGATCCTTGTAGGTGTTTGTCTCTGTCTCTGGGATTGGAACAAATGCGGCTGTATTTTAGGGCTTGGCTGTAAACAATAGATTGAGAAATGTGTCTGGGATGGAAGTTAGAGGCATGAAGGTACATGTAGCGGTCACTATGTTTCTGGTATAAGGTGGTGGAAATGTGTCAGTTATGTAATTGTACTGTAGTGTCAAGGAAGTGGATCTCTCGATGGACTGATCCAGGCTGAGGTTGATGGTGAGGTGGAAGTTGTTGAAATTCTTGTGAAATTCTTCAAGGGTCTATTTCCCATGGGTCCATATAATGAAGATGTCATCAATGTAGTGTAAGCAGACTAAGGGCGCTAGAGGGTGAGAACTGAGGAAATGCTGTTCAAGGTCAGCCATAAATACATTGGCATATTGTGGGGCCATGCAGGTGCTCATGGCTGTACCGCTGACTTGAAGATACAAATTGTCCTCACCCACAACTACTTCCGATTTGGAAACAAAGTCACAGAGCTTTGTAACTAGGTGTGGAGTGGAATCATCAAGGATGGTGTTCTGATAGCCTATAATCCGTCTTCATGTGGAATGTTGGTATAAAGAGCTTCTACATCCATGGCGGCCAGGATGGTGTTTTCAGGAAGATTATTGATGTTCTGTAGTTTCCTCAGGAAATCAATGGTATCTCGAAGATTGCTAGATGTGCTGATCCATCATCTCAAGCATTAGCACAGTCACAACAGGATTATCTGGCTATGCTAACTCTCTCCTCAGACCCTATGCTCAGCAGAAGAAATCCAGTGCTGAAGTTTTCTAACTTTGATTGCTGTAATACAGCTAAGCCTGTGCATATACACCTTTCTCACTATAGTGGTGTGGAGAATTCAGAGGCCATACTGGCAGATAGCAATTTGAAATGGCATGAGCCTGCCCAGAAATGAAGTATTGGGTGGAGACAGCAGAAACACAAGATTTAAAAAAAGAAGAAAAAAAAAAAACAGTATCCACTTGGCTTCCCACAATTCAGACAGAAAAGAATCTCAGGATGCACACTGCACAGAAATGAAGAGAAGAACAATGCAATATTCCCCGAGAACTTTATGTGCCCAGTTTTCAGCAAATGGCCACCTTGCATTCACATGATGTGAATTGTGCACATGCTCTTGGTGAGTGTTGCGTACTGTATCAAAGGCAACAGCGCGGGGCAGCAGTTGGCTCCCTGGGAGCTGATATGCATCAGGAGCCGGCTTTCAAGCCAGCTCCCCACTCATACAGGTTCCTGCTGCCTCTGATACAGTACAGTTAGCCAAAATGTCCCTACAATTTTAGATACCATGGTGGCTGTGGAGGAATGTTGATGATCTGTTCAACAGTTCAGTCTTAATCCTTTGAAAAGCAGAAGGGTATGGCCTTGTAATAAACTCAGAATTGGAAGAGGAACAGATTTCAGAAAGTGGATGTGATGTGTTTTTGAGGGTCAGTATAGGAAGGCATAGGAATTGGAACAAAGACTTGAGTAGGGTTGAACCCCCACAGCTAAGAAGAATTTGGCCAAACGGATTTATTAGGAGATATTGGAAAGCATCAGGAGAATTAACAGATCTACGAAGTAAGAAATAGGAGGAAAATGATTTCCTTTCTTTTAGAGCAACTCTCTTTCTTTCATAGTATTCAGGAGTTTATATTTTAAGTGCTGCAGGGAGGGGTTCCATTCCTCCTGCAACACCGAAGCAGATATTAAAAATCTAACACTTAAAGGGGATGTTGGAAGGGTGGCATTACAGTGATATTGAACTTTCATCTTGTTCTGAGTTAGGACAGGTGAACATTTTATACAGCCTCATCTGTAATACTGTAATGATGTTTTATCTTTTTCCTGCCTTTGTCAGCTGCTTTACCCAACAGTATTTATTTTTGCTGAATGCCAGCATTTCTCTTTGGCTGGCTGAGTGGGTTGGTTTCACTGATGTCACTTTATACAGCCCTGGCCCTGGCCCTATTATTCCCAGTACCACTTTGAACTCTGATATTCCACATTCAATACTGAGGTATACTCAACCGTTAAGTAGATCTTCGTAATGTAATGCGAACAAAAATACATGTATCCATTTTAAAATATAACACCTGATTGTGATTAATAGTTTGTGGCAAGTTTTTTACTGAGGTCGCAAAGTTGCTGCAACTGGAAGATAGACATTCTCTTCTAGTACATTGATTGTGTAGCTTGCAGACAATCATCACTTTAATTCTCTTCGTTCATTGTCTGCTCATGGCCTCAGCCATATATATGACAATATATTACAGAACATGTCTGCTTTGAATGCAAAGAAAAGGAGGAGGATAAGACTGGATTCAGCATCTAAATGGTCACAAATGCAGAGAGATGAGCAAATTCTGACTCCATTCAGCAGGCCTGCAGATTCCACAAAATGATGGATCACTCTTCTTCTGTAGATTGCAAAGAGGTAATGTGGGAAAATTACACACACACATACCCCCACCCACCATGTGCCTCACTGCAATGGTCTGTGGTTGCTGTCTTTGTGTACAAGGGATGGGGCAGGAGTGGAGTTTCATTAGTTGGTGTGTGTCTACCACTGTACCACTGTAGAGAGAGCAGCCACCACTACAGTATGTAGGCTACAGAGCAGCAGCCACCATTACAGTATGTAGGCTACAGAAATAGCTGTGGAGCAGCCTAAAACTTGCCAAGGGGCAGGATTCCATTCCCCTGACTCCTGTGTGAAGAAATCCTTGTTTAAAGCTCATTCACTTGAGCTTCTCACAGGGGACTAGGAATTGTCCCAGACAGAGAAAAAAACAAAAAACATTTGTGTGTACTATATATTAGTGTGTGTGTGTGTGTGTGTGTGTATATATATATATATATATATGTGTGTATATATATATAAAATCATGGAAGTCAGGAGACTGGAAAAGGGCAAATACAGTGCCCATCTATAAAAAGGGAAATAAGAACAACCCAGGAAACTACAGACCGGTCAGTTTAACTTCTGTGATAGGGAAGATAATGGTGTTAGTGTGGTAATGTTGAACCAAAATGGAGGAGGAGATTTCAAAATGGAACCCATGTGATTGATGGGGTCAGTTGCCGCCAAAAGACTCTATGCACCCAGCACCAAAAGACCCTATACACCCAGCACTAAAGTTCTGAGCACGGCACCAATCCTGTGCACCAGGTACTGAAATCTGCACTGGGTACGAACTGTTTGCACACGTCACTCTGCATGGTGCACACAACACTCCAGCAAGTTTCCCGCCTTTGAACCTTTAAAACACCTGACCTGTGAGAGGATCGGGTCGGCAGTTTCCTGATCCAACAAGGAAGAGAGGCACACTGGACCGGGATACTGTGGCAAAGGCCAGGATCATCTCCACTTTTCTAGACCTGTTGTTCTCCTGCTGCCGCCAGGGTGCTCTGATCCATGGGCCCAATTTTGTGAATCAGTAGCTACCTGTCCCACTATATCGGACCTGAATGCTGCCAGTCCTGTCGGGCTTCAGCCTTGAACTGTGTCGCAAAGGTGCATGCTTCTCTAAAAGACTGAACTGTCCAAAATACCACCAGGGATGCCTCAGTGTTCCACCCTCTCAGCTACCTGAACCACAAGGTAGTAGGTCCTGAGCTCCGGTTCCAGATCATTGGACCTCTGAGCCAGTATAGTATCCAGCTGTTAATTCGTGGTTATATCTGTTCTGTCTATCTATATCTATATCTATATCTATATCTATATATATCAGTGGGAGCGGGGTTGGGATTGATTATTGTTGAATCGTTTGTATTATTCTATCTGTTCTGCTTTACAATATATTGATTAACTTCACCACTGTGTCTGTGATTATTAAGAGACTAAAAATTCACCGGTGATAGATACGGCAGGCTCCGGGGAGAACCCACTTCTGAACCAAAGGCATGGTTTCATCAAATCAGATTAGGCCCTAAATTAATACAGTTAGTGTGCCTTTGGCTAACAATGGAGCAAGTAATTAAGGAATTCATCTGCAAACATCTGGAAGAAAATAAGGTGATAGGTAACAGCCAGCATGGATTTGTAAAAAACAGATCATGTCAACCCAATTTGATAGCTGTGGGTATGTCTACACTACAAAGTTAATTTGAACTAACAGACGTTAGTTCGAATTAACTTTGTACTTAATTCGAACTAGCAGAGCGCTTAATTCGAACTAGGTAAACCTCATTTTACGAGGACTAACGCCTAGTTCGAATTAGCTAGTTCGAATTAAGGGCTGTGTAGCCACTTAATTCGAACTAGTGGGAGGCTAGCCCTCCCCAGCTTTCCTTGGTGGCCACTCTGGGCACCACCACGGAAACTCGTCTGCCCCCCTCCTGGCCCCGGAGCTCTTAAAGGGGCGTGAGCTGGCTACGGTGCCCGTGCCAGGTACAAGCCTTCCAGCACCCAGCCAGCAGACCCTGCACCTGGCATGGCTTGAGCCAGCCACCTGCTGCCACCCAGCCCTCCGCCTCTTCCCGGGACCAGGCTGGAGGCTCCAGGGAGCCTGCCCGGGTCCGCAAGAGGCGGGCGCCCGCCTGGTCTAGTGCGGAGATCATGGACCTCATCCACGACCTCCGCACTAGGCACAGGAAAGTGGCCGTCTAGGGCAGGATAGCTGCCAGCCTGGCCACCCGGGAGCAGGTGTGCATGAAAATCAAGATGGTCCACTGAGACCCCTGACCCTGAGCCCTGAGCTTAGAATGGCCGTACTGGGTCAGACCAAAGGTCCATCTAGCCCAGTAGCCTGTCTGTCAACAGTGGCCAGCACTAGGGACCCTGGAGGGGATGGACCGAAGACAATGACCAAGCCATTTGTCTCGTGCCATCCATCTCCAGCCTTCCACAAACAGAGGCCAGGAACACCATTTCTACCCCCTGGCTAATAGCACTCCATGGACCCAACCTCCATGACTTTATATCACTTCTCTTTAAACTCTGTTCTAGTTCTCGCCTTCACAGCCTCCTGCAGCAAGGAGTTCCACAGGTTGACTATTTGCTTTGTGAAGAAGAACTTTCTGTTATTAGTTTGAAGCCTGCTACCCATTCATTTCATTTGGTGTCCTCTAGTCCTTCTATTATGGGAACTAATGAAGAACTTTTCTTTATGCACCCTCTCCACACCACTCATGCTTTTATAGACCTCTATCATATCCCCCCTCAGTCTCCTCTTTTCTAAGCTGAGAAGTCCCAGTCTCTTTCACCTCTCTTCATATGGGACCTGTTCCAAACCCCTGATATTGTAGTTGCCCTCCCCTCTCCCACCCTCTCTCTTCCCCTCTCCCACCTCCTTTTCCCAGTCTCCCTGAGTTTTGTTCAATAAAGAGAGTTTCTATATTTTGTACATCAGGAAGGGGGGCTAGGGAGGGGTAAATGGAAGGAGGTTAGGGAGGAATGGGGTACTAGCCCCCGATGGGGAGGACTGGGGTGGCTCTGTGGGCTTCTCGGGGTGGAAGCTCTCCTGAAGCCCCTTGATTGACCCTCCCCTCCCCCGCCCCCGATGGCAGCCTGCGGCAAGTGCAGCCGGGCTGATGGCCGAGTGCTGTGATGTGCTGAGTGTGGGCACTCAGGGCACTCCAAGCCAGGACTGCTTTGCAAGCGGGAAACCCCTGAGAACTGTCTGTCCGGGGTGGGGGTCAGGTCCCTTTAAGCACAGCCCTCGGCTAGCCTGAGGCAGCAGCTCCACACTCTAAGTCCTAATCTGATGCCCTGCCGTCACTGCTTCCGGCCATCCTTAACCTCAGTTCAGGGTCCACTCAGTGTGGACATGCTAGTTCAAATTAGCAAAACGCTAATTCGAACTAATTTTTTAGTCTAGATGCACTAGTTCGAATTAGCTTAGTTCGAATTAACTAATTCGAATTAAGTTAGTTCGAATTAGCACTGTAGTGTAGACATATCCTTTCTTTGATAGGATAATGAATCTTGTGGATAAAAGAGGCACGGTGGACATGGTATACTTAGAATTTAGTAAAGTATTTGACACGGTCTCGCATGACCTTCTTATCAGTACAGTAGGGAAATACAACCTAGATGGAGCTACTATAAGGTGGGTGCATAACTTGCTGGATAACCATTCTCACAGAGTAATTATTGATGATTCACAATCATGCCGGAAGGGCATAACAAGTGAGGTTCCACAGGGATCTGTTTTGAGGCCGGTTCTGTTCAATATCTTCATCAATGATTTAGATGATGGCCTAGAGAGTACGATTATTAAGTCTGCAGATGATACCAAGCTGGGAGGGGTTGCAAGTGCTTTGGAGGATAGGGTCAAAATTCAAAATCATCTGCACGAACTGGAGAAATGGTCTGAGGTAAACAGGATGAAGTTTAATAAGGACAAAGGCAAAGTACTCCACTTAGAAAAGAACAATCAGTTACACACATACAGAATGAGAAGTGATTGTCTAGGAAGGAGTACTGCTAAAAGGATTTAGGGGTCATAATAGACCACAAGCTAAATATGAATCAACAGTATGACATGGTTGCAAAAAAATCCAAACATGATTCTGAGATGCATTAATAGGAGTGTTGTGAGCAAGACATGAGAAGTCATTCTTCCACTCTGCTCTGTGCTGATTAGGCCTCTGTTGGGCTACGTCTACACTGGCCCCTTCTTCGGAAGAGGCATGCTAATTTAGAACTTTGGAATAGGGACATCCGCGGGGGATTTAAATATCCCCCGCGGGATTTAAATAAACATGGCCGCCGCTTTTTTTCCGGCTTGGGGAAAAGCCGGAAAAGAGCGTCCAGACTGGCGCGATCCTCCGGAATAAAGCCCTATTCTGGAGGATCTCTTATTCCTATTTTCAAGGAATAGGAATTCAAGTAGGAATAAGAGATCCTCCGGAATAGGGCTTTATTCCGGAGGATCGCGCCAGTCTGGACGCTCTTTTCCGGCTTTTCCCCAAGGCGGAAAAAAAGCGGCGGCCATGTTTACTTAAATCCCGCGGGGGATATTTAAATCCCCCGTGGATTTCCCTATTCCAAAGTTCTAAATTAGCATGCCTCTTCCGAAGAAGGGGCCAGTGTAGACGTAGCCTTGGAATATTGTGTCCAGTTCTAGGCACCACATTTCAAGAAAGAGGTGGAGAAATTGGAAAATATCCAGAGAAGAGCAACATAAATGATTAAAGGTCTAGAAAACATGACCTATGAGTGCCCTATGAGGGAAGACCTAATAGGTCCATAGCCAGGGAAACTTGCAGTTCCCATAGGCTCCAGTTTGCCATTTCCAGCCAAGAGGAGCTGTAGGAACACTTTGGTATTCTAAAGCTTGTTATATGGTATTCTAAAGTATATTATAGGTTGAACCTCTCTAGTCCGGCACCCTCGGGTTATGACCGGTGCCGAACCATAAAATTTGCTGAACCACAGGAGGTCAATATTGTCTAATGGCATTACCAACACTTCCACTGCTTATTGGGCTTTTAGAAGACATTTAGAGTTAAATTAAAGTTAAATAATAGCACAGAACAATGAGAACCAGGCCTGGTAGCTGTAAACAAACTTTATGAGACCGTGGGAAACTTGGCCATATGCATGATGAGTGGATATCTAGCTAACTAAAATCATGCCGGATGACAGATGTTGCCAGACCAAAGAGTGGTGGACTAGAGAGATTCAACCTGAACAATAAACAGATAGTAGCTGAAATTGATAGTGCATTGAAATACAAACAGAGTGAGCATTATGTGCTCCAGAACAGCATACACAGCCCCTTGGGTATTTGCAAAAGTTTTACTGAAAGAAGATGCTGTCTAGAATCTTTGGAGTTATCTTTAACAATTTTTTTAAAATGCTGAGGGATCTTTAACAGGTATCTGGGTGGAAGGTAGACAAGTTAAGTTCCATATTTTATCCAAAGTCAAACACTGACAAACTGAAGAAAAAAGTTACATTCCATGTATATTATTTCACATGGGAATTTCCCTGTCACAATTTAAATGACTTCCAATCAGCTAAGTCTTGGTCTCAAAATAAAGTAACTGAATTTCCCTGTAAGCAGAGCTTATCTTTTCCTCTTCAGTTTTTCCTCCTTCCTCCCCCAACTCATGTCCATTTTGACTTCTTCACAGTATGGAAGAAAACAAGCCTTCACTCTATGTTTGTAAGCAACAAGTAGCCAGAGGCAGTTTATTCGAGCAATATTGCAAGGGAAGCCTGATTTGGACGGAGTGTGGGGGGAGGCAGAGACACCGCCCTCCCCCCCGAGGCAGATCATCGAATACACGCAAGTATGAAGCAGTTTAAATACTGTCCGTTACATATAATAACAATAAACAATTAGTCTCTTCCCATTACAAACACCAATGGCTAACAATTATTTTAGTTCTACCCAGATGCTTCTTATCTCAAGGTCCCTGCCAGAGTCAGCATTCTATCCTTATCTCCATATGGAGGCAAGAGGCAAAGGCAGCGTCTTATTACAGCTCTCGCATTGTCAAGAGTCAGAATTAGCCTGTCTCTTGCTCTCTTACTAACAAGAGTAAGGGTACGTCTACACTAGCCCCCTAGTTTGAACTAGGGAGACTAATGAGGGCGACCAAAATTGCTAATGAAGCGCGGGATTTAAATATCCAATGCTTGATTAGCATATTCCCATCTGGTTGCCATTTTGGAAACTGACTAGCCCAAAGCAACTGCCCGCGTGTACACGCGGCAGAGAAGTGAGATTCCGAGATAAACCCCTTAGGTCGAATTAACTGTTAAACCTCATTCCATGAGGAGTAACAGTTAATTTGAACTAAAGGGTTTATCTTGGAATCCTGCTCCTCTGCCGCGTGTAGACACGGGCAGTTACTTTGGGCTAGTCAGTTTCCAAAATGGCGACCAGCCGGGAATATGCTAATCGAGCACGGGATATTTAAATCCCGTGCTTCATTACCAATTTCGGTAGCCCTCATTAGCCTCTCTAGTTCAAACTAGGGGGCTAGTGTGGACATACCCTTAGTCTTGTTAGCAAGAGAGCAAGAGACAGGCTAATTCTGACTCTTGACAATACGAGAGCTGTAATAAGACGTATCCTAAGATGGCTGCACACAAATTCCCTGCTTCCCTTTTTTCTGCCTCCACAACAGCAAGGAATTTGCTATCCCTCATGTGAAGCCTAACTGTTTTAATGGTATTGTGACACTCATGATCAAGATGGCCAACAGACCTTGCCAGCCCCTGGCAAAGAGGAGGCCGCTCCAACCCCTGGAAGGGGCAGAGCCTCAGGCAGAAAGAGTGGGACTGGGGGCTGGCTTCCTCCAGCCAGCCCTTCAGTAATGCTTGGCATGCATTGTGTGGGGCTCTGGCTTTGGATGCTGCCATTTCTGCTGTAATGGTGTCTGGAAGCTACAGGCCCTTTTGAATCACTGGGCCCCCAGGGAAATTGTCCCCTTTATACCTACACATACCCCCTTCTTCTCCCCGTCAGTGGGTCTGCTCATGATATTTGGTGTTTTTTCTTAAAGGTTAATCTCCTGCAGTTACATGAGACTCCCAGCTTTCATTATACAAGGCCAGTTTCTAGTCTTTGCTACTCTGGAGAAAAACTTGTGTACATGAATCCTCTCCCCCCAACCCTCCGATTAAAAGACAGAGGGAAAATAATCAAACCGTAAAGGCATTTTTTAAAGTAACAATTTTAAAGCAAGTCTCATGAGTTTGGGGCATCTAATTCATGATTTTTAACACATTACTATATATCTCATGCTTTTATTGTTATTTTCCTTCTAGGATATTTAAAACACATTTGCCAGAGTGAGGTCCGGCGTAGCTCAAACTCTACTGTGTCACTGCTCTAGATCCATGCCTGATGAATCCCACAATGAGTTGCTACAGTCATTCGACACTTTCTAACTGGTCAAATCAGAGCATGTTACCTGGGTATCCACTTTGGATCTGCTCTCTCATATTGAAAAGCACCTCTCTGCCCCACTCAGAGGAAACAGTCACCTTAGAAATACATTGAAACAAGCTGCTCTCCCCTTTAGCTTGCATTACAAAGTAGTGAAATCCCCTGGTCAGGCAATGGCAGGCATGGCATGTCTTTGAAACTACTTTAAGACTTACTTAGATCTATTTTTCCCTTTATGTACTGTGACATTTTGTCATTCAGACCATCCCAGCAGCACAACTAGGCAATTATACATTGGGTTTGTTGTTCAGATTTAAAGCGGGATTATATCCTCCCTCCCCACACCTCATAGATTAGTGAACCATATACAGTAAATGGCATTTACTCAGCATCCGTGAAGGTGGCTATGTTGTGCCGCTTACAAGGCTTCAGAATGAAGTGTTGAGATTTCCACAGTAACAGGAGGATTCCTACAGCGACAGAGTGATTTTCAGATACTTGGTGAGATGTCCTCCTGTTTATCTTCTCATATTGGCCTGTGGATGCATAAAACTAACATATCCATAGTGAAGGCCTGATCAGCATCCTATTTAGTAACCCATATTGAAAACTGTGTTTCCTTTCAGTTAGGTTGCATAGAAGGAAAGGGCAGTATGCAAAAGTTAAGTTATTGTTTTCACTAAGATCCGAACATAACCAGGAATAATAGATTGAATATTTCTCAGACATGTTCCATCTGATCTAAAAGCACTTGGTAAACAGCAATGAATTTAGCATCGCTGTGACTTAGTCATGTATTATTATCATTCAGCTACAGATGGAGAAACTGTGACATAAAGACCAGATCCTCAAAAGTATATAGGAGCCTAATTCCCATTAGCTTTCAACGAGGGTCTGGCTCAAAGGTAGTAAGTGTGCAATGTGCAGGTCTACACTATAGGGCGAGATCTATCTAAGTTACCCAACCTCAGCTATGTGAATAGTGTAGCTAAAGTCAACGTACTTAGATTTATTTACCACAATGTCTTCACTGCTGTGGGTCAACAGGAGATGTTCTCCTGTTGATTCCCCCTGTGCCTCTAATGGAGTGCTGCAGTCAATGGGAGAGTGATGAGTGGTCAATTTATCTCATCCATACTAGATGTGATAAATTGATACCTTCTAGTTCGATTGCTGCCCTGTCGATCTGGCCTGTAGTGAAGACATATCATGTAATACAGAAAAAACTTGTTGAATAGAACCCAGATCCCAATATCCACTCAACTACAGAGCCTACATTCCTCCCTGAGGACATCTATATCTGCTACTGGAATAGTGACTGTATCTTCCTGATCACACAACATAAATACAGGGCGTCTCCACTATAAGTCGCCCTGGTATATATCCGTTCCACACTAAAGTCATTGACATTTGTAGGAACTGATGAGTTATAAGTCCTCCCATTCCCCGCTATAAGTCATACGAAACACTCCCCCCAATTTGCTTAAATGGAAGTCAGCTGCGGGAAAAAAACCCCGCTTTAAGTTGTTTCGCTATAAGTCCAAGTTTTTTGGAATGTATCTTGGACTTATAGCGAGGATGGCCTGTAAATGTAATGTACAGTAGGTCTCCGACTTACAACTACCTCCACTTACGACCATCCGTACTTACGACCAAAGCGGTCGTAAATGTGGTCTCCGAGTTATGAAAGCGATCTGCGCTTACGAACAGCGTGGTCACCATGTAACTCAATGGGATCTGAGTTACAAACACTTCGAGTTACTGCCAAGTGTTTGGTCCATAACTCGTTCGTAACTCGGGGACCGGCTGTAGTTTCATTTTGTTTAGCTCCTCTAGTTTATCTGCTCAAACCATTTGTAGGAGATGTGTGCTAGAATAAAACTAATGCCTTCTGTAAGTTAGGAGGAATTATTAAAACAAATTTAAATAGATGGTAAATTTGAATGATATTGAAAAAGTTGTATTGAAACTTGGAACAATTTCAAATGTTATTTTTAACCACAGACATTTCGCTCTTATGGGAAACAAAACTTAAAAGGACAATTATAATTAGGTCACATATTGAGAAACTTATTACATTTTGCTATAGATGATCCCAGGAGAATGTAACTTAAGTGATTTGTTTAAAAATTAAGATTCAGTCATGTTTCTTCACTTTTTTACATAGAATACTGTTTGAAAATGAAATAAAGTAGGATAGAAATGTGTTTTGTATTACTAAATGCTTCATTTTGTGAAGCAACAAATATTGGACAGGAAACTTGAGGGCGGAAAACAAGATTTATGTTCCATTTTGTGCAGAAATACACAACATTCTGCTAGCAGCTATATTTGAGTTTGCTCACTATGGAGGCAGACCAGAGATACTGATTACCATAGATAATAATGTTTGACATCTTCAAAGCCCCACTATACAAACATTAACCATTTCTTATTGCACTCTTGTATAGTAGGTACTATTGATAAATCTATTTTAGAGAAGGGGAAACTGACAAAGATGTCAAGTGATTTGCTTGAGGCTACAGAACAAGTCAGTGTCAGAAGGGCAGTTACAACTCAGAAGCTTCTGGCTTCTATCCTGTGGTCACTTCAGTAGAACACAGTACCTCCCACAAATGAAAAGTATGCATGTCATAGATAGCCAATCAGGAAACCCTTTATCTGTCTATAGAAAATAATTGATGGCTGATGTGGAGTATTGATATAGTTCTTCTCTTTTAATAGACTCTAATTCCTAATAGTGCTTTGCCTACAGACCTTCCAGTTCAGAGTCAACAAAGGGGACAAATTCCCACAGTGTTTCAAGTGCATAGTGAGTCCCTTTGTTAAATGGCGTTCAAAGTGACTTGTTGATGCCTTAGCATGCACACTTTCCTACTTTGTTTTCTAATATACAGGTATGTAATGGATACCAATCATTGCAGGCCATGTTTTAAACCAAAGATCTACTTATGGACTTCTCCCCTCCCAGCTTCTCTGAGCCGATAGGTGCCAACTCTGTGGGTGCTCTGGGGCTAGAGCACCCATGAGGAAAAAATGGTGGGTGCCGAGCACCCACCAACAGCTCTCCTATCAGGTACCCCCTCCCCCTTCAGCATCTCCATCCTGCTAACAACCCTGCCAGTCAGTGCCTCCTTCTTTCTCCCCATGCCACCAGCCTCTACTATCAGCTGGAGCAGCGGTGGGAAGAGGCAGAGTGGGGGCAGCACAGCGGCAGGAAGAGTGGAATGGAGGTGTGGCCTTGGGAGAAGTGGTGGAGTGGGATGAGGCCTGGGGCACAGCCAGCGATTGAGCATTCTCTGGCACACTGGAAAGTCCATGCCTGTGCCTGAGCCAGTCACTTACTTTGTCTCCTGTGGCTCTAATGTTGGTAAGATGAAAAAGTAGAAGGAAAGGAATGAGGTAAATGAAAATAAATTCATTAGAACACAGTGAGTGTGACTATTTAGCTGCATCACCCGCCCCCATACTTGCTGTTATAGCTGTGCTGCTTGTTTCCTCTGTGGGGTGTGGAGCTTTACATTTATTCCACTTGGTTAAACTAAGCCATGTTAACTAGGATTAACGCAGTTTAATTAACACAAAGGAGTATGTAATTTTAGCACGGTAGGTACTCATGGTAAACTCTAGTGGAGGAGCCTAGGGTTTACCTGGATAAGCTAACGTGTACACTACAAACTTTGGTCAATGCATGTTAGGTTGGCATAAAGTTGCCTAGAGTATCGTAGTACTCGTAGAGTATCATACTTGGCTGCTTGCACTGGTGCTGCACGAACTCCCTAGGAGTTCTTCTGGCAATATAAAATGCAGTGCACCGTGCATATATATGCCAATGTGTCACATGCCATCATCCAGCATAAAGCCTTCTGGGAAGTTGTTGCAATGTGTTGTGGGACACGAGTGGTTTTCCCTAAAGATCTCTAGGGGAGAGGGATCAAGTTCTCAGTATGCAATTTTCTCTATTCCATCCATGTCCTCTAATTTTCACACTTTTCTTTTGTTTAAATCCTACAAACCCACACAGCCCTTTTTGCTGTCAGCCATTTTACAGAAGCACAGAGCCTGCACAGCAATGCACTATTCTCACTGAGGTTGCAAACACAGGATGGACGACTCTCCAGTATCTGTGGACCTGGAGGAAGAATTGTAACAATTGGGGAGGCATGATGATTTATTTGAAGACAGGTTGTTCTGGGACACAGTAATAAAATAATTGAAGGTTGCCGGTGGCATACATGGAGCAACTGCAGACAGTGGAGCGCTGCTTTGGGACTCGAGAAACGAGCACTGGCTGATGGGATCACACTATAATGCAGGTTTGGGATGAAGGGCAGGGCCTGCAGAACTTTTGAATGTGAAAGGCCACATTCCTGGAGCTCTGTAATGAGCTTACTTCCAACACAGGAACAACTGAATGAGAGCTGCACCAATTATTGAGAAATGATTTTCAATCACACTTCAGAAGCCTGCAATGTTGGATTCCTAATGTTCAGTGAGAAATCATTCAGGAGTTGGAACGTCCATTGTCTGAGGACTGTTTATCATACAAGGGTGCAAGGCCAGTAATTGTGTCCTGCTATGCAGGATGTGAGGCATGGCAATGCGCAGGACATAGTGGGTAAATTTGTGGCTATGGGGTTTCCTAACTATGATGGAGCAATGGATTGCGTGCCATATCCCTACTTTGGCACTAGCCCACCTTGCCACAGAATACAGCAACAGAAGGAGCTATTTTTCCATGGCTATACAAATGTTGGTGGATCACCAGCGATGCTTTGCCAATACCTATACAGGCAGTCCCCGAGTTACGCGGATCCGACTTACGGGACGCCCAGATGCGCTGCAGTCCCGCCGCCCCCGTCCTCCAGGGCGAGAAAAGCTGCTCCACATCTCCTTGGTCTGCTGGGGGGGACGCCCAGATGCGCTGCAGTCCCGCCGCCCCCGTCCTCCAGGGCGAGAAAAGCTGCTCCCCCCCCAGCAGACCAGGGAGACGCGGAGCAAAGCCTTGGAGCACGCCCGCAGCGGGACAGCCCAGGTGCGCCCGGGCTGTCCTGCTGCGGGTGTGCTCCTCGGCTTTGCTGTGTGTCTCTCTGGTCTGCAGGGAGACGGGGAGCAAAGCCTTGGAGCACGTGCAGACCAGGGAGACGCAGAGCAAAGCCTTGGAGCACGCCCGCAGCGGGACAGCCCTGGAGGACGCGGGCGGTCCTGCCACCCGTGTCTCCCTGGTCTGCTGGGAGGGGGGGGGGTGCAGCTAGTGTACCAACCCGGCAGCACCCCAGCTGCTCTGCCCCAGGCATCCTGATTCAGCTGCTGCTGGTCAGTTTCAGCAGCGGCTGAATCAGGACGCCTGGGGCAGAGCAGCTGGGGTGCTGCTGGGTTGCTCCAGTAGCGCCGAGGAGCAGTGCTACTGGAGCAACCCAGCAGCACCCCAGCTGCTCTGCCCCAGGCCCCAAGTCAGCCGCTGCTGAAACTGACCAGGGGCTGACTACAGGAAGCCCGAGGCAGAGTTGCTCTGCCCCGGGCTTCCTGGAATCAGCCGCTGATCAGTTTCAGCAGCAGCTGACTTGGGGACGCCTGGGTTTCTTAAGTTGAATCCGTATGTAAGTCAGAACTGGCATCCAGATTCAGCCGCTGTTGAAACCGATCAGTTTCAGCAGCGGCTGATGCCAGTTCCGACTTACATACAGATTCAACTTAAGAACAAACCTACAGTCCCTATCTTGTACGTAACCCGGGGACTGCCTGTATTGTCTCGCCCAGGGAGGTGCATGATGCTCTTCATCTTTAAGAGCACAGAAAGCTGCAAGCAAAGACATTCTTTTCCAAACAGCAGATCACCACTGATCATATTGAAATTTCAGTAGTGAGTCTGGGGGACCCCAGCTTACCCCGGCTTGTGAAGCTGTACGCTGACCATCTTGACAGTACCAGAGAAGATTTCCCCACTGGCTCTGGAGGTGCAGACTGAATGTGTTTTTGGAAGATTGAAAGGATGCTGGCGGTGCTTATTCACTGAGTGGAGCTCAATGGAGAAAATATCACAATGTTTAAAGCTGCCGGACTTACACTAGGGCTATGTCTTCACTGCAAAAGTATAGCTTATTTTTAAACACTGAATTAGTCACCCAGATATAAAATCCTAGTAGAGACAAGACACAGGTAATTTTTACTTTGATGTAGCTAGTCTGGGTTGACCCCTGGTAGTTTTATTAGCTATCCTGAGGTATTAACTACTTCGCTTTGTCTTCACTTGGGTTTTACACTGAAAGGGCTATTTCAATGGAAAACCAAAACAAATGCACTTTTTGCATAGCCTAAAAATGAGCCTTTACTAGGAAAAAAGTATATTTTTAAGTTGGGTTAAACTAAGCCATGATGATTAACCTGTGTTAGTCCTAGTGAAGACAAAGGAGTTTGTAGTTTTAGCACATGTTTAGATACTCATGGTAACCTCTAGCGGGGAAGCCTAGGGTTTACCTGGATAAGCTAACATGTTAAAATTACAACCTTTTTTCTTGGTGAAATCGCAGCCCTCATGCTCAGCATAAGTAAACCATGAATGCAGGAGCGGACTAGCAATCAAAATAGGCCCAGGAAATGGGTTGAGAACAGCCCACTTTTTCACATCAAAGAATTTTTTAAAAATGTACTCTTTGACCCCATTAGCCACACTCCTGACCCCATTAACCACGCCCCCAACTCCCATTAGCCAGGCCTCTGGAGGTAACACTCTCGGGGCAAGATGGACACATGACCAGAAGTAAAAGGTGTCATGTGACCCTTATTGGTAGGAGGATGGTGGGAAAAGTCCTTAGAGGGATTTAGTTTGGCCCCCACCAAACACCCCTCATGCAACTATCCTGCAATTGCATTAGCCCAATGTGTGTGACATTAACTCGGGGGCAGAGAGGGTGGGGGAAATGTTCCCTCTCAGAGTTTCCTCCCATGAATAGAATGAATTTTGTGTTGTGCACCAGTACTGAGTTCACGTGGCTTGTTTGGATGTGCCACTGTGGCACCCAAGTTTATTAATAATATCTTATAAACCTCTACCTTTTCCTTCTGCTGCCCTGTCTCCTCCCCTTGCTCCATCAGCTCCCCTGGTGCCTGTTGCCCCCCCCCCCCAACCTGTCACCCTCCTCTGCTGTCCTGACTCAGACTCCTGCCCTTCTCACTGCCCTCAGCCCTCCTGAGACCTGCCCCCCTCCACCAGCCCTTCTCTCCCCCCGTGCCCACTCCTCCAGTAGCCCCACTCTGATCGTGTGAGCGACCCCTCCTCATCCCCTCTCCTAACACCTCCCTCTACACACCTGCCCTGCCTCTCTCCTCTGGAGCTGGTCCCTCCCCTGCAGGTATCTGCCCTTCTGCTTCACCCCCAGAATCTCCTGGCACCTGCGCCTTCCCTTAGCCCTGCACCTTCCTGGTGCCTCTCCCTTCCCTCACTGCCCCTACCCCCTTTCCCCTCTTTTTCCCTGATGCCCACCTCTCCTCTGCCCCCCCACCCTGTGCCCTCACACATGACTTGCTCCATCCCCACCTTCCTCATGCCCACCCCTTCTTTCAAGCCTTATCCCAGCACCTCCCCCTCCAATCCCCAATGCCCTTATCCTCTTCCAGCATCATCCTGTCCTCGCTCCCACTGACACCTCCCCTCCTGCCCTTTTCCTCATTGTCTCCACTTGGCCCCCTGGCATTTGTCTCTCCTGCACCCTGTCCCTTGGTGCCTTTCCGTTTCTTCTCCTGACCTGCCCCCCTCCCCTCAGCACAAGCCCCTTCCTCCCCCATCCCATCTCCTTATATTCCCCCCCTCCCCACCTACCTTCTGCCTTCCAGTTTGCAGGGCTGGAGTCTGTGATTGGGCCCCAGCTGTTTCCAGGACTCCAGACCACATGCCGGGCCTCGAGCTGGGCTGCATGGTGCAACTCTGGGCTGAGCACTTATAAAATCCTGGGCTGTGACATCATGCCATGCCCGGGCGTCTCCCCTCTCACCTGTTGTGCGGCGTTTGGCCCCACCGTTCCCCATACATGGCCGGCGCATGGTGCCGGGGAATTTAAAGTGTGGGGCTGCGGCGCCCAGTCACAATCCTCCTCCTCCTCCAGCAGCCTCCAGCTGGCCCTTTGGCTGGCCCTTCAGAGGACGGCCCGCCGGGAAATTCCCGGTGTCCCGCCGGGCCAGTCTGCCTCTGCATAAATGTTTGTCTCCTGCAAGAGATGTTTAGGGAGTGTCCAGACTAAACTGTAGGAGCCTGCTAGCTACCTTAGGTGAATCAGCAATTGGTTACTGGAAAAAAACTCAACTATAGGCTGCGGGGGAGGGGAGTGTAATAGGAAAAGTCTGGGGCCCTGGCCCCATCACTTTGGGCAAGCAGCAGTGGTGAGGAGGAGAGGAGTGAGCCAAGGACAAGGTCTTTGGGAGAAGTGGGGAAGACCCTCAGGGGGAATGAGCAGTGCAAGGGCAGGGGCTCGGAAAGAAGGGGTGGTATGGGGCAGAATCTCAGGGGAAGGGGTGGCACAGAGGCAGGGCCATGGTTTGGGCACCAGTGCCTCCTCCCACCTCTTTAGGGAGCTTCTGCTACTCCTACTGTAGGTAAGCCTATGAAGTGCTGCAGTCAGAGGCAGGTGGGACTGGCAGATATCTGACCCTAAAATTCCTCCTTTCTCCTCTGCAAGTATGGAGCAGGGGCTTAGAGATGCTCATGCTTACAGGCTGCTTCCCCAGAGCTCTGGGGTGGGAGTAGGGAGTCAGGATAGTCCCAAAGCGTGAGTGCAGTGCAGGCACAAACACTCGCCAGGAAAGGATCCACCTCAAGCGGAGCACTGGGGAAAGCTGACACAGCATATAGGGACCTGTGACCCAGGGGAACTGGGTGATTTGACAAGGGTGGGGGAAAACAAGTAGCAGAGTGGTGGGGCATTGCCTGTTCTTTCAGAAGTAGGGGAGCAAGGCTTTGTCTTCCAGAGGAGGGAACTGTTGAAGCAGGGGAAAGTACCTCCACTGTATAGTTGATTTTATCTTTGAGAACAGAAATGATCTAAGTTATGGAATGAGATATTTGGGGGGTGGTGGTGGGGTTTGAAGTCTCTCTAATTCCCATCCCCATTCTCTATTTTGGGCAGCAGCTGCCCACTGGTGAAAACAGACATTTTTGCTTGTATGGAAAAACTCCTCCATTGCAGTTCTGTGAATTTATGTAAGGGTACTAGACTACATGGCTCTGTCAACGGAGCCATGTAGAGTAGTTTACCCGACATAGTCAATGAAATGGGGATTTAAATAATCCCTGCTTCATTAAAATAAAAATGGCCGCCACACTGTGCCAACGATCAGCTGATCTGGTACAGCGCGGCAGTCTAGATGCAGCGCAGTCGACAAGGGAAGCCTTTGTCGACCTGGAGCCATGTAGTCTAGACATACCCTAAATGCCTGTCCCTCTATTCTTCACGTACAGTAGCTTATACAAATATTTTCTTACTATATAAACTAATATTTTGCATGGTATAAGATAAATCAACAACTAACCAATCTTCTGGATGCCACAATGTAATATCTCAAGATGTTTGCTATTTGTGTATTTCAGCATGCTCAAATTATTCTGAGGGATTTGCTCTTTTATAAAGTCTGACCATCAATTCTTACACACAGAATTTATGATGTATATTATTTTGCAAAAAATTATTTAAAAAACCTACAGTTGGAACATGTAACGTCCTCATTGTTTTCCAAGCACTTTGTCCCTGTGGTAGTTTGCAGAAATTGACATTATAATTATGTTGCCCCAACAAGTAACTATCCTTAGCTTACCAGAAAGTAATCAGTCTTATTTCACACTTCACACTATTTATACACTTCAGCATCTTGAAGATGTGTGAGCAAGAGAATATGTGTGCAAGAAAATGAGAATATATGGCTGCCATTATGTCAACAATAGTCATTTATCTCCTTCACTGATCACTTTCATTGATGGTTTCAGGCAGGAGCCATGGATCCACAGATATGGTTCTTGGGCTGGGAGGGGTTCCTTGAACGCACAAAATATGGATCTGGGAGCTCCCCAGTCTGAGAGCTGTGGTTGACCATGAAGACTGGGGGCCAGAGTGGATATTGGTGACATAGGGAGTACCTAGGCTTCTTGGCCTCCCACCCCCGCTTCCCAGCTTCCTCCCCCAGCTGACTCGTCCTGCTTGCTGTCCGCCAGATGGTGGTTGCTGTACTGTGAAGCTGTGAACTGGCTACAGAGAGCCCGCACAGCAAAGAAAGAGCATCTGCACTCTCTCTCTCTCCAGGACAGTAAGGTCTCCTATTCGATAGTATTGACTGATCTCATAGAAGGGAATGATTTGGCCTGGGGTCATGGTTTGCTCCTTTATTCCTCCTATCACGCATAGGAGTGGTCAGTTTGTGGTCACCCTAGTGTAGGAATTATCATTGTTTGTGTAGGGTGTTACTATGACAATAATTTCACCATAATTTAATTTATTAAATCCAGAGGCCAAATAGAATTTGTACAATTGTTCTAAACATGCCTGAAAGCCTAATCAACAAGCAATTTACTACAGCCAAATGGTAACAAAACGGCTGTGTCTAGACTGGCAAGTTTTTCCGGAAAATCAGCAGCTTTTCCGGAAAACCTTGCCAGCTGTCTACACTGGCCGCTTGAATTTCCGGAAAAGCACTGACGATCTCATGTAAAATCATCAGTGCTTTTCCGGAAATACTATGCTGCTCCCGTTCGGGCAAAAGTCTTTTTCCGAAAGACTTTTGCGCAAAAGGGCCAGTGTAGACAGCACAGTACTGTTTTCCGCAAAAAAGCCCCGATCACGAAAATGGCGATCGGGGCTTTTTTGCAGAAAAGGGCATCTAGATTGGCCACGGACGCTTTTCTGCAAAAAGTGCTTTTGCAGAAAAGCATCCTGCCAATCTAGACGCGCTTTTCCGAAAATGCTTTTAACGGAAAACTTTTCCGTTAAAAGCATTTTCGGAAAATCATGCCAGTGTAGACGTAACCAGCATGTATAAGCATCTGATCAAGGCATGCATAAATGGGCTAAACCCAGGGACCCTTAGACCCATCTTGGTTGGCTCCAGTGAGGTCAGGCAGGTATTAGCAATGAGCCCTTTAAGTTTACTCTTTTATAAGCTTTAACAAACAAGTGATTTCATTGGCAATTAATGACTCCAACTAAAAACAATAGGAGATAGTTCACCCTTCTTTCCTGTCTTAATGCAGATAAGAGTTACAACCTCTTTTCTCCCCAAGGTCTTTCCTCCCTATCCCTCCCCTCCTTCATGCTGACCAGCAGTTATTCCTTTGTACCTGTGTTTTTTTGAGATAATTGTACCTAATTTTTGAGATAGCACTGGTATGTGAGGTGCAAAGGTTCATTCTGGCTCCTTCTAAGATAGATTCTCTTTGTCTTCTTTAAAACCATCTACAATAACCCCCTTCTATTGGGGCCTTCTTTTTAAAACATCTCTTTATTTTACTAGTTATTTGTTTGACCCATACATCCTCCCTCCTCCAGTCCTGCTGTCCTTATAACTCATTATTTTCAAGCCTTCCTGACACTTGCTAATCAGGACCTTTCTTTTTAACATGCGTTTTCTTAATCAACTTAAGCTAACTGATACTTTAATTTCATATTTCTTCTACCCTGGTGACTTGAGAAGAGGATGCTTTACTCAGCCATCAACCTAAGAAGTATTTGGTTGATGTGAGCATGTCAGTCACAGCATAGACAGATATGTGTATCTTATGCCTGGCTCTTCACTATCATGAGCCTCAGTCCTATGACAGTCATACCACCAGTGTCCCCGTTTTTCCATCCGCACGTGGAATAAATTTTGTTATGTGCACTGAGGCATGTATGGATGTGCAGCACCAGTGGAAACATAGGCTGCCAACTGTGGGCACTCTGCTAATCAGCTGAGTAGCATTTGAATCTCTCCTGGGTGGCTGCTCAAGCACTCACCTTACAGAAAAAACTGTCTATCACCCATCCAGAGCAGCAAAGAACATGGCCATTACTGCGAAGAGGAGGAGGAGGAGGAGGAAGGGACCTTAAGACTGTGTGAGTGAGTGGGCAGACAGGAGAAAGGGCCCTCAGTGCTGAGAGGGGCAGCAGAGAAAGAAGAAGAAAGGCACTCATGTATTCCCTACGTCTACATCTACACTGCAGCTCTATTTCAGGATACCGGAGTCTCCCTCTAAACCTCATTTTATGAGGAGTAAGGGATGTTTCGTAATAGCACTTTATTTTGAAATTTGGCGCTGTATAGACAGGCTGTCCATGGGAACCAAAAGAACAAAACACCTTTATGTTTCTCTGATCCCTGGGGCGACATGGGAGCAGTGTGATCTTGGCATAAGGAACCAGGCCTGATAAGCATCCACACAAAAGGAAAAGACAATATGGACTATTCCTTGCTTGTGGCAGAATTTTTATTTAGAATTCAGCAAAACTGGAATCTTTAACTGAACATGGAATATCCCAGAATGCTTCAACTCTGATTTTTTATGATTTGTCTTGCATATGGAGGATCTCAAAATGCTTAGTGTTTGAGAGAGCAGTCCACAGCCTCAGGTGTTTCCCCTCATTCTTCCTGCCCCTTCCAGAAGGGACACTAGTTAGAACAGCTGGGGGCAGTTCCATTGGACCAGGATCACCAGAGCACAGTGTGTTGACCTAAGTTAGATAAGTCTTCAGCACAGGGGACACGAAACAATTCCAGAATAACCAATCCTCTTTAAATTCACATCTTATCTTATTCCAGAACAGCTTTCATGCTCAGACAACACTGAGGCTATGTCTACACAACAGTATTATTTTGGAATAACTGACATTATTTCAAAATAATGTTGAGGTGGAGGAGTTCTTACTCTGACTCCTATAACCCTCATTTCCCTTGCTCCTCATGAAGTCGAAGGAAGAGTGTTCTTCCTTCAACTTCCTGCTGTGTAGACAGCGCCAAAAGCCAAATTAAGCTATTTCGACTTAAGCGACTCAATTGATGTAGATCAAGTTGCGTAGCTTAATTTGGCTTTTGCCCTGCGGTGTAGACATGCCCACCTTGTAAGGCTTTAATATTGTTCCTGTACCCTAGGTGAGAAAAGCCAGGATAAAGTCTGAGCAATTGCAATCTAAAGAATACAGAGTCCATTGCAAATACTGCAGACTGGCAGTAATGAACTTACAGGTGGTGTGGGGGAGGTATAAAATCATTAACATTTTGGGAGCAATAGCTTTAATGTAATGCAAGAAACCTAGTAAGCCTTAAATTGCTTTTGGAATCTAATACATTTTTGCATAGGATCTTTGCCTGTTTTTCATTAGTTGGTGTGAGTCAGTTTCATGACTCTGAATTTAGAACTATTGTTGTTTTACTGCCTGAGACAAAGAGGGCAGAGATTCTACAATACAACATGAGTATAACTTGATGTGTTATTGCCTTTCACACCCCAAATATTTCAGAGTGTTTAAGAATTAGAAGATGGTAGTACAGTGACTCTGTAAGCAAGTACAGCAAGCTTTATGCTCTCAGAGCTCCCATTAGAACCTGTTTTAATGAAGAAAGAAACATGGTCCAGGATGTTGACTTTTATGTTTCTGCTCATCTCAGAAAAGGCTATGAACCTGACTTCTAACTTCATGGCGCTGGAGATGGTGCAGAAGGAATATCATCCCAGGGTTGGCACCAGTGTTCCCTGTAAGCTGTGTGCTTATGTAGCCACTAAGGAGAGATTCAAATGCTGTTCAACTGATTAGCAGAGTGCCCAAGCTAAGTTTTGGGTCTCTGCTGGTGGTGTACATACGCATGTGGCTTGGTGCACATTAAAATTATTCCACACATGGAAAAGTCCACACATGAATGGAAAAGATTAGAAGGAACATTGGTTGGCACCTTTTACTGCACAGAGCCTTGTTAGTGCAAAACACAGCATATGAGCTCAGGCATCAGTTTGGAACGTGCCCTTGTGATTTCCTGGTCTACAGGCTACCAAAGTGCAAACTGAACCAGGTGTATCTGCTTTGAAGATACAATACTGCATAATTTGTATAATTCTGGGCTGGGGAAACCTAAGGCCCAGGGGTCGAATGTGGCCCCTAGGTTGCCTTGCTCTGGCCTTTGAGGCATAAAGCCTCTCCCAGCATTGGGGAGCCTACACTGGCGGTCCAGTTCTCCTGCCGACTCCCCAGAGCCTCTGGCCCTGATCCCAAAAAGGTTCCCTACCCCTGGCGTAACTGCTCCCATAGAAATATATTGTAATAATGGCTGTTTTGTCCTGTGTGTCTACAGATATGATGTAATTAGAACTGAGGAGATGATAAGCTTAGATAGGATCTGCTGCGGCCTTAAAAATGGGACTTTTTTGCTGGGGAAATCTTTCTAATATACTAACTGTAAATCATAATAAATATACTTGCTCCTACCTTTTGGATCAGTGACTATGAGTGTTTGCTGGAAAAAAAATCAAGAGTAAAACTCAGCCAGAACCATAGAGCTACAAAGGGCTTTGATCCAAAACTGGGAAAATGCAGCATTTCTCCCAATTTAAGGTTGAAACTATAAATCCTTCCCCTGCATCCAGAGGAAAGCTATTCATGGTGCAAGTCAGCCCAGCTTCACCTGAAAATTAGCCTTGGTCTACCCAAAAGCTTTGTGAAGCATTCAGGAAACCTGGGCTGAGATTTGGGTTTGCAATGATATAAAAGGCTGAGAGAAGGATTCACATAGTTCAGTTTAGAAGCACAGATTCTGTCAAATATAGTTACAGCTCCCTGTGGGTTTAGATCTAGGTCATCTTAAAATGAAGTCAGATTCTATTATATTTCACTATTCACTCTGCTAGCAGTTTCTATAGTGAAGGTGCAGCTACTAAATCAGGTCAGTGATTAATTGAGGGTGTTTCATATTAATTCTCCCCCAACCCTCAAAAAACATGGCAAATATGGCATTCCTAAAATAGGTCCTGATCCCATAGCCAGACATGCCTCATGCTAAGGCTTCAGACAGGCAGCACTGGGCCTTAAGATGGTGATTAGTTGAGGATGGTCTTGGTTAAAAACCGGGAAGTAAAGGCATAGCATGGTTTTGATATCATGTGATGTGTTCTGTAATAACAGGTAATCCTGTGTTCAGTATAAATCACATTAATCATGCTGTTTTGTTCACATTGTTATATTTTAATTTGTTAACAAGCAGTTCAGGGTCTATGAGGTATAAGCCCAAATTTTCCAAAAGTAGGTGCCTAAAGTTGGGCACTTCCATGAAAGCTGTCTGATTTTTAGAGGTGATTGACTCCCTGATTTTTTGCCTAAATCAATGAGAACATTGGCTACTTCTGAAAAACAGCATGTGTTTGTTTAGGACCCCAACCATGGATTTAAGGGACCACAAGTCAGTAACAATTTAGGAAATGTTGCCATGAGTATTAGTTAATTGTGGCAGTCCCTCAAACAAAACTACATTGATTTTTTTTCAAAAAGCTCAATTCTTCAAGGGCAAGATTCTATTCAAGACCATATTCATTACAATAATATAGAATATTAATATAGATCTCTCTATGGTCTTCTCACAAGTCAGTGAGAGCAGCAGAGCTTGGTCCATAATTTGGGCTTCTGTCAGATGTTTTGTATGAAGATCGTGGAGAGATCTCATAGAATCAGAACCATAGGGCTGGAAGAGACCTCAGGAAGTCATTGAGCCCAGCTCCTTGCCCACAGCGGGACAACCCCAACTAAATCAACCCAGCCAGGGCTTTGTCAAACCAGAACTTAAAACCTCTAGGGATGGAGATTCCACCACCTCCCTAGATAACCCATCCCAGTGCTACACCACTCTCCTAGTGAAATAGTTTTTCCTTATATCCAACCTAGACCTCCCCCACTGTAACTTGATACCATTGCTCCTTGGTCTGCCATCTGTTACTACTGAGAACAGCCTCTCTCCATCCTCTTTGGAATCTCCCTTTAGGAAGTTGAAGGCTGCTATCAAATCCCCCCTCACTCTTCTCTTCTGCAAACTAAATAAGCCCAAATCCACCAGCCTCTCCTCACAGGTCATGTGCTCCAGCCCCCTAATCATTTTGGTTGCCCTCCACTGGACCCTCTCCAATGTGTTCATATCCTTTCTGTTGGCTGGGGGCCCAGAACTGGATGCATTATTCCAGATGTGGCCTCACTAGTGCCGAATAAAGGGGAATAATCACTTCTCTGGATCTGCTGGTAATGCTCCTCCTAAAGCACCCTAATATGCCATTAGCCTTCTTGGCTACAAGGGCACACTGTTGACTCATATCCAGCTTCTCATCCGCTGTAATCCCCAGGTCCATTTGCTGAACTGCTATCTTGCCAGTTGGTCCCTAGCCTGTATCAATGCTTTGGATTCTTCCATCCCAAGTGAAGGACTCTTCACTTGTCCTTGTTGAACCTCATCAGATTTCTTTTGGCCCAATCCTCTAAGCTGTCTAGGTCACTCGGGACCCTATCCCTGCCCTCCAGTGTATTTACCTCTCCCCCTAGCTTAGTGTCATCTGAAAATTTGCTGATGGTGCAATCTATCCCCTCATCCAGGCAGAGCTGGCTCTAAATTTTTTGCTGCCCCAAGCCAAAAATTTTTTGGCCGCCACTCCCCCCACCACCATCACAAAAAAAAAAAAAAAACCACTGGGAAAAAAATTCTGTTGAAGGAAAAAAGAGGGGGCGGGGGGGAGACAAAATTAAAAAAAGCACTCCAACACTTAAGCCAAAAAAACCAGCATGTCCCCTTTAAAAGTGAGTGCAGGGATAGGAACAGGGGAGAAGTTGAGCACTAAGACCCAGGCGAAGCATTGCTTTCCCTAGGTCTTTTGGCCAGCAGCCATTTTGTGCTGGCAGCCTTGCAGAACCAGGTAAGCATGGGGGCTGGGGTCGGAGGTCTCGGGTGTAATCTCGGGAGAGAGGGGAGAGGCCGGGCGCTGAGTGTTTGTAAGGTTTCCAGGTGTCCAGCATTTTTGCCTCCTGGCTGGGGAAAAAAAAAAAAATCAGAAAATACCGGACATCTCGGGTGACTAGTATTCTCTGAATTTTTTTACTGGACAGGAGGCGACAATGCTGGACTGTCCAGGTAAATACCGGACACATGGCAACCTTAAATACTGGACACCTGGCAATCCTAGGCAGGAAGGGGTGTCCTACCTGGGATTTCCACACGATGTAGGTAGAGGGGTGGCTGATGGCCGAGTCCAAGCTGTGGGTCTGGTGGAGCGGAGCCTCTGCTTGGAATGGAGAGGCTCTTGGAGAAGGTAGCGGCCGCTGGGCAGGAACAGGACTCAGGAGACAGGGCTGGCCAGCAGGCTCTGGGGCCGGGCGCACATGGTGGCAGTGCTGGCTGCACAGCTGCGGTGTCTCCCGCGGTCCCTTAAAATTGACAGGGCGGGGCTGGTCATTGCCGTGGGTGGCGCCGGCTGCTTAGTGACCTCCAGGGAGGGGAGGAGTAGGAGAGGAGATGGGTGGCCAGCAGGCTCCGGGTGCACTTTGGTGCCAGCTGGCTGCGTAGCTGTGGCGTTTCCCAGGCCGTGGCACTTTAAAATCGCCGGGGCAGGGCTAAGCATTGCCAGGGGCGGCGCCGGCTGTTTAGCAACCACCAGGGAGGAGCAGGAGAGGAGACAGGGGCGGCTAGCAGGCTCCGGGCGCGCATTGGTGCCAGCTGGCTGAGCAGCTGCGGCATTTCCTGGGCCACGGCCCTTTAAAATCAGTGGGCTGGGGCTAGGCGTTGCCAGGGGTGGTGCTGGCTGCTTCCCTGAAATGCAACCCCTGGCAAAGTGCTGCCCCAAGCACCTGCCTGATTTGCTGGTGCCTAGAGCCAGCCCTGCATCCAGGTCATTAATGAAGATGTTGAATAAAACCGGCCCTAGAAGCAATCGTTGGGGCACTCCATTTGAAACCGACCGCCAACCTGACATCGAGCCATTGATCACTACCCATTCGGCCTGACAATCTAGTCAGTTTTCTATCTAACTTACAGTCCATTTATCCAATCCATATTTCCTTAACTTGCTGTCAAGAATATTGTGAGAGACCGTAGCAAAAGCTTTGCTAAAGTCAAGGTATATCACATCCACTAACTTCCCCATATCCACAGAACCAGTTACCCTCATTATAGAAGCTAATCAGATTGGTCAGGTATGACTTGCCCTTCGTGAATCCATGTTGGCTATTCCTGATCACTTTCCCCTCTTCCAAGTGCTTCAGAACGGATTCCTTGAGGATCCTCTCCATGATTTTTCTGGGGACCGAGGTAAGGCTGTAGTTTCCTGGATGGTCCTTCTTCCCTTTTTTTTAAAGAGGGGCACTACATTTGTCTTTTTCCAATCATCCAGGATCTCTCCCGATCTTCACAAATTTTCAAAGATAATGGCCAAAGGCTCTGCAATGACATTTGCCAACTCCCTTAGTACCCTCAGATGCATTAAATCCGGACCCATGGATTTGTGTATCTAGCCTCTCTAAAAAAGTGGCAAGGAGTCCTGTGGCACCTTATAGACTAACTGAAGTGTTGGAGCATAAGCTTTCGTGGGCAGAGACTCACTTTGTCAGTACATGCATCTGATGCAGTGGGTCTTTGCCCACGAAAGCTTATGCTCCAACACTTCAGTTAGTCTATAAGGTGCCACAGGACTCCTTACCACTTTTGCAGATTCAGACTAACATGGCTACCCCTCTGATAGCTTTTCTAAATAGTTCTTAACCTGTTTTTTCTCCACCAAGGTCTGCCCACCTCCTTCCCATACTGCATTGCCTAGTGCAGTAGTCTGGGAGCTGACCTTGTCTGTGAAGACAGAGGCAAAAAAGCATTGAGTACTTCAGCTTTTCCCACATCATCTGTCACTAGGTTACCTCCCTCATACAGGAAGGGCCCCAACACCGTATCTGATCACCCTCTTACTGCTAACATGCCTCTAGAAACCGTTCTTGTTACCCTTCACATCCCTTGCTAGCTGCAATTCCAATTGTGCTTTCGCCTTCCTGATTACTCCCCTACATTCTTGAGCAATTTATGTATACTCCTCCCTAGTCATCTGTCCAAGTTTCCACTTCATATAAGCTTCCTTTTTGTGTTTAAGCTCACCAAGGATTTCCCTGGTAAGCCAATCTGATCACCTACCATATTTGCTTTTCTTACTGTGCATCGGGATGGTTTGTTTCTGTGCCTTCAGTAAGGCTTCTTTAAAATACAGCCAGCTCTCCTGGATTCCTTTCCCCTTCATGTTAGCATCCCAGGGGATTCTGCCCATCCGTTCTCTGAGCGAGTCAAAGTATGACTCCCTCTGTATTATTGTAATGAATCTTTATTATTGTAATGAATATTGGGAGTGACTGTTGTTTGTCTGGTTAGTCTGTTGCTTGCTGAAGGGTAACTAGAGTAAGGCAGTCTTCAGTAGTTTTGCACATCGCAGGAATCCAGACCAGTGACTTCTGACAATCAGTCACTGATACATAACAATACAAGTGTCAATACCATTGAGATTTTACCTCCACTCTGCTCTGATCAACAGCATGGCTCGGAGTGGGGGTGGAGGGGTAGGGGGTGGCAGGAGATTCAAAGGAGTGAAGAAGAAACATCACACTTTGGAGAAGTTAAAACCCTCAGTCCTAATACTAGAGGGGGCAGAAGGAGATAGTGACTGCTAGGGAGCAAAATGACCCTTCAAGCTCAGAGACAGATGTGTGGGATAAGAGAGAGCGTAGTGTAACCCTTCTGCTAGGTGAAGCCAGCAGCAGTCAAGACTGGGTTGACTATCTAGGCTGGTTGCCACCACTATATTTACCTGCATCTCCTCAGGTATATTATTGCAGCTCCTGTTGGCTGTGGGTCACCGTTCCCAGCCAAATGGGAGCTGCTGGAAAGCAGTGTGGAGCAGGACACTGCTTCTTATAGCTCCCATTGGCTGAGAATGGTGATCTGTGGCCAATGAGAGCTGCAAACACCCTTACCTGCGGAGGCGCAGGTAAATATAGCTGCACCTTCTCACCAGGAACTAACTGGGATCCAGCCCAGGGGCTGGTATTTGCCCACCTGTGGCCTACAGCCTTCTGGCCACAGTAATCTTCCCTCATCCCTCTTACTCTCATAGAGATCTGAAAGTCAAGCTCCTGCTTAGCAAGGTTCTTTCTGTCCTTTGGAACAGATTTAGCACAGTTCTACTTTTCTGTAGCCCCTCAAAAATTACAAACATTGGTATCCCTGGTGGTCTTAGCCCTGGTCTGTGAACCCTGAATGTGTATATTCTATGTGTATGCATTTATCAGTCTTGTATCTGATGTCAATATGCGGTATAAACCAGTTTTATTAATTCTAAGACTTCTCGTGACAGCCATTAGTGATACTTAAGGAACTTAAAAGTCCAGTGCTCAAGACAATGATCTGTAAATAGTCTTGTTTTTCCTGTAAGCCTGTATTATGGTTGGTCCTGTCAAGACATAGCCAGATCACTTGGTGCAGGAATCCATCTTGAATTTGGTATTTTTCCATTGGGATGAGGAGAATGGAACAAAGACTTCCCACCGTGGAGAAATTCTATTTAAGGGATTGGAAGCAATCAATGATAGTCTTCAGCCAGCTTTTGAAACTGCCTCCCCACCTTAAGAAGATACACAAGAAGGTGTTAGAGACGGGCCAGAGAAAAGATCAGTGTAAGTAATTGTTACCTGGAGTAAAATGACAGCTGTGCATCTCTCTCTTTCATGGTTTTCTTTGTCAAACTCTGAACTTTCTCTGTGTAAAACTTTTATACAGAATAAAATGGATTCATTTCAGTTTTGATCCCTTTTGAAGGCTTGCTTCTGGGTGCTGTCAAGTCACTGTAACTGAGCCCTCCCAAAGCTGTTATCAGCATCTGTGTTACTCTGATGGAGGGCCATTACCCCAACTCTGTGCCTTTGGTGGAGGAGACCGGAGCTTCTGGCCCAGCAGGAGAGAGTGGTGGGACACCCCAGAGGCAGGTAGTTGGGCTCTCAGTGGTCTGATCAGCACGCTGTGTGAGTTTCAAGGGGATCTCTGTGATTCAGCCTGTCACAGCTATGTTCCCATTGGTGTAAATAAATAATACTTTGGGTTGGAGAAGCTGTTCTTAGTCACTATATCTCCTAGTGGTTACAGATCCTGAGATGAATCTGTGGCTGAACACAACAGGGCCTAGGAATGATAATGGTTGGTGCACAAGGGTGCTATCACAAGGAAATCCAGTTTAAAAAGGGAGAGTTAATAGGGTTGCCAGATGGTTTAACCAAAAATACCTAACACCCTCCCCCTCCAAAAAAAAAAAAATCTGTTGAGAAAAAAGGGGAGACCCAAGTTGAGGAAAAAAAAAAAAAAAAACAGGACCCCGAGAGTTGTTAAGCTAAAAAAATTTTAAAACCAATGCGGCCCCTTTAAGAAATGCTTTTGAGGTTTTTTGGGCCCTAACAGGCTGCCAGCAGCCGTCTGCCACCTTGTATTCCTGTTCCCGGCCAGATAGCTCCCCTGCGGAACTAGGTAAGCACCCAGGATTTTCGCCTCCTGGCTGGGGGGGGGAAAAAAAAAAAAAAAAAAAAAAAAATCAGAAAATACTGGACTTTTAGGTGTCCAGTATTTTCTGAATTTTTTTACTGGACAAGAGGCAAAAATACCAGATTGTCCAGGTCAATACTGGATACCTGGCAACCCTACGAGTGAATCACACAGTTCTAGCAGAGATTAGAAGGTATGGCTTGTCCTGAACTGTCTGCAGGACTCATGGTTAGATCTGCACTATATGCAGGTGTAAGTATTTCACTTACGTCAAACATTTAAGAAGGAAGCTCATCTCCTTCCTCCCTCTCTGCTGGTCTTTCAGCACAGGCACTTGCCTGGCTCAAACACTCTTACAGCCCTTGGAGAATCTCCTTCCTGTCAGCTTGTCCTCTGACCCCAAGATTTTCAGACTGACAGAAGCCAGTTTCTTTTCTATCTGGCCTATACTCATTTCATCCCAGACACACGATGCCTCTAATCAGAGACGTACCTGGGCTGCCTCAGCCCTGTGCTACAAGGCGGAAACAGGCACATAGAGAGAGCTATGACCCAAACTCCCTCAAGCGACCAGCTCACTCTGACGGTACAAAACATCTGGGTGGGGCCAGATCCCTAGAGCTTACAATATAATTTAAGACAAGACAGAACAAGTGAGAGCAACAATAGAAGGGAAGGAGGATGAGACAGGAAAGTAACAACTGGGATTCTCAAAGGAGTTACAGCAAAATTCAGTGGGAGTGGGTGATAACTCCCCTTGGCTCTTTAGAAAATCCCAAGCAAGAGCAATAAGATCACATAGTTGCACGGGTTAATTATTGCACAACCTGCTGATTCAAAATAATTTAAAAAGTGGTGTTTTTAAAGATACACCATCCCCACTGGCCTCCCACTTAGCCATTATCAGCTGTTGATTTCCTGTAGGAATCATAGTACATACAAGGGGTTTTGAGGAGGGATTTGAAGAATAAAAGGGTGGTGGCTTAGTGACTTAGGTCGGGAGGGCATGGAGGAAAATCAAGTCCACTTGCGGAGAAGTGGATAAGCAGGCAGTTGAGGCGGTGCCTGTGGTGGAACAGAGAATGTGACTCAGTAAATTCTACTTCCAAGTGCAGTATAATGTTCATCTGCTAATGACTGCTGCTAGCACGGCCTGGTGGACTGGTTACAGTTATTTAACTTGTGTTTATTTTTATTTCTTCAGCTGCTTTGCTTAATGTTAGCACTTAAATAATCCCAAGTAGTCTCCCAAGTCAACACCTCATTAAAATGAGCAGAATTCATGTAGCTGCCTCTGTCTGGTTAGAGACAGGAGTTTTCTGAAAAGACTTGTTTAACAGGGTCAGTCGATTTATATGAAAGAAACTGTGATAATGGATAGGGCTAAATCCAGCCAAACCTCTCAGCTTGGACCCATCTCTCTAACTTAGATCCAGACAAGCATCCTGAATCCAGGGAGTCAGCTCATCTGCTCAATATGAGGGGAACGGGCAGTTCCCTATATACAGATCCCCTTTCCTCTGTGGGCATAAGTCAGACAAAACTGGAACCTTCCCTCCTACGCTCCAACCTTGCAGAATTCCTTGTGTCTGGAGATGGGGAGACCAAGGACACAGGTGGGGAGCTCCCCACAGCTCCAGTGGTGAAGTGATCAGTGTTGACAAGTCTGGGATTGCACTAAATCTTCCCCGGCATCTTCCCATGGGGGAAACCTCCAAAGGGCAGCTCTGGCTGGGGGGAAATTAGCAATTCCTATGGAAGAGCTGGTGCAGAGAGAGGCATCTGGATGAAGAGGCCAACCCCTCCTGTGGTTCCCTCAAGATTCATGGACTGTGCTGGATGAGGTAGGAGAAATTGCTGCCCATTCCAAAGGAGGGCAAACCCCAGTCCGAGAGGGAACAGTCTGAAGTCCTCTTCACCCCCACACTCCCAATTATCCTTGTCAGGTTTCCTGGTACCTCTTCCTCGCTGACACCCCTCTGTGGTGGTTTCAATGGGTTGGATGACCAGGGCCATTGTTCTTCAAATGAAGAATTGGTTTGCAGTAACCAGAGCAAAATCACAGAATGACACTGAAGTTGTATATTGGGGTGTATTCTGGGCATACATTGCATTGATCTGTCTCACCTGTATTTTTATAGATCTAGAATTGAGCAATATTATAGCCTGGGTACTCCTGAAGCAGGACATGGCCATTTGGAAGCTAGATAAATTGAACTTTCTGTGCGTATGTGTTTTTTAAAATCCCTCTTGAATCAGGTGACTCCAAAAAACGACCATGTAAGTGATGCTTTAGGCTAGACATGCATTATCCACTGATGCTAGCTGGCCTCTGCCAGAATCAATGAGATATAATAGTGGCCTTCCAATCCAAACCTCCATATTCATCGGCAAGTCAGCACTTTGCTGAAGTATCATAAGTAGCATTCAACTTAACTTATTAGGGTACCATTAGTAAAAAGTGGGTGTTGTTACCCTCTCCAATGACTGTATTCACTGACTGTGGATGCTCTGGAGCAGAAGCACCCATTGAAAAAAAAAATAGCGGGTGCTCAACTTTTACCTGCCACCTGCAGTCAGTTGTTCAGTGACCCCCCCCCCCCCCACTGATTAGCTGTTCAGCGGCAGGTGGGAGGCTGAGGGGAGGGTATGGAACAGGGGCAGGAAGAGGTGGAGGGTGGGTGGGGCCGTGGGGAGAGGGAGCGGAGTGGTGGGAAGAGGCAGAGCGAGGGTGAGGCATGTTCAGGGACTGGGCAGAGCAGAGGCAGAGTGAAGTTGGAGGCTTGGGGGAAGAGATGGGGGCAGAGCCGGGGTGGAGCACCCACCTAGAATAATGAAAGTTGGTGCCTATGCCAATGACTGACCTCATGTGGGTATTAAATGTTTAAAAAAAACCTAGAATATTGAAGAAAAATACTGCAGTGCATGTCTTTAAAGTAATATACATCTGCTCCAAGAACCATAACCCAAAAGAATATCTTTATTGTTAAAAGAAGTGCCACAATATATCTTTCCTTCTCTGCAGCATGGTGAATTTCAGTATTATGAATACATCCAGTGCACAATGTTAAATAAAAGGTATTACATATCTCTGTGTGTGGGATTCATTCTTGACTCACATGGCAGCTTAATTTATACCGTCTTTGTTATGAGTGCAACATAATCAGACCAGCTGCCTCACCATCAGCAACTAGAAAACTAAGCTTCTGTGGTTGTGGAAGCCAGTCTTGCTGTGACACTTGCTATTACTCAGTCTTGTGCAAAGGTATTTCCTACTGTGAGAAAGAAATGGATGGCTTCTGTGTGCTATTTACTTTTATAAGGTTTACAAGAAACGTACAAGCAGCAATTTTTGTTCAGGAAAACAGTTATGGATGGGCCTCATCTTTGCTTCCTATTCAGGAAGATTCTCAAGGTGGGGGCTTCTTTTGCCAAGTGTATTATGCACAAATGTTGGATCACTAATAAGCTAGGTCTACATTGTCATGCATACTGCAAATTGTGTTTATTTTTCTGATTGACTTTCGAAAGAGGCTTTTCTGAAATTTGGTGTGTCTACATGGCACCAAATTTCAGGAAAAAGTGCTCTTTCAAAACATCCCTTATTCCTCATAGAATGAGGTTTACAGGGATGGCGAAAGAGCACGTCCGCTTTTTTAGTTTATTTTTCTTCGAAAAAGCGGACATGTTCCTTGGACACGGCGTTGCTTTTCTGGGATACCTCTGGTGTCCCGGAAAAGCAATGCAGTCTAGATGTAGCCATATTTGCAAAGAGGTTGAAGATCCTCAGAAGAGGAATTTAAATATGAACATTATCTGGATGTTTCAGGTAGCCCTTATCCCTATAACTGGGGAAACTGAAACCCCAGATTACACAACCAAACTAGCAATTTGGGCCCATCTCCATTAAGGATGATATTTCAGAATGCGTAAGAGCAACAAATTTACACAGCATTCTGAGGCCTGGACCTGAGGCTGCAATTATCTCATTGATTTCAATGGTGGATTGCTTAAGCTTCATTTCAAGGATGGTAAAAAAAAAAATTCCCTCATGTGCATTAGCTGGCCACTCTCTCATAAGAGATTCTAGATCTTCTAAATCCATCACTCTTGCATTCAAAATATGACATTCTTCTTAATAGCTTCACAACCTTAAACCCAATGTTCCATCCTTCTCAGATTGACTAGTATGTTAATCTACAACTAATCCCATGCACATCAGTGGGACTACTTATGAAGTAAGGCATTGTTTCTTGTAAGGGTGGAACTATAGTTATAGTTAAGGAAAATTTTTATCAAAGAAACATGTTTCCACATTCTCAGGGGCTGTCTCATGACCCTCTATTTTAGTTGTTGACCACTTGCTGGTTAAAAATCTGACAGGCACCTATGTCGTGCTGAGATACCTTAGCATTTACACCACACATATACTTAGAATTTCCCCCTTCCATTAGGTGCCTAACAAAATGTAAGAGTTCTTTCCACAAGAAATCTGGCTCAGGGAAGGTCTGGATCAGACCAAAGCTGTCAAACTGGTGGGTAAACTCAGAACCTAAGGGGTCACAGGGAGACCCATAGCCTCTGTTGTCCAGTCCCCTTCATCCAGATGTATCTCTGGCAGATGAAATTATTTCCATTTTCCTCAGGTAGTTTATGCCAAACAGAAAATCTCTCACATTAAATTCAGCTGATTACACCCATTGATGTGTTTGGCACAGCTGAATCCTTAGTGTTCCTGTCATGCAGGTGGAAACAGCAGGCCTCTATTCAACAGGAGAACACCTTTATCTTGCTATAGGATCTCCATGCATCCTGACTTACTGGCTTGTGTATATGTGAACCACTACTCTTTGTTGGATGGATTACAGTACAGGCAGTCCCCAGGTTACGTACAAGATAGGGACTGTAGGTTTGTTCTTAAGTTGAATCTGTATGTAAGTCGGAATCTGGATGCCAGTTCTGACTTACGTACAGATTCAACTTAAGAAACCCAGACGTCCCCAAGTCAGCTGCTGCTGAAACTGATCAGCAGCTGATTCCAGGAAGTCTGGGGCAGAGCAACTCTGTCTCGGGCTTCCTGTAGTCAGCCGCTGGTCAGTTTCAGCAGCGGCTGACTTGGGGCCTGGGGCAGAGCAGCTGGGGTGCTGCTGGGTTGCTCCAGTAGCGCGGCTCCTTGGCGCTACTGGAGCAACCCAGCAGCACCCCAGCTGCTCTGCCCCAGGCGTCCTGATTCAGCCGCTGCTGAAACTGACCAGCAGCGGCTGAATCAGGACGCCTGGGGCAGAGCTGCTGGGTTGGTCCGGAGCAGCGCTGTGGGACCAACCCAGCAGCCCCCAGCTGTTCTACCCCAGGGGTAGGCAAGAAAAGCCTGGTCTGCTGGGGGAGCACTAACTGTACCCCCCCCAGCAGACCAGGGAGACGGGGGTGGTGGGACCGCCCAAGTCCTCCACGGCTTTGCTCCGTCTCCCTGGTCTGCTGACCTGGGAGACGCCGAGCAAAGCCGCAGAGCACGCGGGCAGCGGGACAGTCCAGGCGCGCCGCGGCTGTCCCACTGCTGGCGTGCGCCGAGGCTTTGCTCCCCATCTCCCTGGTCTGCTGGTCAGACCAGGGAGACAGGGAGCAAAGCTGCGGAGCACGCCCGCAGCGGGCGTGCTCCAAGGCTTTGCTCCCCGTCTCCCTGCAGACCAGGGAGACAGAGAGCAAAGCCGCTGGACCCCCCCAAGCAGACCAGGGACACCAGAGCAAAGCCGCCGCCTGGGCCGCTTTGCTCCCGGGCAAACGAGCAAAACCGCCCATGCTCTGGTGTCCCTGGTCTGCTAGGGGGAGTCCAGCGGGTTTGCTGGACCCCCCCCCCCCAGCAGACCAGGGAGACCGGGAGAAGCTTTTCTCACCCCGGAGGACACGGGTGGCGACCCGCCGCCCGTGAGCTCCGGGGCAAGAAAAGCCCCGTTTGTAAGTGCGGATCCGACATAAGTCGGATCCGAGTAAGTCGGGGACTGCCTGTACTTCTGTTTATGTAACACAATTCCATATATTGGCTGAGCTACTGTATTTTCTTTATCTTTACTTTGGAGAAAGTCTTAAGTTCTATTCCTGATGCTTCATATAGGCACGTAGATACTGTATGATGGTCAGCTATATTTAAAGAGAAATGGACATACCAGCATTGCTACTTACACTCATCTACCCCCAAGACTTTCAGGAACACTTTAGGATAAGATGTGTGTGTAAGAGAAACTAGAATGGGACACAAATATGGAGGAAGGTCTTGATTTACCAACTGCAAAAATATATTGTATTCAACCATATTGAGTAACTGCAGACCTAAGTATTTTCCTATTCTGGTATATTAGCCTTTATTATATTTAGCACAACCTTACCTCTGTTCTACTCAGGGATATTAGACAAACAGATCCTAATATCAGTATTCCAAAATATAACAGCTAGCTAGAACCCTTTCTAGGCCTAACATGTTGATTTAGATTCTGTTGTGAATTATGTTTCAACCAAAATTGTATAAAAAGGCTGTATGAAATATGACAAATTAAGGATATTTGTATTGGCAAAAAAATCATAAAATGTGTAATATTTTATGAATATGCATAATTCATTTGACAAGTTCTATAAACTGGGCAAATAAGTTAATATATATTTTAAAATCACAAAATTAATTGAACAAATCATTTAGAACCCTATTCTCCCCTTCTGCCCCCATGAATAATCCTACTGAAATTAAGAAGGCTATTTGTGGAGTAAAACTACTCACTGAGTAACGGTGGCAAAATTGAGCCATCAATGGTATTTAACCTGTTCTAAATACAGATTATGTTCACACTTATTTTTGTGTTCATATATTGAATGACAGATTTTAATCAACCTTTTAGCTTTCTAAAATGCTCATTTCAAATCGTGCCAACAGATGAGCTGCTTGTTATGGAAGGTGGAAAACTTATCTTTACAGATGTGAAATAACCAACGTACAAAGAGTGAAATAACACTTCCAAAGGTTAAATCGTGAATCTGATATACGATGATGTAAAACCTCTACCAGAGTATTAAACTGCTGAAGGTTTAGCACCTTACAATGTCACAATGATAAACTGATGCTTGAAAACCCAATGTAAGAAAGATAATGTGAAAACACACCCCAGGAGTGTCCCGTGTATGCTGAGTGCTGGTGTTCTACAGCTGTTGGCTGTACAGATGTGATGCCGTGAGTGGTGTTCCATTATGAGACACGGATTTGAGGCATTTTACACAACCACTGCCTGGCAATCAGAAGTTATTTATCCCCTTAGGGAAGAGATCACCATGAGTACATCTGAATGCAAAAACAAAGCTACTCCTTTTTGCCCAATTCAGTAAGTGATGTCAGATTTATTTATTTATTTACTTCAGGAGAACTTTACACTTTTGATCTATAGATTTGTCAGTAGAGGTTACATAGCAAGAAGGTTGTGTCTGGGTCATGTGAACTATATCAGAGAAAGACTAGGCATCCCAGATGGCAGTTGTCAGAACTGCTATGAAGGAAATCCTTGTTTTGCTTCTAAGTCTTGGTTTCTCGCGGCCTGAGCTAGTTTTATGTGTGCAGAGCCTCAGAGGAAAGGAGAGGCTTACACAACAGTAACCCAAATATACTGAGTACTGTATTTGGTCTTGGTCTTCAAAGAATAAGGTGTTTTCTTTCTAGACCCTAATACTAGGGGAAGAATAAACTAAAATCATGTTATCACCAGCATTATCACAGTCAAACTGTTTGGAACATCCATGAAACCAGCACCAGCCTGCATAGGCATCACATAGAAACCATGTGGTAAACTGGCCTTAGATTATATAGCGATGGTGAGGAAATTTTAAGACATTCAGAATCTGATTTGAATGTTTATCAAAACCAGTTCAGTCCCCGGAGGCCAGGGCCTTTACAATGTGTATCAGTGCCTATATTATCTTTTAGGAAGAAACAGATACTGTGCATTATGGAGACAACACACATTTAAGGATAAGGCCATTTCTTGTCCCATATTTTATACAGTTCAAGTAATAGCATGTATTGCTTTGATACACAGCAGACAACATGAGATAGTGGAGATATTTAAGAGCAGGTTAGACAGACATCTGTTAGGGATGGTCTAGACCAGGAGTGGGCAAAAGGGCCTCTGCAGGCTGGATCCAAGTGGGTGGATCTGGCCCGTGGAGGCCCTGCCGCTTCCCCGCCCCCAGGCCAATTAGGGCCTGAGGGTGAGGGAAGTGCACAAAGTTTCCTTTGCCCTGTCAGGAGCACACAGCGCTTAGAAACACCAGGCACTCCTGGCATGGTGGAAGGAGGCTTTGTGCACTCCTCTGCCCCAAGGCCAATCATAGCCTGGGGGCAAGGAGAGTGCACAAAGTTTCTTCCGCTCTGTCCCCGCCTTGTGAGCAGCGCACGGAGCTTAAAAGCTCCATGCACTCCTGGCAGGGCAGGAGAAATCCAATTAGGGCTTTGGGCGGGGGAGCGTGGGAAATTTCCTCCCAGCCAAGGACATGGGCACCGAGGGGTAACCTGGGGGGGGGAGAGGGCAAAGGTGCTCCCTTTACCCCCAGACCAATTATGGTTTGGAGATGGGAAACCCAGAAGTATCCTGGCCCCTGACCCTTCTGCTCAAGACCACACTCCTTTTGGTTCAGCCCGGGGCCACTTCAGAAATTTCTGAAGTGGCCCCTGGCAAAAAATTATTGCCCACCTCTGGTCCAGATAGAGCTTGGTCCTACTGGAAGGGCAGGGGACTGGACTCGATGACCTCTCGAGGTCCCTTCCAGTTCTAGTGTCCTATGATTGCCATGCCTCAGTGTTCACCCAGTCCAGATCTGAGATCTGTTTCTTGGTACTACATGGCTACCATATATGAGACCTAATACAGTTAGTCTCAGAGGGGTAGCCGTGTTAACCAGTATCTGCAAAAAAAACCAAAACAACAACAAAAAACCCCACTAAGAGTCCTGCGGCACCTCAGAAACTAACTGCCTTCATGGGTCAAACCCACTTCATTAGATGAATTGCAGACCCCCTGCCTCTGTAATTTCCACTCCAATTCATCTGATGAAGTGGGTTTTACCCACAAAAGCTTATGCCCTAATAAATCTGTTAGGGTGCATATCTACACAGCACCCTTAACTCAAAATAAGCTATGCAATTCGTGCTATGCAAATTGCATAGCTTATTTCAAAATAGCTTATTTCATAATTTGGTGCTGTCTACACAGCACTAAATTTCGAAATAACTCGCTGTTCCAAAGTGCCCCGTAACCTGGAACCAGGGTTACCGGGACATCGGAATAAGCCATCCATTATTTAAAAATCTATTTTGAAATAATGGGCTGCCTCAGTAGATGCGGAATAGCTATTTCAGGATACTTCCACAAGACTTCTCATTTTTTGCTGACAGTGAAGGTTGCAAATGGCCTGTTCACCCTTCTCACCACCCCCGTGATGGTTGCAAATGGCCTGTTCACCCTTCTCACCACCCCCGTGATGGTATTGGGGAGCTGTATAAATACTATCTTCACAAAAGCCAATCAGCCCCAGTGCACCTTAAAAGCCCTTATTTCAGGGGGTACTCTGCACTGGTGTGACCCTCACAGCTGTATGTGGTGAAACAGGCTGTCTACATAGCTACTCTGGTCATGCTCCGCCTGCCCTCCTGGCTCAACCCTCTGACCAGGTCACAGAATTTTACCCTTCCTAGGATAATAGAATCCAAGAGAAAAGAGTCCAATTTCCTCACATTTACTGCAGAACACTCATTTCCTATGCCGTGTTTCTATAGCCTCTTGAAACTCCTGCAAATTTAGTTAAAGGGCTGAATACAATTGTTTTAAATGTCAGGCTCTTTGGGTGATTAGATAATAAGGGTTCAAATGTGAATTCTTTGAGAAGCCTAGATATTTGCAATCTACTCTGCTACTGTTCCTCATCAAGAATGGAACCTTCTACCTTTAAATCTTGGTGATTAGCAGAGTGAATAATAAGCTTTAACTTTAATGATAGTATTGGGGATGAAATAGTTCTCTGAAGAGCCTTTTCTGTGTTTGACTTTTATTCACAAATTATGTATAAATCTGAATCCCTTCACTTCCCTAAGCTTGTCGGAGTTCATTTCTGTAAGGCTTTCATTAATCTTTGGGAACTGGCAATAGAAGCCTTTGTCAAATGGCACTTACCAGAGAAATCTGTTCTGTGCTGGGAATGCAGTAATTACTTTCTAACTTACTCATGTCCAAGCAATAAAGGGAACATCTAAACATGGTTATGCTAATAAAAATGTTAAAATCAATGTCTGTCCCTATTACATAGCCCTTATGGAAGCCAGGGTCCATTGCAACTAATGACTCCTTTCTATTACTTTAAAGAAGATTGTTTTAGAATGTCTGAAATAACGCGATCTGAGAACTGCAGACTAGGATATACCCAGTGTTAATTTTCCAGTCTGTAGAAGTGTCATCCTTAGCGTTATATATCATATCACTGGTTTGTTGCTGAATTTTTGTTTCAATGAGTACTATCCAAGCAGTTTATATACAATATATATAAATTACATACAGCCACTTAATCCCCCAGTTAAGTGAAATATTGCTGCATTTATGGAAGCCTTTACATTATTTTAGTTTTTATTTATTACTGTAGAATGTGAGCATCTCACAGTTTATTCTCACACCACCACAATGAAGTAGGGAAGCATTATTAACTCTGTTTTACTGATGGGGAGTTGAGGCACAAAGGGCCAGATTTTTTAAGAGTCCTTCAAGATTTCACAAGATCCTGAATTCATAATGCTTCTCTGGGAGTTTCTGTCCTTGTCAGCACAGTCTGCATTTTGCCCATATGCTGTCTTCACTTGAGCTATTTAATGAGTCAGTTGAGTTCCAGTAGCACTTATGAATCACCCAGAGACATGGGCCCGTATCCCAGAAGAGAACATAGGCATTGCAATGCCTAACTTCTAGGTTCCTAGAGTATCACAGAACTTTGCAACCACAAGTCTGCGTTAGGTGCCTAGGCTCTCTAGACATGAATGAGAGGCAGGTGCAGCATTGCCAACCTCAAGAAGTCAAAAGTCTTGATCAGACCCTCAAAATCATGAGGGTTTGGTTTGTTTTTATCTCAAGCCATGTTTTGGGGTTCTTTTAACTCCCCTCTATTCTTCTGGCAGTGTGTGTGTGTGTGTGTGTGTGTGTGTGTGTGTGTGTGTGTGTGTGTGTGTGTGTGTGTGTGTGTGTGTGTGTGTGTGTGTGTGTGTGTGTGTGTGTGTGTGTGTGTGTGTGTGTGTGTGTGTGTGTGTGTGTGTGTGTGTGAGAGAGAGAGAGAGAGAGAGAATTTCAGGTTGAAAAGTCCATGGCTAATGTACTTCTCTGCCTCATTGCTCAGATGGAGACTCCCCTCACCTTTTTTTCACCCCTAAGACAGGAAATGCATAGCAGCTCCCTGTTACGGTCTTGACTCAGCAGCACCACTTCCCTCACCCCTGCTTCCTGCTGCCCAAGGGCTTTTCCTCTGTCTGGATCCAACCATGACATCCCTAGCTCCTTTTCCTCCTGCTGCCCCAGGGCTTCTCCTTTGCCCAAGTCCCGCTAGCACCATTTCCCTGATTTCCCCCCTCCCATGCTTCCAGCTGCCCCAGGACCCCCCCCCCCCCCCCATAGGACCATATATCAAGGCAGAGCTCAGTATCAGGATTGGTCTTGTGTCCTTACCCCCAAGGCTCTTGCTCAGAGCTCTGCCATCATGTTCTGCCCAGGAGCTGGCAGGCTGCCACAGATTGATACACTCCAGGAAAGGAGCAGCTGATATGACACGGTCAGAAAGGCAATGCAGAATGAAGAGGGGTTGTGAAAGCACTATGATAACCGCAGTGGGACAAGCCTTGAATTTAGAATTTGTTGCTCCATGATGTTGGGCCGAAGTGGCCCAACTACATTTTTTGTCATAGGCAGCATGATGGGATAATTGGAGGGCCTGTACCCTGGCCCTTTATGTTTTTCTCAGGGGCAGTAGAGGTGCCCGGTTCTTTACTCTACGCTGGGAGGCTGTGTCTACACTGGGCCACTTATTCCGGAAAAATCAGCCGCTTTTCCGGAATAAGCTGCGAGCTGTCTACACTGGCCCTTGAATTTCCGGAAAAAACAACAACACTCTACTGTACAAAATCAACCGCTATTCTGGAAAAACTATTCTGCTCCCACTCGGGCATACGTCCTTATTCCGGTACACTGTTCTGGAAAAGGGCCACTGTAGACAGCCCAGTAGTCTTTTCCGGAAAAGCGCATCTACATTGGCCACAGACGCTTTTCTGGAAAAAGGGCTTTTCCGGAAAAGCAGCCTGTCAATGTAGACGCTCCTTTTCCGGAAAAACTGAAAACGGAATAGTATTCCGTTTTAAGCATTTTCGGAAATTCATGCCAGTGTAGACACAGCCGGAGTGTTTGGGGCTCTACTCACATATGGGTCTTTACTTTAAGCGGAGTATGGTAAGGGGACTCAGGTCCTCGCTTCCTTCTGTGGCAGGTTTCAGCTAAGCACCCTGTGGTAAGTAACACCAGCAGGTACCTCCCTCAGGAAGTCTAGGTCTACTCTGAGCTACTTCCTACCTTTAGTTCAGGGCATGGCCACTAAAGAGCAAACAGACAATAGCTTACCAGAAAGTCCAAATGACCAGGGCCCTGAAAGTTCTCAAAGGAAACTGTGGCAGAAGACACTGCCTCGGGGTTCTTATCTGCTCTGTAGTCCCCTCTCAGACCCAGCCTTCTCTCTTGCTCCCCAGAGAAAGACTCGTTCTCTCCTTCAGCCTGTGAAACATTCTTGGCCTGGGCTTCTGAACAACTTTTAACCCACTCCTCCTGTCAGAGCCTGCTTGGCAGGCCCAGAGAGGCAGGCCACTTGGGCCCAGTATTGTCCTTTAGCCCCTGTGAGTTCAATATGGACTTTGTAGACCCCATTACAGGGAGGGTATAATCACAGTGTCCTAGCTGTGAGCATAGGTGACTCGTAGTAGTGCTCCCCAGCACCCCCACCAAAGTTTCAATTGCTAAATGGAGTGCTCCTAGAGGGAGGGACCCCCTCCCTCTAGATGGCCCTCCCTGCACCCTTTCCCCACTCCACAGACACAAGCTGCCTATGAGATTTTGTAACTCTTAGTATCTTTCATGGTGTTTATGTACAGCACTGAATAAAAAACTAAGACACCCATAATTTGTGTGATGTTCCACCTCATTGTTCCAAGTACCTATAGTAACTAATGCCTGTATTGGATCCAGGCAAACAGTTATAAAAATAACCAACTGAACAAGAGTTAATAACTAAGGACGATGGCTGAGGCCAAGTGCCACTGCAAAAGTTATGGTGGGAAACGTTTTGAATGAAGGCTTATAGTGCTTCACTATAGTACATCACTGAAATAAATGATTGGGGTCAGGACCCCAGGATAACACTAACTCTGCTCATTTTGATGGTTATAAAGTGGAATCAGATCCTAGAGTATTTTTCTTATTTGACTCCTATGCCCCCAGCAGCTTTGTCTGAAATGTGTGGGAACCCGTCCCTCCCTTTTTTGGCTGTCTGATTGGTATATATTATACCAGACTCATTAAGCTGGGTCATTTACACCTCTTGTGCCAGTTCAATTCTGTGCCACAAGAAGGAGTCATCCCAATGGTCAGCTGGTAGCACTGCTGCTGCCCCTCTCTTGTGATTGCTGGTAGAGATGGAAATTAAGCTGGCTATGGCTGGGATTTCACGGGAACTCTGTTGGTAGAGGCTGCTAACAAATATGCAGCCATGTCCCCTATAGACTGGGATGCCTATCTCCTGAGATGGACTGAATCCCAACACTCTCCCAAGCAGAGGGTAGCTGTGACACTGTATAAGCGCAACTTCCTCCCCTGACAGACTTTCCCTTTGCTGGGGTTCTTGCACCTTGCTTTATGCCATGGTAAACTTGGGTTGTATCTAGGCCATTTTCTGTTATGAACATAGGTACATACTGTAACACTGCACTCATATTCTTCATAGTGATATTGTTATATGATTATAGCGTAATTATGCTGCATTTTGTACAAGACTGGTCATGTAAAGTGTCATTGGAACAATGATTTGCTGAATAGGATTATCTTATTTGTATGTATGTATCATACTTGTATTTGAAGTTATGAATATTGACTAAGGATTATTCCCTGCCACAATAGTCAGCTCCTGCCACTCCAGCCCCAGTCTGTGAGAATGGATTGGGGCTTGGTGAACAGCACTACGTTTTCCTGGTAAGTTCTAGCACATGCCAGTCTCATTAGCAGGAGCTGTAAGGTTGGAAGGAAGTGAGAAAAAAAGGGAGGCAGGGGCAGTAGGAAGATGCTTCCTCGTCTTATGCTAGCCAGGTCTGTGACAAGCCAACCATTTGTAAAGCCTGTGTATAGCTGAAACTGGTGGGGGGAAACTAGTCATGAATAAAGAATATGGGGATAGTATCAGACTGAAGTGTCCCTGATTCAGCTAAGATTCAAGGGGCCAAATCTGGAGGGACATGGCATGTGCCCCATCACAACTATGTATCAATAGTTTAAATGTAGTTACACCTGGGTAAAACCCCCTAGGCAAAGTTTTCCAATCTAAATAGCCATCTGCGAGAGGCTTAGAAGAAACTTATTCCCCACCTGGTAAGCCTTCCAGAGAGCCTGTAAGTAATGGCGATGACTCAGCAAGGCATACAAGGGCATGTGACCAGACCACATGACTTTGGACTCCATTTTGGGATGTATTTTTCTACAAACTAGTCTGGAACCTTGTTTGAAGCAAAAGGTTCCCACCATATGCTAAAACTATTTAAGGCAGGGATTGACATCATTGGTTGTTCTTCACTCCCCACACAAGGAAACACCTGGAAACACCCAAGGAACATAAGAATGAGCTTGAGGAAGGGCTGGAAGAGATTTCTAGCCTGTGTATGCAGCCTGGAATACCCAGGCTTCCAAAGCAGCTGCAAGTTGTAGCTTGAGTATCTGTAAACCTGCTTGTGTCATCAGTCAAGGTGAGAGCGTTAATTCGAATCCTATCCTTCTAGTATGTTAAGCTTAGTTTGCATTTTTCTTTCTTTACTAAACAATCTGGTTTGATCTGTTTGTTATCGCTTATAATCACTTAACCTAACTTATTCTTACTTTAGCTATACCAGTGAGTTTGAATGAAGTGCTCAGAGATCTTAGCTCAAGGAGCAAAGGCTATTGCATTTCTTCTCTACAGTGAGGGTGAGGCAAACTGGATAGTAAATTCATACTAGTCGGAGTTTTGACCAGGGCAGGATAGTACTACTCTGAGGTCCTAGTCTGGGAAACTGGTGGTTATTCTGGCTGTAGCCTGTCTATTGATGGTTCATGCTGTGGCGGGCCAAAGCTTGCATGCAACTGCAGCTGGGTGTGTCCCTATCTGTGTGAATGCTGGTAGAAGCATAGTACTGGGAGCGAGTCTGCAGTATTTCACAGCAGCACCGTGTGAGGGAGCCCAGACTGGTGAGTCAGAGCTCGGTGGAACCCCAGTTCCAAGTGGCATCCTGGAGGAAACCCACCACACATACCACTGAGAAATAAGCTGGGATGTCCACGAGCACCTTTCCAAGCTGCTTTATCACAAAGGAGTTCTAGCATTCTAGTGAACTTCCACTTGCACTTGGAAGAAAGATTTTAGTGAAAAAGGTCACATGGCTAGATATTGGAAGCAGGGCTGCGGGCTGGTGTCTGGTACTCCAACTGCAATCACACTTTTATGCGTCTCACAAGGACTGGAAAGTGCCAGAAACAAGCATTTTGCAACTGACCTAAATAGTTTCTTGAAGTTGCTATGAAAGCCAGGGCCACGGAAAGGAACTTAGCTCATAGCTGCTTGCTGCAAAGATTAATGGGTGGGGACAGCAAGTGTGAAAGAACAAGTGAGTTGCCAGTCAGAAATCTGCCTGCAGCAAAGATGGAGGAAAAGCAACAGTGATGAAACATGTCAGCTAGCTAGCTTTCAGCCTGCTGCTTGGTAAACGGCCTCCCGTAAGAAGAATAGCATTGCAAGGTGGGAATCTTTGATTCTCAGTTAGTAAAACTAGCTGCAAAAATAGTGAACGACAGCAGATGGTGTGGGCAAGACTAAGTGTACAATAACCTGCCTTTGGAAGTGGCTGAGGCCCAGATTCACAAAGATAGGCATCTAAGTCCTAATTTTAGGCTTCACTGCAGTCTACAACCTCCCACTGTGACAGTAAGAGCCTAAACTTTCTCAGCATCCAAATTTTTGCAGGAAGTTCCCTTGGTGCCTCTGGGCAGACCCAGTACAGCCTTGCTCTTGTCCAGATGCCTATCTCCCACGTAAGCCCCAGAGCAATTAACGAAAAGTCTGGTCAGGGTTGCAATGCTGGTACTCCAACTGCAATCACATGTATGTTTCTAACAAGGACTGGAAAGTGCCAGAAACAAGCACTCCCATACTGTTAGGGGACCCACTTCACGCTAAGGCAAGTGGGTGCAATTCATACAGCCACGCATCTCCTCCTCTGTTTCAGGGCTGGCATCCCACTTCATCCAACCCATTTATCATATGTGGAGGTGATGCTGTTGCTTCCCTCATTGGCTCAGCTGAGGAAAATAGATGCCAAAGCCAGCCTCAGGAGGAGAGCTGCCACCCAGGAAGCTAGGAGTCTTCCCTTTTGTTACAGATCAGAAGTAAGCAAGCATCTTGACTCAGATCCACAAAGAGATTTAGGCTCCTCAGATGTAATTGCTACTATGACCCATAAAACCCCTGCTTGGCTGCTGCCTAACCCTCAAAGGCTATGTCTACACTGCCGCTTTTTATCGGAAAAAGCTACACAAATTGCACTCCACAATTTGCATGCCTTTTTCCAATAGTTTTGTCAGAAGAGGCTTTTCTGAAATTTGGCCTGTCTACATTGGGCCAAGTTTTGGAAAAACCTTCTCTTTCAGAAGACCCCTTCTTCTTCGTGGCATGAGGAAGACAGGGCTTCTGAAAGAGCGTGTCTGTTCTTCTGCAAAAACTGTTGGAAGAGCAGATGCGTTCCCTGGACGTGGTGGAGATTGTCTGGGATATCTCCTGTATCCCAGAAAAACTCCATGGTCTAGACATAGCCTAAGTGCCTGAATTCACTTGGTTCCTAAATTTTCAAGATAAAAGCTCCCTAAAGATCTGTGTTTCTGCCTCCATCAGCAGTATACCATCTCACTCTAGGCCTGTCTCTCACCTAAGCTCCAATGTAATCCACAAAGCAGAGACAGACAGGCATTCCCTGGTCTATATTGTCTGTGGGACCCCGTCCAGGAGGTGTGCACTGAACAAGCCTACTGGATCTGGTCCCATTCAAAATCTGGACAGAGGAGGAGGTGGTGTCACTTCCTTTACAACTTTTAGTCCAGTTAGAGCATTCACCTGGGAGGGAGGCAGCCAGGCTCAATTTTAATCTGTGCCTGTGAGGTGGGAGACTCCTGTTAAAATCTAACCCCCGAGATGGAAGCTCCAACCACTGGACTCTAGACTCCCTCTTACTTCTTCTCTGGGGCAATGACTTAGTATTAGCCAAAGCGTACCAGCTTCAACAGGAGAGGTTGACAGAGCTTACATTAAAGCATCCCATAGTGCAGTGATTAGAGATGGCCACTCCTGTTCAAATTCTCTCTCACCATCAGGCAGAGTGGGGAGTTGAACCTGTACCTCCCACATCCTAGAGCACCACCCTAATCACTGGGTGAAAGGTCACAAGACAGTAGATAGTGCCACCATTGCCTTCTCCAGCATCTCTTGCAAGAAACACCTTGGGCACCTAAACTGCCTGACTCCAGGAGAGCCATTGCTGATTATGGATCATAAGCAGAGACAGGTGCCTTCCTGCAGCTCAGGCTTAGGCATCTATTTTGAGACAGAAATGGGGCTTAGGATACACCCTTTTCATTGGCATGTCCCATTGGTTAGCCTAGGTGGAGACTAGCCTAGTACAATGGCTTTGTGGATCCCATTTTTAGGCACTCTCCCCTTGCATTGTATAGGGAGCCTAAATCAAGCTTTGCGAGACCCCCTGTTATTCTAGTGCTATTCTAGGTACCTAAAATGTAGGTGTCCAATGTCCAAGTCCCTTTGTGGATCTGGGCCCATCAGTTTGATTCCCTGCTTCACTGCAACTTCAGTGAGGCCCTAGGACTGGGGTAACTTGTAGCCCTACCTGAAAGGGGGAGAACTTGTCCCAGTAAGTTTGATGTCCGTTATGGGAGGGAATAATGTGGATGGTATCTGAAGCCTGCCACCAATGAATGGTGTATTTCCAAATATCAGACATCTCCACAGCTTTCAGCTTTCTAGAGCTAATGTAACACAATAAGAAGTCCCCTATAGTATATGCTTTCTCCACCATAGCAGGAGTGTTGATGTAATTGCTTAATGCTGCTTGCTGAAGCTGTCATTTACCCAGTTGGTATATTTGAGCTCGGAACTTCCATCACTACAAGCTCTAGCAGGAAGCAAAGGATGGATTCTCCTAGCTAATTAGCACAGCTGTCTGTACTTTAAGCTTTTGTAGTGTTTTCTCCTGATAAATAAATAAATGGAACAAGACAGCACAACACAGCATGGAGACACACATAATATAAATGGTTTCCTTATGTACCTCATCCTGATTTGTCAGGAACCTACGCTCAGCTCTTTGATCACTTCTGACAGAGTTGTTCACCAGCAGTACTTACTCATGGCTTAAAAATATCAGTCACTTCCCCTTGAGCAGAGACAAACAGATCAGAACATGCTGGATGGCTCACAGGACAGCCCTGCCTGACCCCAGATCTCCATGACATGCTTTCTGCTCTAGCCAGCCATTAACCAAAGGGTAGCTTAGTACCCCATGTACAGCATCGGCAGCCAAGAGGTGAAGACAACTCAGGATCCCATAGTTCTGTAGCACATCCTACAGAAGCTGATGTAGTATTCTATCAAAGGCCTGATGTTGATCCAGGGAATGCACAAAACCTGACCAGTGTCCTGCTGCCCTGTCTCAAACACCCCTCAAGGTTGCACCATGGATCTGCTAGCAGCCTATGCTAGATTGCACTGGCCTGAGCCAGATGGATCAGTGTTAGAGCCACCTTACCATGGTGCATCAGGAACACCTTTACTAAAATCTTATAACCTGAATTCAGCAGGGCAAGGTCTCCAGTTTTCTAATCACAACCTATTCTCCCTCTGCAACCTACTACCCCCACCTTTCCTCAGCAGGATCAAGAAGCCCTCCTTAAGCCATCTCTTCAACTCCCTCCTACCTAGCGCCAGATTACACACCTGGCTAAAAAACCACTGGCCATGGTTGGTACAATTCACTTGTTGCCCATCTCTACTTGGGGATACGCTTTTCTTTAAAGCTTGAATTGCTTCAAAAACCTTCCTGACACTGCACAGGGGTGCACAAACCTTCTGCTTCTTCTACTGGAACTTGCGGTAGAGACTGCCACAGAATTCAAGAAAGTTACCCGCACTCTCCTTATCCCTGTGTACAGATGTCTGCTGTTTTTGCTCTTCTCCCTGGGCCCAAGTAATTTGGCATAATAAACCTGGATCACATCCAGCATTTCCCCAGGGTCTGTGATACATCTCCCTTCTGTATGTCTAAGCCCCAACATGTCCCTAGCCTTCCTTTTCATTTTTATGGGAGAAAAATCTGGTGCCAGCTTTTGTACACTCTTACTCTAGCAACAACTGTTTCCCCTTCACTGTTGTTTTTAACTACAGCACTAAGGCTCCTGATGGTCTCTTCCCCTTTTACCACTGACTTCTGAGTCAGATGCTTCTGCCCCTCCCCTATTACCTCCTGAGTCCCTGACTGAGGAGAGGGTGTGGTCAAGGCTAGGACTGAGGTGATCTTTCCCATAATAAAGCATGACTGCTCTGAGACACTGCAGCCTGTCTTGCTGATATAAGCACTTCTTTTAACTCCACCTATTGTCTCCTCCTCCAGCCTTCCTGCTTCCGCTGTACCGAAGAGTTCCACCTCTGCCAGTGCAGCCAGTCAGATGGCATTGCCTGATGCTGGCGAGACAGAGACAACACTGTGAGGGGAGTAAGACAGGGAAAGGTGCAGAGAGACAGCCCAGAGGGCAGCCAAGGAGAAGAAGCCCCTTCCTACCCATAAGCCATCTGGTGCTGCTGCTGGGGCTCTGCCGGAAAAACATTCCCCCTGGTACCCATCAGGCTCCACTCCTTTTGCGGCTGATCCATCACTGAACTCTCCTACTCCTCCCCACCTCTCCCTACAGATACTTCCTTCTGCCTTTTTTCCCTCTCCACTTTTAAGGACACACTGGAGTTTTGCTCCTCCTACACCTCCCTGCTCCCATGGGACTTTCATTATCCCTGCTCCAAACTGATCTCCTTTGCCAAGCCACAATCTTCCCTCCCCATGTTCCTGCAGCCCTCATTATCTTCCCCAGCAGTCTGGAGCGCTACACCTCAAATCCCCCCCCCCCCCAAGTACAACTGAGGCAGCCAACTCTAGACACTGAGCCCCAGATGGTCCTGCTTCTGAAACAGGATCCCATCCTAGTAGGACTCTCCAAATACGCCCTTCTATGCTCCCCAACTCTGCAGTGGGAACATCTGTCCCTTCTGTGGCACACAGCTGCCCTGTAGCCATATTCCCAACATTTGAAACACTACATCTCAGAGCAACTGTCTGCAAAGTATTCCTCAGACCCACATCTATAACCCACTGATGTAGGACTACCCACGTAGTTATCACAACATTTATCAATGGTTCACTGGAAGGGCACAATGAGTGGTTTCCACAGGGATCAGTGTTGGGTCTGGTGCTATTCAATATCTTCATCAATGGATGTGCTGTTTCTAAAAAGAACTTTTACTTTCTTTATGTCTAGAGCAGTTAAAGAAACAGCCTCCACATGTTGCCAACCCCCCTTTACCTCAAACTGTCCCATAGTGCTTCATAAACTCCAGCCAAGAGTTGTTATGAGAGTAGAGGTTGACTTCTCTTGACCCTGCTGCTAGGAGTCCCATAGGTACAAGCTCCCCATGCCTTTCCATATTAGATCTGCTACTAAGAACTCTCTCTGATGTTAAGGAAATGTATTGCAAATGGACCATGTACCTCCCTGCCTGTGAGGGGGTCACTCACCACCGTAGCAGGGGTCCGTCGTCTGTCCCCTCGGAATCAGTCCATTCCGCCCGCACAGGCCTCCGCTCACGTGGCGTTTCCCCTCTGGAATCTTCCAGTCGCGTTGCTCTCTTCGCCACACTGCCCTCCGGCAGTGCCCAAGTCACTCGCTCCGAGCCCCCCTTCTGGGGGGTGGTGTCTCTCCTGCAGGCCTAGAAGGCTGGTCGGTTGGCTGTCCGAGCACCCTGGCCCAGCCTGGCTCTCTAGCCCTGCCCTAGCTCCAGGGAGCATCCTGTTCCCTCGGCAGCCAGGCTCACACTACCTTTGCTGAAGCAGCCCTTCCCTTTTATAGCTCCCAGCTGGGCCTTAATAGGCCAACGCCGCCCAGCTGGGCTGAACTCCCCGGGCCTGAACTCCCCGGGCCTGCTCCAGGCTGGGGTTTGGCTCTTAAAGGGCCAGTACAGGGCAGCTGCCCTGCTACACTGCCCATCTCCAATTAGTTGTTCATTTACTCCTACTTCTCTTTCCAACCTTTCTGTCCCATCCCACCTCCCAAATTCAGCCTCCTGACTTGTTGACCACCACCCTTTTCTCTCAATTGCTTCAGGGCCTCTCTCTAAAACACCACCAACCCCACAACATTCCACTTAGTAGTGGCAAACACAGCATCTCATTACAACCCCTACGTTGTTATTGTCCTGTTTTGCCCAAGGGGCCTCAAATCCTCTGAAGATTCAGGCAATTCCTTCCTCTGTTGCTGTGTCCATACCACACAGACCTTCGCAACTGTCCTGGGCAGTAGAACTGTCTGTGTTAGCCCTGTCTTCCTGAGTCTTTTTTTTAAAGTAATCATCCCCATTTGCTTGGGAGACTCTTGTTCCCCAATCAGAGAAATTGTCCTATGTTTATCCAGTTGATCCACCTTCTCCAATCCCACTCCTTCATCCTCTGTTTCTATATCCACTCTGGTTCACCCAACCCTCTCTTTCCTCTGCTCCAAGTCCCCATCCACATCTCTCCTCAGTGCAGCCCTGAAACTCAGCTCCCTATGAGCCTTCTCCACCAGCCCTACTAGTGACGAACAGGCACCTGGGATGCTGCTCACAGCACCTGAGGCCTCTGTTATCCCTCTGATACTGCCAACTGCTCAGCTCTGTCATCACCCTGCCCGCTGCTTCCGCCATCATTTACATCTGCTGTTACTGCCAGATCTCATGACTGCCAGCCCAGCTCAGCCACCACCATGCCTGCTGCTTCCTCCATCATCCACATCAGCTGTTACTGCCAGAACTCGTGGAAGCACACAGGCGGGTGCATTCCACCCGCATGGTCTAAAAAGAATCTTGGAAATTTAGGAGCGATCATGTGACCAATGCAAAAGTGTTGCGACACATGGGTCAGCAAGCTGCAGACTCCGTAATTAGATGGAGACAGCTGCAGTAGTTTGGCCATATCATTAGGCTACCCCATGGCAGAAACACAAGGGATGTCTTCAACTGGATTTAGCCTTCAGGGAAAAGAAGGCATGGAGAACCTATCACAGGTAGGTCAGGAATAAATACACCCATAGGCACTGGTTGATCAAGGAAGATACTGCTATCACAGAGACCACTTAGGATGGAGTTGAACATCTTGCTCTGGCCAGATAGCAGTAGGGAAAACAGATTCCCATATGTGCCACTAGGCATAGGAGATTCTGAATCTAATCAAGTCAGTTATCTGTTTTGAATTTTAAGGAGAGTTTCATTACATTTCAATTTGGCTACGTCTACACTGGCCCCTTTTCCGGAAGGGGCATGTAAATTTCACTAGTCGTCGTAGGGAAATCCGCGGGGGATTTAAACATCCCCCGCGGCATTTAAATAAAAATGTCCGCCGCTTTTTTCCGGCTTTTAAAAAAGCCGGAAAAGAGCGTCTAGACTGGCCCCGATCCTCCAGAAAAAGTGCCCTTTTCCGGAGGGTCTTATTCCTACTTTGAAGGAATAAGTAGGAATAAGAGCCTCCGGAAAAGGGCACTTTTTCCAGAGGATCGGGGCCAGTCTAGACGCTCTTTTCCGGCTTTTTTAAAAGCCGGAAAAAAGCGGCGGACATTTTTATTTAAATGCCGCGGGGGATGTTTAAATCCCCCGCGGATTTCCCTACGACGACTAGTGAAATTTACATGCCCCTTCCGGAAAAGGGGCCAGTGTAGACGTAGCCTTTGTGTTTAGAGGTGCTGGGAGTGAGAGGGAGGAGTTGACCAATGGGGCCACTTGCAGGTAAGAGTTGCTGGGGTGAGGAGGTTAGCTGCCAGTAGATGCCTAAGCACCTACTCATTTTTTTCCATAGCAGTGACTATGAGACTACATCTACACTGGTGCGTTCTCACGCAAAAACTCTTTTGCAGAAGAGTTCTTCTGCAAAAACTCTTCCAGAAGAGAGCGTCTACACTGGCATGTGCTTTTGCGCAAGAGCATTCATGCCAGTGTAGATGCTCTCTTGAGCAAGAAAGCTCTGGTGGCCATTTTAACCATAGGGCTTTCTTGCGCAAGAAATTCATGTTACCTGTCTACACTGGCCTCTTGCGCAAGAACAGTTGCACAAAAGGGCTTATTCCTGAGCAGGAGCATCAGAGCTCTGGCGCAAGAAGCCCTGATTTCATACATTAGAACATCAGTTTACTTGCGCAAGAACACGCGGCCAGTGTAGACAGGCAGCAAGTTTTTGCGCAAGAGCGGCCGCTTTCGCGCAAGTGTAGACACAGCCTGAGTGTATTTATTCTTTCCTTAAAAAACATCACAATATAATGCAGGCTTCCCCACAGCTGTGACTCCTCAGCCCAGGCTCACCCTCTGAATTTCCCCCATTACTTCCTGTTCCTTCCACTTATATCTTCCCAATTATACCATTAGCCCACTGGTTACCAGTGTTCCCTGTAAGCTGTGTTCCTGGGCAGCCACCCAGATGAGTATCAGTTCCCGCCCAGCTGATTAACAGAGTGTCCACTGCTGGCAGCATGTATTTCTACTGGTGGTGCACATCTGCATGTGCCTTGGTGCACATAACATTTATTCCACACACAGATGGGAAAAAAATTAGAGGGAACATGCTGATTACTACCCAGGGACTCACAATCACCCAACAGAAAGTGTCTACTGGCTCAGAGCTGAGCCTGCAGCCTTCTTCAAGCTGCAGCAACATCAGTGATCAGAGCACAGGCACTGACTTTTCTTCTTGCTGGGGGGTGCTCAACACCCCCTCTCCGTTCTAGGCCCTATCCCTACTACAGCCCCGCTCCATCTTTTCCCTACCTTCTCCAGCCCTCCCCCACTCTTGCTCCCAGAACTAGAATGTTCTGTTCACAGCACTGCAGAAGCCCTACAAGGGATGGGGAGGAGTAGGTAAGCGCCAGGCCTCAGGCACGTGAAAGATGCCATGGGAGAAGGGGGAGCGTGGCGCCAGTGTGTGCTCCCCTCTCTAATTTTTCCTTGTGGATGCTCCAGCCCTGGAGCACCTATGGAGTCGGCACCTAGATCAGGGTGCTACTAATTAATAGTGCCCTGTCACAAACTCATTTACTTGAATTCATGTCAGCCTGATTTTGTAAGAGTGAGGACTCAGGCCCTTGGCAATGTAACTCGATATATTGACATTCTGATTATATTCTATCAGTTATGACCTGGATAAGTAAACAGTCTGACTCAGATTTTGTTTAGATTGGGTTCCACATGGCAGATTCAAAGGCCAAAGGCTGTTTTTACAATATACATTTCACACTTGGGCTTTGCTCGTTAAGAATCTACACAAGCATATTATACAGAAAGTGCAGTTTGTTGATCTGATACAGGGTTTACTTGAATTCTGTTGAATCTGCAGCTAAAGGAACTATCTGGGCAGTGGGTGGTTATTCTTGCAGAGAAAGTAGAGTGCAAAGATTTTGCTGAGCAGCTGCATAGTTCCTCAGGAGACTCTGTGCTGTTCTGCATGTGCTATCTTCTACCACAACCAGGCTTTTCCTTAATCTTGCTTTACTACCAAGGAAGCACCAAACAGTCTGATGAAAAAACTGTAAAATTAATATATTGGACATAAGGTGCTATAAGGTCCCTGGGAATATGAATCATGCATTTTTATCCCAGCTGCAGCCCCTTTATTTGCTATCTGTATGAAAATGAAAGTTAGGAGTTTTTTACAGAGATAAGGTGGGTGAGGTAATATCTTCATTGGCCCAACTTCGGTGCAGAGAGAAGCGAACTTTTGAGCCACACAGAGCCTTTCCTCAGGTCTGGGAAAGATATAGCAAAATGCAAGGTGGAACAGATTGTTTACCGTAAGTATCGAGCACATGTCATAAGGGACCATTCAGAGTAGAGTGGCCCCTTAACACCTCTGCAGTAGTAGCACACAAAAAAGAGGGGCTAGTGGGCTACAGATTGAAACACTGAATTTATTGTTTAGACATGAAAAATCATGGCCTGAACTGTAATAATCAAGAAATGAATGTAAGCTCCCAGGCTTGTCAGTTGACAGTGCTGTGTAGGTTTTCTTGGAGAATGAAGACTGACAGCTGGGATATAGAGAGGTAGTTGTGCAAAAAGTGTTTACCCATAGATGGTGGGGTGTTTTTGTCTTATCAGTTTCCTGGGTGAGTTCATTTGCAAGCATAGTGATTGTCTGGCTTCACCCACATAGTTATTGGGTGGAGTCGGCACACCATACTTGATAGGCATGTAGAAGGGTTCCATGGGTCTTGAAAGATGTGTCGTGGGGAGGGAGGGAGGTCGTAACGTGGTGCACTGCATCTGGTGCACTAAATGCCCCAGTAATCAGGGTAAAGCCCATCATGAGTGCAAGTTAATTGGTCACTCTAATTTGAATGGTCTCTTACAATATGTACAAATTACTTATGCTGAACAATTTGTTCCATATTACATTTTGCTGTGACAATGGGAAGTAACTTTCCAAGATTTGAAAAAGAGCTCTTTATGGCTTGAGTCTTCTCTAATTTCACCGTTTTCAAATCAGGACTAATTCAGAGAAGTCAATGGACCTATACACATGGAAAAGTGACCCATCAAATCCCATATATCCTATCTGGAAAAGTGACCCATTGAAACCCATATATCCTATCTGAGATTTAGAGTTGCCAAGAGAAGCTCTAAGCAGAGGAAGCATTAGAAATTCTAGGGTCTCTTTGCTTCATAGACCCATATTTTTTCCCTTTCCCTGTATGTCCTCTTTCCTGTCCCTCTCAATAAGTGATAATCCAATAATAAATTGACCTTTTCCTCTCAGTCCTTCCACGAAAACCAAGACGTCTCACCAACAGAAGTTGGTCCACTAAAGGTATTATTTCACCCACCTTGTAGCTATGTTTGTCCCAGGATACTATAGGAACAACTGCACTGTGTACAACAGTGATGGGCAACCTGCAGCCCATTGACATTCTATATGTGGCCCTCAAGACATTTTATTCACTGTTGCCCATGTGCAGGGTTTCTAGATTGTGCTGGTTTCCGTCCACTTAGGTTTTTTTTCCCAACCAATATTACTAAAGTGACATGTAAAGCAAGGGCATGTGAAATGATGAGGTGTATGCTGATTGCACACAACATTGACTGTGAGAGTGTCCAATCAAAGTGCTGCTACAGTTCAGTCTGTATACCCTGCAAATTCTGGGTACGCAAGTGCAGTTAGCAATGCTATCCTATCCAGGGAGACTGCCTTGGTTACAGCAATTTTGCAGACCACTGAGTTGGGGATGGCCACCCTTGCGACCCACTCCTAGCCAAGTTTGTCCATTACTGGTATATAGTAGTAATTAAGAATTTGGAGGAAGGTTGTTTTATAAAGACTGGAGTTTTAAACAAGCAACTGCGATTTACCCAGTAAAATCCACCTAATTTCTCTGGCGGAATAAATTCTAGATCATTTTACAAAAGAGAAGTCATCTTTGAAAGCTCCTTTGCCAAGCTGCAGAGTCTGTCTGTTTCAGCAGACGGGGCTTCTTCACTCTATCTGATGAAGTAAAGTGAAGTTAAAAAGCACATTTTATAACAATGTTCCCTATGCTAATACTACTCCGAACAGTTTCAGCACTGGTTCTCATCCCAGCACTAACCTCACTTTAAACATTAAAAATTAATGCAAAACACAAAACAAAACAGCATCTTCTCTCCCTTGGGCTCTGTGAGTGTCCTGAAGCAGAACAGCTTTGTCTGAAAAGAATATGCTTCCACTATGAATAGTTCCGGTAGGGAAGGATCCTTTCAAAATATCTCATAAATCTTGGAGTTTTGAACAATCTTTAACAGGAAGATGTAAAACTGGAGTTTGCATTAGAAATGCCTTAATATTTTGTTAGAGTGTAAATATATTGTCCTATGGGTTTGTACATCACCTGGCACAAGGGCCCTGATCCTCACTGGCACTAGTGAATACTACTGAAATACAAATATGAATTAATAACTGCATACAGTTGCTCTGGCATCATAGTGCTAGATCAGGTTTCAGAGATCTCATCTTCAAATCAATAATAAAAACATCAGAAGAAAATAAGGAATCTGACCTATGATGAATCAGTCAACCAGCCTGTTTTCCCAGTAGAGAAATAAGCATTTAATGTGCAGCGCATAGATCATTGCACTGGAAAAGAGAGGGGATACCTGGCATCTACTGGCATGCAATATGTAATGAGCAGTTCAGCATAACAGGTTGTGTAGGTTATATTTATTGCTTCCCCTTTACTCTGCAAAATTACACATTAATTCAGATGAAGAGTATGTGATGCGAATAATGCCTTTCTCTCTTCTTGACTATTTCAGGGCAGCAGGGCTGCAATCTAGCTTTGTAATAGAGACAGAGCAATCTTTAGATGTGAATTCAGAGCCTGCTGTGGAGGCGATGCAATTAAAGGGGTCACCTTTGTTGAAATTAGAATAGCCACTGAGAGATGCAGTGTTTCTTAATCTGCAGCCTCTATGATATGGGACCAAGAGCTTGCCTGTTACAAGCGTCATTAATAATTAATGGAACTATTGGCCCCTTACTAAAACTCAGTGAGGGTTTTTGGTTGGTTAGCTCCCAGTATTAAAAGGGAGAGGAAGGGTCTATGAGAAATCAGGATCCTGAACCTGACGGCTCCCAGAAACAATGGGAAGAGAGCAGAGCTCTAGGTCAGCCTGATTGACAGCGTGGGCAGGCAAATGAGGGAGTAAGGAGGCTGGAGCGTGTCCCATCCTCCACGTGAGCTGGATTTGCTTGGCTAGGATGGAGTGGTGATGAGCTAAGGAGATAGCAGGTGCCTGAGCGGAGCTGGGAGGAGAGCCATGCCAGCCAGAGGCCCAGCCCAGCAGCTGATCCATGCTGGGAGCTGGGCTGCAGCCACAGAAGCAACCCAGGAGCTGGAGGCAGCATAGCAGAGTGGAGCTGGGGCTAGAGCTGGAGCATGCTGGAGCTGGTGTGGTGAGCAGGAGTGGAGAGTAGGGGGACCCAGGGTAGAGGCTGGGGGAGAGGGGAGGGGCAGGGCTCCACCAGCCAAGAGGCCTTGCAGGCCAGACTGGGGAGGGGTTGACACTGGGCAGAAGAGTTCTGCCACCCAGAGTAAATGTCCAACCTACAGCATCCCTGCAGCTGAGCCAGGGCCTGAGAAGGATGCCTGGGAGCTACAAGGAACAGACTGGGAACTGTGTTTATGTTCCAGAGACACTGTGTGTGGGGTCTCCATGCCAGAGCGGAGTGGTGTGGTTTCCATTTTTCCTTAGTCTTTTGTTTAAAAAAAAATGGATTGCTGTTTAATAAATTATATTTGCTTTGAGCTGTAGGTCAGGGAAACATCCAGTGACACCAGAGCACCCCGGAGTGGGGACACCCTAGCCCCTGCCCTAGGTGACCACAACAAGGTTAGAGGTTGAGCACCCAGGAATGCTGGGCCCAGCCTTGTTGGCTTACTCTGCCACACAGGGGAGTGGAAGGGGAGCCCCTGAGGTCAGGGAGGCCTGTCAGTAAAGGAAGTGGGAGAAGGGCCTCAGATCCTTTCACTGGCCCATTTCACCAGGGTAGCGTAGAAGCCAGGAAAGTTCCCCTCAATAGCAGGACCATTCCCCCACTTACAAAACACAAGCCCAGTTTTAACTGGGGTTGTTCTTTCAGTACATTTATGGTGATGTGTTGTTGAAAGCTTCTATTCAGGTAGGCGTGTCATAAGCATCTCAGATGGTGCAAACGCTGTTTCAAGCAGCTAAATAGAAGCTGTCATAAAAGCTGAGACCCTTTTATGAATGTACCTGTAAAGACAGCTACAGAAGAAAACAAGTCACATACTTACCCCAAAATTGTTAGCTTCCTTTGCAGGAATGCAAATAAGGGAAGAATGACACAGCACAATCAATCAATCAATCACAAACCGAACGTTGCCTAGACAGATACTGCACCTGTGAACCATAGGGGAGAATAGCAGCTCAGAGAAGACAGGAAGCTCAGTATCCCGTCGTGAGAGTTTTCTCCCTTGGGAATGGGTCTGAGATGTGATTTTTCTGAACTCTCCAGTTTTCCAAGATCTGTATAGAGCTATGGCCAATGATGGGAATCTCTTCCCATGGAGCCATAGGGGGCTCCTTTATTAGCTACTACCTTCAACTTTTATCAGGGTGGGGTAGTGAGATTCACTGTGCATTGAATCCATTGTCAGACTTCAATGGTAAACACACTAATAATGCAGTAATGTGGTCTGTAGAACTTGGTTTGGGGGTGGCCTACGTGGTTGGGTGTGGGAAATCTGGAGAGCACAGTCATCCCTTGACTGCTCCTGCCATCTCTGTGCACAGAAAGCTTGTTGGCACAACACACCTAACATATGGTCTTTTGTATGCAAGCTTATGACAGTGCCACAGAGTCACAGCTGCCCTTCTTCCATGTTGTCTGAGGAGACACTCTGGCATCTGGGTACCCTCTGCTGACAGAAGCAGAGGGAATGATCTATCTCAAGCTAATTAGTTATAGACATAGCCCTGTATCATGTAAGTGAATGGAAATTTTGCTACTGGTTTCAGTGGGAGAAGGATCAAGTTGTTCTGAATACTATCCAGCAGCTGAGAGTCTCAGTGTAGAATGTAATTAGAACCTCCATTTCACTCCCCTTCTTAATTCATGTATAATTCCCAGCTGTTTGCTCTTAACGGCAGGTAACAAATCTCTTCTTAATACTTTGGAATGTATCTGTCAAATGGGACCAGATGTCCTTATTGAGTCATATTGTCCATGCTACTGGAAGCTATTTTGGGCAGTCACCGTCACTTACTATATATCAGGACAGTGTCTAGCACAACCTGGATATACTCTTAGCATTACCACAGTATGCGTATTGAATGACAGCTTAATTCTGCCACTTATCACCATAGGCTCGGATAGGGATTTCCAATAATTTCTCATAAGGAGATCCATTCAGATTTTGAGCCGTTAACCACACTTCTTTTCTGCTACTTTATTGAAGTCTGAACTGAGTACCAGTAAGTACTAGTAAGGAGCACTTCTGTGTGCCACATAGTAGGGGTGTAAGCAACTAGTTGAGTGACTATTCGCTTCTCTCCTCTCCTCTCCCCATCCCCCATTCCCCCCCCCCCCCGCCTCTATATTAGAGGCAGCAAAGGGGGAAGCAGGAGCCGGTGCTGGAGGGAGCTGGCTTAAGAGCCATTTCCCCCCAGCACCATCCCCACAGTGCAGGGGCTGGAGGGCAGAGGAGGAACAGCCGCAGTGGGCCCAGAACTGGCATGAGCCGGGACTGAACAGTCCCAGCTCAAGCCAGCCCCGGGAACTAACCCTGCTGTGGCTCTGCACTTTAATTGTAGTAAGAGCCCAGCAGCTGTTACTACATTTAAAACGCAGAGCTGCAGCAGCAGTAGCAAGTACCCCCCCCCTTCAACTAATCGACTAGTCCATGGAAATTCCATCGACTACTCAATTAGCTAATTAACCGTTACTTAACATCCCTACCACATAGTGGACTAGCCTGCTTTGGTGTGCATTAGCTGAAGATTTCCTTTTATGGGATCAAAGCAACATTGTGTGCATGCCCATTTCACACAGTACTTTTAAATGGGCTTCTGTAGAACTGTGGAACCTTCTTTAAAAATCACAAATTATCACTCCATGTATGACATTTAAAAGCTCAGCTTTATGTAGGTCCTGCACTCTTGGATTTCTTATGCTTTGGCTGCCAATGCAATGAGACCAACAGAGTGAGCACAAGTTAACCAATTATTCCTCATCCCACAGCAGTGCTACCTAAGGATGATAAGAAATAGGTAACTGACTAATCGTGTAGTCAATACAGTTTGTCCCGACTACATGATTAGTCGATAAGGGGCCCTGCTGCAGCTCTGCAATTTAAATGTAGTAGGAGCCGGGCATGCAGGCAGCTTGGCTCCTACTACATTTAAACTGCAGAGCCACGGCAGGGGTAGGTCCCAAACCAGGCATGTGCCAGGACTGAGCAGTCCCAGTGCAAGCTGGATCTTGGACCACTGTGCTTCTGCATCTTAAATAAGGAGCCACAAAGGGGTTAGGTCCAGGACCCGCTATGAGCTGGGATTGAGCAGTCCCAACTCCCGTCAGGTCCCAGACCGCTGCGCCTCTGCCTCCCCTGACCCTCCCTTCCCCACACTGTGGAGACCGTGCTGGGGAGAACTGGCTTTTAAGCCAGCTCCCCCCAGTACTGGCTCCTGCTTCCCCCACCCCCTTGCTGCCTCTGATACAGAGGGAGCAAGGCAGGGGAGAAGCAAGTAGTCAAATACTGACTTGACTAGTTACTTACATTCCTAGTGCTGCCATCATCTGTGATACCGATTTTCAGAGAAGGAAGTTGCAAACTATAGCAAGAGCCGGTTTATTTTAATCAGGAAAGAAAATCAATGTTTTCTCAAGTTTTTTTTTCTTGTTATTTTAGTGTGAAATTTGTCAAGGAGGAGGAGTTGGGGAGAATAGTTTTTTCAAGCTTCTTAGAATGTGTGGCTTTGGCTTGTAGATGAAGCAAAAGCACTGCTTAATAAATGTTGATGCTATTTACTTCCAAAGGTCTTTGACTGTACCTTCCATAAACATAATCATGCTGTACATGAGTTAGCACATTTTAAATACAAACCAGCAACACAAGAACAAATCCAAATCTAACCCAATGCCATCTGCCACAGAAGACACTGCTGCTATATACAAGAATCTCATTAGTGTCCACAAATGAATGTACTTTCAATACTGTGTATATAAAAATCTGTCAATATTAAAGTGACTCATGGAAAAATGGACCTCCATCTCCTGCTGAGCTCCATCAATAGTGTCATAGCCGTTCAGGATAGCTGTGCACGCATCCATGCTTGTAAATATTTTTTTAAAAATACTTTACACAGCTTCACTGAGCAGGCTGAGAAATGAGGAAGACTAAATGGCCAACTGCAGACAAGAATGATGCGAGTAGTGCCTGAGTCTCCTCTAATTACATCGTTATCAAATTAGGACTAACTCAACGAAGTCAGTGGACTTACACTCTTTTCTTTGGGTGTAAGTGATATCAAAGCCCATATATCATGTCTGAGGTTCAGAAGCTGCCAAGCGAAGTTCTAGGTACAGGAAACATTAGAAAATCCAGGGTCCCTTTGTTTCATAGATCCATGTCTTTCCATTCCCCTGTATGTCCTCTTTCCTTGCCCTCTCAATAAGGGATAATCCAATAGTGAACTCCCCTTTCCCCTTCAGTCCTTCCATGATAGAGGGAGCACAGTTCATGCTGCCAAATCCATTACTGGTGCTCTACAGATGCTGTGAAGCTCTCATCTCTGGGTTCTGGCAGTGCCCAGGTAGTGTCAGCATCACTCCCAGCACTGTGGCCAAAAAGGGGAAAGAGGAATTTAATACTGGCACAAGCTTTCATTTAAGCAGTTACTTTCAATTACAGGGCCTGGCAAGTTTAACCTCACCTGCCCCTTCCTCTCAGTAGCCTTTACTGAGTGAAACCAGTGGTCAAATCCTCCCTTGACAATAAGGGTACGTCTAGATTACAGGCTTTTGTCGACAGATACTGTCGACAAAGCTTCTGTTGACAAAGAGCATCTAGGCTACATCCATTTCTATTGACAAAGCAAGCCGCTTTGTCGACATGAGAGTGTAGACACAAAGGACAGTACATGCAATAACGCCTCCTGTCGACAGAACACGTTATTCCTCGTAGAATGAGGTTTACTGCCGTCGACAAAACTGCCGAGTTCTGTCGACATTATGTTGACAGAACTCGGCGGTAGTATAGATGCAGGTATAGTTTTATCAACTTGGTTTAGTCCACTTTTGGACTAAAAAGTGGTTTATTCCACTTTTGTTGACAAAACCCTGTAGTCTAGACACACCCTAAGAGACTTATGCTGCCCTCCTCCTGCTCCCTGTCCCAGCCCCAGTGTAAGAATGTTCTCGGGACAGGAGGGGTCAGATCATGCATTGCAACGGATTCACGTGGCAGAGAAGATCACAGGTAGCTGTGGGGATCAGGGGCGGATATACGGCAGGGCGAGTGGGGTGGCTGCCCCGGGCCCCGCGCTTCAAAAAGCCCCGCGCATGCGCCGTGGCGCCACCGCGCATGCGCGTTGCGTCACCACGCATGCGCCGTGGCAAAGGGGCGGCCCCGCAAGATTATGCTGCCCTGGGCCCCGCAAAACGGTCATCTGCCCCTGGTGGGGATGCTGCTCTTTGGTAGTGCATGCAGCTACCCTCCATAGCAGCTCACAATCTAGATGGCACACAGTCATTTTTGCCCTCATTCCCTTTGGTTCACTTTCTGTGGGGCACCTCTCAGACTAGCCCTGGGTGTATATTGAAGAGTGTACAATATGGAATCCGGATCCTGCAATGAAATGCATGAGGGCAAAGTGTTATGGCCATTTGGAATTCCAATGACACACCACATAGATCCATCCATGACTGCAAGATCAGGGTCTAAGTAAGATTAGAACAGCCAGAGGAGACAATAACGCAGGGCAGGATATAAAAACAAGAAGACAGCAAGAACTTGCAGTCCCTTAGGAGAGCTGTGCTCAGAGGGATAATTTCTTATGATAATGTTTAGCATTTTTCTATCAGTCTATGATTTTAGATATATATTTAAGGAGAATTACAATTCTGTGGAGTTTTTTTTTGTTTATTTTTACTGAAGAGACAAGGGTCATGGCTGAGTAAAGGGACGTTTGCCAGGTATAATGGACAGCATAAAGGAACGGATGGAGATTGGCATGTGAACAGGGCAAATGGAATGAAGAAGTAAGAGAGAATACACTACAGAGAAGCTTGCCAGTAAGCAGCGATTTCTTACACCTCTCCTCCGAATTTCCCCAGCACCCACCCAACTGTCAACTAGTTACATCACTGTGTTGCCCAAGTGATCAGTTTTGGCTGATGTGGGGGTTACAGATCACTTGAATGCTGGGGTAACGAATTGTTGTTATCCTTATTATTTGAGTAAGGGACAGCAGGACTGCACTTAGCCTGTCCTGACAGGGTGTCTCCCTCAGTTGAAATGCCAGATCTCAGTAGCGAGAGAGGATAGGGAGAGGTGTTTTGCTTGATGGTCTGCCAAAGAATCCAAATACTATTTGACCACTCCAGTGTTTAAAGACAGAGCTGATGGATACTTTGTCATCTTTGGATGAAATCACTTAACGTACTTTTCACACCACATATTCAGATCCCTGCACCTATCAGTGACATGCGGCCACTTCTAAAAAGGAAGGCAGCAACCTTCAACTAGCATACAGCAACACTGGACAAGAAGCACTGCAAAAGGCTATATTCAACTGAAACAGTAAAGAGAGTTTAAGCAGAAAAAATAAATTTTGAAAAATAATTCCAGCTGGAATTTGGTTAGGATATCATACCTACTACCTACTCCTGCGAAAAATGCTATACGATTTTTTACTTGTATGGAAAGTTTGTGTAGAGCAATAGCAATTAAACCAATAGGATACTACAGAGATGTAATAAGGGGATATAAAATTACTCTAAAATCCTGCAGAATTGAATAGAGAATAATGTCCTTGCTATAGGTTTTTAAAACTAACCCACAGAAGAATTCTGTGGCAGGGATATCATGCTTCACTCATTTCTATGGGATAGTTCAAAAGCCCACAGAGAGGCGGTAATTTTCTGTTAAATTCCAAAAGATTTTGCAAAATACAGTGCAAAGACACATGTTTTTATCCAAATGGGGGAGTGCATTGCATCATGCAAATTCAAGGCTTTCCCTTGGAGCATGGAGATAGATGAGATGATGGAGAGCTGGTTGGAGCTCAGAACTGTTTTCTTCTTCACTAAGATCTCTGGGTGTGCTGTGGCCAGACAGCTCATTTTGCTTTTATGTAATACTAAAGATTTACACAGCATTAACTCAGTTTTTCCCCCTCATTTAACTCATTGCTTTGGGGTGGGCTGCGGATGAGGGGGTCAGTATGTAGGCTGCCCTGAGAAGAGAGGACTACCTTAGCCCTCTCTGACCACAGCAGCTTGGGGCTAGGTGAGAAGCGCCTCTCCATGGCCAGTCCAGTAGGCACAGCTGGGGAGAGGTGCATGTCCCTTGGCTGGGGCAGGTCCAGGTCCAGGTTAATTTGCCCCTTGCATTCCCCAGACAAATGAAGGAATGGAGCAAACTTCACTTTCCCCCTCATTCCCTCACAAAGGGGAACAGTCAGCAATGTTCCTGTACGAATGGGGAGGGGAGCTGTAACTCCCCCACCTGCCTTCCCTAAAGGACTCCTGCGGGGTGGGAGAGTCCAGGAGCAGTCCAGGTGTGGGAGGCATGCCTCCAACCAGCCCCTTTCACCAGCCTGGTGATTCTGTCTCTTTTCTGTATGGTTTTATACATCCCCGTATGCATCGGGGTAGGAGAGGCTTAACTCCCTCTCCCCATAAAACTAAATCTTGACCTTGCTTTAAGTTAGGAGAAGAGGAAGCTGCCTACCAAATTTGGTGGTCCTAGCTCTTACTGTTTAAGAGGAGTTCTTGAACAAATGGATAGTCTTGTTAGCTCACAGACAATCACTTTGTCAAATATATAGTAGAATATGTTAAGGTCATAAGGTTTATTTATGCACAATGCATACATTTACATAAATACATGTTTATGGCTAGCATATGAATGGGAAATCACATAATTCTAGTGGTAACAATTGGCAATTTAGCTGAAGTGCTGTAGTGCTTTGTTTTCTCAGCTGAACAACCCAAGGTTTGTTCCCCAAACTGCAAGGACAGTGTTATGCGTTGTAATGCTGCAGAGCCTAGCAGCTTCAACAAGGGATCAGAGCTCCGAAATACTAGACACTCTTCCTTGCCCCCCAGAAAAGATGGTCCCTGTCTCAAAAAGCTTACAGTTTAAGTAATGATGTTTAGCTGAGACTGTAGCATCCACATGGATTCAGCCATGGATATGGTATAATAAACACTTCCCTTCTAAATGCTTTTTTGGAATTCTGAGCATACAAATTCTGCACCAGAGTGATTGCATGTTCGTACCTCATCCACATTTCAATAAGCTTTATTAGTATTCTTTGCAGTTGGATTGTTTGGCAGAAAGAACTTGGACTGATGCATCCCCGAGTGTGTCTGAAGTTATACATGGAATTTATAATGTTAAATTAACTCAGTTTAATAAAAATGAGCATTATAATTATGGAGACAAGACAAAAAATATAGAAGTCTATCTGTTCCAATATTTTTGGCCTGGACTTCTTGAAAATCTTCCACAAAAGCAATATAAAAAGTGGTGAAATTAAACCAAGGGCTGCCAGTAAACATCAGCCAGGTATTGTGAGTGCTCAGCATTTTGAAGTCTCAGCCATAAGTAGTGACAATGAAGGAATATCTAAAATGGGGATGGGTATATACTGGCCATTGTGCCAGATCTAGAGTGCCAGGGTTAGCCCTTACTGGGCCCCCACCCTGCCATATTTACCTGTGCCTCCACAGGTACAGGGGAATCACAGCTCCCGTTGGCCCTGTTAGTCACTGTTCCCAGCCAATGGGAGATGGAATTGCCCACCTGTAGAGGTGTAGGTAACTATAGTGGCAGCGGCCCACTGGGGGCTAACCCTGATGAATCACTCCCATTTTATTGCCCACCCCGACCTAAAAGGTTTCAAATAAATAAAAACACCAATTCTGAACCTTAGCAGAAAGAACACAAATCTGCCTACACCTGCCTCTTCTGACATCTCCTCAGTCCTGCCACCAGTTCAAACTCAACACAGCAGAAGTTAAATTCACTTTTTCCTCCCTCCCCTCCTTTTCTCATTATGATCAACAATTCTGCCATGCTCTCAACTAGGTTTGCATCCTAGATATCACATTTCACTCCCTTTTTCCTCCTTTATAATCAATAAATCCTGCTAGTTCTCTCTATAGATCATTTCAAAAATCTACCTTCCTATTTCTTCCCAACATCAAGATATTTGTCTAGAGCCAGGCATTTATTTCATGTCTTTACTACCACAGCCACCTCCTCCCTGTTCTAACACCCACCTCCAGTCCATCCAAACCTCTGCCACAACAATCCTCCTCCTCTCCAATGTTATGATCGATCCTGGCAGGCTCTCTACATGTTGTACTGCTGGCCCCACCCACATCAGACATACTCTGTTCTGAAGCCTACCGATGAGGTGGGGAGAGCAAAGGGGACAATCGCCCCTGGGTCTGGCAATACAAAAGGACCTGGAGCTCCCGGCCACCACCACTGCTACTGCGGCAGCAGTTGGAACCCCAGGTCCTTTAAATCAGTGCCGGAGCGCTGTGCAGCACTATGGACAGCACTGAGGGCTGCCATGGGGAGGGCTGCCTAGCCCCAGCCCCGCCCCTTCCACATGAGGACACAGGACAGGGCCTTCCCCTACTTTGCCCAAGGGCCCGGCAAGGCTGTTGGCCACACTGCTTGTTTTTACTGGCAGTGTTTTCCTCAGGAACTGAAATTAAGGATGGGGCGGGGGTAGGAGGGAGGATGTTCATATTTACAGGAGGGGCATCAGGGCCAATGAGGGTGAGACAGTGAGAGTGAAGGTGGGCCGTATGCTTTCCAAGGTGCACTCATTTGCATTGATCAGTCTCAACTCTACATATAAATGATGGGGTTTAAATTAGCTTTTACGACTTAAGAACGAGATCTTGGAAATATTGTGGAGAGTTTTCTGAAAACAACCACACAATGTGAAGGGGCAGTCAAAAAAGCGAATGGGCTCTTAAGAACCATTAGAAAAGTGATAGATAAGAGAACATATCTTAAAACTCATAAATCACCTTTTGCTGCCACCTGCCACTGTGATCTCTGCATGTTGGTCTCTTGAGGTTCCAGCTCTCTGAGATTTCAGCTCTCAATGAAGGAACCTCACTGCTAGTGCAGGCTGGGCTGTATTTTGCACAAAAACACTGCCCAGAGCAGGTCTACGCATTTCAGCTCTAAAGTGGTGACTTAAAAAACCAAAAGACTCTCTATGGAGCCTGTCATGGCTCCTTCCCCACTCTGGCATGATAAATGCAGAAGTGGGGGCCAGCAAGTGTACCCCAAAGCCTTATCTACCAGGCTTTGGTATAAAGCTTCCCCCAAAATCTTAAAAACCTAGATCTTGGGAATAAAACTTCCGCTGCCACCACCCAAATGTTGCTAAAGAAACCAGGGGAAAGATCATTTGGGAAATCTTACCCCTAAAATAAAAATCAGGGCACACTATTAACCAATGCCAGGTTAACAAAAAGAAAGGAAAGAAATTTGATTATTGCACAATATTCCTGTTGCAGGTATAATGACTAGATAGGAAGGTAACAAAATATACTCATGGAGAAACTCCATGGGCCTAGAACTTAGTTACAAAGAAAAGCCAAAACATCTTTTAAACAGTGCCAGATCTCAGATCCCATACCCCATCCTTAAAACAATAAAACCTAACGAAACTGCCTAAACTTTATCCTACTTACAGAAAATGAAGAATGGTGTCTTGGAGAGAGAGAGACATGCTTGTCCCTCTCTGTAGCTGCAGAGAACTCACTCAGAGAGACAAAAGGACAAAGGAAAAACCCCAATTTCTTTGTCCCAGGTTGAAATTCCCTCCTACATTCCTACTGGTCACTCCACCTGGCTAGGTGTAGTTAACCCCTTAATCCCCAGGCTGCTGGCTAACCCTCATAATCATGACAGAGCCCAATCAGAGAAACAATCTGATTACAATTAAAGAACACCCCCAATAGATATACCATATATATAGATAGACACATGTGAACTTTGCACATGAGCATCCAAATAACACCATTTCTGGAGAAAACACCCAGATTATGAAGAATGCAGAGAGAACCCCTTCATTGCTGGTCTCCCCCGACAAGTTGCCCCTTCCCTTCATTGCTGGGTTTTGATAGAGCTGGTTGAAAAATGTGATGTAACTTGTGCAAAAATTGTGTCTATTTCATCTAAATTTCAAATTTCAGTGACAGAATTTCATTGCAATTGTGAATTTCATGACATTTTCAATGAGCTCTAGTTAAGAAGCATTCACATATTTAAAAAACCTGATAAAGCACCACTGTCCTAGCACCAGTTTGGATCCTGGAGTGGTCAGAGACCAGTTAGACAATTATTGGCTGCAGGCGGGACCTCATCACACAGAACGCACAATTCACATATTTTTGGAAACATGTCTTCAGAATGTAATTTCGGGGAGGGGAGGGGAACTATTACTTATAATTTAACAGCAGTTTGAAACTCATCAACCCAGCGGTTAAGTAATTTAAGATTGCTCACAGCTTTCTTGTGAGAATGGGAGAGAGTTACATCAGTGTTCCCTTCTCCCACACACCTGCCATCCTCCGCTGCTACTGCAATGTGCAAGCATATGAAGGATCAAAGTCATATCATTGCAATAAGATTTCCTAGTTCATGCCTGTCTCTATCAGAGATTGTTCAATTGCTTGACAAAAATGTTATATTCTCTCACCCTGGATTGACGGTGAAGCTTTATAACATAGCCCAAACTGTTGCTAAACTGGGCCTCCTGCATTCTGGATGTTTCATACCAGAGAGAAGAAGATAAAAAATGAGAGCAGAATCTCAGTGGAAAAATTAGGCCTAGCAAATAAAAGCTAATAAATACCAGAAATCTATTGGCTTTTGAATGGCTCAAATGAGCTTTAACACATTCTACGCTGAACCTTGCTGCATCTTCAAGTTTTCTTACATTTCAGACTGTGCAGCATGGATGTCATGTGATTTGCTTGTTACCATGGCAACAAACCTTGCTTAGTGAACAGTGTTGAAGTAAAATCCCACATAGCGACCATCCTGCTAGACCTTTCCACTGGCAGCGTTGCTAGTTTTGTACAATAGAACTTCCAAATGACGCATAGGGGACAAGACAGACACATTTTACTCCAGTGGTTTCAGCATGGTGTTCCACCACAGGATTGATTTGCCCTTCCACATTTATTTGTTTGTTTTCAAATTGGAAATGGCTGTAAGTCGTTTCTTTATGTGCTGGAAACAGATTATGTCTGATGATTCCTGCCTTATTTTGGAATTCATGTTTCCCTCAAAGGGAAAAAAGACTCTTGTTAAGGAAAGGATATTAATGCGTTTTGTGCACTGTGCTCTGTTTAAAAGGGGTAAAGGGAATTCTGCATTTCTTTCCTTAGCACTGTTGGAAATGGCCCCTGGAGAAAACAAGCAGGATGCTGCTGATATTAATAAGTTGTGGGGTTTTAGTGCCGTATACAGCCACATAGGAGTAGTCTGTGTTACACAGATTAACAGCAAAACCCAGAAACTGCTAACTCATGATCAGAGCTGTACCATCTTCCACCTTGGAATACAGTGAAAGGAAATAATGGCTGGAGATTTTCTCCTTCTGACACATTTTAAACTGGTCAAAAGCCCCTCTAAAGTGCCCCCGCAGAGACATATCTGTAAAGAAATGTGTTCACCTTCTATAAAAGGGATGGGGAACTTGTAAAGGCATGTCCGCCAGGTGTTTCCCTTTCATCTGGATTCACTGTGACCCACCAGGTGCCATTGGCTCAGCTGTTTCTAAAGCAGCCTGCAAGCGCCTCAATATGGGAAGGACGAGTATCTTAGACAGGCTGGTTAGTGACAGAAATACAAAGAATAAATTAACCCGTTCAGTTCGTGCTGGCAGGGCTTGCCTTGTGCATTGTTATTCAATTACGCTGACATCTCCTGTGCTAAATTCTCTTGTTTTAAAACAAACAGGCATTATTTAAAGTGAATTTAGTGCTTGTTCTAGATTGAAAGCACTAGAAAGAAATGTTCTCCTCTCCCCCATCCCCTCTAGCCTTCACTCCTCGCCCCTGTCCCCACGGGATATAAGTGACAGAGCTTCTCTATACTGATTTCCCTGCTGAAGATGTGCCTGAACCTTTGCCAGGTTGAAGCCACCCCTGGAGGTGAGGGGTCTGTTGTCAGAGGAAATAGGGTTCCCAACTTCTCCAAGGTTACCTAATTTCTTTACTTCCTCTGAGTGTTTAATCAGCATCCTAGGCAGTTTTCACAAGGTGTTACCACAAAGGCAACTGGTCCTTCTTGGACTTCCTGCTGTGTAGACAGCGCCAAAAGCCAAAATAAGCTATTTTGACATAAACTATGCAATTGACGTAGCTCAGGTTGCGTAGCTTATTTCGGCTTTAGCCATGCTGTGCTCTAAGAGTAGAATGGTGCCCCAGCCTGTCTGCACAGATGTTCCCAGGGAGTTAGTTCAACATGGCTGCTGCTACAGTGAGTCTCTCACATACACTGTGCTAGCTCATAGGGCCTTTACATATATTTGTTTTATTTAAACTAAGTAATGTTTAGACTAAATGGATGTTCGTTCTTTGTTGATGGAAAGACAAAATACATTCAAGTCTTCCTACTAGTGAAATGATGTACATTGTGTAAAAAGAGCTCCCTGATTTCTAGAGGAAAGCAGTACTGGAGACCTAGCCAAGGCAACAAAGGCTAAGTTTGTTACTGCCCTGCACTATGTGTAGTCATTTACACAGTGCAACGTTAGTGAAAAACGCTACCAGATCAAATGGGAGCAGCTGACACCTACTGTGCCTTACGGTAAATGATTACAGAAGGGCCTGTGTAGTGGAATGTCTGGGCCTATCACTCCAGGGTTGCCCGTTGCAATTGCAGAGTTATGTCCCACTCTAGGATTTTCAATATTGCTAGCCTTAAGGAGTCAGAGGGTGGGTCCAACATAAAGTATCCATCTTTTTGGCTCCTCAGAGCAAGGATAACGTGCATAAAGAGTCTTATAAAATGAGACCCAAAGGTCGAACCTGCTTCTCCTTGTTACTTGTGCATAACAGTTCATAACAGTATTTTGAACAATACTGAAGAAATCCCATTTCTGCAGTGTAGAAAGTAAAGACAGCCTAGTATGCAGGAACAGATACTCTCCACGCTGACAAGGTGAGGGTGACAGAGCCTTTGGACCCATTCAACCCCACCCCCTTACACCTGTGATCAATGTCAGGTGTGGAGAGGGGAATTAAAAGGAGGAGACCTAGCACAGTGCAGGGTGGACCACGAAGGAGAGCCAAGTTCTGCTTCTCTTGATGTCAGATAAGCCCTGAGGCTGAAATAGCTTTTAGCCTGGATAAACCCTTGGTAGAAGGGATGACTGGACTCTGGGGGATTGGTAGAAGCCTAGACTGTTTGGAGATGAATCCTGACTAGAAGAGTGGTGTCCCTCTGATGGTTTGTTGGATGGCTCTGTTTTGAATTGTTTGTTTGATTTCTTTAGGCCCTCAACACACTGGAAGGGTTATGACTGAAGTGTGCTGTGGCTCTCCGGCCAGAACACTGTTACCTCTAGTAGTGGAATGTAAATGTTAAGCCACTAGGCGGCACTGTATGTAATAGCTAGAGTTGGACAGTACATTAAAGGATCTTATGGAAGGCACAATTCTTGTATCTCTCTCTGAAAAGGAAGTGCTGTTGCCCATTCATATCTGGTACAAGAGTCTGACCTGCTAGCAGAAGCCCAGCCGCTCCTTTGCAAGGGATATATCACATGGCATCAGAAGTAAGACAACCAAACTGCCAGGCTACGTCTAGACTGGCATGATTTTCCGCAAATGCTTTTAACGGAAAAGTTTTTCCGTTAAAAGCATTCGCAGAAAAGAGCGTCTAGATTGGCACGGACGCTTTCCTGCAAAAGCACTTTGAGGAAAAGCGTCCGTGCCAATCTAGACGTGGTTTTGCACAAGAAAGTGCCGATCGCCATTTTCGCCATCGGGCTTTTTTGCGCAAAACAGTTTTTAGCTGTCTACGCTGGCCCGATTGCGCAAAAACATTTCCGGAAAAGGGCTTTTGCCCCAATGGGAACGGCAAAGCATTTGCGCAAGAAGCACTGATTTCGGACAGTAGAATGTCAGTGCTTTTGCGAAAATCAAGTGGCCAGTGTAGACAGCTGGCAAGTTTTTCGCAAAAGCAGTTGCTTTTGCGTAAAAACTTGCCAGTCTAGACGCAGCCCCAGAGAAGAACAGAAACAGAAAGTAGCAACAAAATTTGGAAGAGAGAGGGGCAACAAAGGCTGCAGGATCTCATCAATATGCCACTTCTCAATGGCCCATAGAGCTACAGTTTTTATAGACCTGCAGGACGACAAACTGGAGACAAAATTTTGCAACATTTCAAATTGTAAACACACTCCACAAGGAAACTGGAGACATTCGGGTAAGCTCTTTAATTTGTGCTATGGGAATGCAGGCAGAGCATACCTTTAAATCCTCTGGCTTTACTGAAGACAATAATAAAAATTACTCTGAAAGCATTCTGGCTATGTTAGATACATATTTTATATCTCAGAGAAACATGGTTTATGAAAGACCATGTTTTCACCAAAGAATTTAGGAACCAAGAGAAAATGGAGAACATTTTATCAGAGCTTTGCTTGCATTATCAAAAAACTGAGTTTTGGAAATGCAAAACATGAATATATCCAGCTTGCAGATAAAAATCTTTTGCAGCTACTACAATTAAAAATAGACTTTATCCTTTTCACAGCTGTTCAAAGAACTAAGCAATCTCAGTTGGTGAAACACCACGAGCTTGACCGAAGGGATATACGTTCAGCCAAAGATACAAGGTGTAACTAATGTGCAAAATATGGACTTTTTGCAGTTTGTAAAGTTGACTCATACTTGTAAACAACCATGAGCCCTTGGTTCTGGGATCTGTCAAATGTAATGAGACCGAGCCTGCTTGGAGAATAAAACTGAATATTAATGGAAAGACTACTGACTTTAAACTGGCTCAGGAGCAGATGTCACAGTCATGTCAGAAAGGACTTTCAACCTCTCCCAAAGCTAAACCAATCTGATACATCCTTAATTAGCCTGAGAATTGCCAACTCTTCAGCCAGCTCACCCTCATCCATGCCCTAAACTCAGTTAGAGTGCTTGAGTTACAACAAAAATTCCTGTGGCAGGCTCAGTCACAGTGATCCCTTAGAGACTGTCATTTGATGTGCTGAAAATATCGAGCTCACCTACCTGTACTCAGGGACGTCCCACCACCCTGGTCTGCTGAGCCACAAGCTCTGGTCTCCTCCAGTGATGGCACAGAATTAGGGTCATAGCCCATCACACAGCAACAGACACAGAGCAGCTCAGCTATGGGAAGGCTCATTCAAAAGGAATTGACACAGCACCCAGGTCCAGAGCCCCAATGGGACCAGAACCCCAGATAAATCCATCTTACTCTATCTAAAGTTTATACAGAGCAAGCTCATAACTTGTTCACCCTCTTTTTAAGTGAAAGATAGAAATGCACAGCTGATGTCCCCCATCCCCAGGTAACAATTACTTACAATGGATTTATTAATAAACAAAAGTGATTTTGTTAAGTATAAAAAGGAGGGTTTAAGTGTTTGCAACTAATAACAGACAGATCAAAGTAAGTTACTAAGCAAAATAAACAAATCGTGCCAGCTAAGCCTTATGCTTTATGAGAACTTGTTACAAATCATAATTTTTCATCCCCATTCTTATTACTGGTAAAGTCCTCCTCAGGCCAGAGCTGTCTTTTCTGACCTTGGGCCAGCAGTTCTCCACCTCAGTCAGTACAGTCCTTTTGTTTCCTGCTATTTCCTGTATTCTCTCAGGCTGTGTCCAGACTCAGGGGTTTTTTCGAAAAAAGTAGCCTTTTTTCGAAAAAACTTCACCTGCGTCTAGACTGCAGCCGCGTTCTTTCGAAATTAAATCGAAAGAATGCGGCTTTTCTTTCGACGGCGGTAAACCTAATTCCACGAGGAAGAACGCCTTCTTTTGAAAGTGCTCTTTCGAAAAAAGGCATTCTTGAAAGCAAACAGGCTTTTTAGAAAGAGAGCATCCAGACTCACTGGGTGCTTTCTTTCGAAAAAGTGGCTTGCTTTTTCGAAAGTTCCGCGTGCAGTCTACACGCTCTCTTTCGAAAGAGGCTTGCAGTCTAGACATAGCCTCAGAGTGGGGAGGCAGTCTGTAACACCAGTTGAAGACCCTCATTGTTAACATCCCTTGGCTTTGCAACATTTGTAAGGTGGGAAGCCTTTGTTCGATTCCCTAATACCTCTGTGTCAAAGTACAAAATTCAAGATGGATTCCAGCATCCGGTGACATGGACACATGTCTTTGTAGCACATCTGCAGGGAGACAGTTCTCCCCTACTTAATTGTCTCTTGCTAATGAGCTATTAGCTCTGTGTCTGGCTTCTTAATTGTTGTTCCTGGGCTAGAAATAGGCTTTTCCCACTATGAACACATTGATAATAAATCTACAGTCAATATTCCTAATTCAGATACAGAAATGGTACATGCATGCAAACAAAATGTACACATTCAGTGGACTATAAGCTTTCCAAAGATCTGTTACATGCAATATTTTAAATAAAGCATTTTTTAGTTAGGTATTAATATTCATGAACATATTTCCATAAAGAATATGGGGTGCAATGTCACAAATTCCTTTTCTGGAGAGGAAAAAGGAAAGGCTGATTCTGTGATGAGCTTGAAATTTGCTTCTTTTTCAGGGCGGAGAGGGGGAATTGGGAGAAAATGTGTACAGGTTGAATCTTTCTAGTTTGGCATTCTCCGGTCTGGCAACATTCGTGGTCTGGCATGATTTAAGCTAGCCGGATGTCCACTTATGATGGGTGTGGCCAAGTTTCCTGCGTTCCTATAAAGCTTGTTTACAGCCACCAGTCCTGGCTCTCAGGCTACGTCTATACTGCAACCTTCTTCCGCAAAAGCTTATGCAAATGAAATGCGGAGTAGGAGAGCGATGCACTTCATCTGCATAATTAATTAGCAGCCGTTTTTGCACAAGAGGCTTTTGTGCAAAAATGGTTGCTAATTAATTATGCAAATGAAGCAGTGATATTCTACTCCACGCTTCATTTGCATACGCTTTTGTGGAAGAAGGCTGTAGCATAGATGAAGCCTCAGTGTCCAGTGCTGTTATTTAGCTCTAATTTACCCCAAATGTCTTCTCAAAGCCCAGTAAGCAGGGTAAGTGTTGGTAACACTGCTAGACAATATTGACCTCCCGTGGTTCAGCAAATTCTCTGATTTGGCACCAGTCAGGTCCCGAGGGTGCTGAATTAGAAAGGTTCAACCTATATGTATTTGTGAAGATAAAGCTACATAGTAAGGAGAAGAATAGAGGGCTGGATGTTCCCCTTCATGCTGGTGGAAGGTAGGAAACTATTATATAAGGAAACATCAGATATGGAGGAACCTCGCAGCTCTGTGTGGCAAACGTCCCACTTCTTAGGAGCCTAAGGAATCTATAGCACCGGTGATGCAGTTGCAGGCATGCATGTGCAAGGGTCTGAAGAACTTGTCCCATTCAGAATGGGTGAATCAATTGCTCACTGTGACTTGCCAGAATATCTGTCTCTCCTTTACTGAATTGGCCATGCAACATTTGCTTGTACAGTGCCTTGATGTCAGGGGGATGTGAAGTGCCTCAGATTATGAAACTTTTCCCTGGAGAGGTCCCATGTTCTCAAGAGGGTAAATAGTCATGGCTTCATTTGCAAAGGTGCATGAAATCCCATTTTTTTGAGTTTTTGTGATCTGTCAAAATAGTCCAGAATTCTATGCTGACTTTTTTATCTGTTTAGCTCCACTGTTAAATGGGAATGTACATTACTGCTGAATTTGCCCTAAAAATATCAATTGCCACCCAGTGAATTTTCATCCTTGAGTTAGGCACCCTTCACAATGTGTAGGGAGAGCTGGCACCTAAGAAAGGGATTTTCAGCCAGCAGAGTGGGTAGCCACCTAAGCAAGCTAGGAGTGAAATGCTGAGGAGTGGGGCAGGAAGTGGGGTGGGGCTTAGGCGCCTAAGCAGTTGACTTGGTGCACTGGGATGACTGGTCAGAGAAAGACACTTCCCTCCACTTCAAATCCTTAGCTGCAAATCTTCTCCTGGAATTAGACACTTAAAGAAGGCCAGCTATCTAGCTAGCTCATGCACTAACCGCTGAAATGATCTTTCTTTTTCCTACTCACACTCGATAACTCTGATAGAAATGTAGCCGTGTTAGTCTGGTGTACTTGAAACAAAATACAGGACTATGTAGCACTTTAAAGACTAACAAGACTAACATTTAGCCGTTTGGAATGGAAATCCATCAACCATATGAAGAAACTTGCACAGATACAGACCATCATCTAATAAACCATCTTGTTAGTCTGTAAAGTGCTACATAGTCCTGTATTTTGTTTCGATAACTCTCTCATCCTTACTCGTTTCCCTATGCCCTCAGCTATCTTTTTTGAAGATACTATGCTGCCCCACCATCACCACCCCTTTGTAACCTGCTTCAGCCCTCTTGCTGCAGGCTCAATTGGGTATCAAGCATTAGGAGCACTCAGAGCATGCCTAAAGGATCAAACCCCCATTGATGAGAGAGGCATTCCTCTGCCTCATTTGAGGATCCTGTTTTGGAGCTGAGCTTGAGCTAGGGCTCTGAGTAGCTCACATACTGTGGGGCAGAATCAGTGCTTTGACTGCTTTACAAATGCTGACAGTGAAATGTAGGTGCCATGGGGACTGCAGGGTTAGGTGGCAGCTTGGCAATGGGTTTGGAAATGTCCCTGGTGCCTAAATGATTGATAGATGCCTAAAAATCTTTAAGAATCTAGGTGTGCAGAGGATGTGAATTGACACCGTTTCATTGACTTCAGCGGGGCTACACCATTGGTGGAGCGATGTTCACTTACCAGCTGAGACTCTGGCTCTAGAAGCCCAGTCAGTACTGAGGAGAGTTACATGACCAATGGCTTTGTGGGTCAAGCATGGGTATCTTGCTATAAAGGTAAATGCTAAAATGTTCAAGCCTGGGTACCTAAAGTCTGGCTCCCACATACATTTTTAGGCACCCAAATAAAAGAAGTCTTGTTAGCAGAGGTGCTGAGTACCAGGGAAATCCCACTGAAGACAGGCGCTCAGTACATCTGACAATGGGGCCACTTTTATTCAGGTGCCTACACATGTATGTAGAAGCCGGGCTTTAGGCACCCAGGTTTGAACATTTTTGTCTTGCTGCTGTGACTGAAGGAGCTCCAGCAACCTGGGTCACAAAAAGCTGGGTGGGAGATACAGCTGTTTTCTATCATTCATTATTAAATAGAGCATATAAGCCATGGAAGTCACAGAGAACAGGCTAGTCAATGTGGGAACTGTAAAACAACTGCTGAATTTCAAATGCATTTAAGATTATAAAATTCATCAAGTCCCAGTATCTGAAAGCAACTACAGAAGTTTGTGATTTGACAAAAACCATACAGAGTATGCATACCAGTCGATTACTCCTATTTTAAACAACAACATGCAAATAACCTATTACAAAGCAACAAAATCATTTTGCTGGAAAAATGTTTTGCCTTACACATATCATCCCATGAGCATTGCTCTGATCCGTTATCCACACAGTTATAAAATGAGGATTTGCCATTTTCTGCTCATGCTCAAATAGCCCGAGCTGATCTTTAAACCTGAGAGCTAAGCTGATCGATGTTTTCATGGAACTCCTCCCCTGTAATTAAAATGAGCCAAAATGGAAATTTGCTCAATGCATTAAGGAGGTGGTTGTTCTAAGGCCCTGATTGTGTACCATTAAAGTAAATGGGAGATTTGCCATTAACGTCAATGAGCATAGGATCAAGTCCTGTGCATGTTCTGTTACCCAAGGTTATCTGAAACCAACCCTCTAGTAGCAACTAATCTCTGTCTTCCAGGTAATGTCAGGTATTAAATCACTGGGGGATACAACTCTGTACCCCCTCTGCCCCTAATCCTTGCACCTCCCTCCCATGCCCCTAAACCCTGCACCGTGCCCCCTTCACTCCTACCCTCTGCACCTCCCTCAAGCACCCACATGAGGAAACTGACCCACCTGCATGCACAAAGCAGCTGGCATTGCTGCTCTCTCCTGCACTGCACTGCTGCCCCAAGCAGCCCCGGTCCAGGAGTGCACAAGGAAAGGGGAAGAGCCCAGGTGGGGAAGTGACCTGACTGCAGGGAGCTCTGGTGTTGTGGGGAGAGCGGGGGAGAGAGAGTGCATGAGCGCCTGACTATATGAGTGTGCTGTCTCTTTAAGAGAGCACTCAAAGTCAGGAGCCTGCAGACTCAAGCAACTCAAAGCAGCTCTAGCCCCAGAGATGCAGCAGCACACACAGATCCCCCACATCCCATCTCCCCACTTCAGAAGGGTTGGGAAGGGGTCACCCTGACATCAGCTTCCACCCCACTGCACCAGAAAAAAGGAGAGTGGGACAGGAACAACAGTGGCTGCACATCTGGAGCAGGGGGAGGAGGGGCACCGCTGCTCTGAAGGGGTCACCTGGCTGATCGTCCAGTTGCCCCCTGCAGCTCAGGTCTCCCCACCTACACCACTGCTGCTCACCTGCCTGCCTGATGCCTCTGTCAGCCCAGCTGCTCTTGCAGGTCAGGTGGGAACCCAAATCCAGCTCACAATACCTCCTTTGAAGGGTTGCCCCAAGCAGGGGGCCTCACAGTCCACCCCAAAGGCTGGCCCTGCTTCCCCTCATAATTTTACTTACCAGCAAAGCAACTCTTAGTCACAACAGTAAGACACAGACCCAGGGTCAGTTATCCACACTCTTTTATTTTAATGAATCTGTACAAAGCTGCTGCTGCTGTGCAGCTATTTGTCTGCTTTACGCAGACAAAGGCCAACTTACTTCTAACAATGCACACTCGCAACTAATCTTTTATAAATTACTCAAAGCAAAACACATAGTCATAACTTATAGTAACCTAGAAACAGCCCTCCCCGCCTCGCTCAAGGGCTGGCCTTAGGGAAAATGGCATCCTGGGTGAATTTGCATTTTCCACTAATGATGGATGAGTATGGTTATAGAAGGACTCTTGGTTATGTCCAGGTTATGTCAAGCCTAGTTCTTTTGTAACAGCACAACCTTAGGAAGCCTCTGATTTCCAGAGGCCCATCCAAGAAAGGAATATTTAATATGGAAGTGTGAAGGGTGAAAGGGCCACTGCTCTGATGCTTGAAGGGGCTGCATTAGAACTTGGGGAAATCTTAATTTATCAGAATTAATATTGGATCATGTTCCAGAGTGCCACAGCAAGACGACATAAGATCTATATACAGGTTTTAGAATTCTAGATGTTGGTACATTTCAAGGTGAAGTACAACCCTGGAGACTCTGACTGTAGCCTTTTGATGCAGAGTTTGTAGAAGAGGATAAATCATTAAATACATCACACTACATCAAAGTCTCTCAAAACCTTTCTTGCTAGAACAGAAGAGGTGGCCACAGTGTGGTGCAGGGGAAGAGACAGATAGCAACTACCAGCCTTGTAATGGAAAATGTCAGTATAAAAACTCCAAACATGCTATTTGGCAATAGTATAGCAAAGGAAAAATCATTTTTCAGAGTTGGATGGCAGATTTCATGCCCCGTCCATGCACAGAATGCTCAATGAAGTCAATGGGGAATTAGTTCTACATATGTACTAAGAGGAGAATTTCAAAGTTGAGATCTGCCATCTAGATCTGAGGGTGGAATTGTCATGTATGATGCTGAGCAGCATCTTCTTTAAAAATGGCTAAAGGCAAATGTTTTGTGAAACTCTTCAAACGACCACGGACATGGTTCTTGGCAGCAAAAGTATACCGAAGAAGAATTACTCAAATTAATAGAGGAAAACCAACTGGAATATCGAGAAAATGAGGCAACCTTCTAGAGTGACACTTGTTCTCCAAATGCATTAACAACATGTTAGGAACAAAGTGCTGGCCCATGTAAATAGAGAGCAGTATACTTTTCTTATGCCCAATGGAGTGAGGCCCTAAGTTCAGTTCTAACCACCCCTAAAATCCTCTCTGCTTCCTGAAGTCTTTTAGAGCTTGAATTCTGAAATATAAGGGAGAGGGTGGATCAGTATTGCTGAGAAGGGCATGACTACAGTACAAAATAATGTGTGTCTAAGTCATGTCAACATTCAGATACAGCAGTAATGAAATTGCTTTTGCATGTCTCAGTGCATGACTTCACCAGGAGAACTTGTACTGACTGCACCGTCAGCGTGGGGCATTGTGGAATGGCTGCTGAAGCCAATGACAGTGGACGTAACCAACACAGTGTCTACACTAACATACATCAACCTAACTACTTTGAAATTTGCTCTATGCTTCTTGTGAAGGTGGAGTTATTAAGTAAGTGTAGCAGGTCAGTTACATCAGTAGGAGTAAAATTTTAATGTAGACACTTGCATAATGAGGTCAGCACAAGCTGCCTTGTGTCAACCTAACTCTTAATGCAAAGCGTTTGCCTTTGTATGTTATCAAAGACAGATACACTTCTCAGGCACAGTGTGGCAGCAGCCATGATGGACTAGCAAGAAAGGTAGCTGAGCTTCCTTAACAGCAAGAATGTAAAATAGGACTTCCTTTGGAGGACAATAGGGTTTTAAAAAATACAGGCAAATTTTATTGATTTGATCTGATTTCACAACTGCTTTTAAGACAGAGTAATTCAGTGGAATTACTCCTGATTTATATGAGTGTACATGTGACCAGAAGCAGACCCATAATCTTTGTTAGAAATCTAGGATAAGGCTTGTGTACCATCTTCTCCTTTGAAAATATAGGGTAGAGTTGCTATTAATGTCTGCAAGTTTGAGATCTCCCTGGATGAAATAATAACCACCAAGTACAGCAAGATATCAACTGGTCCAAGTGTCCTTCCATAAACCTAGCCCTACGGCTGAGCTGACTTACAAATGAGAGGATATAAATTTTAAGAATTTGTTTCAGAAATTTTCAGCAGAGGTGTTGTATTTGCTCCCTTTGCAGAAACCTGGGGGAGGAAGACGGTAAGATTACAATCAAACATTCTGCCAATTGTTAAGGGCAATTTGAAGTCACAGACAAGAGGAACCTCAGAAGTATGGACAGAATATAGGACCAGGCCATAATTGTGTCTATTTGGAGCATGGCACATTCTAGTGAAGAGCCTCAAAGAACTTCCTTGATCTCTTCGCAAAGGACTCAATACTCAAGTTCTAAAAGTGTTTGACTGGGATTCCCATGAAAGTAGAAAAGGGGACTCCCAAGGGTGGTTGAGCCCTCGACTTTCTGTCCTTGTTTCCCTGCTGTACATGGCTTTCTTCTCATGTACAAGAGAGGGCAGGATATTCAGAACTGCCTGGGTCCTGTCAACGAAGCTCTTACAGGCAACGGGCATTTACTCCATTATCTTTCTTCACCTCATTTCTCTTTCTAGGCACTGCACTGAAAGAGTGAAAATGGCTGTACTAATCCCTGTTTATTAACTTCTCCTTTCTCTGCCTCTTCTCTGAGTGAGTTTTATTCTCTGCCCCCTTCCTCCAAGTTCTTTTTGGATCTGTCCTTTCTCCCACTGAAGCTCTTCTTTTTGACTCCTATTCCCATTTCCTCATCTCTCTCTTTTTCTACCTACCCTGCACATTTTGCAGTCCCACCTCCACAGCATTTCTCTGCCTGCTCCTCCCACCACTTCTCTTTGCTTCCCTCTTTCTACCTCCTCCTCACTGTGTAGCTAGAGGGGAACAGCAGGGGAGGAGGAGGAAGAAGAGCTGGAGATGGCTGGTATTGCTGCTACCTGACAGCTAAGGCTGGTTTTAGCAAGTGGCAGCCTCTCCCCTCACAAGCTAGAATGAGCCAGCTCTTTGTCTTACCCTCCAACTACAGAGAGACCTGAAGCCTGCATATCCTCCTTGGGACACTTTCCTGTAACCCTATGGATTAGTCCAACTTTTTCCCAAGGATAAGAGATTATAGAATGGTAAGAGCTGAAAGGAAGGAAAAGTCCACAGGCACTTGCTTTGGTTTGAAAGCATCAGTGGAATAAGACTGACAAAGGACTGCAAATCCTTACATTACAGTTCTGACCAATACAAATGTTAATCCATGTGAGGGATCTGCAATCTGATTCTCCTCTCATTTGCACCAGTGTAACTCAGTGGACTTTCTTCTGTATTACTCCGGTGTAAAGGAGATCAGAATTAGGCTCCTTGTGTGGGAAATGCATTGCCATTATATTAATCTCTTAAAAGAGACTGACATTTTATCACCCAAAACAACATCTCTGAGCAATTTCAATTCAAACCTTAATTATACTCTCAAACAGGGTGTGTCTACTTTATTTTGTCCACAGTGCAACAACATTATGGTAATGGGAATTTGCCACATCAAGCTCAGAGGCTGCGTAATATGACATTGCCAGGCAGCACTCCTCTGTGTAAGGCTATGTCAGTGTGTCTATAACACACCTCATTTGTGTCGTACAGGCTTGCACCCCAAAAGCAGTATTTTTAGGAAGAAAACTTGGTTATGTGAGGAAATTAATCAAATTAGTTTTGATTGCATGGCTAGTGTGTCTCTCCTGCCCTGCCGGGGCCTGACTGCTATTTGGTACTACATCCCCTGCTGTGCCTGGGCCCCACCCTTTGCTCCTTGCTCCCTGCTCTGCCCAGCACCATCTGCCTCATGCCCTTTGTTACTCGCTGCACTTGTGATTCCTCTCCATTTTGTTTGATTTCCCCATTCGCAGTTCCCATCATTCTTACTGCACCTCACTGCCGATGCGGCTGGAGAAGCCAGTTGGCGCCAGACTGTTCTGACTTGCACCTTCATTCATTTCTGTAATCCCCCCACCCGTTTCTAACAACACTATCCCCCCCCCCCCCCGACACACAGTAGGGAGGAGCAAGAAGCTTCTGTTCTTCCTATTCCAGCCCTTTACTGTGTCTCTCAGCGCTGGTGGTTGTTCTGGTCACTTACCCTCAGTGATGGATCCTGACCCAGCCACGTGTGAGGCTTCCGCTCCAGTGGCTTCATCCGTGGGGAGATGGGAAGAGACTGAGGGAAAGGAATTCTGACCACCACTGTTGCCCTCTCTTGGCTTTTCCTCCCATCTGCCATTACAGCTACCAATTCCACAGCCGCTGCAACCCACACACCTGCTAGGTGTGGTTCACTGTCCCATGTAGTGGCACTGAGGCCACGTACAAAGAGAGAGAGAATGAGTTTCCTCCTCAGCCTTAGCTGAAAGCCCATCTGGCTTTTATAGCTAAAACTGCATAGAGGCTCGGGCACTTTGCTCCAGAGGCCCCCGGTTTGGATCCATCTGTTGGTGTTACACTGTCGGTGTTACATTACTGCCCACACAGGCACAGGTGGGGACTTTGCTGCCAAAACTCCTACTACCACCGAGTCTCTTCAATGAGCAAAAATGACCTTGCTGGGTAGAAGTAGCTGCTACTGCCATGACCACACCATCAGCCCTGGCACCTCTCCCCGCACTCTGCAAGCACTCGCTCTTCAGCCCCCAAGGCATACATCCAAATGGCTGTGGCCCTTCTCGTTGCCATCTGCCACCACATCCCCTTTTAACATCCATGTGGCTGGGGCTCCTTCCCCACCATGACCAGAAGGCCTGGCATTGCCTCCTGGGGGCTGCCTTGCCACATGTCATACTCCACATCCAGATGACATGGCCCTTGGCCATCACTGCAGCCAGCAAGATGTTCCAGAAGGTTGTCTTCTTTCTGGCATCAGAGGCTGCTGTGCAGGAGTTAGTGGGCAAAGGCATTTTGGGGTGAGGGGAGGGCTCTTTGTCCTCTAGAAGATCTGAGCATATGCGAATCTGAGAATCCGAGTCCTTAGCAGTCCCCACCCACCCTGATCCTCCCCAGTGTTGCCATTCTGCTTCTCTTCTCTACCTTGGGAAACTGGTCTCCAACCTCAGCCCTCACTCACTGGGTTGCAAGGAAGCATTCCCTGTTACAGTCTCTCATTCTACTGGCAAGGCACCATTCAGCTGCCAGCAGCAGTGAGTAGTGGGAGGAAGTTGAAGGGGTTCCTTATGGAGCCCTATCTCCCACCCAGGTCAGGGAAGGCTCCATGATTCTTTTGCCAGGTTTCAGGTCACTGCCAAAGGGACTGCTCTTTGGCCTGGCAAGGGGGGATGCCACGTGCCCCTGAGTCATGGGTGGGCATTGGCCTTGCTACTGCTAGCAACTCTTCCTATCTCATTCCTTCTCCTCCTCTTTCCTCCTGTGCCAACCAACAGTCCCACTTTGGTGCCAGGATGGTGGTCCCACCATCACACCCAGACAAGTGGACAGATCCTGCTGCCGATAGGTGAGGTTGAGAGAGGAGGGGGTTATCGTAACTTCTGGAAACACAGGAGTGGGCCCATCGTAGGAGGGAGAGAGAACACTTTCTCTGTTGCCCCATCTCTGCTTCTCCAATCCCCTCATTCTTGTCCCCCTTGGCCGGCACTAACACCACCACTTAGGGCCAGGGTTGCCAACCTTCCAGGTTTGGCCCAGAGTCTCGAGGAATTAAAAATTAATCTTTTATTGAGATTGTCATGTGATGAAATCTCCAGGAATGCCTCCAACCAAAACTGGTGACCCTACGCAGGGCTGGTACTGGTAACAGGGGGTAAGCATGGCAAACGTAAGTCACAGGCCCAGCTCCTTCTTCTCAAGGAGGGGGAGGAGGCCTCCTGTAAGGCATTTAGTGGGGCTGCTGCTGGGACAGTCCAGCAAGTCAACCTGGCTGAGGTGGTTCTAGTGGCAGAGAGGGGCAATGCTCTGCCCCTTCCTGAAGTCTCTTATGGAAGAGCCCTTGGAAGGAACCCCCTGCTGCCTTTTGTCATCTCTTCCCTCCACTGGTACCAAGGGGGACCTCACCTTGATGGTGAATGAGGAGGCTCCCCTCTTGGCAGGTGGGGGCTTTCAGGTCATCTTCAAGGAGACTGAAGGCCTGGCTCTGACTCCTGACTCCTTGCCAGTGGTTCTTGCTCTGGCTGCTGAGTCCATTGCAATGCTCCCAGCTCCTCCTCCCCTTCCTCAGACTACTGCCCAGGACCTTATCCTCACTGGGCACCCCCAGCCCTTTCCAGTGGCCCAGCTGCAGGTGACATTGAGCTTCAGGCTGCCGAGCCCACGGAGGCAATGCCTGGTGCTGAGCAATTGGGCTCAGGTCTCTCCCGGGTGCCCTCTCCTGCAGGAGGGTGGTTATTGCCACCGCAGCTTGGAGAGCCTGACAGAGCAACGATATCACCTGATACTGACGCAGCAAGTGCCAAGCCCACCACAGCGCGTGAGCCTGGCGGCATAAAGGGGTTCTTTGCCCCTGCCTGCCTCAATCCTGTGCCTGGTGAGGAGGTGCCACACCCTGGTAACTCGGTTGCTGGGGACTCCAATTCCACTCTGCTCTGTGCCCTTCCATCTCCCAATCCCCTGCCCCAGATCACAGCCCCCCACTCCGCTAGCTCACAACCCAAATCCCTGCACCCCTCCTGTACCCCAATTCCCTGCCCTGGGTCACAATTCAACCCCCTGCATCCCAGTCCAGTGCCCCAGGTCACAAGTGCCTCCTTCAGCCAAACTCCCTCCCTTACCCCAAGTCTCCTTCTGCACCCAATCTTCCTCCCAGACCCCGCACTTCCTCCATTAATATCATGGAGGAGTGCAGCCCATGCCCACTTTCCAAATTCTTGAAGTGATCACCCCCATCAAAAATTATTGCCCACCCCTGATCTATAGGAAATGCAAGTGTGGGGTGAAATGTGGGGGACTCAAAGCATAAGATGGGGAGTGGGTGGATGCAGGAGTCAGGGAAGGAGTTTGGGACATGGGGGCTAAGGGCAGGGCATGTGTGAGGGGGGATGCAGGACTCAGGGTTGAGAGAGTGAGGAGGGGCCCAGGGCAGAGGTTGGGGTATGTGTGTGTAGAGGGAGTGTGGGGGAGCAAGGACACGATTTAGGGAGGGCAGGGGTGGCAGAAGCCACCCCCTGATCTCCAAGGCTACGTCTAGACTGGCATGATTTTCCGCAAATGCTTTTAACGGAAAAGTTTTCTGTTAAAAGCATTTGCGGAAAAGAGCATCTAGATTGGCACGGACGCTTTTTCCGCAAAAGCACTTTTTGCGGAAAAGCGTCCGTGCCAATCTAGACGCGCTTTTGCGCAAAAAAAACCCCATGGCCATTTTCGCAATCGGGGCTTTTTTTGCAGAAAACAAATCCGAGCTGTCTACACTGGCCCTTTTGCACAAAAGCTTTGCGCAAAAGGGACTTTTGCCTGAACGGGAGCAGCATAGTATTTCCGCAAGAAGCACTGATTTCAGACAGTAGGAAGTCAGTGTTCTTGCGGAAATTCAAGTGGCCAGTGTAGACAGCTGGGAAGTTTTTCCGCAAAAGCAACTGCTTTTGCAGCAAAACTTGCCAGTCTAGACACAGCCTAAGATTCCTGCCAGGACACAGCTTGCTGTTCCCCTCTCCGCCACTGCCAGGGAGCAAGAGGAAAGTGCACAGCTTGGGTCGCTCACTCTGCCCTCACCAGACAGGAGGGAGAAGAATGGGGCGAGTTGTGAGCTTTCTTCCTGGGAGTGACTGGGAGGGGAACAACAACAAGCAGCATCCCAGAATGAATGTTAGTAGATAGGGGACTTCATCACCCCCCCATGCCCTTCCTGTTGCCCATGGGGAGCTCGGGGTTGAGGCTGTCCTGAACCAGTGGGGTGGGGGGAGCTTCCAGCCAGCCTCTTTAACCTGCCTGGCTGCCTGCTGCTTAGTGCGGCAGCCTGCAGGAAAGCCCCAGGAGCCCAGCCAAGTGCTCCAGCCAGCTGGCTTGTTCTTGCTGGAGCAGTATGCCAAGGCACACTGGCTTATTTTTGTCTCTGGTGTGAGGTGCTGTAGTTAGGGTTGCCAGGTGTCCGGTTTTGAACTGGACAGTCCGGTATTTGAGCTTTCTGTCCATGAAACAAATTGAAAAAATATATGTCCGGTAATTTCTAATTAAGTAAGTTTTATTATTATGAGTATCAGTATGTAGATGCGTACTGCCTGGCTAGTAGACATGCTCACACTGTGTGATCGTGTCTACCAGCAAGGCAGTATGCAACTATGCAGTAGAGAGGAGAGGGGTGGGGGCGGGGCTGGATGGAATCCCCAGGGCCGGAGTTGCCCATGCTCCCTGCCTGGACCATGCACAGGATGGGAAGCACCCTGGGATCTGCGTGTGCCCAGGCCAACCCCGTTCCCCCCCTCCCCCCCCAGCTGGTTCCCTCCCGGCCAGCCCCACTCCCTGCCGGATGGTTTCCCCCTGGCCAGCCCAGCTCCCCCAGACCATCTCCTGGCCAGCCCTGCTTCCTGCTGGCCAGGTTCCCCCCCCCACCCCCGATCTCCCCCAGCCAGCCCTACTCCCCCCGACCTCCTCCCGGCCAGCCCTGCTTCCCACTGGCTGGTTCCTGCCCCCGATCTCCCCTGGCCAGCCCAACTCCCCCAACTCTCTCCTGGCCAGCCCTGCTTCCCACCAGCCATTTCCCCAGCCAGCCCCACTCCCACCGATCTCCTCCCGGCCAGCCCTGCTCCCCCCTGCCCCATCTGAGATCAAGTGTGTCTGCTGTTTTTTTGAAGTCGTCTGTTAACCCTAGCTGTAGTTGTGGTGGTGGAGCTATGGGGAAAGGGGCATAACAATGGGGGTGGGGGAGATTTGTGCATGTTGGGATGCTGGGCAGTAGGAGGGTCTTTGTGTAGTACTGGCCAGCTGTGGTGGGACTAAGGGTGGGGGGTGGTGCTGGGCAGGGGTGGTAGTGGTGCTCAGGACACTGCATTTGTGTAGAAGGGGGGAGGCTGACTGGGGCAGCTGTGTGGTGTGACATAGGCTATGTCTACACTACAGAGTTTTTTCAGAAAAACAGCTGTTTTTCAAAAAAAAACCTTCATTTAGTCCACACTGCAATGGCGTTCTTTTGAGAGGGAAAAAAAAAAATCAAAAGAACAGAGGGGTTTCTCTGACATTGGTAAACCTCTTTCTACAAGGAAGAAGCCTTTTTCTGAGAGAGCTCTTTCGGAAAAAAGTGTGTGGATGGGGAAGAGGGAGTTATTTTGCAAGAAAAGGAAAGAGGAAAATGCACAGGTGCCCTGGTGGCCACTCCGTCCACAGTAATCACAGCTTACATGTGAGAGAGCGTCGATTCAGTGTTGATGCTCTCTTTCAAAAAAGAAGATCCTCGACGCACTTTGGCTGTGTGGACAATCTCTTTCGAAAGAAATTGTTTCGGAAGATCTCTTCTGGGAAAGCTTCTTCTGAAAGAAGCCTGCAGTCTACACGTAGCCATAGATCCATCTCTACAAGGGAGGAGTATGCTGGCAGTTCAGGGCTGGCTGGACTAGAGTGCACCTGGGCACTGCTGGTTTGTAAACAGGGCCCTTGTACTGGGTACAGACATGCCGTGCCATTTCCCTTTTCCCCTGACTTGCACCAAGAACTGACCTCCCCATGCCTATTCCATTGCCCCAGAGGGGCCCATGCATGTGTGTGGAGCCAGACCCACAAAAAGTTAATCCATCCCGGTCCCCTAGTGAAGGATATTGTGTGTTTCCTTGCATTCTCCTGATATAGCAAAATAATTTTTGATCTTCATAAATAGGACTGTTGTGAGTTCCTTCCTGTATATTTCATGAACTCTTGTAGACTACATAATCTTAGTTAGCGGATGGCGCCATCTGCAAATAGATTTAAATTGTAAGATACTGTGAGGGGGCCACTCACCAGCGTAGCGGGGGTCCGTCGTCTGTCCCCGGAATCAGTCCATTCCGCCCGCCCGGGCCTCCGCTCACGTGGTGTTTCCCCTCTGGACTCCTCCGGTCACGTCGTTCTCTTCGCCACACTGCCCTCCGGCAGTGCCCAAGTCACTCGCTCTGAGCCCCCCCTTCCGGGGGTTGGTGTCTCTCCAGCAGGCCTTGCCGCAGGCCTAGCAGGCTGGCCGGTTGGCTGTCCGAGCGCCCTGGCCCAGCCTGACTCTCTAGCCCTGCCCTAGCTCCAGGGAGCATCCTGCTCCCTCGGCAGCCAGGCTCACACTGCCTTCTCTGAAGCAGCCCTTCCCTTTTATGGCTCCCAGCTGGGCCTTAATTGGCCAACACCACCCAGCTGGGCTGAACTCCCAGGGCCTGCTCCAGGCTGGGGTTTGGCTCTTAAAGGGCCAGTACAGGGCAGCTGCCCTGTTACAGATACACAATGGTCCGCCAGGGAGATAGTATTTCCTACCAACACTTAAACAGTTATTACCTTCTGGTGTCTTGTCTTACATACCTTAAAAGCACAATTTTCAGTACAGATACATAACTTTAAAAATAATACCCTGACATAGATTTTGCAATGGTTTATGATGACCAACCAGCAGGCTATGGTCTCTCAGCAGAGATCTTGCATGCTAACTTTTTGGCTAAATATTATGCAGACATCAGCCCCTGAGCACTCCTTATGCCCTGTGCCAGTTGTCATCAAGGGCTCTTTGTGTCATATTCATGACAAAGAAATCATCTCTGCTAACTTTCATGTCTATGCTCCAAAGCATGTTGGCACCATAGCCTCTCAAAGAAAAGGTCACCTGAATGTAACATGAGCAAAATAATATATTCTCCCTTAGCCTTGTTCTAGGAAACAGCTGAACCATTTGGGCTGAATTAAAATAAATAAAAAAAATCAGCCTGAGGTAGACACCAAGAATGGAAAATGTTAGTCCAAGTTGTTGAAATTTGGCAATGTAATAAGCGACTGAAAACAGGATGTTGGGAAGTTTTATTAACAGGCTACCAAACCCATCTGTAATTAGGCGACTGATTGAAAAAATTGCTACCCTATTCTACAGCATCCTGCCAAAACATTGCACTACCACCACTGGAAGATATAGTCAAATTCTATTCATTGTTACATGAATGTTTTCAGTGGAATTACAACAGAGTCACATGTCATATAACTAAAAAAAGAATGCGACCCTTAGTATTCCATACTATACTTCTGAACTATTCTAGATCTTTTTTTTTTTAAATAAAAAAGGCACATGCTACAAGCACAAGAGATTTGAATGCTTTGGAGAATCTTCAGCTACACACTTGAAGTCTGAACTAAACCCCAATCCATGACATTTTGAGGTTTCCTCATCCGCATTAAAAACTTAATTTAGAAAATGTCAAATAAGAGAGACATGGAACAAGCTTTATTTTTAAATATTTATGGTTCAGTCCATTATTTTATGTAATGAACAGCCTCTTACTCCCCAAACAGCCCAGTTATTTATTGCAGGAAAGAGACTAGTGTGCATGTTCATTAATAACTATTTTAGAACCCATTATATAATATGGAGTGGTCACACAGTTTTACGCAGCCAGAGCCTTTTGAGATAGAGATCACACAAATCCTCTCTAACAGCCCTTTTCTGTCATGTCACATCTGAGTTTTTACACAATCTAATTTAACAGAACCACCAAATTTCGCATGTGGCTCACTGAATAACCATGTGATCTTACTTCTGGAATTCTGGTCCTTCCTTCCTTCCTTCCCACCTCTCTCTTACATTCCTCACTTGTTCTGTCATGGCGGAATCTGGGACCTGCCCAATTCTGGAAATATTCATGGGAAAATGTGAGCAGCCCGATTGACTTGGAGGCTGTTTGCAAGATTGGAGCCTTTTGACAGCACAACTGACAGCACACAGGTGGATTGTTGCAATCAGTGAAATGCCGCACAGCTGCGATAGTCCACCCACATACTCTCTGCAAGCTCAGGGTTGTAAGTTCTTTTTTCCAAAGACCAAGTCTCTGCTTGTTTCCGTGGAGCCCTACATTCACTTATAAAAAAGGAATACACATATATACTGTCACAATTTAATGTCAATCCATAAGAATCCCTATATTGTAAGTAGCTTATATCAGATATTCTATTATAGAGCATGTGGCTGTCAGCTCCCCCATACTCATCGATGTAAAGATTGCCTAACACTTGCCATTTTAAAAGTTTGTGCAACCTTTTGAAAGAAGCTTTATCACTTTCTGTGTCTATAGCTAGTCTTTGAAAATGGGAATGGGTAAAGGAAAACACCTTGCCCTGCTCTTTGGCATGGGGCCATGACAAACAGCTGTCTCTGGAGCGTAAGGGCAGTTTATAATCTGTTCCTCACATATTCCAGGCCATCTCCTTACACCCTGGCTGTGCGGCAGGGATGCTTGGGGTCAGACACTTGCTCTGGTGATGGCCACATGCCTTCAGGTTGTAGGTGACAGGAATCAGCTCCTCCCTCTCCCTCTCTTATCAGGGTTATGATTCCCCTCCAAGTCTGAACAGCAAAGCCTTCTGGTTGGTGTTGTCTCCCTGTGCTGGACCTGCTGCCCACTCTCACTCTCCACAGCTGTTCTCTGCATCCACTGTGGACTGCTCCAGCGCAGTTCTACCTCGGCCCAATGGCTGCTCTTTCTGGCTCTTCTGGTTCTGGTTGCTATAATTCTCCTCTCAGAACAGGCCTGCTCTCTGGGTTGCTTCTCTGGCTTTTGTCTCTGGCAGGCACATTGCTGCTTTCCAGCTCAGTTTGGACCTACTCTGCCTGACCCAGGCAATTCCAGCTCTCACAGAGCACAAGATCCCTGGTTTCCTGAGCCAGCCTGCCCAGTTAGTCAAGTTGAGCTGGAGCATTGGCGTATCTCTGTTGTTCCTGGGGACTAAGTCTCAGGGTCCTTATTCTCCCATCAGACACTGGGAGCTAGCCAACCCACTTGTGATGGTCTCCTGCCATGCTATATGAAATTGTCTTATATAAACAAATATGCATAACTCAGAGATGCTTTGGACAAAATACATCATGTATCCTATCAATTTTAATACCACAATCTGCTGTATCTGTAGATCTTGTTTTGGTGTATCACTTGTGTATGTAAAGTTAGGAATATGGAGTATGGAAAGCTTTATGGTTTTAAATGTGCAAATGAAAGCCATCATGGTTGTTTCCAATGCATGGACACCTTAATGACTGGGTGAGCAACTTAACGACTTGAGAACAGCCTCGTTTGTCCTTTAAGTCTAAGCAGGGGTTGGTCTCAGGAAGACGTGACCACCCCAGCTGGTAGGGGGATACCAGTTTGACCAGGTAATTTTCCATGGAAGGTGAGAGAGAGAACAACAGGTTCCTACCCAAAGTGGAATCTATAAAACAATGTGAAGCTATCTGTCCATTTGTCTTTGGCTGGTGTGACATACCCAAGAAGGGAGCCAACAACTCAGGTAAGAGTAAAAGATCTTCCTTGGCTTGAAGGCTTGCCCAGAATAAGAACAGTTTTAGAGTAAGTTTGCAATAAGCTTTAGTGTATTAGAACTAGCTATGCATTTTATTTTAAATTTGTAATTTACTTTGCTCTGTCAGTGTTCACTTGCAACCACTTAAGTCCTACTGTTTATACTTAATAAAATTACTTTTATTTACTATCAACCAAATAATTGCTACCTGGGGGAGCAATCAGTGTGTACATCCTCCTCTTATTATAAAAGGGGGTTTACCTGAATGAGCTTTCAACGTGTGAAACTCACACAGTGAAAGACAGATCTATTTGGGGTTTGGAACCCATTTGGGGCTTTCCAGAATGCAGAGCTTTTGAACACCATTCCCCTCAGAGCTAAGTGATTCAGTGCCTGCATTGCTCTTGGGGATAGGGGGGTGATCTCAGATCTGTGACTTGTCTGAGGGAGACCAGGAGATCTGGCCCAGCAGGATAGGGTGGTGAGGAGCCCCAGGCTAGGTCTAGACTGAGGCGTTTTTGTGGAAAAAGCTACGCAAAATGCGCTCCGCTTCCCCTCCACCCCCCCGGAAGAGGCTTTTCCCCATCTAGACAGGGCCAAATAGTGGAAAAGCCTCCTCTTTTGGCAGAGCCCTTATGCCTCATGAAACAAGGTATACAGGGGCTCCACGAAAAAAAGCAGAAGAGCAAACGCGTTACTTGGACACGGTGGGGTTTTTGCGGGATACCAAACTCCGTAGTCTAGACATAGTCCCAGAGAGCAAGGTGAGTGTTCATGGTGACTGCAATCGACTAGTTGACCCTGGAGCCTCTGCCAGTTTATTGTGATTTCTGGGTTGCTAAAATCCAGCAGGGCTCAGGCAGTCTGTCTGCATGCACCAGCCCCAGGCCACTCCTGGAAGCGGCCAGTTGTTGGCAAGGCTCTGCGGCTGTGGACAGGATGGAGGTGGCTCTGCACACTGTCCCCATCCTCAGCACTGTCCCTGCAGCTCCTATTGGCTGGCAGTAGAACTTGCTGGCATGGGCAGCACAGGAAAACATGCTGTCTGAGAGCCGTGCCAGTAGCTGCCACTTCTGGGAGCAACATGGAGCCACAGCATGCAGGCAACCTGACAGAGCCCTGCTGCACTGCCAGCCAGAAGCCATCTATGGTAAGCACCTCCCAGCCAGAGCCTGCACCTGGCACTCCCTCCTGCTCCCCAACCCTCTGCCCCAGGTCAGAATCCCCTCCTGCACCCAAGGCAAGTTTAGTGTTTAATGTCATAATTGTGATCATTTTGTTTTAAATTAGGAAAAAAGACTTGTATGCAGAGGCCCCACAAGATCTAATAGCACACAGGAGAGTTAATCCAACCCTGCATGAGACAATCTTTAATTAAAGATTATTTTTGAATTCCTGGAGATTCCAGAATAATTCTGGAGGGTTGGCAACCCTAACTAGTGACTCCGCTAACTGAAAAAACCAGAGAGATAGAAATGAAGGTTCATGAAACAAAACTAGAAAAGGAAGAGTTACTCACCTGTGCAGTAATGTCTGTTCTTCGAGATGTGTGTCCCCGTGGGTGCTCCACGACAGGTGTTGGGCTCATCCCGGTGCCGCAGGTTGGAGAGTTTTCCTTAGCAGTAGCCCCCGCCGGACTGTGCATGCGCAGATGCCGCCTCGCGCCCTTTCTGTGGAGTGCGGTCCGGCCCACCAGTTCCTCCTAGCCGGAACCATCTGAAAGACAAAGAGAACAGTTCCGAAGCAGAGAGGAGGGCGGGTTGTGGAGCACCCACGGGGACACACATCTCGAAGAACAGACGTTACTGTACAGGTGAGTAACCCTTCCTTCTTCGTCGAGTAGTGTCCCCGTGGGTACTCCACTACAGGTGAATACAAAGCAGTGGTCCGATGTAAATGATGTGCTTTGGAATCAAGGTCTCTGCATTGTGATAGGACTGCCTGGGCCATCGCAGCATCGGTTGTTAGCATGCTTGCGGGGGCATAATGCCTGGCGAAGGTCAAGGTGGAGGACCAGGTAGCCGCACGGCATATGTCTTGCAGTGGTACACCTTTCAGGAAAGCCGTGAAGGTTGCAATCCCTTTAGTAGAATGTGCCCTTGGTTTATGAGGTAACGTTTTATTACGCAAGGAATAATAGCAAGTGATGCAGGATACAATAAGAGTGGAAATGCACTGTGCAGAAAGTTGCTGGCCCTTAGAACGGTCCACTATGGATAATAGAAGACGCTGCGACTTTCAAAAGGGGTGCATTCTTTCCAGATAAAAAGCAAGCGCTCTTCTGATGTCTAGCGTATGTAAGCGCATCTCCTCCATGTTGGAGAGCGGTTTAGGGTAAAAGGTAGGTAAGGTTATAGGTTAGTTTATGTGAAGCGGAGAGTTGACCTTTGGCAGGAAGGCAGAGTGAATGCGCAGTATTACCCCCCGCTTGGTGAATAACATATATGGGGGATCAGCAGAGAGTGCTGCCAGTTCATTCACGCACCGTGCGGAGATGATGGCAAGCAAGAACGTCACTTTCATCGTGAGTGTGTGTAGATAACATGTCGCAAATGGTTTGAAGGGAGGACGAGTCAGAGTGTCCAGGACTAGACCTAGGTCCCACTGTTCCAGGGGAGGTTTGTGAGGGGGATACAAGTTTGCGATACCCTTTAGGAATCTTTTGGTCAGTGGGTTAGCGAAGATTGACCAACCATCAATGGGCGGACGAAAGGCAGAAATCACTGCCAGGTGGACCTTAAGCGAGGAGCTCGCTAGTCCTCCGGTCTTCAATTGTAGAACACAGTCCAGTATCTGCTGTACCGATATTGCTAGAGGATCGACAGCCCTTACCTCACATCAGGACTGAAATCGACACCATTTGTGAAGGTAGGTCTTTTGGGTGGTCTGGTATCTACTATGTATGAGGACGTCTTTCACTGCCTGAGAGCAAGTCGTTTCTGGGCCCTGGAGCCAGCTAGGAGCCAAACCGTGACATCCAAATGGTCAATGTGAGGATGAAGGAGCTACCCGTGCCGTTGCGACAGTAAGTTGTGTAACCGCAGAAGCTGACATCTCTGTTAGCTGAGATAGTATTCTGGCCCCGACAGATCTGGCTATCATTATCACTGTTGCCCCATCTGTAACTATTTTCTCCAGCTCCCATCGAATGAGTGGGATGGGGAGAAAGGTGTAGAGTAAGTCATGAGGTCCACAGTCGATAAGGAAGGCATCCCCCAGGGAAGCTGTGTCTATTCCTGCTCTTGAACAATAGCGGCGGCACTTCCTGTTGACCCGAATGGTGAAAAGTTCTATGGTGGGATACCCACAATGCTTGAAGAGGTTGCAGACTACTTCGTCGAGCAATTCCCACTTGTGCTGCAGGGGAAAGGCCCTGCTGAATGCATCGGCAATAGTATTGTTCCTGCCAGGGAGGTAAGCAGCAGTGAGTGTGATTCCATGCTGGACAGCCCAATTCCATAAGTGGATGGATTCGGCACAGAGGGATTGGGATCTGGCATCACCCTGCCGATTGATGGAGTAGACAGTGCAAATGTTGTCGGTGAGAATTTGCACTTTGATGCCTCGTATTACATGCAGGAAGTGTTTGCAGGCGTTGGACACAGCTTGCAGCTCCAGAACGTTTATGTGCAATAGGGACTCCTGATGTGTCCAAAGCCCCTGAGCAGGATAGTAATGCATATGAGCTCCCCAACCAATTAGGGATGCATCTGTGGTGATTTGTGCAGCTGGTTTCAGGGTGTGAAAGGGGATGCCCGATAGGATATTCTTCAGGTTGAGCTGCCACAGTAAGGAGTCTTTCATGTGCTTTGGGACAACCACAGAATTGCGTGTGTTCTGGTTGCCCGGTGTGTATATGGTGAGTAACCAATGTTGAAGGCACCTCAGATGGAGTCTCACGTGGGGCACCACATAAGTGGTGGCCGCCATGTGACCCAGCAGTTTCAGGCAGGTAAGTATGGGTGTTTTGGGAGCAGCAAGTAAAGTGTTCCCGAGGTCTTAGATGGTATGGAACCTGTCCAGGGACAGATTCGCTGTAGCGGCTATGGAATCCAGCCTCACCCTGATGAACTCGAGACTGGGAAGGCGCCATAGAAGACTTCAGGAGACTGATAATGAGCCCTAGGGCTTTGAACATGACCCTGGACGTGTTGACTGCTGCCTTAGCTTTGTCTGCAGAAAGGACCTTCAGCAGGCAGTCGTCCAAATAAGGAAAGATGGTGACGCCGAGGCGTCGGAGGTAGGTGGCTATGACTGCTAGGGTTTTGGAAAATGCTCTCGGTGCTGCCGAGAGGCCAAAAGGTAGCACTTTGTACTGGTAATAGTCTTCACCCAATGTGAAACAGAGGAACCTCCTGTGAGCTGAGTGCACAGTTATGTGGAAATAAGCATCCTGCAGATCAAGGGACGCGAACCAATCCCATTCATTCAGAGCTGGAATGATAGGGGCTAACGTGACCATCTTGAATTTTTGTTTTCAAAGGTAGCGGTTGAGTCTGCGGAAATCCAGGATAGGCCTCCACCCACCAGACTTCTTTTGGGTGAGGAAGTACCGGGAATAGAAGCCTTTCCCTCTGAACTGCTTCAGCACTGTCTCCAATGCCCTGATGGTAAGGAGACGTGTGACCTCTTGGTACAAAAGAGGTTCATGAGCTGGGTCCCTGAAGAGGGACGGGGTAGGAAGGAAAGGAGGGGGCTGGGTAGAGAATGGAATGGTGAAACCGGATGTGACGATTTATCTGACCCAACGCTCTGTGGTTACCTCGAACCAACGGAGGTGGTACGGTCTCAACTGGTGATGGAATAACGTGGTTGTGTTGTGTGGAGCCTCTGTAAGGGGAATAGCACGCAGTCCCTCGATCGACACGTCAAACCTGCTGCCGAGGGTGCTGTTGGTTAGACACTTTGCCTGGTTGTTGGCAGCGTCTCTGTGTACACTGTCTCTGCCTCGGCTGATCATATGGTCTGAAGCAGGGTGCAGCATATGAGAAAGGTCTCTGCTTATTGTAAGACCAAATCCCTTGTGCCTGTATGGTGGCGTATACATTCCAAGCGTCCTCAGTGTGAGTCTTTGCCGGAATGGAAGACCTGATTGGTGTTCTGAGCGAACAGCGATTGACGGTCGAAACGTAGGTCCTCTACTTTTAGTTGGAGGTCCTTCGGTACTGATGCCAGGTGGAGCCAGGAAGCGCGCCGCATGACCACCAATGTCGCTGTGGGTCGAGAGGCAGTGTTGGCAATATCTAGGGCAATTTGCAGTGCTGTATGGGCTGCTGTGTAGCCCTCTTGCACTACTGCCTTCAAAATTTGCCTTTTAGTCTCAGGTAGAAATTCCAGGAGAGCATCCAGTTTAGTATAATTATCAAAATCATGATTGGTGAGGAGAGCCATGTAGTTTGCCATCCTGAGGGTTTCCGTGGCAGAGGAATAGACTTTTCTGTTCAACAAATCCAAGCACTTTGCCTCCTTATCAGTTGTTGCTGCTCTACCCTGTGCTGTCTTTGATCTTTGTTGAGCAGCATCCATAACGACGGAGTTGGGCTGAGGGTGCGTGAATAAGAATTCAGTGTCCCTAGGAGCTACACAGTATTTCTTATCAGTATGTCTGTTTGTCGGTGGCACAGAGGATGGAGTTTGCAAGATGTCATTGGCAATTTCCAAGATGGCCTCGTTGAAGGGGGGGCGCTAGCTTGGATTTCTGGGATGGTTGTAGACTTTTTAACAGACGGTACTGTTTCTGTGGCATGTCCGTGGTGTGCAGTTCCTGGGATTGGGCTACCTTTTTGAACAGCTCTTGTAACTGTTTGTAATCATCTGCAGGAAGGAGTGACCCTGGAATACTGCATCGTCCGGTGAGGACGACGACTGATCAGTGGGGTAGACCATATGCTGTTGCTCACGGTGGGAGGGAAGATTATCATCCCTTTCCCTTTCCCTTTCCTACTTCCTGGCTCGAAGTAGAGGGTGCATCACCTGTGGGTGTCGGAGGAGCCTGTCTAGGAGGTGGGATGTCATGGGTCAGGTGCTGTGGAGACTGGGATTGCCTGGGTCTCAGTGATCCAGATGCAGAATATATCGCACTACGTGAGCGTGGACGTTCACGATAGTAGTAAGTGTAGTGCCGGCTGTGATGGTTATATGTTTGAGGGCAGTGCCTTGGAGAGGAGTGCACTCCTGTAGTGGCAAGAATATCGTGACGTTGGTGACCTCGGTGATCTTGACCGCACTGTGTAGTGTGAAGGTGAATGAGGGCAGTGGGATCGGTAGTAACGATGAGGTGAGCATGATCGACACGGGGGATCTCTGATAACGTCATGGAGGTGAAACATGAAGTCACAGACATGAACACTTTGAGCAGTAGGAAGGTGGAGAAGGCTTAGGAGAAAAAACAACCACCTCAGGACTTGGTGTTGGTATGCATATGTGCCTAGACTTGCGCTGCACCTTAGTAGGCATTGTAGAGGCATGCGCAGGAGGTGGAGCTGAACGCACAGGGCTAGTCGGAGCTGAGGTGAGGGATCTCGGTTCCGACCTCTCTCGGTGCCAAGGTGGCATTAGTGGTGCCGGCACGGATGATGTCGGCCCTGCCAAAGACGCTGGGATTGGTGCTGAGAACATCGGCGCCGGGCGCGAATGATGTGGTGATGCCGCTCGCTTCAGCACCGAGACTGTCAGTGCCGAGGGGGTTGCTCTCGGAACGGCATGAGGCTCTCTTGGTGCTGTCACCGGTGCCGATTTGGGTCGCGGTGCCAGGTCGGATGGAATCGCAGGGCTAGGCGCGGATGTACTGTGGCCTTTGGGTGCCTAAGCCGTGGCATGCTTAGGCAGCAATCCCGACGTGTTCAGTGCATCTCCCGCACTGACACGCCTGGCAGGGACAGGGGTCCGCTTGTCATGGGACCTATGCGCCACAGGCGCCTCGTCCATCGAGTGCTCTGTGGTGGGCGGCTGCAATGCCTTGTTGAAGAGAAGCATCTTTAGCTGCATCTCCCTGTCCCACCTCGCGCAGGCAGTTAATTTAGAGCATTGCGTGCACTTTTGGGGAATATGACCCTCCCCAAGGCACTTAATGCAGTGGGAGTGGCCGTCTGACGCTGGCATGGTGTCCCGGTATGACATGCACTTTTTAAACGCAGGGGAACCGGGCATGATGGCACCACTACCAAACCTAAGTCCTTCTTCCTCTCTCCTTTTTTGTTGTTGTTGTTGTCAAAAAGCGGTGAATTGTGTATAACTATACACAGAAGAAAACTTTTTTTTTGGGGGGGGGAGAACAAACTGGAACTAGAACTACTGGGAAGGGGCTAAACTGAGACGAAAAAAACAGAACTTTCTACTTAAAATTTTTCTCTCTCTCTCTTCAGAATGGAGGAAGAGCTCGTCCGGATTCCATCTGCAGCCGTGGACAGTTAGAAGGAACTGGCAGGCCGGACTGCGCTCCACAGAAAAGACGTGAACGGCACGAGTCGGCATCTGCGCTTGCGCGGTCTGGCGGGGACTACAGCTAGGAAAACTCTCCAAGCTGCAGTGCCAGGACGACCCCGACACTTGTAGTGGAGCACCCAGGGGGACACTAGTCGACAAAGAAATTCACAGTTAGACAAACACAAAAATCGGGAGGAAGTGGCGAGGAACAAGCTAGACAAAGGACGTAATAACTTTACGGTGCAAATAAGATTATTTCAAATGTATGGATGAAAATGTAGTATAAGTGCTAAGTACTATATCATTAAAAAATTGAAGAATTTATTGTTAAGATTTCCTATTTTTATTTTTTTTAAATAAGTAAATGGCGTGGATTTTGCTTATCAGCCCATGCAAATACACCTGATGACATGTGAAAAACAAATCCAAATCAAGTTTAAATTAGAAAGTCACAAATGCTGTAGATGAGATTTGTCAACTTTTTCAGGATATTTTGGTGATGAGGTCCCAGTGTGCATTAGTGGGAGCTGCTATCCATGTGTGTTCTAAAAGATTTGACAGTCACACATTGGCAATGGGTTTCCATGTACGACCATATTGGTGTAGCTAAGCATTGTACTCCTGAGCTGACGGTACTACACAATATGGCCCTATCCAGCCAGGACCATAGTCTAGTAAACCATTATTCATTCGTGTCAAGGCAATTTAAACATAATTGTTTCAACTTTTCTGTTCACGAGCCAGTATTTCCATTCTCAGATGCATTAATTTAAAAAATTCAAAAAAGGTGAAAATAAGAGGGCTCTGGATTTCTGTAGTGACATGCACCATTCATTATATTGTCAACTTCTGAAAAACTGCTTCCACAATAGCTGGGACAAGAAGCTTTTGTGTGCTTTGACTCAAAGGTCAATAGATATGTAGACTACAAAAGAATGTTTCTTTGAAACTAAGAGTAGATTTTGCGGATCTTGATTAAGTGTCCCTGGCTTGTGAGGGCTGGACAGAACAATTATAGCTATGGACAGTTTGATCCTGAATAGAAAACGGAAGGGCTACAGAAGGAAACACTATTAGATCCCACATCCCCTTGTTTAATAGTGGAACAAAATGTACTTTTATGCCTGTGCTGTTGCTAGCATCAAGCTTAGGCTCTTTCCCTGTTACCCCAGGGTGCCTTCATTTGCAGTCAGCCTGTTCCATTTTAGTCCAAAGGTGGACTCTTAATACAGAACCAACTTCTGTCCTTATTGGTCCCATTTCAATAAAAAGCACTGCTTAGATGAGACCAGGGAGCAGGTTTTGGCCCTGAGATTTAATTACGTAATTCTCTTATAAGTCAGTTCAACTCAGATTTACATTTTTAAAGTATTGGAAGCTTCGTTGTTCTAATTATTTGTAGGTATGATAATTATTTAGATTATCAGCTTGTTAGTTTAAAAAAGCCAGGAGGGGATCATATTTGGATTATTGCTAATGGGTGTATTTCCCCATAGCTCTTTCTGAAAATGAAGATAAAACAATATTTAATGTATCATTCTATCAAATAAGGCCTGTAATACACTCAGTGGGAGACCAAACATACAGCAGAAGTAGCCATCTGTACATGCAGTTTGGAATGTTGAACGCAGTCCTGCTCCCATTACAGTTAACTAGGCATCTAGTACATATTTTTGACAACTTTTGGGCGCCATACAAAGATATACAATAATTATAATTTTGGTAATTCTCCCACTTAATTGAGGGTCTGCAGGATTAGATTCTTAGTGGCTAAAAAGTAGCCACACTATAGAAAATAAATAGTATAGCAAGAAAAGTGATTTGAAGATCAGTTTAGAATTTCTTCTGACATTTATAGCTGTTTCTCAGGTTTTGGAAAACTAATGTTCAGTAGATGGTTCTGACAGTGGGGTAGAAAATGTTATTTTAAAATAAATTCAATGGCTGCAATAAAGAGCACAGCTTACTGCCAAAGTGAATAAAAACTAAGGGTCAAATCCTACAACCTTTACTCATATAATTAGTCTCATGTGTAAAGGTTCAAGCCCTTAATGTTCCCACTGAATAATTTGGTTCACTCTTACAGACTGTGCATTGCCAGTTCTTGTTTTGCTTCATGCCTCTGTGTGTTTTTCATATTCATTTCCTTCAGAATCATAGAATTATAGAGCTGGAAGAGACCTCAGGAGGTCATCAAGTCCAGCCCCCTGCCCAAGGCAGGACCAATCCCAACGAAATCAACCCAGCCAGGGCTTTGTCAAGCCGATACTTAAAATCCTCTAGGGATGGAGATTCCACCACCCCCCTAGATAACCCATTCCAGTACTTCACCACCCTCCTAGTGAAATAATTTTTCCTAATATCCAACCTAGACCTCCCCCACTGTAACTTGAGACCATTGCTCCTTGTTCTTCCATCCATCACTACTGTGAACAGCCTTTTTCCATCCTCTTTGGAACCTCCCTTCAGGAAGTTGAAGGCTTCTATAAAATCCCCCCACACTCTTCTCTTCTGCAGACTAAACAAACCCAAATCCCTCAGTCTCTCCTCAGAGGTCATGTACTCCAGCCCCCTAATCATTTTGGTCACCCTCTGCTGGACCCTCTCGAATGCATCCACATTCTTTCTATAGTGGGGGGCCCAAAACTGGACACAATTATTCCAGATGTGGCCACACCAGAGCTTAATAAAGGGGAATAATCACTTCTTTGGATCTGCTGGTAATGCTCCTCCTAATGCACCCTAATATGCCATTAGCCTTCTTGGCTACAAGGCCACACTGTTGACTCATATCAAGCTTCTCATCCACTGAATTCCCCAGATTCTTTTCTGTAGAACTGCTACTTAGCCATTCAGTCCCCAGCCTGTAACAATTCTTGGGATTCTTCCGTCCCAAGTGCAGGACTCTACACTTGTCCTTGTTGAACCTCATCAGATTTCTTTTGGCCCAATCCTCTAAATCTGTCCAGGTCACTCTGGACCCTATCCCTGCCCTCCTGCGTATCTACCTCTCCCCCTAGCTTAATGTCATCTGCATACTTGCTGAGGGTGCAATCCATGTCCTCATCCAGGTCATTAATAAAGATGTCGAACAAAACCGGTCCAAGAACAGATCCTTAGGGCACTCCGCTAGAAACCGACTGCCAACCTGACATCGAGCCTTTGATCACTACCCATTGGGCCTGACAGTCTAGCCAGCTTTCTATCCATCTTACAGTCCATGAATCCAATCCATATTCCCTTAACTTGCTTTCAAGAATATTGTGAGAGACCGTATCAAAAGCTTTGCTCAAGTCAAGGTATATCACATCCACTGACTTTCCCATACCCACACAGCCAGTTACCTCATCATAGAAGCTAATCAGATTGGTCAGGCACGACTTGCCCTTCATGAATCCATGTTGACTATTCCTGATCACTTTCCCCTCTTCCAAATGTTTCAAAATGGATTCCTTGAGAATCACCTTCATGATTTTTCCAGGGACTGAGGTAAGGCTGACTGGTCTATAGTTCCCTGGATTGTCCTTCTTCCCTTTTTTAAAGATGGGCACTACATTTGCCTTTTTCCAATCATCTGGGTTCTCTCTCGATCACCAAAGATAATGGCCAAAGTCTCTGCAATGACATTTGCCGACTCCCACAGTACCTTCAGATGCATTAAATCCGGGCCCATGGATTTGTGTATGTTTAGATTTTCTAAATAGTTCCTAACTTCTTCTTTCCCCACCAAGGGCTGTCCACCCCCTTCCCGTACTACACTGCCTAGTGCATTTGTCTGGGAGCTGACCTTGTCCGTGAAGACAGCGGCAAAGAAAGCATTGAGTACTTCAGCTTTTCCCACATCATCTGTTACTTGGTTACCTCCCTCATCCAGGAAGGGCCCCACACTCTCTCTGATCATCCTCTTATTGCTAACATGCCTATAGAAACCTCTCGTTATCCTTCACATCCCTTGCTAGCTGCAATTCCAATTGTGCTTTTGCCTTCCTGATAACTCCCCTGCATTCTCGAGCAATATATTTATACTCCTCCCTAGTCATCTGTCCAAGTTTTCACTTCTTGTAAGCTTCCTTTTTGTGTTTAAGCTTACCAAGGATGTCTCCGGAAAACCAATCTGGTCGCCTACCATATTTGCTTTTCTTGCTGCGCATTGGAATGGTTTCTTCCTGTGCCTTTAATAAGGCTTCTTTAAAATACTGCCAGCTCTCCTTGACTCTTTCCCCTTCATGTAAGCATCCCAGGGAATCGTGCCCATCAGTTCTCTGAGGATATGTCTACACTTGCACTCTAGTTCGAACTAGGGATACAAATGTAGGCATTTGAAATAGTCAATGAAGCGGGGATTTAAATATCCCGCGCTTCATTAGCATGATCTCGCCGGCGTGTTACTCCGATCAACAGCTGTTTCGAAAGTGAAGGTGCGCACCGGGACACGTTAGTTCAAACCAAACCCCTTGGTTCAAACTAATGTTACTCCTCATTTTTTGAGGAGTAATGTTAGTTTGAACCAAAGGAGTTTGGAAGAGCACTACATTTGCCTTTTTCCAGTCATCTGGGTTCTCTCCCAATCTCCACGAGTTTCCAAAGATAATTTTTTTTGAGGAGTAACGTTAGTTTGAACCAAGGGGTTTGGTTCGAACTAACGCGTCCTGGTGCGCACCTTCACTTTCGAAACAGCTGTTGATCAGAGTAACATGCTGGTGAGATCATACTAATGAAGCGCGGGATATTAAATCCCTGCTTCACTGACTATTTCGAATGCCTAGTTCGAACTAGGGTGCAAGTGTAGACATGCCCTGAGGGAGTCAGGGTGTGTATTTTGCTACTCTCCTTTCTTCCTTTGGTCAGGATCTTGAAAGCTACCATCTCATTATCATTGCTTCCCAGGTTGTCACCCACTTCTACTTCCCTTACTAGTTCCTCCCTGTTTGTGAGCAACAGGTCAAGCTGCACATGACCTCTGCTTGGTTCCTTCAGCACTTGTACCAAGAACTTATCCCCAACATTCTCCAAAAACGTTCTGGATTGTCTGTGTACTGCTGTATTGGTCTCCTAACAGATGTCAGGGTGATTAAATTCCCCCATGAGACCCAGGGCCTGTGATCTGGAAGCTTCTCTCAGTTGTCCAAAGAAAGCCTTGTCTACCTCATCCACCTGATCTGGTGGTCTATAGCAGACACTAACCACAACATCACCCCTGTAGCTTCCACCTCTAAACTTAACCCATAGACTCTCAATAGTCTTTTCTCCCTCTAAATACTGGAGCTCTGAGCAATCATACCGCTCTCTTACATACAATGCAACTCCTCCTCCTTTTCTCCCCCGGCTGTTCTTCCTGAACAGTTTACACCCTTCCATGACAGTGCTCCAGTCATGCGAGTCATCCCACCAAGTCTCCGTTATTCCAATCAAATCATAGTTCTTTGACTGGGCCAGGGCTTCTAATTCTTCCTGTTTGTTTCCCAGGCTTCTTGCATTGGTGTACAAACACCTTAGATAACCAGTTGATCGCTTTACCTTCTCCATCTGAATCAGGGGTCATCCTTTGTTGCTCGTTCCTCCTTGTGATTCTTCCCAGTGTCCAACTTCCTCACTTACCTCAGGGCTTTGGTCACAATCCTCCAATGAACCTAGTTTAAAGCCCTCCTCACTAGGTTTGCAAGCCTGCCCGCAAAGATGCTCTTTCCTCTTTTGGTTAGGTGGATCACATCTCTTCCTAACAATCCTTGTACCTGGAACACAGTCCCATGGTCGAAGAAACCAAAGCCCTCTCTCTGAAACCATCTGCGCAACCACGCATTTACTTCCTCAATTTGACAATCCCTACCCAGACCTTTTCCTTCAACCAAAAGGATGGACAAGAGCACCACTTGCACTTCAAATTCCTTGATCCTTCTTCCCAGCATTACATAATATGCTGTGACCCACCCAAGGTCATTCTTGGCCGTATCGCTAGTTCCTTTCACGTACAATACTTGTCTCCTTCTGAAAGAAAGCGTTAAGTGGAGAATAAATTAGATGAAGTAACGTGAGGGTGGAGAAACAAATATTGGTTGGCTAGAAGGTGGAATTTTGCATTACTGATTTTCTGCAATTAACAGTGGCGTGGAGGGGGGGCAGTTGCTCCCAGGTGCCACGCTAGGAGGGCGCCAATTTAGCTGCCAAAAAGTTAACTTTTTTATGATTGTTTCCTATTTTGTATATATTCCAACAATCAATTGTGAAAAGGTTTCAGCAAAATCTTCAAACAGTAAATAGGATTATAGGTATGTTATACTGAAAGCATTGAGGTTATACGGCAAGCGTTGTACTACGATCTACTAACTGATCCCAGTATCCATGGATATTAGTAGATCAGTTAGTAGATCATAGTATATCAGTACCGTGATGATGTCTGGAGCAGGCCAGATGAAACACTGGACTGAAACGCATTCAACACCAGAAGCAACAGGACACAAAATTGACAACGGACGTAGAAGCTTACAGAAGAAACTTTTTAATTTTGTTCTTTTTTTTAATTTACTGTCTTATTTTTGCTGACTTAGAAATAAACAACATATACATAGTAACAAACTTACGGCTTTTCTACCCTGGTAGAATGAGCTCAAATTATAACACAAGTATTGCCCCTAAGTTGAGTCCTAGCTACACACCCTACCTCCCAGCCAGGACCCCACCCCCCAGCCCCAGCCCGCACCTGCATCCTACTTCCCACCCAGACTAAGAATGTGAATGATTAGCCAGTTAACTGGTGGGAGCTGGAGCAGCTCCCTGCTTGCCGTGGGCAGGGGGCTACTTCTGTCCTACAGGACCCGCCATGGGCAGAGGTTGCTCCAGCCTGGCTGGAGCAGCCCCTGTCTGCAGTGGGCCTGGCACCCTCTTGAATTGGTTAACCAATTAAACATTGTTTAACAAAAAAAAAAAACCTTTAAAAAAAAAACAACAAATGGTCTCACAGCACCTTAGAGAGTACATTTTTGTTAGATGGGATTTTATATCCCTAATCCAGACCCCCAACTCTCAGCCCACTCCTGCACCCAACTTTCCGGCCAAGCCCCTACCCCCCTCCTGTATCCATTTTGTCATCACGGGTGGTTGGCTAGTGGTCCATGGAAAGGTCTGTATTGAGTGGGATGGGCCAGAGGCCAAGAAATTTGAGAACCACTGCTCTAAGGGCATGGCTGCTCTGCAGTGTTAAAGTGATTGATCTGCACTCAAGTAATCTCTTTTATTGTGTTAATTTAGATCATGAGAGAGTGGCCACACTGTGAAACAACACTTGAGCACTACCCTATACCAACTAGTGCAGTAGTGCGCAACCTGTGGCCTGAGGGCCACATGCAGCCCAATAGGACTCCACCTGCAGCTGACATACTCCCTGGCTGCCCCTCTCTCCCACACATCTCTCGTGCACCAAAGTACCAGAGGCCTACACTTCTCACTTCTCCTCTCCCTCCCAGCACTTTTGGAGGAACTGCAAACAGCCTGATACACACTCCATCCCTGCTCCTCCGGCTCTCTCTTCCTCCCAGAGCTGGAACCCTGCAAATCAGCTGTTCATAGCATTCCAACTCTGGGAGGAAGTGTGAGGAGCAGGGACAGAGCATGAATCAAGTTATTTGCATGCACCAAAAGTGCTGGGAGGTGGAAGGAGTAGAAAGTGCTGGGCTCTGGTACCCCGGGGTGCGAGATGCGTGGGGGAGGGGCAGCCAGCTGGTCCATGGGCCACAGGTAAAGCTCCAGTGGGCCTGGGCTGCTGCAACCCACAGAGGTGAAGGAGGGCCACTCACATGGCCCACCCACCTTTCCTGGTTGCCCATCTCTGAACTAGTGGAACAATCAATGTGGGTTAAAACTACCACTATCATGCTCTATTTATTGGGCTTTGTGTGTAGCTAGGACTCAACTTAGGGGCAATATTTGTGTTATAATTTGAGCTCATTCCACCAGGATAGAAAAGCCCTAAGTTTGGTAAGTAAGTTACAAAAGCATGTTACTTAATGACTCAGTTACTCTATATGAAAAAAAAATCTTATTTATCAAATAAAGAAAATAATTAATCACTTATAATATTTGGTTATATTTGCTTGGTGCACACCATTTAATTTGTTTTTTTTTTTTTAAGATTTGCACCCAAAGAAGAGAACTGTGATTGCAATTTTTTTTTTTAAAAAGAAGCTTGTCTTTGGAAAGGCAAAGTAAGAGGGGGAGAAGAAGGTAGGGAGAGAGAGAGAGAGAGAGAGAGAGCAAGAGGGCAAGCACAAATATTTATTACTTTGTTTTATGATAGCCAGGTAATAGCAGTTTTATTGTTTTCTTTCTTTGACAAATCTGATTGCATCCATTAAAAATAAATTTCAGGTACTGTTTGTTATGTCTGTCCTTGAGAAAATGTCTTTTGTGGATGTCACGAAACACAGAAACTCTTGAAGAGACATTTACTCTGCCTCTTGAATAGATTGTGGCCATTATTCATGTTCAATCCTGAGTTCTTAAAAGAGCTTAAAAGGAAACATTTAATGTAAGGAAATACACATACCTATTTATATTGCAGTAGTGTTAAGAGAGTTACCTCTCCATGGATCATCTCATAGTGGTAGAGGAGCTTGTGTGTTCCAGTGACCCCCGAGAACAACACTGCCTGGAGTCACGTACTCCCTTAGGGTCATGCATGGCAGAATGGTCAAGGCTGAGGTTCCAGACAAAGTGTGATCCAAGAAGTCCTCAATGGCAGAGCAGATAGAGGATAACTGCACAATGGAGGTGAAACTGTTGTGTAATGTTACAACAACTGTGAAGGTAGATGAAGTCTGCAGCAGTTAGAGGATCCCCAATCATCATGTCCATGCCATTGGTTTCAAGCCCTCTATATGTCAAGGAGAGTGTTGTGACTGTTGTGTACCAGTATCCCCACTTTAAAAGAAATCCTGCACAGGTATCTTCCAGTTTTTGGGGAAACACCTGCACAAGTCAAAAGTCTGGTGGCAATCGGCGAGTGGTGACAAGAAGAGGACAATGAGATCTGGAAATTCCTAGTCAGATAGACAGACACATAGGTGGTGGGTGTGTGATTCAATCATCTTGCTCAAGGACTGAGGCAGGTCAAGCATCTTGGCAGCTGCACCCATCGTTGAGCAGGCCTCTTTAGGACCCACTCTGGTCATCCTATATGGGGAGAAGGCTAGGAAAAGTGCCCTAAAAATAGTCTTGCCTCTTTTTCTCTTGGCTGGATAGCTGCATCCACCAGCAGGATCACCACCCCAGTAGCCGAAAATGTAGAAACTTTTCAACTTTGGAACCTGGAATGTATGTACCCTGATGGATAACTCAGGCAGTGACCAACCAGAGTGACATATAGCTATCATTTAATGAACTGAATCAGTTTAACATTGATATTGCTGCCTTGTCCAAAACTAGAAGAGCTGATAAAGGACAGGTGAGAGGAAAAAGGAGCATACACCTATTTTTGGGAGGAAAAATCTTTAGATGAACCTGGATTGTATGGAATAGGCTTTAATATAAAGAACAAGCTCATAAGGTGTCTCAAGCTCATAAGGTGAGCTGCCAGTTGGCATCAATGAGCAGTTTATGATGCTCTGATTAAGGCTCACCAAAAACCAACAGGTAACTATTGTGAGCACCTATACACCAACAATGGATGCTGAGGAGGATGTAAAGGAAGATTACTTACTCTCTGCTGCAAACTATTTTATCGGAGACCCTTTAAGAAGATAATATTCTTCAGAGGGATTTCAATGCACGTGTTGGATGAGACTCAGAACTGTGGAAAGGAACAATCAGGAAAGAAGGAGTTGTCAAAAGCAACTCAAATGGAATCCTGCTCCTGACCAAATGTGCTGAACATGAATTTATCATCACAAACACCGTTTTTTGACAAAAGAACAAGTTCAAAACATTTTGGACACACCCACGTGCAAAGCACTGGCATCTTCTCAACTATATTGTAGTTCATGCTTGAGATCACAGTGCTGATAACTGCTGGACTGATCATTGCCTCATTCAATCCACAATGAAAATTAAGATTGCCCCCAAAGGAGGCTACAAAAGAAGCAGATCAGGCGCAAGCTGAAGGTTCAAGATCTGAAGGACCCCATTAAGCATGACCACTTCCAAGCAGTCTTAGAATAAAAGCTTCCATCAGAATTTCTGGAAGAAGTTAAGGAGCAATGGAGCCAGCTGAAAGCAGTAATCATCAATAGCTTTGAGGAAACTATAGGCTACCACATCAGAAAGCATCAGGATTGGTTTGATGAGAATGATGTTGAAATTGAACAACTCCTCAATGAGAAGAGAATGGCATTTTGTGCTTGGCAGAACGATATACATTTCAATACAAAGAGAGAAGCTAAGGCCAGGGTGGAAGTCCACCATAAAACCAGAGAACTCAAGACCAAATGGTGGACTGAAATGTGAAAGAACTCCAATATTTCATGGACACCCATAATACATGTGGCTTCGTTAATGCTATAAAGGCTGTTTATGGGCAAGCTTATCATAGGATGAACCCCCTTCATGCTAAGGATTGAACTACACTTTTGAAGGACAAAAAGGCATTAATTTTCGCTGGAAAGAACAGTTTGAAAATCTTAATTGTAACTCCATGGTTGCAGATGAAGTTCTAAAGCAAATCCCTTAAGGTGCACCTAGACAGTGGTGCCAATCCGGGATACTTTCGGTATTCTGAAATAGCGTTTTTCACATCTTGACAGAATGCCTGTCATTTCGAAATTGCTTGCCACAAGGATTAAGGGATGTTTTAGAATAGTGCTCTATTTTGAAATTTCGCACTGTGTAGAGAGTACCAAATTTCAAAATAAGTGATTTCAAAATTAATTCAATAAGCTATGCAATTTGTGTAGCTCAAATTGCTTAGCTTATTTCGAGCTAAAGGTGCAGTGTAGATGCACCCCAATGACCTTCTAGGGATAAGCTCAAAGCCCTCCCAATTTGCATGAGGCATACAATGCCATCAAACAGAAAAGAACAGCAAGGCAGAAGGACCAGATGGGCTTTAAATCTTTAAAGATGGTGGACCAGAGTTAATTTGGCAGTTTAGCCTGCTTATCCTTAAAATTTGGATAAAGGAGGAGATACCCATGGAATGAGGGATGCCTTGGTTGTTACCCTCTTTAAGAAAGGGGATAAAGCAGACTGTGGAAACTATTCTCTCTCTCTCTCCTTGCTGCTGCAGGCAAAGTTCTGGCACAGGTCTTTGCAACACATCTTCTGCCCCTGTCAGAAGTAGTTTTACCAGGGTCACAGAGTGGCTACTGACCATGTTGTGGAACTGCGGATATGATCTTCATTGCACAGCAGCTGCAAGAAAAGTGTCAGGAACAAAACTGACCACTGTATATGGCTTTTGTTGATCTAACTAAAACCTTTTACTCAATGAATTGCTGTGCCCTTTTGACTGTATTTTCGAAGACTGATGTATTTATCAGGACATCCAATGTCCTAAAGTTGCTTCATGACAACATGAAAGCGACTATTCTGTGCAGCACTGGCTCCCAAAGTGAACCTTTCAAATACAAACAGGAGTCAAACAGGGCTGTATCATTGCCACAACCACGTTCGCAGTCTTTATTGCCGTCATTTTTTACTTAATTGCTGGGAAGCTCCCAGCTGGTGTTGAAATCATCTACAGAATGGATGGAAAGCGGTTTAGGCTCAGCAGGCTGAAAGCTAAGAGTAAGATTTATATTGGAACTTAAGTACGCTGATGACAATGCGGTTTTTGCCCATTCTGAGAGACCTTCAAATTATCTTGAATGTGTTTGCTGATGCTTATGCATGTCTTGGTCTCACCTTCAACATCAAGAATACCAAAGTGCTCCATCAGCCCTCTCCAATGAGGTACCATATGCCCCATCTATTAAAATCAACAGAGGCACTGGAGAATGTCGATCATTTTCTTTGCCTTGGAAGTTGTCTTTCATCCAAGGCAGATACTGATATAGAAATCCAGCATTGTCTGAGCTGTGCCAGTGCAGCCCTTTCCCGTTTATGGCACAGGGTTTGGGTCTGAAACCTACACAACCTAGAGATATCACTTGAAAGTCCTTGAGAGATATCACCAATACTGCCTCTGCAAGATCTTGAAGATCAAATGGGAAGGCAGGTTCACTAACATTAGTGCTCTGGAAGAGGTAAAGACCCACCAGTATCAAGGCAATGATCATCCGTCAGCAACTTCACTGGACTCGTCACGTTGTTCAGGTGTCAGACCATTGCCTCCCAAAACAGGCCCTGTTTTCTCAGCTGAAAGAATACTGTAACATGGGAGGACAACGGAAGTGTTATAAGGACTTGCTAAAGGATAACTTAAAGAAGTGCAACATTGATGTTGACACTTGGGAGACATTCATCCAGGATCACTCAAAATGGAGAAGTCTTACGCAATGGCTCCCTGCATTTTGAAATTGTCTGTGTGACGGCGTGTTGGGGTTTTCCCGTCTCCTGCAACCCCGTAATGGCACATACAGACTCCACCAGCTAGTAGAATAGAGGGAGTTTATTGCTTCTCCAGGATACAGCACAGCACAGATGTAATCTGGTTACAGGGCAGGCCTAGGATGCCTCAGCCCCCCCTTGAGATGGGGGAGACTGGGCCCCTAAATTCCAGCCCCTTTCCCTAGGCTGTCTCCTCCATGCTCCCAGACAGAAACTAACTCACTCACTTCCAGCCCTGCCCCCAGCCAGGGCTCCACTCCGCCTTCTTCCCATTGCTCCACACCCTGGGAGATAGCTGGTCAGACAGGTTTGGAGCCCCCTTTGCATAATGACTCATCCCCTGCCCTGCTGGGCCGTGCTACAGACAGCAGCCAGTGGGGGTCACCCACAGCCCACTGCCCCGCATAGCAACCAGCAAGGTACCCCCCAATACGTCACAGTCTGCTGACAAGCTGAGGAGGAGAAGAGGCACAGAAGGAAGAGGAGACTGATTTCCAGGCATGGTCAGCAGCTTCCTGCTAAACCTGGAAACATCTGTCCTCACTAACAGAACTTGTGGTCCAAGGATCGGCCTTATCAGCCACCTGAGCGTCCACAACTTCCATGGAAGATGATCATACTCGGCAATGAGCGATCACTCATCATCAGTGCATAGAGGTTCCTGTCAGGAATCAGGGTTTCGCCATCAGCCACCCTACAAAAAGAAAGTAAATATTTTCTTTCATAATACAACATAAGCAAACACAAAGCATTGGAGAGCAGAACAGAAGCTAAATGGGACATCTGTAGGTTTGTTTATGACGAACATACACAATCAAGATTATCAAAAGTGATCAACAATTCTAGGTAACCAGCTTGAGACATGTTAAAGGAGCTACAATTTCAAAAGAATGCCCACCTTCTGAAATAGTTCTAGTTGGGTATTAAATAACTGGAATGTCCAAAATCGCTAATCACTTTGGTCACAAATCTATGACCAAGATTTTTAAATGTATTTTTTATTAGTGTTGACTAGGAAGCAGGTGTTAAAGGAAGATCGGTGCAGGACACTTTTAAACAAACAAAACAACACACTAGGAGCAAAGTCCAAAGGAATTCCTTCATTCTAGTTCTATTTTCATTTCATAACAAATACATCAACAATAAAATATAATCCGTTAGTACGTTTAAATGTGACTGTGTATCTCTCTTTCAATTCACTAAACATTAAGCTAACTCAATATACAAATTTTAACCAAATCATTTTAATAATTAACTTTTTTGCATTTATTTCACAATTTCAGTGTCTCCCCTCCCCAGCTCTCCCCTCTTCCGGAGCCCATAGTTTCAACTGGGATCCCACTGGGTTGTGGAAGGACATAAGAATGGCCATACTGGATCAGAACAAAGGTCCATCTAGCCCAGTATCCTATCTGCCAACAGTGACCAATACCAGAGGGAGGGATCACAACTGGTAATCCTCACGTAATCCCTCCCATCATCCCCCTCCAGAGAAACAGAGGCTAAGGACACCATTCCTACTCATCCTGGCTAATAGCTATTGATGGACCTAACCTCCATGAATCTATCTAGCTCTTTTTTGAACCCTGTTAAAGTTTTACCCTTCACCACATCCTCTCGCAAGGAGTTCCACAAGGTGGCCTGTGCGCTGAGCAAAGAAAAACTGCCTTTTGTTTATTTTAAACCTGCTGCCTATTAATTTAATTTGGTGACAGCTAGTTCTTTTATTGTGGGAATAAGAAATTACTTTTCCTTATTCACTTTTTCCATACCAGTCATGATTTTATAGACCTCTATCATATCCCCTTTAGTCTCTTTTCTAAGCTGAAAAGTCCAAGTCTTTTTCATCTCTCTTCATATGGGACTGGTTTCAAACCCCTAATAATTTTTGTTGCCCTTTTCTGAACCTTTTCCAATGCCAATATATCTTTTTTGAGATGAGGTGACCACATCTGTACAGTATTCAGGACACACAATTCTTGGGTCCTTTGAAATCATGTAGAGTCCATGAGAGAATATTAAGTTAATCAAATTTAGGAACGGTCTAAGCTTTTATTTTAACATTTTGAGTTATGGCTTGTGAAATATGCCAGCTGTGATCTTTTTATGTAGATGCATATCCTCAGATCAGCTTCCCAAGAAACGTTTCTCTCACACTGTGTAAATACTAATCTAGGAACTGATTAGTAAACTATTTCTCTCTTATGTACCATCCACATGACAGTTTGTCATCTTTGGAGTAAGGAACTTGCTTGTAAATTGTAATACAGAGAACATTACATCTAACTTGTAGAAGCCTGAAAAAGTAGCTGGGGGAGGTGCGATGGAGATTTTACAAGGGTATTAGAACTACTACCTTTCTGCATGTACAAGATATCTATTTATTTGATTCAGCATTTGACAAACACATTAAGGTGATGTTAATTGCTTAATGTGTGGTTCAAAAAGTTACTCTCTCCTCAAGACAAAGTTTGGAGAATAACGTACAGTATTAGTATGTCTGACTAATTTGTGCCTACTAAAGTCAATGACAAAACTCTCATTGATTTCAGTGGTACAGAATCGAACTCTGACTTGGTAGGAAATGTAAACACACAGCACTAGCCACAGTAGGACACACTATCTGAAGTTAAAGGGTTTCTTCAAGACAAAATTGCAAAGCTCTGATTTCAGTTTTTCACATGGCCTTACAGGGATTTACATTAGCAGTATATAGCTCACCTTTGTATCAAATGTATTTTACATGAAAACCATTATGGTATTCAATGCAGGCATGTCATAGGAAAAAAATTTAGTTCTCTTCAAAAAACCCTCTTCATAGCCAACTTACAATGGCCAGTACAAGTACAGCAGAATCCAGTTACAAAAGAAACCATATGCACTATTTGTAATACTATAAAAGTTAAATAAGCTAAACATAACTCCTAAATAAGGAATTCACCAAATTAAAACCATTCTTAGTTTAATATATAATCCTCCTCCTCTACTGAGGAGATTTGCCATCCTGTATGCACTTCCATTCATAAGGAAGTTATTCTATTCAGGTTCTTACACTGCACACCCATTCCCAGACATCTGATCCAAGTTACAACATTGAACACAATGGCATCTTTGTCTCCAAAGTGTTACCACAGTACAGATAGTAATTAATCATAACTGCATACTGAACTCTACAAGCCAACAAAATATTAGTCAACATTTTAAAACTTTTTGCTGTAGACAAATAGTTAACTTTTTGGGGGGAGAGGGGTTGGAAAAACTGATACCCTATTTTTCATACTTAAATACCTGAAAGTAAAACATGTTGTTTTTCAAAGTTTTAATTCAAAAACATCAAGTGACTATTATACCACACACATGTTACATACACACATACATGTGTCATCTCAGGACTCATCTAGATTACAGAGAATGGTCACAAGAAGATATGCAAATTCCTGTATCTTCTTCCAATTGCACTTTCGAAAGTGAAAGTAGTTAAGACACGGCTTTTTGGAGGAACCCCCCTTTCGTCAAAAAGCCGCTCCTCCTCAAAAGAGGAGGCTTATGTGGCTTTTCGACAAAGAGGGAGTTCACCGAAAAAGCCGCATCTTAACTACTTTCACTTTCGAAAGCTCTGCTTTTGAAAATGCAATCAGAAGATATACAAATTCCGTGGGAATTTGCATATCTTTTCAACCGTTCCCTGTAGTCTAGATGAGCTCTCAGAGGGGTAGCTGTGTTAGACTGTATCTACAAAAACAATGAGAAGTCCTGCGGCACCTTCTAGACTAACAGATGTATTTGGGCATATGCTTATGCCCAAATATATCTGTTAGTCTTTCTGTAAGAACGGAAACCATTGACATAACTGGTATTTTAAGAAACATCAGGAATAAAACAAAATTTGTAAAAAGAAAACCTTGCTCTCTTCAACCAGAGAGTAAGTTGTGTATATTTAACATTAATTTATATTCCAGTAGTTCTCCCCGCATACCAGGCATTGCATTGTACAAAACCCCTATGAAGGTTTAGTTTGTGACCAATTGCAGAAAAGGGTAGCGATGAGAAACACAACATACAATGAAAGGGAAAAGGTGATGATTGTCCTTGTTTTGACATTTGCATTTATTATATAAATTGCCCCACAATTTCTATTCAGCCATACCATTATTACTTGGCTAATTTGTTATAAGCACTAAGAGCAGCAAGTGAACACACCACTGGGTGAGGCTAACCCTTATGCCCTCTCTTGCTGCCTGAGACCCCACTCCTCCCATCCTCCTCCCTCTACCAGAGTCCAGCCCTCCCCATGGCCACCAGCCCCACTGTGCAGCACTGGGCAGGCAGGTGGCCAGAGCACCCCCAGCCTCAGGATCCCCACAGCCCCAGGCCTTTTGCACATCAGCCCCAGAAGAGTGGGAAGGGAACTGAAGTAGGCAGACATGGGTCTGAGGGGGATGGAGCATGGGCAGGGCCCCACCTGGCTGCTTAGGAGGCACAGCCTTCCCCTACTTATGTTACCCACCACTTATAAGACAGTATGGCCTTATAGACCAATGTAGAAAAGATATAGTGCCACAGAAGAAGGCATACAGATGACTGTGGGAGACGCACACAAGTGGTATGTTGAGGCTGGTTCTTTCTATCCTAGTGATGCCAATGTCAAGTAAAAAGAAAGGATGAATTAAGTAGAAAGGGTTAAGGTTATGCAGGGCCTTGAAAGCTGGAGGAGGGATTAAGGAAATGATATGGTCAGAATGATATATGCTGAGAGGGAAAGCAGAACACATTTAATTCAGCTTCTGAACATATTAGTGCTATACAGAGTTGGAGAGTACATAACTAAATCATTGAACACACAACAGATCAGTAAGGATAATCTTGTCTATGATGCATTCTCTTGCTCCTCAGTACTCTCATATGTCACACTCTCCTGTATGTTGGAATTTTAGCCATGCCCTGCATATAAATGCTTAACACAGCTTGAACCTTTGTGGGAAAATGTGCAGCTTTGACTTTTATTTGCCATAGATTTTTATCATGCTAAAATGTTTATGGCTTTAATACCTTTAACAGTGGAAAAAATGTTCAAGGAGAAAGAGGCAGGTCATTTTTGATTTATTAGACATAACACCACCTCAAACACAGTGTGTTGATACTATAGCTGTCTCTCTGCTGGCACGAAGACTCACCTTTAGAACACACTTCCAGCTAAACCTGTATCGAACATTGGCTATTATGCTTTGCACAGGGCAAAGCTATGTTAGAAACAATTGATCATTTAAGCAGAGTTTGTCTGTCCATTCAGACTGGAGGACCAAATTAAGAAATACTACATAACTAACATTTAGCCAGTTTAGAAGTCAATATAGTGAGGCCATCTTCTATATAAGAAAATTCCTTATCATAATTCACATTCATCAATGACCGCTAAGCACACTTCAACCATGTTAACACTAAGCAAATTTAGGCTCAGTGATTTTGAAAGGTCTAGAGATTTTGAAATATCCTCTGGGAAAAAAAACCCTTTCATTTAAAGCTAGGTAATCAGACCCCATATGTCTGTCACAGGCTTTATCCCAGAAAACTGAGGCATTCAAAAATCATTAATTACTTTTGAAAAGCCTTATACATGGCATTGAACCCCACTGAAGAGTTTTAAAACATGATTTTTGGCACTGTTTAAAAAACCCCACAGGCCTCTATTAATGCAGAAACAGATATCCAGATCATTATAAGACAGTTGTTGGTAGCAAAACTCCAGCTACTGCATAGACAGTATCATTAATACAAATCCAGAATCAAACATACTACAGCTGGCTGAATGTACAGCCATTGCAAGAATACATTAAAGGTTCTAAATGGATAGATTAGCCATCAGGCTCTATGAGTCGAGACAAAGCTGACCCTTTATTCTGTATTCTTAAAGTAATCTTCTTGCCCGTGAGAACTTTTGGAATTAAGGGATGCCAGTATTCAACCTTTTACTATGCTTTGACTTTATTAAACATTAAGCTTGTCAATCTTCACTCTGCTCTATTTTCAGATCTGCATTAGAACTTGGCTCTTACTATGCAGTATCACTAAAATCATGTTTCAACAAAAGTGAAATTTGGAGGAATCCAGATCTTCATTGTTGTGTAACTTGCAAATATAACTCTCTTGGTCAATCTTTAGTGCAGTGAAGAGCAAGCTGCTTCACAGGAGAATTAAAAGGTGGAGAAGTCTCTAAAGAGATTGCCAGAATATCGCACAAAACACAAATACTGCTTTATTAAGGGTTACATATTAACTGTCCTTGACTTTTTTTTTTTTTGGTTGCAAAGTCTTCAATAACCTTCCATAGGTAGCTCTCTTAAGGGGAGAAAGATAGCAGTTCCTGCATAGAAGCAAGTCAGACTTCCAGAATCAAAAAGTGGGAAGTTAGTCCTGCCACAGCTACTTATTGTAGTGGAATAGCTTCAAGATTTAGAACTGTCTGGACAGCATTAAATGTGTTTTACAAAAATGCAAGAACACTTGCTTTTCAATAGGTATGAAATATCACATTTTACACTTTTAGATTTTTTTTAACTTGCTCTTTAATCAGACACAGTACAATGCACAATTGTGTCTCTTTAGCCAGCATTAACAGGATGCCATCCTCAAGTTCAGGAGAAGTGAGAAACTCCCCTATTTCTTAACACTCCCTCCCAAACACACTTCTTTAAATCCATACATTAGGTTTAGCAGACAATATTAATGGAGGACAATTCCCCCATCTAATCCTGCACTTTCCACCTCTACTTTTGGGTTTAATTTATTAGAAAATGTTACAATACTTCACATTGCAACAGCTGTAAATAGGGAGTATATTCGTACAGAAAACTAACGATCATCCTGGCCTTTACCAAAAACAACCAATGGTTATGCAGTTTTAGATTGTCAGTTTGCAAACTGCAACAAAATTCCTATAAAGTAGGTTAATTTGTCCTACCAGTATGATGCTGCTTTCCAGCCACCTTATTTGCTCATTAATTACATTTGCTACATAATCTGTAAATTAAGCAACAGAACATGTCAGTGTTGGGGGTTTTTTAAGGATGCATCCCAGAACCTTATCATGAAGATGACCAGACTACCAAGTATCAATGCAAGGAACATTTTCCTCAGTGTATATGCATCTTATTTTTGAACAAACTCTATTATGAAAACATTTAGGTACCAGCACCAAGTTGAAAGGCAGATTTCTTGTCTTGTGGGAGTCAAGCTGTCAGGCTGCAGTTATTAACTTTAACAAAAAATTAAGAGCTACATTCTAATGTCAGGCATACTAGTGCAGCACTGGATTATTTTCAGCAAGTGAACAGCATTTCTATAAAAAGCCAGTGGTATACAGATGTCAAAGTGGGCATATTACAATGAAGTTTTAGGCCGAAGTGAACTTTTACAGGGATACAAACTTAATGTCACAGTAAAGAGCGAGGGAGGCTAGCCTGACAAGTAATTCATTAAGAGGAAATGTGGACATTAAAAGAGGCTATATTTGACTAGGTATACCAAAATCACCACTATTTCAAGTGAATTTCATTAAATCAAAGAATGTGTTCAACGTGTATAAAGGTTACTTGGTTTGGTCTAGAAGAAATGAGGTTAGCTATTGTATCACCCAATTTCTCAGAAATTCATAATATTGCCCCTCTCTGTCTAATGAATTTAAGATCTGTTCTTTGGCAGAACAACCTCAAACATATTTAGGATGGCTACTATACTGCAGACGCTTCAGCCCAATTCAAATACATCAGTTTTAGATATTTCCCCTCACTTGCACTCTGTATCTAAGATTAGAATTCAGCCCATGATATTTTGACAGTTAAATCTGTCCTTAATTGCTCTCATTTAGGAGTTTTAGGTAAAGCCTAAAATTTTCCCTGGAAATGTTGGTAAGTCAGGACTGATTTAAGTTTAACTAGCTACATCACTTCCAGTTAGTCATTCGGCTTTTGAGTGCTTTCTAACAAGTTTATTTTAAGTTTACTGTCAAATAAGTGAATCAATGGAGTTTGATTACTTTGCACACTTCTTGAAAAAAGTTGCTACTAAAATAACCAGAGCCTTTTGGGGGGGGGGGGGGGGGGGGAAGAGTAGAATTGTGCCTGATTGCTCATGTGCACTTACAGACTGAATATTATAAATGAAGAGCAGTTACTTTAACTGGATAGAACATTTGTGAATATTATGAATATTATTCAGATAAGCATGTCTAGAAATATTACATTAAATTGTATTCTGTCTTAGCTTTGCCAGCCACCTACCAAACATTAAGGTTCACTTGTCTAAGAAGAGTTGCTCCAGTGCTTGAATAGAAGGAACAAGTTCCCTTGCAGCAAAGGAGAACTGTTCTAAATGGCTTGTAGTATTGACACTCCCTAAATAAATAGAACAAAAAAAGAAGTCCCATAATTCTAATGCAGCTTTTAAGAAGTTGGCTACGCCTCTAGAAATTAAATTTTAATAACCGAGCTCAAGCAGGCAGAGTATTGGAAGGTAAACATAAGCAGTTTCCTTCTTAGGTTAGTTTTAGCTCAGCTTATCATAATGCACATTACTTTTGGTGGAATGAAACCGCACAAGTTTCTGGCAGGATGGACAAAAATTCCACTTTGGCCTCATCAGGGTTTTATAAGACAGATAATATGGAAAGTTAAAACAGAACTTCTACAAGCATTTAACCTGTGATATTGTAAAAATCAAAGTACTACTTTATTAAATGAGTTATTTTACACAATATGAACATCAGTATAATTACAATCGTAAAAAATGTTTATAACAAGTATGGACTGATTTTCAGGTTATCCAAATAGGGCACAACTGTACATTTACACAGAATCGTCTTTGCATGAAGCTCAAGAGGGAACAGCATAAAAATATGAATGTTTCTGTAACCCCTTTAGTTTTGCTGATCAACAGTTTGTTAGAAAAGCAGGTGCAGATTTGTTATGTAGGGCTTGACTGTAGACAAGTTAATAGGTGCCATGAATTCACCTACAAAAAAAAGAATAATTCAGTTAAAGTGAACTGCAGAACACCACTACTCAGCTTCCAAATCAGAGAAAAATCATGATAATGAACTAGTTATAAACCAAAGGCTTTATTATTATATTATTGGCATTGGTCTAGCCACCTTGCAAATCTTCTCCAAAGATGAGAATTTATATACACTCTTTCTACCCATGCCAAACAGTATGTATTTTATGTTGTGTAACAAAGCTTAAATATTTGGTCATGTACTAAACAGCTCTAACTTTATTAGATCTTGTATAGCAACAAGCAAATTAAGCACTCTTTCAAAAAGGTATTTATAGTAATTTGTTTCTAAATACCTTAATACTTCACATTCATTAGTTTGTATCAAACAGGGATGTTAGAATGGAACCAATTAACTGGTTAACTAAGCATCATCTTATCAGTTAATGTTATCAGTAAACTCAACACAGAAGCAGGCTCCAAGGGAGCAGGGGCAGCCTCCTTGCTCCCAGGAGCTAGCTGCAGAGCCGGCAGTGAAGCCTCCCCAGGAGCAGGGCCAATAGCCTCTGCCAGCCTGGCTCCCAGGGAGGTGGCATTGATGCAACAGGGAAGCTTTGTCCCCAGGAGAGGAGCCAGAAGCCCCTGCCAGCCCAGCTCCCAGGGAGGCAGCAATGGAGCCGGAAGCCCCTGCTGGCCCTGCTCCCAGGGAGGCAGCTTCACTGTGAGTTCTGCCTATCTAAGCTTTATGTTGCTGAGCTCACAGCACATGTAAACGCTAAGATTTGTAGTGGTTACATGGTTATCTTTTTAACCGATTTTTTACATCTCTAGTAACAACTCCATAGGAAAACCTCTCATCCAAAGCTGTATTTTAATTAAGTTAGTATCAATTGTTGAAGCAAGGGCCAGGCCTCTTTCTGCTGCAGTAGTCATACTGATTACATTGCTTCTCATGCTTAGCAATCTGAGGATGCATTTTTAGTTTCAAGCAAACTTTTACTTTGAAGAAAATAAAGTAATTCTCACATAAGCCAATGAACAAGACTAATTAATATTAGAACAAACAATATTAAGATTAACAATACAACTCAGATTCAGTTTTAAAAAAGAATATGTAATGACCTGTAAACAACTTTATGCCTGAACATCAGCCAATTCTGGAGGCAGGGGGGTCTTAGGATGTTTGCTCTCAAAGTGCTGTTTGAAGGTCTTGGGGTCCGGCATTTGTGTCTGATTTAAAGAGGAAAAAAAAAAATCTATGAACAGCAGAAGTATTAGGTAAAACCTTTACATTGAATTGTACTCCAATTTCAAACTTTAATTTTCTTCCAAGATGAACACAAGGCTTGATTTGTTTCTCTGATGAACGCAATGTGTGTATCACCAATCTTAGTGCCAAAGTACTTTCAACACACAAGTCATCAACATGCTATAGTGTTACTATACAAGTTTTAGAGCATTTCTGGCTCAATATTAACTACAGTCCTCTTGATTTTTAACTTGTTTTCCACCAGTCGTTATCATATACTGTGCCACCTGCCAAGAACACACTGAAAGATATGTGCTCACATATTAGAAGCTTCCTTGCAAAAGTCAAGTTTATTCAATCTACGATTTTACAAATTAAGAGGGAAGCCTACTCCCTTCAAAAACTCAGCCAAAAGATAAATATCCATCCTTTACAGAAACACGAAGACAATTCATTTTTTTACAGCCTCAGTTATATTGGAGCCTAAAGAGTTAGTTGTAGTCTCTGGTGACTCACTAAATGTCACACGCAATCTTAACCCTTTGTTTTTAGAAATGCACAGACTAGCTTCTGATTGCATTAGTAGGAAAGCAGGCTTATTTTTCAGAAAAGAATGGGATTATATATTGGACTGTACAGTCCTCCATTGGGAAGCTTTCCATTAAAGCCCAATATAAGTGACAGGTCTGATCTAGGACTGGCCCTTTAAATGAATGCACTCTAAGAGGAGAGGCAGGATTCAGGAGAATCAGTCAGGAAGAAAGTCAGAATCTGAGTAGTGCTTAAATTTCTGTTCTCATGTCAAGACAATTACTTTGGCAGAAAATATAATGATTTATTAAAATCTGGCTATAGCTCTTAGCCTCATTCAACAGAATCAGCTACCAATGATGGCAAGGCAGGCAAACATCTTTCCATTTAAAGACAAAATAAAATACTCAACAGAAAGTGATCTCAGACCTCTAGGCAAGCCTTTTATTGCATACTAACTGCAAACATGAAATCTTACAATTAAGCAGTCAGGAACTAAGAAAAGTCCTGATTTTTCACATGCACTCATGGGAAGCCATCTTTGCTAAGTTATCTATGTAGCTAGGGTCATACCTACAGCCTAACTAGAAATATACCTACCAGCAATTAGCCAGTTAACCCACTATTACCACAGATACATTTACTTTGTGGTTTCCACAACTTCGTCCTATAAAAGTCCTACTCTAGGCTGAAAGAGTTGCCCATAAATAATACTGTCTTTTCTCCTTCTCCTTACCCTACAGACAGTGCAGGTATATATTAAGGCAGCCTTGGCTGCAGCCTTCTGATCATGTCCTTGTTTCTTTTTCTGTCCAGCTTGCTTTTTGGCATTTTTCTGCTGCGATTGAATCTTCTGCTGTCCACGAGCCATATCTACAAACAAAAGAAGGATGTTTAGACTAAGTGAGAAAGAGACTGTTGTGGCCAGCAACTCAGAAGGTATCCTTGAAAGCAAAGTCATACGCTTTGTCCATTAGGCCTACTTAATTCACACTAGGCAGACATAAGGACATCTGTTCAGGTGCCTTGTGTAAATATCTCTATACGCCAACTACTTTCAACATGAAAAGAGATTAGCAAGTTCCATTCTAAAACTTCCTCCTAAATGAGGCTTCAAACCCACCTTTTAAGAGGTATTTTCAGTCAACAAACACTATTACTAGTAGTCGAGTAGCACTTGAGACTGACAAAACAAGTAGGTGGTACCATGAGCTTTCATGGGCACAACCCACTTCTTCAGATGACCAGAGTGTTGGAAGTCCAGATACAAGAATAAATAAGGGAAAAGGGAAGCAAGAAAAAAGACTTGAGTAGATAAGCTTCAGAGGGATAGCCAATTGAGTCTTTTACAGGAAAAACAAACTTAAAAAAACAATTAGTCTAGTAGCATCTCAAAGACTAAATAGTTAAAAGAATCTGATAAGAACCATTAGTTTGCACTAGGAAAGGAAGATGACCAACACCAGATTCTACACAGAAATAAAGAACCATTAGCACCTTCATTGTTTGGTTGGTTGTTAATGTGCGAACCATCGGATATCACGGATTCAAACCATTAGCCTAAGAATTAAACTTGTGAATGAAGTTAAGCTCCAATCCTTCTCTGTGTATTTGGCTTGTAGAATTGGTCTGAAACAAAACGCGTGTCACCTACAGCCCACAAAAGTCTACAACTTATCCTGGAAAATGACCCTCCACTCTCAGAGGCCCTGGAGGAAAGGCCAATTCTTACTTACAGACAACCCCCTAACCTGAAACAGTCTTTCCAGTAACCACAGAACACAGCTACATCATAAGCATCCAGGAACCCACCCCTGCAATCAACCCTGGTGCCAACTCTGCCCACACATCAACAAGCCCACACATCGATTTCATCACTGGACCCAACCACATCAGCCACCAAATCAGAGGTTCATTTAACTGCACATCCACTAATGCGATCTATGCCATCAAATGCCAGCACTGCCCCACTGAAATGTATATCGGTCAAACGGGACAGTGTCTACATCTACAGGAAAGAATTAATGGACACAAGTCAGATATCCGAAAAGACAACTCGGAAAACCTGTTGAACACTTTAATCTTCCTGGACACTCATTAATGGATCTCCAAGTCGCTGTTTTGTTTCAAAATAATTCCACAAGCCAAATACACAGAGAAGGATTGGAGCTTAACTTCATTCACAAGTTTAATTCTTAGGCTAATGGTTTGAATCCGTGATATCGGATGGTTTGCACATTAACAACCAACCAACGAAAGTGCTAATGGTTCTTTATTTCTGTGTAGAATCTGGTGTTGGTCATCTTCCTTTCCTAGTGCAAACTAATGATTCTTATCAGCCTCTTAACTATTTAGTCTTTGAGATGCTACTAGACCAGTGTTTCCCAATTTTATTTGGACATGGAACCCTTTTAAACTCAACAGAATTTTGCAAAACCCCTAATAAGTCTAATATATAGAGCTGAAAGAGTAGGCCACAAATAAGTAAGGATAATAAGAAAAATGCTAAACAAGGTCATGAGATCAACATTTAGTTTAATTACACATTTAAAAACAAAAACCAACATAATATTAATCATTTTTTTTTTAAATCATAAAATGTTATTGTAATGGAATTTTCTTGCGGAACCCTTATTTTCACTTCACCAAACCCCAGGGTTCCATGGAACACCATTTTGGAAACACTGTACTAGACTAATTGTTGTGTTTTAAGTTTGTTTTTCCTGTTACACTCACTCAGCCAACCTTCTGAAGCTAATCTATTCATTGACTTTTTTTCTTCTTCCCCTTCAATTTTTTTTCCTTCTCCCCTGCCTCCTCCCTTATTTAACACCCTGATCATCTGAAGAAGTGGGTTGTGCCCACGAAAGCTCATAATACCATCTACATGTTTTGTTAGTCTTTAAAATGCTACAGTAAACTTCCGATAATTTGGTACCTTTAGGACCCAGGGGGTGCCGGATTATCAGATATGCTGGACTAACAGAACGGGGGGCTATAGGTCTGGGGTGGGAGGGATGCCATCCCAGTCCCCTCATAGGCCCCCCTTCCGATAATCCAGCACTGCCCCAGGCATCCCCGATTCAGCTGCTGCTAGTCAGTTTCAGCAGCGGTTGAATCGGGGACGCCTGTGACAGAGCAGCTGGGGTGCTGCCGGGTTGGACCAGTAGCGCCGCTCCTCGGTGCTGTGGGACCAACCCAGCAACACCTCAACTGCTCTGTCCCAGGCGTTCCCGAGTCAGCCACTGCTGAAACTGAGCAGCAGCTGACTCCGGGAAGCCCGGGTTAGAGCTGCTCTGCCCCGGGCTTCCCGGAATCAGCCACTGGTCAGTTTCAGCAGTAGCTGAATAGGGGTGCCTGGGGTAGAGTAGCTGGGGTGCTGCTGGGTTGGTCCCGTAGCGCCACCCCACAGCGCTGTGGGACCAACCCGGCAGCACTCCAGCTGCTCTGCTACAGGCTTCCCGGAATCAGCCGCTGGTCAGTTTCAGCAGCAGCTGAATCAGGGAAGCCAGGCGCAGAGCAGCTCCAATTGTCCGGCTGCCTCGAGCACTTCTGGACCATCAGGAGTGCCGGAGAATTGGATGCTGGACTAATGGAGTTTTACTGTACTAACTAGACTATGTGTTGTTTAAGTTTTTCCTGTTACAGACTAACTCGGCTACTCCTCGGAAGTATTACCAACGCTGCCTTTTTATATGCGCTTATTTTCTAATTCCTGCCAGGTAAAGAAATTCAGGTTTAAAGATCTCAGTTTGGTTTAATCAATTGATTTTCTATGCAATAAAGCCTTAACATTTCCACACGAACCCTAAATCAGGTCATAAGTATGTCAAGACAATGATTCTTGAACCATTGTCCATGAATCACTGGTTACCATGAAAGACTTGCTAGGGCTCTGTGGAAAGCTGGGTGGTAACATGGTGCTGCCTCTCCCTATTGCAGGCTGCTTTACAGGTGTCCAAACTCTTCCTTGCAAAGAACATAATTCTATAAAATCAGCTGGAAACCCCAGGAGCCAGATTAGCTGCCTCCATCAAAAGCCATTGCCTACATATAGAAAGACAAGAGCAAGACAGAAGCTGCCCTCAGGGACTGAAGTCATTCACCATCAGGGAAGGATGCCTACAAAACATGGAAATAGTGTAATTGGACTGTATTCAGTGGAGCAGGGAATGTTTTATGGAAAACATGTTACTTTTGTGTTTATTCTAGCTGCCAATTCCTCATCTAAAGTGTTTATTTTTAAACTGATGTCTATTGTTAAACTGATGTCTATTTGTATTTTAGAAGTACAGTAAAACTCCAGTTGTCCAGCATCCAGTGGTCTGGCACTCCTGTTAGTCCAGCACCACCTGGAACCCGGAAGTGCTCCAGGCAGCCAGACAACTGGAGCTGCTCTGCCCCGGGCTTCCCCAAGTCAGCCGCTGGTCAGTTTCAGCAGCGGATGACTTGGGGACACCGGGGCAGAACAGCTGGGGTGCTGGGTTGGTCCCATAGCGCTGCCCCTCGGCGCTGTGGGACCAACCCGGCAGCACCGCAGCTGCTCTGCCCCAGGTATCCCCAAGTCAGCTGCTGCTGAAACTAACCAGCAGCTGACTCCGGGAAGCCCAGGGCAGAGCAGCTGGGGTGCTGCCGGGTTGGTCCCACAGTGCCATCCCCCCATCCCCTACCAGACCCCTCATAGCCCCCCCTTCCGATAGTCTGGCATATCTGATAATCCAGAAACCTCTGGGTCCTAAAGATGCTGGATTATCGGAAGTTTACTGTACCTAGAAACCTAGTTCTACAATGCTAATCATTGTATGACTACAAAGACAGTTCCTTCTCTAAAGTTTTTACAGTCCATTTAATGCTATAGCTACAAACTATAAAAAGGATTATGAAGTCAGAAGGTGAGAAAAGACAAAGTAAAATTTTCATGCACTTTTTTTTTTTTTAAGAAGATATAGAAATGCAATGGATTCCTTATGTCCAGCAACTGCCAGGAAATAGAAGCTTTTAAACAAATCTAAGGAGCCACTTTTAACTTTCTATGCCCACGTTATTTAAATAAAGTATGGAGTAATTTTGGCTCAATAAACACACTACAGTGAAACCTTTGTTATCTGGCACTCTGTTAACCAGAAAACTTTGTTAACCGGTATTGCCCCCAGCCACAATATTGTCACATTTTCAGGCACACAGGCCTGGCTTAGTTTACCATGACTGGCTTGATTTTTTATTTAAGAAGTACTAACCATCTTTAACTCAAAATAGAAACGTGAGACCAACTGCCTCACACTACAAAACTACAAATATTAAAAACTTGAGTTTTACTATTATTGACCATTGGTTTTTTCTAGGTTGATGGGACCCTCAGATAACTGGAATTTTTAGATAACCGGCACTCTCGGGGAGTACGGCGTTCTGGTTAACACAGGTTTTACTGTATATTAACGAGAGTTTTCAGGATGTTAGGAACACATGTCAGTTTCACTACCCTGTAAGCCAGTACATCTTGGAGCCTCTGACAGGTGATCCTAACTGGTTTGGCCAAGAGGCTATCAAGTGCCAGCACTTCAGCTGCCCTTTTCTCCACTGATGTGCATCTCCTAACATTTGCCTTGGAGCTATCCACCCACATCCTCAGGGAGAGTTCGGGTAGGAAGAAGAAGGGTGATGATGTCAAGGTGTCCCCCTTCCACTCTGCATCCTCTCTCCACAGAGCAGAGAAGGGACACAACAGGACTTGGGATGGAGTTTGCTGGCTGCTTTTGGGAGTGGTGCAGGGCCAGGGTAGGGCTGAGCCTGCTTTAGCGCCACTGCAGCACCACCCAGGAGCCACCAGAGATGAGCGATACCCTGCCGGAACCCATATCCTGCACTCCTACCCCAGTAACGAACCCCCTCCTGCACTCGAATCCTCCACCCTAGCCCTGAGCACCCCTGCATACAAACACCCTCCCAGATCTTGCACCTAAAACCCCCTCCTGCACCTGCCTACCCCAAGATCATCTCAGAACCCCTCTCACACTGCAAATCCCTTAATCCAAGACCAGAGCCTGCACCCCAACCCTTTGCCCCAGCCTGGTGAAAGGGAGGGAGAATGGAGTGAGCTGGGGCGGGGCCTCAGATAAGGGGCATAAACAAGGCAGGGCAAGGGTATTTGGGTTTGGGGTAGATCTTGGATTGAGCTTACATTCAAAAAGTGATCTTTTGCTTAAAAGGTTGGAGATCACTGTTGTAAACTGACTGCTTGAGCAGCCATTCAGGAGAGAGTCAAACACTTCCCAACTGATTAGCAGAGTGCCCATAGCCAGCAGCATGTATTTCTATTGGTGTTGCACATTAGGGATGTAAGCAACTAGTCGATTACCTGATAAGCATACGTTTGTCAGGTAGCTGAGTAGTGACTCCACTAGTCGCTTCCCCTCCCACCACGCTGTCTATCAGAGAGGCAGCAAGAGGGGAGGGGAACAGGAGCCAGAGCTGGGGGAGCTGTCTTAAAAGCCAGTTCCCCCCAGCACCAACTCCGCGGGGGGCAAGGGAAGGCAGAGGCACATCAGGGAAACCGTCTGAGCGGAGACTGAAGCAGTCCCCACTTGTACCAAGCCCAACTACTTCACCTCTCTCTCTGAAATGTACGAGAGCCACTAGCAGTTCTTGTACATTATCAAAGCAGAGGTGCAGAAGGATAGCAAACTCTCCCCTTATCAACTAATCGAGCAATGTATGGAAATTCCATCAACTACTCCATTAGTTGATCAATAGAATTTTAACATCCCTAGTGCACATATGCAAATAAAATTTACTCTGCACATGGATGTAAAAAAATTAAGAGGAGATATTGTTCACTACTAATGGTTTCAACTAAGCTGTTATTTACAGATATATGCTTTATTCCTGGAGGAATTGTGTGCCACTGCACGCATACAGAATTCATATTCCCCACAATTTCTTTGCTTCTTTGCAGAAAAATGACTGACAGGGAAGCCACAAAAATGGTCATGCATCCCTCTTGCAGAACTGAAGGGGTCATTTTAGGCACCTGGAGCAGCCAGCAGAGAAGTAAACAGGACTGAGGAAGCCTTTCCTTATCGACTAATCATATAGTTGCTAAAAGTGTTATTGACTATACCAGCTGTGGCCAACCCAGGGCTCGCAAGCTGCATGCGCCCTCCTCCCCCCTTAGCTTGAAAGCTGCCCCAGCGCCTCCAAAAAAACAGACCTCTCCTCCCGGCTCCCTGTGCTGACCTGGGCAGGGGAGCCGTCCGGTGTGGCCATGAAAGCTGCAGAATTCAAGATGGCGGCAGAAGCCAGCTGTGGCCAAAAAGTTTCAAAATGCATTTAAATGCGGTTTCTTAAAGGGTCAGAGCCTTTTTTTTTTTTTAAAGAGCTTTATTTTTTGGCTCAACCAAACGCGACCAGAGGCTCCTTTTAAAGGGGCGGGGTTTGCAGCCAGACAGACCCTCTCCCCCCATCAATCTTGCTTGCACTCTGAGATGTCTGTATACAGGGCAGAGAAGGAACAATAAGGAAAATCAGCACAGCCATTAAGCTTTGATCTGCTTTGATGCGAGATCAGGATATGCGAGTTTTCTCTGACTCTGAGTAAGCTGAAAACATGGATATGAGGAGAGAACGATTAAGACAAAAAGCTGAGCTCGAGGCTGCAAGAAGTGCCCAGCTGGCACCCATGTTGATACGAACACACACAGCCATCCCTGGGAGAGGAATTCCCCACTGAGAAAAGAATGCCCAGTCCAGGCAGTCCCCGAGTTACGCGGATCCGACTTATGTCGGATCCGCAGTTACGAACGGGGCTTTTCTCGCCCCAGAGGACGCGAGCGGCGGGACGCCCAGATGCGCCACGGTCCCGCCGCCTGCGTCTTCCGGGGCAAGAAAAGCTGATCCGCGTCTCCCTGGTCTCTTACAAGTGTAAATTAAGTTCACAACTCCCTTGTAAGAACTGGTGTCACAAAAGACAGACCAGCACCATTTGGCATCACAGATAAGAAAGAGAAATACGTGACCCCATGGGTGTAAAGATGGGTACGGCAGTGCATTCACTTTGAGTGTCAATCTACCCTCTACCTGCTGGTCAGGTTAGGTGTTTGACCTCCCGAGGTTCTATGGGGACGCCCACCTCGTATTTTCGTCTTTCCTAGGAATTGAGGGACCGGCCCTGGCCTGACACGCTGGAGTCTAGAGGCACAGAAGGGGATAAAAATTGTACCTGGACGTGGTCCTCTGTCTTAAGTGTACACAGACTTAGAGCTCTTTAAAGATTAAGCTGTTACTTGGTACTATTATTTCTGTTTTCCTATCTTTATCTTCTTTGTAACCATTTTTTAGATCTATATTTTGCTAGCAGTTAAGAAATAGAATAGCCATTGCAACCATATGATTTATAAGCTTCCTCAATAATCCTGTAACTGTTTAAACTTTAACCTGACTCCTTCAGTTGCTGTAACAGAAACAGGCACAATTTAAAAGAACTTCAGCCGGTCTTAAGTAACAGATATAGGGAGAGCCTGGGCGTTTGGATTTGTGTCACTCCCAGGTGGCAGATCCGTTGGGGCACTTCTCAGCCTCCCCCAGGCTGCCCGCTGCGAAGGAATCTCAGATTCTAGCACCTAAAATCTGAAGTGTAATAAGCTCTCCCTGTAAACTTACTGGGGCACCTGTCAACCTCCTCCAGGTTGCCCACTGCAAGGAACCCCAGTCTCAGCAGTTGAAGTCTCGGGTGTACAGTATACACACACACCACTCACTGCCCTGACCGTCGGTTGGCAGAATTGGGGCGCTCGTCAACCTCCTCCAGGTTGCCCGCTGCAAGGGACCCCAGTCTCAGCAGTTGAAGTCTCGGGTGTATAGCGCGCACGCACACACACACACACCACTCACTGCCCTGACTGTCGGCTGACAGGGTTGGTTTTTTTTTTGGCTCAACAATTTTGCCCCAGCTCTTCACGCTGGATCCACTGTTATCTTGGCTTTGCCCAGAATGGGTTGGCCACACCTGGACTACACGATTAGCCGCCCTTTTAACATTGTTAGCCCCCAATGAGCATCAAACACCTTCACCAGGACTCTGCTGCAGAGTTCCATTGCCCCTACACATGGAATGCCTCCAACTAGTTCCTGAGCACCCAGCCCCCCCCCCCCCGCCCTGCACAGAGCTACCCAAACTAACTGCTCCACCCAAAACCCTCTCATGCCATACACCTAGATCAGGCATGTAAAATCCTGTTTAACTGGTTAACTAGATAAACATGTTGTTTAACTGGTTAACCGATTATACAGGAAGGTAGACTGGAGCAGCCACCTCCCCCCCACCACAGGCAAGGGCAGCGGCAACCAGGAGCAGCCCTTGTTGTGGCAGGCCCAGCTGCCCTGGAGGACAGAGGCTGCCCTGGCCAAGATACCAGAACAGCCCCTGCATGTGATGGGCCAGAGCACCTCACAGCAGGGGCTGCTCCAGCATGGCTTGAGCAGCCCATGGCGGGGCCCTGTGAGCTGGAGTGAAGAGCTGCTCCAGTTGCTATCAGTTAACCTTAAATAGTGCTTACCAGTAACTGGTTAACCACTCATATCCCTAAACTGGATCCCTCTGCGCGTGGAACCTATTCTGCTGAGCCTGCCTGCCCCAGGCCTAGTGCAGAGGAGCAGGGTGCTGGAGTGTTGGGTGTTTTGTTGGCGGTGGGTTTTTTTTGTTGCAGGCTTATTCCTAGTACTATGTCAGGAATGGGTGCAAACTCATCAACCCCTTTGTGCAGCCAGTGGCCTGTGCCCACCGCTGCCAAGCTGGAGCTTCCATTTACTAACACATTTTGCAGAATTTTAAAATATTGTGAGTTTTTTGGGGGGTTCCCTCAACAGTAATTGCATCAGGGCCTCAGACTATTTAAGTAATGGAACTAAACCTTCAGCTAACTATAAGAATCTTTAGTGTCCTAGGCAATTTAATAGACTTCATTCATCTAAACTTTACAATAGTGTCAAAATAGTTTAAAAAACAATAGGAAGAGACTAAAATTTCTTTTAGACGAAAACATCAAGATATGGGAAACTGAGTGAGGTTTACTTAGGGATGCGACTGGGCTCATCAGTTAACTTTCATGGTTACACACAGGCTCCTATGGGGTATGAGTGGGGAGCCGCCTGCCCCCACATGTAATGGCTGAAATATACTTGATTAAAACTAGGGATGCTAAAATGTGGTTAGTTATTTCTCCTGACAACACTTACACCTCAATTAGAGTATTACAGTAGGTTTTAGATAGTTTCTTGATATTAATTTGCTTTAAAAAACCCTGAAAAATCACAATGACAATACCAAGGTGACTCATAAGTATGGACTTATTTTTGTTTTCTTTAGTTGAGAACCAGACAAGCATTTCTTTGACAAATATGAGGCTTTCAGATTCAGCCCTGCCAGATTTTTAGTTTTAAAATTATGTGAATTATACTTAATGTAATTCCAATATGCACAATTTGAACACCAAGCATACTGACAAATTAAATATTATAATGCTGTCACTTTCAGAGTTTGCCTACAATTACATTGAACCACAAGGCCAACTTCATATTTCAGAAATAAAGTAACATATTATGATAACATTTCTGATTTCTTAATCATAGAAAAAAATCTTCAAAAACCTAAAATGGCTTCAAACCTTGAATTGATGTAGACTTGCATGACAGGGCACACAAGAAATTGTAATATGCTTGCTAGACATTAAAGCAAGCTCAGGTAAGATGAAAATGCAAACTAGCACAACTCAACCAAAGGCCATAGCATTGCAATACACCTCATAGTACGTTTTAATTTTTTGTATGACAATCAAGATTGCAAGTAACCAAAACCAGAAAGTCAAACTTGGGGAACTTTCATGTCCTGAGACAAGAGAGCAGCAGCTGCTTCCTCTGACGCTTGCAGAGGCCACAAGTAGTTTATAATAGTCCAGTTTAGTGCAAGATCGTCGAGGGCCCTGGCTGATGAAGCAGAACCAACCTCAGGGAGCAGCCTGCTTTGAGACCCAGAATTCTGTCCGGAACGGAGCAGGACGTACAAGTAATTCAACCCCTGCTGGGTCACCCTTCGGAGCGGGGGCCGGGGAAACGCTCCAAGCAGGTAGCGCCACAGCCACCCCCGACGGGACAGCGTGACAAGCCGGGGAAGGGGCCCATGGGGGCCAAGTGGGCAAGGGCCGGGAGTGAAGGGCTCACCGCCCGGGCCAGAGTCCCACACCGCCCAGCCACCCTGAACCGCAGCGTGCGGGCACAGCCTCCCCGCCCCGCACCCCGGGGCCCCCCTCCAGGGCCGGGCCGGGGCCTCCCCGCCCCGCACCCCGGGGCCCCCCTCCAGGGCCAGGCCGGGCCGGGGCCTCCCCGCCCCGCGGCCCCCCTCCAGGGCCGGGCCTCATTCCGCGCCGCAGGCCTCGTCCTCCGACCAAAGAGCGACCGCGGCCGCCCGCCTCCGCCAGCCTCAGGCCGCAGCCCGGTCCCGCGGGCCGCCCCCTCCTGCTCCGGGAGGGGGCAGGCTCCGGCTCGCAGCGGCCCCACTTACCCGGACTAGCCGGCCCGCCGAGGCGCTGGCGAGCGGGTGGGGAAGGCTCCGTGCGGCCCCGCAGCAGCCGCGGCCGCCGCCTCGCCTGCCCGAGAGGAGGATGGAGGAGTCGGCGCCTCACAGCTGCGCACGCGCGCGGCGCTGCCTCCGCCCCGCCCCGCGCGCGCGCCAGCCGGGCCCGGCAGCCCCCAGTCACCGCTGGCCAATGGCGGCGGCGGCGCCGCTCTCTTACATAACACGGGGGGGGGGGGAGGGTAGGACTCGGGGGCCTCCTCTGGAAAAGGGGGCGGGGCTTGCGCCGATGCCCGGATGCTCCCACCTCCGGAAGGAGCTCGGAACCTCGCCCCATAGCCCCTCCGCTTCATGCATGCGGGCGGCTCTGCCTGGGCTCGGCCCTCGCGCACAGCCCCGCCCGTCTGTGCGGGAGTGGGCGTGAAGATTCCGCCCCCTGCGCTTTCATTGAGAAAATGAGGCTTCGGGGCTTCTCCTCCCCGCAGGCGCTTGAGCGGGGGAAGAGGTTGTTGGGGGCGGGGGGGGGGGTCTGCGGTGTCCCGTGGGGACAGACTTGGGGGTAGGTTTCCCCAACCCTAAACATTCAACACCTGCTAACCTCCTGCTCCAGCCTACACAATCCTGCATGGGCATAAGGAAGGGAATTCCTGAGCAAGGGAACCCTTTTTGCCACACCCTCCTCAGGCTTCTGGTGCGTTTGCTTCTGTGTCCTCCATCCCCTGGCCACAGGGCCTGTTGAACTCAAATCATCACTGCACTGGCAGCTCATGTCCCCCATCAAGACATATTGACAGCATCTGCAGTGAGGATTTGTGGGAAATTTCCCACTGTCTTGTAACACCAGTGCAGCACCCCTAGTACTGATTTAAAAGGCACGAGTGCCTTGGTGTATTGTGCACTACGGCTGTGTCTACACTGGCGCAATCTCACACAAAAGCGGCTGCTCTTGTGCAAAAACTTGCTGCCTGTCTACACTGGCTGCATGTTCTTACGCAAGTAAACTGACGTTCTAATGTATAAAATCAGGGCTTCTTGCGCGAGAGCTCGGACATTCCCTTTCAGGAATAAGCCGGAAGAGGCCAGTGTAGACAGGCAACATGAATTTCTTGTGCAAGAAAGCCTTATGGTTAAAATGGCCACCAGAGCTTTCTTGCGCAAGAGAGCGTCTACGCTGGCATGGATGCTCTTGCGCAAAAGCACATCTCTTGCACAAAAGCATATGCCAGCGTACATGCTCTCTTCTGGAAGAGTTTTTGCACAAGAACTCTTCCACAAAAGAGTTCTTGCACAAGAAGTTGCCAGTGTAGACATAGCCATAGCAGTAAACTGAGAGGAGCATAGAGGGATCCCTTAGAGCACAGGGACATTGAGACTCAGGGAAATATCTGGGTTTCATATAGTGCCAGTCTCACTAACAGTGCCACCCAAATCAGTAAGTCAATTCCAGATGAAACCAGAGTTGCCTGTATACTGTAACTTTTGACAAAGCAATAGAGTTATAAATTGTAGTGCTCAAATTCCAGTAAGCGGGCTTCACTGTGCTAGGCACTAACACAGTGAAGAAGAAGCTTTTAACAGGGTTTAGGAAAAAGAAGCAAAATAATATGGTGATTGTGGACACAGTTTTGATCATGACATATTTTGCTGTTGGATTTTTGAAATTTTTAACTCATTCCAGGAGGCATACCTGGGAGGTCGACAAATGCCTTTGATGTCGACCCCCGCGCATCCAGACTACCGCACTGAGCCGACAAACAGCTGATTGGCTCAGCGCGGCAGCCATGTAAATTTAAATGAAGCGGTAATTATTTAAATCGCCGCTTCATTTTCCTATGCCGGGTAGTCTAATCTACATGCCTCTGTCGCCAGAGGCATGTAGTCTAGACGTACCCACAGAATGGAATGAAGATAACAGAGCTGACTTTACTAAATCAGCTAGTTAGGGAGGGAGTAAGCTGTGAAGGACAAAAACCCTGTATCTGATGTAGAGGTTAAAAGGGAACCTTATGCAATTGGAATCCTGTTCTGGGTAGGTCTATTATTACTGTTATATTATTTGTATTACCATAGCAGTATAACAGAATCTGCAGTCTGTTTAAAGTCATACTCCATAGACTATAGTCTTAGACCAAGGATCCCCTTATCCTATATCTAAATAACAATCTAAACACTGGCCTCTGCCCTGCAAGCAGCATGCGGCGCTTCAACGCAGCACTGCTGCTTTGAAATGCCGCAAGGAACCTGATGCCAGGCTCCCCACGGTGTTTGAAAGTGGCAGCACCACAGGGAGCCCATGTGAGTTGGGAAGTTTCCTGCTAACCCAGGGCTTCACATGGCCCTTTCACCTTTGAAGTGTAGCAACAGCCCAAGGGCTACACTTCAAAGGCAGAGATGCCTTATCAACTAATTAAATAGTCGATGCAAAAATGCATCAAATATTCAATTAGTTAATTACTCAATATTTAACATCCCTACTATAGACTCTCATACACCAGTTCCAAACCACCATGTATAGGCATACTATAACGGGGTGGCCTGTCTTTTAAGTGCAAAAACCAACCAGCTCATGAATCTGCCCACCACACCTGAGAGTGGAGTAAGGTTCTTAATTATCTGTCTGAAGAGAGGCTGATGCATAATAGAAAAGCAGTAGGACTCAGACATTAGTAGATTAAACTGGGTTGCAGGTGATTATGAACAGGCAGAAAGCAGGAATGGTAAGTGGAGGAAAGATTATAAATAGTGCCTGAGGTCTTGTAGAAGAAGAAGAAGCTGTTGCTAGAACCCAGGTGCTTTTGTTTTAGCCCTTCTAAGGTATGTCTGGACTCTGATGTAAGTGCCTTTCAACCAGTATGTAAAATAGGGTTGCCAGGTATTGTACCGGACAGTCCGGTATTTGTGCTCTCTGTCCAGTAAAAAAATCAGAAAATACTGGGCATGTGCAATGTCTGGTATTTTCTGATTTTTCCAGCTGCACACCGGGTGGAAGTCTGGTGCGGGCGGGGGGAGCTGCTGGGAGCCCTCAGTTGGTTGAGTGTGAGGAGGAGGGGAAGCCTCCTCCTCGCTCATACGTTGCTGGGACTCTGCGCGGGACAGGCAGCGCCCTGGGATCTGCAAGTGCCCAGGTCAGTCCCGTTCCCCGCCGGCTGATTTGTTCACCCCCCCTTCCTTCCGGGCCAGCCGGTTCTCCCCCACTTCCCCTCCTGTTATTCCCTGAACCCTCACCCCCGCCAGCTCTGCTTCCCGCCCCCCTTTCCTCCGAGCCCCCCCCCTTCCTTCTGGCCAGCCTCGGCCTCCGCCGCACCCCCCCCCCCCCCCCCGCTCTGCTTCCCACCCCTCTTCCTCCCGGCCAGCCCCACCCCCCTCCCGGCCGGTCCCTCTCCTCCTCCACCCACAATCAAGTGTGTCCGTTTTTTTGGGAGGGAGGGGTCTGCCTGGTAACCCTACTTTTGCTGCATGAAAAGAAGGGAGACTGCTTTATTTTAGAGAAATGCTATTTTTGTTAGCACATCATGTCTTTTCCTTTCAAGTATATCTCTATATTGCCCTCAAGTAAACAATACTATTATATTCTTCAACGTAAATGTTTAAAATGCTACTTGAGTGACAAGGTGGATAGGTGATATCTTTTGTAGAACCAAGTTCTCTGGGTGAAAGACAATTTTTTGACCTACAAAGGAAGACTTTGTTTAAAAAAAATTGGTAAAGGCCTAATTGGGAGGCCTCTGCTAAGGAGGCACCGGATCTGTGAAAGCATAAGAAGGAAACAGCTAAAGATAAAAGCAATATTGGCATGAGTCTGGGTGTGCATCACCTCTTGATTTAGGGCAGGGCTACTCAATATGTGGCCCGTGGCCCGTCTGCGGCCCACGGTGCAGTTTGGGCTTATGCAGGGCTCAACATGCAGTCCGCAGGTAGGAGCCAAAATAAAAAAAGTAGTCAGTATAACGGTCTTCTGTTGATATGCATTTTAGTGGTTAAATTCCTGGACTATCATTGCTCATTAAAAGTGCTGTCATATGGGTAGAAATCGGGTAAATATCACATTTTATTAATATCAGCAGAACTGATTTAAATGAAGCCCATGTTGTGTAGTTTTGCCTTAATCTTTGTATTAATGCCTGTCAGTGTGAAAGGAACTATTTGCATATATATTTGCATGTATATACAACCACACTTAAGTTGTGGACCTTGGCATGTGCTGTGAGTATCATTGTGGCTCCTGGGGCTTCCAAAGTTGAGTAGCCCTGATTTAGAGTTTCAAGGCTGAAGTTCTAGAGAAGGCCCCCGTTAACAGAGTGGTTTTTCATACTGAGCTGTGTTGCTTTGGGTATCAGCCCTGCATGGATAGGGATGAAAGTTGTGACCTGGGCTGGGCTAACGATATGTTTTATTTTATATTGATTCTTATACACCCAGAAGAGAGGATTTGTGATTTGGCTGAATGTCTGACTTCTCCAGAAGGAAAATGAGTCAGCAGCTGTCCTTGTTGCTTGAGAAGTAAGAATCTACTACTACAGTAAAACTCCAATAGTCCGGCACTCCTGATAGTCCGGCATCAAAATGGCAAGAGCCTAGTGAGTGAGCTTCAGCAAAAAATGAGTCACAAGGTAACAGCGGCAGCAGCTGAACTGAGCAAAAAGGGTAAAAAAGGCTTAAAACAACTAAAACATTACAGTACACTGTATACAGTATGTACAATAAAAAGGGTTAAGAACACTTTATATACAGTATAAAATGCATACAGTATATATATAACCAGCTTATAGTACCTCCTGACAGTCTGGCATATTTGATAATCCGGCACCACCTAGGTCCCATAGGTTCCGGATTATCGGAAGTCTACTGTACATGCATGTGAACTTGAGCAGTCTTTTGTGCTTGTAAACTAGGTCTTTGGGGTGAGAAGTTGGGGGGTGGCTTTGAAACCTGGGGTGAGGAGGCAGATAGAGTTGCCAGATGTCCGGTTTTGAACCGGACAATCCAGTATTTGAGGTTTCTGTACGGGGAAACAAATTGAGAAAATTTTCTAATTAAGTTTTATTGTTATCATGAGTACCAGTACGTAGTTGCATACTGCCTGGCTGGTAGACACACTCACGCTGCATGAGCGTGTCTACCAGCCAGGCAGGACACAGCTACGCAGTAGAGAGGAGCGGGGGCGGGGCCCAGGCCCAGGCAGGATGGAATCCCTGGGGCCAGATTCACCCATGTGCCCCACCAGGACCATACGCAGGACAGATAGCACCCTGAGATCTGTGTGCGCCTGAGTCAGCCCCGCTGACCGGTTCCTCCCTCCTTCCCCCTGCAACCAGCCCTGCTCTCCTCGGCCCCCTCCTGGCCAGACCTGCTTCCTGCCAGCCGGTTCCTCCCCCCGATCTCCTCCCGGCTAGCCCTGCTCCCCCCAATCTCCTCCCGGCCAGTCCTGCCTCCCACCAGCCGGTTGCCCCCCACCCCCAGCCAGCTCCTTTCCCCCCCAACCCTGCTTCCTGTCGGCTGGTCCCCTCCCCGTCCCCCCACCGTTCTGAAATCCTGTGTGTCCGGTATTTTTTTTGAAAGCCATCTGGTAACCCTAGGGACAGATACAAGTCTGATGCAAGGCCATCTGGGTATTGGGCTTGATGCAGATATTGGTGGGTATGGGTCTGTGGTTGGCATTATGCAAGGGGTCAACATGCTAGATGATGTTCCTTTCTGGGCTGAGAGCTTATGAACAATTCATTGGATGATTCTTGTAGTTGCTAGTTGTAATGGGTCTCCTCAAGTCTTACAGCAATTATAGGGGAGCCTTGTGGCCTTCTTCTCATACTTAGCAAGTGCTTAAATGGAACTGGGGCCTGGATGCAGCAACATCCTCGATGGCAGAACACAAGGCAGCTCCAGTCTAACATGCTTGGTTTTGACTGATCGTTTTTGGCAAAAGGGGCAATACCTAAACACTGTAACACAGCAACATTCCAAACATTGTGTAACTATCACTGGTGCATTTGTTGTTTAGTTCCTAGGTACTGAGCATCAACACTGGAGATTTCAAGTCCTATCTCCAGGTTCTGCTGCTGCTAAGTTTCATTGAATTAAGGGTTCATAGGGGCCCAAGTTTGTACAGAGATTTATGTGCCTGGGACCCGGACATGCCATTATGCCAGTACCTCTGTCTATGCTAACAAGATGGGATTCTCAATAAGCAGGAGGTGATCATGAAGCAAGCGTGTTACTGACTCACCCCCTGGAGGTGGCTTATTGACCTACTCAGAGGTAAGGAAGCAAGATGGGTGGGAGTGGCCACCTATGGAAATGACTAAAGCAGTAGACTGAAGCTATTCTAAAGTACTAATCCTAAAATCTGCCAGGCCTAGATCAGGTTTAATCAATGGAGTTCTTAGTTAGTAAAACTAAACTTGGACAAAGAATGATGGTGAGGTTTTTTGGCTCACTGGACTTTGATTTAGAGCAGGTATCTCTAAATCATGGGAAAGGTATCTGCCCACCTGGGATAGTGGGAATGTTTATATAACAGTGTAAAGAATCACAAAGTCCAAAGCAGTTAGAGGGCTACTGCATTTCTGTTCCTTTTTTGGTCTCTCTGAGGGCACTCAGCTCAGGAGCCTAGGCCTTTTGCCCTTGTTGGAAAGATTTCACCGTGGCTGTGTCTAGACTGGCCAGTTTTTCCGGAAAATCAGCCACTTTTCCGGAAAAACTTGCCAGCTGTCTACACTGGCCGCTTGAATTTCCGCAAAAGCACTGACTTCCTACTGTAAGAAATCAGTGCTTTTTGCGGAATTACTATGCTGCTCCTGTTTGGGCAAAAGTCCCTTTTGCGCAAAAGTTTTGCGCAAAAGTGCCAGTGTAGACAGCTGAGATTTGTTTTGTGCAAAAAAGCCCAGATCGTGAAAATGGCAATCAGGGCTTTTTTTGCGCAAAAGCGCGTCTAGATTGGCCAAGTGCTTTTGCGGAAAAGCATCCGTGCCTATCTAGATGCTCTTTTCCGAAAATGTTTTTAATGGAAAACTTTTCCGTTAAAAGCATTTCCGGAAAATCATGCCTTCTAGACGTAGCCCCCGAGTCTCTTCCACTCAGGTGCTGGTAGGCTGCTCCTCTACACCAACTGCTGGTCACTTGATAGGGGCAGTAAAAATAAAGAAACAGTTGCCTGAAACTTATCAGTTTCATTGGTCACCAGCAGCTAATTAGGGTTGCCATGTGTCTGGTTTTGAACCAGATAGTCCAGTATTTGATCTTTCTGTTTGGGAAACAAATTGAGAAAATATAGATATCTGTTATTTTCTAAATAAGATGTAGTGTAGATTGTGATGTAATGTCAAGTGTGTACGGTATGTTTGTTGAAACCATTTGGCAACCCTACAGCTAATCAGCCGCCTTAAAGGTTTTAGTTAGCAGTTAGAACACAGCATTAGAGGATTTCATGGGTAGTGAGTGAATCAAAGCTGTGGGGAGGCTAGCCCCTGACTGGCCCACCACTTCCACCCATACCCCACCAGCCCTGGAGCACCTGGAAGGCAGGCCACTGAGCATGGGGCCCCCACAGTGCTGTGTGTGCATAGGCAGGCAGCGCAGCACAGCCCTCAGCCCCAGAGCTCTGGGTGAGCATTGACTCCAGCCACCTGGAATCCCTGGCCACAGGCTGGCCCCAAATACCACCTGAGGTGGTGCTGAAGGCAGGTAACCCCCTGCCAATGTCCCAGAGAGTTGGGTTCCAGGCTCCTGACTGCTGCCCATGCAGCTTTCCCTGAGCCATCTCTGGCCAAGGAAAAAGGAGCCTCGGAGCCACCGAGCAGCTGTGGGGAGCTGCTGCAGAATTTCTACTTGCCTTCAGGGTACACTGTCTGCCTCCTGGGCTCCCCGCCTGCCTGAAACAGATGGAAGACTTGTGACTTTGCGGTTCCTACTGTGGCTGGCCTGCATCTCCAAGGCCCCACCCCTGGCTGGAGCTGGGTCAGGGAGAGTGGCATGGGCAGCTGTAGGAGCTAGCTGTGGGTTCAAGAACTGTCCTCCTGTCCTGGAAAGCTAGGGAGCCAGGGGGGTGGGGACACTGGGTGGGGGGCTGTTCTGTCCTCCTGCACTCTGGACAGGTGGAGGGTCTGCTGTGGTGTCCTGCCCGGGTTGACTGGTGGGGCTAACTGCTGACCTAGCTATGATAATCTAATCTGACCTCCTGTATAACACAGGCGATAGAACATCTTCAAAATCTATTCCTAGAGCAGATCTGTTAGAAAAAAAATCCAATCTTGACTTTAAGATTTTCAATAATAGAGCCTTGCACAGATACAACATTTGTGTCCGTATCTATATCACAAAATGAGCTGTGGCTATATGCATTCATATCTGCAGATGCAGATACCCATGGATATAAAGTGGATATTTGCAGAAAATGGTAGTGAAATCACTATGACCCTTAAACTGTGGCAGTTGTTAATTAATATTATTTCCAGTATGAATTTGTCTAGCTTCAGTTTCTAGCCACTAGATCGCATTATACCTGCCTAATATTTGTTCCTCGTGTAGGTACTTAGACTGATCAAGTCACCCACTAACTTCTTTATTAGATTAGACTCAAAGATTTTATCTGATCTCACTGGAATGTTTTTCCCCTAAATCATTAAACTTTCTCATGGCTCTTCTTTGAACCCTCTCCAATATCGCCACATCCTTTCTGTATCGAGGACATCAGAACTAAACACTGTATTCCAGCTGTGGTGGCACCAGTGCACAATACAACCTGAAAATCATCTTTATTCCTGTCTGAGACTTCCCTACCTACGGAATGACGCAATGCAGATTGCTCTATCAATAAGCTGTTCTTCTCATTGTTTACCACTCCTCCAATTTTTGTGACTTGCAAACTTTCTCTGTTCTTGCATTCTTCCAGGTGACTGAAAAAGGTTAAATAGGATAGGGCCAAGAACTGTTTCCTGCAGGTTCTCACTGGAGAAACACCCTGTTGAGTCCCTGCTCACAATTTACATTTTGAGCATATTATAAGAAAAAGGTGCAGTGCCAGGGTGTAGATAATACAAATGTGAACTTTCATCTGAATAATACAAGAGTTTAGTGTAGAGTGCCAGAAGACCTTGTTGCTGTGAGTTTGGATTGACTCCATCATCATGGCATGACTCTTACTGCTCAAGATCACAAAAGCAAATGAACAGTTTTTCAAATGTGGGCAATTAAAGCATGCATCTGCTGTGTGTGGAAGGGATACTGTCACAAAAGAATAGAAATTTGCAGATGCCTACCATGCTGGAATTGCAAATGGATTTTTGTCTAGGTGCATGTTATGCAGCACTGATCTAGCCTTCATACTCCTCTCTAATTTTCAAACCTGCTAGTGTGACCACAGCAGTTGCTGTGTGTCAGTGACTAAAATGTGAAACAGCTGTATGGTTACACCATAACTTACAGGTAGATTTGACAGTAAAAACAGTTTTTTAAAATGGTCTCCTAGCTTCCTGGATAAATAAACTGGAAACAGCTCATCACATATGGCCAGAAGTGTGTCTCCCTCTCCACTGTATTGGTCATTGGTAGGGTTTGTAACCTAGATCTTAAAATCCCAAGCATACCTCTGCCACATGAAGTACAGGAGTAACAATTCTCTTCTGTGTGGGCCAGCCGCTGTAAGAAGACTTAATGCACACATCACCAGCTGGTTACATGTCTGTTTGATAGACAGCCCTAGAGTACTGGTGATGGGAATTTAAGATTCTGTTTGTGGTTCTGGGAAAGGAGTAGTTCAGTGGTTAGACACAGGATAACAAAGCTCATCTGGCACAGTCAATCTGAAAGGCAGTGTGATGCAGTGGATAAGAGCTGGCTTGTCCTACAAAATTGCTGCCAGAAATAACTTGGTTTAGCATCTGTAAACTAATTTCTTTAAATGGTGGGGCTAATATTCAAGGAGTATTATCCTTCCTGCATCTGTGTTATCATTTGCATCTAATTCATATTCGAGGTTTACACAAACAATGAGACCATACCTGTGCAGTATTTCTATGCCAGTGTTCCCTGTAAGCTGCGCGGCAGCTCAGCTTCACAGGTGATTAATCAGCCCTGCCAGTCAGAGGCTCAGGGCTCCCTGCATGGAGCTGACTGACTGGGTGGGGCTGATTAATCTCCTGTGAAGCTGTGCAATTTAGAGGGGATGCTGGTCTACAGTGCAGTGTAAACACAAGCTCAACTCAGATCATTACACCCTCTGGACCTGGGTCCGAGGACCTAGCAAAGGGGGTGACACTGACCCCAAATCCCAACGGGACTCTGGTCCAAAATACATAATTTTGCAGTTCAGCCCCACTCTCCCAGACAAGTGCTCTGAGGGACTGCCAACACAAACCCTGTGGTTGCCAACTTTCTAATTGCAGAAAACCGAACACCCTGCCCCTTCTCCAGGCCATACCCCCACTCACTGCATGCTCACTCTCCCTTTCCTCCCTCCCTCCCTCCTTTTCAGTGGGCTGGGGCAGGGTGTTGGGACATGGGCTTACTTCGAGTGGCGCTGTGTTGGCGGTACCATGGGGTTAAGCACTGTGTTGTGCTGCTGAAGTGATTAGCTGGTCCAGCTCCTAGGCACAGCAGGGATGCTAGGAGGCTCCACTATCCCTCTTGCCCACCAGCACTGTCCCCCTCAGCTTCTATTGGCTGGTTCCCAGCCAATGGTAGTGTGTAGTTGGTGTGCAGGGACAGGGACAACCTTGTGATCCTCCTCCCTAGGAACCGGGCCTGCTGCCTGCTTCTGGGGTGCAGTACAATGCTAGGACTGGTGGAAACTAACCCTGCAGCACCGTTGACTCGACTTCTAGTGGCCTGACTAGCAATGTTGACCGGAGCTACCAACGTCCCTTTTCAACTAGGTGTTACAGTTGAAAACCAGACAGCTGGTCACCCTAACTATCCCACAGGCCAGTGTTCCTATCCTCTTCTGTCTCCAGACTAGCCAACCAACTCCCAGGAGACAGGCATAACAGCTGCTCAGCATTTAATCCTTCCATCTCATTCTGATCACTGAGCTGCCAACGGAGTGAAAAGTTTTCTGAGTTGGTTATGGCTACTGACAAGAAGTCAGTTGCGAAGAGTACAACTACCTTGTCAGAATCTGGTAAATCTGTGGTTCAAGGTGACCAAGGTCTTTCTCTTCAGTTAGAATACCAGAAATGATGGATGCAGCCCTCAGATTATCTGGATCTGGCCCCAGAGCCTTGGGGTTCCACCCCCCAATTTTTGGAGAACCGACACTGGTGCTCCAGCCCTCTGCACTGTACTACCGCAAGGCTGGAGACTCTGGTATGCAAGAGGAATGGCTTTTTCCTTCTCAGCTTGGGGCCACATCAGTAAGGGTTTGGGGTGGGTTTTTTGTTTGTTTTGTTTTTGCTTCTCACTTGTGTGCGGCCCCCAACTGACTTTTCTGTGGGTCTGTCTCCCCCGACGCAAAAAAGGTTCCCCTCCTGCTTTACTGTCCGAGTAACTGCAGCATGTCCTGGCTTTGTTTTATGCCCCTCCCTTCGTCCCAGGGAAATAGCCACCTGAAGAAACAGAAGAGATAGCAGTAACCCAGGAATCTGGTAAGATTCTGGCTCTGTTTATTATCCAAATGGGAGGGATCTCTGGTTTAAGACAAAATGCAATTTTTATTAGGAGCTGCAGGTAGCAGCATGTATCTGCTAATAGCAGACTACTTGCTAGTGCTTTGGTGTCAGCACCCCCCACCATGTGGAATTCACTTCCCCGGCTCCATTTTGCAGACAGTTAATGCTGATTTAATATTACATTTTTACCAAGTACACACTCTCATTCCTATGAAGATGTGCTAGAGTATTGAGTGAACTACACATTGCTTTGCCATTTTAGTGTGCCGCACAGGGCCGACTTATCCAGTAGGCACAGTGCCTAGAGCCCACGATACTTTTAGGGGCCCACTAAAATGTTTTAATTTCTTTTAAAATCAGAAGAAGAAAAATTACTTTTAGGGTCGAAGAAAATGTTTTAATTTTTTTCTCACATCAGAAAATAATGAAACTTTTAGGGCCCACGAAAATCTATTGTATTTTGCTTAAAACAGAAAAAAAAAATGTTGAAGTAGTTAAAGTTATATAAAAAATAATTTTAAATATTTTTTTTTTTAATGGAGGAAGGAGCCCACGAAGGCAAAAGTGATTAGGACCCACGACAGTCATAATGCGGCCTTAGCACTGCACTGGAAAAATTGGCTGTGCCATAGTGTTACGAGCTACCTGTTGACAGTATGGGAGAGGGTAAATTGGGGTGGAGGAAATACAGTGTCTGGGTGACAAAATCAATGTCTGAAATATAATCCCCCTGCTGTCTGCAGTTCAGAAATTAGGTGGGGGGCTGGCTGTGCAACTCTCTGAAAGTGTGTGTGTGTGTGTAGTTCATAGATAAGTGTATTCAAAGCCGGCTATATCAAAAGCTATACGTTGACACTAATCTATGTGAATGCTTACTCAGCCTCCTATTGAGTCCATCATGAATTTTTTAGCCAAATTCTGGATGATAGCTGCAATTGCAACTAGGCAGGTGCATTTTGGGGAAGGTGTGCATTCTGGGCCCTCCTCGACAGGACACAGTCCGCTCAACTCATAACTTTTTGGCATAGTCAGAATAGTACATGCTTGAAAACCTGCGAGAAATACACAGGTGGCTTGCCACTGATAGCTTGGAATAGAATGTCCCTTTGCTATTCCAGAGCCTCCAGAATGTTAGTCCTTTCAGGCATTTACTACTCACATAGTGGGACCAAATGCACATGCTGTGATAATCCTTATACAAGATATGCTTGTGAGGTATCATTTGCAATAACTCGCTGGTCAATATCATTGTAAAATGTGCAGCAATATTTATATGCAAAGTTTGATTCTTCCCCTCTCCAGCCTCCTCCCCCACATGGGCTCCCATGTGATAGCACATGTTCAAACCCACATAGTTCTGACTAGGCAGAAGTTGTTGTTAAACAGTCTAACCAAAAATATGTGTACCTCACTTTACATAGAAGTAATAAACAGGGTCCTCAGGGCAGCAGGGGGATAAACCAATTCCTCACAGACAAAGAACAAGCTGATACCTTTAGCCAGGTGTCATGGTAGGGGTGCCAACGGTAATATTTAAAAGCTGGACACTCCAGCAGGAGTGCCGGGTTATCTGCTGCCTGGCCTATTTCCTCCCAAAGCCCTGCTCCTGTCCATGCCTCTTCCCACCCCATCCTCTCATGAGTCAGAAGACACTTGGCTGCAGAGTTGGGTCTGGGAGCGGTAGTGACGAAGGTAGGAAGTGGGCCTGGCTTTGTAGGGGCTGGTGCAGGTGTTGATCCAGCACCTACCCTGCTTGCAGTAACCAAACTTTGGGTGTCTGGACAAATCTGATCAGGCATTATCAGGTCCCCTTTTTAGCCAGTTTTTCTGTTTAGAAACTAGGCACCTGGCCACACTGTCATCAAAGCCAATTGTCAGTCACTGGTGAAGCAGTCATTCTTTGGCCACAAAGGGGGACAGGGATAGATCACTGCATTTTAGCAAACAGCGACATGGAACCTTTCACTGAGTTTCCGTATCTCCATCCTCACCACAGGAAGGAGCGTCATCTAGGGGTAACCCTCAGAAAATGACTGGACTATAAAAGTGAGGGGTGATGTCAGCTGAGGTTATCTTTCTCCCTCTCTTTCAGCTAAGGAGGAGGAGTAACGGTAGTTCGAATTAGCCTAATTCGAACTACCTACTCCGTGCTGCGTGTAGCCACGGGCATGGAGTCCGAACTACCGGGGATTTAAAAATGGCGGTGCCCGGCAAGATGCAAATGAAGCCCGGGATATTTAAATCCCGGGCTTCATTTGCAACTTCAATTGACTACATTAACCACCCTAGTTCGAACTAGGGTGGTAGTGTAGACATACCCTGACAGAAAAAAACAACAACAAATGTTCTGATAGTGCTACCAGACCATTTGTTGTTGTTGTTGTTTGTTTGTTTTGGGTGTCTTAGAGTTGTTGTAACAGGGTTGCAGCTTTATAGACACTGAAGATGTGATCTGCATGCTGTTTTGTATCACCCAACCAGAGCTGCTCACACAACAAAGGATTGAGGCACCTAAGGCTGCTGGGCAGGAGGTGACAATTCCTTGCTGGTTTGGATTGCACCCTATAATGTGACAGGTAGTAAATCATAGTTCCCCTGTGCAATGGACCAAGTGCATGCTAGAAAGGGGAAAGCAAACAGGGCACTGGGGGTGTGCAAAAGTTGGGAATTGGTTTGTTTAGACTCATTCGCTCTTTTGCAGCATTCTATGTTTGTTATGCACTTTTTTTATTTGTTGTCCCAGTGTTGCAAGGCAGGCCAAGTGCCATCATAACACTTCAATATTGTTTTTCTTATACAGCCATGTTTACAGCTTTTACTATGTCGAAAATGCTTTATTACCATCATTGCTCATCACATTGTATAATCCAGTGGTTCCCAAACTCTTTTATACCGTGGACCAGCAAACCCATTCACATACTTCTGATGGTCTGGTAACATTTTATTTGCATATTCATTATGGTAGTTAATTTTAAGAGGTCATGTGTTATTTTACATCGTATCTGTATGCACACAATACATGTTGTTCTAATGCATGGGTTCCCAAACTGGGGGGCGGGGTATGTGAAGAAATTCCAGGGGTGCCGTGAGGTGATCCAGTCCTCCCACCCCCGTCAATTGCTGCTATTTTGGGGTTTTGACCTTGGTAAGCTCCTTTTTTTCCCCCCCTCCCCCAACAAGTTTTGCAGCTATTGTGGGGCAGCGGGCGTGAGGGTTTCTCAAAAATCAAAAAGGGGGCGTGATGCCAAAAAGTTTTGGAACCACTGTTCTAATGTATCAGAGTTTGCAGACATCTACAACACTAAAAAGATTCACCAAAGAATTCCCCTCTGGCTGCTGAGTGGGGCAGCCCCTCCCCCAGGGCAATTGGTGCCTGCAAAGGGAGGGGCACCACAGTGGCAGGGGCATCCTATTTAGCAACTGAAATTTTGTTAGGAGCATAGGAGGTTGTGCCCCCACGTGCTACCAGTCACTTCTGCCCTCCTCTGCCTCCTGCCCCATGGTGTGTGGGGGGGGGAACTGCCATTGTATCCCCCTCATCTCCTATACAACCCCGCCCTATGCCCTGTGTCTCTATGTGCTGTGTGCTCTCTCTCTCTCTCTCCCCCCTTCCCCACCCTTCCCCAGCCAGGCTGCTCTTGCTCCCACAGCCTCCCCTCTCTGCATCTCCCCCCCTTTCCCTCCCTATGACCTTCCCTCAGTTTCCCTCCATTGCACCCCTGCTTCATCTGCCCCATAGGTTTCCCTCCTGAATCTCCCTTCAGCACCTCCTGCATCCCCCCTCCTGCCCCCGCCTCACACATCCCTGTTCCCCCTCACACTCCTTATCTGTACCCTCCCCTCTTCAGTCCCCTACCAGAGCTGGCTCCCCCCATCCCGCATATGCTGGGAGCTGGCAGCAGCTTCCCTCTGCAGGGATCACAGCCAGCTCTTCTGGGAGCAGTCTGGGGCCAAACACTCCCCCTGCAGCCCAAGGGCACTGCTCCACTGGGGACTCTTGTGCATTTCAAAGAAGGCACCCGCATGCAGCCCGAAGTCAGCAGGACTTCCCAGCAGGGGCTCTTTACATTTCAAAGGAGGAATGCGGAAGTGCCTGTCGACGGAACTTTCATCGACTAGTCAATTAACCAAATTTTAACATCTTCATCAGAGCCATTAGCTATCATCTTTGAAAAGTCTTTGTAAAAGAGGGGAGAGATTCTAGAAGACTGGGAAAGGGCACATATAGTGCCCATCTATAAAAAGGGAAATAAAGACAACCTGGGAAACTACAGACTAATCAGCTTAACTTCTGTTCCAGAAAATAATGGAGCAAGTCATTAAGGAATCCATCCACAAACGTCTGGAAGATAATAATGTGATAATTAAGAGTCAGCATGAATTTATAAAGAACAAATCATGTCAAACCAACCCGTATGCCCATCACCATTGGGTAAATCATACACTTGATTGTTTCAAATCTCCATCCCCTCTTTACCCACATCTGACTTTTCAACACCACACTAGTTAGCAATGGATGGGGGTTAGCCAGCTTCTAGATGGTTATCACAATCTGCTTCATGCAAATGTCCACTCTGGAAGGTTGGGATAAGCTGCTGACAAACTTCAACACCGTAGCTTGCTTTGTGCAAAAGTCCTGGAGCCATGCTGGTCATCTCAGGTCTGCATAAGGATGTGATCCTACCAGGCTATACTTGTGACTTCACCAGAAGAGCCAGCCTCTGTAGAGAGCATCAGCAGCTGGGCTAAGATTCATGAGGAGCATAAGGCAGTTCAAATCTGTCGTCTTCTCCTCCACATGCCTTTGGAAGGTAAAAAATGTATCTGAAAAGTCCACCAGTATCTTGGTGATGTTGGGTCAGTTTCCTCAAACAGGAATGAAAGCCCAAGCAGGACAAATTCTTCAGATGGTGACTCCTCGGTCTTGGCTCTAGCTTCTGTGATTGTGCAGACCCAAAACACTACTCAGCAGGATGTGTTGGCAGGCTGGGAAACTTCCAGACAAGTTTTCCCCGCAATGCACCATGGCTAGAGTGGCTATAACTAGGAAGTCCAGGATGGGTTGGCTTGCCACAGGTCAGTGTAGTATAGACATGACGTGCAGAGGTGAGACTTGGGTCTAGAAATTCTAAAGAAAGGGCCAGTAATCAGAGTGAGTGCACAAGCCCTCGCTACAAACCCTGAGCCTGCAGGCTTATGCCATGCAGGCCTCGTGCTTATACTGCAATGTAGACAAACCCCCATCAGATCTGCCTTTTCTTCATCTTGCCTGTGTCCTCCTGAAAGGCAGGTGTGAGACTTCAGCACGTGAGTCTTTGTTTGTCATTAAAGTTAAAACTTCTACTTATGGGTAGGAGCAGCATCTGGGGGATCTTATAACTATCTATATAATCTGAAACCAATTATAGGGGGAACCTCAGCAAAATGACCACACTTTAGACAATGCGTTTCATAATGGTACTGTAAGGCTAATCTGTGCTCTTTATGTAATATGCCTATTAACATTCCTACTCAACTGAAATTAAATCCTTTGAAAAAGAACTATAATGCCAGCAACAGGCATCAAGAATGGTGAGAACCAACAAGCATGACACTAGAAACTGCTCACCAGTTTGGCAAGAAACTAAGTGCCTGAAGGAAATGGTGTGATATAGCTAGAATTCATTGCAATTAAGCAATGGTGCTGCAATAGGAACATCATAAATGCCATCTCTTTTATGAGTGTTATGTAATAAAAATTAAAGCTGACTAAAAATCAATTCAGCATATTTCTTATGTCGTTAACATAGCTATTAAAATCTTGGGAAGAGCCTTCCAAATGGTATTGCCCCACAAAAATGCTTTAAATACATCCATCCATCACCCATAATACATCAACCCCCCAACTTTGAGACTTCTCATTCTGAATTGAAAGTTTCTGTAGGGAATCAGCATGCAGATCAAGGGTATCTTGAAAACTTTGGACTTCTCAAGCCAGCTATATATGGAATGCTACTAGCCAGGAGAATTTTTACCTTGAATGTTGCTTTTGCCTTGTGCTTCTTATGGAGCAGGGTGCAGTAGGAGAAACTAATAGAATGTCTGCTTGTTTCACTTGTCTATAATACAAGTCTTACTAAGGTGGCCTACTTGCTCTAGCAGAGGCAGGTTTAATGATGCACCTGGAAGTTGAAGTTTCACTCCTGCATCTGGCATAAAGGGGAGAATATATTAAGACAGATATGCACGAGAGATTATTGCACCCTGTGCTGTAGGGTATGCTATACCTGGCAGCCGAAGGAGCAGCATGGCTCTAGCTGTACTACTGCTCCCATAGGAAGTGATTTCCTGGCCAACGGCTATTGGGTACCTCCCTTTCATAGTGCGAGTCTCTGCGACTATTGTCCTAGGAACATCCAGTCTCTTCACCCTCTTGACTGCTGTACACCCATGTGGAAGGTAGTTTGCGTACTGTGTGACTTCGTGCACCCTGAGTGGTTGCCACCTACACAATAGCTGAGCGCATGAGAACAGCTCTGGCAATGTGCATATCCCTTCCACACCCTTCTGCAAGAAATAGGTTTAGTCGCTGGGTACATCTTCTGTTCTTGTCTATAGTGTAAATCTGGACCCAACTGGATCCAAAAGCAGTTTTGCAAATGGCTTTAATAGATGCAAGACTGGGCCATCTGTGGGGCCCAAGTGTGGGCTTGATGGTTTTCAAATGGAAAAAGGGACACATTCCCAGCTGGATTTTTGTGTGGGCAAAGCAGAGTGGCCTAAAGCCTGGGCTTCCATCGCCAGTTTACCAGGAGCAGGCCTGCTGGCAGGGGAAGGGGCAAAGAGGGCAACTGTCCCAGGGCCTGGTGATTTCAAAAGGGCCTGGGGCTCTGGACCGGCACTGCTGCAGCTGTTACTGGTTTATTTTTGTGGTGTTGTTTTGCAGCCTTTTGACAGTGCGAATCCTGGGGTGAATAATAGCCTATTGCAGCAACTCTCTAGGTCCTCAACATCAGTGCTAGTTAGTTAGGTGACTGTCTTATGTGACTGAATCCACATAGCCACCTCCCACCATTTGCAGGTGATTTGCTATATATTTCAAAGAGAAATCAAGACAATGATGTCAGTATATTTACAGTTCCTTTACATGTTAATATTTACTTTTGAGTTCTCCTCTGAGAATCTACCTGCTGCTTAGTGCATTTTCACTTCCAAAAATACCTCCAGAAACTCATGAAGTTCAAAAGTGCAATTCAGCATTTTTTCCTTGGAACACCATCTAATCTCAGCATGTAGGCAGCATGTGAGGAGGCTTACACGTGAGCAATGGAAGCTTCCTAGAAATGTGGCCCTGGCCCCAAGGTTCTGCCTCTTTTCCAAAACCTCTACCCACCTCCCTCACTTCGCCTCTTCCTCCAGGCCCACCTCCTGGCCAGCTGGCTGCTCACTTGCTCCTCTCTGGACAGGAGTGAGTGGTGGATGTGGGACATCTGGGAGAAGAGGTAGAGTGAGGGTAGAGCTATGGGGGAAGAGTACAGGTGGGACCATGATCAAAGTGCTGGTGGTGGCTTCCAACCTGTACTTCTAGGAAGTTTCACTTCCAGCATTCTAAAAGCAACCAAAAGGAGGTGATCCATGCTCCATCCACAGCATTTGGTCTCCTACATGGCTAGCTTCTTTTGGGAAGGCTTATTCTTCCCATGCCTCTTGCACACCACTTATGCCTCCATTTACAGAAGATGGCAGTAATGCAATTCATCCATTTCTGCACACATTGCTGGAAAAAATACATGCATGCAAAGGGTGTGCTTTGATAAAGCTAACAACTTTTATTGCCTCATCAAGTACGTCTTTCAGGTCACCTGGAAACTTTCTCAGGACTAGGTTCTCCCTGTAAAACTTGTAGTCCATTGCTTTTGTGAATGGTGCAACGTCCCCTTAATTTTTTTGCACCTCCATAATGTATCATATTATTGAAGCAGCACTGTCTATGCTCACCCCTTATCATACCCCTACTCTAGGCTGTTACTCATCATGAATTCATACAGAATCCTAATCTCTTACTTGTCGTTTTTGGCAGTAGTGATCTGCAAAACAGATCTATTGTCCCCTTGCAGATATGTCACACATAAACCAAACATCTGAACCTCACCGGACAGTCACAAGCTGTATTTCCCATTTGCTTGAATCCTGTGTAAAAACTGGTCTTTTGCATCAGCTGCAACATCTATAATTCACCTTTCAATGGTGTCATTTGATACTAGCACATTCTTCTGTTTATTAATGTCTTCGTCCCCCTAATTATTTCATGGCACATACAATTGCCAAAACTTTGCTACTGCCAGCTGCAATTGATATGTGACTTTCTATTTTTAGCAATTCTAAGTGCAACTGTGTAAGATGCTTTGAGAGCCTTCTCTTGTGCAGTTGATGCAGTTTCTGTATTCCTTTTCTTTGTTTGTTGTTAGAAAGCAATTCTGCTTCCTTTCAAAGTATTCCACAAGCTTCTCAATGCTTTCCTCATGTAAAGACATCAGATGTCTTCTAAGTTTTGCTGGCTTAAGTGCTTTGTTAGAAAGTACTGTTCCATAAATTACACATCAGTCTTGATTCTCCACTAAGACATACATGCACAAAACAGAGTTTAATGTAGCTGTCATATTTCTTTTTTTTTTTTTTTTTTTTTTTGAAAGGGATTCAGTTTTGCTTCTTTATTTTTTCTTATTTGAGACATTTTCTGTTTCATGAACTGCTGAAGTTGACTGAATTATGTTACAAATTACAAACTTATCCATTACTGGAAATTAAATGAATGAATTGTATTTCACAGTTGCAGTTGAAATGATCACTAGCATTATTCATCTTGCCCTGAATTACAAGATCCGCATCAAACCAATATGTATAATATAACGGGTGTAAACCAGGTTAGTGATTGGCACCTGACAGATTAAAAATGTGAATCCTCAGGTTTTGCTTTAGTAATTTAAACACATCAGATTTATATTCCTGTGCATCATTCTCAAATTATTTTCACAAATTGATGTTTTAAATGACAAATTATAGCGTTGCTAGGAGATATATGAACAGTGCCAAGTCGCTATCAACTTGGAATGTGCAAACTGAACGTGTCAGATCATAAATGTGTCATATTATGTAGTTGCTGGCACATTCATGGACCCTGGATTATACTGCCAAACCACTAAGGGTCTGCAGACCATAGGTTGCGAACCACTGGCATATATCATGCTTCGGCATCTTCTGCTATACCTGGACTCTTCAGGGCTCTCCTGGACTTCTGCCAGGACAGTCCCTCAGCACTTCCAGGTGGAAGGTGGTTACCCCTCTCTCATGTGTGGAGGGTATAAGAGGCCCCTAGTGGGGCCACCACTGACCCATTTCTGGATTCCTGGGCTGTGGTGGTCACCTGAGCTCTGCTTCTTCCTCTCCTTGCTCCGCCACTTCCCAGTGGTTGTCTAGTGAGTCCCTCCTTGCTCCTCTTTTCCACTTCATTCCCTCCTCCAGAGATTTCTGCTGCTCACTGCATCCCTCCTCTCCTTCATCCTCCCAGCATCTCCTGTGAGGCTGCCTGCTTCTTTACAATCCCTCTTCCCTTCCACTCCCACTCCCACTCCCTGAGAGGCCACCTGCTGCGTCCCTCTTTTCTCTTCTACTTCTTCTCCATGAGACCCTACTGCTGCTTGCCATGTCCTCCATGCCCTACCACATCAACTACTCCTCCCCCCACCCCCTGCTTGCGAAGTCCTTTTTCTTCAGTGGAAAAGAGAGACAGGCGGAGGAGAGGTGTGACCTGGCAAGTAGCAATGACAGGATGGAGTGCAGACAGAAAAGGTGAGACAGGAAGCTAGCCTCCCCTAGGGGAAACGTCACTTGTGGCCACCCACGCCCTCTCTTCTCAGAGCTTCTCTGCTAGGAGATAGTCCTCACCAGTGAAGCATCCCTCACTTCCCCTGGCCGTCAGCAGTCCACTGGCCCTAGCTCTTCAGCATGGAGACATCAGCAAGGAAGCCTCTCTCCTCCTTCAGCCTTCTTTGGCCCTTGGCTGACAAACTAGTGAGCTGAAGCTAACTAACCCCTTTGCTGCCCTCCTGTCTTCCCCTAGCAACCACCTCCAACTTCCTTCTGGGTATCTCTGGCAGCTCTCCCAGTCCAATCTTTCACTTTTGGGTAGCTCTCTCCTGGTCTTTTTCTGAGTGAATCCCCACTTCTTGTATTTTATGGCATAGGAGACTCATAGTCAGAGTCTATAACTGCCACACTGGATTTAATGATAAGTCATTCTCTTCTTACGGTTTAAAAAAAAAATTGTAATGTTTTCTTAATGGCACACCATTTTCCTGATACTCTTACCAGGCATTTTGTAGAATAATCATTGTCACTCTTAGGTGCCTGCATTTATCATACACAATTCCCCAATTGGTACTACTTTTACTCTCCTAACGGATGTGATCAACCATTTTTTTTGAACTTGCATGTGTCTCATAGCCCACCTTTTGTGTATTAGTGAATGGCAATGTAGTGTTTAAGCCACAGTCCCTGGCAAGTGTGCAAAATAGAACTACCTTTCTCTCCCGGTTCTTTCAGTAGGTCAGCATTTTTTTATTCTAGGGCTTACTTCCTGGAATCTTCCCCAGATCTCCTTTGCCCATACATCCTGGTACTCCTTTGTTCATTTTTATGAGATTTTTAAACTCCTCTTTGCTTAAAGAGCTCATTTTTCCCCCTAGCATTTTTTTGTTGCTTTGTCTGCCACCTACCCTCCTGCTTTTCTAACTTGCATGGGATCCATACTCTCAGTGTTTACTCCCATCTGTGTCAATTCAGTTAGTGCCAATATTTAATTTATATAACTTCTGCTTTCTGAATTCTGATTTGATTGCTAGTCATTCTAATAATGAATCTGACAAGATGACAATGGATGTAGGTTGTACATTTGAGTATCCACCATACTGCCAACCTTATGCCTGCTTCATTGTCTGTCAAAACAATTACAGAATGTAATAGTCTAATGAATTTCTGTTTTCCAAGTGCTGGGATGCACTCTCATCTTTAGACCCATTTGTAAATATTTGGCAGTGTTTGATCTATAGGTAATAAATGGGACAACTTGCTATATTCCATATATTTAGTTCTCCTTTTAATTTCATTATAAAGTCCCACGTTTCAGGCTTTTCCCCACCTGTAACATTTTCCCCATGGCTATTTATACTAATTTGTTCTAGGTCTTCCTTTTTTCATTGTTCCTTTGTCTGTACTTTTAATCCTATTAACATGAGGCATTTTTGGTTTTCCCTTGGTAGTATTCACTGAATTCCCAGAATTCTTCATATATTTATTTAGTGATTTTTCCATCTTCCCTGTTTCCAGTTAACCTTTTGGGCAACAAAATTTAAGTGCAATAATTTCATTAAGACTACAAGCATTTCACTGGCAGCTATGTGAATTACACGGGGGGAGTCATTATGAAGCATAAAATGTCTGGGCTTGTATTGAATCTAGCTTCCTTTGCTTCATTTCTGATGGTGAACTAAATGCTTGGTGTCCATATTGAATGTTTAATCTTATTAATGCTTTATAAAGCATTAATACATTGCTTTCTTATCCACATTACAGCTGGTTCCAGAGGTACTTTAAAGTAGATATTTTTGTCTTTACATATATCTATAGTATTGTCAAAGTGAACCTTCCAGGGTAGCTTTAGACTATACTAATGTACTATCCCTACAGAGGATGGAATCCTTTTTAATTTTCCTATTAATAAATATAATTCCTTTTTAATTTTCATAATTAAATAGACTTACACTTCCCCATTCTGCACTTTCCCCAAGTGCTTCATTAATTTGTTTGAGCTATTTCTTGGTTTCTTTGTTAGCCCACATAACACAAGCATATAGAAATGAAGAAATGCCTCTGCTACACATCCTTTCTGGAAGATCATTTATCATTATATTGAATGAGGTTGGGCTGATGACACTCCCTTTATGGAGTGCTATTTATGAGTATATATGCTGGAGTAAGCTTTCTCTACTCAGATCTGCATATTTCTTACTTAAGAAATCCTTTGTTCACCCATATTTGTTTTTCTTTTATGCCCATGGATGGTATTTTATATAAGCCCTCTCTCCATAACATCATATGGTTTTTTTATATCTAGGAAAGCTGCTATCTATTGATCTAATTTCTTACCATTTATTTCTATCTCTACACTTACTATATGATCAGCTGTATCCTTCCCCTCCTCAGCCCGCTTTGCATGTTTTCTATAAGTCCATTTCTCTCTAGATATGGTAATCTCTCAGTCACCATTCTTTCCATAGCTTTATCTGTGCATAATGTAAGGGGAAATAGGCCTGTAGCATCAGATCTTGTTCAGTTACCTGGTTTCTGTACTGGGACTGAAGCCCCATGTTTCCACTCCATTGGTAGCTCACCTCTTACGCCAGTGGAAACTATGGACTCCAGCAGACAAATGAGGGGGGGAAGAAATCTTTGGGGAATATATGCCCCTTCCCTGCCTGTGTCAGTCTGGAACAGCCAGCAGAGATGTGAATCATAAAAGGGAGGAGGAGGACTGGGCAGGTGAGCCTACCTGGAGAGACATTAAGGGGGCAGGATTAGGCACATGCTTGTGTGCAAATGAGAGAAATGAGCCAATCTGGACAGTCTCTGCACCAAAGGATAAATATACAAATATAGGACATCAGGAAAGGTAACATACACAGATCTGTAGGGAAACACTGTAATCTTCCTTGACTTCAGTAATGGATTTAAAAGTAGCCATCCTACAAAATAACTTTAAAAGCCAATAACAATGGGGAGACAGCTGCACTTCATTTGCAAATTCAATACAATCATCTTAGGACTGAATAAGGATCTTAACTGGTTAACTAATTACAAAGGTCATTTCCCCTCTCTTGATATTCACATCTCCACATCAAATGCTTCATATGAAACACATCCACCCAGACCTGATTAACCTCATTAGCACTGGTCCCACACTTCATAAGTAACTTCTTCGTTCTTATATATAATATCCCTGCCTCTGTAATTTTCACTCCTACTCATCTGATGAAGTGGGTTTTGCTCATGAAAACATACGCCCTAATAAATCTATTAGTCTCTAAGGTGCCACAGGATTCTCATTGTCTCTCCCTATTGCTTACTATTTCAGGACTTCCAGCTTGGAGGGATAGGGCTTTGTGTGGCAGGCTCTGTCCCCAGAGGCAGAGCAGAAGTGTAACTGGGAGGTTGCTAATGATCCCATTGTCAGTTATTTGTACCCATTCTTAGTGAATTCCCCCAGGAGCCTAAAACAAGTGTAAACATTTTAAGGCTCCTTTACGTTACCAGAGTGGTGTAAAGGAGCCTTATAGTAAATGACAATAAGGGAATCCTCACCTAGGAGGATCTGTGTGCTTTCTCACTTTTTTTCCCCTATGTCAGATGGACATAATGAGGTTAGTCAGGATATGTTTTTCTTAATCATTATTAAAAGATGCAGAACAGTGATGAGCAAAACTATATGACTTTCATGTGTGAAAGTCTAAGCATTTGAAAATGACATTATACTTTTATTTTGGTGTAATTTAAATGGAAATCCAGGATTATAACTGGAATGCAAGGCATTGGTTACCAAGTATTTGTAACTTAACTTTCATGTGTTTTAGAAAATGCTGAAGAGTTATAATTTTCTGTTTGGTAGTTTAATTTAATCTTGTTAGCATACAATTTAGAAATGTGTGTCTGTCCATGCTTCTGTGAGTCTGTTTGTACAAAAACTCCTAAATGGTAAGAACTAGGACCACCAAATTTAGTATCCAGCTTCCTCTTATCATCATAACTTAAAGGCAAGGTTTAGTTGTGCCAGGACAATAGAATGTGCCTGGAATTCAATTTTCTCCTTAAACAGAAAGAGAGCTCTGACAGGAGGGACAGTTTATACTATAGAATGATCACAGGGGGCAACAAGGGGGCAGAGATGGGGACAGCTACCCCATTGGGCCAGCAAGGGTGGAGAAAGGGAAGCTATCTACCATATATTTCAGAGATCTCGTTGGTGTCTGCCCTCCAGTCAGGGGACATGCACCTCTCCTCCAGCTGTGCCTGCTACAACTGCAGCAGACGTGAAGAGGCACTTCTCACCTGACCCCAAGCTGCTGTGGTGGGAGGGCTGGGGTTGTCCTCTCTCCTCAGGGCAGCCTGTCAACTGAACCCCTCATCCCTAGCCCCATCCCAAAACAATGATTTAAATGAAGAAAAATAAAACGAGTTAAAGTCCTAAGCAATGCCAGGTAAATCTTCTAGTTATCAAAATAAATTAAACTGGTATGATTTATAATGCTTAATTTTGACAAAATAGGCAGAATTTTTGCAGAATTTTACATTTTTGTTTAGAATTCTCCCAGGATAGATCTCATCTCTCATAGAGAGAATTCCATTTAAGTAGAATTCTACACCTGGTAAAATTACTCTGATTGCCATGGTACTTGCTTGAATAAATCAGAACTATGCAGTACAAATTTAAATTTTAACATCAAGTTGACTTAGCCCATTACAAAGATACTACATAGCTGGATATCTTTTAATCACCTTATCTTTTTAGGCTTTAGTACTCACAGGAAAGAGATGATACCCACACACTCCCATACGCCTCCCTCACACAGTAGGGCTGATGGACTAACCCAACCATCCATGCTTGGCACTTTCTGCTCTCCGAGTTGGGCCCTGATATGGTCCCACCTGGCATCTGGTGTTGTCTTCCCAAGGCAACATGTGGGGCACACACAGGGTCACGTGCCCCTCTCCTCAGATTTCTGCCAGGGATCACACCAGAATGTGGCCCACAGGAAGGGAAGACTTGGCTCCCATCTTTGTCCCCTGCTACATTGCGGGTAGGAAGAGGTTAAGCCCTAAGGGTGCATTGTGTGTCAGAGCCCAGGGAACTTGGCTACAGGGACTTGAGTGAGCTCAGCAGGGGAGGATGTCTGTGAACACAGGCAGGAAGGAGGAGCTAAGAGGGTGGTAAGTCCCTCTCCGGGGGGCTATTATGGAGCCTGAAGGGTTGGGGCTGGCGATGGTTTCCTCACCAGCACTGCAGTGCTCAGCTGAGGGATGGAGAGGCTTCCTTGGGCCAGTGCTGTGTGGGGCTTTGGCACGTGCAGGGCTTGTCTCCTCCTTAGCAGCACCCTAGGCCAGACTGTCTTGGGCTTTCCCTCGTGCCAGCCCAGCCAGAGGCAGTGGGGAAGGAAGGAGACTCCTGGCCAAGTTATCGGTAAGCAGAGTGCTCTGGCCAAGGGCTGATTCTCCCAGGGCCGTCCTTAGGCATATGCGGAGTATGCAGTCGCGTAGGGCACCACACTGTCTGGGGCACCACTCTGCCGGCCCAGGACGGAGGGGAAGCATAGGGGTGCGCTCTGCACCGGAGCCAGTGGGGGCACTGCCAGCACTTACGGCCCCACCAGAAGACCCCACCGGGCCGAGGGACTTCGGCCGGCAAGCTGACCCTGGCTGGAGAAGGGAAGCTGTCAGCCCGGGCGGCAGCGTTGGGAGGAGCCGGGACTGCGCCAGGGGCCGCATCACGTGCAGCGAGCCGGAGGGGGCGGAGTCACGCACGGCTTGGTGTTGCGCCGCCATTTTTAAAAACAGCCAAACCGCGCCTAGGCAGGAGACACGCCGAGTGGGGTGTGGGGGAGCAGAGCCACACTAGGGCGGGACTGGCTGTGTTGTGATGGGCCGGGGCTGCGGCTGCGAGTGGCCCGGCTCCGGCACGTGGTCTGGAGCCCGGGCTGCAGGGACTCCTGGGGCCCGATCGCAGCAGACTCCAGCCCTGCAAACGGGAAGGCAGAAGGGAAGGGAGGCGAGGCGAGTGGGAGGGGTGGAAGAGGAAGGGGCTTGTGCTGAGGGGGGGAGGTCAGGAGGCGAAGAAAGGTGAAGGCACCAAGGGGCAGGGGTGTAGGAGAGACCAATGCCGTAGGCGGGCAAGTGCAGACAATGAGCAGGAGGGGAGGTGTCAGTGGGAGGGGGGGACAGGGTGATGCTGGGAGAGGAGAGAGCATTGGGAGCTAGAGGGGGAGGAGGAGGTGCTGGGAGAAGGCTTAAAAGAAGGGGTTGGCATGAGAGAGGTGAGGATGGAGCAAGTCATGTGTGAGGGCACAGAGGCAGGAGGGGAATGGGACAGAGAGCAGTGAGGGGGTGGGCATCAGGGAAAAAGGGGGCAGGATCAGTAAGGAAAGGGGGAGGCACCGGAGAGGTCCAGGGTTAAGGGAAGGTGCAGGTGCCAGGGGATTCTGGGGTGAAGCAGAAGGGCAGACACCTGCAGGGGAGAGACCAGCACCAGAGGAGAGAGGCAGGACAAGTGTGTAGAGGGAGGTGTTAGAAGAGGGGTAGCTCACATGATCAGAGTGGAGCTACTGGAGGAGTGGGGGGGGGGAGAGAAGGGCTGGTGGAGGGGGGCAGGTCTCAGGAAGGCTGAGGGCAGTGAGAAAGGCAGGAGTCAGGACAGCAGATGGGGGGGGGGGGGGGGGTTGAGGGCAGCAGGCACCAGGGGAGCTGATGGAACAAGGGGAGGAGATATGGCAGCAGAGGGAAAAGGTAAAGGTTTATAAGATATTTATTAATAACTTGGGTGCCACAGTGGCACATCCAAACAAGCCACATGAAATCAGTACTGGTGCACAACACAAAATTCATTCTGCTCATGGGAGGAAACTCTTAGGCTATGTCAAAACTGGCATGATTTTGTGCAAGAACTCTTTTGTGGAAGAGTTCTCATGCAAAAACTCTTCCTGAAGAAAGCATCTACACTGTCATGTGCCTTTGCGCAAGGGCATCCATGCCAGTGTAGATGTCCTCTTGCGCAAGAAAGCACCGATGGCCATTTTAACCATAGGGCTTTCTTGCGCAAGAAATTCATGATGCCTGTCTACACTGGCCTCTTGCGCAAGAACAGTTGCACAAGAGGGCTTATTCCTGAGCGGGAAGATCAGAGTTCTTTTGCAAGAAGCCCTAATTTAATACATTAGAATGTCAGTTTACTTGCGCAAGAACTCATGGCCAGTGTAGACAGGCAGCAAGTTTTGGTGCAAAAGCAGCTGCTTTTGCACAAGATCACACCAATGTAGACACAGCCTGAGAGGGAACACTTCCCCCAGCCTCTCCGCCCCCCCAAGTTAATGTCACACACATTGGGTTAATGCAATTGCAGGATAATTGCATGAGGGGCGTTTGGTGGGGGCCAAACTAATCCCTATTGGTAGGAGGATGGTGGGAAAAGTCCTTGGGGGGGAGGGCCCTTGACACCTTTTACTTTTGGTCATGTGTCCATCTTGCCCCGAAAGTGTTACCTCCAGAGGCGTGGCTAACGGGGGTCAGGGGTGTGGTTAATGGGGGGGGTCAAAGAGTACATTTAAAAAAATTATTTGGGTGCACACCCTAATGAAATATGCTGCGCATGCCTATGACAGGAAGCCGTAGAGCATGTAACAGCAGGGCTGGGTCCTAGAGAGCTGAATGCACTGCCTGCAGCACAGTCTGAGGGAAGGGATTGGCTGCTGGGGTTTCTGGGAAGGGGAGGGAGTAGGGGTGGAAGAGCAAGTCAGTCATAGGGGCACCAGTTTAATAATCTCACGTAGGGCGCCATAAATCCTAAGGACGGCCCTGTTCTCCACACAGCACCTGGAGTGCAATGTGCCCTGCCAAGGGGGATATGGAGGATCAGGTGGGGCTGTGGGATGAAGGGGCACAGCAGGATGAGAACAGAAGGGGGGGCATGTAGAGGGCTGATGAGTGGACAGCAGAGGTTACATGTAACTGGCCACTGCCTGGCCCCTGCTGCTAGGGTTGCCAGAAGGTTTTAACAAAAATACCGGACACATTTGACATTACATCACAGTCTGCATTACGTCTTATTTAGAAAATACCAGACAGTTATATTTTCTCATTTATATTTTTTTCAATTTGTTTCCCAAACAGAAAGCTCAAATACTGGTCTGTCTAGTTCAAAACCAGACACCTGGGAACCCTACCTGCTGCGCTCACCAGCCACGGCAGCAAGTGGCCAGAAGCAGCACAAGGGGATAGAGCACTGCTAGCCAAGAGCCAGCATGCAGTGGGGGACAGATCCATCCCATCCTTCGGACATTTTGGGGCTGCTGCCCAAGGCCCCATGCTTTGAGGGACCCCATGGCGGCTGCCTCAGCCCCCCCAGAAACGGCTCTGGTGGGGGCTGGATAAAACAGCCGGAGCAGCCAGCGTTGTAGGCAACTTTGCCCAACCACCAGCCTTACGCACAACCACACTCTCTCTCTCTTTCTCCTCAGTCACTGATCCCTCTTCTTGACTGAGCACCAACCTACTCTATCCTCCACTCATTTTAAAAATACTTTGTATCCAGCAGACCAGAACCTCTGATTAGTGCAGTGTCACTGTCTTGGGTGCCATATAACAATCCAGGTAGGGGCAGACACTGCAGAAAATACCTGTCTTGTTCTCTGATCTGAGGTTCCTGAAGTCTCAGCTGAAGACGTTTTCCCCATCTGTTATACAGCTAAATGATTTCACACCCTATAACTCGCTTGTAGCTTAATTTTATCTCCTGTTCTTTGCAGGAAACAAGTCACTTTTTGGCATATCAGAGAAATGGAGCCTCCCTGATGGATTTAGAAACTAAATTAGGCCAAGAGCATCACAATTTGTAGTTGACTGGAGCCTATTTCATTTCACTTCTTTTCATTTCATTATGACTTCCAAGAGCTTGGTCTGTTGACTGACACAGATTGCAGGCCACCTGCTGTAGAATAACAGCTGAAATCAAAATGACTTTTTCTGGTTTTCTACTAGCTCCCTTAGTCTAAAGTAAGATTTCACATCTTTTTATTGTGCTGAAATTGTCACTTTTATCTCAACCCCTCCTACTGCCTTATCTTCATCTCACTCCAAATCATCTTTTCCAGCTGCATATTTTCTATCCTCTGTTCCATGGTCTCACTTTCTGTCTAGCTAATTATCTCACACTAGCAAGTTTTCTACCTTTTTCATCTAGTTCTCCAGTTTGGCATTTTATTTTCTAATCTCTTTACCTATTATAATCACATTGTTAACTATAGAATCCCTTCTACAGTTAACAATGCACTCATCCCATTAGCTTTTATCTTCACTTTCCTGTCCTTTCCATTTTTTTGGTGTGCACTGGATTCCTTCTAGCCTGTTTTCCAGAGTCATACTATTGCTTGACCTCATTTTCCACTTCCTGCTGGAGTTCATAGATGAACCTCAATGTTGCAGTTAAAATATAGACCTCACCTTTCAGTTTCCTTATTTCAAAAACAAAGCCCTCAGAATGGAAGCATAAATCATCTGTGAATATCTACAAATAAAAACATTAATATTGTTCCCTTGTCTCTCCAGCAGTAACTGAGGCTTGAGCGGATCAGCCCTAACACTCTTTCAAAAGTGTGTGTGGGCGAAACAATAGTGAAATCCCTGTGGGGATCTACATCAAGAGAAGAGGGACACGAGGAATTTCTAGAACAAATTATGGAAATATTCACAATATAAGCACTGGTAGTAATGGGATTACCTATGGAGCCCTCTGTGGGGAAAGTAATATGGAAAACCAGAAAGTGTCTAATTTTGGAATGTGTTTGGGGAAACTTTTTGCTTTGGAAGGCGATGGAAGTAACCAGGGAAACAGCCATTTTAGACCAAAAGGGACAAATAGTTTGCAAATCTGAAAGTTGAAGGCAGTTTGAGTGAAACTGGTCATGAAATGATGATTTTGTGGTTCTAAGGAAAGGCAGAGTGAGAGCAGCAGAACAAAGCCAACAGAATTCAGAAAAGCAGACCTTATTAAACTCTAAACTGGTAGCTAAGAGTATGTCTACACAACCACCCTAGTTCGAACTAGGGTGGTAATGTAGGCAACCGGAGTTGCAAATGAAGCCTGGGATTTGAATTTCCCGGGCTTCATTTGCATAAAGCCGGGTGCTGCCATTTTTAAATGTCCGCTAGTGCTACACGCGGCACGAACTAGGTAGTTCAGACTAGGCTTCACAAGGAGTAACGGTAGTTCAGACTAGGAAGCCTAGTCCAAACTACCTAGTCCGTGCCGCGTGTAGCCGCGCGGCACGGAGTCCGCACTAGCGGACATTTAAAAATGACGGTGTCCAGCTTTATGCAAATGAAGCCCGGGAAATTCAAATCCCGGGCTTCATTTGCAACTCCGGTTGCCTACATTACCACCCTAGTTCGAACTAGGGTGGTAGTGTAGACATACCCTAAGGTTCCAGGGGAATAAAATCTAAGGTTCCAGGGGAATAAAATCTAATGGAGAAAGGAATTCAGGAGCGCTAGCTATTTCTCAGTTTATTGTTATACCTCTTACACTAGCTCAATATGTAAGCGGGGGAATGGTCCCGCTATTGTGGGGAACTTTCCTGGCTTCTATACCACCCCGGTGAAATGGACCAGCGAAAGGATCTGAGTCCCCGCTCCCACTTCCTTTACCCCACGGCTTCCCTGATCCTGAGGGCTCCCCCTCCACTCTCCGGAGTAGCAGAGCCCTTGAAACCCCAACAAGGCTGGGCCCAGGTTTCCTGGGGCTTAATCCCCGACCTTGCAGTCACTAGGGGCAGGAGTTAGGGTGTCCCCACTCCGAGGTGCTCTCTTTACACTGCAGGCCTTCTTGGCCCAGTGATCATTTCATAAGGTTCAAAGCAAATACAATTTATTAAACATCAACTGGTTAAAGAGAAAAGAATAAGAAAAAATGAGAATGGTTAAATGAGAACACACAGCCCTGCTCTGTAGCACAGGGACATCAAAACAGCAGTCTGCAGAGTGTAAGGACAGTCCACAGTCTCTTCCTTAGAGGCCCTGGATGTGCTGCAGGGGGGCTGCAGGCTGGACACGCTTGCTCTGGCAGTGACCACACAGCCTCAAGCTCTAAGTGGCCAGACCCCTCTCCCAGTCTGGCCTGCTGGGCCTCTTGGCTGGTGATATCTCCCTGCCCAGAGCCTCTCCCTGCACTTTGCTGGTCCCAGCTGCTCACCACACCCAGCTGTAGGCTGTGCTGCCTTAGTCTCCAGCTCCTTGCATTGCTTCTCTGTCCCTTTTGGCTTCTCTGAGCACTGCCAGTCTGCTGCTCAACACAGGGTCTGTGCTCCTTGAGCTGTGTGTGTCTGGCTCTGTTGCTGCAGGACTTCTTCTGCACACAGCTTGCACTGCTCTTAGCTGTCTCTCAGCTCTCTCCTTGCTCAGAGAGACCCAGAACAATCCCAGCTCACAGGGAGGATGGGGCCTGGCCTCTCACTTTCCTCACTGGCCTGTCCAACCTGTCAATCAGGCTGAGCTGGCGTGTTGGCTGCTTTCCATTGTCTCTGGGGTCTGTCAGTCTCATGGACCCTTCCCCTTTTGATACTGGCCTATTTGAAATCACGGGATGGTGGGTGGGCGGGCAGAGCCCGCCCACCTTCTAAAAGCCCCTCCCCAACCTTATGGGAGGGACACTGGACCCATGTTCAATTGATTGCTTGGGACAAATAATGACTAAAGGATCAAGAAGTGCGGGCTAGAGGTTCAAAATAAGGGAGCCGGATGGGGGTTGGGAGTGGCCGGGGGAAGCCCTGTCGTGGGGGGGTTCTGCAATCCTGCCCTCACACAGCCCTGCAGCCGGGGCGGGAGGAGAGGGGTGGGCTCAGAGGGAGTGGCTCCTGGGGTGTTTGTGTAGGGGGGGGGGAGCAGGGACCTCCCAAGGGCTCAGGCACTCCCTTTGATTCTCTTTTGTGTATGTGTTTGTCTCCTTCTGCAGATGGTGAGGGCCATTAACATCGTCCTGCTGCACAGGGTCATCTGCCTGGTAGACTGGGACTTCATCATAACCAGATTTGCCGCCCTGAGCTTCCTCAACTGCAGGGAAGTGCAAGAGCCTGTAAACCTCATTTTTTGAGGAATAAAGGCTCTTGCGCAAAAGGGTTTTTTTTTTTTTCCAACAAATGGCCCCATCTACACAGGGCTTTTTATCGCAAAAACCTCTGCCACAAAAAGGATCGGAAGAAGATATGCAAATGAGGGTGTGAGATATGCAAATGAGCACTCCATTTTTATTTCCTCTTCTGCAAAACACCCAGGGTATGTCTACACTACCCCCCTAGTTCGAACTAGGGGGGCTAATGTAGTCATACGGAGTTGCAAATGAAGCCCGGGATTTGAATTTCCCGGGCTTCATTTGCATGATCCCGGCCGACGCCATTTTTAAATGCCGGATAGTTCAGCCATACCCCCACAGTGTAGATGTAGCCTCTGAGAGCTGGCTCTGCAGCTCCCATTGGCTGGAAATCTTGACCAATGGGAGCTGTGGGGATGGTGCCTGCCGGCATGAGGGCACCATGTAGAGACTCCCTCGCTCTCCATATGCCTATGGGTTGCAATGACCTGGCAGCTGTTTCCTGGGAGCCATGGTAAGTGCTGCTGAGAGACCCTGCACCCCAAGCTCCCTCCCATAGTCCAAGCTCAGGTCCCAGTCCTGAGCTCTCTTCTGCACCCCAAGCCCCTCATCACAGATCCCACCCTAAATCTCAACTGCCCTGCTGGAGCAATCACCTCCCTACCCCAACCCAGAGCTTTCTCCTTTTCCCCAAGCCACTCATCCCTATCCTCTCCCTAGAGCCCACACCTCCAGCCAGAGCCCTCACCCCCTCCCCCACACTCCAACCCCCAGCCTGGTGCAAGTGAGTGGGGGTGTGGAAGAGTGAACCGTGGAGGGGGAACCTCAGAGATGGGGTGGGGCAGGGTGTTTGCTTTTGTGTGATTAGGATATTGGTATCACTTAGAACCTGCCTTAGCTCAGGGGGATGAATTTGATAAGTTCCTGATGCCCCTTCCAGCCCTATATGTCTATGATTTGCATGCCTGCCAGGAGACTACCAGTTTGTAAATTAGCCCCAGAAACAACATTAGCTCCCCACCGATATTTTCCCACTAGCTCAGGATGACAAAACTGTAACTCATGAGCTGTATTGAGCTTTTACAGTTTGAGGCTACGTCTACACTACTGGGTTTTTGTGCAAAAGCCGTGAAGCGTGAACCTAAAGCACATTTTTGCACAAGTAAATTTACATTAAATCTAAAGAACAGAGGGATTTTTGTGGTGTAGGTATTCCTCTTTCTATGAGGAATAGCTCCTTTTTGCACAAGAATTCTTGTGCAAAAAGGTGTGTGGGGATGGGCAACAGGGGTTTTGTGCAAAAAGAGCCAATCAAAAAAAAGCACAGGTGCTCTGGTGGCTATTCTGTGAAGCTTTCTTTCGAGAGCGTCCATGCAGTCTGGATGCTCTCTTGTGCAAACGCACATCACTTTTGTGATGCGTTTTTGTAGCATGGATGCGCTTTTGCGCAAGAAATTTTTGCGGGAGATCTCTTCCACAAAAAGCTTCTTGTGCAAGAAGCCTACAGTGTAGACGTACCAAAGTGTGGATGAAAGAGCTCCTCCCCGACCCATGTACCTGTACCTACTAGATTGGCGGGGCAGGGTGTGGGCTTAGGAGCTTCAGCAGCTGCAGGGCTGAAGCTGCGAATCCTGTCAGGTGCGCCCCACAGGATTGAAGCTGTGTGCCCCATCAGACACACCCCGCAGGGCTGAAGCTCCAGGGCTGGCTCTTGAACATTTGAAGATTTTAATGCGTCAGTGTAATACAGAGGTCTTCTGGGGCATCGCAGAGAGGATTAAATCAGGGCAAATTGCTTTGAGACAGGGCTTCTTACAGGCCAAGACTGGGAGTCCTCCACTATAAGGCACACTGAACCAGTCACAAAGAGCACTTCTGTTCACCTCATGGGCTAACAAGAAGTCACAGAAGACTGGGGGGGTGGGGAAGAACATTTTTTGGATCAGGGGCCACTGACCCACAGAAAAATCAGTGGGGGGCTGCAGGCATATGAGAAGCCCAAAAAAAACCCCCAAACCATCACTGATGTGGCCCCTAACTGAGGAGGAGACAGACACTCCCTACATTCCCTTGCACACCGGAACCTAGTGGGGCCCAGGCTAGTAGATTTTGTGTGCTCCAGTCCTGCAGTAAGGTGCAGACTCCACAATGCTGTGGTGGGGGGGGAGCCCTGAGCCTCAGGGGCTGCATCCAGGCATGCCGGGGGCTGCATCTGGCCCCCGGGTCAGAGGTTCCCCACCTCTACCTTAGACACTCCAGTTTTCCTGCACTATCAGCACCACTCCACATACAGCTGAGAGGTTATGAAAGTGAATCTCACCAAATCAGAACAGGTTCTTCCAGTCCCAAAGGAGCAGCCACATTCCCAGGTCAATTTATATCTCAGATCTTACCCAACCAAGCATGCTGTGTCAATCCTTTAGAATCTAAAGGTTTGTTAATAAAAATGGTGAGAGGTAAAACTGGTAAAGGAATCAAATAATACACCAATTGCAAAGTTCTCGGTGAAGGCTTGTGGCAGAGATGGAATAAACTGCTGTCTTAAAACAAGACTCTGGAATACATCGTTTTTGAGGATGGGACATCAATCCTTGCAGGGTTCAGTTCCTAGCAGAGATCCTTCATAGGTGATTAGCTGGATTGAAGATAAATGGAGGAACCTCCAGGACCCTTTTTTATAGCCTTCCCATGTGAAGGGACTCCCATTATTCTTGCTGTGCAAACGTATGCACCAAGATGGAGTCTGTCACATAAGAGAATCACTTGTCCATGCATGACTCGGTCCTTTTTAGGCAGCAGCCATTGCTTTCAGGCTAGTCCGAATGGTCACAGCAAAACTCATCAGATGTGGATGGGCACCACCTCAGGTGTATTGTCCATCAAGTATTCCTATTCACTCAACTAATAGTCTTCTTACAACAGCAAACATTTGAAATATAAGTACATAACCCATAAGTATAACTAGAAATATAAAAATGATATATGCATATGAGCAGTATAAACAGAATCAGTGCTTTTCCTAGACCTCTTACTTGGTACACTTTGTACAAGATTTGGTGCAGACCTATAACATTACGGCCAATAAGTCTGACCACCTCTGCACTAGCTATAATTTTATTTTTGTTAGAAAAGGGAGGCTAGATCCTGGGCAGTAGCTTGCAAGGTTACTAATAGTGAAGAAATTATTTTACTCACTAGACAGATTTTCACATTTGGTGGGGCAGGTAGATTCCCCTCATGAGAGGAGGAGAAGATAATCTCTGCCTAGTGTTCTCTCTTATTTTGCACAATAGAGGAAGGGCAGATCACTTCCCCCGCTACTTGTGTGAAATGTACTGAATGGTAGAAAGGAGGGCATTGTTTATAGCCCTGCTTTCAGTGTGGTGACCTGTGAAATGCCAATGTTCCTCTCTGAAATAAAAGCTTTTGCACAGCAGTGTTAGAGGTGATACAGTGGATGTAAAGCAGAGTTCAGAGTCAAGGACAATCACAAAGCTATGGAGTGTTGATTCACCTGAAGGGGAGAGATGAAGCTGTGTTTGCAGAGCTTCCTTTCAGAGTACCAATTTGGCCTTTGAGCCTATGTTCAAACCTTTTATTCCTCAAAACAAGCAAACACACTGAAACACCTGAGCATCATCAAATGTTTTATGCTGGATCTTTAATGTATTGAATAATCTTTAAAAGGTATTTAAATTATTGTAAAACCCTGTTAAATTCAGTACATGTGGTGTGAAAAGTAGACTGTTGAGGATAGGCAGCCAGATAGCCATGTGTGCTATTTAGAAATACTTATAGACAGAAGTTAGACAAGCAAGGTCAGAAGTTAATGATTCCACACATTTGTCTCAGGGTTAGGTAGAGACAGGGTTGTCGATGTCATAACTAACTTTTCACATAACAAGGAAAATAGCTGATTAATGTATTCGCTTCTGAAGGTCGCATAATTAGACTCTTCTTTAGTTTGGTTACAGAGGAATTTGAAAATAGAGACAAATTTTTACTTTATCGTCTTGCCATGAAATGCTGCAACTATAGTGTTTTATGTGCCACTGCTTGTTCTGGCCCCAATATGGATGAAGCAGGTGCAGTCTGTGTTTGGGGGATTGGTGGGGAGTTTTTGTAGATTACATTACCAGATCATGGTGCATAGGTATTGAAATGGTTGGATCTTGCCTTCTGCCACAAAATACCATGTTATAGCTCTGGTCATGGATGGATGCCTACCCATCCCCACAGACTGCTCAGAGATGCTGCTGTGATGGCCATGTGCTTCTCTGAATGCTGTGAGCCTGGGGAGAAGGAGAGAGGTTTCGTGCACTGCCCCTCCCTCCTCCACCCCAGCACAATCTTGCAGCTCTCATTGGCCAGAAATTGCTCAATGGGATCTGCTTGTCTGTGAGGGGAGCCTGCCTCGGACTAATTTCAAGGCTTCCCTGTAGTGTGGACACAGTAGGTGTGTCTAGACTACAGGGTTTTTTCGAAAAAAGTGGTCTTTTTTCGAAAAAACTTCCCCTGCGTCTAGACTGTTGCCGTGTTCTTTTGAAAGTGAATCAAAAGAACACGGCAGTTTTTTCGACTGCGGAAAATCTCATTTTACGAAGAATAACGCCTTTTTTCGAAAGCGTTCTTCCGGAAAAAGGCACTGTGTAATGCAAACTGTGCTTTTTCAAAAGAGAGCATCCAGACTGCCTGGTGCTCTCTTTCGAAAAAGCAGCTTGCTTTTTCGAAAGTACTGGCTGTAGTCTGGACGCTCTTTTTCGAAAGAGGCTTGCAGTCTAGACGTAGCCACTATGTTGAAATAGTTATTTCGGGAGTTATTATTTCAAAATAAGTTATTTTGAAACAATTTCCTAGCATAGACATGCCCTAAGGTGCCAGAGGACTCCTCGTTGTTCTTGTGTTTTAGGTCACTGCTTATCCATTAGATTGTATACACCTTGGCTGTGTCTATACTGGCGCGATCTTGCGCCAGAGCTATGCAAATGAGGCTCAGCATGGAATATCGCCGAGCCTCATTTGTATAACTAATGAGCCGCCATTTTTGCGGAAGAGGCTCTTGCGCAAGTCGGAGCTGTCTACACTGCCCCTTCTTGCGCAGGAAAAACACTCTTGCGCAAAGCCGTTATGCTGATTATTTTCAGGCATAACGGCTTTGCGCAAGAGGGTTCTTCTTGCGCAAGAAGGGGCAGTGTAGACAGCTCCATCTTGCGCAAGAGCCTCTTCCGCAAAAATGGTGGCTCATTAGTTATACAAATGAGGCTCGGTGATATTCCACGCTGAGCCTCATTTGCATAGCTCTGGCGCAAGATCGCGCCAGTATAGACACAGCCTCTGGTGGGGCTGTCTGATGACAAGGTTTAGAAGGAATGGATTTTTTACAGGCAATGTCAGTTTCACCATAGGCAAGAGAGTGAAAACATATTTCTGTTGATAGCATTTGAGATTGACAAGCAAAGGTTGCTTGAGAACATAAGGAGTGTCTACATAGCAAAAACCGCAACAGCAGCCACCACAGCTATGAATCTCCGAGTCTGGGTCAGCTGACTTGGGCTCATGCTGCAGGGCTGAAAATCTCAATGTAGTTGTTCAGCCTTGGACTGGAGCCCAAGCTCTGACACTCAGCAAAGAGGAAGGGTCTAAACAGCCACACAACTATTTTTAGCCCCTCAGCATGAGCCAGAATCAGTTGACCTGGCCTTGAGAATTGCTGCCCTGGGGTTGGGTTTTGTTTTTGCTGTGTAGAAGTTTTAGCTGCTGATTTAAGGATACCTACTTTGTGTATTTTGACATGTGGTATTGACAATTTGCATTAGTGGCTATAAAGCTTAACATTTAGAATCTGTATTTGCCATTAAGTGTTTCTGACCCCTAAATTGCCCTGCCACTATGAAAATATAAATTGATAAACAGAAACATTTTTACGCTTAGCCTTCAAAATTATGATAAAAAAATTGCATAGGCTCAAATTTGGCCAAGCCTATGCATTATGTGAGTAAAGCCATTACCGTTCTTAAGCATTATGGCTGCAGTTTTCAAAACTTGGAGCCTAAAGTTACATACCAAAAAAGATTGGTTTCAAGGATACCGAGCATCCACAACTGACTGAAGTCAAAGGACATGCTGTATACAGAGGGCAGGATTGGGTTTATTGTAAGATTCAAAATAGGAAAACACAGAGTGAAACTTTTGGCTATTAACAAGCATCTGAAAGCTGGGAAACTTTTGGATTTATTTTTGGAGTTTACTGCAGCAATAAGTGTCTTTTTGCTCTCTTACTGGCTGATTATTTTTAGTTACCTTATAAGAAGACTGGGCTCCCTTTGCACTGGCTATTGATCGTGGATGCAAATGAAAGAGACTAGCTTCAAATACAGAGACAGGGCTTCAGTCTGACCATCTAACTCTTATTAGGAAATATTGGATCCCTTGAAAAATGACCATAGTTACACAGATGGAGAATTATGTTAACCCAATCACTTAGACTAGAATTCAATAGCCTTGCTGTTGAATAGTACTTTGCCACACAAGACTTGTTAACTTCAAAGGGTTTCTTCAGTATGTGAGTAAGAATATTGCAATCTGGCCCTGTCGATATAATAATTTTATGAGTGTGTGCTGAAATGGAAAGATTAAGTTTCCTGGCTGAGTTACTATGGTAATAAGTACAGGCTGTAGTGCTTTGTACTTATACACTGAATACCATTTATGCACCAATATGAAAGACTTGTACATTTGAGGGTACATTTTGTAGTGTTAATCAACTCAGCTATCCATGTGACAATAATAGCTGGTATTTCTAGGGCATCTTCTTAGTCTCTTAAGCACTTTGAGGTGTGTGAAGCAACTGGTAGACAGATATTGGTTTCTTATGCTGGGTAGGCTTCTAAAAGCTTAAGCAGAAATTCTTTTCATATGCAGAAACACCTGTTTGCCTTGGCTTAAGGAAATGCTTTAAGAGACAAATCAGTGCATTTATTTCAGTATTAGAATTGTCATTGCTTCCTGTGATGGGGTGACTAATTCACACTCGCCCTGCAGGATTTAATGCAGGCCAGATGGACCAATTAAATCATTAGGCAACTGACTAAGAAGGCTCAGCCAGGACGGTAAAGCCCAGGAGCTGAAAGGAGAAGGGGCTGTTAGAAAAGAGCAGAGACACTCCCAGGTGAAAAGGAGGATTGCGTGGACACTGTAGACTTCAGTGACTCCCTGGAATGGAAAAGGCTTTGGGAACTTGTAGGTCCAGGAAGTCAAGGGAACCAGTGGTAGGAAGTAGCCCAGGGATAGAGTACTGAGGCCAGAGAGAGAAGGACCAAACTACTTAGCTGAGGATCCATGTGCTGGAATCCAGAGAAGAGTGAGCATGGGTCACTGGGGGAATGGCACAGAGGCTGTGAGCAGGAAGCTTGCCTAGGATTATTAGGGAGTGAAACCTCCCCGGTAGGGGGACCTTGGACAATGAAATAGCCAGAGGGCCAAGCTCTGAAGAGGACTGGGGTTGCCAATTTTAGTGGGATGTATTCCTGGAGATTTCCTCACATGACATAATCTTCAACTAAAGTTTAATCTTAAATTTCTGGAGAACTGGTGACCCTCAAGGTTCCTGAGTCTGTGAGGGGCCGTAGATGGGCAGCAGAGACAGAGTGGTGGTGTGCAAACCATGAACAGGGAGTTTCAGCCTCAAGCTAATCCCCAGTGTACCAGGAGGAGGCACCAGTCTGGAGGTGAGTGGTGTGCCTTGTGACACTTTCACATAAGGAAGATTTGTTGCTGTTTTTTTTAACAACCACACAGCTCTGCAATACATCTGTTTTTTTTAATTGCTTGTGTTATGTATACTTTGTTACCATTCTGTTTATTACTTCCAATTTAAATGTCATATCAGCTTCTTTCTCCATGTTAGTTATCTTTGTCACTTCCTCTGCTGCACAGCACCCAAGGAAAGAATGGTTTAGGTATCTACACACAAATTTTAAATAGACATGATTGTATACATTTGGTGTTGGCTTTTATTCAGTGCTGATGGCATAAGGGTAATGTATTAGTGTTAGAATTTGACATCCTTGTTTTTTTTTTTTTTACAGGAGACCTAAGAACTAGCTAAGAGAAGAAATGCAAGATTTGCCTTTAATTACCAATACTACTCTTATTTTTATACATATGCTATATCTCTCTGCTGTTAGCAGACCAACTCAGGCATATAATATAGTATTTCCTAGTGCACTAGGTAACTCTTCAGTAAATCTTATTCTTTTTTGCCATTGTCTGCAAGATGTAATTCCAACTGATCAAAAATAAACCATCAAATCTCTGGGCACATTTAAGATGTATATTTATGCATGTGCAGTGGTATATCGATACTATCTGGAAGGAGAGAAGAAAGTTATGGAAAGCAGCAGAACTGTCAATTCACTGCTGCACTTGGTTGAAGCACAAATGTGTGGATTCAGAGGCAGCTGAATTGCTTTATCTCACCCGTGAATGGGGCTACCCATTCAACCTAACCCAAGTCCTTGATGAGATTTTTTTTAATGTATTTTGGGATCTTTTCACTTGTCTTCTGGCTTCTGTCTAAGGAGACATTTACTTCCTGTTTTCATGCTCATGACATGTTTAAACAAAAAGCAGAGATTCTCATGCGATCACTTAACTTCAGAAGTCAGAGTGGTAGGACAAATGCCAACTATCAGGCTCATGACAAAATCATGAAAATTGGTAAATGTGCATTCAAATGGCATAAGCTGACAATTCTGCACACCCAAGGCAGAGGGAGAGAGGCATCAGTTCACCATAAACTAAGCCTGATAGGCAAGTTCCTCTTCAAACACCTCTACTGGTGCAGGAAAAAGTTGGAGGCACAATTGTTCATCGCATTTACTTCAGGCCTTGAGGCTGGTCAAACCATAGCACAGGAATGGAAAACATAGGGATGGTGGTTGAATTCATACAAGATGCTGCAGAAGGGCCCACTCCATTCCTGCCTTTTCATACCACAGAAGTGTAGCCCAAGGTCCAGTGTGTTTCAGCAGCAGCCCTGGGGACTACAAACTGCGGCATCTTGGGAGAACTTCCCGGTTCCTGCCAGGATTTGCCCTCTCCCCCCAGCAGGGTCTCAGCAAGGACTGAGCTAGAAGTAGCACCCAGACTGCATGCTGCGAGAAGGGGCTGCTGAACTGTTTTCCTGTTCTGTTTTTTACAGGTAGGACCAGAAAGGGACCCTGAGAGGAGTTTGTGACACACAGGGAGAACCTGGACTTGGTTATTGTGGGGTTTAGTTACTGTGGGAGTTGGAACATGTTGTCAGGGGGTTGTGTTGTGTGCTGTAACCTCTGCCCCTAGGAGGGTCTCAGCAAGGACTGTGCTAGAAGCAGGACACAGGCTGCATGCTGAGAGAAGGGGCTGCTGAACTGTTTTCCTGTTCTATGTTTTTTACAGAATAAAGCCTGTTCCTGGTGATTTGTCTGAGTGGGTCTGGTCTAAGGTGTGTGCGTGTGCACGCATATACACACACACACAATACATAATGTGGAGCACACCAAACAGCCTCAGGCCTAGCGTCCCACAGTGGTGTAAGAAGTCACAAGGCTTCCCCTATGCTGAATAACCTCACCCTGGGATAGCCAACAGGAGGGGTTACAGAAGCTTTCAGTGGTTGTGCCACTTGAGTTCCCTCCACCAATGTTGTCTTAGTCCTGTACACTAGTTCTACTTGCAGGGTTTTCGGTGCTTTTCAGCCTTACCTCTGGGCAGGGCGAGCCTGAGACCAAATGGCACCCCAAAGGAGGAGCATGTTCAGTGCCCCCTCTGTTTGTTAAACTTTCAAATACCCTGTTTATTGCATTTATGGCCCACTTCATGAATTTCCACTATTTGCATGGATTATCCCTGTTGTAAAAGCTGACAAATTTGCAATGTGAGGATCTATAAATCTGTATTTAATAATGCCATATCCAAGCAAATTAAAAAAGAATCCTCTAAGCTTGTAGAAACTTTAATATCAAGAAACTGAACTGTGCAACAATACTAATGCACCAGCATGGAACAGTGTTAACAGTATGTGACAGTCTTAGAATGTTTATTCTAGTCCTTTAGTTTAAAAGGTCACTTTTCTTCGCCTTTGCCCTCGCAAACTGAACCACAGCATCAGAGAGATCCAAAGGCTGGCCAGTGGCATTTTCAAATGATAAAATAGCAAGTGATGTCAGTCTCTGGTCAGCTATCATTGATCAAAGTTGTGTGTTAAGCCTGAGCTTTGAAAAGCTGTGCTCACCCCTTGTGACTATGACTAATAGCATAAATAGAAACCTCAAAACTATCCACACATTAGGATGGGTTGGCAGCCTTTGGCATATGTTACATCAAAGTAATCTGCTGGCAGGCTGTGAGATATTTTGTTTATGTTGACCATCTGCAGGCATAGCCTTCCGCCACTCCCATTGTCCATGGTTCACTATTCCCAGCCTGCACTGCTTCCATTGGCCACAACAATGAACTGCAGTCAATCTGCTTTAATACAGACTCCACTCTTAAGTTGTCCACCATTTCTTTGGCAGCAGCAATAGCATTTTCAAATCCATTGTCTCTGTAGGCCACAACAAAATCAAGGCAGTGTAGTAGTAGTAGTAGCAAGTGTGATGTCCACTGACTGAGTTTATAATGCCTTATTCACAAAGTTTACTTGGAACAGATACTGTACCAAACCACAAGTGAGACCAGAAATCTGAAGCAGTGATCTGGTTTGCCAGGCTTTGTGCCTCATACTGGATTCTGGCCTTAGCTTTACTCGACTGTGCAAGATCCATCAAGACACTGAAAATCTCAGTCAATTGGTACCTCACTGAACTTATATTGTCAATTCTATTCTCTCAGCATGTGTCACTTTCTGGCTGCATGGTCAGATTTGTAATGTTTTCCATGAGGATCTTCCATGTGATAGTTAATACTGAAAAGAGAAGGTTGAACCTTTGCTGTACTCCAAAGAGAGTTGAGGGGATGGCAGCCACGAGGCACAAAGACAACACTTGAATTCAGCACAAGGATCCTTGCTTAGATGACCTTGTTTCTTCCCTTCACTTGGACACAGCTATCCCCATTGTCAGCAAATATTACTGTGAATGGCATCTTTTCACTGTGACTAATGCCAGGAGTGCAGGCCATTATTTCAGAGTAATACTACTAAGTTACTATTTAAGCTTAGTTACTACTAGCTTACTACATCAGGTAAGTTATGTTAGTAATTGTGTCCAGGACTGAATGCAACAATTTGGCATTCTCGTCAAGAATTTTGCAGCAAAAACAGAATCCTGTCAGATGATTTCAAGTAAGTTAGCCAATGCTGATTCAGTTTCTCTCCATTCTTGAACACTCTTTCACAGGGTGACTTTAAGTTTCATTGCTACTCATTTACTGGCAATGTATTAACCTTTATTTTGCCTCACCCATTCAATATTGTATGATCAATATAATAGTTTAGAAATATCAGCAATAAAACAGGATCTCAGTATCTATATTTGTGGTGTGCAATTTTCTCTCTGCTGTTTCTGTCATTGTGCGAGGCTGATTCTTTATCAGTTCTGTTCTTTTCATGTAAACCAAATTATTACTCTTTTCATTCTTCTTTATCACCCCTCTCCTTTACACAACCAGGAAATCTGGAACACTCTCCCTCACTTTCCTCATATTTACCTGAAAATAAGGAATGGAAATCTGCTAATTTCTTAGTACAGTAAAAGCTGTGTTTATTCAGCCCTGTACCAATTGAAAAGCTCTACAAACTGGCATTTCGGATCTTCATTGAAAGTCCAGTTTATAGTTCAGTTGGCATGGGGCTGGTAAGCTCCTTACCTAGCTCCCCAGAAGTGGTGACTTGTCCCTGCTGCTCATAGGCAGAAGAACAGCCACTGGCACTCTGTGGGCCGAGCCCACAGCTCCCATTGGTTGGGAACTGTGGCCAAGAAGAGCTGCAAGGACTTAGAGCCAAGGGAAACCAGAACACTATGGAGAGACTTAACCATTTTCTTATTTATTGCAAGCTTTAAACAGTTAACATTGATATTTAAGTTTTACAAGCCTTACAAACAATTATTAGACAATTTAAAATATTTAAAGTTTAAAATCTAAAGCAAGTAATACAATGTAAAGCAAGTAATAGAAAATTATTATAATACAATAATTAAACCTAGTTCACTTACTCTTCACCTGTATGCTACCTACAGTACCAGGTAGGAGGTCATGGTTCCTTTGTTTCCCATGCGTCGGAACGCCAGGCACTGGGCTTACCGGTGTAAAGGGGTCTGTTCCTTTCTGTTACATCGAAAGCAGGACCTGTGGGTCAATCCTGCTTATTCCCTCTGACTGTGCTTACTAAACCAAATGTATAGCAAAGCAAGACTTGGTCATTCTAGTAATATCTACCAATCAACTATATTTTATGTAAAATACCTATTATGCCAATATCTAGGATACATTTTGCTAAGCCAAAATATTGTAAAAGTGTTTAATAGTTTTTCTGGCTGTCTCTTGAATTTTTCTTTTATCAAAAATTGTACTAGTACCAGGTTGTTTCTGGTCTTTTTGGCCTGGTCTCACTGTCCTGTACTAGTTATGCATAATTGGGCAAGCACTCCTGACTTTCCCCTACCCTTTCTGGCCTGGCCTGTAGGCATACGTGCGTGCCCAAGCTTGAATCAGACCTAGGGTGGTGTGTTAGAGAGCCATACTTTGGACAAGGTTGGAACGAGGCCTAGCACTGCAGATGTTGTTTTGATCATGGGAGGGCCATCCAGGCTCCCCTACAGCAACACATAGAGCCAACTAACTGCATTTCTGCCTTGGAGCACCAGGGACATATCACCACTTGTGGAGTGTCACCTAAGGTGAACACTGCCTGGATCTGGCATCCCAAAACCCCTCCCATACCCCAACTCCCTGCCTCCTCCTGCATCTAAACTCCCTCCCAAAGCCCACACCCAAACTCTAGTTAACTAGAATATTTGACTAACAGGCATCCCTCATTCTTCCAATATGCTGGATAACAAAGCTTTTCCTGTAATAGCCACTTCATCTGGGTCTTACGTACAAAAGCTCAAGATACGATATACATTTGTGTTAGTCTCTAAGGGTGTGTCTACACTGCAGGGCTTAACTCAAAATAAGCTATGCAAATTAAGCTATATCAATTATGTATCTCATTTTGAAATCCCTATTTCGAAATAGGGAGCATCTACACAGCACTTATTTCAAAATAGAGCACTCTTCCTCCGACTTCCCTTATTCCTTATACAATGAGGGTTACAGGAGTTGGAGTAAGAAGTCCTCCAGCTTGACAGTATTTTGACACTTTCAAAATAACTGCCTGCTGTGTAGAGGCGGACTAAGTTATTTCAGAATAGCACCAGTTATTTTGAAATAATGTTGAAGTGTAGATATACTCTGAGGTGCTACAGGACTACTCATTGTTTTTAAAGTTACAGACTAACATGGTTACCCCTCAGACTTTAAAAAAAAAAAAAAAAAAAAAAGCAAAAAATTCCATCACTTACACTTCACTCAATTTTTTGTTCACTAGGATGATCTCTGCTGCCTAAAGCCTAAACTGTGCAGTTCTGTTTGAGATATTTTTCCCATCAGATTTCCCTCTTGTTGCTAACTAGATTGCATCTGAGCTTTTCTCTTCCTGTACTGCTGTCCTGAAGACTTCTTTGGGAGCATTTCTTCTTTTCTGTGGGGAAAAAACAAACCATGCTGGGAAGAGCAACAGTCTGTTCCACAGTCTTAAAGTCAAACACTAAGCATGTAACAGTATTTCTTTTATTTTATTGCACAGAGAGATTCAATAGCTATCTCTGGCATCTCATTAAGTGTCCTTTATTAGTTGCTACTTACACTCTTCCAGTCTTAACACAAGTACACTTCCACAATAAGTTGACAATATCACAGTGGGGCTCTCATTTCACTTCAGTTCTCATATCACATTGAGTGACTGGCAGTGCCCTGCTCCTTTATCTGCCCATGAGAACAAGGCTGACAACATACTCAGAGATTCAAGGAGAATGCAGCTCTCAAAGTCTGAAAGGTTCCATAAGATTCTACAAAGTTTCAGAACTAGAAGGCCATAGTGAAAAGTAAATCCAGCTATGGAATCCCTGAAACATATTTTACTTCAACCATGCTATTTTCCCTTTTATCACAAACAACAAAAACAGCCCACTGCCCCCTAAGCCTGGCATCCCAGGCAGTTGGTTCAGTCTCTTGTACCTACATCTACCCAGCCTCTGGACATGTGAGGAACAGAGGACTTCCAACCACAAAGGTCAGCTAGCCTCATTCTTCCTTACTTCTATACTTCCTTTCTGTGCCTCTTTATTGGTCTTGAACTGATGAGATACTTGGCTTCTTAGCTCACTCAGCCTACAAGTCTGATTGGGATAATTAAAGGTAATTAGCTAATCAGCATTCTCTGGGGAAACAAATGGGTCTCAGGGTGTAGCTTCACCTGTTAACTCCATGCACTCTGTTGCAGAAACCTACAACTTTTCCTTGTCCCTACTAGGATGAGTTCATAGCTTATCACTCATAGCAGAACAGTCCCCAAATACTCTCTGCAATACAAGAGGGGACAGAAGGAGGGGCTGATTCACAGCCTCCTCTCATAGCACCCCTAAGGAAGTCCAAGCAGCACTTGAAGGCATGCTCCACCCACTCTGATAGAAAAGAAAGGCAGACACCTATAGCACTAGCAGCAGCTGCTTTTTAGTGTATTTCTTCTTTTCTTCACCTCCTCTCTCAACTATGGACTAGAGGCCAGGTTTACACAAGAAAGCATCTTCTAGTGTCAGCACCAGGGAACCTGGCCCAAGCAATCAGTTAAGATAGGCAGAGGCGCTACCTGTATGACCACATGGTACCATTCAAGAGACAACAGTGTATCAGGAGTGAGCTCTAGGAAAGATCTAGGGAACATTTAGCTGAACATATAGCTACAAGCTGTCACTACTCCAGCAAGCAAGCTATCATGTAGCCAATGAATGACTGAACAAGATCTGTACGGTAGTAGGGGCTACATGTGTACCTCAATGATTTACTAAGCATTTTCTTGTTTAATTTTTCTGCTGGGATGGAAATATGTCTGCAAAATTTGCAAGTTAATAAATAATGTATCCACGGACTATTACAGGTCCTGAAAAGTCATATTGAGCATATCAATCTGTTTATCAAATTAAGCTTTCTGTTTGGAGGAAGTAGGCCTGTTTGTGTTCAAAAGACTACTAGAAGAATTGATTGTCTGACAGCTGTGTGATTTAAAATAATAGCTTCAGGACCCTGATACAGCAGCAACTGTTTTCTCCTAGAGAAAATGCAGAACAATCTCATCTCCTAGACACAAAATAATGCCAAAATCGAACACTTCTGTAATACTTTTATAGGTTTTGCAAACACTTGGCTAAAATACAACCCTCTTCTGGTTACTCAGCAGCTGAAATCACTAAAAAACATAAGCCTTGTCCTCCAATTGACCTTGAGAAGAGGAGGATGGATCCGTACAGAAAGAAATATCCTGGTTTGTGGCTTTTTATTTGGGGTCACAAAATATTCTGCATTGGGGCTGAGATTGGCCCAGTTTTCACGTTTTACTGAATTACAGGGCTGTCTATGTTGACAGAATAAACAGTTCACATGCCCCCTCTTGTCATTCTGCAGCTGCCTTATGAGTAGAGCTTTCTGCTGATTGGTAGCATTCAGACATTGCAGGTGATTGGCCCACAGTTTTGTCTCTCCCTTCTAATTCCTTTCTGCATTGCAGTCCTATTGATTGAGTCAGCAGGGAGTGCACAGCTGGACAAACCACCTATCATTAAAGAGAATGAAAATATGTGCTCCAATGTACCAGTTCAGAACTCATGCAATTCCACAAGGGAGGTCCAATGAATGATGGGAGCTGAACACTTTGCTTATATTTCATATGACTCAAACGTGTACACTCCAGGGTCATGTGGATTCTCAGTCCATTGCTAATCTTCAACACAGACAATGGGACTTTTATATACAGATTACATTTATGTGATGCTTTAAGTCACGTTTACACTATAAACTTTGGTCAAAACTAGCTACGTCAGCATAGAACCACTAAAGCCTGCATGTTGTTTGGATGCTTGCATTGGCTCTGAGTAAGATGCATGTTTGTGTTTGATGCAAAGTGCACTGCACCTCAGGTTGGTATCCCCGTGTGCCACCCACTGCTGTCCAGACTAAGGATGTTAAATACCGGTTAATTTACTAGTAGAGTAGTTGATGGAATTTCCATCGACTACTCGATAGGCACTTCTGCATTCCTCCTTTGAAATGTACAAGAGCCCCAGTAGGGGCATGTCAAAGGAGGAATGCGGAACTCTGCATGCAACTTGGGGCCAGTGGGAAGTCCCTCTGACTCCGGGCTCCATGAGGGCGCTTTCCCTTTGAAATGCACAAGAGGCCCTGGGTGCTGATCCCTCTGCTGATCCCGGGCTCCATGCGGCACTGCCGCTTTGGAATGCCGTGCAGAGCTGGTGTCAGCTTGGGACTCCCCAGCTGACCCTGGGTTCTGTGGAAATGCCACGTAGAGCCTGGGGTCAGTTCAGGACTCCTCAGCTGATTCTGGGCTCTGCACTGCATTTCCACACTGTATATTTCTGGAAATGCTGCATGGAGCCCGGGGTCAGCTAGGGAGTCCCCAGCTGACCCCGGGCTCCATGAGGTGCTTTGAAACGCTGCAGTGGCATTTCAAAGGGGCAGTGCTGCACAGAGCCCGGGATCAGCTGTGTGGCGCTGCCACTTTGAAGTACTCCCTCTTCCCCCTGGCCTTTGCTGCCTCTATCTAATAGAGGCAGTAAAGTGGGGGGGGGGGGAGGAGAGTGACTAGTCCTTAACATCCTTAGTCCAGAGCAGTGACCTTTGGAAGCTTTTGCAATGTGTTTTGGAGAAGAAACGAGTCCCCCAGAGATTTCTAAGGAGTGGGGGCAAGTTCCAAGCATGCCAGAATGCCATCCAGATCCTTTAACTTTTGTACCGTGTTATTCACATCCCAGAAATCTATGCAGCACTTTTCTGTGTCCACCATTTAAGAGAGAACCTTGTGGCTCCCGAATGTTGTACATAGAGGACTAATGATCCTTTGCTAGCTGCAGACCTGCAAGAAGAACCACAATAATACGGGACATAAGGATTTCTTCTAGAACACTTTGCAAAGGGACATAGTTGAAACATATTCAAGATTGTTGGTGGCATTCACAGGTCAGCTGCAGACAGTAGAGCACCACTTCTGGGCAAAAGAAACGAGCACTGATGAGTGGGATTGCAGATTAGGGATAAATGGTGGCTGCACAATTTGCAGATGTGAAGGGCTGTGTTCCTTAATCTGTGCACTCATCGTAGCTCTCCAGTGCAGGGACAGGAGAATGAGAATAGCACTCACACTGGAGAAGTAAGTGGAGATCGCAATGTCAGATTATTACTGGTCAGTGGGAAATCCTTTTGTTTCATGAAGCTGTGTCCTGATCATCTCAACACCACTAAAGAAAGACTCAAACTGCCAGGTCAGCAGGTGCAGAATGACTGATTGTGCTTTTGGTAGATAGAAGGGATGCTGGCATTGTTTACTTACAAGATTAGATTGCAGAAAGAAAAATATCACCAGTGGTTATAGCTGCCTGCTTCACATCTGTGAGACAAAGGGGAACAAGCTCTCACCAGGATGGATGGTAGTAGTGGAGTGGCTGTCTGCTAACTTTGGACATGGGCTATTACAAGAGGTCCAGGTGGAGCTGTGCACATGAGGAAGGCTTTGAAAGACCACTTAAACAGTCTGCCGCAGTGTTCTGTGCTGGACTGTTTTCTGGGTTTGGAGGTTTGAGTGCTATTAGGAACTGTATGGTGCTTGCTATACATATGACTGTGTTCCTGGACCTCTGAATTATACGGCCCTTGCAGTACATTTCCAAGCACTGTATTCTTTGAGCACTATGGTGCATTCTACAGGATGTCTGTGAACTAGTAAAGAATTATTCTCCCAAAATAGACATTTGAGTGGAGAAACAGTGCAGAAGGACATTTTACAAAATACACACGTTAAAATAAACTGACTGAAAATATATTTATTTTAAAATAAATTAACTGAATGGAAGTTGAAAATTAGAAAGGCAACAAACATCCTACAGTACAGAAATGTATTCCAGTGTAAGTGCACATAAGTTGACATATGAGAACCATAACTGATGTACAGTATGTGAAGGTGTGGTCTTCCTTTCTGTGCTCAGCATGAAGTGGTAGGGGCAAGATTGTGGCCTGTGATGCCACATGGAATGCTGGAAGCTGTAGGGATCTGCTACATGTGATTTTCCAGGGACTGCGAAGGGTGGAGAGTCCAGGACTTTTGGACTTGTAATTCAACCAGGGTTTTTGTTGACGGAGAAGACCCATTGTATTCTGATGTACAGGCAGTCCCCGAGTTACGCGGATCCGACTTACGTTGGATCCGCAGTTACGAACAGGGCCGTTCCTCTCCCTGGTCTCCAGCAGACCAGGCAGAGGAAGCAAAGCGGCGGAACACGTGGGCAGCGGACAGGGAGGAGGGGGGGCAAAGCAGAGCCAAGCCGCGGAGCGCCCGGCCAGCTGACAGCCCAGACGCGTCTGGGCTGTCAGCTGATCGCACGCTCCGCGGCTTGGCTCTGCTTGGCTCTGCTTTGCCCCCCCCCCCCCCGTCCCCCTGGTCTGCAGACCAGGGGGACGGGGAGCAAAGCAGAGCAAAGCCATGGAGCCCGAGGGCAGCAGGATAGCCACGGCGCGTCTGGGCTGTCCCGCTGCCCCCGTGCTCCGTGGCTTTTCTCCGGACACCTGTGGTACAGCAGCTGGGGCGCTGCCAGTTGGTCCCGTAGCGCTGCTCTGGGCGCTACTGGACCAACCGGGCAGCACCCCAGCTGTTCTGCCCCAGGCGTCCTGATTCAGCCACTGCTGGGTTGGTCCAGTAGTGCCGAGGAGCGGCGGCGCTACTGGACCAACCCAGCAGCACCCCAGCTGCTCTGCCCCAGGCGTCCCCAAGTCAGCCGCTGCTGAAACTGACCAGTGGTTGACTACAGGAAGCCCCTGCCCCGGGCTTCCTGTAATCAGCCGCTGATCAGTTTCAGCAGCAGCTGACTTGGGGATGCCTGGGGTTCTTAAGTTGAATCTGTATGTAAGTCAGAACTGGCGTCCAGATTCAGCCGCTGTTGAAACTGATCAGTTTCAGCAGCGGCTGAATCTGGATGCCAGTTCCGACTTACATACAGATTCAACTTAAGAACAAACCTACAGTCCCTATCTTGTACGTAACCCGGGAACTGCCTGTATCTCCCTCTTCTTTTGGTCTTTCCCTCTCAGCGCCATATGAAATGTCAGCCCTCTCTTTGTGATCTGATGCAACACTGGCTTGCAGGGTCTTGCTGAACATGTCCTCCCTAGTATTCTTCTTTCTCCTTCCCATCAGGGTCAAACATTCTGCAGGAAGAGACACCCTCAAAGCTGCACTGTCAGGTGCTGCTGATAAACAGATGTAGCACTGGATTTCTAGTCACTACAGAAAGGGAAACAGAAGTTTCAGATCTCACTTTCCTTATTCTCATAAACATTTTTATTAAGACATGCTAATTGACACTTCAGCTTTGGAGTGCCTCTGCACAGAGCCAAACATGGTGAATATGGCCTGGAAGGAGGGGCTAGGAGGAAGGAATTTTGAGTGCACCTAGTTATAAAATATTGGTCCATAGTCCATAGGTATGAGCATAGGGCTGTGACACTATTTTCCATAGGCATTGTTGGCTTCACTCCTGAGGGCAACAAAGGCACAGACAGCACATCTACTGCTGGTGTCCAAAGCTGACCAGCACTTATCCTGCTAATTTGGTTACCACTGTGTTGCCAGCCAAACTTACTGTGGAGTGTTATGAGGAAAGGGCCCTACCCCAGAGGAAGAAATAGGGCAGCAATCCCTAGAAACCTTCAGGAGAGGTTCTCTGTGAAAGTTTCATCAGCATGTCTCAGGAAGATACACAGAACATCCCTAAGTATATAAAGTACTAGGTAAGTGTAAGGGGACTGTTGGCCCCTTAGTAAAACTCAGTGGGGGGGGGGGGGGGGTTGGCTGGATAGTCCCAGTATCAAAAGAAAGGGGAAGGTCAATGAGAAATCAGGACCCTGAGACTGACAGTGACCAGGAACAATGGGAAGAGGCCAGTGCTCCAAGTCAGCCTGTTTGACAGGGCAGGCTAGTGAGGGAGTCCGGAGGAAAGCACAGCCAGGGCCTGAGAAGGAGGCTTGGGAGCTACAAGGAACAGACTGGGAACTGTCCTTACATTCCAGAGACACAGTGTGTGGAGTCTCCATGCCAGAGCGGAGTGGTGTGGTTTCCATTTTTCCTTAGTCTTTTGTTTTTAAAAAAAAATGGATTGTTGTTTAATAAATTGTATTTGCTTTGAGCTGCATGCAATGATCTGTTAGTCAAGGAAACATCCAGTGACAAGAGAGCACCCCAGAGTGGGGACAACCTAGCCCCTGCCCTAGGTGACCACAACAAGATTAGAGGTTGAGCCCCCAGGAATCCTGGGCCCAGCTTTGTTGGGGTGAGGAGGATTTTGGCACACAGGAGAGTGGAAGGGGAGCCCTCAAGGTCAGGGAGGCCTCTGGATAAGGGAAGTAGGAGCAGGGTCTCAGATCCTTTTGCTGGCCCATTTCACTGGGGTTGTGTAGAAGCCAGAAAAGTTCCCCTCAATAGTGAGACCATTCCCCCACTTCACATGTCTCCCTCCCATCCCCCACCTCTTCATCCCAGTCCAACAGGGCAATAAAAACAGACAATTCCACTTTTATTGATCTGTCTGTACTTCTACCTCTTCTCATACAAAAGAAATAATGATACTTTTGCCTTATTAACTTGGGGCTGGGCTGGGTGCCATCTTCAAGTTGTAGAGAAAATACATGCACATACTTTATCTAAGGCTATGTCTACACAGCGGAGCTATTTCGGGATACCTTTTCTGCGCCTTAAAAGCAAGCCTGTTATATCAAAATATAACAGGCTCACTATTCCAATGTCCCTGTAAACCTCATTGCATGAGGGATCAGGCACATTTAGGAACAGTGCCAAATTTTGAAATAAGCTGTTTTGAAATAAGCTACGCAATTGATGCTTGATTATCCCTTGCACTCTATCAGACTGTCCCTGTCCTATCTGTGACTGAAAAGGATTTTTTATATATTTCTACAATAAAGCATTCAGTCTGTTTTTGACTTTCATAGCTCTCATGCAGTGAAGAGAAAATGCATTTTCTTTATGACTGAATGCTGTCACTATGCTAATATGTTCAAGTATATTTCACATGTTGGTTTATTTAAATTTTTATTGGCTGTGTAGCCTATGTATGCATTCTAAAGCATTAGGTCTGCAATGCAAGCGCAGATAAATTGTTCTGTTATAAAATACCAGAGGGTATTTTATATATTCATTAATTATTGTGATGCATTTTGGAGTCTACTTATAAAAGTACCGTAAAAGCTAGCCAGGTACTATCAACCAGCCAAAAGCCTTAGGATAAAGAGATGATGTTTGTAGTTCCCGGGAGTCTGTTTCAATTCCAGCTTCAAATTCCCTTTACAGGGAATCGGAATATAAAAACTGAAGGTTTTGTTAGAAACTTCCTCAACATCAATGGTAAACAACTTAGAGCCAAGAGAAACCAGAACACTCCGGAGAGACTTAACCATTTTCTTATTTATTGCAAGCTTTAAACAGTTAACATAGATATTTAAGTTTTACAAGCCTTACAAACATTAGACAATTTAAAATATTAAAGGTTTAAAATCTAAAGCAAGTAATACAATGCAAAGCAAGTAATAGAAAATTATTATAATACAATAATTAAACCTAGTTCACTTACACTTCACCTGTATGCTACCTACAGTACCAGGCAGGAGGTCATGGTTCCTTGGTTTCCCATGCGTCGGAACGCCAGGCATGGGCTTACCGGTGTGAAGGGGTCCGTTCCTTTTTGTTACATCGAAAGCAGGACCTGTGGGTCAATCCTGCTTATTCCCTCCGACTGATTGTGCTTACTAAACCAAATGTATAGCAAAGCGAAACTTGGTCATTCTAGTAAATTTTCCGCAAAAGCTTCTTGCGCAATAGCACGTCTACACCTCAAAAGCACAATGCAAAAGTGATGTGCTTTTGCACAAGAGAGTGTCCACACTGCATGTCCTCTTGCGCAGGACAGTTCTGATTGCCATTTGCAGAAGTGGCAGTCAGAGCACCTGTGCTTTTTGTGATAAACTCTTTTTGCACAAGAAACCCCTGTTGAGCATCCACACACACCTTTTTGCACAAGAACTTTTGAGCAAAAAGAAGTTATTCCTTGTAGAAAGAGGTATACCTATACCGCAAAAAGCCCTCTGTTCTGCCATTCTACTGTACATTTTCTTGCTCAAAAACGCACCTGAGATGTGGCTGGTCCGCAGATTTTTGTGCAAAAAAATTTTGCGCAAAAACCCTGTAGTGTAGACATAGCGAAATGGATCTTAGCTAGGGAGAAAGGACTGAAATAATCCATGATTAGTTATTTGCAGAAGGCTTCAAATAGATTACTCTCTTTGCTGCTCACCTGCAGATATTGTTAAATAACAGGCACTCATATAAAAAGGAAACAGAAGTGTTACAGTTCATGCATCTGTAATCACTGTAATATAAGTGATTCCTTTCCTATGAGTCACTATGATCTCATCTAAGACATATTAGACATTCTTCAACAGTCATATAATTTATATGCTTTTGTGCCATGTGGAGGTTTGAGCCACATTCTTCTGGATAAGCAATTTTTTATGAATTAGTTTAATGCATTATGAAAACCTTTCTACCCTGAAGTTTTAAAGGCATAAATAGGAACGTAAACATTGCAGTCCCAGAGCACCGAGTCTCATCTCATGGTTCTGTTGGTTGTTCTTAGTCACAGTGCTTCAGGAAGAAAATATCTCAATGCTCATTTGTCAGGATGAAATTGTTGCTGCTGGGATAAATGACAGTATGTATTCTGCAGCTAAAGAGCAGCATTACAGTACTTGAATGCACCATCAATCTTTTCAAATACAAGGTTAGCACCACTATGTAGCTGTGTATGAATGAGATAAAGGGAGAGGATCCCCTAACTGGAAATAGTAGCTACAGCAGAGAAGATGGATAATAATGTACAAGAACAAATTCAAATTGGGACTACTTATGTTGTAAATGCCTTGAAAACTTAGTGAAGTAAATTGGATGAGGTGGAGCCTGCACAAATAATTCTGGCATCTCTTCTTGGGTCATAGAAAGATAATTTGCAGAACTGTTCTCTGTAGTCCCTGTCAAACTCCCTGAGGAGCCACAGAAATCAGGAAAGGTTACCACATTCTCACAATACCCCAGACAACATTCTGACACTTCTGAGGAAACAGCACTGTGATGGCACTGTGAGATGAAGTCATCAAATGTACAAACAGTTGTGTGAAAATTACTGTTAATGCTTTTTATTTGTATACATCCTTCAATGAGTCAGAAGTGAGTAGTCTTGTAGAGTGTGCTTGGCACTTTGCCTACTGTGAATTGTATTTTGCCATTGGAAATCTCTCTTTGAAGAAAATCATGAAATAGGATATTTTAATAGTACAAACTGGGAATGCAACACTTCTTTTACTGTTAAGGGACTGTGTGCTTCCCAGTGGCTATACCCATTTAAATCCAAAGTAACACTGTGGAACTAGAGTATCTGAGGGTACATCTAACTACAGGTACGTCTAGACTGCAAGCTTCTTTGAAAAAAGCTTTTTTGGAAGATCTTTTCCAAAAAAACTTCTTTCAAAAGAGAGGGCCCACACTGCTGAAGTACATCAAAAAAGCGATCTGCTTTTTTGAAAGAGAGCGTCCACACTCATTTGATGCTCTCTCGCATAAAAGGCCACCTGGAACCACTTCAGCCAGGGCATTAGGTCGGCAGTTACTTCCGGGTGCTGTTGCCTAAGGCTATCTCAGATGTGTGCTTAAAGGGACCCACTCCTCTTTCCCCCTTCCTCTCCCCCCTTCCCCCCCCCCGTCTTGGGGGGGCTTGTGGTTGTTCCATGAGTCAGCAGGCCTGTGGCAGGGAGAACCGCATGGTCAGGGTACTACTCCAGGGCCGACTTCCTGCCACAAGGCTTGTGTATGGTGCCTGCAGCTTTAAGAGCTGGCAGGAGACAGAAACTATAGAGCTGTGATTAGTTTGGATGGAGTGTCCACCAGGACACTTGTGTTATTTCCTGGAGGCCTCTTTTTTCGAAAGAGCTCCCTCTTCCACATCCACAAATGCCTTTTTCTGAAAGAGCTCTTGCGGAAAAGCCATTCTTCCTTGTAGAATGAGGTTTACCAATGTCAGAAAAAACCCTGCATTCTTTCGATTTTCTTTTGGAAGAACACGATTGCAGTATGGATGTGGGTGAAGTTTTTTTTGGGAAAATGGCAATTTAAAAAAACAACAACTGCATTCTAGATGCACTCTACAGGGCAAGGTTGAATTAAGCTACGCAACTTCAGCTATATTAATTACTTCAACTTCAGCTATGCATCTTAATTCGGCTTTTGGCGCTGTCTTGGCTGCAGGAAGTGAAAGGCAGAACACTCTTCCTTCAACTTCCCTTACTCCTCATGAAAGTGGGGTTACCGGCATCAACCAGAGTGCCTCTCTCACTTTGAATTAGCTGTCTTAACTAGACCACTAATTCAAACCCTGGAAGATCGACAGCAGCAGCTTTAATTTTTTTTTCATCTCTAGTGTAGACATACCCCGAGGGCTGAATTTGGTACTGACAGCAAGCCTCTTCTTAGATGAAGGTAGACAATATACGAAACTGAGGCAAAAGCCTGTTTCATTCACTGCAGAGGGCTCAATTCTGTTCCTCCATGAAGTCAATGAGTCTTATTTGCAATAGCAGAGAATGTCTGGTGGGTCAGCAATATATTTAAAGGCAATAACTGTATTTTCAGCATTGCTTACTTACAAGCTTTGCTCTAATTGTTATGTGATGCTCCCATTTAAAGGACATAGGGATAAATTAAAATCTTGGGTGAGGAAAGGGATTTCCAAAAATACAGCCCAAAACCTGAAGTGCTAGATTTTTTTCATCCTGCTTGAGCAGCTCTGTTCAGAGTCAGGGGGCTGAGCAGGGAGAGACAGGAAATGGGTTCTGGAGCTGTGCTTAACAAGCACTTATCCTTATAGCCCACCTTTCTTCATTTCAGTGCTTCCTGACTGCAGATCCCAGAAGTGCTGACTTTAGGAGTATGCGCACCACATCACTTTAGAAGTAGCTTAGACCTATTGCTTCCAGCCTGGCAGCTGGAAAGTCCTGCCATACCAGTCTGAAGCAAGCATTTTGGATTCACTGCGCCGAAGAAAGTGAGTCACTGTAGCCTGTTTAGATATTTGGTTTTCACTAGAAATGTAAGATTGTCAGGGTCCCGGCCACAGTTGTTAAATAATGGTGTATTCAGAGCAGCCACTTGGGAGCAAGCAGCACCTGTCCAGAAAAGCAGATCCTCACAGTTTAGGTGGTACATGTCTGTTCAAACATGGCTTCATAATTAAAATCTTTAAATGCTATTGGCGAGGACTCAGTTGCAGCTGACAACTGGAGTCCTTGTTGCAGATCTGTAACTTCCTTCGGCTTCTTTTACATTGGCTAGTTTCTATGCGAGTAAATGTCTGTTAAGAATGTCTAGTATTATCCTGAATAGTGATAGAAATGTAGCCATGTTAGTCTGGTGTAGCTGAAGCAAAATACAGGACTATGTAGCACTTTAAAGACTAACAAGATGGTTTATTAGATGATGAGTTTTCGTGGGCCAGACCCACTTCCTCAGATCAAATAGTGGAAGAAAATAGTCACAACCATATATACCAAAGGATACAATTAAAAAAAAGAACACATATGAAAAGGACAAATCAAATTTCAGAACAGAAGGGGGATGCGGGGGGGAGAGGGGGAGGAAGGTAAATGTCTGTGAGCTAATGATATTAGAGGTGATAATTGCGGACGCTATCTTTGTAATGGGTAAGATAACTAGAGTCTTTGTTAAGACCCCCGCGTAAAGTGTCAAATTTTAGCATGAATAACAGTTCAGAGAATTCCCTTTCACTTGAAACTGCACGGCTGTGTCTACATTGGCATCCCTTTCCGGAAAAGGGATGCTAATGAGACACTACGGAATTGCAAATCCGCAGGGGATTTAAATATCCCCTGCGGCATTTGCATTTACATGGCTGCCGCTTTTTTCTGGCTCGGGGTTTTTGCCGGAGAAAAGCGCCAGTGTAGACACGATTTTCCGGAAAATAAGCCCTTTTCCGGGAGATCCCTTATTCCTACTTCCAAGGGTTTATTTTCTGGAAAATCACGTCTAGACTGGCGCTTTTCTCCGGGAAAAACCCCGAGCCAGAAAAAAGCGGCAGCCATGTAAATGCAAATGCCGCGGGGGATATTTAAATCCCCCGTGGATTTGCAATTCCAAAGTCTCTCATTAGCATCCCTTTTCCGGAAAGGGATGCCAATGTAGACACAGCCCACTTGTCTACTACATGTTCCCAGCCCTAGAGTTCTAAATAATTTGTTTATCTACCCCTTTTCCTTCAGCTCAGCCTCCTCACTGGTCCTTTCGTGGGTGGCCTCTCACTCTTTCCTTAATCCCCCAGCAGGCCTGGGTCTAGTCACATGCCTTTCCCATATGACCTTGTGCTCTCATTCCCTTCCCCTAGGTAGGTTGGTTATTTCTAGCACAGGTGTCACTATACCCAGGGTTGTGAGGCATCTCACCATCACTTTATCTTAGCTTGAGAAAGTTTTGCCTGTGTCTGCTGTGGATCTGCTCCATGACTCCACCAGCCACTATGAGCACTATCTTCCAGGCCTCCAGAGGCCTCATCCTCTCAATACAAGTTACAAATAGGCACACACGAACCTTGGTCTCCAAGCATCCCTCTGGCGTGTCCAGCCCCATATCCACTGAACACTCCCAGGGCTCTTAGCTCCTTTTCTCCCGCAGGAATAGCAGAAACCAGCTTACTAAATTCAGTCCAGGTTCACCAGTCTGCTTAACACACAGCACTTAGATATATTTATAATCAAAACCAGAATTGGTTTAATTTCAAAGAACAGATTCAGATGAAAGTAAGAATACTGGAAGCAAAAGGTTACATATAAACCAAGGTCATAACTTGTGTTCTTGATCCTAAACATAACTCTGAGTCACAAGACAGTCTTGTTTCCTAAAGGACAGCTTACCCCAAGTCTTTTTCCTGTATTTTCAATCAAGATGGCTGAGACCCCCTTCAATAAGATCAAGATTGCTGGCAGCCTGTTTTCACAGACTGAAGGATGTTGGAGTATCTCACTGCATCCCCCAGCTATATCAGACCATTAATCTTCACATGCTAACAGGATCTGCTCCCTCTCTCCCCCTGTTAATTTTCTATTGATGTTGCCATAAATCATTTGCATCTGACTGGATAAGCTAACAGATTTCTGTTGTAAGAGACACAACACACCATGGTCTACCAAGGAGCTAAGGATATGTCCCCACTGTAATAAAAGTCCTGCGGCACTGAGTCTCCAAGGTCAGTTGAGCTCTTGGGGCTGAGGCTGTGGGGCTCAACATTGTAGTGTAAACATTTGAGCTTGGGCTGGATCCTTCTTGCCTGAATCTACACTGCAGTTTGATAGTCCTGCAGCCAACTCAGTTGTCCTGGGCCGGCTGCAACTCCACTGTGCATCTTTTATCTCAGCATTGACGTGCCCTAAACATCTCCCACCTCCTGTTTGTAGAAATTCATCTCAAGGCTCGCTTCCCTTAAGGGACACGCCTTTAGCTGCAAGGGCTAGAGAACATTGTTTCCAGCATATATACATAACGATTCAGTGTGCCGCAGGATTCATGAGAGACCCTACCTAACCCCCTTTGAGGAACATGCAGATCCCTGAATCTCTGCGCCCTCTGCCCGTTGGCATCAACAGGTCTTTAGGTCACAACCGGTGTGGCTGAGTGTCAGCCCACTTAGAGCCAGTTACCCTGTAATATTGTACATTTATATTATTCCACCCAAGATGTTTCAGTTTTGGGATGCCTTACCAATGCTACCATCTGAATTACTAAAGGCTGCGTTTTGTGATCCCTATGCTTAGTCATGTAAAACTCCTAAAAAGGTAAGTCCAAGTGATGCCAAGATTTATGCTTACTAAAGAGACACCTAACTAGCACTACAAGTTTTAACTTGCCACTAGAGATGGGCCTGCACAGAGGAGTTTGGTTACAGGTCTAAATCTGAACTTCCCTTAAGTTTGGGATGTTTGGATCCATTTCTACTATTGTGACAGGGCTTCTGCCCCATACTGGCACTTTAAGGGCAAAACTCAGCCCTGGGAGAGGGCTGAGATCAAAGCCCACATCTGAGGCTGATATTGTCAATTAGGGCCCAGTTGGGGGCTGTATAAATAAGGGCTCCAGGAGCGAGAAGGAAACAGGCACTTGCTGTATCTGGGGAGCAGGAGGGACCTGATTACCAGGGAAGTTGGGGTCTTCCTGAGACAGAGCAATGCTGGTAAAAGGCAGGCAGAACTGGGGGACCCTGGCCTGGCCTCACTCCTAGGCTTCAGGGCCTGAGTGCACTGGGGTACAGGGAGACAGCCAGGCTAGACAGAGGCAGCTGGTCTACACCCCCTTGCAAATGATGAGTGGCCATTTCAGACTGCAGTTTGCCCCTGTGGCAGAGGCTAGATGAAGACTGGCAGTGGGTCACTGAGGTAAGGTGGGTATAGGTGAATTGGGGGTTCACTGGGAGGGAAGGAGCCCAGAATGCAGAGACTGATAAACAGCCCCCCCAGAAGTGGATGGAAGACCATTGTAATGGGCACTGCTGGAGAGCAATGTCTGGAAGGGGATACCATCATCTGGGAGCCATGTGGGTCTGGACCCGCAACAGAGCGGAATGACAGGGAGGTGTCCTGCTAACAAGCTAACTTCCAGTGCTACTAGCTAGAGATGCTGTGGAGGTGAGTCTGCCCCATGACTACCACTAATACCTTTTCAGGTTTATATCCCTTCCCACCACCCTTAATCTCATCAATTGTAAGTTTTTCAGGCCAGCAGCTGTCTCTTACTCTATTTATATAGCATCCAGTGTGATGGGTCTTAGTTGCACCTCTTGATGCTACTTGAATGTAAATAAAAATCTAACAGAGGTCCCCAAAAACCCAGGCCTAGCTACTGGGGGGACCTGATGCAGCAATAAGTCGGTAGCAAACAGAGTCTATTGGGGCAAGAGAGAGTGTTCAAGGAAGCCAGAGGGAGAGAAGAGTGTAGGATGCAGGAAGGAGAGACTGGAGGGTGGATTTACTTGATGAAAGAGTCTGCAGGGGTGAGTATGACCTTTGCAGTGTGGTGAGAGCAGTGCTTTTTTTGTTCTTAAAAAAAAAGATGCCGGTACTCCAGGGGAAAATTTGTTGAGCTGTGACTGGAGGTGCTGGTGCTGCGTACTGGGCAGTACCATCACAAAAAAGCACTGGGTGAGAGAAAAGAGCAAACCAGGCCTGCCAATGAGGAAGGGGCAAAGGAGTCAGCTGCTCCAGAACCGGTGATTTTTAAAGGGGCCTGGGGCTCCTGGCTGCCCTATAGTGGCAACAGCAGTGGCTGGAGTCCCGGGCCCCTTACATCACTTTTGGAGCGCATGATGGTGCTGACTGGGAGGCTAGACTCCCCAGCTTTGCCCTTTCCACCTGAGGCCCTACCCCTTCTGGGTAGCTGCTCCCCATCTTGCCCAGGGCCCAGGAGCAACACTTACTAATCCATTCCACAGTGCTGATTTGCCTCTTATCCTGGAAGAATTAAACTGAAGTAAGTTACTATTGGGTTGGGAGGGGGTTACTTTTATTATGTGCCAGGAGAAACGGGAAAGTAGCTCTTTGTTTTGCCAGGAGATATCCCCTTCTTAACACACATTCCCAACTCATTACTGGCATTAGTTATCTAGTAATGCTGATCTACTTATGGGACAAAAGCTACCGCAGGATCATCTCTAGGAACAGTGATCATGCCAAAAGGCATGTTGAATAGGCCTTTTTTAATGCCAACATTTTAATGCAGTATGGAAATACAATCCTTGTTATACCCTACATCACTTTGCTGTCTTACAAGTGTAGAAACCTGATTCTCAGTTGTGGAGCTGAAAAGAGGACTGAAGACTTCTGCTGACTCCAGGCTGCACATGTTGTATGCATAAAGCTCCAAGGAGAGTGTTGGCAAAATACCTGTGAGAGCTCAAATGCCAGGAGATAAAACCTTTAGTTTATGGCAGGGCAAGAGACAGAGTGTGTGTGTGTGGTTTTAGTGGATAAGGCAGAAAACAAGCAGGTAGGAACCTCCATATTTGATTCTGATGTTGACTCTGTGAGGGTTTGGGCTTCAAGTTAAAGGCTTTTTATGTGTCTATTTAATTCTGTTACAGAAATATTAACTGCTGCTCTTCATTAGAGAAGACTAGGGTGGGCAGAGGTCTGGTACTGTGATGTGCATGAATGCACATATACATGGACTGCCTAGTTCTAGTCTGGCATAGAGGTGTTCTACAGTACACATTCTTTAAACAATACCCCTTGATCTGACTACCTGAGAGTGTATTCAGTTACAAGAGCCCTGCATCATGAATGTGCTAATTACACTAGGAGGCATAATTCTTAAATACACTCTGTTTTAAATACAAAATGGGGGAAGGTGTCTTCCCATTTCCAAAGGCTTAGGTTCCGTGATAGACTGCAGCAGCTGATCTTTGATCATTCATCTGTTGCTAATTTAGTGGAAAATTACATCAGCGGGTGAACTACAGGCAGTCCCCGGGTTACGTACAAGATAGGGACTGTAGGTTTGTTCTTAAGTTGAATCTGTATGTAAGTCGGAACTGGCATCCAGATTCAGCCGCTGCTGAAACTGATCAGTTTCAACCGCGGCTGAATCTGGACGCCAGTTCTGACTTACATACAGATTCAACTTAAGAACCCCAGGCATCCCCAAGTCAGCTGCTGCTGAAACTGATCAGCAGCTGATTCCAGGAAGCCCGGGGCAGAGCAACTCTGCCTCGGGCTTCCTGTAGTCAGCTGCTGGTCAGTTTCAGCAGTGGCTGACTTGGGGACGCCTGGGGCAGAGCAGCTCGGGTACTGCTGGGTTGGTCCAGTAGCACGGCTGCTCCTCGGCGCTACTGGACCAACCCGGCAGCACCCCAGCTGCTCTGCCCCAGGAGTCCTGATTCAGCCGCTGCTGAAACTGATCAGCAGCGGCTGAATCAGGACTCCTGGGGCAGAGCAGCTGGGGTGCTGCCGGGTTGGTCCAGTAGCGCCAAGGAGCGGTGCTGCGGGACCAACCGGCAGCGCTCCACCTGCTCTACCACAGGCCCCGGGCTTTGCTCCACATCTCCCTGGTCTGCTGGAGGGGGCACTAGCTGCGTCCCCCCCCCAGCAGACCAGGGAGACGCGGAGCAAAGCGGTGGAGGACCCGGGGCTGGACCTGCGGCGCTTCCAGATCAGCTGGAAGCGCCGCGGGTCCGGCCCGGGTCCTCCGCCGCTTTGCTCCCCCTCTCCCTGGTCTGCTGGCTCCCCCAGCAGACCAGGGAGACGGGGAGCAGCTTTTCTCGCCCCGGAGGAGGCAGGCGGCAGGACCAGGCGTCCTGCCGCTCCAGTCCTCTGGGGCGAGAAAATCCCCGTTCGTAACTGCGGATCCGACATAAGTCAGATCCCCGTAACTCGGGGACTGCCTGTATTCTAAGAATGAATGTGCCATTCTGAATGTATACCTTAGCTTTGTTTATCTTTGAGTAAAACATAGGTACTGGCTGTGATGTCTTCTGTATCAGACCATCTGGAAGTCCTTACTAGCAGGTATGAGAGTAATATATATTTAATACAATGTTATGATTAATTCAAAGGTTCCTAAATGACTTAATTAAATACATCATAATTTCAAGTAGTTTGGCTCTGATACCTTGAAAGGGAATGTTCACTAAAGTTGATTGTCTTGAGCCAAGCATGAAATAGGATGTGCCATGGAAATTTACATCTGCAGTTTTTCCAGTGCATCTCAGTCTTTACTTGCAATAAGTACTGCAGCAGCTCTGGGCCTCAGTAGCTCAATGGACCGATTGATGGGCTGGACTGCACGGGAGTGCTGAGATACATAAAAGGGGATGAGGAGGAGATCAAATTAATTTTCATTTGTGACTTGCTGCAAATAGTGTTCAAGGTCAAGGCTTTCTTTGGTTGCTTAATCTACTACTAAATCTTCAGTGGGATACAGGTTGTCTATCAATTTGGCCTTTGATCCAAGTTTCCCTCCTGAAATACAATGCACATTTTGCTTGGGGAAATTAGAAAATTTGGAAAATCTGTTTATTTCATATTCCAAACTTACTGTAGCAAAATCAACAAGGAGTCGAGTAGCACCTTAAAGACTAACAATTTTATTATAGCTGCAATGTGAAACTGCTGAACTTGCATTCATATGTAAATTTGACACCACCAGAATGGGCCTAAATAGGGACTGGGAAGGCTCTCATTATAATAAATAATTTTCCACTTTAGGTATCTTCACCTTCATATCCACATTCAACCTGATTGAATTAGCTCTGATGTAGCACTCTCATCTCTGTACCCCTGCTACTGCTTTCTTTTTCTTTCAGTTCATGTCTCACAAAGTGAGCTGTAACTCACAGAAGCTTATGCCATAATAAAATTTAGTCTTTAATGTGCCATTACACTTATTGTTTTTGCTGAAACAGACTAACATGGCTACCTCTGAAACATATTGTAGCAAGTTAACAATGTGCAACCTAGAGTCCTATTCTGGGTAGCATACATGTGGAGCAAAGTGTTTGTCTCTTTGGCTGTATTTTTGGCACCGCCCACATGGCAGTGGCAGATGGAGAAAAGGAAGGGGGGGGGAGAGAGACAACCACATGACATCTGAACAGTTAACAACGGATTGGTTATGCTGTAGGTATGAATGCACCTGCTTACTGATCTCTATAGGGAGCAATATAAATTCCTAAGAAATAAGAAGAGCATCATAATGACCTAATTCAGATTATTATTCGCATGCCTTGTTAGCACAAACTGTTAGTCAACTGTCTATAGAACTGTCTGACATGCATCTGATGAAGTGAGTCTTTGCCCATGAAAGCTTATGCTCCAATAAATCTGTTAGGTGCCACAGGACTTCTTGTCACTGTCTACGGAATTATTTATCTATATTTCAGTAGCACCTACGGGTCCCAACTGAGATCAGAACCCCATTATGCTAGGCATTGTACAAACACATAACAAGAATCTGCTCCTGCCCCCAACGGGACTGCCAGAAGCTGGGACTGGATGACAGTGAGCATTTGATTAATTGCCTTGTTCTAGTCATTCTCTCTGAAATATCCAACACTGTCGGAAGACAGGCTACTAGGCTTAGAGGGACCACTGCTCTGACTCAGTGTGGGCATTTTTCTCTTTATTTTAAGCTCTTGCTTAAATCTATCTGGGCATACATGGGAGAAAAGACATATCCCTCACTTTGGTGGAAGGTCTGACTGGCATACAGAAGCAAACTGGTTTCTTTTAAAATGCATCTCACTTTAACTGGTCTTAGAAGGCTTGCCTGTTTTTATAGCAAATGCTTTCCTACCCCCACATGTCCTTTTAAAGTGAGAGTGCTTCCAAAAAGAAAAATACAAAACTAAGCTAAAAAAAGTTACTCTTGGGAGTTTTTCCTACTGTTATAATTGAGCTCTCATACAGACTTCTTAAGTAACATGATTGTCTACATTTGGTTGAAAGAGAGTCTGTTTTCTTTAGCATCAATATGAAATAGTATTAAGCTCTTCAGTGTGTGCCCTCTAAAGTATGCTCATAAGAATGTGTGCATGGAAGCATGCTGCATTTTCTTACACTTGTTGCAGGGAGTGGGGAGGGAACTGTTTTGACTGGTTTCATATTACATCTCGGGCAACACCCACAAGTTAAAAAAACCCCAAACCAACATGGCTGCAGGTTTTAAGTTTCTTCTTGCGTGAAGGAGCAGGACAGATCGTACCAGTATTTGGAAGATAATCCTCCTGGCATTTGTTTGTAGGGATGTAAGTTGGCTTTTCCTGAGAAAACGTGCCACAGGACATGTTTTACTCGACACATGGATCATTAGCCAATAGCCTTCTTAGCTTTGCAGTTTCCCTCAGACCAGCTACAAACCAGATTTCTCTTCAGATCAGCAGTGAGTCTATTCCTTCCAATCAAGTTATTTTCCTAGGATCAGATATTCCTTAAAAGTTCTGTCTTTTGCAAAATTTTCAGCCAAGATAAATCATCATTCTTCAACCTTGTGAAAGATAGTCCTCCCCACCCGTGCCACGTACCTCTCTAATCCCCAGCTGACTGTAGGTTAGGGAGAGTCTTACATGTATATCCATCCATCTCACTTTGTTCCAAATTTTGAACTCTGAATAACCAGAGAGAGAATAAAACTCATTGTATTGTTTTGTTCAACAAAATATCTTAAGGTTCTGTGATTGAATTCAAGTCAATAAGGATATGTCTCGGAGCCCAAGGAAGGCAGATAAACACACATTGTAAATTGAACAAAAGAAAATCTTATGCTAATTACAATGAAAATTTTATTTTGCAAGAAAATTGTTTCTTATAACCTTACACTTTTGGGGCTTGATGTTAACCTCAGATATGACATGTATCATCCTGTAAACTCATCTGTCTTGCTTATGCATGCATGTACAGTGCCAGTTTTACAAGTGTGGTGGTGATGCATCATATCCATCCATGAAAAGACAGGACTGTGCCCTGAGGTGTGCGTTGTATTTGCAAGACGCGGTTCATCCAGAAATACTAATCAGTACAGATTCCCAGTTCTGTAAAAGCAGTTTCAATTGAGATAGTACAATACAATTTATTATTGTGCAGAACTTCAGCCATTCTGTGTGGAGCTATGGGTAAAATGTAGAAGTGGGTCCCTGTTAAATCTAAAGGTGGTCCAATGAGGCAGTGTAGGGCTGGGACACCTGAAGTGAGTAGCCTTAACTGACACAGGGGGGCAGGTTTTGCAAAGTGCAGGGTACCCTCTTCAATGCCTATTGATTTTAGACCTGTCAGGAAGAACTCTAATATGAAGGTTCAATTCCATAATGGGGCACTCAGAACCTAACACAAGTTAGTAAAGTCTGTAGTGCAGCTTATAGAGAGGTCCTGGAGCATGTGGCAATGGGAGGAAGCAATGTAGGAAATTGGCAAAAAAATTCCTAGGGTTGACTAGGCCTGAAAATATTCTTCATGCTGCTGTCATCTCAGAGAGGCTTAAATCCTAGGTGTGCTGACTTTCACATTGGACATGGAATTACACACACACACACACATTAAAAGACCATTACGGTTGTACAGTCAATCACTCAAGTGGATAAATGCCAACATTAAAACTGCCCATGAAAGGTGTGATGTAAATGATTTGCCCAGTATCAGACATGAACTCTGGGGCAGAGGCAAGGACTGAATCTATTTTTCCAGAATAACCTCTGACTGTCTCACCCATGAACCTATTCTTTCTCTTCCTGCAGCCCCTGCCTCATTTACTACACATCTTCTAACTTCAGCAATACAGGAAGGAGGGATCTTCCAGACAAGAGCCTCTATCACCACACAATCCTGTTTCATTCCAAACTTACCATCCAACCTGTGTGCTGAAAGATCATGCAGAAAAAATAGCATGTGATCATATAATTAAAGATGGTATCAAAAGGCATATGCACAAGGGCTCAAATTAAGGTTGCACAAGCACCTTAATTCTGACATCTCCTAACTCATTTGACATCATATTAATACACACAAGGCTCCTGAGTAGGGTTAGATCCATTATATCCTAGGGGCTGGATATATAGCCAAAATGCTGAATTTGTCACATCACTGTCCTACAGCCCAGCGGGAGCCTCAGGGAGTCTCCTTGCCTGCCATGCCCCTGCACGCTGTTCAGACTGGCTGGGTGAGGGAGCTACGTGCGTCTCTGTGCACTGGCTTTGCGTGTTGCCCTTGCCTCCAGCACAATCTCGCAGCTCCCATTGCCTGGTTTCCAGCCAATGGGAGGTGCCTGGGCTATGCTTGCGGTGCAGGCAGCATGCAGAGCGCCTACCCCCAAGGGCATGTGGCACACAGATGCACATGGCCCTGCACCCGGCCACTTTCAGAGGTGTGCAGGAGCGTGGCAGGCAGGGAGCTTGCCCACTGGACTGCTGGCTGGGAACCGTCTAGGTAAGTACCTCCCAGCCAGAGCCTGCACCTGGCTTCCTACCCCGTCCCACACCATAGTTCCCTATCCCAGGTCACAACCCGAACCTCTGCACCCGTGCCCTTAGTCACAACTCCCTTCCAGACCCTGCACCCTCTCCTACACCCCTCCTGCAGGTCAGAATCCTCTCCTGCACCCCCACTCCATCCAGGACCCTGCACCAGCTCCCGCACCCCAATCCCTTGTCCCAGGTTGCAACCCCCTCTTCACTCAAACTCCAAGTCCCTCATCCCCTCCTGCACCCCAGTCCCTCACCCCAATCTCCCCTCTGTACCCAGCCTTTATCTCAAACTCTGTACCAGCTCCATTAATACCATAGAAGAGTGCAACCATTGACCACTTACCAAATTCTTGACATAGCTCCCCATCAAAAATAACTGTCCACCCCTGCCTTGGATCTACTGCACAGAGCTCTGACACTTGATCTAGTGGAGAAGCTGACAGCAGTAGTAGGCTGACATCCTATTTAGAAGCACTTGGACGAGGGGAAAATGATCAGGAATAGACAACATGGATTCACCAAGGGCAAGTCATGCCTGACCAATCTGATTAACTTCTATGATGAGGTAACTGGCTCTGTGGATATGGGAAAGTCAGTGGATGTGATATACTTTGACTTTAGCAAAGCTTTTGGTACGGTCTCCCACAATATTCTTGCCAACAAGTTAAGGAAGTATGAATTGGATAAATGGACTGTAAGGTGGATAGAAAGCTGGCTAGATTGTTGGGCCCAACGGGTAGCGATCAATGGCTCGATGTCTGATTGGTGGTCAGTTTCAAGTGGAGTGCCCAAGGATCAGTTCTAGGGCCAGTTTTGTTCAACATCTTTATTAATGACCTGGATGAGGGGATGGATTGCAGCCTTAGCAAGTTTGCGGATGACACTAATCTAGGGGGAGAGGTAGATACGATGGAGAGAGGCTGTTCTCAGTAGTGACAGATGACAGAACAAGAAGCAATGGTCTTAAGTTGCAGTGGGGGAGGTCTAGGTTGGATATTAGGAAAAACTATTTCACTAGGAGGGTGGTGAAGCACTGGAATGTGTTATCTAGGGAAGTGGTAGAATCTCCATCCCTAGAAGTTTTTAAGTCCCGGCTTGACAAAGCTCTGGCTGGGTTGATTTAGTTGGGATTGGTCCTGCTTTGGGCAGGGGGTTGGACTTGATGACCTCCTGAGGTCTCTTCCAGCCCTAGGGTTCTACGATTCTATGATCCTCTGTGTGGACCAGCTAACAGCTGAGGAAGCAGCACACAGATTGCCAGGGGATTTCACAGATATGTGCTGACAGCAGTGGAATGCTGAGCCTCAAGTGTCTTTGGCTCCTTCTCAGACTCTAGAGGGGAATGTGATTAAGTGGTCATGGGCCCTTTCTGCCCCTCACCCTGTCTGCCTGTTTCCCCTCCAGCTATCCTTGTGCTAGTCCAATCTCTTTCCTCACTTAGGTTCTTTATACATATCCCAATTTTCCCTCAATTTGGGGGCACAGGGAAGTCAGGTGTTTGACTAAAGCATGAAAAAAAAAGGGAACATAGACATTTCCCAGGAAAATTTTTGTTTCTACGAAGAAATCATTGTCAAATAAGCTCATTGGGGGGAAAAAACAAAACCCCTGACCAGCTCTAATAACCAGTAGTACTTACATCAGTAATGTATATAATTAACAATAATTTGGTGACAACCTTCTCTAAATCATTTACTGTCCTTCATTTTTTGCATTTCCTTTCTCCTCCATTTGATTTCCTTTTTTTCTGTATCTGATTATGGCTCCCTAGGTGCAGACTTGCTAAAAGATCAGATCATTCAGGCTGGGAATGCATTCTGTACAGTGTTGGATTTTTAGTGTATGACTGTTATGATGAATAGCATGGCTAGAGAAATGTATATAAAATGACCCTCAGCTACATAGACCAGGTTGGGGAGTCAAAATCTTTTATTGGCCCAACCTCAGTTAATGAGAGACAAGCTTTCAAGAGTGTTCCTCTAACCAACCGAAGTTGGTTCAATAAAAGAGATTACATCACCCACCTTGTCTCTTGAATATCCTGGTACCAACACAGCTACAACTACACTGCATGCATCAACCACAGCTAGATAAGTCCATGGTTCCATTTTGTGCCGTTAAAGTGTGCTGCACCTCTTTAGCCAGAAGATGGCAGCATTGTGCCATGAGGAATGTTCAAGTCACTGTTTCTCCTTACATTGGGGAGGCAGGCAGGTAGGTTGGAGATTGAGGTGGGTTTTGTTTCCATAACAGTTCCTTGTGGGCATACTGCTACAAAACAGATCACCTTAGTCAATCTTCAGATATCATATGCAAATGGCAATAGCTCTGTAAATGTTCTGCTGCTTGTTGCTATAATGAAAGAAACTTAGATGAGTATAAGTTATGGGAGTGACTCATCCTTCTTGAGCACTACTGTGTGTGATATTTTTTTTTCTAAATCAGGGCATTGGATCACATCCAAGTCCATGCTAGCACAAAATTCTTTCAGCTCTGCTGTATGCATGCAAGTAGTAGCCAGAAATGCAGTCGCATTTTATCACATGCAGTTTTAAAACACTGAGCTCTTTGTAGACCATACGATAACTTACAAATTACATGCCTGCTATTTTTATCAAAGATTTGTGTGAAATATTGTGGAAAATGTATCATAAATCATGGGCTTGGGCTCAGAAGGGAAACCTGTGGATGCCTGCCTGTACCTGTTGCTGTCTTGGAGAAGTTCCCATGAATAAAAGACCCAAAGGCAAGTGAAGATAGATTTCTGTTGGACTGGGTCACTTCAGCACACAGCCAACTCACTCAGGGTGATGTTTGCTTCTGTCAAGGCCTATGAATCACTTCAGTCCTTTTCTGAGTGTTTAAGTTGGATTTAAATGATGCAGGCCTTGTGCTGCCTTTCTTCCCAAGGTTGGATTTTATCCTGTTGGAATATTTCCCATTTTAATGGACTGGTTACCAGTGCTTTGCCAGAGGCAGTTTGGTCCCTAGAACTAAGCATTGTGTTACAAGTAGGAAGTCCTGAGTTCTAATTGTTTCTCACCACTAACTTGCCAGGGAGTCTTTGGCAAATCATTTCAGCACTCTGCCTCAGTTTTCCTAGCTGTACAATGCAGATACTAACTTCCTTGTGCAGTGTCTGAGGAATAATCAATCAGGGTTTGTACAGTATTTTGAACACACAAGGCACTATACAAGCGCTGAGTATCATTACTGCTGTTATCTGTAGCTAACCTATTTTATTTACCTATGTGGAATCATAGTACTAAAAGGGACCTTATGAGGTAATGTAGTTCAGTCCCCTGTACTCACTGCAGTACTAAATATTATCTAGACCATCTCTGCCAAGTGTTTGTCTAACCTGCTCTTAAATATCTCCAATGATGGAAATTCCACAACCTCCCTAGGCAATTTACTCTAGTATTTAATCACCCTATAGTTAGGAAGATTTTCCTAATATCTAGCATAAATCTCCCTTGCTGCAATTTAAGCCCATTGCTTCTTGTGCTATCATCCGAGATTAATAAGAACAATTTTTCTCCTTCCTTCATGTAACAATCTTTTATGTACTTGACAACTATGATGTCCCATCAGTCTTCTTTTCTTCAGACTAAACAAATCCCATTTTTGCAATCTTCACTCATGGGTCATGTTTTCTAGAGCTTTAATCATTTTTGTTGCTCATCTGTGGACTTTTTCCAAATTGTCCACATCTTTCCTGAAATGTGGTACCCAGAACTGGATACAGTACTCTAGGTGAGCACAGAGAAGAAAAACTAATTCTCATGTCTTGCTTACATCGCTTCTATTCGTACATCCCAGAAAGATCTTTGCTTTTTTTGCAACAATGTTAACACTGCTGATTCATATTTAACTTGTGATTCGCTAGGCTCTCCCTTCCTCCCCCCTCCCTTGATTATTTTCTATAGCATTCCTTCCTAGGCAGGAGAGCAGATCAAAAAATAAATGAAAGGCACATGGTAAATGTGAGAGAGGCATAGAGGACAGGTCATAAATCATAGCACCATTTATGTGGGGGATAAAAGGGCAGTAGCCCCCCTCCTGTGTTTGAATCCTGGGTTTCATACTTGAGATCCCCTTAAAGCTGCATGCCCTGGCTCCAAAGACAGCTTTTAACTGCAACAGAGTTTGAGCTGCTTGCAGCTTTGCCTTTGAGGCAGGGAGTTTGTTATAAAAAGAGGGAAGCAGGGAGATTAAGAATAACCAAAGGCTGGGAATTCCAGTAATTAAGGGATCATCATGAAAACATTGCTAGGTACTTAAAAGCTAGGAGATGGGAGAGGAGTAGCATTCAGTGTTGTGCTGCTGGGATCTGAATTTGGGCCAGTACAGGCAGTCCCCGGGTTACGTACAAGATAGGGACTGTAGGTTTGTTCTTAAGTTGAATCTGTATGTAAGTCGGAACTGGCGTCCAGATTCAGCCGCTGCTGAAACTGACCGCCAGTTCTGACTTACATACAGAATCAACTTAAGAACCCCAAGCGTCCCCAAGTCAGCTGCTGCTGAAACTGATCAGCAGCTGATCCCAGGAAGCCCGGGGCAGAGCAACTCTGCCTCGGGCTTCCTGTAGTCAGCGCTGGTCAGTTTCAGCAGCGGCTAAATCAGGACGCCTGGGGCAGAGCAGCTGGGGTGCTGCTGGGTTGGACCAGTAGCGCCCAGAGCGGCGCTGCGGGACCAACCGGCAGCACCCCAGATGCTCTGCCACAGGCGTCCGGAGAAAAGCCTAGTCTGCTGGGGGGAAGGGGGGCGTACTAGCTGCGCCCCCCCCCCACCCCAGCAGACCAGGAAGACACGGGCGGCGGACCGAGACGCACTGAGGTCCCGCCGCCTGGGTCCTCCGCGGCTTTGCTCCCAGTCTCCCTGGTCTGCTGGAGACCAGCAGACCAGGGAGACGGGGAGCAAAGCCTCTGAGGACGCCGGCAGCGGGACAGCCGCGGGACGTCTGGGCTGTCCCGCTGCCGGCTTCCCCCGCGGCTTTGCAAAGCCTTGGGGAAGCTGGCAGCGGAGCAGCCCAGGCGCGCCTGTGCTGCCTCGCTGCCCGAGCCCCTCCGCGGCTTTGCTCTGCGTCTTCCTGGTCTGCAGACCAGGGAGACGCAGAGAAAGCCCCAGAGTACACGGGCGGCAGGACCGCGAGGTCCCGCAGTCCGTGTACTCTGGGGCAGCCCCGTTCGTAACTGCGATTCTATGTAAGTCGGATCCGCGTAAGTCGGGGACTGCCTGTACTGTTAAACTTTTAAATGTACTTGAAAAGGGGGTAAATAGTGAGATGGCAAAATTTGCAGCTACTGTGAATTGCTCAAAATAGTTAAGTACAAAGCTGACTGCAAAGAGTTACAAAGGGATCTCAAGCAACTGATGAAGTGGGTCTTTGCCCACGAAGGCTTATGCTCCAATACTTCTGTTAGTCTATAAGGTGCTACAGGACTCCTTGTCGCTCATGCAACTGAGTGATTGAGCAATACAAAGGTAGATGGAATTCACTGTTGAGAAATGTGAAGTAAGGCACTTGGAAAAATGTAATCCCAACTATACACACTGTCATGGGGTTGCCGGCCCCGCGCTTCTTGGGGAGGGGGGTCAATATGGCGGTCATGGGGTTGCAGGCCCCATGGCCGAGTCTCTAGCTCACCCTGGTCTGGGAGTTAATATAGCCCAGCGGCCGAGTCTCTAGCGCCACCTCCCAGTATGGGAGTCAATAAGGCTCAATGGCCTAGTCTCTAGCTCCCCCCGGGTCTGAGAATCAATATGGCCCAGCGGCCGAGTCTCTAGCTCTACCTCCCAGTATGGGAGTCAATATGGCCCAGTGGCCAGTAGCTGGTGCGGCAGCGGGCTGCATTCGGCATGGCAGCTGCTGTCAGCGCGGGGGTTGTAGCTGTTGTTCCGGCTGGTGCGGTGGCTAGAGCTTCGGCAGCTGCTCCCGTGCTCCGGCAGGAGCTCCTTCTCCTCCGGAGGTCAGCCCCAACTGAGCTATTCATTCAGCCTTTATACTGGGCCTGCAGGTGGAGCATGTCCGGCAGGGCTGCGCGGGAGGGGCCTTCTCAGCCCAGCAGGCCTAAATAGCCTCCCCTTGGCCAGTGTGGGGCGAGTACAAAAATTGTGTCGCACACAAAAATTACGGGATCTAAAATAACTGTTACCCCTCAAGAGAGAGATCTTGGAATCCTTGTGGATAGTTCCCTGGAAACGTCTGCTCAATGTGCAGTGTCAGTCAAAACCAAAAACTAGCAGAATATTGAGAATCTGTAGGAAGGGAATAGATAAGACAGAAAATATTATATTGCCTCTTCATAAAGCCATGGTTTGCCCTCATCTTGAATACTGTATACAGATGTGTTCACCCCATCTAAAACAGATCTATTGGATTTGGAAAAGGTACAGAAAGGGCAACAGAAATTACTATGGATAAGGCACAGCTTCCATAGGAGGAGAGATTAACAAGTTTGGAACATTTCAGCTCAGAAAAGAAATGACTAAAGGGTGGAAGGCATATGTTAGAAAATCATGAATAGAGTGGAAAAATAGAGTAAAGAAATGTTATTTACTCCTTCACTAACATAACACAAGAATTAAATTGAATTTATAGAAAGCAGATTTAAAACAAATTATTTCTTCACAGTCAACCTGTGGAACTCTTTCCCAGGAGATAGTGGAAAGGCCCACACTGTAACAGGGTTCCAATAAGAACAAAATAAGTTCAAGGGCGATAGGTCTATCAATGGCTACTAGCCAGAAAGGGCAGCAATAGTGTCCCTAGCTTGTTTCCCAGAAGTGGGAATGGGCAACAGGGGATGGATCATTTGATGATTGCCTCTTCTGTTGATGCCTTCTGAAGCACTCGGCATTGGTCACTGGTAGCAGGCAGACTACTGGGCTAGATGGACCATTGGTCTGACCCAACATGGCTGTTCTGATCTTATATAGAGCCCAAATGTATCTGCCCCCTGCTGTAACCCACACGACCCCACTCCACCTCCAGAGCTGGGATGGAGTCCCGACAGTCAGTCCCTCTCTCTCTCTCTCTCTCTCTCTCTCTCTCTCCCTCTCCCTCTTCAGTTAGTAAAAAAGTAAGACTATATATTAAAATGTTAAGGCTATGTAGTGTCCCTTAAGTGACTTGCCATAAGATGTCAGAATGTTAATATTAGAGCTGAGCGGGTCTAATATTTATTTAAACTTTCTTTATTTTATATAGGGATTAGATACAGTGCTCCTGTCAGCTAATTGATAAGCTATCTGCCCCCCAAAACCCTAGACTTTTCCAATGCTTTAGTAACCCTAGAAAGAGGCGTGGTGTGTGTGGGGAGAGCGAATGTAATCGGACCCCCCATTTGCTGCTTGGCTTGTACTGAGTATGCTCAGTAAAACTGCTGAAGCCGCTGTCTTCATCTGTTCCCCCTTGCTCTCATTCTCTCCCACCCCCATCAGGGTATGCACAGGTCTGTCCCCCTCTAATTAAAATCTGAAATGGCGCCCCAACATAAACTTCTTTCTTGTGTTAGGAAAAAAATGACCGACTTTTGATCCAGGCAGCTCGTTTCCCATACTTCTGTTCAAGAAGAGGAAAAAGCTTAATTCCAGAGCCCCACAGTGGACAGAAGGAGAAGCTGTAATATAGAGCACGAGATCTAACTTATCTGCAGAGGAAATACTGAAAGGGGGAGGATGTTTGTACTTTAGATGGAGGGTTGTACAAAAACCAGTATTTTCCTGCTATTATCTCAATAAGGCTTTCTACTAAAAATCAATGAGAAAAAGTTCATTACTCCACAGCTGTGTCTAGACTGGCCAGTTTTTCCGGAAAATCAGCCACTTTTCCGGAAAAACTTGCCAGCTGTCTACACTGGCCGCTTGAATTTCCGCAAAAGCACTGACGATCTCATGTAAGATTGTCAGTGTTCTTGCGGAAATACTATGCTGCTCCCGTTTGGGCAAAAGTCCTTTTGCACAAAACTTTTGTGCAAAAGGGCCAGTGTAGACAGCTCAGATTTGTTTTCCGCAAAAAAGCCCTGATCGCAAAAATGGCGATTGGGGCTTTTTTGCTGAAAAGCGCGTCTAGTTTGGCATGGACGCTTTTCTGCAAAAAGTGCTTTTGCGGAAAAGCGTCCGTGCCAATCTAGACGCTCTGTTCCGAAAATGCTTTTAACTGAAAACTTTTCCATTAAAAGCATTTCCGGAAAATCATGCCAGTCTAGACGTAGCCCATGGGTAAAGAAAGAGGCATCAGTAGCATCATACAGTGTTGCTGTCTGGCTCAGCCAATAATTCCAAACCCCGTTCTTCCTCTCCATGCCATGAAGCTCAGTGGTTGGTGGATCCTTGCTGTCCTATGACTACCCCAATGGGTGCCTAAAGTTTGTGTCCTTCCTGTGCTCTGGCAACTCTTGTATAGCCTGTCTTGCCAATAATATTGGATTGCATTAGTGTGAAAGATTCTTTTAATAGAAGCTGTTTGAAATGTTTTGACTTTTTGTCAAAAAATTGAATTTCACCTGAATGCCCCATGAAGATAGTTCAGTTTCAACAAAACCTTTCCATTTTTCAATGCAACAATTCAAAACACATTTTCATTTTGTTGAGAATTTTTTTTATAAAAAATGAAGTTTCCATGAAAATGTTGAAAATAGCAAATAGAAAGGCAGCTCACTTTCTGGTGTCAACATTTTCCCTGGAAATAAAATTGGATTTTTTAAATTTTACCTACAACCCCTCCGCTTATGTCTGTTTAACTGTAAAAACTCCAGTCATCTGAAGAAGTGGGCTGTGCCCACAAGAGCTCATGATACCATCTACATGTTTTGTTAGTCTATACAGTGCTATCAGACTATTTGTTGTTTTTCAAGTTTAACTGTAAAATAACATCATGTTGCTCTGAATTTAACTCCAGCCTGATTCCTCTAAGCTTTTCCTGTTGTGTACATAAATTGCTTTCCTGTGATTGCCATTCCTCCTTCACTCGGGACCTGAGCCTGCAGTGTGCTGAGCAATGCCTAAGCTATTGAGCTCTCAATTCCCAAGGAACGCTGTTGCAGTTCAGGACATCCTGAACCTCTTAAGAGGTGCTAAGCACGCTTAAAGAGTGAGCCCATAGTTCCTAGCTGTTTTAAGAGCAGAAGTAAAACAACCAGGCTATGGATAGCATGGGGAGCATGGGTCCTCTGCAAATCTAAAGGGCAAGTGTCACATAGTGCAAGAGTTAGCTGGTGTCAACTGGTTTTGCTTGTCAGATGTGTATTGTATGCTTTTGGGGTGTGTCGTGTGCCTCTTTTCATGGAACGAGCCAAATCAGGGGTGTGGTTTGAATTTCAAGTCTGTAACAATATCTAATATGCATTTCAGATGACGGAGGAGCTTTGGTTGAAATGCTAATAACCTTCCATGTACAAACAGATGTAATCAAGGCTTATTTAGGTGAATATTCCATCATTTCCGTGTGTGCCTGTTTGAATTCTGTTAGCTTTTGTGGAAAGTGGCCGTTTCAGTTTCTTAGGGCTGTTTGACGTGGTGGAAAAGCTCTTGCTCAGAGTGCTGCGAGTGCTCAGAGTATGGGTGATTCTCTAGAACCGTGGTATACAACACACTAGCCACATGTGGTGATTTGGCCAGTTGTGTGTGGCTAGTTTGCTATAGTGGCTACTGCTTCAGAACTGGTTGGATACCATGGTATTAGAATTACTATGGCCATTTGGCTGGAAAAGCACTTTGAAAAACAGCATGATGGCCAATGCCCAGATTTAATTAATTATCATTGAGCCTCATCAAACATGCTGGTTTTAAAGAGTCTAGTGCTAGAAATATTTTTCCGGGGTTGTTTTTTATTTCTAAGCCATCAGCAGAGTTAGAGAGAGATAAGGCTCTCAAGAACATCTGCTGCATGCCATCAATTTCCTTTTAGCTGAGCCACTTTATCGCCTCAGGAATAGATACTGATTGGCTTGAAGCTGCTCCTGCGTTAGAAATAGTCAGACATTTAATATCCACATTCAGAAATAAGAGCAGCAGTGGCTGACTCAGCATTCTAATGGCAACACAAGGGTGTCCTATGTAGGGGGTATAGTTGCAGGACTAACATCCCTTGCAAACTCTCATATATATGAGTTCCACTGGGTTCTCGGGGTCTATTCACATGCATACAGTGTCTGCCAGATTGGAACCTAAGAGACAGGGAGAACTTTGGCTTTCCAAATTTTAGCAGAAGGGCTGCTACTGAAGTGGGCTGCCTTTCGGTGTGCTATTTTGTTTTACAGGGAGAATAGTTTGTACCAAGCAGCACCCTTAGGAAAGATGTAAGCACTGAGCTTGTGTTATTGAGAGGTGTGAAGCTAACAGCGCCTAAGAAATATGTCTGCATCGGGGTGGGCGCGATATGGCCCACGGGCCGGATTCAGCCCGTCAAGCTTTTTCATATGGCCTGCATTCATTCCACCCGGACCGTGAGCATAGAGCAGCTCCACATCCCTCGAATCGGCTCACCGCTAACTGTGGCTCTCTGCACTGCACACTGGGGAGGAAGGGAGGCTTTGCATACTGCCCCGCCACCAGCACAATCTCTCACCTCCTGTTGGCCAGAAACTTTGCCAATGGGAGCTGAGAGTTTGTGCTGCACTGCCCCTGCCCCACCACAATCTCTCAGAAATCAGCCAATAGGAGCTGAGAGATTGTGCTGGGGGTGGGGGCAGCATGCTGAAGCATCTCCTCCCTCCCCCCCCCCATGGTGCAGAGAGCAGCTTTGAGCAGTCTGGGGTTGCACCAGGCAGAAAGTCTGTCTGAAGATCCTGCAGGGCTGCTGGTCCCACACCCCAACTCCCTGCCCAAGTCATCACCCAAACCCTCTGCACACACCCCACCCCAGGTCACAACTCCTTCCCGCGCCCTGCATCCCTTCTACACCCCTCCCCCAGGCCAGGATCCTTTCCTACACCCCCACTGCCTCCCGGACTCTGCATCCCAGTCCCCTGTCCCAGGTCACAACACCTTCTTCACTGAAATTCTCACACACCACACCCTCTCCTGCAACCAGACCCCTACCCTGAGCTCCCTTCTGCATCCAACCTCCATTCCAGACCCTGCACTCTCTCCATAGAAAAGAGTGGCCCTTGACCACTTAGCAAAATCTTGGAGTGCCCGCCCCCATCAAAAAATATTGCCCACCCTCGTCTACATCCTTATAAATGCACATCTCGGACCTAACACACTTATAAAGTGAGTTCGTGCACTTAGAATCATAGAACACTAGAACTGGAAGGACCCTCGAGAAGTCAAGTCCAGTCCCTGCCCTCACGGCAGGACTAAGCATCATCTAGATCATCCCTAATAGATGTCTGTCTAACCTGCTCTTAGATAACTCCAGTAATAGAGATTCCACAACCTCCGTAGGCAATTTATTTCAGTGTTTAAACACCCTGACAGGAAGTTTTTCCTAATGTCCAGCCTAAACCTCCCTTGCTGCAGTTTAAGCACATTGCTTCTTGTCCTATCCTCAGAGGCCAAGGAGAACAATTTTCCTCCCTCCTCCTTGTAACACCATTTTAGATATTTGAAAACCACTATCATGTCCCCTCTCAGTCTTCTCTTTTCTAAACTAAACAAGTCCAATTGTTTCAATCGTCTCTCATAGCTCATGTTTTCTAAGCCTTTAATCATTTTTTGTTGCTCTTCTCTGGACCTTCTCTAATTTCTCTACCTCTTTCTTGAAATGTGGTGCCCTGAACTGGACACAATACTCCGATTGAGGCCTAATCAGCACAGAGTAGAGAGGAAGAATGACTTCTCATGTCTTGCTCACAAGACTCCTGTCAATGCATCACAGAATCATGTTTGCTGCTTTTTTTTTTTTTTTTTTGCAACAGTCTCACACTGTTGACTCATGTTTAACTTTGTTTAACTTTATCTCTGCTTCAGAGATAAAATGTGCTATTTATTATGTATTTTGATGTGCTGAATTCAAATATGACAATTAAAACAACTGATTGGCTACTGTTTCCAAGATATTTAAGTTTTTATATTTTACGTCTATGTATATTGTGTAGATAGTAGAGTTTTAATCATAAATTGTAAACCTAGGTCTTTTCATGTGTTTATGGTTGCTTTACATGATAATATTTCACCTGTCCTGTTTATGTAACACTTTAAAAATCAGCAAAAGGGTTATATAAATAAAATTTATTATGAAACAAAAGGCAAAAAACTATTATGTACATAGTTTAGTCCTATTCAGTGTCTACTCGGCGCTTCTTGGCTTTTCTCTTGTATTCGTTAAATGGAGCATCTCTTGTCACTGTCCAGCAATAGTCTGCAAGCATTGATGGGCTCCATTTGCCCTGATAGCATTTCTCCATTGTTGCAATGTCCTGGTGAAATCGCTCACCGTGCTCGTCACTCACTGCTCCGCAGTTTGGTGGAAAAAAAATCTAGATGAGAGTGCAAAAAATGTATCTTTAGTGACATGTTGCAACCAAGGCTTTTGTATGCCTTGAGGAGGTTTTCCACCAACAACCTGTAGTTGTCTGCCTTGTTGTTTCTGAGAAAATTTATTGCCACTAACTGGAAGGCTTTCCATGCCATCTTTTCCTTGCCACACAGTGCATAATCAAATGCATCATCTCGAAGAAGTTCACGAATCTGAGGACCAACAAAGACACCTTCCTTTATCTTAGCTTCACTTAACCTTGGAAATTTTCCACGGAGGTACTTGAAAACTGCTTGTGTTTTGTCCATGGCCTTGACAAAGTTCTTCATCAGACCCAGCTTGATGTGTAAGGGTGGTAACAAAATCTTCCTTGATTCAACAAGTGGTGGATGCTGAACACTTTTCCTCCCAGGCTCCAATGACTGTCAGAGTGGCCTATCTATCTTGATGTAGTGGGAATCTCTTGCACGACTATCCCATTCGCAGAGAAAACAGCAGTACTTTGTGTATCCAGTCTGCAGACCAAGCAAGAGAGCAACAACCTTCAAATCGCCATAGAGCTGCCACTGATGTTGGTCATAGTTTATGCACCTCAAAAGTTGTTTCATGTTGTCATAGGTTTCCTTCATATGGACTGCATCATCAACTGGAATTGATGGCAAAACATTGCCATTATGCAGCAAAACAGCTTTAAGACTCGTCTTCGATGAATCAATGAACAGTCTCCACTCATCCGGATTGTGAACGATGTTGAGGGCTGCCATCACACCATCGATGTTGTTGCAGGCTACAAGATCACCTTCCATGAAGAAGAATGGGACAAGATCCTTTTGATGGTCACGGAACATGGAAACCCTAACATCACCTGCCAGGAGATTCCACTGCTGTAGTCTGGAGCCCAACAGCTCTGCCTTACTCTTGGGTAGTTCCAAATCCCTGACAAGGTCATTCAGTTCGCCTTGTGTTATGAAGTGTGGTTCAGAGGAGGAGGATGGGAGAAAATGTGGGTCCTGTGACATTGATGGTTCAGGACCAGAAGTTTCATCCTCTTCCTCTTCCTCGTCTGACTCAAGTGAGAATGATTCTGGTGCATCAGGAACCGGCAGTCCTTCTCCGTGGGGTACTGGGCGTATAGCTGATGGAATGTTTGGACAATGCACAGTCCACTTTTTCTTCTTTCACACCTTTCTCAACTGGAGGCACCATGCAGAAGTAACAATTGCTGGTATGATCTGTTGGCTCTCTCCAAATCATTGGCACTGCAAAAGGCATAGATTTCCTTTTCCTGTTCAACCACTGGCAAAGATTTGTTGCACAAGTGTTGCAGCATATGTGTGGGGCCCACCTCTTGTCCTGATCTCCAATTTTGTAGCCAAAATAAAGGTGATAGGCTTTCCTAACCATAGTGGTTATACTGCGCTTTTGTGATGCAAAAGTGACTTCACCACAAACATAGCAGAATTTATCTGCACTGTTCACACAAGTACGAGGCATCTCTGCTCACTTTGGCTAAACAGAAATGTGTCCCTTTGCAAAATCAAACACTGACAAATAAGAGAGCACGACACTGTATGATTTCTAGAGCTGATGTAGGGCAATTTGTTCAGCAGAGTGATGTAAGCTTCGTTATGATTGCATCATCCATGACTTCTAGGAATAACATGCAATTCATATCATGTATGACGCAATACCAGCTTCAGATTGCATCATTCATTGTTTTGCCTAAAAAGCAAGTACTGTCCAAACCCAGTCATAGATTTATTCATAGATCCAGTCAAAGATGTATTTTAGTCATTTCTGGTTTAAATTGAGATCCCTTCCCTTTATAACTCACTTATCCTCCACCATTCGCAAGTCAAGGGTCATATATACTGACCCAATAGCATATCTTGAAAACTAGAGCCAATCAACAATTTTAAGCATCATTTTCGTTCTCAGTGATCCAGAATTAGTAAAGTTTGACTACATTTATTTCAGAAGCATTTTGGCTGTAAAGCAATTATCCAAGTTGTGTAGAAGGTTTTATGGGGTTGTTGCAGCATTAATATTTGTTGTCTCTATAGTGCCAAAAATGTAGGTGGGGCTTTACAGACAAGGGGTATGTCTACACTACAAAGTTAGTTCGAACTAACAGACGTTAGTTCGAACTAACTTTCATAGGCGCTACACTAGCGCTCCGTTAGTTCGAACTTAATTCGAACTAACAGAGCGCTTAGTTCGAACTAGGTAATCCTCATTCCACGAGGATTAAGCCTAGTTCGAACTTACTAGTTCGAATTAAGGGCTGTGTAGACCCTTAATTCGAACTAGTGGGAGGCTAGCCCTCCCCAGGTTTCCCTGGTGGCCACTCTGGCCAACACCAGGGAAACTCGTCTGCCCCCCTCCTGGCCCCGGACCCCTTAAAGGGGCACGGGCTGGCTACGGTGCACGTGTCAGGTGCAAGCCTGCCAGCACCCAGCCAGCAGACCCTGCACCTGGCACGGATCGAGCCACCCACCCGATGCCCCCCAGCCCTCCCCCCTCTTCCTGGGACGAGGCTGGCGGCTCCCGGGAGCTTGTCCGGGACCGCAAGAGGCGGGTACCCGCCTGGGCTAGTGCGGACATCGTGGACCTCGTCCACAACCTCCGCACTAGGCACAGGACAGTGGCCGGCTAGGGCAGGAGAGCTGCCAGCCTGGCCACCCAGGAGCAGGTGTGCATGAAAATCAAGGTGGTCCACTGAGACCCCTGACCCTGAGCTTACAATGGCCATCCTGGGTCAGACCAAAGGTCCATCTAGCCCAGTAGCCTGTCTGCCGACAGCGACCAACCCTAGGGACCCTGGAGGGGATGGACCGAAGACAGTGACCAAGCCATTTGTCTCATGCCATCCCTCTCCAGCCTTCCACAAACCTTGGGCAGGGACACCACTCCTACCCCCTGGCTAATAGCACTCCATGGACCCAACCTCCATGACTTGATCTCACGTCCCTTTAAACTCTGTTCTAGTTCTAGCCTTCACAGCCTCCTGCAGCAAGGAGTTCCACAGGTTGACTCTTTGCTTTGTGAAGAACAACTTTCTGTTACTAGTTTGAAGCCTGCTACCCATTCCTTTCTTTGGTGTCCTCTAGTCCTTCTTTATGGGAACTAATGAAGAACTTTTCTGTATGCACCGTCTCCACCCAACTCCTGCTTTTAGAGACCTCTATCCTGTTCCCCCTCCGTCTCCTCTTTTCTAAGCTGAAAAGTTCCAGTCTCTTTAGCCTCTCTTCATAGGGGACCTGTTCCCAACCCCTGATCATTTTAGTTGCCCTCCCCTCTCCGACCCTCTCTCTTCCCCTCTCCCACCTCCTTTTCCCAGTCTCCCCCAGTTTTGTTCAATAAAGACAGATTCCATTTTTGAACACACGTGTCCTTTATTTTGTACATCAAGAAGAGGGGCTAGGGAAGGGTAAGTGGAAGGAGGTGAGGGAGGAATGGGGTACGTGCCCCCGATGGGGAGGACTGGGCTGGCTCTGTGGGCTTCTGGGGGTGGAAGCTCTCCTGCAGCCCCCCAATTGCCCCCTGTCCCCAGATGGCAGCCTGCGGCAAGTGCAGCCGGTCTGATGGCCGAGTGCTGTGATGTGCCCAGTGTGGGTTCTCAGGGCACTCCAAGCCAGGACTGCTTTGCAAGCGGGGCACCCTGAGAACTGTCTGTCCGGGGTGGGGGTCGGGACCCTTTAAGCACAGCCCTTGGCTAGCCTGAGACAGCAGCTCCACGCTCTAAGTCCTCCTCTGATGCCCTGCCGGCACTGCTTCCGGCCATCCTTAAGCCTGGTTCAGGGTCCACTTAATGTGGACACGCTAGTTCGAATTAGCAAAACGCTAATTCGAACTAGTTTTTAGTTCTAGATGCGTTAGTTCGAATTAGCTTAGTTCAAATTAACTAATTCGAACTAAGTTAGTTCAAATTAACATTGTAGTGTAGACGTACCCATATAGAAGTTGAGGTCCCTCTCCTGAAGATCTGTGGGTGAGACAAAAGCAATAGGAATATGGATAGCCATAGGAATATGGAGCAACATAATCTAAGGGGGGGAGTTTCATACTCAATGGTATTCAGGCACCTGAAGGTACATCTATACAGCAGCATTATTTTGGAATAATTGGCACAGGAGAAGGGCTAGAACATGCAGATAATTTAATTGCCTGTGATACTAATGAACAAATCTTGAACTGTTAACATCACAGATGAAGAAAAATCTTACATCTGTCTTCCTTCACATATGTCAGCACATGCATGAACATGTACACTCAGATGCAGGTACTGAAATGGGAGGATTAGGTCTGCATGGGCCTCACCAGTAAAGTATGTCTTTCCACGGTTTTTATCTCCACCCTCTCCTGGAATCTGCAACTTTTTTATATCCTTGTCATCCACTAATAAATATCTGCTCTTTTCTATTAGATTAAAAACAATTAACTTCCCACGAAGGGGGAGATAGTTAAAACTCAACCCATTCAAACCTCTTTTACAAAACATTGTTACCCTGCATTAAATCTCTCCAGGTACAGAGAACTAGCATGAGGCTTAACCACTTATTTTGGTGAAGTCTTATTTTGTGGGTCCAAGTAGGATCTAAGCTATATACGGGCCTTGTGATGGCCCTATGTATGACTTTTTCCCTTATTGTAAGTATAGAAAATGTCTGTAGAGTAGCACCTCTTTTTCTGAACTGATTGTGAGATGTTCAATATTATGATCTCCACACCCAACTGGTGCAGTAATTTATTGTTCAGTGATAGTGTACATAATGAATGGTGACAAATGTACACAGTGTGCCTGATTTGTCTGTCTTTGAGAGAGGGGTATCTCTTCTTTGCGGTCAGAACTCCATCTGTTCAGATGTCTATGTCTGGTTGAACATGGGCTGAAGGACTGAAGTTATATTTGGTGAGTGAAAGATGACGTCGGGGCAGAGTCATAAAATTGATTGTTCATAAGATCAATGTGGAGGAGATCAGGGTTCTACTATACTGCATTTATGGGCCAAACCACTTCCTTGGACAGTCTTTCTAGACTGTCCTACCTCTCCCTCCTACTCTCTATGGAAGAAGAAGATCTGTGCACCTTTTTCTGCCCCATACTAAGGATGTTAAGGGCTAGTCGACTATCTGATAAGCAAATGCATATCGGATAGTCAAGTCAACTAGTTGCTTGCCCCCAACTTGCTGCCTCTATCTGATAGAGGCATCAAAATGGAGGAGGGGAGAAAGAGAGGGTACTTCAAAGTGGCAGCGCCCCATAAAGCCCATGGCACGGGCTCCGTGCAGCACTGCCCCTTTGAAATGCTGCAGCTGTGTTTCAAAGCGGCAGCATTGCACAGAGCCTGGGATCAGCTGTGTGGCACTGCCCCTTTGAAATGCCGCTGCAGCCAGGCTCTGTGAGGTGCTGGCTCTGTGCAATGCTGGTGTTTCAAAGTGGCAGCACCTCATGGAGCTGTCCCCAGGCTCCATGCAGTGCTGCCACTTTGAAATGCTGCACAGAGCCCAGGATCAGCTGGGGAGTCACCTGTTGACCCTGGGCTCCATGCGGCGTTTCCACAGAATTCAGAATCATCTGGGGACTCCCCAGCTGATCCCAGGCCCCATGCAGCATTTCAAAGTGTGCAGAGTCCCAGGGTCAACTGAGGACTCCTCACTGACCCCGGGCTCTGCACAGCATTTCCATGGAACCTGGGGTCACCTGGGGACTGCCCAGCTGACCCAGGTTCCATGGAAATGCTGCACGGAGCCCAGGATCAGCTGGGGAGTCCCTGGGTGACCCCGCTCTGTGGAAATGCCGCACAGAACCTGAGGTCAGCTAGGAAGTTCCCAGCTGACCCTGGGCTCCATGCAACGCTGCCACTTTGAAATGCACAAGAGCCCCCGCTGGATTTCTTGTACATTTCAAAGGAGGAATGCAGAAGTGCCTATCGACTAGTTGATGGAAATACCATAATATGAATACTGCATCAATTCAGTCACTGATCTAGATGTGCAGCAAATGACACCCCTACTGCAATCATCTTCAATGGGGGAAGTGGGTGCTTAGCACCTTTGACAACCAGATCAACCAACCATTTAGGTGGCAGGTAGTATGCCAGGCACCGCATGCATGCACACATGAAGTTTCCAGCCAACATTTCCACGTAGTCAGAGATTCATTGGTTGTGGTTCTGGGTCTACTGCAGACTACTCCCACAACACAGACCACTGCTCTGCACATGAAGGTATTCAGACTTTCCTTGCTTGCTTTCTCTCAGGAACTGATTCAGCCAAAGGTTAGGGCTCTGTCACAGGAGTGGGTGGATGAGATTCTATGGCCTGCAATGTGCAGGAGGTCAGACTAGATGATCACGATGGTCCTTTCTGACATTGAAGTCGGAGTCTATCCATTCTGTGGAATCAGTTGTCTTTTTAAACCTTCTACAGACATTGGGAGCTGGCCATGCAGAAGGCGTTTATGTGAAGATGGGAAAGCTGGTCTAGAAAAAATATGATTCTCTGAATTACATGGGTGTTTGAAAGCACAATGCTCCTTGTCCATTTGGAATTTAAAAATAAAACGGTAGTAATACTGGAATAAATAATAGAGACCAGCAGCTGGTGAATATTGGCACAGCTGACTTTACAGATTCCAATGAAATGATGCTCACATCCAACTGAAGACTTAGTCCGAGTTTTTAACTTCAATTAACTCACTAGGAATGGGAGAGATTTCTGGGAGGCACCATGGAGGGCATACCCTATAACAAACAGCAAAAGCATATGACATATATTAAAGGGACCTCAGTGCACACCAGCCATTTTTGTACCATATTTGCAATGAGTTTTCTCTCTATCTTCTTCTGCAGAGTTGGTTTTGGGTTTTTTTCATCTTTTTAAATTTAAGCTTGTTTTTCCCTTGTGACAGATGTCTCAGTCACATGCAATATCTTTAGCAAATCGTATTCTGTAGGAGGGTTATAACCGCTCCTACGGGAACTAAAAACAACAGTGGGTACTATGCCAGGTCACTGAGGGTAGAAACCGCTCCAGAGAAATACCTTTCCCTAGTGTGGTATGAATATATTGGTTTGGAGTAGGCCCAGGGGAGAGTTAAGAAACAGAGAATGAACTTGGGCTATAAAGGCTAAATTTAAACATACAACTGGTTTCTTGGCTTTCTTTCTGATCTTAGCAAATTTAAATGATACTTTGTTCAAGGCAAGGGGTCTCCCAAATCTTTGCTGAAGGTTTGGAAGGACTTTGGCTTACCAAGGTTTCATAAAACTGATGAGCAGCTGCTGTTACATTTAGAATATATAAATGAATAGATTGATGTGGTGTTTTTCTCTTAATGCTTTTGTCCTTAAATAAATATACTCTGCTGTGGAAGAGCTGGACGGTCCTCGGTAAAAACACTCATTGTCTTTGGAGAGAAACTGGAGAGCAGAGGTCTGGGTATGTGTCACATCTGCTGGGGAATCAGCACACTAAAGAGTGGAGTGCTGCTTCCTAAAATGCCTGGTGACTGGAAGAGGTCCTTGCCCAGAGATCAGTGAAGGCTAGAGGTCTGAGATCTGAGCTGGTATTCCTTGAGCAGATCCTGGGGGGGAAAGGGGGGATTTAAAGATCCAATTACTCTCTGAAACTGTGACACCCTGTCACAAAAACATACACAGCAAGTGAGTCTTCATGATCTGCATAAAGTGGAAATCATTACTGAAATGGAAGTTTTATATTAAACCTACTACCTGGAGTGGGCCGTGGCCATATTTGCTATGAAATCTAGGGGGATACTAGCAGTACAGGAACCTACCTATCAAGGAGTGGGGGGTCCTAGAACTATTACTCACATAAGCAGTGGATTGACTTCTGTGATGCTATTGTGTGAATAAAAACAGCTCACATAAGTAAGAGTTGCAGGATCAGGACTTGGACCTCACATATTATTTTCCATCCTTCAATCTAACCAAGCTCACATACATAATCAGATACTATATTTATCACAACAATTTTACTGTTAAAGCCCCTGATTTTGCAATGCAATGTGTGTTTGTACCAGTGCCACTGGAGTCAGTTTATCCTGACTGGGAGGTTGTGCTAAGAGACAATGTTGGCATATCAGGTGCCTTTTCTAAGGATATTTAACATGAATTAAAGAACCCCATTTCAGTGTGGTTTCTGCAGCCTAATTTTCCCCTTGTGCTCTTTTCTCTTTTCAACTACTGTTTCATTTTCAGCATATTCACTAATTATGCAGTTAGGGTATGTCTACACTACAAAGTTAGTTCGAACTAACGGACGTTAGTTCAAACTAACTTTAATAGGTGCTACACTAGCGCTCCGCTAGTTCGAATTTGAATCGAACTAGCGGAGCGCTTAGTTCGAACTAGGTAAACCTCATTTTACGAGGACTAACGCCTAGTTCGAACTAGCTAGTTCGAACTAAGGGCTGTGTAGCCCTTTAGTTCGAACTAGTGGGAGGCTAGCCCTCCCCAGGTTTCCCTGGTGGCCACTCTGGCCAACACCAGGGAAACTCTATGCCCCCCTCCCAGCCCCGGACCCCTTAAAGGGGCACGGGCTGGCTACGGTGCCCGTGCCAGGTGCAAGCCTGCCAGCACCCAGCTAGCAGACCCTGCACCTGGCACGGCACAGAGCCACCCACCCGATGCCCCCCAGCCCACCCCCTCTTGCCGGGACCAGGCTGGCGGCTCCCGGGAGCTTGCCCTGGACCGCAAGAGGCGGGCACCTTCCTGGGCTAGTGCAGACATCGTGGACCTCGTCCACGATCTCCGCACTAGGCACAGGAAAGTGGCCGTCTAGGGCAGGAGAGCTGCCAGCCTGGCCACCCAGGACCAGGTGTGCATGAAAATCAAGGGGGTCCACTGAGACCCCCGACACTGAGCCCTGAGCTTACAATGGCCGTACTGGGTCAGACCAAAGGTCCATCTAGCCCAGTAGCCTGTCTGCCGACAGCGGCCAACCCTAGGGACCCTGGAGGGGATGGACCGAAGACAATGACCAAGCCATTTGTCTCGTGCCATCCCTCTCCAGCCTTCCACAAACTTTGGGCAGGGACACCACTCCTACCCTCTGGCTAATAGGACTCCATTGACCCAACCTCCATCACTTTATCTCACTTCCCTTTAAACTCTGTTCTAGTTGTAGCCTTCACAGCCTCCTGCAGCAAGGAGTTCCACAGGTTAACTATTTGCTTTGTCAAGAACAACAACTTTCTCTTACTAGTTTCAAGCCTGCTACCCATTCCTTTCCTTTGGTGTCCTCTAGTCCTTCTTTATGGGAACTCAGGAAGAACTTTTCTGAATGCACACTCTCCACCCAACCCCTGCTTTTAGAGACCTCTATCCTGTCCCCCCTCCGTCTCCTCTTTTCTAAGCTGAACAGTCCCAGTCTCTGTAGCCTTTCTTCATCTGGGACCTGTTCCCAACCCCTGATCATGTTAGTTGCCCTCCCCTCTCCCAGCCTTTCTCTTCCCCTCTCCCACCTCCTTTTCCCAGTCTCCCCCAGTTTTTTTCAATAAAGACAGAGTCAATGTTGGAAGAAACGTTATCTTTATTTTGTACATCAATAAGAAGGGGGGCTAGGGAAGGGTAAGTGGAAGGAGGTGAGGGAGGAATGGGGTACGAGCCCCCAATGGGGAGGACTGGGCTGGCTCTGTGGGCTTCTGAGGGTGGAAGCTCTCCTGCAGCCCCCCAATTACTCCCTCTCCCCAGATGGCAGCCTGCGGCAAGTGCAGCCGGGCTGATGGCCGAGTGGTGTGATGTGCCCAGTGTGGGCACTCAGGGCACTCCAAGCCAGAACTTCTTTGCAAGCGGGGCACCCCTGAGAACTGTGTGTCCGGGGTGGGGGTCGGGACCCTTTAAGCGCAGCCCTCGGCTAGCCTGAGACAGCATCTCCATGCTCTAAGTCCTCCTTTTATGCCCTGCCAGCACTGCTTCCGGCCATCCTTAAGCCCTGTTCAGAGTCCACTCAATGTGGACTTACTAGTTCGAACTAGCAAAACGCTAGTTCGAACTAGTTTTTAGTTCTAGATGCGTTAGTTCGAACTAGCTTAGTTCGAATTAACTAATTCGAACTAAGTTAGTTCGAACTAACTTTGTAGTGTAGACATACCCTTAGCTATTTTTCTCTGAACTATCATGATTTGGCACTCTTGTTCATTTAAAATATCTACAAAAGTCGGGCTTTCTTCCTACCCTACATAGAACAACTACACTATATTGGCTGGGGGAAATCCCATTTTAAATGTGGCACTAAAGCGTTTTAATGGGCTACTAGAAGTATAGGAACCTTAGCAAAATCATGATTTCCATGGAACCAGGATCATGACTCTGAGGGTGTTTTAGACGAGCCATGTCCTTTATGGAGAGGAATGTCATAGAATCATAGGACTGGAAGGGACCTCGAGAGGTCATCGAGTCCAGCCCCCCGCCCTCAAGGCAGGATCAAGCTCCGTCTACATCATCCCTGACAGATGTCTATCTAACCTGTTCTTAAATATCTCCAGAGAGGGAGATTCCACCACCTCCCTTGGCAATTTATTCCAATATTTGACCACCCTGGCAGTTAGGAATTTTTTCCTAGTGTCCAATCTAAACCTCCCTTGCTGCACTTTAAGCCCATTACTCCTTGTCCTGTCCTCAGTAAACCAAGAGGAACAAATTTTCTCCTTCCTCCTTGTGACACCCTTTAAGATATTTGAAAATCGCTATCATGTCTCCCCTTAATCTTCTTTTTTCCAAACTAAACAAGCCCAGTTCATGAAGCCTGCTTCATAGGTCATGTTCTCTAGACCTTTAATCATTCTTGTAGCTCTTCTCTGTACCCTTTCCAATTTCTCCACATCTTTCTTGAAATGTGGCGCCCAGAACTGGACACAGTACTCCAGCTGAGGCCTAACTAGTGCGGAGTAGAGCGGCAGAATGACTTCACGAGTTTTGCTTACAACACACCTGTTGATACAACCTAGAATCATATTTGCTTTTTTTGCAATAGCATCACACTGTTGACTCATATTCAACCTGTGGTCCACTATGACCCCTAGATCCCTTTCCGCCATGCTCCTTCCTAGACAGTCGCTTCCCATCTTGTATGTATGGAACTGATTGTTCCTTCCTAAGTGGAGCACTTTGCATTTCTCTTTATTAAACTTCATCCTGTTTACCTCTGACCATTTCTCTAACTTGCTAAGGTCATTTTGCATGTCGTCTTACTCTCTTTTGCTTAAAGTCATAGTCAAGATGTTGACAGTTGTGTGTACTGTTTTAAATGAAAAGGCATAACAACTCTGCTAAATTTAGAATTTGGAACTGGCTGCAGTTGTTTTATAAATGTTGTTGAAGAAAACCAGAGCCAACTGTTTTGTTACAAAAAATCTCTCTGAGTAACTGCATTGGATTATTTGAAATCTGTGTGCTGTACTTCATTTTTGTTTGACATTATCTGAATAGAACACTGAGAATGATATATCAGCTCCACTTAGGAAAGTGAGACAGACAAAATAATGTTTGGATAGAAGTAGTTTTATATTTCTTCTCTGTTTGAGCAAGGCTGAATCAACACCTTAGTCTCATGGTGTGAAAGGAAAATATTTTATTTTCATTACATTTTAGGTTTCCTTGGCTCAAACAAAGATTTATGGATTATTTAATTTTATAAGTATTTAAAATGTGATTTGTTTCTTTGTGATCAGTTATAAAATCCCAACTCATAAAAAGGTGAAGCCAGGGATTTTTTGTTTTTTTTTGGGGGGGGGGGGGGGGTTGGTGGGTTTTTTTTTTTTTGTTATCTGTATGTACAGATGACTGGAAGGGTTTGAGCTGATGAACAGTTAATGAAATATGCATTGGGTATTTAGTAATGTTTTCTAGCTTTGGACTGTTTTTCCCAGACATTTTGACTACTACAGAATGCCTCTGGGGAAGGGAGCTGCAAATATTATATACACATAGCAGACAGGTAAAAGAGAAGGAAAGGTAGCAACATGTTCACTGAAAGTCTGAGGACATAATTCTGTAGTTGCCAAGTGCCTGTTCAGTGAGGGGGCTCTGGCTTCTTTCAATAGGTAACATTCCTTGTTTAAAACATGAGCATGTGGATACTGAGTTTCTTTGCTTAGCAAGCTGTGCAGCCACACCACTAATCACTCTCTTGCTTGGGACATAGCTCCCTCACGTACTTTCTCTAGTTCATCACCTCCTCATGGAGCATATAGAAAAATGGTCTCTATCTCCTGAGCTTCATAAACTCATTCTGTTCCCTAGAACAGGGATCCATCATGGAGTCTTATTATGCTATACACAGGGCCAGTCAGAAGAGGGGCCTGGAGGGCCATTTCCCCTGGGCCTCAAACTTAGACACTTGTTAATAGCAAGTTGTAAAACGTATGTGCATTTGGACTGAAAGGCTAGAACAATATTTGTTAAACAAAAAAAAATTCAAATTATGTGTCTCTATCTTTTTCGTGCCTTATTTTGTTTTCATATGTCATCATTTTTTATTTTGATTATAGCTAGGGGCCTCAAAAGCTGGAAATGTCCAGGTCTTTCAGGGTATGTCTAGACTACATGGCTCTGTGGACGGAGCCATGTAGACGAGTTTACTAGACATAGGAAAATGAAGCAGCGATTTCACGAGGCATACCGGAGCGGTCTACAAAGGCTTCCCTTGTCAACCGCGGCGCGTCCAGACTGCCCCACTGTGCCGCCAAACAGCTGATTGGCACAGCGCGGTGGCCATTTTGATGTAAATGAAGTGGCGATTATTTAAATCGCCACTTCATTTTCCTATGTCTAGTAAACTCATCTACCTGGCTCTGTCCACGGAGCCATGTAGTCTAGACATACCCTCAGTTCCGAGTCCATGCTGTGCTTGAACAAGAACAGTGTGAATAGCCACCAGCAGGCTCCGCTTGGGCGTGACAGTGACTCTTCCCATCATTGGAAGGGCAAAAGTGCAGGAAAGCTGATACACTGGAAACTCCAGCCCGGTGGAGCTATTTTTGGTACTGTAATACTTCCTAAGAGTTCCCACCAATATATTGTCTGTAGTAATGAATTAAATGCAGAAATCAGGCACTCAAAGGCTACCAGCAACAAGCTCATCCCTGAAGAAGAGTGTGGAGCCAGTGCATAATTATGAGAACACATCAGTGGCCATGCTGGAACAGAGCAGTGGTTCATCTGCTGTTGTATTCTCTCTCAGAATGCAGCTAAATGCTTTAAAGGAAATTGTTAAACCTGCAGGTTGTGCCTAATGGCACAACACTATACCAAAGAGCTAAGCTCTTCCTTACTCCACCTGGAGATCAGTTTCACACTGTCCTCCTAGAACATGATCCATAGGTCACAGCACTGCAGTGGAAGTACACTGTGGCCCCAATTCACCCTAGTTCAGCTTTACACCAGTCTGTCCTCCATCCATTCCAATAGTTTATATCCCCATGAAGCTGGAGAGGAGCACAGTGGGAGGTCCAGGCCCCTGGATTTAGTATTATCCTCTAAACATCTGTCCCTTTATCCCCTTACTTACCTTCTGGAAATCAGAGAGCTAGTCTGACATAGTTATTAACTATGTGTATGTCTACACTGCGGAGATATTTCGGGATACCAGAAGTATCTTGAAAGGAATAGTGAGTTATTTCAAAATACAGTTGAAATAAGCGATGCGGTTTGCATAGCGCAATTTGCGTAGCTTATTTCAAGCTAAGGGTGCTGTGTAGACACACCCTATGTGTCCATGCAGTACAAAAGATGTATCCTCCAACAGTGATCTAAATACTACCGAGACCTGCTTCATTATAATATTACTGCACCACGCAGACCTTGACTTGCCTGATAGTTTTCTAGCTGCAGCCTGTCTGGCACCTGTTGCCTGATCTATTGATTGTGTGTTAATTATTAAGGATTCCCAATTGACAGGTTCCAGTTCCAAGGTAAGGCCCAGAATGATTAGAGTTACCGTTAAATTGGAAACCCCATGTGCACAGTTACAACACTCACACTTAATGAAAAAGCTTTTGGCTTTTAGTCGTTTTATTAACATGGTTGGTGAATACACAAATGTTCCAACCCACACAAGAATGTAATGGCAGAGCACTGTTAGTATTGCATCCAGCTTTGTGTTGTGCACACTCTCACAATTGTTATGGAGACCTAGGAGTAGGGACGTAAGTCCCCATCCTCTGGCAGACCAAACAATTCCAATGACTGAAGTTTTGATGACAGCACAAAGTATCCCCCTCACAGCCCGGGTGGGGTGGAGTCACCTCAGCCCCCTCTCCTGCTAGCTGGAAAGGAACCAGGCAGCATTGGAATTGCCTGCTCCGGGGCTTCACTGCCTCACCTCTCCAGATGGGCAGTGAAGCCAGGAAAGCAGCATGACACCTAGAATATTGCCCTTGAGCCCCGATAGCCTTCTCTAGCAGCCATGCCTTTGGCTGCAGCTCTCAGCTACCTCCTCCCCGCTGCCCCCCCCCCCACGCCTCCGCACTACCCCATGGATCATGGATGAAGGGCCTCAGAAACAGCACTGACACTGCAAATACCACACAGTGCAATTTGTTAAACAGTCTGATAAAGAGACTTTCGGACCCAGCATCATCCCTTTGCCACCACCTCTATAACAGGCGTCCCAAGGCATCCCTACCATCCCCCAGGCTGGGGCCTGTGCGCCCTGGTCTACCCTTATTTTGAAATAACAAGTGGAGTGTCCACACTATCAAGTCCGTTATTTCAAAATAAGGGGCTTGTTATTCTGAAATAACAACAAGAAATAACTACTCCTCAAAGTAATTCAAAGTAATTACTCCTCAGTGCTTGCTGGGGCTCTAAGTCAAGATAGCGCGTCCACATTAGTGGAGCCTGCTTGGACTAATTTCAAGGCTTCCCTATAGTGTGGACACGATTTTGAATGGTTATTTCGGGAGTTCTTCTTCTTCTAGGAGTGTCCCCATGGGTGCTCCCCCTTAGGGGTGCCAGACTTCTGATAGCAATGCCCCTCTGGTTGTCTGTGCACACGGAGCACTGGTGTGTGACGCTTGGAACGATCATCCTATGCGCACAGCCAACCGCCGCCTCAGTCCCTTCTCTGACTGCCGCTGGCTATGCTGGTCGCAGCAGTGCAGTTTTGACCCAGTTTACCTCCGCCTATAGTTTTCCATTAGCTGTTAGCAGTTATGTTGTCTTACCTTAGTTGAGATTAATTCTCTTTTCTCACACAAAGAAAAAAAACAAGAAGAAAGGAGAAGTTGTCACTTTTTAAAGCCAGCACAGAACCGCGGTCTTTTCCACAAAAGACCACCTCAGAAGGACTCTTACCAAGACATGCCTGGTTCCTCAGGATTCAAGAAGTGTGAATCTTGTAGGCGCTCCCTCTCCATTTCTGATGGACACTCTCACTGTGTCTGTTGCCTCGGTCAACAACATAATACTCAGCAGTGCAAACACTGCTTGAAATTGACCAGCAGGACCCAAAGAGCCAGACAACTGCAATTAAAAATCATGCAGATAGAATCTGACTCCAGGTTGACACTAGACCAGCACTCATGGGCAGCCGCACAGTCAGGTCTCCTGGGGGCGCCCGGGAAAAGGGGCCGAACTGCAGCTCAAGCCCCAGGAACCAAGATGGGCTCAAAGACTCAGGAAGGAGTCCCACTCCTCAGTGGCCTCAGATTCCCCACCGAGAAAGCACTCTGCCCCCGACAAGCCTGCTTCCACGCCCAGCGCAGCCAAGGTGATGGAAAAGCAGGCAGGAATGGTGTTCATAAAAGTCAGGACCCTAAAGAGCAGGTCCGACCTCCCCCACCCACCCCGTAAGCCAAGCGTGGAGCAAAAGCACAAGAGCTCCATGCCAGCGCCAGCTAAACCACCATCAGTGGCCATGCCGAAGGTAGTGACAGTGGCAGCAACAACTGTCCTGTCAGCAGCACCACTCAAACCACCACTGGTGGTACCACTGAGAGACAAATGAACAGCGCCCAAAGAAGCGCTGACAACGGCACCGGTGAGAGCGCACTCGGAGCCTGGCTTAGCAACACAAGTGTTTAAAGGGCCGGCAGAGCATAAGAGTGCAAAACCTCACAAGAGTCACACAGCACTGGCTGCAATACCTGTACCAGCACCGATACCATACACACCAGAGTCACATGCTGCTCTCCTCAGCACAGCTGTCTCAGTTTACCTTGACAGCAGACCTGGCGGTGGCATCGGTACCAAAAACACCACTATTTGCCAGGGGTGGCACCTTAAAATCCTCCAGACTCAGTTTCTCATCATCATCGGCTTCAATGCTCCTGCTAGTGAGCGAGGAGGAGTATGATGCAGGCTCTCTATACAAGTGTACCCCCAGAACCTCGTCATCAAAATTGCTACAAGGGCAGTAGTGGCAACAACCACAATGGCTCCCGCCACCCAGCTAGCCATCCTGGGACCCATGGGCGGCTTACAGACTCCTACAGCCCAGATAACTCGGGTACCAGACCCAGGATCCTCCCAGGAACTCCCTTGAACACTCTGTCCCTTCAGAGGAAGAAGGTGAAATGGATGTCACAGGGGCAGAAAAAACATTGGACTCAACATCAAATGAGCACCTCTCATCTTCGTCACCCAGGGACACAATCCTGCCCCACCAACCAACACAGAGGATGATTTTAGTTCCTTCCAGGAGCTCTTTAAGAGGGTGGCAATTGCATTTCGCTATTAGCTATGCCTGAGACCCAGCATAAACTCACAGACATTTTACTCATCTCGTCACAGGCTAAGCTAGCCATCCAAATGAAGGAAGCACTGATGGACCCAGCCAAAGCCCCGTGACAGACACCAGCATTGATCCCACCTATCAGCAAAAGATCTGACTGAAAATACTATGTAGCCCCAAAAGGTGTGGAATTCTTATTTTCGCACCCTACTCCGCATTCCTTAGTGGTCAAAGCTGCTAATCAAAGGAGCAAGCACCAGACAATCAGCACAGGGCCACGTGACAAGGAATGGAAGTGCCTGGATGTGTTGGGCAGAAATGCCTACTCGTCTTCTAGCCTCCAAATCAGGATTGCAAACTGTGGCACTCCTTGCAAAGTACACACACCACACATTCGATCAACCATCAACTTTTATTACCGAGCTTCCTGACAACCAAAAGGAACAATACAGTGCGAACATGAAGGAGAGGGCATAGATTGTCAGAACAGCCCTGCAGACAGCACTGGACTCAGCTGACACGGCCTCAAGGTCCTTAGGGTCGGCAATAGTTATGAGGCGGGCGTCGTGGCACCAATAGTCTGGCGTCCCAAGGGAGGTGCAATCATGGAAGATCTACCGTTTGAGGAGCTATTTGCTGAGTCCTCCAACGCTTCCCTCCACACACTGGAGGACTCGAGCCACTCTGAAGACATTAGGCATACATGTACCTGCAAATAAAAAGAAACCGGGAAGACCTTTCACATAACGCTACAGATCAGCCCCATTTAATCAACAGGCAATGGCCCAGACCGAATAGACGCAGGCAGGCTCTGACCAGGCAACCACACAGCAACCTTCAACACCCTGCCAAGCATTTTGAAGGTCTGGTCGAGGGTCAGACAGCACTGAGTTCTCCAAGGCAGCAATACACACCTTATACACCATTTGGCAGCAGACTAGCTGCATTCTGTCCAGCATCACAGACTAACGGATACATCACCACAGACAAATGGATAATGGAGATCATCAAAAATGGTTATTGCATCCCATTTACTTCCATTCCACATCACCAACCCCCCTTCCCATCCCTCTTCAGGGACCCCTCTCACAAACTTATGCTAATACAAGAGACATAACACCTCTTAAACTAGGGGCTATAGAAGAGGTCATAGCAAAGCACAGGAGGAGGGGTTTCTACTCCCACTACTTCCTGACCACCAAGAAGTCAGAGGAAATGGAGATCAATCTTAGATCTCTGAAAGCTAAACTGATTTGTTCGTTATCAATTCAAAATGATAACCCTAGCCACCATCATCCCTGCCTTGGACAAGGGAGATAGGCTGTCCACCCTTGACCTCTGTCCACCCTCCACCTCTGAGATATATGTACTTTCACATCACAATATACCCATCCCACTGGCGATTCCTGAAGTTTACTGAGAGAGACCTACACTTTCAGTACAAAGTGTTGCCATTCGGACTCTTGACAGCCCCAAGAGTTTTCTCAAAAGTCCTGGCTGTTGTAGCAGCTCACCTAAGGAAAATGGGTATCACCGTTTCCCCATACCTAGACGACTGCCTAACAAGAGGCCCCAGGGCGCACAACACAGAACAGGCAGTAGCCACCACCAGAGCACTGTTCGACTCTCTGGGCCTACAGATCAATCTGGAAAAGTGTGTCCTTATCCCAAGCCAGACCACAGACTTCATAGGAGCATACCTGGACTGCACGAAAGCGATAGTGTCACTACCCCACCACAGGTTCACAGCTATCAGGGACCAGGTATCTCTAGCGCAAACCAGCCCATTCATAACAGCAAGACAATGCCTGCAACTAGTGGGACACATGGCAGCAGCCACGTTTGTGGTACCACACACCTGGCTGCACATGAGACCACTACAGGCCTGGCTAAGAACAGTGTACAGACCATACATACACCATATAAACAGGCACCTAGCCATGCCAAACAAGTTTAAGTCCACACTAACGTGGTGGACAATACATCACAATGTTTGCAGGGGGGTACCCTTACAGTGCTCACCTGCTACTATAACAGTAACAACAGATGCCTCGTTAATAGGCTGGGGAGCTCACCTGGACAAACACATCATGCACGCTCAATGGTGCAGGGACGAGACCAACAATTAAATAAATGTGCTCAAACTCAGAGCAGTTGGCAATGCTTGTGCCCACTTCCAGCCTATAATTCAGAACAAAACCATCCCAGTGTTAACAGACAACACTGAAACAATGTACCACATCAATTGGCAAGGGGGGGGGGGGTGATCCTATCAGTTATGCCAGGAAGCCGTAAAGCTATGGGAGTGGTGCATCCCTAGGAACATAACACTTCCAGCTACCTACCTTCCTGGCAAGGACGACATAACAGCAGACAGTCTCTGCAGGGACTTCCCCCACAACCAAGAGAGGGAAATTGACCCCAAAATACTAAAACCTATTTGCCACCAGCAAAAGCAAGAAGTGCCAATACTATTGTTCAAGAGCGTGCATAGGCCCCTGGTGCTTGGGGGATGCATTCAGCAATAAGTGGGAAGCATCTTTACTGTATGCGTTCCCACCATTTCCTCTGATCCAGTGCACAGATCATACTGACAGGAAAAAGGTGACAGGAAAAAGGTCATACGGATAGTGCCCATGTGGCCCAGACAGACTTGGTAACTTACCTTCTGCGGATGAGTGTTCACCCACCATAAAGCCTCCCACCAGACCGGACACAGCAGTACGGCCACAGTCACCATCCGGATATACACTCTCTCCACCTCCACATATGGATGGTGACTGGCTGATGCCTTCGGAGGTCGACTACCCCAAGGAGGTACAGCAAATCCTTGTGAACTGTCGTAGACCTGCAACAAGAAAAACATACAGTCAGAAATGGCACTGCTTCAAGTTATGGTGCCTCAAACACAACTGTACTCCAAAAGTCAGGAGTGTCAGAAATACTTACTTACCTGCTAGAACGATACAAAACAGGACTATCTCTAATCTCAGTCACAGTACACCTCACCGCAGTAGCGGCATTACACCCTCCAAAAGAGGGGTACTCAGCTTTTACTCACCTTTCCACCAAGAGGTTTCTCCGGGATCTACAAAACATGTTCCCACCACAATGAGACCCACTTCCAGCATGGGACCTCAATCTTGTATTAAGGGCTCTTATGGGGAAAACCCTGTGAGCCGCTAGCTACCTGATCCCTATTACACTTATCAATGAAGGTAGCCTTTCTCGTGGTGATTACCTCCGCAAGAGGAGTGAGTGAGGTGGGGCACTCATGACACAACCACCGTACACAACCTTCCATAAAGACAAGGCGGTCCTCTGTACCCACCCTAAATTCCTCCCGAAAGTAATTACCTCTTTCCACTCTAACAAACCAATCTACTTACACGTCTTCCTTCCTAAACCCCATAAGGATGACAGAGAAAGGGCACTTCACACCTTAGACACCCATAGGGCAATAGCCTTCTATCTCCACCATATGGAGCCCTTTCAAAAATCTCCATAACTCTGTGTCATCTACAGAAAGATCAAAACGGTTACCCTTATCCAAACAGACTATCTAAATGGATCTCGGACTGCATACGCCTAGCCTATAACATATTCAACAGAGAACCCCCAATGACCATAAGGGCTCACTCCACGAGAGCAATGGCAACAACAACAGCCTCCCTCAGTGGAATCCCAACAGAGGACATCTGTAAGAGGCCACATGGGGATCTGTTTACATATTCACACAGCATTATACAATACAGTCATTTGCGGACACGGACATGTGCTTTGGCTGAACGGTACTAGCAGTTACCGAGTCAACATTGCTGAAGTGCCCACCACCAAGCACAAATGCCACTTTGTAGTCGCCTAAGGTGGAGCATGCCCAGGGACACTTCTCAAAAAAGGGAAGGTTACTCACCCTGTGCAGTAACTGGAGTTTTTCGAGATGGTTGTCCCCATGGGCGCTCGACCATCCACCCTCCTCCCCTCAGCTTTAGATCCATCTGCTTCCGGGCCAGAAGGAACTGAGACAGCGGTTGGCTGTGTGCACGGGACGACTGTTCCAAGTGCCGTGTGCCAGTGCTCCACGTGCACAGCCAACCAGAGAGGCACTGCTATCAGAAGTCTGCCGACCGTGGGCGCAGTGGCGCTGGCACACCTAAGGTAAAACACCCACAGGAACAACCATCTCGAAGAACTCCAGTTACTGCACAGAGTGAGCAACCTTCCCTTTTGAAATAAGTTATTTCAAAATAATTTCCTTATGTAGACATGCCCTGTGAGACCCATCTGGAGCCTATTCCAACCCCAAGAACTTTCCCTGAAGGTACGTCTACACTATTTTGGGATATCAGAGTGTCCCGAAATAGCAAGCCCATTATTTCGGGCTCACTATTCCAGAGTATGTCTACACTACAAAGTTAATTCAAACTAACAGCCGTTAGTTCGAATTAACTTTCATAGGCCCTACAGAGGCAAACCGCTAGTTCGAACTTAATTCAAACTAGCGGAGCGCTTAATTCGAACTAGGTAAACCTCGTTCTACAAGGACTAACGCCTAGTTCGAATTAAGTAGTTCGAATTAAGGGCTGTGTAGCCACTTAATTCGAACTAGTGGGAGGCTAGCCCTTCCCAGATTGCCCTGGTGGCCACTCTGGGCACAACCAGGGAAACTCGTCTGCCCCCATCCTGGTCCCGGAGCCCTTAAAGGGGCACGGTCTGGCTACGGTGCCCGTGCCAGGTGCAAGCTTGCCAGCACCCAGCCAGCATACCCTGCATCTGGCATGGCATAAGCCAGCCATCCGCTGTCACCCAGCCCTCCACCTCTTCCCTGGACCAGGCTGGTGGCTCCCAGGAGCCTGCCCAGGGCTGCAAGAGGCGGGCACCCGTCTGGTCTTGAGCAGAGATTGTGGACCTCATCGAGGTTTCGGGGGAGGCCTCCAACGTCCACGACCTCCGCACTAGCCACAGGAAAGTGGCCGTCTAGGGCAGGATAGCTGCCAGCCTGGCCACCAAAGGTCACATGCAAACCCAGGAGCAGGTTTGCATGAAAATCAAGGTGATCCAGTGAGACCCCCGATCCTGAGCCCTGAGCTTAGAACATAAGAACATAAAAATTGCCATACTGGGTCAGAACAAAGGTCCATCTAGCCCAGTAGCCTGTCTGCTGACAGCGGCCAACACCAGGTACCATGGAGGGGATGGACCGAAGACAATGACCAAGCCATTTGTCTTGTGCCATCCATCTCCAGCCTTCCACAAACAGAGGCCAGGAACACCATTTCTACCCCCTGGCTAATACCACTCTATGGACCCAACCTCCCTTAATTTATCTAACTTCTCTTCAAACTCTGTTATAGTTCTAGCCTTCACAGCCTCCTGCGGCAAGGAGTTCCACAGGTTGACTATTTGCTTTGTGAAGAAGAACTTTCTTTTATTAGTTTGAAGCCTGCTACCCATTCCTTTCTTTTGGTGTCCTCTAGTCCTTCTATTATGGGAACTAATGAAGAACTTTTCTTTATGCACCCTCTCCACACCACTCAGGCTTTTATAGACCTCTATCTCATCCCCCCTCAGTTTCCTCTTTTCTAAGCTGAGACGTCGCAGTCTCTTTAGCCTCTCTTCATATGGGACCTGTTCCAAACCCCTGATCATTTTAGTTGCCTTTTTCTGAACCCTTTCCAAGGCCAAAATATCTTTTCTGGGGTGAGGAGATAACATCTGTACACAGTACTGAAGATATGGCGTACCATAGTTTGATACTTCCCCTCCTCCTTCTTCCCCTGGCTTCCCCCTTCCAGCTCCCTCCTCCCAGGTTTCCCCCTCCCCATACCCACCCTCTCTCTTCCCCTCTCCCACCTCCTTTTCCCAGTCTCCCCAGAGGTTAATTCCCCCCCCCCCCCCCAGTTTTGTTAAATAAAGAGAGTTTCTATTTTTGAACACACATGTCCTTTTTTTTTGTACATCAGGAAGGGGGGCTAGGGAGGGGTAAGTGGAAGGAAGTGAGGGAGGAATGGGGTACGAGCCCCCGATGGGGAGGACTGGGGTGGCTCTGCGGGCTCCTTGGGGTGGAAGCTCTCCTGCAGCCCCTCGATTAACACCCCCCCCCCCCCCCCGATGGCAGCCTGCAGCAAGTGCGCTGAGTGCTGTGATGTGCCGAGTGTGGACATTCAGGGCACTCCAAGCCAGGACTGCTTTGCTGTCCCTCATCGAGGTAGACAAGCAAGCGGGGAACCCTGAGAACTGTCTGTCCGGGATGGGGGTCGGGTCCCTTTAAGCACAGCCCTCGGCTAGTCTGAGACAGCAGCTCCACGCTCTAAGTCCTCATCTGATGCCCTGCCGGCACTGCTTCCGGCCATCCTTAACTTTGGTTCAGGGTCCACTCAATGTGGACATGCTAGTTCGAATTAGCAAAATGCTAATTCGAACTAGTTTTTAGGTCTAGATGCACTAGTTCGAATTAGCTTAGTTCGAATTAGTGCTGTAGTGTAGACGTACCCCCAGTGTCCCCATAAACCTCATTCTACAAGGAGTAAGGGACATTTCAGAATAGCTATTGATTTTGACATTTGGCACTGTGTAGACAGCGTATTTTGTCATTTGGCGCTATTTCAAAATAGCATTGAAATAAGATACATAATTTGAACTATGCAAATTGTGTATCTTATTTCAAGTTATAGTGCAGTATAGATACACTCTGAGGGTATGTCTACACTACCCCCCTAGTTCGAACTAGGGGGGTAATGTATGCATACCGAACTTGCTAATGAATTTGAATTTCCCGGGCTTCATTAGCATAAACCCGGCGCCGCCATTTTTAAAAGCCGGCTAGTGCGAACCCCGTGCCGAACTATCCTAATCTGAACTATCTGTACACCTCGTTCCACGCGGCACAGGGTTCGCACTAGCCGGCTTTTAAAAATGGCGGCGCCGGCTTTATGCTAATGAAGCCCGGGAAATTCAAATCCCGGGCTTCATTAGCAAGTTCGGTATGCATACATTACCCCCCTAGTTCGAACTAAGGGGGTAGTGTAGACATACCCTGAGAGACCCAGAAGGGGAGAAAAAATACCCAGCCTCACTAAGGCTATGTCTACACTATGTTTTTTGTGGAAGAGGTAAAGCAGTTCTCACAAGTGGTGTAGCAGTCACTCAAAATAACTTCAAGAAATATTCTGCCTTTGTTAAATAACAAACTCAAGTTTTTAGGCTCACTGAGACTCACAGAAGAGTACAGGTCGAACCTCCTGTCCAGCACTCTTTGCGGTCCGGCATAATTTTAGTGAGCTGGATGTCCATTTATCGGTGTGGTCAAGTTTCCCGCTACAAGTCCTGGCTATTATTTACAGCCACAAGTCCTGGCTCAGTGTCCAGTGCTGTTATTTAGCTCTAATTTACCCCTAAATGTCTTCTAAGAGCCCAGTAAGCAGAGGAAGTGTTGGTAATGCTGCTAGACACTACTGACCTCCATGGGTGGTTGGCTAAGGTTGGACTGGAGGAGGCAGGCCCCCAGCCCCACCTACAACCTGCCTTTTCTGCTGAGTCCTTATCTCCCCATCCCAGGGAAGGGAGGGACAAGTACACATGTCTCGCCTCTGGCCTGAAGCACCAGAGAGGGAGGAGGGCACACAACTCCAACCTCCTTGGCCCCGGAGCACAGGGACGGCAGGCGTTAGGGGGCAGTAACATTCCGCCCTCAGTATGCCTAGAAGCAGGCGTTCTGGGGGCAGAGTGTGGATAGGGCCATGCCTGGCAGTTTGGGAAGGTTGTGCCTTCTCCTGCCTAGGCTACCAGACACCCATGCAGACCTCCTGTGGTTTGGAAAATTCTCTGGTTCAGCATAAGTCAGGTCCTCAGGGTGCCAGACTAGAGAAGTTCAACTTGTTGTCATATCTCCTGCGCTGAGTTGTCCTAGATGGCCGTATTGCTATTCACCAAATTCTACCTATTAGTCATTCAATCTTAGCCAGTGCCATTTTTGGCAGAACTGTTCTCCATGCCTTTGGGAGCAGAGGAAGATGTGTATATAATATTTCAAACCTTTTTTCTGAATGCCCATTTTTAAAGGATGGTCCTACTTCCCACCCTGGAGTCAGAGTTTTGAAGATCCCATTGTAAATCTCCTTTCTTTGAGTACAGGCAGTCCCCGAGTTACGCGGATCCGACTTATGTCGGATCCGCACTTACGAACGGGGCCCTCTCCCTGGTCTCCAGCAGACCAGGGAGAGGAAGCAAAGCGGCGGAACACATGGGCAGCGGGCAGCCCAGACGCGTCTGGGCTGTCCGCTGCCCGCGTGCTCCGGGGCTTTGCTCTGCTTTGCTCCTGGGGGGACGGGGAGCAAAGCCGCGGAGCACGCGGGCAGCGGACAGCCACGGCGCATCTGGGCTGTCCCGCTGCCCCCGTGCTCCGCGGCTTTGCTCCGGGCGCCTGTGGTACAGCAGCTGGGGCGCTGCCGGTTGGTCCCATAGCGCCGCTCTGGGCGCTATGGGACCAACCCGGCAGCACCCCAGCTGCTCTGCCCCAGGCGTCCTGATTCAGCCACTGCTGGTCAGTTTCAGCAGCGGCTGAATCAGGACACCTGGGGCAGAGCAGCTTGGGTGCTGCTGGGTTGGTCCAGCGGTGGCGCTACTGGACCAACCCAGCAGCACCCCAGCAGCACCCCAGCTGCTCTGCCCCAGGCGTCCCCAAGTCAGCCGCTGCTGAAACTGACCAGTGGCTGACTACAGGAAGCCCCTGCCCCGGGCTTCCTGGAATCAGCCGCTGATCAGTTTCAGCAGCAGCTGACTTGGGGATGCCTGGGGTTCTTAAGTTGAATCTGTATGTAAGTCAGAACTGGCATCCAGATTCAGCCACTGTTGAAACTGATCAGTTTCAGCAGCGGCTGAATCTGGACGCCAGTTCCGACTTACATACAGATTCAACTTAAGAACAAACCTACAGTCCCTATCTTGTACGTAACCCGGGGACTGCCTGTACTGCAATCCATGGATCCAGCCCACACAGCAGACAAATCAATCATCCAGACTAGAGATAGAAACTGACATCCAAAGGTTAGGGTTTGTTGCCATTAGTGGAAATTCCCCATGCTCTGCGCTAAGATAAATTGTTGAGATTTTTCCTCAAGTATAGTTAACACTATTGCAATTTAGGAAAGTAGAATTGAATTAATTTAGCTTTGAAAGATGTCTCAATTGAAGGGAACTTCAGGGTGTGGTTCATTCCCCTGCAGCCACTGTCTGACAAGTCTGGTTTTGCCCCCAAGCTGCAAGCAGATTGAAGTAGCTATTGGAACAAGGTCTACACTAGAATTTTTTTGCCTCTATAGTAATGTCAATTAAACGTTTTTTTTCTTTTTGTGACATTGCAATGCTGTCAAAAAGCCATAGTATACACACAGTTTCAGCTGCAAAAAGTACTTTTGTTAATCTAGTTTATTTTGTTTAGGGAACCAGTATGAGCTGTGTCTACAGCAGAAAGATTTCCTGGTATAGCTATACACACAAGCCTTTTCTAGTATAGACTAGGCCAAAGAAAGGAAGTTTTCAGGCAAACACGAAGTTTTAGGAATTGGAAAACTTTTCTCACCTATGTCCTCTTAATGGTCTTTTCTATCATTCCACATGAATGTAAATGTCGTATTGACCCCCTCATAACCATTTGTGTTATTTCTGCCAACTAGCCACACCTACCTTAGTTCACACACAAGCCTTATGGTGCAGCTGTTCTAAAATGAAAGATGAAATGTAAACAAAGACATTTGCCTCTGGGAGATTGGCTCAGATTTAATAGAGGATGTGCAGGCTTTCAGTCTTGCTCAGCCCACAAGGCTTAACAACTATAGAAACTAAACTGGAACACCAGAATCAAATTGTTTGCTTAGATATATTTATTTAATTCTGTTTGAGACAGTTGGACTTTGTATTGGTCATGAAATTACAATATAGAAATTGTCTACCTTATTATATGGATGGCCACTGTGTATATATTACTATATCTACTAGATCCACCAATTATTTATAATGTGTGAAGATACTCATGATAAGATCCTGTTTTCAGTTGCTTATATCTTTGCTGGATTTTATCCATTCAGGCTGAAGTTTTCCATGCCAGGACTATACCTCAGGCTGAATTTATTTTGGAATTTCAGCCAAGACAGTTTGACTGTCCAAAAATAAGGTTAGTGGAAAATATCTTGATTTCCTCCCTGTTATAAAAGGAGTGTAGCAAGGCCCTAGGTCCCTGATTTAAAAAAAAAAAAAAAAGTTAAGGGACACCTTACCAATTCCAAAATCTAAAATTTAGCTTTCATTTACCATCTTGGAAAAGCAGAACATATCCATGAGGTATACACAGAAAATTTGTATTTACAAATGTATACAAATTCCTCGTGGGCAGTAATGCAATACTAAACTTTATAGTGCAAGAACCCTACAGAACTGATTCCAAGTTAGTAATTGTCACATGTGACAGTCTCTAAAAACATTGTCTTTGAAGTGATATCATCTTAAGACAAAGCACTTCTATACAATTGTAATATTTTACCAGTAAATTTTAGCTCATGACAAATGAAACTTCATGCATTAGTAATAAAAAGACATCCTAGCAACATGAACTACACATAACTCAGCTATTCTGTGCCAAACCTTAAGTCACCAGGTACATCCAAAGCACACAAGCAGCCAATAAAAAAGCCCAAAGGATTGAATCGCTATTGTTACTCCAGTTTCAAGCTGGTATAACTCTACTCAAACTAAATGAATGGAATTACATCACTGTAAAATCAGAATAATTCAGGGGGGAAATCAAGCCCAATATCTTTATACCTGAACTCCTGGAAAAACTTTCAGTTTGAGCACAAACATTTGTTTTATATTTATCAATCACATGGCTGAGCACCACATATAAACAAAGTTCGTCAGAAATATACAGACCACTTTTGAAAATGTGGTCTCTGTACCTCAAAAACTAAACACAAGGATCCTTGCTGCTGTCATGTAATTAAAGTAAATAAATAAAAACTTTAAAAAACCCTACATCCTCAGGTAAGGAAGTAGGGTCTAGGTAGTCTGGCTTAGCTGACCCAGCTGGGCTGGTGTTCCCACAGCAAGGACAGCCACAAAATGGTAGCCAGCAAGCAGAGGAATTGCTAGCAAATGGAACAGTAATCAAGAGTCAGGGTCAGAGACTGGAGACCAGAGGGCGATTGGTGGTCCAGAGGCACAGCAGGCCAGAAGTCTGTGTGGTTACCTAGACAACTTCCTGGGGCACTCTCCAGGTTGGTACCTTTTAAGGTGCACATGCTTTTTGGATAGTGTTTGAGTCTGTCCTGTATGGGGTCAGGTTCACTTATATGCTCCAGCTAAGTTTGGGCCACTGCATAAACACAATGTCACTTAGCGGATCAGACAAAATTAATATGGCTTTCTGGTGAATCTAGCTTAGTTAGGAAAACACCTTCTAACAGAGTGAAGAGATTAATTCTCGTGAAGGGTTGCTCCTCATCTGCTTCCCACAGCCCTTCTCCTGGAGCTACTCAGCTCAACCACAACGGGACCCAAGCATCCCCCACCTGCCCCCTGCACACCACACCACCCTTCTGTGTTCCCTATCTGGTCTCCCACACTCCACACCCCCAGCCCAACCCAGCTCTCTCCCCCTACATGGCCTCCCCATGCTCCTTAGCCTGCCAACCCACCACCTTTCCAGGTGAGCTCCTTGTTGTCAATGAAGTATTCCATCTGTATCCAAATGCATCTGTTACCATTTTTGCATCAAGGCAGAGATCTTACCACATCCTCTTTTGTTCTGTTGGTCATTTGCTTTGTACCCCAAAGATTTATAATAAAAATTGTATGTTTTTATGGAATATGTTTTCTTATGGAATAAGTTTTGGATTTAATACCCATGGAGAAGTCTTCTGCTGCTATGGCTGTTTGCATCATTGTAACTTCTCACTGAACATTTCCAGTCAAATACTGATAAGCCACAACCTTACTTAGCTTGTGTGATTTAAATCACCAAACCCTTGGTGGCTGCTCTTCCCCTTCCGCTCCGCAAGCTCCAGGCCCACTGACAGGAGGGCGGGAAGAGGAGGAGGAGAGGGATGGTTAGAATCGCATTGGGTTTAACAAGTGCACTTGTACCCTTCCAGCAGTGTATACGTGATTGGGTACGTCTACACTTGCTCCCTAGTTTGAACTAGAGATGCAAATGTAGGCGACCGAAATTGCTAATGAAGCGGGGATTTAAATATCCTGCGCTTCATTAGCATGATCTTGCCGGCGCGTTACTTCGCTCAACAGCTGTTTCAAAAGTGAAAGTGCGCGCCGGGACGCGTTAGTTTGAATCAAACCCCGTGGTTTGATCTAACGTTACTTCTCATATTTCGGAAATGAGGAGTGACATTAGTTCGAACCAATGGGTTTGGTTCGAACTAATGCATCCCAGCATGCACGTTCACTTTCAAAACAGCTGTTGAGCAGAGTAACGTGCTGGCAAGATCATGCTAATGAAGCATGGGATATTTAAATCCCTGCTTCATTAGCAATTTCGGTCGCCTACATTTGCATCTCTAGTTCAAACTAGGGAGCAAGTGTAGACGTACCCAATCACGTATACACTGCTGGAAGGGTACAAGTGCACTTGTTAAACCCAATGCGATTCTAACCATCCCTCTCCTCCTCCTCTTCCCGCCCTCCTGTCAGTGGGCCTGGAGCTTGCGGAGCGGAAGGGGAAGAGCAGCCACCAAGGGTTTGGTGATTTAAATCACACAAGCTAAGTAAGGTTGTGGCTTATCAGTATTTGACTGGAAATGTTCAGTGAGAAGTTACAATGATGCAAACAGCCATAGTGAGGATTCAATAGGAGGCACTCTTCCCTCTAGTCTACTTTACACATGATCATTGATTGCATTTTTACATCTTACAATGGTTCAGCTGAACGGTTGTAATGTGTAATCACATAGTGTGGCAATATCAGACTGTATTGCTAACATAAACTTGTGAGGGGTCTCCAAGTACAGCTCTTTCCAGACGTTGTAGTGAAATGCATTGTGGGCAATTATTTCCTGCATGGATTCCTAAGTGTTTCTCAACACATAAGGGTATGAATACCCTTAGCGGTACTTGAGAGAAGTCTGGGGGATACGTCAACACAACTGAAATTTGGAGAAAACTGAATTTTTATTTTAAGTTTTACAGCACTTCATTATTTTTATACTTATTACACCCAAAAATTTCATCACCCACCTGGCTACGATTAAGTTGTTTAAACAAATGTATAGCATGCCCAGGTAGAGGTCTGAGCAACAGTGTAATACTATTGCAAAAAAAAAAAAAAACCCTAATTTTGGGATGCATTAGCACAGAGGTGGGCAATAATTGTTGATGGGGGGGCCACGCCAAGATTTTGGAAAGTGGTAGAGGGTGGCACTCTTCCATCATATAATTGGAGGAGGTGCGGGGTCCTGGATGGAGGTTGGGTGCAGAAGGGAGGTTGGGGTAAGGGATTAGGATGCAGGAGGGAAAGTGGGGTCTGGGTAAAGGAGGCAGTTGTGACCTAGGGCAGAGGTCTGGGGTGCAGGGATTTGGAATGTGACCTAGGGCAGGAGGGGATTGTGACCTAGGGAAGGGAACTGGGGTGCCATATATGGGAGGGGATATGGGTACAGGATGGGGGACAGAGGGTTTGTGTATGTTGAGTGGTGGGCAGAGGGTTGGGGAAGGGAGGGGCTGAGGTGTCAGAGACAGGCTCTGGCCAGGAGACTTACCAGCTAGCAGCCCAACCAGTCTGCCTGCCTGCAGAGCTAAATGCTTGCAGAGTTTAAAACATTTCTCAGCCAGCCTGCCTTACACTTGAACAGGCTGCTTGGCCATGTGCTTGTGTGAATAACTGAGCCGGAGAGAAGGGGGAGTGTGGTGATTCATGTGCTGCCTGTTATTCAAACAGGCAGCTCCCATTAGGCAGTTTCCGGCTGGATGGGAGTTATGCCTGAAGCCTTCATCCCCTCCTCCCAGGCTAACAGTTTTTAAAGAGAAATGGCCCCCCAGCTGCTTTTCTGAGAGGTGTGTGGGGCTGCCAGAGCAAGCAGCGGAGGCTGTCTGGGGCTCCCCCCTGTGTCTGTGGGCCAGATGTGGCCCACAGGCCGTGTTTGGCTGGGGGAGGACGGGCCGCACGCGCTGCAGGGCCGAACTCGTGCCGTGCCGGGGTGTGGGGAAGTGCCAACGGTGGGAGAACCTGCTGGGAAGTGTGGCGAGGAAGCCGCGGGAGCAGGGCGGCGGGTCTGGAGCAGCGAAATGGCCACGGTGAGGAGTCTGGCACTGGTGCAGGTGCACTTGGCACAGGGCCGGCTGGCCGGCCGATGCAGCGGGATGACGTCACCCACCGATGTGGCTCCCGCTACACAAAAAGGTTGGGGACCACTGGTTTAAGATAACACTTAGTCCTGCAGTGAGTTCAGGGGACTGGAAGAGATGTTTTGAGGTCCTTTCTCCTCCTACAATTCTATGATTCCTTTTGTTGATTTTTTTTAGTGTTTTAGAAACAAATAAAAAACTTAAGGTTGTATGCAGTGCACCTTATAAAAGAGAAAAAGCCTCTGTGTAAAACTACAGAAGCTGTCAGAATACAGATCTTGCACCAGGTGGTCTTTAAGTATAAAGGAGTTGCAGGAACATTGTGAGATCATGCTGAAAGCACCAGTTGCAGTGCTGCAATTGCAATGCTGAAGAGCAACCCAGTGTGGGATTGCAGCAGTGGTGAGCCTTGTACCAAACTGGACATTAGGAAAAAATTCCTAACTGTCAGGGTGGTCAAATATTGGAATAAATTGCCAAGGGAGGTGGTGGAATCTCCCTCTCTGGAGATATTTAAGAACAGGTTAGATAGACATCTGTCAGGGATGGTGTAGATGGAGCTTGGTCCTGCCATGAGGGCGGGGGGCTGGACTCGATGACCTCTCGAGGTCCCTTCCAGTCCTATGATTCTATGATTCTATGAAACTAATGCAGTGATAATAGTGGCACTTGTATGCCATTGCAAACATTTTGATCATAGGGCATCTTACTAGTGTGCAGAATTCTGGCACTATGAATACTTGTCAGTGCAGACCAGGGGTGGGCAAAAAGGCCTCTGCGGGTCGGATGCAGCCCACCAAACGGGTGGATCCTGCCCACGGAGGTCCTTCCACTCCTTTGCCCCAGGCCGATTTGGGCCTGGGGGTGGGGGAGTATACGAAGCCTCCTCCAACTCCGCCAAGAGCACATAGCGCTTTTAAGTGCCATGCGCTGCTCGCAGGGTGGGGCAGAGTGGAGGAGGCTTAGCGTGCTCCCCCCGCCCCCAGGCCCTAATTGGCCTAAGGGCAGGGAAGCATGGGAAGTCTCCTCCCACACCAGGAACATGGGCATCTAAGGGGAAGGTGGGGGGGGTGCAAAGGCACTCCCTCACCCCCAAATCAATCATTGTCTGGGAGTGGGGAACCCTGAAGTATCTTGGCCCCACCCCTTCCCCTTAATGCCCCACCCCTTCCTGTGCGGCATGGAGCCACTTCAAAAATTTCCAAAGTGGACCCCGGCAAAAAATTATTGCCCACCCCTGATGTACACGTAGCTTCTGGGTCAGTGCTAGACTAGTTTCAACTTGGTGTAAGATGCTCTAGGTGGCAATTGACGCTTCCACAGCGTTTTGAGCAGGTGTTACAAATACTAGACTAGGTCTTTGGCTTGAATTCTAATCTGGGTAACTACATTTTACCTAGAAAAGTGCTCTGCAAGATCTTTTTTTTTTTTTTTTTTTTTCCTTTTGGTAAATCTACTTTATGATCCAGAGAACAATCTGTAAAATCCCTTCTCTTAATCCTATTGATTTAGGAACCCTTAATTATTGTATTGAAAGCATAATTTAAAACTCTGTGGTTGCCATTAATATCTCTATTAATTTATATAAATTCTCAAATTAGTAAACTCTTGCCTGAGCATTTAAAGTAGAAGTAACTAGAAACTGAACTTTGTTTTTAAAACTTAGATCTGAAATCAGACAATGGATTTCTGCCCTAGAGGCTAATCCCAAAACAGTGCAGCATTATTACTTGAAATATCTTTTGATCTGTCTTTGAACACTAAATGTACTAAAGATTGTGACAGGGCTCTAAGTACAGATCATTATGTTAGAGTTTAAATGTGAACTCTCCAGATGGAAAGGCCTAAATGGAACAGTCCATCCATTCTGAGGACAACAACTAAGGTACTTACCATTACCAGGCAATCAGCCAATCAGGAAACCAGTGTTCTGAAAGCTGCAGTGACAACACTCTTAATTAATTAAGTGTGCTTCAGAATCCCTTATAATTCTGAGCAGTGATTAGATCACACAAGTAAGAATTCTTTAAAGAAAATAAATGCTATGCAAATGTGTTTACATTGAGGTATATAGTATTCCAGTCACATAATTTGTAGCACTTTTTATTCACCTGTTGATTTGGCAAATTCTGTTTGGCTAAAGACCACAGATGAGCTATCACTGGTAACATGTAACCTGATCTTCAAATGAAAAGTGTGTCCATGATTTCTAATGCCTGCACCTAGCAGACAAGTTTAATATCTGTTTATTGCTATAATTTCTTGGAAGAGCGGGCACTGAAATAAGTGTTTTTATTTCACAACTCAGTCATTCCAAGTGTTATAACAAGAGAGCAACAGAGAGTCATAATAAGACACTTACACGTGGAACATGGATCAACACCCCAGTATGTTTGGTGTGTATGTGTAGAAATAAACATGACATCAGCAGCAGTGAAATGGTTAAGAAAATGAGCAGCAATTGAAGCAGGTTTTTCAGGTGCAATAATGTCGGAAGGCAGTACTTTAATCTGAATAGTACCAGATAAACAAACTGATCTTAATCAAGGAAAATGGAGTCCAACATCTTAAACCAATAAATGCAACTATAGGTGGAAAATTAAATAGCACATCCAAGTGTCGCGGTAATCATTTAATGTAGAACAAAGCTAGATAAACAAAAAGTTCTACAGGATATTCCCATACTTGATGATGCTTATAGTGGAATATTAGCCAAAGTCTCCTTGTCCTTGGATGCACAAAGGAGCTCAGAATCAGGGAAGAAGACTACAATTCCATGCTGAGACATCTAAAAACCTTTTATTTTTTGCTACCAAATTAACCATTAGATATTAAAAGAGGCTTCAGCTCCTGGTGAACTAGATGATTCTGCTAAAGATTAGCCTTTCAAAAAGGCCACATTTTCAATAGTTAATGTGCATAGGCCCCAGTAATTTCAAATGTGGTCTGCACTCAGACCCATGATACAGAGGAGTGATCCTTCACAGCCAACAGCAGAGCACTGGAGACGTATATAGCAAAAATATTAGCAGCAGAAATTGCATCCATGAAGGTGAAACTCAAACAACCTGTTGACCCACCATCCACCTCAATTCAATCCACTCTACTAAGTCAGACAGAAACTGCTTGGAGCTATGCAAATAGTCCATTCTATCTTTCTTATTGGCCTTTCCTCCACCTGACCTAATTAGTGTGGGGAGTAAATAGAAGTGTAGGGTCAAATACAGGACTGAAGTTTCCTTCAAATGATTCCAGATCTGACCATGCTGCTGATAGTTACTGACATCCCAGAGACAGAAGGCTGTGGATTAAAGCTCAGCATTTGGATGTTTGGAGATGGAAATAAGAAGAACAGGAGAATGTAACTCTCTTGGACCAATCACCTGAAAATTAGAGTTCAGTATAAAATTCATAGTATCAGTATATATAATTAACATAAAATATAAGTGGAGTAGGTAGCCTGTGACCTCACAGATTCTGTTGCTTCATGTGCATTTTGTGGGCAAAATAAAGCACTTTCTATCATTGTGACTTTTTTAAAAAAACATTTCAGGTTTAGGGTAATTTTTTAAAACAGTTTAATCATGAAAACAAGATTACCACAATTAAGCTAGTCTACTACTAGGATAGGCAGGCCTAGTCAGGGAACTCACATGTTATTTCCATGGTAGGAAGCAGGCAGTGCAGTTTTCCAAGAATTTTAATAATGAGCACGTGACTTTTATTAACGGTTAATGCCCTTTTGTTTCAGTATGTCTAGCTGTTATGCTACAGGAAAGATGAGATCCGTGCTTTTCCATATTATTTAATCACAAGCTAATACATATATCTTGCACTGACTGGGTGGCATGAGCTACTTGTGGATTTCTGGGGAAGTTTAAGATGCTCTGTTCTATTCTATATAGATTCTTATACCATGCTTATCATATAGCATGTGAATTCTTTGAAGTAGTGCAGTAACTATTGAGTTAATGCATTTCTTCCAGCTTCAGCGGGATGGCACTAGGGAAGTGAAGGATTTGTCGACTAGTTCACTATCCGATAAGCAAATGCTTATTGGATAGTCGACAGGCTTGTTGACTAGTTGCTTCCCCCGCCCTCTCCCCTCCCCCTGCTGCCTTTATCAGAAAGAGGAGGGGGTACTTCAAAGTGGCAGCACCGCGTGGAGCCTGGGGCCAGACCCTGGGCTCCATGCAGCGCTGCCATTTTAAAATGCCGCATGCAGCCCGGGGTGAGCTGGGGTGTCCCCAGGCTGCATGCAGCATTTCTAAGCAGCACCAGCGCGTGGAGCCCAGAATCAGATGGGGACTTTCCCACTGATCCTAGGTTCCATGCACTGCCGCTTGAAATGCCACGTGGAGCCTGACGCTGGGCTCCCCGCAGCATTCCAAAGCAGCAGTACCACATGGAGCCTGGGCTCAGCGGGGGAGTCCCCAACTAAGTGGGCTCCATGCCGTGCTTTCGCCTAGGGCTGTTTCTACGCTTCAAAGGCGGAGACGTCCTATTGACTAATTGAATAGCCAATGCAAAATGTATCAACTATTCGATCAGTTACTCGCAATTTAACATCCCTAGATGGCACTCAGCTCTTTGTTAAAATTATTTCTTGCTATCAGGTTCCATGGGCTCATTTTGTGAGGAGTTCTCCAGAACTATCACCTTTTGGGAAGGTTTTCTGAGAGCTTATATGAACTGTCATTCCACTATTTGCCTTCTATATTCCACAGGTGCGTTATGACGATTACTGTTTGTGCAGGACGTTTATGAATATTATGTTCCACTAATGCTTACTGTTTCTTTAAGTGCATTCTTGAGTACTTTGTCGAGCTCAGATCAAATCTATCCTTTCCTGCCAAGGCTTTCTGTCACCTTGGTTTTCTCATTCTGGTTTTCTGGTTTTCTCATTCTGTTACTTCCACTTATGCTTCTTCAGTCATCTCAAACAATTTCTCTTCCTCTTCAGCATTTCAGTACTTTAAATACTTGTAGGTCATCACATTCAGCTTTAGTCGACACTTGGCCAACATTTTAGTTTTCATAATAGGTCCTTATGCTGTAAATAAATCCATCTAGCTCCTTAAACATATTAGTTATTGTTATCAGTCCCCAAACTGAAGAGTATATTTGAAGTAGAGCCTGCTCAATGGACCCGTGGACTAGGGTTGTTAAATATCGGTTAATCGAATAGGCAAGTAACCTCATGAATTCTTATTGCTTAGTCAACTATTCTATAGTCCCTGGGAGCGGGGCTGGCAGCAGCGTGGGGTGTCAGGTGGGAGCTAGTCCTCAAGGAGAGCCAGTTTAAAAACCAGCTCCTCTTGTAGTCTGGCTGCTTGTCACCCTGTATGGCTGCCTCTGACACCTGTCTGGAAGGCGGGGGCTTTGAACTCCCAGACCCAGCACGAACCAGAACTGAGCCAGACTGCCTGCCCGCCCGGCTCCTATTACACTTCAAATGCAGAGCCAGAGTGTGGGTAGGTCCCGGACCCGGCGTGAGGACAGAACTGAGCTGGGCTACTGGCCAGCCTCCTAAAAAATGTACCGGTTGGGAGGGGGAAGAAAATGTGTGCCCTAATCAACTACGCTATTACATCCCTATTGTGGACCCGTGTCTATAGCTCAAAAATATATTGGCCTAAATGTCTGCTCTCTTGCTAGCTCATATCTAAATTACAGTTCCTTAGGGTATGTTTCACGAGGCATAAGGGAGTGGTCGACAAAGGCGTTCCTTGTCGACCGGTCCACATTTTGACTGCTGCACTATGCTGACTATCAGCTGAGCCAACACAGTGCGGCGGCCATTTTTATTTTAATGAAGCCGGGGATATTTAAATCTCGGCTTCATTGACTATGTCGGGTAGTCTAATGTACATGTCTCTGGCGACAGAGGCATGTAGTCTAGACATACCCTTAGTGTCTTTCAGGAACTGCTTTCCAAGTATGTGTTTTTTATTTAATATTGAGGATTGAGATCATTTCTCCCCTCATATATTGGAGTTAAATTTCCCAAAGTGCTTCTATTTTATTCCCTGTCCTTTTTTTTATCATCCATAAATCTTTTTGGATTATGTCTTTGTTTTCACCGGGATTTTTAAAGACTTGTTCAGTTTCATTTTATTTATAGTTCTTGTTATTTTTTTAAAGATTTTAAATAATACTGGCCCCTAATAATAATCTCTGTTGCAGCCCATTAGATCTCTCCCTGCAAAATTCATACTAATATGTCTTGAAGAATCATATAGTAACACTTGCTTAATTTAAGAACTACACTTACAGAGCCAGTACTAGGGATGTAATATTGTAGTCGATTAACTGATAAGCAAAAGCGTATAGGTTAATGCAATAGACTAGACACATTTCCCTCCCCCCTACCCTTGCCAGTAAATTTTTTGCAGCCCAGCTCAGTTCTGGCTCCCACCGGATCTGGAACCTACCCCTGCTGTGGCTTTGCATTTAAAGTGTATTAGGAGCCAGGTAGGCAGGCAGCCTGGCTCAGTTCCAGCTCATGCCAGGTTCAGGAGCTCAGACCCATCTTAAACAGGGGCTGCTGCCACCCACGCTGCTGTCTCTTAATCATAGGCAACAGCACTGGGTGACAGTCAGCCAGTCCAGAAGGGGAGCTGGTTTTTTAACTGGCTGCCCTTGTGGACCAGCTCCTGCCTGGCACCCAGCACTACTGACTCTAATACAGTGGCTGCCGCCCTGCCCCTGGAGACCATAGAATAGTTGACTAACCGATTAAAAATGTATGAGGTTACTCGACTTATGAGGTTACTCGACTATTAAATTAACCGATATTTAACAGCCCTAGCCAGTACTTCTCCCACTAGTAGCTCATTGTTTGTTTCTCTACAATGCTCTTACACCACATTAATTAAACTACAGATGCAGTTTTGAATGTTACTTGCAACATCTTTTATTGTTCCAAAACATTTCTTGCCAAGATGAAAAAGTAACTTACATTGATTGCAGCTTCTCCTATATATAGTCACTGTGAGACATGTTTACACAGCAGGGCAAAAATTGAATTAAGATACTCAACTTCAGCTACGTCAGTTGCGTAGCTGAAGTCGAAATAATTTCAAAGAACCCTCTTCCTTTGACTTTCCTTATTCCTCATAAAATGAGAGTTACAGGAGTCCAAGTAAGAAGTCCTCCATCTCGACATTATTTCAAAATCATGGCTTGGTATTGGAATAATGATAGTTATTCTGAAATAATGCTGCTGTGCTATACTGCAGCACTATTTCGGGATACTAAAGGTATCCCAAAATAGCTATCCCACATCTTAACAGCAAGCCCATTATTTCAAAATATAATGGGATTGCTATTCCAATGTCCCCGTAAATCTCATTCCACGAGGAGTAAGGGACATTTTGTAATAGTGGGTTATTTCAAAATTGACTTGAAACAAGCTATGCAATTTGCGTAGCTTATTTTGAGCTGCAGGTGCAGTGTAGACGCAGCTTTGATGTACCCATAATTATTATGCTACTGTTTTAATGTATTCAAAACACATAGTTAATCTGCTGCCTGTTTTATTTCCTTTTATTTATAGTCCTTCAGCTCAGTTTTCGGTCTATGTCACAGTGTTTATGTCTGTTTTTATGTGAATTAATATTGAAAATAGGATGTTGTGAAGTAAGCTATTGGGAGACCTGAGCAGAAACAACACACAGCAACAGTCAGGTCTGTTCAGCAGGAGAGAATCTGTAAAAATACAAGCAAGCAAGACCATGTAAGCTAAAATAGCTACAAACAAAATTTTCCCCAACTAGGGATCAACCTTTTCATTTTCCTGTCTCTCCAACAGCCCTTGGTATATCCTTTCCCTTCACAGGTGTTCTGTCCTCTGCATCCTGTTCTTAAAAGGTATATTTAAATTAACTGGTGTACATATTATTACATCTATTGCCTCCACCTTTCTCCAAAATAATTTTATAATTCAAATAAAAAGTTATCTTTCCATCTAATTTTTTAAATAAAATCAGCCCTTACTGTGGTATCTGAGTCTCTGACCACAAAGTGAACACACAAAAAATTTTCTTTCTACGGATAATAAAAAAGGGATTATTGATTACCATTTAATTGCTTGCTGTTCCTATATTCTCTAGGTGCCTTCAATTGTTATTGCTCAGCATTTGCCACCAGATTTGGTCAGGTATTGAGGAAAGAAGATCAATACTGGCAATTATTTTCTAGAAAGTCTTTTTCTTTTTGAAGTTTTCTAATTTTTTTTTTGTCCAATTCTCTGGTACCATCCTTACTGTCCACTTTTCAAAAATAGTTTCCAGTCTGATCATTTGTACATTCTTTTGTTTTGCAATCTCTAAATATCCAGTGCACTATTTAAAACTTTTATATATCCTGCCAATAATAAGTTCAGTGAATTCCAGCAGTTTAGTAAATTTAGCTAGTTTAAGCCATGCTTTTCCAAGCATCATCCCAATGTGATCCCTGAAATTGACTTAAGATTTTCCAACAATGGATTTCAAACTGACTGATTTGTAGCTCTTAATGTGCCCCAGGCTGCCTTTCCTTAGCAATCACATTTCGTTACATTCTCCAGTTCCTAGGAATTTCTCTCGAACTTATGAGAAGGTTTGCTAAAGCATCTCTAATTTCGTTCTCCATTTCCTTCCATGCACATGGATATGGGCTTTCTTTTTATCTGTTTTGAGGATCTCATGTTTTTTATTAACTATTTCTGATTTTATCACCTGGTTTCCTAATAACTCATAATCTGTTCACAGTAATCAGATTCCTGATTAGGAAAATAGCTTTTTTCGTGTACGTAGAGATGCAAAGTATGTGTTTAATATTTTCTTTGCTCTAATTGTTTTTTTCTGATTACCCTTTAACAGAAATTGCTTTTTCCCCTCTTCATCTTTTCCCCTCTGCTAATTGTTTGTGTTAGATCAATTTAGATCATCTAAATTAAGTGCAGCTGGTTCCTCCAACTATATTTTGCCTCTGCAAAAGATTTGAGAGGTTATTCCCAACTCACATTTACAAAGTGTGGCTGCATTGTAAAATGATTTCAATTTTTTTTCTGGATACTTCCTTACTTTTTTACTGAATTACATTCCACATTTGTCTTCCATTCACTTCTAAATGTTCAAGTAGACACTTTAGGGCACAGTTGCACAAGGTCTTTGTATGCATAGAATTCCTGCTGAAATCAGTGATAGTTCCATGCATATAGAGCTGTTACGTTTTAGTTGAATGACTGAAATCTACTTCAATTTAAAAAGCTCTCTTTTGTGGCCAGCAGTGGGAATAGGAATTTTAGGTGAAGCGGGTGGTCGATGTACTCATTTATACATCAGTACCCATAGTCTCGTTTCAGTTCACATCTGGGTTATACCGTAGGTGTAGTTTGGGGGCGGGGGAAGAGGGGCATTTCCCGCCACCCCAAAATTGCAAGACCCAGGCATGTGCGGAATTTGCCTTTTGGCTTGACTGGAGTTGCTCCCCCAAATATAGAAGTCAAATTACAACTATGTATTGCAGTTATTTTAACTAAGATAAAAATGGAAAGGTTTGTGCATGTTTGTGGGCATGCATGTTGTGTGGCTTGTGTATACTTGACCAGAATGAATATAACATGCACTGTCACAGTCTAGTAAATTTACAATGAGATTTGATTCAGCAATTAGGCAATTGTTTTTCTCGGATATATTTCTGTGTTCTCTTGCAATGCCTTCTTAATGGTTTAAGTTGTCACTTTATGTACATCTGACATCAATGATTTTTAGCCCCAGTGCATCTATCATTAATAAATTACATATTACCAAAAGTAATCCAAAATTGTATTGGCTAGTTACTCAACATTCTGTTCCCAGAAATGAACATTCCTTAGCCCAATGCACCTTGCTTTGGACATTTGTAATTTGTATTCCAGATGGTATCAGTGCCTTAACTTTCACATAATCAGTATGCTGGCATTTTTATGGTGTGCTTTGGTTTGCATAAACATTTGTTCTTTGGTTTGCATAAACATCCTGATGTTCTTTTGCCTTGACTCCTGGAGAACTAGCACTTGATTATGATTTTGTACCATCCAGTCATCTTGCTTTCATCTCAGTCTATACCATTTTCTGCTGCAGGTACTTCATATGCTCCTATTCTTTTCTCAGAAATACTGCCCACCCCTACAAAAAATGTTTCATCAAATCTCCTGCTTTTCTGCTCTATCTACTTTGTCTTTTGACATATTAGATGATGGAATCATATCAGTCTCACAGACAGTTTACTGATGTATTCAAGTTTCAGAGTTGCACTGCAGATCATATTTGATGGCAAATGTGTTAACGTTAATAACTTTCTTGGCCTTCTGGCTTCAGAAAATTTGTTTCCAAAGCACTTATTTTTATTAAGCTTTCCCCTCAAAGCTTGGAGGCTTCCACTATATAGTATCTTGTGCTCCCCACCCTAAACATAGTGGTACCCATTCTTTCCCTCCATTTCATGTACTTCCATTCCATACTAACTTCCCTTACAAAGTAAAGGGGCTGCCACTGCTGGTACCTTACTATGCATCACATACTGCTCTTCTCACCTCGCACATGAAAATCTCAAAATGTTTAATTTTTCATCATGGCTTCCCCTAAGTCCCTTTTTGCCACAGGACAAACAAAAATTAATATTTTTTATTTTTATCCATTAAAATAATAAATTCCCTGATTGAGCGACTTCAGAAACAGTGGAAAGACTGAAGAAATGAAGAACTGTCTCCTGCCTGTCTCTCCTATCTTTGTTCTAGTCCAGTTACTCTCACAGTGCTGGTGTAAACAGGAGAATGGTCCCACTATTGAGGAGACATTTTCTGGCTTATATAAATTGCCCCAATGAAATGGGCCAGTGAAAGGATCTGAATCTTTGCTGCACTCACTTCCAGAGACCTTCACTTCCAGTGAACTCAAGGGCTCCCCTTCCATGCTCCTGTGTGGCAGAGTCCTTCTAACCCAGTGGTTCTCAAACTGTGGTCTGCGGACCACTAGTGGTCCATGGCCTCCTGGTTTGCAGATTGAGCATAGCCCCCCACTTCCCCCACACAGCGGGGAGCCTGCGCTGCAGCTTGAGCCTTGTGGTCTCTGTGCAGCTGCAGGCGGGAGGGTGCAGGGGAGGGGCAGAGGGAGTTGCAACATGACATAGGGGCCAGGGTGGCCTGGCAAGTGAAGCAGGCGGCATGGAGTCGCTCACAGGGTCCTGCACTGAGATGCTGCAGGTGGCCGAGGAGGCCTTTTGCAGAGACAGCATCAAGCTGGCAGCTGAGATCTACGGCTCGCAGCTGGCTGAGCTGCTGCAGCCCGAGCGGAACCTCTGCCTGTGCCGACGGGATGCGCTGGCCCATGCTGGCCGCATGGCCGAGGCCCTGGAGGTCTACAGCACCACTGCCTGCTTGGCCTGCCTGCAGCTGTGGGAGCCTGTCACCCTGGCCCACCAACAGCCCCCTGTGCTGGAGGCTGCTGTGCAAGCCAGTGACCTTGCCCTGCGGCCACACTCTCACTGCCGCCACTGCGCTGAGCCCAATGACTGTGGCTGCTGCCATCGGCCCCGCTGTGCTACTACCAATGCACCCAGCCCTACCAGCCCCTGGATCAGTGGAGTGCTGGGCAACCTGCTGGAGAAGTGGCTGAAGGGGAAGAGTTGGGCTGCGCAGTGGCTGTGAGTCTTGAGCTGCAGCGTGTGTTCCCCACTGTGTGGGGGAGGAGCAGGGGCTGAGCACCCTCCCCACTCCACCCCACTGGGGGAACGGCAGTGCAGTGACGTGCTGTCCGGAGGCTTTCCCCGCTGCTCCCATTGGCACATCAATGGGAGTGGCAGGGGCAGTGCTTGGGAGCAACAGGTATGCGAAACCAGGTAGGCACCTCCCTTATGCCCAGACCCCTGCAGCCCAATACCCCTCACACACCCTCTGTGTCCCCGCCAAAACCCTGCTCCCCCAGCTTGCTCCTGCACCCTCCCTCCTGGCCACACTCTTCACCCTCCCTTGCTCCTGAAACCTCTGCCCTGGTTAGATGTGCTACTTCCAGCCTGCTTCTGCACCCTGCCTCCCACCCAGACCTCACACCTTCATCCCCTCCTGCATCCCACCTGCCACCCAGATCCCGCACTCCTATCCTTATCCCATTCGCTGGCAGCCCTGTCACACACACTGAACCCCTCATTTTTGTCCCCACCCCAAAGCCTAAGGGGGACCACTAAATCCACTAACTCAGGAATCCCAGAAAAATAAATCTGGCCTATGGCAAGCCCTGAATCTCAGTCCTCTCTGTCCCTTCCTCTCGCCCTGTGGGGCTTGAGTGCCGGAAGAGTGACGTGTCTTATTTGGGGGCCACATTAGTGAGGGTTGGGAGTTTTTGGAGTTGGTTTTTTTTTTGTTTTGTTTTGTTTGGGTTTTTTGCATCTCACTTATATGGTCCCCAACTGTTTTTTCTGTGGGTCAGAGGCCTCCAACCCAAAAAAAGTTTCCCTCCCCTGCCATAAATAAAGAAAACATGGGAACCTTTTGTGTTGGACAAATTAATATTTTATTTTATTTAAAATGAAGTTTTATAAACTAATGTGAGAGAGTTAAAATGCTTAATCTGTTTAATAATTTAAATTAAACCCGTCTCCCTAGCTGCAGCACTAGCAAAATGGCATGGGCATATTATGTAATTAATCATGAGTTTCCATTAGCAACTGGTGGTTTGCGGAAAGGTTTGTATTGAGCCAAGTGGCCCATAGGCCAAAAAGTTTGAGAACCACTTTTCTAACCCCAATGCTGAACCAAAGATTCCTAGGGAGCTTGAACCCCTCCACCCCCGTCATGTCACTTAGGATGGAAGCTAAGTTGTTCCCTCTCCAAGGGGTTCTCTCTGCTCTGGACACTTCTCTGTCTCACTGGTCATTACATACAGTTCAAAGCAAATATTATTATTAAACAGCAATCTATTTTTTTTAAATAAGGAAAAAGTGGAAAAGGCTAAAGGGATGTTAAATATTAGTGAACTGAATAGTCGAGTAACCTCGTGAATTCTTATCGGTTAATCGACTGTTCTATAGTCCCCAGGGGGCAGGGCCAGTGGCCAGTGTGCTCCAGCCTCACTCCTGAGGAGCACTCTGCCACTCTGTATCCGAGGCAGCAGCGTGGGGTGCCAAGCAGCAGATGATCTGCGAGGGGAGCCAGTTTAAAAAACAGCTCCCCTCACAGACCAGCTGCCTGTAGCCCTGTGCTGCTGCCTCAGATAAGGAAGTGGCAGTGCAGGGTTGCAGCAGCCCCTGAGCTCCCAGACACAGCGTGAGCCAGAACTGAGCCGGGCTGCCTGCCCACCCAGCTCCTAATACACTTTAAATGCAGAGCTGGAGTGCGGGTAGGTCCCAGACCCATGGCAAGTCAGGAGTGAGCCAGGCTGCTGGTCAGCCAGCTAAAAAAATTTACTGACAAGGTGGGAGGGGGGAGGGGCTGTGCTGCTGTAAAACGCTCTCCTGTAGATCTGAAGAAGAGCTCTGTGTAGCTCAAAAGTTTGTCTCTTTCACCAAAAGAAGATGGTCCAATAAAAGATATTATTTCCAAGCACCTTGTCTGCCTAATATCCTAGGGCAATTCTGCAAACAAGGTGTTAACCAGAGTTTTGACACCCAGTAATGGTGCATACCAGGCACTTGTTGCTCCCTACCAGTGAGCCTACTGCCTTGGTGCATCCTGCTGTAAAAAGCATCACTTAAAAAGAGAAGGGAAGTGAGCTTGGACCTCCAGGAGTTGTCTAGAATCCCAGAATTCCCAGTGCAAGCTGCTAATGAAATTGGTCAGACTTGATCCACCAGCTGCTACAAGGGCTGGGAGCCAACAGAGGCCAGTCAGGGCCCAGCAGGCCAAATGAAAAGGGCTGGCCACTTCTATCAAATGGCAGTCTCTGGGTGAAGTCAGGAGAGGGGAGAACAATCCTCCCTCTGCCTTAACCCAAGAAGCCATGCCTAGCCAGAGACGATTCCTGACTGCCTTTGGCACTTAGGTCAGCGAGAGTACATCTAGATAGCGGCGCTATTTTGGGATACTTCTGATATCCTGAAATAGCTATTCCGTGTCTTGACAGTGTGCCCATTATTTTGAAATAGTTTTCAAAATAATGGGCATGCTGTTCTGATGTCCCCGTAAACCTTATTCCACAAGGATTAAGGGACATTTTGGAACAGTGCTCTATTTTGAAATTTTGGCGCTGTGTAGACAGCGTCTGAGAAACTTTAATTTTGTGGCATGTCAGGCCCATACAGGCCATCCTGAGTTAGACACTAATTGGATACTAAGAACTAGGCAAGTTCACTTCACAAGACACCCACGGGCTCAGGGGAGCCAATGATACACCCTTTTACCTTGAGCTATTAGTCATCCCATAGGGCTGCACTAATAAAATCTGCTACTAGAAGCCCTGACTGTTCTTCCTTGCCTTTCTAGTGGGAAAAGCACGTTCTAGCTATTATGCTAACCTGGGGTTCCAGCTTGTGAGGTTCTCCCATGAGTGGATGCATGAATTATAACTTCAGTTTCATTTAAATCTATTTTGCGTTGCTGTTTTTAAAAAATAGTAAGTGAACATTATCATTGTTAATTGTATATGAGTGAGTATGTTTAGTATACATAGGGTCTGATCCTGACTCCAGTGAGAGCAGAACTGGACCCAGAATCAAGCATCATATTTTAAAAAACAAATTAATTTGCATGTCTGGCACTACCTTCTGCAGGACAGAATCAGAACTGCTCAGCTGTGTGTCATATACCTAAAACTGCCAACAGCTAATGAAGAGTGCAAAGTGCAAGGCCTGCCCTGTTGTAGAAGTAGGCCTTGTTCTTGGCTATGTCTAGATTGCAATGTTTTATTGTAAAAAGGTATGTGTTAGAAATAAAAAAAAAACAACCTGCCCCCCAGTAAAAAGTTTGGCCAGGCTGTTCTTGCTATAGTGGGCTGCAGTACTCATTGGGAGAAACCAGCCGCACCCTTCCTGCATACCATTGCCTTTAGAAAAGGGAAGGTGTGAAAAGGGGAAAACAGCCTTGGACTCTTCCACCCGTCACCTTGGCGTGAGAACTGCAGGGCTTACCTGGTCACATGAAACCTGCACAGTTTTGGCCCAACCCCTGGGACACAGACCCCCACTTGGTGACCGTTGGGCCGTATATGGTAATATGCAAACGCGGGAAAGCGATGTGCAGACTTGGGATAAATACTCATCGCACAGTTCGCTCGAGTAGGTCTTCGCAACACACGCACCACTGTACATGTGCCTTCCCGTATACTCCAAAGTGCTGCCGGCCTGATCAACCAACCAGCCACCTCCCCCAATTCTCGGGCGTAACCAAGGCCTTCGCAACCGAACCGATATCTTTGAAATGTTCCGGGTGCTGTGTAAGTTGGTATGTATGATTTGATGTTCCTTGTTATATAGCTTAGTGTTATAGTTGTTTTGATAGTACATAGAGTTTGTAGTTATCACTGTTATTAATTAGTATAGCTTGATATCTTTAGAGCAGAGACTATTCCCCTTGCCATTCCCACCCTTATATTTCTGATACGTTCAACTAGAAATCATAGAATAAATATAATAAATATTGTAAATTCATTACTGACACGGTCAATTAAAAATCTTAGAATAAATACTATAAATTCACCACTGTCATAAATAAATATCTTTTATTTACTAAAACAGTCCACCTGGTTCTGTCCTTCCCCAACTTGGGTATGCATCATTGGACCTGTGGTTCTCACGACAGTACGCAAATTGTGCTCCAGCAAAAACCCTAGTGTATCATAGAATCATAGAATAATAGGACTGGAAGGGACCTCAAGAGGTCATCGAGTCCAGCCCCCCGCCCTCAAGGCAGGATCAAGCTCCGTCTACACCATCCCTGACAGATGTCTATCTAACCTGTTCTTAAATATCTCCAGAGAGGGAGATTCCACCACCTCCCTTGGCAATTTATTCCAATATTTGATCACCCTGACAGTTAGGAATTTTTTCCTAATGTCCAATCTAAACCTCCCCTGCTGCACTTTAAGCCCATTACTCCTTGTCCTGTCCTCAGAAACCAAGAGGAACAAATTTTCGCCTTCCTCCTTGTGACACCCTTTTAGATATTTGAAAACCGCTATCATGTCCCCCCTTAATCTTCTTTTTTCCAAACTAAACAAGCCCAGTTCATGAAGCCTGGCTTCATAGGTCATGTTCTCTAAACCTTTAATCATTCTTGTAGCTCTTCTCTGTACCCTTTCCAATTTCTCCACATCTTTCTTGAAATGTGGCGCCCAGAACTGGACACAGTACTCCAGCTGAGGCCTAACTAGTGCGGAGTAGAGCGGCAGAATGACTTCACGAGTTTTGCTTACAACACACCTGTTGATACAACCTAGAATCATATTTGCTTTTTTGGCAACAGCATCACACTGTTGACTCATATTCAACTTGTGGTCCACTATGACCCCTAGATCCCTTTCCGCCATGCTCCTTCCTAGACAGTCGCTTCCCATCTTGTATGTATGGAACTGATTGTTCCTTCCTAAGTGGAGCACTTTGCATTTCTCTTTATTAAACATTGTGTAGACATAGCCCTTGTGGCAAAGTTCTCTGCCACCATAGTGTGCAGCACGATGGCTTCTTGAAGCACTAGGTACTAACAATGTGTTGCAGTGAATATAGAGCAGAATGAAAAGGACAGATATATTTTGGAGAGCAGTGGCCCTAACTAGGCAGGTGTAACAGTCTGCTGTATGAAAAATATTCTCTCATTGGATTCCAAGTATGGCTAGGTCTATACTGCAGACCTGTATCGCTATAACTACATTGCTCCTGGGATTGAAAAATCTACCCCCCTGAGAAATGGGGTTATATTGAACTAACCCCCTGTGTAAACAGTGCTATATCAGCAGGAGAGGTTCTTCCATGGACATAGATGCCACCTTTTAGGGAGGCAGATTAACTACTTCCATCAGTGTACGAGCACAGCGCTGTATGTGAAGACAAGTCCTCACAAAACATGTCTGACTGTTGGTGGTGGTAGATTTTAAAATGTTTAAATTGTTCTGATTCACTTGTAAGTAAAACTGAGCTAGAACACTAATTTTAAAAAAAATCATAATTTTTAACTTATTCCTTTAATTATATCTGCTTGCTGGCTGTATAACAGTATGCAAGGGAAAATAGACTTGAAGACATTTGGCTATAATTAAATTAGAACTACAATCTGAAAATATGTTTGAATTTCTGGAACTTGAAGGAAGTTTTCTTAATTGGAAATTGCTCAAGTGTTCTTTTGTTCTCATGAAATGAAAAAACACATCTGATTCACATCCCCTCCCACCCCAATTATATAAATATTCTGACACTGGATCCTTCTTCATTTGGTTTCAGCTAGTATCTGGACAGTTCCCTGAGGTGGAGAGAGAAACTTGCTCTTAAACTTCCTTCTTGTTTCATTTAACTTTAAAGAGAGTGCATCTGTAAGGGAACATGAGCTTCAAGAAGTGTCTTAGCAGGAAATTTTTAATGTCTGTGGTTCATAACTTTCATGGACTTGTTTCAGCCATTGTGGAATATGAGCTGTAGCATGTCAAGTGATTCCTCAGGCTGCCTAGGAGGCTTCCATCCTATATCCTTAGCATAGGAATAACTATGAGATCACTGGCTATTAAACACTTGACATGATTTCCCAAGGGATCCCCATTATAGCATGAGTTCTGTGTCAAAACTGTCCGTGCCCTTGGGAAGGCAGACAAAAGAACATGAAATAGTCTTTGAAGCATTTTGATGTGTGTGTTTTTTGTTTTTTTTTCCACTTTGTTCATGCCTGGGGAGAAATGCTGCAAAACAAAACCTTCCTTCTTAACCAGCTCCTGTCATACTAACAATGCTTAGATAGCACCTACATTTTCCCCAAAAGCTATCCACCAGGCTAGCTCCTTCTTCTGGGCAGAGAGAGATGGATGCTGCATGTTCTCATACTGCGTGCATGCGATGAGGAAGGGAGGGAGAACTAGAGTAGAGAATATGTGTAGAGCAGAGGGAGGAAGTTATTAGAAGACTTGACGAGGATACGTTGGTCTTTGCATTTTGATGCGGTAGAATGTATGTGATGATTCTCAAAATCTTCATTTTTAAGGGTTTAGACCATGGCTTTTAAAAAGTAAGTGAACTTAGATATTCTGAAATGTCATATTCTGTAGCACAGAAATCTTGTGACAGAAGGGCCATGCTCCGTGTGTGTGTGTGTGTGTGTGTGTGTGTGTGTGTGTGTGTACATGGAAATCTTTCTGTCTTACAATACCTTGTCCTCATCCTTACGAAAGAACATGTTTCAGAGCAGAGTTCCTCTGCTGACCTACATAATCAAAAAGGCAAAATGGGTCTCATTACTCCCATTGATTCAGCTGATATGGAAGTCTGAGTGCCAAAGGAGTGGGAAAGGAGGGGGGAAGCAAATCCTTCAGTGGAAAGTCCTGGGGACTAGCCCATTTAAGAGGGAGCTGGGACCATGTTTGCACTGGTGTAGTTCTGAAGTATGTTTCTGCTCCAGGACTTTGTAATTGAGGAAGTTGAATAAAAGCAGCCCCCAGAACAGGGGCAGAATTGTGTACGAACCTGTGTATTGGTGCCTCTTTTTTTTTTTTTTTTTGGCTGTGAGTACTCCTGCCTGCTCAGAGTTTAAATCTCTTCTAAAGAGACTGTGCTGGACAAATTCTAAATACATATTATAATAAAATAATTCTCCATAGCCTGTTTATTCTTCCATCACAAAGCATTTCTTACGATCAGGTTTTTACTTTATATAGGTTGGGGAGGAGAACCTAAGGTCCAGGGTCTGGATGCAGCTCCTGGCTTGCCTGCATCCAGCCCCTGAGGCTTAGGGCTCTCCCCGCAGCAGTGGGGACTGGAGAGCCCACACTGCACTCCCTCCCCCACTCGCCCTCTGCACAGCTGGCGCACACAAAATCAGCTAACCTGGACCCTCCTAGGCTCTGGTGCAGGGAATGTCTTTCTCCTGCTCAGTCAGGGGCTATGTCTATGAGGGTTTGGGGTTTTTTGCCCCCGACTGGTTTTACTGTGGGTCAGCGGCCCCCCACAACCCAACAAAGGTTCCCCACCCCGATATAGATTGTCTCTCAACCTGATAGACCAGCTGTTCACTTGTAGTGATTCTTCAGTGCATGCTGCATGCTTTTAATTAAAAGAGCTTTCTACCAGAGTCAGGCTATGTCTGCACTACAGGCTTCTTGCACAAGAAGCTTTTTGCGCAAGAGATCTTCTGCAAAAACTTCTTGTGCAAGAGCATGTCCACACTGCAAAAGCTCATTGAAAAAGCGATTTACTTTTGCACAAGAGAGCAACCAGACTATATGGACGCTCTCTCAAAAGGAAACTCTGATTGCTATTTACAGAATGGCCACCAGGGCACCTGTGATTTTTCGATTGCCTCTTTTTCCATAAAAAACCCGTTCACCGTCTCCACACACCTTTTTGTACAAGAGCTCTTGCGTAAAAAGGAGTTATTCCTCGTAGAAAGAGGAATACCAGTTGCGCAAAAACCCCTCTGTTCTTTTGACTCTCTTGTGCAAACATGCACTTGAGGTGTGGACGCTTCGCGAGTTTTTGTGGAAAAACAGCCGTTTTTTCGCAAAAACTCTGTAGTGCAGACTTAGCCTCAGAGAAAAATACAAAATACAAAACCTGAGGTCTACTATTCACGGATCATATATTGCTAACTGTGTTGTAGTCTATCAAGAAGCCATTTTCCTCATTCCAGTCACTCTTGGTTTGAGCCACGAAGTACTGTGTGCCAGTAGCTAAACACTCCATTTACCTTAGGCCCAGCCAGAGGGATTCCAGCCCATCATCATGAAAAAAAAATTAAAGCTACATTGTGGTTTAGCATTCCAAGGAAATAATAATCCACACAACAGCAACTTCCTTGGAACTCTTGAATTATTGGCTCATTATTACAGCTTAACTGTTGCAGGATACTGGTGTATTTAACAATCAAAAAAGGTTTCTTGAACTCATCAACTTTAGCCAAAAACCTGGAAAACAGATAGCCAAAATGTAAATTGCCAGCATGAAACAACGTAACATTCCTGTGCATGACTGCAGAGGTCAAGGATTTGATAATGGATCTCATATGTCAGGAAAATTAAAAGGCTTTCAAGCCTGCACTATGTCAAAAAATCATCTTGCTGTGTCATCTTCTTGCTCTTCCCATTCATTTCATCTCATAGGAGTTAATGCTCCTGATGCTTTTACTGAAACCTAACAGCTGTGTCTAGACTGGCAAGTTTTTCCACAAAAGCAGCTGCTTTTGTGGAAAAACTTGCCAGCTGTCTACACTGGCTGCTTGAATTTCCTCAAGAACACTGACCATCTCATGTAAGAAATCAGTGCTTCTTGCGGAAATACTATGCTGCTCCCGTTCGGGCAAAAGTCCTTTTGCGCAAAAGCCAGTGTAGACAGCCCGGTTTTTTTTTGTGTGCAAAAAAGCCCTGATCGCAAAAATGGCGATTGGGGCTTTTTTGCACAAAAGCGCGTCTAGGTTGACACGGACGCTTTTCCACAAAAAGTGCTTTTGCGGAAAAGCATCCGTGCCAATCTAGGCGCTCTTTTCCACAAATGCTTTTAATGGAAAACTTTTCCGTTAAAAGCATTTGCAGAAAATCATGCCAGTCTAGACGTAGCCAACATGTTTTGCTGCGTGCAGGTATTTTTCATGTTTTTCAGTGCCAGCCCTGTTTGCTAAAAGACACATAGGTCACTCCATTCCCACTCAGACGCAGGGAGTACATGTGCTGACACTACGCACCCAATGGCAAAGCTTCTCCCAAGTATTTTGGAGACATTGGAATGTGCTCAATTAAATTTGACACACAAAGTCAATTAGAAATGGAAGGGCTGAAATAGACTTTCAGCTCATTTTCATGTCTTTTGTTACTAACTTCTGGTATAAAGTTCTTTGAAGTATTGAGGAGATAAACAAGATTCTACAAGCCTGAGGAATCCCTCTTGATTCAGGGAGCTCTCATCACAGTTATTAATAAAGAATTAAAACAACTTTGAGATCAGTGGCACACCACTTTACTGGAAACATGCCCTGTGGCAAAAGCTATGGGAATTTTGCCACAATTACTGTTGAAGAGAGGCAGGAAATAGAAAAGGTGACATGAGACACCAGAGTAACCAATATAGCAGAGCTCTTGGTGTGCCCCCTGGGTCCTGCACTTCCTGGTGGGTTTCCGTATGCCTCCAAGGCTCACGGTGACACTACCACTGCCTCTTGTTTTTCTCAGAGAAGAAAATACCCCCCTTCGGGAGCCATTTTCATTAGTCTCTAATTTGGAGGGGAAAACTCTTCCATGATCTGAAGATCCTTTTCCCCTGTTGGCAGGCCACAGGTCAGGGAGAGGGTTGAGGGGAACCCAGTCCCACCCACTTACTCTGGTTTCCAGCCCAGGCCCTATGTGGGAGCCACTAATGGATCTCTTGCCCTTATCCCCACTAAATAGCAACCCCTCCCTGGGCCACTTCCCCAACACTTCCTCCCAGGCATCTTGGAGAAAAATCTGTTCTGCTTGCAGACTGTAGCTTTTGCCTCCACTGGGTTTCCTCTTCTTGAGTCCATCCCTCTTCTCCTTCCCCTGCCTTGCCTGAGGGGAAGCCTTTTATAGTGGGCCAGCAGGCCTTTACTGGAAGCAGGTGTTCCATTAGTCTAAGCTGCAGGCTGGCTCCTAATGAGTTTCAGCTTCCTGCCTGACCTGATGGCTGAGCAGCAGTCTCTGGCAGCCTATTCAAGGCACATAAATCCACCCACCCAACTAGTCATGTACCTGCCCTCCACCAAACTCCTGTAGCCCACTGCCTTCTATCTGCTCCACCATGTTCTATCACCTCTGAAGATGCAACAGTCTCTGTTCAGAAGGAATGTGTTCTATGCAACTCTGGACAATACCATGTGTGAGTTGAAGCACTAATTTAAAGCAACTAGACTATTCGTTGTTTTTTTAAGTTTTTCCAGTTACAGAGTAACTCAGCTACCCCTCTGAAGCTTTCAAAGCAACCAGTGACATTTGTTTTACATTCTGTATGGTCCTAAAATGTGTCACACGGTACCCTGAGGAGCTAGAAGTTCCAAATGTCTAGTTCACTAGTGTCCTATTGATCTTTTGGAGAACTTTCCATGTGAAATCTTGCATCTGAAAAAATCTTGGTGTCTACTTTTTGGGGGAAAAAAAAACTTGAACTGCTACCATTATCTTGTGAGATTCATCATCATAACAAATAACTAAAGCTAATTTTCAGTGAAGTGTACATAGCCCTATGAATTTGTTTTATTATTTTTGCACGTTGCCAGTGACTCTGGCTAAAGCTGAAAAAAGTTTCAGTGAGCTGGCACTAATAAAAAATTGAAAGGGATCTACTATCACTCAAGAACTTATCTTATTGTTTTGTCTGTTGAGCGTGAACTCACAAGAAATATTTATTTTAGTGAGGTCATGCAGGATTTTGCAATGAAAAAGTACAGAAAAATATAGTTGAAAAGTGATAAGGCCTATCTATACATAAAGAAAAAATATATGATTAATTAGTGTGACTCTGTGGGATGAGATGGGGGCCATGTTATGAATTTGCCCTGAGCCCAAAAAAGTGTTGATTTGGGCCTGAGCTAACGCACACAGAGCTGATGAAATCTTTGTGTAATTTAGCTGCTAAAATCTAAGAATTCTTTACTGAGCATATGCAACCTGTAATGTTGCAAAGGCTTATAACTTAGTCACATTTGGGCAGATTTACACGGGGATGGCTAAAAACAAACTCCTGACACCAATACCATCCCGTGCCAAATTTTCAACTCCCTGCTTCAAAGCATAAAGTGCTAAAAAGGTTGTCAGAATTTTTTTTCACACAGACAAACCATGTATTTTCTCCTGGTCTTACTCTTAGAAATGGCTGAACTATTTAGGCTGAAATATTCCTGAATAATTCAGTTTGAGGCAGACACTCAGCATGGAAAATTTCTGTCCAAAGTCTGGCAAAGTTAAAAGTACAGGCAGTCCACGGGTTACGTACAAGATAGGGACTGTAGGTTTGTTCTTAAGTTGAATCTGTATGTAAGTAGGAACTGGCGTCCAGATTCAGCCGCTGCTGAAACTGACCGCCAGTTCTGACTTACATACAGATTCAGCTTAAGAACCCCAAGCGTCCCCAAGTCAGCTGCTGCTGAAACTGATCAGCGCTGATTCCAGGAAGCCTGGGGCAGAGCAACTCTGCCTCGGGCTTCCTGTAGTCAGCGCTGGTCAGTTTCAGCAGCGGCTGACTTGGGGACGCCTGGGGCAGAGCAGCTGGGGTGCTGCTGGGTTGGTCCAGTAGTGCCCAGAGCGGTGCTGCAGGACCAACCGGCAGCGCCCCAGCTGCTCTGCCCCAGGGTCCGGCAACAAAAGCCTGGTCTGCTGGGGGGGGGGGGGGCACACTAGCTGCGCCCCCCCCCCAGCAGACCAGGGACACGGGGAGCAAAGCCGCAGTGGCAGCGGGGTGCCGCGCTGCGGCTGGGGCTTCGCTCCCGGTGCCCCTGGTCTGCTGGTCTGCTGCGGCTTCGCTCCGGTGCCCCTGGTCTGCTGGGGACCGTCTCCAGCAGACCAGGGGCACCGGGAGCGAAGCCCCAGCCTCGGCACGGTCAGAGGCACCCCGCTGCCACTGCGGCTTTGCTCACCGTGTCCCTGGTCTGCTGGGGGGCGGCGCAGCTAGTGTGCCAGAGTAAAGCCTCAGAAGCGCGGGAACCCGACCTGCTGCGGCTTCGCTCACGGTGCCCCTGGTCTGCTGGAGACGGTCTCCAGCAGACCAGGGGTACTGGGAGCAGCTTTTCTCGCCCCGGAGATCGAGGTGGCGGATCGCTGCCTGTGAGCTCCGGGGCGAGAAAGCCCCGTTCGTAAGTGCGGATCCGACGTAAGTCGGGGACTGCCTGTAACTGAAATCCATGTCTTATAATGGGAGATTATAACAGCTCTGCCTGTTATACACCAAAGTATGAAATGAGACACAGAATAATAGTCTATTCTTCCTTTTTGCTAAAGAAAAGCTTAAAGGCATACAAGAGTGTTATCTGGAGGAGTTATGTTTTTTGTGTGGTGATCTCTGAAGATGAAAAGTACTCTGAGGGCTAAGTATTGTTACTTTCAACTATTACACACACAGGAAAAATGAACAAAACTCCTGGGCACAGCAACTACCTTACAGATTCTATTATGATTCATGGGACCATGATGTATTTGGTAGATAGATACTATGGAGATGAGAATAGTGTGAAGGCTTGATGCAGACAGAACAAAGAACAGTCAAGACAAAGATGTTGCCACTTTGACCCCTATGAATAGCTAGTGGTGGTAAATTCCATGGGTAGCTCACCCTCCTCAAGCATTACTTACCTTGGAATCTATTTCACTGAGGCAAGAATCTCTATTTCATATTAAAATTGTAGATGCTTTATTTAATAGATTTTTCATAGGCAGTAGTTATCAGAACATGAATGGAAAGGATCCTTAACATGCTCCTATTACACAGACCCCTTATGTAAGAGGAAGATGATGAGCCACAGTATTTCTTTACATTTTACTGCAGAAGATTGCTAACCAGAGTTGTTCCATCACTGAAAATATAATGGGGACATTCATTATTAAGCGGTTAAGTTAGTGGAGACTGAAATAAGCTTAAAGTGATGTTTTGTACCAAATTGCATATTTAACCTCTGAGGCACGTGCTGGCTTTGTTAAGGATACCTCTTTCCCCTGTATCTGCTCCTTTGTCTGTAAGAGGAACAAGTATCCTTTAAATTAATCCCTTCGTGCCACTCTCTGAAGGATTTGGCATGCTGGCTTTTTCCCTCCAGCCTTTCAAATTCTTCTTGATTTCACACAAGTTGACTAATCTCTGTGTAAATGTTTAGAAATCCTGTCACACGATCACAGCTTAGACGCTGTTCTATGGTGTGAAGCAGCATCAGTGTTGGTGAGCTAATCATTTCACCAAAAAGTGTTTTAAGAAAATTAAAGACTATGCAAAGCTCTGTCACAGGAACACTGCTAGCATTTGCAGTAACACCCTTAACACCAGCTTCACCTCTCTTCAGCAGGTAATGAGTCTGCTCTACCTACTAGGGTTAAAGTTCCAGTTCACAGACACTAAGGCTGTGTCTACACTGCACCCCTTTTCAGAAAAGGGATGCAGATGAGACAAGTTGGAATTGCAAATGAAGCGGGGGATTTAAATATCCACCGCTTCATTTGTATAAACATGGCTGCCGCTTTTTTCCGGCTCGGGGCTTTGCCGGAGAAAAGCGCCAGTCTAGACAGGATCTTTCGGAAAATAAAGCCTTTCCGAAAGATCCCTTATTCCTGATTTTAAGAGGGGTTTCTTTCAAAATAACCACGTCTACACGACATTTATAATCTCAAAATAGGGTATTTCGAAATAGTGGCCGGACACGATTATGCAAATGCAGCATGGGAAATTCAAATCCGCACTTCATTTGCAATTTCACTTGGCTACATTTGCATTCCTCCCTTGAAAGAGGAATGCAGTGCAGACATACCCAAAGAGAGTTATGCCTCAAATATCCGAGTTGTGTAACAGTCAAGAAAGAGATAGCAGCACAACTCTTCCAAAAATATTTATTTTTATGTATTCTAGGACATAACAGGAATGATCTCTATTACTTTGTCATATACTTACAATAAATAGCTCTTCAGAATGGTTCAACACCTCCTCTTTTCTTCAGCTGTTAATCATTCTCACCAGTCATTTATTGCTTCATATGCTCTAAAGTGACAGAGAGTGGTGTTAGTTGATAAAAATATTATTTATATTCAGAATAAGAAAGTGTGGGTAAAATAAGCCTGATCTCCATGAAGTTGCATCATAGATTAAGCTGGCTCATCACATATCGATAATACAACAATAATAATTAACTAACATGTTTTATCTATGTCTCCCAGGACTTTACAAAGAAGGGAATCACCTTCCATGCTTTACTGATGGGAAAATAGAGACACAGAGAGGTGAAATGACTTGCCCAAGATAACAGTTCAGTTATCAAATATGGAGCAGGAAAATCTAAACACACAAACACAAGAGCCTTTCCCTACATATAAAAAAAAATCTTTGACTAAAAGACACATAAATCTTGATGTTTATAGAACTGCAGGTAAAATTCACATGGTAGCATGGAGCTGTATCTCGTATGGAACTATTAAATGCTTTCAAAACATCTGTACAATTAACTGTCTCTATATAGTTGACAAGAAACCAGTTTTGTCAGACTCTCTTACTAGAAGAAAATGGCATCATGTATTGAGGTTGCGATTTCTGATGGTCAGAATGATTTGGTGTAAGATGATCATTAGGAGTTGACAGTAATGCTATTTACCATTGACAAGGTGATCTTTCCTTTCAAGTCACTTTCCTCTTTCAAAAACATGGTGATTGTTGGCATGTGTGCAAATGACTAGCAAATTCTTAAGAAAATTATTAAGTTCCATTCTTCTAGCAGTCTGCCCAGCCTGCTGACAGCCAGTAAGTGCTGCTATTAGACAGACAAAAAGGAAATGGTCACAGCCCCACTCAGATAACGCTACACTGAGATTCCATCACTTTTGCTGTTGCCATGTTTTTCTAACTCCCTGGACATTTTATGTGCATCTAATTTACTGTTTGGTAGGTTCTCTGATCAGAAATCAAACATTCTTGTCACCTGATAAATGCAAAGAGGAAGAAAGGGCCCAGTGCTCCTTGAAGTCCTTTCCTTGTTTTGTCTTCTCTAAACTATATTTATTTTGTTTCTTCACTTTGCAAACAGCTAATGTCTTCAAGCCAGGACTACACCCAGCCCTTTTATGCCCTGCAGCCATTGCTGTGTCTTTAAGAGCAAACTGATTCTCTGGAATGCTGTGCGTGCACATACCTATCTGAGCTCTACAGCCCACACCTGCCTAACAGGTAAACCAGATCCTCAGTGCTGGGCCTCAGCAGCCACATTCCAGCTTGGCAAGCTATTACTCTCTAATTGTTACCTGTCAAACAGGTAAACTAAGCTCTTGGGCCAAGTCCAAACAAGCAGATATTCCCACGAAATCCTAAACCTGCAAACCTTTGACCTTTTTCTCAGTCCCGCAGATGATTTTAACCCCGACTGATTTAAAACACAATTATATTTTTGGCTGACAGCAGAGAGTAGCATTTGCAGCCATTTTTACAGCGACAAAGCTTTCCCATGCATGTTAATACCTGCACTAGTGCCCAGGATTACCACAATAGGGCAGAGGACAATCAGCCCAATAAACACAATGCCAACCAATGGCTCCGAATTAAACCACATCTCTCTGTCTGTGTGGTGGCTTGTCAATGATCTCAGCAATAACAGCTTGATCCCCAAACTGGTTGGATGACTTTGTGGTGGTAATACAGAAAAGTTTCCTGAACAAATTAACGTACAAAGCAGCCCAGAGCCATTTTGAAGAGACAGGTCTGGCACTTCCTGGTTGTTTGGTCCAGTTCAGACTTGCTCCGCACAGTAACCGGATCAACTTGCTTACAAGGAGAGGATCTCCCGACACAGACTTATGCAACACCCAGTCACTGTCATCCACCTCATCCATCTCAGTTACCATCATCGCTCCCCTCTGCATTTTATGAAAAGGCAAGGAAGTGCCAGCTAGGGAAAATGGCTCAGGTCCAATTACATCATCAAACAAGGCTGAGTTTTTCTGGCTAATTTCACTAGAAAGCCATTTTCATTGGTTCTTCTGTAAAGGTACATGCTAAGGAAGTCTGCTCCCTCCACATGACATCCTTTTAGATATCTGAAAACCACTATCATGTCCCCCCTCAGTCTTCTCTTTTCTAAACTAAACAAACCCAATTCTTTCAGCCTTCCTTCATAGGTCATGTTCTCCAGGCAGCTGGGTTGCAGGAGGGGGTTCTAGGTGCAGGCTCGGGGGGGGGGATGTTTGGATGCCTGGGGGCTCTGGGCTAGGACAGGGGTTTGACATATAGGAAGGCGGTTCATGAGTTGGGTAGGGGTTCAGTATGAGGACTCCAGTTGGGCACTGCTTACCTCAGGTGGCTCCTAGGTGATGGTGCAGTGGGGCTAAGGTTGGCTCACCCCTGCCCTAGCCCTGCACCACTCCCAAAAGCAGCTAACAAACTTGCTCTATTCCTAGTCCTGTTGTGCCCCATGTCTGCACTGTGGAAATAAGATACAGGGTGTGAGAAGGGGGCACGGTAATATTAGCACCATCCTCTCCCTCCCTTGTCCTGCACAGCAAGCAGGAGATTCCTGAGGGAACAACTCCAAGGCAAAGGGCCAGAGATGCACAGCAGTGGGAGGAGGAGCAGCTGAAGTGCTGTACTTGATAGCCACATGGCCAAACCTGTCAGGATCACCTGTCAAAGGCTTCAAGATCTACCAGTAGATCTAGATCTACTGGTTGGTGACCACTGCATTGAGGGCACCTTGCATTTCCCTCACTAGCTCCTAGTGCCACCCTCCCATTCCCTAATTCAGGGACTCTCTAGGTTCTCTACCCTGGCCCTTATTCATGTTTCTTTTCTGTTTTGGAGGGAGAAATATTCCAAGATGTCAGCTTTCTAAACTACTTTGGGAGACTCAGCAGAGCCAAGAGGGTTATTTTGGCCAGGGGCGAGGAGGAGAGAATGTGCTATTGCTGTGCTGAAAAATGCTAATGGCTGCCATCAGCAGTTTTTTGATCTATAGACAATTACCCAGATACTGGAGGCTAATGGCTGTGCTAAGCAGATGCCAGGGGCTCTCTGTGCCAATGTCCCTCTTGTGATTTTTTTTCCAGTTGTCACCATCATCTATAGGTTCAGGATATTGATGCCTCCATAGAACATTCTCTGAAATCTTGGAGTTGATCAGATGAAATGTTCATAAGTTATTGTACTGCAGACAGACAAACACCATTGAGTATAAGCCACACACACAGCAGCATCTTATAGGATCAAGTTGCTATTCCTTGCACGGTGATTTAAGATGAGTTTTATGTGGGCAGTTGGGAGGACACACCTATATTTATGTTCCCAGCTCAATGGTTCCTCAGGATTATCAAAAAATCTTCACTCAACAAATTTATCTAATGGTAGATGTTTTCATTACACAAATGAACTGAAACCTGTTTCTTAAAAATGTACAGGTACGATAAGAATTAAATTACTGATGAAATTTCTCAAATAAGAGAAGTAATCTTAAAACCAAATAAATCTTTAGTTCTTAATTGCTACTGGGGAAGAAGAATAAATACACTAATATGACTACATCCTTGCATCGAAAGGCATTACTCATGTTTATGAAAGTGATGTGCTTTAACTTGAACTTCAGAAAATGACATAACTAGCTGGTAAGTTAGACAATTGAAACTCAAATTTTTATCTGACAGGATGTTGCTTAATAGTTTCTTGTTGTAATAATGGTGAGATCACTGGAAGCACAGAGGCAGAAATGGACTGAAAAGGGAGGTCAGCATTTCCAATAAAACACTGAAAGGTTTTGAACCCAAATTCAGGTTCTCTTTAACAAGGCATAACAATTGACTCCAGCAGACTTGTATCAAGACTGTATCTTCTTTCTATTTATTTATGTATATACCTTTAAATAATCATTTAATATTAAAAAGATGCTTGTGGCACCTTTGATAGGTTCATCAATGGCTATTAGCTAGAATGGGTAGGAATGGTGTCCCTAGCCTCTGTTTGTCAGGGGCTGGAAATGGATGACAGGAGAGGGATCACTTGATGATTACCTGTTCTTTTCACTCCACCTAGGGCATCTGGCATTGGCCATTGTCAGAAAAACGGATACTGGGCTAGATGGACCTTTGGTCTGACCCAGTATGGCCTTTCTTATGGCAGCTGATACCATCTCTTTATGTGAACATTGCTGCCTCTGTTTCCATCATTACGATTACACCATAGTTCTTTACCTGAACGCAGAAGGGGAAGGGTTTTCATTTAACAGTTCTGAATTGACCTGGAAGATTCTAGGCCAGCCCATGTTGTCAGCTTTGTTTAAGTTATCTGCTGATGTCTTTTCCAGGAAGGAGTTTTGACTTTTTGTACCTACCTTCGCTTTTTGTTGATAAGCTTGGATTTGTTTGGTGAGCCTTTTGGAAAGCCGACCATTTTCCTTAGGCATCTGGGGAGGATTTGGGTCGATGGGCAAGAGCTATGGAGGAAATGGGTTGACCTAATGGTTGCATTATTTTGATCATTGGGAAGGCTGAATCTTTCTGCAGTACTCACAGGCCTCTCTTGCTGATTGTGAATTTTGCACTGAATATTGTGTTTACTTGTGTGACATGCCTAGAGTGGTAGGTTTGCCTACACAGTACAGGCAGTCCCCGAGTTACGCGGATCCGACTTATGTCGGATCCGTACTTACGAATGGGGCTTTTCTTGCCCAGGAGGACGCGGGCGGCGGGACCGCCCAGACGCGCCGCGGTCCCGCCTCCTGCGTCCTCCGGGGTGAGAAAAGCTACTCCACGTCTCCCTGGTCTGCTGGGGGGGGGGGCAGCTAATGTGTCCCCCTCCCCCTCCCCAGCAGACCAGGCTTTTCTCGCGGACACCTGTGGTAGAGCAGCTGGGGCGCTGCCGGTTAGTCCCGCAGCACTGTTCCTCGGCGCTACTGGACCAACCCGGCAGCACCCCAGCTGCTCTGCCCCAGGCGTCCCCAAGTCAGCCACTGCTGAAACTGACCAGCGGCTGACTACAGGAAGCCCGAGGCAGAGTTGCTCTGCCCCGGGCTTCCTGGAATCAGCTGCTGATCAGTTTCAGCAGCAGCTGACTTGGGGACACCTGGGACAGAGCAGCTGGGGCGCTGCCGGGTTGGTCCCCGCAGCGCGGAGGTGTGGCGCTGTGGGGACCTATCCGGCAGCGCCCCAGCTGCTCTGTCCCAGGCGTCCAGATTCAGCTGCTGTTGAAACTGATCAGCGGCTGATTCCAGGAAGCCCGGGGCAGAGAAACTCTGCCTCGGGCTTCCTGTAGTCACCCACTGGTCAGTTTCAGCAGCGGCTGAATCTGGACGCCAGTTCCGACTTAAGTACAAATTCAGCTTAAGTACAAACCTACAGTCCCTATCTTGTATGTAACCCGGGGACTGCCTGTACAGCAAAGCCCTCTACAGCAATGTAATTTGTTGCACACTAATGCATCGCATCCTAACTGTCCTTTGTAGGCACTGCGGGTATGCACTAAAAGGTACTCAGTTTACATTAATGTTCAGGACAATATTAACGTAAACTAGGAACCTTTCAGAGCGCACCAGCAGGGTCTAATAAATTCTGTGTCCCTCCACATCAATTCTGGCCTGTCTCTCCCCTTAAACTCTGCACCTGCTCCTGCTGCAGCTGTGGGAGTCTTTACCCATGCTAAGGCCTTGGTGAGTAGCTGCCATGTAATCCTCTTATCCACCTTCCCATGTGAGCTCTTTCTGTTCCCTCCTTTGAAAACAGTGTTGGCTGTTCCTTTTCCCACTCCCCTACCCAAAAAGCTCTCTCTGTGCCTGTCAGCAGTTCAGTCATAGGTGGTCTGACCTAGTGATTGGAGAAAGAGGCCAGCCTCCAGCTTAAAGCTGGATCCAGGTGAGGCAGATCCAGAAGCAAAGCCAAGAACTTATGCCGTATCAGAAATCAAGACCTAAGGTTAACCAGAGTTACAGTCACAATGTGTAACTAGTGGAGGGTCGAAGCTGGAAGTCAGGAAGAAGCGAGGGGTTGCAGCAAGGTGAGGGATAGCAGAGGCAGGGACAGGATCAAGAGCAGCTATGTTCTTGGAATCTGTTGTGCATCCACAGGCCTGCTGCTGCTACTGAGCTTCAGGATCAGTCTGCTGACTCTTTCAACCAATCAGGTGGCACTATCAATCAGAGAGGTGGTATCAGGACCAGCAGCATTCATTAGGTTGCCAGGAGACTGGACGTGGACGTGCTGCAGGCTGGCTTCCTGAGTGGGGGAAGGAGAACTCTGTCTGCCTCCTGCAGCAATCCTGTTTGGTTGCTCTTTCTCAGTAGACAGGCAAGTTAAGAAGGCAGCCAATCAGACAGCGCATTCCCCCCAGGAAGATTTGAAATTTGCAAGAGGGCTGGAGTTTCTTGGGTTGTGATAAGACTGACTCCAGCTCTAGCCAAACCTGTGTTATTCTCAAAAGACTTTCAAGAGTTGGCAACACTGAGAAATTGAGATTTCACTTTCAGATATTTTGAATACAGGTAATTTCCTCCCCATGAATTAAAAACCTTCCAAAATGAGTCAAATTAGGTGATTAAAATCTTTGATTTCATTTTAATATAATGTTTTAACATTTTCAGACTCAAAAAAGCAAAAGATAGGGTAAATATACAACTATTCAGAATTAAAGAACAATTTTCGTGCACTGAAATAATGAAGCAAAAGGATTTTGCAAATATAATCAAGACTAGATCAGAAAAATAGATTAGTGCCCAATGATGCAAGCTCTTACTACCACAAGCAGTGTTACTGGAGACAGTGGGATTAAAATATAGCCAATTACTGCAATGTTATCTCAAGTTTCACAGTAATTGGTACTTTTCATGCGACTTTTGAGACTGGCAAGATAGGAATTAATGAGAGCCTGTGCACCCAATGGTCCCTGCCCCTTTACTCCTGTAGCAGTTGTCAGATGCGGAGAAGGGAGTTAAAAGGAGGAGACCAAGCTAAGTCTGGGGCTGACCACGGAGAAGAACAGAGCTCTTCAGCCAAGAGTTGGAGACAGCTGGCTGCATGAACTTGTGGATGTGATGACTCAGTCCTGGAAGGCGGGCTAAATGGACAGGCTGCATGAAGGCAAACCTAGAGCAGAAAGGTGCAGTCCTGCTGAAAGATGATTTTGAGTTTGCAGCATCCATTTACCTTCAGACTTTGAGCCCCTGTAAGGGATGAATCTCATGCATGCTTTAGCTGGAGGGCTATATATAGTACCACTGCACAGGACCCATGAGAAGTGACAACTGCTGTTGAAGACCTCATGTACTTTTGTGGGCTGACAATCTTGGGCCACAAGGGAGCACCATGAAGGAAGGCCCTGTCACAAGTAAATTTCTAACCCTCACAACTTTCTAGGGAATCTTTAAAATGAAACCTGCAGGCTCTGATACCAGAAGACAAACAACCTCCCAATCCTTTTCACATCTCATGATCTGAAGGACAGGAGTGCTTGTTCATAATGTAACATTTGGGTTTGGCGACATTTGGGCTGGTCACCATAGTATGCTTCATGTTCAGCAGTGTTTGTAGGACTGGCTCTAATGCTCATGTCACTTGGGTATTGCTCAGTGTTGTCTGTGCCCTGCCCTCTCGAATCTAGTGTATGTTTTGAGGCTCCTCCTGTCCCTATTTTGCATGTGTTCCTCTCGGGCTATGAAGTCAGCGTGGAAAAAAATGGAAACAGGAATAACAAGACTTGTGCCTTTGCAAAAAGACAGCTTGCACTCGCTACTGAGAGTCAAAGGAATCGAGAAGCTGTTCATACTGGAGGGCCTTTAACACGGTGTCTAATTATATTGCTCATTGTTCTGGGAGTTTGGTTCTGTAATGCTGTTTCAATAGTCATGTAACTACACTCACTTTCTGTTGCCAAATGTAGTTATTGAATTGCTCTAAGCAACAGTAACAGTTGATCACATGGGATTGCTCTGATTATTTTCAGTTTGCCATAGGTGGGGATTGGGAAGGGCGCAGTTCAGCTGTCGGGTCACTAATTAGCCACTTATGCCATAGAGTGCAATTCCCACACAGGGCAAAGGCATTTTTTGATGGCTTTCCCAATTAGCATCATAATAGCCCAAGCTTGTGAACTGTTTGTGTATATTTATCTTTCCCTTTAAATTGCCTAGGCTGCCATAGATCAAACCAATTTAATAGTATACACAAACCTATTGTCTGGCAGCTGTTAGCCTAAATTACCCTAGCTCTCCCCCAGCAAATGATAAAAGCCAGACTCGGGGAACCATTTTAGGGTTGGGGGGCCACTAGCCCACAGAAAAATCAGTCAGGTGCCCCACATATGAGGACATTCCCTTTGCACACCAGAGCCTAGTGGGGGCCAAGCTAGTAGATTTTGTGTGCTCCAGCTCCGTGGGGGACAGTGTGGGGGGCTGGAGTGCTAACACGGGCTCCCCAATGCTGGGGGGGACCCCGAACTGGGGGCAACCTCCCAAGGGACTGAATCCAGGCAAGCTGGGGGCCGCAGCTTAAAGCAGGTACACTTTGGGTTCTGGTTTTGGATTTATTTGTAATCTTCCAGTATTGCTATAAAACTGGAATGAAATTTACAATCTACAGGAAGAGTTTTACCATCTAAAGGAATGGCATCCATTCAGTTCTGCTGTGAACAGGAGGGTGCAAAAGGAGGAAGGACAGCCAGAGGAGTGCCATCTGCATGGGAATTAAATACATGGCATAGAGGGTTGAGGCAAGGGAAGGAACATGACCACTGGACATGAGCCTACATGAATCAATAGCTCACAGAAGTGAATGGAAAAATTCTGATTGACTATCACAGACATTGGATTATGCTCTAAGAGCAAGTGGTTTAAAGAGGGAATTGCAAGCTCTTCAGAGGACTGAGATTAGTCTCTTTGTGTTTGTACATCGCCTAGTATAACAGAATGCTGACCCTGATTGGGGCACAACAACAGTTCTAAGCACAACCACAGCACAAATATTCTGTCTTCATGTTTCTCATTCCTGGTAAGACTGCAGGGACCTGTTCTGTCCCTATCTCTGGTCTTTAGAACACGAGTCAGCAACCCATGGCTCTTGAGCCAAATCTGGCTCTCTTGTTATTCCCAAAATACATGCAATGTTTTAAACTAAAATGAAAAAAGAATTCAAAATTTTAAAAACACGTAATTACTCATGTCAGGATGGTCTTTTTTTGTCTGTTTCACCTTTAACCAGAGGTGGAAGTAAGGCAGAGCGCCCCAGTAAGAACTGGCTGTATTCTGGCAAGAGCCGGCTGGGGGACTCTGCTCGTTTAAAGACAGGCGGAGGACGTGCTGTAGGAGACGTGTGAGTGCTCCAAGATGGGATAGTGAGAGGGGCTGGTGGCGGCAGATGCCTCCAACTGGCAGCAGTGGCCCAGCTCCAGCCCACCTGATGTCCGCAGACTGTCCCCAGCCACTGTGCTCCTTGGGCAGACCCTGCAGCCCAGCTGTGGCACCTGCAACAGCATGGCCGCAACTGCCCCCATCTGGCCACAGCATCCTGTCCCCAGTCTGGCCCCTGTCTGGCTGGAGAAAGGGCTGGCAGTGGCCCACCTCCTACTGTGGCATACGTAGGAAGGGAGGCCACGATCCGGCTGCAGCAATCCTGGCTCAGTTGCTAGTCCAGCCACTGGTGCCTGAGTGCAGTAAGGTAATCTGGCTCCGCCCCCCTCCCCCCCAAACACACATTGCCCTGCCCTGCCTCCTGCACCTCCCACACATCCCAAGCCCCTGCCCTGAGCCCTTCACATACCCCAACCCTGACTCCTGCACCCTATTTCCACAAAGTGCGCCCCAGCAGCAGCAGAAGTCCCATTAACTAAAGTCTGAGACTACAAAGTTTCACTTATGCTATCGTTAATCATCATGTCAATTATCAATAATATTTAGTTGTATATTTTCGGTCATGCAAATGGGCATTCTTATACTGGCTCTTTGTTGACCACTTGTTCTGAATTTTAATGTCATTTGGCTCTCTGGTTTGAAAAGGATGCCGACCTCTGCTTTAGAATATAAAATTCATTTACTTATGTACTCAGCAATGTATAGGAGAGAGCAAAGGGAAGTAGTCTGAAAGTGCCCCAAAGAATAACCACTGGGCTTACTAAGGTGTGAGGCAGAACAAAATAATGCACTGAATAAAAGAAGGCTACCCCACATTCATACATGAAAATTCCTAGAACTCATTGGATAAATCATGAACAGATAGCAGTTAATTCCTATGTTCTTCCATGAGCTGCAGCAGGTTGCAGACCTCTCATGGGATCCCCCTGACATGCTTTCACCACTGCTAGACTGCTAGGTGCTACCATAGTATGAAAATGACCAAGTGTGGGATACCATGTAACTTTATCAGTGAAGATGATGAAGGTGCCTTAGCAAAGTCACCTAAAATGCTGTGCTCCTGGATTGTAATTTCTAAATTGTGCTTCCTGAATGTGTGTTCCTTACAGGCCAATGAGAGCAACCATACTTACATGATAATTAATATTGAGTTTGTCACACTGTCTTGCCCCTAGATATACATACACAGATCCTGCTGACTTCAGTGGCCCATCTGCATGAGAGAATTGCACTAAGCAGTGCATTTAGAACAGTGCTAAAGTTACAAGTACAGCACACCTGCATACCCTCAACAAATCTTTTAAAGGATTGAGCTCAGTTCTGCTTCCTTCCCTAGACTTGAAGGAAAGCCCTGTGTAGCTTGAAAGTTTGTACTTTCCATCTACAGAAGTTGATCCAGTAAAATGGACCACCTTGTCTCTCTCAGATCCTAGGATCAACACAGCTTGAACAACACGGCAAACAAATTAACTACATTTTCAGTTTATAGAGCAGTGATTTGTTCCCAGAATGACAGCAGCAATGGGTTTGTATTCCCCTCTGAAGTGTTAGTACACCAAGTTAGTTTATGGTAAAATAGAAGCACATTCATTTCATGCTCCTTCAAGACTATCCTGGATGTGTGGGAGCAAGAGAAAGAAGTGGCAAAGAAATTGAAATGTAAATCTTACTGCCTTTACATCTCTCCACCATATGCATTAGATAAACAAACAGCCATCTCCATGTACTTTGTTTTTCTAGCCAAACAAAGGCAGGCAAATCCTTAGAATCCATGCATGGCTGGGAAGCGCACAAAACTAACTTCTTCAGTAAAATGTACTTTCAACTCATCTGGTGAAAAGAAAATGGTTCCATGTAGGTGGTAAAGAGAAAAACAAACCAAGAAAAAGTAGAATAAAGCAGAAAGGAAAAAAAGGCATTGTAAATAAACCTGTTTATTCTGAGATATTTGCTTTCCATAGTAGAATAAAGGAAACAAAATCTCCAATATACCCCTCATTTATTTACAAAGTGTCTTGAGGCATTACGTAGTATGAAGAGTTTACAGAGCTCAAAATGCCTGAAAGGCTTGAGAAAACAGATGCCTTGTTTCATCCATTTCTTAAAATGCCAGAACCAAGGAAACAGATGCAATGTCATTGCTCAATATATTCCACAGCTTCCAAGCAGTTAACAAAGGCTCTGGTACCCACTATTTGCAAACCTTATTAAAGGACAGTTAATAAACCTGTGCCAATTCATGCAATTTTGGGGCATTAGGGTTCAGCTCCATAGGCATCTGGTGTTGCAAAAGGATAATTAAGGCACAAAGCTATTCCATGCTACCTATCAGGTAGCAGCCTGCTTTCAATCCAATGGGCCTGATTCTTGGATCTGGACATGCTATGACCATTGCAGGACGTAGGAGCTGGAGGAAAGATGCAAAGGTGGCTGTTAGGGAGTCATTTGGGCATCTAGTAGTTTCTTCACTGTACGCCTAGGGATAACTAACATTACTTGCAGTGGGTGTCTAAATATGAAAAATAATCTCTGGGTATGTGGGTGTACTCTTGGCGTATCACATATAAATACATACTATCTCCTAGATTGTCAGCCAGTTGGGACAGGCTACTGAGTCTGTTGCTGCAGGGGAGGCTTAGCCAGCGTATTCCTGAATCAGTGGGATTTAATGCTCTTAAAGCTAACGAGCATTAAAAAAAACAACAACCCCAAACAATAACCTGGAACTCATAAGCAGCCCTGTGGAAGGCTGAAGGTTATCTCAGTAAGCTCTGATGCTCCAATATGCTTAGCCTGGCTTGTTGACCAAATTTACTTCACTTTTACCCAAAGAAAAATTGTTTATATCTCTCGTCTTAAAAGCTCCCAAACTGAATAAATAAAAAGAGACAATGGAAGTGGCAATATTATACACGTCACGCTGTCATTTGCATATTCTCTGCTGATGCTTTTTGCACAAGGGGTTTTTGCGCAAAAACAAGCAGTGTAGGGGGGTCCATTTTGTGCAAAAAAAACCCACTTTTGCACAAGATGCTTATACCTCCTTTTTTGAGGCATAAGGTTCTTGTGCAAAAAGCATCGGCAGCGAATATGCAAATGACAGCGTGACAAATGCTAATGAGCACTTCATTAGCATACTCTGCTAGCAAAAGCCTGCAGTGTAGACATCGCCTCAGATGTGGGCTATTGACCTAACTCTAGGACTAGGAGCCAGGATATCCAGAGTTATCCTCTTGGTTCTAATTCCTTTTCTAACATTGGACAAGTCACTGAATTACCAAATAATATGGTAAAGTCCTCTGAAAATGATACATGCCTGGTCAGTATATCCTGACATTCCTCGCTATTCTAAGTTGCTATTCTATTTATAAAAACACCTTTTACTAATATTTCTTCCGTATTATCACCATAGTGCTCCCTGCCACCTACTTGATTAAAATATTATTTATAATTTTCAAGCACCATTTTCTACCATTTTCATAGCATCTATTTACATTGATAGTTGGGGCAAACTCCAACACATGAAAAGCTTTTTTTTTTCTGAAATTCCTTGGACTAACTTTACTATGGTTCCTGAAGTGTGGAGAAGATAGACAGGCTTTGTTTAGAATCCATCCTTCCTGTTAATCTACTGAATGAAAGACTGCTGAGCGCTAGGAAGTATTCTGAATAAGTCAGCTTGAACAGGTATATCTATTACTTTTTTAGGACAATACAGTAAAGCAAAAAGAGATCATGAGAAAACACAACAGTTTTTGAACCACTTATTGTTTCACGTGGATATTTTATATCTGTATTTTCTAAAACTCACAGCAGTTTTACAAGTGTTATGGACTGGTTGGAAGGTCAGTCAGAAGTTCAGTCCTGCACTGAGTTGTGTGCAAGCTCTGTGAAAGTCATGCTTCCCCAAGTAACTGTGCTCCAGCCAGCTGGGGAAAGGCGCTCTGCCGGAGACTCCCTCTCCCCAGCTCCCGCCGGCCAGAGGAACACTGGGACTGATTTGCCCCTCCTCCCCCACTCAGGAGCAAGACCCTGCCCCATCCCTGGTCTCACTCCTGGGGAAGAGTGGAAAAATCAGCCCCAGCCTTCCCCGGCCAGCTGGAGCATGGGGGAAGGAGGTTTGGGCAGCGTGCTGCTCCTACCTTACGCTTGGACGTGCGTTCGCACTCTTCACGCACTCCCTGCATACAGGCCAGCTAAAAGCCATGAATCTGACAAGATGACACAGAAAGAAAGCCATGTGGTTGCCTTCCATAAAGCAACAAGTCTCTGGTGTCAGAGTAGCAGCTTGCAGGGAGCAGGCAGCGGGACCGGAAGGGTCTGTAGGGGATGGGGCCACAGGTGTTGCAGCCCATAGGCCGTCGAGAACAAGCTGCCATAACTTAAACAGGTCTCCAGCGTTGTCCAAATTAAACTAGGGACAGTGAAGCAGACCATGACTCGATGTGCAAAAGGGGGACTTAAAGACATTTCCTCGACTCAAGGTTCAGCACAGAATTTTACCTGGAGTTTTAAGATTCTAGATGAATTACTGTCCTTTGACTCATTTGTCATAATTACACTGTCTGCTCCTTGCTTAAGAACTTGGAGCCAAACCCACCACTTGCACAAGCAACCACTGAAGTCGAACTGGTAACCACAAGAACTCTCTCTCTCTCTCTCTCTCTTTAACTTCTATACAATGCCATGTGTAGTTGTTAGCTTAAATCTGGGTCAAGTTAGCTGTAAATGTAACAGAAAATCCTTACCAGCATCTATGTTCTAAAGAATTTAAATAGTGATAAATTAATAGGTTTCTAGAGACATTTCCAGAGAAAAATGACATTAAAATGGAGTTTCGACTGAGAGTATGAATGAGTAATTTATGGTAAAATACATGGTAACAATGTTGTAATTATCCCCAAATCAAGAAATATAAACCCAGGAAATGCAGTTAAGTAGCAGAAGTCCAACCATGTTAAGACAACAGTTCTCAAACTGGGTTGGGTCTCAGGACCCCAAAGTGGGTTGTTTAACCCCATTTTAATGGGGTTGCCAGGGCTAGTGTTAGACTTGCTGGGGTCAGGGACTCAAGCCCAAGCTCCACTGTCCAGGGTTGAAGACCGAGCCACATTGCTCTGGTCCAAAGCTGAAGTCTCAGTCCCACCGTCCAGATCCAAAGCCAGAAGACTTCATCCCTTAGTGGCAGGGCTCAGGTCAAAGGCTCCCACCTGGGACTGAAGCTCTGGAAGCCTTGGTCCCTCCACTCAGAGCAATGGTGCCTGGGCTTTGCCTCCCTCACCATTTTATCTCCCTCATCCTTGGGGCTGCGGGGCTCAGACGGACTCAGGCTTCTGCTCTCCTCCCCCCGCTCCTGGGATGGAGTAGCAATTTTTGTTATCAGAAGGGGGTTGTGGTACAATGAAGTTTGAGAACCCTTGTTATAAGGGTGCACAGTTAGGGCACCGAAACAATGCAATTCTGTCCCATACATTTCCATGCTTGACTCTACAGGCTAGCTCTCTATCAATATATAGCTCTCTGTCAATGCTATTGGATCGCTCAAACTAGCTACAGAACAGTTATTCTCCATTAAACTCAACAAAGCTGTTCTATAAGAGAATGTCTACACGGCATTCCTCTTTCACGAGAGATATGCAAATGCAGCCGAGCGAAATTGCAAATGAAGAGTGGATTTGAATTTCCCGCACTTCATTTGCATAATCACGTCCAGCTGCTATTTCAAAATACCCTATTTCGAGATAAAAATGCTGTGTAGACGCAGTTATTTTGAAAGAAAACCCCTTCTTTCAAAATAACCCTTACTCCTCAAAAAATGAGGTTTAACGGTTATTTCGAAAGAAAGGGTTTCTTTCAAAATAACTGAATCTACATCTTCATAGAGGACACCAAATGAAATTAATGGGTAGCAGGTTTAAAACTAATAAAAGGAAGTTCTTCTTCACACAGCGTGTTGTCAACCTGTGGAACTCCTTGCCAGAGGAGGTGGTGAAGGCTAGGACTATAATAGAGTTTAAAGAGAAGCTGGATAAATTCATGGAGATTAGGTCCATAAAAGGCTATTAGCCAGGGGATAAAATGGTGTCCTTGGCCTCTGTTTGTCAGAGGCTGGAGAGGGATGGCAGGAGACAAATCGCTTGATCATTGTCTTCGGTCAACCCTCTCTGGGGTACCTGGTGCTGGCCACTGTCAGTAGACAGGATACTGGGCTAGATGGACCTTTGGTCTGACCCAGTATGGCCGTTCTTATGTTTTTATGTTCTTATGGCATTTTTTATCTCGAAATAGGGTATTTCGAAATAGCGGATGGACGCAATTATGCAAATGTAGCATGGGAAATTCAAATCCGTGCTTCATTTGCAATCTTGCTCAGCTGCATTTGCATTCCTCTCTCGAAGGAGGAATGCAGTGTAGACATTGAGTAAGCAAGGACAGTCTATATGAAATGGACTGTTGGTTTTAGTCTAATTTTTGGTAATAAGATGCAATAGCGCACAGTGGTACACAACTGAAATACAACGTAGTCCTCTGAAACCATGAGAAGGGATTGTCAGACATCTGATGTCTCACTAAACTTCTTTATACCTTTTGTTTTGATATAAATGTTAAACTTTCATACCTTTTATCTCATAGACTTCTTTTAGTAGTTTTCAGAAAACCATTTTAGATACTTACCCCAATTAGTAACCCTAGTTAAACCTTATATTTCCTGTTTTTTCTGCCCACCACTGGCAATTCCAACCAATGCTAAAATTAGCTGTAATATAGCAAATAATGCAAACATGAAGAAGGTTTTTAGTTGAATTATATGTTTTTTATCGGCGTAATGCTATAGTAAAACTAGAAGCTGCTATGCAAACAAGCAAGCCAAAGCAAAACATGAAAAACAGTGGTTGCCTGGAACAGTAAATGAAACTGTCAGCTTAATTATTCTTGTAAGGGTCCTAAGATACACCATAGATGTTAAAGTCTCAGCAGGGTAGCCATGTTAGTCTGTAACTAAAAAAACTTTAAAAACCTTGGTCCTGAAGCATCTTAGGGTATGTCTACACTACCCTCCTAGTTCGAACTAGGAAGGTAATGTAGGCATACCGCACTTGCAAATGAAGCCCGGGATTTGAATTTCCCGGGCTTCATTTGCATAAGCGGGGAGCCGCCATTTTTAAAACCCCGCTGGTTCGAACCCCATGCAGCGCGGCTACACGGGGCTCGAACTAGGTAGTTCGGACTAGGATTCCTATTCCGAACTACCAGTACACCTCGTATAAGTGGAACGAGGTGTACCAGTAGTTCGGAATAGGAATCCTAGTCCGAACTACCTAGTTCGAGCCCCGTGTAGCCGCGCTGCACGGGGTTCGAACCAGCGGGGTTTTAAAAATGGCGGCTCCCTGCTTATGCAAATGAAGCCCGGGAAATTCAAATCCCGGGCTTCATTTGCAAGTGCGGTATGCCTACATTACCTTCCTAGTTCGAACTAGGAAGGTAGTGTAGACATACCCTTAGAGACTAAGCAAAAATATATATAGAAAGCTCATGATACTTTCTATATATTTTCTGGTTAGTCTCTTAGCTCTGGTCTAGCTAGGGAGTTATTTTGAAATAAAACAAAAATTGCGTCCACACTACCAAGCTCGTTATTTCAAAATAACAGGCTAGTTATTTTGAAGAAATAACTCCTGCTTTCCACAAGCAATAATGCTTATTTTGAAATAGTTATTTTGAAATAGCAGTAGTGTGACACTCCACTGCTTCTGTTTCAAAACAGCTACACCCCAGAGTCATTCAAAGTAGTTACTCCCCAGTGCTTCCTGAGGCTCTATGTCGAGGTAGCGTGTCCACATTAAGGGAGCCTGTCTTGGACTAATTTCAAGACTTCCCTGTACTGTGCACACGCTATTTCAAAATGGTTATTTCAGGAGTTAGTTCGAAATAATTTCCTAGTACAGACGAGCCCTACAGTGCTACAGGACCATTGTTGTTTTTAAAGTTTTCATAGATTTTAAAGTATATGCCACATAGCTATTGGGTTTTAACTCAATGACCGATTGTATTACAAGAGAGGAGGATTTCTTAGGTCAGAAGAGACTGTTAGTTGATTTTGCAACTGACTCATTGACAAACAAATACAGGGTATGGAGATTTTGTAGATCACGGAGAATGAGAAGCAAGTTGGACCAGACAGGACTTGTTTGACTTGCTCAATTAGAACTTGACTCCAATGTTTTAAGATATATTTCCATCTGCTAAATGTAGCAGAAAAACTCCATCCAAACAAAGAAATCCCCATGAAATACAGTTGGATGATTCTGAGGATCTGTTTTCCTTCTTCCACACCTACAGGCTGGGGTATAAGTAGGGATGTAAAGAGTTAACTGGTTACCCGGCATGCTTGCTGGGGCAACTGGTTAAATGTGATGTTTAACCAGTTAACTTTTAAATGGGATTTTACATCCCTAGGAATAAGAATATTTATCACTAAACAGCTCCAACAATGACAAGACAGAAAGGGCCACTGCCCTATAATTTTCCACTAGTTTTGACCTTGGGCCACTTTCTTTGAGGGTGAAAGCTTATTCAGTCCCTGGGTTTAGCTCATTCTGAGGGAATCTCCCTAAGAACTGAATGCCAAAAACAGTTTCGTATTGTGATCTGTGTACTAGAACAACAAACTTCAGTTCAGATTACCAACTGGACTTGATCCAGGATTGCGATGAGAATGTTTTTCTTATAAAGTCATCCAACCTTCCACGTCCACGCTCCTACCTCAATACAAGTAGTTTTTTCAAAAGTACTCAGCAGTGGCTTTTAAAGACTTCATTAGGAAAATGAAAAATCACAACCTAAATGTTATTGTAATGTTAAAAATAAAGAGAAAGAAAGGATTAGCTCTGATTTGGAACCACCTATTTGCTTACTAGTACAAATAGTCCTTTTTGGACTAATACCGAAGCTTGTTTTAGGATATCTAAAACTTAAGGTTTTGGAATGAACCCCTGCCCTATTTGAAACCGGAGTGTTCACATTGACTTCAACAGAGCCAGCATTTCACTTTTTATTTTCCTAAGAAATGCTACTGATAAATTGTATCCTTAGGTCCCCAAGTGGTTTTAAGGTGACATCCTTAAAAAACAATAACAGGTCTGGTGGCACTTTATAGACTAACAAAACATGTAGTTGGTACCTATTCTTCAGATGCTTATTGATGCCCTATCTCACACACACCCTTCCTTTTTTTCCTTTTTTTTCTTTCTTTTTCTCCGCCCTCTCCTTTCCCTCTCCTATTTATTTTGAGTTTTCATATCCCCTACTCATACTCCAGTCATCTGAAGAAGTGGGTTGTGCCCACGAAAGCTCATGATACCATCTGCATGTTTTGTTAGTCTATAAAGTGCTACCAGACCATTTGTTGTTTTTTTCTGTAACAGACTAACTTGGCTACCCACTGAAGCGCCTTAAAAAACAATGAATGGTTCTGCAGCACCTTAGGGTATGTCTACACTACCCCGCTAGTTCGAACTAGCGGGGTTAATGTAGTCATCCGCACTTGCAAATGAAGCCCGGGATTTGAATTTCCCGGGCTTCATTTGCATGAAGCCGGCCGGCGCCATTTTTAAATGCCGGCTAGTTCGAACCCCGTGCCGCGCGGCTACACGCGGCACGGAGTAGCTAGTTCGGATTAGGCTTCCTAATCCGAACTAGCTGTACACCTCGTTTCACGTAGACGTAGCCTCTATGTTTTTTGTTAGCCTCTCAGGTGCTGCAAGACCATTTGTTGTTTTTTTATTTTTTTTCAGTTACAGACTAACACAGCTACCCCTCTGAGAATCATACTTCCTTGTTAGAAATGAGCAAATTATTTGTAGTGCATACTTTATTGAATGGACTGGCTTTTTTTCCTATTTGAATTTTGACTGTCTCAGATAACACACAACTACTGTAGAATCATTTTTATGAATAATTCTTGGCTTATAGATAGTTTGATTAATTTATTGGCAGCATTTGTTATTCAAAATTCAAGCTGTTACTTTTGACTAGCCATATAGGTGGCAAGGTATTGTTTTTGATTCCTAACAATCAGGCTGTCTACACTCAAAACTCTACTGGGTTAGCTAAAAACATTTTAAAATCAATATAGTTAAACCACTGCAAATGTTTAGTGGATATTTTGAAATCAACTGAAACCTGGCTTATATTGAGTTGAGCTTAATTTGGCTAGTAACTTTGAATATAGACTTAGGTTTGTGCAAATTTATGCATCTGCTTCTGAACTCATGCTGATTTTTACATTTACATCTTTACATTATTGAAATCCCAATTTATTAAAGTTTTGTTTAAAGTGATGTGAGAAAAGATTTAGGCTCCACAAGGTCAAAATTTTCTATATTTGAAAATTACTAAATATTTACTACAAAATATACTATTTCAGTAAATGTTTCTACCAGTGAATACCTTTGTGAACTAAAAAGGCATATGAGCATAACTGAAATTGAAATATCTATGTTTTAGTGCCTTGTGAACAGTTGTTGGTCTAGTGAACTACCTGGACAAAGCATTTTAAAATAATTGTTAATAATTAGCAGGTTTAAACAAAAGGAAATATTTCTTCATGGAGTGCAAGAACTAGATAAATTCATGGATGATAGGCCAATCAATACTTATTAGTCAGGATTGGTAGGAATGGGGTCTCTAGCCTCTGTTTCTCTGGAGAAGGGTGACAGGGGAGGGATCACTTGAGGATTACCTGTTCTGTTCACACCCTCTGGGGCATCTGGCATTGGCCACTGTTGGAAGACGGGATATTGGGCTAGATGGACCTTTGGTCTGACCCAGTATGGCTGTTCTTATGTTCTTATTAACTAATTAATCCTACTGTGAAATAGGACAACTAATTATTACTCCTGTGAAAACTTGTATTATATAATGGCATATAAATAGCTTTATATACTATGTAGTAAGGGTTATTATTTATGATGCATAGCGAGTTTTTGTCACTAAGCTTCTGAGCACTTATTTTCCTTAGGACCTCTGTGCTTGCAGATTGTATCCTGACAGATGTGCCACATCATTTGCTACAACTAGCTCTTAGATTCAGATGGTGGGTGTCATCTTCTGGCATCATGAATCTGGCTTCATTGTGAAATGTTTTCTTCTCTGACAAATCCAGCAATTTAAAATTCAGTTCATTCCAGCCTCATGGAGTATCTGTTTTAAGCATGAAGAACAGTGTGTGTCTAAGTCCTGTTTCTGTGGAGTTACAGAGCAAACATTGATGGCTGATGCTACTCTGAAGAACACCAAATGACAACAAAAACAGGGAAACAGTCAGTGGATGCCTGTGTGATACTGACAGGGCTCAGGAATTGTAACAATGGGTGGGTAGGAAGTGCAGGTGACTCCTTGACAGGTTTTGGTTGGGAAAGTCAAAGGCATAGACGTGAATTTTTCCCTACCGTTTTCCTAAAGCCAAAAATAAAGCTGGACAATGCTGTTTAACTGAGCATAAATCTCACAAGTTCATTTTTATAGCTCTGATTTGGATTGTAAATCTTGTTGTTTAGGTAAAACTGGTACAGTGCAATCATATAATAGATATGCTTGTCTCTCAGGTAGCTGTAGTTACATATTTCTTCCAAACATCCCTCTGTACAGGACAATAAACGTTCTTGTTTATTGTTCTCAGCCATACCCCATTGGCCATCCAGGGTTCTTTAGATCTCTGAATTCAATAGCGTTGGCCTTTTCCCCTACTCGGCTGGCATTTCAGCTGTCTGCGGGTGGGGGTGGGGCTGATTGTTAAACAGCCCGGGGAAAAAGTTATGTGGAGCGCAGAGAGCTCTGATGGCGCCTCGCTCGGGCCTGCGGGCTGCTGGACCAGCAGGTCTCCCCCCAGCTCAGCTGCCTACAGCCAGCCTCGGGCAGCTCTTTTCTCAGCTCTCTCTCCCAGCCAGCCCCGTGCTGCCCTGCTCCGCAGCGAGTTACCTGGAGTTAAGCGGGGGCCTTACCTGAGCGCGTCTCTTCCAATGGCAGCTCACCTGAGCGCCACCCCTATCCAATCAGCTCGCAGCGCGTCCCTCTGCCGTGTATCCTTCAGTGAAAGAATCCAGCTCCTCTCGAGAAAGTTACCTGTGGGCGCCTAGGTCTGCTGCTTTCCGCTCTGTACCTCCCCCTGCCCCAGCACCACGGGAGAGAACCCAGCACCCAGCCTCTGCCCACACGTGAAGGGAGAGGGGGCTGTACCTGTCCTACCTCTGGGGCTGGCGGAGGGAGAGGCGGGAGGGGGGAAGAAAGCAGAATTACCAGTAGCTCTGGTTCTCCCGTCCCGGGCGCTCACACACCTTCACCTGCACAGACTTGAAAGTCCAGTTTCACCAGAGAGACTGAGGCAGCAGGAAAAGGGGAGAGAGTTCATTGGATCAAACATGTCACAAGAGACGGACAAGTAAGTGATCACAGACATCCTGCTGCTCCTGCCGTTTTGGGCTGATCAGACCAACTGGTTTGTTGTGTTTTGTTGGTGGTGGCTCTGGACCTGCTGGGATTCCCATGCTGCCTCGAGAAAAGGCACTAGACTGAGGAGGCTGAATGAGTCCCAGGGCTGCTGAGCACAACGCTGCGGCTTTCACGTTTCTCCTCTCGCTCTTTTTTTCGTGTTCCCTTTTCAGCCGAGCTTTCTTCCGTGTGGGGGACTTTTTCGTTTCGCCCCAGAGCAGAGCACTGGGCCTCAGGCCCGGGCCGAAAAGTGGCTCTTGGCTTTTGTGTGAGTGCAACAAAGAGCTTTTATATTGGATCACAAACGGCCATCTTCTTCCCCCTTCTCCTTGCCCGGGTGCGTGTGGCCGAGCGCAGGAGGAGGGGCTCTGAAATCTCTGCTGGGGGGCGCCTGGGGGAGACCCCGCTGCCGGCTGGGGCCGTTGCGAGGAACGGGGTGTTTGGCAAGTGGCTTTTGGGGGGATTTTGTTTCTTCCCAAGGAGAGTCAGGGAATCCAGGCACAGCCGTGTCCGACCGTTGTTCTCTGAGCTGCTTGTCACTTTGAATGCCTACCTGCACACATACAGTTCCCAGGCTCTAGAGAACCTGAAATTGTTTTTAACCTGGACGTCTTTGCAGCGCCCAGGCCTCTAGCCCCGCCTGCCTGAAGTTATAATTTTTATAATCAATTGGCCCAAGAAGCGCCACCATTTATTATGTTTCCAATAGTGCGTAATTAAAACAAACCTGTCCATATATTTAATCCAAGGACCCCCCCCCCCTCGCCGCGCGCGCGCTGACAAGGACCTTACAATGCCCTGGTTTGGGTTAACAGTGAAAACAAATCGCAAAAGACAAACTTTAAAAAGTTGCATCGAACTTTTTGCGCGAGCTTGGAAGGCCACGAGACTGCAGCTTGTGTGCGAGGGGGAAACGGGCTCACACGGGTGTAGAGTACCTGTCTGGGCAACAGCCTCCGCTCACCCGATTCCCCCCACATACACAGTGTGTGCGGGGCAGGGGCTGGGTGTCTCGGGGAGTTGCTTTTCCCCTTCTTTCGGACGAGGTGCGCGAAAACCCGCCGGGTCCTTCTAGTTTTGTCTCGTGACTTCGGGCCAGGCTGCAGCCGCGGGTCTTGCAGAGGCCGCCGACGCAGGGAAAGGGGCCAGGCTACTGCAGGAGGCCGGGGCTGGGGATCAGGATTAGGAGCAGATTCTGCTCTGGCCAGAAAGTGCCTTCGCCTTCCGGGCATGTGCGGGGCCCTGCAGGCCCAACATGCGCCGCGCTGGGGAAGCCAGCGAGCGCGGCTGGATCAGGGTCGAGGGAGGGTTTGGATCTGCGTGGAGGGAAACTGGAGGAGATACCTTTGCAGGAGAGGCAACACCAGAGCGGGGGTGGGGAGACAGGGGATCCAAAGGATGGAGGGGGATCCAAAGAAGGGGAAGGGAGGGGGGACACACCAGAGCTGGGGACAGGGAACCCGAAGGAGAAAAGGGAGCTTGAAAGGGGCGGGGGGGGGGGGAGACCCGAAGGAGGGAAGGGATCAGAAATGGAGGAACCGAGGGCACAGAGGAGTGGCTGGCCATGGGCATGAGAAGGACGGGTGGGCTGAGCAGGGATGAGGGGGTAGGATAGGGAGAAAGGGGCGGAGCGGCACCCAAGTTGTGGGGAAGAAAGGAGAGAATGAGCCAAGCTGTGGATATGTGGTTGGAGGGAGGCCAGGCCAGTGGGGGTGTCAGATATCCTGCCGTGGGGCATGGAGGCAGGACTTTGCAATGTAAGGACACTACTGGCAAGACTATTCGTGTGGACAGAGGGAGGGACTGATTTCAGAGACGTTGAACTGGAAAAATCTCAACAGGATTTGGTGACAGCCTGAGAGTATGGGGTGGAAGAGGAACTGGTAAGGAGACTAGTCAGAAAGGGAAAGGAAAGGATGGTTTAGAATGGAGAGGTGACACATTTAGTCTTGGCCACTTTGAGCATCAACTGGCAGAAGGAGCCACTAGAGAAGGGAAGGGATTGTAGTGGAGATCGAAATTTGGGAATTGACAGAGCACAGATGGGAATTGAAGCCAGAGAACTAGAGGGTAAGGTATGTAGAGAGGAACAAGGACAGAGCCCTGAGCTAGGCTAGTGGTAAGGGAAGAGCAGCAGAAAGAGCAGTGATAAAAGCAGGAGGCGAACTAGATAACGAAAGTGTCAAAAAGCTCAGAAACAAGAGGGAATGACTATTAAAAATAATGGGTATATTAAAAATAATTGGTATATTAACGAAGATGAGAAGGGAAAGAGGTTGTTATGCTTGACAAAGAGAATGATCTTAGTGACAGAGGTCCTTTACTGGTGTGGAGGGGCAGTGGACTAATGAGAAAATTGGAGTGGAATTGAAGTCAGGTGAGGTGAGGAACAAGTCTTGTCAGCTCAAGAAGCGCTGAAGCAAAAGAGAGGAAGATGGAGGAGTAGATGCAGAAGTATGCATTTGTCATTGTTATTGTAACCTGCTAGCCACCCAGTGGGGAACACCAGAAGAACAGAAACGTTTTAGGGGCCGTATACCTTTCAGACATCAACATCTGCCCTCAGCAATTGTGTCTGTGAAAGGCTTAGAAAAATCTTGGGTGAAGGGGAAGGAGAGTTTGAAGAGGAAATAAAAGGTGGAAAAACGTCACTGGTCTTTGTAAACATAGGTGTGAATCATTACGAAAAATAAAGCTGTTTATCAAGAATGATGGCAGTGCAGAATGAAGAATATTTTTGTGTGAAGGAAGTCTATTTTGCTTTAATATATTCAGTATATAATGATATCTATTTTAAATCTAACCTGTAGCCTTTATTTCTTTTAGCATCTCCCTTTACTCTCTCTCTCTGTCTCTGTCTCTTTCTTCCCACCCGTGCATCCAAAGGGTAAAATAAGGAAGAGACATTCATTATCATGATGTCAATTCATTCCTGTCAGTTTAATTGGATGTGCTTTTTTTCTGTTATGTAATATTAATATGCTGAGAGAAGCAGGACTGAAGATACCTATGAAAAGATGCCCTATTCTTGTTTCTGTGTAGCAGGGGTGTGTGTGGAAGATTGGTGCAAGATTTGCATGGTCCATATGACAGACTTTGTGCAAAATAAAGTCATACTTTGCGATTACCTACAGATACCTAATTTTGCATAAACAGTCCTGCCATGTAAATTAGCTGAATGCACTACTTTACACACCAGAATATGCTAGGTGAAAGATTTAAATAATTATTTGTTTTTCATTGGAAAAAAGTCATGACTATTATGCTTAGAGTTCATAAAAATATTTTCTAACATAATTAAAATCAAGTTGCCTATTGAATTGTCATTTTAGTACAAAGAAAATTGTTACTGTTACAAATCAGAAAATAATTCAAATTAATTATGGAAAGAGTAATGGAAGCTTTACAAGTTTCTGATTCAAATTTACTATGTATAGTAATTATTCAATAAAATGAATAATGTATGAAGTAGAACTGGAACTTTAAAACTGTTCTTTTATTTCCTTTTTGCAAGCACATTAATAAAACATTCTTTTACATATATTTCATTTCTTGAACTTTCCTATAAGATTAATCTATGCAAAATGATTTTGCCCAGTTAACAAGGGGCCTCACCTGCTAGTAATAGATAACCAAGACATTTGATTCTAATACTGAACACAAAACTTACTTACAATAAGGATTGTGCAGAATTTTCAGACATAAAATATTACTAAGAATAAAGCTAGCTAACAGACACATTGTGATCTAAGGCATATTTTGTTGTTGCAACTGTGCCGGTTCATAGGGCTGGAGACTGAGGCCCCCACCTCATATGAAAGCTCAGAGAGAGAGGGAATACTTCTGAAAGGCAATTGTTACTAGAGAAGAAACCTTGAATAGTCACCTGCCTTCTGTGCACTGGGGAAGGACTGTGGAGGCATATTGGTGGGAATGTACTCTCACCTTGGACACCTTCAAAAACTCATCATCCTTGCTATGAATGGGGTCTCTGAATGGGAAATCACCTGAAACCAGTTGACACTAGCTGTCTTTTGAGAAATATCAATTCAGTGCAGATTCCTTTGATTATGTGATATTTCCAGTAGACATGAAGAAGAGCATCTGGACTTGCTATTTTTCCTTATAGTACAGGTTGCACCTCTAAAATCCAGGATTCTCTGGTCCAGCAACATCTGTGGTCCTGCATAACCACAGATGTTCCAGGATCAGAGAGTCTCAGTGCACTGCAGGGGGACTGGGTCCTGGGAGCCAGTGCGTGGCTCAGTTGGGCTACAAAGAGGAGCCAGGAGCTGGCTCATGGTTCATTTTGGCTGTGTGAGGTGGGCAGGGAGCTGGCGCATGGCTCAGCTGGGCTGCAGGTAGGGGGCAGGATGGAGGAAGGCACAGGAGCTAGAAGCCATTGTATGAGCTCTACTGGGCTGGGGAGGGACCAAGAGCTGCGCTGCAGGGGGAGTCAGGAAAGAGGGGGAGAGGCACAGCAGCAGGAGACCTGAAATGATCACCCCTGGTCCAGAAAAAGCCCTCATCTGGGACAAGTCAGGTCCTGAGGGTGCTAGACCAGGGAAGTACAACCTGTAGTAGAATGCAATTCTGTCCCTAGAATTGAAGGATTATATCTATTTAATGTTTGAAATAAACTAAGATTTTTCTGATAATTTGCTCTATTATCATTGTGAGAAGTCTTGGCCGGAAAGAGGCTAGGACTGTTTAATTTGTGCTTTCCATAGGATTGTTGCATCTTCAAATTAGAAAGTCTCTTTAGCATTGCTGATGCTATAATTATTGAATTCTTATTAACTTCAGTGAGAGTGTTGAGTGAATAAGAGCTTCAGGAACAAATCATAAAATACATCAAATCATCCAGGAAGTTTTGTCATTGCTACTTGAAGATTAAAAAAGCACTGTGGGGCTACCTGCACAGAGAGGCCGGTTAAACAGTCGTGTATGATATTTTCTGTCAAAAGAATCAAAATACAAAGATAGACCCAGACAGAGGGCTTGATACAAAACCCATTTAAGTAAATGGAAATATTCCTATTGACTTCATTAGGCTTTGAATCGAGTGCACAGTGCAAATCCAGAAAGTCCTCCAGTTCTTTGAAGATATACAACATAATTCTGTCCTACTTAATAAAAGTGAAACCTGCCACCTGTAACTACCCAAGGGACCAAAAATTGGTTGCCTAATAGAAATTGTTTTAAATTAAGAAACAAAACTGTATTTGGAACCAATGCAATACTTCACAGTCTTTGCTTAAGATAGGAAACTGATCATTAAAGGTGACCTCAGTGCAGGTTTTACTGTATATTTTTTAAACTTCTGTGTCAAATACTTTTCTGTAGCTGACTTTGACATATTTAATAACATACCCATGTTCACAGTATACTTTACTTTCCCTCAGAGGTTAGCATAGGCAATATAATTGTGTGTAGTCATTCAGCATGTTTGATCTTGTTTAGATTTGTCATTATATTGGAAAAGAAACATTTCCCTAGAATTACAATAGTCCCACTCTAGCACTCCTTAGTAGGCAAACTCCTATTGATTTCAATAGGAGCATTGCTTGATTAAGGAAGGACTGCAGATTGAACCAGAAGTCTGGTATCTTTTTACTTCTAATTTCCCTGTAGTCTAAACACTTATATTGTACTCTGCTCTGCAGTTACCCATGTATAAACATGTTTGTAAAATTGGGGTGAAGTGTACTATGAGGACTTTGTGTTGTCCTCTGCAGATTTAGTATAGTCCATTACTAGAGACAAAACATCTGATTAAATGGACTATTTTCTCACTTGAGCATGGAAATTCTTATGCTTCTTTGTAACTTTGGACACTACCATCTAATTGAGGGTCAAATTTTACTGGCTATTAAACTGTGATTTCTAGGATATGTCCTCCCGATACCAAAATACCTATTAAAATATCAAAAAAGCCAAAGTGAGTCAATGGTATATTTTATTCTTCACCTCCTGCTTGCAAAAATATATTGTGAATAGAGAGCGTGATGAGTTAGAAATCTTAATTAAAATCTCTTCAGGTTCTAGGAAAGTCAGGACAGTATTCAGAACTTTGTAGTTTATGTCTATTTCCATAGTGGGTACAAACTAGAACTACAGTTTCAAACATTCAGATCTGTTGAAAATTCAGATCTGGATCTTACAGTTGTGAATTGGGCCTATCACAAAAGAATATTTTTTTGGTCATTCACCCACACTCAGATTTGTTCAGAATATGTTCTCCCTTCAGCTACACATAACTGAAATGGGGTTTTCCTTCCAGGTTAACTCAGGCTCAGTCACAGACAAAGTTGTACCAGTTTTAACTAAAGCTGTGATTTTTAGCTGATCTAGTTAAATCTGTGCCACTTGTGCATTGATCCTTGCTTTAAATCTAGTTTGTATCAGTTTCACACGTCTCTAAAACTACAGGCACAAGCTAAACTGACCTAGTCAGTTTTAAAGTGATGTAAAATAATCCACATACAAAGATCGTATTGGTTTAATTACACAAAATCAAATTAATCTGGCACAACTTCTGTGTTTAGACAAGCTGTCCTTTAATGTCTTTTCACAGTTCTGTGTAATGGCATGTTACCTCCAGCCTACCAATGTGGTGACTTATTTAACAGCTGCTACAAGCTGCTACATATATCATATCTAGTTCTTAACTTGTGTCTCAACCTAGTTGCATCATATTGTATCATTTGAATCAAATATTTATTTGAGATGGAGTTGCAAATGTGATTGTTTTGTTGATCCACACATTTACTCATATTGATCTACAAAGCAACTACACAACAGCACACAAGAATCAGCATATCAGAGAGAAACTTTCAGTAATGGCATGCCTGTACTTGAAAATTGTTGCAGATTTTGTGTATTTGCATTAAGTGAGCTGTATTAAGCAATCCGCAACAACTGTGATGCAAATAGTTTGCATACACCACACTGTTATTCTGTGGTTAAGCTATTTTCATGTTGTAGACATACAGAACTGTCATGCTTCTAAATAATGCTCAGCATTCTGGTCAGCCATCCCATGGTGTACTGCTCTGCAGCTATGCTAAATACACCGTGGGATTTTTCACAATGCACAGTGTGGGGTATCTGTTGGCAGGCAAAGGAATTGTAGGGCTGTGGGATAAACTACATACTTCCCATGCTTCCTCTTATTTCATCGGCTTATCCATCTGGCTTTTGTGAGCTAGCCAGCACCATTTTCAAAGCACTGTCAGGCACTATGGAGGATATGTATGAGAGCACTATATTCATCACCATAAGGATCATAAACAGGCTGTTGCAAGCATATCTAAACTAATCCAGTGATCTTCAGAACCTGATGAGGAAGGTGATATTGAACATACATCTTAGATCTCTTATTAAGAGATATTTATTAAGGGCACAAGAACAAACTGTTCCACTGTGTAGGAAAGATAAGGCTGTATAGCAAGAGACCACCCTGGCTTAACTAGAAGTTCTTCAATTATCTGCAAATTAAAAAAAAAAAAAGAGAGACCTACAAAAATTGAAAAGTAGGTCAAATTGCAAACGATTAATATAAATAATTAACGTAAGTATGTAGGGGCAAAATTAGGAAGGCCAAGGCACAAAATGAGATCAAACTAGCTAGAGATAACAAGAAAGGACAACATGAAAACATTCTACAAATATATTAGAAGCAAGAGGAAGACCAAGGACATTGAAGGCCTTTTACTCAATGAAAGGGGAAAACAATCATATATGGAATGTGGAAATGGCAGAGGTGTTTAGTAACTTATTTGTTTCTGTTTTCACCAAGTGGGTTGGTTGTGATTGGACACCTAACATAGTGAACACTAGTGAAAATGGGATAAGATCAGAAGCTAAAATATGAAAAGAACAAGTTTAAAATTACTTAGTCAAATTAGATGTCTTCAAGACATCATGACCTGATGAAATATATCCTAGAATAGTTAAGGAGCTGACCAAGAAAAGCCATTAGCTGTTATCTTTGAAAAGTCATAGAAGACAGGAGAGATTACAGAAGACTGGAAAAGGGCAAATATAGTCCTCATCTATAAATAGTGAAATAAAGACAACCCAGAGAATTACAGACCAATTAGCTTAGCTTATGCACCAGGAAAGATAATGGAGCAAATAATTAGGGAATCAATTTGTAAACATATAGAAGATAGTAAGTTGATAAGAAATAGTCAGCATGGATTTGTCAAGAACAAATGTCAAACCAACCTGCTAGCTTTCTTTGACAGGATAAGAAGCCTTGTGGATATGAATTGGTAGATGTGGCATATCTAAAATGTAGTAAGGATTATTGATAGTCTCACATGACCTCATTAAAAAGCTATGGAAATACAACCTAGATGGAGCTACTACAAGTTGAGTGCATAGCTGGTTGGATAACCATTCCCAGGTATTTTGGTATCCGGAGGACATATCCTAGAAATCACAGTTTAATATCATCCTGGATATTAGCTCTGCAAGGTGCTGTACCCCCACGCTAGTGGTGTCTTCACCAATCCTATCTCATACTATGGCCACTCTTGCCCAGGTACTGCAGCCTGTCTTTTGTGAGTCAGCCCTCCGCTGAGGTCTCTGTGGGGCTTCCCATTACAGGGGTAGGAGTATTCTTCTCACAGTATTCAAGGTAGTCTTCCTATTCACTGCCTTGCCAGTATCACTTTGCCAGTGGCTGGTGGGGGAATCCGGGCCTGCTCTGTAATTCTGGGTTCCTCAGGGCCCCTCTTGTCAGCAGTCAAGGCCTGTTCCATCCCATTCCTGGCTGAATTTCCCAGAGTCCTATCCTAATCTTTTGGCTCTCCCTTTCTTTTCCGGGTACGCCAGCCTTACCATTCCCTCTTCCCAGAACTAGGGGTCACTAAATGAAATTAATAGGCAGCAGGTTTAAAATAAACAAAAGGAAGTATTTCTTCACACAACACACAGTCAACCTATGCAACTCTTTGCCAGAGGATGCTATTAAGGCCAAAACTATAACAGGGTTCAAAAAAGAACTAGGTACGTTGATGCAGGATAGATCAATCAATGGCTATTAGTCAGGATAGGCGGGGATGGTGGCCCTAGACTCTGTTTGCCAGAAGCTGGGAATGGGCAACAGGGATGGTTCATTGTTCTGTTCATGCCCTCTTGGGCACCTGGCATTGGACACTATTAGAAGACAGGATACTGGGCTGGATAGACCTTTGGTCTGACCCAGTACGGCTGTTCTTATATTCTTATGTATACCAGCTTTAATCAGTATCACTGTGCTTGAATTAATGTATACAGTGCAGCTAAGCTTTTGACATTCTGCATATGGGGATTCTAGAATTCTATATGTGGGAATTTCTAACACAAGGTATGGATGGATTTTATTATAGTGCATGTGAAGGTGGGCAACCTTATAAATTAGATCTGTGGACCTGGGCATTTTCATGAATTATTTCTAGGTACAAAACCATGCAAAGGTATTTTCAGTATATTTTTAATAAATAACAATAAATACACCAATTTGAAATTTGTGATTAGTAAGAAAGTATTCAACATTCATAGAATCATAGAATACTAGAACTGGAAGGGACCTCGAGAGGTCACCGAGTCCAGTCCCCTGCCTTCATGGCAGGACCAAGTACTGTCTAGACCATCCCTAATAGACATTTATCTAATTCATAAGATTGTATAAATTGGAAAACACATTAAAAACTTTTAAGTGATAGGGTATTAGGAGACTTACCCAGCCTGGGTCCTTCAGGGCAGGGGGCTGGCGTGTGGGGAGTTCAGGAGTCAGGGCTTGGCCCTGAGGAGGCTGTGGGCAGGGTGTGTGTGTTAGTGAATGTTGGGGAGTAAGGAGGGGCTCAAAGCCCCATCCCCTCCGGCTGCCTGGGGCATTTTCTCTCCCCCAGTTTCTCCCCCTAGCTGCCAAGGGCCTTCCCCTCCGCCCCCCAGTGTTGCAGCCAAGGGCAGGAGTGGAGAAAACAGTTTGGGGAAGAGAAGCTACTTACTGGTGTTCCAAAAGGCAAGATGGGGGAGCCCCGGCCCTGCTGGCCATTCTCTTGGTGGGCTCTCTGCCCGCAGTGGCCACTCTCAGTATCATGCCCCACTGAACCATAGTCCCTCCCTTTTATGTTATGGAAAATAGTCCTTTTTTCACAGGCTTCTGGTTGTCCTGGCACCAGGAAACCCTGACCTTGCTTTAAGTTAGGAGTAGGGGAAGCTGCATACTATATTTCGTGGCCCTAGCTCTTACCATTTAGTTCTTGAACAAATGGATTCGCAGACAGACACACAGACAGACAAAAAACTCGAAATTCAAAAATAAATAAATAGGCAAGTCAAGTCAAATGCATGTATGTAAGGCACTCAGTACTGCTCTCTGCATCTTGGGATGATGATAGAAGGGTATCGCCCTATGGCTCAAGGACCACTATTTTCTTTATCTTGGGCCACAGACTGCCTAGAAAAAGACCTCTGTCCGGGCTTGGATGTGGTAAATGATCTGCCTCAGAATGAGCAGGTTTCAGAGGCAGAGAGAGTGCTGCAGAGGTGTATAGCCTTTGGTTTAGGGCTTCACCAGAGAACCACTATGCTTTCCAGGACGGTTGTTTGCCTTTCCATCATCTGCAACAGCTGAGTACATGAGGACCTAGCCATGTTCTTGCCCTTTTCCTTCTCTTTTTCTGTCATGTTGTCAGAACTCTTCCCTCCACTCCTCTGTCATTTATCCCTCTCCTGGGATGTTCTCTGAACATGCCATGACATCTCTTGAGCTCTTCCTAAGCAGATTGGATAAATGATAGCTTTCTTTGATAGGATATCAAGTCTCGTGGATAAGGGAGAAGTAGTGGACATGGTATACCTAGACTTTAGTAAGGCATGTGATATAGTCTCGCATGACATTCTTATTAATAAACTAGGCAAATACAACTTAGATGGGGTACTCTAAGGTGGGTGCATAACTCGCTGGATAACTGTTTTCAGAGAGTAGTTATTAACGGTTCACAATCACGCTAAAAGGGCATAACAAGTGGGGTTCCGCAGGGGTCTGTTTTGGGACTGGTTCTGTTCATCAACAATTTAAATATCGGCACAGGGAGTACGCTTATTAAGTTTGCAGATGATATCAAGCTGGGAGGGGTTGCAACTGCTTTGGAGGATAGGGTCATCATTCAAAATGATCTGCAGAAACTGGAGAAATTGTCTGAGGCAAATAGGATGAAGTTTAATAAGGACAAAAGCAAAGTACTCCACTTAGGAAGGAACAATCAGTTTCTTACATACAGAATGGGAAGTGACTATCTAGGGACTGCAGAAAGGGATGCAGGGGTCATGGTGGACCACAAACTAAATATAAATCAATAGTATAATACTGTTGCAAAAAAACCAAACATGATTCTGGGATGCATTAACAGGCGCGTTGTGAGTAAGACACTAGAAGTCATTCTTCTGCTCTACTCTGCGCTGATTAGGCCTCAATTGGAGTATTGTGTCCAGTTCTGGGCACCGCATTTCAAGAAAGATGTGGAGAAATTGGGTGACAGTCCAAAGAAGAGCAACAAAAATGATTAAAGGTCTAGAAAACATGAGCTATGAGGCAAGGCTGAAGGAATTGGGCTTGTTTAGTTTGGAAAAGAGAAGACTGAGAGGGGACATGATAGTGATTTTCAGGTATCTAAAAGGTTGTCACAAGGAGAAGGGAGGAAAATTGTTCTCCTTGGCCTCTGATGATAGGACAAAAAGCACTGGTCTTAAACTTCAGCAAGGGAGGTTTAGGTTGGACATTAGGAAACATTTCCTAACTGTCAGGTGGTTAAACACTGGAATAAATTGCCTGGGAAGGGTATAGAATCTCCATCACTGGAGATACTCAAGAGCAGGTTAGACAGACATCTATCGGAGTATTCTGTGATTCTATGTTCCCTCAGGCTATGTCTAGACTACAATGTTTTATCGGAAAAAGGTATGCAAATTGCGCTCCACAGTTTGCATACCTTTTTCCAATCGTTTTGTTGGAAGTGTCTCTTCCTAAATTTGGCCCGTCTACATTGGGCCAAATTTCAGAAAATCCTCCTCTTTCGGAAGAGTCCTTCTTCCTCATGGAAGAAGGAAGACAGAGCTTCCAAAAGAGTGCGTTTGCTCTTCCGCAAAAAAAAGCGGAAGAGCAGACACGTTCCCTGGAAAAAAAACCATAGTCTAGACGTCGCCTCAGTGGTAGCAGCACCCTATCCCTGCTCATCACAAGGTGTCTGCTGCTATGGCGGGGAGGAAGAAAAGAAGAGGAAAAAGGACAGCTAGTTTCAGTTAAAATTGAAGTCTCCATGCCAACAGTAACAAACTGTTGTCTTTTCTTTGTTTTTGGAATTCCATTCCCAGAATCTCTTCCCAGTCTTGGTGAGCTGGGAGATGGTAGGTTGTCTTCAATTTTTGCTGTTTTCATATGACATCTTGGCCTCTGATATAAGAAAGGTTGTTGTTAAGCCAACTTTTGGAAAGGGATAATAAATACATGGTGGGCCTGGGTGTCAGGGTAGCGCCTACCTAAAGATGGTGGAGAAAAGGCAGGATACTAATTACACATGTACGTCTGCAGGCTGTCCTTACTTTGAAGGATGTTACTCTGAGGCGTGCAACCAAAAGGCAGAGAAGGATTCTGTTGAAAAAGGCCATGGACAAAGCAGAAAAATCTGCTCTGCTGCTATTTATCAGGTGCCCACAGAGCTGGGGTACAAGTAATAAGGAAACACACACTGCACAGCATTACTGTGCAGTCTTCTTGCCAAAGCAGAACACTGTCTTAGGCTTCAGTTCTGTTTTAGCTCCTCCCCCTCTCCCCTCCCCCGCACGAATCAGCACAAAGTGCAGTGTAAAATAAATAGAATGCTGTAGTAGATCAAAGGGAGCTGAGAGCCTCACGGTGTCTAACAATAGTTTTATTTTTTGAAATGTTTATGTCCCATTACTTTTCTGATTTATCTCAGAATACAGCATATTGGCTAAAATCCGAGGCCATCAATGAAACTGTGAGCAAGACAAATGATTCCAGTGTTTTTCTTTTCCGTATTTGCCACTACAAAAAAACTGCCTTTACTTAACACCATCTGCTTTTTAACCCATATGGCGCTGCCATCTTGGCTGGGGAGGTTGATTGGGAGCAGGGGAAGAAGGAAGACCAGGTAGGAGTGCATGTGCCCACCCTCAGCCTGCTCCCGCATCTCCTTCCACTCCTGTAGCTTACTTCCTTTCCAGACCCCCCCACCACAATCCCCAGCCCACTTAGGGTTACCAGGGAGACCCTGCCAAAAAACCTGACATACTTGATGATGGGCAGGGTGGGGGGCAGGGCTGGCCAGGAGGGGGGCGGGGTGGGATGCAGAGCTGGTGGGGGCGGGTCAGGGGGCTGCAGGGCTAGTCGGGAGGAAGGGGGGGACAGGAAGCAGGGTTGGGGGGGTCACGGGGCTGGCTGGGAGAAGGGGGGCCTGGACAAGGGGGGCGGGAAGTGGAGCTGGCTGGGGAGAGTGGTGCAGCCACTGACCGCAGCCAGAGTCCAAGGGGCCACGCTCCTGGCAGGCACTCCCTCTAGTTGCTAGTAGAAACCGGGCCTGCCTCCCAGTCACTCCCCTGCCCCTGCCAGGCTTCCGTCCAGCGCCCAGCTGGGAATTCAGAAAATACCGGACATTGCACATGTCCGGTATTTTCTGAATTTTTCTATCGGACAGACAGTGCAAATACCGGACTCCAGAAGAAAACCAGACACCTCGCAACCCTAAGCCCACTCACCCCACCCCCACTCTATTCCTGCAGCCCATTACCTTCCCAGATCCACCAACTCCCAACCCTCTCCTGCAACCTCCATCCCACGCAGACCCACACCCTGGGGGTATGTCTACACAGAAGAGTTTTTCCAGAAAAACATCCATTTTCTTGGGAAATCTACACTTAACAAGGTCCACACTGCAATTGTGTTCTTTCAACAGAAAGTTGAAAGAATGCAGGGTTTTTTCTGACAGTGGTAAACCTCTTTCTAAGAGGAAGAAGCCTTTTTCTGAAAGAACTGTTTTGGAAAAAAGCCTGTGTGGACAGGGAAGAGGGTTTTTTGGTTTTTTTTTTCGAAAGAAGAGGCCTCCAGGATAAAGCACAGGTGCCCTGGTGGCCACTCCGTCCATAGTAATCACAGCTTAAATGCGAGAGAGCGTCTACACACTCTGGGAGCTGGTGGCAGCTTCCCTGGGCCCTGGGAAAGGATAGCAGCCAGCTCCACTGGGAGCAGCCTGGGGCCAAACCCTCCCCCTACAGACCAGGGGCCCATCCCCAGGGGGTGGGGAGGTCTCTCTTACCTGCCCCCAAGTGTTGCCCTCACTGGGGCAGAGACTGGGCCAGGCAGGGGCTAGCTAGGCTGGGGGCGCTGTCCTAGGAGAGGCTCCTGGAGAACAGTGGGACTGGCCCTCATGGAGATTCCCCCTCCCAACTGCAACCCCTGCTCCAGAGTAGGGATGTTAAATATTGGTTAATTGAATAGTCGAGTAACCTCATTACATTTTATTGGTTAGTTGACTATTCTGTAGACCCCCAGGGCAGGGCTGGCAGGCAGTGTATTAGAGGCAGCCGTGCGGGGTGCCAGGCAGGAGCTGGTCTGCAAGGGGAGCCAGTTTAAAAACCAGCTTCCCTCACAGACCGGCTACCTGCTGCCCTGTTCTGCTGCTTCTGAGAAAGAGGCAGCAGCCCCCTGTCTAGGTGGGGTTTGAGCTCCCAGACCTGGTGTGAGCCAGAACTGAGCTGGGCTGCCTGCCCACCCAGCTCTTAATACACTTGAAATGCAGAGCTGCAGCAGGGATAGGTCCTGGACCTGTCAGAAGCCAGTACTGAGCCAGGCTGTGAGCCAACCTGCTAAAAAATGTACTGGCAGGGAGAGGGCAAAGGGAAATGTGTGTAGTCTATAGCATTAACCTATAAGCTTTTGCTTATCGGTTAATCAGATAATTGACTACTGCAGAGTCAGCTGAGATCAGCCCTGGGTCTCAAAGTCCCTGCCTGCTGTTGCAGGGTCCTAGCGAGCAACCCACCGTGCTGCAACCCCTGTCCTGGGGGCCCTCCCGCCCCCAGACTTGGGCAGTGTTCCCCGCATCAAGGCAGCATCATGCAGAGAAGCCAATGCAGCACTGGACGCAGGGAGAAGAGACAATCCTGGGGAGAGGAGAAGGGGGTTTCTGGGCAGACTGGGCCTTTCTCGGGAGTCCTGCCAAGCCAATCATCAAGGCATGGGCGTGGCCTGGCCATGTGCCACGGCCCAGCAGCCAGCAGTTTGCGGCCCAGCACCACTGGCCTAGGGTGTCCACAAAATCTGCTAGCCTGGACCCCTCTTGTCTCTGGTGTGCGAGGGGAATGCGGGGAGTGTCTTTCTGCTGCTCAGTCAGGAATTGCAGTGTTTTTGGGGGTTTTTTGCTTATACTTTTGTGCATCCCCCTATTGATATTTCTGTGGGTCAGTAGCCCCTAACCCAAAAAAGGTTCCCCATCCCAGTTTTACATGCTGCAGGCCATCTCTATAACCAAAGGAGAGGGGCATTTTGTTTTTAAATATGAAACCATAGATTCTAGAGAACGTGTTCAGTTCAATATGAAGGAAGACTCTAAATCCTAGTCTACTGATTTCTATTGCCATGAGATTTTACCTCCCAGACCATTCAGTTATTGACAGGTAATTCAGTTGCACTCACCGCCTTACTGTCTGAGTGCCCCCCCCCCCCACCTCCGATGATAGATTGCATCACTTATAGTACCTCTGAAGTATAATTCTCCTGTCTTATATCTTTAACATGTGTCCTCTCTGGGACTGAGTGCTTAGAGCAGGGGTGGGTAAATATCCGGTTGTCCAGGTTAAGCCTCTGGTAGACTTTCCACAGCTTCCATTGGTTGGGAATGGTGATCCATGGCCAACAGAGGCCCAGGAAATATAGCAGCAGCAGCCTGCTAGGGGCTAACCCTGGCAAATTGTTGCTGTTAATTGCCTACCTCTGGCTTACAGGCTGATTCCTTCTGATTTGGATGTCTAACATTTCTCCAGACAAGCCTGTTACAATTTTAAATGGGTATATCTTGCAATAATAATGTAGCATTCATACTATGAAGTCACAGAGTGACTAGCTGTGTTAGTCTGTAACCTTAAAAATAACAAGTAGTCCTGTGGCACCTTAGTGTACGTCTACACTGTGGGCTAAAATTGAGTTAAGATATGCAACTTCAGCTACGATAATTAGTAGCTTAACTTGGCTTTTGGCACTGTTTACACTCTTCCTTTGACTTCCCTTACTCCTCGTGAATTGAGGGTTACAGAAGTGGGAGTAAGAGGCTTGTTATTTCGAAACTATTTTGAAATAATGGGCTTGCTATGTAGATGTACATTCTGTTATTTTGAAATAACATGAATTATTTTGAAATAAGCATTGAGTGTAGACATAGACTAAGGGTATGTCTACACTACAGCGCTAATTCAAACTAACTTAGTTCGAATTAGTTAATTCGAACTAAGCTAATTCGAACTAACAGATCCAGACTAAAAAACTAGTTCGAATTAGCGTTTTGCTAATTCGAACTAGCATGTCCACATTAAGTGGACCCTGAACCGGGGTTAAAGATGACCGGAAGCAGTGCCGGCAGGGCATCAGAGGAGGACTTAGAGCGGGGAGCTTCTGCCTCAGGCTAGCCGAGGGCTGTGCTTAAAGGGACCCGACCCCCACCCCAGACAGACAGTTCTCAGGGGTGCCCCGCTTGCAAAGCAGTTCTGGCTTGGAGTGCCCTGAGTGTCCACACTGGGCACATCACAGCACTCGGCCATCAGTCTGGCTGCACTTGCCGCAGGCTGCCATCTGGGGAGAGGGGGCAATTGGGGGGCTGCAGGAGAGCATCCACCCCCAGAAGCCAGCAGAGCCAGCCCAGTCCTCCCCATCGGGGGCTCGTACCCCATTCCTCCCTCACCTCCTTCCACTTACCCTTCCCTAGCCCCCCTTCCTGATGTACAAAATAAAGAAAACGTGTGGTCAAAAATAGAATCTCTCTTTATTGAACAAAACTCGGGAAGATTGGGAAAAGGAGGTGGGAGAGGGGAAGAGAGAGGGTGGGAGAGGGGAGGGCAACTACAATGATGAGGGGTTTGGAAAGGGTCCCATATGAAGAGAGGCTAAAGAGACTGGGACGTCTCAGCTTAGAAAAGAGGAGACTGAGGGGGGATATGATAGCGGTCTATAAAAGCATGCGGAGAGGGTGCATCAAGAAAAGTTCTTCATTAGTTCCCATAATAGAAGGATTAGAGGACACCAAAAGAAAGGAATGGGTAGCAGGTGTCAAACTAGTAACAGAAAGTTGTTCTTCACAAAGCAAATAGTCAGCCTGTGGAACTCCTTGCTGCAGGAGGCTGTGAAGGCTAGAACTAGAACAGAGTTTAAAGAGAAGTGAGATCAATTCATGGAGGTTGGGTCCATGGATTGCTATTAGCCAGGGGGTAGGAGTGGTGTCCCTGCCCAAAGTTTGTGGAAGGCTGGAGAGGAATGGCACGAGACAAATGGCTTGGTCACTGTCTTCGGTCCATCCCCTCCAGGGTCCCTAGGATTGGCCGCTGTTGGCAGACAGGCTACTGGGCTAGATGGACCTTTGGTCTGACCCAGTATGGCCATTGTAAGCTCAGGGTCGGGGGTCTCAGTGGACCACCTTGATTTTCATGCACACCTGCTCCTGGGTGGCCAGCCTGGCAGCTCTCCTGCCCTAGACGGCCGCTTTCCTGTGCCTATTGTGGAGGTCATGGACGAGGTCCACGATGTCCGCACTAGACCAGGTGGGTGCCCGCCTCTTGAGGACCCGGGCAAGCTCCCAGGAGCCGCCAGCCTGGTCCCCGGAAGTGGGGGAGGGCTGGAGGGCATCAGGTGGCTGGCTCGAGCCGTGCCAGGTGCAGGGTCTGCTAGCTGGGTGCTGGCAGGCTTGCACCTGGCATGGGCATCGTAGCCAGCCCGTGCCCCTTTAAGGGGTCCGGGGCCGGGAGGGGGGCAGTAGAGTTTCCCTGGTGTTGGCCAGAGTGGCCACCAGGGAAAGCTGGGGAGGGCTAGCCTCCCACTAGTTCGAATTAAGGGGCTACACACCCCTTAATTCGAACTAGTAAGTTCGAACTAGGCTTAGTCCTCGTACAATGAGGTTTACCTAGTTCGAACTAAGCGCTCCTCTAGTTCGAATTAAGTTCGAACTAGCGGAGCGCTAGTGTAGCACCTATCAAAGTTAATTCGAACTAACGTCCGTTAGTTCGAATTAACTTTGTAGTGTAGACATACCCTAGGAGGCTAATAAAAATATATATAAAAGTCTCAGAGGAGTAGTCGTGTTAGTCTGTAACTAAAAATACTTAAAAAACAACAAATGGTCCTGTAGTACCGCAGGGCATGTCTACACTGGGACATTTTTAAAAAAATAATAACTCCCAAAATAACAATTTCAAAGTAGAACTATCATAAGCAAGGGTTATTATTTTGAAATAATAAGCCTGTTAGACATGCCCTTAGAAACTAACCGAAAAATATAGATAGTATCATGAGGATAACTAAGGACTTAGTTCGAATTAATGTTTCACTGTTGCGTGTAGCTGCACGGCAGTGAGTTTGAGCTAGTGAAATTTCAAAATGGCGACCAGACGGGAACATGCAAATAAAGCCCAGGATATTTAAATCCCGGGCTTCATTTGCAACTCCGGTTGACTCATTTGCCTATCTAGCTCGTATTAACGAGCTAATGTAGACATACCCTAGGAGTATATGGTATTTGTGTTGCTCACAGTGGGCAAATTGCCTTTGTCATAAAACCATCATGTATTTAGTAAAAGGAGAGCTGTCTTTAGGAAAGAAGAATAGGAAGACTGAATAATTACCTCTTAGCTGGAGAGAAGTGGCTCTTTGATGGAGGGAACAATGTTTCAGTCACCTCATAAGCACAAAGAAAGAGGCGATTGCAAATCTGAGTTGAGGGTCACTAACAATACAAAGCTGAGAAGGAAAGCAGGCTGTGCAGTTTCTTACATCTGTTGCTTGTATTATAAATACATGCTTTGGTTTCCCTCGCTGTAACTGTAGGTACCCAATTATACATGAGGAAATGAGAGGGAGAAGACCTGAAATAGAGGAAAAGGCCACATGATGGTGGAAAGGCACTGCAAAAAGGAAAGGAGTATCTTAATGTCAAGATATTTTAACCATAAAGAAAAAATAATCAGAGATCTTTATTCTAGTTATTTGTATAATGGAGTAATGCAGTGCTTTCTCCTGCAACTCATAAAATGTTGATCCATGATTATTTTGTTTCGCATTAAACAAAATAACATGGAAACAGTGCTGTGTTCTGTAGAGATGTCAATCTCTATCCCCCAAAAATCCCTTCATTATGCATCAAGAAATTGTACTTTACAAAGTCCATTTAGTCATCAGTAGCTTCAAAGTGAAGTTTGTGCTTATCAGTAACTTTACAGTGGGATTCTCTGTAACTGGAAAATTGTAGGACAGGGCATATTCCAGGGGAGTAAGGGCAAGGGAAGCATTCATCTAGATTGTGACTTCAGTGTGACCTTTACTGTCTTCTATTTCTCAGATCAAATATAGGGATATATTGCAAAGTGTTTGTGTTAACAGAAGTCCCACTAACTTCAATTAATTTTTTCTTGTTTAAGGATTAGGTAGAAAATAATTGGAGGAAAATCACAAATTTAAAATGAGCAGATTTTACAAAAATGTAAAAGATTGAAAGGATTTTTTTTAAAAGTCACATTGAAGGCTAGTCAAGTAAAAAGGCTAGCAAATGAAAAGAGCACATCCAGTTCTAAGTCATTTTTACCCAGCTTGATTCTTCTGTGGAGAGCTGATAAAATTTTTAAGAGGAAATGTATAAAAAGATTTCAGCAGTTGCATAGTTTGGACAATCACACTGACCTAATGCTTCCAATGCACAATGGGATTATCTGCCTTTCAGTCCAGATCAAACACTTCTTTCCCAGTGCTGGGTTATCTACAATTTGTGTGTGGTAATAATACTTTGCATTTATATAGCTCTTTATCTTTAAGATTACAAGGAACTTCATAAAGGTGGCCATTGTTATTTTCATTTCCAGTAACAGAGGCTTAGTCTGCATTGGTAATTTCAGCCATTGTTAGTCAGCCATCAGTGTAGTTACATCAATGCAAACTCCTGATGTATGTGGGAAAAACCATTATAAAGCCACACTTCACACAGATTCAGTGTACCCTAGTTTCAAGCAAGGGCAAACTACATTTTTGCAAATCTTAGCTTGTAGATAGTAGCTTTGCCCGTGTATTCCAAGGCTATGTCTACACTGGCATGAATTTCCGAAAATGCTTTTAACTGAAAAGTTTTCTGTTAAAAGCATTTTCAGAAAAGTGCGTCTAGATTGGCAGGATGCTTTTCTGCAAAAGCACTTTTTGCGGAAAAGTGTCCGTGGCCAATTTAGACGCGGTTTTCTGCAAAAAAGCCCCGATCGCCTTTTTCACGATCGGGGCTTTTTTGCGGAAAACAGTACTATGCTGTCTACACTGGCCCTTTCGCGCAAAACTCTTTCGGAGAAAGACTTCTGCCCAAACAGGAGCAGCATAGTTTTTCCGGAAAAGCACTGATGATTTTACATGAGATCGTCAGTGCTTTTCCAGAAATTCAAGCGGCCAGTGTAGACAGCTGGCAAGTTTTTCCGGAAAAGCAGATGATTTTCCGGAAAAACTTGCCAGTCTAGACACAGCCCAAGAGTTTACAGCTATATGGGAGACTGAAGTCCGCTGCACGGGCAGTGCCTGGGACTCAGAAAGGTTAAATGATTTTCCCACAGTAGATCAACTGCAGAGATGGGCATGAAATCCAGGTCTTCTGACTTCCAGCTGCACACTCCTCCTCATTGCACCACAGATAATCCAATTATTGAAAGGCGATCTGAAATCACTGTCAAAGTAAGCAAGAAGGGAGAAAAATAGCCCTAATATAAAACGTGTATTAAATGGAGCATCCAGCTAGAGCCCTGCAAATTCATGGAAAGCCTCTTTATATGTAGTTGCAAATATCTGTGGCTCATTTTTGCGGATATGGATACAAATTTTGTATCCACACAAGGCTCTACATACAGCATATACTTTAATTATATTTAAATTTAGGCGAAGGATACAATTGCATACTGCTATTATTTGTTTTGGGTCACATTGCTCCCTGGTATCAACTTTTTAGTTAAGATTTTATTCAGTCAACTGGTTACAGGTCTAATCATTTTTATTGGCTATTTTACAACATTTGAAAATTATTTTAACAGATACTAAACTATACATTGAACAGTGTGAGGAGAATAATGCACACAAATCATTGGGGTGCAGATGCACGCAGGATAAGCCTTCTGGATTCATAGATACATATTAAGTTCTGAAGGTATCTATCTAGTATTTATACATGATTTAGCAGCAAGTTTAGTACAGAAGTCTTTGCTTGACATTGTTAGATCAATTTCACTCTGCTTATATTTTTTGATCATCCTTTCTTGGAAAGATTATACAGCAGAAAATTGTAAGGTGGTTTGTAGATCTGAAAGGAAAAAATATCTACTGAATTTCCATTGTGTGCCTTGTGTTTTTATAGTAACAAACGGCTGGTGGCCTTAGTACCCAGTGAGACACCATTCAATACCAGACGAGCCTACACAAGCGAGGATGAAGCCTGGAAGTCATACCTGGAGAATCCTCTAACAGCTGCTACCAAGGCTATGATGAGCATAAATGGAGATGAAGACAGTGCTGCTGCTCTTGGCCTGTTGTATGATTATTATAAAGTAGGTAACTTGATTAATATGTCTTCTGACCATGCTAACTAGCTGGGCTCTGTTATTAAGGCATATCAAGAGGGAGGATTATGTTGCAGAACAATTTCTCAGTAAGTTTCTTCCCACTCAATACTGACATTAAACTCCATTTCAAGAAGACCTTTTGATTTAAAGGCCTTTAGATATAGCTACCACTGGGGATTAAAGTTACAATTACAAACTTTAAATGAACCGTGCATCCACTATTTTGCTCAGCACAGTGTTCTTGCTTTCTTTCATTTCTAAAAGCCTCTGATGAATATCATTAAGCTTTCTTTTCATTTATAAACCTGGAGTAGTCTTTAAAAAGTAGATCTCTTGCTCATCTGGAGGTTTTTCCATAGTATCATGATTCATTTTGGCTAAGTTGAAACTATATATTTTTGCCCACTCCTTAACTAGTTTCTTTCTCTTAATGGCAGCTTCATTTATCCCGCTTCTTGTTATTTCTTTGTATTAAAGTGGTACCTAGATGTCCCAGTGGGCTCAGGCCCCATTGTGCTGGGTGCTGTACAAATACAATAAGAGACAGCCCCTGCCCCAATTAACTATCTTCTAAATCAGGGCTGGGCAAAATATGGCCTGGGGGCCAGATCCGACCTGCCAAGCCACCGGATCCGGCCCATGGACCATCCTGCTAGGACCCTTAGGCACACAGCTGCTGCAGTCCCTGTGGCTCTCTGCTCTGCAGGGAGCGGAGACTTAATGTGATCTCCCGGCTCCCTGCCTCTGGAAACAACCAGCCAATAGGAGCTGGGAGGTTGGCCTGGGCGATGGGGGCAGCACAAGCCTCTTTCCCTTTCTGGAGCTGAGAGCTATGTATAGGGAGCAGCCTGCAGTTTAAAGTGATCTGGGGCTGTGGCAGGCCAGGAGCCCAGCCTGCCTTGGGGCTGCTGCAGGCTTAGGTAAGCTCCTCCCAGCCAGAGCCTGCCTCTGGCACCCCTACCCCATCCGTACCCCAATGCCCTCCCCCAGGTCACCATCCAAACCCTCTGCATCGCCCTGCCCCAGATCATAACTCCTTCCTAGGTCCTGTACCCCCTCCTGTACCTCTCCCCCAGGCCAGAATCCTCTCCTGCACCCAAACACCCTCCCAGACCCTGCACCCCATTCCCCCGCCCCAGGTCACCACCCGAACCCTCTGCAGTTTGCACCCCCTTTTCCCCTTCTCCCAGGTCACAATTCCCTCCCAGACTTCGCACCTCCTCCTAGAGCCCCTCCCCAGGCCAGAATCCTCTCCTGCACCCATACTCGCTCCCTGACCCTGTACCCCATTCCCAGGGCTGGCCTGAGCCATTTTGGCACCCCAGGCCTGGGCACGTGTTGCCGCCCCCGGGTGCACAGCACATGCACGCGCCCGCCGCCAGGGTGCACAGCGCATGCGCTGCCTGGCCACGGCTGCTGGCGCACAGCCCAGGGCCCGCCCCTGGGGCACCTGGCACATGCGCTGCCCGGCCCGGCCCGGCCACCGCTGCTGACGCGCAGCCCAGAGCGGGCCGCGCCTGACCGTGCAGGGCCCCACGGCCATGAGGGGAAGGGCGCTGCTGGCCGGCGCTATGGGGATGTGGGGGAGCCAGCGCTGCAGGCACCGGGCGCGCAGCCCCTCATGGCAGCTATAAGGGACGCTGCATGCCCCTTACAGCTGCCATCAGGCGCCCCCCATCGGTTGGCACCCCAGGCAGCTGCCCGGCTCGCCCACCCCTTAGTCTGGCCCTGCCCATTCCCCTGATTCAGGTCACAACCCTCTCCTTCACCCAAACTCCATCTCAGACCTCACACCGTCTCCTGCACCCCAGTCCCTTACCCCGGGCACCCTTCTGTACTCAGCCTCCACCCTAGATCCCACACCTCCTCCACAGAAAAATGTGGCCCTTGGCCTCCCACCAAAAATTATTGCCAAGCCCTGATCTAAATAGACAATGAGAGAGACAAAGGCATAGAAGAAAGGAAGGCGCATTACCCTCTTTGCAGATAGGGAACTGAGGCACAGAAAGATTAAGGGTATGGCTACACTAGCCACCCTAGTTCAAACTAGGGTGGCTAATGTAGTCATTTGAACTTGCAAATGAAGCCCGGGATTTAAATATCCCAGGCTTCATTTGCATGTTCCCGGGCGCCGCCATTTTTAAATGCCCGGTAGCTTGAACTACCTGCCTGCGGCTACACGCGGCACGGGCTAGGTAGTTCGAATTAACACTCTAAATTCGAACTACCATTACTCCAATGGACTCATAGAGTGTTAATTCGAACTACCTAGCCCGTGCCGCGTGTAGCCGCAGGCAGGTAGTTCAAGCTACCGGGCATTTTAAAAATGGTGGCGACCGGGAACATGCAAATGAAGCCTGGGATATTTAAATCCCGGGCTTCATTTGCAAGTTCAAATGACTACATTAGCCACTCTAGTTCGAACTAGGGTGGCTAGTGTAAACATACCCTAAGGAATTTAATCAAACTCAGGAAGCCTTTGGCAAAGCCATGACTTGAAAACTGAGTTCCAGGCCCAGTAGTTTAACCTTGAAACCATCTTTGTTCTTGTACTGCTAATAATGTCAAAGTGTGGCTGCTGCTAAGACTCAGGCTCCAACTGAAGTCAAAGCAAAACCATATGATGCTTTTAACCAACTTTGCCATGTATGAGAAATTAACTCCACAGCGATCATCTCATGCTCATGACATTGCCCCCCCATTCCTTTTACAGTGAATCTGCATTTTCACACCCAACGGCTACGTCTAGACTGGCATGATTTTCCGCAAATGCTTTTCACGGAAAAGTTTTTCCGTGAAAAGCATTTGCGGAAAAGAGCATCTAGATTGGCACGGATGCTTTTCTGCAAAAGCACTTTTTGCGGAAAAGCGTCCGTGCCAATCTAGACGCGATTTTGCGCAAGAAAGCCCCGATTGCCATTTTCGTGATCGGGGCTTTTTTGCGCAAAACAATACCGCGTTGTCTACACTGGCCCTCTTGCACAAAAGCATTTGCGCAAGAGGGCTTTTGCCCGAACGGGAGCAGCATAGTATTTCTGCAAGAACACTGACAATCTTACATGAGATCGTCAGTGTTCTTGTGAAAATTCAAGCGGCCAGTGTAGACAGCTGGCAAGTTTTTCCGCAAAAGCAGCTGCTTTTGCAGAAAAACTTGCCAGTCTAGATGCAGCCAACCTGTTTTTCAAGTAGGTTTCTTTTTCACGCTTGGTTTTTAATTAACCCAACAATATTCACCTCAACAATTTAAAATTAGGCCTGTCAATGAGAAGAGTATTTAGTACCAATCTGTAACCAAGTGAAGATCAGATGCCAGTCCTCTGTGCCTCTAATTATCTTAGATACTTTATATTAATTTTGACTACTGAAGGACAAGTGAGTATTGTTTTTCTCTAAACCTGAGTATGTCTTCTGATTTTTCTTTGGTGCTTTAAAGGCAGTAAACACAATTTTGATTTGGTTTTAAGTTTGTCCTTTCTCTGTTGTCATGGTGGTCCAATGCCATGATGAACTGGAAATAATAGGAAATAGTTCAGAAGTTTGCTTTAAAAAACCACTAATTCAGCTGGAGAAAAAGGGCCTTGAAGAGCTTGGGGCCTTGACATTTTATGAAAAGCCTGAAGAGCTATTAGGGATAATGAAAACATGAGGACTGTCTGAGCAAGGTAAGAGGGCTCACAAGCATTCAGAATTCAAACAGCAGAGTCAAGAGAGTCTAAGTGTAAAGTAAAAATGGGCTTATGTTCTTTTTCACGTTCTTTAGGATGTGTTAAGAAAGCCTTTTATTCTCATTGTTTCTCCTCCAGAAATGTAGGTATTGTGTACCTTGTTTTTCCTGAAAGACACTATGGAAATCTACTTGATTTATGCCATCATAGAGATCGTGCAAGTGAACTTTGTTAAGTGAAATAGGAAAGGTTTTTTGTATGGCATGTTTAAAACTCTTTGTGTCTCATTCCTGTGCTTGAGTCAGGGAAGGCTGGAGCGAGGCAAAGGTGTCTTTAAATTACCACGAGTGTCACATAACCTGGATCCAGAGAGAGCCTGTGTTGATTTTCATTCTGTTTCTCAGGGTGCTCTTTAGGGCTAGGGAAGCGGAGAATAGCAGGAGTTCAGTGTTTGCTGGAGATGCCCCAACATGTCACCACCCTTACACCAAATGTGGAAGCAGGGCTGATGCATAGTCACTCCCCCATCTCTAGACCAGCCAGGGATGCTCTTTGAGCAGAGGATATTCTCCGGGGACTGTTTCCTCATATATTAAGGTCCCTTTATGCTGCCAGCCTAGTGTAAAAGGGCCTTGGGATAACTGAGAATTAGGCCCTTTGTGTTTTTTAACAGTATTTAAATCCAAAAGGGAGAAGTGAATGCCTCACAGTTAAAGATTTGGCACCTCCACTAGTCAAGTCAAGGCGTGAGACAGTTCCTGATCCACACCACTCAGTAATTCTAGGAGATCTGTACAAACAGACACTAAGGACTGGTCTACACATCCATTTGCACAGACTGAATCAAATTGGTTTTAGGCAATTGTTTTACTGTGGTGCAAGTCAATGGCTGTGTCTGTACTACAGAAACGACACTGCCCTAGCCATGTCAGTGTAGCTATGTGAGAATATCCAGTCAGTATAGTCACAACCTATGGTCCCTCTAATGTTTTCCATCCATGTTCAGAATAAATTTTTATGTGAACCAAGGGTATCTGTGAATGTGCATCACCAATAGAAATAAAAAACCTAGCTGTGGGCATGCTGCTAATCAGGTGGGAAGCATTTGAATCTTTCCTGTGCAGCCGCACAAGTGCGGAGCTTATAGAGAACACCGATCACAACCCACATCAGCCAAAAGGGGTTTTCTGTCAGTACAGAAACATACTTCCCCAAACAAAGTATCTGTGTTGGTGGAAGCATTCTTCTATCACATAGCTGCATCTCCACTGCAGGGTAGGTTGACACAGAGTATACCATCTGTATTGCAAGTGGCACAACTATAATGCTGAAGTCACACTGCTATAATGTGAAAGTCTCTCAAAAACAACCCGAACATTATAATCAAACCAGCTGACAAAGGTGGTGCAGTGGTCATTATGAATAAGGCCGACTATAACCAGGAGGCAACCAGACAACTCTCCAACACCACATTTTACAAACCTCTCTCCTGATCCCACCTCGGAATACCAAAAAAAACTACACTGTCTCCTTAAAAGCCTCCCTACAGCTACTCAGGAACAAATCCACACAGAAACACCTTCTGAATCCTGACAAGGATTGTTCTATCTGCTTCCCAAAATCCATAAACCTGGACACCCCAGACGTCCCATCATCTCAGGTATTGGCACACACACTACTGGTTTATCCAGCTATGTAGACTCTCTTCTCAAACCCTACGCAACCAATACCCCCAGCTATCTCCGAGATACTACTGACTTCCTAAGGAAACTACAAAACATTGATAACCTCCCCAATAACACCATCCTTGCCAAAATGGACGTAGAAGCTCTATACACCAACATCCCACATGAAGACGGATTACAAGCAATTAGAAACACTATCCCAGAGGACACCACTGCCAATCTGACAGCAGACCTATGTAACTTTGTTCTCACCCACAATTATTTCTAGTTTGAGAACAACTTATACCTCCAGATCAGTGGCACAGCCATGGGTACACGCATGGCCCCACAGTATGCTAACATCTTTATGGCTGACTTAGAACAACATTTCCTCAGCTCCCGTTCCCTTTTACTCCTTCTCTACTTATGCTACATCAATGACATCTTTATGATCTGGACGCATGGCCAAGAAACACTGGAGACATTCCACAGAGATTTTAACAACCTACACCGCACCATCAATCTCAGCCTGGACCATTCTACACGAGAGATCCATTTCCTGGACACCACAGTACAAATAAAACCAATGGAAAATTAGACACCACTCTTTACAGAAAACCCACCGACTCATACAGTTACTTACATGCCTCCAGCTCCCATCCAAAACACACCATACGATCCATCATCTATAGCCAAGCCCTTCGATACAACCGCATCTGCTCTAATACCACTGACAGAGACCAGAAACTTCAGGATCTCTACCAAGCATTTATAAACCTCAACTACCCACCCGGAGAAATAAAAAAACAAATTGAAAGAGCCAGACGAATACCTAGAAACCATCTACTTCTAGACAGACCCAAGAAAACCAACAATAGAGCACCACTTGTCATCACCTACAGCCCCCAACTTAAACCTGTCCAACACATGATCAATGAACTACAACCTATACTGGAACAGGATACTAAACTCCGAGAGGCTCTGGGAGACAGACCCATAGTCTCCTATAGACAACCACCTAACCTCAAGATGATTCTTACCAACAACCACAGGACATACCACACTATTACCAACCCTGGAACCTTCCCTTGCAACAAACCCCGTTGCCAGCTTTGTCCACATATTCACTCTGCTGATACCATTATTGGACCTAACCAATTGAGTTATAAGATCAAGAACACATATTCCTGCTCATCCAGAAATATAATTTATGCTATCATGTATCGAAAGTGTCCATCTGCTATGTACATTGGACAAACGTCTCAGACACTGCACCAAAGAATCAATGCCCACAAAACATATATTAGACAGGATCACAAAGAAAAAACAGTTTCTTGCCACTTCAACCAGAAAGGGCATTGTCTCAATGACTTGATTACCTGCATCCTGCTTCAAAGACCTTTTCACACCAGTCTTGAAAGAGAATCCTCTGAGCTGTCATTCATACTTAAATTCGACACTTTACGCCTCGGTCTACACAAAGACATTAATTATCTTGCCCATTACAAAGATAGCTTCCCCAATTATCACCTCTAATATCATTAGCTCACAGACATTTACCTCCCTCCCACCCATCCCCCTTCTGTTCTGAAATTTGATTTGTCCTTTTCATATGTGTTCATTTTTTTTATTGTATCCTTTGGTATATATGGTTGTGCCAATTTTCTTCCACTGAGGAAGTGGGTCTGGCCCAAGAAGTGGGTCTGAGGAAGTGGGTCTGGCCCAAGAAAGCTCATCACCTAATAAACCATCTGGTTAGTCTTTAAAGTGCTACATAGTCCTGCTTTTTGTTTCAGCTACACCAGACTAACATGGCTACATTTCTATTGCTATAATGTAGACACTTGCTAGAGTGATGGAAGGACTTGGTTGTTGTTGTTTTTGTTAGTGTAATAAATCCCCCCCACCCCACTTTGGAAAATGCTAGCTAGTTTGACATAAAGAATTCGTCACTTGACCAGTGGTACCTACACGAGGGCTTAGGTTGGCTTCAGTGCATCCCACATAGAGAGGACTATGCAACACTTTAGGGTATGTCTACACTACAAAGTTGATTCGAACTAACAGCCGTTAGTTCGAATTAACTTTAATAGGGGCTACACATGCAAACTGCTAGTTCGAATTTAAATCGAACTAGCGGAGCGCTTAATTCGAACTAGGTAAACCTCATTCTACGAGGAGTAACGCCTAGTTCGAATTAAGTAGTTTGAATTAAGGGCTGTGTAGCCACTTAATTTGAACTAGTTGGAGGCTAGCCCTTCCCAAGTTGCCCTGGTGGCCAGTCTGGGCCAAACCAGGGAAACTCTTCTGCCCCCTCCCGGCCCCAGAGCCCTTAAAGGGGCACGGTCTGGCTACAGTGCTTGTGCCAGTTGCAAGTCTGCCAGCACCCAGCCAGCAGACCCTGCACCTGGCAAAGCATGAGCCAGCCACCTGCTGCCACCCAGCCCTCCGCCTCTTCCCAGGACCAGGCTGGCGGCTCCCAGGAGCCTGCCTGGGGATGCAAGAGGCGGGTGCCCACCTGGTCTACTGCGGAGATCGTGGACCTCATCGAGGTTTGTAGGGAGGCCTCCAACGTCCTCAATCTCTGCACTAGGCACAGGAAAGCAGCCATCTAGGGCAGGATAGCTGCCTGCCTGGCCACCAAAGGCCACATGCAAACCCAGGAGCATGTTTGCATGAAAATCAAGTTGGTCCAGTGAGACCCCCGAGCCTGAGCTTAGAACATAAGAACATAAGAATGGCCATATTGGGTCAGACTAAAGGTCCATCTAGCCCAGTAGCCTGTCTTCCGACAGTGGCCAGCAAAAGGTACCCCGGAGGGGATGGACCGAAGACAATGACCAAGCGATTTGTCTCGTGCCATCCATCTCCAGCCTTCCAGAAACAGAGGCCAGGAACACCGTTCCTACCCCCTGGCTAATAGCACTCCATGTGCCCAACCTCCATGAATTTATCTAACTTCTCTTTAAACTCTGTTATAGTTCTAGCCTTCACAGCCTCCTGTGGCAAGGAGTTCCACAGGCTGACTATGCGCTGTGTGAAGAAGAACTTTCTTTTATTAGTTTTAAGCCTGCTACCCATTCATTTCATTTGGTATCCTCTAGTCCTTCTATTATGGGAACTAGTGAAGAACTTTTCTTTATTCACCCTCTCCACACCACTCATGATCTTTATAGACCTTTATCATATCCCCCCTCAGTCTCCTCTTTTCTAAGCTGAAAAGTCCCAGTCTCTTTAGCCTCTCTTCATATGGGACCTGTTCCAAACCCCTAATCGTTTTAGTTGCCCTTTTCTGAACCCTTTCCAAGGCCAATATCTTTTTTGAGGTGAGGAGACCACATCTGTACACAGTACTAAAGGTATGGCATACCATACTTTGATACTTCCCCTCCTCCTTCTTCCCCTGGCTTCCCCCTTCCAGCTCCCTCCTCCCAGGTTTCCCCCTCCCCTCTCCCATCCTCTCTCTCTTCCCATCTCCCACCTCCTTTTCCTAGTCTCCTCAGATGTTTATCCCCTCCTCCTCCCCCAGTTTTGTTAAATACAGAGAGTTTCTCTTTTTGAACACACGTGTCCTTTATTTTTTATATCAGGAAGGGGGGCTAGGGAGGGGTAAGTGGAAGGAGGTGAGGGAGGAATGGGGCACGAGCCCCCGATGGGGAGGACTGGGGTGGCTCTGCAGGCTCCTCGGGGTGGAAGCTCTCCTCAGGGCCTCCTGGATCCTGACAGCCCCCCGATTGGCTCCCCCCTGAATGGCAGCCTGCGGCAAGTGCAGCCGGGTTGATGGCCGAGTGCTGTGATGTGCCGAGTGTGGGCACTCAGGGCACTCCAAGACAGGACTGCTTTGCTGTCCCTCATCGAGTTAGAGAAGCAAGCGGGAGACCCTGAGAACTGTCTGTCCGGGGTGGGGGTTGGGTCCCTTTAAGCACAGCCCTCGGCTAGCCCGAGGCTGCAGCTCCATACTCTTAAGTTCTAACTGGATGCCCTGCTGGCACTGGTTCTGGCCAGCCTTAACTTTGATTCATGGTCCACTCAATGTGGACATGCTATTTCGAATTAGCAAAACTCTAATTCGAATTAGTTTTTAGATCTAGATGCACTAATTCGAATTAGCTTAATTCGAATTAAGTTAGTTCGAATTAGTGCTGTAGTGTAGACATACCCTTAAAAACTAACAGGATGGTTTTTTACACCCCATAGTGCTGTAGCTAGATCAGCCTAAGTTTTAGGTGTAGTCCAGGCCATAGCACAGGTTAGAAGTGTGTGTGTTTTCCCGGCCTTGACTGCTATAGCTATGTTGATTTAACTTTTACGTTTATGTGTGAAGCCTTTTAATTTGGAATAAAAGTGATTATGGGCCTGCCCACATGGTGGGGCAATGCATACTATAGCGTGTGATTTCCAAAGCACACTAAGGGCATGTCTACACTGGGGAGTTATTTTGAAATAACTCCCCTTATTTCAAAATAACAAGGCGAGCATCCACACTACCAAGCCTGTTATCTCAAAATAATGGACTTGTTATTTTGAAATAATAACTCCTGCTTGTGAAGAGGACTTAACTTATTTTGAAATATCCTAGTGTAGACATAGCCTTACATGTTGCACCTCAGTTGGTCCATATAGACCCTGATGATGTGCTAAAGTTCTCTAGTATGCAATTAATGCATAACATAATACTGTAATGTGTTCAGAAATTACATTCCTGTAGTATGCATTGCGACACCATGGAGACAAGCCCTCAGTTTGATTTAGGTAAAGCTAGTTTCTTACTCCTCTAAGCTACATTGACTTCACAGATTTGTACCAAAATAGCTAAATTGATTTTAATTCACTCCCTTTATTATTTTTGGTATATATACCAAACCTGGATCTTGATACTCCTGGTATTTCCAAGGTAAAAATCAAACAGAGTAAAACCTTATTCTGGGGAAAGAAAGCTAAAAACCTTTTCAGGCCTTTAAATATCCAAGAACCAAAGGAGAGAACAATTCCTGTATTTTTCCCCATGGAGGGGTGGGGGTAATCTTTAAGGTTACTGTCACTATAATAGACAAAAATAAGCAAGGACAATCATGAGTTTGACATCCTTGGTCTAAATAAATCTTACTTTTTGTTAGACTATATTCATCTGAACCTGCAAACACAAATTGTTACATTTGCCTGACCAATGCCCGCTGCTGTTCACAGGTTCCCAGGGATAAAAGGCTGTTGTCTGTTAACAAAGTGAGTGACAATCAAGAAGACCAAGATAAAAGGTATAGTATCATTTAAAATAATACATTAATACACTGCAGCTAAAAGAACCTCTTGATCAGATGTGAATCAAAAGAACCCCAGTGGAGATAAAACAGGGGTAGTTTTTACCTTAGTTAATCAAACATACAGCTATGTCCCAAAGTGGGGTTTGACTCAATTAGGGTATGTCTACACTACCCCGCTAGTTCAAACTAGCGGGGGTAATGTAGTCATCCGCAGTTGCAAATGAAGCCCGGGATTTGAATTTCCCGGGCCTCATTTGCATGAAGCTGGCCGGCACCATTTTTAAATGCCGGCTAGTTCGGACTCCATGCCGCGCGGCTACACGTGGCACGGACTAACTAGTTCGGATTAGGCTTCTAATCCGAACTAGCTGTACACCTCGTTCCACGTTCCTCGTTCCACGAGGCGTACAGCTAGTTCGGATTAGAAGCCAAATCCGAACTAGCTAGTCCGTGCCGCGTGTAGCCGCGCGGCACGGAGTCCAAACTAGCCAGCATTTAAAAATGGCGCCGGCCGGCTTCATGCAAATGAAGCCCGGGAAATTCAAATCCCGGGCTTCATTTGCAACTGCGGATGACTACATTACCCCCGCTAGTTCGAACTAGCGGGGTAGTGTAGACATACCCTTTGTTACACTGAGATGAAACTAACAGCGCCTTGTTTTCTCTATGATTTACAGCAAGCTAGCTATCTTAATGCGCAAAACCTACCTTTTGACAGTGAAGGCATAACTTGAAACTTCTTCAGTCTGCATCTAGAGAAAAGAGAGTTCCACTTCCATCTGGCTCCAGAGAAATTCTGCGGCAGGCTAGCAAAACATTCCTCCAATGGAAAGCCAGGATGGCAGCATTTTCTCCTCAGAACAACTCTCATTAGTTATTGAAAATGAGAACAAAACACTTAGCAACTGAAAGAAGCTGAAAGCTTTATGAATGAACCATTTCATTTTGTGCGACGACTACACATGCTATGGGTTTTCAAGGGCATCTTCAAAAACGAGTGGTCCTATGGCACTTTAGAAACTAATCAAAATATATAGAATCCTGAACTTTGGTGGTAAAAACCCACTTCATCTGATTGTACATATTTTAGTCTATAGGTGCTACAGGACTATTCATTGTTTTTAAAGTTACAGACTAACATGGCTCCTCTGAGATTTTTTAAGGGCATCTTCAATTAGCGAGAGAGCGGTGCTTTGCTGAAAGCTACTCTGCACTCACAACAGTTTCTGTCATGTTCTGTTATGGTGGGATTTCTGGAAGTATTTCTTCAGGAATTACATAGTAAACAAGGTCACCACCGTAGTGGCTGTCTGAAAGGGCAGGTAGCAAAATATTAATCTCATTGACAATTCATTCTCTCTATTCCACATGAGAATTGTTCTACTGTGAAATATGTAACATCTAAAGCCTTTGATGTATATTTTAGCCAATAAGTTTTTGTATTTCTCTATTAACTATGTATCCAAATAGCAGTCTAAGGGGACATAGGATTTGTAATATCAGAGCAGAGTATTTGTTCTCTGGGGCTACATCTACACTGCATCCTTTTCTGGCAGAAACAATGCAAATGAAGTGCTCATTAGCATTTCTCGCACTCACATTTGCATAGTCTCTTCCGATCTGTTTTGCAGAAGAGATTTTTGCGCAAAAAAATGCAGTGTAGACGGGGCCATTTTGCTCAAAAAAACTCTTTTGTGCAAGAACTTCCGCAAAACAGATCGGAAGAGACTATGCAAATGAGAGCGTGAGAAATGCTAATGAGCGCTTCATTTGCATTGTTTCTGCCGACAAAGGCTGAGTGTAGATGTAGCTTGGGGAGCTGAAGTGTTCTCTGGGTCCTGCAGTGGCCAATACCTGAAGTTTCAGAGGAAGATAACAGCTCCTGGTCTTCAATATATGAAGAAAGATTTTCTCTGAGGGTATATTTTCTTCCTGACCTCTATGGCAATCTGCTTACTTCCTAAATGAAGAGATTTGATGCCAGCTTTTATTAGGAAAATTCACAGGTTTTTGTTTTTCACAGAAATTGTCTTGGCTCTAACGAATCTCAGAGTAATTTGAGTGGAGGAGAGAACAGAGTTCAAGTCTTGAAGACAGTGCCAGTTAACCTCTCCTTAAATCAAGAACATCTGGAATCTTCCAAAAGGGAGTATAGTACCAATGTATCCGGGAGCCCAACACCAGTCTCAGTGACTGGAATCACTGTGGTAAAGGCAGAAGAGTTCACTCCTGTTTTTATGGCACCGCAAATCCATTATGTAAGGGGTGAAAATGAGGAGCACCGGGGAGTTATCTTTGAACAGACTCAATATGAAGTGCCCAACATTGCCCCTCATACAAACTATCTCAAAGATGACCAGCGTAGTACTCCTGATAGTACTTACAGTGACACTTTCAAAGATGGGAGAACAGAAGTAAGTTTTTAATTTATGAACCAGTATCTTGGAACTCATTGAAAAGAGTCAGACAATTTGATTTTGTGTCTGTACAGCAATGAGCATATCGGGCACAGCCAGAAGAGGCTCGGGGACGGACAGACATACAGACAAACTCTCTGAAATCTATAGTAGATAGCTGTTCCTTTCTCCACTCTTGCCCCCTGCTGTCCCAGTCCCCATCTCTAGCCCCTTGCTGCCCACCTGTGGTCATGCTGTAATAACTGCTCTTGCTAGCAGAGCCCTCCTTTTCAATTTGATGAGAAACAATAACATTCCAAGCACGTCCCATTGTCCTGGCACAACCAAACTCTGAGTTTGCTTTAAGTTATGATAAGAGGAAGCTGCATACCAAATTTGGTGGTCCTAGATCTTACCATTTAGGAAGGGTTCTTGAACAAACAACCTCACAGACGGATGGACAGATGGATGGACATTTCTAAAATATATAATAAGATTAGATTAAATAATTGTATGGTTTCAAACCTTATGCTGGGTTACTGGTAAATACCCTCTTGTAATGTGCACATGGGCTTTCCCTTAGGTAACTCACAGCCAGGTCCACCAACAGGGAGCCCAAAGGGGGCAATTGTCCTGGGACCTGGAGATTCAAAGGGACCTAGAGCTTTTGGCCACTGCCGCTACTGAGGCATTGGCTGGAGTCCTGGTCCCCTTTGAATTGCTGCTAGAGCACCACTTCACACCACTCTGAGGACTGGAGGGGTAGGGGCAGGCCACAGTCTGAGTGGTGCTAAGGGCTGACTGCCCTTGGCCCCACACCTTCTGCCCGAGGCCTGCCCCTTCCAGGTACATGGAGCTGGGTAACCCCACCCCTGCTCTGGCTTCTGCCTCCCTTCCCCACAACCTGGTCTCCTCTCCTGAACTTCTCCACACCCACGCACTCCAATCCCCTGCCCTGAGCCCTGCACACTACATCTGACATTTATTTCTTACAAAAACATCAAGGAGTCCAGTGGCACCTTAAAGACCAGCAATTTTATTATGGCATAAGCTTTTGTGAGTTGCAACTCACTTCATCAGCTGCATGAAATTGTTAGTCTTTAAGGTGCCAGTGGACTCCTTCTTGCTTTTGCTGAAGCAGACTAACATGGCTACCTCTGAAAACTTTTTCTATCGCAAACCTTTCCACCTCCAGCTCCCTATTATAACCCCCCTAGGGGGAGTTGTGATAAGACAGTACCTATAAGAAATTTAAGTTGCTTTCACCCCTGTTCCAGTGCCAGAGCACCTATTGAGTCAGCACATATAGCTCATGGTATCGATTCCATTGTGCCAATACAGGCGGCCCCTGAGATGCGACCACCCGAGTTCTGACACACACACACACACACACACGTACTTACAACCATTTTTGTAAGTGCGGAAGGGGCCGGAAACCCCTGACTTACGTCCTTGGTTCGCATTTACGACAGTGCACGGCACCTACCGTAAATGCGAGTTCGAATTACAATGCTCCCAACTTGCGATGCTTTCTCCGGAACCAATCGTGTCACAAGTCGGGGGCCTCCTGTATGTGTTTTTGGAGATGCAACAGAACACTGACAAAAAAATGAATCCATCATGGATACAAAGTGCCATCAATGGTCAAAAATACCTATATTTGCTAATACCTCAGTGACATCAGTAATATTTTATCACTTTTTTAAAAAAAATATGCTCAACCGAATTATGTATAACATTTCACACCTTACTATGATCATGATTTTTCATAATATTATAAAAGTGGTCATTTCCTTTATCTTATTATTGCTTCATTTTAATATGGATTTAAATAAATGTGGGCAGATTTTAAATTGTGTCCCAGATGGATTAAATAAAATATCTTAATTACATACTAATTAATATAAACTAGTTGGATTGATATTGAAAAGGATTAATATTTTAAAGATGTTTATCTTCTGTAGACATTCTTGGCATCGCTACACAAACCCATACATGAAAATATCACACAAAATGATATAAAAACAAGACTAGTCAGTTGCAAATCTACAACCATTGCTGTGCCATGGTAAAAATGCTCTGTAATAAATTGGAGTCTCTTATAGAAGTTTCAAGTCTTTTGATTACAGAGCATTTTTGCAATACTACCGCAATATATAATTAACTTTGAGTGGTAACAAAATAGTAATAATAATCATTAATAATTCATGAGACTATGGCTATTGATCCATTAGAGAGGCTTTAGAAACTGTATATTATGGCCGCAAAAGGTAAACTAAAAAGAAGAAGCAAGGATCTCAAAGAACATAATTTTCCTCTGCTCTATAATGTAATGTAGTGCATGGTTCTTTACTTAGTATATACAGTGGATATAATTTTCATAATTGAACCTTTTGATGCAATATAATTCCCATTTTTCATCTATATGTTTTGTAAATCTGTTTTCATTTTGTAAAATGAATCTATTATTGTAACATGATCTTGTATTACATGCAGAATATTTTGTTAGCCTGTTTTCCCACTCCCATTCAAAGCAGGTGATATCGAGGCTCATAAAAATTCGTATTCTTGTATGTGGGTTGTAGAGAACAATTAGACACACAAATCCTCTTTAAAAACCTAAACACTGTAAAAACTTTCATTTAATTTGCAAATTACGATATACTTGCATTTGTGAGCAATGCATGTTATTACAGGTTTCATTTAAACATGTGCTAATGTTACGACAAGCAGAGCACAAAGATATCTGCCACTTCACTAATATGTTAGATGTGATGAGTTAGCTAGACAGACAAATTCAAACACTTGGTGCAAATAATTTCTCAATGTCAACTCTAGAGGTAAAAAAACAGGGACAACTCAGGCCAGGCCAATAGGTATTTTGAGTCTTAATTACCTGATAGTGTATTATGAGGGTTTCCTTAACTAGAAAAATTTTACTGTGCTCTTGACAGAATTTTAATTTACTTTGTATCCAATAATTCCTCATCTGGTTTTGTTGTTGTTGTTGTTTGCTTGTTTTTTATTTCTATAACTTCCAGAAGTACCGCAGTGCGTCAGTAGGGGCTGAAGAATACATTTACGAGCAAACAGCAAGGTAGGTTACTGAAGAACAATGGTCAATAGATAGACCTAATTGGCTTCATGTTATGGAGAACCCCACTATGCCACCACTTGGGGTATACTACGTTCCCCCAGCATGTGGGCACAGTTACTGCTGTTTCACTCCTTTGCTCTGCATGTTGGCTTTAAAATCTGACTAGTGTGTGTGTCTTCACTGTATGTCAGGGCCTGATTCTCTTCCTACTTTTACCAATTTAAATAAAAAAAAACCTCCACTAAAGTCAATGTTGTTGTACAAATGTAAAATTAGTGTGAGAGGAGAACCAGGCTCTCAGTATAAGAGCACAGGTCACCAGCCTGCTCCTGGAAAATGTTAACTGTGAAAGGAGGATACAGAGCACACGAGTCTGAAGTTATTGAGACTTTATGAAATTCCTATTTTTTTTTCTTTTATTTTGTAACAATTGGTTTTGGCGGAGATCTTTGTTCTAGACAGTAGATAGTGTGATACGTTTATGTTTATTTTGTATTATTTAATCTGTTGGGTGTTTGTCACCACCCAACTAAATACCATGCAGGAAAAAGTAAAGTTTTATAGAAATACATGATCATTGAGGTTAGCAAAATGCATGTGTATAAATGGGCAAGAGCTAGATTAGTCATTGACTTGTATTAGCTCTGATCCAGGAAAACTCGTAAGCATGTACTGAATATTAAGCATGCGAGTAGTTCAGTTTATATCGGTGAGACTTATCATGAGACTAATATATCAATGAGACTATTCATGAGCTTAAAGTTAACATATGCTTAAGTATTTTCCTGCATTGCAGCCCCCATGCAAGGAAGAGGACTTTTTTCCCCATGGTGTAGCTTTTTTAAAATGCATCTACACAGCAGGCCTTAACTCGAAATAAGCTGTTCCAATTGAGCTACATCAATTGTGTAGCTTATTTCAAAATTGGGAGCGTCTACACAGCACCCATTTCGAAATACAGGACTCTTCCTCCAGCTTCCCTTACTCTTCATACAATGAGGGTTACAGGATTTGGAAATAAGAAGTCCTCCAGCTTGACAGTATTTCAGTATTATTTCGAAATAACTGCCTGTGTAGACGTGGACTAATGCTAGTTATTTCAAAATAATGTTGCTGTGTAGATGTACCTTTAAGGCCCAATCCATTTCCTATTGAAGTCAATGGTAAAACCCCCATTATCTTCAAGGGGATCAGGAGTTCCTTAGACAGGAGTATATCTGCAGCATCAGTTCAGCAGAGTTTCCATTTCCTGCGTTGGGTATTTTTGAAACATAAACCAGGAGTGTCTGCATTGTGAGGATTTTTGTGAAGGTGAAAACTTTTAGCATAAGAGCCAAGGAAGGGCAACTTCTTATGTCAATTTGCCATTCAGAAGGAAATGCCTCCCCGCTGTGAATTCTGTAGCATTCTGTTAAGTGTTTCATACCCAGCATGTAGACAAACAAATGCTTCAGATACATAACATCAAAAAAACTTAGGCTTGGTCCAAGACCCTCTGAAGTCGATTGTTGCATCTGACAAAGTGGGTCTTTGCCCATGAAAGCTTATGTCCAAATATATCTGTTAGGGTGCAGCTACACAGCACCCTAAACTTAAAATTAAGATAAGCGATTTGCATATGTTATTGCGAATCTATTTTGAAATAGCTTATTTTGAAATCTGGCGCATCTACACTGTGCCACATTTTGAAGTAATGCACTATTTTGAGATATCCCATAACCCTCGTGAGATGCCAAAACAGCGTGCCAAAATATTTCAAAATAATGGGTGGCTTGTTAAGACACGGAGTAGCTATTTTGGGATACTTCCTGTATCCCAAAGACATACCCATAGTCTTTAAGGCCAGGTCTACACTAGACCCATCCACTCAGCTTGAAGTGCACAACTCCAGCTACACAGAATAAGTATCTGGAGTCAGTTTACCATAAGCTGAGTTTGGCGGCATTCCCACAGCGAGAGGCCAAGAGGCACAAATGTTCCTATCAGCTTTCCTTAATCCTCTCAAAAACAGGAGTACTGCATGCTGGCAGGGGCACCCTCTGAGTTCAATTTAGCGAGTCTTAATTAGACTCGCTAAATCGAACTTTGGAAGATTGATTGCAGCAGTGGTGATCTTCTTTTTAGTGTAAACAAGGCTTAAGGTGCCACAGGACTCCTCGTTGTTTTTGTAGATAAACGCTAACATGGCTACCCCTCTGATGCTTGAAGTAGATCGAAAGATTCCCATTGATTTCAAGGGGCTTTTAGATCAGTCAGTTGATGAGATTCAAAACAAGCTTAAACACTTTTTTGAATAATGGCTGCATTTACATTTGCTAGGCTAAAAATGACAAGTGGTAGCAACGTTCATGCTTTAGGGCATAGACTGATTGCCAGTTGGAATCTATAAGAAATTTCCACTACAGTATATTACGGGTATTGCACAACTGGCCAGGTGCTGTCTGTCTGGAATTTTGGGCTTTTTAACACCTTCTGAAAGATGCAGATAAGGAAACTGTCATACACAGGAGAACAAAATAAGGTACACAGACTATTTAGTCAGTTGTACTGTGGCACTTACTGATTCACACTAATTCCCTTCTGGATTCCTTTATATGCTGACTGATGTAAAAGAATCTTAATGTAAATGAGAATCTGGCCTTCTGTGTTTAAAATATCCATTTATCATACACAAAATATACATTGTACATACATTAGTCTTTTCAAATCAATGCAACATGTAGCACAAAAAACACAAACATTTTTCTTTTAAACATTAAAACAGAATAGATTTTAGATTAAAGCAACATAACTAGGAACACCTTGTTTTGATCTTTGCTTCATTTCCTTTTATATTGCCATAGGCAATGGTATGACATAGAGTATATTTGGTGTAGACTAAACATTCAAGGACACCCGAACCTTTTGATTTAGTATGTTCTTGCTTTTGGCCCCAATTTAGCAATGCTTAAATGCTTTGCTGAATTCAGACATTTGAGAAGGTATTATTTTCTTCAACGTGTAGCAATATCCTATAAGTGACTCTTTCCATTATGGTGGCTGTAAGAGTATTTTGAAGGGAAATGTTTATTCAGTAAGTTTTATTATAGTGTGATAGGGATGAGCATACTGAATTATTGCAACACAAGGTAGGATGCCAGTAGACGATGTTCTGTGAAGAACGTTTTTAGGGAAGGAATCTATGAAACAGAGATTCTCAAACTTTTAGGGTGTGTCTAAACTACACCCTTCTGCCGAGAGAGGAATGTAGAGTAGGCAGATCGCTATTGCAAATGAAGCAGGAATTTAAATATCCAGCACTTCATTTGAATAAAAATGCCCAATGCTTTTTGCCGATGCGGCACTTTGCCAGCAAAAAGCGGCAGTCTAGATGGGGATCAGTCAACAAGGAAAGCCTTTTCCAACCGATCCCTTATGCCTTGTGCAACGAGTTTTACAGAATCAGTCGGAAAAGGCTTTCCTTGTCGACCGATCCCCGTCTAGACTGCCGCTTTTTGCCGGCAAAGTGCCGCGGCGGCCATTTCTATTCAAATGAAGTGCAGGATATTTAAATCCCTGCTGCATTTGCAATAGCGATGTGCCTAATCTACATCCCTCTGTTGGCAGAGGGGTGTAGTTTAGACACACCCTATTCTGTATACCACTGATAAAGGTGCAGGTTCACTAGGGAACTTCTCCCCTTCCAAAGTCCTAATTCCCATATGATGGTATCTCTAATATCTTGTCTTTTGTTTTTTTCTATTTGTATTGTTCATACGTTGCACTACCAGTGAAATCTAAGTATTCTGCACTGACAGGTTCCTTTCTATAGCTATTTGTAAAAGTTAGATTCTAATTTATTTTCTTTTTTAAAATTAACCCCACTCCTCTCATAGGTCTCTTTGTCCTGTGCCAGATGCAGGTTCAGATATTCATGGAGGCAGCTGTGCTCCTCTTACCAGCAGTGAACCAAACTCTAGTCCCACCTATGTTAGTCTGGTCTAGCTGAAACAAAAGACAGAACTATGTAGCACTTTAAAGACTAACAAGATGGTTTATTAGGTGATGAGCTTTTGTGGGCCAGACCTCAGATATTGATCTGAGGAAGTGGGTCTGGCCCACGAAAGCTCATCACCTAATAAACCATCTTGTTAGTCTGTAAAGTGCTACATAGTTCTGTCTTTTGTTTCATCTAGTCCCACCTGTTAGTCAGCATCCTCATCATTAGTGTGTGTATAGAGCTTCATAGTTGACCATAGTTATGTATAGAGAAACTAAAGAGACAATCTTGGCCCAAAGAGGTTACAGTCTAGCTAGTCTATTCTCTGTGAATGCCAGATTTGATGAATTTAAAGGGAGAGAATTTTCTTGAATCACCTCTCTCTGTTTTTACATATTTTGACCTTTCCTCATCTTTCTATTTAGTTTCTATGGGTATGTCTACACTACCCCACTAGTTCGAACTAGCAGGGTAATGTAGGCATACCGCACTTGCAAATGAAGCCCGGGATTTGAATTTCCCGGGCTTCATTTGCATAAGCGGGGAGCCGCCATTTTTAAATCCCCGCTGGTTCGAACCCCGTGCAGCGCGGCTACACGGGGCTCGAACTAGGTAGTTCGGACTAGGGTGCCTATTCCGAACTACCGGTACACCTCGTTTCATGAGGAGTAACGGTAGTTCGGAATAGGAACCTAGTCCGAACTACCTAGTTCGAGCCCCGTGTATCCGCGCTGCACGGGGTTCGAACCAGCGGGGATTTAAAAATGGTGGCTCCCCGCTTATGCAAATGAAGCCCGGGAAATTCAAATCCCGGGCTTCATTTGCAAGTGCGGTATGCCTACATTACCCTCCTAGTTCGAACTAGGAGGGTAGTGTAGACATACCCTATTAGATTTATGCTAGTGCCATCTGTATTCATATGACATGTATAAATAAATAAGGAGAAAAGGAAAAGAAAAGAAAAAGTCATGGTGATTGATTGTTTGATCTCTTTCTCTCTCTCTCCCCTCCCCCCGCCCCAGCAGCACTTTTCAGTATACTCTAGAAGCTACCAAATCTCTGCGTCAAAAGCAAGGGGAAGGACCGATGACCTATTTGAACAAAGGACAATTTTATGCCATTACTCTGAGCGAGACGGGTGACAACAAGTGTTTCCGACATCCCATCAGCAAAGTCAGGGTAGGCAGCCTTTGCTTGACAGAACAGAACTCTGCTGCGTTTTGCTCACTGGTTGATTTATTTTTCTTGTGGGAATAGTAGAAACACTTGGCTACAATAGTCAACGGAAATATGGAGTAAAGTTACCATCTATGGATACTTGCTGTATATTTTTAAATCCTTTTTCAGTTTCATTTCATGAGCTGCTCAGTTGTGTATGTAGCTAACTAAGGCCACAATTCAGCAAGAAACTCAAGCATGTGTTTAACTTGAAGCATTGATGTCAGTAGTTCTGCTGCTGTGCTTGATTCAGCAAAGCACTTGTTCCTATGCATAAGTTTAAGCACATACAGGTTGGAGCTCCTTGATTCGGCACCCTCGGAACCAGACTAGTCCCGGATGAGGGATTTTGCTGGACCAGGGAAGGTCATCACTGCCCCGCCCCTCCTCCCCCAGCCATGGCCTCTCTGCCAGCCTCCCAGCTGGTTTCCCCCTGCTACCGGCCCCTCTGCACGCAGGGCTCTCAGCCCCACCATAGCAGTCCCAGCGCTGCACACACAGCCCCACTACCAGGCTCCCAGCCCTGCGGGGCAGCCACCCTACTGAGGTCCAGCTACGCTACCAGGTGACAGCCCCGCTTGGGCTTCAGCCTTGGTCAGCAGCCCTGCTTCCTCGCAGCCTCACCGGGCAGCTTCACAGGCGGTAGCAGGACTGCTGCATCACCAGGCAACAGCCCCACTCTCAGGTTCCTGGCCCCACTGCCAGGCAGCGCCGTGTTCAGGCTCCCGGCCCCGTGGGGCAGCCGTATTGCCTTCTAGTCCTGCTGGGCAGCTGCGCCGCTTGGCAGTTGTGGGGCTGCTGGAATCCTGGTTATGCTGCTGGGTGGCTCCATTGCCTCCCCATCTCACCAGGCAGTTCTGCTGCTGGGCTCCAGCCCCGCTGCCGCCTGCCCCCAACCCTCTGCAGTGTTGCCACCCAGCGGCAGCCCTACTGCTAGGCTCCCATTTCACTGCCACAGGGCAGCCCCACTACTGGCCTCTAGCCTCGCTGCAGAGCTCCCAGGCACCAGCCCTCCATGGGACTCTCTGGTCCTGGGACATCTCTGGTCCTACTGGACCAGGGATGTTGCCGGATCAGAGACTCCCAGTTTAGAGAGGTTCAGCCAGTATTTAAGTTGTACGGTCAGCCAGTGTTAAGAACCCTCTTGAGTCCTCGTAGCCAGGCCAGCTGACATGGGGGGAAGGGGCAAGGGCCCAGCAATTCAAAAAGGACAGAACTCCCAGCTGCCACCATGCTGTTTAAATCACTGCCTGAGTGCTGCATCATACGCTCTGTGCCACTCTGAGAGCTAGGGGGAGGGGGTGTCTCTGGTCTGCCTGGCCCAGTCCCACTCCTTCTAGTCTTGCCTCTTCCATCCGAGTCCCCTCCCATTCTGGGAGCACAGAGCGGGCCCCCTCACCTTGCCCAGCAGCCTCTGCAAGCTGTCAGCTCCCCTGCTCCTGGCCCAAACCTGTGAGGTGCTGAGTAAGCTCTCTTGGCTCCTACTCAAGCCACTGGAAGTTGAGGGCATTAAGCAGCTTGCAAGATTGGGCCATTAATTTACTAATGAGCCGCGTTAAGGATCAAAACAAATATGGTGTATGCGTGTGAGCTGTTTCATATTCAAGGAGAACACAACCATTAGGGAGATTCCCTGAGGGTGGCACTGTCCCCTGAAGCATAAAGTTCAGCAACTTTGCAAAGCAGTAAATGAAAGCTCTACAAGGTGAGGAATGCTGTGGCCATTGTACCCCAGTTCCATTCTCAACATGTTTTTCTTGCTGTGTGTCAGAGACAGGGTGGGGGATTAAAGCAAGAACAAATCAATCTGTTTACTGAAGTTCTTTGATGATTAGATCTTTTAAAGGATTCCCAGATTTCTGATATGACCCCTTGAGACAGTTTGGGGACAACCTTCAAACCCTGCTAGAAGGGAGAAAATGTGAATAGAATCCCAGAACAAATGCCCGATGCAAAGTCACTTGAAGTTGTTGAGGGGCTATTCAGCAATTTCATTGCATTGGATCCGTTCCAGGGGAGCAGTGGAATTTGTGTTGTTCATCTCACCCATAGTTTTGGGAGAATCTTTACATACAGAGGCATTGATTTTTCTAAAGTTTGGTGATTCATGCTGGGAGGTTATTTAAGGGGAATTTGTGCAGAGATTGGGAAAGGCTTTTCAGCTGAGAACTAACAGAACACATACAAGGGTCTATTTTTTGTCTTCCATAATTTCAGGTCACCTTGGCATGAAGTGCTTATGACTGACCTCAGGGAGATTTTTTTTTAAAGTGCTTAGATTGGCAATTAATTTTTTCTGCACTTTTATGACTCTAGTGTTAAGATGTAGAGTGAAGGTACAATTTGGTTTGGTTTTTGGTATCACATAATCAGAACGAAATGAATCCAGAACTTGAAATGAAAACTCAAATGAGACTCAGTAAAAATATCATATAGCAATGTGATAACAATCACAGTGAGATTTCTGACCACAGGATGGGTGCTTGAGACTAAGGCAGGGGTCCCAGTACTGTGAGGCGTGCCCCACTAGGGATGTGTGGAGAAAAGTTTAGGGAGAGGGAAGGAGGGCCTGGGCCAGCCCCCACAAGGGCATGGAGGGAGCAACACCCAGCCCCACTCTGCCCCTAGTTCTTCTCTGGCCCCACCTCCATCTGGAGCCCTGGCTACTGGTCTTGTGCCAGCCCCCAGCCTTGGCTCCAGCCTCAGCCCCCTTGCCCTACCCAGTCGTCCCCTCCCAGTGAGCCACGACCCTGCTCCCAGCCCTGGCTTCTGGGGGTCATGGATGTGGTTAAGGGGAAAAACTACCCTAAAAAATGTGAGAGCCACTGAACTAAGGGATATTTTAAATGGTATGGCCACAAATGCAGACAAAACACACTTTTGTTTTTAACAATTGCTATTCGTCATATATGAAAACACCTGTGTGAAAGGAGCTCAAACATTAAATGTTACAGGCTGTGATTTGTCTGAACTGTTGACTATTGTAGACACCTAAAGAACTATATGTTTCTGGGTGTATTTTCAGTTGTGTTAAATCAATTTGTGGCTGTATTTTAAAAATGAAACATCAAGAACATTCACACTGATATTTCCTGCCACACTTCTGATTTTCCTGCAGTGTCATCAGTCCCCCACTACCTCTGACACATACTTACTTGACTGAAGCATTACATGAACTTTTTGTGTGTATGTTTGTTTTATCCAGAAGAGCTCCTGTCATATATAATATTTCATTTCTACTTTTTTAGAATCTTCTAAATGTACAAGGAGTCCAAATGACTTATTCTAAGTATCTCAGTCAGAATTAGAATCTGGGGTACTTTTGCTTTTGAAATCACCACATTTAGCACTATGAATCACAACCCTCTGAAATTTAAATACTTAGTTATATTTGATTCAAACTGTAGAAAATGCATCATATTTATTCCTGCTTTATTTTCAAATTACCTTTCTACTGCACACAAATGTAAAGGCATCACATATGCAGGGCATGAATACAAAACACTGAATGTTATTCCCTTCAAGGGCAGATTTTCTAAGTGACAATAGAGGCAGCTGAGAATTTCTAGAACTCTGAATTAATTAAACTTGAGGTACCACCAGTAATATAGTCTCCACTCCCCTTTTCTGTAGAGCGTGGTCATGGTTGTGTTCAGTGAAGATAAAAACCGGGAGGAACAGCTGAAGTACTGGAAATACTGGCATTCTCGGCAGCACACAGCTAAACAAAGAGTCCTTGATATTGGTGAGTAGTTCTATGAATTGGTATTCTTCTCCATACTCCGTATTGAAATGTGGAGAAGTGCAGTTTGTCATTATGGGAGAGAAATAGAACAGTGGCCAATACCAGATGCCCAAGAGAGGGAACACAACAGGTAATCCTCATGTGATCCCTCCCCTGTCACCCATTTCCAGATGAAAGAACCAGTGTAAAAACAGTAAAAAGAGCTGTGCAGTCAGGTGGGACTCAGACACTCTCATAGCCCCAACTCCTCCATTGATGGGAAACCTATGCCCCATGCACTCCAGCGCCTCTACATGGGGAAACTCTTCTCAACAAAAACGATGATAATTTGGGAACTTTGCAAGCCTAAACTTGTGGAATGTCCCAAGCACTCTTTTTAAATGAATGCCTAAGCTGCTCCTCTGTTTCTAGTTAGCTGTCTTTTAGGGCTAGTCTCCGGGGAAAATTATACTGGTGTAAGACAAGTTGTGAATTTAAACCACTCGTTATATTAGTATAACCCGCCTATGAGGACACTCTTATTCCAGTATAAAAATGTCTTTTCCTGATTTAATTTATGTCTCCTGGTAAGCTATTAAAAACTAAGCTAAAAAGTGACACACTTATTCTGCAATATAATTACAAAAGTTTTACTCTGCCAGTATAATTATACCCATGTCACCAGTGAAACTTTCCCACATAAACAAATGCCTAAGCATAAGTATGTGCTTAAGCGATTTGCTGAAGAAAGATGGAGACACTCACAAGTTAAGCATGTGCCAAAATCCTATTGAAGTCTCTGGGACTCGAGTATATGCTGAAGTGCCTTGCAGAATCAGGGTGCCTGTGTATGCCTGTTTCATTAATCTTTAATCTTTAATTAGAACACTAATGAGGACTCACAATCAGCTTATGAGGATTTCCTCTGTAAAGTTTTCTCCTATTTATTTCTTGACTTTAATTTTGAAGATAAGTGGCATTATTCACTATTTTTAGATTGTATACACTGCTGTCAACAGCTAAATTTTCAGTGTATTAAACATTAGTGATTGGTGGTTTTGGGGGGTGTTTTTTGCTTTCGATAGAAGAAATTCCAGAAATTTTCAGGAATTGTATAATAGTGTCCAAACTCAGATAATCATATTTGGTCCTGGGAAAATAATTTTTTAATAATAATATAGCTGAATGCTGTCTCTGAGAAATTCACTATTTGGTTTCAAGGGAATAAATCCATATTCCAGTTTATTTGCTGGCCTTGTTTTCTTGAGAGGTATCCTTAAAGGTTAGATTTACCCCCAAATTGTGCTGCCTCCTGTGTTTCACAGATGCTTTTGTTCAGCAGCAATTAAAGACAACAATAGTATTACTAATGCAACAAAATTTCACACTTCTAATAAGCCTGTACTGATACTATTCAAGGCAAAGCTCTTTATTGTTAAAAACAAGAAGGTTCATTGACCAAGACATGATCTTTCACCCAATGCTGTTACAGACTCCTTTCCAAAGCCTGATGCCTTAAAAATAGTGAACTGATGGACTATTTCATCCATGCAGGGCCCCATTAAAATCAAATAATAGGTCTCGGTGCAGACACAGCAGTCCACCTGCACTCTGTTTTGGATCAGGGCCCAATATGCTACAACATCATGTTCATTCAGCACTTCATATATGATAGCCTAAGCCCTAGAAAATGTGAAAGAGAAACCTACAGAAACTCCATTCCTAGGGCTAAATTGATCCTGCTACAAAGACGTCCTTGCTATTCAACTTTTCTGCAAAACAATACGCTTTTTCAGAGATCCATTCTTGGTGTCTGCTCAGGAGCTCAGCATCTATGTGAGTGCCTGCCAATTAGCACACAGCACTGCCCAGCTCCTTTTGCTTTCTGCTTTCTGCTTTCAGCTATCTCACTCAAAACAGGGAGTGAAGCTGTTTGAACCCCTGATGAGTTATCCTGATCAACTCATTTATTACTCATCCCATCACAGGCATTTACAAGATTCTCTGAGAGCCTGCAGCTGCCCTCCTCATGTGCTTGGGAAAGTCTTATCCTTGGCAGTTTCTACCTGCTGCCAAAAAGCCTAAAATCCAAATCTCTGAGGCTATGTCTACACTCGCGGCTTCTTGTGCGAGAAATATGCAACTGAAGCGAAGTGTGGAGTATCGCCAAGCCTCATTTGCATACCTAATGAGCCGCCATTTTTGCCCTCTTGGGCAATGTCGCTACACTGCTTATTTTCAGGAATAACGGCATTGCGCAAGAGGCTTTTTCTTGCGCAAGAAGGGGCAGTGTAGACATCTCCTTCCGGCACAAGAGCCTCTTCTGCAAAATGGCGGCTCATTAGGTATGTAAATGAGGCTTAGCGATATTCCACATTTAGCCTCATTTGCATATTTCTCATGCAAGAAGCTGCGAGTGTAGACATAGCCTGGGAGTGTCTAGACATCAAAAGCTCCTCCTCCACCCCCCAAGTGCAATTCACATACACCATCATCTGCTCAGATTTCTGGCCTAAGGAGTGTGCTAGACCAAAGCAGGCAGAGTTTATCTTAGTTTGACTGCCTGAGGGAACCAAACAATTGAGTGCAGGGAGGGAAGGGGAAGAATGAGAAAAGCACATCAGGTTCGCTCACCCACTTTCAGATGTTGCTAGCATGGGTGGCGGGTGAAGGCCCAGCTGGGAAAGGCAGCTGAAGCCCCGCTCCTCCCCCCGAAAGCCCAGCCCCTTCCCCGAGACCTTGCCCCTTCACAACATTTTCCCTACCCCCAGCCAAGCCCTGCCCAACCCCAGCTGGGAGCTGGGGCTGCTACACGGCACAGCCCCACTCTTCCCCTGCCACTGGGGAGTTGGGCTGTCATGTGATGAGGCCCAAGCGTTCCCAGGCTGCCTGGGAGCCGGGCTCCTGTGCAGTGTGGCCCCAGCATTCCCGGGACACTGGGGAGCTAGGCTGCCACATGGTGCTGCCCCAACCCCTCTAGGGTGGCTGGGTAGTATAGGCACTTTTGGGAAGGCAATGCCTTCCCTTGCCTACCTTACCAGCCACCCGTGGTTGCCAGTCTTTACTGGGGCCAGAAGTACACCACAGAGCTAGATCAACGTAAGGCAGTTTATGTCAACCTATTCTGTAAGCATACACACCACGGTGTTCCTCCCACCACTGTAACTCCCACTACACCAGCAGAGCAGGGGATCCAGCTATGAGCCCGGCAGTGCTGACAGCTGGAACTTTGCTGCACACGCTGAGAACCTGCGCTGTGGGCTCTGCATGCAGCTCATATCTGCAATTCTCCCTGCCTGAGGCTGACAGCCCAGCTTTCAGCTCCTTGCTGAGTTCCCAGCTGGGAGTCCGGCTGCTGGGCACTGCCCTTCATAAGTCAGTGGAAGGGCTCCGAGTGAGGACACGCACCACCAGCAGAAGGAGGGTAGATGGACATGAAAAAATGCAGGAATTATTATGGTGTCTGTAAGTTAACCTAACACAGCTTGATTTAATTTTATAGTGTAGACAAGGTCTTAGACTAGGATTATTTAGAAACACAGGGCTGACAGAATTGCCAAGCCACTGGGCAAGGTGGGGAGGGGACAGCTCTATGCTCCCAAAAGGGGCAGAGCCTCAGGTGGAAGGGGCACGACTTCACCTGCAGCACAATACTCCCCACCACCCAGGCAGCCCTCAGAGCTGCCTGGAGTGTACCGCACTCCAGCGGTGATTTAAAGGGTTCTTCTCCGTCATTGCTGCTGTGATACCCGTGGTGGCAGCTGGGAGCCTCAGGCCCCTTTGGCCCCGTCACAGGCCTGTTTAAAAACCCACCTATTTGGAGAAAGCTGCTGAGGAGCTATTACTGAATTATTTCCTGCTACCAGCCCAACCCCAGTGATCAAGTTGAAAACTGTTCATCTGCTGAAGGGGAGTGATTAAAAATTCCATTTTGGCTTCCAGTCCAAATGAATGTCTGTTTAGTTCTCAGAGGAAATGCACTAACAGAGCAAATGTAGAGAGAAGATGTATCATGTCACAACTGTTGTTTAAAGCCCCATATTTTGGCACTAGTACATACATGCTGCAATACCAATGTTCATATCTTTGCACCTTTGATGATATGGGATGAAATTCCCACTGACTTCAATGGACCAGGATTTCACAATAGTTTAATTGACACATTTTAGACTCTTTGCCCAAACAAGTGAATCTGCAGTGTGTGTTCAGGATACTGGAGTGCTGTGCATAAGCAGTCTGTTTCATGTGCTAAAATTGTATTAATCTGAAGAGAAATTGACCGGTACTAACTTCCAAGCATTCAGATCTGTAGTTTTTATTTAGACTGTAAGCTTGAATGAAACCTGGAATAACTAGGTTTAATGATACAATCTTCAGTCTCAAACACAGGAACTATTTAATATGCATCTAAACTTTGCCAAAACATTTCTCAGGAATAAGTTCAGATCTCTATAGAGTCTCTAGAGTTTAGACACTATTATGTGGTATTTCAGTTATGCAGTTGAAATACGTTCTTTGGTGGTTATCATTGCCAAATAAAATGTTTACAAAACAAATTTTCCTTTAATCAGGAACCAAAATGTTAGTCATTTAGCTACCAAACACCTGAGCTGTGTCTACACTGGCACCTTTTTCCAGAAATGCTTAAAACGGAACAGTTTTCCGTTATAAGTATTTCCGGAAAAAGAGCGTCTACATTGGCAGGATGCTTTTCTGGAAAAGCCCTTTTTCCATAAAAGCGTCCATGGCCAATGTAAACGCGCTTTTCCGGAAAAAAGCCCTGATGGTCATTTTCACGATCGGGGCTTTTTTGCGGAAAAGACTACTGGGCTGTCTACACTGGCCCTTTTCCGGAACAGTTTTCTGGAAAAGGACTTTTGCCCGAGCGGGAGCAGCATAGTTTTTCCAGAAAAGCAGCTGATTTCTTACAGTAAATCGTCACTGCTTTTCCGGAAATTCAAGGGGCCAGTGTAGACAGCTCACAGCTTATTCCGGAAAAGCGGCTGCTTTTCCGGAATAAGTGGCCCAGTGTAGACACAGCCCTGGTGTCAAAAGTGATGCTGCCACTTCAGAACAAAACGATTGCCACATTTCTACTGTATATTTGAGAGAGTTTGTGTGACTGTCTGTTCAGCTGTCTGTTTGTTCAAGAAATGGTCAGAACTAGGACCACCACATTCTGTATACAGCTTCTTCTTTTCATAACATAAAGCAAGCTAAGGGTTTGGCTGTGCCAGGAAAATGGGATGTGCCTGGTATGGGATTGCTTTTCAAAAAAGAGATAGATACATTCTTGGAGGTTAAGTTCATACATACTTATTAGCCAGAATTGGTAGGAATGATGTCCCTAGCTTCTGAGGCTGGAAATGGATGACAGGAAAGGGGTCACTTGATGATTACCTGTTTCTGTTCACACCCTCTGGGGCAGCTGGTATTGGCCACTGTTAGCCGACAGGATTCTGAGCTAGGTGGACCTTTGGTCTGACCCAGTATGGCCGTCTTTATGTTCTTATGCTTCTCAGAAAACCATACAGAAAAGAGACAGAATCACCAGTCAGGTGAAACGGGCTGGCTGGGGGCACACCTCCCCTATCTGGGACTGCCCCAACCCTGAGCCTTCCACTCTCAAGTTCCCTGTGCATCTTTTAGGAAGGGGGGCTGAAGGTCGTCCCCCCCCATATAGGAGTATCCCTGTCTGTTCCCTTTCGTCAGGGAGCAAGGGGAAAGTGCATAGTTTGTTGCATTCCTCACTCTGGTTGGAGAGTACAGGGGGGCAGACGAATCTGGATCTGCCCGGCTGTGCCTGAAGCTGTAGCATCTATGGAAAGGTGCTTCTCACCTGGCCAAAAGCTGCTGGGGTAAGAGAAGGCTGGGGCTGTCCTCTCTCCCCAGGCCAACCCCCATCCTGAACCCCTCATCCCCAGTCCAACCCCAGAGCAACAATTTAAATGAAGGAAAACAAAAGTTAATTGAGTTAAGCACCCAAGCAAAACTGGGTAAATCTTCTAGTAGCTTATATGTGAGCTTTCCAATGCGGTGCTCAGCAAAACTGCTGGGCTACGTCTACACTGGCCCCTTTTCCGGAAGGGGCATGTTAATTTCAGAGATCGCAATAGGGAAATCCGCGGGGGATTTAAATATCCCCCCGCGGCATTTAAATAAAAATGTCCGCCGCTTTTTTCCGGCTTTTAGAAAAGCCGGAAAAGAGCGTCTACACTGGCCCTGATCCTCCGGAAAAAGCGCCCTTTTCCGGAGGATCTTATTCCTAGTTCGAAGTAGGAATAAGATCCTCCGGAAAAGGGCGCTTTTTCCGGAGGATCAGGGCCAGTGTAGACGCTCTTTTCCGGCTTTTCTAAAAGCCGGAAAAAAGCGGCGGACATTTTTATTTAAATGCCGCGGGGGGATATTTAAATCCCCCGCGGATTTCCCTATTACGATCGCTGAAATTAACATGCCCCTTCCGGAAAAGGGGCCAGTGTAGACGTAGCCCTGCAGTTTTCTTTTACATGGTCTGGCAATTACTAACTGCTTAGTGTATGTTACATCTATTCCACACGGGGGCAAATTGTGACAGAGACTGAAGACACTATGCAGCATTGTGTCTAATTTTCACAAAATTGTGTTTGCATATAGATCTGTATGTGAATTACTGAATTACTTATAGTCAGTTTATTATTCCTCATGTCAGGGCCTTCTTAGAGATAATTCAGTAGCTACCAGCTTTCTCTTGGAGGGGAAGAATTCTTTTTCCCCAGAGTGTTCACATAACAATAAAGTGGCTTAGTGTTTGTGATCATATCTCTCTCTAGTGACAGGTCCAAGAAATTCATTTCTGGTCTGTTCTCATATGATCTGGCTGTGTCATTTCTATATTCCAGCTTGTAAACTCTTTGAGGAAGGGCATTGTCTAGCTCTTTTTCCTGAGGCAGCTGTAACAAATTTAGGCATGGTACAAGTACTGCATATTGCACACACTTCATGTTGAAATTACAGTATAATTTATAAAGGGTTAAGAAACGATTAACTGATGTTGTGGTAAACAATTGTCGTAGATTGTAATAACATCTTATACTTATGTATTCATAGCCTTCAATGTCACATATTAGTCATTACATGCTTATAACCTCTATGATCATTCACTAATCCTTTATAAACTATTCAGAAATATATCCTTAATATAAAGCATGGCCTACATAACAACAGTGGTGCTCAGAGCAAAAGGAGTAATTCCTGTATTATTATTCAGAGAATAGGGGCTGGTGCTGATGGTTCCAGCTGCGATACCCACTATCAGCAGGGGTGTCCGTGTCCCTGTGCCAATATTCCATCATGCTGCTTCTTTGTAGGTGCTCCTGTCATCAGGTTTTTTGCACTGTTCTGCTTCTTTGAATTAGAGTTGGGCTTAAGCTGCAAACTGCAGATGTGGAGCCAACTTTTACCCAAATTCAGCAGTGTCCAGGTTTGGGGGTTTGGCTTGGGCTCATCTCTACTGTGACGCTTGCAGAAAAGCATCATCTACTGATCGTGTGATGAACTGAGGTTGCATGGCAGGTTGATGTTTCAGTCTCAGGGTTCAGTATTGAGAGCACGGTAGTATGCCCAGAGTGAAGCCAGAACACAGGTGTTCACAGGTGAAGAGTGTGACTCCATTTTTGTCTTCCATTAAAAGAGGATGTGTGTATTAGCAATAAACCAAATACTGAAATGATGTAAAGTGCTATTGACAACTCCTGAAACTTGCAAGTCAGTTTTCCCACTCCTCAGTTACGCATCTCAAGGCTGAAGAGACCAAACTGAGGCAGGGGGAGTCTGAAAAAAACACTCCAGACAGCGCTGAAGACTCCTGCCCCTCCCCCCCAAGGCCCATGTGCAATTGCCCCTTTTGTTTCCCCTCCCCCATCAGCGGGCCTGGGCTGGGGAATCATTGGATGATGTTTATTAGTGCAAGCTTACATCCCAATTACATTAATGGGAAAGCAGATACTTAAACTTAAGCAGATGGTTAAGTACTGTTCTAAATGAGAAATTATTTATGCCCAGAGTTAGCAGGAAACAAAGGGAATTTACAAAATCAATGTTAAATGCAGGTATGGATTTCTGTGGAAAAGGTATAGGTGCTTCCACCTTCTTCATTCCATAGGAGGACTGGGGAATATTTCTGACCTTTTAACACTTACATGCTCGGACATCCCACTCCATCCCACCTCTTCAAAACCAATGGAGCATACAGAATATAGTAGCGGATGACATTACAACAGGCTGTATTCATTTGGCTAGTATTGGTACCATAATATGATCAAAAGTGGTACAGTTTTACTGTTATTTTGCCTAATATTGATATCATTTGGATGCTTAAACCAAAAATGGTTACCCCTAGCATCTAATTCTTGCAAGCTTTACCCAGGTCATGAATTGATAGTGGTTTAGTAGACTGCAAATTTCAATATTGCTTTATAGAATTTTCCAAACAAAATGAAAATAATTCTTGCAGAGTCATTTTGTTGCATATCAAGTAACGCTAATTTTCTACAGCTGTTGAAGCAGCAGCAACTTGAGAGGAAAAAGTACAATGGTGACAGCCTTCCACTATCCATGGAAATGATTTCTAATTGATAGTTCATTGTTAGTTAACATTTATATTGAAGTAGCACCTAGAGCGGGGATGGGGGAGGGGGGGAAGAGCCTGTCAGTGGGCCAGATGTGGCCTGCCTAACTCTTATCTGGCTCACACAACAGTTCTTGGCTCTGCCCCCTAACTCATTTCTGGGAAGTGGCAGCCATGGGGAAGACACAAGACCTTTAAATAGGAGCAGTTGAAAGGGCTCGTGCAACCTCAGCTCCCAGTCAACGCACTAGAGGCGCGGGAGCTGCTAGTCCTTTCAACAGTTTCTATTTAAAGGGCGAAAAACAGTTGAAAGGGCTCGCAGCTCCCACACCTCTAGCACATTGCCTGGGAGCCAGGATCACGCGAGCCCTTTCAACTGCTTCTATTTAAAGGGCTAGCTCCTTCCCCACGGCTGTCAGGCAACAGCCCCAGGGAAGGCACAAGCCCTTTCAAAAGAAGAAGATGAAAGGGCTCGCGTGTCAGCAGCTCCCAGGCAACGCGCTGGCAGCAAGACAGGGAGCTGCACGGCCTTCAAACAGCAGGAGTTGGAAGGGCTCGCAGCTCCCATCTCTAGCTAACGTGATGCCTGGGAGCTGCGGGGGAGACATGAGCCCTTTCAAGTCCTGCTATTTAAAGGCCCTGCCCAGTGGCCCATGACTACTTACAAATGTTTGAAGTGCCCCCCCCCCCCCCAAGAATTATTGCCCACGCCTGTCCTAGAAGCAGCAGCTAGGCTGATGCTTAAAGCAGCTCCAGTTGGTCATTTTCAAAACCCCACAAGACTGATTTCTCTGCTCTGGATTCTTTAGTTATCTTTGAGCTGAAGGGAGTAATGTGCAGCCCTGCTTTTATATGGCATGTTGCACATTTCCTGAGGCATGTGTATGGCAGGTCAGGAAATGGGGGGCGTGTTTTGGGGGAAGAGAGATGCTGGTGGCATGGTGGATACTTATTGTCTTTTATGTGAAGAAAACATATGTCTTTACAAGACTCTTGTTCACCCCTTTCCAAGATACACCTACACAGCATGTTCATGAGCAGCAATCATTTGCACAAGGCATTTTTGGGTGAATCATAAATCGAAGGGGTGGGTGGGAAGGTGGGTGCATGTGCATACTAAACTGCATATGTATATTTCCTAATTCTTCTTGCTTGCGTTCTCCATTACAAACTGGAAAGCCAATTTGTTCATTTAGAAAGATGACTTGTGTTCACAGTGTGGATAAAGGTCCAGAGACCTTCTTTAGACACATTCACTGTGTCCAATTGCTTGACCTCACTGAAAGTTTCATGCCATGCCTGTGGTTCTTTGATCCAACCTGTTTCAAGCATTTCAAGCATGTTGTGTCACTAGTCCAGACAGCATCCTTGTGCTTCAGATAAATGTACAGTAATTATACTTCTGCTCTTTATTGCACGCACAAAACTGACACTTTTGCCATGCAAGCATACTTGAAAGTATTGTTGCTTCTTAATTATTTTGTGAAACCTAGATAATGTTCATTTTTCTTAAAGGAATAACAAGGTTGAGAAAAAGAATACCAAATTCATATTGGACCATCACTTACTGAGTGTCAAACATTCACTTTCTACCACTGATCACAAAGCCATGAACCAACCTACTTTTGAAGTGCAGATGCAGGCAGAAGTTAAAATAAGTTATTGCACTGAGTAATCAGAGCCCTCTGGTACTGAGTACAATTATACCTCTCCAGGGATTTTCAGGCAGCATATGCCCCATGGAGGGGTGACATATTTTCTCTTTGAAGAATCTGAAAGCTTTTAATCTATGATTACATGTGGAACTAGAAATATTAAAGGTAAGGGAGGAAAATGGGTTATCGTCCCTTTTTTGCTTCTCTGTGCTGTATAAAGAAAAGCTGAAATCTGCCATATTCCTGCTTCCTTCTCTCAAATTTTTTTCCTGCTGTTTTCTACATTAGAAATTCAGGTCTCATTTACACAGCGGTTTTTTCTTTTTAATACTCTTTGGCTGACTAGAGTATTGATAGGGTTATGACATCATAGGCCCCGAGGAAACAAAAATCAATTAATTGAGAGGGGATGTTTGGTTACTTCTGTTTTTTGTTTGTTTTAAACTTTCATGGGTTTTGCTTTGGGATTGGTTTTTTTTTTGCTTGTTTTTGTTACTGCTAGTTATATTTTTGGAAGAAAGGGTCCCCTTGTTAAAGATCCAATGCGTTGTACCTTCAGTTATCAGAAAGCAGAGTGAGCGTGTAATCACTGCTCTGTGGACACTACTGAACATGTTCCTGATGTTTTTTCTTTGTTTGTTTTTGTTTTTTAGCAGTTGGTGATGAATGGATTATTTATTTAAATTGCAAAACAAAAACAAAAAAGCTTGGTAGTCAAATTGGAAGGAAGCTACCTATAGATAGCAAAACAATATCAGGCTAATATTGCATAGCATGTTGCAAGCCTTCCTCAAACTTTGTTGCAAGGTGCATTGGTTTCCTCGGCTCCGTGTGTTTCCACAAAGGGTTAAATGTTCCTTTGACTGTTTCCACTACCTTGTTTAGCTTTCCAGTTTCAGCCTTTCCTTCTTACTGCCACGTTAACAAGCACACATTCATTTCCTGTTCAGAAACATTGGTTCCATGTTAAGACTAAAACCTCCAGTAAAAATCCAGCTATCGCAGTTGTAATAAAGAATGTGGCTCCAGGAAGATTTACTACTCTGAACAGCTGTGATCTTAATTTTGTAAATCAGATTTTTAATAATGAAACATGAGCAATAGCATAGCTTTCCTGTCTAGATAGACCTGCATCAAAAGGCAAAGGACAACCTTGCAGAAGACTCTGTGAAGTATGAAAATAAATGAGAGAACTCTGTTCTTAAAAGTCATTTTTATTGGATGTGTCTTACAGCTGATTACAAGGAGAGCTTTAACACCATTGGGAACATTGAAGAAATAGCATACAATGCTGTGTCCTTTACTTGGGATGTCAATGATGAAGCCAAGGTGAGTAGCAGTACAGAGTGAATGTGTTGTTTTTATGATATTTATAAATATCACTTTCCACACCATCACCCCCTTAATAAGCATAAAAGAGACAGAAGTGAACACGTTCCACATCCTCAGAGGTAGCACATTAAAAGCTTGGTCAGCTCCTGCTCTGAGGTCCCATCAGAAGGTGGTGTGATGGACAGTACCTGTAGGAAATTTAAGTTACTGTTCAGTTCCAGTTGAATGTGGAAGATGCAGTTAGCAGGTTAGATGATAACATGAAAGGTACAACTTGTGCTGAGTTATCACCAGGCACTAAAATGTATCGCCCCTTCCCCCCACGTCCCAGTGTCAGCTAGGAGTGTGAGTCTCTTGCTTGTGTACACATGCTTGCTCTCGCTCTCAGTGAGTTAGCATAAGTATTAATTGTGGTGCAGCTGTAGAACTGCTAGTAGCAGAAGCACAGGCACAGCTGAGCTGTACCAAGTAGAAACCAGCCTGAAGCCAGTGGGTATGTACTCAGCAAAGCTCAGACATACCGGCTGCGTCTAGACTGGCATGATTTTGCGGAAATACTTTTAACGGAAAAGTTTTTCCGTTAGAAGTATTTCCACAAAAGAGCATCTAGATTGGCACGGATGCTTTTGTGCAAAAAGTGCTTTTGCGCAAAAGCATCCACGCCCAGTATAGACGCACTTTTGCGCAAGAAAGCTCCGATGGCAATTTTAGCCAGTGTTCTTGCACAAGAGGGCTTATCCCTGAGTGGGAGTGTCAAAGTATTTGCGCAAGAAGCACTGAATTCTTACAGTAGAATGTCAAATAGTGATAGAGATGTAGCCGTGTTAGTCTGGTGTTCATTTTTTTAAAAATTGTATCCTTTGGTATATATGGTTGTGACTATTTTCTTCCATTATTTGATCTGAGGAAGTGGGTCTGGCCCATGAAAGCTCATCATCTAATAAACCATCTTGTTAGTCTTTAAAGTGCTACATAGTCCTGTATTTTGTTTCAGTAGAATGTCAGTGCTCTTGCGCAAATTTTAGACAGCTGGCAAGTTTTTGTGCAAAAGCAGCTGCTTTTGCGCAAAATCTTGCCAGTCTAGACGCACCCACATCCTGTTTCTAGAGTTAGATCTTTTCTTTCTCCATCGTTGCCTGCTCCACCTGGTCACCAGCTGATTTAGATCCAAATCCTCCCTCTGGCAGAGTGGAACAATTTGGGGAGAAATGTACTACTCAGCCTGAGTAGAGGAGTCAGGGTCTGGCTGTCAGCAGAGGAAGGCTATCCAAAACTTTGACACAGAATCTCAGTTTGGACCTAAGTAAAAGAAACAAACACACACACAAAGAATTCAGAGACCTCTTTTATCTCCTCAATTATATCAGAATTACTGCTTCAGTAATGCTGGCTCATCTTGCTGTAACCCTTGATTTTCCCACTGTTCCTTGGTGTAGACTGGAAGAGGCAGAGGAATCATTCTCTATGAACCTGATATATTGCACACTGAATTCAGTGGGCATCTAACTATCAGCTTTCGTGGGGTTTGGATCTGGCTCCATGGCAACAAACTCAGATCCTTCAGGATTCTATCCTACTGCCACTGAAATCAATAGCAACATACCTGCTCAGTTCAGTGAGAACAGGAGTCGATCCTCAGTCAGCATACATTTCCTCCTCATTCTTGATGGTGGCTTTTCTTACCTATTCAGGCTGAAGCTTTCACTGTGCCATGGAATTTCATAGAATCATAGAACCATAGAATACTAGGACTGGAAGGGACCTCGAGAGGTCATCGAGTCCAGTCCCCTGACCTCATGGCAGGACCAAATACTGTCTAGTCCCTTCCTGATATACATTTATCTAACCTACTCTTAAATATCTCCAGAGATGGAGATTCCACAACCTCCCTGGGCAATTTATTCCAGTGTTTGACTACCCTGATAGTTAGGAACTTTTTCCTAATGTCCAACCTAAACCTCCCTTGCTGCAGTTTAAGCCCATTGCTTCTTATTCTATCCTCAGAGGCCAATATGAACAAGTTTTCTCTCTCCTCCTTATGACACCCTTTTAGATACCTGAAAACTGCTATCATGTCCCCTCTCAATCTTCTCTTTTCTAAACTAAACAAACCCAAATTTTTCAGCCTTCCTTCATAGGTCATGTTCTCTAGACCTTTACTAATCCTTGTTGCTCTTTGGACCCTCTCCAATTTCTCCACATCTTTCTTGAAATGCAGTGCCCAGAGCTGGACACAATACTCCAACTAAGGCCTAACCAGCGCAGAGTAGAGCGGAAGAATGACTTCTCGTGTCTTGCTCACACCACTCCTGTTAATGCATCCCGGAATCATGTTTGCTTTTTTTGCAACAGCATCACACTGCTGACTCATATTCAGCTTGTGGTCCACAATAACCCCTAGATCCCTTTCTGCCATACTCCTTTCCAGACTGTCGCTTCCCATTCTGTATGTGTGAAACTGGTTAGTCCTTCCTAAGTGGAGCACTTTGCATTTGTCTTTATTAAACTTCATCCCGTTTACCTCAGACCATTTCTCCAATTTGTCCAGATCATTTTGAATTATGACCATATCCTCCAAAGCAGTCGCAACCCCTCCCAGCTTGGTATCATCTGCAAACGTAATAAGCGTACTTTCTAGGCCAATATCTAAATCGTTGATGAATTTATGGGATAGATCTGGGGCTCAGTGGAGTCAGAAGATGAGATCATCTTGCCTAGCCATGTCAAGCCTCATCTCAGCTTCCTCAGCAGAAAGACAATGTAGCTATTAAGAGAGTGTCACTAGAATTATAGACTTCAGAGGGGTAGCTGAGTTAGTCTGTAACAGGAAAAACTTTAAAAACAACAAATAGTCTAGTAGAACCTTAAAGACTAACAAATCATTTTGCCCGCAAAAGCTCATGATACTAGCTACATGTTTTGTTACTCTTTAAGGTGTTACTAGATTATTCATTGTTTTTTAAGGGTTTTTTTAGAATCACAGAATCATAGAATACTAGAACTGGAAGTGACCACGAGAAATCATCAAGTCTAGTCCCCTCCCCTCATGGCAGGCCCCAACATGGTCTATATCTTCCCCAATAGATGTCTAACCTGCTGTTAAATATCTCCAGTGATGGAAATTCCACAACCACCGTAGGCAATTTATTCCAGTGTTTAACCACCCTGACAGTTAGGAAGGTTTTCCTAATGTCCAACCTAAACCTCCCTTTCTGCAGATTAAACCCATTGCTTCTTGTCCTATTATCAGAGGCCAAGGAGAACAATTTCCCCTCTCCTCTCTGTGATACCCTTTTAGATACCTGAAAACCACTATCATGTTCCCTCTCTTTTCCAAACTAAACAAATCCAATTCCTTCAGCCTTGCCTCATAGCTCATGTTTTCTAGATCTTTAATCATTTTTGTTGCTCTTCTCTGGACCTTCTCCAACTTCTCCACATCTTTCTTGAAATGTGGTACCCAGAATTGGACATAATACTCCAATTGAGGCCTGATCAGTGCAGAGTAGAGTGGAAGAATGACTTCTCGTGTCTTGCTCACACCACTCCTGTAATGCATTCCAGAAGCATGTTTGCTTTTTTTGCAACAGTGTTACACTGGTGACTCATATTTAACTTGTGGTCCACTATGACCTTACATCCCTTTCTGAATACTCCTTTCTAGACTTTTAATAATTTTTGTTGCTCTTCTCTGGACCTTCTTCAATTTTTCTACATCCTTCTTGAAATGTGGTGCCCAGAACTGGAAGCAATACTCCAACTGAGGCCTAATCAGTGCAGAGAATGGGGAAAAAAGGATATCTGGGGAGTAACCCATCTCACTTTCATTCCCCCACTTGGACTTTATGCACAGAATTATTAAGAGCAAAGTGATTAGCTGGTTTCTCATCTATTTCAGCATGAAGGCAGCCTTTAATACTGGTAACAGAAGATGAAAAATAATTAAGCATGGAGTGGCTGTGTGATTCTAAAAAGCTAATATTTCTGCAGTGACTGTCCTGCTGTATTATACATGTGCTGAAGTCAGTGCTTAGCCAGATGACAAAGATCTAGGGGAACTTTGGTGACAGCAGAAACTCTTTCAGTAGAGCTGTCAAGCATTTAAAAAAATGAATCACAATTTATCGCATTGTTAATTAGTAATAGAATACCACTTATGTGCATATTTTGGATGTTTTCTACATTTTCAAACACAACACAATATAAAGTATACAGTGTTCACTTTACATTTGATTACAAATACTTGCACTGTAAAAGACAAAAGAAACAGCTGTTTTCAATTGATCTAATACCAGTACTGCAGTACGATCTCTTTATCATGAAAGTTGAGTGTACAAATGTAGATTTATAATATAAAAAAACCTGCATTCAAAAATAAAAACAATGTAAAACTTCAGAGCCTACAAATTCACTCAGTCCTACTTCTTGTTCAGCCAATCACACAGACAAACAAGTTTGGTTACAATTTAGGGAAGATAATGTTGTCTGCTTCTTGTTTACAATGTCATCTGAATGTGAGAACAAGCATTCACATGGCACTGTTGTAACCGGCAATGCAAGATATTTATGTGCCAGATGTGCTATAGATTCAAGTATTCCTTCATGTTTCAACCACCATTTCTGAGGACACGCGCAGTGGCGGATTTAGGGCAGGGCGAGCGGGGCGGCTGCCCTGGGCCCTGCGCTTCCCGAGGCCCCGCGCATGTGCCTCGGCACCACAGCACATGCGCTGTTTCAAAGGGGGGACCCCGCGAAATTTTGCTGCCCAGGGCCCCGTGGCCCTGCCCTGGGCCCCGCGGCACTCTCATCCGCCCCTGGACACGTGTCCATGCTGATGATAATGATCCAAAGCAGAGCAGACCTACAGATGTTCATTTTGGCCATCTGAGTCAGCTGCAACCAGCAGAAGGTGATTTTTTTTGGTGGTTTGTTTTTTGTAATTTCCACATGGGAGTGTTGCTTTTTTAAGGCTTCTGAAAGCTTGCTCCATACCTCGTCTCTTACATATTTTGGAAGGCACTTCAGATTCTTAAATCCTGGAATAAGTGCTGAAGCTATTTTTAGAAATGTCATATTAGTACCTTCTTTGCATTTTGTCTAATATGCTCTTAAAGCGTTCTTAAAATGAATATGTGCTAAGACTGTGGTGACTTTTTCAGTGGTCCACAGGAACATCATCCAAAGTCCACGAACATTTTTTGATTGGCCTGGTGGTTCGTGGACTGAAACGAATTGAGAACCACTGTGCTAAGGCACCATTCAAGCCTGCTAGGACATGAAATATATGGCAGAATGTGGGTAAACTCCAGAGCAGGAGAAATACAATTCTCTGCAAGGAGTTCAGTTACAAATTTAATGAACACATTTTTAAAAAAGCCTCATCAACATGGAAGCATATCCTCTGAAATGGTGGCCAAAGCATGAGGGGGCATATGAATGTTTAGCATATCTGGCTTGTATATACCTTGCAACGTGCCATGGAAGTGCCTTTTCTCACTTTCAGATGGCTTTGTAAATAAAACGCATGCAGCACTATCTCCTGTAAATGTAATCTTTTTTTAACTTAGTGATTGGCTGAAGAAGAATTTAGACTGCATGGACTTATTGGCTCTAAAGTTTTACATTGTTTTGTTTATTAGTGCTGTTAAGTAACAAAAAAATCTACATTTGTAAGTTACACTTTCACAGAAAACCGATTTTACAACAATACTTGTGTAAGGTGAATTGAAAAATGCTGTTTTTTTACAGTGCAAATATTTGTAATAAAAATAATATAATGTAAACACTGTATATTTTGTATTCTGTGTTGTGACTAAAATAATATATTTGAAAATGTAGAAAATATCCAAAATATTTAATATGTTTCAGTTGGTATTCTGTTACTAACCATGCAATTAATCATGATTAATTTTTTGAGTTAATTGTGTGACTTAACTGCAATTAATAAATAGCCTTTATTTTCAGTTTGACTCATGATCAAATTTGAAGTTTCAGGAAAAGTAATTAAAAACCAGACAACACTAGTGGCATGAAAACATTTTTTCCTAAGCTGCACAAACTCTTAAGATATAACCAAAAATAAATTGGTGCTGTGAGCATGATTAATTGAAAACGAACATAAATAGTTTGGACTGAACTACATCTTATTCCATGAAGAAAAAAACATGCATATAGGCAATTTATTTCCAGTGATTGCTTTAAATCAGTGGTTCTCAACTCTTTTCAGTCCACGAACCACCAGGCCAATCAAAAAATTTTTGTGGACTTTGGACAATGTTCTTGTGGGCCACTGAAAAAATCACCATGGATCACTAGTGGTCCATGGACCACCAGTTGAGAACCACAGCTTTAAATGAAAGTCAAGGCACCAATTCAGTGCATTGTTCATGAAGGAAAATATCACTGTATTGCACATGCAAAGCAGTGTGTAGATTGGGCTGAGGTGTTTGTAATGTGGCGACCTATGCAGTTAAGTTATACTCAATATAAACAATATGTCTTGTTTATCTTGTGAGCAGTACAGGATTTATGCCTTACCTACTCGTGTCCTTGCTAAAGCTACATCAAATTCCATTTCACTAGGGAAGAATTTATTAGTTATTATTGTTGTTATTATTTTCTATTACTGTAACCCCTATGAGTTCCAGGCCTGGACCATGACCACATTGTGCTAGGGCAGGGGTGGGCAAAGGGGCCTCTGCGGGCCAGGATCGGCCAGCCAAGCAGACCACATTGTGCTAGGGCAGGGGTGGGCAAAGGAGCCTCTGCGGGCCAGGATCGGCCAGCCAAGCAGGTTGATCTGACTCACGGAGGCCCTGCCGTTCCCCTGCCCCCAGGCCACTTAGTGCCTGTGGGCGGGGGAAGCTCATGAAGTTTCCTCTGTCCTGCAAGGAGTGCACGGTGCTTAGAATCACCATGTGCTCCTGGCAGGATGGGAGGAGACTTTGCTCGCTCCCCCGCCCTCAAGCCCTGATTGGCCTAGCGGCAGAAGGAGAGTGCACAAAGTCTCCTCCCATTGCCAGGGGCATGGGCACCTAGGGGGAAACTCGGGGGGGGGGGGGGTGAGGGGAGGGCAAAGACTTCACATACTCCCCCAGACTAATCATGGTCTGTGGGTGGGGAAGCAGGGAACTATCCTGCCCCTGCCCCTTCCGGTGCAGCCTGGGACCACTTAAAAATGTCAAAAACTTCAGAAATTTTTGAAGTGGCCCTTGGCAAAAAATGATTACCCACCTCTGTGCTACGGGCTGCATAATCACAGGACCAAAAAAAAAGTCCCTTCCCTAATGATTAGTCTTTTTCAAACTTTTTTTTTTTTTTTATTTAGAGCTGGGAGGAATCGACGTTTTGTATTTGAGGACTGGTACCTGAACTTCTGTAGTGTTAGGCTTAGAGCCAGTTTCAATAAATCATCCATCTGTATATGTAGAAGGAAGATAATTGAAAAAGGTTGTGGCAGCAAGCAAGGTTGAAATTTCATTGTATGCACATGGTTCAGTAAATAGGCAGCTGGGATTCACGACAAATGGGATTTTTATGTAGTTGCTGGGGTGTGGTATGGGTAAAGAAAGCTTCAAAAGAGAAATGTAAACATTCTCTGGAGTCATTGGTATTGAACTAAATCAAAGGCCTCACCTTTGTATAGGATTTATAAGGTAATGCATAGCAAGAGAAACTATAAAGCTGCACTTATGGTTTATAAAAGGGATGATGGAATTGATTTTTTTTTCAGTGAAAGACATGTTGTTTATCTCTTTGGCATCACAGTATGGAATGTGGTGTTTCAAAAGCTGAAGACTGATTGGTCCTATAAAGAACAGAGCTCTGGGTATAGAGTCCATATATTGCCAGCAATATATAGAGAAATGGCTGTACAGTTTTTTATTATTTGTTGTGAAAAAACTATCACTTCTTTTTAAGTTGATGAAAGGAAGAAACGCAAACAAAGGATTATATGTCACAGATGTAATGACTAAAGACCTTTACAATGTGTAAAACACAAGATTGAGGTAGGAGTCATGTCGGCTGGATTAAATAGTAAAGGGGAAATTAATCCCTGAGCCTGGCCATTGCCATCAAACAATACGTAATCTTCATAACTGCTGCACACGAAAAAATCTCCTCCCTAAAAAGAGGTAGAGATTCTGGCAATAGGTTCCCAATATGAAACAATATAGGCTGGTTGGTCTCTCTTTCTCTTTGTCATAGGCCAGTTACGTCAGCTTCTCATGCAGCAAACATTTCTCCAGGTTAATTTTTCATTGTCAGAGTGCCCTTGGTCCCCCATTAGCTTGAGTGAGCAGATGGATGAAATGTTGTAATTGTCTTACTACTCAGATGGGCTCCTCACAACAGTGGAGCCCTAACTAAGGCTCTCTCTGCACCAAAGATGCAAACAAGGCTCTTTCCTGGTTGCAGAACATAGTTAAGATCCAGTCTGCATGACGTATTGGAGTCATATTTGTAAATGAATTGGGGCACAAGTGCTCGTAAGCAGAACCCCAAATATGCCTGTATATGGAGTATTAGATCGGGCTTTAGGGAAAACAGCAGTGATTTCTAGTACTGCGATTACAGCTTTTTCCAAGCCTATGTTGCCCAACCATATGACTCTACCATGGAGGAGGCCAGGGCAAGAAGGCTCTTGAATCAAACAGCTACAGTTGGACCTCCCTGGTCTGGCACCCTGAAGGCCTGACCAGTCCTGAATGAGAGAATTTGCTCGATCAGGTGAGGTCCCCCACCACTGTCCTCTTAGCCCACTGCCTCTCCCTATGGCTGCCTCAGCTCCAGCCCCGCTGCCACTGGGCTGCAGCCCGCTGCTACTGGGCTCAGCCTCAGGAGCAGTGGACTGGCCAGGGCTCTTTGGGTATGGAACTCCCCAGCCTTCATGACCCTGCTGCTGTCCACCGGCTGGGGCTCCCTGGCTGCTGGTGGCCTTGCTGCTGTTACTCACTCCCCACTGGGGCTCCCTGGGTACAGGGCTTCCCAGACCCGCTGCTGTCCTGCCTGCCCTGGGCTGTCTAGGGATGGGGCTCGCTGGTCCCCTTCTGCCCCACTTAGCTGGGGCTCCCCAGGACGAGCTCCCCAGCCACCACTGGCCTCACTGGTGGAGCTCCCCACCCCACCATTGAAATCCCAACTGGCTCGCACTCCCCAGCTCTTTGGTCTAGCAACACCTGTGGTCCCAGACTTAAGATGTTTCACCCGGATCTCTGAATGTGACACTTTTGGTCCTCTCAACTCCTGACTATCATTATGTCAGCAAGAATGGGCCTGGAGCATTTTGCATCTTTTATGCCCTTTCATGGCTAGTTGTGGTGTGGTACTGCTACCTCAAAGAGACTGTTTGCGCTCTCAGCCTCAGACAAGAGTGAGGCTTATATGGGTCTTATTTAGGGAAATGTGGACCTCATGTGAAGGGGCAACTGAAATCACTGCTGGTCAGAACAGCTCACTTTCCCCAGTCAATATCTCAGGGAGTGAGGAGATGAACATGGGTCAGTATTAGGGGAAAAGAGATTATTCACTAGATTAGTTGGGTTCCTTTCACTGCTGAGATGTGCTACAATAATTATCACTAAATTCTTCTAGTGGGGATAGGAGATTTACACTGTAAGATATCAGAGGAGGCAATAAGGGAGGCAGATGGGACTGCAGAGGATTCCAGTCTGAGTAATCAAACAGAAGTTCATCAGGTTCCTTTCCCATGTTGTTGCTTTTCCCCTCATACCAAATTCCAAACTTTGTCTCCCTCTGTTCTGAGGAAGAGTATTGTGGAAGAAAACATTGTCCTCACTCTGAGTTTGTAAGCAACAAGTAGCCAGAGGCAGTTTTATTACGAGCTGCAACAAGGGAAAAACTGGTTCGGACGGGGGGGAGCCCCCCCCCCGAGGCAGATCTTCGAATACAAGCAATTATGAAGCAGTTTATATACTGTCTATTAAATATAATAACAATAACAATTAGTCTCCTTCCCATTACAAACACCAATGGCTAACAGTTATTTAGTTCCACCCAGAATCTCCTTATCTCAAGGTCCCTACCAGAGTCAGCATTCTATCCTTATCTCCGTATAGAGGCAAGAGGCGAAGGCAGCATCTAATTACAGATCTCGCGTTGTCAGGCCACAGACTTAGCCTGACTCTTGCTCTCTTGTTAATAAGACCAAGATGGCTCCACACAAATTCCCTTATTCCCTTTTCCTGCCTCCACAGTATACAGGCAGTCCCCGGGTTACGTACAAGATAGGGACTGTAGGTTTGTTCTTAAGTTGAATTTGTATGTAAGTCGGAACTGGTACATATTGTAGGGGAAACTCTAGCCAAACATTTCTCCAGAGCTCAGTTCTATTCTCCCACACCTCACTTCCCTCAGTCCTTTATTCTCAAGCTGAGGTGTCTGCTGAGAAAAGCCGCTCCGCGTCTCCCTGGTCTGCTGGGGGGGGGGGGAGCACTAGCTTCACGTCTCCCTGGTCTGCTGGGGGGAAGCAGCTAGTGTGGGGTTGCCTCACCCCGTTTGTAAGTAGGGATCCGATGTAAGTCGGATCCATGTAACCTGGGGACTGCCTGTATATGGGATGGAGTGTAATGTACTTTAAGAAGGGATCAAAACTAGAAGCTGAGTAGTTAGTTATCAATAGGACAAGTGGAAAGACAGTAGTATGGTTCATCTTTTGTGATTTCATAGAACATATAGAACAGAAAAGGTATTTGCTATAGAAATAATTTGTTTGCAAATAGCAGTTTTACTGTTTGGAGCAAAATAGTCCGTGCTTCAATTTCTAGTCCTGCTGCATGGGGTAATTTGATTTCTTGTTGTGCTCTCTGCTGCCTGCCTATTTACTGATCTATTTCTAGAGCCTTAGTCACCATGGTATCTAAGTGCCATCCTGTTTAGAGAAGATTGGCGAAGTAAAAAAATCAGTAAAAATTGAAAATGTACTGAGAAATAATTTAAGGACTCCCCGAGCATTTAAATAAATAATGACTGGTCAGACAAAGAGTCATCTTCAGTGCTGCAAAATAATGAAATAATATCAATTCCAAGAAGCTGCACAGTCTTCCCACCCCACCATGTTGTAAATTGCTTTTCCAGATCAAAAGCCTACTTTAAAGGGAAGCTAATAGAAAAGCATTCTGAGGCACAAAACTCTGAAAATCAATGTGCTGTGTTAATTCAAATCCACCTGTCTACCCACATGGTCCAAATGAGACAACATTAAGCACAGCATGCCAGTCCTCACCTTCATATGTGTGCCATAAATGTACAATCATTGACCATTAGAAAGATGAAATGTCACTGTGCAAGATTAGGATATTGAATTAAAACCTCCAGCTATTATTCTCATTGAATGATATCAGTCTGTCTCTGTAATATGATCTTTTTTGAAAAGTTACAGAAAAATGAAAGACTGTGGCAGCAAATAGCCTGTCTTCTCTGATATCTCTTACTATTTCTTCTACCCCCAGAAATGTAGGCCAGAGAGAACGCACAGTGTCTGGGAGTGGATAAGATGGGGCAGTGCTTTGTGTCTCATGTGAGCACACTGTACTTACAAACTCCTCCATCAGCAACCTATTGGACAAACATGAAGTGCAAATGTGGTGTGGGTGTCCCCGGGTATGTCTACACTGCAGAGTTTTTCCAGAAAAACGTCTGTTTTTCCAGAAAAAGTATACTTACGTCCACACTACTAAGTATTTAAAACGGAGGGGGTTTTCTGACAGCAGTAAACCTCTTTCTACGAGGAAGAAGCTTTTTTTTTAAAAAGCTTTTTTGGAAAAAGGCGTGTGTGGACATGGAAGAGGGAGTTTTTTCGAAAGAAAAGGCTTCCAGGAAAAAGCACAGGTGCCCTGGTGTCTACTCTGTTCACAGTAATCACAACTTAAATGTGAGATAGCATCCAATCAATGTGGATGCAATCTTTCAAAAAAGCAAATCGCTTTTTTCGTTGCACTTTTGCTGTGTAGACACTCTCTTTCGAAAGAAGTTTTCTGGAAGACCTCTTCTGGAAAAGATTCTGCTGAAAGAAGCCTGCAGTCTAGATGTAGCCCCCTTCAAATTTCTGATGTGTTCAGTTCCTTCCTCCTTCAGTGCAAAAATATAGACTGAAATTTTGCAAGGCCAGATTCTCACTCCTTAAGGCTCTTCACCATGGTCTAGGAACGTAAAGGGATGTTTACATCCTCTTAAAGGTGCTGTCAGAACAGTGTAACAGAAACACAAGGTAAATGAGAGCAAGAACCACTGGGTTAAGAAATTTGTACCCATGTCCACGTCTAGCCTAAGGAACTGGACAGGCTGGGTTGTAAACTGAAGCTGAATAGTACTATCAGTTTCAAAATCAGTTTCAGCCAGGGCCCTTCCCTGATGCCCTCCCCTCACTTCAGTTAAAGTTCAACTACTTCATTTGTAAATGCAGCAGAGTGATACAATCAAGTGCAGAAATGCTGCCATGCCATTAACTCAGTCAGGCAAACAAACTGTGCCGGCTCCATCATAAATTAGTCCTGGCAATATTAACTCCTGCAATTACAGGCAGTCCCCGGGTTACGTACAAGATAGGGACTGTAGGTTTGTTCTTAAGTTGAATCTGTATGTAAGTCGGAACTGGCGTCAGCCGCTGCTGAAACTGATCAGTTTCAACCGCGGCTGAATCTGGACGCCAGTTCTGACTTACATACAGATTCAACTTAAGAAACCCAGGCGTCCCCAAGTCAGCTGCTGCTGAAACTGATCAGCGGCTGATTCCAGGAAGCTTGGGGCAGAGCAACTCTGCCTTGGGCTTCCTGTAGTCAGCCGCGGGTCAGTTTCAGCAGCAGCTGACTTGGGGACGCCTGGGGCAGAGCAGCTGGGGTGCTGCTGGGTTGCTCCAGTAGCGCGGCTCCTCGGCGCTACTGGACCAACCCACCAGCACCCCACCTGCTCTGCCGCAGGCGTCCTGATTCAGCCGCTGCTGAAACTGACCAGCAGCGGCTGAATCAGGACTCTTGGGGCAGAGCAGCTGGGGTGCTACCGGGTTGGTCCAGAGCGGTGCTGCGGGACCAACCCGGCAGCCCCCAGCTGCTCTACCCTAGGGGTAGGCAAGAAAAGCCTGGTCTGCTGGGGGGTGCACTAGCTGCACCCCCTCCAGCAGACCAGGGAGACGGGGGTGGCGGGACGCCCAAGTCCTCCACGGCTTTGCTCCGTCTCCCTGGTCTGCTGACCTGGGAGACGCGGAGCAAAGCCGCAGAGCACGCGGGCAGCGGGACAGTCCAGGCGCACCGCGCTGTCCCGCTGCTGGCATGCTCCGAGGCTTTGCTCCCCATCTCCCTGGTCTGCTGGTCAGACCAGGGAGACGGGGAGCAAAGCTGCGGAGCACGCCCGCAGCCGGACAGCCCGGGCGCGCTTGAGCTGTCCCCCTGCGGGCGTCTCCGCGGCTTTGCTCCCTGTCTCCCTGGTCTGCAGGAAGACGGGGAGCAAAGCCTTGGAGCATGCCCGCAGCGGGACAGCCCAGGTGCGCTTGGGCTGCCCTGCAGCCCCAGCCCCTCCGCGGCTTTGCAAAGCCTCGGGGGAAGCCGGCGGCGGGACAGCCCAGGCACGCCTGGGCTGCCCCGCTGCCCGAGCCCCTCTGCGGCTTTGCTCCGTGTCTTCCTGGTCTGCAGACCAGGGAGACGGGGAGCAGCTTTTCTCGCCCCGGAGTACACGGGCGGCGGGACCACGAGGTCCCGCAGTCCGTGTCCTCCGGGGCGAGAAAAGCCCCGTTCGTATCTGCGGATCCGACATAAGTCGGATCCGCGTAAGTCGGGGACTGCCTGTATAGGAAAGTGCCCCTCCCCCAAAGCTACACCAGTACTGCTCTTGTCTCTGTGTGCAAGCTAGCACAGTGATATGCGGGTCTGGACTTTCTGAAAATGGTCCTCATTAAACAATTTTTTTCCTTTCGTGGGTGTGGAGAGGACTCTGCAGTTCCATGATGTCTCTAACTCTTATACCACCATATAGATTCCTAACACCCATGAATCTCTCCTCTGCACTCTCAGTGTATGTCTACACTACAGGACAAAGTTGAATTAAATAGGCAACTTCAGATACGTTAATTATGTAGCTGAAGTCAAAGCAGGTTAACTTGGCTTTTGGCGCTGTCTACACTGCAGGAAGTCGAAAGAAGAACACTTTTAATTGGACTTCCTTTACTCCTCGTGAAAGCAGGGTTACCAGCATCGACCGGAGTGCCCCTCTCCGTTCGAATTAGCTGTGTTAACTAGACCGCTAATTCAAACCCTGAAAGATCAACAGCAGCAGCTTTGATCTTCCTCTGTAGTGTAGATACACCTTCAAAATCCCACACCATCGCTCAGTGGTCCCCAACCTTTTGGGGCTGCCGGGCGCCCAGGGCGGGGCCACGCATGCGCCGCGCACCGGGGGCAGAGGCCGTGCATGCACCAGGCTTCTGGGGTCTGGGGCGCAAGAATGGCTCGGGCCAGCCCTGGTCACTAGGTAGGTGCACATAAATGCCCTGGTGGGCACCATGGTGCCCGCAGGCACCACGTTGGGGACCACTGCCATAGTTTGTGTACCTGCCAGGCCTGCCCGGGGAGAGGGGGCGGGGGCAGAGGAGGGAGTCTAGAAAGTGGGCAAAGACAGGACTTTGGTCTTTCTATGGAGACCACCAAAGCTCTTCCTCAGTGCTTCAGTGGGAAATAACTAAAGGCAACTGGATTTTTAGTATCATATTTTCACTTTTAAAATGCCATGAGGGGTGTCCTGGATTGGGAGAAATTAGTATTTCACAGCAAAAGTAATAATTTTTATTATTTGTACAGTGACAGCACTTAGGAATGCCAGTCATGGAACAGGACCCCCATTGTGCTAGTTGCTGTCTAAACACAGAACAAAGAAAAAAGGCAACTCCCCGAGGATCTTACGATCGAAGTATCGGCAAGAGATAGCAGGTGGATACAGACAGACCAGACCAGGGGAATAGAAAGACTTAATATTCATTATCATACCAGCTGCCTAACTATTCTCAAGTTTTATGTAAACTTCATGGCAAAGAAGAATGAGAAGAAGAGATTTGAAGGGGGAGAATGAGAAAGGTTCACAGATCTTTACGAGGAGTGTGTCCCAAGTGTTTGGGGCAGCAAGATTTTTTTTTAAATTAATATGTGGGGATAGGCCATGAAAATAAAGACAAGAAGCTTATCTTTGATGGAGAAAGGAGAGGCAATGGAGGGGTGCAAAGAGAGGGGTGACATGGTCAAAGCAGTGGGGTAGCAAAATGGTCTGTGTTGTAGCATTCTGGAAGGATATGGGCAAAGCAAGATGGACTTACTCAGAAGAAGAGGACTGCTATAACTGAGACTGCAGGTGATGAGATCTTTGCTGAGAGTTTTAGGTGTGGAGGTGGATAGGAAAGGACATATCTTAAAGAGGTTCTGCAGAAAGAATCAGCAAGATTTTGACACAGACTGGGTATGAGAGGTCTGAGTCAAAGATGACAGCCTGGCAGCGGAGTTGACAGCCCTGAGCAAGATGAGGGGGTGGCCGGCTCCGCACTACCAGAAGGGGAGTGGAAGGGGTGGGGCCAAGGGCAGCTGGGCCTTAGTGCTGCCCAGAGTGCGTCATCTCCGTCCCAGCCCTCAGCGCTGCCCAGAGCACGCAGCACGGTGCTCCAGCCGCAATTTAAATGGCCCGGAGCTCTGGCTGCTGCTGTCGCTACTTTGCTAGTGGCAGCAGCTGGAGCCCTGGGCCCCTTTAAACTGCTGGTCCATGGGGTGCCTCTCCCTGATCAGCGGGCCAGCAAGCAGGTTCTGAGCTTGAGTGACAGGGAGCATAGTGGTGGTGTCTACAGCGACAGACGGGGGAGAGGGTTTGGGAAAACAAGAGGGGCTCTGTTTTTGCTACGCTGAGCATGAACTGATGGCAGGATATCCACAAGGAGATCTCCGAGAGAGAGGCTAAGATTTTGGCTTGGACAGAAAGAGACAGATGCAGGGTAGATTGGCAGTGGTGTGGTAGTAATTGATTTTAATAACAGTATCTTTTTTGGATATATGATTTGGTTTGGTTTGGTTTTTGAATGAGATGACCCTTGCTGTAATCTTTGCCAGACATTTCCATTTGGTTCCAAGAATCCTACTTAGTAGCAATTTCAGAATAATAGTTTGCGCTGCCTTTTAAAGTAACTTCTGATTTCCATCTCTCTGCTTCAGATTTTCATCACGGTGAATTGCTTGAGTACGGATTTCTCCTCACAAAAAGGAGTAAAGGGACTTCCTCTGATGATTCAGATCGACACATACAGCTACAATAATCGCAGCAATAAACCCATTCACCGGGCCTACTGCCAGATCAAAGTCTTCTGTGACAAAGTGAGTGAAGATAATATTGCGAAAGATGGAGGGAGCCCATATCCAAAGTGTCTCTTTTCTCTTTTAGATGCTTGTTATCACTAATGTTTGAAGTGGTTTCCATCCTCTCCGCATATGAGTTGTGGCCTGGGATTTTTTATTTTTCATGGTGTATGGAGCCTCCATTCACAGTGACTCTTCACTGTGCCCTATATACAGGGGTGCAGGTCCCTTGTAAAATCAATGATAACCTTTAAGCTGGAAAGGAATGTGAATCCTAGGACACAGGAGACCATAACATGAACAACATCAGCACAGAAACACTCCCTTAAAAGTAACAGTGTAACAGAGGGAGGGAAACTTTATTGGGAACTGGGACATTGGGAAAAGACGGGATTAGGTGTAATCAATAAACATTTATAAATAAGCCAATTTTCCACCACCTTATAGTCACAAACTCCTCCAGCCAGGTCTCTGGACCTATTAGCCAAGACTGCATGTGCTCAAATGGAGAGTTGCAGCGCAGTGGCATTGACCAGCTTAAACTGGTCACCTTACTCTTACCTCACACCTGACTGAGGCAGGGTCCTCTCCTGATTCCAGGCAGGCTCACTGGTTTCCTAATCTGAAGTTCTTCTAGGGTCTTTGCTGGCTGTCAGTAGCTGTCACCAGCTGGAATCTGTCTGTCTTTAGATGTGCTGCTGCTGCCTGATCAAGGCAGCTAAAGTCTCAGAGCGTGCAGATGCCCCTCCAGGAAAGGGAGAATTCAGCAGGCGCTCCCAGAGCTGCACTGTCTCCCAGCTCCAAAACTCAACACAACTGTCCCCCGCCCCCCCCCCCCCCACACACACTTTTCTTCAACAGCCTGTCCCTTACCCAGTTGCTTCTTGGGGACTGAACAACCCTGGCTTGTCACTGGTTCACTGGACTTCTTGCCCACATTACCTCATGCAGAAGCTTCCCTAACTGGCCCCAGCCAGGGTTTTCACTTTCATTTGCCTCCACCCCTAACTCTAGGCATGCTGGGAATAAGGTCAGGGATTCTGGTAGCCATCTTAGTAGTAGTTCTGTTAGTAGGGCCCCTTTAGGTATGTCTGCACTGCAATTCGGGCTGGTAGGACTTGGGCTAAGGGTTGTAGAAGTTCAGTCTTCGGCTGGAGTCCTGCCAGGGGGGATGGTCCCAGGGTTCAGGCTACAGCCTGAGCCCCAATGTCGGCTCAGCAATTAAATAGCCCTGCAGCATGGGTCACTTGCTGGTATAGAATAAATGGTGGACTTGCTGTAACTTGAAGTATATAAACCAAGATTTGAGGATTCAGTAACTCAGCCAGAGGTTAGGGCTGTATCACAGAAGTGGGTGGGTGAGGTTCGGTGGCCTGCAATGTGCATGAGGTCAGACCAGATGATCACAAAGGGCCCTTCTGCCCTTACAGTCTGTGAGTCTATCCACAGAGGAGCATCTTCCACAGGAGGGGCGGAGGGAGCCCCACATAAGGTGAGCACTCCGCCTGCTCCAGCCAGATTCCGAATGGGCCCTGTTCTGGTAAGGCGAGGCCATGCACAGGAGTTTGAATGTTACCTCTTTGGGAGGGGCACATTCAGTGCCCCCACTAAGGGCTGGGGTTGGAGGCGCTGTCAGCTTCCACCAGGGTCCCTTGGCTGAGGAACTTGCTTTCCCCACCCACTGCCAGGGCTGGAAGAAGCTCGCTCTCTTCTCCTTCCCTTTCCCCCTACCAGGGCTGGAAGGAGCTCATTCTGCTCCCTCCAGTGCAACCCAAGCGCCAGAAAGAACTCCTTTCCCCTCCCCCACTCCACCGTGCTCCTGCTTGTCCCCCTGCCCCTGTGTATACCCCTGCTCAGAGACTGCCAACTGGACCAGGCACTGCATGTGACTTGGTGGTGGGGCGGGGGGTGAACACCTGTCTTCCCCTCATTCATGAATTGCTCTGAGGCTGAGACGAGATGGGCACTTGGACACTCTGAGGGAGGCAGCAGTGCACATGCAGAGATGCAGAAACGTAGGCTGAGGGAACTTTTACCTTGAACACTTAGATGCCAAGTGAGTTTAGATGCTTACAAGGTTCAACAGAGTTTTGTGATTTTATAGTGGAGCCTCAAACTGGGACTTAGGCACCCAAACAAGCTGGAGACATGAGAACTTAAATCCAAAAGTTGAGTGTTTTGGTACTTTTGTAGATCCTTCCCTAAGTGACTTAGGCACCTAAGCACCATTGAAGGGCAATGGGTCGCAAGCAATTAAATTGTTTAGGTGCTTTTGAAAATGTTACTCATAATTATGATTCCCATTTTACAGATGGGGCAGAAAGATTAGAAGCCAGCCCAGGCCATAAGAAGTCAGCTTTTACAGTGAGAGACAGATCTCAAGTGCTCCAGGCTTCTAGGCCTCTCCTCAGACCACTATCCCACTCCCCGTCCTCTTAAATCCACCTCCTTCTCCCCCTTTTCCTCCAACGTTCTCTGTTGGCAACAAAATCTTTGAAGATTAATCAGGCAGTTTTATGAGCAGAGAAAAAATGTTGAAAGTAATGAATGTAAATGTATGTGCTGAATTAATCGTAAGGACGAAGCGCTTATTTTTATTTGTAGCTTTGAATGTCAAATATTTACAGAGATTTGAAGCTACAGTTGGCTGTTAAAAGCTAATTAAATATCAAAGGAGTATTTTTATCTACCTGTTTTTGAAAAGCAATTAGAAAAATCTGGACTATTAAAATTTTTTTTAAAGGAAAGGCATTTAGAGCACAACCTCCTCAAGGTTGACTGCAGATTTGAATGATAAATATTTGTTACTTTGACTATCTATCCACCTAACTGATACTTCACATCTCCAGGCTAGGAAGCAGGAAACGAATCCGAAGATGTTTAATCAAAACCATCTTAAACTAGGAGTAAACATCACAAGGGTAGTTAATGTGTTACACACATCCCAACTATGTTAAAGGTGTGGGCTGGAGCGCTCAGGGGATTGGGAATAGGATATAAAGCCTTTTAACTGTTGGTTGTCCTAAAGACTGGTGATGACTGAGATCCATCCCTCTCTTGAATTGTATTTAGTGGCCTATGTGAAATGGTTTGGTGAGGTCTCCCTCCAGTTTTTATATGTGCAACCGTTCACTTCACTAAACCTAACATAAAAATGGTACTAACTTGAATAGAGACTGGAGTTAGAGTCTCTGCTTCGTTACGTGGATGTAAATCAGAATTAACTCCACTACAGTCAGTTTTAGTTACACTGATGTAAAATGCTTGTAAGTGAAAGGAGAATCATGTTCCAACGGCGTTCTCTCTCCTATGCATATATGTGCAGTGCCTATTTTCACCTGGTTACCTCCTTCAGCATCAATCTGCTTATGAGATTTGATAAAAAGGCCTGGGTTCTTTTGGCTCCCACCTACCATTTAGCAGGAGGTAATTTCTGAATTTTCTTTCCATATGAATTTATTTGGCCTCCACTGTCCTTGCTCCTTTCTGGCAGGCCACCAGCTCGGTTTGAGAGGAAAATTCTAACCCCAGGGTAATTTCCTCTTACTCGCCAGGTAGTTGGAGATGCCTAAGAAATACAAACACAATATATCTATGTCTATCTATATATCTTTTCAGCAGAGTAATACAGAAGTAAATATAATGTAACAGGGTAAAAGACTTCTAGGGTCACTAATACCCACCCTGGTAATATCCAGGAATTTCCTCAGTCCTCTGACCTGATAAAGCAAAAGTAAAATTTAGCATCCCATTGATACATGTATGTCATAGGAGCTCAGATGACCTGTGACAATTATATCTTCTGTAGCCACAAAGCAACTTGGCTGACTGGGTTCAGTACAGCCCACAAAATTTACATAGGGAATAAGGTGGTAAGTCCTTCCACAAGTTTAATAGGTAGCAGGAAATACAATCTCCCCAAACTCTGCTCCTTAGCTGGAGGACCTGATTCAGGGAGTAGGGGTTCCCCCAAGCAATTTCCCAGATGAGCTAACTAAAAAATGTGCTCACAACTCTGTGGATGATCCTCAGGTTCAGAGATGGCTCTGGACTCCTCAGCAACTGCAGAAGGGGTGATAATCACAGCTGCCAGAAGTCCTCTTTCTGCAGGAATGAGGTTAATTTTGTTCCTAAGATTTCCCCTCCGCACAAAGGTGCAAATTATAATAGCTAGGGTTGCCAGATGGTTGAAACAAAAATACCGACTCCCCCTCCTCCCCCCCAAAAAAAACCACCGGGAAAAAATTTTGTTGAAGGGGAAAAAAAAGGGGAGGGGGGGAAACCTAAGTTGTTGAGCAAAAAAAAAAGACTCCAAGCACTTATTAAAAAATTAAAATAAAACAGCATTAAAACAGCATGTCCCCTTTAAGAGTGAGTACAGGGATAGGAACAGGGGGAGAGGTTGAGCACTAAGACACAGAAGAAACATTGCTTCCCCTAGGTCTTTTGTCCGCCAGCCATTTTATGCTGGCAGCCTGAGGAACTAGGTAAGCATGGGGGCTGGAGTTGGGGGTCTGGGTTTGTTGGGGGCCAGAAGGGTTCGAGGCGGGGGAGGGGGGAGGGGAGGCCGGGCGCTGAGTGTTTGTAGGGTTGCCAGGTGCCTGGCATTTTTGCCTCCTGGCTGGGGAAAAATTCAGAAAATACCAGACATCTCAGGTGTCCGGTAGTCTCTGAATTTTTTTACTGGACTGTCCGGGTGAATACCGGACACCTGGCAACTCTAATAATAGCTCGAATGCTAATCTCCTGCCCTAGCATTCCAATACACTCACAGCAGGCAAGCAGGCTGGCATTAGCAGCAAGAGCAGCACATGCCACGTGGTAACTGCATTTACCTAGGAGCTGGAGTTGCATCACCCCCACACCACTCTAGACCCCTCATAGCCCCCCCTTCCGATAGTCCAGCATATCTGATAATCCGGTACCCCCTGGGTCCTAAAGGTGCCGGATTATCGGACGTTTACTGTACTCAGTGTGGATTGCAGTAGCAGCAGATGCCCTTTATGATCAGCTGAGGCAATCAGAGAAATTCCGGCAATACAGAGGAAGAAAGAGAGCTGGGCATGAGCTATTATGAACAGCAAAATAGACAGATACTGGATTTTTATTACCAACCTTTGAATGAGAGTATGTCTGGTTTGATTTCTCTTACAGTTCTGTTAGGCACTACCTAATAACACGGAAAGGAATGGCTGCTGCAAAGTAATTTATTTGTGCCTTTTATTACTTCTTTCCATATTCAAAAAAACATTGCCATCAAAACAGTTTTCAAGAAGACAAACATACAGTGCCTGATATATTTGTAGAACAAACATTGCAGCATCATGTTGAGGGGCAGAGAGCCAAAAAATGAAAGTGACCTGAAAGTGATTGGGCTATTTTTATTGTCCAAATAGGGGGAATTGGAAAGTGAAATTCTCCTTCCAGCATAAATAGTGAGATGCAAAAACACTTTAATCCTCTAAGGTGCTGTTGGTAAAATGAGAGGAAGAGATTTCAAAACTTTTTGGTGTTTACCTGACAGCGTTGTAAAAAGCTATCTGTGATTACCATGGCTCTTCCCAACCCATAGGCCTCTGATATGTTTACTAAGAATATTTGTCTGCACCACAACCACTGTAGCAGCACAGCTATGGCACTGCAGTTCTGCCACAGTAGCGTGAACACGTCCTACACTGATAGCAGGGTTTTTCCCATTGATGTAGGTAATTCATCTCTTGGGGTATGTCTACACTACAGAGTTTAAATCAAAATAAGAGACATTATTTAGCTCATTCAAAATAAGTGCTGTGTAGACACTTATTTCGAATTAGGGGGCCTCCAGCCCTTCCCAATTCCCCCTGGTGGCCTCTGTGGGCCAAACCAAGAAAACTCCTTTCCTCTCCCTCATCCCCAGGGCCCTTAAAGGGGCAGACTTTGGCCATTGGGCATGTGCAAGAGCCAGGCTTGCCAGCAGCTGCAGACCCTCAGCCAGTGGTCACAGGGTGGCAGCCAGCTCTCCCCCGCCCAGTCCCTCAGCACCCAGGGGCCAGCCAGGGGCCGTAGACAGTGCGCACCCTCATGGACTAGTGCGGAGATCGTGGACCTCATTGAGGTTCGGGAGGGGGCTCCCAACTTCCATGATCTCCGCACTAGGTGGAGGAACGCGGCCGTCTACGGCCACATAGCAGCCACCATGGCCAGGAAAGGCCACAGGCGCACCCAAGAGCAGGTGTGCCTGAAGATGAAAGAGCTGCGGCAGGCATATGCCAGGGCCACCAGGGGCAGCACAGCAGCAGGGGCTGACAACTGCCCCAACTTCCCCCGCCCTCGACCAACTCCTGGGAGGTGGAGTGGTCCACGCCAGCCCGGGAGGCAGCGAGCAGGGACCGGAGGGCCCTGTCCCGGGCACACCAGAGGGGCCACCACCAGCTGTTCCGGCACCGGAGTCGGCAGGGTCGTCCAAGGAGACCATACCAGGTAAGTGCCAGCACTGTCCCCTACCTAGGGGGGAGGCGAAGAGAGAGACCAGGGACTGCGCGCGTGGGCCATGCCTCCCACGGATCACGCAGCCACCTGTGCACGTGCAAGCACATGCCATGCCACCCTTGGGCAGGTGGCTCCAGCTGCGTGACACCCAGGGGCCGTGGCCCAGTAGGCACATGCGTGTGTGAAGAGACCTGACACGCTCCCGACCCCGGGGCAGGACCCAGCAGGACGCTCTCCCTTCACACGCCCCCTCTACACAGAGGCAGGGGACATCTCACTCCCCCCCCCCCCCCGTCGCCCCGGCCACATTATACACGGCACAGGGGCGTCTTGGGGCAGCTCCCAGTCCTGGGGAGAGCCAGACATCCTGACCATGGCCTCTGTGCAAGCACAGCGGCTCTGACGGTGCAGGGCACAGTTGCCCTCATGTCGCGGGGCAGGGGGCTGGGCATCATTCACTGTCCCCCCAGGGAGAATTGACCACTTCTCTTCTTTCTCTACAGCTGCTCCAGCTGCTCATGCAGGGCGCACCACCCCACCCGGGACATGCTCCCGCACCCGCGGCCTGCTCCAGATCACCAGCACGCGGCAGGAACCAGCACCTGGGGGCCCTGTGAGCCCTGCACCGCACCATAGGCCTGGATGCTGGAGGACCTGCAGCTCCACCGGGAGCAGCTTGCTGAGGACTGAGCCATGAACTCTAACCTGCAGGCCCTGCTGCAGAGCATGGTGCCCTGTGCCGGTCTTGAGCCTGTTGCCCCCTCTCCCCAACTACTGTTCCTCCTCCCACTCCTGCCTCTCCCACCTCTTCCTCCTCAACCTCCACACCCTCCTCCTCCTCAATGTCCACACCCCCCACCTCAACCTCCGCACCCTCCTCCCCATCCCTCTGGGGACGCCGAGGCCCTCTCCCCCGCCGTGCTGGGAGGCGGTTGGCCCGGCGAGACCCCCAGCCCTTAGTGCTGAGCTTCCCCTCCCCCCTTTTCCCCTTGCTTTCCTCTTCCAGCTCCCTCCTCCCAGTTTTCCCCCTCCCCTCTCCCACCCTCTCTCCTGCCCTCTCCTGCCCCCTTTCCCCCGTCTTCCCAGAGTTTCATTCCCTCTCCCCAGTTGTGTTAAATAAAGACAGTTTATATTTTTGAAAATACGTGTCTTTTATTTGACATCAGGAAAGGGGGCTAGGGAAGGGTAAGTGGACGGACGAGAGGGAGGAATAGGGCACAAGCCCCCAGTGGGGCAGACCGGGGAGACTGTTAGTGCTCCTCAGGGTGGAAGTTCTCCTGAAGGGCCCCCTGGATCCTGACAGCCCCTTGATGGTCCTCCCAGATGGTAACCTGCAGACAGTGCAGATAGGCTGCTGGCAACGTGTCCACGAGACACAGCAGAGTCCCCGGGGGCAGGTCTGGTTCCATGTTGCAGAGTGCCATGGTGCCCCGAGTGAGGGCAAGCAGAGCACTCCGAGACATAAATGCTTTGCTGTCCCTCAGCGAGGTAGACCAGCAAGCAGAGAAACCTGAGAACTGTCTGTCCGGGATGTGGGGTCGGGTCCCCTTAAGCACAGACCTCGGCTAGCCTGAGGTAGCAGCCCCACACACTAAGTCCGACTTTGATGCCCTTTTGGCACTGGTTCCGGCCAGCCTTACCTTCGATTCAGGGTCCACTCAATGTGGACGCGCTATTTTGAATTAGAAAAACTCTATTTCAAATTAGTTTTTGCGTCTAGATGCATTCATTCGAAATAAGTTAATTCAAAATAGCGCTGTAGTGTAGACATACCCTTGCAGAGGTTGAGCTGCCACTATACTGGGAGTTAGGTCAACCAAATAGTGACGGTAGAATGTGATTTTTTTCACATCTCTGAGTGATAAAGCTACCTAGGCTGACTACGTTTTTAGGTGTAGACCAGGCCGTAGCCAAGTCACAGATAAATGTGGCTAATTTTGAAGGCAAACTTCTAATTGAATGCACTATTCTTGAAGCTCAATATCAAAGTATTTTAAGCAGAATCCTCGAAGAAATAAAATTATATCCAATAGGACATTCTATGTACAGCAGTATTTTATCAAATATTGCATTTCTTTTGCATATCAGTTCTGTGGGACCTGCTCTAATGTGGGCATTATTTAAAGCTGACAGTATAATGGTAAAATGGCAAAGGCATGACTGGTGACCTTGACATATTCTCCAATGCTTTGTCCGTGTCATTGTCCACCAAATATTCTTCAAGCGATCCTTATGGAGTTTCATTTTCTTAATATTAATCCTGCTACCCCCTTAATGCTCCTTTGGTGTATGCAGAACATTCATGCCTTCGTATCATAAAATGATGTAATTTTTATGCCTTAATAAAATTACATAGGTTGTCAGGGAAACTTGCCACCAAGTCTATTTATAGTCATGAATTACAATGTGCTTTTACCACACAGAGTGATCGAGTTAGGGCTCCAGAAAGGTTTGATTCTTTAGGTTACAGTTCTGTTAAGACAGTTGAAGAAGGATTTGACTCAGGACATTTTATTCACTGTGTGATACTATGTTTTCCTAGGTGCCATTCCCATAGGTGCTATGGGGCTGGAGCACCCACAGAAAAAAAAATAGTGGGTGTTCACCCTACACCAGCCAGCTGCCAATCCGCTGTTTTGTGGGTCCCACCAATCAGCTCCTCTCCCTCCCCTCAGCACCTCCTGCCCTCCACTGAGCAGTTGTTCAGCAGGGGCAGGAAGAGGTGGAATAAGGGCAGGGTGTATTTCTGGAGGGGCAGAGCAGTGGCAGGAAGAGGTAGGGTGAGGATGGAGATTCGGGCACTTGGGTAGGAGGAGGCAGAGTGAGAGGGAGCCTTAAGGGGAGGGGCAGAGTGAGGGGGCTAGAGGGGCAGAATGCGGGAGGAGCATCCCTGAGGAAGGCTGAAAGTCAGCGCCTGTGATATTTTCCTACAAAGTTAAGAGGCTTGACCCATATTCCTTACATCCATTGCTATTCCTTTTCTCCCCCATCCTCTCTACTTTGATACCGGTGCTCTGGGTGGGAAGGGATCTCCTTTTGTGCGTTCGTGCAGTACATCAGCCTTCCATACTAGATAGAGGCAATTTGGTTTCTGTGGGCTTGATCCTGCCAAGCACTGAGCATTGTGTCTCTGGTCCAGCAAAGCACGTAAGCTCATGCCTAACTTTGAACACGGGAGTACTGCCCACTAGGTTACAATTGTGAGTACTTTGCTGGATCAAGGCCAGTGTGCTCAGCCCTTTGCAGGATAGTTCCGTCTATGCATTTCAGATTTGGAGGGCAGACACACATTTCAATCTGAAATTCACATCCTGGGATTTCCCTGTATTAGTCTTACTATGTATTTTAGAAATGTGCATCTGTCTGCCTGTCTGTGAATCCATTTGTTCAGAAACTCCTCCCAAATGGTACGAGGTAGGACCACCAAATTTGGTAGGCAGCTTCCTAGTATCATAGCTTAAAGCAAGCTCAGGGTTTGGTTGTGCTGGCATAATGGGATGTGTGTGAAATATGATTTTCTCATAAAATGGAAAGGAAGAGGTCTGGAAGGAGGGAGTTATATTGCAGAATGACCACAGGGAGGCAGCAAGGGACCAGATATGGGCACCAGGACAGCTGTAACCCTATTGGGTCAGCAGGTCAGGGGTGGAGAAAGGGACAGCTATCTACTGTATGTTTCAGAGAGTTTATTTGTGTGTCTGTCTGTCCCCCAGCTGGGGGACATGCACCTGTTTTCCAGCTGTGCCTGCTGGAGCTGCAGCAGCCATGGAGAGGCGCTTCTCACCTGGCATCAAGCTGTTGTGGTGAGAGAGGACTGGAGTAGTCCTCTCTCTCCAAGGCAGCCTGCATCCTGAACCACTCATCCCCAGCCCCTCCCCAGAGCAATGATTTAAATGAAGAAAAGCAAAACTTATTTGAGTTAAGGTCCTAAGCAGCGCAGAAGATGTAATGGGCATGTTGCTGTCATACAGAACTCAGTTACTATATCAGTTACTATGTTCAGTGGGGCTGACAGCCTTACCGGGCTCCTGAGCAAGGTGAGGGGGGGCTTGGCTCTGTGCCTCCAGAAGGGGTGGAGCTGTGGGTGGAAGGGGTGGGGCTGGGGCTAGCCTCCAACAGGCAGCCTCAGTTCCTCCTGGAGCATGCTGCGCATCCCTCAGAGCATGCCATTTGGGCTCTGGCAGTGATTTAAAGGGTTTGGGGCTCCAGCCAACACCCCCTCCACAGTAGTGGCAGCTGGGAGCCCTGGGCCCTTTTCAATTGCCAGGCCCTGGAGCAGTTGCCTTCTTGGCCCTGCCAGTTGGTCTGCTCTTCCCCCACCTCCTGATTATGTTTGGCTGAGTACATCCATTCAAAGGAAAAGGCCAACAGCATAAGTTTCACAAGGCATAAGTGAGCGGTCGACAAAGGTGTTCCCGTGACGATCAGCTGAGCCGGCACAATGCTGCAGCCATTTTTATTTTAATTAAGCTGGGGATATTTAAATCCCTGCTTCATTGACTATGTCGGGTAGCCTATTTTACATGCCTCTGTCGGCAGAGGCATGTAATCTAGACGTACCCCCACTGTTTTACCGGTTAACTAATTAAACAGGATTTTACATCCCTAGTGGAGAGAAGATCTATTTTAATAGACAGTTGACTAGAAAACATAGGGGCCATTTTGAGTCTCCATAGGCGAATTGATGTGCTCTCTTCAGTGTGCTTATGTGGCTAATTTTTACAGAAAAGCACTGCTGTTAAAGTAGGGAACAGACACAATGGGCATGTCTACACAGCAAGCAGTTATTTTGAAATAATGTTGAGCTGCAGGACTTCTTACTCCGACATCTGTAACCCTCATTTTACAAGGAGTAAGGGAAGTCGGAGGAAGAGTGCTCTTCCTTCGACTTCCTGCTGTGTAGACAGCGCCAAAAGCCGAATTAAGCTATTTCAACTTCAGCTACGCAATTGACATAGCTGAAGTTGTGTAGCTTAATTTGACTTTTGTCCTGCTGTTTAGATGTACCCAATAAGAGCTATGTAGCTTTTCAGCAGCAATATGGAGACTGTATTTCAGTTCATTAATGTCCCAGGTGTACTTGTGCAACTGTTTGCTGTTAACGACACCATAAAAAATAGTTGTAATATTGAATCAGTTGTCTTCCAGAGCAATTATGCTAAATGCTAAATTCTCCTCCTTAGTTACAACCATGAAATACAGAGCAACTCCTCTTGAATCTATTGGAATGGCTGGAAACTCACTCCAGAGCACGCGGGTTCTGTATGGCACTTGATAGCAATAACATTGCTTCTCTGGGATGACACTCCTTTAATGAGAAAAACTGCAGTGATGCCCAAGTACAGGCCCCTTTCTCTTTATGACAATCACCAGTTAGCATCTTATAAAGTTAATGGGTAAAATTCCCACTAATTTTTTTCTGTCCATTGCAGAATAAATTTTGTTATGTGCACCAAGCCATGTGTGGATGTGTACCAACTGTAGAAACACACACTAGCTGCTGTGGGCACTCTGCTATTCAGCTAGGTGGCATTTGAATCTCTCCTGGGTGGCTAGCCAAGTGATCCACTTACAGGGACTACTGGTAGTGGGTAGCTCCTTTCACATCAAGGGGAGTTTTGCTGTTGATGTCTGTATTAGCTGGATCATGACTTAAATCTGGATCAGAGGTTCCTTGATAAATGCTAATTTCCAGAGGAAAATAGCTTCATTTATTTTTTTCTCCAAATTAACATTTTCTGTTTTTGTTTTCTGGGTTAGTGCTTGCTCCCTCTGCAGTCATCAGAAGTGCCATTCATGGATCACGTTCTGGGTTCTTAGCCTGCAAAACCATTTCAGTGTTTCTGACCTTCATTTTAGCTTGATTCATTTAGTTCTGAACAAGCACATGGGAATGTTACTGTCTCCCAGTGAACATCTCCCACTTTGATTACAATGAAGAAGAACTTCTATTTTTAAGTTGAAAAAACTGGGATAGTTAATATTGAGTGACGACTAGTTTGGAGCATATGGATTTGTATTTTGCTTAACATTATGTCTGTACTTCTATTTATACAATACATTTGAATAGCTTCAAAGGAGGCTTTGCTGCTTGTTATGTCAATAACAAGGCTTATTTTATAAACTCCTTAGGAATGTATTTACATCACAGCCCAGGGGCAGCAAAGGAGCCGTTAGGGCCCAGTTAGGTCAACACTGTGCATATTCAAAGGCTGCACGTATGTCTCCAGGTCTTTAAATGTCTATAAATATCTGTTTACATGCACAAAGGCTGTGTCCTGTACACAGTAAAGCCTTATCTACATTTCAAAGTTTAAAGCACTGCTGTGGTAGAGCTGCTGCGGCAGCGCTTTAATGTGGCAGTGTGGTCATGGCACCAGCTCTGGGAGAGAGCTCTCTCAGCGCTCTCAGTAAACCACCTTTGCAAGGAGCATAACTCCCAGCGCTGGGAGCTTGTTTACACTGGCGCTTTACAACTCAGAAATGCTTGTGGGGGGAGGCAGGAGGGGTATGTTTTCACACCTCTGAGAAAGTTACAGTGCAGTAACTTGCCAGTGTAGACAAGCCCTTAGAGGAGCTACATTAGCTTTCCCACCATTGCTAATAATAATACTACCACATCCTTATGTAGTGCTTTTCATCAGTCCTTCTCAAAATGCTTTACAAAGCTAACACCAGCAGAGCTGCAGTACTAATGCAAATCTAGGCAATCCTAAGGGAAGAGCTCTGTGTAGACAAGGCTTAACGGAATGTCAATCCTACAGGGTTCTAAGTTAAGTCATTATATAATGGAATGAAGCATCTAGGCACTATGCAGTGATACAGAGCTGGCCGTTATATTGAGTTTTCACCTGCCTTTATTTATTTCACATTGACTTCATTCTCTCTCTTTCTGTTTAAGCATTTCCAATACACCCGTGGCTGCGGTGTCTTGGCATCACCTGCAGGAGTTTTATTAGCTGATCCCCATGGGGTAATATCTGTATTTTTGGTCTCAGGGAGCAGAGAGGAAAATCCGTGATGAGGAGAGGAAGCAGAACAGGAAGAAAGGGAAAGGCCAAGCATCACAAGCTCCATGTAATAATTGTGAGTGAGAAAAGGCCAGGCCAGATTACACCAAGTCATTCTTATTATGCCTTCTACCATAATAACTCTGCTTTGTGATCCATGTTAGCAGCTGAAGGAAAGTTGTCAGCTCTCCCTCTGCAAAAAAAGAGTGACATCACCTACTTCAAAACAATGACTGACCTGGACTCCCAGCCAGTTCTCTTCATACCAGATATTCACTTTGGAAACCTACAAAGGACTGGACAGGTAGGAAACAACAATGGGAACCACAGGTGTCTGATGCTTGTCCAGCTTGGTATGTTTCACAGTCTCAAAGCAGGGTGTTTGAGGGTAGGGTTTTGGGGTTTGTTTTTCACTTTAATGTTGTTCTTGTGTAGCCCTGTAGTACAGATACATAAAGGAGACTTCAGAAGAGGAGGGAAACTTTTTTCGTTCTTCAGGGAAAGGAAGGAGTTAACTTAATATTTGTAAATTTTTTTTAAGGTAACTATGAAGGGAACAAATAATTAGGAACTTCAAAATAGGAAGTTGGTGTGTGCTTGAGAGAAACAGTTGTTCCTTGTCTGTGCTGAGTGACTTTAGAGTAATATCTTTTATTGGACCAACTTCTGCTGGTAAGAGACAAACTGTTCAGCTTACACAGAGCTCTTCTTCAGGTCTGGGAAAGATACTCAGAGCGTTCCAGCTAAATCCAAGGGGAAACTCCTTATAAATGGCTAACACATATTTGTAAGAGACTTTAAGTCAAGAGATGAGCCCCCTTGTGGTGGAAGAGATGCCCATTCCCAGGATGATTTAAAACAATACTAACCCTGTGTCTGTCTGTCAGGATTTTGCTGTCTTTAAAAGAAGTCACAAGGAACAAGCTTCTCAAATGCCATGACATGTGACACCTGCCATTCTGGTACCTGTATTTCTTTAGAAGAGTCTTGCACTCATGTATGTAGGGATAGTGAAACTCTGGAGATCAAGAGTAGTACTCACAATCATTACTTTAAGCATTCGCAACAGTGATTTATCTTTTTCTTAAAGACCTGCAAATTAAATACAACAGAGTCTTTTTGGCTTTAGTTGTTAGAGCCAGTCCTTTGGCTCCTTGGGAAAGCTGCAACCTAAATTCTAGCTCTGTACATGGCTTTTTCCTAAATATGAATATATTAAGTGTGTACTGCTTAGTGGATGGAGAGAAAGCTTTGATTTGTATATATACATAAAGACAAAGTAATAGGGACTGTCAAATCTGTGTCTAGGTAGATGCACATCTCACTGAAAATGTAAAAGGAACAAAGGCTAAAGTGACACTGAGTATGAGTTTATCATTAATTTTTAAAGCATCCAGCATTGCAGAAGAGCTTATGAAAAGCACATAGACTTTAGATATTATGATCACAGCTGTCACTGAAATTATTCACCAGGAATGGAAAGACTCCCACTTATATGTCAGCACTAGGTACCTTCTATTCTCAACTTTCAAATGTGAATGTGTATTTACCTCAAAACATAAGAAGATAGAATTAGTCCTAACATCACGGAAAGTAAATAATTTTCTCAATTAAAATGCTCACAGATAATATTTATACCTATTCTATACTAGGGTTTTCTGGGCATCCTAATGTTTTTCTCCTTAACTTGTTTTTTTATTTTATGAAGCCTCCTATTTCTTGATTCAAAAATATTTTACCAGAACAGTATTTTGGAGTTATACGACACCTTTCATCTGCTGATCTTATACTGCTTTACAGGTATTAATGGATTTAACCTGACCACACTTCTCTGTGGCAGGGCAGTATCATCAGGCCTCTGGTATAGCCCCAGAGAGTTAAAGATCCATTCCTTCAAGAGAACAAGTGCCCTTATCTCCCACTGAAAGTTTCAGTTGGAGTTGAGTGCAGTCAGCACCTTGCACATTCATACCAAAGGAGACATGTCCAAGGTCAGTCAGAAAGTCTATGGCAGAACTGGGACTAAACACAGGGTTTTAGTTCTATGCTTTAGTTCCTAGTTTTCAATGTTAGTAGAACAAGGGAGCATTCTTACCTATCAATAAGCATTCTTACCTCTGCCTTGTCCGAGGGGGGTGTTGTGGTGGTGGTTTGGGAGGATTGTGATTAATCTAGTATTTTATACAGCATCTGAAACATGGAGACTGCTGGGTAAATACTGAGCACTGTTTTTATCTCTGCTACAGACTGTAGGTTAGGGCCCTGACTAGTTTGAGATGGCATCACTGAATTCAAGCTATGCTAATTTACAGGAGCTTAGTATCTGTCCATGCATCTTTCTAGAAACAGATGTGTACCATATGTACAAATACCAGTTGCATGTCCCATTGGATATGTCTACACTGCAACACTATTTCGAAATAACTTAGTCCGTGTCTATACAGCAGGCAGTTATTTAGAATAGTGTCAAAATACTGTCAAGCTGGAGGACTTCTTACTCCGACTCCTGTAACCCTCATTGTACAAGGAATAAGGGATGTTGAGGAAGAGTGCTCTATTTCGAAATAAGTGCTGTGTAGATGCTACCTATTTCGAAATAAACTATTTCAAAATAAGATACACAATTGACACAGGTCAATTTGTGTAGCTTATTTTGAGTTAACCCTTGGTGCCATAGAGTTTTTACCATTTTTTATATTTTAATTCACTTCCTTGACATCTATCTATTTTATATTTAAAGCTTGTGAGTGCTGAGGTCAAAATCACATTGGGGTTATTTGAGTAAGTAGTTATCTGATTTTCAAGACTGTTATACTTTCCTAACAGTTGGAAGAATGATGTAAACCAGACTGGAGAGGATTCTTGTCGAAATGCATTCAAGTACCTCCATTGTGGCACACATAATAGCAGTTGCTCTAATGCATATTTTCTTCAGATCATGATAAAAAATGTAGACAATTTTTTATACAAGGGGAAAAAATTAACAGATGCAGAATTGCAAACTGTCTCTCTTCTCTTATCCTTTTTGAGCTCTTCTCTACAGTGGGTATTTGTGCTGTAGCAATAAACTTGTCCCTCTCCCATCCCTACAGGTTTACTATAACACAGATGATGAGAGAGAAGGGTAAGACATTTATTGCTTCACAAAAAAGTGTTGCAGCAAGGTCCAAATCCTTGAAAATCATGCACGCAATGTGAACCTTTTTTTCCTTCCTGATCTGTGTTCATAACTTGTGGAGTTAAAAAGGTGAAGGGTTTTGGTTTTTTCCCCCAGTTTTGACTATTGTTTTCCTTCACATTGGTTGGCGTCTTCTTGTATCTGTTTATTTTTATAGTCCATAATAAAATAGTGCATTAAGCACAGAGTCAATGCAATATGTTGGATCATAACGTAGAATAACAACTTTCCATTTATATTAGTGCCCTTCAACTTAAGGAACCCCAGACCACTTTAAAAATTATCCATGTAGGAATTGCTTAAAGCACCATTGGAGTGCAGGAAGCTCTCGGATGGAACACAGAAGCAGTTTAACACGGCAGAGCAACCTGTGACACAGCTGTGTAGAAGTGAATCCACATCCAAAATAAATGCTGAAGGATTTTAAGTCGGCTGAATAGTTAGGTCAACATATTGGGACCAACTCCTTTACTCTTGCAAACAAAATGGAATCGTTAGTGGTACCAGTGGTCCTGAAGATTGTAACTCGACCAGCTTAGTGCCCCTGAGCAGCATGTGTAACTCACACGTGTACGGAGTGTGGCTCACTGTCCCATGTAGTGGCACTTAGATCACTTACAGCAATAATTTTTTAAGGGGCAGAGCTAGGATGCTTTGGGCTTCCCCACCCACAGACTATGATTGGTCTAGGGGCGGGGAAGCCCCTTTGCCCCCCTCTTCCCACTAAGCACCTATGCCCCTGGTGGTGGGAAGAGACTTCCCGTGTTCCCCCACTCCCAGGCGAATCAGGGCCTGGGGGTGGGGGAGCACGTGAAGCCTCCCCCGGCCCTGCCAGGGTGCGGGCAGGGCGGAGGAAGCTTTGCGCACTTCCCCCTGATTGGCATGGGGGCGGGTGAGCAGGAGGGCCTCCACGGACCAGATCAACCCACTTGGCAGGCCGGATCCAGCCCACGGAGGCCCTTTTGCCCACTCCTGACTTGTAGAGAGAATGAGTTTGCTCTACAGCCTTAGCTGGGAGCCAGCTGGCTTTTAGCTCAAGCAGTAGAGGCTCATGCACTAAGCTCCAGAGGTCCCAGGTTGGTTCTGCCTGTGTGAGTTACACATGCAGAAGTATTAGTTCACTAGCAGCATAGAGAAAGAATGCTACCTACCTAACCACCACAACCATTTCCTGCAGCACCTTCCGTTTCTCTGATGGTCTCCCAACCAGGGACTGGCTATTTGAGCCTGCTTAGGTGTGGTGAGATCAGAGATGGAAGTTTAATGATTACAGACTGCAATCACAGCCCCTTTCCATTCTACAACTTATGAATTCTCTGCATTAACTTCATGTTCCTCCTTCTTTGCTCTGTCTTCTTGACAAACAAGAACATGGTTCTGTCTTTTAAACAAATGCAAAGACGACTGAACAAGGCTCAGCCATATAAATTAAAGGAGAAACAACATCCTACACTCACATTGAAGGCATTTCTGTCTCTCTGTCTGTTTGGATATAATGCAATAATGTTTCTGATAGCACATCCTACTAGGTCTGCAATTGTCTTCAGATCAAATAATTGGTTGATCGCAGCCATTAATAGCTTCCTGCATAACTATACCTGAACTCATCTCTGCCTGTCCTTCCAACAGATATTCACATATTGACACCCTTGATGATTTATCTCCCAGAGAGAAAAGGAATAAAAATCATGTGAGAGGGGAAAGGGGAAATGGGTCGCATAGAGAATCCCAGCAGGGAAGGAAAATGGAGAACCTGATATGGGGCAAGGGAGGAATGAGGGAGCACACAGAGTCTATGTCTACACTCGCAGCTTCTTGCGCAAGTACTGCCGTTCTTGCTCAAGAATCTGCAGAGCGTCCACACTGCCTGCCTGCTCTTGTGCAAATAAATTTACAGTATGGCGTGGGAAGAGGGAGCTCCTTGCGCAAGAGCTACACTCTTTTTTGACAGGTGTAAGCCCTCTTGCGCAGGAGCTCTTGCGCAAGAGGGCAGTGTGGACGCTCAGCAGGGATTTCTTGCGCAAGAAATCCCTATGGCTCAAATGACCATCAGAGCTTTCTTGCGCAAGAGAGCATCCACAATGCCATGGGCGCTCTTGCGCAAAAGCACAGCTCGCACATGGCAGTGTGGATGTTTTCTTGCGCAAGAAGCCGCGAATGTAGACATAGCCAGAGTGTCTAACATGGGAGTAAGGGCAGGATGTGTTGCATAGAATCCCCAGAGAGAACGAAGGGAAGAGGAGGGCATACCTTTGCACGGGGCAGGGACAGGGGTGTTTACAGAGAGCCCCTGATACAGATGGGCTTGGGAGAGTAAATGTAGTGACATCAGCAACTTGGTCAGTAACTTACTTCTTTCTTTTTTTTTTTTTCATTCACCTTCCCCATGTTTAAACAGATGTTTGTCTTTAGAATTTGTATTTAACTTCAGGAAACATATTTACCTATCACAGTACTTCTGGGCAACTTGAGACTAAGTCAGGGAAGGATCAGAATCTAAATCCTTGCAGTTCTTGCTCTATCATTCCTTGAGAAGCTAGTGAGAGTGTTGCTTGAGTATGGAGTGGGATAGAAACTGTCGCTGTTGTCTCCTCTCTTGTTGGGAGGACAGTATTATGCTAAAAAGACTGTGTTGTTATTTCTAGTAGCAGCATCCTGGTTAAAAGGATGTTCCGGCCTGTGGAGGAGGAGTTTGTCCCGCTGCCTTTCAAACAAATGAAAGAAGAAGGACTGAAAAGAGGTAACAATTAATTCTGAGGAAAATAAATGCCCGGGACACCATTCTCCAATCACACTGGCTAGGGTTAACCAGAAATTACTCAAATGAAAGTCAGCGGAGTTACAATGGTGCAAAAATAGAGCAAGGGACAGGAGAATCAGTCCCACTGTCATCACAGCACCATGCAAGGAGGTTTCCTAGAACACGCTAAGGGTAATCAATAGGTACTGCCTGGCATGCTAGCTTGAGAAGGGATAGACCCACCTGATTGTATAAAATATGAACTGTCCAGAACATTTCCTAACCCTTACCCCAAATTTTGAGGATCAAAAAGTTCCCCTGACAAATCCTTCACTATTTATTTTTCATATGTTTTCATCTTGGCACTTCCTTGTTCACAAGTTAAAGAGCCACAATACACTAAATAAAAGTACGTCTAGACTACATGCCTCTGTCGCCAGAGGCATGTAGATTAGGCTACCAGACATAGTAAAATGAAGCGGCGATTTAAATAATCGCCGCTTCATTTAAATTTACATGGCTGCCGCGCTGAGCTGACAAACAGCTGATCAGCTGTTTGTCTGCTCAGAGCGATAGTCTGGATGCGCGGGTGGCGACATCAAAGGTATTTGTCGACCACCCAGGTAAACCTCATCCCAGGATGTGTTAGACCTCAGTGTCTTTTCACCTTTACAGGAATATCCTTCCATGTGCTTACCTCAGTATTCTTTCTTTGTTGGCTGTGGTGGTGATATACATGAATCTGTGACAGGTGCAATAGATACCAGGCAGATGCTGTTGTCTGCTTAGAATTAATGAGCAGAAAGATTTTTAAAATCTAAATGAAAAAGCGAGATAAGCTCCAGCCAAAGACCAAGATCTGACCAAACCAAAGCCCTGGCTAGTTCAGATTTGGGGGTGTTGGGCCCATTCATTGAAAGTAGAGGGGCCAGCTGTCAGAGCTAAGTGTGAAACTCTTCTCTATGCCCACTGTGCCCAACAAGGAATTCCCAGCTAGCAGCATGGTGAACTGGCACAAGAGAGACTCTTGCTCTGATTCCTTCAGTCGAGTGATTAATTTATAACATGCTTCAGGAAGATCACACACGCGTGCACACAGGAGCCATTATTGTAAAGGTCAAAGACACCTGTGTAACTCAGTTCTTGTGCTGGGGTTTGTGGTTCTAATACTATTTGGGATTCCCAGCTATGTCAGGGTGAAGAATACAAAACATGAAACATTTCAATGGTGACAGGTTTCGTAGTAATCTGTTAGTTAGCCAAGCCTGTCAACAATGGGTGTGTGTCAATGGAGGCAACTGCCCAGGGCCCGATGATTCAAAAGGGCCTAAAGCTCCCAACCACTGCTACCGGAGCTCCAGGCCCTGTAAATCTCCACCAGAGCATGATATGCTTCAGACAGTGCTGAGGGCCGCCTGGGAGATGCTAAACCCAACCCTGCCCCTTCTGCCTGAGGCCCTGCTCCTTCTGGGGGCACAGAGCTCGTTCCCCTCACCCCTCGCCTTGCCCAAGGCCCCGGCGAGTCTTTCAGCCCCACTGCCATTATCCATAACCCGCAACACACTAACATGTCATGCCTTGGTGGCTTTTTTCATGCCTTGGCAGGTTTGAAGACTAAGAGGCACAATATTAAGATATAAGTGGGTGCCCAAAGTTAGGCTCCTGAATTCATATTTTCTCCTCTTATCTGGCATCTCCATTTCTGGAGGCTCGTCACGTTAGTCCATGTTGTACAGCTCTCTGCTGATTTCTTTGTGGATGATCAATCCATTTGATCCACTCAGGGTACCATATCGTCTGTCCAAGATCACCTTTGCCTGTCTCATGCTCTTCAGCCACCAACCTTCCCCTTCAGTTCCCATAAACACGCATCACCTGCAGAACCCTTTAAAATGTGTCCTGTCAATTGAATCTTTCTTTTCATAAGGTCCTGGCATTTGCTGAATTTCAGTCATCTCCAGTAGTATTCATTGGTTACTCAATGTATCCACTATATTTTCAGAATTCTTCTATTACACCGTAATTCAAATGCACATTTAGACACCTAAATTAGTTGCCTGATTTTTCAAATGTGCTGAACATCCCAGCAGCTTTGCTTTACTTCACTGGAGCTACTGGGAGTTCAGCACTTTTGAAAATTGGGCTGTTTAGGCACCTAAATATAGATTTAGGAATCTGCCCTTAGGGACCATATTTGAAACTCTTGGTCTTAGAGCATTAAGAAACACAGTGCAATCCAGGGCTAGGAAGAGAGTAGGGAGCATTTAGACCAAGAGACAGATAGCTTAGAGGTTACAGTTTTTCTGATTTGGTCCTACAAACAAGCTCACTATCTAGTATGATATGTAGCCTGTCACGAACAGTGTGATTTATTCCTACTAAGAGAGGCAGGCTAGATGACATGGAAATAGTGACAGTATGATGGATATTTAATGAGATGTGCTAAGAGATGATTGAATCACACAACGGAGTGAATCAATGACAGAATTCCATTCACACCACTAAAACACCAGATCTTTACAACTCCATTTCTGTGTATGCATAGCAGTGATTCAGGCTCCCTCTTAACCCTGTAATGGATCTTTCATTCAACATAATGTATTCTGACATTCTCAGTACGGCAAAGAGATTTCCACCCTAACTTTAACATTTGATTGAGTGATTTTCCCCCTTTCGAATGTAAGCTGAAGGTTATAGGAGAACTATTTTGAGTCACCCCTGCCATTCTCAAATAAGCAAATAGGGTTAATACACACCTTTGGATAGATTAAGCTCCCTATATTTCACTGTTACATGGATTTATAAGGCTGGTACACAACCCTGGGTGAACTTTATGCAAGTTCTATAGTAGGATCCTTAACATTTCTAAATACAAGGAGCAAAACCATCATGATCCCCTGAAATATACTGTTTGAAAGCAGAGAATGAACAGTGATCTTGCCAGCGAAGTATGAGCCCATTTCAGTCACCTGAAAGCCTTGGCAAAGACATTGCAATTCTTTCTAATGTGTCCAAGTTCACACTTAAATGCATTGCCAGTAGGAAATAAAGCCAGTAGCACTGGCTTGCTATGGTAAATATCCTTCTGCCTCTGTCTTAAAATGGATGTAATTCTATGTCAAATAGATGTCATCTGGTGGAAAATACCATCCAGACTAAATTTTTAAAAACTGGTCTCGCTTTTTTGTGTTTCCAGTTTGCAGGTACAAATAATAGCCAGTGCTGTTTGTGGCATTGCCCTCTATATACCTGATAGAATATGTGTATGTGCACAGTGGTATAGGAACATTTTTAAAAGTGGGGGTGCTGAGCAGGGCCACAAGCAGAGGCCCCAGCACATAGGGCTGGCAGCTGGGACCCCGGGTGCTAGGCAGGGAGCTTAGGGGTGCTACAGCACCCCTTGCACCTCTAGTTCCTGCACCTGTGTAATGTACATTAATTTATATTGAATTTCCAGGTAGTTTAAAATACATTGTCCCTTTAGAAAAAATTATCAATATCTAAAATAGTTCAACCTACTACTGAAGTTACAAATAATATCTAAGAGTCATATAAGTAAAAGAGATTAGACAAATACATTTTTCTAATTTTCAGTTTGTTAACTTTGTACCTTTATCAGCACTTTTTGTAGAGTCTGTTTTACTTGAATATCCAGCCAGTTGGTTTCCCCTTTCATTTGTCTGGGTCTTTAGCACAGCAAGAGGGGAGATAAAAAACATTCAAAACAGACAGAAAACTATGATTGCTAACCTGTAAAAATTGTCAGGGGTCTGAGGAGAAGATTTTCAAAGGCACAAAGAGCAGGTGAAAATCAATGGAGGTAAGTGCCTAACTGCCATTTGTGCCTTTGAATAGCTCTCCTGTAGCGCCTGAAATTACTTTTGACTCATTCTGTGAAATTGACTAGATTTCATATTGAGGGTGCACATTTAAGGTTGCCAAAATGGTAACATCAAAGAATGTTCCTTTTTAAAAACTTTTTTCATGGTGTATTGGCTAAAGGCAAATTTAATTTATCAAGTCGTCTTGCCTTTTCTGAATTCCTTTCCCTTGCCCTTTGGTTAAAGATTGGAGGGTTGCAAATCTTATATATTGATTACAGAAGGAACAGGTTATAATTTCAGTTGTTTGACTCCATGATTCAGCCCAAGGACTGAATTATCTACAAAGCAATAGCTCAACTACTCTTCAGCTGGGACTGCCCATATTTCAATAAAACTATTAACTGATCTTTGTGTGTTTCCAAACCAAGCCAATATGCCTCCTGCAAGTTTACATCAGTGTTTACATGAGATGGTTTTACTTTTTAACAACAACATCTGGCTTTCATCGTTTGTGTTTATTTGTCATTGATTCAAGATTAATATTTGGCTTCCTATTTAATGAGATGTATTTCATCTGTTCATCTGTCTGTGCCTGCTTCAAATTTGATCCTTGCTCTTTCAGTGCTTCTGTATGTGAGGAAAGAGACTGATGAAGTGTTTGATGCTTTGATGCTAAAATCACCCACCGTAAAGGGGCTAATGGAAGCGGTAAGTATCCCATGTTCCTACCTCATTAATCTTCCACTGAAAGAAGATCTTCAGATTCTCAAAGTATTACTTAGAGACAACACATAGTGTGCAGACAAAGCCATCCTCATACATACTGAAATATTTCATAAAGGCTTTCTGGACTATGTCTCCTTATCTGAAATTCAGAACTGTCAGCAGGTCAATGAGATAAGACCAATTCTTACAGCTGATTTATGAGTCTTGAGAAACTGAGGTAATTAATAAATACCTGAAGAAGAAAATAGGGCCAGGCTCTGTGTTCCGACATGCCTCTGAATGCAACAGAGATCCAGAGCGCTTTATACCAGGGATTTTCAGCCAAGGGCCACTGACCCACAGAAAAATCAGTCGGGGGTCGAACATAAGTAAGAAGCAAAAAAACAAACAAAACTCCCAAGCCAAAATTGAAACGAAACAAAACTCACTGACCTGGCTCCCAACAAGCTCAGGGCAGAACAGCACTCACACTCCAGCCCTGCGGCAGCAGGGCGGGCAGACTGACTGAGGTTTAGAGATTTGCTGCAGGGCTGAAGTCCTGAGCTTCACTGTGGACCAGATCCAGCCCAGAGGCCATAGGTTCTTGACACCTCTTTTACACCTTTGCCTCTAGCTCCTGCATGCCTATCCACAGCTAACACTTTTTAACCTTAGGGCGCTGACTGAGAGAATCCCTTTTCCTAGGGCTGTGGTGTGATTGCTTTGCTGGGAGGGTGAAAGGACTGTTAATGGTGACTTGGCAAGAGCCAGTCCTACCCTCTCCTCGATACCTCCTGCCAGCAACTCCCTTTCCTTTCCAGCCTTCCAAAGTGACCTGCCTCCCCTTTCTGAACTGCCTTGGCTGGCTCGGCTTCTTCTCTGGTTTGGCTTTGCTGCTACTTGCAATCCAGTGATCCCTGATCCACAGTGCAGATCTCTTGACAACCTGGCACCAGTCAGGGTCATGTTCTTCAACCTGGTGAAGTGTGTGGAAGACGCCAGAGAGGAGAGGGGGGTGGGACAAGCCAGAGTGTCAGTGCTGTGGGTGAGGGTGGGGGCTGGGGGAGGCAGGGAGGTTAGAATTTGGAAGGTTAGAATTTAGTTAAAAAGAGAAAGGGGAGAGGACAGGAGCCCCTGTTGGGAGCTTGTTTCCAGGCCCACAGCTATGAGCACTAAAAAAGTCCACTGGGACTTTTAGAGTTAATAATGGACTTGTTCCTGTCTAAGGCCCAAGAGCAGAAGCCTAGAAGGAAATGTGCCAGGTTATAGTCTCTGTCGTAGGGGAGAACAGGCAGCTAGCTAATGAAGCAGTTCTGAGGGCCTTGAAAAGCTTGCTGCCTAATTAATAATGAATAGGGTTGTAGTAATAGGATTTGATCTTGTCCTTGTATCTGGGCTGTGGGTGTGTTATAGCCATGCTAGAGCCCTTCAGTCTGACAGTTTAGACCTGAATGACCGCTTCATCCCTGTGCCTCTTCACAGGGCAATGTGCTAGAAAAGACAGCAAAAGCAGGCCAGAGACCGGAAAGTCCCTGTTTCCTGTGGGTGCAGTAATATGCTTTTGGGACAGGTGGAATCTAGTCTAGCAGTGAAATGTTCATACTAGTGATCTTGTACATGAGCGAAATAGAGACATTTTTGTTGGCAGGTAAAGTGGTGGTATGATGGGGAAATCCATACCAAACACTGCTTACTTGCATGCACCATGTATTCTCCCAAAAGTCATTCCAGCAGTTTTTTAAGAGGTCATTTGAAGTTTTGCACATAGTGCACTCTGTAATAAGGTTAGAAAGAATAAGGCTCAAGCCACTGAATACTGAAGGGCTTCCTGAGTGATCCTAATTCAAACTCTGCTTTTGTCTGCACAAGTTATACCATATTCTTGTTTATCACACTTCCTGCTTTTTGGCATTCTCCACATTTTCCATTACACTTGACAGTGTTTTCTCCGACTTGAGGTTTGTTTTATTATTATTATTCCTATCACTTTCCAAAAGAACAGTCAGTTTCCGACTCAGATTACTCTTTTCTGGGGAATAACTACTGGTTTCAGGTTTCAGAGGTAGGCGGACTTAAAGCCATGATGCAAATACTTGTCCTTTTTATGCTTGCCTTTACTCTAGGCCCTCTTGGTCAGAAGAAAACAGGGACATGTATTAGTTGTACCTACAAAAAGAGATCAACAATCACAAAACTCTGTTCCTGCTGATTACTGACAGGGGTCTAATTCTGCTTCTGCTTGAGCTGATTTTAAATCATGTAATTCCTTTGATTTCAATAGAGCACTCCAGCATTACATTATATGGGACCAGAAGGGGCCATTTGCTTTATTCAGCTGCAGCAGTCAAAATTCAGGCCTTTTTGAAGTAGTGAATATCTCTTCTGTGGTTACTAAAAAGTAACAAATGAATCCAGTGGTGCCCATTTAGACAAAAATGGGAATATAATGGGTCAGATGTACCATATGAATGCAACTTCCCCATAGAGTCAGCTGCACTGCACAGAAAGGGCAGCAATTTTAACTCCCATCCAGAGATCTATAGAAATCAGGACACCTCTCTGCCAGCACAACCCACAAAGTAGGCAATCCAGTTCAGGAGGGCCTGCTGGCTATCTTTGAGGTCCCAGAGGAGCAGGAATTACAGGTAGCTTGTGCCACTCTGTCCCTGCTACCTGCTGCTGTAGGCTGGCTTTCTTCTGCAACCCACGGAGTCATCCAAGTGCAGTTTGTTTAGTGACATTCTCCCCTTGTGACTTCCATACTAAATACATGTTTTTCAGGAAACTGAACAGGGATTGATAGAGTGAGGCTCTATAATCTACCCCACAGACAGGGAGCAGGCTGCATGAAGAAAAAGATTAAACAAAAACAACCAAAATTTATAAACTATCATCATCCCCAGGGCTTCTCCCTTTGTCCCATGTTGATTGTCAATTTAAATGCAGGCAGCAAACTCTTCCAAGCACCACCTTTATGTAAACACAGAGGGTGTTATTTGTGCTTAAGAAATTAGTAATAGAAAGACAATGTTGTAGACCAATATTCATAGAATTATAGGACTGGAAGGAACCTTGAGAGGTCATCACATCCAGTCTTCTGCACTCATGGTAGGACCAATTTCCACCTGAATCACCCCAGACAGATGTTTTTTATAACCTGATCTTAAAAATCTACAATGATGGAGATTCCACAGCCTTCCTAAACAATTTATTCCAATGACTAACCACTCTGACAGGAAGTTTTTCCTAAATCTCCTTTCCTGCAATTTAAGCCCATTGCTTCTTGTCCTATCATCAGAGGTTAAGGAGAATGTTTTTTCTTCCTCCTCCTTGTAACAACCTTTTAGGCACTTGAAAATTGTTATCATGTCCCCTCTCAATCTTTTCTTTCTGAACTAACCAAGCCCAGTTCTTTCAATCTTCCCTCATAGGTCTTGTTTTTTAGACTTTTAATAATTTTTGTTGCTCTCCTCTGAACTTTTTCTAATTTTTTCACATCTTTTCTGAATTGTGGCAACCAGAACTGGACACAATACTCCAGCTGAGGCCTAATCAGCTCCGAGTAGAGTAGAAGAATGACTTCTCATGTTTTGCTTACAACTAGAGATATGAAAGGTCCAGAACTGCCACTATCCCCGGTGGAGCAACCTCTGTCCACAGAGAGCCTGAGTCTGCTGAGGAAAAAGGGCTACCTCGGTGATGGCTGGCAGCTGGGAGCCAGTGGCAGCCTCAGCTCAGAGCAGGACTGAGAGCTGGCAACCAGTCCCAGTGCAGAGCTAGAGGTGGGAGCTCTGTGGGCTGAGGGCTGCTTCAGAGCAGTCCCCAGCCCAGATCCTACTTTAGTGGGTTAACCAGTTAAACTTTAAGTCAACCTAAAGTTTAACTGGTTAACTGGGATTTTCCATCCCTACTTACAACACTCCTGTTAATGCATCCCAGAATCCCTAAGAGGTGTACTTTGAATATCTTTAAGCACCATCTGTTGATGCCTTATCTATTAGCTTCTATACAAATGTAGCATTCTCTTGTAATGCCCATCATGTCCAAGCACTTCTCAGATAAATTAGGTCAGTCTTTCAATGTCCCTAAAGACTTCTTAGGAGACTCTGGTCATAATCACATCTCGATAAAATGTAGTAAGCTGTATTTTAAATTTTGTATCAGCATTTTCCTTTACCTTTGAGACTGACTGTGGCACTGAAGTACTGGATATTTGTTGCTGTTTATTCTCCATTTCACAGCAATTCCCATCTACCTTTCGAAAACATTTTCGTTTTCTCAAAGTCATGCTGGACACACACAAACTCCAAGGGCTGTATAGTAGCTGGGTTCTGACAGTCTTTACTCAAAATAGTTTTTAATTGTGCATTTCACTTCTCCAATACAGCAGACAATGAACTATTTAGTAGCAACATAATTCAGTTTCTCCTGGGAGAGGGCAAATAGTTTGCTTGGATGCTTGTGGTGTCCTTTTTCTTGGAACAGTCTGTGACAGAGATGCTCCCTGTGACATAATTATTTTCTCTTTTGAAAGAATCTGTTTTGCCCCTCTTTTAAAAGAAAAAAGAGACACAGAGCTCTTCCCCAAAGAACAAAGTAAGAATTCAGAAATGAAATTGGTCTGAGATTGATAAATACTGGAAATACTATTTCCATGAACATCAGATGGGTTTATCGTGGCATGGGTTATGCTGTTATAATGAGCATCAAAGGAATTACCAGTGAATTGCCAGGTACTACAATGGGCTGCCTAAGCATACTAATGGAGTGTATTTGTGTGTGGTAATTTCAGCTATCTAAAATGTCACCTTTCAAAAGTTCTCTTGTACATCCTGGTTCACCCATTGACACGTCTCAAGAGATGTTTTTGAAAGCCCTCTAATTCAATGAGCTTTTCTGATGTGCCTTAGAGAGTCACAACACACATTTTTCAACAAAAATGAAAAATTGGTGAAAAATGAAAATGTGCACACCTTTATTTCATTGGTCAAGCAGTTCTAATCCATATTGCAGGTGATTCAGTCCCAACTCATGTTTCATTCTGGGGTTAGGGCAAGAGTGGGCAATAATTTTTGCAGGGCGCCACTTTATGAATTTTGGTACATGGTCATGGGCCGGCTCCGGACCCCCTGGAAGGGGCAAGTCCTTGAGCAGAAGTGGTGGAGCTGTGGGGGAGCTACAGAGAAAGAGGGATGGAGTGTGTGTGTGAGCAAGACTCTCTGGCTATGTCTAGACTGGCATGATTTCCGGAAATGCTTTTAACGGAAAAGTTTTCCATTAAAAGCATTTTTGGAAAAGAGCGTCTAGATTGGCATGGACGCTTTTTCGCAAAAGCACTTTTTGCGGAAAAGCGTCTGTGGCCAATCTAGACGCGCTTTTCCGCAAAAAATGCTTTTGCGAAAAAGCGTCCATGCCAATCTAGACGCTCTTTTCCAAAAACGCTTTTAATGGAAAACTTTTTTTTGTGGAAAACAAATCTGAGCTGTCTACACTGGCCCTTTTGCGCAAAAGTTTTGCGCAAAAGGGACTTTTGCCCGAATGGGAGCAGCATAGTATTTCCACAAAAAGCACTGATTTCTTACAGTAGGAAGTCAGTGCTTTTGCGGAAATTCAAGCAGCCAGTACGTGGCAAGTTTTTCAAGCTGGCAAGTTTTTCCGGAAAAGCGGCTGATTTTCCAGAAAAACTGGCCAGTCTAAACACAGCCTCTATGTGTGAGAGACAGACTTAGGGTACGTCTAGACTACAGGGTTTTGTCAACAGAAGTTTTGTCGACAGATACTGTCGACAAAGCTTCTGTTGACAAAGAGCGTCTAGACCACATTCAGTTCTGTTGACAAAGCAAGCTGCTTTGTCGACAAAACCCTGTAGTCTAGACACAACCCTACATGCAATAACACCTTCTGTCGACAGAAGGTGTTATGCCTCGTAAAATGAGGTTTACCAGCGTCGACAAAACTGCTGAGTTCTGTCGACATTATGTCGACAGAACTCAGCGGTAGTGTAGACGCAGGTATAGTTTTGTCGACAAAAGTCCAATTTTGTCGACAAAACTCTGTGGTCTAGACACACCCTTAGTCACACAGATTGAGTGTGTGACAATGTGTGTGTGTGGCACAGACAGCGTGGCACAGACTGGGTGTGTGTGTGACAGTGACACAGAAAGTGTGTGTTCTGGCTGCTGCTGGGTAAGTTTGAGAGAAGCCACGTACTGTCTCTTTAAGACAGGGAAAGCTTTCTTGTTCTGTTGTCTCCTCCCTCCCCACCTCTGCAGAGATGGGGTAGGAGGGGAAAGTGATTGTGTGTATGAACTCTTACAAACAGTGCACTGCCTCTTAAGACAGTAATAGAAATGTAGCCGTGTTAGTCTAGTCTAGCTGAGACAAAAACAGGACTATGTAGCACTTTTCTGTATCTGTGCAAGTTTTTTCATATGGTTGATGGATTTCCATTCCAAATGGCTAAATGTAGTGCCTTGCATGTAGAATAGTAATAGAAATGTAGCCATGTTAGTCTAGTCTAGCTGAAACAAAAAACAGGACTATGTAGCACTGAAAGGACCGAAAGTGAACAATCCATTAAAATCAACATACTATACTGACTACAGTGAGAGACTCTGCTTCACACTATCCAAGAAATTAAGGAACCACCAAGTGCTACATGGTCCTGTTTTTCGTTCCTCGTAAGACAGGCACTCCTCTGAGTCACTTACCAGACATAGTTCAGCCTGGAGCATCTCTGCTGTGTGTCTCCCTCTCCCTGACCCCTGCTCTGCAGAGATGGAGTACAGGGCAGAGGAACATCCTGACTTCTGTGCTCCTCTCTCTTCTCCATCCTCCCTTCCATCCCCTGCACAGCCTGCAGGAGGTAGAGGAGAGCTGAGGGTGGGGGCGGGGAGAGAAAGAGAGTGAGACTGAACGAGAGACCGGAGGCTCAGGAGAGAAGACCGATGTGGAGGAGAGACCAGAAAATCCCATCTTATGACGGGATAATTGGTTTGTATCATATATATTGTAGCCCAGGGTCTGAGAGTCTGTAACACTAAAATGCTGGCTGTTCCCTCTGGGGGGGCGCTGTTGCCTGAAATGCTGGCTGTTACCTCTGGGGAGCGCTGTTGCTGAAATGCTGACTGTTCCCTCTGGGCGGCCCATGCTGCATGGGGAGTGCGGGGCCCAAACAGCCGCTTGCTCCCCTGTGGCGGCCCGGCTGAGCGGCACAGAAGTCAGCCGAGTGCCACAGTGGGAGAGGAAGGGGGGGCAGGGCGGTGACATGATGTGCGGCGTGACAGCGGCTCCAGACCCTGCCCCCTGGCCGTGAACGTCACTGCCCCACCCCCCTTCGCCTCCCGCCGTGGCAATCGGCTGGCTTCTGCGCTGCTCAGCCAGGCCGCCACATTGGAGCAAGTGGCGCAAGCTACCATTTGGGCTCCACGCCCCCCATGCAGCACAGGGAGTGCGGAGCCCAAACGGCCATTTGGGCTCCGCAGTCCCCCAAGTGAGAGGCAGGAGGGGGAGGAGAAGCGAAAGAGAGAGACAGAGAGAGAGGCAGGAGGCAGAGGAGAGCTGAGAGAGGGGGGGGAGGAAGTAGGAGGCGGAGAGAGAGAGAGAGAGACGGAGCAAGAGGTCGGAGGCTCAGGAGAGAAGACCGACGTGGAGGAGAGACCTGAAAATCCCGTCTTATGATGAGCTAATAGGCTAGTTTTCAACATAATATTGAAATAATGTTGAGCTAGAGGACTGCTTATTCCAACTCCTGTAACCCTCATTGTACGAGGAGTAAAGGAAATCAGGGGAAGAGTGCCCTATCTCGAAATAACTGCTGTGTAGACAGTGTCAAAAGTTGAAATAAGCTATTTCAACTTAAGCTACACAATTAGTGTAGCTCATTTCGAGTTTAGTTGCTGTATAGATGTGCCCTTAATTGTCTTGCTAAATGGACAAATGTGAACAGTGGCAGAAAATGTTAACTGCTGGTGGAGGAACTCTCACAAGTGCTTTGGTGGGTCACAGTGAGATTTGCCTATCGTTGCTGTGTTTCTTGGTGCTGGACTCATGAGTGTTTTTATAAAAATCTAGTTATTTAGGATTACCAGAGAGGGAGAGAGCGAGCCTCCATGAACTGGTACTTCAACATCTTATCCTAAAACAGAGGTTCCAAACCTCACAGCCCATGGGCCTTCTATGGCCAGAGAATTTTTGCAATTTGACCCAGGTGTCCTGGTGGTGTGTGCGTGTCCAAATGCTTCCCCAAGCCTCACGCCTTCCTGCCACTGCTCCAGCTTCTCCCTACCCCCATTGCACCCTTCCCCTGAGGAACGTGGCCTCCAGGATTACAGGGAGGGCTGGTGTTGGGAGTCAGTAGAGGGTCAGACCCCACTGTACTCCTTTTGGCAGCGGAAACTGTGGAGAAGTGACAGTGCTCTAGCTGTAGCTGGCCCGCAAGCTGTGAGTTTGAGACCCCTATCCTGAAGATACAGAATGTTTTTTTTCCATCCCTCTTTTGCCTTTAATTCTTGCTGTGGATTGTTAATTTCAGATATCTGAGAAATATGGGCTTCCAGCAGAAAAGATTGCAAAACTTTACAAGAAAAGCAAAAAAGGGTAAGAGAAAGTAAAACCTTAATTAACTATTATGATTTATGATCCAGTAGTGCCCAGAGATTGCAGGTAAGATCACAGCCCCATTATGTTCAGTGCTGTACAAACACCTAGTAAGAGGCAAGTCCCTAAACCAAACAGATGACAAAGAGTGGAGGAAATGGAAAAAGCTGATCTCCAGTTTGTGTCTGGAGCACGTTCTTTCAGTGGTTTTGGGGCTGAATGGGGTAGAGCGGGGTATCAAGCCCATAGCAGGATGAGAGCAGAGTCCTGTGTGCATCATGAATGTAATCTTCGAGATTTACTGGGCTACTGGTTCTCTAGCCTTGATCTAGTGCAGGGGTCTCCAGCCTTTTTAAGCACAAGATCGCTTTTTTTATTTAAGTGCAACCCAGGATCTACCAAATACAGTTTTTCCCTGCCTCCTTCGTGCCTCTTCTCCAAGGTCCTGCCCCTGCTCAATCCGTCCTCCTCCCCTTTCACCGGACAGGCACAGGCTCTGGGCTTGGGCTAAGGGATTTGGAGTGTGAGAGGGGCTCTGAGCTGAGCCTGGGGCAGGGAATTGGGGTGCAGGAAGGAGTTCAGGGTACAGGCTCTGTGAAGGGGTTTGGGTCCAGGGGGCTCAGGACTAGGACAGGGGCTTGGGGTGCAGAATGTGGTTCATGACTGGGGCAGGGGTTTGGAGCTGGATCCAGCTGGACACTGCTTACCACAGGTGGCTCCTGGGTGGTGGTACAGTGGGGCTGAGGCAGGCTCACCCCTGCCCTGGCCCTGCACTGCTTTCAAAAGTGGCCAGTAAATTCCCTCCATCCCAGGCCCTGTTGTCTCCCCCCATACCCCCGTTCTGTGAAGATAGAATACAGAGTGGAAGGGGGGCACCCTGACACCAGTGCCCCCCCCCCTCCTTTGCCTGCTCTGAACAGCAAGCAGGAGGCTCCTGGGGGGCTGGGGAGTGTGGGGAAGCAGCTCCAAGGCAAAGGGCAGGAGATGCACAGCAGTGGGGGGAGGGACAGCTGAAGTGCTGGCACTTGACAGCCTCTTGGCCAACCAATCAGGATCACCTGTCAGAGGCTCCAAGATCTACCAGTAGATCCCGATCTACTGGTTGGTGACCACTGATTTAATGGGTGCAATCAGGATTGATTTGGCAGGATGAAGGAATTTTCCTGTAATGGTCTGTGGTCCCAGAACAGAAAGTTAGATTGGAAGCTGGTAGTTGCAGGAAGGGGCCAGAGCTATGTTCATTATGAGAATGGTAGGTAAGAAAATTAGGACCCAAACTTTAATGTCCTGTTTTGCAATGTTTATTTTGAAATCACAACAACATTCTAGTATTGTCATTTTATATTAATTGGCTTCTATTTACACTCTAATTCTATCTGAACAGTGTTTCATGGGGGAATTTCCATGGTCTCTAAAAATAATGAGTCCTATAGCACCTTACTGACTAACAGATTTATTTGGGGATAAGCTTTCTTGGGCAATAAGCCACTTTCTGGTTTTTGTCCACAAAAGCTTATGCCCAAATAAATCTGTTTGTCTTTAAGGTGCCATGGGACTCCTGGCTGTTTTGGCAGCTACAGACTAACATGACTATCCCTCTGATACATGGCTTCTAAGGAAATTTCAGTTTGCTTTTAAGTCAGCTTCTTCCTAGAAGAGAATGAGGAAACATGTTCTAGTGTCACATACCAGTTGACCTGATGTAGCTCAGGCTTTACACCCAACTACAAATCATTTCCAGAGCTCATTGACTCACACAGAAGTAAATCTTCATGGCTATGTCTACACTGGCAGCTTCTTGTGGAAAAACAGCCATTCTTCCGCAAAAACTTGCTGGCTGTCTACACTGCTCGCGCATTCTTGCGCAAGTACATTTACAGTATAGCATTGTAAAACAGGGCTTCTTCCTAAAGAGTTATTCCTCTCCCCATGGCTACGTCTAGACTGGCATGATTTTCCGGAAATGCTTTTAACAGAAAAGTTTTCCATTAAAAGCATTTTCGGAAAAGAGCATCTAGATTGGCACGGACGCTTTTCCACAAAAGCACATTTTGCGGAAAAGCGTCCGTGCCAATCTAGATGCACTTTTCCACAAAAAAGCTCTGATCGTCATTTTCGCGATCGGGGCTTTTTTGCAGAAAACAAATCTCAGCTGTCTACACTGGCACTTTTGCGCAAAAGTTTTGTGCAAAAGGGACTTTTGCCCGAACGGGAGCAGCATAGTATTTCCGCAAAAAGCACTGATTTCTTACAGTAGGAAGTCGGTGCTTTTGCAGAAATTCAAGCAGCCAGTGTAGACAGCTGGCAAGTTTTTCCGGAAAAGCGGCTGATTTTCCGGAAAAACTGGCCAGTCTAGACACAGCCCATGAGGAATGAGCCCTCTTGTGCAAGAGCTCTTTCAGAAGAGGCCAGTGTAGACAGGCAACATGAATTTTTTGTGCAAGAAGCCCCTATGGTTAAAATGGCCAGCAGAGCTTTTTTGCAGAAGAGAGTGCCATGGATGCTCTTGTGCAAAAGCACATCTCTTGCACAAAAGCACATGGCAGTGTAGATGCTCTCTTCTGGAAGAGTTTTTGCACAAGAACTCTTCCACAAAAGAGTTCTTGCGCAAGAAGCTGCCAGTGTGGATTTAGCCCATATGTATATACAGCAGGCTAGAAGTAGCAAAATGCACCTGGGCAGTTAAATATGAGCTACAGAGCAAGGAACGTGGGGCAGGTTCCTTACAGTTGCATGATGCAGAAGTTTTGGCTGTAGCTCTAGTTCTAGGCAGTTTCTAAAATCTACAGATATCCTGCCCCTGACAGCTCCTTTGTCCTGCAGAGTTTGTAAGTACTACAGGAGACACAGCTCTGGCAGCTGCCTCTACTCCAGATGCTGTAAGAAAATAAAGCAAACAAATTAAAACCATTCTCCCACTCCCACTGTGATTTCACAGTGCACTATGGAGGGATGGGGGAGGAAGAGAGATTCTTGTCTCTTCAGGAAGTAGAGGAGATTTCATCTGTGGGTCTCTAAAAGAGATCTCTGGGGCAAGTCAGGATTAGGAAGTGAAAGCACTGAGCCAGGCAGCATTGCTTTGAGCAAGTGGCAGAATCTTCCCTTTGATTGGCCAGGTATGTAAGAATACTGATTTCTTCATTTGTCACCAGGATATTGGTAAACATGGATGATAACATCATTGAGCACTACTCCAATGAGGACACTTTCATCCTGAACATGGAGAGCACAGTGGAAGGCTTCAAGATCACACTGACTGAGATCTAGCTCAGCTCAGGGCCCTTGCCTGAGGAGCCACAGCATTTCATCCTCGTTGTGAAGAGCAGCAGTCCCCAGGAGCCTTGCAGATTTGTCAATGCTGACCAGAGAAAGTGTCACAAAAGTACATTGAAAGTATCGCCCACTCTGTTATTCCACACTAAAAACAAACCCAACACACAGTGACTTGAGTCTGTCAGGTACAAGGCCATGCATGTTCACTTGGTCTTTATTTATTGCTCCCCCCTCTTCAATGTGTAAGCGATTACCGGTGCAGTCATGCCGAGCTCATGTGGAATAGCAACGTTTGAACCCCCACGTTAAAACAGCACAGTGCCTTCTAAATTAAGGAAAGGAATTACATTGGGCCAATGTGGAAAATCTGGTTGAAAATCACTTTAGCAATAGCTCCCTCCACGATCAGTTGCCAGAAAATCTGATGCTACTAATTTGTGCATGCTAAAGATGGGGAAAGCGGCCAACTGAATTCGCTTGCTCAGAAATGATGCCTATTGCTCTGTAGTACATAGTCTTGCCAAATACCTCTGGTAGTTCTCCGTATGTAGCAATGAGGCTATGTAAGTAAGGCATTCAGCTACACTGTAATTTGTAAGTAAGCTGGAAAAAATACCATTTTAACCTTGTATATAATGTTTATAATATGCAATAATATATTTTAACCTACTGTATATGGGCGTGTTTACTGCCACTATGTTTTTTTGTTTGGATTAAGGGTGAACTGAGTCTCTGTCCTCTGAGAGGTTTAGATTTCTGCAAGCTGCTGAGGGGTGAGGCTGTGCTGGGCAGCTAATATTCACATCTGATTCATGGGTTTGGTTCAGTATTTATACTGGAATATTTACAAGTATCAGCCCATATGCCTCCCTGGTGTAACTCCATTAACTTCAAAGGGCTAAGTTTGGGGATGAATTTGGTCCATTGCCTCTCAAAGTTGAATGTACTGGGATTGTTTGGTCCTTCTCTTGCTGTCTATTTTTTCTCCAAAATCCTTTTCTTTCCCTCTCAATGCTGATCCCTTTCAGTCATGTTATGGCAGTGATCACCTACAGAAATATTTTCCCAGCTTAATAGGCCTGATTCTCTGTTGCCTTGCAAAGTCTATGCAAAGGTAGGTGTAAAATGCTGCCAATCTGATCTGGTGTTCTTGTTTTAACACTTGCTTTGTACAAATGTATGCTCCTGACCCTGCACAGATGCTCAGTTATTCACATGTGCAGGCCTATGAAATCAGAACTTCATCATCGTAGTTCAGCATGCGCGTAATCCTTTGCAGGACTGGAACCCAGGCAAGGCTCGGGAGAATCAGACCCACCATAGCCAGAATCTGCTTTTCACTGTATTTCTGCCTCTGTATCTCGTTCTCCATTAAGTAGGGCTGGCAGGTGTTTTGTGGCCTTTTCATACCACACATAGTCCCCACATGGCTGCTTTCCCCACCCACCTGTCATGGTGTTTAAGAGTGGACACTCTGAGGAATAAGAAGCTTATGGTATTTAAGTTTGGGTTTTGTTTGGAGCAAGGATCTATCCTGACTTGAGTTTCTGACTCTTTGTAAAAAGAAGTGAATTCTGGCAGGTGAGAGTCAGGCCTGAGTAGGATGCACAGGCCTACTGCGTAGTGGGGTTTACTCTTGAGTTTTTCTTTTCTAAGTGGAAGATGGAGGCCCTATTGTTTGGAATTCTGACATCTCAACAGGGTCTTTCAATCAGTCACAAGGGCTCCGTTGGGCTACTCATGTGCTTAAAGTTAAGCCTGTGGGTAAACAAGCATAAGGGCCCTTTGATATCAGTCAAGCTCTTTTATCTATTTTAACCATCTGTGGCTTTAGATAGGGGAGTGCTTAGCAGTGCACAGCAGTGGCAGATGTCAATGAGGATTTTGGATTGACCGAATCGTTGACATAGATAAAGGCCAAGCAAAACCTGCATATGCAGCAGCAGTAGCAACGCTTGGGTTACTATTGGACTTTGCATTCCCTTCCACAGGAACGTATTTATTTCTTCTCATCTGCATAACTGATAAGATATGAGTGTGTGTGGGTTGCAGTGTGTCCCACTGCCGGAGCACACTTTTGCTTGCTAGTCTAGGACACATGAGAACTGCAGAGCTTTAGGAAATGTGAACAGGGGTTCTCAGGTGCGCTCCCGCACTGTCTGCAAAATGAGGAGGTGCACCTGAGATTAACTGAAATTTTTTTGTAAACATACACTTTAAAATAAAGTGTTTAAGATCCTAAGATGGTCACAGAACAGCCAAATCCTTCTGGCTTTACTTGCATAGGTAGCCATACTGAACCGAAAGGCCTCCTAAAGGCTGAGTACAGCAAACAGGATTTGGGCTGATATAGAGAAAGATTTAACAATGACTAATATATCTACATTAAGGAAACCTGATAGTCATTTCTTCTTTAGCGTTATCTATCGGTCATGACCTGAAGTTTAGGGGGCTCCAGTGGATGGCATCACAAGTACCTAAAGCCTTACAGAGAATACAGCTTGCTGCCTTGTTTTAGGTTTTAGTGAGAGCCAGTGTTCCCTCTATTTTTTTCCATCAACATGCAGAATACATTTTGTTATGTACACCAAGTAGGATTGCCAGGTGTCTGGTTTTGAACTAGACAGTCCAGTATTTGAGCTTTCTGTTCAGGAAACAAATTGAGAAAATATAAATGAGAAAATATAACTGTCTAATGTAATCTGGGGTATGTCTAGACTACATCCCTCTGTCACCAGAGGGATGTAAATTAGACATACTGAAATTACTAATGAAGTGGGGATTTAAATATCCCACGTTTCATTAGAATAAAAATGGCCGCCGCTTTTTGCCAACGTGGCACTTTGCCGGCAACAAGCAGCAGTCTAGACGGGGATCGGTCGACAATGAAAGCCTTTTCTGACCGATCCTGTAAACCTCATTGCATGAGGCATAAGGGATCGGTCGGAAAAAGCTTTCCTTGTTGACCGATCCCCATCTAGACTGCTGCTTGTTGCCGGCAAAGTGCTGCGGCGGCAAAAAGCGGCGGCCATTTTTATTCAGATGAAGTGGGATATTTATATCCCCGCTTCATTAGCAATTTCGGTATGTCTAATTTACATCCCTCTGGTGACAGAGGGATGTAGTCTACACATACCCGTAGATTATGATGTAATGTCAAGTGTGTCCGGTATTTTTGTTGAAACCATCTGGCAACCCTAACACCAAGGCAAATGCAGATGTGCCCCACCAATAGAAACACATGCTACCGGCTGCAGGTGCTGTGGGCGCTCTCCTGGGTGGCCACCCAAGGAGAATCTCTCCTGGGTGACCACCCAAGCACTCAGCTTACAGGTAACATTGGTGATAGCATCTGCTGAGAAAAGAAACAAAGGATCCTGATCTCTGGGTGACAGGTTAAAAGCTTGCTTGGTTCACCCTTGAGAGCTATTGATCAAAAGAAGAGTTCAAATCACAGACAGGCCCAGTGCCAGTAACTCACTCTCCTAGAACAATGGGAGAGCTCCCCGTCCAGTGTAAATATCCATTATACATTGGTTCAAAGGCTTCAGCTGGCCCAGAAAAATACCATGCATTTATTTACATTCATGCTGCTTAAAACATATATGTCACTTATTTATACTTCATCTAAACCTCTGCTGAACAATGTAGCTTACATTTAACATTTTGCTCCTAATTTAAATGTGAGTGGGATTTGGTAATGGTGCAACAGAGGACAAAATTGCCTGTGTTATCTTGCTGGTTTTGGGCAGTTTGTGGTTATTTGCTTAAAAGAATAAAAATCTCCTGCAAGAAAGGAGTCCTAAATATGAACTAGTGGAGTCTGAAAGGCAGCCAGTTCATGGAGCTCTTTACATTAAGGACAGTTTACTATTTACAAATATTACACTACTTTTTAAACACTCCAGCAGGACGGTACGTAGCAGTTGTCCCGCAAAAGACCAATGCTATCACGCAACAACTAGTAATGCCTCAGCTGTCAGTGGGCCATTCCAGATAGTTGTTTGTATAGCCGTCCATTGAATGCCTTATTATGAACGCTAAAATATGCTATAAAAATCTCAAGTCTGATGCTGCACCAACATATTTCAGCTGCTTGTAGTCCCAATAACCATACCCCCTGATTTGGGAGTTACATTTTTGGTTAGTGGGTAGTTGGGAAATGGCAGTTTTCCTCCCTCCACATGTTCAATTTAACAATAACTACAGTTTGATGGGGTTGGAAGAATTTTTGAGGCTTCTTGTCTTTATGTGTATCTCCTGTCCACTCTTTTCTTGTGTTGATCCATGAACTACAGAAGCTATTGTTTCAGACACCTTTCCTGTTTGTTTTCCTCTGTTTTAAGCTATGGATTGGTTAAAAGTTGCAGATTGAGTGGAATTGATGGTTTCAGCGCCACCAATAAAAACGAAGCTGTACAGCTGTTCTGAATGCAGCATGTAGTGTTCTCTGGAACTGGAAATGAGTTTGCTTCCTGAGACTAAAAATGTAAAGTATGTAAAATGTTTATTCCCTTCCTACTTCCTTTAAATTGTGATAAGAGGCAAACAAGTGTGTTTGTGCCAAATTTTGTGACAGCCCCTCTCTGGCAAGCAAGAAAGCTTAGTGTATAAACAGTGTGCATTTATATTAAGGTAATAGTTCATGTAACTTAATAGTGTTGTAAATGGGAGAGGGGATTGATAAACTATAAATACAGGTATTTTATTTTTTGTACATTTTTCAGAAAGGAAAAAATAAATATTCATATGTAAGAGCGACTGGTGGCCAATAGGTTCATTGGTGTATAGTGCGTTATTAGGTACTGTTTTTCCATTTAATCTTTCTGTGTCTAAGACATGTCCCAAAATAAATAGAAGTAGCAATGTATTATGCAGGACTCAAGAGGGGACAGTGAAAATACAAATTATTCAGGCTGTGACGTCAGTATTCGTGTATTTATAAGTAGGGACTGGAAGCCACATAATCAGCTTTAATCCATGGGAAGCGAAGAACAGTATTACGCTGTATGTAGTAGGGTTTGTCTCATACAGTGAGGCACTATGAGTTACACAGTGGTCATAAAGGCCGCAAATGTGGGCTAAGTAATTGTATGAGGCCCTCATTATGGAACACTCTAGTTCAAATGTGTGTCCGATGCACATTTTCAGAGCTATGTGTGATGCTGGCTCTGCTAAGCAGGCCACTCCAACACCCACAAAACCTGTTACTCTGGCACCATTTCTGCCTCCAGGACAGGTGGGAGGAAGGCCTCTGACTAGGAAGGGTTCAGGCAAACCTGGGAGCCGGGAGCGGCCAAGAAGCAGGATACTAAGAGGAACTCTCGGGAAATTTGTACGGAGCCATGGGTGGAGTGGGCTTTGCCAGTCTGCTGTCCCAGCTGGATGCAGGTCTCTGTGGGCCTTCTTATGGGGCAGCAGCTGGGCAGCAATTTGGAGCCTCTGGAAAAATTGCCCCCTCTATAGCCCTGGGACTGGAGGAGCTCTCACTCACCACTCAGGCCCCAGTCTCAGGGCCACAGTGGGGAAGAGCCAAGCGCTCAGTCCACCCCTCCTCCATACCCCAGACCATGAGGGGCGGGGAATGAAAGCAGTGAGTGGGAATGTGGCCTCAGATGGCAGAGACAGGACAGGGGCCAGCCGCCCCCAAGGATAAGCTTCGTCGGCTGCCCACGGCCTCCTGTCACTCAGGCGCATGCACTAACTGCTGAATAGGGACCTTGGGGGGGGGGGAGGGGAGATGTCCACTAAGTTCTCCTGTTGAAGCTGTTCCATTGCAGCCAACCCATTAGAGTATCACTGAACTAGAAAGCATGAGAGCCCACAGCCTTGGGGGTGGGGTGGGGCACACACTCATCCAGCAAGCCCCACGCTCCAGTACTCCTGCCCCCACTGATCCATTAATTAATTAGCCAAAGTGCAATAATTTCCAAAGGTGAGTCTGAGGCTGCGCCACAGCTGATTAGCCCATAGCTCAGTGGCCAGAACACTCATCTGACAGATGGCTGAGCCCTGCTTAAATCTCTTCTTTTATTAGGCCGGGGGGAAGGGTGCATCGCCCATCCCAGGGGAGTGCACTAACGCCCTGGGATAAAGGTTATGTGGGTGTACACCTTAGGCTGGTCTCTGTAGCATTAGGCAGACTTGGAGCCTGCCTAGCACGTCAGGCCCTGCAGGTTACAGCTAGAGGCACAGCTGTCATCCCCCAGTGTGTGAATTGTTCTGAGGCTCAGGCCTCCGGCCACCCAGCCTGGTGCTGCAATGCACAAGCCTAGCAGCAAAAACATAGGTGGACAGGAAACCTTTGCAGAAAATAAAAAGGCCCTGGCTGGGTGGGGTGACAGCTGGGGGGGAGGAAGGGGTGAATGCCAGTGATGCCTGATTCAGGGACTTAAGAGGCTTACAGGGCAGGTGCATGCTAAAGGCCCTTTGTGACACTAGCCCTTAGTTCCTCTGGCCCTTAATGTAAATCTGTAAAATGGGGCTCCCAGCACTGCCCAGCCTTGTGTTAGGGCTGTGAGGGTAAATCCATTAACAACTCTGAGGTGAGCAGCGACTGGGGTAATGGCGGGAGGTGCTGTCGGTACCTAAGCTGGTGCTAGCTCTGACTAGCAGTACGTGCAGCAGAGCAGCAACACCGGCACAGAACCAATACCTAGCGCCTTAGACTGGTGACAGTTATTGCAACGCACCTAGGGCCCTGTAAGTGAGCCACATGGATAACCGGCTTTGCGGCGTTCACTCACGGCCCAAGCCAGCTTGTGTAGGGCCAAGGGACACTGCTGACTGTAGCGTAATGACAACCCCCAGCCTCATACAACAGCAGTCCTGAGTTACCTTTCAAGCTGGCATTCCTGAGGTCACTGAGGCACTACAGCCGCCAGAGGAAAGAAAATCATCCTCCTTCAGCCCCTGCTAGTGGAGCGGCGAAGCAGCTGTGCTGGGGAAGATGCAAGGTCACATCCAGAGGTAAAAATGAGCTGGTTCAAGAAGGTGCTTGCTTGATGGGGCGTTCAGCTGCAGGAGGGGCAGTGTGCTCCCAGCCAGGCGCAGCGCTGCGCTCTCCTGCAGGCTGCTGCACTAAACCACAGGCTGCCAAACAGGTTAAAGGGGTTGGTGGGGGTGCCCCCCCCCTTCAGGGGTGTACCAGCCCTGAGCTCCCCCCCCCCCCCCCGCTACCATTTAGATGTGCACTAGGACTTTGCTACTGGTCCCCTTTCCAGCACTGTCAGCAGGTGAGAGGCACACAGTGTCCCTGTCTTGCTCGCCCTCCTGGCTGGGGAGGGGAGATGGCAGAGGAGCAAACAACTTACACTTGGCCCTGTCCTCACACGCCCTGACACTGCCAAAAGGGAACAGCAAGCAGCATTGGGGTAGGGCTCTCCGGGTTGGGGGGGCATGTTTCAGCCCCCACTTCCCTAAATAGTTCCCGCCCCACCCCACACCTCATGCCCTGAGCCCCTCCTCACATCCCAATCCTGACTCCTGCCCCCTCCCTCGAACCCCCCTCCACACCACAAACCCTTGCCTTGACTCATGCTCCCCCCCCCCAGTCCTACGTCCCGCCCTGAGAGCCCCTGCACTCCGCCCCCCATTTACATTTCTTTCAAGTACTGTCCTATCATAACTCCACAACCCCCTGCCCTGAGCGCCCCCCTCCCCCCCCCCCCCGGGGTGCCAACTAATAGCACCTGTAAGAATGTAAGAAAGCAAAATGGTATGGGGGGGACCCACTCAGCGGGGCCCCGGCGGCCAAGAAGGAAAGCAGCAGCAGGGCAAGCTGAGCCCCCCCCCCCCCCCAGCTATTTGTGCACTGTGCCGCCCCACTGAGGCTGGGGCAAATAACCTGCCTCGTCCCTGGGCAGAAGATACTGTTGATACTTATAGGAGCTTGCACCAGGCAGCCTGCTCCCCTCAAACTGCAGTGAGGGGCCTGTCTGGTCTTCCATTCAGTAATAGCTTCTGTGCTGAATCAGCAGGCGGGAGCAAGTGCTCCTCTCCCTACTTGGTGCCTTTGCTGTTTCCTGCCCCTTTCCCCTGCCACTTGCAGTGTTAATTGTCTGCTCAAGTGTGGTTAAAAGACCACAGAAGTTACTGAGGTGAGTCCCTGTTAAAACACACATACTGCGCACTGCATGGCCAAGTGGGCATCTTTAGTCCTGGCTCCAATGTATGAACAGCCTTACCCAGCTGCAGTGGAGACATGTGATGGCAGAAAACCTGGTCCCACCCTGCTGACGTGGCTTCCTATTTCAGGGTCTGAAAACTCCCCTGCCCCCCACCCTATGCTTCAAGCCAGGATTAGACCAGCATATGGAACTGTTTTGCGAAAGAGTTCTTGCACAAAAAGTCTTCCAGAAAAGCACGTCTACACTGTCATGTGCTTTTGCACAAGGGCATCCATGGCAGTGTGGACACGCTCTTGCACAAGAAAGCTCTGGTGGCCATTTTAACCATAGGGGCTTCTTGAGCAAGAAATTCATGTTGCCTGTCTACACTGGCCTCTGCTGGAAGAGCTCTTGCGCAAGAGAGCTTTTTCCTTGTGGGATAACTCTTCCGGAAGAAGCCCTGTTTTACAAGGCTATACTGTAAATTTACTTGTGCAAGAATGCACATGCAGTGTAGACAGCCAGCAAGTTTTTGCACAAGAATGGCTGTTCTTGCACAAGAAGCTGCCAGTGTAGACATAGCCCTGATGTTTCTTCTTTCTTTTACAGAGCTGCTTGCAAGGGCTGTGTCTACACTGGCAAGTTTTTCCGGAAAATCATCTGATTTTCTGGAAAAACATGCCAGCTGTCTACACTGGCCGCTTGAATTTCCGGAAAAGCACTGACGATCTAATGTAAAATCATCAGTGCTTTTCCGGAAAAACTATGCTGCTCCCGTTCGGGCAAAAGTCTTTTTCCAAAAGACTTTTGCCCAAAAGGGCCAGTGTAGACAGCATAGTTCTGTTTATCGCCCGATCGTGAAAATGGCGATCGGGGCTTTTTTGTGGAAAGGTGCGTCTAGATTGGCCACGGACGCTTTTCCGCAAAAAGTGCTTTTCTGGAAAAGCGTCCTGCCAATCTAGACGCGCTTTTCCAAAAATGCTTTTAACGGAAAACTTTTCCGTTAAAAGCATTTCCGGAAAATCATGCCAGTGTAGACGTAGCCTATCTGTTTCATGTAGTCCTGGGGCACAGGCAAGGACATTGTACGAAAAATATTTCAAATGGCGCAGTTGGCATTTGCAGACTGATTTCAGTCCAAAAATAGGCTTAGGGAGGACATAGGGCTGAATTCCACCCTAAATGCACTAATAGGAAATCCAAATGTTAATGCCCCTTCCCCATATAGTACTTGCACGCTGGAACATCATAAGTATTTTACTTAGATTTTAAATTCTACTCTGCACGGACTGTGAAAAGAGCCACTCGTGTTTCTACATACCTGTGTCAGGCTTACGAAAGTTATTAGGTTAAAGAAATAGTTCAGCCTTGCTGCAAAGACTATTTAATGAAGGTTATGTATTCTCTTTAATCTGTGCAAATGCTATGCTTTTCCCGGCAGGAAATTTCCAAGCCCAGGCATCCCAGCTGGGTCCAAATGCAGAGGCAGAGTGTTTAATCCTCTTTGGAAGATCCTTCGTATAGTGCTTGTTTCACAGCAGGATTGCAGAAGGTAGGCGCGTTTTAACTCTGCCTAAGTGTATATTGTAAGCCAGCTACAGCCTGGACATTCTTGTTCATTGCTTCCTTTCTCATGTGTAGAAACTCTCAGCTACCAAAGCTTCAGAGGGGTAGCAAGTTAGTCTGTAACAGGAAAAACTTTAAAACCAACAAATAGTCTAGTAGCACCTTAAAGACTAACAAAACATGGAGATGGCATCATGAGCTTTTGTGGGAAATGCCCACGAAAGCTCATGATGCTATCTCCATGTTTTGTTAGTCTTTAAGGTGCTACTGGACTATTTGTTGGTTTTAAAGTTTTTCAGCCACCGAAGTCACATACTGGGACTTCCCCACATTGAGAGAGACAACTGAAATGTGTAAGAAGAAACTTGCAATGGTGCAGGTTGGTACAATTCCCTGTAAGCCCAGTTTACCGGCTTGTCCTTTCTGCCAACAATAATCCATAGCAACAAACAGAGATGAAGTCACTCTTGTGAAGCATGCTGAAAAAGCAGGTACTGGTAAGGGATGGTGAGCTTTTGTGGTAGGAGATTTATTTTTTTAAACACTGATCATAGTTCAACTTATATTTCTTCCAAGTTGTGAGTAAAAATATGCCTAGACTATGCAGCTCTTCATAGCAAAGCTGTGTCAACACAGCCCTTTCACTAAAAGTCAGTGTGCGTGAATGTATTTATTGGCACTTTTGCCAACAAAATACTTCTATTCCCAACAAGTGGGCTTTATTTGTTGGCAGCAGAGTGCTCCTGCTGACAAAGTAGTATTCACACATACACTTGCCCTGGCAAAACATTGTCATTCATGGGAGAAGGGGAAATTAAGCACCCCTGAATGACAAATGTTTTGTCGCACAAGTGCACGTGTAGACAGAGCTTGAGAACCCGCGCTTCCAATAGCAGTACTTCCAACTTGTGCTAGTTCTAACAGGAATAGATTGGCACGTGTGAAAAGGGAGGACAGATAGTATTAGGTGAAGAATTAATTGTAGACCTGTACCTTGAAGTTTTTTCTCTAAGCCTTATGGCTAACTTGCTCAATTTTCATCAGGAACAATAGAATAGCACTTTCCAGAAAACTAGCTGCAGCAGAATATTTATTAGTAGGCAGGAATATTTAGGGACTTCCATGGGGAATTTGTTTGTGAACCTTAGTGTTCACCATACACTTATGTTCATAAAGATGGTTGAGGTTATGCATTTATATAAGAAAAACAGAATTCAGAGTTTGGTGCAACCAGCAATTCCAGTGTGAAAAAGCACCATGTCACAAAACAGTTTACAATACAAAATTCTTCAAAAATCTAACATTTAAAAAAACAATATTTGTTCAACAATAGTAGTACAGTAAAAAATTCTTATTTCCCTTCGAACAATACTGTTCAGATGTTTGGCACTGAAAAAAACTGCCACAAATGTATCTTTTTTAACCACACAATGCTATTGTATGTGTCTTTGTATAACAAGGGAAAAAACTTTTGCTAAATGTATCATTTTGACAGATGCATTTTAAACTGCTTTCTCATAAAAATATCTGAAAGATGCAGCAGCACAATGTGCAAAATGGATCTATAGTCCTCTCAGAAAATGTATTGAATATCAAGATTGGCCTGGGATAAAATCCTGGATCCAGGCACCCCCAAAACCTTAGAAGAAGGTGGATCTAAATTTCATAATTGGATCCAACTGGGTAATGGGCTGAACCTTAACTAAATCCAAACACCCTGATTAGGATTCAGATCCAGAATTAGCTGTTCCAGGAGCATTTTCATTTAAATTATATTGTTTTTAAGTAGGTTACTGACATCAGCATGAAAATAGGACTATGCAAGGCTAAGTTAAGGTTATAACCAATTTATTTTGTTTTGACATAGCCTTTAAAGTATAAAGGGAAAGTGATAGGGAAAGTGACCGATCCTTGTGTCTTGTGGGAGTAAAGGCCTGAGTGATCTAGTCATGCCTGTAAAGCTGAGACAACTGAGCACTCTTCACTGCTATGTCATCACAAGTGTCACATGATGGGGAAAGGATATGTTTCTGGGAAAGGTTTCCAAGTCTTGCCCTCATGTAGCACAACATGTGTGATCAGAAAAGCGGAAGCTGAGAGATAAATACACAAAAATAGACTTTCCAGGAAGAGTCTGTGTGAGTTTTAAACTAACCCCATTAAAAATAAGGATGCAGATTTTGTACACTATGTAAACCGATAGCATCATTATAATGACTGCCCACAGCTGCACAAAGGAAACGTCAACAGGAACATGCATTTCTTTAGTGTTGTTTCTATGAACAATAACAAAAGAAGTCAGTTTAAATAATCTGTACAGCTTACAACAAAGATGCTATTTCTAAGACACATTACCACACATTAGTACAGTTTAAAAAATGCAAACTAATGCTTCTAAGACTTCCATAAAACTGCATATGATATATACAGGAGAAAGTGGTTGACATATTGGAAAGGATAATCAATAAAGTAATTATACAGGTACACTAGCAGAATAAGAAAAGTTTACTTCCTTCACACTAAAAATTCCAGAAATATCCTAAACATTTATAAAATAGCAAACTGTGATCATGCTTAGAAACACAAACTATGTACACACTAGCACCTACCAAACTCCTTTTCCCTAGGTGCTGCAAAACTGTTGTTTTTTAAGTTTTCCTTCTCCCTTGTAATTTGTTTCTTGGTTTCATTTCAAAGGTTTGGTTTAACCACTGATCCTTGGCATTTCTAACATATACACATTTATAGTACCAACGGCCCAAATCCTGAAGTCTTTCCACAGGCAAATCTCCCACTGATGTCACCTTCTTTGAGTTTTGTCAGTACAAGAACTGAATAAAATCTCACAATGTGTCCATATGAGTTTTGAGCAGAAACAAACAAGGTGACTCACAACATTCTGATGTGAATAAAGGTGACCAATGATTTCAGACAGCTGTAATAGAACACTACAAATTGAGCTAGTTTAATATTTGCCCTTCTCAGAATTTAACATTTCTTTCTTGAGTTTCATACATTAATTTACAAAGGGTTAATTCAAGAGGTATTTCAATTTTCCAGCCTAAGAAATAAAGATGCAAGTGGTTAACTTTTTGAAAACCCACTGATTTCAGTGGGAGGGTATATGTGTAGTGTGCATACACAATTGGGCCCACATTTTTATCCTACATCAAGCAGTAGACCTGTATGTTCATAACTGGTAATGTTATTAAACTGATCAGCTTTAGGTGTTTTTGCCAAAGTGTAATACCGATCACCTCTTTAAAGTGAAATACGACGGAAGCTGCAGAAACACAGAAGAGAAAAATGGAAAATTTGAGAGAGAGAGAGAGAGAGAGAGAGAGAGGATGGTAGTGGGTAAATGGAGGAATTAGCAAGTTCTAATATAAAAACCAAGTCCAACCAATTATAAATTCAAGTGCATGCAACAAAGATTGTGCAGACAAAAAAACCAAAAACCAAATATAATCCCTAGATCAATTAAAAACTCCATTTTTACTACATACAACCTGTTTCTGTTATTGCGGCAAAGCTTCCATTGGGATCAATGGAAATTTTGCTGGAGTAAGAACTAAAGAACAACAGGACGGGATCCAGTAAAGTTGATTTCACTCTGTTCAAAGTAACTATGAAAAAAACCAATATACTGAAATATTAATAAATTAAAGAATAAAAAAAGAAAAAAATCATCTCATGCATTAAAAAGGTCAGCATTTCATTGGACTCTATAGATCTTCACTGGCATGAATCTTTGATGTTGTTTTTCCCTTCAAACACTTTACTGAACAGGGTTTGGTTGTACTGGAAATTGTATTACTTTTAATTGCAGAGGCTACATGAGAAAATTAGGTAGCGCTCCGTTAATAATCAGACAGCAGGAAAGTTGTATGTATCCAAGTTGTAGGGCAAATGCAGGTTAGTATAAAAGAGGATTTTCTCAGTTTTGCTAATCATCATCATCATCTGCTCCTTCAGTGTTCAAGGTGGCCATCAAGCTAACCAAGCGATGACGACATGAATCTTTGGGCAGGTGGGATGAGAATCCTCTGAACTGCTCAAGGCTGGACTAACTCTGTCCTTGTTGGAATCAATAGAAAACTCCATCAGCTTCAACAGCGATAGAGCTAGGACAATGCTGAATACTTTTGAAAATGCCATCCACACTCTTAATTGCAATATTCTTGCAGGGGGAGAACAGCAAAGAAAATATCTTTGATATGCAGCTCTGAGTTTGTGTTGGAGTACATGTTATCATTAATTTGTTACTGAAGACTCAGAAGGCCCAGCCAAAGCTAGATACAGACATTAGAGCTATACAAATAACTGGTTAGGTTTTTTTGGGGGGGGGGTGTCTTTTTTTGTGTGTGTGTGTGTTGTTGTTTTGTTTTTGTCTGAACTGAAAAAAAAAGGTTTGGGTCAAACGAGCTGTTTTGTTTTGGCTTTGAGGATTTTTTTTAAGGATTAATGAAACTGTAGTGTCAAAATGAAAAGTTCAAATGTTTTATTTAAAAAAATGTCAAAACAAAATATAAACATTATTTTTTCCGAACCTTGTTTGTGCTTTTTGACTGAAACAATTTGGTATAACTCAGCAAAATGTTTCAGCCAGCCCAAATCTGCATCTTTCTCTGGAAAAAGTTTCTAATAAAAAAAAAAATGTTGCTCAGCTCTAGCTGATATATAGGAGGAGGAAGACACTGTTCCTCTCTTGAAATCAATATTTTGTAAGCCATGGGAATAGCTAACAAAACTGATTAGCGTTAGGTTGCAGCAGATTCATAGAAACTTTTTGTACACTGACTTTCCAGGGTCTTTCTATCTGTATCACACAGGGTGAAATTCACCCCCAGGTAAATGCTTGACCTTAAATGGGACTGAAGTGGTGCAAAATTCTGCACAGCCTTTAGTCTAGGAATGAATGGCACCTGTAGTGAATTCAAACTTTAATCTATTAATTTTTCTGACCTTTTCATATTGTTCCATATATAGGAGTGCTCTCATTTGTCTTGTTCATTGTCTATTACACATTTTAGGAAGGATTTCTTAAATCACTACAGTACAACTAAATAACGAACATAAGAATTTATGAATGGCCATATTGGGTCAGACTGAAAGTCCATCTAGCCCAGTATCCTGTCTGCTGACAGTGGCCAGTGTCAGATGCCTCAGAGAAAATGAACAGAACAGGGAATTATCAAGCATTCCCTCTCCCATCACCCATACCCAGCCACTGACAGAGGCTAGGGACACCATTCCTACCCATCCTGGCAATAGCTGTTGATTGACCTAACCTCCATGAATTTATCTAGTTCTTGAACCCTGTTAAAATCCTGGCCTTCACAACCTCCTCTGGCAAGGAGTTCCACAGGTTGACTGTGTGCTATGTGCTATCTTCTGAGGCAGGGCTGAAGAAATGTAATATGTGCATGCCCAAAGAAATGCACTCAGTCTTTAGAGATATGACTTTGTTTCATGGACTAACATAATTAAAGGTCGGCAGAGCAGGATTTGAAAAGTTTGTGCACCTTATACATCCATAATGTGGCACCAGCCTCAGCTGCAAGATTATCTGCACCTCAGCCAATCAGAGTCTTAGAATCCCAACACCACCAGCCAAAGTCACACTGCATGGAGAGATACTAAATGAGACAGTCCTACGTGCTATAGTCAGATATAGTCTGATAGTGTGGGAATGGTGGAAAGACATAGATCCACCTTTCAAAATGACCCAAATACATATATTAAATTTCCTGTGTGTTCCTTATTTCTAGTGAATATCTGTATTTCATGCCAATTTGCAGATCCTTCTTTGGTTATTTTTTTGGTTTTAAAAAAAATCACTATTTACTTTAAATGCAATACTGCTCTGAAAAGTTTCTGTAAAATAGGCATCGTGGGGCTCCATGTCCATTTCCTCACACCAGTTGTATATCAGATGTTCTCAATTTATAAGTGAAGGTTTTTTTCACATTGCCAGCCTTGAAAATCAATGTGGGCCTTCAAGAGTCAAGCTGAGTTCTTTACTCCTGGTGAATCATAACGGGGAACAAAGTTCTGCAGGCCAAATTATGCCCTCAGTTATACCTGTGAAATGCCATTATCTTCCATTTATGCCCTTACTGACATCTGCTAACCTGGCTGGTGCTCTAATGGGAGCACAGTAAACAATTCTGTTAATGATGCACATAATTTATCTCCGGGTCCTGAAGATGCGGACTCTGAAGAAAAAAGTATTAAAACTTATTTATGATACTGCAGTTAGTAGCTCTGACTTTGAACAGACCCAGGGAATGGATCTGTTCAGTTAGAAAGTACCATTTTTATATGGTAGTATCTAGGTTTCGAGGGGATATATTTGCCTTTTTGCAATTTTCCATATGGAAAATGTATAGCTAGGCAAAGTAAGAAAATGCTATTTGAGAACTCAGTTTATATTTAAGGATATTTCCTTTCTTTTATACTATGTTGACAGTTTGTGATTTTAAGTGATAAAACTTTAATATTTGGACTGTCAACATCTGCTATCATTAAATAATTATTGCCTGGCCACCCATATGGTCTGATTACCTCACCTCCAATTTCCCACAGCTATGAAAATTTCAGTAGATAAATAAAACAAATATAGAAATAATTGTTAAAAAATAAGCATTGATCTGTCAACATTATTTTTAAAAAATCCAAATTCTGCCAAGCCTCATGCAAGATCCTACACTGTACCTGATTTTCTACAGCTTTGATCTTGGGTAGCCATTTATAGATGTGCAAAGTGAATGAAGAACTATACCATTCTGACCCGGTAGCAATGTACAATCAGTTTACACGGGTGTAACAGGCAACACAATATGCAAGACAGAGCCCTTTGTTTTTAAAACACCTGGCAGACAGCACCCAAATATACCAAAAATGTGCCAATGCACCATGGGAAAATATTAGTGAAGCAGAACTAATTATCTCACTCTTCTCACTGGCATCTACTGTGATCCTGTACCGTGTTGGAAATACACGTGGTTTTGGTGTTGGGGACAATAAAGTTCCAACCTACCATCCTACCTTTGTCCCTCCACTGAGTATTGATTGTCCAACATTTGCAAAGCTTCTTTATGCTTTTATAATTATACAGTGTCCTTAATATCTATAAACACCGATTTCCCCTTCTCTAAAAATGTAAAATAATGTGTAAATGTACAGTGAAACACAGAGCAAAGAAAGATACAGGATACTTAAAATCACAGAGTTAGAAGAGACCACAAAGCTCATCTAGTCTAACTTCTTGCCAAGATGCATGATTTGTTGTGTGTCAACCATCCAAGGCAGATGGCTCTCCAGCCTCCTTTTGAAAACCTCCAGTGAAGAAGTTTCCACAGACTTCCAAGGCAGTCTGTTCCTTTGTCCTATCCTTACAGTTTTAAAAGATTTTCTGAGATCTAAATCTGCCACACTGTACTTTGAAGCCCTACTTTGCAAACAGTAGGTAAAATATTCCTTCCAGGAGATCAGGCACTTCATCTTGCAGCCAAAAGACCAACTCACCACAGGCACCAACTGAATCAGCAGAGTTATATAGAAAAGATGGTTCTGTAACATTGACTCATTAGAAAAGTGACCCTAGACTCAAGCTCACATCTCAGAGCTCACAAAGTTAGCTTTGAATGCATATGTTTATAGATGTAGAGTCACCGAGTTTAAGATAATCTAGGGCAGTGTTTCTTAAACTTTTTGAGACCACGGAACACCAAACAATAATATTTTTGTATGTGGAACACCTATGAAAATTTTCTTCAAAAAAAAAATTATCAGATAAAAAATACAAAAACAAAGAAAAGCGGCGAGGAGTCCTGTGGCACCTTATAGACTAACTGAAGTGTTGGAGCATAAGCTTTCATGGGCAAAGACCCACTTCGTCAGATGCATCCAACACTTCAGTTAGTCTATAAGGTGCCACAGGACTCCTCACCGCTTTTGCAGATTCAGACTAACACGGCTACCCCTCTGATACTCAAAAACAAGGAAGTAACAAAAACAAAGAAGAGGTCACGGCACACCTGCGAGTTGTTCATAGAACACCAGTGTTCCGTGGAACATAGTTTAAGAAACACTGATCTAGGGGAACATCCTGCATGGCTTTATACCTTGGCTTCTATAGACTCTATATACCAGTTAGTCTGCACAGATGACTTGAGTACTCTCCTTCAAGGGCACGGTTTCTGTACAGCCTTCACCAAAGAACTAACACCTCTTCTGTTCAATAGGAATTTCATGTGAATAAACAAAGTTTTAATATTTTACAGGTGTTAGGTCTACATGTTAGACACAAAACACTAAACGTTTTTGGACACCAGATCAGCCAAGTTTACCTATCAAACATACATAAGAAATATTGAAAAACATCTACAAAGTTACAGTAAGTGGTATCAAGCACCCTGTTCTGTTTGCAGTCCAACTCCGAGATTATTTTTATTCATTTCCTTAAAAATGGTGAAGTTGCTGTGACTTTTGTTTGGTCATTCTTTTTTCCAAGAGATCTCTGAAGATAATAATGACAATTAGTTAGGACAACAAAGAAATGATGCATACCAGTACTATGTTTGTTTTGTGAGCCAATAAGATACAGATACTCATTTAACAAACTCAATTATATATCATTAAAAATAGCTAATTTTTTTACTCGAAGAGTAAAAAAGGAACAGGTAATATTTTGAAACAAAATAAATTGTCAAAGGCAGGCAGATAAAGGAATGATCTTCATGCATTTTGTTATTTATGTCCTTTGAAGTTGTGAATTACATGTCTAGTTTTCAGTGGAAAAAATTACAACTCCACTGGCCTGGAGTCATATCACAGGTTGCATTTTCAAGCATATAGTTTAAGTACTAATGCACAAACTAAGTCTGTCAAAAAAACAGCCAAACACCAAACAGAGGAACTAGATTCTGGGCCAAAGGATTCTCATGCTACAAAAAAAGAGATAGAACGCAGCTGCTTTAAAAAGGCAACACTTTAATAGTTTCAGTCACATGCAACTGCTTTCGCTGTATTAAAAACAAATGAATTGTAGGAGCTAACCACTTTGAATATTTTACTTCAGCTTTAATAAATGTCAACTTTTCTAGCTTGTCTGCTTTTGATCCACAGCCTGCCATGATACCTGGGATTGGAATTTTTCAATGTGTATTCAGATTTCTAAGAAAATTTACATTCCAATTTATTTTACTCCGTAGTGGATATGATGAAGTGATCCAAAGAAGGGCCTGAAATACTGAAACTGATTGCTTATGTCTGCTGAAGGAGCAGATCCTCAGTGGGTGTTGACCCATTGACCTTAATGCAGCAATTTACAACCATCAAGGACCTAGCCAGATTGGTCCAAATGAAAAATGACCCTCCAAGCAATAAGGAGAGATTTGACCTTTGAGTAAGCATGAGGTGATCTCTGCAGATTTCTCCTAGGGCCAGGGCCTCTCTGAGGTCTATTTCTGGCAAACAGAGAATTATTCTGAAGAGCACAAGCGCTTTACAGGTTCTGTTTTGTGCATAGTATCTCCAGTGGGGTGGGGATAAAACAGGGATGGGAAATTGGCTGAAATAGTTTTTTGCCTATCAGAAAATTTTACTGTAGTATTTCCAGCGACTCTGCTAAAAGCTAAAAAGGTTATGTATTGAAGCCTGCACTTCTGCATGCCTTTTTCTGTCTCTCTCACACAACTGTCTAGTCTTTTAACTCATTCAGCAGGAGAATAACTTCAATGGTATTTCTATAACCACTTTAAATTTAAATTGACTTGGGATAAGCCCTTTAGGTCAACAGACAACAAAATGGGCCTGATGACCTTTTATCCTAGATTGCTTTGCAACTTATAGTTGAATTTGACAGAACGGATTAAATATGTTATTTATAAATAATTTTCATTGTGTGCCATATGGTAAGAATGGCAGATCAAAATGGTATGAAGAATTAAGTCGAGGATCTTTTTCTTTCTTGAATTACTCTAGATATTTTCTCCTACCTAGTTAGTAGCATAAGCTTACTATACTGCACTGCTTTTTCTTGATGGCTAATCTGCATTTAACTAGTTTGTAGCAGCAGATCTAACCTGTTTTACTCATATTATTTTAAATTAAGGCTAGCTGGGGGTTAACATCTACAAGGTCACTATCAACTCTGTCCCTCCTAAAATGTTTATTCTGTAGCAGTCCCACAAATGCCTAATATTGGGCAGTGACTGCAATGATATATGACCTACCATATCACAAAGCAGACTCAGCAAATGACAGGTTAGCGCAAACTCAGGCAGAATAATACCTCCTGTTGCTAAGCTTTCCCCCCCCCCCCTCCAAAGTAGTGCTTGCAAATTCCTCATGAGATCCCAAATGTATTCGCTGCTGGGAATATAGTGATACTGACCAAATGAAAGAATTTTGCTGCAGCCAGTTTCAGAAATCCTTTTGCATCCAAGTGAAAAGATAAACATTCAACAGTTCTCTCTTGCATCTAATTAAAAAAACATTTTAATGTATATAAATATATCATTAAGCGTACCATTTCCTTGTTTCATAACAGACCTTTCAACCCTACTAAAGAAAATGAAGTATGAAATCTACAATTCTAATTTTAAAAAGAGTTTGTGATAGTAGCTCTCCAACCTTTAGAAGTCAACACAGGAACCACATTATCTATGTGTACAGAGAGAGGAAAAAAGTCCAACCCATACAAAGACATTAATAACAGTGGACTCGTCTCCCTGGCAGCTGTTTAAGGTTGCACAATGTTATTTCTTAGCTTAACTTCTAGGCTCCTGTTGTCAAAACTGCTTTATTACTAATCTGAAAATTTCTCATTAAACACACATCTCCCTTACATTTGCGTTCAATATGCATTTACTAATCCCAAATGGCAATAGATAACATCCGCCTGTTTCTTCTGTTTTGGAATCAGTTATAAATTGTGTTTGATTTGATAAAACCATCTTATATCAACCAGCATAAGCCAAGTAAAAACCAGCTGATAAATTCCCCCTTCTCCATACACCTTAAAAACTTTCACAGTATCAAAACAATGGGGCATTGTAGGGAAAATAAAGTGGGCTAGAATTTGCTAATTTACTGTATTAACACTTCTTACTCATTCTGTCTTGTACCTCCATTTGTGTCTGCTGGATTAAAAAAAAAAACTGTACAAATGAAATACTGCACCTGTTGTAACACTTCAACCATTATTGTGCTTCAGAGCCTGTGAGTGAATTTTCAGCTATTATAGCAACATTCTAAAATCTGGAAATAATGCGTTACTGAAGATTTCTTCCTTCTTGTTGTTTACATTTCAGAACAGACAAATTGAACAAAATAACATCTTCTAAACAAATTAACACCACGATGTCCATTTAAAACTGTATTTCAGTCTGTGTTCTGGACAAACTATTAAGAGCATTCAGCATTCGTATAATTAATCCACAAGAAAAGAAGCTAAAAGGTGCCACAAAAGAAGGCATACTTGGTCATACAGAGGCAACACCACCATGAATGTTATTTGGCAAAAACAAAACAAAACAAAAAGCAGATCCACAATTCATTCAAAGAACTGTGTTAGAATTGCCCAGCACTGCTAGGGTCACACTGAAGGAGACGGACAATGGATGGATCACTCTTGGCCCCTCGGATGAACTCTTCCAGAGATAGTTTGCCTAATAAGAAAATAAATAATAAATGTTTGTTTAGCATTATAAAAAGCACTAATGAGTCACAGCACATATGCAATGCTTTAACACAATGGATGCATGCAGAAATTTACAAATTATCACTACAAGGAAAGCATGGGGAAACGACTAGGCCTTGCAGCATGCCTGAAAGTAGCAAAATCTAGGCTCTGTGGGATCAACATTGTGGGGAGGGACTTTCAGATTTGAAGAACCATCTCTAAGAATGCTCCCTCCTTTTAATGTGAGGGCTGTTGGCACAAGTGCTTTGGGTCCTTGCAATCGTCCCAGGACCACAGGAAGAGAAGGGAGGGGGGCTTTAAAAGCGATAGACCTGTTCTGATACACACAAGTACCTTTTCCAAATGTATGTTTCAGTTACTCTCATCCATCTATTCACCTGAGGTTTGCAGGTTTTATTACTATGGGGCAACCTCTGAGAAGCTTGTGTTCAATGGAACAGACAGAAAAAATTCCACTGGGATGGAGAATTGGTTTGAATCCAACAGTTTGAAATTTGAAAACAACAAATACAAAGGGCTTTCCTTAGAAATAAGGTTGCCAGGTGTCTGGTTTTGAACTGGACAGTCCAGTATTTGAGCTTTCTGTCCAGGAAACAAATTCAGAAAATACCGGACATATAAACGTCCGGTATTTTCTAATTAAGTTTTTCTTATTATCGTGAGTATCAGTAAATAGTTGCGTACTGCCTGCCTGGTAGACGAGCTCACACTGCGTGAGCATGTCTACCAGCTAGGCAGTACACAACTACGCAGTAGAGAAGAGGGGGTGGGGCCGGGGCGGGATGGAATCCCCGGGGCCAGACTCGCTCATGCTTCGCCAGGACCAGGCACAGGATGGGCAGCACCCTGGGATCTGCGTGTGTCCGGGCCAGCCCCGCTCCCTGTTGGCCGGTTCCCTGCCTCCCGCTCTCCCCCCGGCCAGCACTGCTCCCCTGCAGCTGGTTCCCTCCCGGCCAGCCCCGCTCCCCCCAACACCCTCCCGGCCAGCCTGCTTCCCGCTGGCCAGTTCCCCCCCGATCTCCCCTGGCCAGCCCCACTCCCCCCCCCCCCACCCCCGATCTGAGATCAAGTGTGTCCGGTATTCTTTTTAAACCATCTGGTAACCCTACTTAGAAATAAATAAATCAAATGCACAACTAGAAAAGAGGAGTAACTGGCATGGGGGAGTACAGTCGAAAAGGATCTGGTGGTTATAGTGCATCACAAATAGAATATGAATAAGCAATGTGATGCAATTGCTAAAAAGGCTGATATTTTGGTGTTGTATTAACAGGAGCTTCATATGTAAGACCCATCACTGTCCTGCTCTTCTCAGCACTGCAGAGGCCTCAGCCGGAGTACTATGTCCAATTCTGGGTGCCAATCTTTGGGAAAGCTATGGACAAATTGGAGAGAGTCAGGAGGAGAGCAACAAAATGGTAAAGTTTCAGATAAGTGGCTGTGTTAAGTCTGTTTCAGCAAAACAATGAGGACTTCTGTGGCACCATAAAAATGGTTAAAAGGTTTAGAAAACCTGGCAGGAAGTTTTAAAAAACTGGGCTTGGTTAATCATGAGAAAAGAACACGTGAAGGGGGGAACCTGATAAGTCTTCAAATATATTAAGGGCTGTTATAAAGAGGATGGTGATCAATAATTGTTCTCCATGTGAACACTCAAGGTAGGACAAATAGAAAAGACCTTACTCTGCAGTGAGGGAGATTTAGGTTAGATACTAGAAAAAAAAGTTGTAATTATAAAGGCAGTTAAGCTCTGGACTAGGCTTCTATGAGGGATTGTTGAATGCCAATCACTGGAAGTTTTTAAGAAGAGATTGGAAAAACACCTGTCTCGGATGGTCTAGGTTAACTTTATCCAGCACTGGGGATTGGTTTGATGACTTCTTGAGGTTCCTTCCAGCCCATTTCTGATTCTAACATTCTGGAAAAAAATCATCTGTTTCTGCAAAATCAAAACTTTCTATAGGAAAATCTTGATTTGCTGAAAAATTGACTTTCCAATGGAAAAAAATTGAAATATAATATTTCTGAGTGGGCTGAGTTGACCAGAATTAGACATTTTGTTTTGTTGAGCTGACCTAAAATGTTTTGTTTTTTTCAACGAAACACAGAAATGCATTTATTTTTCAGCGCATTGCCTTATGGGATTTGTAGTTTAGGCCCCTGTTCTCTCCTATTGTCAGAATTCACTAAAGAAATGCCTAATAGAATGTCTCTTGCCTGAACTTCCACAAGGTATTATGCCATAGTTTACCACTGAACTGACTCTAAACAAATCATTTCAATTTGAGGAGTGTCAAAAAGCTTCGTTTGGACTGAAAATGAAAAAAGGAAACATTTTTCTACATTTTCTAATCAAAACATGTCAATATCCCATCCCTCCATCCAAACACAATTGGTTTTCCAAAATTCCAACTTATTGTCCTGATTTGGGATGAAAGCAAATGTTGTGATGTGGGACAGACATTCTGAGTTTTGCTCTAATTTACATCTTGTCCAAAGGAAATTGCTGACTGCTCTGCACATCGGATGGGCCTCTACTCTCTTATGGCAGCTACATGGTAACAATTGTGTCCTACCACCAAAGAGCATAACATTCTGGTTTTGTTGTTATTGGATTTTCCTGTTTTTCCTAGAAAAGCCACAATCCTACAAAAAAATCCTCTTGCACAAGAGCCGTTCTTCCTGAAAAAATGATGAAGAACGGCTCTTGGGCAAGAGGGGTTTTTTTGCGCAAAAAGGGCTCCTAATTAATTATGCACATGAAGCGCAGCAATATGCTAATCCATGCTTCACTTGTAAACACTACCACGTGCACTTGAACCGGGAATCTCTGGAGCTTAGTATAGGAGCCTCTACTCTGTGAGCTAAAAGCCAGCTGGCTCTCAGCCCAGGTTGTAGAGGTCTCTTGATCTTATCTGTTGCTATGGTCTAGGTGCCACTGCATAGGACAGTGAACCACACTACACATGTGGGATACATAAGCTCTTTGGGGCAGGCACTGCCTACTACTATATGTTTGCACAGTGCTTAAAACAATGGACCTCAACTGCAGTGTTTAAGTGTGACCACAGCACTACAAGTTGGACCATGGATGTTGCCAGAGCAGAGAGCTCCAATTTTGGGAGGTACAACCTGCAATTTATACTATTATAAAAGGAGAGGTGGCCGTCATACCATCTGTCACAGAGAACATTTGGGAAGACTTGAGAAGTTTCTAATGGTAGGCAGGCCCCAGCCCCACCTACAGCCCCGCCCCCTCTGCTGAGCCCCAGCCCCACCACAGGAAAGGAGAGAGTGAGTGCTTGCATCCCAGCCTCCCTGGAACAGCGGGGAGGGAAGAGGCCACACAGCCCGAACCTCCCCACCCCCGGGAGCAGCAAGGAGGGAGGTGACCACCTGCACGCACACCCACCACCACCACCATGGGAGGGAAGAGCGCACACACATCCCACCATCCTTGGAGCAGTGGGGAGGGAAGAGACCGCATGGCCTGAGCCCCCCGCCCCTGGGAGCAGCGGGAAGGGAGGAGGTCCCGCAGCCCGAGCTGGCCCAAGTCTCCCTGGCCCCTGGAGCAGCAGGGAGGGAGGAGTCCATGTGGCTCCAGCCTCCCCGGCCCCAGAGCAGAGGGAAGGGAAGCAACCGTATGGCCCGAGCCGACCCAAGCCTCCCGGCCCCTGGGAACAGCAGGAAGGGAGGAGGCCATGTGTACATCTACCATCACAACGGGATGGGTATGCTATAGATCATAATAAGTAATGAAGACTAAATCTGTCTGCTTAATAGGCAGTACAGTCGTACCTCAAAGTTACAGGCTCACTAGTCAACCACACATCTCATTTGGAAACAGAAACACATATTCAGGCAGCAACGGAAACAAACAAACAAAAATCAGACAAACATAAAACCTCACCAAATACAGGACAGTTTGTGCTAAATGTAAACTACTAACAAAGGAAAATTAAAAAAAAAGTGTGAAGGTAGGAAAACTGTTTTGTGCCCTTTTCATGTAAATTCAGATGGCAAAAAAGCATCATTTCGTTCTCCACAGTAAAGTTTCAAATCTGTGCTAAGTTAACATTCAGTTGTAAACTTTTGAAAGGAAAACCATAATATTTTGTTCTGTGTTATGAACAACCACCAGATCCAAGGTGTTTTACTGTTCTGCCTTGTTTACCAAAACAATGACACTAACACACTTGATCAAAGCTCCTGTTTCTACACACTCTTCCAGAGCCATCTATCCAGCTAGATGAGGAATTTTAAAGGAGACTAAAGGGAGATAGTTCTCACCTAGGCTCCTCTAAATACCCCAGCCCTAGTCTGTCTATTAGAAGGCCCAGTGACCTGAGGCGCAGACAAACCTGGGTTCTAAATCTGTCTCTCACACTGACAGTCTCCACAACGATGAGCACCCTGACAAAAATCCTACAGTAGATAGTCTACCAATCTGAAAAATAGTGATAATATTTACTTTATATTAACCTATTAATCTGAATGGTTTTGTGGATTCATATTCAATGTCTGTAAAGTGCTGCAAAGATGACAAAAGTTATACTGCTTAAGACCTATACATTAAAGAACCACTTAAACTTAGCTGAGCTGTTTAAGATCTTTAAAAAATCTTGTTACTCTAAAATCCATCCCTCGTCCAATTGTATACCACACCTCTTTCCATGAAACATTGAATTCCCTTTTGTAAACACTTCTGCAAATTAATGAAAAGAACAATTGCAATGTATGTTTCTAAGCAACAGTTCTCCAATATCACGTCCCCTTTAAAAAGTCTGACCAATTTTAGAACTGTTCCACCTCAGTTTAATGAGGTTACATTTCCTTAGCTGTGGTATTCTGTTAATTTCCTTTCTTTAAACCCTGAAGTCCTGAAATATGAAACATAAGATAAGGCCCTGAATTTTCACACATCCTCTTGGTTAGCTGTATAGTTAGTGGAGATAGTCTAATTTTTTCCCTTCCCTTCAGCAAACTGGATGTTGCAAAACTGACTATAAGCCCATAGATGTCTGCTAAGCAAGTACTGTACAGAAGAAAGTAAACATTAGTATTATATTTAAGTCAATAACATAAGTTAAACAGAAAAGATTCTAGGAGTGACATTTTTCCAATAAGTAATGGATTCTCATTTTTATTACTTTTACAGCTTTGTAATTTTTTTTTACTCAACTGCTAACAACATTGTAGAGGGTTCTTTTAGCACAAAGGGACTATATATACTGATGAGAAAGAGATGCTCAAGAGATTTAAATACTTGATTCTGCACTTTCTTTCACCTTGTATAATTATTTATACCAATGAAAAGTGGGTATAGACTGCTACCATCCTGATTTGGCAAGTGATTTACACCTACTTTGTGCTAGCGGAAATGACTACACGTCCAGTTTGAGATGTGTCTGTGATAACAGCATAAAAATGGACTGATGTGTACTGATGAGCACTATGAATCCAAGTTTAGAATATGATCTATGATTTACTGCCTCTCTGAGAGATCTAACCAGAGTGAGGCAGAGGGACAGACAGAATGAAGTGAACAAAGAAAAGGAGCCCCAGAACACCCCACTGCCTGGGTCTCTGCTCCAAAGAATCTGAGTCTCCCACATCCCAGGTGTGTGCTTCATCTAAGCACTATGACAAGGTGGGATTCTTTCTCTCTACTACGCAACTTCAGCTACATCAATTGCATAGCTGAAAAGTCAAAATAGCTTAATTTGGCTTTTGGCGCTGTCTACACAGCGGGAAGTCAAAGGAAGAGCACTCTTCCTCCAACTTCCCTTACTCTTCATGAAATGAGGGCTACTGATGAGTCAGAGTAAGAAGCCCTCCAGCCCAACATTTTAAAATAAAGGCTTATTCCGAAATAACACTGCTGTGTAGACGTACTTTCTGTGTTTTCACAAAGAAGTGCTGATTTGGTTCAGGAGCCTCAATCCAGGAGAGGATTTTAGGCCAAGAATCCCAATCAGAGATAGCCATCTTCCTCCAGGACATCAGTCTGGTACCTACATGGCCAGATCGAGGCCCTAAGCCCATCCCTTTCTTCTGCATTTCACTCCTAGGTAGGTTAGGCCACTCTCCACTCAGCTTGGGCCCTCTCTCATGTACCTAACCTTCTCCATGTGTTGTCTGGAGAGCCTGAGCTCCTAACCTTGTGTTGAGGTTTCCATTAGATAGCCTAGAAGTTAGGGTTACAATGCCAAAGGTCCTTTGGATCTAGCCTTCGTGTTTTCAGCTTCAAGGCATTTATAAACATTAACAAATAAATCCTCCCCAAACCTCTGAGAGTTAGATAAATGGAGAAACTGCAGCACAGACGTGACAGGACCAAGTTCTGCTTTCAGTTGCTCTGGTAGTATCCAGAGCATCTTTGCTCTCAAGCCAGCAGAGTTAATAGAGCATAATCAGGTCCTAAGTGGCTTCTCCGAGGCCATAAGAGTCACTGCTTTAAATACCCTTAGAGGAGAGACTGAGCCCACTGACTGTCTTGACATCAAAATGATCTCTATTTCCTCCATCAGTCTAACTCTTGGCTGCAAAACCAGCTGTCAGTCACTGCAGAGTAGAGACTCTTAAAGGGAAATGCCTAAGATTCCTACCATCTCGATTGGTGTCCATCTGACGGAAGATTTTCTCTGTTCTTTTCTCTGGTGTTGACTCATCTTCTGGCATCTTCATTACCGAAGAAACCATCTTATAGATTGCCTAAGTGGGTGACAGAAGCAAAGCACTGGTAACAGATATTGGATCTGAATAGAATGTGGCTATTATCAGACAGTGAAAACAACAAACATAGCATCACCTAAACCTTAGACAAGATTCTCACCACAGATTCCACATAGGAGTGACAATGCATAGACCTATATGCACATTTGCTATTTATACAGGGGACTTTCTGAACAATAACCTCATTTTCTTATCCAGTTTCTGTTAAATACAGCTCTAGCTTTGGACCAAGGTTATATTTTTCCCTATTAACCCTATATTTCAGATCAACTCACCATACTTACAGTATATTATAGCTTTAGGAACATTTCTACAAATCATCAAAATACACTAGCTCAGTAATGAACTAGTGAACGGATGGTTCCAAATGCAACATGATACACACTGTGTGTCTCAGCCAAATCTTTTTTCCCCCTAACCAACCACACCACTCCCATTCCCCATTATTTACTTTGCTCCAATTCTGTCTCCTTTCCTCACTCTTTGCCAGTTATTTTGTCTGTTTATACCATAACCTTTCCAGGGCAGGGGGACCCATCTTACTGCATGCCTATGAAGTGCCTAGCACATTATAAATGAGATATGTTACCCCACTAAATTTTACATGTGCATACACTAACAGATATAACAACCTCATCTGGGTGATTCCACTGAGAAGAGAAAACTTGGTGCCACACCAACATTGTACTGTTTTCAACACATTTTATATATTTACTCTTCTATTTCAGATATATTTTCCACCTAGTAAGAGAGCTAGATTAGAGAATTTTAATCTTATGACAAAAAGAGCCATATTTCCTAAGATGGCTGTCTGAATTGTGCTTGCAAAATGCGAACTCACAGAGTGCATGCAAACCCTGTATTTGAACATGCAATCTACTATTTTTGCCCACAAAACAGGCAATTGGGCACCTAAATTCCTATTTGCACGTGCACAAATACATGTTGAAACCACAGGTGCACATGCAAAATTTTGTAACAGCCACTTTTGGCGCCTCAGAGTTTTTCACCCTGGGTATACACCCAAGATCACTTAATATAATATAATTTCACTTTCTAGACTGCATCTGGATGGTCCTTTGCCCTGAAGGTATTAACCATCCAGACAAAGGGGACCCCAGGAAACCGCTGTAACAGAAAACACAGCTTCATCACTTGGAGGCTACTGTTAAGCAGTGTGAGACCCTTCCTTTCACTGAATGATGAACATCCTGCTTTCCCAGCTTTCGCAACTACTTCCCTTTTGTTGACAAAACCTGCTCACTTTTCTGATCACATAAGTTCTAAATAACAGACAAAATCACACCCCAAGAAAGACATTTGCCTATATAATTAAAGATTCATCTGTTTGTTGAATGTAATCAAACATTTGTCCCCCTAGATTATGCCACTAACATTATGGCAACACATTGCACAGGTTGACCTCTAATAGTTCCTTGACTCAAGTTATAAAACACGCTTGTGGGATCGGAAAAGGACATTTTGATATGAGCAACTGACAGGTAAATGGGGGAATGGAATGAGTGTCTGATTCATGATCATCATGACGTATCATGAAAAGTGCACAGAAGGACTGGAGTCGCACATGGCAGGGCAAAGTCTAAACACAGAGGAAGACACAGTGCCTGTCCCAGGAAGGTTACAATGTAACAGGCATAAGGACTGGGAAAGGAGAGATAAATGAACATGCTGATGGAGGGAGGGAGAGAGGGAGGAAGGAAGGAAGGAAGGAAGGAAGGAAGGAAGGAAGGAAGAAAGAAAATGATGCTCAGAGCTCACCCCAGCCCCTTTGGTCACCAGTTTGCAGAGATTACAGCAGCACTTAGCCTTAGAAACCTGTCACTCATTAAACAGTTAAACTTTTATTTAGAGGGGAGGTGAGTCCATCCCAGCACGCTAGTGCACCAGACAGCATACAGAGTACAGGGAAAGCATGGGGCAGAATGACCGTAGCTAGGTTCGCAGTCGTGGTTACACACCAAGTAACCACAGTACAAAAATGAAGATTTTTTTTAACCAAGTCGTTTAAAGATGTCATCATTCGACATAGTCCTTTAAATAGTCCTTTTAACAGACAAGTGGTAAGAGCAATATGTGAGATGTTCTTGGACAGCCAGAGCAGGGTGGGAAGAACGTAGCTAATGTTCCTTTTATGCTGAAAACAATGTGTCTGGTCAAATCTTTGTGGCCTCTCTCAGTTGCTCAATGAGAAGTTTTCCTGTGTCATGGCCAAATGAAAACTCAGGATTTGCCCCTGTATGAAGGGTGTATATCTATACTGGGCTTTTAAATGAGAAAGCTCTCAAAGGAGGCAGAAGGAAATATTAGGATACTCTCTAACCCAGGGCCAAATGCTGCTCAGACCTCTACCTGGCCATGCTATGGTGCCAAGTGTACAGGTGCCTTCTCCACTTCCTGTGGAGGCGTGGGACAGAGCATAACGGGAGTCGTTGGGCCGACACCACTGTACATTCAGTATCCTCACTGGTGCTAAGCACTGCTGATAGCTGACTCTACACACAGGGGAGCACAGATACCTAGTGCCATTGCAATCGCCATTTGTGCAGCCTGTCTCTCACAGGGCCCACAGCACTTGTTATGGCAGCTAAAGTCAGTACAGCCCTGGAGTAAAGAAAATGATGTTCAGGAACAAAGTGAATCCTGAGAGAAGCAAGTGCAGCTCTCTCAGTGGTCCATGGGATGTAGGCCAAAAATACATTTTATAGCTTCACACATTTTAAAAGCCAGAAGGGACCATCACAATCATCTAGTCTGACCTCCTCCATAAAACAGCCCATAGACTTTCACCCAATAATCCCTTCTGCAGGTATGTGGGGGTGGTTTGCATGGGAGGAGGTGAGGGAGCATGCCAACTTTATCTTACTTGGAGGTTGGCTGATTTTCCTGCTGAGCTCTCTCTCTCCTCATCCTTCCACATTTGCCAAGTGAGAAATGGGGCAAATTTCTCTGCTTTGCCACCTGTTTATAACCAATTGACACCCAGCACGTAACTGACACCACTAGTTATTCCATTGCTGCATTTGGCACAGCCACTTCCACGGAGGCTGCACCTGCTTCCTGCATTTGACAAAGTGTCAGAGCCAGGAGTGGGGGTGGTGATGACAGCATGAATTTCCAAGGACTGTTTTACACTGTTCTAGAATCAGAGTGCTACTCTTTCCATTTGACTTTAGTGCCGTTTTATTACAGGGTATCTAATGAATAGAACAGGGGTCTGATCTATCACACATTGATCTCCCATTGAGAGTTTTAATACAAACTTTAAAGGGAGCCACATCAAACCCAATTTCTCCCCAGTTTACAGATCAGTTAATTCTGTAAGGGGTCATCTCGGTGCTGCTGAGATTGATGCAGCGGTGTTTATTCAGTGACTCTGGTGAAAACAGGATAAGTTGATGGCGGTGCACTCTCCCATCAACTTTGGTACTCCACCTCCCCATGAAAGCCATGTTAATGGAAGAACATCTCCCTTTGACCATTCAGTGTAAACATTGCCCTATGTCAAATTAAATGACACCAACTTATATAATTTATCTAGTGTAACTTAGATGGACTTACCACACTAGCATAGACCTGGTTTAAGAGGAATGGTTAAAGCCACTTCTGTTGTCTCTGCATGACAACTTAAAGTGTTACATTTTTTCTGGGATAAGTACTGTGAGTATGCCCTAGCAAATCCACAGGATGAGGGGTGCGTTGAAAATTTACACTTACGGCAAAGTTTAAATCTCTTCACTTACAACCTTAATTTTACCCAGGTTCTCACCAAAGTGGTACCATTTCAGCAAAGGGGACAGGTTGGAACTCTTTAGCTAGATTTCATCTGTCGCTTGAATGGAGCGGTTTGCATGGTGGGTGAGTGCACAATGGAAGTGAAAAGGAGTTTGTTATGCAGGTGAGATGGGCATCTGGCACTGTACGTTTGGGTGGCAAAACACTGGGAAACAGATGGGAGGAATGTGTCCACAAAGCATTATGGATGCTCTATCACAGAATACTAAAACTGGAAGGGATGTCGAGAGGTCATCAAGTCCAGCCCCCTGGACCAAGCACCATCTACATCAGTGGTTCCTAGCCACTGGTCAGCAAACTGCTGGCTGCCAGGCCGCGGCTGCTCTGGGGGCCAGGTCTGGGGTACACCGCCCAGCTCCTCCCCTCCCCCTGTAGGTGTTGGGAGGAGCCCAGCAAGGCCCTTCCCACAGAGCGGCTCATATGGGCAGTGCTGCACAGTGCCGGCCCAGTTATGCTGCACCATGAAGGGCTGAGTGCGGCTCCTGCCCAGCCCCCAACCTGGAGCAGCCCGTCCTGCCGTGTCCAGCCTTGCTGTGACATGGGGGCCTCTCCGTCTGCTGGCCATCCTGCAAGGGCTGGCGGGAGCAGCCCAGGACTGGTGGGGTGATTCTGCTGCATAGTGCCGCTGTCGGGGCCACAGCTGCACAAGCGCTGAGCTGTTAATCCCTGTGCAACCACCCCCAGGCACTGGGACCTGCCACTTTCTGCTCAAGTCCCCGCCTGGGTCATTCCAAGCAGCCTCCTTCCCCTCTCCCAGCTCTCTGTGCCCAGCCCTCAGGGGCTCTGGAGGTGGGACTAGTAGTGGGGGGAGGCTACGGGGGCAGGGCTGGCAATGGGGGGCTCTGGGGATGGGGCTAATATTGGGGAGTAGGGGCTGTCACTGGAAATAGGAGGCTGGTGCTGGGGGGCTCTAAGCCTTAGGGGGTGGAGGTGAAACTGGCTGTACATGGCAATCCTGGGGGGCTTTTGGTGGACCAGTAACATTTTCTTTGCATATCTTCATAATGAAAATGCAACTATGCAAATGTTACCGGTCCACCAAAAGTTTGTGAATGGGTTTGTTAGTCTGCGGTATAAAAAAGGCTGGGAACCACAGATCTAGGTCATTCCTGACAGATGTTTATTTAACCTGATCTTAAATATCTCCAATGATGGAGTTTCCACAACCTCCCGAGGTAATTTATTCTAGTGCTTAACCACCCTGACAGGAAGTTTTTCCTAATGTTCGACCTAAACCTCTCTTGCTACGATTTAAGCCCATTTGTTCTTGTCTTATCAACCATTAAGGAGAATAATTTTTTTCCCTCCTCCTTGTAACACTATTTTTAGTATCTGAAAGCTGTGATGTCCCCTCTCAGTCTTCTCTTCTCCAGACAAAACAAATCCAGTTCTTTCAATCTTCCCTCATAGGTCATGTTTTCTAGACCTTTAATATTTTTTGTTGCTCTTTCATGGACCTTCTCCAATTTCTCCACATTCTTCCTGAAATGCAGTGACCAGAACTGGCCACAATACTCCAATTGAAGCCTAATCAGCTCAGAGTAGAGTGGAAGAATGACTTCTTGCGTCTTGCTTACAATGCCTGCTCCCACACCCAAGAGAATTATGTAGGCCATACATTTGCAGTGATTCTGCTTCAGTGTGGGCAGTAACCACTCCATCCATCAGCCCCTCACCCCCAATCCAGTCACAACATTCTGCCAACCTGCCATGCAAAGCCAAAGCACTGCAGATGGGATCCTCCAGGTCATGCCACCGTCTTGGGGGAAATTCAGTCTTAAATTCCTTTGGGGATGTCAGTGACTGACAAGTCATGACACTCAAAATTCAGCCTCAAACTCGATCCTCACAGCAAAAATGAATCATTGCATCTTAATCTGACAGAGCTAAGGGCTGGAGTTTTCATTCCCAAAGCACGTAGATTAAAGACTGGCCCTTTCCAAATACACTTTTGAAATATCCGTCTGGTGTAATAACTCCATAGCTGTGGCTAGTTCCAGACTCATCGCAACAGGACATAATTGAAGCTCTTTATCCTGGGGTGAATTTCACCCTGTGTGAGTCACTTGCTATGCGTTCCATGCAGCATACTATAAATAGGGCTCAACATGAGAAAACAGCTTTGCCAGCCAAACCATGAAGGGAATATGGAGTTTAACAGGCTGCTCTGCACTGCCAAGGGTATTAACCCCTTGGTAGATGGCCTGCACAAAGGCTCTTCAAGGCATGGGAGTCCCATAGAGCCTCTAGGACAGCGCTGTACAGCAGTAACATGGGATTTCTGTGTTTAGTATGAACCAAGGATGTGGTCTCCATGGTTGCTCTGAATATGCTGAAACATATGGGAGCATAGGGCTGGGGCTGGGGCAGAGCCATGAGATCAGTGCTTATAGGGCCATCAGCCAGGAGCCATTTTATAGGGGTGGGGTAGCAAGAAAGTGGCTTCTATTGCAGCACCTAGGCTGGAGTAGCTGCTCTGGAATGTTGATCTTATCCCCTCTCCAATCCCATGCATCTCATAGGGGCTGACTCCGTGGGTGCCTGGGGGCTGGAAGACCCACAGGAAAAAATAATGAGTGTTTAGCACCCACCAGCCACTCACTGGTGAAATGAGGAATAACGGTAGTTCGAACTAGGAAGCCTAGTTCGTGCCCCGTGTAGCCGCGCTGCACGGGGTTCGAACCAGCGGGGTTTTAAAAATGGCGGCTCCCCGCTTATGCAAATGAAGCCCGGGAAATTCAAATCCCGGGCTTCATTTGCAAGTGCAGTATGCCTACATTACCCCGCTAGTTCGAACTAGCAGGGTAGTGTAGACACACCCTGGTAGACACACTCACACGGTGTGAGCATATCTACCAGGCAGGCAGTACACAACTACATACTGATACTCATGATAATAAGAAAACTTACTTAATTAGAAAATACTGGACATATATTTCCTCAATTTGTTTCCTGGACAGAAACCTCAAATACCAGACTGTCCGGTTCAGAACTGGACACCTGGCAACCCTAGCTGCCAATCAGCTGTTCAGCAGTGGGTGGAAGGTGCCTGGGAAAGGGAGAAGAAGCAGGGGCAGGAGGAGGCAAGGTGGAGCCTTGGCAGAAGAGGCAGAGTGGGAGCAGGGCTTTGAGGCTCAGGGGAGGTGGAGCACCCCCTGGGAAAGGTGAAAGTTGACACTTGTGCATCCAGAGACACACTGTAACTAAAATTCCCTGTGCACACATCTACCCAGCGTTTCCTCAGAGATGGGTACTGCTGCGGCAGCTATTGGTAAATGCCTTCTTACAGAGCATGCACATGCATGTCCCTTCTCCCCATGCACGCGCTATATGAGAGTCATCTGAAGAAATGGACTGTGCCCACGAAAGCTCATGATACCATCTACATGTTTTGTTAGTCTTTAAAGTGCTACTAGACTATTTATTGTTTTTTAAAAGTCACACAATAACAACACTAAGCACTTCTCATCAGTAGATCTCACAGCACCTCACACTCCAGGCCACATGGCTATTTATGCCCATGAGAACTTGTGTTAGGGATGTAAGCGAGTAGTTGACTAGTCGACTAACTGATAAACCTAGGCTTATCAGTTAATCTAGTTGACTACTCACTTCCCCCCCTTGCTGCCTCTGTGTCAGAGACAGCAAGTGGGGGAGGGAAGCAAGAGCTGGTGATGGGGTTAGCTGGCTTAAAAGCTGATTCCTCCCAGCACTGTCTTTGCAATGCTGCCTACCCCCCAGACAGGGGATCCTGCCAAGAAGCAGCCTCTGTCCGTGGTGGTCTGGACTGGCTGCAGACAGAGGCTGCTCCAGCTGGGCAGGCAGCCTTGCTGTGGCTCTGCATTTTAAATGTATCAAGAGCTGGGCTGCCAACTCACCCAGCTCTTAGGACATTTAAACTGCAGAGCTGCAATGGGGGTAGGGACTGAGCTGGGTTTCCTTCCCTTATTGAATAATCGACTAGTCAATAAAAATTCTATCGACTACCCGATTAGCCAATTAACCGCATCTTAACATCCCTAGCTCACAAACGTGTGTGTACACAGGCAGGGGGTAATACCCCAACCTCAAGTGCAGGCACAACATAATAGCCAGGTATTGCAGTGCCTAAGTCCCTCTGTGGATCTGTGCCAAAGTGCTCTAAAGCATACAAATCAGCAGGTTGGCAAAAAAAGAAACTAAATGTTTTGTCTCTATTTGATTTCACTTATAGTAATCCCTGGGCTCCCTGTAAGAATGGTGGACAGGGGAGGGGAGGAGAGAAGAGGAATTTCCAAGGACATTATTTTCAAATGGATGGTGTCCTTTATGCATTAGCTTGATGCATTGTCTCACGCAGAAAATCAGCCTAGAATATAATAAATCTTACTGAATCAATATGCAAATGTATCATAGGTAAGAGACTTGTAATAGGTTCCTGAGGGATACACCAGTGATGCAAACATAACTCCTTTTTCCTTCCCACGAAAAGAAGGATCCTGAAGATTTATGTCCCAGTGGAGCACATTTGATACAGTACCCTCTTTCCTCACATTTAAAAGCAAACCACCCCCATCCTACTTGACTTTGCTGAATTACAGCTCAGCCTGTTAAAGTACATTTCTTATCAACTCAATCCCTAAAAATAAATCTCCAGTATGAAAAACAAAACATCCATACTAATCTCAGTTTCACACGCCATTACCACTCAAAGGGTATGTCTACACTACCCCCCTAGTTCGAACTAGGGGGCATAATGTAGTCATACGGAGTTGCAAATGAAGCCCGGGATTTGAATTTCCCGGGCTTCATTTGCATAAAGCCGGCCGGCGCCATTTTTAAATGCCAGCTAGTTCGGACTGCGTGTCGCGCGGCTACACGTGGCACGAACTAGCTAGTTCAGATTAGGCTTCCTAATCCGAACTAGCTAGTTCGTGCCACGTGTAGCCGTGCGGCACACAGTCCGAACTAGCCGGCATTTAACAATGGCGCCGGCCGGCTTTATGCAAATGAAGCCCGGGAAATTCAAATCCTGGGCTTCATTTGCAACTCCGTATGACTACATTATGCCCCCTAGTTCGAACTAGGGGGGTAGTGTAGACATACCCTAACTTAGTTCGAATTAGTGAATCTAGACCTAAAAACTACTTCGAACTAGCATTTTGCTCATTCGAACTAGCATGTCCACATTGAGTGGACCCTGAACCGAGGTTAAGGCTGGCCGGAAGCTGTGCCGGCAGGGCATCAGGTTAGGACTTAGAGAGTGGAGCTGCTGTCTCAGGCTAGCCGAGGGCTGTGCTTAAAGGGACCAGACCCCCACCCCGGACAGACAGTTCTCGGGGTTCCCCGCTTGCAAAGCAGTCCTGGCTTGGAGTGCCCTGAGTGCCCACACTCGGCACATCACAGCACTCGGCCATCAGCCCGGCTGCACTTGCCGCAGACTGCCATCCAGGGGTGGGGTCAATCGGGGGGCTGCAGGAGAGTTTCCACCCCGAGGAGCCCGCAGAGCCACCCCAGTCCTCCCTATCGGGGGCTAGTACCCCATTCCTCCCTCACCTCCTTCCACTTACCCCTCCCTAGCCCCCCTTCCAGATGTACAAAATAAAGGACACGTGTGTTCAAAAATAGAAACTCTCTTTATTGAACAAAACTCGGGGAGACTGGGAAAAGGAGGTGGGAGAGGGGAAGAGAGAGGGTGGGAGAGGGGAGGGCAACTAAAATCATCAGGGGTTTGGAACAGGTCCCATATGAAGAGAGGCTAAAGAGACTGGGACTTCTCAGCTTAGAAAAGAGGAGACTGAGGGGGTATATGATAGAGGTCTATAAAAGCCTGAGTGGTGTGGAGAGGGTGCATAAAGAAAAGTTCTTCATTAGTTCCCATAATAGAAGGACTAAAGGACACCAAATGAAATGAATGGGTAGCAGGCTTCAAACTAACAACAGAAAGTTCTTCACAAAGCAAATAGTCAACCTGTGGAACTCCTTGCTGCAGGAGTCTGTGAAGGCTAGAACTATAACGGAGTTTAAAGAGAAGTGAGATAAAGTCATGGAGGTTGGGTCCATGGAGTGGTATTAGCCAGGGGGTAGGAATGGTGTCCCTGGCCTCTGTTTGTAGAAGGCTGGAGACGGATGGCATGAGACAAATGGCTTGGTCATTGTTTCGGTCCATCCCCTCCAGGGTACCTAGTGTTGGCCGCTGTCGGCAGACAGGCTACTGGGCTAGATGGACATTTGGTCTGACCCAGTACGGCCATTCTAAGCTCAGGGCTCAGGGACGGGGGTCTCAGTGGACCACCTTGATTTTCATGCCAACTTGCTCCTGGGTGGCCAGGCTGGCAGCTCTCCTGCCCTAGACGGCCACTTTCCTGTGCCTAGTGCGGAGGTCGTGGATGAGGTCCACGATACCCGCACTAGACCAGGCGGGCGCCTACCTCTTGCGGACCTGGGCAGGCTCCTGGGAGCCGCCAGCCTGGTCCCGGGAAGAGGCGGAGGGCTGGGAGGCAGCGGGTGGCTGGCTCAAGCCATGCCAGGTGCAGGGTCTGCTGGCTGGGTGCATGCACCTGGCACGGGCACCGTAGCCAGCCCGTGCCCCTTTAAGAGGTCCGGGGCCGGGAGGGGGGCAGACGAGTTTCCCTGGTGGTGCCCAGAGTGGCCACCAGGGAAAACTGGGGAGGGCTAGCCTCCCACTAGTTCGAATTAAGTGGCTACACAGCCCTTAATTCGAACTAGTTAATTCGAACTAGGCGTTAGTCCTCGTAGAATGAGGTTTACCTAGTTCGAATTAAGCGCACCGCTAGTTCAAATTAAGTTCGGACTAGCGGTTTGCATGTGTAGCGCCTATCAAAGTTAATTCGAACTAATGTCTGTTAGTTCGAATTAACTTTGTAGTGTAGACATACCCAAACATACTCACAGAGCAGTCCCCATGAAGCAAACTAGAAGTGTGATCGAGGTTAAACTACTGCACGGTGGGCACGCAACTGATAGAAAGATCACACTCAAAGAGTAGATGGAATGGTTTGCCATCCAAGTGGGAAAATGTATTTAGTAGGATCCTTCAAGGGGCTGCGCTGAATTCAGTACTTTTGAACATTTTCACTGATGACTGGGATAATGGACTGGGGAGAATGCTAATAAAATTTGCAGATGACACCAAGCTCAGAGGAGTTGCAAGCACTTACAGGATTAGAATTCAAAAGGAATTTGACAAATTGGAGATCTGGTATGAAATCAACAACATGAAATTCAATAAAGCCAAGGACAAAGTACTCCACTTTGGAAACAAAAACCAAATGCTAATCTACAAAATGGGGAATAAATGGACAGGCAGCAGTGTCTCTGAAAAGAACTGGGGGGTTATGGTGGATTGGAAAAGTAAATATGAGCCAAAAATGTGATGCAGTTTCAAAAAAGGCTAATGTCGTTTGGGGGGGAGGGGAGCATTAATAGGAATGTCCTACGTAAGACATGGGAGGAAAAAGTCTTTTTCTCTATTTAGCACTGGTCTATCCAACCTGGATGCAGGGGCTGGGCTAGATGACCTCTCAAGGTCCTTCAGCCCTACATTTCTAAGGTTCTATGAGTTGAGAAGGACAGGGGAATACTTGCAGATAAAGTTGCCTGACAAGCAAAACTTGTAGCTTTATAAAGTAGCTGGCATCTTCTCTATTTGGGAAGTTTCCTTTAGTTTGCAACATGAGAACAGCAGCTAAACAAAAAGTTTACCAGGTTTCTTAGATTAAGGCTCTTGCTGTCAAACCTTAGAAGATCCCTCAAGATTTTGGCAAGAGAGGGAGAATTGAAAGCACAGACACAGGTAGAATGAGGAGCTGTGAAAGTCTATAAGCAGGGGAAGCACAGCAGAAGGGCAAGGGTGCTAATCAGAGCCAGCCCTAGATCCAAAGGCACCCCAGGCAAGGAGCATCTTTGGTGCCCATCCTCTCCATGTATTACACTTTTGAATACATAATTTTTTATTGCATTTGTTGCCCATTTCACAACTTTGATGCAAGATTTGCAGGTATGGTTTATCCCTGGCATAGCAGAGGATAGATTTGCATGCAAGGATCTGTAAATCTGTATTTATTCATGCCATATAGAAGCAAATATAAAATATCTAAACCTGTTACTGCCAATGTTCTATTTTCCCTTTTGTCACAAACAACAAAAACAGCACCCTGAGTCTGGCACCCTCTAAACACTGCACCCAGACAGTTGCCTGGCTCCCCTTCCCTCCACCTGTCCTGGTGCCAATACTAAATGGCTATTGAGTATATTAATTAATGGAATTTGTCCTGAAAAATCCTGTGCTTTCTTGACCTATGTGGTGAAAAACAGCACAGCTGTGTCTACATTGGCATCCCTTTCCGGAAAAGGGATGCTAATGAGACACTTCGGAATTGCAAATCCGCGGGGGATTTAAATATCCCCCGCGGCATTTGCATTTACATGGCTGCTGCTTTTTTCCGGCTTGGGGTTTTTGCTGGAGAAAAGCACCAGTCTAGACACGATTTTCCGGAAAATAAGCCCTTCTCCGGAAGATCCCTTATTCTTACTTTCAAGTAGGAATAAGGGATCTTCCGGAGAAGGGCTTATTTTCCGGAAAATCGCGTCTAGACTGGCGTTTTTCTCCGGCAAAAACCCCGAGCTGGAAAAAAGCGGCAGCCATGTAAATGCAAATGCCACGGGATATATTTAAATCCCCCACGGATTTGCAATTCCAAAGTGTCTCATTAGCATCCCTTTTCCGGAAAGGGATGCCAATGTAGACACAGCCCACAGGTAAAAGGAAGGAGGACCATATTTTTAATCCATTTAATTTTTTCTTCCAGTGATGTGATGATGAATTTTGCAGCAAAATGTGTTTTATGAATTTTCAAGACTCTGTGTTACTATTAGAGAAGGAGTCTGAAAAAAGAGTGAAACAGCAGAGGAGCCTGTCTGTCCACATTTCAAAAGAGGTCTGTTATTCAATTCTCTCTGTTTTTAAAGATGGGGCTGGGTGGAAACTGATTCCTGTGTGGTTATTAGGGATGCCAGCTCTGATTGAAGCTATCTGGAAGATATTTTCCACCCCCAACAAGATGTTCCATTTTCTTAACACATCTTATTAAAATCTCCAGGATTGCTTTCAATAGTCACTGGGAGATTGATGCCAATTCTGGGAGACTCCAGGCCAATCATGGAAGGTTGGAAACCTGAGTGGTCATGTTGGCTACCTCTTACCTATGCATCTGTTTTTATCTCATTTGCATTTTTTGTGTTCTATTATTTTGCCTTGAGAGTCACAGTAGTACAAATTGATAGGCACAAAAGGGCCTCTGCTCTTTGGCCTTAAACAACCTGGCTCCACGAATGTAAAATGAAAAGTCCTTCAGTTTGTGCTCACATGACTAAAGAGCCAAAGTAAGTCAATATCTAAACAATTTGGTTAGCTGTTCTGTGGCAACTGGAAAAATAGTGCCCTTGATAGGAAAACAACTACATTCTCCATAATTTAAAATTTATTTTAGAGTTTTATATTGTTGGCCATCTCCAAGTATCTGCAAACCTTTCTTGTCTAATAGGTTGGCAATAGTTAGATCCCTAGTGTACTTTATGGTGTTTCATGGTCTTTTCAATTAGGAGGGACAGAAAATCTGATTGGGTGAGAGGCAATTTTTATTTGTTTTGAGTATTTTTTGTTTGTTTATTTATCCTTCTTGGATCTTCATTATTTGGGTTTTTTTGTTGTGGGGTGGGGTGGGGATGAAAAAGGGTAAAATTAGAGAAAAATCCAGTAATCTGAAGTTTATTTATATTACCTAAAGCAGGGGAAAATTTGTAAGGGAGACAATATCTTCTCACTAGAATATTTCATTGCATTTGCTATGGCACACAGGAATGATTATGTGTATGTCTTTGAATGAAAAAAAAGTGATCAGCTAAGGAAAGCATGTTTTATTTGTCCAGTGAAGTGTAAGGCCCAGTCCACTTTCACAATAATCTAAGCAGCTATAGAGTCAAACTCAGAAGAAGTTACACATTGGTCAACTGGTGAGACTCTAAATGGGTGCCAATTACACACTGAGGGGATGTAAAGAGGTGAAACCAATCAGCAACTCATAGGAGATGTAAGAAGCTGCAAGATAAAGCAGCCAACTTGCATACCCTTTTATTCCACTCTACTCTGCTTTTCCTTCTGTCCCTTAATGATGTATTTCTGTTCCCTTGCAACTTATTCATACTTATTCTGAATGTCCCCTGTAACCAGATGCAACTTCACCGATGGTGATGATGCTGTACCATTTTTATCAGGCTGAATTTGGCACATAATTGTTAAAATATTCATTAAAGCCCTGTCAAGTTAGCTACATGAACTAGCTAATTCTCAAACAAGCATTAATAAAATAACAACAACAAATAATAATAGACAAAGATGGTTACAACTGAGTCAAATATATAGTCTGATGTACTGTATACAAAACAGAATGAATAACTAATAAAAAAGGAGCAGGATGACATGCATTTTGTAATCAGCCATCATAAATTGTAATTTGTATGTATTCCATTCCCTCCACTTCTATTGGATCATTAAATGTGGGTAGTATTGTAGTTAGCACTTCAGTAACAGGGAGGCAGGAGCTACCTTAGCAGAGGAGGATTCAAAGTTTGCACATGTACTATAACAACAAAAAAAATGCTTTCAATGGATTTGCTATGCCCTCAAGGGGAAAGACTCAGCAGAGAAAGATGAAAATGGAGAATTCCTAAGTGCAACACTAGATAATATACCTGAAGCCACGTGTGGAATCACAGTATAGGGCTTGTCTATGATAGAAAATTGTATTAACTAACAAAATGTAAAGCACTCAGGTCATGTCTGTGGTTAGGAAAAGAGTTTTCAAACCTTTTAGCTATTTCTTCACATAAACTCTGATTTTAAAGAGGACTTTGCTCTTGGTAAACAGGGCCAGTCCCATTTAAAAATGTGTTAGCTGGTCTGGGTCAACCCATGGCTCCCCATTAGAGTGACCCATTAGCAGCTGATGTAGCATTAAATGAGACAGTCCTTGTCTACATGGAGTGCTTTGTAATATTTATTATATGGTTAGGTACTGTGTTCGAACTCAGGATAATTTCCCAGCACATAGAGAAGAGCTCATAGAGTAGCAGCATGAATCTTCAGGAAAGCTTCAAATAGCTGTGAACATCCCCATCTCTACTCTAATTGCCACATTTCATAGTATCTTTATATGTTCAAGTAAATATACAGTAGACCAAGAACAAGGGAGAAGGTACCACAATAACCTTTTCCCCACCCAACAGTCACAGTATTGCTCCGACAGTTAAATCAGAATGAAGGAGAAAACGTAAAACTCTACTGAAGTGTACATACCTGCACTATCTCCAGCATTTCTGACTTACTGATGTATCCATTTCCATCCAGATCATACATGCTGAATGCCCATTTCAGCTTTTGCTCCAGTTTACCTCTAGATGTTACACTCAAGGCTATGATAAATTCTCTAAAGTCTATTGTTCCATCGCCGTTAGCATCGAAAGTGCGGAATACGTGTTCCGCAAATTTGGAAGCGTCCCCATAAGGAAAAAAGTTCCCATATATTTTCTTAAACTCCTCCATAGATAAATGTCCACTTGGACAGTCTCTCAAGAAGCCTTTGTACCACTCCTGGATCTCATGTTCTGTAAAGTCTGTACTTTCTAGCAAATCTTGCATGACCTCAGGACGTAGTTTGCTGTTCTGTTTTCCCATGTTGGTGTCAAAATTTTATCTGAAGAGGAAAAAAAAAACAAATTAATTTTGTTTTTAATTTAGTGGAGAGGGCAGAAGAACAATGATTCTGAATTTTCTGACACTAATTGACTTCAGTGCAGTTATTCTAAACTTTTGCCAGTGCAAGCTAGATAAAATGTGGGGCAATAAATGTATTTATCATCTTCCTTCCTTTGAAAAATGGCATTATTTTTGCTACCACTAAATACTATGCACTATGATTATATATCTATATTATATATACACACAGAGATTTCTAAGTCTTTTCATAGGAATTACAATAAAATAAAATTCAATTCTGATTTATCTTTTAATGCTAAATCACACTAGAAGAAAATTCTGCTGTTCAATAGGATGCCAGCCCTGCTGCTTGTAGCAGCTTATGAGATACCTTTCTTGATGAGTATGGATCTGCACAAGTCCCTTTTTTAGTTAACATTAAAATTACAGGAGTTGGAATCTGAATAGAAGCCAGGAGTGGATTCTTTTGCAATACACTACTTACTGTATTTTTGGTACTCCTTTGTAGCCAGCAATCAGAGCTATCCAATAATGGAATATTGATTTAATTAAGGTCTTTTCAAAATCTCTTTTGGAAAAAAGAAGGGACTTGCTAATCACGTCATTTACTACATTGGAAAGTCATTTCTCTTCCATTAACCATGAAGAAATATTCCTGAATACATTTCATATGTCCAGTTCTCAATTAAATCACCTTAGTTATGGTTTCTTAAAGTAAAACTATGTATTCTATTGTGCTATAGGTCTAATAAGGATTTATGGCCTGGTTTTTAAATACCATCTCAGAGCCTGATTATGTTGCCCCAAAAGACAGTATTATTAATTTTACTGGAACTTTTAAAAAACACATCTCCAAAGAAATCCTACCTCGTTTTCATGGTTAAAAGTGCTTCTCTGGTTAATTGCTGTGCAGTTATAGCCAGGTTCTCAGCTCTTACTAAATTTCAGTGCATGACTGAATTGTGGGAAGCCATTCTTTGCAAAGAAAAGTTAATACAAATGATCACATTTGTTATGCAAATGAATGCCATAAAATATGATTTATGAAAATGTAACTTAACCGGGTCATAGCTATTTGTGATTTAATCTGTAAAAGCCTTCAAAATCGTTATGCTACAGCCAATTCACAATTTCATAGTGTCAAACTTCTGAAAAATATCTGTAACGGCTAGTGAACTTCTAACAAAATATCCCTGCAGGTTTGAGATACAAATTTCTTCTTGGCTATTTATAGCAATAGTCAATGGGAAACGTGAAGTGCAGTGGAGTTTATATCTGGCCTCTCCCCCTTCATTTCTGGAAAGAGGAGGCAAAAATGTACAGACTGTCCTCATTGGTGCTGAGCATTTCATATGTGCTGCAGGGTACTCGCAACTTCCACTAAAGTCAGAGTGAGATTTTTTTCAGGTTTGGGCCTTAAAATCGAATGTTTATAGACCTGAACAACCCTCCCTCTCCTGCACATGCAGAAAATGAGAATCGAGAAGCACCTTTGGCACTCGGTGGGTGGAAGCCACAACTCCCTCTTTTTGGAAAAAGAAGGGTGCCTTAGACTCGATGGGCTCCTGGCCTTACATTTAACAGCTTCGTTACACTGGTAGCAGCTATTGTGCAGGACAGCAAAATGAGTCATTTTGACACTTCACTGGTTGACTCTTGTTTAGCTCACCTACCTGGGTGCACTAGGGAAGCACGGCCTCCCCCTGGAATCACTTTTCAGTTATCTTCTTGCCATGCATGGCAGTAAGCACGGGTGGGAATTCTATTACCCTACTCCAGGGGAAGGGTTGGAACTGGGCATTCACAGACCAGCTCCATAAGATCAATGCACAGCAGGTCATGGCACTCTGCCTGGGCTCTGCAGGTATGGAACCAGAGGGTCTGGCTTTGACTCTTGCTGTTAATACACCCCTATTTACCGTGCCCCAACTGCTGTCATTGCTTAGTGATATTCTACATATTTACGTCTTCTGTTCTCTCTTCATACTGTGTGTCAGGCCTCCAGTCCCTGATCCATGCTGTTAATCATGTACATGCATGTCTCTCTTCTACTCCTCCTAAAATCCCTTGCAGGACACAAGAAGGTGAATATTTACCAAAAACAGCCTGTTAATGCACATACTCCTGCAAAGCATGTTCTCCTGGTAGCATCAGCTATTCCTTTAGACTTTCATAGGGTTAGCTGCTAACCATGCTTTGGAATAATTAGGTGTCTTTCTTCAAATAAACAGCTACTTCACATAACACATTTTCTCCTCATTTGTGTATTTTGTTTCTCTCTGTATCCCCATCACTGAGGGCTGGAAGGTTGATGTTGCCATAGCCTGATAATTAATGCAAAGCCAACAGTAAATATGATAGTATGTGGGCACTGTGCTATATTATGTCATCTTGCAAATGATATAAGTATGTCACAAAAGGCACCAATTGCCAAGATAAGAGCCTGTGGTCAGTAATTACCGCAGTGCAGTCACAGAAAGCTGTGTAAATATTCAAAAGTTATCTCCACAACAGGTTACCCTCGGGCATTTTTCTTCCTCAGCCTGTCTTGAAGGTTTGAATGTTTGAATGTTTTTTCCTTTGTGTAGTCCACAACCTCATGGCCTTTTTCAGCGGCTCTCTCCTCTTTCAATCGTAGGTGAACTAAGGCTATGCCACTTATTCTGAAATTAGACACCCATGACTAGAACATTTCAACTGACGGGCTTGCGGGGCTTCAGCTATGGGCCTCTAAAATTGCAGGGTAGACTTTGGGATAGGGCTGTAGGCTGAACTCTGGGGACTCCCAGAACCCTGCCAGCTGGAGTCACCTGACACAAACCAGCTGCAGGTGTTTCCTTGCAATGTAGACATACCTAAAGTGGACAAACTGCAAGTGAATACCATATGCGCACACAGCCTTGGGGGTCCCAATTATATTCTAGTTCAAGAGATTTAACTTCTTCAGTAAATCTATTAGAATAAATTTAATGACTCAGACTTTACACACACATTCCTTATAATTTAGAGCAACATTGGAATGGATAAAACTCCCTCTCTTCCAGCATCACAATTCAAGGTTCCATAATTTTTTGGAACCTTGAAATGTGTTTCCTTGCTACCATTTCTATTTGGCATTTATACTGTTTAACTACTGCAGCAGTCCTTATAAGTGCTGGGCAATAGGTTCATTCATTCATTCATTCATTCATTCATTCATTCATTCATTCATTCAAGCAGCATTTCTGAAGCATTTGTTTGGAAGAAAAAGCCAACTTATTCAAAACTACCCAGGCTTTGCAAACAGTGAAGGCAGGGAGGAGAAAATACAGCAATAAGATTTGGGCCTAGCCACCCTGACTATATCCATTTAAACTGTCAAATGGCAAACCTTGTCAAATTCAAAGGAAGAACTCAATTTTTAAAAATCTCAGATTCATTTTAGGAATACATACAAGTCATTTCAGCAAACAAAACTGTAACAACAAAAGGAGTACTCTTTACAAAAAGAGTTTAATATGCAGAAATATGCTAGATAAAACAAAACTGTACAGTAATCAGGAAGTAAAAACAATGCATGAAGGAGGAGTAAAAGAAACAGATGAAAAGGAAGATGATTTGCATTTGGGAACATTATTAAACACTTATATTTTGTATTTATTATCATGAGGAACAGCCCTCATTATCAGACTATTTCTTTGCTACTAACTAATCTACTGTAATTTCCGTTTACAAAGCTAGTTTAGTGAATGATACCATTCAATCTTTCATGATAGACTTATAGTCTTTATCCAATGTCCTGAAATTGATTGTTACTGTGGAGTAACAATCAATATATACATTATATAAAGCCCGCAAAAGCTAAAGACAGAAATTCAAAACTTGTAGCAATGTCCTCCGAGAGGCTGTGCAGCTGCTGCTCTTTCTTGGGCTAACCAAGTTAGTATGTTAATAATGGAGAGACTCTTACAGATATCGAACATTATAAGAGTAGTCAGCCTCTAACCCCTTTAGATTTATGCTGCTGCAGTAGGACTGCAGCTGCCGAGTGTTGTCTCTTGTTTCTCTTTGTCATAATTCCTTTGTACCATCTGGAAGAAGGGGGAGGGGGCAGCACAGGGAGGCAGTGCTCCTGTCAATAATTGCTCATTATTTTCAGGATAGTCAGCATTAATGGTTAACGGGATAACCATGTCACAGTACAAGCAGCAGTGCTCTTTGTTCCGCTTGGGAATCTTTTAGAGACAGACAGATAGATGGCAGTTCTGTGTTTGGACTTGGACAGCAACAGGAATGCCTTCCCGCATTCCCACCACTACATCAGAGATGCCAGAATGACAGTCTCCTCATTCCATTGTGTTTCATGCAAGGCTGATGATTTGCACTGGTGAAATATGACCAAGCATGAACATTTATAGCACCGGAAGGGAGGGGGGGGGGGGGACAAGTCCATGTTATGCCGATTCATGCTCTGCAGAGCTGTGTGATAAACTATGAACTAGAGTGGAGTCTGTCACCCAACCCATTCCCAAACCCTGTAGTTTGGAGGTCACCGCTTGATCATAAAAACACTGTCCAGATGATACTGGCATCCATCTATCAATTGTTAACTTCACTTTAGTCTCTGGCAGTATGCAAAATCTCAGACATGTAGGATGTATCGCATCCTGGTACTGAGCACCCTGGGATGTGTGTTTTTTCACTCTAAGAATGTGTAAGAAAAATTATGCAAAGAATGTGGGTTAAGCATTACCCAGATCGTTTGCTCAATGCTGAATGGGGAGAGCTTCATACACACAGCACAGCCCAGACATAATATTTTCCCCTGTTAGTTACACATAGGAAGATTAAATGAGAACCAAAGGGAATAAAAATAATAATTTAAAACAAATAATAAAAGCCCTATTGCTAAAATCAGAAGTTAATTCACAAAAGCAGAGCCCAGCTGGCATCCCCAACCTACCACTTGGACATGTTCTTTCATATCCTCGCTCCCTCTGTCAAGAGCACACTAAACCCAAAATAATGTCAGTCTTCAGATTGCTTTTTATTTTTTAATTATTTGAATACAACAGTGTTGAAGAACAATATTTACCTTAGGTTTTATTAAATGAATATTTTAATATATTTTATTAACATATCAGAACAAGCCATAGTCTTTAAAGCAACTAACTCCTTGTCGCAGAAGACTACAAATGAGTCCTTTAGGAACGAAACATGCTACTCTACCTTTTGTGGGAGACAAACACATATCAGAAAACAGCAATTTTGTAAAATATTTTCTGCTTCCTAATAAGTATTGACCAAAATGCCAATAAAGAGTTTAGTTCACTATCACTGTACTCTGGGATATCTGTTCTTCTAAGGGAAAATGTCCAGCCTCTATTGCATGGAATTGTTTCACTGAGCAGAGGCTACTCCTTGTATTTATCAAGGCTGGTGTTAAGTGACCAGCAAGGGAGCTGGTAAAATCTCTCTGCTGTTTCCAGTTGGGGGTGACTCTAGTTAGTGGCATTCATTTGGAAATAAGCCATATTTTAAAACATTATGACATTTTCTGCAGTGACCCTGGCTCCTATCAGGATAGTAACATGGGAGCCTCAGTTTCTTTTCAAAAAAGCTCAATATGGGCCAGATTTTCAAGTGCGCAGCACCCACAAGTGGAGCTAGATTTTTCAAAAAGACACTCAGCTCCAACTAGGCACCAAAAGCCTTGTCTACATTTACCTGTACTGTCAATCTACTTCAGCTATGCAAACAGCAGTGTCTTGCAGGAGTAAAGTGGGTGGGGGCTGCTCTCTTGTCGATACTAGCTACTCCTCTTGCCCTGATGGAGTACCAGCGTTGAGGGGAGCATTCTCAGAAATCAATTTATCATGTTTACAGTAGACCTGATAATGACGGCTGGTGGATCAATTGCTGTAGCGTAGATCCACTACATAGTGTAGACACGGCCTAAGTAATGGCTAGAGTTTAATGGGAAATCAGCACCTAACGTGCATAGATGATCCTCTGAAAATCTCACCATTTATTTTTGTGCCTAACTGAGAGCTCAGCACATCTGAAAGTCTGGCCCTAGTAGCATGTCCATTATTTTGGTTTTGTTCTAATATTCACATATCTAATGATATTAAACCAAGTTCCCTTGTCTCTTTTGTACAAGGAACTCACTGATGGCAAGAAAAACCACCCAAGTGCACAAAAACTACCAGCCACCGAATGCATTTATAAACAACTTGATCAGGCTTCTAATCTGGCTACATCTAGTTCCATCCTTTTTGTAACCATATATGCAGAAAACTTGTTGAACAGTTGTGGAGATTGAAAGAGAATGTGCACAAGAAGCTGCCTGGTCCTGGATAATATGAGAAGTCAATATTCCAGTGTGAATTCATAATCTTTTTCCTGTCTAAACAAATAGCACATGACTCTCACAAACAGCAACATCTGTGCTTAGACTATCCCTTGGGAAAAAATTGCTAATAGACTCTCTCATCCCATAGCTGAATTAGTGTTAAAAAGTTACAATACATGCATGATACTTTATAAAGTGAGGCACTAAATGGCAAATTAAATATTTCAAAAGATGTTCTCATGAAAAAGGTGTGAATTGTGAAGCTGCTACCTGGAGAGAGCAATGGATTGTCTTTGGCTCATTTGGCAAAAATGTAGTGAAACTTTTGTTTGAAAAGCAGACAACAGAAGAGAGGTTTATGGTAGGACCACAGATGTTGCTGGATCAGAGAGCCCCAGCCACAGAGGCTGCCGGTGGTTGGGAGCAGAATTGGTTTGATGGTAGGCAGCCAAAAGAGATAGTGGCCTGGAGGCAGGAAGCCTGGCCAGTGGACCAGTGGCCAAGGGCGTGGAACCCCTGGCTGGAGGCAGCACATTGGCTGAGCCAACAGCCAAGAGGGGAGATCCTGGAGAGCCCAAGGCCTAACCTTCCCTGGTCCAGCAAACTCCCCCCTTTGGGACTGCTCAGGTCCTGATGATGCTGGACCACAGAGATCCAACCTGTATTATCTAAAATTATTAATTTACTCAAATGACAATCAGAATTGTGTATTGATCTCATTACTTCATGTTGCCATAATGGAATACATGGATAAAGTGTGAGTGACAGAATAGACAGAAGTTGGTTTAACACAATACACTGTATGTCATATCCTGCCTGAATACTCTTCTCTGTCTTCAGAGATATATTTTATGTAAAGTTTACCAAGTGCACATAATTCACACTGTGAATTTAAGTACACATAAGAGACCTCAGAGAACATCAGCCTTTATATCGTCTACATCAGATTTAACTGACTGACATGGCAATGGTTTCTTTTTTTCTGATAGTTTGTTTCATTAGGTCACAGCTCTCTAAGCAAGGTACAGTAATTAGTTTTCTTATAATGAAACAAAAGACTCATTCCTGAAAAATGCAAAAAAAAAAAAATTATATTGTAAATTTTTAAAAAGTTAAGTAGCAATATTTATTTATTCATTTTGAAAATAATGACACCATGCAGTTCTGATTTCATACGCAAGGACAAGCACAGACATGAATCTTACCCAGCTGCTAATAAAGGCATGCTAATAAAGGATAGCAGCTGATATACGGCAATATCTACCTGTATGAACTGAGTATGGGTAATATCTTGAGAGTCAACACACTGACTCTTGCAAAAGGAGTTTAATGGCATTTTTATAAATTATGTGCCTCTCTCTCTATGTAGTGGCTTCTCTCTTTTTTACTTTTTATCGTCAGATAATTGAACACTGACACACAAGTGTTGATGGCAGGGATCGAACCTGGGACCTCTTGAGCTTAATGCATGAGCTAAAAGATACAGATCTCTTAGGCAGGGCTGCAGCAGGCTCATCAATTGTTAGCTGGCCTAGCTACTACGAGAGGGGAATAGTGCTCCATTGTGAGCATGCAGGGGTTATGTACTATCCTTGTGCAGAGAAGCACAGCCCAAAGCTTCATTAACCTCCCAACTGAATTGCCTGAAATCCCCCTACGGGACACCACTTCTAACACTGATCCACATGAGGCATTGGCAGCAGGGAATGAGCTAACTACTGCATGAGCTAAAAGACACATCTCTGCTAGCCAATGCTGTGGCGGGGTCACCAATCTCCGCCTGACCTAGCCCCCACTGGAGGGAGACAAAGTGCCACAACAAGCAAGCAGGGGTACCAGTATGGTACTGACAGAATTCACCATTCTAAGCAGAGAGACCAGCTGATCACACCGAGTAGCACCGTTTTACCTAACCTTAGGAAGGGTAAAATAAAACTTTCTAACAGCATCGATTCATAATGTAGACTGTACTCAAACATCTTTGGGGAGAAGCTTCAGTCAAGAAACATGTACATTGTTATAGCTGGGAGACAAGGCAGGAGGAGATAGAAGATGGTGCAACAAAAGCTATTGTTGACAGCAGGGACAAGCTTCCAGGCGACATAGAGATCTTCTTCAGGTTTGGGAAAGGAAAGAGGAGTGTCTAAGCTAAACACAAGTTGTGACATATTGTTAAGCATAAGGAGCAATACCTGTTGTAGGAGGCCACTTAAAATCATCTTTCAATAACCATCCAACTCCTTCACAAGAAACGTGATTCATAAGGCTGAACTATGGACTGAGCAGGGGACACTGGTTTCATGGCTCATTACCATGATTTGTACCACACACCTTCCTGCTAACCCTCAAGGGCTGATTTCAAACCACTCAAGCATAGCAATCTGACCCTTATTGTGCATTCCATCTCAAGTGGCCACCTACAACATGTGCTCTTCTGCTGAACAATCTGCCACACACTGTACAGGCAGTCCCCGGGTTACGTACAAGATAGGGACTGTAGGTTTGTTCTTAAGTTGAAACTGTATGTAAGTCGGAACTGGTGTCCAGATTCAGCCGCTGCTGAAACTGACCAGTGGCTGACTACAGGAAGCCCGAGGCAGAGTTGCTCTGCCCCCGGCTTCCTGGAATCAGCCTCTGATCAGTTTCAACAAGCTGAATCTGGACGTCAGTTCTTACATACAGATTCAACTTAAGAACCCCAGGCGTCCCCAAGTCAGCTGCTGCTGAAACTGATCAGCAGCTGATTCCAGGAAGCCCGGGGCAGAGCAACACTGCCTCGGGCTTCCTGTAGTCAGCGCTGGTCAGTTTCAGCAGCGGCTAACTTGGGGACGCCTGGGGCAGAGCAGCTGGGGTGCTGCTGGGTTGCTCCAGTAGCGCCGCTCCTCAGTGCTATTGGACCAACCCAGCAGCACCCCAGCTGCTCTGCCCCAGGCATCCTGATTCAGCCGCTGCTGAAACTGACCAGCAGCGGCTGAATCAGGACGCCTGGGGCAGAGCAGCTGGGGTGCTGCCGGGTTGGTCCAGTAGCGCTCAGAGCGGCGCTGCGGGACCAACCGGCAGCGCCCCAGCTGCTCTACCATAGGCGTCCGGAGAAAAGCCTGGTCTGCTGAGGGGGGGCGGGGAGGGAAGGGCATACTAGCTGTGCCCCCTCCCCCCCCGGAGACCAGGGAGACGCGGGCGGCGGACTGAGACGCACCGCGGTCCCACCGCCCGGGTCCTCTGCGGCTTTGCTTCGCGTCTCCCTGGTCTGCTGGAGACCAGCAGACCAGGGAGACGGGGAGCAAAGCCTCTGAGGATGCCGGCAGCGGGACAGCCGCAGCGCGTCTGGGCTGTCCGCTGCCTGTGTGCTCCCCGGCTTTGCTCCCCGTCTCCAGCAGACCAGGGAGACGGGGAGCAAAGCCGAGGAGCACTCGTGCAGCGGACAGCCCAGACGCGCCGTGGCTGTCCTGCTGCCGGTGTCCTCAGAGGCTTTGCTCCCCGTCTCCCTGGTCTGCTGGTTTCCAGCAGACCAGGGAGACATGGAGTAAACCCCGTTCGTAACGTAAGTCGGATCCGCGTAACTCGGGGACTGCCTGTATTTATCTCAGACACTCTTCTTCCTTCCCCAGACCTGAAGAAGAGCTCAGGGTTGCACAAAAGCTTGTCCCTTCCCCTAACAGAAATCGGTCCAAGAAAAAGTATTCTCTCCCTCCTAGCCAGGTACACCACAGCTACAGCAAGACTGCAAACCATGTTCATAGCTGCTCGGATAGCATAGTGATGGCCACAGCTATAAACCTGTATTGAGTATCAGATGTTTGCACAGTCCTCACTGAATATTGTTATTTCCTTCTAAACCCGCCAGGCTGCACTCATTTGCATTGGATAAGTTAACATGATTTTAGAGTTTGTTATTACGGAGTGCTGAGAAATGCATCAGATAACTGTTTTTAGACAAGGCATTTTTTCTCATGTAAGTAACAATTTTTATTGTTGGTGAAAGTTTAAGTGGGAGAGCCAGAAAATGTTCTGACCCTTATTTCCAGGGTTTAGCTTTACAAATGCCAGAATTTTTTCAACATGGCATAACAAAAGTCATGTTTCATAACTTCATAGCAGTCCTAAATAAATAAAAATGCTAACTCTGATTATATTTTCTCTGCCTGTTTACTTCTTGCCTCCTTCCTGTACTCCATGTGGCAGCTTTCCTGAGATTTCAGTTTGCTATTCTCTAATTTTCCCCCTATCTTTTTGTTTCCAGGGACTTTATTTCATTCTTTATTTTTATTAAATGCAATAGTTCTAACCCCGTTCTCTCTTTCATTCCTTATTCTCTAGACTTCTGTTTTTGCACTGTCTCCACTCTCATTCTTTTCCTAATCCTTTAGACCTAACCTCTTTTTCTTTCTTTTTATACATCTTCTTTGGTCATCTCTCTTTTACTTTTTTCCCCCTCCTCATTTTTGCTTAATGTTGTAACTCAGAGGGTATGTCTACACTACCCCGCTAGTTCGAACTAGCCGGGGTAATGTAGTCATCCGCAGTTGCAAATGAAGCCCAGGATTTGAATTTCCCGGGCTTCATTTGCATGAAGCCGGCCGGCGCCATTTTAAAATGCTGGCTAGTTCGAACCCCGTGCCGCGCGGCTACACGCGGCATGGAGTAGCTAGGATTAGGCTTCTAATCCGAACTAGCTGTACTCCTCGTGGAATGAGGAGTTCAGAATCTTAGTGTCTATTCTGTGATGCACCATTTTTCTTTGGTGCCAGTTCTGATCATCCAAACAATGAAATATTTTGAGACCCAAGCAAGGCTACGTCTATACTGCAAGCCTCTTGTGGAAGAGCAAATGCAAATGAAGTGCTCGTTTGCATATTCAGTGCTTTCATTTGCATTTCTTCTTCTTTTCCCTTTTGTGTAAGAGGTTTTTGCGCAAAAAAGCGGTGTGTAGATGCAAGAGCCGATCTTCCTCAAAAAAATTAGGATGAACGGCTCTTATGCAAAAGGGGGGTTTTGTGCAAAAAGGCGCCATCTACACAGCGCTTTTTTGCACAAAAACCTCTTGTGCAAAAGGGAAAGAAAGAGGAAATGCAAATGAGCGCACTGCATATGCAAATGAGCACTCTACTTGTGTTTGCTCTTCTGCAAGCACTTGCAGTATAGACGAAGCCCAACAGGGTACTGAAAATGTTGGAGAGACAATCTTTCATGGTAGCATCTCTCTTTTATGAAATATTCAACCAAAGACATTCACGTGGGAGAACTCCTGCTGCAGGAGTCTTCCCAACTAATTTCTTCTCAGTCATTTATGACTCCCTTCTGCCCTGCTGCCTTTGTCTTGTTAAGTGGGCTGCTCCCCGACTGGTAGTGGAAACAGTTCCCTATGCTTGTTTTCACAGTATTATCAGTAGGGTCACATGACAGAATCATCCATCAGCGATCTAGTGGGTTTGCACTGAAAACCACAGGCTCGAAATCTGCTTGGAAGGTTGGTTGAGTGTGTGTGTGTGCATTCATCTCATGAGCTACAGGTTGGTGAACACTTCAGATGCATTCATCAAATGGACACTATCATAATCTGACCTTCTCATTTCCTCCTTCTTCCTTTCTTTCAATCTATGCTACTCACAACCCTCTTTCTTTACTGGTCTCAATCTTCCTGTACACTCAGCTCCATATTTTCATCAACAATAGCCCTCTATGTTTGGAACAATCTCTCATTCCTTGTCTGCCAAATACATCTTAAAAGCCTATTTTTCAGCAATCCTACCTTGTAACTGTCACCAATAGTTTCTTCTTCATGTCCCTTACCTAAACATCCACACCATGTCTTGTGAGTCTGTGTCTTATACTGGAAGATCTTTGGGTCAAAATATTTCTTAATCTATGGGGCCTGGTTCTCCACTGTTACACCACTCTTACGATAATATAACAATTGAAATCAGTGGAGTAACACCAGTATAGAAGTAGCATAAACATACTGGAGAATTGGCCCCGTATTTGTAAAGTGCTATGTAAATTTACTTTCAAGGGGGTAGCTCTGTTAGTCTGTATCTTTAAAAACAAGTAGTCCTGTGCCACATTAGACACTAACAAAAATATAGGAGCATTGGAAAAGCATTGGAAAAGGTTCAGAAAAGGGCAACAAAAATGGATTAGGGGTTTGGAACAGGTCCCGTATGAAGAGAGATTAAAAAGACTGGGACTTTTCAGTTTAGAAAAGAGGAGACTAAGGGAAGATAAGATAGAATTTATAAAAAATCGTGACTGGAGTGGAAAAAATGAAAAGGAAAAAAGTTTACTTGTTACCATAACCTAAGAATTAGGGGTCACCAAATGAAATTAATAGGTAACAGTTTAAAACAAACAAAAGAAAGTTTTTCTTCACACAAGTGCATACTCGACCTGTGGAACTCCTTGCCAGAGGATGTGGTGAAGACCAGGATTATAACAGGGTTCAAAAAAGAGCTAGATAGATTCATGGAGGTTAGGTCCATCAATGGCTATTAGCCAGGATGGGTAGGAATGGTGTCCCTAGCCTCTGTTTGTCAGAGGCTGGAAATGGATGACAGGAGGGGGGTCACATGATGATTACCTGTTCTGTGTCTGGTATTTTCTGAATTTTTTTTTACCAGACAGGAGGTGAAAATACTGAACTGTCTGGGTGAACACCAGACATCTGGCAACCCTAAAATGAAGTAACTTGCCCAAGATCACACTGGACTTTTGTGGCAGAGAAAAGAAAAGAGTCCCAATCCAGTGCTTAACCACAGTGCCACCCTTTCACCTGTGCTCAGAGCCCTGCAGAGGAGAAGCCTTTGTTCATACAAGCTTTTGGAAGATGCCAGCTCTTTATAGCTCTACATAGTAACTTTTTAAAATGTGAAGTCATTTAGGGTATGTCTACACTACCCCGCTAGTTCGAACTAGCGGGGTAATGTATGCATACCGCACTTGCTAATGAAGCCCAGGATTTGAATTTCCCGGGCTTCATTAGCATAAGCGGGGAGCCGCCATTTTTAAATCCCCGCTGCTTCGAACCCCGTGCAGCGCGGCTACACGGGGCTCGAACTAGGTAGTTCGGACTAGGTTCCTATTCCGAACTACCGTTACTCCTCGTGAAACAAGGTGTACCGGTAGTTCGGAATAGGCACCCTAGTCCGAACTACCTAGTTCGAGCCCCGTGTAGCCGCGCTGCACGGGGTTCGAAGCAGCGGGGATTTAAAAATGGCGGCTCCCCGCTTATGCTAATGAAGCCCGGGAAATTCAAATCCCGGGCTTCATTAGCAAGTGCGGTATGCATACATTACCCTCCTAGTTCGAACTAGGAGGGTAGTGTAGACATACCCTTAGTTATTTCAGCCTGCACATAAACAAAATGCAGCAGAACATACCTCACTCGCACTGATGTTATAGAATGAGTAATAGATGTTATAGTCTTACAACCAAATTCGACTTGGTAATTTTTAACACATGTAGGAAATAGTAGTATCAAGTACGGTTCTGGTCAAGGCATTGTGATCTGTACAATATTTTTGTAGGAGCAGTGAGCAAAAACAAATGCAAACATCCATTCTGATGTTTATTTTTATTTTGAGGTAAACATTTTAAGATTTCATTTAATTCTAGACCATGAGCAGGAGAGAGCGCAAGTTTCACTTTAACTCACCTTTCTCAAGCAAGATTTAGTGACATTTGATTTCACAAATCATTAGCAGTTTAATTGAAACAACTGTTCATCTGAGCATGAGTGATTGAACATCACATGAGTGTAAACTCCGAATGTTATATTACGAGGGATGATGCAAATTGGTCAAATCTTTAACCTATACAGAGATTAAATTGAATGCCTATTGGTAAATGGTTGAAAAATGAACTAATAGCGAGACAGCAATGTGAAAAAGTCTAGACACATTCCCCATTTTAAACTACCAAAGATACGGACTTTGGTACATAACTGATGTGTGAAGATTATATTGCTACTTAATGTGTGGTACAATACACTTTGAATATTTTTCCCAGAACACCCATTCATTAGAAGTGGTTAGTCTTATGAAAGAAAATGCACATAGAAAACCAGAAGTCCGTTTTTTTAAATAGTTATGGATCTCTCTCTTTTCCCACTCACTGGATTCCTTTAGCAACCCCTGAGTTTCTTGATCATTCATGTGACTGTTCACAGAAATCATCAAAATAGGGCATAAAACAGAGATGGGCAACCAGAAACAGTAGGTGGGCCACATGAGTAGTCCTCCTTCACCTCAGTGGGTCGTAGCAACCAGCAGTCACTTTTGGAACCCATGAACTGACTAATTCATACTCCATCTCTGCTCTTCCCTCCCCCTCACCCCCATTCCCTCTCTTCCAGAGCTGGAAGGCTGGGAACAGCTGATTTGCAGCATTGCAGCTCTGGAAGGGGGGGGGGGGACTTCCCATAGGAAGTGTGGGACTCTAGTGCCCTGGTGCATGAAAGGCAGTCCAGGGGCGGCCCTAGACTAGCTGCCAGCAACTGGCGCCCTAGGCGAACCATGCAATCGGTGCCCCCATCTCCAAACTCCTCAATGATATTGCACCACCATTTGGTGCCCCATTTAACTTGGTTCCCTAGGCGACCGCCTAGTTTGCCTATATGGATAGGCTGCCCTTCAAAGGCACATTGGGGAGAGGGGCAGCCAGAGGGTCCATGGGCTGCATTCCCACTTTCCAGAAGACAGTCAAAAGTGTGGATGGTGACAGCTTCCTCTGTGCTGAAAGGATCAGACACATCAAGAATTGCTTGAACAATTGTTCAGAAACTTCCAAAGAGGCAAATTATGGTGAAGTTATTTATAGGCCTCTCTGATGTTGCACTGTAAGTAGCTAAAGCCAAAGTTCAGCTAAAAGTAACTGACTTATAATGATGCAATCCCCTCTAATCTGAGTTTTGTGCACCAAAGACACCTAATGCACTTTCATAAATGCCTGCCAAATGATAGAGAACCTGAGTACATGAGAGGCTTGGATACGCACATAAGCTTCTTGAGGTGTGCAGAAATTGCAAAACAGGCCTTTTCTAGTAGCAATGCAAAAACTGTGCCCCACTATTCAGTACCACAAAGACAATATTAAATACAGAAAGGAAAAGTACCATTGTCACATCCTACCTATGGCTTCTATGCCCACTTTCTAATATGTCATAAGGAAGTCCAATGTGTCAGTGAAGGAGCCAAGGAGGGAGTCCATGGCTTCTATGAAACCTTGCAATGGAAGTTTGACTCAATTTGGAGATGTCTTACTATTGCCAGAAGCTTGTCAACTAAAAGGTTTGAGATGTTGTGCTCTACAGATATGCAAGCAAGCCCACCAATGGAGGTGCGGGGTGGGGGGAAAGGGGAGAGAAGGGAGGGACAGTTGCCCAAGAGCCCAGCGATTCAAAGGGGCCCGGGGCTTCTGCACCATGTTCTCCATGCGGTTCTTAGGGATGGGAGGGCGGGTATGGTGCTGAGAGCTGACTGCCCTGGGCTCAGTCTTTCAGCCCAAAGCTCTGTCCCTTCTGGGAACCTGGAGTCATGTCACCCCCCCCCCCACACACACACCTTGCCCAGGGTCCCACTTAGGCTGCCGGCTCCCCTGTATGCAAGGGAAAGATTCCCTGTCTACCTCATAGGGGAGTCACCTCCCCGCTCGCTGCCTCTGTATCAGACACAGCCGGAAGGGGGGAGGAGAGGGGCAGGCGGGAGCTCGTGTGTGTAGGGAGCTGGCTTTTGAGCTGGCTCCCTGCAAGTGCCAGCTGCTGCCTGCCCAGTGCATGTAAACATGTAACTGCTGAAAATTTCAGTGGATATACATTTACAAAAATAAACATTTGTTAACACCGACTGTAGAGCAGACTCATTCTCTCTGTGAGTGGTCTCAGTGCCACTAGATGGGACAATGCACCACTCCAGAATGTGGGTGGCTTACAAAAGAACATACTATTTGGCAGCTCTTCGGACACTTTTGCAACTTGAAGACCCCCATTTTGATTTAAAATCTTTTGACAACCTCCAAGCCTACAGGAGTTCATTTACCTTTGAAGAAAAAAAAATCTGTCTTCATAAAATGCTCTTTTATTTATAAACTATTGTACCACTAACACCATTAATTACTTATTGTTAGACAGAGATGCACAGAATATGTCTGGGCAAGGAACTATTCTTTTTTATCATCACTAAATGTAATTAACTAGAAAACTCCATTCCTTCCCCCAATGCTGCAGCACCACTCTACCCTCCTACCCCGCCTGTCCCCGCTCCTCTCCCTCCTCCCTAGTGCCTCCAGCACACTGCTGAACACCTAGTCTGCCACATCCAGGAGATACTGGGAAGGAGGGGGAGATCTGATCACTGTGTCCGGTGTTCCTGGACATGACTTGTGGACCCCCTGGAGTACGGCTTCATAGACCTCGGGTTGAGAGCCACTGCTAAGAGTAGGGATGTGAATGGTTAATCAGTAAGCATCACCCTTATCAGGTGATGTTTATCGTTTCTGGTTAACTGGTAGGGGCTGGAGCAGCCTGAATCCGAATTAAACTAAATAGCTCCTTAGCCTGAGCCCTAGTGGCATGGATCAGTTGCAGGTGTCAAGGCACAGCTCAGCCAAAATTGAATTTGGGTCCACTGAAAGATTATGTGAACCACGTAAACAGTACATTTAACCAGTTAACCAATAGCAGGATTTTACCTCCCTTACTATAGTGAAGAATTCTACATTAGTAAGGGACTGGACCTAAATGACCTATTTTGGCTTTTCCCTTTCTAATTTCTGGGATTCACACTATATACACATATCCCATTTAATGCACTTACTGCATTAAATCTATTATGACCATGGATTTTAAAAGATTAGATTGTTTTACATTTGCGTAATACCCTGCTTTATTACATGTACACATACACTTTAGACAAGGCCATATGTGGACCAGTTTTTCAAATGGTGTTTCCAAATCTAATATTTTGTTTTAACCAAAGCAAAGAAACAAAAACAAAACAAAACAAACTAAAATCACCACCAGTGTTATGCAATAAGTCTGCTTTGAAAATAAATCCATACAAAAGAAAAATGTGTTCTTTGTTTCTCCAGAAGTCTACCTCAGTGGATTATCACTCCTGCTTCTAAGACATGATTTGAACTCTCTTAATTTAGAAAGATTTGAATCGGGAAGTCTTGCGCACACATCAGCCAGTGATTTAGGCTGCTGTATTATATTCCAAAATCATTTGCAAAATCAAAAGTCAGCTGATAACTCCCAAACAAAAACCAATTATAAGGACAGAAAATATATGCGAAGTGTTAATGCAAAATGGAGAGAGAGGCTAAGGGCTAGCTAAATCCACAAAGGAATTCATTCACCATATTCCAAACTAGGGTTGCCAGGTATCCGGTATTGACCCAGACAGTCCGGTATTTTTGCCTCCTGTCTGGTAAAAAAATCCAAAAATACTGGACACCTAAAATGTCTGGTATTTTCTGATTTTTTTTTCCCTGCCAGAAGACAAAAATACCAGACACCTGGCAACCCTACAACACTCAGCAACCAGGCCCAGCCCTTGGACCCCCGACCCAGTCCCAGGCTTCTCCCAACCCCCCTCCCCCCAGCCACTCTGAGTGCCCCCTTCTCCCCACTTACCTGGTTTCGCAGGGGAGCTCTCTTCCCACACAGAGTAAGAAAACAAGATGGCCACCAGCCAAAAAAAAAAAAACAAAACCCAAAGGCCTTAAAGGGGCCATGCTGGTTTTTTTGTATTTTTTGTCGGGGTCCTTTTTTTTTTGCTCAACAACTTTGGTCCCCCCCCCTTTTTTTTTCCTCAACAGTATTTTTTTAGGGGGGGGGGGCATTCAGTATTTTTGGTTAAACCAGCTGGCAACCCTATTTTAAACTTTAGATCCTCAAACCAGCAGCCCAGCTGCTTCCTAACCATGCAGGTGCCTAATGATCCTTGTCACCTAACTTACCACAAGTGAAGTCCTTTCAGCTGATGGACATGCAAGTCCTAAATTTCTTCTGATGGACATGCAAACAAGATGGTGTTCTGTAGAGTTGCCAGATGGTTTAACCAAAAAATACCGACCACCAGCCTCCCCCTTAAAAAAAAAAAAAAAAAAAAAAAAAAAAAACAGGAAAAAAATTCTGTTGAGGAAAAAAAGGGGAGACCAAATTTATTAAAAAAATAAATAAATAAAATAAAAGAAAGAAAAAAAAAAAGGACCCCGACAGCAGTTAAGTAATCAATCAATCAATCTTAAAGGGTGGTCCCTTTAAGAAGAGGCTTTTTTTTTTTGCCAGAGGCCCTTTTTTGTTTTTTTTCCTGTTTCAGCCACAAGAGAAGCCCCTGTGGAACCAGGTAAGTGGGGGAGGGTTGGGCCTGGTTGCTGAGTGTGTCGTAGGGTTGCCAGGTGTCTGGTAATTTCACCTCCTGACGGGGAAAAAAAACAGAAAATAACAGACACTTTAGGTGTCCATTATTTTCTGACTTTTTTTTAAATCGGACAGGAGGTGAATATACCGGACTGTCTAGGTCAATACCGGACACCTGGCAACCCTAGTGTTCTGCTAGTCTCAGCAGTGGTATGCAATCAGGTAGTCAGTCTCAGAAACCACCTCAGAGCAAGGCTACCGGAGAGGGTCCCACACAGGCTCACTAACGGGTGGGAGCACAAAATGGGCATTTACCTTGGGGCCCAGCGATTCAAAGGAATCTGAAGCTCCTGGCCACCACCACTGCTGCTGCTATGGCAGCGGTCAGAGCCTTGGGCCCATTAAATCACTGCTGGAGCACCACTCCACAGGCTCCGTGTAGCACTGAGAATTGGCTGTCCCCCTCACTGTTTTTTGCCTGAGGTCCCACCCCTTCTGGGGGCACAGGATCAGCCCCCCATACCTTGACTGAGGGCCCATGGAAGCTGTTGGACCCTGGGTTCCACACTAAACAGAGACAAGGAGGAAGTAGTTCTCCCCTCTTCCCCTTACCTAGTATGCCAGTAGCTCAAGCATTCTACAGGGACGTGGGAGACCAATGTTCAAATCCCCAGCTTGCTAGAGCCTGAACAGGAATTTAAACAGAGACCTCTCAGAGGAGTGCCTAATCAGGCAATTGTGGGATTATTTCAGCCTCTCAATAGCTCCTTTTGAAACTGTTCCACTTTGTTTAAAATACTTAGTGGCAGATGCATCTTGTTAACTCTAAGCACCGGAGAGACTGTCAGTTATAGAAAAGATTTTGCAGATGTGTTTTGTTATTTCAGTTATTTATAGAACCAGCCCCCTTAAAATGAGTAAATCTGGAATATATACAAGTATATCTGTTCAAAGCAGGATTGGGAACTCTACCTGTTTATATTTACGGATTCAGAAAAGATGACTGATGAACTCCAGAGATGATATATAGATAGTTGTCTTCTCAAAAAAAAAACAACAAAAAAACAAAAAAAAAACCCATCTAACTGAGGTTCCACTCTTGGAAACTTACTATAAAAGCTCAAGGGCTAGGTCAAAAAGAAAGCACAACTGGAAAAATAGCCTGATGCCACAGAAATAAAGAAAAAACAAGGCTAATAAAAGTTCAAAAAAGGAAACACAGGCAACCTTAGTTCTGGCATTTCCTAACTTTTGAGTGCATGACTCAAACCTTAGGATTCAATTCTTTAAAGTAATAATATGGAAAGACAGCACTGAATGTATGGGAAAGGTGAAGTACTTTCACAAGGTGAGAAAACAGAATCCCGAACAGAATAAAATTCTGACATGCAATAGAGTTTGATTAGTGAGAAACAGGTTCTGTAAACGCAACCTGGATTCCTGACTAGATGCCAAAACCAAGCAATAATGCTTTACATATGTGCAAGGAAAAGCCCATGTGGCTTCTTTGCAAATCTCCTGGCTAGGGGCATATCTGAGGTTAGCGGCCAAAGCTGCTTTGAAGAGAATTTACTGAGCCTTGACACGACCTTCAAGCTACAGGCCTGCCTAACTGTTACAGCGAGATGCAACCACATATCCATTGCAGGCTATCCTGTGACTTAACAATATGCCTTGAGTAACAGACAGCCACACGTTCTGTTCCATGGTCAGAACAACTATTTCCTGATTATCTTTTATTGGTCTATGCCAGTAGCAAATTATTTCTCCTTCTGCATCAGGTCTGTTATGAAGAATGGCACTAAAGTAGGTAAGAAGTTGGCATTTCTATTCTGTGGGAACTTCTGATTCTCAGAACTCAGGCTGCAGCCTGAACCCTAATTAAATTTAACAGTTCCTTAGCCTGAGCCTTAATGGCATGGATCAGTTGCATGTTTCAAGGCTCCCAGCTCAGCCAAACCTGAATTTGGGTCCACTGAAACACTATGTGCATTTATTTCAAGCTCAACAAACTGTCTTGGCCATGGGGAAAAAATCTGAAAAAACTCCAGGGGTTGGTATGTGTGTGGGAGGAGTGCAGGAGCCAGGGTTGGGAATGAGGAAGGACTCAGGGCAGGAGTCTGAGGTGTGCGGGCGAGTGCAGGGTTCAGGACCAGGAGTGCAAGGTGCGCTGGCTGGGTGGGAAGATGATCTCCATTCTTGCCCCCTGCTATTCCAATGGGGTTACAGCTGTCCCCATCTCTAGCCCCTTACAGTCATTACACAATATAACTGTCTCTGCTAGCAGCCACCTCCAGTTGTGAAAATCAAGTCACATTCCAAGCACATTGCATTGTCCTGGCACAACCAAACCTTTACCTTGCCTTAAGCTATGAAAAAAACTTAAAAAACGAACAGGCTTGCAGCATCTTAGAGACTAACAAAAATATAGACGGTATCAGGAGCTTTCATGGACACAACCCAGTTTCATCTAAGGAAGTGGGCTGTGCCCACCAAAGCTCATGATATCATCTACATTTTTGTTAGCCTCTAAGGTGCTGGAAGGCTAGTTGTTATTTTTAAAGTTTTTTTTCAGTTATAGACGAACACGGCTACTCCTCCGAAACGTAAGTTATGCGAAGAGGAAGATGCATACCGAATTTGGTGGTCCTAGCTCTTACCATTTCGGAGGAGTTCTTGAACAGCCAGATAGATGGAGAAACACACTCACTAGCTCACAGACAAACTCTCTCAGGGTTTGTCTACACTACAATGTTATTTCAAAATAAGCTATTTCAAAATAGCTTATTTCGAAATAACACGTTTACACACAAAATGCATTTCGAAATAGAATTTTGCTATCAAAATAGCATGTCCACACTGAGTGGACGCTGAATCGCTTTTAAGCCCGCGTGGAACCAGGTCCGGCAGGGCATCAGGTCAAGATTTACTTTGTGTGGCTGCTGCCTGAGGCTATCTGAGGCCTGTGCTTAAAGGGACCCTTCCTGGACAGTCAGTTCTCAGGTTTCCCTGCTTGCTTGCCTACCTCGATGAGGGACAGCAAAGCATTTTGTCTCTGCGTGCTCTGGTTGCCCTCACTCGGGACACCATAGCACTCTGCAACATGGAGCCACAGCTGCCCCTGGGCACTCTGGTGCTTCTCTTGGATGCGTTGCTGCGAGCTTGGCTGCACTTTCTGCAGGCTGCCATCCGGGAGATACATAGGGGGGCTGTCAGTATCCAGGAGGCCCTGAGGGAGAGCTTCCACTCTGAGGAACACTAACAGTCTCCCTGGTCTGCCCCCACTGGGGGCTTGTTCCTCATTCCTCCCTCAGGTCCTTCCACTTCCCCCCCTCCCCAACCCTCCTTCCTGATGTAAAATAAAATACTTGTTTTTTCATAAACACAAACTGTCTTTATTTAACAAAACTGGGGGGAGGGGAATGAAACTCTGATGAGACTGGGGAAAGGAGGCGGGAGAGGGGAGGAAAGAGGGTGGGAGAGGGAGGGGGAAACCTGGGAGGAGGGAGATGGAAGGGGGAATCAAGGGGAAGAAGGGAGAGGGGAAGCTCAGGGTTGGGGGTCTCGCCGGACCAACTTGATTTTCATACAAACCTGCTCCTGGGTTTGCATGTGGCCTTTGGTGGCAAGGCTGGCAGCAATCCCACCATAGACGGCGGCGTTCCTCACCCCCCCCCCCCAACCTGAATAAGGTCCATGATCTCTGCCCTAGACCAGGAAGGTGCCCACCTTCTCCCGGCTCTGGCAGTCTCTTGGGAGCTGGCAGACTGCTCCTGGAGAGCAGTGGAGGGCTGGTTGCTAGTGGCTTGCTGGCTCATGTTTTGGGGCCACTGGGTCAGGGACAGTGACTGCTGGCTCTGGGCTGGCAGGCTTGGAGCTGGCACAGGCACTGTGGCCAGAGTCAACCCCTTTAAGAGCTCCGGGCAGGGGGGAGGGAGAGGAGTGTTCTTGGTTCAGGCTGGAGTGGCCACCAGGGCACCCTGGGAAGGCTGGAGGCCCCCTATTTTGAAGTAAGTGTCTACACAGCACTTATTTCAAAATAGCTATTTCGAATTTGGCGTTATTCCTCGTAGAATGAGGTTTACCAAATTTGAAATAAGTGCTCTGCTATTTCGAATTTATTTTGAAATAGTTGTTTGGCTGTGTAGACGCTAGGAAAGTTATTTAGAAATAAGGGCTGTTATTTCAAAATAACTTTGCTGTATAGACATACCCTCACATATACAGTAGATAGTATGAAGTGGATCAGTCATTACAGGCTGAAGTTCATGCACTCTAAGGCTGTGTCTAGACTACATGCCTCTATCGGCAGAGGCATGTAGATTAGACAGATCAGCAAAGGCAAATGAAGCCGCGATTTAAATGATTGCGGCTTCATTTATATTTACATGGCTGTTGCGCTGAGCCGACAAACAGCTGATCAGCTGTTTGTCGGCTTGCGCGCTAGTCTGGACGTTCCCCCTGTCGACATCAAAGCCCTTTGTCGGCAGCCCCATTATTCCTCGTGGAATGAGGTTTACCGGGGCTGCCGACAAAGGGCTTTGATGTCGACAGGGGGAATGTCCAGAGTAGCGCGCGAGCCGACAAACAGCTGATCAGCTGTTTGTTGGCTCAGCACGGCAGCCATGTAAATGTAAATGAAGCCGCGATCATTTAAATCGCGGCTTCATTTGCCTTTGCTGAACAAACAAATCTACATGCCTCTGCCGACAGAGGCATGTAGTTTAGACGTACCCTAAGAAAATGACCCTCTTAACATGCTTCTGCATGGAATCAAGAGTGGGAAATAAGAGAGCGGTTCTACTAATACAAGTACAAAGTGTCATACTGAGAGGAGATTTCACCAACATTACGTAAAGGATACACACAAAAGAAGCCTTTGCAGTACCAATGTATTACAACTTCAAGAGCCAGATACTGTTATCAAACAAAATAAGGGGAACAAAAAGATAATCAGGTCATTGATTCTGTTATTGTCCACAGAGACCTGAAGATTAAGCCAGTCTAACCCCCAGCCTACCCCTCTGCATGATGAAAAGAATCAGATACTATCTAGCCACTCCCTGTCCCTCCATAAAGCTTGATATCTTCCTAGCTACTGCTCTTCCTGCCCAGAGGTGGCTGCATTTCAGCAATGTAACAAAATGTTTTAATCTGCAAGTTGATAGACACAGAGCACAACACTCTTGTCGTGAAATGTGCTACAGATTCCAGTCTTTGCCAGAGAGCCAGACTTTAGAATAAAGCTTTAATTACTTGCAAAAACATAACCCAGACTTCATGTTTAGGAAGAGAAATGTTCCACAGAGGAATGGAATGCAAAGCTATGCAGTGTTCTCAGATATGTGACTTGCCTGATCTCGGTGGGGTGCTAACAGTGAAGCCCATTCCACTGATGACAGTTTACAAGTCAACATGAACTACTTCACCCCGATTCTTTCAGCAGACCTGAAAATTATTGGTCTTACAGCTTTCATAGCTCAGATGTCAATCCAAAGTAACCCATTTACTCAACCAAAATGAATGCAACCACATAAAAAGTGCATACGCGCTAAATACGATAATGAGTTTTAGCTTGTGCATAGAAGCTTGCCAAGCTCAGGAGTGCTAAGCCATTGAGAGAAAAGTGTTCCAAAGACTGCACCTGCAACTGGAAAACCTCTGCCATCACCTTCAAATTTACTCTTAGAATTAAAAGAAGGGATATCCCACCTTCAGCTGTGGTAATGGGTGATTTTCAAATAAACATTCTCAGGCAAATTGTCTCGGTAGTAACCCCGGTGCCTGTCAGGCCAGATTCATAGACTGTGCACTTCTACTTCCTATGGATGTTGCAACTCTGCTCCTATACAATTTGCTCTGCTAAAAATCTCAGCTGATGGCATTGAGCATGCTCAGAAAAGAATTTTTTTCATATCCATTTAAACTTTATTTTCAATTCTTCCTTATGGAGAACTAACAAAATGCTCAGTGTGGTGTTCTTTGTTCAGCCATTTTTTCGGTGATCTATGAGGGGAAAAAATTGAGTCCTGTAACCTCAGAGTCTATAAATTGTCCTATCAACATTGAATTCTGACTCTGTTGAAGTCAATGGAGCTAGGCTGATTTACATCACAGGAAAACTTCACTCTTCTTTCTTCCAGTGGGAAATTTCTCTCCATTCAAAAATGGCTGATTTTTTTCTTCACCTTTCCAGAACTGTTTGCTCAGGCCAAACATCAACCTCAAAGAAAAATTTAGTTCTGGGCACAAGAAAAAGAAGGGTAATAATAGTATTTTTTGTTAAGAAAGCTCTAAAGTAGTCCATGAGTATGCTGTGCAATATACCAATGTAGTAATTTTATGTGAGTGAATAGCAACAGACAAAGGAAAAGGAAAGTAAGTAGGGTTTGTTATAATAGTTCTAGGATGAAATCATTTCCACGATTACTTCTTCTGTTCACACCTCACAAATATCACAACCCACAGGAGAAGATGTTGCAAGCAAGGTCCCCAGTTTTATAGACATTACAAATTCCAATAACTTATTAAACAAGTTTTTCATTTTTGTTTCAACATTGGAACTGCATCCATAAATGTGCTTAAGAGGAAAAATCTACTAATAAAAGTCTTCTCTCTGTCTGTATATCATATATATTTCTTGCAATAGCATTTAGGAGCATGTCTGCACTGCAGCTGGGAGCAAGCCTTCCAGGCCAGGACGACAGACTGGTGTGAGTGGGGCTCAAACTAGCAGGCTAACAGTAGCAATGTGAAGTTACAGTTGAGCTTTCAAGCCCACCTGACTAGGGCTAACACCAGATCTTAAAAATAAGAGACTTTTCTTAGAACGCTTGCCTCACCTCTCCTTCCAATTTATTATCATTGTTATTAATACTACTACTAAGTAGTACTCACCTACATTCGTCAGAGGCACTCAGCAACTCCTGATCTTATCCAGAGATGAAAAATCACAACCCTTGTAGCAAGAGATTGTTGGCAACCCTACACCTGACCCTCCTGGCTTGAGAGCTGAAGCTGCCATGTCCATAATGTTATTTTTGGTGCACTAGCTTGAGCCTCACTAGCATACCTCTTTCTGCCTCACTGCCCATTAGAAGGAAGACATACCCTACAGACCGTACCCAAGACTGGGGCTGCACTCAAGAAACACATAGCCCAGTGTTTCACATAGACCAAGTTGACAAACTGGAAACATCGATAGGTACAACACATACAATCAGTGAACCGCTGGGGCTCTGCATAAATTTTTACTCATGTAAAATGGCTCCGGAGCCCAAAAAGTTTGAGAACTGCTGACACAGACAGTCTCTACTATAAAGAGCTCCCCAATAGACACAAAGCGGTCTAATGATTTGCTCCAAATCACAAAGCAAGTCACAGAACAAGACTAGAGCTAGGCCTTACTCCTCTGACTGCCTCTCCCAGCATCCTATTTATTAGGCCATGCTACTGGTTTGGATTACTACTCACAAAAGATGTATATTTTTGCTTTGTGTGTTCCTCACCCCCATTCTTCTTTATAGAGAGTATGAATGCCTCTGTATGTGTTTGTCCTAAATGAATTATCTTCCCATATCTGTTGCTAGGAAAATGATAAACAGTAAAAAATATTTTTTAACTGAAAAGGTTTTACAAATGTCAACTCCAATTTGGTAGATTGAAAAAGAATAGCATAATTATACATCTGCTCTCTTACTCCTATTAATGAATGTAAAATAACCGGAATATTCTGAAGGTTGTAGTCATGGTAACAGACACACTAGCCTAGCAAAAAAGGGAAAAATCTGCAGTTATAATTCAAGGTAAAAAAAAATCTCATCTCTTTCCCAGAGCTGGAAAATATCAAAGATTTAATGCATGTTCTTATCCTTCTATTATAATCTCTTAAAACATAAGATGTAAAATTATTGGGAGAAGGTGACATTTTCCACACAACAGTTTCTCTCAAAGGCTGCATTTATTGCTTACTCTAACTAAATGGAAAATTGTAGTCTTTCTGGTATCATATTGTGGAAACTGTGGGAACAGGTTGACTTGGAAAATATTTTTTTGGTTTCAGTGACCAGATCCTCATTTGATGTAAATTGGTTTAGCCTCCTTTAATTCAATAGAGATGTACAGTTTACACCAATTGACGATCTAGTGTGATAGGCATAAAATTGCATTGCCAGACATAATCGGCATAGTCTACATGTAGAATTCCTTACACCAGAGGAGAGGGAACTAATAGAAATCCTTACTTTTTATGACACCATTGAGAAAATTGCAGGGAAACTCTCAGGCTTCTTTAATAAATAATGGGAAGTCCTCCGCCATCTAAGCCCCCTCACCTCCAAAATGATTGTGCTGCCTCCCTGGGTTTGTGCTATACCACCCAAGTTTACACATCAGATAGTCTAATCCAGGACGACTCAACACATGGCCTGTGGGCCACATGCGGCATGCGGCCCATTTGTTTGCAGTCTACGGCGCGGTTTGGGTTTACGTGGGATTTAACATGAGGCCCATGGGTGGGATCCTTTGAAGATGGCCTCCACTGGGAACACGCTCTACGACGGCGAGTCAATATAATGGTCTTCTGTTGATATGTGTTTTAGAAGTTAAATTCCTAGATGTCATTGCTCATTAAAAATGCTGTTATATGGAAGTTAGGTAAATATTTTATTAATATCAGCAGAACTGACTTAAATGGGGTCTGCGTATTGCATAGTCTTGCCTTAATCTTTGTATTCATTCCCTCAGTGTGAAAGAAGCTATTTCCATATATTTGCATTTAAGTTATGGCCCTCGGCATGTGCTGTGAGTATTATTGTGGCCCCCAGGGCTTCCAAAGTTGAGTTGCCCTGGTCTAATCCAAAGTGTAAATTGCCATGCATGCAGCATGCCAATTATGCACTGTTGGAGAAGAAAAGGATCGTTAGTAAAATCAACATTATCAGTTAGAATAAAAACTGTAACAGAGGGGCAATAAGGCATCAGACATCAACAGTAGGTGACTGTACAAATCTGGGGCTCGCAAAACAATTGGCATCAGGACTCATGTTAGAGACAAAACATGTTTGAAACTGACTGCACTGAGGGAAAGCATGTAAGTTAGCAATGAACCTCAGCCTGTGTAGGTACTGTGCCAGACCTGTCTTCTGTCATTGTCCATTAAACTTCCTTCCCTCCAATATTAATTGGCAAAAAAGGCACGTCTTGAACCAGACGAATAGGATGAACATGTGGTTCCACAGAGTCTAGTTAATATCCATCCCCAATATTAGACTCTCTTTAACAAACATATGAATGCCTTTTCAAATCCAAAATGGCAGAAGATCTTGGGGTGAACAAGTATGAGGAGATGAAAGGACCTGGGGCTTGTTACTTAAATATAAACCTCAGCCGTACTCAAGAACATAGCCTGTGGTTCGTATGTGCACTTAGTCAAACCCCAACCTACATCTCAGCTTGTTGGGGGCTTGCTTGAGCCTAAGATGGAGACAAAGCAAGTCAGACTTCTTACTAGACAGACTGGAATGACAGTCAGCAGTGTGACATCTTGGGGTTCAACTCAGACCATTAAGGGGCTGTGTCACTGCCTCCTCCGCAACATCATGTATCTTAAATGGCACAGACCAGGGGTGGGGAACCTACAGCCCAGAGGCCAGATGCGGACCCCAGCTTGCCTGGGTCTAGCTCCAGGGCTCAGGACTTCTCCCACTAGCATAGGGGAGCCCCTGCTAGCACTCAAGCCCCTGCTTTCCCCCAATTGACTGATTTTTCTGTAGGTCAGCAGCCCCTGACCCAAAAATGGTCCCCCACCCCTGGCAAAGACTCTCAGAAGATTAGGGTTGGAAAAGACCTTGGGGGGTCATCTAGTCAAACCTGCTGCTCCAAACAGGACCAACCCCAACTAAATCATTCCAGACAAGGCTTTTTCATGCCTGGCTTAAAAAATCTCTAAGGATGGAGAGTCCACCACCTCCCTAGGTAACCCAGTCCAGTGCTTCACCACCCTCCTAGTGAAATAGTTTTTCCTAATATCTAGTCTACACCTTCCACACTAAAACTTGAGACCATTGCTCCTTGTTCTGCCATCTGCCACCACTGAGAATAGCCTGGCTCTATCCTCCTAGTTGAAGGCTCCAATTAAATCCTCACTTTTCTTGTCTATAGTTAAAATAAGACCAGTTCCCTCAGCCTCTCCTCATGAGTCACGAGGCCCAACCTCCTTACTTCCATTGCCTTCCACTGAACTCGCTCTAATTCGTCTATATCCTTTCTGGTGCGCCTGTCTCGATAAGTAAACTGGACTCATCACTCCAGCTGGCAATCATAGAATCATAGGACTGAAAGGGACCTTTAAGACAGACCTGCTCTTAAATATCTCCAGAGATGGAGATTCCACAACCTCTCTAGGCAACTTATTCCAGTGTTTAACAAGCTGACAGTTACGAAGTTTTTACTAATGTCCAATCTAAACTTCCTTTGCTGCAGTTTAAGCCCATTGCTGCTTGTCCTATCCTCAGAGGCCAAGGAGAATAATTTTTCTCCCTCCTCCTTGTAACACCCTTTTAGATACCTGAAAACCACTATCATGTCCCCTCTCAGTCTTCTCTTTTCCACATTAAGCAAACCCAATTCTTTCAGTCTTCCCTCATAAGTCATGTTTTCTAGACCTTTAATCATTTTTGTTGCTCTTCTCCAATTTCTCCACATCTTTCTTGAAATGTGGTTCCCAGCACTGGCCACAATAACTCCAAATGAGGCCTAGTAAGTGCAGAGTAGAGCGAAAGAATCTCTCCTCGTGTCTTGCTCACTCCTGTTAATGCATCCCAGAATCATGTTTGCTTTTTTTGCAACAGTGTCACATTGGTGCACTCTAATGAAATGCTCCTATTGATACTGTCCAATGCACCATTAGCCGTCTTGGCAACAAGTGCACGCTGCTGATTCACATCCAGCTTCTTGTCCAATGTAATCCCCAGGTACTTTTCTGCAGAACTACTACTTAGCCAGTTGGTCCCCAGCCTGTGGCAGTGCTTGGGATTCTTCCATCCTAAGTGTAGGAACCTGCACTTGTCCTTGTTGACCCTCACTAGACTTCTTTTGGCCCAATCCTCCAATTTATGTAGGTCACCTGGACACTATCCCTACCTTCCAGAATATCTACCTCTCCTCCAGTTTAGCATAATCCATTAACTTGTTGATAGTACAATTCATCCCATCATCCAGATAATTAATGAAAAGCTTAAACAAAACCGGCACCAGCACCAACCTCTGGGGCACTCAGCTTGATATCAGCTGGCAATTAGACATCAAGCCATTAATCACTACCTGTTAAACCTGATAATCTAACCAGCTTTCTATCCACCTTATAGTCCATCCATCAAATCAATATTACTTTAACTTGCTGGCAAGGATACTTTGGAAGACCATATCAAAAGCTTTGCTAAAGTCAAGGTATATCATGTCCACCTTTTCCCCCATATCCACAGAGCCAGTTATCTCATCATAGAAGGCAATTAGGTTGGTCATGCATGACTTACTCTGATCACCTTCCTCTCCTCCAAGTGTTTCAAAATGGATTCCTTGAGGACCTGCTCCATGATTTTACCAGGGACTGAGGTGAGACTGACCCGTCTGTAGTTTCCTGGATTCTCCTTCTTTTCCTTTTTAAAGATGAGCAAAGTATTTGCGTTTTTCCAATCATCTGGGCCTTCTCCCAATTGCCACAAGCTCTCAAAAGGTAATGGCCAATGTCTCTGCAATCACATCAGCCATCTCTCTTAGAAACCTTGGCTGCATTAGACCCATGGACTTGAGCATGTCCAGCTTTTCTAACTAGCCCTTAATCTCTTCTTTCAACAGTGAAGGTGGCTCACCTCCTGTTCCTACTGTGCTGCCCAGTACAGGAGTCTGGGAGCTGACCTTCTCAGTGAAAATCAATGAAAAAAAAAACGCATTAAGTGATTCAGCTTTTTCCACATCTTCTGTCACTAGGTTGCCTCCCCCATTCAGTAAGGGCCCCACAATTTCCCTGACCTTCTTGTTGCTAACATACTTGTAGAAACCCTTCTTGCTATTTTTCACATCCTTTGCTACCTGCAACTTCAATTGCACTTTGGCCTTCCTGATTATACCCATGCATGCTGAGCTATATTTCTATACTCTTCCCTAACGATCTGTTCATCTTGTAAGCCTCCTTTCTGTGTTTAAGCTCACTGGAGATTTCTGTTAAGCCAAGATGGTTGCCTGCCTTATTTGCTATTCTTTCTGTAAATCAGGAGGGTTTGTTCCTAAATCCTCAATAAGGCTTCCTTAAAATACAGCCAGCTCTGCTGGATTCCTTTCCCCCTCATATTAGCCCTCAAGGGGATCGTGCCCATCAGTTCCCTGAGGAAGTCAAAGTCTGCTTTTTTGAAATCCAGGGTCCATATTCTGCTGCTCTCCTTTCATTCATCAGGATCCTGAATTTGACCAACTAATGGTACACTGCTCCCCAGGTTACCACCCACTGCTACTTCTCCCGTTAATGAGCAGCAGGTCAAGAGGAGCATAGCCCCTGGTTGTTTCCTCCAGCACTTGCACCAGGAAATTGTCTCCAGCACTCTCCAAAAACTTCCTAAATTGTCTATGCATTGCTGTATTGCTCTCCCAGCAGATGTCAGGATGATTGAAGTCTCCCAGGAGAACCAGGGCCTATGATCTGGCATGCTTCTGTGACTCAGAGCCCTGATATTAACAGAAAGCATACAGGTCACACTCCAGAGTCCTCTACCCAGTTATTTTTTGCAGTGTGGGCCTAGAACCCTCCAAGTCCCGAATTCCCTCAGAATCATCAGCCACTGTGATAATCTGCTGAGATTCTGAGAACTAAGAGTTATCATCCCCTCAGCCTCAGCAATTGAGAGGTTTGCTAGTGATGAGCTGAGTGACACACCTCGACACACCAGCTCATCCGCCTTGCCTGCAAATTCTTCCAGACTCTGCCAGTCTACATCATGCCATTCAGGCTACAAAATAGTGAACCCCAACTCTCAAGTTCCCTTGGGCTGTTTTCAACATCCAACTCTCTCCTGGGACAGCCATAGAAGTTTGTTGTTTCTTTAAAGAGGATGCTCATTAATTTAACTGGGGTTTGAAAACACTGCTATTTTAGTTACAGCACGCACTGGTTTACAGTGCAAGTAAAAGAAGTTTATTAAACAAAGAGTCATAGATTTAAGTGATACCGTGTATTAGGAATAAAGATAGGAAGGGTTACAAAGCAAACAGAAGTAAAAATATGCTTCTAAGACCAACTTAATTTTAGCAAGTTACACTCTTTTCCTAAATAGGTTTCTCACAGAAACTCAGTTCCCAGAGACTTCAACTGCCTTGGCTGAAGGACCCATTTTTCTCACATTACAAGAGCTCTGGCTGTGTCCAGCAGTAAATAACTTAGATGTCTTTTTGCTTCCCCTATAAGCCAAAAGTTCACTTTCTCTGTTTTGGGAGGCAGGAAGGCTTTTTGCTATTCTTCCTTTTATATGGACTTCCCATATCCATGCTGGTTCCCACTGTTTAGATTTCACACTGCTTAAATTTACACTGAGGACGGGTAGACAGAAGCTTTCCTTCCTGTCTGGGGGGAAAATGGTTTCTCCCTGGCTACATCTACACTGCAGGCTTCTTGGGCAAGAGTGCATCTACACTGCCATGTGCTTTTGCGCAAGAGCATCCATGGCAGTTTGGAGGCTCTCTTGCGCAAGAATGCTCTGATGGCCATTTTAGCCATAGGGGTTTCTTGTGCAAGAAACCCCTGTTGCCCATCCACACTGCCTTCTTGCGCAAGAGTTCTTGCACAAGCAGGCTTATTTCTCGTGGGGAGAGGAATAACTCTTGCGCAAGAAGCCCTCCGTTCTGACACTTTACTGTAAATCTACTTGTGCAAGAACATGTGTTCAGTGTAGATGCTCCGCAAGTTTTTGCACAAGAACATTTGTTCTTGCGCAAAAAAAGCCTGCAGTGTAGATGTAGCCCCTGCGTTTAGTCAAAAGTTTTAAAGCATAATATTGATAATTCCACATATAGTGCAGGTTGAATCCTTCGGGTCTTGGGACTCTGGTATGGCAACATCTGTGGCAGGACCATGAATGTTGCTGGTACCAGAGAGTCACAGCTGCAGTCTGGCAGTGGGTAGGCGACAGACGTGCAGCGGGGCCAGCCAGCTGGGAGTAGCAGAGCCTCAGTAGTAGCCAGCTAGAGTGGAGCCATAGCTGCTGGAGTAGACCTGGCAGCTGGGGGGCAACAGAGCCCAGGAGGCAGGCCAGGGGCAGCACACTGGCCAGGGTGGGGCATGGAGGGGAGCCCCGGAGAGCCCAGAGGCCTTACCTTTCCTGGTCCAGCAAACTCCCTTGTTCGGGAACACTCAGGTCAGGTCCCAGACCAGAGAATTCCAAAGTGTACTAATGCAGACATTTCACAGTGATGTTAAAATGTCATTGTGCCACTGACATAAAAGAAAGATCTTTTTATGAATAACACAACAATATTGTAGACATTCAATTGATACAATTGCTTATCATTTGCAGTTCAGAGCCTCTGTCTTTATAGTTAAGAGTTTGGGATGTTTTCTATTTTGCTCAAACAATTTATCCCATCCCTACTTTATACTTACTTTCATAGTAGGGCAGTGAAAAGTTTGAACAGATGTTCAGATGCAGGGGGAGGAAAGTTTTAGTGCTGCTCTATTTACTTCCTCTTGCAAGATCTACTTACATTTGCCCATGTCATGAAGAGAAGAACATTCTAACAGCTTAACAGCTACCTGGGGGAGATCTTAATTTACTTTTTGGCCAAAGCATTATGAATGAGGAAAACGATGTAATATGCCATGAAACCTCACTTAGCTGGAGCGTTTATGTTTCTCAAAATTAGGTCAGCAAAATGCAGTAGCTTAATCTCCGAGCACATTAAGTATGCATATGATGAACTGAAATCTGAACTCATTCTGCCAATAAAGTAACTTTTTGAAATTTGATTTTGCTAGATACAAAGCATATCAAAATAAAGACCAAGTTCTAAGTAGTTCCACTTTCATATCAAGCACCTGACATTATGGGCTTGATTCTTCCCTATATCCGAGCTTTGCACAGCACAGGTCAGGGAAAGAGCGATTTTCAAGAACTGGCTATTGCTCTTACTCTACAGCCCAGCCTCAATATCAGTAAAGCATGGAGCTATGGAAACTAGGGGCTTCTCTAATTGAAGAGACCATTGGATACTTCACATGAATGGGTGGAGGAAATCTCCATTCCATAATGCCCGCTATATCCCTTACATCAGAAGCAGAGAGGTGGCTAGTGCAGGAGCTGCCTCCCCTGGGTTCATGCTAACCTGAAGCTCTCACCATGAAGAGAACCCTCAGGTATCAGTTTACAACCCTAATCCACCCCCTTGTGTTTCAAAGGGGCCAAGCACAGGGGAGGATATGCTGACTAAAGCTGGGATCAGTCTAAAGCTGGGATCTGTAATATCACAAGGATTATACAGTCCAAGGCTCAACAGCCCCTCCTTCTTCAGTTTGGGACTGGAAGAGACACAGCTCAGTTTCTGGCTTCTTGTGATCCATCCATGCCCTCCAAAGCCTTCCAACATAAAGGGAAGAAAGCTAGGTTTTTGTTGGATGGAGACTGTTACAATTTTAATGCAAGAAATAGCAGAAAAAATGTATTTATTATTATGAAACAGTGAAACCCAGCCCCACCCCTCTTCCCAAGGCTCATAAGAGCAGCCATGTTCCAACCCTCGACTTACCAGCTCTCAGAACTCTATTTACCAGCTCCCAGAATAGCTGGCCCTACTTAAGATAGCTGTAGGAACAGGTTAGAACTACTGTGTTTATCCTGCTTTGAACTGTGCACCTTGTGCTACCCTCTACCTCTTCTACCCACTCCTGCTTCCGTGGCTTCATTTTCTGGTATCTAACTTATGATTCCCAATCTCCTGTTTGGTTTCTGCTTCTGACCCCCAGATATCTTGACATGGCCTAACTCTGACAACCAGAACAATGAATTGGGAATCAGTTTGTGCTCTTCTTCTTATCGGAAGATTCCCTGCCCAGCTGACTCTTGACTCTAACTACTAGGTTTGGCCACAGGACTTGGAGATGACATTTAGGAATATACACAATTAATAAAGGACAACCACCGTGTTTTGTTTCTGCCTTGCAATTCAATCAGATCTCAGCACCATTGTCCAGAGCATACAAGAGTTTTCACTCCTATATTCAAATTCTCAAAACTCTGACCCTGAATAAAGAGTTTAGTAATATGAATCTAGAAGTTAGCTTTATATTTCCCTTGACATAAGGATGTAAGTACACAGAGCAAAATCCATGTAATCTACCACCCAATTTATGTCTCCACAATTCACAAGTTTTGTTCAAGAGAGGTCCCAAGTTGAAGTTGTAGAGGATGTTGTCAGTCAGAACTGGTGTCTTGGCAGAACTACCTTAGGGTACGTCTAGACTACAGGCTTTTGTCGACAGAAGTTTTGTCGACAGATACTGTCGACAAAGCTTCTGTCGACAAAGAGCGTCTAGACTACATTCAGTTCTGTCGACAAAGCAAGCTGCTTTGTCAACAAAACCCTGTAGTCTAGACACAACCCTAGATGCAATAACATCTTCTGTCGACAGAAGTCTGTCAACAGAAGGTGTTATGCCTCGTAAAATGAGGTTTACCAGCGTCGACAAAACTGCTGAGTTCTGTCGACGTTATGTCGACAGAACTCAGCGGTAGTGTAGACGCAGGTATAGTTTTGTCGACAAAAGTCCACTTTTGTCGACAAAACTCTGTAGTCTAGACACACCCTTACACAGAAACCTCAACAGACCCTGCTTGTAATAAGCTTCAAATTAGTGGTGTGGCCCTTTGAATGTACTGAAATGTTATTATAACTAATACAGAAAAAAAAAAGAGTGAAACAAAATCAAAATGTAAGCCTAAAGTCAACAATTCCCACAGGGGAGGTAGGTTGAGGAATTAGTTTGACAGATGCCTTCTTTCTGAGGCCACTAAGTAGCATTTTCAAAAACAGCTGGTACATTGCAAAAGAAGGAGCTATCCAAACTGCCCAGTGCTTACAGAAGTGCATAGAATGTTACCAATATTCACTCCACAGCCAGTAATGTAAAGGGATTGTATTTACTGTATTTCAAGCTTCATCTGCAGTGGATAACATTTGATCATTACCAATCAATACTCTGTTGCCTCAGAAGTGTAAGAGTGTTATGTCTTGATGAACACATATCAGAAGGAACTGGAGAGGTCAAGAGTCAGAAACTTATGTCAATTCAAGCATTAGAGAGCATCAGGTGCAACAATACAATTAGTGAAAAATTTCATTGAAATTAGGATTTAAAGGCAATCTGAATTTTAAAAAAAACAACCCACAGCCAATTGAATGTAACCTGAAAATCAAAAGGCCTTGCTAAGGATGTTCAAATTTGTAAAACAGTATGTTTACTCTACAAATGAAATAATTTATCTAACCTTCCATTCAGTAGCTACAGGACATACAGCATTAATCTAGGGGCAATTCATTCCTCATATAAAATGTCATTTACCTGCACTATGGAATGCAACAAGAATACTTTATGTATACAGCTTTGTACTTGTAATCTGATGATCTCAGAGCACTCTGCAGCAATTAGTAAGTGTGATTCCATTTGCAGAGGTGAAAAAAAATGAAGCATAGAGATTAAGAATGGGGTTTTCAAAAAGCACCTGATTTTCAGAATCAGTGGCACCTGGTGCTCCAAAATCATTTAGGCTCAGATTTTCAAAGACATTAATTCCCCAATAGGAGCATATAAGCACCTGGTAGGATTTTCAATCTGCATCGTATGGTGCCTAAATACATATGAAAGTGCAGTCTTTAGGCAATTTTGAAGAATCTCACTGTGAGCAGTTGGCCCAAGGCCCCAGCAAGACGGGAGCAGAATCAGATCTACAATTTTATTCCCCTCTGTTCTAGCTACAAGACCTAGCTTCTGCCTAGCTCATACTGCTCCTAAACCAGATACTGGTGTCATCAACCAGTGAAGCCTCACTTTCTTTACATTTACAAATAAAAATGATCCCCAAATATTTATTTGAAAAGTACTCTATAGATAGTAGTAATAAGAAAATGGCAGAATATTCCACTTGTTGCACTTTAGTAGAAGAGCACAATTTTTTACCTTTCCATATGCCTTCTCACACCAAGTATCCCTCATATACTGTGAATGCTAATTATAATCAGGACAGACACAGTTATAAATCATTTACATTCTTCAGATGATGCTGCATATGGTATATATGCCCATCTGACCTCAGCAGTCACGTGATGATTATGTTCTCTGAAATTCCCTGTTTTGGATTTGAAATATCAGCACACAATGATGAGCTAGCAAGTGCTATCTGTTTATCTCACTCACTGTGTTCCTTTTAATTGCAGCACACTCCAAAAAGTCTTCAAATGAAAACAGAATTGAGGCTATCTTACTAGGACATGGAAGAAAAGCCTGACAAAATGAAACTGTGCTCTTCAAAATGAGAGTGATAAATATATTACCCATCGGCTGAACTCACTGCCCACATTCTGGCTAGATTATGAATAACTTTAGGGCAGGAAAAAAAGAGTGCTGATTCTTATCTGTTCAGTAAGGGCTGTTTTCAGAAAATCCAAATGAAGTAATCTGATGCCAATTTCTCTCAGGGGAAGTGTAATTCGATTATCCAGTGTTCCCATTAGAAACACTAAACCCAATTAGTTTATGTAAGCATGTTTTCTGAAGAAGGTGTATGTTGTTAAAACTTGTATCATAGATCTTGCTATTGTCTACTGAAGAGTAAATTGATGACCTTTGGATATTAGATACAGTGACTTACAATGAAATGCAATAAAGATTTCCAAAGTGCATTGCATTTTTAACAAATGTAATCAATTCAAACCATTTTTTATTGACACCTTTTTTTTCAATGGGTTTAAAAACAGAAATAATGTATTTTTACAGACATGACAAGCCACCCAATTACTCAGAGCTTCTCAAGAATAATTCATGTCACACAACAGTATTATTTTGAATCCTTTTGTACTAGACACCCGTGGAAATCATATAGGGTATGTCTACACTGCAAAGTTAGTTCGAACTAACGGACGTTAGTTCGAACTAACTTTCTTAGGCGCTACACTAGCGCTCCGTTAGTTCGAACTTAATTCGAACTAACGGAGCGCTTAGTTCGAACTAGGTAAACCTCATTTTACGAGGACTAACGCCTAGTTCGAACTAGCTAGTTCGAATTAAGGGCTGTGTAGACCCTTAATTCGAACTAGTGGGAGGCTAAGGCTTCCCAGGTTTCCCTGGTGGCCACTCTGGCCAACACCAGGGAAACTCTATTGCCCCCCTCCCGGCCCCGGAGCCCTTAAAGGGCCATGGGCTGGCTACTCACTTTGTGCCAGTTGCAAGGCTGCAAGCACCCGTGCCTGCACAGCCTGCACCTGCCACACGATGAGCCAGCCATCCGAGGGCTCCCAGCCCTCCACTGCTCCCCAGGACCAGCCTGGCGGCTCCCAGGAGCCTGCCCGGGGGCGCAAAAGGCGGGCGCACGCCTGGTCAAGTGCGGAGATCGTGGACCTCATCGAGGTTTGGGGGGAAGCCTCCAATGTCCACGATCTCCGCACTAGCCACCGCAACGCGGCCGTCTACGGACGCATGGCTACCAGCCTGGCTGCCAGGGGCCACTAGCGCAGCCAGGAGCAGGTGCGCTGCAAAATAAAGGACTTGCGGCAGTCCTACTCCCGGGCCTGCCTGCCAGGGGCCGACCCGGAGGCCTGCCCCCACTTCCATGCCCTGGACCGCATCCTGGGGGCTCATGCCGTCCCTGCCCCCCGGGACGTGATTGACCCCGGGGCAGAGGGACCGCTCCTGGACACAGAGGAGGAGGAAGAGGGCTCTCAGAGCCAGGAGCCTGCCGCCAGCCTGCCCAGGACCCGGGACCCCTGAGGCACGCCACAGACCCGCTCGCCTGCATCATCTGAGGCCGGGGAGGCATCCACCTGTGAGTACCCTCGTGTTCCCCTTATGTGTACGGGGGCTGGGGCGAGAGGGAGCCCCGGGACTATGCGCCTGGGCCTTGCCCACCACGGAGCAGCAGCTGGGGATCCTGCAGGGGCCCTGGCCTTGCACAGGGGAGCTGGGTTTCACACACCTGGGCCCCTGGGGTAATTGACCGCTGGTCTTCTTGCACCACAGCTGCAGCACCCCGCCTGCAGCAGCCACCCGCGCCCGGGCAAGCAGGACAGCCAGGAACCAGGAGGACTACCAGAGGCGGCACCTCCGGTTCCTGGATCGACAGCTCCATCTCCAGGACCACTGGGTCCAGGAGGACCTCAGGCTGCGCCGGAGGAGTCTGGAGGCCCTGGAGGAGCAGGGCCGTGCTCTGCGAGGCCACCTCCAGAGCCTGCTGGACCGCTTCCCATTTCCTCCTCCCCCTGCTCCCCCTCTTACTCCCCCTCTTGCTCCCCCTGCTCCCCCTCTTGCTCCCCCTGCTCCCGCTCCTGCTTCCGCTCCTGCTTCCTCCACACCCCCTGTCCCTCCTGCCCCCCCTCCACAACCATTCCCCACCGACGCCCCCGGACCCGCAGTGTGGCGAGATGGGAGAGGCAGCCGGACTCCCACCCCTGAGCTTTCCTTTCCCTTCCTCCCTTCCCTCCCCTCCCCTTCCAGCTCCCTCGTCCCAGGTTTCCCCCTCCCTTCTCCCACCTTCATTCCTCCCTCGCCCCACCCCAGTTCTGTGAAATAAACAGATGTTTTTGTTTGAAAAACAGGTGTCTTTATTTGACAGTAGGTAGGGAGGGGAAAGGGGAAGGGGGGTAGGGTGGAAGAAGGCCCCAGTGGGGCATGCAGGGAGAGGTCAGTCCTCCTCCTCCTCCACCAGGAAGCTCTCACGCAGGGCTTCCCGGATCTGGACGGCCCCCCGCTGGGCTTCCCGGATGGTGGCGGTGCGGGGCTGACCGTAGTGTCCAGCCATGCGATCAGCCTCAGCCATCCAGGCTGGCAGGAAAGCCTCCCCCTTCCGCTCACACAAATTGTGGAGCACACAACATGCCGCCACCACGGGAGGGATGTTGTGCTCGGCCAGGTCCAGACAGGTGAGGAGGCATCGAAAGCGGGCTTTCAGTCGCCTGAAGGCCCCCTCCACCACAATGCGGGCCCTGGTCAGCCTGGCATTGAAGGCCTGGTGGGAGGGATTGAGGTGCCCCGTGTAGGGCTTCATGAGCCAGGGCTGCAGTGGGTAGGCGGCATCCCCCACCAGGCACACGTGCATGTCCACGTCCCCGACCCTGATGTGGCGGTCGGGGAAGAAGGTCCCGTCCTGCAGCCGCTGGCACACGGAGGAGTTGCGGTACACCCGTGCGTCGTGTGCTTTGCCGGACCAGCCCACATTAATGTCCGTGAACTGTCCCCGGTGGTCACACACGGCCTGCAGGATCACAGAGAAGTACTCCTTTCTGTTGACGAACCAGGACGCCTGGTGTTCCGGGGCACGGATGGGGATGTGCCTCCCGTCGATGGCCCCCCCGCAGTTGGGGAAGCCGAGGGCGCCGAATCCCCGGATGACGGCGTCCGGGTCCGCGAGGCGGACCACCCTGCGGAGCAGCACCCGATTGATGGCCTTGACCACCTGCGGAGAGAGACACAGCAAAGCGCCAATCAGTGGGGCACCCAGGTGGCTGGGAGCGTGCGTGTCCTGGCAGTGCCCCGCGCCCCACTCCCGGAAGCAACCCTCCTGGCGGCGTGTAGTACGGCCGGGACAGCCCGACCCCTCTGGTGCGGGGCGCTTTCGCCTCCTCCCGCCCCCCCTTTGTCCCTGGGGCGGCCCATCCCCTCCTCGCAGCCTCCCTCCCCCCCGGCTCGGTGGCCGACGAGTGCCGTACCTGCATGAGCACTGCTCCGACGGTGGATCTCCCCATGCCGAACTGGTTCCCGACGGATCGGTAGCTGTCCGGCGTGGAGAGCTTCCATAGGGCGATGGCCACCCGCTTCTGGAGGGGGATGGCGGGCCTCATGCGAGTGTCCCTTCTTTGCAGGGCAGGGGCGAGCCACTCGCAGAGCTCCAGGAAGGTGTCCCTCCTCATCCTAAAGTTCTGGGTCCACTGTCGGTCGTCCCAGTGCTCCAGGACGATGCGGTCCCACCAGTCGCTGCTGGTGTCCAGACGCCAGACGCGGCGGGGCACGCCGGTGCCGGGGCACTGCCGCGGCTCCTCCACGGCCCCCAGGGCGGCCAGGCGGAGAGGCAGGGGGCTGACGTTCCCCAGGTGGTGCCAGGCAGCCTCGAGCTATTGCTGGCAGGCTTGCAGCAGCAAGTCCAGAAAGTGCACCAGAAGGTGCAGGGCGAGCTGTGGCTCCATGTTGCCACCTGCGGCGGCCCCCCCCGAAGGGAAGCACCGACACAGACGGGCACAGAGACCAACGCTTTGCTGTCCCTCGGCGAGGTTGGCAAGCAAGCAGGAAAAGCTGAGAACCGGCTGTCCAGGGGGGTCCCTTTAAGCACGAGCCTCAGATAGCCTCAGACAGCAGCCACACAAAGCAACTACTGACCTGATGCCCTGCCAGAACCGGTTTCAGCTGCCCTTAAATGCCCCCCTGCGTCCAATCAGTGTGGACGCGCTAGTTCGAATTAGCAAAACGCTAATTCGAACTAGTTTTTAGTTCTAGACGCGTTAGTTCGAATTAACTAATTCGAACTAAGTTAGTTCGAACTAATTCTCTAGTGTAGACATACCCATATATAGTAGCCCAGTGTCTGAGAGTCTGTAATGCCGAAATGCTGGCTGTTTCCTCTGGGGGGCACTGTTGCATGAAATGCTGGCTGTTCCCACTGGGCGGCCTGTGCAGCATGGGAAGTGCAGGGCCCAAACAGCCGCATGCTCCCCCGTGGCGGCCTGGCTGAGCGGCGCAGAAGTCAGCCGAGCGCCACGGCAGAAGGGGAAGAGGGGCGGGGCGGTGATGTGTGGCATGACATGTCGTGACATGTTATGTGTGGCATGACCATGAATGTCACTGCCCTGCCCCCCTTTGCCTCCCGCCGTGGCGCTCGGCTGACTTCTGCACCGCTCAGCCGGGCTGCTGCATGGGAGCAAGTGGCACAAGCAGCCGTTTGGGCTCCGTGCTCCCCATGAAACACGGGGAATGTTGAGCCCAAAAGGCCATTTGGACTCTGCGGTCCCCCAAGTGAGAGGCAGGAAGGGGAGGAGAGCTGAGAGAGAGAGGCGGGGAGGCAGCAGGAGGAGGAGAGAGAGACACGGAGCGAGAGACCGGAGGCTCAGGAGAAAAGACCGACGTGGAGGAGAGACCTGAAAATCCCGTCTTATGACGGGCTAATTGGCTAGTTCTATATATTGATCTAAATAGCAGCTATTAAACTTTTCATAAAAGGGGGAGGAACAACTTTTCCTAATCTAATCTTCACAATAAACAGAGAAAAGCATGTTACTATTTGTTTATATGAACAAATATAGCAGCACAGTGAAATCTTAAACAAAATTAGCTATCAGCAAAATCTGATAACCAACTAAATTAGTAAGGAATAGTGAATTATGTGCCATTGAGCAATGACAATTTGGATAACATTGACAGCTTGACAGAACAATCTTACCAAAATGCAAAGGCTAAAGAACAATCAGTACAAACACTGATGAAATATGAGGCTAGTTGAATAGTGTTTATTACCAAATTTATCAGCTGTCTTATTGTGCAGTACAGCAGCACATTTTGTTTCCAAAATTTCCCTTGTTCCCACAGAGCTACTCCAAAGAACTACAGTAGATTAGGGCCAGAGGCTGCACTGTTAATGGGAATGTAAATCTTCAGAAAAAATGTTTAGATTTTGAAGCACTCACCTGATATTGCATTTTTTGCTACTTTGTGGAGGAAAAGCTTGTTTCAAGATAAAAAAAAAAATCTATTACACATTGTCCAGTTTCCTTGGTTTTCACGTAGACACATTAACCCTTCACCACAAAGAACAGTTTATGTTGTGTGCAGGGCTGGATTAAGGCCTGGGCAGCTGCCTGGGGCGCCAACCTTTTGGGGGGGCGCCTGATGGCAGGTGTAAGGGGCGCACAAAGTCCCTTATAGCTGCCATCAAGCGCCATGTGCCCGGCTCCCGGATCGCAGGCTGCAGCAGCTCCCAGTGGCCACCCTGCAGTAGCTGCCTGGGGCAAGGGCCACGTTAACCCCTGCAGCACCGGCCAGCAGTGCCCTTCCGCCCACAGCCGCAGGGCCCTGCATGGCCAGGCTCGGCCTGCCCCGGGTTTCCCTGGACTGCGTGCCAGTGGTGGTAGCTGGGCTGGGCCGGGCCGGGCACGTGCATCCTGTTGCCACCAGCTCCGCACGCGCTCCCCCATGTGCTGGGCGGGGGTGGGGCCATGCATGCGCCCTCCCCCATGCACCAGTGCAGGGACGGGGCCGCGCATGCGCCCTCCCTCAACCCTGGGGCGCAATTAAACTGTCTGCCCGGGGTGCCGGAATGGCTCGGTCCAGCCCTGGTTGTGAAAAAGACAATATTTAAATTACTGTGGGAAAATGACAGACTTACTTCTAAGAAGTTCCTTAAATTAGTTAGCGGAATGCAGAACACTGCAGTTTGTTTTCAGGTGGAGTTTTTGAACCTTTTCATTTTCATGAGCTCGCGACTTTCATTTTGCTAAGAGTTTTGGTTTTAATAAACCCCAAAACTCTCAAAATGTAGCTCAGTAGAAAATCACTGGCTTTCACAAAACTTTTCTGTAAGACCTTGAATCAAAATGAGAAGCACCAATACAGGGCTTCTCATGCAACAAAACTGAAAGTACTTGATAAAAGTTACCTTCATTTTACTGAAATAGACATTGTGGTTAATTCGTTGGCCTAAGGTTAAAAAGCAAGTCAAGGTAAGAACTAAGACTAAAACTCAAACCTGAACACACCGGCTGTGTCTAGACGGGCATGATTTTCCAGAAATGCTTTTAACTGAAAAGTTTTCCATTAAAAGCATTTTCGGAAAAGAGCATCTAGATTGGCACGGATGCTTTTCCGCAAAAGCACTTTTTGCGGAAAAGCGTCCATGCCAATCTAGACGCGCTTTTCTGCAAAAAAGTCCCAATTGCCATTTTCGCGATCGGGGCTTTTTTGCGGAAAACAAATCTGAGCTGTCTACACAGGCCCTTTTGCACAAAAGGACTTTTGCCTGAATGGGAGCAGCATAGTATTTCCGCAAGAAGCACTGATTTCTTACAGTAGGAAGCCAGTGCTTTTGCGGAAATTCAAGCGGCCAGTGTAGACAGATGGCAAGCTTCCCGGAAAAGCGGCTGATTTTCCAGAAAAACTGGCCAGTCTAGACACAGCCACCTAGTTTAGCACCCTAGCCACCATACCACACTACCTCTAGGGTTACCAGATGGTTTCAAAAAAATACCAGACACACTTGAGCTCAGATCGGGGGGGGGGGGGGGGGGGGGCGGAAGGACACTGGCTGGCGGGGAGCGGGGATGGCCGGGAGGAGGGGGGAAGAACTGGCCAGCGGGGAGCAGGGCCGGCCTGGGCACACGCAGATCCCGGGGTGCTGCACATCCCGTGCACAGTCCCGGCAGGGCGCATGGGCGAGTCCAGCCCCGGGGATACCATCCCACCCTGGCCCCGCCCCCCTCCTCTCTAATGTGCAGTTGCGTACTGCCTGGCTGGTAGACCGCTCATGCAGTGTGAGCATATCTACCAGGCAGGCAGTACGCAACTACGTACTGATACTCATGATAATAATAAAATTTAATTAGAAAATACCGGACATTTATATGTCCGGTATTTTCTCAATTTGTTTCACAGACAGAAAGCTCCAATACCAGACTGTCCGGTTCAAAACTGGACATCTGGCAACCCTCCTGGACATGCTTCATGCACCTTGACATACCTTTTCATCACTCTAATCCAAGTTCCCAGTCTGCAACAAAGCCTAAAAGTATGCGAGTTTTATGAACTGTAGGATTATTGACACGCCCTCGTTAAAGAGGCTACAACACATTTAGAGAGGGAAGGAGGGGTTTTTACTGGGAAATTTGAGGGAAGGAGAAAATAGCCCCTCTTGATTTCATTATTATACTCCATGTTTGACATAGAACTAAGCAGTCATAAGAGTTCTGCAAGGAACGGCAATAGGTAAGAGCTCTTCACACTAAACTCTCCTTAGAGCCACATTCAACTTAAGTTACATCCAAAAACTGAAAACAAAGGGATTGAGTCCAATAAACCAGAAGCAATGAATGTAAATTGCTGCCAGAAGTCTTTTCTTTTTCCTAAGTCAATGTCGTAAGAGAGCATATTGACATTACTTCATGGCTTCCCTCCATGGACTGAAATACAAACACTGCAAAGCATCGCAAAGACACGGCCATTATCATGTGCTGCACTGTGTCAAACTGTTGTCTGAGCCATTAAGCCTATTTTTCATGTGACACAGTACAGACCAGTTGATCCAGAGCAGGAAGATGTCAAAAAGTAGATATTTTCACTGTCTTAACTCTTTTGAAATAAAAAAGTGCATCATATGAATCTATAATTGAAATGATTTTGGACAAAAGCCACTCTAGAGAAATCACAAAAACAAAAGAGAGAGAGTTTTGCACAACGGTCTCTGCACGTTTTCACATATTTATAAGCTATTTATAATGGATACCTGAGGATGGATAGAAACATTCAATTATCAAGTCGATAAACATATTCTGCACAAGCTTAGATTAATGGCGTACATACTATTTCCCTACAAATATGCCTGCTGAGATCACTGTCTATTATGCTGACCAATACGGTCTCATTATTTCCTTCAATTCCACTACCCATCTTTATCCATCTGATTTCTCACCTTACATATTGGCTATGTCTAGACTACATCCCTTTTTCGTAAAAGGGATTTAAATTAGATGTATCGCAATTGCTAATGAAGTGGGGATTTAAATCTCCCCCGCTTCATTAGCATAAAAATGGCTGCCGCTTTTTTTCTGCACGGAGCTTTGCCAGAGAAAAGCGCCAGTCTAGACACTGATCTTTCGGAAAATAAAGCCTTTTCCGAAAGATCCCTTATCCCTCTTGAAATAAGGGATAAGGGATCTTTCGGAAAAGGCTTTATTTTCCACAAGATCAGCTTCTAGACTGGCGCTTTTTTCTGACAAAGCTCCGTGCAGAAAAAAAGCGGCAGCCATTTTTATGCTAATGAAGCGGGGGAGATTTAAATCCCCGCTTCATTAGCAATTGCGATACGTCTAATTTACATACCTTTTACGAAAAAGTGATGTAGTCTAGACGTAGCCATTAGGTATAAGCTTTCCTTTTTTTGTTCTGTGTTTGTATAGCACAAGAGGGTTCTGGTCTATGACTAGGGCTCCTGGTTGCTATGATAATAAGAGAGCCAAGTCATGTACAGAATAACTATCCTGAAATGTATTTAGCCATTTTGTAGTTTCCTGCTATTTTTCCCAATCATGTTAAATTCATCACATCTTTCACTTAATCCACATTTCACAAGCTTCATCACTATATTTTCAGTGACTTGAACTGCGTCTCTTCCAGGCTTGCCTTGTCTACTTATACCTAAGTGGGAAGAAGTGACAGATTTGTTGTGGGGCAGCCACATGGGGATTGGATGATTTCTGAGTTTTGGAAAGATTTGTAGTTTCTCTGTGATTTCCCTTTTTGCTGGCAGCGAGGCCTTCAAATCTGTGGAGAATCCTCTTAGGAGCAGTCAGATAATTTTTCAAGTGGAAAAACACATGGAGACCCATATTATCAAACCCAATATATGGAAGATCATGATACTGGTTATGAAGTGTTAGTCTCCACTATTTTAAACCTATATCAGGGTAGAAATGGCATCATATAATTAACTGTACTTTTGATGTTTCAACTCACTTTAGCTAGAGTGATTTCAGAGAAGGGCGTGCACTCTATTCCTTTTGTGAATAGTGATGATACCAATGGTGCTGTTTTGGAGTGCTCTGAACATAAGAACATAAGAACGGCAGTACTGGGTCAGACCAAAGGTCCATCTAGCCCAGTATCCAGTCTACCAACAGTGGCCAGCACCAGGTACCCCAGAGAGGGTGGACCGAAGACAATGATCAAGCGATTTGTCTCCTGCCATCCCTCTCCAGCCTCTGACAAACAGAGGCCAAGGACACCATTTTATCCCCTGGCTAATAGCCTTTTATGGACCTAACCTCCATGAATTTATCCAGCTTCTCTTTAAACTCAATTATAGTCCTAGCCTTCACCGCCTCCTCTGGCAAGGAGTTCCACAGGTTGACAACACGCTGTGTGAAGAAGAACTTCCTTTTATTAGTTTTAAACCTGCTACCCATTAATTTCATTTGGTGTCCTCTAGTTCTTCTATTATGGGAACTAATAAATAACTTTTCTTTATCAGCCCTCTCCACACCACTCATGATTTTATAGACCTCTACCATATCCCCCCTCAGTCTCCTCTTTTCTAAACTGAAAAGTCCCAGTCTCTTTAGCCTCTCCTCATATGGGACCCGTTCCAAACCCCTAATCATTTTAGTTGCCCTTTTCTGAACCCTTTCCAAGGCCAAAATATCTTTTTTGAGGTGAGGAGACCACATCTGTACACAGTATTCAAGATGTGGGCGTACCATAGTTTTATACAGGGGCAGTAAGATGTTCTGGGTCTTATTTTCTATCCCTTTCCTAATAATTCCTAGCATCCTATTTGCCTTTTTGACCGCCGCTGCACACTGTGTGGAAGTTTTCAGAGAACTGTCCACGATAACTCCAAGATCTCTTTCCTGATTTGTTGTAGCCAAATTAGCCCCCATCATACTGTACGTATAGTTGGGGTTATTTTTCCCGATGTGCATTACTTTACACTTATCCACATTAAATTTCATTTGCCATTTTGTTGCCCAATCACTCAGTTTGGTGAGATCTTCTTGGAGTCCCTCACAGTCTGCTTCTGTCTTGAAGTTACCAGCAATCAGGGCTGACAGAATTCTAGAGCTAAATTCCCCTTTAGCCAGTCAGCAGGAAAAACTAAATAAAACAGCAGCAAGTCCCATGAAAAGGATGAGTGTTAAGGGGAGGTGAAAAGGTCTTCTCTTCTGGGAGGAGGGCCAAACGTCCTGTACAACCCAACCGTGAGCTCTGCTGACCAGGAAAGAAGGCATGTTTAAGGGATGGACAGATTCAACACGTCACCACATCAGCCTGTAATGGCAGAGATCCTCCCAAAGCTTCCACTGAGAGAATCACTAAGGGTATGTCTAAACTGCAGGCTTCTTTCAGAAGAAGCTTTTTTCGGAAGAGATATTCTGGAAAAACTTCTTTGGAAAGAGAGCGTCCACACACAAAAGCGCATTGAAAAAACTATGCGCTTTTGAGAAAGCGCGTCCAAACTGATTGGACGCTCTCTGGCATAAAAGGCCACCCAGAACCACTTCAGCTAGGGCTTTAGGTCACCAGTTGCTTCCAAGTTCTTGCAGAGACACGTGCTTATAGGGACCTCCCACCCCCACCCCGGACAGCCGTTTCTCTGCTTCTGCTGCATGCTTGCTATCTCTTCAAGGGACAGCAAAGCTCTCACAGTGCTTGCTGTGGTTGCCCTGCTTTTGTAGATGCCACAGCTTTTCTCTTGGTGCCATGGAGCCAGAGCTGCTTCAGGGCACGTGACAGCCCCACACGGTCATGCTGCAGTTTTTGCAGCACTTTGTGCCAGCTGCCTTCTTGGTCCTGCACGAGCTCGACCCCGAGCTCATTCTGGGGACCGTCTCCCTGGGTGTAGGAGCTACACTCTGGCAACCACAACCCACAGTGGAGAGGCATTTTTGTAGGCTCAACACCTGTTCGGACTGGTGGGACCGGCTGGTCATGGAGCGGTGGGATGACCAGCAGTGGCTCCAAAACCTCTGCATGAGGAAGGCCACCTTTTTGGAGCTGTGTACCTGGCCCGCCCCTGCCCTCTGGAGATGCGACACCTTGCAGAGACACACACCTTCCCCTTGGAGAAGCAGGTCGCAATCACCCTCTGGAAGCTCGCCACCCCCAACAGCTACCAGTCAGTGGTCAACCTGTTTGGTGGGGGGAAGTCCACCGTCGGGGCCCTCCTCGTGGAGGTAAGTCTCTCTGAGGCTGTAATTCCTGCATGGGGGGGAGGGGAGTCCTGGGAAAGGGGGACCCTGAGGAAAGGGGGGGGGTTGGAGGCTGTAGGGAGATGGAGTGGGGATGGGGGGGAAGCCCTGTCCCCAAGGGGTTGTGCTGCCCAACCCTCACACAGCCCTGCTGTTGGGGGGGTGTCCTCATAGGGGGTGGCTTCTGGGGTGTTTGAAAGGGGGATGGAGTTGGAGGGGGACAGGCACCTCCCAAGGGCTCAGGCACTCCCTCTCTCATGCTCTGTTTTCTGGGTTTGTCTCCTGTAGGTGGTGAGGGCCATCAACTCCATCCTGCTGCACAGGGTCATCCGCCTGGGAGACCTGGACCCGATCGTGGCTGGATTTGCTGCCCTGGGGTTCCCAAACTGCGGGGGAGCGATTGATGGGACCCACATCCCGATCCATGCACAGGAGCATTGAGCGGCCCAATACATCAATCACAAGGGCTACTTCTTGATGGTGCTGCAGGCCCTGGTTGAGCACCATGGACAGTTCATGGACATTTTTATCGGGTGGTCGGGCAGCGCACACGATGCCCACGTCTTCAGGCACTCTAGTCTGTACGGGAAGCTGGAGGTGGAAACATGCTTCCCCCACCGTGAACTTGCCGTTGGGGATATTCAGATGTCATTGTGCATCGTGGGGGACACAGCTTACCCCCTGATGCTGTAGCTAATGAAGCCGTACACAGGCCATATGGACCCCAGCAGGGACCAATTTAATGCCCACCTCAGCCGGGCCCAAATCTAAGTGGAGTGCGCCTCAGGGCGCCAGAAGGCGCGGTTCAGGTGCCTACTGACCTGCCTGGATGTGGGGGAGCGCAACATGCCTGAGGTGGTCGCAGCATGTTGTGTTCTCCACAACATTGTGGAGAGGAAGGGGGTGGCCTTCCTCTTGGGGTAGGGGGAGACGCTGGCAGCAAGGGACAAGCCTTCCAGCAGCCATGGACAGCTGCCAGCCGCCAGGCCCATCAGGCCGGGGTGTGGATCTAGGAGGCCCTAAAGGAGAGGTTCTCAAGCACCCCAGTAACTCTCCCCTGCAGCCCTATCCCTTCCCCACCACAACCCCTCTCTTCTCCACTTTCCTGACCTCAGAATAAAGACACCTGTTTGATTTGTAACAAAAAGAAGTCTTTATCTATATTACATTAAAAAAGGTGTGCAGGGGGAGAGGGGCTCATAACATGGAGGGGGAGAGGGGCTCATAACCTGGAGGGGGGGGGTGGCTAGATATTCCACATCAGGTGTGGAATATCTCATCAGAGTTGGGGTCAGATGGGTCCAGGGACCACAGGAGGGGGGATAGGGAGAGGGGGCATGGGCATTGCTAGAGGAGGGGGCAGAGGCATTACATAGGGGGCATGCGGAGGGGGAATGGGCAAAGCAGGGGGGCAGGAGGGTGGAAGCCAGGAGCAGCGGCAACAGGTGGGTGAGTCATCATGTGCGACATGACGGCACTCACGTCACACTGCTGCATGAGCTGGTCCCGGTTCCGCCACTCAGCATCATCGCGTATCTTCTGTGCCAGGGTCTGCTGCATGTTACACAGGACGCTGACATGCTGGTGCATGAGGTCTTCCTGGACCCTGGGGCGCATTTGGGTCCCCCGGACACTGGCGGCTGGCTGTGGTGGCGTGGCTCACTGTGGAGAACACAATGAGGGAGAGGTGGTCAGTCATCCATGTAGTCACTGTCCTAGAGGCCGTGTACTCCTCAGTGAGCAGCGACCAACAGTCCTTGGGCCAGAGAATGGGGAGATCCCAGGAGCAAGGCCACATGTGGCCTGCACAGCAGGTCCTGCCTCACAGGGGCCCTGAGGTGCCCAAGGGACCATGCTGCCCACTTCCCAATCTCTCCCTCCCCCCACAGACAAGCAGGCAAGGGAAGTGTCCGGCCACAGTGGGATCCCTCCCTGGGTGACAGAGGAGCCAGGAGCAGCCTGGCCCTTTATGGTGTCTGCACACACACTTGCAGCTCATAGCGCTGCCCGCGGGAACGGGTGGTGCCTTGCATGTGTAGGCATGCCCATCTGCGGCACTCCTTGGGGTGTCTGGGGTCGTGCCTGCACCCTTCTGGCTAGCCTGCTTCCAGCCATGGTAGGTGCTGGGGGGGGGGGGGGGGGGTCCTCATGGCTGGACGTGTGTGGCCTCCCCTGAACCTGGCGGCAGGATCCCACCCATGCTCAGGGACTGCCTGTTGCATCTGCGTACCACACACTAACACAGCATGTGGTTGCACGTGCATGGACCGCAGCATGATGTCCAGCCCTAGCAGCCTGGGCAACACTCGCACCCCTCCCTGTGTGCCCGCCTCCCCCACCCTGTGTGTGTGACAAACTGAGAACGCTCACATGAAGATCTCTCCCCGGCAGGCGCTGAGGCCTGGGAGACATCCTGGCTGACCGGCACTGGCTCCAGGGACATGGTGACGGTATCCGTCTTCTCCAGCTGACCCTGGTCCTCCTGCTCCTCCTCCACCATGACCTTTGGCTGGGCAATGACAGGGGTCTCGAGCTGGAGTCCACAATGATGGGGGGAGAAGACATTTCCCCACCACCCAGGATTTGGTGCAGCTCCTGGTAATAGGGGCAGGTGTAGGGTCCTGCCCTTGAGTGTGAGCTGCGCTTTCTGGCCCGGACATATCCCTGATGGAGCTCTTTCACCTTACTCCAGACCTGTTCCAAGATCCAGGGTGAGTGTCTGCGCTCTGCCGGGGACTCAGCAATACGCTCAAATATTTCTGCGTTTTGGCGCTTGGAGCGGAGATCCTGCAAGGTGTCCTCCTCGTCCCACAGCTCGAGGAGGGACAGGATCTCTGCTCCAGACCAGGAGGGTGCACACCTCTTGGTCCCCCTGGAGCTGCTCCCTGTGAGGGCCAAGGGGCTTGCGGGGAGCTTGAGGCTCTGCCGTGGCTGGCAAGGCCCGTGGCAGGGACAGCCATGTGGTGAGGTGCTGCTCTCAGGCCAGCTTCTTGCCACAAGCCTTGTCCAGGATGCCCAGGATGCTTGCAGCTTTAAGAGGGGTCAGGAGACAGGAACTATAGAGTCCTGATTAATTTGGATGGAGTGTCCACCAGGGCACCTGTGTTATTTCCTGGAGGCCTCTTCTTTTGAAAAAAAATCCCTCCTCCCCGTCCACATATGCCTTTTTCTGAAAGAGCTCTTTTGGAAAAAGGCTTCTTCCTCGTGGAAGGAGGATTACCAATGCCGGAAGAAACCCTCTATTCTTTCGATTTACTTTTGGAAGAATGTGATTGCAGTGTGGACGTAATACAGGTTGTGTCAGAAAAACGGCCGTTTTTCTGACAAAACTCTATAGTGTGGACATACCCAGAGGGAGATTAGACTAGGAGTACCACTCCCTGCTCTTTCCCCTGAGTTGCACATGGGTGTGAGTTATGCCTCTTTCTGCCACTACAGTGAACCTGAGACTAACCCTGGGCTTGGTTGGCCACTAGTATGGTGATTCCACAGTGGCAAGTGGGAGGTGTGAGTGATGGCGATGGGTTGGCCTTTCTAATCTACCAAATCATCACATTCAGCAGGAATCTTTTCTTTTAATGCAAGGACACATCTATACTTCAGCCAGAGGTGTGACTGTGGTACCATAAACACACCTGAGCTTTGATCAGGCTAGCTTGAAAACAATAGCAGTGAAGCTACAGAAGTCCACTCAGGGTCCTGAGTAAGCCCTGGAGTGATTAGCCTCTGGCAAGGCCGCTGGCACTATTTGAGCTAGCTAGACCAAAGCTAGCTCAGTTGTGTCTACACCTGCTGCAGTCTCACTTTTGACTGTGGGTCATACCCTAGTGATGAGTGAATCAATTCTTCCAAGTCAACACAGCATTAACAAAGGGAGATCCTTTATACATGGAGGTGGGAAGCCACCAGTAAGGTACTCGGTTTTTTCATTTTTGGATCATCTTTGGATTTCCTTGGCCTCCTCCAGCATAGCTAGCTGACAAGGATGGCTGGAGCCTAGTGTAATATGGCTACGTCTACTCCTGTCCATGACATGCACAACTACTCTAGGGGCTAAAGCAGGGCTGAGGAACATCCGGCCTGTGGGTTAGCTGATGCCAGACAGTTTGTTAACTTTGAATATCTATACACACAAAGCCCTGCAGCTCCCAGTGGCTGCAGTTTCTGTTTCCAACCAGTGGAAGCTGTGGGAAGTGGTGGCCTTGCCCACACTGCTGTAATGTTTCACTAAGATCCAGTCATCAAAGACCTGGCTCCATGGTTATGTTTCTTTCCCATTATTTCTCTCCATCCCTAATTGTTTCATGCCATCAGGAAGCCATGGCACTAGCCAACTACAAATGCTAAGGGGCGATATGATCCCCCAGTGCAGACTCATACAGTGTACAGAAAGTACATCCTTTCTGGAGCTAGAAACCATTCACACATGTGAAAGGTTCCATTTGGAAAAGAAGTTACTTACATATATGTTATATAATTTTTGGAGTTAGAGCAATTATAGCTGTGAATGCAAAATGTCAGTGTAGCCATGGAAAATCCAAATGCGAACTATTGAGCTTATTCTGGAGATATGAAAATTACATTGCACAAAATACTAAGAATGGCTGCTTATTTCATTATCTCCAATTAAAACTCAAAGAAGAGTACAGAATTTGCCTTTACACTGACACAGACATACAGCTGTCCAATTTCACTGTGTGTTCCCCTCATCTTCAAGTTCAAGCAATTCCTTTTGCTAAAAGTGTTATTTTGGACAAGATGTGAATAATGGGGAAAAAACTGTATAAGCACAGGAAAACTTAGTGAACAAAAGGAATGAATGCCAGTTTGGGAAATGCTACAGCCCTTTATAATATTAATACATTTTCACCATTTTGCAACTGTTCCTCATGTTCACGACTATGCAACCATGCACTGCTTAAGTTTGCAATTTTCTACTCAAATCACAATGGAGCATTTTGCTGAATTGTACCAAAAACAATGTGCATTTTAATAATGGCATGTTAGAAGCTGTGACCGTTAATTACTAACTAAAATTTGCATTTAATTGAGATTTTTTTAATAATGTGAAGCAGAGTTTTCCCACAAAGACTCCAGTGCTTAATGAAGGGTTGACTAAATGGTGAGTGAAGAGCCACACACATCACCTTCATTTAAAAAGAATTTTGTTCTTTAATTAATATGGTTTGCCCAAACAATCTTATATATTACATGGGCACATTGAGAGGTGCACATACCTTTACAGGCACCTTTATAGGCCAACTCACAGTCATTGGTCTGGACTGGACTGCAAAAGTAAGTTTTCCAACAAAGACTTCAGAATTCACATAAGACTCTTGCATCCTGAACTTTTATTAATAAATTTTTAAAAAGACCTCCTTCCACCCAGGTTCACTGATATTTCTTGAACTCTCACCGGCATTTGCTACCAAATTCCCAAGCATTCTGTCAGTTTGTATAAACCCCACCGGTAGATTTGTGGCAGATAGCAACTTTTTCACAATTCTAATATCCGTGGGCACTTTTACCACAAGAAAGTGCAGGTGATCTTTGGGGATTTCTTTGCAGCCAGCAAAGCAGGCCACCCTGCCAGAGAGGAAAGGCTGCAAGCAAAAGGAAAGTTTCATGTTGTGGAGTTGCTCTAGGGAAGCCAGAAGAGGAAGAGTATGTATTGAGGTACTGCAGTTCCTCATCCTGCAGCTCACACACTTCACCCCAATCCCAGTGTGAGGCTGCACACCCTGGAACGGTCCCAAGCATTACAATATAATGAATATGCTTAGGGAATGGGGCACCAAGCAATGCCAGGATTGTTGTGTTTAGCTAAACTTTGTGAGTTGGTAGGCAAGGAATCCGCCATCTCTGGTCTATTACATGAGTTGGGAGCTCCTTCCCCTGATTGCTAGAGGCTGGGGGTGGGGGTAATGAGAGAGGAGGAGGAAAGATCTTCCTCAATCCAGACAGGAGACGCCTCACTCCTTCCTTATTGTGTGAAGGGAGGGGAAAACCTTTAGCACAGAAGAAGTTATAACCCAGGAAAGATGCCCTCCAATATGACTACGTCTACACTACGAGTTTTCTCAGCAAAAAATATGCTAACGAGGGACTCATTTGCATGATTTGTGATCTCATTTGCATATTTTCTGCCAATCTGTTTTTGCACAAAAACAAGCAGTGTGGATGTTTCCTTTTTGTGCAAAATCCTCTTTTTCCGCAAGATCCTTATGCCCCAAAAAAGGAGGTTTTACCAGTCTTGTAGAAAAAGGGGGTTTTGGTGCAAAAAGGAAATGTCCACACTGCTTGTTTTTGCGCAAAAACCCCAGCACAAAAACGGATCAGCAGAAAATATGCAAATGAGATCATGACTCAAGCAAATGAGTCCCTCATTAGCATATTTTTTCCAAGAAAACTCATAGTGTAGACGTAGCCTATCAGAATGGAGGGTGAACTTGAGCTCTTATACCCAACAGTAGCTGAGAAGGATATTAAACATCAGCTCCTGAAGTTGGAAATTTAAAAAAAATAGAGAGGGTATGAGTAACCTTCACTCAAGATTTTTTTTTTTTTTAAAGCTAGCAGAGGAGCTAACGAAGAGCTCACCAGACTATTACTATTGATTTCCAATAACTCCTGGAACATAGAAAGAAACCTAATGCTGTGCCAGTATTTAAAAAGGATCGAAGATGACAACATTGTTAATTATAGGCTCATTTGCCTGACACCAATTCTGAGCAAAAAAATAAAGCAAATGATACGAGACTCAAATAACTGAAGAGGGAGGTAATGCAATTAATGCCAGTCAATATGGGTTTATGGAAAATAGATCTGGTCAAACTATACTGATATATATTTATATTTTATGATATTACAGGTGTGATTAATAGAGGTAAGAGCATTGATACAATATGTTTAAATCTCTGTAAAGCATTTGACTTAGAACCACATAATATTTTGATTAAAAAACTAGAACAGTACCAAAAACAAAATTGTACACATTATGTGGACAGAAAGCTGTCTAGCCAATTGGTCTTATGATGAAACTGTAAATGGAGAATCATCTTCAAGCAAGTGTATATCTAATGGGATCCTGCCAGGATTGATTCTTGGCTATGCATTATGGGATAGTTTTTAATCAAATGACTTGGCAGAAAACAAAATCACTGATAAGGTTTAGAGAAGACAAACACGGAGGGAATGGTAAATAAAGAGGAGAGGTCACTGATACAGAACTATAAGAACCATTTGGTAGCAGATGATTTAATAGCAGTGTTTTAATCAGCTCTGCCAGTGGGGGTCTGGGTTAGGCAGCTGCCCTGGGGCCCAGCAATTTAAAAGGGTCCCAGGATCTTGGTTACTGCCATTGCAGTAGCAATGGCCGGAGCCTTGGACCCTTTAAATCACCACTGGAGCCCTGGGTGGTGCTGAAGAGCTGGCTGGGGGAAGCTAGCCCTCATCCCTACACCTTCAACCCAAGGCCCTTCCGGGAGGGGGCAAGGCCTGAGTTGCTTGCCTTCCTCCTCCCTCCCTCCCCCCCGGACCTGCGTTGTTGGCTGCCCTGGTTTTAATATAGTTAATTATACAGATATACATCAAGGAACAAACAATACAGGCCATGCTTTCATTACAGACAATTCTATCCCAGAAGCAATGACTCGGAAAAAGACTCAGGGGCTCCTGGTGGATAATCAGCTTTCGATACTGCCTGCTGTAAGAACTTTCTTCGGAACAATTCACTAGTCAGGTAATTCTTGGATAAGCCAATAACTGGACAACTCTATCATGCTGTCAGAATTAGAAGGGATGTACACTGTGCCCATATTTTGGGATTGTAGGATACAAAAGCCCTCCAGCATACCAGAATGAAACAGCAAGTCCTTACAATATTGTGACATTCTTAGCATTTAGCTGAGGTCAGCAGGCATTGAGAGTTCTCACATCTCTTAAGTTCAGACCTCCATGATAACATATATGCAAGGAGCAGACCAGAGGCGGCTTCTAAGATTTATAGCTGGCTTGGAATTATTTCTGTACTCTCTTCATGCACCACAGTGCAAATACCTATGGGAAAGTTCAGCAAGGATGCAAATGAACTGTTAGTACATTAGCAGGATCAGTGTGGGTTTATACATATAGACTCACACATAAAACAGTTGTGAACAGAAAACTTGATAGACAGCAGACATCTCTGTGGAATTAGGGTTGCCAGATGGTTTCAACAAAAATACTGGACGCAATTAACATTACATCACAATCTACATTACATCTTATTTAGAAAATTTCCTGGACATTTATATTTTGTCAATTTGTTTCCCAAACAAAAAGCTCAAATACTGGACTGTCCAGTTCAAAACCAGACACCTGGCAACTCGATGTGGAATTGTAATTGCACAAGAAGATTTACTTGGGGTTGCTTAAGTCCTTCTAGACAGGGGCTTAAGGGTGTGAGGGGTTCAGGAGTCAAAGTTGGGGGGAGTGAGGAGGGACTCAGGACAGGAGGTGTGAGTGGCTGCCAGGACAGGGCCATGCTGCCTGGCCAGCAGCTGCTCCCCAGGGCTGGGCCCAGGGAGCAGAGGTTGCGCTGCCGAGATGGCAGCTGCTGCACAGAGTTGGCCTGGTGGAAGCCACGGTGCCTGGCTAGCAGCTGCTTTTTACTGCCCACTTTGGTCAGTCTGGAGATATAACTGTCCCCCATGCTTGCTGCTTCCCTGTGACCATCCAGGAGTATTACTGTCCCTGCTAGCAGATCCCTCCTTTCCATTTGATGAGAAACAATCGCGTTCCATGCATAGGGTTGCCAGGTGTCTGGTATTTAGCCGGACAGTCCAGTATTTTCGCCTCCTGTCTGGAAAAAAAATTCAGAAAATACCGGACACCTAAGATGTCCAGTATTTTCTGATTTTTTCCCCCAGCCAGGAGGCAAAAATGCCAGGCACCTGGCAACCCTACAAACACTCAGCGCCTGGCTTCCTCCCCCCCCAACCGCCCCCGGCCCACAATACCCCCAGCCCTCCAATCCCATGCTTACCTGGTTCTGCAAGGTTGCCAGTACAAAATGGCTGCCAGCAAAAAGACCAAGGAGAAGCAATGACTCCCTTGGGTCTTAGTGCTCAACTGCTCCCCTGTTCCTATCACTGCACATACTCTTAAAGGGAACATGCTGTTATATTAAATTTTTTTTTTTTTTGCTCAACAACTTTGGTCTCCCCCCTTTTTTTTTCTTCAACAGAATTTTTTCTGGGTGATTTTTTTTGGGGGGGGGGAAGGGCAAGTGTTCTGTATTTTTGTTTCAACCATCTGGCAACCCTATCCACACACATCCCATTGTTCTGGCACAACCAAACCCTTGCCTTTCTTTGAGTTATCATAAGTGGAAGCTACACACCAAATTTGGTAGTCCTACCTCTTACCATTTAGCAGGCGTTCTTGAACAAACAGACTCACAGACAGATGGACACAGTCAGACTGATGCACAGACTCTATCAAATGTATAATAGAAAAGTAATTGGACCTGTGCTTACAAAAGGGGCAAAGCTAGAGAATATCTCACATGCTGCCATTTGAAACAAGAATAATGCTTTGATAACAGGCATAAATGAGTTGTAGAAATAAATAGCTTCATGCTCAACACACACTCCAACATTTTCAAGTTGGCCATCAGGAATATTTTAAAACAAACAAACACAAGCAGTGTATTTCCTTCAGGATGAAACATTTTCAGGATTGTGTCACAATTTAAATGACTGCAAGGGTGCCACTATGTGTTAGCAACTTTGAAAGAGCTACACATGAAGTCTGAATTAACTAGGAACAATTGATTTATTCTAATGCCCTTAGTAACTGAGGGACTCATACAAGTTCATTTTTAAATATTTCTGCATTAAAATTCTTTGCAACACGAGTGCTAGCACTTAAATTATCTTATATGCTTTCTAACAAACCCTTCTGGATACTTAAATCTTCCTTTCTTTCAAACGCCACTCTTATGAGAGTCATCTTGAAGCCTTTAAAGACAAACTTGATTCTTCAGCAGCATCTGCTTGTGTGCTCATTCAGCCCAAAAAAGCGCTAGCATTTCTATTTTATGTATCTTTGAAAAGACAAACAATTTTTAAAACTATTTTTAAATTTGAGGACAGCAAAAGTTACAAAATTTTACTAGTTGCAGAAGCCTTTTGTTTTCCTGTATTTGCCAAACAGCTTTGTTCTCCACATGGGTTTCAGAAGGCCCATAGAATACCCTAGTAAACACAGCAGGTACAGTTTGCAAAAGTGCCTACAGCCCTCAACATTTTACTTAATAGAACTCTACTGTGATACTAAAAAATTAAACAGTAGTTACAGACATTTAAAATCCAAATAAGCCTAATGATTAGCATAGTTCCCACTAAGGTGTGTGCTTGCACTGGTGGCCGGGACTGCCACGTGGCAGGGGGCATGGACCCGTTCTGGTGGCTGGAGCCGGGAACAGGACCTTACGCATGGGGGGGAAGGGGGGAGGAGTGGCAGGGTCTGCTCTGGCATCTGGGAATGGTGCATGCTGCATGGCAGGGGGTGGGGGAGTTCTGATCCAGAAATGTGCATGTGTTAATAAATTGGGTGCCTCGGTAGCACACATCCAAACCAGCACAAATGACCTCAATATTGGTGCACAAGTCAAAACTCACTCTGCTCATGGTTGGAAAAGCTTAGATGGAATACTGATGACTAATATATCAAATGTTTTAATCATAAATTGAATCTGGTTTAAGGTTACCAAACCTTCAGGGCTGTCCTGGAGTTAAAGATTAATCAAAGATGTCACGTGTTGAAACCTGCAGGAATATGTACAATCCTATATTCCATGCACTTACAAAGCGAACTTCTCCATGGACTGAATAGGGACTTCAACCGCTCCCTGCCTCCCATCCAAATCCACCTAAGTTCAGGCCCAGTAAGCACTCCCCTCTATGCCAAACTGAGGCCTATACTTGTCTATACTTATACAGAGATTCACACTCCAGAGATTGATCTTCTGGGGTTTGATTTAGCGAGTCTAGTAAGGACCTGCTCAATCCAATTAGGGTGCCCTCAGCATTGACTCCCATGCTCCATGAGGTTGCAAGAAGTAAGGAGAAACTCTCCTGTTGACTTCCCTATCAACTTCCTGCAGTGGGGCCTTCCCAGAAACTCGGTTTAAAGTATGTCAACTCCAGCTATGCAATTCTCATAGTCGGAGTTGCGTATTTTATATTGAATTTCTCTCCCAGCGTAGACCTGGCCTGAGAGTGGACAAAAAGGGGCTGTGCATTGTGCTTGCATTCCCAAAACTCTCTGTGCACCACTGCCATGAAGCCTCTACAGACAGTAGGGCCATTTACTGGTAATGAAAACTCTTTCCCAGTACACACAAAGGCTTATGCTGTGATTACTTATTAAGTGTAATACAATCAATCTGGATTATAGCACATGCATTGCTCTAAATAACTAGGATGCAAATTCCCTCCCCTATGCCATGCTGAAATATATGGGCTGGACACAGTCAGGATGGAATGGTGTCCCATGGCTGTCAGAGGAGCAAAATCCCATTCCTCAGGACACTCCATAGCTGCAGAAGTGTCACCAAGCACGGGGCTCAATATACGTACATGGAGCTAGCTTGTCCATTATCCGCACTGCCACTGATCCACAGGAACCCTTTCTATTCTTCTGTCCCACCCCTGCCCCAGTTCTAAAGCTCCCACTGGCGGAGGACAGGGAATTTCTGTGAAGCAAGGGTGAATGGTGTCTGCAGAGCATCTGTGCACTGAATATATTCTCCCAAATCCTGGACACACACCCTCCCGTGGAGAGAGTCCTACAGTGCTGCTGTGCATTAGGGATGTTAAATATTGGTTAATTGGATAGTTGATTAACCTCATGAATTTTTATCGGTTAGTCGACTATTCTATAGTCCGTGGGCAGCTCCTGTCCAGGGGCAGAGGTCTGAGCTCCCAGACCTGGCATGAGCCGGAACTGAGCCGGGCTGCCAGCCCACCTGGCTCTTAATACATTTTAAATGCAGAGCCACAGCGGGGGTAGATCCAGGACCCAGTGCAAGTCAGGAATGAGCTGGGCTGCTGGCCACCCTGCTAAAAAATTTACTGGCAAGTGGTGGGAGGGGGGAAATGCGTGTAGTCTATAGCATTAACCTATAAGCTTTTGATTATCGGTTAATTGACTATACTATTAGGCTATGTCTACACTTGCGGCTTCTTGCGCCAGAAGTATGCAAATGAGGCTAAGCGTGGAATATCGCTGAGCCTCATTTGCATACCTAATGAACCGCCATTTGTGCAGAAGAGGCTCTTGTGCCAGAAGGAGCTATCTACGCTGCCCCTTCTTGCGCAAGAAAGACCCTCTTGCGCAATGCCGTTATTCCTGAAAATAATTGGCATAACGGCATTGTGCAAGAGGGTTTTTCTTGCACAAGAAGGGGCAGTGCATACAGCTCCTTCTGGAGCAAGAGCCTCTTCTGCAAAAATGGCGGTTCGATATTCCACGCTTAACCTTATTTGCATACTTCTGACACAAGAAGCTGCGAGTGTAGACATAGCCTTACATGCCTACTGTACATCAGACTGCCTACCAGCCACTGAAGTGGTAGGCAGGATCTGGCCCTTGAATCACACTCCAAAATGATGAGAAGAGCTATCAACATGAATCCAGATCTAAAGATACTATGAACCTTTAGTATTTCAAAAGGCGAATGTTTTCATTTCTGGTTAGTACCGGCATGATCTTGAGAAGAACACCAGGAGTTTCAATAACTTCAGCGATTGAAATCCATGACACTCATGCAATTACAATCTTTCAACATTGTTAATATACACTAATAAATCTTAAACTTGCAGCAGCAAACCCCTACTAAGGTAAGCCTGGAACTCGGTTCTTTACTTATCCCACTAACTAGATTGGGGTGGGCAAATAATGGCCCACGAGCTGGATCCAGCATGCCATGGTTAGCCAGGCACCCACCACTATATTTACCGGCGCCTCCGCAGGTATGGGAGATCTCAGCTCCCGTTTGCCACGGATCACGCATGGTGATCTGCGGCCAACAGGAGCGGCGATCCCTGGTACCTGCGGAGGTGCAGTTAAATAAAGTGGTGGCTGCCACCAGAGGCTAATCCTGGTGAACCACCACCATTTTATTGCCCACCCTGGAACTAGATGTTGTTGAGGATTCCTGATATCAGGTCATTTTATGGCATTGCTGCTGAGGCAGATTAAAGGCAACATTTCAGTTCACGCGACAAGCTTCCTGTCTATTTTGGGTGTAAGTCAGATTCTTAACATTATCTCATTGTTATTTTGTGGTTGAAAAATATTCACTCACAGCAGTGTCAGGCTGAAATCCTACAGCACAGGGACTGAGCACTTTTGTTTTAAATGTTTAAATGTTTTTGTGGAAGTAAATCTCACAAAAAATGAAGTTCAGCAGAAAGTCAAAAGGAGAGTTGAGACCACAGAAATGAAAGGAACTCTACAACTATATATTCATATTTTCCAAATATAGGATTTCACCATCATCTACAGTTTTAACAAAAACAGCTTCTTTTCTGTGCTCTCATTAGGAAAAATGTTGCATTTAGTGTTTTGAACTTCAGTTTCTAATTATATTTCCATACTGTAATGCTGACTGAAATGCAAATTTGATGACAGAACAATTCAATCCATGTAAAATAATCACAAAATTACTGTTTCTCAAACCTCAATTTTTCCTCCCTGCTATTTAAGAAGATAAATTTAACAGCAGTAAGAGTGGAGCCAAAACACTATTTTTAACTGTTATCAGACTGTAGTTGTCTGCACTGATTTCATTTTGTTGCAAATGGTTCCTTTTGAAATGTGAATACCGAAAACATTACAGAAATTGGCTTTTGTATTTGAACTTGGTACAAACCATGGAGTAATCATTTACTTTGCCTTCCCAATATCATACACATGGCATCTGGGGTTAGTTAAAAAGGCAACTCTTGATTAGAAGGCTAAATCTCCCCTGTTACTCAGTTGTCACTTTAACTGTTTGTTGCCAGTGTGGGTGAGACATATGATCATGATTAAATTACTTTTACCAGGGTTGAAATTAACTTCTGGAAAAAAAAAGATTTAAGGGCCTTCTGCTCCACTGGTTTTCCCATGGTGTGATTCCACTGATTACAATGCAGTTACATTAGTTTTATGGTGGTGTAACAGAGTGGAACATTGGGCCCTTAAAATGCCAGCAGAATCGGCATGCTTGAAAGATTTTCAGATTCATGTAAGAAGATTCAGAGTATTACATGTAGGAAGCATTTATTAAAAGACAGTTTACACTGTTGGAAAGAATTGGCTTTTATTTTTCTAGCCTAGATTCAGATTGTCATTGTTCATCAAACTCATGCAGATCAAAGTACAACACACTGAAAAGCAGAGCTACTTCTAGAGTGAATCTATCAAAAATTTGAGCATGGTTTATAATTTTATTAGTAGAATTCAGTTTTGCAATGAGCTTTATATTCCATTTTTAGCCAAGATCTTTCTTAAGGTGAAGTACTCTGATTCTACAGTAATCACCAATCAGTTCGCTCTTCTTTATGGATAAAGAGACAAGACTGTATGAAGGGATATTCTCCTGATGTGTGTAAGGGATTGGCATGTGTAACTCTTATTAAGACTAATGGGAGTTACATGTGGCAATCCCCATACAGCCAAATGAGAATGTAATGTCACCTAAGGGTGTAAGCAATTCACTGTAAGAAAGATTTGTGGTTTTCAAAGCAGAAGTTTACATTTTAATGTCATATCTCCACAAATATCTCAACCACCTTCTTCTGAGACTAGATAGGAGGGGAACCCTGAAGGTCACCCTCCCACTCCCTCGCCAAGTCAGTGCGGTAACATGGGGTCATCACATGGAAAAAGTTGAGAAATCAAATTCTAAATTATTAACTCAGAAGGTGATATATCAAGTGTTAGACTGAAAAATGCTTCATAACACACAGGATTAAGTAGACTTAAAATAAACTGTCCCTGGGAGCTGTGCATAACCTTAGGGACCTTTATCATTGGGCATCTCTCTCATTTCAACTGAAACACAGACATGTGCATTTTTCAGTTTCTGCACATTGAACTCAAGGTCAGCCCATCAAACAGCCAACTTACTCTGTTAAATTCTTAGCAGTAGATAAAAACACAAGGCATTCTTCTGATATTCACATGGGACTCAACTCTGAGATGGAATGAGTGTCTTTAGATCCCATTTAAGTCAATGAAAGACAATTTCATCACCTTTCAGAGTTGGACAACATTTCGTTCACTCAGGTTAATCAATAATCTTGTTCTTCAAACCTTTTGTAATAACATTGCTAGAACCATTTTGATCAAATGGGGAACTGTTTGTTGTCCTTCCATATATCAAACTAATCCTTTTATTAACACTTGATATTACTAAAGCAAAACATATCTTTAAAATGTGGAACACTTTGTGATTTTTAATGAATGGCACATGGCCAACCACTACATGAGTTATTTTTCACCTAACAGGCATTTCTGAGGATATTAAACAATATAATCTATGGAATATTTTATTAATACCATAAGTCATTGTTTCTCAAACTGTGGGTCCCGACCCCCTGGGGGATCGCAAGCAACTTGGGGGGAGGGGGAGTCACGGTATCACAAAGTTTGAGAACCCCTGCCATAAGTTATGTGCTTGTGCCTCAGCATTCTTTGTGTGGCACTAGTTAAACAATAAATGAAGCTTGATAGATAATGGTTTACACACATGGGACAGATCCTGAAAATGTGAATATAAATAATTTATTGCCTCTCTCAATGCAAATAAGTAATTGACTGGTATACATAATTACTTTCAGGTTCTGACCTGTCATTAACAATGAGGCAATATATGTGCTTTTAAACATTTAGGGTTGGATTCCGCCTTTACTTGTTGTGTGGTACCTTACTGAATGAGTAAGTTTCCTTGATATCAGTGAGCCTGATTTTTGTAATTTCTCCTGATACTTGATGGATATATGCGACATGGAGTCTTGTGGCACCTTATAGACTAAGAGATGTATTGGAGCATAAGCTTTCGTGGGCAAAGACCCACTTCGTCAAATGACATGCATCTTTGCCCACAAAAGCTTATGCTCCAATACATCTGTTAGTCTATAAGGTGCCACAGGACTCCTTGTCACTTTTGCAGATCCAGACTAACACGGCTACCCCACTGATATTTGGTGGATATATGGTGATCAGTTACTAACAGTACAAATGGCTCACCTGTGCACTGGGTTCACAATCTAGAGCAACAGGACAACTGACAGAATAAGATTCTAATACTACTCTTATTCTCTTGAAGGAGAAACAAATTTTCATTTAAAATCTTACGTGATCATGAAGTTAATATGATTAACCATTTGAGTAGTTACAACATGATAGATCTTAATTAAAATGTGCTTAAATAAAAAAGTAGAGTGTACATAATATCTGATGCTTCACCACTAGATTAAAAATTAAGTTTAAAAATATAGATCTTGGAAGTATTGAATTTTTTTGACAGAAGATTTAAACTGCAAAATATAGATTTAATATCAAGTACAACTGTCTTAAGATTTTAGATGTGTTTATTTCTGATGTTCTGGGTAAGCAAATGTATTACGAAAAGACAAGTCTAGACATGCTTTCAGTTCTTGTTCACTTTTAAAAACAATTAATTAATGCTACCATACTTAGAGAAAATTACATACTCAGCTATCTTTCGTAGTACATTTACATTATAAATTGTTGCACAGTTCCATGAGCGCTTCAGCAGAGAGACAGGTTTTAAAAAAGTATATAATCAAAACAAAGGTTTTATTGTTAGATAGGGAATGGTGGTACATAGACACACTAGAATTATCAAATATATTTTTCCAGGAAAGAAAACACACAGTTTCATCTGTGACCTATTTTTAGAAATAATACTATATATACACCCACACACTAATGTGGCCAAAGACTGAAAACTTTTAAGAAGGGATGAATTCTGCATTTGCTGACAAATTCCTTTCAAGAAATGTAACTTTTGAAAAAATGTTCAGAAAAAAAACCTGTCAGTGTAACATTTTACTTTTCACTCCAATTAGTACTGCATTGTTCAGGCTGCACTTCTTTTTTTAGCTAATCTAACCACACTTCACTCCACAAAGAGAAATAGAAAAGAAAAACTCTGTATGCGCATGTGTGGTGGAGAAAAGGGGTAGGATCATACATTACAATTATCTTGGCATATTTCAGATTATTTTGCAGGAAGCTGTTGACCCTTTCCTCCATAAACATTATACGGTCAATTTATGACATGCCCCAAGGCCCTGATAAAATACTTTAACGTTGTACGATTGAAACGTGTGCTGGGAGCATGCACAAATGAAGGATGATTTAAGAGAGAACTCAAACTTTTGGAGTCTGGTAGCATATTGCTCCTCTCTCTATCCCGGACTAATGCTGGCTTGTCAGACACATCGGGAATTACAACAAAGTAACAAACTCTCTCGGTTTGATTGAACAAGACCACAATTAAAAATTCCAACAACACACAAAGCTGATGCCTACACCGACAAGATTTCTAACGAAACTGATTTTGTGTACGCCAGGAGGGAATCTCTGTCTGATGTTCCTCTATATTGCTAGTGGTTTAAAGCATCAAGCAAGAACTACTGCCTGTGCTCTATTTCCCCTCGACGGGCCATTCATCCAAATGTAACGTTGCTGGCTGCACACAGCATTAGTAGCCGGAGGCTGCTTTGCAATTGCCTGTAGTTGCTCCTCACGGCAAACTTGAAGCCGAAAGAGCCCAGGGGAAAGAAACCCGCGCCGCCCGCGTGTGTCGCAGGGTTACCTGGTTAGAACATACAGCAGCCCGGCAGCCTGCCCCGGTGGAAGCTCGAGGCGTCAGTAGCCCATGCCCCGGCAGCCCCTGGCAAACAGCAGCGGCGGCAGCAGAGGGGTAAGTCCAGCATCCACCAGATTCTCCCAAGCCTTTGGCTGTGGGGACTAAGCCACAGACTCTGCCTCCAGCTGACGTCAAAGTCACTGTCACATGGCCAGATGAAAGCCAAGAGAGCATTGGTTGTCGTAGCAACCGCAGCGCGGCTCTGAAATTATTTCAATAGGTCATCTGTCATCCTGTGTGCGCATCTGACCCCGCCCGCCGCCCTGGCAACCCAAACACGCCGGGCTCGGCTCAGTCCGCTGCAGGGAGCACTTGGTGCCCCCTTCCCTGGGCTGGGGGGGCTCATGTCCCGTTAGGAAAAGGCACGTGACTTACACACACAAACCCTCCTTCCCCAAGCCTCGCTGGGATGCCCCCCCCCCCCCCCACCCAGCACGTGGGAACGTCTCGGGTGTGAGTTCACAGAGCGCCCCACGCAGCGCGGTGGGGGAATCCGCCTCGCTGGACAGCGCGCCCGCAGCGGGGCTTCTCTTCACAGCCACGGCAAGTGCCCGGGGGCAGCCTCGCCGGCCGGGCGCTGCCTAGCTCCTCGGGACAGGCAGCGTGGCTAATCAGCCGTGCACGAGTCTGAATGAGACCAGCTGCCGGCCCCCAGCTGCGCTCCCCGCCAACAGCCGAACAACTGGGAGACTGGACCCTCCCCCCCCCTTCCACCCCAGTCTTCGTCCTTCATCTACTCCAAGCACATTGTTTGGAGAAGAGACATGCAGCCTCTCCTGCCCCGCCCCCCACTGCTCTGGAAGCAAACTGCCCCCTCCCCCTCAAAGCCTTAAACACGTTGATCCAGTCTTTACCCACTTTCTGGAGCCCTATTTTAAGACACAAGATCCCGATTTTCTTGCAGTTGTAGAGCATCTAAAAATCAGCTCCTCTACTCAGATTGCCACTTTCCTCCTGTCTATGGATCGCCAGGCATGCACAGCTTTGTAGCTGCTGCACAAAGGGGATCAAGGGAGCAAGAGGATTTCTCCTTTAGTAAGTGGCAAGGAAAGAGGGGTCCAATAAGGAATTATTGTTATGCTCATCTGAAGGAAGGAAGATGGACCATCAGTGCATAAGAGCAGAATAAGACACACACACACACACACACACACACACACACACACACACACACACACAATCAAAAGTTGGGGCATGCTACAATACAGAGTGCCCACAGCACAAATACCCAGTGGAAGTTCCTCTGAAGTTAGCTTTAGCCATCTCACAATCAGAAAGCTACAGCAGAAATGGACAAAAGGTAGACAAGGATAAGGAGTGTTAGAGGAAAGACTACAAGAGGTTTAGTATGAGAAGGAGCAGGGCTTGAGGGGAGATGACTGAAGTAAACAAAGCTAGGAAGGGATTGTTGAAAACTGACCAGCCCTCCTTTTCACGCCGTTACAGAACCAGACACTTGATTATATTAATTTTTAGAACATTAAAACAATTAATTGTATGCAGTATTTAGAGAACATGTGGATTTCGCTCCTGGAAGAAATCAGTTGTTCAAATACTGTGAAAAACCACAACAGCTTATGCCTAAAATCTGGTGGGCAATAATTTCTGTAGGGAGGGTCACTTCACCAATTTTGGAAGTGGTTCCAGAGCAGCTCTGCCCTGGAAGGAGCAGGGCATTGGGCACAACGGTCAGGGCCTAGGCAGAAGGAGTGGTTACCTCTAGGAACTGCATGCTGGGGGGGGGGGGGGTGAGGGGAAGGAGGAGACTGTACACACACACCCACAGTTTGGGGGAGCACGTGAAATCTCTTGGCCCCTGCCCCTGCCATGCTAGGGGTGCACAGTGCCCAGAGGGAACCACCAGCTGTTTTGAACAGCTGGCAGTTCCCTCTGATGCTGCACACCATTAGCAAGGGGAGGAGACTTTGCGTACTCTCCCACCCCAAGCCCCGATTAGCTGGGGGGAGGGGAGGAAGAATGGCAGGATGCGGGCCAGATCAAATGGTTTGGTGGGCCAGATCCAGCCCATCAACCTTGTCTTGCCCACCCCTGCTCTAAGGTGTTGCAGGATTCCTTGTTTTTGCAGATACAGATCAACACGGCTACCCCTCTGAGAGACTTTTCAAATACTGTGATTAGATTTGAAATACATGCAAATAATTCCCCTACTACAAATATTTGTGCAGTAGCAATTGAAGCTGAGAGAATAGCGAGTAATCTAATTTCATGCTTCAGGGCATATAACCATTACCTGCAGGGGTCAGGGAAAAATCTCTTGCCAAGAATAACAGTATGGCTCAACTGCTAGGTGCCTTCTCCAAGAGATACCGCCTTCCTCTTCAGCAGCTACCATTAGCCATTACCAGCACCAGGCTGATTGAGTATCCAGGCTCGCTGACACTTAGGGGGACCAAAGTTCAGATTTTTTTCTCCCCCCAGTTCTTTTCCTGTGTGATTGTAGGCTACATATTTCATGTCCCTCAGCTCTTCATATGCACAATGAAATATGAACCCTTCCCTACTTCATGGGGGTAATTGTGAGGAGATATATAGATATATATAAAGAATGAGGTGCTCAGATACTGAAGTAACATATGCCATAGAAGTGCCTATTAAATCCAGATAATTAGGATACTTGACTGCATGGACCTTTGGACAAGTCCACTATGATAAATCCTATATCTTCTTACTATATATTTTAGAAATGTGCATCTGTCTGTCCATTTGTTCAAGAACCTCTTATCATAACAAAGCAAGATCAGGGTTTGGTTGTGCCATGATAATGGCATGTGCTCGAAATTCAATTGTTTCTCATAAAATGGAAAGGGAGGAGGTCTGGCAGGAGGGAGTTATACTGCAGGATGACCACAAAGGGCAGTAGCAGGCCAGAGATAGGGACTGGGACAGCTATCTACGGGTATGTCTACACTACCCCCCAGTTCGAACTAGGGGGGTAATGTATGCATACCGAACTTGCTAATGAAGCCCGGGATTTGAATTTCCCGGGCTTCATTAGCATAAAGCCGGCGCCGCCATTTTTAAAAGCCGGCTAGTGCGAACCCCGTGCCGCGCGGCTACACGCGGCACGGGCTAGATAGTTCGGACTAGCAAGCTATTCCGAACTATCTGTACGCCTCGTGGAACAAGGTGTACAGATAGTTCGGAATGGCTTGTTAGTCCGAACTATCTAGCCCGTGCCGCGTGTAGCCGCGCGGCACGGGGTTCGCACTAGCTGGCTTTTAAAAATGGCGGCGCCGGCTTTATGCTAATGAAGCCCGGGAAATTCAAATCCCGGGCTTCATTAGCAAGTTCGGTATGCATACATTACCCCCCTAGTTCGAACTAGGGGGGTAGTGTAGACATACCCTACTATATATTTCAGAGTTTATGTGTCTGTCCCCCAGCTGGGGAGCATGTACCTCTTCTCAGGCTGGGTCTACTAGAGCTGCAGGGGCTATAGACAGGAGCTTCTCACCTGTCCCCAAGCTGCTGCTGAGAGACACAGCTGGGGTGTCCTCTCCCCTAGGGCAGCCTGTATACTGAACCCCTCATCCCCAGCCCTACCCCAGAACAATGACTTAAATGAAGAAACACAAAAAAGTAGAGTTAAGCACCTGAACAATGATAGGTAAATCTTCTCATTTTTATATAAAATGCAATACACATTGCTGATTAGTCACCAAGGTAGACATTCATCTTTATAAATCCCCAAGATGAACAGACAGATCCAAAGAAACTAGGCATGGAAACTAACAGCAACATTCTGCACCTCAGATTACTGCCATCCATCCTACTGATCTCAACAACAAAGAGTTTAAGATGGGATTTTTTCAAATGATTATTTATATAAGTATATCAAACATTTTACAAGTAAAATGCCCATAATCAGAAATCCAGAGACACTAACAGCACAAGCAGAACATGTATTTTAAAAGCCATAGAATAAATTTTCTAACATATATAGCAACATGTGTCATACCCAGAGGAATGAAGTTTCAAAATTTGCCATGTAAACTGCTATGGTTACATGATTTGCATTTATGAATACTTGCTTGCACCACATATATCTTGCAGTTACAATTTAAATACCAACCCTTAGTGCATTTTTGTGATGGTACTGCACGGTACGCAGTACTGGCACCTCCAGACGCAGTACCGGCTCCTCCAGTCAGAACTCAATAACTTTTCCCCCCTGGAGTACCAGCTTTTTTTTTTAACACAAAAAAGGCACTGCCAACCCTCCATAGCACTTAGTACTTACCAACTGGTAGAGTTTGTCAAAAACTTAAGTAGCTGACCAGTGGCATTTTTTTTTAAAAAGAAGGCTCCATGAAAAACAGTGCAGACATGTCCTTTGCAAATATTTCAGTGGCGATTTTTTTATCTTTTATTTTAAACATTTCATAATTATAGAAATGTTACTGGCTTCAGTAAAATAGGCACATTTTGCTAAATTAAAAATTTCAGTATTGATTTTAACAAAAAGTTTGGACTGGATTCCCACTGAAATCACATAAAGTCTATTAATAAAGTGAATCTATATTATCTTTCTCCTGGAGCCTCTTGGGCAGTTCACCACCTTTTCCCAACCCCAGGATATGCTTTGTCAACAATGTTAGCCTTGATTATCTTGTTTCTCCAATAAGCACCTATATGATACCAGTTATGTAAGGAATAAACTCCCTGTCAAAATCCACAAATCCACCACTCCTCAAACCCTCAGGACTTCTCTCTGCCTGCTGCCTATCAACCACCATCAGCTGATAGTGATTATACAGGTGCTGAGTAGACTTCTGAAAACATGGTTACTTTACAGTTTTCTTGTCCTCACCACTGACGACTACTTCAATCACTGGCTGTAAACCTAGGTTCTGAGTTCTCAAGGGCATTTTGCTATTTCCAAATAGCAAGTCCACACGAGTGGACGCTGAATCGCATTTAAGGCTGGCCAGAACCAGTTCCAGCAAGGCACCAGGTCAGGACTTCTGTGTGGGGCTGCTGCCTGAGGCTATCTGAGGTCTGTGCTTAAAGGGACCCCCACCCCCACCCCTCGGACAGCTGATTCTCAGCTTTCCCTGCTTGGGGAAAGCTGTCAGTATCCAGGAGGCCCTGCAATAGAGCTTTCCACCCTGAGGAGCACTAAGAGCCTCCCTGGTCTGCCCCGCCCAACTGGGGGCTTGTGCCTCATTCCTCCCTCACGTCCTTCCACTTACCCCTCCCTAAACCCCCTTCCTGATGTCAAATAAAATTCACATATTTTCATGAACACAAACTGTCTTTATTTAACAAAACTGAGGGGGAGGGAATGAAACTCTGCTGAGACTGGGGAAAGGAGGCGGGAGAGGGGAGAAGAGAGGATGGGAGAGGGGAGGAGGAAACCTGGGAGGAGGGA